>NC_069661.1:170525000-172962500 GCF_027244095.1 Hemicordylus capensis
TCTAAACAAATTTATCCATGTGAAGAAGTATCGGATGACGTTACAAGACATACTACCTCTTCTGCATCTCACGAGGTGGCTTGTAACGATCGATTTGAAAGATGCCTATTTTCACATTGCAATCCGCCCTACTTTTCAAAAGTACCTACGGTTCTCGGTGGGGACCGATCTGTACCAATACCAAGTCCTACCCTTCAGACTGTGCACGGCGCCACGCGTCTTCACAAAATGCATGGCAGTTGTAGTAGCCCGTCTGAGAACAAAGGGCTTGAAACTTTACCCGTACCTGGACGACTGGCTGCTGTCCTCAAGGGACAAAGACGATTTACTTTCTCAAATACAGTACATGTTGTGTCTTCTCCGGGATCTCGGGATACAAGTGAATTGGAAAAAGTCCAACTTAACCCCAACCCCATCCGTAGCGTACATAGGGGCTGTGCTCGATGCCTCGAAGGGGAGAGCCTTCCTCCCACTAGACCGGTACGAGACCATCAAAACCCTAGTTCAAGATTTTCAAAGCAGACCCTGCCAAACAGCGCTGCGGGTACAACGACTTCTGGGTCTGATGGCGTCATGCAAATCCACTGTATTGTACACACGTCTGAAAATGAGGAAACTACAGCTGTGGTTCCTGTCTTCCTTCAGTCCACTGCGAGACTCTCCCGTAAAACTCCTTCAAATACCGTCACCGATCCTACGTTCTCTGACATGGTGGACACAGAGGTCCAACCTACTCAAGGGAGTACCCTTTCAGGCGCAAGCCCCATCGGTTTGGGTTACAATGGATGCCTCCCTCAGAGGGTGGGGTGCTCACTGCAACGCAGCTGCAACTCAGGGTCTCTGGACTCGCAACCAAAGTCTACTGCACATAAACTTCCTAGAACTATTAGCAGTTTTTCAAGCAATGAAAGCTTTTCTGCCCATGCTGAGAGGCCGGGTAGTTCAATTGCAACTGGACAATACTACAGCAATTGCTTACCTGAACAGACAAGGGGGCACAGTGTCCAGGTCACTGTGTGCGCTGAGCATACAGATCTGGCACTGGTGCATCAAGCACAGTATAACACCGGTGGCGTTGCACATCAAGGGTGCGGACAACACTCTGGCGGATGGACTCAGCCGCTCATTTTCGATGGACCGACACGAATGGGAGCTGAACGACCGCTACCTGCGGCCAATCTTCAGTCTCTGGGGTCGACCGCAGATAGACCTGTTCGCTACGGCTCACGATGCGAAATGCACGCTTTTTTGTTCCAGGGCCGGACATGACCCACAATCACTAGGGGATGCGTTCCAACAAGACTGGTCACGCCACTATACTTACATGTTCCCCCCTTTACCATTGGTGAGCAGGGTAGTGGCTCGGTTATTGACTGCCCCAACCAATTGCATCTTAATCATGCCGTGGTGGCCACTCCAAGCGTGGTTTCCACATCTACTCAAACTAACGTCACAGACTTACCACAGACTTCCGGAGCGTGCAGATCTGTTGATTCAGGAGGCGAGCAAAGTATTGCATCCAGGAGTCCTCACACTTCAACTGACAGCGTGGAAGATCGGTTGTTAAGGAAAATCTTACTTAATAAAAGAAAGCCATCTACAAGGCGTAACTATGCCAGTAAGTGGCATCGCTTTGCACAGTATGCAAAGATTCGTGGCTTCCGGCCCAAACAGGCCTCATTGCGAGAGGTCCTGCTCTATTTAACAAACCTGAAGACATCCAAGTTGTCCAATGTTTCAATAAGAGTACACCTAGCGGCTCTATCAGCGCAACATCCGGGGTGGGATGGGAAAACACTATTCTCCCACCCCTCGTGCAAGAGTTTTCTGAAAGGCCTTACAAACCTTTACCCTCCGGTACGTAAGCCTGTGGAACCTTGGAGCATCTCCCTAGTCCTCTCTGCTCTGATGGGTCCACCGTTCGAACCGATGGCCTCTGCAACTCTTAAACATGTCTCTTTAAAAACGGCCTTTCTGATAGCTATCACAACGGCTCGTAGGGTGAGTGAACTCGCTGCGCTCCGTATGGACGTGCCCTACGCACGATTCTACCCGGACAAGGTCCTCCTGCGTCCGGACATCACCTTTGTTCCCAAAGTGGTTTCGGACTTTCATGTCAATCAGGACATAGTGTTACCTACCTTCTTTAAATCACCCTCCACGCCTTTGGAGAAGGCCCTCCATTCTTTGGATGTGCGCAGGGCGTTACTCTATTATCTTTCAAGAACAAAAGATTTTAGAAAGACTAAGACACTCCTTATTTCATATGAAGGCTCAACTAAAGGCCAGGGTCTGTCAAGACAACGCCTGTCTTCTTGGCTCGTAGAGACTATTCGCTTAACGTATATGTTACAAGAAAAGGCGCCTCCGGGATCCCTCTAAGGACTTTCCACAAGAGCGTTTGGTGCTTCAGCGGCCTTCCTATCGGGCGTCTCTTTCCCGGACATCTGTAAGGCGGCCACCTGGTCTTCAGGAGAACCATTTGTTAAGCACTACGCTATAGACCTGCGGTCTGCAGCAGAGGCGAACTTTGGGAGAAATGTTCTGAAAAGAGTGTTGCAATAAACCACTGCTCCCTCCTCCTATTGGAGCTAACTAAACACCCATTCTAATGGATTCAACGGACCCCGTACCAGATAAACAGGTTGCTCACCTGTAACTTTTGATCTGGTAGGGATCCGTTGATATCCATTAGACCCTCCCTACCTCCCCTCTGCAGTGGATCGTGGGTCTATCCAGTAGAATACCATCTATTCGACTGCTTCGGCGGTCTCCAAGGAACTGAGCTGCCTGCACTCCTCCCGCCTTAAATAGCCACGTGGTCCCGTGGGGTGGGGCGCAGGCGCCTGGAAGGAGCTCTAACAACTCGACACCGAGAGGCTTCAGCGCAGGCGCAGAACCCATTCTAATGGATATCAACGGATCCCTACCAGATCAAAAGTTACAGGTGAGCAACCTGTTTTTATAATAGAATTGTAACAGCAGAATCACCAGAAATAGCTATTCAGTCCTATTGGGGGCTGTCAGCTCACTTGAGAGATGTCTTTGAAAGCAAATTACATATAGTGGGGGCCACTCGACCTGAGAACAATTACAAATCTCAATCGTGGTTTGACCAGGAGTGCAGGATGGCTAAGCGTTCTCTGGTGGCTAATTTTAAACAGTGTAGGCTAAATAACTGCACCTTTATTCCTCCTCCTCTGCAGATGCAGAAGAAACAGTATAAGGAACTAATTAAGCGGGGGAAAGAAGAAGCACAAAAAGAAATTTGATCTAAATTGATCCAGGCCTCTACACAGAAAAAAATCTGCTTCCTTTTGGCATATTGTAGCAGGCACATTTCCTAGAGACTCTACTAAGATAACTTTCGATGTATCAGCCAATGTTTGGGAATCATATTTTCATCACATTATATAGCTGATTCAGTGCAGATGACCTCTATTACACCCAATCTAGCTCATCTGCTTTCTTGGCCCCCATTCATTTCTGAAATAAAAAAGCTAATCGCACAGCTTAAACAGGGAAAAGGACCTGGGGCTGATTACATCACTGCTGAAATGATTCAAAACAATGTTGACTGGTAGACCCCAATTCTGGCAGCTCTTGCTATTGATCATTCTGTGCAGATTTCCAATGATTGGGACCTGGCGATAATAGTCCTGCTCTATTTTAGAAAAGGAGTGATATCTGAGCCTGCATATTATAGGCCGATTAGTTTACTTAGTAGTGTAGTGAGGAAGCTTTATGCCAAACGTTTATGCTGGAAATTCAGGTCCTGGTTAGGCAGTGAGAACATTCTGGCTGTGGAACAGACAGGCTTCAGGACTGGCTGTTGTACAATAGATCAGTTTCTTGTCTTACAACCTTTGGTGAAGTACACCTCTAGGCTACATGCACCTCTTGTTTGCTGCATTCATTGATTTCAAATCGGCCTTTGAGTAAACTGTAAAGGATTTTAAAAATGATTTTTGTTTTTGTTTAAGGGGTTCTGGAAGAACAGATGATAGCTGGTGTTCTTCAGAGGGGGAAGAATTAGACTTCAGCCCTAAGGTAAAGTTTATAACAGACTTGCAGGGTTTACAGTTGTGGGGACTTATGGAGTTGGGAAGTTAGGATATTACACCCCTGGAGGCTGACGTATCCAAAATAATTCCTAACAGTTTCCTGTTGACAAGGCTGACACTTCTGTTGAAGCCCTGGTGGATCTCTGGGCCACAAAACTGTCCCAGATGGTTGACAGAATTGCATTTAGGCACCCTTTCCTACTTATCAGAGCCCAATTGATTCCTTGGTTTTCCATGGAGCTAGGAGGCAAAGAAACAATGGGGTATAACCATGCATAGATGAAGGAGAACTCAGAGTTTACATGACTGCACTGAGTATTTTAGAGCTTATTCTATGGCGGTGATGGTGACAAAACATTAATATATCTTGCCACCATTGCATCTGTCCAAAGCCACCTGGTGAGCTTTTCTGAATGGTGGAAGTGCTACTCCATCTGACCCCATAGAAAACATTGTTGATTCCTCATTAACCTGCAGTGACATACTTGCAAGGCACTTTGCAGATAAATTGGTTGCATTTGTTCTGCATTGGATTTCATGGTGCCTTCAGTACAAATGCAGGGTGTTTGCTGGGCTCAGTCTAATCACCTTGCTATATCCTTGGTAAAGCCACGTTGTTCTATAAGGTAGCCAGAAAGATGGCCATAGGAAAACACAGTGTCAGTGTTAGAGTACTCAGAAGGGAGTCAAGACAGGTGGCTTTGAAAAATAGAGGCTACGTTTATTAAAGTAGAGAGGTTTACAGTACAAAAGGTAGTAGTCTCTTAGAGGACCACAGTAGGGAATCTGAGTGCAGTATGTTGGTCCTTAGGACTACAAGAAAGAAATAGAAAGGCAGTGTTCCTTACACTACCAATTGCCAGTGCTCAGTAACTAGGGGTATATAGGGTGTGCAAAAGCAAATCACCCCATGCAAGATAATGGATGGCTTTCTATTATGCACATGTGACGCAAGCAATAGAGGGATATCTCCAGCATACAAAACCAGGGGTTCCTTTGAAGCAGCGGGTCTGAAAGGAAAAGGGAGAGGGAGGAACACCTAGCGATCTTGCTTTTTGACCCAGGTGCTTCCCCCTCCCTGTTCCTTTCAGATCCGCTGCTTCAAAGGAATGTATGTTGGAGAGATCCTTCTATTGCTTGCTCTCTGGGAATGACTAGATGTCGATTCATCCAGGTAACTGTCCTTAATAGCTCTACAAAAAGGTTTGCTGGGTCCCAGGATCACTAGGATGCTGACCTGTTCAAGCTTTCCAGAACACAAAGGTGTGGATGGAGGATTATTTCTGCAAAGGGGCTTTGAGAAAATGAGAGTGTGGTTTTGGGTATGATGCATTGGAGATGTTTCTGGACCCTTATTGACTTGACTTGCCCCTTTGACTGGAAGTCAGGTGCTGAGTAAAACGAGGATGCAAATAGCAGGAGAAATATGCGGGGGGAGGGGTGTAGATGTGCCACTGAGCACTGCCGCTGAGTGTGGCAACATTGTGACTGAGAATGTCGACAGTGTGCTTGGAGAGGTACAATCTACTACCTCTTGTATCTAGCTGGAAGAGGGTGATAAGGCCAACAGACAATTTATTAATGCCTCATTAAGGAGTGAAGTGGAACTGACCACCCTGATAGTTGAATATGGTGGGGCTAATGTTTCAGAAAAGTTCTACTAAGCCAAACCTAAAACAAGTTGATCTGGATTGTAATCCGTTGCCTTCATAAGGAATGGGTTCTGCGCCTGTGCAGGGACCTCATGGATCGATTAGCTAGCTCCTCGCGCTGGCCCAAACTGCCACACACGTGACCGTGCTTCTGTTATCCTAGGCAGTTTGGGCGCGCTTCAGTCAGTTTCTGTTTAACCGCCGTTGCATCAACACCTCGGATTGTATAGCTCCTCTGAATTACTTCTTTTATCTTAAAAACAACTGGGACCAGACGACGACAAAGGATGGACTTGACTTTGGACTGGAAAAACGGACTTGGCTCGGAAAACCCTTTGGACTAAGCATTAAAATGATATCGCCCCTTGGGGCAATGGCTGACGCTGCTAAGCCGAAGACTACTTTTAAGTGCTGCTCTGAGTGCTGTGCAAAGCTACCTTCAACGGACACTCACGATGCTTGCTTGATGTGTTTAGGGGAGCAGCATAATATGTCAACATGTAAGATATGTTCTTCTTTCTCGAAACAAACGCTGAAGAATTGGGCGCTACGGTTGCGAATGGCCCTTTATGATGATTTGCTTTGCCCTCCGACGCTGAGGCCCTCGACAACGGGAACTTTGACATTGGGACCCTCAACATCGGGTCCCTCGGTGTCGAGCTCGGCATCAAAACCGGTGGTGGCAAAACCCACAGCACCTCTGGTGGACTCTGCTACTCATCAGTCGAAAGCCGCCATTGTAAAGGACTTTAAGCAACCTGAGGAAGTGGATAAAAAGCGGCACTGACACAAGAAGCTCAAGCGTGTCTCATCTTCTGAAGGAGACATGGATAATTCCCTGCCCAGAAATTGGAAGAAAAAGACCAAAAACCGAAGTGGGACCCCTTCTCTGACTAACTTGCAATCGGATTTAGAGTGGGACTCCACAATGAAGATAATGCCTTCCCCGTGGGTTTTGTTGTCGGAGTCAGAGGGGGACCATCCCATCATGGCATCGACGTCTATGCCGAGGACGGTCGAGGCCGAGCATCTGATGCCGCAAGTCGAGCATACAACAGCCCCTACAGTACTGATGGCAGCGTCGATGTTGACATCGAAGCCTACAGGACTCGACATCGAAGTTGGCGTTGTGGTGCGATGCAGCTTACACCCACCCATACTCCTGTAATGTCTCCTGTGCTAACCCCACGAGGGGAATACCGGGCGGAGGATTTTATGGATTTTGGAGAGAACGCGGCGCATGTTCAGGATCTGGATCGTGATCCGTTGAGCCCATAAGTAAATGGGTTCTGCGCCTGCGCAGGCACCTCTCGGGCCGACTAGGTAGCTCCTCGCGACGCCCAACCGCCCACTTGCACGTGCTGCTGCCTGCTATCTATATAGAGCGGTTGGGCGTTTTCCGTTAGTTTCTGTTTGACCGCCACAGCGTTCAGACCTCGTTTGGGCTCCTCGGTAGCAGAAACTATTGTGTTTACTAGTGCTTAGGCATACTTTAGGACTGTTTTTTCTGGTAATTTTGACTCTGGACTGTACTTTGGACGTGATAACTTCTTAGCGGTATAACTTTGACGAAAGATTGGACGGATATTTTGTGTATGAACCGGACTGGAAACGGAAAATGGAAACGAAGACTACCTTTAAGCGTTGCGAGAAGTGTAGGGCTAAATTACCCTCCACTGATCACCACGACCTCTGCCTCATATGCCTGGGAGAAGAACACAATACGGCTGCCTGTAAGATCTGTTGTGCCTTCTCTAAACAAACCAGGACGAACCGGGCACTGCGTCTGAGGGCGGCGTTATATGAGGACGCGCTGCGCCCTTCTACCCCTCGCCCAGAAGCGCCTTCGACATCGAAAGCGGCATTAGGTGCGGAGGGACACGGAGCTGCTTCTATGCAGTCTAAAACTGTGTCCACTGATCCTGCTTTTAAGAGGCCATTGGAGGTCTCCTCTAGTGACCAAAGACGCCGTGAGAAGAGGTGCCGGCAAGACGCGCCAGAGACTGGGGCGGGAGAGAATCGCAAACATACGACCCCATCGCCTTCATCGGCGCAGGGCTCGGAAATTGAGTGGAGTGCGGAACCTCGTACATCTAGCCCAGCAGAGGGGAGCAGGAGAGGTCTGTCAGCATCGACCCCTCCTTCGACATCGAGATCATCGATGCCGAAGCCCTCGACATCGAGCAGAGAGCGGGTAATTGATCCCTCGACATCGAAGTCCTCGGCATCAATGTCGGCATCGAAGTCGTCGAAATCGAAGTCCTCGACGTCGAAAGCAGTAAAGAGCCGTGAATCCTCGACATCGAAACTTACCTCGATACCGAGAGAGCATTCTCAGTTTCAAAGACACCGTTCCCTGTCACCTGCTCGTACCCCACAACAATCGCCATCAACACCGCAGCAATTGAGTGGCCAGCGTTCAGACCGTAGTGCGACTTCTGCCCTTAGAAGTTTGATGGAGTCTGGCCCAAATACCCCAGCGGAATCCACTTTTCATGGTTTCCTGAGTGGGGGGTTGGATAGAGAGGATGATGGAGAGGAAGAGAATGAAGGGCTCCTGCCACCTAAGACCCCATCTCTTTCTCCTAGGGCAGCAGCTGAGAGCTTACTCCAATCACCACTGGCGGTGGTGCAGCCATTGGCGGGTATAGCTGATGGGAGCATACGCAACCCTGCCACGCAGCCCGCACACACTTGTGGTTTTAGACATTCCTTGCCACACGATTACGCAGACTACCTGAGATGGAAGGCTATGCAGCCGCAACAGCCTATAGAGAGAGCAGCTGCACCTTTAGAAACACAACCCCAGGCTACGCTACCTTTGCAAGAGAAACCTGCTGGAAAACGCAAAAGGAAAAGCACCCCACCCCCGCCAAGCCCATCGTCCAGGGGTTCGTCTCCTGCTTCAACACACCAGGACTTGGAATCAGAATACTCAGATTCTGATCAAGGCAGTCGACAAGTGGAGCCTTCTTCTGAGGTCCCACCACGTCTTTCAAGATCCCCTACAGAGGAACTCAAGGCGTACCATTCCCTGATTAGAGAAATGGCTGAAGCATTGGGTTTGGACCTGCAACTCCCCGAAACAGAGTCTACTGACCCGGTGTACAACATGATGTTCCAATCCAAGTCGTCTCACCCAGTCTCCCTACCAATAATCCCTGCCATCGCAAAGGCAGCTAAGACAGCTTGGGACAGTGTCCAGACAGCAAATCCTACGTCTAAACGTATCGAGAACTTATATAGGGTCCATGAAGGAGAGGAGAAATACCTGATACACCATCCGGACCCAAACTCTATGGTGGTGGATTGTGCATCAACATCAAAGGGCAGCCGCCGCCATACAACGCCAGCAGACAAGGAAGGGAGAAAAATAGATGTTTTAGGGAGGAGAATATATGCCACATCGAGCCTGGCTATCAGGATTGCTAATTATGCAGCCTGTATGGCTCGGTACACCCATCTGATGTGGGACAACTTACTTCATGATTCTACTTCAATGTCTCCAGAGCAGCTGCAAATAAAGCTCCATGAAGTATTTGAGAAAACAACATCTGTGACGAAGCAACAGCTAAGTACGTTTAAACATTTGGCGGAGACAGAGTCAAGGGCCATGGTGACTGCTGTCACAATGAGGCGTCATGCTTGGCTGCGCGCAACTTCTCTCCAGCTGGATATGAAGGACAGAGTAGAAAATCTGGCCTTTGATGGAAAGGGACTCTTCCATGAAAGCACAGATGCGACCATGGAGACATTAAAAAAGTCGAGGTTTACGGCCAAGACCTTTATGGTACCAACCACGGCAGCTGGCCCTCGTACATTCAGCTACAATAAGCAAAGGTCATATCGATTCCAAGACAAGAGGGATTTCAGAAGACAAAATAGGCCCTATCAGTGGCCTAGGGGTTTTGGAAACAACAACGCCAACAAAAACAAAAATCAAAGCTCTAGGAATAACAAGGAGGGTGCGAAGCAGTCCTTTTGATTGCTGTGCCAGCCCACTGCATTTAATACCAATTGCCAGGACCAATGTCATCGGCCCTGTAGTTGCCAACTCAACCATCAGACTGGCAAGCCATGCTTTAGCATGGCACAACATAACATCAGACCAGTGGGTGTTGAGGATTGTGGAGACGGGTTATGCAATAGAGTTCATCACTCTTCCACCGTTCTCTGGCCTACGTTTCACAAGGTCGACCTCAGTACTCGAGGAGGAGATACAGGTATTGTTAGACAAAGGTGCAATTGTTCCAGTGCAGTGGGCGAGAAGGTTGTCCGGGTTCTACTCCCGCTACTTTCAAATTCCCAAGAGGGATGGCGGAATCCGGGCGATCATGGACTTGAGGAGACTGAACAACTTTGTCTGGGCCCGAAAGTTCAGGATGACAACGTTGCAGGAGATTCTACCCTTCCTAGATCAGGAGGAGTGGGCGGCAACGTTAGATTTGAAGGACGCATATTTCCATGTGGGCATCCAGGAAGACCACAGAAAGTACCTTCGATTTACTGTGGGGGAAGTAGTATATCAGTACACGGTTCTACCTTTCGGATTGTCAACTGCTCCGAGAGTTTTCACCAAAGTAGTAGCAGTAATAATTGCGCACCTTCGAACTCAGGGCCTGGTGATCTATCCATATCTAGACGATTGGCTCCTGGTGGGCAAAGACAGGAAACTACTGGAGACACAGATACAAGTGATGCTCGAACTTCTCCAGGACTTAGGTCTCAACGTAAATTGGAAAAAGACAAATTTAATTCCCAGGAAGCAGCTGAGCTTCATAGGTGCTGTTCTGGACTTGGAGCAACGTCGAGCATTCCTACCACGCGACAGATACATTCAGATAAAGTCTCTGGTGGAACAATTCCTGACCAATCCCGTTCAAAGAGCAAGAAAGGTACAGAGACTTTTAGGCTTGATGGCCTCGTGCAACACAACTGTTCGTTACACAAGGCTTCGGTTGAGGCCCCTGCAGCGTTGCTACCTGGACCATTTCCGACCCAATATAGACAGCCAGAACATGCTACTGCACCTTTCCAGGAAGGTACTAGTTTCCCTACAATGGTGGTTAGTCGAGGGAAACCTCTTAGGGGGGGTACCTTTCCGTCCTCTGCTTCCAACAGCGTGGGTCACGACCGATGCTTCGCTGCTGGGGTGGGGAGCGCACTGCGGCCCCGATTGCGTTCAGGGACAGTGGACACCTCAACAAGCCCAGAGGCACATCAACTACCTGGAACTGTTGGCTGTGTTTTTGGCTCTAAAAGCCTTCGAACCTCAACTGCGAGGCTCTGTTGTGCAGGTCCACCTGGACAACACTACAGCTATAGCCTACCTGAACAAACAAGGGGGGACGGTTTCACCGACGCTTTGCACCTTGTCGAGAAAATTGTGGGAATGGTGCATCATGCATGCCATTTATCCGATGGCGATACACATTCGAGGCATAGACAACCAACTAGCGGATGCTTTGAGTCGAAGCACTCAAACCAGCCAGAGACACGAGTGGGAAATCAGACAGGAGTGTGTCAGACAAGTTTTCGACCGCTGGGGGACACCATCTGTGGATGTGTTTGCCACGGAGGAGAACAGGAAATGCAGGAGATACTGCTCTCGTGCGGGAGTGGGTGTAGGGTCTCTAGGAGACGCATTTCAGTACAATTGGAGCAAGGGGCTACTTTACCTGTTTCCACCAATGCCACTCCTCAATCGGGTGTTAGCACAGATCTTGAGGGACAGGTCAAACTGCATTCTAATAGCCCCTTGGTGGCCACGTCAGGCTTGGTTTGCTCTGCTGCTCCGCATATGCAGAGGGAACCATTTCCGTCTTCCACCAGTGCCAGATCTTCTCCAGAGATCGGGAGGCATGGTACTGCACCCAGAAATCCAGACACTAAGGCTGACAGCATGGAGAATAACCTTTTGAAATCCATCCTGTTAAACAGTAGGCGGAAATCAACGAGACGCAGCTACTTCTGTAAATGGAAAAGATTTGTAATGTTTGCAAGGGCAAATAAGTTTGTTGCACGCCGTGCATCAGTGCGTCAGGTTTTGCTTTATCTGACAAGTCTGAAGGTAAAAGGCCTTGCAAACGTTTCGCTGAAGGTGCATCTGGCGGCACTGTCCTCAAAACTTCCTGGTTGGGATGGGAAAACGGTGTTTACCCATCCTGAATGTAAACGGTTCATGAAGGGACTAAATCTGTATCCTCCGCTACGCAAACCTTTAGAGCAGTGGAGTCTATCGTTGGTTCTATCTGCATTGATGGAGGGACCTTTTGAACCACTACATTGTACTAGCCTTAGATTGTTAACGCTTAAAACTGCTTTTCTGATAGCTATAACCACGGCCAAAAGGGTGGGTGAATTGACGGCTTTGAGAGTGGATAAGCCTTATACCCAATTCTACCCACATAAAGTTGTGATGAGACTAGACCCAAGTTTCCGAACAAAGATAGTTACGGACTTCCATTTAAATCAAGAAATAGTCCTACCAACTTTTTTTAAGGACCCACATACGGCTCTAGAGAAGGCACTGCACGCGTTAGATGTGCGTAGGTCCTTATTGTTCTATATGAAAGTGACTAGACAGTATAGAAAGACAAATAAATTATTTGTGGCCTATAAAGGAAAGTTTAAGGGGCAGGCAGTGTCTCGGCAGCGTTTAGCACACTGGTTGGTAGAACTCATCCTGCTGACATATAAGCTGCAGGGGGTGGCACCGCCCAAAACTATGCGGGCGCACTCTACTAGAGCATACTCAGCTTCTGCTGCTCACCTTTCAGGCATTAAGATGGACGACATCTGCTTGGCTGCTACGTGGTCATCCCAGCAGCCTTTTATTAAACACTATGCAGTGGACTTGCGCATGGCGCGCCAGGCGGAGTATGGGCGAGCTGTCTTGAAGAGGGTGTTGCCTTAGCGGGCGACCTTCTGCACCCACCACCATGGGGGTCTAGCTTACTACTCACCCATTTACTTATGGGCTCAACGGATCACGATCCAGATAAACAGGTTGCTTACCTGTAACAGGTGATCTGGTAGTGATCCGTTGAGTCCATAAGACCCGCCCAGAACCAACCCCGCTGCAGAAGAGTGGAGTAACATCTGATGGCAGGTTGCACGGAAGAGGCGGTCTGCACAGAGAACTAACGGAAAACGCCCAACCGCTCTATATAGATAGCAGGCAGCAGCACGTGCAAGTGGGCGGTTGGGCGTCGCGAGGAGCTACCTAGTCGGCCCGAGAGGTGCCTGCGCAGGCGCAGAACCCATTTACTTATGGACTCAACGGATCACTACCAGATCACCTGTTACAGGTAAGCAACCTGTTTTATCGCTTGATCCTAAGATGAAAACAGATTTGTTGGTGATGCTGGACTTGACTGATACCACACTGTCGGGCTTGACATTCCATGGCTTTTCAGAAGTCGATATGGAGCAGTTGGCGGGGCATTAGTTACAGCTAGTACTGAGGACTCCTTGATGTCACCGATACCAATGGCTATGGTACCGAGACCTCTAGTACCGAGACTGCTACATCTGGTATCCGCAGCTACGAGCCCAATTGACTTATTGCATCCCCAAACCACAGATCGGGCAACACTGACTAGGCCTCTACCATTATTTGTCCAGCCCTCAGCTTTACAATGGAGGTCGCCAATGCTCGGAGAGTCTTCTGTTTCAAACCAGATGGCTCATGCCTGTAGTTTTCAACATGCCCCATCAGTGGTTTACCCTGTAGACTATGCTGAATACAAGATCTGGAAAGCACAACAGGGTAACAGACTACAGCACCCCTTGGTTTGCCAGGACGAAACCAGAGCAGTCAGTACTGTCAGTGGCATGCCAAACTTCTACAACTGTCGCTGACTTAGTTCAGCGTGAACCACCACGTGAAATAATGGTGACTGCATATTCTCAGACTGTGCCGCCAAGGGTGCGGGTGCAGTCTGTTCCGGACTTACCTTTAGCACCAGATTCGGGTGATGCAGATTAGTCTGCTACAACTGAGACAGATGATGAGAGTTCAACAGTCTCGTCAGAGCCAGTGGAACCTGAGCTTCCTGCAGATGTACCTCCGTCTACGTCAGTGTCCCCAACGGAAGAACTGAAGGCCTATCATATACAGATACGAGAGATGGCTAAGGTCTTAGGTTTGGAATTGAAACAACCAGAGTTGGACTTGAAGGATCCAGTATATAATATGATGGCTAAAGCCAAAATAGCGCATCCTGTGTCACTTCCAATGCTGTCAGCAATTACGAAAGCGGCACAGACGGCATGGGAGGTTTTACAGACCTCAGCCGCTACTTCCCGTAAGTTAGAGGGCCTCTACCGGATACAGGAGGAGGAGAACACATACCTGATGAAACATCCGGTACCTAATTCGTTGGTTGTTGAATGTTCTTCTTCGAAGGGAGGTCAATGCCATTCAACGCCTAACGACAAGGAGGGCAGAAAACTGGATGTTTTGGGGCGTAAGGTCTACGCAACGTCCAGTTTGGCAATTAAGATTGCCAGTTATTCGGCATGCTTAGCTAGATATGGGTGTGGGACCCTTTATTTACTCTAAGTCCTCTAGCACTGCATGGCCCAACAACAAGGTAGCTCCAGGAAAACGGACACAGACACCAGCTGGTTTTAGTCAGTCAATGATTCATGTTTATGATAGTCAGTTAAACAGCAAGCTAGCTCCTAATTCTCTCTCTCTCTCTCTCTCTCTCTCTCTCTCTCACACACACACACACACACACACACACACACACACACACACACTCATACTCACCAGCCCCACTCCAAAGGTGATCAGTCTTTGAAAGGGGTGTTGGAAGAAGCGTGGAGGCCTCACTCTGGGTGGTGATGCTTCTCAGGGATCTTCTGGTTTCCTGCCTGACTTATAAAGGGATGTTTCCACTCCGGCTGGTACATCTGCAGTCCACTTCCATTTCCGTGATCACAAGACGTACTCATCTTATCTTTTTGTTCTATTCCCAGTTCTTTCTCCTTTACAATGTCTTTGGCAGTTCTCCCCGGTTTTCACTGATTCTTCAGGCCTTTGGCGTCTTTCCCAACATTGTTTGTGTTCAAGAGAGAGTGGGGCTGGGGCACACTTGATGTTGCTCACTCATGCATTCCTCCATACATACTGTTTGTAAGCACTACCTAAGTTTCTTAATTTGTCAAGATCACATGGCTCATAGGGTTACACAAATGAGCTATTACAAATTAGTATATTGTTTCTTATCTCTAGATCATTATAAGCTTGCGATTCAGCCAAGTATTTCACTGTTACAAATTAATATATTGTTATTTCTGGATCTTTATAAACTTGCAAGTTAGCCAACTACTTTATGCATCACTACTATCACAAAACTAGCATAATTCTACATGGGCACCACTTTTGAGATGTGCTTTTACAAGACTCTGCTGCAATGTCACCGCAGTAGTTCCAAGAGAACTTCAGAAAAACATATGAAAGAACAACGGTAGTGACTAGACATCTACTGAGCACCTTTAAACATGCTGTGGAGACAGAGTCTCATGCAATGACCACTGCTGTCACTTTACGTCGCCATGCCTGGCTGCGCTCCATGGGCCTGCAGCAGGATATGCGGGATAAGGTGGAGCACTTACCATTTGATGGAAAAGGGCTTTTTGCCGAAACCACGGATGCAACTATGCAATCCTTGAAGCAATCTAAATTTATGGCAAAGATCTTTATGAGCACTAGTGCAGGTGGCCAAAGACTGCGGAATTGATCGTATGGCAATAAGCAGTACCGTTCCAGATACAGACAAGAGAGAAGAGAATATAAGAGGCAGTATAAACCTTATCAATGTAATAAATCCTATGGCTAGCACCAAAGAGGCCAGAAACAAAATAAGGAGCAGAATAAACAGTCTCTTTGATGGGCAGATCCACCCGCTTCAGCAGCACACAATAACACATACAATGGCACAAGATTCAGCACCCAGGGCCCAAGCCACCGGCCTTGTGATTGCCAATATCAACATCAAGTTGGCAAGCCATGCTCAAGCATGGCACAATATAACATCAGATCGCTGGGTGCTGATGATTATAAGGTCTGGCTACACGATAGAGTTCAAAACTTTGCCACCCTTTCAGGGCATAAAGTACACTGGACTGACCCATGTACTTCTGGACGAAGTTCAAGTGTTGTTGGAAAAGCAGGCGATTGTGCAGGTGGAGTGGGTGGACAGGATGAGGGCATTTTATTCCCGATATTTCCAGATCCTCAAGAAAGATGGTGGCATACGTGCTATAATGGACTTGAGGGACTTGAACTGTTATGTGGACAACAGAAAATTCAGAATGATAACCTTATAAGGAATCCTACACCTCCTGGTGCAGGAAGAGTGGGCGGCAACTCTAGATCTAAAAGACGTGTATTTTGATGTAGGAATTCGCTATAGCCACCACAAATACTTGAGATTCACAGTTGGAGATACAGCATACCAATATGTGGTATTAGTGTTCAGCCTCTCCACAGCACCACATGTGTTCATGAAGGTGATGGCTGCGGTGATAGCATTTTTAAGGACGGAAGGGGTGCTTTTTATCCCTTTCTTGACGACTGGCTGCTGGTCAGTGTCACGGAAGAAGGGTTACGTTCTCAAGTCCGATATGTACTACGTCTTCTGGAGGACTTGGGCATCACAGTGAATCTAAAGAAGTCAAGGTTAGAACCACAGAGGCATGTGACTTACTTTGGGGCCGAGCTGGATATGCAGGAAAAAGGGGCTCATCTGCCAGAGAGCAAGTATTGGCAGATCAAGGAGCTGGTGCTTCTATTTCAATGTTTGCCGTGTCAGCCAGCGGAGTTGATTCAGTGCCTACTGGGGCTTATGGCGTCCTGCAATACGACAGTGTGCAATACCCGTCTTCATAAGCGGCCGCTTCAAGGGTGGTACCTCAGCAACTTTCGGGCGAATCTAGACAGTCAGCAGAAGATACTTACACTTCCGGAGCCTGTGCCAAAATCCTTGGAGCGGTGGACGGTGTCTGCCAATCTTCTGACGGGTGTTCCTTTCCAACCTCTAATGCCCACATGCGGGCTGACAACGGATGCCTCCCTTTGGGGATGGGGTGCACATTGCCAGTGCCATCAAGTACAAGGAAGTTGGTCTGCGCCGCAGAAAAAGAGCCATATAAACTACCTCGAGCTCTTTGCAGTATTCCTAGCTCTGAAGGCATTCCAGCCACTGCTGCGTGGGAAGGTAGTGCAGGTCTGTCTGGACAACACCACAGCAGTAGTGTACTTGAACAAACAAGGGGGACTATGTCACGCTCTCTCTGTCAGTTGATTCAAAGAATTTGGACATGGTGTATCGACCACTCAATATTCCCAATGGCGTTGCATATAAAAGGGGAAGACAATGTGCAAGTGGACAGGCTCAGTCGGACATTGCTGCAGGGCCAGCACCATGAGTGGGAACTCAACATGATTTATCTGAAGGTTATATTCGAGGACTGGGGTTGGCAAGAAATAGACCTCTTTGCGACTGCTGCAAACACAAAGTGTCAGACATACTGCTCATGTGCAGGAATAGGCAGACACTCCCTAGGGGATGCTTTTCAGCACGAGTGGACCAGGGGACAATATTATCTGTTTCCGCCACAACCACTGTTAACTCGAGTAGTATCCCAGTTACTCAGGGATGCCATGAGGGGCATCTTTATCACGCCATGGTGGCCTCAGCAACAGTGGTTCCTGGTGCTATTACGGCTGTCAAGAGGAATTTATCGAAGGCTGCCAAGCCAGCCAGATTTGTTAACGCAAAGCTGTGGGGTAATTCGGCATCCACAACTCGAAACATTGAAGTTAACTGTGTGGCGAATAAATTATTAAGCAGAATACTATTGAATAATAGGAAGAAGTCCACAAGGCTGAATTATAATAGCAAATGGCTTCGTTTCAAACTGTATGCTAGAAGACATGGGTTCTTCCCTAGGAAGGCCACAGTCAGACAGATCTTACTTTACCTGATGACACTCAAGATGTCTGGCTTAGCAAATACGTCTTTGAAAGTTCATTTGGCAGCACTCTCGTCAGAGCACAAGGGTTGGGGAGACACAACGGTGTTTTCCCATCCTGAATGCAAAAAATTTCTAAAAGGTCTGGATAATTTGTTCCCACCTCTGCGACGCCCACTTCAACAATGGGATTTGACATTGGTGCTACATGCCTTGGTGAAACAGCCCTTCGAACCGATGGCGAAGGCTTCACTACAACTACAGACATTGAAAACTGTGTTTCTGGTGGCAATCACCACAGGGAGAAGGGTTAGTGAACTAGCGGCCCTCAGGGCAGACCGTCCGTACACGCAGATATTTCCAAACAAGGTCGTGATGTGTCTGGACCCGAGATTCCGACCAAAGATTACAACGGCATTTCATATTAATGCGGATATAGTTCTGCCAACCTTCTTTCAGAATCCTGAAACACAACTGGAAATATCTATGCATGCGCTAGATGTGCGGCGCACTCTGCTATACTACTTACATGCTACACGATTGGTGCGCACCACGAACAAACTCTTCGTGATGTACACAGGGAAGTCTAGGGGCCAACCAGCTACAAGAAGAAGATTATCACACTGGATTATGCAGACGATCAGGTTGGTGTACACAGGGCAGGGGAAAACCCCGCCTGAGACCATAACTGCTCATGCTACAAGGGCATACGCATCTTCGGCTGCGAACTTAGCGGGCATTTTGATGGCAAAGATATGTAAGGCAGTGACATGGTCGTCAGACCAGCCATTCATTAAGCACTATGCTATTGATTTGAGGCAAACAAGGGAAGGAGAGTTTGGACGTGCAGTCCTGAAGCATATCCTACCTTGATCATTTAAGAATTTATGGGCCCACCGCCTAGAGAAATTCTCAGCTGGCTAGTCACCCATTCCTTATGAATGTAACGGATTACAATCCAGATAAACAGGTTGCTTACCTGTAACAGATGATCTGGAAGTAATCTGTTGTATTCATAAAACCCGCCCGACCTCCCTGCAAGGGTGGAAAGGCAGGATATGGATATATATATGTAAACTAGTCATGGAAGGCAACTGCCAATCCTCCAGAAACTGACTGAAGCGCGCCCAAACTGCCTAGGATAACGGAAGCACGGTCACGTGAGTGGCAATTTGGGCCAGCACAAGGAGCTAGCTAATCAATCCGTGAGGTCCCTGCGCAGGTGCAGAACCCATTCCTTATGAATACAACGGATTACTTCCAGATCATCTGTTACAGGTAAGCAACCTGTTTTCCTAGTAAGAACGAATCAGCTTACTTTCCTTTCTCTGTCTCTAGAACTGGACTGAATATGGTTCAAATTGAGGTGCCCAAGCTAGATCTCTTGCATATCAGATGTTCACGCATCCTCCATCTTGGATCATGGTGGATGACATAATTACAAACTATACCATTGAGGTATCCCTGTGTGTCACTCACTACAACTGTACCAAATTTGGTCAAAATCGATTAGACAGTCCTCAAATTAATGCATATGCAGGTCAAAAATTCACACATCTGCCATTTTGGATCAGGGTAGCTGACATAATCACAAACTATGGCATTAAGGTTTCCCCATGTGCCCCTACAGCTGTAGCAAATTTGGTTCAAATCGGTTAAGTGGTTCATAGGTTAGCCCACTTGCACCTCAGAAGTTTATGCTTCCACTATCTTGAATCGGGGTGGATGACATTATCACAAAATACACCACTGAGGTGTGCCTGTGTGTCACTGACTGCAACTGTACCCAATTTGGTTCAAATGGGTTAGACAGTCCACAAATTACCCTGCTTGTGCCTCAGATGTTTATGTGGCTGCCATCTCTAATTGGAGTGGATGACATCATCACACACCATGCCATTTGGGCATCTCTTTGTGTCTCTACAGCTGTAGCAAATTTGGTTCAAATCGGTTAGACGTTCACAAGTTAGCCCACTTGTGCCTCAAAAGTTCATGCGTCCGCCATCTTGGATTGGGGTGGATGACATCATCACAAACGATGACGTTGAGGTGTCCCTATGTGTCCCTACAACTGTACCTGATTTGGTTCACATTGGTCCGGGCACTGACACACACACAGAGAAATGTGTTATGAGGGTGATTTCATAAACCTCCTGGAAAGTAGTCTAAAAATGGGGTTAGGTTTTGCCAGGCTGCTCCTGGAGGGTTGAAATTTTAAATATCTAATCTCTTACCACTTCTCAGCTGGTGTGTGGGTGCTCCAGAAAGTTTAAATAACCAACCCTGCACGCTACCTGAGAAGTAGTATATGATTGGGCATTTAGACTTTAAACCTCCTAGAGTTGCCCGCTTGCCAGCTAAGAAGCATGGAGGCTTCTTCTGGGAGTTGACAGTTTTAATATTCATCCTCGTGCACAGGTTGAGAAGCAGCAACTGATTAGGTATTTACACTTTAAACCGCCTGTAGCATCCTATGCACTCCATCTCAGCTGGCGCATAGGCTGCTCCAGGTTAGGGATGTGCACGGAATGGGCGGGGGTGGCTCGAAGGGATGGGTAGGAGTTTAAGGGCTGGGAAGGGTGCACTTACCCCTCCGCCAGCTTTCCCCCCGCTGGCGCTGGAGTTTTGTAAAATCCCCCAGGGCAGCAGCATACCTCCCTGCTGCCCCTTCTTCTTGTTTGGCCAGAAATGGCTGGAAGTACTGGGCGCACATGCATGCACGTCAGACAAGCTTGCGTGTGATTGCGCTGTGTGCATGCCCAGCATGTGCACGCGCGCCTGGTACTTCTAGCCGAAGAAGAAGGGGCTGCAGGGAGGTGCCACCCTGAGGGATTTTACAAAACTCCAGTGCTGGCGAGTGAAAATTGTGGGGCAGGATAAGTGCACCCTCCCCAACCCTTAAAGTCCTACTCCCCACCCCCGCCGAACATTTGAACCGGCCATTGTTCTAACCTGTTCGGAGGCCCATAAAAGGGCCTCCGAACAGGTTCGTGCACATCTCTACTCCAGGTAGACCAATTTAGTTAAGGGGTAGTTAAAGGGATTGCCCCAGTGGGAAACCTCACGAATAACTGAAACTACCCTCGTGAGAACTAAATTTGTCTAAAAGGAAGTTACCCACAAATGGGCAAAACCACAGGAGATGAACCCTTGAAAGTAAATGGTCACCTGTATTTTGAATTGACTAGAATCTGAAAGGTCTGAAGTTGAGTCAGAAATGGATCTGGGGAGATGGGTGAATGCCAGAATTCCAGTGTCTTAAACAAATTTCACCCCATCGCTAAGTGCATGTACTGTGTTAGAGGCTGTGATGGGTATCGCTTATTGTTTTTTAATGGCATCGTTTTGCTCAGAAAAGAGCTTTTCAAATGTCCTTAAGTCTGATTATTTTTTTTTAAGGAATTAATGAGAACTGGAACATCCTTTTAGTGTAAGAATTAGAATGTTTACTGAAACAAACCAAGCCATTTTAAATGATAGTGGATATTGCATTTTCTAGATGTCTGTACATTTATGTTTACATTTTAAAAATGCAATAAAAGTTGAAGTAAGCATTCTGAATATTGGGTGCTTTTGACACGACTGCTTCTGGTGTTCAGTGGATTAAAGATTGTGGCTAGTTTGCACTAATGTTTTTCTGTTGATAAATGGGGTGAACACAAGAGGTGGTAAAAATAATCATTTTGAAATTATACCGTTCACTATCCAATGTAAGTAGAGGGATTGTTGCCATTGTGCAGTGTAAAGAGTGTTGGACTAGAACCAAGGGAAACAAGGGTTCAAATCCTCACTTAGCTGTGACACTCATAGGTGACCTTGAGCCTATATTATATTTTCCCGAATAGAAAACAACTCTGAGTTTAAGACGACCCTCTTAAAAATATGGGTGGCATGCAAGTTTTACTATTTACCCAAAAGGAAGAATAATTTGAATTTAAGTTGACCCCCCAAATTCTAACATTAAAGAACTTGGGGAAAACCTTGTCTTGGATTCAGGTAAATACAGTAATTCTCTGTCAGCTTAACCTAGCTCATAGGCTTGTTATGAGGATAAAATGAGGGGTGGGGAAAAGTCATATATGTCATTTGTAGCTTCTAGGATTGGAATAGAATATTATTATTATTTAAAATAGAATAACCTTTAACGTGATCTGTGATTCCCCCCACCCCCAGAAACTACAGAAACCAAGTTTGGCTCAGCTAATGAATGTTTCACAGCAGCTCAAGAAAATTAGTAAGTTGCTGCTGCTGCTGCTGCTTCTTCTTCTTCTTCTTCTTCTTCTTCTTCTTCTTCTTATTATTATTATTATTATTATTATTATTATTATCTTATGTGAGCATATGCATTTTAATGACATGTTCTTCTGTGTGTAATTTTTGTGTGTTTTGTATTTTGATATAGTAGATGAGAAAAGTAGCATAATCAGAACAGAACGTATAGCCAGATCACAGCAAAATAAATCAGATTGTGAAGCTGAAGATGTCAGTGAATCCCTTCCTTTGTCCCAAGTTAAATCCTTCCCTCATCCTGTCCGTTCCTCACCTGGCTCCTTCTCAAAATGTTCCCAGATGACTTCCCACTTGGGCTTTAAGGTAATACATTTTAATTTAAAAGCATCAGTCTGTTTGTTTATTGTCCATATTTTTATACCCACATACGGTTTTATGAAGACATTGAAACTGGAAATAATCGGCCATCAAAAGAAAACTTTAAAGCAGGGGCTCAAATATCTGTTCACCCCAACCAGCAAGAATTGAAAGATCAAAGTGATTCTCTTGCAAGCAATGAGGAGGAAGAATTTGAAGAGGGAGAGGAAGAGGAGGAGGAGTCTGGAGATGATGAAGAAGAAGAAGAAGAGGAGGAGGAAGAGGAGGCAGTGGAAGAAGATGGGGAATCAGAAATGGAGGATGACTTTAGTGAAGAAAGGGAAGATGAAAATATAGTAGTAGCAGAAGAAGAAAGTCAGGGCAAGATAGAAAATGAGGAAGAGGAATATTTTAACTCAGGAGAGAGAGAGAGGAATTGTCAGAAATGTGTGCAGATAATGAACACGAAGCGGGGGGCAACCATGCAAATACAAATATCTCTAGTAGTAATAATGACATGTGCAGTGTAGAAGAAATGCAGGGAACTGGTCATATGCCTGTGTCTTTTATAGCTGGGAAATATGAATGTTCAAATGAAAACGGAGCTATTAGCAAAGTAAATAATGAACTACCCAGTCATTCATCTGAAAGGGTAAATAATAATGAAGCTGAGGAAGTCAATGAATTTCAAAATCATGAGAGCCAGGAAAGTGTTGTTTGTTCATTGGAGACTTTTGAAGCAACAGCTTTGACCAAAGCTGCACTTGCATCCCCCTTGAAAAATAATAATGACAATGGGAGGAATTCAAATCTGAGTGATTCCTTTGAAATTGATGATGATCATGGGTCTGAGGTAGAACTTGAAAACTGCAAAACTAGACAGCAGAACTCCAAGAGTCCTGTTCTTGTGAATTATCAAGATGGCAGAGGAAAACAGTACATGGATCCAGAAGAACTACAGAATGCAATATATGAACCACTAGTACAGAAAAGTGAAAACATCAAGGAAAAAAATCCAAAAGAAATTATTCCCCCTAATAGCAAAGAAAGTGAATCTAGATGTCATGGATTTTTCCGCAAAATGAAAGGTAAAAAGTGGACTTCAGCAAAATAATTTACATAATTCATGCTATTGTATTGACAAAAGAACTCTAAAATCCATGACTTGAATAGTTATATCTTCATTATATAATAATTTAGGTATTATTTCTGGTTAAGTTCCTGTAATATGTTATACATGGAGTTTCCCTTGAAAATTATTCAGAGCCCTTTGGTTTAGAATAGAGCAGTTAGTTTTTTAACTGATATGCATGATTTTGATTGTATTTCACAACAGGGCTGTGTATCAGCATGTCTAATGCTGATGAATATGTAGGAACCTGCTGGTGATGCGGGGAGGCATTCACTCCCACACTTCCATGCAGTTCCATACATCTGGCACAGAGGGGCGCTCTTTAACAGAAACTGGGTCTGTGGAGGGCTGGCCAGGAGGTCATGCGAGCAGCTGGGAATTGTAGTTTTGTTCAGAGACTTTCCCCATTCGCAGAGCTGTTGAAGAGTTCCGCCACCCCCGTGCAGGCAATGCATTGAACTATGCAAGGATGGCCACAGTGGCAGTGAATGCCTTCTGCGCTGAACGTTTTCACCAGCTACCAGATTGTTTTCAAGCACAACTCAAGCTGTGCTAGTTTTATATCAATAAAGCCCTAAACAGCTTGGGATTTGGGTGCTTGAAGGACTGCCTGTTCACATATGAGTCTACACAATCTTTGATATGCCTCCGAGGCTCCTCTCCAGGTGCCTGAGTTTATTATATAATTGATTTTGGGTTTTTTATTCTGATTTATTACAGTAATCATTGATTTTTAATAGTGAGCCACTTTGACAACTATAGTGGGAAAACTGCAAAGGGATACTTCAGAATAAATAAAATAACTGAAAATTATCTGGCAGCTTAGCTTTTAAAAACATATAAGTAATTGTGGTTCTTTGTGCTAGGAGGACTCTTCTGAAGAAGATGAGGAAAAAGGAGACAGAGAAGAGAAAATGAGGAACATTTTGAATAAAAAATTGAAAAAATACGATAGCAAGGCTCAGAATCTCTTGAAGGATGACATCATTAGAAAGGGTAAGCAAGTGATAGAATTTTATTCAATACTGGGTTCAACTATAATCTTTATTGAATTTGTGGTACAAATTAGAAATGTGTTAGCAATCCTGTGTGAGTCTATCCAGAAGGAAGTCCCACTATCTGTCTTCTATCTTCTTCTATATACTTATTTCTCTAAGACGGGCCATGCGTGGATGAATGAGGATGTTTCACGGAAGTCTCGTGAGAGCCGCGGAACTCTCTCAAGGAACTCTCACAGAGAGGCAGGGGGAGAAGCAAACTGGCCCAGAAGGTTGTGGGGCGGGTGGCAAGTGAGACGGAGGCAGGGGAAGAAGCAAGCGAGAGGTGGAGGGAGACCTGAGGGAGAACAAACTGGCCCAGAAGGTTGCCGGGTGGATGGTGAGGGGCTGGTGGCGGACGGCAGAGCCCTGCCCCTCCCGGTGGGGAAGGAAAGCTGCTAGGCTGGCAAGGGAGAAGGAAAGGTGAGAGCAGGCAGGCAGCAGTGCCACGCCGATGAGAGGAGCCTAGCTGGGTGGGCAGTGGAACCATGCCACTCCTGGTGTGGAAGGAAAGTGCTGCTGGCAGGCGGGGAGGGAAAGGTAGAGGAGGTGGGCGGCAGAAGGGGAAGGAAAGTGCAGTGACAAACTAGCGGCGCAGATGCTGTGCGTCAGGTCTGCTGTTGTTCAATAGTATTTATTTCCACGGACGTTTGCATAGAATTGCAGACTTATCTTCTGGAAACTGCAGTTAATCCTTGTCATAATATTCTGAGCATTCATACTCATGGGAGTTTGTCTGCAGTCAATCTATCAAGAAACTTTCATAGCTCCATGTGACATTCCAACACAATTCTCGCTGGTAATACAGCTGTTGAAAACAACAGTGTATTGCCTTTCTAATTCTTTTTGACCACTGTGAAATAGGGATGTGCTCGAGGTGCCATTTGAGCACGTATTGGGAGCAGCACAGGGGAGCTTTAAGAAAGAGAACAGGTCCTTACCCATTCAGCTTCCTGCTGGGGCGGCACTCGGCCCAGGTACCCCTGCGCGATGCCAGCAGGCATATGGCATATGCGCATGCATGGGCGCCATTTGTGTGGTCGGCAACACCATGCTAACCACTCAAATGGTACCCGAGCATGCGGACACCCTGTGTGTGTGGGTGCCACATGGGGGTACTTGAGCCAAGTGCTGCCCCAGAAGGAATTTGCATGGGGCAGTGGAGAGCAGGTAAGGACCTGCTCTCCTCTTTCTTAAAGCTTTTCTGTGCCACTCCCAAAATGTGCTTGAACCATGCTTTGAACCGCAATTCGAGCACATCCCTACTGTGCAAGCAGGTTGGAGGGAAACTTCTCTCCTTGGAAAGCTACATATCTGGAAAGTGAGAGAAAGAGAACTCACTACTTTCATTTTTGCTCATCAAGAGCATTATTTTTGCTTTATTTCATGAATTTCTTTTAAAAGTTTCAAAAAACTTAGCTTGTGGAGCTAAGCTCCCTTCTTCAGACATTATCTTTGCCTTGGAGAAGATCACAAGGTTCAGAGATGCCGCATATGTTTGAGCTTTTCTAAACAGACTCATAAGTCAAGACTTTGAGAGTGGCACGTTATGATTTGGCACCTTGACCAGAAATGACTAAATCAGGGACAATGCAACTTTGAGTGCTATGTTGACACTAACTAAGCTTATGGCATCGACACCAACTCACCTTTCAACATTGATAGCGTTGGCAATTCTGAAGCAGACTGCTGTGAGTTACCCTTGCAAATCTTGCAAGAAATGCCATTAGCCAGCAGTACACAGAGTCACGGCATTGACTCAAATTAAGATTTCTGATCAGTCCTCATCATTGAGGCATGAGAAACCAACATTATCAGATATGTGTAGGAAGCGGGCCCATGACCATGAAGAGCCCAAGAAACACAAGAAGGAAAAACACTCTTTGCATTCTGTATCCCCACAATGTACAAAGGTGGTGGTTGCATTGACATTGAGCAAAGTTCCATCTACCTGATGAGCCCCTGGTGGCGCAGTGGTAAAACTGCCGCCCTGTAACCTGAAGGTTACAAGTTCGATCCTGACCAGGGGCTCAAGGTTGACTCAGCCTTCCATCCTTCCGAGGTTGGTAAAATGAGTACCCAGAATGTTGGGGGCAATATGCTAAAAAAAAATCATTGTAAACTGCTTAGAGAGCTCCGGCTATAGAGCGGTATATAAATGTAAGTGCTATTGCTAAGTGCTATTGCTACCTCTTTGACACTGAGGAAGGAACTGTCTGCTGCATCAGAATCGATGGAGAATGTGCTATCAACACCTGCTAAACATCAGGATCCATAGAACTTCAGAGTAAAAAAATCAAAGGGAAGTTCACCATTGGACAACTTTTTTAGAGTCTCATCTCATACAGGCTCCGTGGAAGATGATGATGTGGAGATCCCATGGACACAGATGTATTCTGGGTGTTCTATTGTTGAATAGGATTCACAATCAACCAGATATATTTGGAAACCAAAAGAGGTCTACTGCAGGAGCTGAAGGCACTATATGCTTGAATACTGCTAGGATGACCCTTCACAGTTTTCACCTGGCCAGTGGAATGCCCCAGCAAGATCGGAGTGTGGTTTCACACACCATATTCATGATCAACACTGTGAATATGTTATTAATGGCTATTGCTGCTACCCTTCTATGAGCTGACATAGATCTAGGCATCTCCCACGCTGTGGAACATACTTGATATCACAGACAGGATCCAAACCACCCTGAGCCATTTTGGAAGGGCGGTATATAAATCAAATAAATAAATAAATAAATAAATAAATAAATATGGAGGCAAGCCACTCTGCCAGAGCATACTTACATGGAACCAAAAGTCATTGAATATGTACAGGATGTGCCTACAGTAGTTACACCTTTGTTGGCTATGGATCATCTGGATCAACATCGACAGCCTCCATACCAGCTGTGGCATTCACACCAGTCTTCTTCATATTGACTCCAGAATTGACATTTATGTTGACAACAAACTCTTCAACACTGACAGTATCATCAGTGGAACAAGGTGTGCTTGTTCCTCTGTATTTTATTTTATTTATTTATTAACATATTTTTATACCACCCAAAACCTACGTCCCTGGGCGGTTTACAACAACTCTGTACACGTTGGATTTGGAAGAGAGGCCAGTAACTGAAGTACCACGTCAGTCAGTGCAGCCTACAAAAACACTTACCTTAACAACGCCGACTCCTAGAGTACTGATGTCAGCAAAATCCACTCTTATGGTGACTTGGGTCACTGGAGACATGTCTGGATTGGTAGAGAAAGATATACAACCCTCTGCAGAAAAAGATTTAAAGCAAAAAGAAGAGAGAGAATCAGCTTTGGAGTCATATGACTTGGAGGAGGAGGGTTCAGAGGTAATGGATAACCTTTCTGAGCCCTCCCCAGATTAGTCAACTCTTAAAAAAAAGATCACTGTTCAGAAAGAGGATTGTTTGTTTCTATTCAAGCACCCTCCTCTGAACTCCCTAGTAGTTAGTTGTGCCACAGGGAACAAGTCAGGAAAGAAACGTTCAGCCCCTGTAGATGGTAGAAAATTGGATGTGATGGGCCACAATTCTACTGTGCTTTATACTTCTTCATAAAGTTAGCCAGCTATATGGCCTGCATGGCCAAGTACCACTATTCACTGTGGGAAACTTTTAAAGATGACTTAAAAGATATCCCTGAGAACATGCAGTCAAAATTTAAGGACCTGCTAGCGTTCAGCAGATGCCACTAGGCAACACTTTAGTACCTCCAAACAATCAATGGAGACAGAATCGCACACACTAGTGGGTGCAATCTCTCTTAGAATATGACTATGATGAATATTTATATACCAATCTTCATATAATATCAAGAAGGCATACTTGGCTACATTCAGCATCCCTGCAGGCAGGCATGGAATACAAAACTGAAAATCTTTGATAGAGGAGGCTTGTTCAGCCAAAAACTGTTGAGACAGTGGAAAAATCAAGATACACGGCCAAGACGTTCACACCATCAATTTCACAACAGTCGTATTCTCAGAAGTATAACTCTTTTGGCAGGCAGCAATACCAATACAAGCAATCTGACTGAAAGGATTTCAGGTCTTATGGCCAGAAACAACAAAGGTCTTCTAGCCAAAAACAAACGAAGCAAGCAATAAGATCAGACAAAACAGCATCTTTGACCCCTTGGACTTTCAGCCTCATTTAACACAAAGCCCTTCTGTCATCAGACTCATCCATTTCTCTCAGACATGTTGTCATATAATAGATGCCTGGATGTTAAGTATCATTATAACAGGATACACCATAGAGTTTACCACCCTTCCTGAATTTTGAGGGCTAAAATACACCCACTCAACTCCTACACTTCAAGAAGTGAAGTCTCTTTTAGAGAAGGGGGCGACAAAGCCAGTTTGTCAAGAAGATCAACAGAAGGGTTCCTGCTCAAGATATTTCCAGACCCCTAAAAGGGGTAGAGGCCTCCATGGACTTACAATGACTCAACAAGTTTGTTCACAAGAAAATTCAGAAAAACATCACAGGGCAGTCTTCTTCTACTGGCTGAGGAGCAGTAGCTATTAATGTTAGACCTCAAGGGCACTTATTTCCACAAAGGAATAAGATCAAACCACAGAAAGTATTTAAGGTTCACCCTTGGGAGTCGGGTGTTCAGGACACGGTACTTCCTTTTTGCCTGTCTACGGCAAAATGCGTGTTTACAAAATGCATGCATGTAGTAATAACACACCTAAGGCAAAAGGGAATAGTCATCTTCCCATACTTGGAGGACTGGATTGTGACATTGGACAACAATGTGCAGTTGAATACTCAAATACAATACACGTTGAAACTGCTAGAAGACATAGGGATCCAGGTCAATTTGAAAAAAATGGAACCTACCACCTCAAAGGAAGGATTCAGTGTATATGAACACTCAGATGAAAAAAGCCTACCTGCCAAAGGAAAGAAGGCTTTTGCCAGCTTAATTTCCACATTCATGATCAACCCAAAGCAAAGGGCAAGAGTCATTGAGAGACTTTTAGTTTGATGGTGTGTCTTACTGTGGCTGAACAAGACCCCAAGTTGAGAAAAGGCTATTTTTCCAGGGCATTCGAAAGGCATCCCCCCCACCCATGGAACCCTTCCCTAGTCCTGCTCTGGAACAATAACGTTTTCATTTTTTGTTTGCCTTCATTGCAAACAAATCTATGTGTGGAGTTTCCCACTGGTTGAATACTTTTTGCAAGATACTCTGGTTTATCATCCACTTGAGTTGCTGAGACAGGCTTGTGTCTTTTCTGAGGGCATCTTCAATCATATGGTCCGTGCTGTTTATATGGAGTGCCATAGGGAATATATTGTGCTGTATACTCCAGTTCCATAATGGAATGGCTAGATTGCTTAAAGACCTCGAAACTGTCTTCCCTTGATGGCTTATATATGTAATTACTGTTGTATTGTCTAGGAGGACTTACACTGTGTAATTTTGATCATGGAAGAAATGATTTTAAGGCATGGAATATTGTTAGGAGCTTCAGAAAGTTTATGTATAAAGAACACTGATGAGCATTCCAAAGACCTTGCACATGGAATCTCAGACAATGAGCTCCCCATTGTCTTTTGGTGAAGCATCCAACGTCCCAGTTACAGATGGCATGGAGAACTGGAAAGGTATTCCCCCGGACAAGTTTTTTTCTGTCTGGAACCACCAATGAAGTGATTGAAGGACTGTATGTGGGAGTTCTACTCATGTTTGTTGGCTCTCAAAATCCTGTCTGAGCACAATAGAAACCACATCTGGAGCCGTCTCATACTACCTATTTCCCCTATTTCCTCTACTCTCCAGTAGGGATGTGTACAAATTGATTTTTTAAATTCAATTTGTACCTGAGTCGTATCACCCCTGATTTGTTTTGTGTCCGTATCTGCCCCCAAATCACCCCAGATTTGATTTTGATTTGATTCAGATCAATTCAGACCACTTATAAAGGCCCTAGAGGCACCAAATTTGGCTGGTGGGTAGGTCCCCATGGGTGCTACCTACCACCCAAATTTCAAGACAGTGGGGCACTAGGTTGATTTTTAGTGATTTTTATTTTAGTTTTTACTTATTTTGTATATTTCTGCCATAGGAAATAATGGGAATTTGAAGTTGCCCTATTTTAACCCTAACATGGATCCCCAGCTTTAATTAAACAAAACAAAACAAAACAAAACACACACACAGAAATCCAAGCTCTAGCCCTTGTAGAAGTGGAGTTATGGAGCAAAATGTGTGGTCACTATTTTTTAAGTGTTTAGAGGATTCATTGCACACCTTCATTTCAATCCAAACACTTGAAAAATAGTGACCATACATTTGGCTCCATAACTCCACTTCCACAAGGGCTAGAGCTTAGCTTTTATTATTATTTTTAATTAAATGAAAGCTAGGAATCTTTAAAATGGCAGGAGGAATCTTGAATCGATTATAATCAAATCTGGCACGATTCAATTTGGACCCAAATCTAGCCAATGGACCACAGGGGAGATTTGCTCTGTCTCCAAGTTGCCTGAATCAGCTAGATTGGGGTACAAATCAATTCGTCCCCAAATTGATTCACACATCCCTACTCTCCAGCGTACTGGGCAAGATTCTTCAGAAGGAGACGAGATACATTCTGCTAACCCCGTTATGGCCTAGACAGCCCTGGTTCCTGATACACCTACATTTCTCCAGAGAAAATCATTTTCTTCCTCTGTGTCAGAATCTTTGATCCCAAGTGGGAGGGAACATCTTCCACCACAACCTTCAGGCGTTGAACATGATAGCGTGAAGACAACTTCTAGATACAATTGTATTGAATGAAAGAAAGGAAATAACAAGACGTCTCTATACTTATAAATGGAAGAGATTCACCACATATGCCAAGGGAAAAGGTTTTGACCCCATTACAGCCTCTATTAGACAGATTCTCCTTTATCATAAAGGAAACAGGTCTATCCAATACCTCCATAAAAGTTCATACGGCAGTGTTCTCTGCGGAACACCCAGGTGAAAATCTTTCTCACACCCAGATTCAATGCGATTTCTTAAGGGTCTCAACAACGTTTCCCCCCGATAAGAGAGCTTATTGAGCCATGGAGTCTAGCTTTAATCCTTTCCACATTGACAGAGACTCCCTTCAAACCTTTTGCTCTGACTCTGACTCATATTGAAAATGGCTTTCTTGGTGGCTATAACATCAGCAAGGAGAGTCAATGAACTTAAGGCTATTTGGGTTAATTCACCATGTACTAGATTTTTTTCAGACAAGGTATTGATGATAATAGACCCATCCTGTAGGCCTAAAATAGTGTCCAATTTTCATATTAACGAAGATATTGTGTTACGTACCTTTTTCATGAAACCCTCATCTCAGTTGGAGAAATCTTTGCACTCCATGGATGTTAGGAGGTCTCTGCTATATTTCTTAGCCAAGTCAAAGTATTTTAGAAAGACTCACTATCTCTTTGTTTTATAAAGGGAAGAAGACGGGACAACCAATCTCTAGACAGAGACTTTCTCACAGGCTGGTGCAGCTAATTTTCTTCTATTATTATAAACGGCAGAAGTTCAATCCCCCTTCGACTGTCAGGGCTCATTCTATGAGAGCTATTTCAACCTCAGCTGCCCACTTGTCGGGAATCAAGATAGATGTTTGCAAGGGAGCAACTTGGTCATCAAACTTACTTTTCATGAAGCATTATGCTGTAGACATCCACTCAGCAGCAGAGGCCAATTTCAGTCAGGCAGTTTTTTTGAAAGGTGCTGCTGTAACATTCTGGCACCCTCCAAGCTTGCTAATCACCCATCATTGTGACAGAACATGGATCACCACTAAGATAAACATATTGCTTACCTGTAAGAGATTATCTTATGGTGATCCATGTTCATTCGCAAGATCTACCCGGCCTCTCCGCTACACAGATGGTACTGCAACAAAGCGTGCTTTCCTCATGCCTTTCATGTACTCTCTCTTGACAAAATGGTGATCTCTCTTCATGTTGGTTGTTCAGGACCTGAGCAACAGGCACTCTAACTACCAAAGATAATGGCCACATCTTGTGTACAGTGGGTGGAGTGAAGAGTGCCTTGAGGAGCTATGGAATTCTCCTGAAGTGATCTATTGTGCAGGCACAGAACCCATTATTGTGAATGAACACAGATCCCTATAAGATCATCTGTTACAGGTAAGCAACCTATTTTTCCTATTTGAAGAGCTAAACATTGCATTGAGATTTATACTGTTATACAAAGATATTGTTCGGAGCATGACATGCAGTCAGCAAGATAACGCTGATATTCCAGCTTCCCTATGAGAATCAGGGTTGAGGGGTTCCAAATTTTCCATGAAATTTTCTCATACCCATAGAAAATCTTACATTTAAAAAAAAATATTCTTTCATTAAATTCATTAGTAAACGTGCATAAAAGTTATTAGTAATATCACTGGGGTATTCTGCAAGGTTGGCAATTTCAGTGTTGTAATTAATGTTTGTCAAGTGATTGCCCCTAGGTGTGTGAGGCTTATTTATTTATATATATTCTAATAAAAGTAAGGTATTTCTACATAAATCTTTGAATTTGTTTCAGGACAACATTTAAAGCACATTAAGTGTCTTTATTGATCCCACCCGCCACCATATCAAATATTCAAGTTCAGCTACATACAGTTTAAGAAATTAACATGTGGTTGGTTTGTTTTTTTACTAAACATGTACATCAAATAAGTTGATAACATGCCAAGTCATATCACAATCTATTTAAGTCATCAGGAAAATGTGGTGCAAATTTTATGCAAATGAGAGAGAAATATGGGAACCTGTCTAGAAATTGATCCAGATTTCCTCACCCACCCAGAAAAAATCCCAGTACAATTTTTTCTAGAAAACTCACATCTCTGCTGAGAAGTACTGATGCCAATTGTATGTATACCACTGAATTGTGACTATTGGATGCTTTAAATTATTGCAGTGTTTGAAGTGCAACCAAGTGACCTAGTGAGCCCGCTCTACTTTTGATACTTTGCTATCATATCATCAACCCCTGGCTTGAACTTTGATACTTATCTTGGGCAAGTAGCAGTTGCCCCAAGCCAATTGTTCAAGTAGTGAATCTTGGTGCTGCTCAGCAGAGGGTTGTGCTGGTATGAGTGTATGCAAGCTGATTTCTCCTTTTCTTCTAAGCCTCAACATATTGCTTATCCTTTGCGTTTGGGAAGGGGAGGGAGGACCTGAAATGAACTCTTTTCAAGTTGTCTAACAGGTTTGAGGAATAAGTGAGAAGTTGCAAAGTAGCAGAGACACGATTGAGAGACTGGGGGGCAGTGGCCTTTGAATAGCTGCTTTTAGAGCTGCCTTATAACCTTCTTTGCAATCAGTCTTTCAGTTGGAAAATGAATGTTGAATATTTTCTAAAGAAAAGTTAGTTGATCTTTTATTTTGCAGCTGCATTGGCATCAGAAGCAGATGAAGAAGAGGATGATAAAGATACAGAATCTCCATGGGATTCAGAGGTATGTTCCTTTAAGCTCGCTACATATGTGGGCTTCAAAGTGAACACTGCTGCTTTAATACTGTCCTTCATTATTATCACTTAGGTGTGCCTTTAAAATTAAAGAGTTGACTTTCTTGTGGCATCTGTAGGTATGGGACTGAGTGGCCATATTTCTCTTGGGGGAAATACTTCCAGGGTTCAAAATATGATCAGTTAGAATTGTGACTCCAGATGCAGTTATTGTATGATCACGTAAAAGTAGTAAACAAATATCTTACACTATGTTTAAATATATATCTTAGTGATGTTAATTATAATTGAGTTCACGTTAAAAAACTAAATAGGTTTTTGGAGATCCAGCCCACTATTCAGTGCAGGAAACTAATACAGCATCCCTTACAAATGGCTGTCCAGCCTCTGTTTGAAAACCTCCAGTGAAGGAGAAACCACCATTGCATGAGATCAACCATTCCCCTGTTGAACAGCTCTTATATTAAATAACTTCTTCCCAACATTGGCCGTACCTTAAGTCTGCTTCCTTGCAATTTCAAACCATTGATCCTAGTGCTTCCCTTAGAAGCAACAAATCTGCTCCTTCTGTGTGACAGCCCTCATATCTCCCCTTAATCTTCTCTTCTACATGCTAAACATATCCAGCTCCTTCAACAATTCTTCATGGGACTTGGTTTCCAGACCTCTCGGCATCTTGGTTGAATTTCTGTGAACCTGTTCCAGTTTATCAGCATCCTCAAATTGCAGGGACCAGAATTGACATCCAAAGCAATGAACCATTTGCATAAGGACTTAATGCTAGCACAGAACTGTTGCTGTAGCTAGTGCTAAATCTGGAGCTTGCATGCCAGATTACTATTGTGTTATCATAAGCATGCCTGCATTGTGTAACTGTGGTGCATCTCATTTATTTCAATGGCAGTTCCTGATCAACAGTGTAATAACACTTTTCTGCAACCCTCATTTTTAGCGTAACTTAGTGAATCTTGAACTACCACAGATTTGCTCATTATGCAAGCAATTTGTTGCTCTGGATGTCAACCACTATTCCAAGTGAGGTTTGACTACTGCAGAATAGAGTGGATGATTAATTCTCATGATCTGGACACAATGCTACTGTTAATGCAGCCTAAGAGGCATTCACTTTTTTAATGTTTGCATCACACTGCTGGTTCACTTTCATCTTGTCCACACAGGAACATTGCCGATCCCCACCAACGTGAGGCAGGCACGGCGCCGCCATCTTACCTTCCCTCACATGTGGCCAGGAATGGCCAATAAGGGAAGGGTGTGGGCTGGTTACAGCACTGGCCTACCTCTATTCTGCCTAGTCACTGCAGCGCAGCATGGGGAAGATTGCTGCTGAGGGTTGCTGCAGGGCAACCACAGGGAAGGAAGTGGCAGCATGGCAGCAGCAGGGCCTGGAGGACCCTTAATTGACTGCTTGTGGGTGGGCGGCGGAACAGCAGCGGCGGCAGGGCTTTGAGGCCCTATGATTTGAGCAATTCCCCTGCCACGTGGCCTTGTCTTACCCGGCCAAGGAGCCGGTGATCGCTTTCTTGGACCTCTCATTTTTGCCAAGGTGTTGTGAGGGCCTTTTGTGGCCTCTCCCTTTGAGTGCAGCACTGGGCTGACCCACTGAACTCCCGCCCCCCACTGTGTAGACCACAAGGGCCTTTTGGTGGCCTTTCCCATCCAGCGAGGTGCAAGCACCATCACTCCCATTTTGGCAGCCGGGCTGCCTCCCCCCACCCAAGCCTTGGTTCCTCCCCCCGCCCACAGACCCACTGATTTGGATCCATTACTTTGTTCAGCAATCTTAACTCATTGATTGGGGACAGTAATTATTGCATTGATCTGGATTGTGATCCATTGCATTAATAAGGAATGGGTTCTGTGCCTGCATAGGGACCTTGTGGGTAGATTGACTAGTTTCTCATGACACCCAATCTGCCCTGCTCATGTTCCATGCTTCTGTTGAAATTGGCAGTTGGGGGCGCCATTTGCTCAGTTTCTATTTGACTGCCAAAGCGGCAACAGCTCTTTGCTGGCTCCTGACCTTGGACTGTATTCGACTATTCTTACGTGTTACAGACTGGTTATTGGTATTTTCGGGACTATATTCGGTTTTTCACTCCGAGGCTGCAACCTCAGGGCACGCCTTTAACAGCGATTGATATCAAGAAAACGTTTAAGCATTGTGTGAATTGTCAGGCAAAATTAAGTCATGACTGGGTATCATGACTTGTGCTTGCTCTGCTTAGGAGAGCAGCGTAACCTGGCGGCAGGCAAGATATACTGTTCTTTCTCCAAGCAAAGGCTTAAAAATCGGGCATTAGAACTACGGGCAGTGCTTTATGATGCGGTGCTCCACCCACTGCCCACTTGTCCACCCATTCTCCACCTGCCAAGACCAAACTACTCCTTGACATCGGGGTCGAGATCAATGTCAACATCTAACACACAGGGATTCACAAACATGCAATCTAAAAGCCCTGTAGAGGATACAGAAAAACAGGTTGCTTACCTGTAACAGGTGATCTGGAATGTTTAAGAGATCGAGGGAGGTCTCAAAATCAATGAACAGGCATAAGGATAAGAAAAGAAAGTCCTACTCTAATGAGGAAATTGATTCTCCATTGAGAAAGAAGCATTGTTCCAAAACAAAAACAAAGGGCAGTACGTCTTGTCCTATGGCATTGCAAATCTACGGCTCAGCTACGACAACAGCATTGACATTGACATTGGAGCCATCAACATAAATTCTGTCAGTGTTGAGGGAGCATACCTCAAGGTTGAAGCTGAGTTATCAGACTCCGTCGCCTTCGATATTGACTGCTTCTACGACAACAATTTCAACATCGACAGCCATGCCGAAGGACTTACTGCATGCACCTGTTCAAGCTTTGCAGCCCAATAGGAACATAGGAAACTGCCATATACTGAGTCAGACCATTGGTCTATCTAGCTCAGTATTGTCTTCACAGACTGGCAGCGGCTTCTCCAAGATTGCAGGAATCTCTCTCAGCCCTATCTTGGAGAAGCCAGGGAGGGAACTTGAAACCTTCTGCTCTTCCCAGAGCGGCTTCATATCCTGAGGGGAATATCTTGCAGTGCTCATACATCAAGTCTCCCATTCAGATGCAACCAGGGCATGCCCTGCTTAGCTAAGGGGACAAGTCATGCTTGCTACCACAAGACCAGCTCTCCTCTCCAAGACCAGCTCTCCTCTCAGTTGTTAATAGAAGGACAATTGTCAATAGAAGGACAATAGAGTCCTTCTAATGTCTCCATTTCAGACAGCAGTACAATCCCCGTCAACTTCCTTGCGACAACAACCAGGGGATAGAGGGACCCGGTTCTTGCGGCCAAACTCATTGGTTATTGATTGAGCATCCACAACAAAGTCGGGCTGCCGCCATACTATGCATTCTGAGAAGGAAGAAGGAAGGAAGATGGACGTAATGGGAAGAAAGATCTATTCCATCTCCAGTTTAGCTATAAGGATAGCTAACTATGCAGCTTGCTTAACCAGGTACAACCATTACTTGTGAGACACGCTGCTTCAGGACTCTACTGCAATGAGCTTGGAGGAATTTCAGGAGAGGTTTGCTGAGGTGTACGAAAAAACTACTGCCGTCACTAGACAACAGCTGAGCACCTTCAAGCATTTAGCCGAGACTGAATCGCAGGCTATGGTAAGATAGACGTGGTAAGATTCGGCACTGAATCGCGGGCAGTAACAATGCGCCATTACATGTGGCTGAGATCTACAAGCCTACAACAGGATATGTGTGTCTGGATAGAGTGTTTGGCCTATAATGGCAAAGGCTTGTTCAGTGAGAGCACAGACTCCACAATGGAGTCGCTAAAGAAGTCTAAATATATGGCAAAGACTTTTATGAGTACACCTTTGGCGACTCATGTAACATTGCGCTATCGCCCACATGGGAGCCAATGAGCCAATTAGAGACAGCAGGACAAGAAGGATTTCCAGCAATAATTCAGGCCATACCAAAGAAATAAGGGTTTTGGACAGTGGCTGAAAGTCCAGAACACCAGGCCTCCTAAGGACCAAAGCAAGCAGACTCTTTGATCTGCACAACTGTCCACTGCAATCAAAACAACACCAACAACCAATTGCCAAAGCACACAACATCTGCTTTGTAGATGCCATCATTTCCATCAAGGTGGCAAGCCATGCCCAAGCATGGTACCACATACCATCAGACCAGTGGGTGCTCAGAATTATCGAGACTGGCTACACTATAGAGTTCAAGAATATGCCCCCGTTCTCAGGAATGAGATACATAAGAGCAACCCTGGTTTTGCTGGAGGAGGTGCAAGTGGTGTTGGAGAAAGAGGTGATTGTCTCTGTACAGTGGATGGAGAGGATGATTTTATTCCCATTATTTTCAAATCCCCAAGAGGGATAAAGGATTTTGGTCAGTTATGGACCTTTGAGGCCTCAATTGGTTTGTGTGGACAAGCAAGTTCAGAATGATGATGTTGCAAGAAATAGTACCTCTTCTGTGCATGGAGGAGTGGGTGGAAATGTTAGACTTGAAGGATGTGTACTTCCATAAAGGAATACAAGAGAACCATCGCAAATACCTGTGGTTTACGGTGAGAGATGCAGTGTACCAATACACTGTGCTCCCCTTTGGGCTGTCAACAACCCCACGTGTATTCACAAAGGTCATGGCAGTAGTCATGGTTCACGGACAGAAGTTGTTGTGGTTTTTTTCCATTTTTAGACGACTGGCTTCTGCGCGATGATGACAGGTTACGTTTGCAGATCCGCTCTGTATTATAGCTGCTTGAGAGCTCTGGGCATCAACATCAACTGGAAGAAATCGAACCTGGAATCACAAAGACACATAAGTTACATTGGAGCAATACTTGGTGTGCACTTAAAAAGGGCATTCTTAACAATAGAGCAATATCAGCAGATCAGAGATCTGGTTCACCTGTTCAATGCAGTTCCGAAACAACCTGCCTGCACTCTTCAGAGTTTGTTGGATTTAATGGCATCCTGCAATGCGACTGTGCGATACACACATCTGTGAATGCAGCCGTTGCAAATGTGGTACCTCAAACACTTCCACCCCAATGTGGACAGCCAACAGAAGTTGCTCATGCTACCACAGGTGGTCCTGTGGTCTCTACACTGGTGGACTCTAGAGCCCAATCTGCTGGGCAGCATCCCCTTTCAGACCCAAATCACCACGAATGGGAGATCAACAGGGTTTATCTGAGGTGAGTGTTTGACTTATGAGGACATCCAGTCATGGACTTGCTTGCAGCTGCTGCCAAAAAAATGTCCTAAATATGGCTTGCATGCTAGAGTTGGGAGAAGGTCGATGGGAGATGCATTCCAGCATATGTGGAGAAAAGGCCTCCCTTACCTATTTCCGCCTCAGCTGCTTATCAACCGTGTACTAGCACAGATCTTGCGGGTCGAAATGACCGGGGTGGTCTTGCCAGCCTTGGTTTGCACCCCTTCTCAAACTCACGAAGGGTTTTTTTCACAGATTTCCACTACGACCAGATCTTCTGGTGCGGGATGGAGGGGCGATGCGTCATCCAGATGAAAGAGCTTTGCAGATGATAGCTTGGAGAGTCGGCTTCTAAAGAAAATTCTAATTAACAATAGAAAACAATCAACCTGAAGAAACAATGGTTCCAAGTGGAAGAGATTTAAGGAATATACACACAGGCCAGATTTCCTTCCTCACAAGGCTACACTGAGACATGTTTTGCTGTATTTGACCACTTTGAAGCTCATAGGCTTAGCAAATGTATCTCTCAGGGTACATCTGGCTGCTATATCATCAAACCATAAGGGATGGGGTGGTGCAACTGTTTTCTCCCGTCCAAACTGTAAAACATTCCTGAAGGTCATTAATTTATATCCTCTGATAAGAAAACTATGGAGGCTGCTCTTGGAGGCTGCTCTTGGTTTTAACAACACTCATGGAGAGCCCATTTGAACCTCTGAATGAGGCTTCACTCAAGTGGATCATCTTGAAAATGGTGTTCCTCATAGCGATCACTTCTGTGAGACATGTGAGTGAACTGATGGCATTGCGCATAGACATTCCTTATACTCAATTCTATCCTCATGAGGTAGTCATGCTGTTGGATCTGCAGTTCCGTCCTAAAATAGTTACGGGATTTCATTTAAGACATTATTCTACCTATTTTTTTTCCAGAATCTGGAGATGCCTTTGGAAAATGCACTGTATTCTCTGGATGTGAGATGCTCTTTGCTATACTATCTAAAGGAAACAAAAAATATTAGAAGAACAAAAAGGCTCTTTGTGGCCTACAAGGGCAAGGCCAAGGGACACCCCATATCGTGGCAGAGACTCATGTACTGGCTGGTGGAGTTAATACTGCAGGCATTTAAGCTCCAGGGCGTAGATCCTCCTCATACCATATGGGCACATTCAATTAGGGCTTATGCATCCTCAACAGTGAATCTATCTGGGATCCACAAGGCAGGCATCTGCACGGCTTCTACATGGTCATTACAGCAGCCATTGATAAAGCATTATGCTATTGACCTATGTGCTGCTGAACAGCTTTTGGGATAAGTATTTTGATAAGGGTGTTGTCATAGGCTTCAGGGGCCTAACCCACTTGCGCCTCAAATATTCATGCATCCGCCATTTGAATCGGAGTGGATGACATTATCACAAACTACACCATTGAGGCATCCCTATGTGTCTCTACAACTGTACCCAGTTTGGTTCATATTGGTTCAGGCATTTGCAAATTTGATAGACACACACGCAGAATGCCAGGTGATCTCATAAGCTTGCTTTTCTTAAGGAAAGTAGGCTAATAAAAATGTGTTCACGTTTGAAAGCATAGCTACTCTGTTGTATGCGAAACTCTGTCACAATAATGAGGATGATATTCTGCAGGATTTGGCATACTCTGCCAGTTCACTTTGTCCATAAATTGCAGGTTTTTAAGGTTCTCACAGATGACAGGGTCAGTGACATGAATTACAGAGTATTTCTGTGAACAAAGCTGTTCAAGCAGGTTAACATCCCTGATTTGGTGTTGCCTTTCTTGAGCAAACAGTCCTTCAGTGAGGCAAGCCAAAGGGTGACAACAGTGCATCATTGTAAGAAGCTCCTTTTGTGCATGGAAGGAAAGTTGTGCAAATGGAAGAGATCCTTGTGTGAGTGAAACTCTTCTTAAATGGAAGGAGCTTTCACCAACAGAGCACCTCTTTGCTAAAGGCCTGGATGCTACCCACTTTTTGTATGAGGAAGGGCATTTTGGGTCACAACTCATAATTTTTGTAGCATTGATTTTTTTTAGATGTGCACCATTTCCTATTTTTTGGAATACAGAGCCATTTTTTAATCTAGCCAGGTGCTTAGAGAGTCCTAGTAGGTTTGTGAAATGAGAACAGAAACATCCATGCACAGTATGGATGCTTGTAAGCAACCATCTTGAGAGAGAGAGAAAGGCAAACATTGCTTAAGTAATTTGTACAACTTGTCACACAGTTCTAATAGTTCCAGTTACTAACAGTTTCAGTTAGTAATCCTAGTCAACATTCTTCTTAACAAAGCTTGTTCATGTATTTCAGCTGTAAGTAAAATGCTAGGAATTTCTAGATAATATGAATAAATGTCATATATCTTTCTTCCTAATTAGAAATTGTCTCAGGTACCTGAACACATTTTGAGTTCTGTAGTAAGATAAATTTGCAAAGTCATTTCTGTTACACTTTTTTTTCCTGTAGGAAAGGTAAACTTAAACATTATTTATATCTGGGGTTTTTCATTGTTTCCACTAGTGTATTTCAGAAAGTCCCAGAAAGCCAAGTGTTGGTTTCTTGCCTACATCTCCTTCTGAAGTCAGATCACATATGCACAGTATTTCAGAAGAACCCCGTAATGGTAAGTTGATCATAAATTTCACTCTGCTTTAGTTCTGTTTTCAGCTATAGTCTTAACATGATTGTTTACAAGATTTTACTAATTCTTGGGCAAGGAAAAACTCTCTTAGGACTGTCGAACATGTACAATCATAGTTTCAAATATATATATATATACAGTTCCTCCCCTTTTGTTTTGTAATGCTCTATTTGAAAATTAAACTTTCTTCAAAAGGCCAACTTTCCTAAAATCCTCCAGTTAGCAAAGACTTATAGTGCAATCCTACATATGTTTACTCAGAAATAAATCTTAGTGTGTTCAGTAATGCTTATTCACAGGTAAGTTTGCAGGCTTAGTCTTTTCAAGTGTTTTTGTTTTTGTTTTCCCCAATGTTCAGTCTGTGATCAATAGAACTGTATCTGTTTTTTTCATTAGTAGGTCACAAGGAGATTTCAAAAATAGGAAACAAGTTTCTAAAGTGTTTAATATACTAGATAGCAACTAAAAATTGCAACAGATGGTTATTAAGTAAGCACTTAAATTTTCCTTTTTTCATTTCCCAGGGAAATCGGATGACTTGCCGGTAAATATTATTCTGTAATTATATTGCAGAAAATACATTGAATTGTTAATTCAGATATTTATGCTGTCTTATTTCATTCTCTGTTGAATTGCCTTTGTAGCCAAAGACCACTGAAGCAAATGTGGATCATGTTGGTTCTTATACTCCTCTTGTAATGGGGACAGAGACCAGAGAAAAGCAAAAATCAGGTCATGTTTTCTATAATCAATTATCGATAGGGTGGGAGTATCATGACCCTGGATTTCGGGCCTCCTTCCTAATTGGGGATGAAGTGGACCATGCAGGGGATGAGACAGGATGGGAAGTACCTTTTCCCCAGGAGCTGTGTAACCCGTACCACTGGTACTCCACACACACCAGGATAACTACGGGAACCCAAGAAAGCAATTCACCTGTTCACCAAGGTGACCAGGTGACACAGCCCTTTCACTTTCCTTTGACTCAGAAGAGTCCCTTAAGGACCTGCCAGTGCTGCCAAAACCAGTGCTTAAGAAATTGGACAAGGCCCCTTTAAGAAGCAGTCTTCCTTATGGTAATGAAGGGGCCAATTCCCTCTGGCTGGACTGTGGCCATAAAAATTGACAGTCTGCTCCAAGAAGCTGCTGGAGCATCACCCTTTTTATGTTGTCACACCCAAGGTTTGTTTTCCTGCTTGGAACTACTTGAGGCTTCCCTGCCGCCTTCCTTCTGATGTGTTTTGAGGTTTTGGGGTGTTCCTGGATCCCTGTTTCATTGGCAACTCTGGCTCCACCTACAATAGGATAGAGAGAAACACCTTTTGTATAATGTTTTAAGCTGACATATGTCTTATTTTTCTTCTCACAGATTTAATGGAAAAACTTGGTTTAGGTGATGCTGATAATATTGAAGGTTCTTGAATATTTTTATTTTTATTTCTTTCTCTTGCATTAGAAGATAAAGCATAAACACAAATACCCTGTAAAAACCTAATATAGTTCTGCAGAAGGTACACAATGTCACCATAAAGTGGGGGGGGGGGGGGGCGGGTGGAGAGGAAGGGGGAAATAGTTCCCATCATAGAGGCTGGTGTGCTTTCTGTCTTCCCTAAAGAATATGGAGAGAGTTGCTTTTTCACATTTCCACTGCTCTCCTCACCCACAACTTATAGATGATTTGGTTTCTTTTAGCTTTGCGTATGATATTATGGTAAGTGCAAGATACTTTTATACAGGGTTGCTTACTGGAATCCCTTAAGTATATATTAATATTTTTAGGAGAAAAGTGCTAATACTATAGGAATAATGAGTATTTCAACCACAGAAAAGTTTGTTTTCTTGCCTACTGCTACAGGCCCTGGGTCTTGCTGTTTATTGACTTAAAATTAGATTATTAATATACAGTAGTCTTTTGAGTAAATTATGTATGTATGGCATTGAATACAATAAATAGTATTTAATATGTTAATCTTAAAAAGTGTCCTAACCTTTTTAGATGAATCGGACTGGGATTCTACAAGTGTTTCACTTAAGAGTGTACCCTCTGGTAAACCCTTTAACATCTTGATACTGGAAGACCATGAATCTCCACTACAATTAAGAACAAGTGATGCTGCAACCAAAACATCTGAAGTTTTTCCTGTGGGACCAGAAGAATTGCCTGGGTCTCAAGTAATAATTGCTTCAGAAGGTAGCTGGTTACATTCCTCACAAAATTAAGATCTCCCTTTACACCTAAGGAAATAGCCTATAATATTTAGCTTCTATTTGCAAATTTGAGTGGGACCACTCTAAAATGGTAAATTTCAGGAATTGAAGTTGTGTGCTTATTAGTCTGATTTTTTATCTATGCTAAATTTTAAGTGGGAATTGAAAAAAATTATGCTCCAGTTTTTCCTCTCCTCTCCATTTCATCTGGCTTCTCTTGGAAGGATTCAGACAGTTGTTTGAGCTCACTGGAATGGTAGTTAATTAATTTTATTAGAAGTCTGAATTATTTCCATGTTGTTTTCCTTTGTAAGTACTTATTTTGACAATCTATTGTATAGTTTGTGATCCCCTCCTTCTTTCTATTGGCAATAATATAGCAGAGGAGCAGAATGTTCTTCACTTATAGGTTCTGATCCACAGTGCTAATCTGGTGGGGAGGGGAGAAGGGAACAATTGGACCTGATACTCTTATCAGGAATATTTTTAGAGGATTATTTTGGCCAGCAGAGCTGTTTCATATGGCAAAGTCACTACATCACACAGGGCCCTATGAGACAGGGAAGAACCATCAACAGCCTGCTGTGACTAGTTTGCTTGTTCCTTCGCAGATGGAATCGCTCGCATCCATGCCGATTTGGACACCAGGATTTTGGCAGTTCCAGGAGACGTGCCTCAGCAACCATCTGGTCCGATTGTGATAAATTCTTCTCAGTTAATACAACCTGAAGAAGTGGAAAAGATCCCAGGCAGTGTACAGGCAGAAACATGCGCTCTGGACCCTTGCCCTTCATGGCTAGTAAAATCTGCCAGGGAAGGAAAAGGTAGGTGGTTAGAGCCAATTATTAATGCTTTGGTAAGAGAGGGCAAGATGCCACCGAGCCTCGAGGCAGTGGTAAGATCACTATTTTTAAAAAGTCCTGCCTTGATTCCACCAACCTTGATAACTATCGGCCTGTTTCAAATCTTCTTATTTATTTATTTATTTAAGTAATGTGATAGAGCATGTGATGTCTCTGCAGCTGCAAAGGTTCTTTGGTGATAAGGATTATCTAGGCCCTTTTTAATCTGGGTTTTACCCTGGGTTTGGGACTGAAACTGCCTTGGTCATCATGGTGGATGACGTATGCTGGAAGCTAGATGGGGAGTGCATCCCTGTTGGTTCTACAGGACCTCTCAGCAGCATTTGATAACATTGACCATGGTATCCTTTTGGACCACCTCTCAGGAATAGGGACCAGGGGTGAGGCATTGGAGTGGTTCCAGTTCTATCTTGAGGGGAGGTTCCAGAAGGTGGTGCTGGGGGAACTGCTCAATTCCTTGGCCTCTGGGGGTCCCTCAAGACTCAGTTTTGTCCCCCATGCTGTTTGACATCTACATGAAACTGCTTGGAGAGGTCATCAGGATGTTTGGACCAGTGTTCTCTTTGATTTTTTTCATCTCAGTGCAGAACGAGTTTTGTTCAGGGTGGCAGTATCAAGGCAGTGTGTGTGTACATACATTCAGTGTGGGGCCTTCCCAATTCAGCCTGAGCGGGATCTAAAATTAACTGAGTGGGCATTAAAAACTTGTGTGCATGCACATGCCTTAGAGGGAACAATAGTTTAGACTGAAGTGTCATCAACATGCAGATGACACTCAGATCTAACTTCCTCTGATATCAGATCCTAGGGAAGCAGTGGATGTAGTGAACTGGGGGCTGGTGGCAGTCATGGGTTGGATATGAGCTAGCAAACTGGATCTGGATCAAGAGCTGTTGAGATCCATAAGAATGGGTTCTGCGCCTGCATGGGATCCTTGGGGTAGAATGCTGCAGTTCGTCATGGCAACTGAGCCCCGCCTCCCTGCCTACAGTGTGCTATTTAAAAGTGTGCTGGCACCGTGTTCCTCAGTTCTTTTCTGACCACCGTTGCGTTTGGACCTCGGTCTGTCACTCCTTGTCGAAAAGTGCTTCAGAAATATTTTTGCTATCATGAGTTCATTCACATATATTTATATTTATTTTATTTTATTTTTTTAAAATGGACTGTTATTCGACTTGTCATTTGGCTCCCAGACAACACTGGTGTTTTTGACCATCAAAACGGGCTTTGGACTACGCTTCTGTTTATCTTTGTGGCTGAGAAGAAATGGAGCTTTAAGGGGTGTGAGGTATGTAAAGCTAAACTCCCCTTTAAAGATCTCCATGATTTGTGTCTCATCTGCCTTGGAGAAGAGCACAACATTTCTGCTTGCAAGATATGTCTGTCTTTCTCATACCAGACTCACAAAAATCAGGCTCTGAGATTTTGCGCCACCATATATGATGAGGTATTAAGCCCCTCGACTCTAGGGGAGCCCCGCCCTTCAATGTTGATGTTGAAATCGCCATCAAAGACAATCTCAACACCAAACTCTTTGAAACCATCGACATCGACTTTGACATCTACAGTTTTTAGGAGCCCTAAGCTGCCTTTGGGTGGAGGCTCTACTTCGAAATATTTGAAGTCCGAGACTGAGCAGTCAACCTCAGAGACTAGTCCATCATCCCCAAGACTGAAGAAGTCTAAGATTATAGATCTAACCAAAGATCATTCACCATCAGGTCTACAACAGCTTGTGTCGGATATACGACCCCCGAAATAGAAACTGATCCTCGATATTGATCCTTTGCCATCGACTCCCTCAATGTCGAGAAGTCTACTGCGCCACCTCTTGATGTCAACCGCCCTTCGACACGATTGATGCCGAGTGCTCAATCTCTGTCACCAGCTCGAACACCGAATGACTTCTCAGCACCTTCAACACCAGCTGATCAACCCCGGGACGTACCATCGATGCGGGTGACTCCTACTCGTTGTTTTCCAACTTTGATAGTGGCACTACATACATCTGTGCTGTCAGAATCCAGACAGATCTCGCCTTGATTGAAATGCCAATGCCTGCATTTGATGTTGAAGAGGAAGATTCAAACAGAGGTGCAGGATTCAATCCCTCCATTGCAAGAACATTGCTATCAATCCCTGATTCATCCTCCAGCACTATGTCCACATTTAAGGATTTTCTTTTTTCAAAATAAGAATTTTTATTGAGAAGTAAACCAAGGGAGACAAAGACAAATCACCATAAAGACAGTATAAAACCAATCAATTTTCATAATGAAAAACCTCATTTTTCTAATTAATAAGGTAAAGAAAAGATATCTAGAACAAGACAAAGCAAAAGAAATTCAGACTCTTAGAGAATTATAAAATCTAATCAGCTTCTTGTAAATTACATATCGAGAACACTATAAATCAAATCCAGAAAATGGGAACTAAGTTTGACCATAATGGATATTATTGTTTATAAAGGGTTCCCAGACAGACATGAATGATTCAGTAGATATACCATGTACATAAGCTGAGACTTTCGAAATTGAAGCATAATTCCACACTTTCAAAAACCAATCATTTAATGAGGGATTTCTAAAATACGCCAATTAGAAGCATATATAATCCTAGCCGCTGTGATCATATATAAACATAATTTGTTTAATTTGGCAGGAATATAAGGTTTTATCATACTTAAAAGAAAAATTTCTGGAAGAAACGGAATCTTAACTTGTAAGATTTGTTCAGTTTTCATATGAATTTGTTTCCAAAACTGTTGAACTTTACCACAGCTCCACCACATATGGTAAAATGAGGCTGAATGTGAGTTATAGTTCCAACATTTCTTAGAAAAGGAATCATATATTTTCTTAATAGTCAAAGGAGTTATATACCATCTAAAGAACATCTTATACCAATTTCCCCTTAGATTGGTACACAAAGTAAATTTCATGTTCTTTTTCCATTGGTATTCACAATCAAAGATATCAATCGATCTATTAGAGTTCTGCATCCATTTTATCATACATTCTTTTATCTGCTCGGTCTACGTTTCATACTTCAGTAATAGCTTATAAATTCTGCTTAGCAAGTGATCAGTGTTTTGGCTGATTAATTCTTCAAAGTCATTCAAATCTCTAAGCTTCCCACCCTGTAACTGTAACTCTTTCTGAACTATTGAGCTGATCCAAGCTTGTTGAAACCAGGATGGTTGTTGAGTTGATTGCCAGAGGAAACAGATTTGTCCAAAGCTAAATAATGGGCCAAACATTGTAAAGAGTATGGACTGCCTCTCCAAAAATTGTACTTAGAAGAAAATTCTTCTTCATGGAAATAAACATCCAGTATTGAGGCCAAGGGTGATAATCTAGGAATTATTCTTTTCTGATCAGGGGTGTAACTACTATTGGGCAGGGGGAGGCGGCTGCCTGGGGCCCCCCACACCTCAAGGGCCCCCCCAGAGGCAAGTCACATGTGAAGTGTGTGTGTGTGTGTGTGTGTGTGTGTGTGTGTGTGTGTATCAGCGAGGGGCCCATTTTAAAATTTTGTCTCTGGGCCCACTCCAGCCTTGTTACGCCCCTGTTTCTGATATTTATCCCAAACATAAAAAAGGCTATGCCGGATAGTATGTTGTTATATCTCCAAATCTTTCCTCGAACCAGAAATCCATAAGTAATTATGCAATCCTCTAGTAAGACCAAATTCCTCCATTCGAGTAAAACTTCCATAAGGGGATAAAATCCAATTTGAGATCCAAGTCAAGCTGCTGGTGTGATAATAAAGCTTCAAGTTAGGAACTCCAAGACCACCTATTTCTTTGGAATCTTGCATCACCTTAAATCGAATCCTGGGTTTTTTATAATTCCAGATGAATGAATTGAGCTGACTCTGCCATTTATTCAGTATCTTGTCATCTATCTTTATAGAGATCATTTGAAAAAGAAAGTTCATCTTAGGTAGTATGTCCATTTTTACCACAGAGATTCTTCCAAGCCAAGATAGAGTCAGCCCCTTCCATCTATGCAGATCAGCCATAATTGATTTCCAAATTGGAACATAGTTATTCTTATACAAATCTTTATTGCTGCACGTGAGATTAATCCCCAAATATTTTATTGGCTTCTTTGTTACTTGTTATCTTAAAACTTTAGAGAAGTATTCTATTTCTTTTTCAGAAAGATTCCATGTCATAATCTGAGTTTTCTCTCTGTTAATCTTATAGCCAGAAACTGAACCATACTGATGTATCTGTGTCATTAATGTATCCAGGGAGTCTTTGACTTGCGTAACAATAAGCAATACATCACCAGCATATAGTTTTATTTTATGTTCACAATCACCTATTTTGATACCTTGAATCTGCTGCTCTTGTCTAATTTTAGCTGCCAAGGGTTAAAGAGCAAATATAAACAGCAATGGGGAAAGCGGACATCCTTTATTGATGGTACCTTTATTGATGATACATTTTGAAGACAAGGACCCATTGACAATAATTTTTGCCGATTGCTGTTGATATTTACTACAAATCCAGGATGAAAAATGAGGGCCACAGTTCATTTTTTCCAACACTGAGAACAGGAAAAGCCATTCCAAATTGTCAAAGGCATTTTCGGCATCTAGGAAAATTATAGCTGCTTTTGTATATGTCATGGTTACTTTATCAATTGCATTCAATACATATATTATCTTTCATAAGTCCTTTTGGGATAAAACCAGATTGGTCAATATGGACTATTTCAGACAAGAAATGTCTTCATCTCGCCTCCAAGATTGAAGTAAAAATTTTGTAATCCACATTTAAAAGGGATATAGGTCTATATGATTCTGGTCGTGTTGAGTCTTTCCCTTCTTTCGCATTCATTACTTCTGTTAAAGGCCCAATTAATTTGTCCTGAAACATTTTGTAGTACAATCAAGATAATCCATCTGAGCCCAGCGAATTATTTTAAAGATTTTTTTATTGCTGCTCTGGTTTCATCCCTCGAGATAGGTTTATTTAAACAGCTCCTCAGGTCTTCTGACTTCAATTATATTTCCTCTAAAAATTGTTTGATTTTCTCAGCATCTTTCTTATCTTCTTTATATGGTTTAGAGTAATACTGTACAAATTGTTCAGACATTTCATGATTTGACATAACAAATTCACTGCCATTCCAGACCGATGTTATAATTCTCTTTTCCTGTTCTTTTCTTAACTGATATGCTAATAACTTATCTGCCTTATTACCTTTCTCAAAATATCTCTGTTTCACATAAGACATATTTCTAAATGTCTCTTTGGATTCTATAAGATCCATTTGCTTATGAAGTTCTCTAATATTTTGCCAAATATCTTGGGAGTGATTAATCTTGTGAAGAGCTTCTGAATGGAATAGTTCATTAAATATCTGATCTTTTTGTATTTGTGATTCTTTCTTCCTTTTAGAAGATTCAGAAATAAAGATTCCTCTCATAAAAGCCTTGCTGGAGTCCCAAACAGAAAAACTAGAAACATCAGGTGTCTCATTTCTTTGGAAAAAATGTAACGGTTCATCATTGCATTTCAAAAGAATTTTCTCTTGTTTTAAAAGAAAATTATTCAATCTCCATCTCTTCTGTCCGGTGTCCAAGTATTGGAATTTTAATATCAGTGGGTTATGGTCAGCATATGTTGAAGGCGCAATTTCAATGTCATATATTCTAGACAGCAATGACTTTGAAACCATACATATGTCAATTCTAGATTGTGTTTGCTGAGGTTGAGAAAAAGAAGGTAAAATCTCTCTCCAATGGATGTTTATTTCTCCATGCATCTTCAATCGATAAAATTATCATATATACCAATACGTTCTTAGGCAGCTTTCCAGAATTCTTCTTATATTGACCAGATTTGTCCATTAATGGGGAAAGAACAGCATTCCAATCACCTAAGATTAACAGTTCACCTTCCGCAGTGTCCAACAAAAGCTGAAAGAATTTTTGATAAAATTGGACTTTATTATCATTCGGTGCGTAGATAGAGGCAATGGTAATTTTATTTTGCTGTGTAGTTTGAAATTTTAATATAGTGAACCGACTAAAATCATCTTGTCTTTGTTTCTCTAAAGACCAATTCAAATTTTTGATGTAAATTGCCACACCATTTTTCTTCTTAGAGCCAGAGGCAACAAAACATTGACCCAATGCTTTATAAGCCAATACATTGGCATTGCTTGTCTTAATATGTGTCTCCTGAAGACAAATTATGTCCACTCTTTCTTTCTTCAATTTTAAGAAAATCTTCTTTCATTTGGATGGGCTATTTAAGCCATTAATATTAATTGAAATTAATTTCCTAGTAAAATCCACCATGTCCAAAAGCTACTATTAAACAATATGCTAATTTGCAGAGGCCTGATCGCTTTTCTGTTCCTCCGGAAGGCTATCAACTGCTGGTTCTAAGGTGGTAGTTCCTGAAATATAGAAAAACTCTAAAAAAAAAAAAAGGAAAAAAAAGAGTAGCATCCACCGGAGTAAAAATTTGTGCCTTTCCTTGATCCAAGAAAACCTCAAGACAAAAAGGAATATGCCATCTTTAACTTATTTTCTTTTTTTGAAGTACAGTCATCAGAAATTTTAATTCTCATCGTTTATGTAGAATATCAGTGGGAACATCTGGAAGGATTTGTAAAGGAGTATTGTTATACTCAAGAGGGGCTCTTTTTTGTGCTTGAAGGATTGACTCCTTGGTATTGTTTTTCAAAAATTTAACTAGAATGTCTCTAGGTACTTTCCTCTCCCTGGAGTATCTGGAATTCAATCTGTACGTCTCCAAAATATCTAAAGAATCTCCAGAACCCAAATATTCCAAAAGTAAAGTTTCCAGGGAAGAATGAAGGCCTTCTCTTCCAAACTGCTCAGGCAGTCCTCGAATCTTTAAATTTGATTCACGTTGTTTAGATTCCAGAATTTCAATTCGATTCTCTAGCCGCTTAAAATCTGCTTCTCGGGATGTTTTCTATTAGTTCCTGTTGGACTTGATTAACTTGAGAAGAGAGTTGATCAAATTTTGAAAGTTTTTGAGTAACATCAGAAAATTTTACTGTGACCTCAGTCTGGAAGTTGTCAATTTTAGCATCCAGGCCCTAAATTTGTGAAGAAACACTATGAAGTTCCTTAAGAAATGTCTCTTGAAATTTAGCAAAGGTGGCTGGGCCAAGTAGAGACTCAGTATCTAATTCCTCATCAGAACCTTTTTTGATCTTTAATGCTTTCGCTTTTTATGCATGCTTCTAATAGATTTTGCAGATAGATATCTGTACATAAATTTATATAGGCAGTCCAATAACTATTTCAGCTGTAGTCATTAAATTCTGTCCCTTCCAAATTTACTCAGCCAAATCAACTCCGCAGCCCATACTTATATTCATGTAGATTTCCCTCTTCTCACAATACTTAATAATTGCTACTTAATCACTGGGATTAAAAGTTTCTATTAGTGTTTAACCTAATATCAAAGGTAATGGCTAGGTGAACACACTTTTATCTTAGCAATACAAAAAACACCGCTTATTATTCCTTTAAAAAAAACAAATAGAAAAAAACCCAAAAAGCTCCCTTTCACACTATATTTAGTAGTAGCAGTTTAAAAACAGGGATTAAATCAGAATAATTACACTTATTATATAGGCTTATATCAATACTAACTATATAGAATGGGAAAAAAAATTCCCTCTTCACAATAATTCTAATACCCCTGCATGGCACTGCATAACATTGGACAGCTGGATCCTGAAGATCATATTCTTGGGATACACCATAGAGTTCAAAATGACCCCATATTTTTCAGGAATGAAGTTCACTCAACCGTTTCTGTCTTGACAGGAAGAAATGAAGGAGTTGTTGGGAAAGAGTGCAATCTTCCCTTATGGTGCTGCAATCACCCCAGGAAGGTTTTTACTCCTGTTACCTTCAGACCCCAAAGAGGGATGGCAGGATCCACCCCATCATGGACCTACACTACCTGAACAAGCTTGTCCAATTAAGAAAATTTTGCATGATAGCATTGCAGGAGAGTCTACCGCTTCTCTATCAAGAGAATTGGCTTGCAACACTGGATCTGGAAGATGCGTATTTTCATATCCGCATAAGGGAACAACACAGGAAATACTTAAGATTTACCATAGGTGAACAAGTGTACCAATACTAGGTCTTACCCTTTGGACTTTCTATCGCCTTAAGAGTATTCACCAAATGTATGGCTGTTGTGGTGGCCTATCTGAGGACGCAGTGTATAGCAATATACCTGTTATTGGACGATTGGCTCTTGACCTCAAAAGATTAAGGAGAGTTACTTTCTCAGACACAGTATGTTTTAGATCTCTTCTAAGACTTGGGAATCCAAGTAAATTGGGAAAAAATCCCATCTAAAACCAGTACAAATCATGAACTACATTGGAGCAATCCTGAACACAGAGACCAAGAAGGCTTACTTACTGAAAGAACGGTACAAATGTATCAGGGACCTGAGCCACAAATTCCATCAACATCCATCACAGCCAGCTCAACTCATGCAATGGCTCTTGGGCTTCATAGTGTCCTGCGACACAGTAGTACGTTTTGCACAATTAAAGATGCAAAAATTACAACTTTGGTTTCTGTCAGTTTTCCATCCACACTTAGTCAGCACAAGTGTCTGGAAATTCCAGTTCAGATACTACACTCTTTCATGGTGATCAAGGCAAGGTTGTACAGGTGCAGTTGGACAATACCACTGCCCTTGCAACCGTTGGGGTGGCATAGACTCTTTGCTCTCTCAGCCTCCAACAGTGGCACTGGTGCATCAGGTTTACCTGATAGCCATCCATATAAAAGGTCTGGACAACGTCCTAGTGGACAATCTGAGTTGCACTTTTTTGCAACAGCAGCAACACAGGAAGCTGAACCCTTGGTCCATCTAACTCAGTATTGTTTACACTGAGTGGCAGTTGCTTCTGCAAGGTTGTAGGTAGGAGTCTCCGCCCTATCTTGGGGATGCCAGGGAGGGAACTTGGAAACTTCTACTCTTCCCAGAGCGGCTCCATCCCCTAAGGGGAATATCTTACTGTGCTCACACATGTGGTCTCCCATTCAAATGCAACCAGAGTGGACTCTGCTTAGCAAAGGGCACGATTCATGCTTGCTACCACAAGACCAGCTCCCCAAGGAGGTCCCACACGAGTGGGAGGTCAAAATGGAATATATTGATCCCCACTTCAACATCTGGATGTACCTCACCATAGACCTGTTTACAACTTCAGAAAACACAAAGTGCACCAGTTTTTGTTCAAGAGTGGGTCATGAACCGCAATCACTGGGGGATGCTTTCCAGATAGACTGGTATTGAGAGATGCTGTACATGTTCCCACCACGCCCATTAATTAGCCATGTGGTAGCACGTCTCCTGGCCACTCCAACATCTTGCATTCTAGTGACTCCAGGGTGGCTAAGGCAACCATGTTTTCCACAGGTACTCAAACTATCGAGAAACCAGTAGCAGAGATTGCCTGAAGAACTAGATCTTTTGACACAAGACAGCAGTCAAATCCTGCACCCAGATGTACTCACACTCCATCCGGCAGCATGGTGAATCGGCTTCTGAGTAACATACTACTCAACCGTAGAAAACCTTCCACCAGACATAATTATTTTGGCAAATGGTTGCGTTTTAAGACCTATGCCAGGGCGCATGGTTTTCACCCTAAGCAAGCTCCTTTAAGGACGTACTTCTCTATTTGACTTCCTTGAAATTGCAGGGTCTGGCTAATGTGTCCCTTAAAGTTCATTTGGTGGTACTCTCTTCCAAACATCCTTTAAGGACGTACTTCTCTATTTGACTTCCTTGAAATTGCAGGGTCTGGCTAATGTGTCCCTTAAAGTTCATTTGGTGGTACTCTCTTCCAAACATCCAGGCTGTGATGGTAAGACTCTTTTCTCTTACTCGGAAAGTAGAGTCTTCCTAAAAGGCCTCATGAATGTGTACCCGCCTATCCGTACTTCTGTAGAACCATGGAGCATATCCTTGGCTCTCTCATCACTGACCCAGAACCCATTTGAACCAAAATGGCCTTCCTTCTGGCCATAACTATGGCAATGCATGTTAGTGAACTAACAGCTTAGAGGACTGACTCCCCATACACAAGGATCTATCCTGATAAGGTGCTGATGCATTTGGATCCTGACTTTATATCTAAGGTGGTATCTGAATTCCATCTCAATCAAGCTATTGTTCTCCCCACATTCTTCAGGGATCCTTCTACACCTTTGGAACGTGCAAAGCACTCTTTGGACATGTGAAGGGCTCTTCTATATTACTTGGACTGTACTAAAGACTTTAGATCCACCCAGCGTCTTTTTGAAGTATTTCAAGGTCCTAATAAAGGTACCTGCATTTCTAGGCAAAAAATGTTCAGATGGCTGGTTGAGCTTATCCTGCTAGCATACAAAACATGAGATATGAATCCACCTGAAGCAATTAAGGCCCACTCTACCTGTGCCTGCGCTTCATCGCCTATTAGGGATAACCATCATTGACATCTGTAAAGCAGCAACTTGGTCCACAGAGTTACCTTTTTATCAAGCATGACACCATAGATGTGTGCTCTGCTGCTGAGGCGAGCTTTGGGAGAAGCCTTTTGAAGTGGGTGTTACAATAGCTACTATTTCACCCTCCTCCATGGGGAGCTAGCTAAACCACGCATTCTTATGGATCTCAATGGATGATCTAGATAAACAGTTTGGTCACCTGTAACTATTGATCTGGTAGAGATCTGTTGACATCCATAAGACCCTTCCGAACCACCCCTCTGCAGTAGTGCTCCGCTATGTGCGTATTAAGTGTTCATTCTGTTCTCCTTCAATTATGAACTCAACTGACTCCAGATGATCGTCCTCCATGGCGGTTGTCCAAGAACTGAGGAACATGGCACCAGCCTGCCTTTAAATAGCTCGCTATAGGCATGGAGGTGGGGCTCATTCGCCACAATGAGCTGTGGCATTCTATTGCCGGTCCCGTGTAGGAGCAGAACCCATTCTTATGCATGTCAGAGGATCTCTACCAGATCAATAGTTACAGGTGATCAACCTGTTTTTCAATCCAGATAAGACAGTAGGCCAGCTCTGGGTAAGGTTGTACTCCCCTTGAAAGAGCAAGTGCACAGCTTGGGGGTGTTGATGGACCCGGCTCTGCTTGTGGAGGCAGTGGCCAGGAGTGCCTTTGCACAGCATCAGCTGCATCACTTTCTCAAGAAAACAGATCTGGCCACAGTTACCCATGACTTAGTCATGTCATGGCTGGATTACTGCAATGTGCTTTACGTGGTGCTGCACTTGAAGAACTTTGGGAAACTTCAGTTGGTGCAGAATGCAGCTGCCATGGTTCTCTCTAGAACAGGCTTGCTCAACTTAGGCCCCCCAGCTGTTTTTGGACTACAACTCGCATAATTCTCAGCCACAGCAGCCAATAGCCAGGAATTATGGGAATTGTAGGCCAACATCTGCAGGAGGGCCGAAGTTGAGCAGGCCTGCTCTAGAATCACTCACTCAGCGCATAATACACCTGTTTTGAAAGAGCTGCACGGATCCAATTTAAGGTGCTGGTTATTACCTTTAACACCCTTAACTGTTTGGGCCCTGGATACCTGAAGGACTGCCTGCTCCCACAGGTTTCTGCCTGCCGAGTCATCAGAGGGGCCTTTCCTCCATGTACTGGCATCGAGGGAGGTTAAATTAAGATTCATGTGCGACATGGCATTCTCTGTTGTTGCCCCCAGGCTCTGGAATGCTCTTCCAGTCAATGTCCGCTCTTTGACATCTGTGGCTGCTTTTAAAAAACAACTAAAGACCATTTTATTTGTTCAGGCTTTTGCCCCTTAGGGGCTGCCTGGTTTCTCAGCTTTCCTGCTTCTGTTTATCTTGTTTATGATGGTAGTTTTTTGTTGTGTTATGGTTTTTATTGTTTAACTTATTTTAGGATTTTAAATGTGATTTGTATTGATTTTTATAGTGTATTTAACTTTTGTCACTGCCTTGGGATGCCTTATGAAATATAGGAATTGAAAGTAAATGAATAAAAATTATAAATAGAATCCTTTTTCTGCCATTTGCATGAAAAAAGGAATAATAATGTGAGACAAAAGGGCAATCTTATGCATGTTTACTTGGAAGTAAGTCCCCTTATGTTTAGTGTGGATTACTCCCAGGTGAATATGCATTGGATTGCACTCTTAACTCTTCAAGTAGAAATGTAGTTGTCCTTTATGTTCTTCTGTATGTTCACACCAATGGGGCTTCTATGCATTCAGTGGGGTTCCACAGCTTTCCCTAGTTAATGTTTTGGCAGGAACTCTGCTCCTTTATGGATCAAGGCTAACAGTATCCCCCCTGATCTTTGAGGTGATCCCTCATGAAATGGGTTCTGTGCCTGTGTAGTAACCCCGTGGAAGAATTCAATAGCTCCATGAGGCACTCTTCAGCTCCACTGAATTGTATGCATGGCGCAACTGTTATTTTCGGCGGGAAAGAGCCTGCCTGCCCCTTAGTTGCTTGACCGCTGCACCTCTCCCATTGTGAAGGATTTGCTCAATTCATTCCCAGTTCCTGTGATATTTAAAGTTATTAGATTAGATTTGATTATTCTGCTTTGACCTTCGGGTGGTCTCTTTTGGTTTTTGACTCATACTAGTTCTTCTACTGGTGAAATTTGTGGCTTTCTGACAATGATTCTGTTTTAAGGTTTCTCCTTCATCTCAACTACGGTTATAATAGACTATAAAACAACTTTCAAGTGCTGTGAAATCTGTAGAGGGACTCTATCCTCTTCCTGACTGGCACTGATGCTTGATTTGCCTGAGTTGAAATCACAACACGAGTTGCTGTGAAATCTGTTTGTCTTTCTTGAAACAAACGCAAAAGAGCAGGCAATTCCATTTAAGAGCAACATTATACAAGATCGCACGCTGACCCCACAACTCCAATGCCAAGCCCATTGATGAGACCAATATCGGACGATTGTTCATTCTTGGTCTCAATATTGGAGGTCTCCCCAAATTTAGTGATTCAACCTCCACCTAACAAAAGACCACAGGGATTCGACATTTTAAAAACCCGTGACTGTCAATAAAGGAGATTAACACGTTCACCATAAGAAGAGAAAGCATGAATGAACTCACTCATTGAGCCCCTTGGGCTCTCTGTGCCACCACACTTCAACATCCCCCAACAAGACATTGATGTTGACCGCTTCGGAAGGGGCTTCAACATTGGCATCCATTTTGGGGGAAATCCCAGCACACACTGTTGCCATCCATAGTACAAGGTGGGCAACAAAGCTTCAAAGTTATACAGTGAGGGAAATAAGTATTTGATCCCCTGCTGATTTTGTCCGTTTGCCCTCTGACACAGAAATGACCAGGCTATAATTGGAATGGTAGGTTTATTGTAGCTGTGAGAGACAGAATAACAACAAACAAACCCTCAAAAGCCCAGTGCCCAAAAGTCAGCAATGGATTTGCATTGTAGTGAGGGAAATAAATATTCGATCCCCTATCAACCAGCAAGATTTCAGGCTCCCAGGTGTCTTTTCACTATATGCAGGTAACGAGCTGAGATGAGGAACACCCTCTGTAAGGGAGTGCTCCTAATCCCAGCTTGTTACAGTACCTGTATAAAAGACACCTGTCCATAGAAGCAAGCAACACTCAGCTTCCAAACTCACCACCATGCCCAAGTCCAAAGAGCTGTCGAAGGATGTCAGGACAAGGTTGTAGACCTGCACAAGGCTGGACTGGGCTACAAGACTATCGCCAAGCAGCTTGGTGAGAAGGTGACTACAGTTGGCACGATAACTCGCAAATGGAAGAAACACAAAATAACTGTCAATCTCCCTCGGTCTGGGGCTCCATGCAAGATCTCACCTCGTGGAGTTGCAATGATCATGAGAACGGTGACAAAGCAGCCCAGAACTACACGGGGGGAACTTGTCAATGATCTCAGGGCAGCTGGAACCATAGTCACCAAGAAAACAATTGGTAACACACTACGCCGTGAAGGACTGAAATCTTGCAGTGCCCGCAAGGTCCCCCTGCTCAAGGCAGCACATGTACAGGCCCGTCTGCAGTTTGCCAATGCACATCTGAGTGATCCAGAGGAGAACTGGGCGAAAGTGTTGTGGTCAGATGAGACCAAAATCGAGCTCTTTGGCATCAACTCAACTCGCTGTGTGTGGAGGAGGAGGAATGCTGCCTATGAGCCCAAGAACACCATCCCCACCGTCAAACATGGAGGTGGACACATTATGCTTTGGGGGTGTTTTTCTGCTAAGAGGACAGGACACCTTCACCGCATCGAAGGGACGATGGACGGGACCATGTACCGTCAGATCTTGGGTGAGCACCTCCTTTCCTCAGCCAGGGCTTTGAGAATGGGTCGTGGATGGGTATTCCAGCATGACAATGACCCAAAACACACAGCCAAGGCAACAAAGGAGTGGCTCAAGAAGAAGCACATGAAGGTCCTGGAGTGGCCCAGCCAGTCTCCAGACCTTAATCCCATAGAAAATCTGTGGAGGGAGCTGAAGGTTCGGGTTGCCAAACATCAGCCTCAAAACCTTTCTGACTTGGAGAGGATCTGCAAAGAGGAGTGGGACAACATTCCTCCTGGGTTGTGTGCAAACCTGGTGGCCAACTACAAGAAATGTCTGACCTCTGTGATTGCCAACAAGGGTTTTGCCACCAAGTACTAAGACATCTTTTGTGAAGGGATCGAATACTTATTTCCCTCACTACAATGCAAATCCATCGCTGACTTTTGGGCACTGGGCTTTTGAGGGTTTGTTTGTTGTTATTCTGTCTCTCACAGCTACAATAAACCTACCATTCCAATTATAGCCTGGTCATTTCTGTGTCAGAGGGCAAACGGACAAAATCAGCAGGGGATCAAATACTTATTTCCCTCACTGTACCAGATACTGTGAAACCCCTCGACATTGGACACCATGAGACCCTCAGCATCGGGATCAAAGCAGATGTCCACTTTGATACCAAAAGCCTCTACTAAATCTACTCCACCAACTGCATGGACTCCACACTCTACATTGACGGCTACAATAGCCACACTGATATCAGCATTGATAGCTTTTACTTCAGCGACCCAGACCAAGACTATAGATATTTCACCAGAAGCTTCTCCAGCTCTCTCAACCCATGGAGATGAGTCTGACTTCAGTAGAGGGAGGGTTATCTCCCCTGTGAGAAATTTGGAATATCTGATGGGTTCTACAATTACTACCCCATCAGGCTGCACTTTCAGAGGTTTCCTTATATATGGCCTAGATGATGATAAGAACCCGTAGACTGCTCCAGTCCCTAAGACTCCCTCAGCTTCTCCTGCCAGACCTACTTCTCAATGTTCTCCCTGGAGAGAAAGGTAACGTCAATCTGCTCTTCACTACTTGTCCTTATTTATTTTACTTATTTTTATTATTTATTTTACCTATTTTTATACCGCCCAAAACTTACGTCTCTGGGTGGTTTCTTAACTAGACCAATGCACTACTGGGGTATAGATTTTATTCAACCTTGTTCTTATGCATAAAAATAGCCACCTACATGGCTTACATGGCGAAATACCACCACTCCATCTGGGACAATCGGAAGGAAGACCTTAAAAATGTCCCAGAGGAGTTTTGTGAGAAATTTAAGACTGCCCTGAATAATTCCATGGACATTGCCAGGCAGTACCTGAGTATAGCAAAGCACTTAATGGAAACAGAATCTCAAACCATCGCAGATGCTGTGTCCTTTGGAAGACACACCTGGCTTAGATCAATGTGCCTTCAATCTGAATTTGAGGACAAAACTGAAAATCTACCATTTGAGGGAGAAGGTCTCTTCAGCACTCAAACTGATGAGACCATGGAAAGGATGAAAACTTCACGATGGACAGCAAGAACATCCACTTCAAACCCTCAACCAACATCTTACTCACAAAAGTACAAAACCTATGGCAGATGAAAATATCAATACAATCTGATAGAAGAGATTTCACGAAATCTTTCAAATACAATGTAAAAAAGCCATACAACCAATGTCAAAGGCATCCTCAAAGGGCTAAATCCCCAAACCAGTCTAAGCAGACTCTTTGATGCTTTAACTCAGGAAGTATGTCAAGTAATATCCCCTTCTCCCATCCAACTCGCACCCTTTCCCCATGCCTGGCATCTGATAACACCTGATGCCTGGGTGTTGAGCATTGTAACAGACTATGCTATAGAATCTAGCAACCTCCCTGCTTTTTCTAGGGATAAAACACACCAACTCAACTCCTACCTTGGAGGAAGAAGATCTGGAAGTGATCAGTCATCATGAGAAATGGGGTTACTGTGCCTTCAGGGTGGATTAATTAGCCTCTTTCTGGCACCCCTCCCTGCTACACATACTCAGTGCCTTCCTTTACTCGAGAGTCGGGCGCCATTTTGATTCAGTTTCTTTTTGACCACTGATGCATCAAGACCTTTGAGTTGCTGCTCCTCAGTGATTAGAAAAGAAAGTTTTATTTGATCGGATTTGATTGTGTTTTTTGACCTACGGACTGTGAGTTTACTATTCTTTGGTTTCTGGACATTGGATTTAGTTGGAATTCTACAGCTTTGGTATTAGAATGGAGGAAGCAGAGAGAGAAAATACTACTTTCAAATGTTTTTCTCAATGAAGAGCAAAATTGCCTTCTACTAATGAGCATGACCTGCACCTGTTGTGTTTGGGAGAACAGCATGTCCCTACCACTTTTAGGATTTGCAAATTCTTTCAAATCAAATTGAAAAATTGATTGTTGCCCCTCAGAGTGGCTCTGTATGGCGACGCGCTGCACCCACCGATGCCGAGACTGGAGTTGACATTGAGATCAACATCTATGGGTTGGGTGCCGAAGTTGACATCAATGGTTTCGATGTCTGAGTCAGGGTCTGTGTGCCTAAAACCCTGGTGAGTGACCCGGAAGAGATCATCTTCAAAAAGCCGAGAAGCTCCGATGCCAGACATAAGAAAAATAAACGGCATCGAGTCTCTTCTGACACAGACTCTTCACCTCCAAAGAAACATAAATTGAAGACTCCATGTCCATCGAGATCAAGGACGCCTTCACCTATGTCAATTCAATGTCAAGATTCATCGACATCTATGGATTCTTCATTACCAAAACCTTCGACATTGAAGACGTCTCTCCCCTGGCCCTCTAATGTGTCCTTTGACATTGACGGTCATGTCAATGTTGACATCAATTCTGACCCCGATACCGAGCGTGTTCCTATCGATGGCCAAAGTCTAACAGGGATTGACTCAATGGAATGTTCCAAGATCACCATTGGCAACGGTGCCTCCTCATTCCTACAAGCCTCTGATGTTATCTCCAGCGCGGACGCCAGTGAGGTCTTCTCTGCTGTTTGACAATACTGATGATACCTTCTTCGATCAGAGCACTACAACATTGCTAATGTGTATGTGGACTCTTCCATCAGCACTCCTTCTGGCTCCGTGTTTCAGGTGTTCCTGAGTGGCGACTTGGACGTTGATGTTGATGCGGAAGGAGACTCAACTCTCAAAACTCCATTTATGTCACCTTTGCAAGTTCTACAACCAGAATGGGTCTCTCCTCTGTCAAACTGTTATGACCTGATTCGTTGATTGCCACTTTGCCGCCCACCACCACTGCGACTCTGTGGAGGTCATTTTCTACATTTGTCCCTTTGCAACCTTTTGTGCCACAAAATGACCCTCTACATGCATGTGGATTTAGACACATAATGTCTCTTGTGACACAACTGGACTTCACAGAATTTCAATTATGAATGGTGCAGCATAAGCTGCAAGGCCATATTGCACAACAACTATCTGTCTCTGTACAACAATGTGTGCTGCCTCCTCAGCTTGCTGCCCCCCCCCCATCTTTGTTCTACGTTTGTGGTGACCATAGGGGTGAACCAGGGTATTCAGACTACACCCCTTCTGGTTGATGTGCCTGTTGCAGCACCGTCTTTACCTCAGCATCTAATAATGCACCTCCTATTGGAGACATGAAGATCACTCCCCCAACTCCCACCTTGTGGGAAGAAATACAAATTTTATTGGCGAAAGGGGCAATAGTGCCAATGTGGTGGACAGATCGGCTGAAGGGATTCTGCTCGTGTTATTTCCTCATCCCGAAACTGGGTGATCAGGGCGATTATGGACCTCCGAGGCCTCAAGCAATTCATAGATGCACGCAAGTTCTGTATGACAACAGTGCATGGAACTTTTCCACTCCTCACCAAAGAGTAGTGGCTTGCTACGTTAGATCTCAAAGACGTGTATTTTCATGTTGAGATTCAACACAACCACTGGAAATACTTGTGGTTCACCGTAGGAAGCTCAGTATTCCAGTACAGGGTCTAGCTCTTAGGCTTGTTTATGGCACTGAGGGTTTTTACCAAATGTATGGCGGCATTTGTAGTTTATCTGTCCAAGCAAAGTATAGTTGTGTTCCCATTTTTAGATTACTGGCTCCTGGTGCACCAATACAGGTCAGAATTGGAGTCCCAGATCCAGTATGTCTTGCAACTGTTGGAGGACTTAAGAGTCCTGGTCAATTTGGCCAAGTCAAAACTGCAACCAACAAGATCGATAGACTAGAATGGAGCAATGTTGGACATGCTGTTGAAGTGAGCATAGCTCCGGAGGAACGATATCTTTACATTTGATCTTTGGTGGAGGTGCTCGAAAACAACCACTATAGTGGGCTGATCAGGTTCAGAGGTTGCTCTGCCTCATGGCCTCTTGCAAAGCTACCATCCTCCATACTCACCTACGTATGTGGCAACTACAGCTCTGGTTTCTGCAGCCATTCCGCCCAAATGTCTGCAGATGCTGCTGGAAATTGCCCTGCCTGTACTGAAGTCCTTGCGATAGTGGTAGGTGCAGGAGAATCTACTTCAAGGCAAAACTTTCTAATCTCCAACAAGATGGGTTACAACAAATGCCTCCTTGTCAAGGTGGAGGGCACATTGCGGGAGTCATCAAACTCAGGGCCTGTGGATGGCACAACATCGGGAAGCCAGTCCTTCAAACCTTAGCAACAAAACAGACCAAAATAAGTAAGGTAAGTTTTTTTTGGGGGGGGGGATGTTCAGAGAGAAGGTACTCTGATGGCGGCGTTTCTGGCTCTAAAGTCTTTTTGAGTTCCTAATAAGGGACTCCACAGTAAAACTTCAAATGGACAATACTACGGCGAGTGCCTATGTCAGTCATCAGGGAGACACATTTTTGAGGTCTCTATGTGCTGAGCACACAACTTTGAAATTGCTTCATTTCCCAAAATGTATTTGTCATCCACATCAACGGTATGGAGAATGTCTTAGCAGATTACTTGAGCAGGACATTGGAAAATCAATAGCATCATGCATGGGAGCACAAGCAAGTGTGCCTGGAACGTCTGACCACCACATGGGGTATTCCCCAGGTGGATGTTTGCAATGGAAGAGAACAGGAAATTTCCACGATTCTGTTCCAGAGCAGGCATTGTGCGAGCATCTCAGGGTGATGCTTTTCAGTACAACTGGAACAAGGGTCTACTATATATGTTGCCTCCACTACCCCTGGTCAACATAGTTGTAGGCAAGCTGATACAAGACGGTACAAAAGCTATTTTATTTTATATTTTATTTTATTTTTTTATTTTATTTTATTCTGCCCTTCCAAAATGGCAGAGGGCGGTTTACAATTAAAATACACCACTAAAACAGTAAAGAGCTAAAACAAATTAAAAAACAATATAACAATTAACAATTTAAAAACATTTTGAAAATTAAACAATTACAATGATTAAAACCCCCGAAATCGGGTTTTGAATTTTAAAATAAACCAGAAATTTAAAACCCCACAATTTAGGAAGCTGAGAAAGCTTGGGTGAAAAGAAGGGCTTTCAGGTGTTTTTTTGAAAATTGCCAGAGATGGGAAAGATTGCATCCCAGCAGGGAGCGCATTCCACAATCTCGGGACAGTGACCGAGAAGGCCTGTCTCTGTGTCGCCACCAAACGAGTTGGCGGTAACTGGAGACAGACCTCCTCAGATGACCTCAATGGGCGGTGGGACTCATAACAAAGAAGACGCTCTCTTAGGTACCCAGGGCCTAAGCAGTTTAGGGCTTTTTAAGTTATAGCTAGCACTTTGTATTTTGTCCAGAAACCTATTGGCAGCCAGTGTAACTCCATCAGTAAAGGAGTGACATGGTATCTCCGAGATGAACCAGAGATAAACCTGGCTGCCGCATTCTGAACCCACTGAAGTTTCCAGACTACGTACAAAGGCGGCCCCACATAGAGCGCATTACAAAAGTCAAGTCTGGAGGTTACCAGCAGATGTACCACAGTTTTGAGTTCTTTGATCTTGAGAAACGGGCGTAGCTGGCGTATCACCCGGAGCTGATAGAAAGCACCCCGGCCACCGCCTCAGCCCGAGAAACCAAGGAGAGGTGTGAATCCAGAAGTACTCCCAGACTGCGAACCTGTTCCTTTTGGGGAAGTGTGATCCCATCTAGAACAGGCAGATCAAAATTGTCTCTAGAGTTCTGACCCCGCACAATAAGTACCTCCGTCTTATCTGGATTCAGCTTCAGTTTATTCTCCCTCATCCAGCCCATTACTGCTTCCAGACAGGAATTTAGGCAGGATATGCCAGCTCCTGAAGAAGTTGACATGGAGAAGTAGATCTGGGTGTCATCAGCATACTGATAACACCCAGCTCCAAATCCCCTGATGATCTCTCACACCGGTTTCATGTAGATGTTCAAAAGCATTGGAGAAAGTACGGAGCCTTGAGGGACACCATACTTAAGCTCAGGTTTTGAAGAGCAACAGTCTCCAATCAACACCATCTGGAATCTATCCGAGAGGTAGGAGCGGAACCACTGTAAAACAGTGCCTCCCACGCCCAACACCCTCAGACGTTCCAGAAGGATACTGTGGTCAATAGTATTAAAAGCCGCCGAGAGATCCAAAAGGACCAACAGAGTCACACTTCCTCTGTCAATTGCCAATTGGAGATCATCCATCAAACCAATCAAGGCAGTCTCCACTCCATAGCCCGCCTGAAAACCAGTTTGAAATGGGTCTAGATAATCAGTTTTCTCCAAGAGGGCCTGGAGCTGAGAGGCCACCACACTTTCAATTACCTTGCCCAGCCATGGGAGGTTGGAAACAGGCCTATAATTGCTCAGCTCCGAGGGATCTAATGCAGGCTTCTTTAGAAGAGGTCTAATGATTGTCTTCTTAAGACAAGGAGGCATCCTGCCCTCCCTCAGAGAAGCATTTATGGTATCCACCAGGCTGTTTACAACAACCTCCTGCTAGATCGAACAAGCCATGTTGGACAAGGGTCAAGAGAACAAGTGGTAGGCCTCACCACTCCAAGCAGCTTGTCCACATCCTCAGGAGTCACAAACTGAAAACGATCCAGTTGAATCACATAAGAGGAGTTGTTTGGCACCTCCAGCTCAGACATCAAATTAATTGTGGAGTCTTCATCTAGGTCGGCCCGAATCAGAGAGATTTTATCTGCGAAAAACTCTTTAAACACATCACAGTGGGTAACTGATGACTCCAAATTCTGGTTAAAGGGGGGGGCAGATACTAATCCCCTCACAACCCTGCACAACTCCGCTGGACATGAATTCGCAGAGGCTATACGGGCAGAAAAGAACTGCCTCTTTGCCGCACGCATTGCCTGAACATAGCTCTTTAAATGTTTTCTATGTCACAATCTGTCAGATTCGAGTTGAGTCTTCCTCCACTTGTGTTCCAGTCGCCTACCTTGCCGTTTCAGCCCCTGTAGATCTTCTGTATACCAAGGGGCCAATTTTGAAGTGGGTCGGAGGGGACACTCTTTGACCTCAGGGAGCACTGCCAACAACCCACATAGCTTTTCTCTGCTCCTCTGTAATGCTAGGTCGGTCCAAAATAAATCTGAACTCATCCATGATTTGATCATGGATGAAGGGGCCGACCTAGTATGTATTACCGAGACTTGGTTGGGGGAGGCTAGTGGTCCAGTTTGGTCCCAGCTTCTCCCTCCAGGATATTCTGTAGAGGAGCAGATGAGGGGACGTGGGCAGGTTGGTGGAGTGGCTGTGGTCTGTAAGGATAACATCTCCCTTACCAGGGTCCCTTTCAGGGTATTGGACCATATTGAATGTGTGTACTTGAGTTTGGGGACCAGGGATAGATTGGGACTTCTGTTGGTGTACCGATCGCCCCGCTGCCCAGTAGAATCCCTTACTGAGCTCACGGACTTGGTCGCGGAACTCACGTTGGAGTCTCCCAGACTCTTGGTGCTGGGGGACTTCAATGTTCATTTCAGGACCAGTCTGTCCGGGGCAGCTCAGGAGTTCATAGCAGCCATGACAACTATGGGCCTATCCCAAGTGGTTTCTGGACCGATGCATATTGCAGGTCACACACTTTGATTTGGTATTTTACTCTGATCAGGGTGGTGTTCCGTGGGTGGGGACTCACCAACATCTGGTTAAGGTTGGACTTACAACCACTTCCCACCTCCATAGGGGCGAGGGGCCCATTAGAATGGTCCACCCGAAGAGGTTATTGGATCCATTAAGATTCCAAGAAGCCTTGGAGGGATTTAATGTTGGCTTTGCAGGTGATCCTGTTGATGCCCTAGTTGAGAGTTGGAACAACTTGCTCATCAAGGCAGTAGACATGATTTTAGTGATGCCATGGTGACCACGCCAACCAGTTTGCCTCGCTACTCAGACTGATGGGGAACCATTATTTTCATCTGCCTCTTGGCTCAGATTTGCTAACAGGAGATGGAGTTTGATTAGTGCATCTGGCTCTGTGGATGCTGTGGCTGACAGCGAGGAAAGTCGGCTATTAAAGAGAATCCTGCTAAACTGTTGTAGGCCTTCTACATGGAAAAGTTACACTAGTAGATGGAAGCGTTTTATCTCTTAAGCTAAGGACCATGGATTTGACCCATTCAGAGCTTGAATGGATCAGGTCCTACTGTACCTTATCAGTCTGAACAAATCTGGTCTGGTGAATGTATCCTTACAGGTGCATCTTGCTGCTATTTCAGCTAAGCACAGAGGCTGGCAAGGCAGAACCGCCTTCTCTCACCCTTGATGCAAAACATTTCTGCGTGGCATCAGAAACCTATACCTCTTATATGCCACCTGGCTGAGCAGTGGAGTCTATCTCTAGTGCTGACTTCACTAACGGAACCTCCATTTTTGCCACTTCATGAGGTGTGCTTGCATTATCTGATGCTAAAGACCGCTTTTCTCATCACTACTGCCATCACTACAGTACATCACTGTACAGTACATACTGTCGTGTTAGTAAAATTGCTGCTTTATGGGCCGATATACCATATACGCAGTTCTTCTCCAACAAGGTGGTTATGCATACTGATCCATCTTTCTTACTTAGGGTGGTAACAGAATTCCACTTGAATCAAAAAATCGTACTTCCGTAATTTTTTCAAGAACCTGAGATGCACTTGGAATGGGCTTTACGTTCACTGGATGTCAGGCACTGCCTTCTCCATTACCTGAAAAGAACAAAAGACTTTCAACATACAAAGCTGCTCTTTGTATTATTTAAAGGCAAGAACAAGGGCATGCTGGTGTCAAGACAGAGGCGATCTCATTGGTTGGTTGAACTTATTTTCTTAACATACAAGTTACAGAACTGGCAACCTCCAAAAGGGGTGAAAGCACACTCCATGAGAGCGTATGCTACTGCTTCTGCTTCTTCTTCGGCTCTCTAATCTGGACTCTTTTTTTAAGGACTTGTGTGCAGCTGCCACTTGGAGTACACATATGCCTTTCATCAAGCATTATGCCATAGACCTACATGTGGCTGTTGAAGCCAAATTTGGGAGAGAGGTACTCAGAGTTTTAGAGTAGTGGGTGGAATGGCTGCGCCCTCCGCCATGGTGTGGGGGAGCTGGTTAGTCACCCATTCCTTATGATAATGGATCACTTCCAGATAAACAGGTTGCTTACCTGTAACTTATGATCTGGAGGTGTATTCCCTGTAACTTATGATCTGCAGTATTCCCTGCAGCCCTGGTTAGCAGCGCCCCCGAAATGCCCAACACACTGCTGACCGTGGCTGCAGGAAAGCACACTGCAGCCCCACATGCCTGCTTTTTACCAGACCACTGGCAGGGGGGAAATGGTGAGGCGGGGGCTGGCAGGTAGGTAGTGCCTTCCCTGCCCCTTAAAGGAACCGCCCACTGGGTGTGCACGGAACTGCCAGGTGTGCATGGAACCGCCAGAACATGTGGCTGACCCACCACCTTTGCTACGCTCTCTACAGTGGTGGACCAGAATATACTCACTCTCTGTGGGTATACCCTTTGAACTACCAGTCCCATTGATCCTAAGAACGGATGCCTCCTGAAAAGGATGTGGGGTATCACATTTTTGAATGATCTCTTTTGGGGAAAAGATCACTGTAAGTAGCAATCTAGCACAGCAGACAGAAGGTTGAGCTAGAATGTTTTGGCCTTTCTGTGCTAGGTTTTTTGTTTGCTTTTGTTTTTATCTTTCATTGAGACTTTTGCACAGGGTAGCATTCAAAATGACATCCCCACTGGTAGTCTGAAGTGGTGTAGTCTTCGTTCTGTATAGAGATGTAATTTTTGAGAGTTCTTACCTAGCCATCCTAACTTAATGCCAGCTTTGAATCAAATTGTCTTTGCTTTTGCAAGGAGTAGTCATAGAGAGAGAAATACTAGTACAGTCTTCCAGGAAACAGGTTCTAAAATATTAAAAGTACCAGTTATTCAGAGGTTTCCTTACTGTTTATTGCTGTTTAGCTGTCAATTCTTTAGCATTAAGTATATTGCAAACTTACCATAATGTGGTGAGTCCAGTAGGCTTTTAACAGATTCTTAAAAATGCCCTGTTAATGGCTGCTTTTGTGTTAGAACCCAAGAACTTACAATTATGTATTTCTCTTTTAGTCTTGCCATACAAGTATTTAACAGAAATTGCATAGGCTTGTTCAGCATCCTTTTTTCTCCTTTGTCTTCTGCTATTTTTGTTCTTAAAAAAAATCACTTTACTGCATCAAACCCACTTGACAGACATTTTGAAATCTTATAGCAGAAATATTCTGATATGATACTATCAAATTTGTCATGCTTATTTGCGAAGAACAAGGTATCATACAGATTATAACAATTACAAGTATACTCATTCTTACAGGGCAGCAGAGTAATGAAGAAGCAATCAAGGAAACTGAAAGTGATGAAAATGAGGTATGTATATTAAAAAGCTAACTTGAACACTGGCTGCATGATATGTGACTGAAACAAACATTAAAATCTGCAATCAGATTTCATTAATTCATTTTGATGGTTTATGCACACACACACGCACCTCTACATCTGTTGTTAGTGCTTCTGCAGATGTCTTTGGATCTCCTGCTTCCCATCTCATACGTAACTTTAATTTTTTGGCTGCCCACCACTGCAGCACCCTGCCCCCCGATGCTGGTTTCTGCTGGCTCTCCCCCCTGTTGCTGTCCTCTGTGGCCCGATCACTGTTGCTGGCCTCCTCCAGCTTCCCCCACCCACCTGCCACTGGCCTCCATGGCTCCTGCTCTCGCTGCTGGCAACCCTCCCTTTGCTGACCATAGTGCAATATGGTGACATCACTACTCTGGTGCAAGCCCATCCCAGCAGTAATCGATGCTGGAGCAGTGGTGTCGTTATACTGTGTTGTGGCTCGGGGAAAGATATGGCAGGGGACTGCAGAGGCCTGCAGTGTGTGAGCGTAGCAGCTCCCTCCTGCCCCTGGCGGCCCATATACATTTACCTTCAGCCAAGCTTCTCACTCCTTCCCCGGTCTAATAAATCTCTGTGTACTTCTAGTGTCTAAACTGATGCAGTGTATTCATAACCATGAAGTGTATGGTAGTACCCTTGCCAGGAATTTAAAGTACATCTAGAAGACAGAACTGGTTTTAACTGAATGGGAACTTCCTTAAGATTGCTAGTTTCTGTTAATACATTCTCAGAAGCCTCTCTCGATAAAGTAATAAATGAAGAGTGGCAAAAAAAAAAAAGACTTGTTTTTGAAAATAAAGAACATTCAACACACATTGACTCCTACCACACCTGTCTCTAATCCTATAGATCAGAAACTGTTGGTGAGGTATTGCTCTGTAGCTACCCTGGACAGCTTAGGGCCCATGGGTTGGAGCTGACCCACAGGACCAGAGCTGGTTCAGTTCAGTGGATGCCTGAGGCAAGGCGCACACAGTGCTGTCCAGCTCACTGGACCAGAGTCCATGGTCGCCACCCCTCTTCCAACCTCTTTTTCCTTACCTCCCCTTCCACCTCCCCCTGCCTGCCTTCAGCTTGTTCCTGTCCATTGATTTTTAAAAAAAAAAGAATTGTTGCTTCATTAGTAATAGAAAAAAAACAGGTTACATCTCTGAGATTGACATAGTCATACATGAATAAGAGCAATGACTTATCCACAGCTTAGAAAACAAGAAGAAAAAGGACACAGTATTTATATTTAAGTATACTTAAATGAGTAAAGGTAATCTGTAAGAAAAAGAGAGTAGATCTGAAAAAAACTATATCTAATTGTCAGAGAGAAAATAAAATTTAAACCTCTCACAGAACACTCCCCCGGACTTAATCAAACGATTCAGAAAAAGATTAATTAATGAAGAAGACAATGAAAATGAAAAAACACTAGTTCTGCCATAACAGAAAAAGTATATGTGTGGTAAACACAAAGCCACATATCCACCAATATTCTATAATCAAAATTCCATCTTGTCCCATACAGGTGTATAAAACGCCATAATAAAGTAAATGACAGAAATCAGTTAAACCTTCAATAGTCCTCCTCCTCATTTTAACAAACAAACAAACAAACAAAAAACCAGAGAGAAAAGTCAAAAGATATTCTTTCATGAAGAGGTGGACTAACTTCAGCTGACTCTGAACTCTATAACCCACAAGTGGGAGAATAAGCTATCAAGCTATGATACTAGGATCTTTCCCCATATATACATAAAGTCCTTCTCAATTTCCTTCTAGTTGTTTGCATCACAACAAGTAGTTCATTAAACAGTTACTATTATAAATTTTTCATAACAAACAATAAAAGCCCATAGGGGGAAAGTAAAATAAAATAAAAATAATAAAGAAAGAGATGGGAATGATAAAGATATGTTTCTGAAAAATTGAAACTAGATTTCAATTAGAAACTGGAGCTAACTTCAATTAATTGTTCAAAATGCTCAAACCAAGACTTAAGAATACCAAAAAAACCCAAACACTGAAATTTCCAAATAGAATATCTTGATATATAATCCTTTTAAAACTATAATGTCATATAATGGAATATAGCCAATAATCTTATTCCTTAAATTTAAAAATATTATCAATCTTGCAGCCACTTATTTCTAAAGGTTAATTCTAGAGGTCCACTCTCCCCTAATTCACCCATTCTTAATATGTTCTTGTTTCTTCCATAAAAAGGAAAGAAAAAACAAAAAGAAACAAAAGACAAAAATATGTGGCAGTTCCTTAAGTCATTAGGACTATCGGGTTTTGGTTGAAAAGCCAATTAATGAGGTATCATATTTAATTATACTGAGAGTTAAAATCTATTAAATGAAACCCTAAATTAATCACATCAATTATCGTTTCTTCCATGAAGATATGTGACGATTCCTTAAGTCATTAGAACATTTGGGTATATCATAAAGAATCTTAGTTTTTGAATAGGTTATTTCAGTGTTAAACCCTATATAGAGCTCCCTAAATCTCAATGTTTAAAAAAAGGGGGGAGGGGACAATTAACACTGGGAATACTTTGAAAAGCCAATTAATAGGGTATATTATTTAATTATACTCAAAGTTAAAACCTGTATATGAATCCCTAAGTAAATCACATATTTTTAAACACACACACACACACACACACACACACAAGGAAGGAGACCTCAAAAGGAGATGAAAGGAGAGAGAGAGGAAAAAAGCATTGATATCGTAAGCTCAGAGGGAAAGAGAGGTAAGAGAGAAAAGATAATTCCAATATACTAAAAATATAGCAAGGAGAAATAAAATGCTGATAGATACACCACTAAAAATGTGGGGCATTTCATTCATGCCAGCACAAAGACCAAAAAAAAAAAGGTGAACGTCTCAGCTGCAACTCACATAACTTTAACTTCTATGCTGGGGGGCGGGGGAGTTATCAAGTTTCTATAAAGTGAAATTCCTTCAGTTAGAATCCTTCCGCGTAAATCTCTCCATAGCCGCCTATCCAAAAGCCAAATAGTTCTAATAAAACATGCCCAAAAGACATACAACTAAGGCAAATAAGCTTTCAGATAAGATTAAAATACTAAGACCCATTTTTGTGAAATCTTCTTAGATTATCTTAAAGTAAAACACTACTTACCAGTCCCCCTGCTTACCAGTTTCCCCTCCTTGTATTTAACAAAAAGTACCATGAGTGCAACATCAACACTCAATAAGAACAAGAATAATAAATCATCACCACTCCTACTCAGCTGAGTAACAAGTTTAGGAATTCTTCAAAGTAAAGTCTAAGTCCCGATACGAAATGCTGATTGACATTAATTGCTATTAAGGTCACTAGCTATTAAACAGAAGTTCCATCAGTGGTGTTAAACTAGCAAAAGATAGGAAAGTCCTGATTCCAATAAAGAAAGAAAGAAGTGGAAAGACAATCTTCTTCTGCCGAGTTCTCTCCAGTTATTTTTATTTCCCCAATCAGAGCTTCAGATAGTTGGTAATGAGAAGATAATTGTCCAGCCATAAAACACTTTGTCAGCCATGCAAACAGAAGGAGCTATAAACTGAGGGAGTTCTTTCAAGGTCCCACCAAGCAGATCCTCTCGAGACTCAAATAGACTAGGTCTTTTCAACTAGGACTTTATAAGTAAAACATAAGCTGGTTTAATTGTGTAAATATGTGGCATTGCAAAGCAATAAAAAAACCCAGATCCATTAAAAAGCCATTTTCTCTCCAAGCCAGTCTTCTTCTTCATTCCTCTTCTCCATTGCAGATGCCATACATTTCTGCTGAAAAGTTCAAGGGAGGTTCTCAGAAAATATGAAATCCATAATCACCTCCAACGAATGCTATGAGTGAATTAGAGATCAAGATAAAATCAGTAATTGCTGGACTCTCAAACGTTTTTAAAAATTCTTCATCGTAAAACTGAAAGCTGATAACATTGGAATGCTGAGCTCTCTAGCGAAGTCCATAGAATGATTCAAAAATAGAAGATAGTTAAAAATAAGCAAAAATTAGCAATAAAAAAGCCATAGATCTGACAGACTCACAGCTGTAGTCATCTCAGAGATTTATTAGAGGAAAGCAGATAGGAATATATGTAGCAAGGTCATCCTTAGCGAGGCTGGTGGAAACCTCTCCTGTTCAGCCTGATGCTTGAAGCAGAAAGGTCTCTCCCAGCAAGGGTCGTCCAGAGTCCTCCAGACTTTCTCAAGCCTGGAATCTCCCCAGACTCCCCTCCAGTCGGAGTGGGGAGGCCAAGCTCTGCACGCATTCTTATCTTCACATTGATAATGAAGATATTTAGACCAAACGGGAGTAAAAACACCCGAGAGGTTAGTTGGCGGCTTCCTGCCAGGACGCCATATTTGCTCTAAATCTGTTTCTGTCCATTACATGCCTAAGGCAGATGAATGGCATTTGTGACTAGGAGCAGAAGGGAGTAATGTGCCCCATTGCCTGCTGCCTCCAGCTCTCATCCACTGAATAGATCTGAGCTGGAGGCAGCAGGTAAGGAAGGGGCATGCTGCTGGAGGAGGAGATTATGAGCAGGAGGGAGTAAAGTGCAACTTCCTTGTTTGCTGCTTCTAGCACCCATCTGATGGACAGATGCGATCTGGAGGAAGCAAGCAAGGAAGGGATGCATTTCTTCATCCTGTTCATGTGCATCCATCATCTACTTATTGCAAGTGATGGACAAGTGCAAGCTGGAGGAAGCAAGCAATGAAGGGGTACATTGCTCCCTTCTGTTTGCATCCTTCCTCAGCAGCACACCATTTGCTTGCTGGCTGGCTCCAAATTTAATCTGTCCATTGGATGTGATCTGGAGGCAGCAAGCACTGAAGGGAAACATAACTCCCTCCTGCTGCTCATGCCTGTCCATTGCCTGCCCGAAGCAGGCAATGGATGTGAGGAGGAGGCAGCAAGCAGGCAGGGCAAAGGAGAAGGGAAGTCCACTTTAAGTGAAGCACAGGGCATTGCTGGGGATGAGCAGCAAGTCCGCTGCTCCCCTCACAAGGCTCAGAGCTTTGGTAGCATATGGATTATAATGGTGGTGTTAAGTCTGCCACAGTGTGGTGGGCAGGGTTACATTCTCACCCCTGCATAAAAGGTCATGGTTGGTTCTGGCCCACTAGGGCATTTGAGTTGTGCACTCCCGCTCTGGATGGAGCATAATAATGGAGCATAATAATGGAGCAAAGGAAAGGAGTAAAAAGCCCTGCCAGAAGGACTTATCTGCTTCTCTGTAACAGCGATATAACAGTTACTGGAGAATTCAGAAAGTAGACAGCATTTTGCAATCTAACATATGCTCTTGTGATTCTTGCTAGGGGTGTGCACGGAACCGCGGAGCTGCGGTCCGGCACTGGGGTGGGGGATTCCATTGAGGGCGGGGGAGGTTTTACTTACCCCTCCCGCGCTTTCCTCACTCCGGCGCCGTATTTCCTTTACAAATCGGGCGGCAGGATACCTCCCTGCCACCCCTTTCCCCGCTGGGCTCCTTGTTCTGTTGGTATATTGCCTGTACTTCAGCTGCACAACACCCAGAACGTCAGCTGATGAAATTCCAGTCTCCATATGATGGGGAAACTCCACCTACTAGATTTCTGCCTGTCATTCAAAGAATGACAGGCAGAAACTCAGGAGGTGACATTTCCCCAGCATTTCCCCCCTGGCCCTTAAAAAAGAACTCAGCAGCCTTTTCCCCTTATTAGAAACATGGAGGGCGGTAAAAGCTGTGAGGCCTAGTAGTTTTGAGATAAAATAAAGCAAAAGGAAGGAGGAGGCCACTGTCAGAAGCAGCCAACGACCACTGCTAAGCAGCTGAGGCCAATGTGATACAGGGGAACAGGTCTAATCTACCTTAGAGACTATTCAAGCATAATGGTAGCCTTTATATTCAAGCAGTTTCTCCTTCCTTGGGGAAGGGCGGGGGGAGAGAGATTTCACCAGCAGTGACAACAGTTTTCTCAGCTGTTTCCAGGGCTAAAGAAAAAGTGCAGAGGACACTGGTGAGCCAATGTTGAGGAACATTGACACTGGTGAGGAACACTTTCTGTCTACCAGGTTCCTCCAGCAGCTGTGTTAATGGAAATGGTTTCTGGAGGGAACATGGTAGCTATTGAGGCAACCGTCTTCAAACCAGGAAGCCTATTGCTTGCACAGGTTGATATGTTGGAAGGGTCCACTGGGAACCTTCCTAAGGGCCAAGTTGATGAATTCTGCTCCCCTGACAGAACAGCTTGACTCAAGCTGGAAATTTTACAGCTTCTGAACTTCTCGTGGGACTCTTCATGAGAGAAAGGACATATTCACACCACCCATGAAGTGGCTTTTCAGCCCTGCCTTCTTGGTCCCAGAAGTGGAGTCCTAGCCTACCTAGAAAATGCCCTACCCCCAACAAGAACAGAAGTTCACCAAGTAAGATCTTTATCTCTCCCTAATTTGGGGGTTGGTCAGGTGAGAATTTTAAGTATGTTGCATATAGGAGAATGGAGGAAATGTAGGTATTATTTATAATTAAGTTGCAGTAAAATAATCCTTAACCATGTCTCCTAAATATCATACATAATATATTTAGTAGTATTAATCCATTAAGCAGCTCATTATTAGGTAGTGTTGCAAAAATTAAGTTTCACATTTCCCTGGCAGGGCAAAAACATGCTCCTATTGGTTGAGGTGATTATGACATCAGCACTGCTCCCTGCCTTGTGCAGGACAGAAGCCTTCTTTGGCACTGATTCCTTAAAATAACTGAAAAACTATTTGCAAAAGGAAATTCAGGAAATCTGCCATTTGTAGATTCCTACATGATAGCATGTTTCTTTGCTGGCAGTGAAGCTTACAAAGGAATGGAGAAGAGGGGAGTGAAGACGAGAAAGTTAGTAATCGAGTTGATTTTATAATTCAAAAATATCCTCTCCTCAAAATATCACTTTTTTATATGGTATACCAGTAAATAGGGGAAATACTTTAATTTGATTTTTCTCCCCCTTAAAAGGGGGGGGGAGTGACTATGTAGAGAAGGAGGGGAGAGCAAACATTGGCTCACCAGTGTCCTCTGCACTTTTTCTTTAGCCCTGGAAACAGCTGAGACAACTGTTGTCACTGCTGGTGAAATCTCTCTCCCCCCCGCCCTTCCCCAAGGAAGGAGAAACTGCTTGAATATAAAGGCTACCATTATGCTTGAATAGTCTCTAAGGTAGATTAGACCTGTTCCCCTGTATCACATTGGCCTCAGCTGCTTAGCAGTGGTCGTGTGGCTGCTTCTGACAGTGGCCTCCTCCTTCCTTTTGCTTTATTTTATCTCAAAACTACTAGGCCTCACAGCTTTTACCACCCTCCATGTTTCTAATAAGGGAGAAAGGCTGCTGAGTTCTTTTTTAAGGGCCAGGGGGGAAATGCTGGGGAAATGTCACCTCCTGAGTTTCTGCCTGTCATTCTTTGAATGACAGGCAGAAATCTAGTAGGTGGAGTTTCCCCATCATATGGAGACTGGAATTTCATCAGCTGACGTTCTGGGTGTTGTGCAGCTGAAGTACAGGCAATATACCAACAGGTGCTGCTTCCATCCTCATATGCTAGGTAAAGGTGCACCTGCTGAATGTCTACTTGTTGTACAACTTCTAAAAGTACTGGGCCTTCTGGCCTTTAAAAGGAACTCAACAGCCCTTCCCCCTTATGGTGTGCAAGCCTGGAGGGTGGTAAGAGCATTAGCAGTTCTGAGGTAAAATGATGCAAATAAAATAAAATGAACTACTAAAAATATGTATAACATAACAGTATTGGGGAAAATAAGTCGTTTCCACTGACAGTGACATAGTGACATGAATCACACATAGTGACACTCACTGAACAACTTTTCCTTTCTCACAGCGTCTACCCATGCTTTTTATCATTTCTTTTTGTAGGAACACCCACAGTGTGCCTTTCTTGCTGTACTCTTTTGCAATGGTACTATATGCCACTTACTGTATACCTTTAGGATTTTTCAAAATTACTATTGTTTTTGGTCAAATTATTACAGGAAATTTCACTCACCATGCTTACTAAGCAGGACTCAAAGAAAGACTGCACATGTGATGTCACAGCACAGCCAAGATAACTGCTGCCTGTTTGGGGGCGAACAGGAACTTCAAGCCTTGATTTCAGCAGCTTTCAGAGGAGAAAAATGACTTGTAATCACTTTTTGATGAGAACTGAAGAATTAAAAACAAAAATTAGGAGACATCCCCATGGGGCAGTGGTGGGGGGATATAGTTGTGAAAAGAGTGTTTTAATATATTCTCAAAGTTCAAATCCTTTCAACATTTGTAGCATAATTTTTAACACATTGGTTACTGTTTGCTAATTTTTCTTTGTCCATACTTGTATGCATAAGGATAAAAATGTAATAAGCACACCCAGCTCTGTAGAAAAACCATCCACTGGAAATCATACATACAACACAGAGGCTTTGTTTATTTATGACAAAAAGAAAACTGAAGCAGAAATTCTCAATGAAGAATCAAACATTGATCACAATCAGTTTGATATGGCACTGTGGGAAGCAAGATATGAAAAAATGTGGGTTGCAAATGAAAAAAAGGAAGCCAAAACCAATTTCAAAAGCATTACAGCAGAATTAAAGCAGATGTTTGGTGAAATTAATGTAAATGAGGAAATAAACGATACTCCTGAGGAAGGAAGATCACAAGATGGCTTCAGTGGTATATTGGAGAACATAAATGAGTCTCCACCACCTCATCTCTCTAAAACTACCATTGGTATACAAGGAAAAGATGATTCTGAAGATGTAATGCCTGTCATTGCTGAAAAGGAATTAAGCACTGAAAAATTGAATTTATATCCTCAAAATTCTGTTTCCCAGAAGCTTATTTTTAAGCTGTGTGAACATGGTAAACAAAATGTTGGCGAGAATGGGAATGCACAATGTCAAGCATTGTCTAACAATGTAGAAGATAAAAAAGTTAATATAAAAGAAGAAAGGAGTGACAATGTATTTGTTCAGTTTGAAACAAATGCGTGTGGAAAGACTACAGCTTCAGAAAAATGTACCGATACTTCACCAATGCATAGTTGTAAAGACATTGTTTTAGATGTAATTTTTAAAAATGTATCTATCAAGCAACCGGTGATCACAGATGATAGAAACACGCTTTTTGATGTAGCAAAATGTATAGCTCAAGAAACTGTACACCATTTTAATACTAGTGTTTTTAGAAATTCTACATTCAACAGTTGTAAAGATGAAGCTGCAATTGGAAATAAAGTGAAAAATTCTGACCAATCCCACCAGCAAGCATCAAAAAAAGAACTGGATGAAGAATTAGAATGTGATGTTGCAAGATTTAAGAATGAAGTAGGGATGTTGCAGATAGGATTCCTGGCACTGGAGAAAGAAAAAGCCCAGCTGCAAAAAGAGGTAGAAGAATACCTGCTGCTTTTCATTCTCTGGTCTTTCTTGTACCTCAGCCATCCTGTTCATTTCAGTTCTTCAACATTATTGGAAAGTCTTTTGTTGTTGGCTTTGTGAAATTTATGCGTTTTCAAGTGGATCTGGAAGCAAGGAGATTTTATATTCCTTTCTTCCATTCTGAATTAGGAGATCTTAAGAAAATTTAATTCATAGCTTTAATATCAAAAATCCTTACACAAAAACCCAAATAACTCAATATTTAAGTAGGTGCAACTTCAAAACAAACAAATTACATTCATTTTTTAGTGGCTTTGAATGTATTCCAAAATGTGAGAGTGACTTCTGAACAGGGTATTGATTGAACCTTTTTCATTTACTCTCATTCTTTCTTAGCACTTTTTACTTTGCTGTGTGAAGCACTTCTCTTTTGTTAGATGTATTCTCTTCACTTCAGTTTTATTGGTCACTTTTGTAAATAATGCCTATTTATCATTAGGTTCTATTTTGTTTATAATTGATTATTGTATAGCATTTAGACTAAGTGCATCAGCAGCATAACTTGTTGCACAAGCACAATGACTCCTTCTGTAAGCTTCTAAGTATACTGCATGAACACTACAGCTGGGTATGGAAATGATGAGAGGAGGGGAGGGCCTAATCCAGATGGACCTCAGGGTGTGTATGTATGGCCACAAGCCATTTTTGGAAAGAAAGAAAGAAAGAAAAACAGTTTCCTGTCTATAGACACTTAAATTGCATATCCATGCATAGGTGCAGGATAGAAAATTGAGAATGTGGATCAAATTACACTTGATGCCAGTGTTCTTGTAATAGTCATACAAGTTTGTAAAAGAAATTAGGATGAAGAAGAGTGTTCTGGAGACTAGTGCTAGAAAAGTCAGGAAAGTACAGCGTTATCCAGGAAGCAAAGAACTGCCCCAACAGGCAAATCCTTAGCTAGCCTGCCATCTAGGAATAGCCACCTAGTGACAATGCAGCAGCACACATGGTGATATTTGCTAGCCATTGAGCAAGGCTTAGTATTCTGTACAGCACCCAGAAACTGAAGGTAGACAACCCAAGGACAATGGAGAACAAAGGTAGGGGCTTGCATAGCAAGGAAAACTTCCCTCCCTCTGTAATCAAGAACTCTCTCTAATTGAATCATAGTTGGGGTCAAACCTATAAGAATAGCCATGCTGGATCAGGCCCAAGGCCTATCTAGTCCAAATCCTGTTTCACACAGTGGCTCACCAGATGCCTCTGAGAAGCCCATAGGCAAGAGGTGAGGGCATACCCTCTCTCCTGCTGCTGCTGCTACCCTGCAACTGGTATTTGGAGGCATCTTGCCTTTGAGGCCTACAGCCAGCAGACTAGTAGCCATTGATAGACCCCTCATCCATGAATATGTCTAAGCCCCCTTTAAAGTCATCCAAGCTAGAGGCCATCACCAAATCCCGTGGCAGAGAATTCCATAGGCTAAATCTGGATCGTGATCCATTCTAATTTATTTATTTATTTATTGCTTGCTTGCTTGCTTGCTTGCTTGCTTGCAATTCTATACAGCCTAGTATAGAAATCTCTAGGTGGTGTACAGATTTAACTATAATATAAAACAAAACATTTAAAATTCATAAAAACAGATAAAAATCACAATAGATAAAAACACATATTAAAATTTAAAACTTAAATCTCAATTAAAATTACCTGAGGGTAATTACCTGAGGAAACAGGTACGTCTTCAAGGTCTTTCTAAAAGCAAACAGAGAAGGAGATGCTCTTATTTCAGCAGGGAGCGCATTCCAAAGCCCTGGGGCAGCCACAGAGAAGGCCTGGTCCTGAGTTGCCACCAAATGAATTGGCAGCAACCATAACCGGACCTCTCCAGATGATCTTAATAGGCAACAGGGTTCACAACAGAGAAGGCGCTGTCTTAAGTACCCTGGACCTAAGCCATTAATGGCCTTATAGGTTATAACCATTAAGGGCCTTATAGGTAGTAACTTTGTATTTTGTTCGGTAACTTATTGGCAGCCAGTGCAGTTCTTTTAGATTTGGTGTTATATGGTCCCTTTGGGTAAACCCAGAGACCAATCTGGCTGCCGCATTCTGTACCAATTGTAGTTTCTGAACTATGTAGAAAGGCAGCCCCACATAGAGTGCATTACAGTAGTCAAGCCTAGAGGTTACCAGCATATGTACCACCGTTTTAAGGTCATCTGTCTCCAGAAATGGACGTATCTGTTTAGTGGTTCCAACATTCATAACTAGTGGGTTCTGCGCCTGCACAGATCAGCTTCGGGAAGAATTCGTTAGCTCCTCGTGACGCCAACCGCCCACTGCACGTGATTGCAGTACCCCCTAGTGGCGGTTAGGCATCTCCATTTTCAGTTTCTTGAAGGCCGACATAGCGATCAGTACTCGGAGACTGTTGCTCCTCATGGAAAGTTTGTTATTGGTTTTTTCGGCTTTTTGGACTTTGGAAAAATGGACTAGGACTATTCTTACGGATTTTCCCTTTGGCTTGGTTTAAATTTTTACGGCTTTGATCTTCTGGAACGGACTTGACGACGTATTTTCTTAACCCTATTGATTCGGACTCGATCTTGGACATCCCCCTACGACCACGGAACGGAACGGCTACTGAGCAGGATGAGCGGCGTGTGTAAGGCCATTAATCACGGCAAGACAACCTTTAAACGTTGCACTGATTACCAGGGGAAGATCCCCTCAACAGACGGCCATACCTTCTGTTTGTTTTGCCTAGGGGAAGTACATGATATGGCTTCTTGCTCTGTATGCGTTACATTTAACAAACAGACTCTTAACAATCGGGCAGCATGCTTAAAGTTTATTTGATCATCGGTCGCAAAGCACTTGACATTGTGAGCGGTCAGCATCGAAGGAACCCAGGTTGGAGTCTGAGAGGCAGGCTTCAAGTCCAGAGACTCGACGTTGACATGAGATCGCACCCGTAGCTCCCCGTCGATGTCAGTGGTTACACCGGAATTGACAGTCACAGTGATTGTAGGCACAGAACTCGACACTGACCCCGACATTGAGCACATTGACATCGAGGATGAGCCGGCGTCGGTGGTTCAGGTTATACCGGTGCCATCCCCAGCCACACCAGGGGCAAGTGAGCGAGAAGCTAACAGACTAGCCCACATGCTAAACTCTGAGAAGAGTACACCCTCGACAGGCACCTTTACATGGTTTTCACAAGGGTGACTATCTCCCTGGACAAATTCCAAAGACACCTTCATTGTCGACGAAGGGGACACCGATTTCAGGACCCTTAATCGGTGGTGGTTGGGGTGACACAGTGGAAATACCTAGCGCAGACTGTACTTTATTTAGAGAGTCGTTGCGTGTAAGGGAACAGACCCCCAGGGTTATTAAGGAGACGGCTGTGCAAGCTGTTTTGACGCCAGTTCAGCGCATAGAAATGGCTGTTCAAGCATCGGTACCTTTACCGCGTCAGTGCTCGGTTTCCCTACAAGCTAATGTGCCACGGGTTCTTACTTCCACCCTGCACCAAGCAGCGACTCAGACAACACATTCCCATGTACCTGTCCATGTGACCTTGATTGGTGTTGGGAACTCTCCTGTTCCATCTGATGATGGTGAAGACGATGATATAGAGGATGATTATGCCTCTGAGTCAACTCCAGATCTGGACGATCCAGAAGCACCTGCCCTCTCAGATCCAGATTCTAATGCTGCGATTGTCCCTTCGGTATCACCCAATGAAGAAATGAAGGGCTATCATCAACAAGTGGCAAAGATGGCTCAGGTCTTGGGCCTGACCCTGAAAGAGAAAACTAGTGACTTAGAGGACCCTGGCTACAACATGATGAGGGCGGCTTCTGGTTTGAGGCCGGTATACTTACCTATGTTGCCTCATATCACCAGGGCGGCAAAATCAACTTGGGAGGTACTCCAGACTTCAGCGCCAACCTCGAAACGTTTGGAGGCTTTTTATCGTGTCCAGGAGGAGGAGAACGCGTATTTGCTGCATCACCCTGCTCCAAATTCGTTGGTCGTTGATTGTGCAACGACTTTTAAGGGTGGCAAGCATCACACCACACCTGTGGACAAGGAGGGCCGCAAGTTGGATGTTCTGGGAAGACGCACTTACTTGACAGCATGTTTGTCCATCAAAATTGCCAACTATGTGGCTTGCCAAGCAAGATATACACATTCCCTGTGGGGGGCTTTGTACGATCAGAGTTCAAAACTAGATCCTGGAGAATTTATGAAAAGATTTGAGGCTGTATTCGCAAAATCTACTGCGGCTACCCGTCAACAATTGGCTAAAGCAAAGCACTTAGCTGAGTCGGAATTCCGGACATTGACTTCGTCCATTTTTCTGAGACGACATGCCTGGCTGCAAGCTACAGGTTTACAGCAGGATATGAGGGATAGGACTGAGAATCTTCCATTTGATGGTGCGGGCTTGTTTTCAGACAAGACCAATGAAAATATGGAGCAATGGAAGAAATCGCAGAACACCACGCGCTCTTTTACCAACCCACGATATACGAACAGATACCGCCCATTTGGTCAGTACAATCACTATCAGAGGCGCCAGGGCAGTTACTGGCAGTCCGATAAGCGAGACTTCAGACGACCTTACCAGCGGTTTGGGAACAGTAACAAGCACCCTTATTATCCCAAAAACAGAACCAGCCAGTCTGGCCAAACGAAGAGAACACCACAATCAAAGCAGCAGCTTTGATCCGAAGGCGAGCCCACAGCCATCACGCGACCCGCCCCCACAAAGCAACCTGATCAACATCAAAGCAAGGAACAGAGTTATCCCATTGCCAGAGTTACCATCAAACTGGCAAGCCCATGCTCAAGCATGGCACCACATAACATCAGACTGGTGGGTCTTGTGCATAGTGATGACGGGCTATGCACTAGAGTTCGAGGAGTATCCTCTGTTTCTGGGAGTGAAGTACACTCCGGAAACCCCTGTCCTGAGGGAGGAGGTGGAGAAGCTTTTGATGAAAGGGGCAATATCGCCAGTCCAGTGGGCTCTCAGCCAGTCTGGCTTTTATTCTCGTTATTTCCAAGTCCCCAAATGCGATGGGGGCATAAGACCAATTATGGATCTCCGGGGCCTAAATCAATACATCGAGGTAAAGAAATTCAGGATGACAACGTTGCAAGCCATCCTTCCGCTCCTTCATGGGGAGAATTGGATTGCAACGCTCGACTTGAAGGATGCTTACTTTCATATAGGCATTCAGGAGAACCACCGCAAATTCCTCTGCTTCACCATGGGAAGTGAAGTTTATCAATACAACATCCTACCTTTCAGCTTGGTCACTGCCCTGCGCGTGTTCACGAAGTGTGTCACGGTGATAATAGCCTATCTCCGAATAAAAGGGCTATCCATTTATCCATTTCTGGATGACTGGCTGCTGATGGCCAGTATGCGGGAACAACTGCTAGAACATGTAAACATGGTAACGACCCTGTTGAGTGATCTGGGCGTGAACATCAATTGGGAGAAGTCCTTCCTACAACCAGTGAAACACCTTCAATATGTCGGGACACTGTTAGACATGACGGCCCAGAGGGCTTTTCTGCCGAGAGATCGGTTTTCACACCTACAGGCGCTCATCCTCATGTGTCAGAGACATCCGGTACAGAGGGCGAGAACTATACAGGTTATTCTCAGTCTGATGGCGTCTTGCACCACCACGGTTTTGTATGCAAGGCTTCGCATGCGCAAGTTGCAGCTCCGGTTTTTGAGAGCTTACAGGCCAAGGCTGGATCCGCAATCCAAACGGCTGACACTTCCAGGCACGGTGCTTGCCTCACTGCCATGGTGGACGAAGGAGTCAACCATGCTCAACGGCATACAGTTCCAGTCACTGAAACCAACCACCACGGTAACCTCAGACGCTTAGTTGCAGGGCTGGGGTGCGCATCTGCTGCACCACAAGGTTCAGGGTCGATGGAGGCCAAAAGAGAGACTTCTGCATATCAACTTTCTAGAACTTCTGGCTGCGTACAAGGCCTTGGTTGCCTTCCAAGAGAAACTTGTGGGGCAGACCATCCAGCTGCAGATGGACAATACAACAGCCATTGCGTATGTCAATAAGCAAGGCGGGACGGTTTCCAGGTCATTGTGCAGCCTCAGTCTTCAGTTGTGGACTTGGTGCATTCCACGCAGAATCTATCCCATTGCCATTCATATCAAGGGCACCATGAACATTTTAGTGGACTCCTTGAGCAGGGAACTCGTGCTGGATCAGCACGAGTGGGAGTTGAACCCAGTGATAATGGAACAGATATTCCAGACTTGGGGCAAACCAAAGGTGGATCTATTCGCGACGTACAACAACAGCAAGTGCGACCACTATTGCTCCAGGCTGGGAATCGGCCCAGATTGAAAGGGGGATGCGTTTCAGTATCAGTGGAACCAACAACTGTTTTATGCCTATCCTCCGACTCCATTGCTGCCCAGGGTGGTGGCCAAACTTCTACAAGATAAGACTCAGGTGATAGTTATTGCCCCATGGTGGCCAAGGCAGCCATGGTACACGCAGCTACTCAGACTGTCCCAGGGCAGGTACAGGAGGTTGCCACAGTGGGCAGATCTGATAACTCAGGACCAAGGAAAGGTGGTGCACCCCAATTTGTCCATGCTGAGTCTCACAGCCAGGAGGATTGGCTACTAAGGAGGATTCTCCTAAACACCCATAAGCTATCGACTAGGCATAGCTACCGAGCAAAATGGCGCAGGTTTGCGGTGCATGCTGCCTCTAAGGGCTATAACCCCAAGGAAGCAAGCCTGAAAGCTGTTCTTCTGTACCTAACAACTCTGAAGCAGAGCGGCCTAGCAAATGTCTCGATTAAGGTGCATGTGGCAGCTATATCAGCGCAACATGATGGGTGGGATGGAAAGACGGTCTTCACCCATCCGAGATGTAAAGATTTCATGAGAGGCATCAATAATTTTTAACCTCCGTTCCGCCCGCCAGCTGAAAAGTGGAGTCTTTCTTTGGTACTCTCGTCTCTGACGGAGCCACCCTTTGAACCTCTGGCATCTGCGTCGTTGAAACTTTTAACCCTGAAGACGCTCTTCTCGGTGGCCATCACCACGGCCAGGCGAGTAAGTGAGCTGCGTGCACTCCGCATTGATGAGCCTTATACGAGGATTTGTCTAGAGCGGGTCATCATGCACTTGGATCCCGAATTCTGTCCAAAGATTGTTACAGATTTTCACCTTAATACTGAAATTGTGTTGCTTACCTTTTTCAGAGACCCTATGTCCGCACTTGAGCGGGCAATGCATTCATTGGATATTCGCCGAGCCCTTCTCTTCTACTTAAGGGCCACAAGGGACATTCGGAAGACACCTCAGTTATTTGTTGGCTTGCAGGGCAAGTGTAAAGTGCATTCACCTACTCGGCAGAAATTGTCTTTCTGGCTGGTGGAGTTGATCAAATTGGTGTATGACCAACAAGGTGTCATCCCTCCGAGGTCAATTAGGGCGCACTCCACTAGGGCTTACGCCACGTCTGCAGCACATCTGTCTGGCATTCGTTTCCCGGATATCTGCACAGCAGCAACTTGATCGTCTCACCAGATGTTTGTAAAACACTACGCCATAGATCTATGCACGGCTAAGGCTGCTGAATTCGGACAGGCGGTCCTCAAGAGGGTGTTACGGTGACTTGCAATGCTTACTCACCTCCATCTGGGTAGCTTGTAATTCACCCACTAGTTATGAATGTTGGAACCACTAACCAGATAAACAGGTTGCTTACCTGTAACAGATGATCTGGTAGTGGTTCCATACATTCATAAAACCCGCCTGTCCATCCCCGCTAAGACAGTTGCAAGCTACTGAATATAATACACTTACCACTCTGTCCTTAAGACTGGGCTGCTATATCGGCCTTCAAGAAACTGAAAATAGAGACACCTAACCGCCACTAGGGGGTACTGCAGTCACATGCAGTGGGCGGTTGGTGTAGCGAGGAGCTAACGAATTCTTCCCGAAATTGATCTGCGCAGGCGCAGAACCCACTAGTTATGAATGTATGGAACCACTACCAGATCATCTGTTACAGGTAAGCAACCTGTTTATCTGGCGTATCAGCTGAAGCTGATAAAAAGCACTCCTAGCCACAGCCTCAACCTGAGAAACCAGGAAGAGTTTGGCATCCAGGAGCACTCCCAGACTACGAACCTGATTTTTTAGGGGGAGTGTAACCCCATCCAAAACAGGCAGATCGAAACCATCTCTCAGATCTTGACCCCCTACAGACGGCATCTTGTTAGGATTCAACTTCAGCTTGTTATCTCTCATCCAGCCCAATATTGCCTCTAGGCAGGCACTTGGGGGGGGGGGTCATACCATTTTCCTGATGAAGTTAGTATGGAGAAATAGATCTGGGTGTTATCAGCATATTGATAGCATCCCAGACCAAACTGCCTGACAATCTCTGCCAGCAGTTTCATGTAGATGTTAAAAAACACAGTATGGAGCCTTGTGGAACCCCACACTTTAGCTCTCGTTTTTCAGAAGAACAGTCTCCAAGTGACACCATCTGGAATCTGTCAGAGAGGTAGGAGTGGAACACTGTAAGACAGTGCCACCCAATCCCACCTCCTTCAAGCAACCTAGCAGGATACCATGGTCAATGGTATCGAAAGCCATCGAGAGATCCAAAAGGATCAACAGAGTCACACTCCCTCTGTCGATCGCCAGTTGGAGATCATCCATCAGGCCTACCAAGGCAGTCTCAACCCCATAGCCCACCCGAAAGCCAGTTTGGAAAGGCTCTAAATGCTCTGTGTCATCCAAAACTGTCTGGAGCTGAGAAACAACCACTTTCTCAATCACCTTGTTCTACCAAAGAATTTATGCACTGTGGGGAAAAGTACTTCCTTTGGTTGGTCCTAAATTTACCGGTCTTCAGTTTCATGGGATGACCCCTGGTTCTAGTGTTGTAAGAAAGGGAGAAAAAATTCTCTGTCCACTCTTTCTACCCCATCCATATTCACGTGTATCATGTCTCCCCTACTTGCCTCTGTTCCAGTCAAGGTGCTCCAGGCCCCTGATCATCTTGGTTGCCCTCTTCCGCACCTTTCCAGTTCTACAATGTCCTACAATGATACGGTGACCAGAAATGAACACTGTACTCCAAATGTGGCCACAATATAGATTTGCATTATAATATTAGCAATTGTATTTTCAATCCCCTTCCTAATGTCCCCTAGTATGGAATTGGCCTCTTTCACAGCTGCTGCTCACTGAGTTGACACTTTCAATGAGATGTCAACCACGACCCCAGGATCTCTCTCCTGGTCAGTCACCAACAGCTCAGATCCCATCTGTGTATATGTGAAGTTGGGGTTTTCTGCCCCAATATGCATCGCTTTACACTTGCTTACATTGAACTGCATTTGCCATTTTGTTCCCCATTCACCCAGTTTGGAGAGATCTTTTTGGAGCTCCTCACAATCTGTTTTGGATTTCACTACCCTAAATAGTTTAGTGTCATCTGCAAATTTGGCCACTCCAGTACATACCCCAACTTCTAGATCATTAATGGATAAATTTAAAAGCACCGGTCCCAGTACAGATCCCTAGGGGACCCCACTTCTTACTTCCCTCCATTGTGAAAACTATCCATTTATTCCTACCCTCGGTTTAGGGACATAGGAAGCTGCCATATACTAGTCATACCGTTGGTCTATCTAGCTCAGTATTGTCTTCACAGACTAGAAGCAGCTTCTTTAAGGTTGCAGGCAAGACTTTCTCTCACCCGTATCTTGGAGAAGCGAGGGAGGGAACTTGAAACCTTCTGCTCTTCCCAGAGTGGCTCCATCCCCTGAGGGGAATATCTTACAGTGCTCACACTTCTAGTCTCCCATTGATATACAAGCAGGGTGGACCCTGCTTAGCTAAAGGAACAATTTGTGCTTGCTTCCACAGGACTAGCTGTCCTCTCTTCCTGTCCTTCAACCAGTTACCAGTCCAAACATGAACCTGTCCCCTTATCCCATGACTGTTTTTTGTTTGTTTGTTTGTTTACTCCTTTGGTGGGGAACTTTGTCAAAAGCTTTTTGGAAGTCCAAGTATACTATGTCAACTGGATCACCTTTATTCACATGCCTGTTGACACTCTCAAATAACCCCAAAAGGTTAGTGAGGCAAGACTTGCCCTTGTAGAAGCCATGCTGGCTTTCCTTCAGCAAGGCCGATTCTTCTATAAGTTTAACAATTTTGTCCATATGTTTTCAATCAATTTACCTGGCACAGAAGTTAAGCTATCCAGCTTGTAGTTTCCTGGATACCCCCTCGATCCTTTTTTGAAAATTGGAGTTACATTAGCTATTTTACAGTCCTCAGGTACAGAGCCTGATTGTAGGGACAAGTTACATATTTTTGCTAGGAGATGAGCAATCACGCATATGAGTTCCTTCAGAACTCTTGGATGGATACCATCTGGCCTTGGAGATTTCTTAACTTCTAGTTTTTCAAGACAGTTTATGACCATCCTCTCTCATCATCTCAAATTGGCCCAGTTATTCAGCCTCCAAGTCTGCACTGTGAAGATTACAGTGATCCGTGAGGGGAAACATAGTTTACCTTGCTATGCTTAATCCAAACTGGAGTTGTCCTGACTGAACCTATGCTACAATCTTGAAATCATTATTACTGGTTGGAAAAAAAATAAAAGAAAAGCTTATTATTTTTTACACACTCAGACAGGTGTTATTGACTGGTTTATTTTATCTAGACATTGAGTCCTTCCCAAGGACCTGGAATTGCTGAATTTTATTATCAATGTTGTTGCTGTTTGTTATTATAGATATCATCGGAGAATATAGGTTGTTCCCAGTAAAGTTGCTTTTTGTAATTGGCTGATGGTGGTTGTTATTGATAATGTTTGTTCAATTATGTTTTAATAGATCTACGGAACAGTGGGTGTTAACGATTTTGATGACATAACTCAGTCTTCTGAAACAGCTACAGAGGATGTTGAGCTGCTTTCTTCAGTCTTCAGAGACGCCATGATACTGATAGAACAGCTTAGTTTGGATAAAAAAGGTAAGTATGTTGCTCATCATTATCTAATAATAATGACCTGAAACTTAATATAACATGAAAATGAACTCTTCTTGGTGATCTGCTGCTAAGAAAATGTATTCACACTAGTAGTAGTAATACCAGTTGTAGAATATTTCTCTTCTTTTAAGCGCAAACTCCATTATTTTTTTTTCTAATTAGAGAGCAGGTAGTAAAATGTATTTAATTATATTGGGATTCACATTCCCAATTTATACCCAATATTCCTTTGAGTAAACTCAAATTGGGTTAGATTTAACAAACAAACAAAAAACCCAGAGTGAAAGACACTAGCAAACAAATAAAACATCCAGTAGCCGAAACATCAATATGCCCTAAGAAATGTTGCACCATGAAATGTTGCACCTAAGAAATGTTGCACCTTCTGGTGTAACTTAGGAGGCTACATCCCTGTGAAGTGAGACCACTCAGAGCTCAACTGATGTCTTGTCAAGCAATGGAGGATCTGCAGGATTTTTGCTGGTTCCTCCTGCCTCTGTTAGTGCTCTTTGCCATCCATCCATATTTCCCTGAGGTTTGCACCTCTGCACAAATCATCATTAATGGGGAAATTATTCCATTTTTAAAATAAGGTAACACAGCCACTCTCTTGCCACTGATGTTTATATTGGATATGAATATATGCAATAGCAGTTTAAAAATTTTCAGAAAATACCACACAAAGTTCTAAAGTATTAGATAGCAATTAGAAAATATCATTATGCATGGGATATGTGCTGCTTTTCTTAGAAGACTGTAAAATATCTATAAGAAAGTTGAATGCAACTATTATTGGAATTTGGGGATACTGGTAGAGATCCTCAACAAAATGTTGCAGCGTGAGTTATGCCGGTAGGGAATGTTACAGCCACCCATTTCTCATTTATGTCCATGGATATGTTAGTGCGAAATAAAAGATATTTTGGGAATTAAACTGTCAAAGGTTACCAATAGACTAGTTTTATTGGTTATTTATTCATATACCATCTTTCAGGTCAAAGCCTCTCAAAGAGCTTAAATTTAAAAGACAGAAAAACCCAAATAATATTTCTCACTTGCTGCTGCTAGTTCTTCTTACTGCAGCAGACTCATTATAAATAATCTCCAGGAAAATGGCCACCAGGAACCTGGCATCAGATGAGAGGGTGGTACTTCTCCATTGGGCTACAGATGTAAAGAATGGCCCCTGGCTGCTGTCCTTTCATCTTAGTGGTAGCAAGGCTAGGGGGAGCAAGATGGCAACAGTCCACACCCCAATCCAAGAGTTTTGGTCACTGCTGTTGCTGCAGGAGGCCTCATGTAAATAGCCCCAAGGCAAATGGTTCCCCATGTATTGATTTTGATATTTTGATGCAACATTGCTTGGAGAAAAGTTATAGTAGTTGATTGAACTGGAATACAGATACTCAGAAGGTCTGATCTTTAAAATGATCCATGTCCCCTTAGAACCTGGGTTCTGCACCTGCTCAGTAGCCTGTCACAGAAGAAATCCAAGCTCTTTGATGCACTCTTAGGTTCCGCCAAATTGCACATGTGTGTTACTGTTTTTTTCTGTGGGACAGCTCTATTCTCCTCAGTTCCTTCTTGACTGCCTTGCTTCTTGAATCGGGAAGGATTCACTCTGCTTCCTCATTCCTCAGCCTTTTCTCTTGGTTTTTCAGCTTGACTTTGGACTGTTGTTTTTATTTTTGTTTTTGTTTTTTTATTTTAAAAAAACACCTTTTTGCTGTTAAATCTTTTAACTTATTCCTCTGGTGATTTTCAGCTTGACTCCGGCTGGTTATCAGCTTACAGTATTCTTTTTCCTCTCCCTATAGACTCGGTGTATCGGTGATCATTTTGGCTTCAAACTCAGTTTCTCTTTTCAATTTCCCCCTTTGTCACACCCCTACTACTCTAATTTTTAAAGTGTACCTCTTGTGGGTGTACTTCACTCTCGTCAAATAAACACAATGAGTTTGGATCTGTTTGGATGAAGGACACAACTTTAAGGCCTGTAAAATCTATCTGGTCTTTTCTTGTCTAACCAAAAAGAGCTGAGAACTCCATCTTCAGGCTGCTTTGTGAGACCGCACTTCAATCTCCAATACCGATGCCAAACTACTTGGGACTGTTGACCTCAATGATGGCGACATGGGCCAACGTGCACTCATCAAGATTGAGAGTGTCATCTTTGTGATTGCCCTGCGGGCACTAGACCATTGTCAGATTCAATATCATTGGCTTCTACTAGAGCTCCTTCTCACAAAGACCATGGGAATCCTTCCTTCAAAAAGCCTATGGCAGTTGGACTCGATATTTTATGTTGCTGCCAGAAAAAGCAAAAATGTGGTAGCTCTTGGTCTCCGGGATCGTTGAGCCCTAAGCATCACAAGACTTAATCGCCTATTTCTGCTATGTCAACAAGACTAAAACCATCTACTTTGTTGATATTGTTGGCTTCGCTTCACATCCCTTCGCCGTCATCTGCCTAGGGGTCTGTAAGGTCCACCTTGCCTTCTTCGTCTCCTGCATCAAGGATTTCGCCATCGTTGCCTATACAGAAAATTCTTCTCTACTTGACAAGCCTCGAATGTTCCGGTCTCTCTAATACCTCTCTCAAGGTACATCTGCTCATTCTGTGAGACACCCTGAGTGGGATGGATGCTCAGTTTTCCCCCCAATCCAGATTCCAAACGCTTCCTCGAGGGTGATAACAACCTATTCCCGCCTATCCAAGATCCTATAGAAACCTGGAGCCTCTCCCTGGTCCTCTCTTCTCTCACTGAACCTCCCTTCGAACCATTCTTCTCCACTAGCCTCAAGTCCTTGTCCTTAAAGGTGGCTTTTCTTGTTGCCATAAGCGCAGAACGCTGTGTCAGCGAGCTGAAAGCTATCCATGCTGACTCTCCTTACACATTCTTCAAACCGATCCCTTTTACTCCTAAAGTTATCTCTTGATTTTCATCTCAATCAGGATATCATATTACCTGCCTTCTTCCAGAACTCTTTCACCTTACTGGAGAAGTTGATGCATCCCCTCGTTGTTCAGTGAGCCCTTCTCTACTACTTCAACCAGACGAAACCCTTCCAGAGATCTAAGAAATCCTTTGTTTCATACAAAAGGGAAAACAAGGGTCACCCTATTTCTTGACACAGACTCTCCCATTGATTTGTCAAATTCAGTTTCATGTGTTACCACCAAGGTGTTCATCCCCCCTTCAAAGATCAGGGCACACTCCACTCAGGCCAGGGCCACATCAGCAGCTTGCATGTCTGGCATCAGTATGAAGGATAACTGCAAGGCAGCAACGTGGTCTTTGGACTTACCTTTTGTAAAGCACTGTGCTCAGTGGTGGAGGCCAACTTTGGTTGGGCAGTCCTCAAGAATGATCTCTGAATGGAATCCTAGCTCCCACTTCCATCTTGGTGAGCTAATTAATTACCAAGGTTGTGAGGGGACATGGATCACTTCAAAGATAAGCAGGTTGATTACCTGTAACAGGTAATATTTCTGGTGATCCATATTCACTCACAACACCTGCCCGGCCTACCCCGCTCCTAGGATTCATCCATAGTTATACTGACTTACCTGTCTTACCTGCCTTTGCTTTTGGACGTTTCTCTTTGCCAATCACAGCAGCTGATCAGGAACTGAGGAGAATGGTGCTCTCCCACTGAAAACAACAGTCGCACATGTACTTGATTCAGAGGAGCTGAAGAGCACCTCAAAGAGCTCGGAATTCTTCCATGATGGGCTACTGCACAAGCACAGTAGAAACCCAGGTTGTGAGTGAACATGAATCACCAGAAAGATCATCTGTTACAGGTAAGTAACCTGTTTTTTTCTAAAAGAAGTGACAATACTGGGCAAAAAGATGAGTTTCAGACTAATGCATTCCTAACTCAGAATGTTATTTGAAAGAACTATAAAAATTAATTGGCAGCAAAATAGTAATTGGAGGCTTAGGGTACATACATACTTCACTCTAGAAGCTGGTAGCTCTACATATTGAAAGAAGGTCAAGTTAACATTATTTATCAGTCAACTTGTGGGAAACAGTTACTTGTCGTTCTGCTAAATGACAGGTCAGACTAGACCAGTGTTTTTCATTGTAAGGCCCTGAGGCCATTGGCGATCTCCATCAATCCTAACCTTGACTAATTTTTTAATTGGTCCTGTGCAAAGCTTCAGCCCAAGTTGTATACTTGCATAGTCCCTTGACACCATGCAGAGGCAACTTTTCTCACCATGCAGTGCTGTGCTTTACCCTGTGGTGGCAGGTCTCTTTAAGAGAAATGGAGCTCTCTTGTGTAATGTCTTGCTAAGACTGTGGGTCCCTCAGGTGTACTCACCTAGACTCTCACCACAAGGGTCTTGTAGCAGAAGCAACCACAATACCAGCTTACAGCAACAAGCTTCTTTATTGAACACCAACCACAGGGTAACTCTGTGGACACTCATAAGTCCCAGATAGACTAGAATCCTGGGCAAACTCTACCCACACAGTTCTAGAGGGAAATGAGCAGGGTTCCATAATTCTTTAAAGACACAGTACCCATATGCCAAATCTTGAGCCCCTGAACCATCTTGGAAGATGCACACAGAGGGCTGAGAAGTGTAGCCCTTCCTAGTGGTTTCTCATGGAGGCCTTTAGAAAGTGCTCCCTTTTTTAATGCATGCCCTCCATCACAGAAAAAGGCACAGTATTGTCAGCAAAGTGGGAAACTACTCTCACATTGAAGGTTTTTTGCCAAAGTGATTCCCGCTTGAAAAACAGTGAAGATCACTGCAAATCATAATCTTTTTCTTCAAGAGGATTTTCGATTTCTACTCTTGCAAGCTATTTCTACTTTGGGATTTAAAGATATTCAGACTGAATCACAGGAGGCCCAGTTTAAGGTTTCTCTTGTTCTTCCTAAATAGAAAACTCTACTGCCTAAAGTTCTAATGCCTGAGGTGTTCATAGACACATTAAAACAGGAATGGCAGACTCCTTCTGCCAATAAGCACCCTCATAATGTAGCAAACAAAATTTACAATTTTTTCTGAGGATATTTTGGATCTCCTAAATATTCCCTTCATTGATGCTCCTGTTGGGGCTCTTCTCAGTGAATCTGTTATCCCTAAGGACAGAGAGTCTACTTTAAAAGATCCTGTGGATACAAAAGCTGAGGCATCTACGCACAGGGCCCTTGAGACTACATCCCTGACAATTAGGGCAGACAATGGCTTCCCTTACGTCCAGAGTGTCTATCCTCTCTGTCTATGAGTTGCTAAATGATCCCCCTTTGGATTCAAGCAAGTTGAGATGCAAACTATTGAGGCTTCTAAGTGCTGCAGCTTTCACAGCTGATGCTACCCTTGACAGCATCAGATTTTCTTCCAGAGCTGTGTGTGCTAACATAGTGACCAGACGAAATATCTGGTTGAAACACTAGCAAGTTGTTAACAATTTCAAAATCAACCTGACTTATTTTCCTTATCTACGTTCCAAAGTGGGGATGAGGCCCTTAAGGTCATCCTAGTAGAAACTAAGGATTTAGCACAAAGCTCTTCCCTCTAAAAGGGGGGGAAAGGACTCCACACAAATTTACCCATACTTATAGGGCTTTTTGTCCTTCCTTTTGTACTAGAAAGGCTTCTAGGAGCCACTGGCCCTACTGGAATAGATCATGCAGCCAGGGCAGGCGGGCCTTCCAATCCCAATCATCTGCCTTTTAGGGATGTGCATGGAATGGGATTTGCATTCTGCTCCGAGCTCGGAATGGAACGCAAATGTCTGGAACATTCTGTTGGAACAACCAGTTGAACCAGAAAAACAGGCCTCCAGAATGGTGCTTGGAACACTCAAAATGTTCCAATTCAGAATGGGGTACTTCCTTTTCGAGTAAAAAAACAGGCCCTTCATTTGAGGCCCTTCTGCTTCGAATCAGAATGCTTTGAGTTCTAAATGTCCTGCACATCCCTACTATCTTTTCACCCCAGGCTAAGGACCTCAGACGGCAATCCTGACTTCCCAACCAGTTAGGTTGGGAGGACATATTATAGACTTCTGGCATGCTTGGGATTTGTCTACTTCTGACCAATGGGTTCTCTCAACAGTTCTATCTAGGTACAAAATAGAGCTCCGCGATTGTCCGAGGGCCAGAGATTCTACGCACCCCACGATCTTGGAACCAGCTGAAATACTTAGGCCTTCTTCAGGCAATTCAACACTTTCTACAGATAGAAGCCATAGAGGCAGTTCCAGCCACCTAAAGGGAAATGGTGGTATATTCTGACCTGTTAACTGTCCCCCAAAAGGATGGATCTCTTCGAGCGGTGTTGAACCTAAAGTTCATCAACAAATACGTAGTTTAAAAGGAAATTCCAGATTGGAACCCTGAGGTCCATAGCAGAGGCCCTACAGAGCCAAGATTACTTAGTATCCATCAATTTGAAGGAAACATATTTGCATATTCCTATTCATCCCAACAACAAACATCTGCTATGTTTCTGTTACCAAAACCAGCATTTCCACTATGGGGCTCGGCCATTTTGTCTATCCTTAGCACCCAGAGTGTTCACCAAAGTTCTAGTTCTCCTGATTGCCCATCTGCACCTCAAGGCTTTCATCTGTATTGTTTTCTGGACAATCTACTAATCCAATCCCAGTCCATAGTAGGAGCACAGGGCCGACAATGGAGTCTGTCATGCCTCAAAGAACATAGCTTCCTTGTCAACAAGGAAAAGAGTCAGTTTTGTTCGTTACAGCAAATTTTATACATGGGGGTAATCATAGACACCAGGGGAAATTGCCTTTTTGTGCCCCAGGAACACATGCAGGTTCTAATAAACCTGTCAGTACTCCAAAATCAGTCAGCAGACCTGCTCCTGCTAGCATGTCTGTTGGGTCTAATCATGGCCTCCCTAGACTGTGTCCCTTGGGTCAGGTTTCATCTCAGACCCCTTCAGTGACCCCTTTTACCATACTAAACAGACATTGCATACAGGAATTTATAGTCTCTTCCTCTCCCCAAGCCTCTACAGAACTCTTTTCAGTGGTGGACTGTGTCGGCAAACCTATCCAAGGGCAAGCAGTTTGTGGAATCCAGTTGTAACCATGGATGTGAACCTCACCTGCTGGGGGGCTCATTGCCGATCTTCCAGTGCCGAAGGCAGATGGACTGTAGCAGAACAATGACATAGCATCAACTTGCTCGAGTTAAGAGCAGTGTACCTAGCTGCAGTTGCGTTCCAGGATCTCATTACAGGTTCCCACATGCTGATTCACACAGATTGTTAACAAAGCACATTTAAATCATCAAGGAGGAACCGGTCTTGATCTCTGCATCTGCAAACATCAGAAATCATCAGGTGGGCAGAATGTCATCTGACATCCATTTCAGCACACCAAATCAGCAGAATTCTGAACACCCAAGTAGACTGGTTAAGTCGTTGGGCCATCCATCCGGCAGAATGGAGTCTGCACCCTCCAGTATTCAGGTGGATAACACAGTGACTGGATTACCCCCAGTTAGGCCTGTTTGTCCCTCCAATCAACATGAAACTGTGAAGATTCTTCTCTTGGTTTCCAGCGCAGGGGGTAGAGCAGTGGATGCATTGTCAATTCCATGGCAGCATTGCTTCTATATGCTTTCCCCCCAGTTCCTCTTCTAGCCAGATGCCTCAGGAAGTTGAGAATAGAATACACAGAAATGATATTGATGACTCCCCTTTGACCCAGAAAACCCTGATTTTCGGTCTGGCAACAGAGAGTCCTCTGTTCCTCTCTCAAAGGGAGGATCTACTCGCTCAAGGTCCAATTTTTCATCCAGACCAAGCTAGGTTAAAGTTGTCTGCCTGGAGGCTGAGTACTAATCCCTGAGTCATCAAGGTCTGTCTCCTGCTGTCATTGATACGGTTCTCACCTCTCATAAACCCTACACCGATTACATTTATCAATTTACATGGTGAAGTTTTCTAAAGAGGTTCTATCACCATCTCTAAACGTAAAGTGTGCTGTCAAGTCAATTTTGACTCCTGGTGCCCACAGAGCCCTGTGGTTTTCTTTAGTAGAGTGCAGTATGAGATGATGCCTTTCAGCATCTTTCTATATTGCTGCTGCCTGGTATAGGTGTTTCCCATAGTCTGGAAAACATACCAGTGGCAATTTGAACCAGCAACCTCTTCTGGCCAAAGAGCAAACAGGGTGGCAGGGAAGTATGCTGCCGTCCTGTAGGACCTGTAAAATACGGGGCACCAGCGGGAGGGAAGTGGAGGGAAGGGCAAATGCACCCTCCCCATCCTTAAAGTGAGACACCTCCCACCATTGAGCCACTGGCTCCTGGTTCTGTACTCATCCCTACCCACAATGGGTGACCTCCTACACTATCAAAGAATGATGTCGTGTTCACTGTGAAAGCTTCTTCTTGCTGTTTTAACAGAGGTCACCCTTGCCCACCCATGGTTTTATGGGTCTTCTGCAAGTACTAACCTGATCAGCAAATAAATAATTGAGCAGGTCTGCATTGTTTCTGTTTTATAATATAATTGCTGGTATATTCTCCAACTTCATTTGTTTGTTCCTTCCATTTATATGGTGCTGTTGGTGGTGCTTTCCTTTTCTGCTCTGCCTGTTTTGTGGCTGATCTTTTGCTTTGAGCCTTTCAGTGGCACTGAAGGGAACTGCCTACTAGGGTCCTTTTTAAAGGTTTCCTTCATTTGCATAGTCCTGCCTTCTGGAGCATGTGGATGGGGATAACCCACAATGGGTGACCTCCATTACACCAGCAAGAAGAAACATTCACGGTGAGTACCAATGTTCAATTTTCAGGATTTTCCCATTTGCTGTTGACAATTAATGGACTATACGTTGCATGCCGACCTGTCCTCAACATTGAATTGAATGGAGAAGCCTGAACTTGCCAGAACTCCCATGTATACATCAGAGTGCCCATGGAGTTCAAGAACAGAATTATTGTGTTGATTTTCCAAATAGGAAAAAATAACATTGTATAAATACATTCTGCTGATGAATATATTCCCCTGCTAATTTGGCAAAGAGGCACCTTTTAACATGGTGATTCTCTTTGTTTAGCAGAGGGAGAGTAACTGGCCCAATACACACCCAGTAAAGTACTTCCAGTGACTGTTGCTGGTGTCTATCCTGTGTTTCTTTTTAGATTGTGAGCCCTTTGGGGACAGGGATCCATCTTATTTATGTATTATTTCTCTGTGTAAACCGCCCTGAGCCATTTTTGGAAGGGTGGTATAGAAATCGAATGAATGAATGAATAAATAAATAAATAATGATATCTTGAGGTAAAGATTTTGGGCAAATTTATTGATACTAATTTCCCCCCAAAAAAACAGATTCTGCAAGTCTTCTGCAATTTCAAAATATACTTCATGGATATGAGCGCTTAATTGAACATGAAAAGGAACGTTATACTCAGCTTCTAGAAAAAGTTAAAAAAAGAGAGAGTGAGAAGAGAAAACAGCAGAGACTATTAAAAGAAATGGGAGGAATGAAATGTGTGCCGGGACATCCAAAAGCAGAATGGGAAAGGGGTATCAGTAGTCTCAAGTAAGAACTCAGTTCTAGTAAACTTTTATGTGATTTTGTAAACAAATTATGAAAGGAATGCTCAGAGTGAGTTTATCAAGAATATTATTAATTGTTCTGCTACAATTAACTGACACTTTATAGGGTGAATGAGGAAAATGTATAAGCAGTAAAGATGAGTAAACTCATTACAGCTTGCTTCAGATTAGTCCAAAAATGATCCAAGTTCTTTCCTACAAAAATCAGGAAAAATTCAAACCTTTACCTGAGGCAATCCAGATGGTTCAGAGTTCTTCAACCCTACTCCACCAGCATGCTCTTCAGCCACTACCCCTCTAGCTTCAGTTTTCATTTGTGCTTTAATAATAAATTGCAAGTAAAGGTGTCCTTCAAGTGTAAGTCTGCTCTGAGAGGCTGCAAGGTTTACTTGTGAGTGAGCGTGCAGTCTACTCATGAGTAAGAATGTGATGTCTACCAGCGTGTAAGGCTACCCATAAGTTATACTAGTTAGTGTAAGAATAGAAGTAAGATCCCTTCTTACTTGCAAGAAAGGATGCAATATTTTTTCATAAGGGCATAGAGCCTACTCACAAGTAAGGGTGAAGTTTACTTCTGAGTAAAGGTCCCAAGCCCAGCTATAGTACATAGCCTTTGGGGAAAGAACTGTGCCTTGTGGAGATGTATCATACAGAAAACCATTGGGTATGTGTGTAGAGCTTTATTGTGACTGCCTGGGGACCTCTTGAATTTGTGGCTGACACTGTACAGGTTGCATTTGGGGGGAATGTGCCTTGTTTTTTTAATTTAATTCATTTTTATACAGCCCCATCCGAAGGTTCTGGGGCGTGCACAACAAGTAAAATACAAAAACAAACACCATTTAAACCAACAGATTAAAACAATATAACAACAAATTTAAAACAGTTCAGAACCATTTGAATCCAATTACATATGCTTTAAAACAAATTTAAAAACGTTGGAAGGACAGGCCAAACAAATCAGTCTTTAGGGCTCTCTTGAAGGCCAATAACTGGTCCAGACTATGGATATCTGCCGGGAGAAGGCATAGGGACAGCTACAGGGAAGGCATAGGTCCAAATCGCCACCAGATACGCTAGTGGCAACTGGAGATGGACCTCTTTGGATGAACTCAAGGTGTGATGGAGATCATATAGAAGAAGGCGCTCTCTAAGTTAACTCAGACTTAAGCCATTCAGGGCTTTAAAGGTGATAACCAGTACTTCATATTTTGCCTGAAAACATATTGACAGCCAGTGCAAATGTTTGAGAAGAGGCATAATATGGTCTCTCTGGGTTATCCCAGGGACCAGTCTGGCTGCTGCATTTTGAACTAACTGAAGTTTCGGAACTACTTACAAAGGCAGCCCCACATTGAGCACATTGCAATAGTCATGTTTACATAGGGACCTGCTCATTGAGCTAAACTGTGTAATCTGAATCCCTCTATTTTATGGTGTGCAGATTCTGTTCTTGAAGCTTACACTTATTTATTTATTTTTATTGTTGAATTTATATACTGCCTTTCATTAAAAACAATCTCAAGGTGGTTTACAAAAGTTTAAAAAATACAATAAAATGACAATAAGAATATTAAGCTAAAAATATATTTATAAACATAGTCTTGATATTGTTAAATTTCAGGTTTCCTTTGAAACAAGAGGAAGAAAAGAGGACGAGTACTGAAATGTATGAGAAGAAGCAAGAACAGTCAAGGAAAAAAGAGAAACAATACTGTAAAGAGATGGAGGAAAAACAGCAACTTGAGTTAATGCTGAGAAGTCTGGAAATGGAGTTGAGAACACTGAAATACCACCTGGAAGAGGTTCGATTAAATAATAAAATGTCCAGTTCGTTACCATTGGTTTGGAAAATACATTACCATTTTATATTAAGATATAAACATATTTGCATCAGTTGTGTATTTTCTTTAGAGCTTCACAGATAGGTATTTTAGGGTGGGAGTAAGCTTTCTGACCTGTGTAAGATACTGTCTTGGACACCCTTCATTGGCCAGCAGATGAGCAGCAGAGACTAGAAGTGCTGTGCAGTGTTCCCTGAAAATTTTTTCATCTGTGTGTGGAATGAGTTTTTTTCTGGGCAGCAGTATCAAGGCAGTGTGTGTGCATTCAGAGTAGGTCATTCCAGATTCAATCTGGGCAGGATCTAAAATTAACTGAGCGGATATAAATAAACTTGTGAGAGTGTGCACACCTTAGAGGGAATACCGAACTGCTGTGTTGTGGGTGGTAAGTGGGAATGGAGGAATTAATTAATTAGGAGTTGCTGCCCTTGAGAGAACATAACAATCTCTGTAGGGCACCATCGTTATCTTGGTTAGCAGATGGGAATCAAGAAGGTGGCAGTGGAAAGAAATTAATGTAAAAGCAGTAGTAGTATGGTATGGATCCGTGCCAAATATTGGTTTGAGACAATAGCTTATAAGACAATAAAACACCTTAGCAGTTAATAAAACATCTTGTTCTTGTATTGAATATTTGGTTGCCTATGCAGATTTTGGACAGATTTTTTAAAATTATGATTATTTTTTGAATTCTAATTCCCATCACCACCAATTCCCATGTAAGTGACTTGCATTGTGATCCCAACTTTGTTTATTCACAAGTCCCAATTAAGTATGATTAGGGTTGAATCCTTAAAGACTAAATTCAAATAATACTACTACACTTTGTTAGCCACCCCATAACAAATTGTTCTCTGGGCGGCTCACAACACATCATTAAAATATCAAGTAAAAACACATGCAACAAATAAAGTTCACTGTCTGTGTTTATTAAATTAGGTTTGGGATGCTTGACAGTTGATTACTCAAAATTGTCAATTGATTGCTGAAGTGATCAGCTGTTTGATGATGGCAGTGTTGTCAGATATTCCATGTAGTCAAGAATGTCCTTGAATAAGTGGCAATTTTTTAAAAACTGCATCATGAAGTCATCTGACAGGAATGGCAGGTGTCAGGGCCTCTTGCTCCTTATATCTTCAGAAGTTGCACATGTATGTGTTTTTCGTTTAGAACCAGATACCCTCTGCAAATCTTTCCAGGGTTCCTTTCTCTTATTTTTAAATAAGACCTGGCTTCTCCTAGACACTTCTCAACAGAAACATGAAGCTGCAGGGACAAACATGAAGCAGGCTCATGAAGTGGGTATCATAGTGGTACAAAGTCACAAGTGTCCAGAACTTGGGACTATTATAGAGTCTATTGCATTTGCTTTGGGGAAAGTGGGACCTTTTTGTTAGTTGCTGATGCTTTTCTGCCTCATTTCTGAGATGCCCACAGTAGCTTATAAACTATTGAAAACAAAATAGCAATAAAGCACACAGTAGATGACAATAGCATTCTAAAACTAAAGGAATTAACAGAAACATTCTGAAGCGGCATCTAGATGTTGCCCGGATGGAAGCCAGACTATTCTGTGCTACTGGGTGAGGATATCTCGTGTGGATTATCCTTCCTACGTACTCCAGAGGCAGGTCTATGCTAATTTGCAAGCAAAACATTACGATTCTGGGAAGGATAATCCTCCCAGTTCTTTCAGTCGTGCATCCAGCTCCACAGACAGCCCTTTTTTCTTCCAAAAGTCCTTTCTCTCCTTATTCTTTTCCTTCATTACTTCAGCAATTTTTTCCTTTTTTCAGCAGTTGATCTTTTTTCTTCCAGCAGGGCTGTTCTTATGTTCTTATAATACCAGTTGCAGGGGAGTAATGGCAGGAGAGAGGGCACGCCCTCAACTTCTGCCTGTGGCTTCCAGCAGCATCTGGTGGGCCACTGTGTGAAACAGGATGCTAGACTAGATGGGCCTTGGGCCTGATCCAGCAGGGCTGTTCTTATGTTCTTAGCTTCTACAGTTTAATTTTTTTTTTTAATTACTCTTGTCTAGACTTTCCTCCATCAATTCCTTTTCATTCTTATCTGTGATGTTCTCTTATCTGGATAAGAAACAACTGTAATAATAGGGTGTCAAAAGTTCAGAATGTACCTGAAAATGGTTATATTAATATAATTTACAAGTTCTACATAGAACAACACACATTTAAAAGTATACCATAAATACTTTCCTGTGCAGACAACAATATAATACAAACTCACATAAAGGAATACATAAACACTAGCTGGGCCAGATGCAGAGCATCTGCGCTTCTAGTTCTCACCTGCCCGCTCACTGCCACAATTTTCTTTCCCTGTCCACCTCCGCTGTGTTCTTCTCCGCCTTACTTGCTGTTTTCTTCACCCACCTGCCACTGCTGTTTTCTCCCCACCCCTGGCCACCATTCCACCCCCCCCCCCAGCACCGGTGCCACTTTGCTCTCCTGCTGCCAGCATCTCGCTTAGGAATTCTCGCGAGTGCTGCCATGCATGGGATTAGCGACGGGTATGCCAGAGAGAGAGAGAGAGAGAGAGAGAGAGATTGATAGATATCCTTGAATAGTCAATGTAGGCTCACAGTGAGCCAAAATCCTTAAGAAGACTGAATGCCTTTCCACCAAACAATCAATCAGTCATCTTTATTACGGTCAAAGACCAGCACAGGTTATAAAGCAATAATACACAGTAATAATACACAGTAATAATACACAGTAATAATACTGTGTAATATACAATAATACACAGTAATAAAGCAAAAAATAGATACATGTATCACTACTATAAACTAGAAGGTTGAGATTTGTATTACAGTTAAGGCTGATAGAATAAGGATCTAAAAATACAAGATATTTAAAATATACTATGGAGTACAAGCAAGGTAGCTAAAATATAACTAAAATATAGCATTAACCATCTAAATAAAATAGCAAGACAGCTAACTAAAATGGTTAATAGTTGGTATTTTAAAATATGCTTCATAAAATTAATCAGTTATAAAATACAACTCTCAATAAATAAAAGACATCTACCATGTTAAAAAAGAAAACAGAGATAGTATATAGTAAAAAAGGAAATAAAGTTACTAACTAAAATAGGACGATCTAGTTAAATAGTTAAAATCAGCTTCATGGATTATGGGGTGCAGTCAGGGTCTGACGGATCTTTCATGCTGCCATGCAGAACCTATCAGCATTGTACGTAAAAGTCTGGTTTTCAACTGAGAGCAGCATCTTAGTGTAAACTTGACTGGGGTGACCAGGGTAGCTGAGTAGTAGAGGGAGTATGAGTTTATCTTGGCTATCTTTATTTATAGAAATTGCAAGAGAGGAGTATGTGCTCAGTGGTTTCCATCTCCCCAGAGGCAAAGCCTATCCGCAAATGGAATCTTCTTGTATTTTCCCTCCAAATCAGTGGATGAAAGGCCATGACATTGGGCAAGGCTGAACGCCTTTCAGTGGCTTGGTATTTCTAACTGTGTCAAATATGCAGGGGGGAGACCATGAACCTGGAGCTGTCTGAGGCCAGGAAACCGGGTACCCTGCTTAGATCCGCCTGGCGTTCCGTATCCAGGATCTTCTGTTTAATGGCTGCTTTCTACTTATCACAGCCCATAGCAAGGTGGAGAGACGGAGAGAAACCCAATACTCCCCACCCTGTCATAGACTGCCCACTTCCAAGAGGATTGGAAATTGTCCTGCAGTGTTAACGGGTCCAGGCCCCTAGGGCAAAGGGCTAATTTGAGCCAGTGGTTAAGAACAGTCATCCAAATTTTGGCCTCAGCTTTTATGATGCCAGTTTCCAGGCACAGAGTGGCATTGGAGATACAGCAGTAAAGCCGCTCTTAGGAATTTAGATTAGACACGTTCCAGTATGATAAAATTAGAGGGTAGTCCTGGGTTTGCACCATAGAGTAATTGTGCCAGCAGTTTGGCCTCATATAGTTTGAACGCTGCAGGTATATAATGACCACCTCTACTCCAAAGGTACCTCAAGATAGCAGTGGAGCTTCTCTGTGCCACTAGGGCAACGTGTTCACAGTGGGCCTTTCTTGAGCCAGAGGCATGGAGAGCCACCCCCAGATATGTAAAATAGGCGACCTGTTCAATTCTGTGTCCATCAGTACTCCAATTGCAGTTCTTAGGTCTTTTGGCAAAGGCCACAACCTTAGTTTTATGATAGTTTATTTCAAGTTGTTCATCTTTGCAATACTGTGCCTCCACCAAACAATAAGAAGTCTTTTCAAAGTGTAAGAGTCCTTTTCAGTGGGTCATTTCCAATAGGTCAAATATGTTTTGCCATATGTCTTCCTCAGTGGCCCGTACCTTCATAAAAACACACTTTATAAACTTCTGTAGACAAACAACTAAATTATATGAAAGTTGCTATGATCCTCACACAATCCCTGTCCTCATCACCGCGTGGAAAGAATAAAACAAGCTTACTGATTATATTGACACTCGCATTGGTACACTGTTGCTCCTGTATATAAGGCCCCCTTTTTTCTCTTATATAAGGCCCCCTTTTTTCTCTTCTCTTTTCTTATAAAAGAAAAGATTTTATAATAGAAAATTTAAGAAGTGAGTTTTCAACTTAAAATATAATCTTCTCTTACCAAGTTACAAGGGCCATGGAGTAAGTTACACCTATCCTCTTTTAAATATACTCCCAAGGGCTTTCAGCTGTAAATCAAATCATTACCATTGCTCAAAAGGTGGGTTTTTTAAAAGAGACCATATTATAATTTTGACTAAAAGGGGAAAAGCCCATAAAAGTATAAAAATGTGGACATCATAAGAAACCCAATAACTACTAAATCATAATATTAACAATACACATGCTAAAAACAAAAATTAAAAAGGATCAAATACTATTAAAAACCCACCTATCATCACCACATATATAATACACATCAATAGAATTAACAGCGATGTTACTAAAAAGCAGACAAGGTTTCTAAAATTACGATGGCAAGGAAACCAAGATGGATATAATTAATGCATATAAAACCTACTACATAACTGCCATCCAATCAATCTCTTTGTCGAGACCATGGGACATAATAGTTTGGAGTTGGTGTATCCAATACACTTTTCTTTTTGTTATAAAAACAAAAACAAATAAATATTTGATCTGTCAGTTGCCTAAAGTCTTTTGAACTTTCAGATATCAATACCAATCTATTGGCATTGGGCTGTGTCCAGATTAGTAAGATAATTAAGCACTATTGAAATCAGTGTGATAGATTAGTCATAACTAACTTAAGTTGCGTTAAAATTAATGGGACTTAATCATGACTGGTTTAGACTGGATGTTACCCCATCACTTAATTCATTTGTAGGCTTCAATAAAAATAATAAATTGCTTATCCTCTCCAAGCATTTGTACTTGACCAAATATTCGTAGCTTTTTTGTTGAATTCATCTTACAATCATAATCAATGTTTGATTGAATGTGTGACATAATTTTAGTGAACTCATAATTAACTAGAATGATGTCACCTTAAGCACAAAAGGAAAGAGGTGGATATGGCAGTTTTGTGATAGCTTTTTAGTACAGATCCATGTTTTCATGCTTACTCTGTTTTGAAAAACTGCTGTAGTGTGCTGGATATTTATTTATCTATTTATTTATTGGATTTATATACCGCCCTTCCAGAATGACTCAGGGCGATTTATTTGATTGAGTTTAAGATTTCCCCCCGCCCGATAATGGAGAAACAGAAATTACTTTTGTTTACTTCATGAATCAGGTTTCATTGATACTTTTAATTTCCTTTCACAGTTATCGATACTTGTAGGCAGTTCCTTATAGTCAAGAAAATGTTTTAAAGGGGTGGGGAAATGTATGATAACTGCCAAATTAAATTAGTGAAAACTTGAAATTACCAATATTCAGAATACTAGAAGTATTTTAACTCAAACTAATGGAGGCTAGTGCAAACGACCAACTATATCCTGATATAGTTGATAGTTTGAAGAAAATTGATCAGCCTATTCAAGAGTCTATCTCTTAATTATCCAGTCCTCCTCTGGACAGCTCTAGTACCTTTAATTCCTTGGCCAAAACTAAATGTTAGACTTCAACGAAGTTTTCCTCCTAGTCTTTAACTTTCTGTTCCTCTTGTGGGAGAAGTTACTTTAAACAAGATGAATGTCCCACTGTGTATGTTAGACTTAGGGGCCCAAAGAACACCTCAAGAGATACAACTTGTGAATGCTGTTCATCCGATGGTAAGCTTGTTTGGCCATTTGGCAAATAAAAAATTAATATTCACCCTGAATGTCTTTTTTTTTTGCAATGTATTTTGGAAATATAAAATTGGATCATAATCTCTGTTTTCCAGTCAGAGTAATATCATCTTGAACACGTTTTCTGTCTAATAAAAGTAGATGCTACAAAAGACTGAAACAAATATACTTCTGAAAATATGAGATAGGAAGACCTTCATTATAACGTTTTCCTAAGGAAGCTTCAGTGTGTAGTCAAAGCTCTCACAGAAGTAGTGGCTTCCCTTTTATTTCAATGTTGAGGCCAGCTCTACAATTGATTGTGATCCGTTGTGGTCATAAGGAATGGGTTCTGCGCCTGCGCAGTGACCTCGCGGGCTGATTGATTAGCTCCTCGCGATGCCCCCTCCCACCTGCACATGCTGTGCAGAGTCGTTAAAAGAGGTGGTTGGAGCGTCCATTTTCCAGTTTCTCTTTGACCACCTTAGCGTTCAAACCTCGTTGCTGAAGCTCCTTGGCTTTTGAATTTTGGCTTGACTAGACTGATATTATGGACTTGAGACAGGTTACTGATACTTGGCTTTGGATTTTGGATTTGGCTATAACTTGACTGATACTATGGACTTGACTCGGATCGGCAAGCTGACAGGAACTGAAAATGGACTAGTTCTGATGAAAGATAGTCTGCTTAAGTGGCGAATGACCTTCAGAAAGGCAGATGGACAGGATTTGGGAAACGGATTTGTTTTGACGAGAGATAGCTGTGCTCCAAATAATGGAAGTTAAAAAGACCTTTAAGCGGTGCGTAAAATGCCGCGCGAAACTTCCATCAACAAACTATGACGATGCTTGTCTAATGTGTCTGGGAGAAGAGCACAACACGACTACATGTAAAGTTTGCTGTTCATTCTCCAAGCAAACAAGGCAAAATAGGGCTTTAAGACTTTGGTCTGTGTTTTATGACGAAGCGCTCCGCCGGCCAACGCCACGCCCTGATACTTCGCCTGCCTCAAAGTCGATGGCAATAGTGAAGTTGGCATCGAGCTCTTCGTCAACGTCAGTAGCGAAGTCAGCATCGAGCTCTTCGATGTCGAGGGTCGTCAAGGAGCCACAGGCGGAGATCCGTGGAACTGCCCGTCTGCAGTCTAAAACCGCGTTGTTGGCCATGGCAACGTCGGGAGAGGGCGACTTCAAAAGGCCTAAGGATGTTGCCAAGAAGCCTCACAAGCCTAAGGGATGTGAGCACTCAGAAATAATGGCAACCGGGGATTCAGGGGAGAAGAAACATCATACCCCTTCCCTGACAGCGGCACAGATATTTGAGGGCGACTCGGATGAGTCCGCCTCTGTGAATTCAAGGGCAGGTGTTGAATCGCTGACTAGTACTGTGATTTAGACCACACCATCAAAACAGACTTCAACTTCGATGTCGACATTGGGCGTGCCACAAGTGGCCCCATTGATGTCGGAAAGGCTTATTCGTTTACTGTCTCCAGCACGGACCCCGAACCAGTCTCCTTCGACGCCGAGGACACCGGGGTTGCTGGCACAGGACAGAGATCAGTATACTGACCTTAGAGACCTGATGGACTCGGCATCGAGTACCCCGTCGGGGTCAACCTTCCACGGTTTCCTAAGTACCAGACTGGATTATGAACAGGATGAGAAAGAGCTGGAGCACCCAAGAACACCTTCTTGCTCCCCGCTGCATATGCCGTTAGTTCCATCCATGCCAATACCGCCTACGACAACTATAGCTCTCTCTACGTCAACAGCGCCCTCGACGTCGATGTTGACATTGGTACATCCCTCGGCGTCGACGTATCCCTCACTGTCGAATCCAACGCAGGAGTTGTACTTACCTCAGAAACAGCCAGAACATACCTGTGGATTTCACCACACATTACCAGACGATTCTGCTGAATACTTACGATGGAAAGCACAGCGACAGGATAGTCATCACCCACAACCGGTGCTGGTATTGGAGCAACAGATGGAGGTGTTGGGGCAGCCTGCTACTCAGCCACTGGCAGCACCACTCCAACCATTGCCAGCACCCCAGCCTTTGGCAGCACCACCAAGTGTGCAGCCACTGGAGAAACCGGGGGCGGGGAGGAAGTCAACCCCTCCACCTTCGGAGCCACCATCTTCCCCAGAAGACTGCAATATAGGGGATGATTCTTCGGCGAATTCGGATTCTGACAACCTCAGTAGAAGGTCTCACCCACCATCGGATGTGCCTCCAAGACGTTCTACTTCTCCTACGGAGGAATTGAAGGCGTATCATGCCCTAATTCGTGACATTGCAGAGGCCTTAGGAATGGAGTTGAAATCCCCGGATTCTGAGGTTATAGACCCAGTATACAACATGATGGGCAAGTCAAGGACATCTCACCCAGTGGCTCTCACCATGATTCCTGTGATTGCTAAGGCAGCTAAGGCAGCATAGGAGTCATTGCACATGGCCGTACCTACTTCAAAACAATTGGAGAATTTATACAGAATTAGCAAAGAGGAGAATGTGTACCTTTTGCGTCATCCAGATCCCAATCCAATGGTTGTGGGCAGTGCTTCAACATCCAAGGGAGGACGTCGCCGTACAACTCCTGAAGATAAGGAGGGACGTAAAATTGATGTAATGGGAAGGAAGATCTATTCCACAGCTAGCCTAGCAATTTGGATCGTTAACTATGCTGCCTGTATGGCGTGTTACAATCATTTGCTGTGGGACTCCTTGTTACAGGATTCTTCGTCCATGACTCCGGAAGAATTCCACTGGCAATTTAATGAAATCTATGAAAGAACAACGTCAGTAACTAGACAACAGTTGAGCGCCTTTAAACACCTGGCGGAGACGGAGTCACGCACAATGGTGACAGCAGTGAGCGTGCGCCACCATGCCTGGCTTCGGTCCACATCACTGCAACAAGACATGAGGGATAGAGCTGAAGGTTTGGCATTTGATGGAAAAGGCCTTTTTCATAATGACACAAATCCTACGATGGAATCCTTGAAAAAATCAACATTCACGGCAAGAACCTTCATGGCATCTTCAGCCCAGGCGGGGAATTCGTCAAAGGGTCGTAACTTCTCTTGCCAAAGACCCTTCAAGTACCAGGAGCGAAGAGACTATAAAAGGCAATATAGACCATACCAGCAGTCTAAAGGCTTTAACCAAAAGACAAATGGCAATTCTACCCATCCAAATAAGGACACCCCAAAATGGAACTTTTGAGGGGACTGTCCACCCACTGCACAGACTGTCCTTCAGTCACAGCATGGCCTGCTTAACACCCACAAAAGCCAGTTATTCCAGAACCCATACCATCGGTTCTGTAGTTGCCAGCAACACCATCAAGTTGGCAAGCCATGCCCAAGCATGGCACAATATAACATCAGATTGGTGGGTACTGAGGATTGTTCAGACAGGCTATGCGCTAGAGTTCAAGACCAAGCTGCCATTCTCCGGTTTGACATTCACCGCAGCCACGGAAATATTACAGGCGGAGGTGAAGGTGCTATTGGAGAAGGAAGCGATTGTTCAGGTGCAGTGGACGGACAGGCAACGGGCTATTATTCCTGCTACTTCCAGATTCTGAAAAAGGATGGCAGAATCAGGGCAATAATGGACTTATGGGGTCTCAACGACTATATCCAAACCAGAAAATTCAGAATGACAACTTTACAGGGCATTCTTCCCCTTTTGCGACCTTAGATTTGAAAGATGCATACTTCCATGTGGGCATCCAGGAAAACCACCGCAAATATCTCCGGTTCACGGTGGGGGATCGGATATACCAATATCAAGTGCTACCCTTGGGACTCTCAACAGCACCAAGGGTATTCACCAAGTTGGTGGCAGTAGTGGTGGCCTACCTGAGGACCCAGGGGATGATGGTCTATCCATACTTGGACGACTGGCTTCTGGTTAGCCACCGCGAGGATCTGCTGGTTGGACAGATACAAGACATGGTCCAACTGTTCGGGGATCTGAGGATCAATATCAATTGGAAAAAATCATGCCTTATCCCCAGGAAACAGGTAAATTTCATAGGGGCAGTGTTGGACTTCGAGAAAAAAAGGGCATATTTGCCTCAAGACCGCATTCACCAGATACATTCACTTATTCGGTGGTTTGGGCAACACCCACGGCAACCAGCAGTACAGATTCAAAAGCTGTTGGGCGTGATGGCCTCCTGTGCCACCACAGTTCTGTACACTCGGTTATACATGCGCACATTACAGCACTGGTATCTGCGCAACTTCTGTCCCAGTGTGGACAGCCAAAACATGTGCTTGGAGATCCCACAAGTACTTTTGAAGGATTTGGGTTGGTGGATGGAGCCCGACAACCTGACACAGGGGGTACCATTCAAACCATTGGCCCTGAATCGCTGGATAACAACAGCCTGGAAAATCAGTCTATGAAGGACATCTTCCTCAACAGTAGGAGACAGTCCATGCGAAAGAATTACGCTAGCATAGCAAGTGGAAACGCTTCAAGGCTGATATGAAAGATAGAGGGTTCAAGCCCTTGCAGGCCACTCCTCGAGACGTTTTGCGTTATCTGACTTCCTTGAAACTTAGAGGTTTAGCTAATGTATCCATCAAGATACATTTGGCCGCCATTTCGGCAAAGCATAGGGGTTGGGATTGGACTACTGTGTTCTCACACCCAGAATGCAAACGATTCATGAAAGGATTGAATAATTTATATCCACCTATATGGCGGCCGATGGAACAATGGAGTTTATATTTAGTATTATCAGCCTTAACGGAGGGGCCGTTTGAACCTTTAGCAGCTACACCCCTCAGATTACTCACTTACGTTGAAGACCACTTTCTTGGTGGCAATCACGTCTGCAAAGCGGGTGAGTGAACTGACGGCTCTCCGGGTCGATAAGCCGTACACTCAATTCTATCCTCATAAAGTGGTCATGAAGTTAGATCCACGCTTTCACACAAAAGTGGTTACGGAATTCCATTTAAACCAGGAAGTCGTATTGCCCACATTCTTCCAAAATGCTGAGACACCCTTGGAAATAGCACTTCATTCATTGGACGTGTGGAGAGCTCTCTTGTTTTATTTGCAAAGGACACAGAAAGACTAGGAGGCTCTTTATTGGATTCAAAGGAAAATGTAAAGGCTGCCCAATTTCACGGCAGCGCCTAGCTGATTGGTTGGTGGAGACTATTTATCTAGCGTATAAATGTTAAGGTGTTGCCCCACCGAGGACAGTACGTGCACACTCAACTCGGGCATACGCAGGCTCCGCAGCCCATTTGTCTGGCATTAATATGTCAGATATTTGCATGGCAGCCACGTGGTCTTCACAACTGCCATTCATCAAACATTATGTATTAGATTTGAGAATGGTGAAGGAGGCAGACTTCAGGAGGAATGTCCTAAAAAGGATGTTAGCATGAGCAAGGGTTACTGCACCCACCTCCTGGAGGAGAACTATTATTATTATTATTATTATTTACATTTATATCCTGCTCTTCCTCCAAGGAGCCCAGAGCGGTATACTGCATACTTTGAGTTTCTCTTTCACAACAACCCTGTGAAGTAGGTTAGCCTGAGAGAGAAGTGACTGGCCCAGAGTCACCCAGCTAGTTTCATGGCTGAGTGGGTAGTTGAACGCGGGTCTCCCCGGTCCTAGTCCAGCACTCTAACCACTACACCATGCTGGCTCTCACTAGCTAATCACCCATTCCTGATGACCACAATGGATCACGATCCAGATATACAGGTTGCTTACCTGTAACTTAAGATCTGGAAGTAATCCGTTGTAGTCATAAGACCCTCCCAACCAACCCCGCTGCAGTACCAGTGAAAGAAAACAGTGAAGAAAACATTACAATACAACTTGTGGATTGTCACTTTGGGCGGTCTGCAAGAAACTGGAAAATGGATGCCCCAACTGCCTCTTTTAACGACTCTGCACAGCACGTGCAGGCGGGAGAGGGCGTCACAAGGAGCTAATCAATCAGCCCGTGAGGTCACTGCGCAGGCGCAGAACCCATTCCTTATGACTACAACGGATCACTTCCAGATCTTAAGTTACAGGTAAGCAACCTGTATTTCCCATTACATGCACAGACTGACATGGAAGTGAATAGGAAAGCTATGCCTATGCTGGTGTTCAATATGTCTGTTGCAGCCTTGAATTCATATATTTTTTGTTAGATATTATTCTATTTGATATTTTAAAATGCATTTTGTAGGTTGAAGAAGAACACAGAGAAACACAGCAACAGCTGGCTCAAGAACAGAATGCCAGAGCTTTGCAAGAGGGTATTTTGAATACATATCTCTGGAAGCGGAAGGAAATGGAAGAAGAATCTAAAAAAATAGTGTCTAAAAGCTCAGAGGTACCTGTCTTAAGAATAGCTTAAAAGAATATAGGAGTTTGTTAAGCACAAACATCCCCTACACACACCCCTAAAGTGTACTAATACAGAATGGCTGCATAACTTAAGCAGCAGTCATGTTTTCTGTGGGGACACTGGTAGTGTTTAATGCAGCAAGTATATCAAAGTTGTGAATGACAGATGTATATCCTTAAAGTACTTTTGCACATATATCAAAGATATAACCCAATTAAGGCTCTTAACACATGTAATACATGACATGTATCTCACACTTTCGTCAGATTTTTGACAGGTAAGGGTCACATGGATTAGAATAATATTCCAATTCACTTGACTCTTAGTTGTGGTTGACAATTATTTGTGTTTGATAACACTTGTCTTTAGTAGCTAAAATGATACATTTTCACATGTACACATTTTGAAATACAGATTTTTAAGTGGTTAAGTATAATTTGTCAACTGAAGATCTAATGCTATCTGTCTTGAGTATCTTAAAAAAAACCTCCCGGGTTTCAAGAATCATACAGGTAGTTTTGGACTCTCATGTGATCGTATCCTTTTAAATAGCTGCTTCCAAAGATGTATGGTAATTGACTTTTGAAAAACTTGGAACTTACAAAAGCAGGTGTTCTCTTTTCCCTTTCATTATAAGTCATTACCTAATGCTTCCCCTTTTGTCCTTTTTAACTTCTTGCTTTCTCTTTCTTTCTTCCTTCTGGGTCCAAAGTTTCTATTTTCAGTTTAGAACAAACCATTGTTTCCCATTTTGCCTAAATGCAGTTCAAACAGGAAAATGGAATTTGGTTAAAACTGGAACTGATTTGTTCCAAACTGCAAATTGATGCTGTAAATCTCTTCGTTTCATATGCAAAGGAGAGAGCATATGGGTTGAGGCTCACTGCATCTAATGCACATAATGCTAAAATGTTTTAAATAAAATAAAATATGATTTAACATTATGTCTGAACCTGAACAAGGAACTGTCTTGGGGAGTGGGGAAAAACAAATATAGTGTGCACATTATGACACATCTGTTCTGCCCGCCAGAATATAATTTCATTCTAAGAGTATGAACTGAAGAAAAAATCAAAGTCTGCTTCTGCAAGATTATTAACTTTGTCCTTTGCTTATGAATATTTTTTAGATGGCTGATAATCATGACCAAGAAAAGGAGCTGTGGCACAAAAATAAAATACTCCAAAATGAGCTTTCTGTATTAAAATTAGAACTTGACCACTTAAGAGTTCGGCATCAGGAAGAAGAAGCCAACTATTTAGAAGAAAATGAAATTTTAAGAGAAAAGGTGGAAGAACTTAAGAGGGATCAGAAATTAAATGAAGAAGCTTTGTCTCAAACAGTCGCTCAATACAGTGGACAATTAAATGCATCAAAAGCAGAGTGTGCCATGCTAATCTCTAAATTAGAGTTTGTTAAAGAAAATAAGGAAAGACTGGAAGTAGAACTTGATTCCTTTCGTTCCCGTTTAAGTTCTTCCACTCAGGAACTTGAACAGTGCCAGCTTTCGAGAACTGATCTTGAGCGAATGCTGCAACGAGAGCACAATGACTGGCTTCACTTAAAAGACAAATTGAATCACGATCTGTGTAATCTACAGGAGACCAACAATGCCATGTCTCAACAGTTAAGTAAAGCTGAAAGTAAAGGTAATAGCTTAGAAAGTGAACTTCACCATGTAACACACGCACTCAGAGAAAAGAATTTACTGTTAGAAAGTATTCAAAGGGATCTGAGTCAGGCACAGTGTCAAGTGAAAGAACTTGAAAATGCACGACAAGTTGAAAATGATCAAATAAACAAATATGTTGTAAAACAGGACTCTTTGCAAGAACGATTGGCACACCTCCAAAGTGAAAATATTTTACTTCGACAGCAATTTGAAGATCTTCAAAACAAGGGCATCATCAAAGAAAAAGTAGTGACTGATGTCCAAGATAAATTTAATGACATTCTTAGTGAACTTAGAGCTGATTTTGAAAAGCAAGTGCAGCTTATGGAAGAGAGAAATAAGGAATTAGTCACCAAATGTAATTATTTAAGAGAGCAAATCTTTAAATATGAAGCAGAAAAAGCAGAAAGAGAGGTAAGTGCATTATATTTTATCAATTCAGTGTTTAGCATTAAGATATGAAATCCTTTTTTCTAGTAGTAAAGCTATAATGGAATTGATAGCGCTTGATAGTACCCAGATGCACTGTAGTGGTCGGACATAGAAGGTTAGCCCTGTGATACTCTCTTCCAAAAGAACATTCACACATGCCTTATCCTCAGATGTTAGAAGGTTTAGACACACACCATTTAATATTACAATATATATTGCAGAAGGGAAGTGATTTAAAATAATGAATTAAATTATCTACCTAAAATTAAGCACTTAACAAAGGGATTGTTTGGATCTGTAACCTGAATGGCATCAGGGGCTTGCAGACATTCAGCAAGTAACAAATGCCACTGTTCAGTTGGTTTCAGTTAACATTTGTCAGGAAGAAAATCTGCTACCCATTTATAACTAACAGTATTTGTGTTCTAATACGTATATCTTAGCTCAATAGAATGGTATTTAATTTACATAATCATAGTCAAAAAATCATATTTAAAAATTCATTTGTCTGGTCTCTGGTCATGAAAATGCTTTCTCTAGGGTGCATTAAGACAATTGCAGCAGGAACTTGCTGATTCTCTTAAAAACCAGTCCATGTCAGAAGCTTCTCTTGAGGTTACAACACGCTACCGTAGTGACCTAGAAGACGATAAACGACAGCTTCAAAAGGAAATAGACCGGATAAAATCTAAGGTATGATTGAAAATATATTTGTATTTAATATTTTGTCTCTTGATTTTAACCTTTTTTAACCTTCATCTGGATTTCGGAGTATATTTCTACCCCTGGCTGTAAAGGTGCATAAACAGACACACCATTGTACTCCTAGCTATGTCTGTTGCTGTCATATTCTTACCTATACTTTGGTATACAATGTATCCACAATATGGCCCCTCACCAATGATGATATTTGTTATTACTAAAAACGACATGGTAGAAAACCATTCCAAAGTGAATGGACTCTCTATGGTGGGGTAGTTTCTATCTCATTCCCATTTTAAGTCATTTGGGATAGGAGATAATACCTTGCTTCTCTTCTCTTCCTACGTTCCTTCAACATACTTATATACCACCCAAATTAAATTAACATTAAAACAAATTAAAACAACAGATTCAACACATGTAATTATATCCTGGATGAATAAATGTGTCTTGGAGGGTCTTTTTGATATCTGCCAGAGATGGGTAGGATCTTATTTCTGTAGGAAGTGCATTCCAAAGCCTGGGGGCAGCAATAGAGGAGGCCTGTCCCTATGTAACTGGTGAAAACTGCATATAGGTAAAGGTAAAGTGTGCCATCGAGTCAATGTTGACTCCTGGCAACCACAGAGCCCTGTGTTCTTTGGTAGAATACAGGAAGGGTTTGCCATTGCCATCTCCCACGCAGTATGAGATGATGCCTTTCAGCATCTTCCTATATCGCGGTGGCTGCTCTCAGAGGGAAGAGGACAGGAAGCGACTCCCCCCGACAGCCCAAAAATTTTGCCTGTTATGTATCTATTAGCAAAACATGAAATATTCAAGTTTTAATAATGTATATATATTTTGAGGAACATATTTTGTGGGTGGAACACGTGGAATGCATCTTCCAAATGAGGAAAGATGTTACAGGCTAGAACTAACTAACTAAATAAATATATTTCTATTTTGTATGTCTTTATATATCTTCTTCTCTATATATAATTCTCCTAAGCGTACCCATCGCTAATCCCATGCCTGGCAGCTCTCCAAGCAGCGGCTAATTAGCAACAGAGACCGACGGCTGCAAGGGGAAAGCGGCATGGAGGAGAAGGGGCTGCCAGGCTGGCAGCCGAGGAAGAACAAACTGGGGTGGGGGGGCAAATGAGAGGAGAGACAGGGAGAACTAGGGGCACAGATTCTCTGCACCAGGTCAGCTAGTGTGTGTGTATTTATATTTATATATTTGTATATTTCTCTAAGGCATACCCGTCACTAATCCCATGCATGGCAGCTCTTGCGAGAGTTCACTAGTGAGCTTGCAGGAGTAGGAGAGGAATGCTGGAAAGTAGCCCCTGGCTGGCCAAGAGAAAGCAGCGGCAGCAAAACTGGCTCAAGGGATGGAGGTGGGGGGAGGGACGCACGAACAAACCAACTGGCTGAAGGGATGTGAGGGGAGAACAGACTGGCTTAAGAGATGAGGGAGAACAGCTAAAGGGATGGAGACAGGGCAGGGAGCCAGATCGGTTGCGGGGGGACAGGGCAGGGAAAACTAGTGGTGCAAATGCTCTGCGCCAGGTCAGCTAGTTCTTGTAATAGTTTCATGAAGAAACAGTTTCTGGCATTAATAACACCTTTTAGCTTTCTGCCATTCCTTCCTGCTAGCTCACACTCGATAATTGCACAAACCCAGCAGTCTGATTAAATTCCTTGCAATGTGGATTTCTGGTGAAGTTTTTAGCTGTGCATTACTTGAGTTCTTGGGCATCCATGGAATGTTAATATCAAATTGTGTTGCCACTGAAGTTAAGAGCAAAACACTAATTAATGTCTCTGGATCCAGAATTGGCTTCCTGGCTCGCTCACAAGTCTTGTTTGTAATCCCTTGCAGTTCCATGAGATTGCTGTTCCCTTTACTTAAATATTAACCCCTTGCTGCACACACATGATTCCAGAAATATAGGAAACACAATGCCTGTGTTATACAGGAGTACAATAGAAAATGTTTCAAAGGCCTTGTTTCAGCAATTCAGATTTCTGTTGGAGTTGGCAACTTTTGGTGCTACCCTCCCCCCACAAACAACAGCTTCTAATACTAAAATAGTTTCGGGGACCCTGTGGTCAGGCTGGAGACACTGCACATGAAAGCAGGTATAATGGCAATATCCATTGCTCTGTTGCCACTGCCTCTTCTCTCTTTTGGTCTGGCTACCTTGCTTTTCTTGGCTCAAAAGATCTTCTGTGAACAGCTAGAGAAGAGCGTTGCACATACCTGCTGCAGTCTCACCTTTGCTAGGCACAGGTTCAATGTGCCCCCCCACCCCCGCAGCAAAAAATTTTTTGCATGCCACGTTAATTGTGTGTGTGTGAGTGTGAGAAAGAGGGAGACATTATAATGTGTGCACACTGCCTTGATACTGCCGCCCAGAACAAAGCTCTTTCTGTTCACTGATAATAAAAATTAGAAGGAGCACTGATCCAGAAGCATTCCCAGACTATGTACTTGTTCCTTCTGGGAGAACAGAAGATCTCTAAGGTGATCCATATTCCCTCATAACTGGGTCATTTGCACCTGTGCAGTAAGCTCTTTGTAGGAATACAAAGCTTCTATATGCCCTCTCCGGCATTTTGAGGCATGAGAGAGCACCTTTTAAAATAGGCAGGAGAGCGCACTTCAGTTTCTTCTCGTCCAATGTGCTCACTGCACGTGAAGGTTCTTAGCTCCATTTCTTCCTGTAAGGAATAGCTTGATCTCTCTGTTTTTTGTTTGAGTTGGACTATGTTTATTAACTTTGGATCTGGTACGGGATCCGTTGAATCCATTAGAATGGGTTCTGCGCCTGTGCTGAAGTCTCTCGGCGTCGAGTTTCTTAGCTCCTTTTCGGCGCCTGCGTCCCGCCCCACGTGACCACATGGCTATTTAAGGTGGGAGGAAGCATAGGCACCTCAGTTCCTTTGTGACCGCCATAGAGATCACTCGGTTTCTGCAGCTCCTTTGTGTGTTTCCTTGGAAAATTTCACTACTCTACTGGCTTTTTGACTCGGACTGACTTTTTGGACTTTCTCTTGCTTGTTGATTTGGACTTTTTGCTCCCCCGGCGGACTGTGACCACCTCGTTTTGCCCCAACCTTCTGGCACAACGGCAGATAGGACTGATTTACCAGCAACAAACCTTGGACTGTGAGTAAGATGGACACCCAGAAGGGGAAGAAAACTTTTAAATGCTGCACTAAGTGCAACTCTAAATTGCCCTCTCAAGACCACCACAGCCTATGTTTCCTGTGTCTAGGTGAGGCCCAAATAACTTCGGCTTGTGCAATTTGTTAATCTTTCTCGAAGCAAACAAGAAGAAATTGAGAGCTCCGTCTACGGGCTTTGATTTATGATGATGTGTTGGCTCTGCCCTCCTCTACAGCGAAATCGCCTCAGCCGCATGGCTTGAAGGACCTGGGTTTGGCCCAGTCTAAAACTTCAACGTCCTCCGCTAAGACCCCTAAGTCCTCAAAGAGGCTTGGTGACAAAATGGCATCTCCATCTGACCCCACCAAAAAGAAGAAGAAATGAGCCCGCTCAGAATTGACTCCTTCGCCGGGATCAGCTCAGGATGTTGAGATTCCCTCGACATCGAAAGTAGGCCCTCCAAGAACGCCAGTGAGACCTTCAATGCCGGAAACGAGGCTTGACTGAACGTCAAAACACTCAGCTGCATCGACATCGCACAGATACTGACCACCTCGATATCGAGCCCTGATTCACGCTCGAGACCGACAACATCGATATCGACGGATCCTTTACACTCGACATCAAGAGGAGTGTTGACAGCGAATTCGATGTCGGCATCATCGGAGACTTTACGGCTTGCTTTGACTGATCTACAGACCGATTCCACGTCGATTGCGTTGCCATTTTCAATACCGAAGTCTAGGGATCTGGCTCCTGTGCCGACCCCGATTCGTTCACCATCGACATTGAAGGAGGACACCCACTTGTCCACTCTAAATACACTGAAAAACATCACCACGGTAACCCCTAGGTTCCGTGTACCTATGACATTTACATTGGAGGTTACGGACGTGGAGGACGGTGGCGCACAGCCTCTGGATCCCCTCCTCAAGATGTTGGACTCTACCACAAATACACCCTCCACCTTCCAGGAGTTCCCACACTCAGAGGAAGACACTACTGAGACGGCCCCACGAATGCTCACAGCTGCACATCTCAATACAACTACCCCTTGGCATACATGCGGCTTTAGTCACAGTGTTTCCCCATCACGGGAGACTGCCTTACCAGGTGCGGCTTCGCCTGCTGCATCATATCACTTTCACGAAGACCGTGCATGGCAGAGAAGATTACCATCTACACTGCAACCATCTGCTCCTCTGCCTCCTCCTGAAAAGCTTTTTACCAAGATGGGCATGCAAACGCGAACCCATGCGACCTCAGTGTCTACTCAGACCTTTTCAATTCCTTATACGTCAACAGGATCACAAACAGATCCTCTTCCTGCTCCTTCACCTCAGGCATTATCTCCAAAAAAATGCCGCACTGTACAATTTCTGACCCTGATTCTGAGGATAGCCACCATGGCTCGTCAGATTTTGAATCTGACACTGAAACAGTAGAACTGGACCCTTCACCTGATGTGGGCACTCCTTCTTACGTGTCACCTACAGAAGAATTGAAAGCTTACCATTCCCATGTGCGTCAGATGGCTAATGCATTGGAGCTGGATCTCACTTCACAACTTGAAACTATAGACGATCCAATCTATAACTTCATGCAAAGGTCTCAATCAACACACCCAATCTCACTATCTCTATTGCCCATCATTTCCAATGCAGCACAATGTGCATGGCAGATACCTCATACCTCTACACCTACTTCGAAAAGGCTTGAAGGACTGTATCGAGTACAAGAACAATAAAATACTTAAATGTTCAAGCACCCAGTCCCGAACTCCTTAGTAATCGACTGCGCTACCTCTTCCAAATCTGGTTGGAGACATACCACCCCTGCAGACAAAGAGGGCAGGAAGCTTGATGTAATGGGCAAGAAATTATATTCCATGTCTTGTCTATCGGTTAAGGTGGCCAACTATTCGGCCTGCGTGGCTAAATATAGCTACTGTATCTGGGAAGCTTTAGAGAAAGACCTGGATACACTGGCCCTGGAGGAACTGAAACATCGCTTCTGTAAGACATTGCAGCAAGCTGGTGACCTTACCTGTCAGCAATTAAGCACAGCAAAACACTTGGCAGAATCAGAGTCTCGATCCATTACGACGGCTATTACCCTTCGTCGTCATGCCTGGTTATGGTCTGCAGCTCTGCAACAAGATATGAAAGATAAAATAGAAGGACTCCCCTTTGACGGGAAAGGACTGTTTCCAGAGGAGACTGATGCCACCATGGAAAAAATGAAGACATCTAAATTTACTGCCAAGACCTTTACGTCTGCTACCTCACAGGCAACACCCTACGGTTCTAAGCAACGTTCCTACTACCGACCCTGGTCCACGTACAAACAGCAGGACCAGAGAGACTTCCGCAAACCCTACCAAACCTTCAATAAACACTCCACCCAACAAAAGGGCAGATTTCCCTCCAGCCATCGCAATAAACAGGGGGACAGAAACAAACGGCGCCTTTGAAGCACAGAACAGCCATCGCAACTACCTGTAACATTCCATTGCCTATCCTCCCAGAACATCGGGAAGCATTTAGTTCCAGCCTACAACATCTCACAGCTGGCCCCATTAGCCACCAACTCCATAAGGTTGGCAAGTCATGCGAAAGCATGGCGCAGCATAACATCAGATCGGTGGGTCTTGAAGATTATATCATCCGGTTACGCGATAGAGTTCAAGACCAGACCATCTTTCAGGGGCATACGCTTCAAGACAGCAACACCAGCCTTACTTCAGGAAGTTCAGGAACTCCTGCAAAAAAAGGGCAATAGTACCAGTGCAATGGGCAAATCGATGGGAGGGGTTCTACTCCCGTTATTTCCAGATACCAAAGAAGGATGGCGGGTTTCGACCAATTATGGACTTAAGACATCTAAACAAATTCGTCCGTGTGAAGAAGTATCGAATGACGACGTTACAGGACATCCCATGTCTTCTCCATTATGAGAGGTGGCTTGTGATGTTAGACTTAAAGGATGCCTACTTCCACATAGGAATCCAACTGTCTTTCCAAAGTATCTATGGTTCACTGTGGGGACCTCACTTTACCAATACCAAGGTCTACCATTCAGACTATGCACGGCACCCTGTGTGTTCACCAAATGCATGGTGGTAGTGGTCGCCCATTTGAGGACAAAGGGTCTGAAACTGTACCCGTACCTAGACGACTGGCTGCTGTCATCAACAAACAATGAAGAGTTACTTTTGCAGAAAAAGTACATGTTGCGCCTTCTCCAGGACCTGGGAATACAAGTCAATTGGAAAAAGTCCAACCTGACCCCAGTGCCCACCACAGTATTCATAGGGGCTGTGCTCAATGCTTCAGAAAGAAGAGCATTTCTTCCAGAGGAGCATTATCGGACCATCATGTCGCTGGTATGAGAATTTCAAGCCACACCTTCTCAAACAGCGTGGCACATACAACGTCTCTTAGGTCTGATGGCTTCGTGCAGGTCAACTGTGCGTTACACACGTTTGAAAATGAGAAGATTGCAGCTGTGGTTCCTCTCCTCCTTCAATCTCCTACGGGACAGCCCCAAGGAGCCTCTACTGGTACTGGCACCGATCCTTCGATCACTGTCTTGGTGGACACGGACTTCCAACCTGCTCAGAGGAGTGCCGTTCCAACCGCAACCTCCATCGGTTCAGGTAACAATGGATGCCTCTCTCCAAGGGTGGGGTGGACATTGCAATGCTGCCACCACTCAGGGACTCTGGACCCACAGTCAACACCAACTGCACATAAATTTTCTGTGCATAAATTAGGCCTTCCTTCCTATGCTGAGAGGCTGAGTGGTTCGGTTACAATTATACAACACCACTGCTATCGCTTACCTGAACAGGCAGAGGGGCACTGTCTCCAGGTCGCTCTGTGCACTGAGCATTCAGATCTGGCATTGGTGTATCAAGAACAGTATAACACCAATTGCGATGCACATCAAGGGATCAGACAATGGCCTAGCGGATGATCTCAGCCGCTCGTTCTCGATGGACCGACACGAGTGGGAACTGAACGACCGTTACCTCCAGAGCATCTTCAATCTCTGAGGTCATCCCCAGATAGACTTGTTCGCTACAGCAAAGAATGCGAAGAGCAGACTGTTCTGCTCCAGAGCGGGACACGATCCACACGCACGGGGGGATGTGTTCCAACTGGACTGGTCAATCCATCATATGTACATGTTCTCCCCCCCCCCCCGCCCACTTGCTGCTTGTCAGCAGAGTAATAGCTCGACTCTTGAGTACTCCCGCGAGATGCATCTTGATCACTCCGTGGTGGCCGCACCAAGCGTCGTTTCCACATCTACTCAAACTGACTTCCAACACCTACCAGAGACTTCCGAACTGCCCAGACCTGCTAGTTCAAGAGGGCAGCAGAGTATTGCATCAAGAAGTTCTCACACTGCAACTGACAGCGTGGCAGATTGCCTGCTAAAAAAGATCCTGCTGAATGAATCTAAACCGTCCACTAGAAAAAACTATGCCAGCAAGTGGAGACAGTTTGAGTTTTACGCAAGGACTCACGGGTTCCATCCCAAACAGGCCTCCATACGGGAGGTCTTACTTTTCATGACAAGTTTGAAGACATCACAGTTGTCTAACGTATCCATACGGGTGCACCTAGCAGCTCTCTCTTCTCGACATCCTGGCTGGGATGGTAAGACACTGTTCTTCCATTCCTCCTTTAAAGGTTTCTTGAAGGGGCTTATGAATCTCTGTCCTCCTGTACACAAACCTGTGAAGCCTTGGAGCATCTCTCTGGTCCTCTCTACTCTAACAGAACCACCGCTCGAGCCAATGAGTTCGGCTTCACTTAGACATGTGTCCTTAAAAGCTGCCTTCTTAGTGGCTATCACCACTGCTCGCAGGGTGAGTGAATTGACTGCCCTCCATATGGACATGCCATACGCTCGGTTCTATCCAGACGAGGTCCTCCTACGTCCGAACATCGCCTTTGTACCTAAGGTAGTTTCAGATTTCCATGTCAACCAGAACATAGTTCTACCTACCTTCTTCAAATCCTCCTCCACGCCTTTGGAGAAGGCTCTCCATTCCCTGGATGTCCACAGGGCACTACTGTATTATCTCTCCAGGACCAAAGCATTCCAAAAGACTAAAAAGACTGGTGTCGTATAAGGGCTCTACTATGGGTCAAACGCTGTCCAGACAACGTCTGTCTCATTGGTTGGTACAATTCACCTAGACCATTCACCTGGCCTACTCCATACAGGGAATACTGCCCCCAAAATATATCAAGGCACATTCTACAAGGGTGTTTGGCACCTCTGCAGTGTTCCTGTCAGGGGTTTCCTTCCCTTATATTTATAAAGCTGCTATCTGGTCTTCAGAAGAACCATTTGTGAAGCACTACGCTATCGACCTGCGGTCTGCAGCAGAGGCGAATTTTGGGAGAGGTGTTCTTAAAAGGGAGTTACAATGATCCACTGCTCCCTCCTCCTATTGGAGCTTACTAAACACCCATTCCAATGGATTCAACGGATCCCGTACCAGATAAACAGGTTGCTTACCTGTAACTGATGATCTGGTAGGGATCCGTTGATATCCATTAGACCCTCCCTAAGCTCCCCTCTGCAGTGGGCCGTAGGTCTATCCAGTAGAACTTACTATCTATTCTACTGCTTCGGTGGTCTCCAAAGAACTGAGGTGCCTGTGCTTCCTCCCGCCTTAAATAGCCACGTGGGGCAGGGCGCAGGCGCCGAAAAGGAGCTAAGAAACTTGACGCCGAGAGATTTCAGCTCAGGCGCAGAACCCATTATAATGTATATCAGCGGATCTCTACCAGATCATAAGTTACAGGTGAGCAACCTGTTTTTTTGGACTCTCACTTGTGGTCAGTTGTCTTTATAGCACCGGCTTTAGATGGCCTGGCTTTAGACCAACCTGTTTGGACTTTCCTTCAGCTTTGGTACACCTCAGCCTTTTAGATTTGAGCTAGGCTTGCCTATGGCAAGCCCACCATTTTCCCCTTTTAATTTTGTGACTTCATGATATTTTCGGCTTGACTCAGACTGACCCTGGGCTTTTTTGGCTGAAATGAGTGCCCTGAAAAGCTTCAATCACTGTAAATCATGCAGAGGAACATTACCATTCTCCGACTTTTATATTTTCAATATTTTTGGGCTACTCGGGGGGGGGGGGGGCGCTGCCAGGGCATGTTGAACCTGTGTCTAGCAAAGGTGAGACTGCAGCAGGTATGCACAAGGTTCCTCTTTAGCTGTAAAGTGATGCACACTGGGACAAATAAACCCAACTTCAAGTATACAGTGATGGGATCTGATCTGTCGGTGACCAGCAGGAGGGATCTTGGGGTCATGGTGGACACCTCATTGAAAGTGTCTACTCAATGTGTGGCAGCTGTGATGAAGGCCGGTTCCATGCTAGGGATCATTAGGAAGGGGTTTGAAAATAAAACTGCTAATATTATAATGCCCTTATATAAAACTATGGAGCAGCCACACTTGGAGTACTGTGTAAAATTGTGTTCACTACATCAAAAGAAGGACATTGTTGAACTGGAAAAGATACAGAAGAGGGTAACCATGATGATCAGGGGCCTAGAACACCTGCCTTACAAGGCAAGGCTATAACACCTGGGGCTTTTTTGCTTAGAAAAAAGACTGTTGGGAGACATGATAGAGGTCTATAAAATCATGCATGGTGTGGAGAAAGTGGATAGAGAGAAATTCTTCTCCCTCTCACACAACACTAGAACCAGGGGTCATCCCATGAAATTGCCAGGAAATGTAGGACCAACAAACGGAAGTACTTTTTCGGACAACACATAATCTAACCTACCTCACAGAGTTGTTGTGAGGAGAAACATAACTATGTACCCTACTCTGGGCTCCTTAGAGGAAGAGCGGAATAGAAATGTAAAAATAAATAAATTTGTGAAATTCTCTGACACAAGACATAGTGACAGCTAACAACCTGCATGGCTTTAAGAGGGGTTTGGATAACTTCATGGAGGGGAGGTCTATCAACAGTTACTAGTCGGATGGCTATAGGCCACCTCCAACCTCAAAGGTAGAATGCCTCTGAATACCAGTTGCAGGGGAGTAACAGCAAGAGAGAGAGTGTGCCCTCAACTCCTGCCTGTAGGCTCATAGTGGCATCTAGTGGGCCGCTATGTGAAACAGGATGCTAGATTAGATGGGCTTTGGGCCTGATCCAGCAGGGCTGTTCTTATGTTCTGACAGGCATGAAGAATGTTTCCTCTGTCAGGGAGAAAACCGTAATATTGGTAGCTGTAAAATCTGCCTTTCTTTTAATAAAGCTACCAGGAAAAGCAAAGAATTGAGACTTAAAGCAGCTATTTATGGAAATATTTTCCACCCCTCGACGCCTCGTCCAAGCCCACTGGAGTTGCTGTCTCCAAAGCCATTAACCTCGGCTACCTTGACGTCAAGCTCTTCCAGGCACCGGGACGACACTACCTTTAAAAAAAAAACCCTGCAGATCTTGAAGCAAGGATAAGCAGTCTTGTAAAAGGAAGAAGAGTCGGGATTGATCCCCTTCTGGTGATTGGCATGGGAGCAAGCGCCACCACTCTGATGAGTAACCACCCAGAAGTCAAGATCAGCTTCTAAATCGCAGCTGGGTTGGCTATGTCTGCCTCCCCATATACCCCTTCTCCTTTGGCAATGCAACCTAACATCAGTTTCTTACCAGCATCGGTGTCCACTGAGTGCATTGTGAAGGCAACCTCTTTGTTCATGCTGCAGAAATTGGTCTCTCTCTCTCTCGAAGCCACTGATCCCCATGCAAGGATCACTGGCTATTCCTCGTCCTTCTTCAGCTCCAGTGGGCTCGAGATCAGCTGCCACCCTGCTCGACTCTCATATGATGGGTTGCTCTGCCCGGAATTTCTTCCTGAAGAGGTTTTCCTCAGTGCTGACTGCTGCTGTGACGTCCCCTGCACCGGCATCGACATCGGCAGCTATGGCACTCCTTGTACATCATTGGTGTCGATTGGCCACATTTCACCGATGCCTTCCCAACCCCCGACACCAATAGTGATTTCTACATGCTCTAACTCTGGAAACTCTCCCAGAAGGGGAGATGCCAATTCTGACATCGATCAGCGTTGGTTGGAATCTTTGGTGGCATCCACCAGTGCAACCCCTTCGACATCAACCTTTAAGGGTTTTCCTTTTGCTGAAGGTCTCGATGATGATGATACTACTCTTATACTGGATGTACCAAAGACACCTTCTTCATTGCCATTGTGCAACACTCCGCCATTGTGCAAAATAGCAGTAGTACTAGTGTTCGCCTGATACCTTATGGAAAGAATGCTATCATTATTCAGCCCCAACTGCTCCACTGAATTATTTCAGCTCTCCAGGGGCATTCAATTCCAGCCATCTTTGCCAAGGGAAGCACTATAGGGGCTGATCTCTCTATGCCTCACCTGGCCTCCCATATGATTTTGATGACTACCGTTGCAGGAAATCCATGAAACTGTGGGGGGTCTCCTCTCTGAGCCTGGATCCTCTGTCAGGAAGTCTTTAAACTTCTGGCCGCACTGGCTCTCTCTACTACACCTGCTGCTCTGTCTGCACCTGCCGCTGCTGCCCAGCAATCAAATGATAAACCTTGTCCTGCTCCTCCATCACATCCTAAACTTACGAAGTCTCCTCCTAGTGATGGAGATGGTAGCAGTACTTCTGACTCATCGGATGACTCTTACATTCTGGAAACACCTTTTGGGACATCTCCCGATGATGTACTGTCAGATACTTCAACCTCACCATCAGAGGAGACGAAGTCCTATAGGGTCCAGGTGGTGGAGATGGCAAAGGCCCGGGGTCTTGAAGTTCCACCACCCATTTCTGAAGTGAAGGTCCAGTTTATGACTTGGTCACTGCCACCTCCTGTGCTCATCCTACCACTTTGCCAATAATGCCAGCACTGGTGGCCTCCTTGAAGTCTGTTGGGGTTGCACTTGATTCTTCCATGGTTACCTTTTAAAGGGTACAAGAGACTCTTTGCCCCTTCCTGTTCAAACATCCCCCACCTAACTCATTGGTGGTAAATCGTGCACTGCATTCTAAATCTGCTAGGAAGCACTCTGCTCCTGTAGATAAAGAGGGCTGTAAACTCAATGCTGTGGGCAGGCATCTCTGTTCTACTGCTTGCCTATCACTTAAGATATTGAACTAAATGGCCTGCTTGGCTACGGATCAGCATTCTCATGTGGAGAGACCTGAAAAAAGAGGCTTCAGATTTACCTGACTCATTTTGTACCAGAATTATGAATACTTTATCTAAATCTGCTGGTCTCACATGCCAACACCTGAGCACGGCCAAGCACCTTACAGAGTCAGTCAAAGGTGATGGCTGCTTCTGTCTCCCTCAGACACCATGCCTGGCTTCATTCGACTCCTTTGGAAGCCAACATGAAAGAGAAAATTGATAACATCCCCTTCGAGGGTGATGGCCTGTTCTCCAAAGATACTGATGAAACTATGGAGAAATTTTAAAAGTCTCATTTCACTACTACGTCTTTGATGCCTGCATCGCATCAATGCCCATCAGCCTCCATATCGGTGCTATGTATTTCTCCATGGAGCTTACTGCACAGGCAGAGAAGAACCAGTTGTGAGTGAACATGGATCACTAAAGAGATCACCTATTACAGATAAGCAACCTGTTTTCCCGTCTCTGCACAATAATTTCTGAGTTCCGACTCCACACAATAAGTATCTCCATCATATTTGGATTTAGTTTCATTCTATTATCCCTCATTCAGCCCATCTCTGCCTCCAGGCAGGCATTTTAGGGAGGCTATGCCTTTTCCTGATATCACTGACATGAAGAAATAGATTTGGGTGTCATCAGCATACTGATAGCACCATGCACCAAATCTCCTGATGTCTCCCAGGGGATTCATATAGATGTTTAAAAGCATTGAAGGGACTAAAAAGCCCCGAGGGACTCCACACAGAAACTCTCATTTTGAAGTACAGTCTCCAAGTGACACCAACTGGAATCTGCCTGAGACATAGGAGTGGTACCAATGCAAATAATTGCCCCCCCCGCCCCGATCCAGAAGTATACCATGATCGATGATATTGAAAGCCACCGAAAGATCCAGAAGGACCAACAGAATCATACTCTCTCTGTCAATTCCCCATTGGAGATCTTTCATCAGGCTGACCAAGGCAGTTTCCACCCCATAGCCCACCCAAAAAACAGTTTGAAATCTGTCTAGATCATCAGTTACCTCCCAAGACTGTCTAGAGCTGGGAGGCTACTACCTTTTCAATTACCTTGCCCAGCAATGAAAGGTTGGAAGCAGACCTATAGTTACTATAGATACTGAGGGATCCAGTGCAGGCTCTTTCAGAAGAGGTCTAATATTGCCTCCTTGAAATAAGAAGGCACCCTGCCCTCCCTCAGAAAAGCATTTATATTGTCTACCAGGACTTTTGTTATTACAAATCTTAGCATAAGACAAGAAATCTCCTCCAGAGAAGCATTTATTATGTCTATAAACCCTCTACCAGATAGTATAAGCCATATCAGGCAAGGGTCAAGAGAACAGATGGTAGGCCCACACTGCTCCAAGCAGCTTGTCCACATCCTCAGGAGTCACACACTGAAAACAATCCTATCTCACCATATAAGAGGAGTCTCTCACCTAATATGAGAGATTTTATCCATTAAAAACTCATTAAAAACATCACAACAGGTAACTGATGGTTCCGGTTCCAGTTCAGGGAAAGGGGGCCTTATACCAGCCCTCACACAACCCTGGACAACTCTGCTGGATGTTAGGTTGTGGATGCAATGTAAAAAGAAAAGAACTTCTTTGCCGCATGCATTGCCAGAGCAGAGGTATTTAAATGTTCTCTGTTGTAATCTGTCAGACTTGAATTGAGTCTTTCTCCACTTGCACCCCAGTTGCCTACCTTGCTGCTTCAGCTCCTGTAATTCTTCTGAGTACCATGAGGCCAGTTTTGAAACGGGTCAGAGAGGGTTCTTAAGAGTGATCATGTCTACCGCCCTAGTGAGTTCACAAATCCAGTTATCCACCAGGGCACCAAAGAATCACTAAATCCTTCCAAGGCTTCTTGGAATCCTATTGGATCCAATAGCCTTTTGGGCAGGCCATCCTAATAGGCCGCTCACCCCTGTAGAGTTGGGATGTGTTTGTAAGTCTAACCTTAACCAAATAGTGATCCGTCCATGACAATGAGGAAATCACAGGATTCCCCACCCACAGAACACCACCTGATCATGGGGGGGGGGGGGACTTGAGTGTGTGACCAGCAATATGCGTCAGTCTCAAGGTTACTTGGGATAGGCCCATAGTTGTCATGAACTCCTGAGCCACCCCAGGCAGATTGGTCCCAAAGTAAACATCGATGTCCCTCAACAGTATAAGCCAGACACCCCCAAACTGCGGCCCTCCAGATGTTGCTGAACTACAACTCCCAGCATCCCTAGACACAATTTTTTTGTGCTGGGTATGCTGGAAGTTGTAGTTCAGCAACATCTGGAGGGCCGCAGTTTGGGGATGCCTGGTATAAGCCTTGGAGATGCCAATTCTACGACCAAGTCTGTCTGCTCAGTTAGGGACTCTGTTGGGCAGCAGAGTGATTGAAACACTAACAAAAGTCCTAGTCTATCCCTGGTTCCCATATTTAAGTACACACATTTGACAGAGTCAGGTACTCTGACAGGGATCCTGGTAAGGGAGATGACCTTCATATAGACCACACCCATTCCACCTCCCAACCCACCTGCTTCCCACCGCCTCAGCTGCTCAACAGAGTACCCAGGAAGAAGAAACTAGGACCAAATCAGCCACCAGCCTCCCCCAACCAAGTTTCTGTAATACACAAGGTTGGCTCCTTCACCCATAATTATGGATGATTTCCATTTTTTTAATTGGAACCATAATTTAATAATCATAATTATGGATTATTTCCAATTTTTACGAGCCTGGCATTGCAAAGGAAGAAGGCGAGGCTCTGTGGGTAGTTGGTACTGTTCCCCAAGGTAAAAGAGGTGGCAGGACAGCCAGAAGTCAAAACGACTATTAAATTTCTGATTTCCTTTCCCCTATAACAGCCTGCTGATCTACCAACACAACTTCTGTTCCCCACCATCACTGGAATAGGCAACCTATATTAGTTGACACACACCCTGCCTCTCCATCTCCTGACAACCCTAAACTCACCCAAGACTCAATGAAGTTATCTGAATAACAACCCAACTCTTTCCACAAATGAGGAATTGCCCCTGGCCTCAGTACCACCACCAAAGGCTGACCCCTTAACACTGGCTGTACCCAATGACTGTGCTGTGGTTCTCCTAGGTATTTATAGTTGTGGAGATAAAATTGCTACCAGCCAACCTTTCCCAGCAAACACTCACTCCAGCTGTAGACAGTCAATAGCTAGAAGAGGTTACGCAGAACCTCAGAGGAGCAGAGAAAGCATAGCAGACCTGAGCATATAGTCCTTGGCTGGTAGATTCTCTCAGCAGCAAAGTCTTTAGCTGGCAGGAGCAAACTAAAAATGGAAAGTATCTGTCCTGTCCTTCTTGTCAACTTTCCTCCTTACTGGCAGCTTCTCTAGGTGCTGGTACGGTAGAACATCTTTAGCCAGCAGAGCAAAGCCAAAAGGATCACAACAGCAGTAAACACAACTTGTCAACTTCAAAACGCCTGGCATCAGTTGATCAACCATCCATAATATATCTCTGTTCTTTTCTCACTTCTCTTGGTGGGATACAACACCACAACCACTTAATCACTGGCCCATTGTAGACATCACATGTGAACACACAGTGTGTGCAACAATCAGAGACACTGTCAGTCTATGCCCTCTGCCCAACTCACTGAGAAAAGGGAAAGCAACACGGGGATGCTGAAATATCCTACCGACTGACAAGAGAGGTTTACCTTAGGCAAGCAAGCTGGAGGATTGCAACAAAGACAAGTAGGCCTACATGTTGTGCTGCAGTGTTTACAGCCATGGAACAATACTTGTGGCTTCTTCAAGTGAATCACCCCTCTACATGCACTCCAGAACTCTGTTGGGGAGTGTGTTTAAAGGGGCAGTTCATACAAGTGCCCATCTCATGAGATTTGAAGGGTGTGCCAACAGTGTCTTAGCACGTTCACCAGTGACATCAAGATAGTTGCATTCTCACCACAGCCTGATGTTAGCATCTGTGCAGGGCTGTGTTCATCTGAACCTGCCTTCAGAGTATTGTGGTGGGGGATAACTTCTTTCCCAGAGTACAACTGGTAGAGGCTCTCCTGATCATGGAGGTGACCTGTTTAGGCCCTATGGGACATAACCCCAAGAGATGCAATCATATTCACAAAGGGAACCACTGTCATCTGTGTCTGGCTTGGATGGACAGAAGTCGGCACATTACCCAAGAAGTGTGTGCCCAAGGACAGCTGACAAGAAAGCATCAAAAGATTTTATAATTGTGGTAGACTGCTGTGTTGAGTGCACTTGACCAGCTCCTGGACCTGTGATGGTTACCTTTAGCTCAGTCACAGTGACCATGTTCAGACAAAATAGGAAACCGGCGGCAGAGGTGTATCTAGGGAAAATAGCGCCTAGGGCAAGCACTGAAATTGCGCCGCCCCCCCATCCAAGCATCTGACACCCAACTTTCAGATAACTTTACCATAATATCAGCTGAAAAATACAAGTCAGGCTCATTAATCTTTTAATATTTCAAAAACTATTTAGCAGTGGACGTAGCCAGACCAAAAAGTGCTGGAAAACTACAAATTTCAGTATGCTGGGGCTCATGAAATACCCAAATACTATGTGGAGGTGTACTTGGAAAACTAAACAGAAGTGTCTGTCTAATTCTCTGCTATGCATTGTAGCATCACCATTACATAAGTTTTAAAAAATCAATGCAGAATTTGACTTTTCCCAGATACTCTAAAAATAATTAAAGGATATGCAGAGTAAACTGTGTCACTGCTTGGAATATATTCTAGTATTTCAGAAAGACAGTTAAAATGAGAGAAAGAGAGCAAGAAACTCCCAAGGGGCCTTAATATTAAGGATTTCACACTGATTCAAAGACAAACTCACCATTAGTAGCCATATTAGCAAGACATCACATTTAACTCACTTATCACAAGAAGCAAAGTAAGAGAAATGAATACAATCCTAGCTCATAAGATTCAGCTCAGTATTCACAAGCCCTGATTCTCTGTACATAGAGTCAATCTGAATACGTGTACAGTGTCTTATATTAATTTTTTATTTTTTTTTACCTGTAGTCCCTTTGGTGGGGCTTCCTAAAGGCTGTGGGGGGTGGTTGCAAAGGTTCCCCCTCCTACCACTGGCCTCTAGGGCCTTGCAGGTACCATTTGAGCATGTGCAGTGGCCATTTTTAAAAACAATCTTTTGGGGGGGGAAATGGCCGCTGAAAACAAAATGGCCACCGTGCATGCTCAGATGGCCTCTGCAATGCCTGACATGACCTAGAGCCTCACAGATGCCATTTGAGCATGCACGGTGGCCATTTTGTTTTTGGCAGCCATTTCTTAATTTTTTTAAAATTTTACAAAATGGCACCCCCTTCAAGTGGCGCCCGGGGCACGTGCCCTGCCTGCCCTACCCTAGATACTCCCCTGACCGATGGTCACTACACCTCTGGTTTCCAAAGCTGCACATCCGAACTTGGCAAACCAGAGTTAAGGGCAAAAAGGGACCTGCAGTTCTCGCCAAACTCCACTCTGTACCTTCGGTCAGAGTGGAGTTTCACTGTCCCTAACTCTGGTTTTGCGGTGCCAATGTTACATTCAAACGCTGGCACTGCAGTTTGGGCCTAACGGGGCTGGAGTTGAGGGAGGAAGCTCCTCTCTCGCTCTGGTCCGATTGGCTGTGCAGGCTGTCCTTCTGTCAAGATGTTAGCCCACATTGCCAGCTCCCCTGCCTCTCTGAAGTCTCAATGACTAGAGAGAGGCCCCTCTCCCTTGTTCCATTGTACCCACAGTTCTGTGCTACATCTGGACCTGGCCAGTGTGTCCTTTCACCTGAAATGCTGAGAACTAAGCTGTTGAGGTTTGGATCCTCATTAGTGTTGGGTTTGAAATATTCACTTTTCTTAAATAACAACTCACATTTTCACTGAGTTGTTCAGTCGCATAGGGCACCATGTTTGGAGTGGGTGATCATCAGTGGACACCCCCCCCAGAAGTGAAATATGCCATTTTTGTAGGTTCTGTGGTCTGGAAAAGTGATTAAAGGTAACCAATGGGACTACTTGGGAATAGGGAACCCTGCTCTTGTAAAAAACAGGACTCAGGATGAAGGTTAAAGCACTGCTCATTTGGAGGAAAAATAAAGTTAGACCAATGGAGCTGTAGCCAATTTAAAAGGCAACACTTTTTAAACTAATCGAATTTTGTACCTGTATTTGCTACTATAGATTGATAGAGACAGAAAATTTAAAAAGGGCAGCTCCATAAAAATGAGAGGGCTGGCTATACAAACTGGCTTTCTACAGTCTTAGCCTTTTGCAGCATTAAAGTAACTTTCTCTTGTCTCACAGCCACTTTGTTCTTTATTACTAGGTAAACTGGGGCGGGAGGGAATCAGGTAGGTATGCACCAGCCCTTTTAGCCAATAGTGTTTAAATTTTGCTGCTTTGTTTCTATAGCTGCAAGAATCAGAAGAACAATACATTCAGTCTAAAAGACATATTCATGATTTAAGAAGTGCTTTGAATGCTAAGGAACATGAAACAAGTGTGGAATGTCAGAAGTTGCAAGACCTGCTTGTAGTTTCATCAGAAAGAAATAATACTATAAAACAGTTGGAGGAGCATATACAGAGGTAAAAAATTTTTTTGCTAGTATGTTGAAATTGTACTTTTAAGAATGTTGTGAGATATAGATAGATAGGTAGTTTATAGCATTGAATGGATATGTTATGGTAACTTGTGCATGCACATACACATATGGATGATTAAATAAAATGTCGTTACATTGTGTGTGTTCCAAATATTTCATAATTTACAAATTAAAATAGCTTCTTTAATTTCTTTTAAGACTTGAAGTAGAAAATGCCAGATTGGAAGCGACAACTAAACAACAAACCGGTAGAATTGAGATACTTCAGAAAGACTTGCAAGATAGCGTCTCTGTAAGTCAGCCTTTGTATTAATGGGAAGAAGACTGATGCTTCTATTGGATTTCCTTATGATATCCTGCAATTGAAGATTTTAATGTGATCTGCTGGAAAGGGTGTTGGAGCAGCGATTGTCTTAGGAATTGGTGAATAACTATTAGTTTTAGCCTCTACATTTTAAGTGTTTCTTGACCTTGGAGTGACAGAATAGCGTACTTCATCTTCAAACACGTTAAACAGATTAATTAAACATTACTGAATCATGAGTGTAACTTCATGACATCCAAAGATAATCTTTTAGGAATTTCCCTTCATTAATCCTGAAGAATGTATAACTGACTGATTTAATTTGTATATGTTTGTACAGGTTCATCATCATCTTGAGGAATTGATAACAAGTTTACAAACATCAAATATCAATTTAGAGGAGCAACTAAGTCACCAGGTAAATTAAAGATTCCTGACATTCCAGTCATTTGTCTCTGATCATATGAAGAGAGGGTAGTTTTGGTTTGGTTTTGTCTGTCTGTCAATTTGAAACTTTTTTCCAATGCAGATGGTCGGTGTAGTGACTCGCATCTACAGAAGATTGTTACCTATATTTACCTTAAAAGTTCATCCGGTTTTGCTTTCAACAGGGGGACCCTACCAGTGTTCCCTCTAATAGGGATCCCCAGATTTTGTTGATCAAAACTCCAAGAATCCCCAGCCAAAGGCCATTGCAGCTGGGGATGCTGGGAGTTGTTGTCAACGATATCTGGGAATCCCTGTTAGAGGGAACACTGGACCCTACAGGCTTTACTGACCAGATATTTTCAGTAAACTGCAAACATTTTTATCTTGTTCTGAGCGTAAACACCTCAAGGAAAAGTTATGGTATACATTGAGTGTGTGTATAGACATGATGGTGTATTTAAATTGCCTTGGGAATTTCATAGATCTGAAAGGCTGTTTAGTTTCCTTCCATGATGGAAAAGGTTTCAAGAGTACTTTGACAGGAGGATAAAATCTACATTCCCCTAACATACAATGCACAACTTTGTCAGTCTCATCTGGCCTCACTGCCTGTCTAATGTGAGTGGCTTTTCCCATGTTAAGTACTAGCATGTCTTTCAGATTGTCATAAGGTGAACAGTTGGATGTGTTGCTCTCTGTTGAGTAGAGGTTATCTGGGTCCACATAAGATTTGTCTTGCTGAAGCAGTTTAAATAGAGACAATTCTTTTTCTCCAAAAAACAATAGTCTAAGTCCTGGGGATGACCTTTTGTCGCATCTTTTTTGTATGTTTTGGGGGATTACTGCACCCACATTGTTACAGAATGTATTGAGGTGGGAGGGAGGGGTTAAAAGCCAAGTTCTCTTTCCCCCCCCAACTGTGTTGCATCCTGAAACTGAAGGAAACGAAGTACAAAATTGTTTGTATAGTCCTGCCTCTAAAACAAGTGGAAGGTGAAACCCACTACTAGATAAGCTCTATCCACTGAAGAGAACAACATTTGATCATTTAAACAGCACTGTATTTTTATCATGCCTGCATTTTAGCTTGGCCAAATGATTGGTGAGGGTTTAAGAAATATGCTTTCTCTCGAAGTTTTTTCTCCACAGAAAGATACTTCTAAGACAGTGGAGGAGTACATCCATAAACAGGTTAGCTCCTTCCACTTGCTCCAAGACACAACCATTGATCTTCAAGTGGGACTTTTCATGTCAGGAAGAGCTCCCCCTTGTGTTCCTGTTTTGCCCTGTCTCACTCCAGATGGGAAACATGGTGGTCTTAGATTTGTCATTCTCTCTCATGGTTTAGCCCAGGGGAATCAAACTGGCAGCTGGCTCAAGGAGCTCCATTTCCCTGTCCCTGAGCAGGGGCTAGAAAGCTGAGCATTGGCCCCAGCCTCCATGCTTCTTCCCGTGTTGCCATGTACTGAAGCGGAAGCATTCCTTCCCACTTGCTGTGGCTGGCTGATTCCTCCCTTCCTCCTGCAACTACTCACACCAGAATTTCTTTTCTCTCTTCCTCCACAGAGTTTTGGTAGGTCAGAGGAGCTGGCACTTTAAGCTAGCTAGCTTCAGCTCTTTCTGGCTGAATTCCTCTAGCAGCCAGCCTTAGCCAAGAATGGAAAGGCCCAGGAACCCAGAGAAAAGACTTAATTGAAGAAGTCAAAATAATGTTCTCCATTCTAGCAGCTCCAGAAAGGGTGTGTGGTGCAGAGTGGAGTTAACGGTGTGTGTGAGAGGGGGGGAGTGGAGGGAGGAAGAGAAAGAGGGGTGAGGGGGAGACTCGTGTACTTTCAGGCTTCAGATGTGCAGTGCATTTCTCTTCCTTCCGCTTGTCTTTCTCCCTCATAAGAACATGAGAAAGTCCCTGATGAATCAGGCCCAAGACCCAACTAGTCGCGCATCCTGTTTCACACAGCCCACCAGATGCCACAGTGGCCCACCAGTCATTCAGCATGCCCTCTCTCCTACGGTTACTCCCCTACAACTGACATTTAGAGCCATCTTGCCTCTGAGGCTGGAGGTGGCCTATAGCCCTCAGACTGGTAGCCATTGATCAATCTGTTCTCTATGAATTTATGTAAACCCCTCTTAAAACCATCCAGGCTGTTGGCTGCCACCACATCTTGTGGAAGATAATCTACAATAGGCACATTGGTCAGCAGAGTGGGCCTTTCTGGGATGAGGATGATACCCTGTACAGATCAGGAGTTTTTTGGAATTTTTAGCACATTCCATTCACACACACACACACACACACACACACTGCTGCCACCTCGGTATGTCCTGAGTTTTCAGATTACCATATTTCGGTCTGCTTGGTGTTCTAGTGTGCTTGTCTTTGATAGCAACAGAGTTTCATCAGTTTCTACTGGGGACACAAGGGGGATCCCCTCCTGAGATGTGCAGTCACGCTTGAGGTTCATTGGCCCTGTCATGGAGCAAGTAAGAAAAGCTAACACATTTATAGATGAACTCCATTCCACTGCGCAGAATATTCCTTCAGGTAAGGACCAATGCTACTTTGGTTTTAGGGGAAGATTGTTAGAGGTTGTTAATTTTTACCCTCAATAGGTAAAACAGCAGAGCACTAAGGAATGAGCACACTCCAATTACAGAGTAGGTTGCAGAGGATGGTTTAGTTGTTGCAGCTATTTAGAGAAAACATATGGAGATCCTTGTAGAACTAAATACTAAATATTTATTGGTTAAATACACTTGGATAGGAAAGACCTAAACCTAATCTAAAGGACTACATAATGAATAGGTAAGGAGGGAGAGTGATGCTTCCATCTTCTATCTAGGAGGAAAGGAAGGATTGTGACTCAGCACAGGAAGTGCAGAAGATTCATATCAGGGGTCATAGAGTAGAGATAGGTAGAACAGTCAGGGAGACCCTTACTTACTATCTCTACTCCCAATGCCCCTAGTGGTCATTAGGATAGTTGGTGCAAAAGGTCGATGCACTGGAAGTCCATCTCCAACAAAGATCCCTCCTAGGCAGTGTTTGAAGCCAAGCTGTTTCTAATCTCCATAGTTATAATTTTCTCCTAGTCTGGCCCAGAGGTTCTTAAAAAGAAGAGATGAGACTTTAACTTTCTCCTTGTGGAGTCTTTAAAAGGGACAAAATGTTTCACCTTTTTAAAAGGCCTTTAAACAGAGAACAGGCTGAGGACTGTATCTTATGTTCATTTCTTCTTAACCATAATCACCTCTGAGGAATACAGTCTTAGTCTGCTCCAGAAGAACACCCACGGACATTTTCTCACCAATCGGTTTCTAACAAAAAAAAGAAGCTGCAAAAATGGAAAAAGGCTTGTCTTCTAAAAGGAAAGCATGGATATGACACAAAAATCAGCAGTGGTTGATAAAAACTAGCTTGGAACTGTAAACTGAAGCCAGGATTTCTATATTTTTCCTTCCTAAGAAGAACCAGATCTGGATAGTGATCCACGACAGTCATAAATATTGGGGTTCTGTGACTGCACAGACCACTTTGGTTAAAATTCATTAGCTCCTCGAGATGCCTCCCAACTGCCTACTGCATGTGCTCCACGTCCTCTTATATTCGGAGATAGGCATCCCTCTTTCAGTTTCTTTCTGACTGCCAAAGCAATCACTTCTTCAGTATCACTAAAGCTCCTCAGAAAAGAACTGTTGAGACAAGGCCAGTTAAATTGGCTAGGACACAGATCAGCAAAGAATATCCTACAGATAGAAACAAGTATCGGAAGATTGGATGGCACATGATTAACAGAACAGTTAACAGACACTTCTACATTTGGAGATTAAAACATAGTTACACGGTGGCATTTACTGGCTAGACTAGGATCAGAACATTACTTCTCTAATTGGCAACCCCTCCACGAACCTCACATGAGTGCGAGGTCTCTGAGGGAGAAAACCACCTTTAAAAGGTGTGTGAGCTGCAAGTGCAAACTCCCCTCAACGGATGGAGATCAGCAGTGTTTGCTGTGTTTGGGTGAGGGGCATAGTGCTGCAGCCTGTTCAATCTGCGCTTCATTCTGCAGACAGACTTTTAAAAGTCAAGCTGCCCGCCTTAAAGTGGCATTACTGGAGAACGCACTGAGTCCTGTAAAGGCTTCCTGAGTCAAGGGCTCAATATTGAAGAGGGAGAGGAACCTGAACAGATTCCTCCGGTGCCAAAGCCACCATCCCTTAGGAGCTTGTATGGAGTCACCCCGTTACAGGGGTTGCTGCCTGACAGAGGATGGGGGGATGCCATTACTTTATCTCCAGAGGAGTACTCTCAATTTAAGCAATGGCAAATAGAGAAACAAGCCCCATAAATGATGCAGAGGGCTACACAAGTCACACCTTTGCGAAATGAATACCAAGCTACATCAGTGCAGATGACCATGCAGCTTGCAAAGAATAAGGTTGCTGCTATCCAAACAAATTTCCTGCCTCCGCCAATAATTCCTCCTCCACATTTCCAACTCATACACAAACACAATTGCCATTAGAACTTGCAACAAGGCATGCACAGACTGTGTCTTTGCCAAGAAATATTGCAACACAAACCATGTTGGCAAGGGACACAGTTGTGATTATGACAGATTAGAGAAGTTCCTCATCGGAAAAGAGCGTGAGACAGACTTCTGCTGTAAGGACTACTTTTTCAGCAGAAGACAGGGTGAATGCTCACAAAGGCAATCCCAGACATGATGGGGAAGATGCTCGCAAGGGCCATCCTGGACATAGTGACGCAACACAGTCTTCCACAGGCCCCACGGTAGAACATGGAGACTCATCAGATGAGGAACAAGATTATGCGACTGACTCCACCAGAAGAGTCTGCTGAACACATCCCTGAACTAGATCAGAATGTATCTACAGCCCCTTCTATATCACCCACAGAAGAGATGAAATCCTACCATCAACAAAGAGCAGAAATGACAGAGATAATGGGCTTGGACCTTAAACATAAAACTACAGATCTAGATGATCCAGTCTACAATTTTATGAGAAAGACAGCAGGTCTACAACCAGTGTACTTACCAATGTGACCAGTCATTACAAAGGCAGCAAAATCTGCTTGCAGCGCACAAGTCCCTAAAATCATTCCAAAAGTCTGTATTAAACCCAGTGGTCCAGATACAGATGGACACCACCACTGCAATTGCATATATAAACAATCAAGGAGGGATTGTGCCATGGACGTTATGTCAACTCAGTCTACAGATGTGGAATTGGTGCATTGCACGGAGAGTCCATATGGTGGCCATCCATATAAAGGGAGAAGACAGCATATTGGTGGATGCATTAAGCAGAACAAAGGTTCTGCAGGAACACGAGTGGGAGATGGACCCAGATATTCTAGAAGAACTATTTGCGCGTTGGAAAATTCCAACGGTAGAGCTCTTTTCGGTAAACCAGGAGAACAATAAATGCAAACAATATTGCTCAAGAATGGGGCATTCTTAACCCCTGCTAACTGAGCAAAGAGGTACCTTTTAAAGTGGTGATTCTCTAAGATTTAGCTGGGGAAGAGCAACTGGCCCTATCCAGCCCCAGCACAATATCCCTCCCGTGGCTGTTGCTGGTTTCTGCTTTATGTTTCTTTTTAGATTGTGAGCCCTTTGGGGACAGGGAGCCATCTTATTTATTTATGTATTTTTTTGTTTTTCTATGTAAACCACTTTGAGAATTTTGTTGAAGAGCAGTATATATAAATATCCATAGTAGTAGTAGCAGCACTCAAAGGGCGATGTGTTCCAGTTCCAATGGACTCAAAGTTTATTCTATTTGTTCCCACCATATCCATTGCTGAACAGGGTGGTCGCCAAGATGCTGCAAGGCAAAACCAAAGGGATCCTGATCACCCCATGGCAGCCAAGACAGCCATGGTTTCCACAACTACTCAAACTGGCTGGACAAAACTACAGGCGTCTCCCTCAACGACCCGACCAAATGTCAGGAAAGAGGCCAGCTGCTGCATCCAAACCTGCAAACGCTAAAACTCACGGTGTGGAGGATAGGTTACTGAACAAAATTATTCTTAACCAGAGAAAAGCTTCCACCAGGAGAAATTATAATGCCAAATGGAAAAGCTATTGCAATTACGTGAGAACTAAAGCCTTTAAGCGCAACAACGCAACATTGAGGGAAGTGTTGCTGTATCTCACATCATTAAAAACAAAGGGGCTTGCAAATGTATCGATTACAGTTCATTTGGCAGCAATATCAGCCCGCCACAGTGGATGGGATGGGGAAACAGTGTTTTCTCACCCGAAATGCAAAAGCTTCATGAAGGGCATAAACAATGTCTACCCTCCGGTACGGCAGCCCATGGACATTGGAGCCTCTTGCTGGTACTCGCCTTTTGAACCAATGGCAACAGCACCCATGAGACTGATAACACTTAAAACAGTTTTCCTGCTGGCAATAATGAGTGCAAAGCGTAAGTGAGCTCCTAGCACTACGCATGGATGAGCCCTACACTAAGTTCCATGCGGGAAAGGTGGTAATGCACGTGGACCCAGAGTTCAGACAAAAAATAGTCACAGACTTCCACTTAAACCAAGACGTGGTTCTTCCAACATTTTTCAGAAACCCATCCACAGCCTTAGAACACCCAGTGCATTCTCTGGATGTACACAGGGCAATGTTGTTCTATTTGAAAAGGACAAATGAAATCAGGAAAACAAAATAGCTCTTTGTATGTTACAAGGGACAGCATAAAGGCTGTTCACCATCACACTATCAGGTGTTGCATTGGCTAGTAGAGACAATATTCATGGCCTATGCACTACAGAAGGTGACTCTGCCAAGATCTGTGAAAGTCCACTCAACGAGGACATATGCAACTTCCGTGTCACATTTGTCAGGAATAAGATACAAAGACATCTGTATGGTGGCATCCTGGGCTACAGACCAGACGTTTGTAAAACATTATGCTTTGGACTTTTGCTCTGCAGCGGTGGCAAAATTTGGGAGATCAGTTCTTAAAAGGGTGCTACAGTAGCTTGAGGCTCCCACCACCAACAGGGAAACTCGTAAGTCACCCAATATTTATGACTGTCGTGGATCACTATCCAGATGAACAGGTTGCTTACCTGTAACAGATGATCTGGTAGTGATCCATGACATTCATAAAATCCTCTCAGCCATCCCTGCAGCAGAGCGCAAGCTACTAAAAACAAACACACACACACAAGCCGGCTAACAAGAAACTGAAAGAGGGATGCCTAACTGCTAATATAAGAGGATGCATATTAGGCGGCTGGAGGTGTCCCAAGCAGCTATCAAACTTTACCCGAATTGGTCTGTGCAGGCCCAGAACCCCAATATTTATGAATGTCGTGGATTACTACCACATTATCTGTTACCGGTAAGCAACTTGTTTAATTGTTAGATTGAAAATAAACTTGATATTAACTTGAAATTTCTATTCCACAGTGTTACCATTTCTGTGTCTTTTTTGAGCTAGTGGCCAGATTCAAACATCATGCTAAACCATGATTTAAGTCACAAGTTTTGTGTTATTGTCATAAGCCTCCATATTGGATGCCTTCCCCTCTCCCTTTGCACGAGTGGAGAAAATGTGCAACTTGCTTATTTATGAACAAATTTATTGTTGTGTATCGGCCAGGCAAATTCTGCTTGTTCTACCACAGTTGGTTAACAACCAGTTTTTGCTGAACTTGTATGCAACAACAGATCGCAGGTGATTTTAAACCAGAAATGGAAGTTGCAAATTTACTCCTCTCATGATAGAAAAGCGGAATGCAAACTCAACATTCATGATAGTAATACTAAAATTTGATTTAGTTCGACGTACAATCCCTGGCATTCTCAGATTATGCTTGCATGTAATTTGCACTGAGTATCAGTACCTTTAAAATGTGTGTTTATTTGGAATTTAGGGGCTGAAATGATTGTTTGAAGTGTTTATCAGTCTGTGGTTTGGAAGCTAGCTGTGGTTAGCACCTACTACATTCTGCCTAATTCAGATGTTGCAGCAAACAATACTGCAGCAAGGGAAATGGAAAGAGTGAATTAGCCCAGGGTTCCCAACCTGTGGTACTCGAGATGTTCCTGAACTGCAACTCCCATCATCCCCAGCCACAATAAATAGTAGCTGGGGATGATGGGAGTTGTAGTTAAGCAACATTTGGAGCACCACAGGTTAGGACCCCCTGCATTTTCCCAAGGAGTGGAAGGGCAGCAGAGAATGAACCTGCAGAGGTGCTTCCAATCTGCAGGTCATAATTTGGTGATCCACTTCATGCATAGTAATTAAGCCTTTGTTTCTGTATAAATGCCTGCTTAATTATTTCAAAAATCCATCCTGGGGTGCTTTTTCATTTTAAAAACAACAACAACATTACTCCATAGGTGCAAAAGCAAAATATGCTTTCTGAAAATGCACAAGATATTCACAGTGTGTTGGAAGAACAACTGAAATCAAGATCGAAGCTTGGAATTCGTGTTTCTGAGCTGGAGACAGAAAAACTGGAGCTGATGTCTCATGTAAGACCATACAGAATTATTGATAAGTTGTTATTATATTGTGACTAGTTTTCTTCCTGCTTGAAATACAACATTACATGTCCCATAAAATAAGCCCAAACCCCTGAAATAATTCATACAATTTAGGAAAACCAGTTCATGATATATTTTTTTGGTTGGTTGGTTGGTTGGTTGGTTGGTTGGTTTTTATACCGCCCTTCCAAAAATGGCTTAGGGTGGTTTACACAGAGGAATAACAAACAAACAAGATGGAACCCTGTCCCCAAAGGGCTCACAATCTAAAAAGATACAGTAGATACCAGCAACAGTCACTGGAGGTACTATGCTCGGGGTGGATAGGGCCAGTTACTCTTCCCCTGCTAAATAAAGAGAATCACCACGGTAAAAGGTGCCTCTTTGTCAAGTTAGCAAATATATCGGTCTTGCATACAAGTTCACAAAATATATTAGCCTAAAAACAGTTTTAGTAGCCTGTCTATTGATACATACGTGAATTTAAAAATAATTTCTTTTAAGAAAATCTCAGGAAACAGGTTTAGAAACCCAGCTTTTCAAGATTGCAAAGCATTCAAAGAAGAAGGAAAGAAATGGGGAAACATACATTTGGAGATTTCATTATTGTACTTGGAAGTTACATCAAAGGAGTACAAAGAAACATATAGAAAACTGATGGCCACATTCGAATAGAGAACTTTTCAGTTCTCCCCTTCTTAGATTACAGGGGGAGGGGAAAATATTTTTGCCCAAACTGGCACCCACATAAAACAAAACTCTGCATGGATTTGTCAGTGAATATCTATATTGCTCCCTTCCCCCTGCTTTGCATACAACTCAGTTGGGTAGTTCACACGGTCAGAATAGGGGTAGGAGAAGCCTCCCACCCTAATTTGGGAGCTGTATGTTATTGTTATTGTTATTTTTACATTTATATCCCGCTCTTCCTCCAAGGAGCCCAGAGCAGTGTACTACATACTTAAGTTTCTCTTTCACAACAGCCCTGTGAAGTAGGTTAGGCTGAGAGAGAAGTGACTGGCCCAGAGTCACCCAGCTGGTTTCATGCTGAATGGGGATTTGAACTCGGGTCTCCCCGGTCCTAGTCCAGCACTAGGTGCCCATTTGCCTGTTGTTCATCAGTGAAAACCCGGATTGGAGGCACCATCTGTGGTCTTGTGCTAAGCAGCTGCTGGGTGTGAGGATTTTTCCTCCTACATTCAGCAGCCGAGTACAGCTGCTGGGTAGGAGGAGATCCTCCAGCTCAGCTGCTGCTTAGCAGACAATCAAGCTCCCAGCTTCTGACTGGTTGGTTGTTTTTAACTGACACATGATTGGCAACTGGGAGTGCGCACAGCTCCTGAATTAGAGTAGGAGACCTACCATAATTCTGATTGTGTGAACTGTGTGTGTGTACTGTTAGATGGTGATGTAATGTGTGCCATTTGGTGGATTTCTGTAAAAATATTATATTCTTTTAAAAGCTTGAGGATGAAAGAAAACACGTGAAGAAATTACTAGAGTTAAAGCAATCAGTGGAGATGCAGCTAGATCAAGAAACAATGAGAAACAATGAATTACAAAAAGAATGTATTGGGTAAGGAGATATTCCTTTGTTGAGAAAATAATAAAATGTTGCTTTAATTCTTAGACTATTTAAAATGTGTTTAATATTATCATGTTGGAAATAATCTATTATTATTATTGTTTCTTGTTTGCACAGTCAAACAGGTGTTATTGACAGGTTTGTTGTATCCAGACATTGAGTCCTTCCCAAGGATCTGGGATGCCAGAATTTTGTTACCAATATTGTTGTTGTTACAGGTATCGCAGCAAAATGTAGGCTGTTCCAAATAAAGTTGTTTTTTGTAGTTGCTGATGGTGATTTCTGTGGACCCTATGGTGTTGGGGTGCTCTTCAAGATGTTTTGGAATTGCACCTAGGGCACCAATTACTACTGGGGTTATTTTGGTCTTCTTCTGCCACAGCCTTTAATTTCAATTTGTAGATCTTTGTATTTTGTTATTTTTTATGTTTCTTTTTGCTTCTATTCTGCTGTCACCTGGTATTGCTATGTCGATTATTTTGACTTGTTTTTCTTCTTCTCAACTGCAGTTATATCTAGTGTATTGTGTGGCAGATGTTTGTCTGTTTGTAGTTGAAAGTCCCATAATATTTTTGCATCTTCATTTTCTACAACTTTTTCAATTTTGTGGTCCCACCAATTTTTAACTGCAGGTAGCTTGTATTTTTTGCAGATGTTCGAGAGTATCATTGCTGCTACCTTGTCATGCCTTTGTTTGTAGTCAGTCTGTGCAATCTTTTTACAACAGCTTATTAGGTGGTCCACTGTTTCATCTGCTTCTTTACAGAGGCAGCACTTGCTATTTGTTGTTTTTTCTACTTTTGCTCTTTTTGGATTTGTCCTAAGTCCCTGTTCTTATTACTTCTTGTTAACACAATCAGACAGGTGTTATTGACTGGTTTGTTTTATCCAGACATCAAGTCCTTCCCAAGGACCTGGGATGGCTGAATTTCATTATCAATACTGTTGCTCTTATTATTATAGATATCGTCGCAGAATATAGGCTGTTCCCAGTAAAGTTGCTTTTTATAATGGGCTGATGGTGATTCCTGTGGCCCCTATGATGCTGAGGTGCTCTTCAAGGTGTTTTGGAATTGCCCTTTACTACTGGGATTATTTTGGTCGTCTTCTGCCACAGCCTTTCAATTTCTATTTGTAGATCTTTGTATTTTGTTGTTTTTTCTATTTCTTGTATTGTATTTTCAAAGTTGTTTTTTTGTAGTTGGCTGATGGTGATATTATTATTTCTTGTTTACACAGTCAGGCAGGTGTTATCCATTGAATCCATTAGAATGGGTTCTGCACCTGCGCGGAAGCCTCTCGGTGTTGAGTTCCACAGCTCCTTACGGCGGCTTTGCCCTGCCCCACGTGACCACATGACTATTTAAGGCGGGAGGAAGCACAGTCACCTCAGTTCCTTTGCAACCGCCATGGAGATTGGTACATTCAGTTTATGCGGCTCCTTGTACTGGTTCCTTTATAAATTGCTTCTCTAGAAGGTTTCTACTGTTATCGACCTACGGACTGACTTGGAAAACGTTTTTGACTTGCCCTGCTAACTGGCGACAGATTGGACTGATATTTAGCTATAGACCTTGGACAGCCTTCGGAAAACGCTCTTGTCTTACTCCTCTAACTGGTGATGGATCGGACTGATATTTGGCTTTGACCGCAGACTGATATCTGACTACGTTTGTGAGTACTTGACTAAAAAAGAAAAATATGGATACTCCCATGTCCAAAAAGACTTTTAAACGCTGCAAAAAATGTAAAGCTAAGTTGCGCTCCCAAGATGCCCATAGTTTGTGCTTGCTGTGTTTGGGTGAGGCTCATAACAGCTCAACGTGTAAAATCTGCCAGGCCTTCTCCAAGCAAACTCAGATAAACCGTGAATTGAGCTTGAGGGCTTTTATTTATGACGACGTTCTCACAGCGCCATCTACATCGAAACCGTCTCCTCAATCACATGGCTCAAGGGACCTGGAATCTAACCAATCTAAAACCTCGATGCCCATTGGTAAAGCCCCACACACCTTGAAGAGGCAGGAGGGAAAGATGGCTTCCTCAATTGAACCCACCAAAAAGACCCGGAAACCTTCGACATCAGCTTCGACTCTGTCTCCGTCCTTAGCTCAGGACATACTCCTTGTCTTGATATCGAGACTATCAACACCGACATACATGGCATCAAAGGCTCGTGCAGCTTCAACAAAGTCTCCAACTTTGATGTCGAAGCACCCACCGTTGAACTCAGGAGAGACTTTGACATCGAAAAATCCATCGATGCCGGTAGAATCCTTGGTGTTGACACACCTGACGGAGGCCATTACAACATTGACCCCGTTGATATCGACCGTGCCTCCGATTGTCACATCACCAACCTTGAGGCAGCTGATACCAGCGGGGGATTTAATGCCAGCACCGACGCCGATAAGATCCCCTTCAACAACGAGGAAAGATGAACAACCATCAACCCTTCATACCCCAGCTTTGATCTCTATGGTCACTCCTCGGTTTAGAGCGCCGATGACATTTGCACTTGAACAAGAGGACCTTGATGACACTGAGGGAGCAACGTTGGATCCCAGTGCAGCTCAGTCTCTACTGAACATGCTGGAGTCCAATACAACTATGCCATCAACCTTTAAGGGTTTTCCACAAGTGGAGGAAGAGGAGCCTTCTGCTCCTACGAATCCCACCTCTAAAGTGCTGTCCGCGACCCAACTTTTGAAGGCGACACCTTGGCACACCTGCAGCTTCAGCCATGCAACTTCTCCATCGAATGAACCCGCCTTGCCTGGCACTACTTCCCCTGGCTTGGCATACGACTTTGGTGAGAGCAGGGTATGGCGGCTGGATTCTTTACCAATTCAAACATTGTCAGCAGGAGATGCGCATTCAGCCCCAAACTGGAAGATTCAGACTACTGCGACGCAGACCCAGGTCGTAATCTCAACAAAATATACTCAAACTGCGAGACTGCAATTATCTTTCATGGCGATACAAACAGAGAGTGTTGGCCCATCTAGCCCATCACATTGACCAGTGACGCCCCTGGCACTCTCCTTCACCACGTGCTTCAGATGACAGTCACCATGGGTCCTCCAACTTTAAATCTGACACTGAGACCGTGGAGGCTGATCCTTCCCCAGATGTGGCCACACCATCTCATGTCTCACCAACAGAAGAGCTAAAAGCATATCTTCTCCATGTTGAAAACATGGCTACAGTGTTGGGTCTCGACCTCACTTCACAGGTCAAAAATGATTGATGACCCCGTGTATAATTTTATGGCTCGCTCTCAAACGGCCCAACCAGTCGCATTGCCTCTCCTTCTGATAATATCGAATGCTGCACAGTGTGCGTGGGAAGTTCCCCATACGTCCAACCCGACTTCAAAGCAACTGAAGTTCTCTATCGGTTCCAGGAACAGGACAATACCTACTTGTTCAAGCACCCTGTGCCTAACTCTTTAGTAATTGATTGTGCTACCACCTCATGTTCCGGCAGGCGACACCCCCCTCCTGCTGATAAAGAAGACAGGAAGCTGGACCTTTTGGGCAGGAAACTTTATTCCACCTCTTGCCTCTCCGTCAAGGTGGCCAATTATTCGGCCTGTATGGCAAAATACAGTTACTGTCTATGGGAGAACTTAGAGAAAGACCTGGACACGCTTTCTCTTGACCAGTTAAAAGCCCAATTCAGAAAGACACTACAAAGAGCGGGCAATCTGACGTGTCAGCAGCTGAGCACTGCCAAACATTTGGCAGAATCCGCATCGCGGTCCATTACAGCAACAGTCACCCTAAGACATCATGCTTGGCTATGTTTGGCCTCTCTCCAACAGGACATGAAAGATAAGATCGAAGGCCTTCCATTTGATGGCAAGGGCTTGTTCTCTGAAGAGACTGATGCAACAATGGAGAAGATGAAAATATCGAAATTCACCACAAAAACCTTCACTTCTTCTTCGGCTTCTACGTGATATGCTTCAAAACAAAGATCTTATTTCTGGGCCAAGTCTTCCTATAGGCCTCAGGAACGAAGGGATTACCGGAAAATCTACCAACCCTTTTTGAAGCGGGTTTCCCAACAGAAGAATAAATACTCCTCTACCCCGTGTAACAAACAGGGAGAGGGCAACAAGCAGCATCTTTGAGATCCAGGAGAGCCCATCGTCACCACTGACACTGCTGGATCATTTCCTATATCACACCCCTCAAAACAACAGGGAGGAAGGGTTGTTGGCCTACAACACTGATTTGCCAACCCGACAGCCATCACCACCACCAGATTAGCAAGTCATGCACAAGCATGGCGCCACATAACATCAGATCGGTGGGTCTTGAAAATTATCCTGTCTGGCTATGCAATTGAGTTCAAAACTCGCCCTCAATTTCGGGGTCTACACTTCACGAAGGCAACCCCTGCCTTACTTCAGGAAACACAAGAACTCCTGCAAAAGCAAGTGACAATCCGTGTGTGATGGGCTCAGAGGCAGGAGGGGTTTTACTCCCGCTGCTTCCAGGTACCAAAGAAGGATGGAGGACTCCAACCTATAATGGTCCTCAGACAACTCAACAAATTTGTCCGAGTGAAAAGGTATCAGGCGACAGCGTTACAGGACATCCTACCACTTCTGTATCAGGAGTGGTGGCTAGTGACGTTAGATCTAAAGGATGTCTATTTTCACATAGGAATCCGTCCTTCCTACCGAAAGTACCTGAGGTTCACTGTGGGCAACACAGTCTATCAGTACCAAGTTCTTCCCTTCGGACTCTGCACTGCCCCATGTGTATTTACCAAATGCATGGTGGTAGTAGTAGCTCATCTCAGAATGAGAGGCCTGAAGATATACCCTTTTCTCAACGATTGGCTCCTGACATCAGGAGACAAATGAGAGTTACTTTCACAGATAAAGAATATGTTGAAGCTTCTCCAGGCCCTGGGAATCCAGGTCAGCTGGAAAAAAATCACATCTGACTCCAATGACGACCATATCCTACATAGGAGCCATTCTGGATACGGATGCGGGGAGGGCTTTTCTACAAGAAGACCACTATCTTGCCATTACCAACTTAATATGGCAGTTTCAATCCACCCCACTGCAGCCGGCTCAGCAGATCCAGTGCTTCCTGGGACTAATGGCTTCCTGCAAGTCAATGGTTCATTACACTCATCTAAAGATGAGGAAGCTTCAACTATGGTTCCTATCCTCCTTCCATCTGGACACGGACAGCCCCAAGAAACAACTTCAGGTCCCACTACCAATTTTATGTTCTCTATCCTGGTGGACTCAGAGGCTCAATGTACTGAGGGGAATCCCTTTCCATCTGCAACCCCCATCTATGTGGGTGACAATCAATGCCTCCCTCAGGCTGGGGGGGGTGCATTACAATGCCGGATTGGCACAAGGACTATGGACAAATGCCCAGCACCTACTTCACATAAATTTCCTGGAGTTACTTGCGGTTTTTCAAGCCATGAAGGCCTTCCTCCTGATGCTCAGAGGTCGGGTAGTGCAACTGCAGTTGGACAACACCACTGCAATTGCTTACATCAACCGACGGGGGGCGGGGGGCGGGCAGTCTCCAGGTCTCTTTGCAGGCTCAGCATTCAGATTTGGCATGGGTGCATCAAGAATAGCATCACCCCGTAGCCCTGCACATCAAGGGGACAGACAATGTTCTGGCAGACAACCTAAGCCCCTCGTTCTTGACGGACACCCGTCATGAATGGGAACTCAACAACCTCTACTTGTGGCCGATTTGTGACCAGTGGGGGTTCCCGGAAGTAGACTTCTTTGCTACAGTACAGAATGCAAAGTGCAAGCGCTACTACTCCAGAGCAGGCCACGACCCTTTCTCCATGGGAAATGCCTTCCAGATGGAGTGGTCACAGTACCTGAGTTACATGTTCCCACCGTTGTCCTTGGTGAGCAGAGTTGTAGCAAGGATTCTAAGAGAACCTGTGAGGTGCATTCTGGTCACGCCGTGGTGGCCCCGCCAGGCGTGGTTTCCACATCTACTCAGACTCTCCTCTCACACCTACAAGAGGCTTCCGGCACGTTCTGATCTTCTGATACAGGATGACGGACAGGTCCTACACCCATATGTTCTCACGCTACAACTCACGGCGTGGAGGATCAGCTTCTGAAAAGAATCTTTCTAAATGAACAAAAACCCTCCACAAGAAAGAATTACGCGGGGAAGTGGAAGCGTTTCATCTCCTATGCCACAAGGAATGGGTTCTGCCCCATTAAAGCATCTTTATGACAGGTCCTCCTCTACCTTACCACACTTAAAGACCACAAATCTTTCCAATGAGTCCATCAAAGTACACCTAGCAGCACTATCTGCAAAACATCTGGGCTGGGATGGCAAAACAGTTTTCCCCCATCCTTCTTGCAAAAGCTTCCTGAAGGGTCTTAATAATCTGTATCCGCCCTTCTGTCAACCAGTAGAACAATGGAGCATATCCTTGGTCCTTTTGGCTTTAATGGAACCTCCTTTTGAGCCGATGAAATCAGCAAGTATGAAACTAACATCCTTGAAAACTGCCTTCTTGGTGGCTATTACCACGGCTCGTGGGGTGAGCAAACTTACAGCTCTCCGCATGGATGTTCCATACGCCCGTTTCTATCTGGACAAGGTACTCCTACGCCCTGACATCTCCTTCTTGCCGAAGATTGTGTCGGACTTCCATATAAACCAAGACATTGTTCTACCTACTTTCTTTCATTCCCCAACTTCACCTTTAGAAAAGGCTTTGCATTCTTTAGACGTGTGCAGGGCTCTGCTGTTTTATCTCTCAAACACCAAAGCTCTGTGGAAAACAAAGAAAATGTTTCTTTCATATAAGGGGAACACAGTGGGCTAAGCCTTGTCACAACAAAGACTCTCACACTGGCTGGTAGAAATTATCTTGCTAGCCTACATGGCTCAAAAAATTCAACCCCCAAAGTCTGTAAGAGCACATTTAACTAGGGCTTATGGGGCTTCAGCAGCACACCTATCTGGTATATCCTTCCAGGACATCTGTAAAGCTGCCACCTAGTCTTCTGAACAGCCATTTGTGAAGCATTATGCTATTGACTTGCAGTCTGCGGCGGAGGCAAACTTTGGGAGAGGTGTTCTTAAAAGGGTGTTGCAGTGATTCTACTGCTCCCTCCTTTACGGAGCTAACTAAACACCCATTCTAATGGATTCGACGGATCATGCCCCAGATACAGGTTGCTCACCTGTAACTGATGATCTGGTAGTGATCCATTGATACCCATTAGACCCTCCCGAACCTCCCCTCCGCAGTAGTACTTGCCTTTTGTCAGTAGAAATTACCTGTTACATCACACTTCACGACTGCTTCAGTGGTTTCCAAGGAACCGAGGTGCCTGCGCTTCCTCCCGCCTTAAATAGCCACGTGGGGTGGGGCGCAGGCACTGTAAGGAGCTGTGGAACTTGACACCAAGAGGCTTCCGCGCAGGCACAGAACCCATTCGAATGGATATCAACGGATCACTACCAGATAATCAGTTACAGGTGAGCAACCTGCTTCTTTATCCAGACATCGAGACCTTCCCAGGGACCTGGAATGGCTGAATTTTATTATTAATATTGTTGTTATTATTATAGATATCATTGCAAAATATAGGCTGTTCCCAGTAAAGTTGTTTTTTGTAGTTGACTGAGTTGACATTATTATTATTAATTATTTCCTCCCCCTGCACTTGATTTCTATAGCGCCCTTCCAAAAATGGCTCAGGACGGTTTACATAGAGAAATAAACAAATAAGATGGAGCCCTGTCCCCAAAGAGCTCACAATCTAAAAGAAACATAAGATAGGCACCAGCAACACTCACTTGAGGTACTGTGCTGGGGTGGATAGGGCCAGTTACTCTCCCTCTGCTAAATAAAGAGAATCACCACGTTAAAAGTGCCTCTTTACCAAGTTAGCAGGGGTTATATAGATAGATATAAAAAGCCATTGTCTGTAGTTACGACATTAACTGTAGTCAAGCCCTGAAAGGCAGCCATATTTGTTTGCTCTCGTAGTAAAGGGATTTGCACCTTAAGGATTTACATCAGACATTCCTAAAACTAAAGTGCCCATCCAAGGAAAACATAATTTGGCAAGGCCAGACTGATCCACAGGAAAAACCTACTATAGGACAGACCCAGAAGACAAAATGATAGAACATGATGTGTCATCTACAGTTCCCTGTTAAAACCAGTCACATCATCAATGACCATCCTGCACAGTGACATTTCTCACACAGTGGAGGAGCGTATCATTCACAGGTTGAACTTCCCACTTGTTTTGTTTGCTTGTTTCATTTGATTTCTATACTGCTTTTCATTAAAATCTCAAAGTTGTTTACAATATAATGAAAACAATGCACAATCAAAATACAAAAAGTATAGATATTAAATATAAATTTAAAAATAATCTCTGTTTAAAAATTTAAAAACTTATATAAAACAGTACTATATAAAACACATGTTCTATGGAGAGAGGGCCATACAAATCGATTTGTTTCACATGAGACAGACCCTCCCAGTTTTGGTCTTGTCTTGCTTGTATTAGGCCTCCTTGAGATCTGTTGAAGGGAGTTTATCGACCTCAGGGTTTCAATCAGTTTACTGTCAGTGGGTGAGTGGGAGATTGTCACTTCACTAAACTCAGTTCATTGGGCCAGACTACATTTATGCCCACTACAGTGGACACTGCTTCTGCTGCACCAGAGAGCAATTTTATTAGATTTTTATATTGCCTCACCCATATGACTCTAGATAGTTCACAAATATAAAAACAGATAAAAAACAAATAACTTACTTTAAAAAAATTAAAATCCAGTTTAAAAACATTTCAGTAATCATTAAAGCCCAGGCCAAAAAGATGTTTTTAGGACTCTTTTAAAGACTTCTAAATCTCTTAAGACTTAAGATTGGCATATATCTTGGCTGCATTCACAGCAAATGCTCTGTTCTGCAAGATTTGCAGAGCAGTGTTACAAGATCTTCAGGAGGCTTATTGGCTAACACCCTCCATGACTATGTTTTGGCTCAGATGGGGGAAATCAGCATCAAATGGTGCAGACCTGTGAACAGCAATAAAAATAGCTTAAGAGCTGTGTAAGACAGGCAGCCACAACATGGACACACTGGAAAGAGAGAGTGTAAAGACGTGACTTTGAAAACAAAGAGTTGCTTTATTGAGGGGTAATGGAGTACAGGAAATGAAAAAGTGGTTAGTTAGGCATGTCACCAAGTTGCTATACTAGGAAGGGGGATAGAGGTCTAAGGGTGAGAGAGTAAAGGAAAGCCCTTTGTCATATCTGCCTATATTTCGCTGGTGGGAATCTGTCTGGATAGTGATCCACAGCAGTCATAAATATTGGAGGGTTCTGCGCCTGCGCAGACCACTTCAGGTAAAATTCGTTTGCTCCTCAAGATGCCTCCAACTGCCCGCTGCACATGCTCCAAGTCCTCTTATATCGGTGGTTAGGCATCCCACTTTCAGTTTCTTGTTGGCTGGCTTTTTAAAATAAAGTTGCTTGCGCTTTGCTGCAGGGATGGCTGCGGAGGGGTTATGAATGTCGTGGATCACTACCAGATCATCTCTTACAGGTAAGCAACCTCTTTATCTGGATAGTGATCCACAACAGTCATAAATATTGGATGATTTACTAACTTCCCTGTTGGTGGCGGGAGCCACAAGATACTGTAGCACCCTTTTAAGTACTGATCTTCCAAATTTGGCCGCCACAGCAAAACATCTTCCTATAAATCAGTCATCAATAATGGCAAAATTCAGAAAGCCAGTGGGATAACATTTCATTAGCCCTGGACACAGCTGCTGACTTGAAATTCACCATTCTTAAACAAAGGAGCTTCAGTGTATAATAATGTAGAATTTATCAGTTCAATTCTTGTTGGTTTGGCTTGAAATGATTGGGTTTCCTCTCCCACTATAGGTGTGTGTTAATTTTTTTAGCAAATCTAATAAGATGGTGTTATCACTAAGTACTGCTGTTGTGAATTGTCACCATCCCTTTGTATCTTGCAATTCTTGGCTGCTTGGCTTCACTGATTACACTTTTCCATCTCTGCATCCGTGTGTGTGTGTTTGTGTCTACCAACTGGAGATAACACTTTATGCATCTGATGACATGGGCTCTAGACCATGAGAGCTTATGCTGTAATAAATGTATTTGTCTTTAAAATGTCACACAAGGAACTGATTCTTGTTACACGTTGGCTTTCAGAGTATTGGATTCTTGCCTCTAGTGTCCCTGTTGGCAGAAATACTGTTGCTGCAGGGAGAGTAAAAGTGGGAGAGGCAGCACAACAGAGGATGTGGAGGCAATTATTTATTCTTCGTCCTCTGTGAAACTGCTGCTATCACTGCCCAAGGATAGCCTGAGTTATAGGAAATCTGCTACACCAGTGAAACCTATCCAACTGGCATACACTTTGCTAGTTAACTAGTATACTTTCTGTATTGTGGCATGATTTTCTCAATTTGGGTTTGTGGTAATTTTGAAATAGTATATTGAAACTGGGTATTAACAGCTTAGTTAACGTGTTCTGAAATACAGTCTCAAACTGCTCTGCTTCGTAGTTCTTTCATGGCATCAGTTCTTGTATGTTCTGCCGTAGGAAAAATATTTCTGAATGAAATTATAAATTTCTGTAAAATATTTAAAGAAAATTAAGTATATTCCAGGTTTTTCTCATAGGTCTTTCATCTGCCTTCTGTAATATTTTCAATGCAGAACTAAGAAGCTTTTAAAAGCAGCTGAAAAGAAACTGAAAGATAGCGAGAATGGAGAGTGTTCATCTCAAACGAGATTTCAAGAAGTTAAAAAAAGATACGTGGACACTCAAGTTGAAAAATTAAGAACAAAGGTATATTATAGTGTTTACTTTATAAAAGGAAATTGTATTAAGCTGTTTTACATAAAGTATCTACAAGATCTAGATCTTTAATGTGATCCATAGTACATTAATAATCCTGGGTTCTGTACCTGCGCAGGACCTTGTGGGTGGAATGTTCAAGCTTCTCGTGGTGTTCAAGAACCACCTCTCATTCTCAGTTTATTTTATTTTGATGGTTAGAGTACCTCCTTCTTTAGTTCCTTTGCGATCACCTTAGTGTTCACCTAGTCAAACTCTGCTCCTCGTCAGATTTGGTTCTGCTTTTTTAAAAAATGAGACCTACACTGTTGTGAGTTTTACTACTTAATTAGAAGTTCGGACTGGCTTTGGACTATGCTCTTGGTTTGGATGTTGACTTAGTTAATTTGGCTTGAACTGTTATTTCGGAATGACACAGCTTGTTTCCCAACTTACTCTTTTCTTAGTAGACCAGAAGAAAACGTTTAAAAACTGCAGGGAGTGCGGTGGGAAATTGCCCTCTACCAATCACTACAACTCCTGTCTCTCATGCTTGGGTGAAGATCACAGTACCCAGACGTGTAAAATCTGCAACCTAAGCCTTCAGTGTCAAGCACAAGTTCGACCTTGAGGGAGCTTGAGCTTCAGTTCAAGTGCTTGGCTGATATAGCTCGGGTTCAAGTGCCTGGCTTGATGTGTCAAGGGATTCCACCTTGGTAGCGCACCACATAAGAAGAATAAAGGAACCTCTGATGAGGACGCGTGCCTGACTTCTCCTTCAAAGAAACAGAGAACACATGAGATGGAACCATGTTTGGGAACCTTTATTGAAAAGCAGTATATAAATATTTATCATCAATTTCAATGTCATAGAAATCCCTTCGGTCTCCATCTCTATTTACAGTCCAGCCTTCTAAGCCTCAAAGCACTCAGACACCGAGTCAAACATGGCTATTGAAAAAGATATCGGAGTTTGTGTCTAGTTAACGAGTAAACCTGCTTCTACCAACCAACTTGTAATGTTGACACATGTTAATGGTGCCTCTGGTGTTGACAGATAATCACTCTCGACCTCTAGATCATCCATCTCCTTTGACATTGATTATTAATGTTGAGGAGGACATGCTGACGGAATTAGTACAGAGGCCATGTCACACAGTGACATATTCTCTACTTTCTCTTCTGGATTCAGCAGAAACCATCCTGTCAATGTCAGCATTCAAAGGCTTCATAAGCCAGGGTCTGGATGTTGAGGACAACATGGAGACGGAACTTATCCCTATTCCTAAGAGTCCCTTGATGTTACCGACTAAGTACTACTCATGTTCCATGCACATGGCATCTGGAGACACACAAGGAGCTCCATCACACTGCTGTCATTGTTGCACATGCACTGGGTACTGGAGTTCACCAATATCATTGGATTGCTCATACCACCACACTTGTCTGCAAGGTCGATCAGCAATTAAAGAGTACTGCTGCTCTATATTGCTATTCTTGCCTTATGATTTCAAGTAATACAGGCAATGGAATGCTCAGAAGTCTACATTCATGGTACAAATGTGATCTACACGTAGTGATTCCTTACCACAATTTACTGCTCAGAGGTGAGGCCCTCCAGCTTTGGAAGTGCAGTCTGGATTTACAAGTTTCAAAATCCCTGCTACTGTGACTGCAACTTTCTTGACCAGAATTCAGGAGCCAACCCCTGAAAGCACTCTTCCTTTCTGCTTAAACACCCTTTGCCTAATTTCTTTAGTTATTGGTTGTGCGACAAGCACTAAATCCACTCACGACCATTGCACCATAGTGGACAAGGAAGGACGGAAGATGGACACTATGGGCAGAAGAGTCTATTCCACAGCCTCTCTTTTGATCAAAATAGTAAATTACATGGCCTGGTATGGCTAATTTCAGCATTCAGTTTGGGATAACTTATTCAAAGTTATTAAGAACCTGCCAGAAGATTTTCAACTAAAGTTCAAAGCACCTTTGTAAAGTCTGTTGACATCACTAAATGACACCTCAGCACAGCAAGAACTTGGCTGAGACAGAGTCCAGGCCACTTGCCACCGCTGTGTCTCTAAGGTGCCATGTGTGGCTTAGGTCTGTAAATCTACAAGCGGACATGAAAGACAAGATTGAGAACCTTCCCTCTGATGGGAAGGGGTTATTAAATGACAAAATGGACACCATGATGGAGAATTATTAAAAGTCCAAATACAACCACAGAAAGTACTTCTGATTCATGGTAGGAAGTGCAGTGTACCAGTACAATATGCTCCTGTTTGGATTGCCCCCTGCACCATGGGTCTTAAAGAAGTGCATGGCTGTCATCATTGCACACCTGAGGACAGAAGGAATTTCAATCTTTCCATTTCTAGACGACTGGCTCCTGACTGCTTGCAGCACAAAAAAGTTATGTTCTCTGATACAGTATGTTCTATATCTCCTAGAAGTCCTAGAATCCAGGTAAATTGGATGAAGTCCAACTTGCACCCTGTCAAATGGCTTCAGTACATAGGAGCAATATTAGAAACAACAAAAAAGGTATACTTACCAGAAGAGAGAGAAATTTTAATAGGAAATCTGGTACAATCCTTTGGGAAAACACCACTTCAGCAGGCACATCATATCCATAGACTTCTAGGATTGATGGCATCCTGCAATGCAACAGTTCTGTATGCACACTTAAGGATGCGCCCCCTTTAGGTATGGTTCCTGTTTCTCTTCAAGCCAAACATATACAGTCAGCAGTAACTCCTAGACATCTCTACAAAAGTTCTATCATCTCTGCGATGGTGGACCTCCAAAACAAATTTGTTAGCCGGAGTTCCCTTCCAGCTCCTGTCCCCTGTAAGAGTCACCACCGATGCGTCCCTCTGCAAAGATTGCAAAACACAGGGCACCTGGATCTGCCATCAACGGCAATTACACAAAAACTTCCTAGAACTGATGGCAGTGTTCCTTGCACTGAGATCTTTCCTCCCACTTATAAAAGGGAAGATTCTACTGGTGGAACAACAACGCTACTGCCATTGCATACTTAAACAGACACAGAGGTACAGTTTCCTGGTCACTATGCACCCTCAGCATATAATTGTGGGACTGGTGCATGGTCCACCGGATTACACCAATTGCTTTATATATAAAAGGAACAGAAAATGTTTTTGCAGATAATTTGAGCAGAGTGACACTTGGAGTACAAACCCACAAGTGGGAGATTCATCACAAATACTTAGAACAAATCTTCCAACGCTAGGGAACTTCTATAGACCTCTTTGGGAGAAAACTCCCAAACTACTGCTCATGGGCAGGTGTCAGGAGGAACTCAGAAGGGGGTGCATTTCAGGAACATGGGGAACGAACTGTTATATGCACTTCCTTCTTTTCCTGTGATAAGCAGAATTCTAGCCAAAATTCTACAAGAGAACACAGCTTGCATATTACTGCCCCACTGGTGACCATGCTAGGCATGATTTCCAGTTCTACTACTCCTGTTGGGCAGAAGGTACTGGTGAACTGCCATAACATCTGGACTTACTATTTCAGGACAGGGGTCAGATACTTGATCCAGATCTACACAGTCTATAGCTGACAGTGTGGAGGATCAGCTGCTAGATAAAAGGAGGAATTATGCCCATACGTGGGGGGGAATTAAGAGCTACGTTTCCATTAAGGACTTTCTTCCTGAAGAGGCCACTGTGAGACAGTTCGATATTTGATTACTCTAAAAAAAGAACCACCTCAGGGCTGGCTAAAGTTCCCACTAAAGCAATATCTCAACATAAAGGATGGGATGGCCATACTGAGCTCTCCCACTGTGATTGCAAAAGATTTTGTAAAGGCCCAAATAATCCTTGTCCCCCAATACATCAACCAATACAACTATGGAGTCTATCCACACTCACAGGGAAACCTTTTGAGCCAGTGGCAACTATCCCTATGAAACTGGTCACATTGAGGACTGCCTTCCTGGTCACCATAACTATGGCAAAGAGGGTCCATGAGTTAGCAGCCTTATGAGCTGATGCTCCATATAGGAGTTCTTCCCAGAAAAGGTAGTTATGCAAATAGACCCAGCTTTCCTGCCAAAGGTGGTGTCTGACTTTCATCTGAATCAAGATATTGTGCTTCCAACTTTTTCTAGGAGTCCCAACACACCTTTGGAAACATCCTTGGATGTGAGGAGAGCACATCCTGTTTTACTTGGATAGGACAAAGTCATTTTGAAAGGGCAGGCGGCTATTCATAGCCTAAAAAGGTAAAGCGAAGGACCAACCTATCTCACAACAACGTATGTCACATTGGCTTGTAGAGCTCATATCAGTGGCCTACAAAACTCACTGTTGAGCCTCCACGTACCATTAGAGCACACTCAACTAGAGCCTATGCAACTTTGGCAGCTCATCTGTCCAGGATTCAAACCAGAGGCAGTGACTTGGTAATCTGACCTTCCCTTTGTGAGACTTTATACACTTGATGTCCACTTTGCTGCAGCTGCCAATTTTGGGAGAGGTATTTTAAAGAAAGTCTTACAGTAACTTACTGCACCCACCATCCTAGGTAAGCTTACTAAATACCCAGGATTATGAATGTCCCATAGATCATGTTAAAGATAAACAGGTTGCTTACTTGTAACTAATGATTTTTAAGTGATCCGTAGACATCCATAAGACTTCTCATCCTCCCCACAGCAGTAACAAAAAAGAAAAGAAAAAGAAAAATTATTAGTCTATGGACTTAAATTTGCAGGATGATCATCTGGTGAAGCAGTTGTCCAGGGACCAAAGAAGGAGGTGCCAAAATCATCTAAAATAACAAATGTGCTGAATATGATAGGCAGTTCTTGAGTACCATGAGGAGCTTCAGCATTCCACCCACAAGGTCCTGTGCAGGGACATAACCTCAGATTATGAATGTCTATGGATCACTTAAACATCATTATTTACAGATAAGCAACCTGTTTTTCTTTTCTAAATTTAAAAGAAAAAATTAACTTTTAACTGAAGTGACATATTTTATTAACTGAAGTGACATGTTGACTGAAGTGACAATTTTCAGGATTGTTGTTTTGTATGAACAAGACTGGGCAGGCTGAAAGTAGGCGTTATGTCACTAAAATGGAAACACATAAATTAGTGTATACTAATGAGAGTGATCAGGTACTCGGAGATACAGAGTATCGGCAAAACATTATGGAATTCCAGAAATGCATTTAATTTGGAAAAATGGCAGTGTATTCAGTACATCCAAAATCTTCCCTTTAAGATGAGGGTTAAGATGCTTTTGGTTTTCACTTATGCTCTAAAAAGCATGGAAACTGCATGATCTGGATCGTGATCCGTTGATTCCATAAGTAGATGGGTTCTGCGCCTGCGCAGGCACCTCTCGGGCCGACTAGGTAGCTCCTCGCGACGCCCAACCGCCCTTCTGCACGTGCTACTGATCACTACTTATACTGGGCGGTGGGCGTCTTCCGTTAGTTTCTGTTTGACCGCCATAGCGTTCAGACCTCGTTTGGGCTCCTCGGTAGCAAAAAAGTAATTTATTTTCTTGACGGATATTATCGGCTATTTGGACTTTGGACTGTGTTTTTGGACTGGAATAAGGCTTTACGGACTAGTTTTGGAGAAAGATCGGACGGATTTTTTTGGATTGACCTGGACTGTTAACGACAAACGCTTGAGAAATGGAGACAAAAACGACCTTCAAGCGATGTGTGAGGTGTCGGGCTAAGTTGCCCTCCACCGACCACCACGATTCCTGTCTGCTATGCCTAGGAGAGGAGCACAACACAGGGGCTTGCAAGATCTGTTGTGCCTTCTCTAAGCAGACGAGGACAAACCGAGCTCTGCGTCTGAGAGCGGCCCTGTATGAAGACGCGCTGCGCCCTCCCACCCCTCGACCTGAAACACTGTCGACATCGGCATCGGGGAGGGAGGTACACGGAGCTGTAGATTCACAGTCTAAAACCGTGTCCACCGCTACACCTTTTAAGAGACCCTTGCAGATCTCTTCTAAGGAACAGAAGCGGCGAGAAAAGAGGCTTCGTCAGGAGGCTGCGGAAGCTGCCGGTACGGGGCACTCTAATCGGAGTGAACATAGGCGTGAGACCCCTTCACCATCATCGGTGCAAGCTTCTAGTCCAGTAGCGGATGCTACGGCTTCGCAGAGCATGCGCACCCCGTCAGCATCGACATCGAAGCCTCCTCCGGCATCGACATCGAAGAAGCCTTCGACATCGACACCTTCGACATCGACTCCTTCGACATCGAAGCCTTCGACATCGAAGGGAGAGCAAAGAGGAAAGGATCGCTCGGCTGCGACACCCTCGACATCGAAGGCGAGCAAGACTAAAGCCTCCTCGACATCGAGGCCGAGTGAGGCCTCTCATCTGAGAAGGCGCCACTCACTGTCGCCAGCTCATACACCACAGCAATCTCCATCAACCCCAAGGCAACAAGGTAGCCAACGCTCTGATGGGAGCGCAACTTCGGCTCTCAGGAAGTTGTTGGACTCTGGTCCTAACACTCCAGCTGAGTCCACTTTTCAGGGTTTCCTGAGTGCCGGATTGGACGATGAAGAGGATGATGAGGAAGCGGTAGAGAGTCCTCCACCTCCTAAGACTCCATCACTTTCCCCAAGGGCTGCGGCTGAGAGCTTACTTCAATCACCCATGGCTGTAGTGCAACCATTGGCAGGCGTCGCGGATGGGAGTATACGCCACCCCACTTCACAGCCTGAGCACACTTGTGGTTTCAGACATTCTTTGCCGCATGACTATGCTGAGTACCTAAGGTGGAAGGCCATGCAACCTGCCCTACAACAACCGGTGGTGAGAGGTGATGTGTCACCTGCACCTGGGAATGGAGAAGGTGTACAAGACACCCCCCGGGAGGAGCAGGCTGTGCCTGTGAGGGCGCCACAGGACAAGCCTAGTGGAAAGCGAAAGAGAAAGAGCACCCCGCCTCCTCCAAGTCCTTCATCCAAGGAATCGTCTCCAACTTCGACGCAACGGGATTTTGAGTCTGACTATTCAGATTCAGATCACGCCAGTCGGCAGGTGGAGCCTTCATCTGAGGTTCCACCGCGTTTATCAAGATCCCCAACAGAAGAACTCAAGGCCTACCATTCCCTAATCAGAGAAATGGCAGAGGCATTGGGTTTGGACTTGCAACTACCTGAAACGGAGTCTGCTGACCCTGTGTACAACATGATGTTTCAGTCGAAATCTTCCCACCCTGTTTCTCTACCAATGATCCCTGCCATTGCCAAGGCGGCTAAATCAGCATGGGACAGCATACAATCGGCTAATCCGACATCAAAGCGCATAGAAAACTTATACAGGATCCTTGATGAAGAGAATACGTACCTGTTACGCCACCCGGATCCTAACTCCATGGTGGTGGATTGCGCGTCAACATCAAAAGGCAGCCGCCGGCATACAACTCCTGCGGACAAGGAGGGGAGGAAGATAGATGTTTTGGGTCGTAGATTATACGCCACATCGAGCCTAGCTATACGAATAGCAAATTATGCAGCTTGTATGGCTCGGTACACCCATCTGCTGTGGGACAGGGCCAATTGCATACTGATCGCCCCGTGGTGGCCACGTCAAGCGTGGTTTGCCCTGCTGCTTCGCCTGTGCAGAGGAGACTTTTACCGTCTACCAGCAGTGTCGGATCTCCTGCAGCGGGCGGAGGGAAGGATACTACACCCAGAAATCCAAACACTGAAATTAACAGCGTGGAGAATAAACTTCTGAGAACTATTCTGTTGAATAGTAGACGGAAGTCAACTAGGCGTAGTTATTTATGTAAATGGAGAAGGTTTAGGGCATTTGCAAAATTAAATAAGTTCAATGCAAAGCGGGCATCAGTGCGCCAGGTTTTGCTGTATTTGACAAGTCTAAAATTAAGGGGCTTAGCAAATGTTTCTTTGAAGGTACATTTGGCAGCTTTATCTTCTAAACTCCCAGGATGGGATGGAAAGACTGTATTTACACATCCCGAATGTAGAAGGTTTATGAAGGGGCTGAATAATATGTACCCACCGCTTAAGGAACCTTTAGAGCAATGGAGTTTGTCATTGGTTCTTTCAGCATTGACAGAACAACCGTTTGAACCACTGCATGAGGCTAGCCTGAGGTTGCTAACACTTAAGACTGCATTCCTCATAGCAATAACCACAGCGAAAAGAGTGGGTGAATTGTCTGCGTTGAGAGCAGATAAGCCTTACACCCTGTTCTACCCACATAAAGTAGTTATGAGGCTTGATCCTAGTTTCCGCCCTAAGGTAGTCACAGAGTTCCATCTGAATCAGGAGGTGGTCTTGCCGACCTTTTTTAAGGACCCACAGACAACATTGGAGATAGCGCTTCACTCGTTGGATGTACGCAGGTGTTTGTTGTACTATTTGAAAGGGACAAAAGAATTCAGAAAGACAAATAAGCTGTTTGTGGCTTACAAGGGCAAGTGTAAGGGAAAACCAGTGTCTAGACAGCGTATTGCACATTGGTTGGTGGAGCTGATCCTATTAACTTATAGGCTGCAGGGGGTTACCCCACCTAAGACAGTAAGAGCTCACTCTACCAGGGCTTACTCGACATCAGCAGCTCATCTTTCCGGCATTAAGATGGATGACATCTGTGTGGCTGCAACCTGGTCTTCACAGCAGCCGTTTGTAAAACATTATGCAGTGGACCTCCGCATGGCGCGCCAGGCGGAATATGGGCGAAGTGTTTTGAAAAGGGTGTTGCCATAGAAGGCATCCTTCTGCACCCGCCACCAAAGGGGAGCAGCTAACTAATCACCCATCTACTTATGGAATCAACGGATCACGATCCAGATAAACAGGTTGCTTACCTGTAACAGGTGATCTGGTAGTGATCCGTTGAATCCATAAGACCCGCCCAGAAACCAACCCCACTGCAGAAGTATGAGGCTCAGATAGAACATTGGGAAGCAGATTGCAAAGCGGTCTGCACAGAAAACTAACGGAAGACGCCCACCGCCCAGTATAAGTAGTGATCAGTAGCACGTGCAGAAGGGCGGTTGGGCGTCGCGAGGAGCTACCTAGTCGGCCCGAGAGGTGCCTGCGCAGGCGCAGAACCCATCTACTTATGGATTCAACGGATCACTACCAGATCACCTGTTACAGGTAAGCAACCTGTTTTTATGGTGCCCATCTTAACTTCCACACCCTGTTTGTATATGTGTGCTTTCTTTGTTTAGATGATTACACTTATATTGCAGCAGGCATAGACCTCACATAGGAGGAAATGCATCTTCTAAGAAAATGCGTGGCACCTGCAGTTTTTAGAAATATATGTATTAACAATAATTTGAAAATGTTTAAAAGCTGCAGCCCAATTCACTGAAGGTACCTTTTTAGTCAAAATGGTTGTATCTATTAGTCTAATCAATGCTGCAGCCCTGGTTAAAATATATATAATATCCTAACCACTACCTCTGATGGCCTACCTCTTGTAGGCTTTTTAAAAAAAAGGACACCCCCCCAAAAAAAAAAAAATCATCTAATGAGTACTGAAAACATGCATTGTCCTCCAGGAAGCACAGGATGGCAGAGCAGGGTATCCAGAATTGGTTATCTTCTCCCAGTCACTCTTGAGGCAGGGCTTATGCAAATTTGAAGTGACAGTTGTAAGCCTTGGGAGAAGAGTCTCCCTCACCCCCATTCTGATTCTGCAAAAGATGTTTAGTTCCCTGTGTTTTGAGTAATAACTTCTGTTTTTTTAGGTCAACAAGCTTTCTCACCAGCTGGACCTTAAGTCAACAAGATGTGCTCAGTTGGAATCTACAAATCACGATCTACAAGAACAGTTATCTTCTCTGAAGTTAGTTCACAAGAGTAATGAAAAACTGAAGAAACGCAATCAGCAGCTGGAAGAAGAAGTAGCTAACCTCCAACGTTACCTACAGGGTAATTTGATAGAGCATCGCCAAATAGAAAACTATAAAAGTGACATTGAAGTGCGAGCTAGACAAAATGTAAGAAAAAAACTGGAAGAAGTGAATATGTTTTTGCAGGTAAACATACTAATTTATTGCAACTCCATGCTTGAGATAACTTGCTACATTTATCGAGCCTAAAGATCTGTTTGCTGTTTAACACTTTGATTAATAAGTGCTTATTGAAAATGTGGCTATAAGCAGAAGGTATTTTTTCTTCTACATTAATAATATTAATATGTCCTAGACACAGGCAGCCTCACATGAAGTGTTAGAACAGATAAGAGCATCTAATAATGCTACTGTAAGAAATCAGCTAGAGCACAGAATTAGAGAACTGGAATTGGAGCTGGCCAGAGAGAAAAGCAGTAAGCAACACAATCTCTTTCGAGAGTCCAACCATACTGAATTGGAACAATATAAAGCTCTGTACTCAGAAGAGCAAAAAATGAGGAAGTTTTTAGGACGCAAATTAGATCGGTAAGTCAAAATTCTTGTGGCAATATAGTTATCTTCCCTGTGGTATTTCCCTGCAGTTTTTTACCCATTGTTTTTAGAATGATGCCCAGCATGACAAGATGGGGACCTTAAGCACTGTAATCTGAACCATATCAGGAAAATATGAATATCATAAATCAATTACTGGAGACATTTCAAAAGTTTGAAAACTACAGTCAATTAGTCATATTTCTCCTAGAGGCTGATGACTAGAATATGCTTGAAATAAATGCATATTATTAATAATGTGTTGAAAGAACTCTCAGGTATATTGAATTTTGATCTGGTTTTAGGAGTATTCACTATTTAGCTGGCAAAATATAAACTCCTGTTCCCAAAAATATAAGTCCTAAGATATTTTGAGTGCCTCTTTGTCTACTATCATCATCACGTCTAATTTCAAATAAAAATGGCTCTGTGCCTATCAGTTTTGGAAGAGATATGGGGCTACCCAAAGTATTAGTTTCTGTATATATAAGAAACTCCTCAGCTATGCAAAAGTATATTGAGATTGATTGATTGATTGAAACCCTCAAAACAGCTCAACAAGAATCAGATCTACAGATGTTGAAGATAAAAGAAAAAGTTGTGTATGGCGGCGGGGAGGGAATTGCCTTAGCTGTAAGGGAAAGATTGTGGGGCAGCAGAATCTGTGCCACAAGTTTAAAAAAAAAACTATCCCCCCAGTTTTCAAGAGAGAGGAAAAGAAAGAAAACCTTTTAAAACACTCCAGAAATCTCCCCTGCTATATAATGATTAAATACTGTGGGGTTTGGTTTGGTTTGGAGGGGGGGTCCTCAGACCTGACCCTTTCTGCCCTTCTGGAGGTTTCAGAGGGATGTCCTTTTCTCCTGTCCCCCATGAACCCCAAACTGCTGCAGAGTCTCTGTTCCAGTCTGGCAAGAGCTCTGGACAAGAGCTCTTCTGTAAGAGCTGAGGATATGCTGCAGCATGTTGTTGCTTCTTCCCATTTGTTCCTTCTAATTAAAAAATATGGTGGCCCCATACTTTTCAGCCAGCCAGTAAAAGAGATCCACTGACAGCATAGCTGGGGTAGGAGTGTTGCCCAGATTCTCAGAAAATATTATTTGTAGGCTTTTTTTTAAAAAGGACACCCCCTCCAAAAAAATCGTCTAATGAGTACTGAAAACATGCATTGTCCTCCAGGAAGCACAGGATATTGAAGGTGTTGGTTGGAGGGCAAAAAAGAAAAACAAGATTTTGGGGTGGAGGGAAATGGCTTGATTAAGTCAGTTACAGCTTCTGGTATGGGAAGATTTAGGGTTGGGAGTATGTACCTCATCGAGCACATCCCCTGACCCTAATCCCCTCTGTCCCAGTGTAAATTTCTAAGAGCTCTGATCACTTCTGAAGCTAAAACAGTCCAGGAGGTGGGCAAGAGGGATTAATTAGGTCCTTAGGGCAAGAGGATTTTTTTCCCCTCTGATCCTATTTAAAGCTGATTCGTGAACTAATTTGTAAAGAGGGCAGAGGTCCTTACAGCTTAAAATATCTTGAACAGAGAAGAGAAATTGGGGACTGGTGATGCATCTTGTAATGTGGACATTCCCTGGCTCCAATTTTCCTCTCTCTTCTTAACAGGGTAGGAGGAGTAAATATAGCCCCACCGCACATTGTATTTTTTCAAGATTGGGGCTATAGGAACACTTCTTCCTAGGCTCCCAAAAGGCATTCCAAAACTTTGAGATGACTTCTCCTGGAACTGCAGGCCGCATCCTTTTTCATTTTTGCTTCTTCATCAAGAGAGGTCACCTTACCCTCCCAGACCACCTCTATCTTGTGAGCAGGCTTGTGGATTTCTTTCTTGAGCTCTGCTAGCTCAGTTTTTTTTTCCCCTGCTACTCTTTTCTCTCCCCACCCACCTAATATATTCTAGAGAGAGACTGGACCCTCTTCTGGAACTGGGGGAAGGGCTTCTAGTATAATGAAATAGGAAATTAAGTTTGGGAGAATGTTTGTTTGCTTATTTGATTTATATACCGCCCTTCTAAAAATGGCTCTGTGAAGATTTTTAAAAAATGAACACCTCTCTTCCCCATGCCACATGCAGAGGCTTTAGGGGTAAGAAAAGAAAAACAGCACTTCATTTTGTGCTTGTCTGAAACCTCCCCTTTTCTGGCTACACAACAATAAACTGTTCCAATTTGAGGCCGGATCCATCCGGAACTTGTGGTCTTCAGCCTTAGATAACTCAGTGGGCGGGGGGGGGGGAGGTTTCAGAAGATGGTGGGAAGTGAAAGTTTCATTTTATTTTTCTTCCAGTCTCTTGTAAACCTCAAACAGCATTTAAAATAGAGATGTACATATCAGGCGGTATAAAAATATGATAAACGAACAAACAATAAATAAAATATCCTGCTCCACGCTGGTGGAGCCCTGATAGAAGTATTCCTCTTTAGAGCTGGGACTATATGGTAACAATTGGTTGCATGTTTTCACCCCCTTTTGATTGATTGATGGATTGCTGTCAAGTCGATGTCAACTCTTAGCGACCACATAGCTAGATTATCTCCTGGTTGATTTGTCTTCAACTTGGTCTTTAAGATCTCTCAGTGGTGCATTCATTGTTCTAATCGAGTCCACCCACCTTGCTGCTGGACGTCCGCTTCTTCTCTTTCCTTCAACTGTCCCCTGCTAACTTGGCAAAGAGGCACCTTTTAATGTGGTGATTCTCTTTTATTTAGCAGGGGGAGAGTAACTGGCCCTATCCACCCCCAGCACAGTACCTCCAGTGACTGTTGCTGGTGTCTATCTTATGTTACTTTTTTTTAGATTATGAGCCCTTTGGGGACAGGGATCCATTTTATCTAGTATATTAATTCTCTGTGTAAATAGCCCGGACCCATTTTTGGAAGGGCAGTATAGAAATTGAATGGATGAATGAATGAACTTTTCCCAGCATTATGGACTTCTCGATGGAGCTGGGTTTTCACATAATGTGTCCAAAGTATGATCATTTGAACCTGGTCATTGTTCCTTGAGTGAAATTTCTGAATTGATTTGTTCCATGATCCATTTGTTTGTTTTCCTGGCTGTCCATGGTATCCTCAAAAGTCTTCTCCAGCACCAGAGTTTCAAAGCATCAATGCTTTTTCTCTCTTGCTTCTTCAAAGTGCAGCTTTCACATCCATAGAGTGTCACAGGGAAAACCATTGTCCGAACTATTCTAATCTTTGTAGGTATAGACACATCACGGCATCTAAATATCCTTTCCAAGGCCATCATTGCAACCCTACCAAGTGCTAGTCTGCGGCATATTTCTTGACTGCTGGATCCTTTACTGTTGATGATCAATCCTAAAAGGCCCTTTTATGTATCCATTATTTTAAGATAATCAGTTATAACTACTCATGTGCTGTTTTTTGTTGTTGTTTTTACAGAGCTAATGAGAGACTAGCAGAAGCCAACGCAAAGATCCTTTATGAGCGTCAGAGGAGCAGGTCTTTATTTGCCAGTAGCTTTGTGAGTGGAAGCCTTTCTGCAAGTCCAGTCTTGGGAACAGTGCAGCTTGGAAATCTTGGCAGCAATGTAGCATTAAACAGAACTCCTAGCCTGGGAAGAGGGTTCATCAGCCCAACTGCAAATGCATTACCCTCAAAAAATAGAGCAGAAGCTTACTTGGCAAAGGTCTGTAATTGTAAATATTATTCTGTGCTTTCTGTAATGCTGCAAGTTTAGACCATGTTCACATAATCAATTACTGTGAACTAAAGTTCACAATTACTAAAGTTTCTCAAACACATTTCAGTGTTCTTTAACTCCTGGGCCATTTTGGCTAAGACTTGAAACTAAGTGACTAGAATATAAACTACTTTCTCTAAAGATAACACCTTAACTCCTCTCCTGCTTATTTAGGTGTACATTACAGGAGTAATGCCTACTGCTACTTAATGCTGCTTTGCTTGTATTAATGTTAAAGCAACCCAGCTTTCATTCTAAAGGTGCACTTTGTCCCTGTAGTGCAGAGGTTTTCAAACTGGGGGTTGGGACCCCACAGAGGGCAGGGGGTGTCCCAAAGTACTCAGGAGGGAGCTGTCAGGAGGACAAGTGCCTTACCTGACATGTCCAAGGTGTGTAGACAATCAGGGACGATGGGAAACAGACAGAGGCAGAAGCCAGAAACTCTTTGGCTCTTCTGCTAAACACAAAGCCAAGGGCACGCACAACAGGCCAGGAGACAGTTCCCTCTGGGGAGACTCTTGCTAGAACTTACCTAGAGAGTGGGCAAAGAAGTGCCATTACTGTGCTGCCCTTGGCTTTGTGTGCAGTGGAGGATCCACGTGATTTTGAGCACCTGTCCCCTTGCCTTGTCTTATCCTCTCAACCTATTCAAATCAATGACTGACATCCTGACTAACAATGTGTGAGTGTTCCTAAGATCAATGAAGCATTAGCCCCTGCACTGGTCTGCTGTGCTTCCAAAGCATAGGCACTCTTCCACTCTTGTGCAAGAGCGCAAATACTTCTTGGAGTTTGCCTGCACTCCAGGAGTGTTCTGCTAGACTGGGAAGATGTTGCTTGACCCTCAGGAGCAGGTCACATAGCTTTATATATTATTTTTAGGGGGCCATAGTATTTAAAATTTTGAGAACCCCAGCTTTATTGTAAATGTGCCCTGATAAGTAGCAAAATTAAATTAGTTTATATTTCTGCTGAATAGCAGACTAGTATTTGGACTCTGCTGTGTTCAAATAGCTCTTGAAAATTTACTTTTCTGTCCAACCTAGAACTCACATTGGAAAAGAAAGAACACTAAAAGAGTCCACTTTATAAATCTTTGAAGATATATATATATATAGCATGGTAACATTTGACTTGAAACTATTCATCATTCCAAATAAAAACGTGGTCTAAAGTATATCTATGCCTCCCCCCACCAAAGTATTTTTCAGCAGGAACTAGTGTGTTGTTTGGAGAGAAGAGGGGTGTGAACATGCAATCTTCTATACAGGGAGGAGTAAGTGTCTGAGAATATTGTTTGTATGACCTGAATACAGATTCACAGGTATAGGAGAGATGGTATGGGCTCCATGGGCCTCTGAAATCCTCAGAGCAGTGGTATGGAGCCTAAGTATCTTATAATTAGCAGATCTAGAATGGCAGTACCTCATACTAGACCTAAGCTCTGTGCTGCCTGAAGGCTGGGTTGCTTCCTTTAGGGAAGAGGGGAAGCAGAAAAGTGGACCTTAATTGAAAGCTCCAAAGGAGGACATGTGGAGATCAAGTGATTATATGATCCATTGCGTACACTGCCAACATGTCTGTTTTCCCATTCAGGTGAATGAGAAAATAGGAGGAACATGTTGGCAGATATACCATTGCTGCTTGTTTAGTAGCATGCATCATTTAGAAATACTGTGTTATAGTGTGGACTCTACCAAAGAAAACCACAGGGCTCTGTGGGCGCCAGGAGTCAAAATCGACTTGACAGCACACTTTACCTTTTTACCTTTAGTGTGGATTTGTACCATTAATATTTGATTGTTTTCCACAGGGTATTCCCTTTTAGTTATTGAAAGTTTTCAGAATAAATTACAAGTTGGGAAATTTTAAAAGCTAAAAACCAAAATGAATCAATTCTTGATTTCATCGGCAGCCTGGAAGTGTTATAGTATTATTTCAGTTGGAGACAGAAAAATATATTAAGACCCTGATAAAATTGAGAAGACATCTGCTTAATAACCATGTAAAAAAAGTAAAATGTAAAAAGCTAGGAACACCTTTATCCAAATTGTGTATTTTTTAACCATGACTTTGGAAATTATTTGTGAGCCTTAAATGTGGCATTAAATTGATCAGTTATGGGACTGGCTATAGAGACCTCTGATTCTTTGATACATCAGGTCCCAGCATAGACAGGTCTGCAGTGCTGGCCAGTGACAGCAGAATATTTTCATTTAATCTTGTTTCTGACATTTAAATTGTGCTAACCTTTTGCCTTACTAGACAAAGAAAGACCAAGAAAAAGAAGCTGATGTCTTTTGATATCTACCCATTGCTAAGAAAACTAGAATTAAACCCATTCCATGTGTAAAAATCATGATATGATTTCTGAAATTTAATTTTTATTAATTTTTAACAATAATCATAAGATCCATAATAAACACAGTTGGACTTCCCGCGCACCTCTTTTCGTGAAATAAAAACTATAAAGTTTACCTTATAATAATATTAATTAAAAAACCACAAATTTAAAGCTTAAAGAAAAAAGAAAAAACCGTTAGTCTACCCAACCTGCATTTCAAACTTCAAATCCAGCTGTAAGATCCATATTAGGAAAATAATTCTTTAAGTACAACAAAAAAAGGTTTCCAATCTTCCCTGAAACGTTCTAAGCTTTGATCTTTTATCAGTGTTGTAAGTTTTGCCATCTCTGCATATTCCAAAGTTTTTATCAGCCAATCTTCTTTTGAAGGCAATTCATTAGTCTTCCATTTCTGTGCATATGTTATTCTAGCCGCCGTAGAAGCATACAGGAAAAAAGTTAAGTTATTTGTAGAAATTTCTCCTTGTGTTATTCCTAGCAGAAAGGATTCTGGCTTCTTAGGAAATGTCACTTTAAATATTTTCTTTAATTCATTATATATCATGTCCCAATAGGCCTTGGCCTTCCCACAAGTCCACCACATGTGAAAAAAAGTATCTTCAGAATCCCCACACTTCCAACATTTGTTTGAAACATTTTTATACATTAATGCCAGTTTTTTTGGTGTCAAATACCATCTGTACATCATTTTATAATAATTTTCCTTCAAAGTATAACAAGCAGTGAATTTTAAATCATTCTTCCATAACTTTTCCCAGGCTGCCATTTCTATATTATGACCAACATCTTGAGCCCACTTTATCATAGTTGTTCTAACCAATTCCTCTCTTATCTCCTCTAAAAGTAACAATTTATACATTTTTGAAATTAATTTTTCATCATCTTGACATAGTTCCTTCTCAAAATTCAAAATCTGATCCTCAAATCCAACTTTAAAGTCTTTCTTATAAATCTCATTTAACTGATAGTACTGAAACCAATCTCTTACCACATTTTGTATTTCATTTAAAGTTTTTAACTTATAATCCTTTCCATGAAAATGCAACAGATCTCTATAAATACCCCCAGACACCTGCATATTTACTTCTTTACGTGATAAAGCTTCAATTGGAGATATCCATAACGGAGTTTTTGGTTCTAACCAATTTTTATATTTTAACCATACCCTCATTAAACTCCTTCTTACATAGTGGTTCAAAAAATCTTTATGTACTTTACTTTTTTCATACCATAAGTAAGCATGCCATCCAAACCTTCTGTCAAATCCCTCCAGATCAAGAAGAGTTGAGAGCCTTTGCAGATGATGTTGTGTTATTTTTAGAAAACCCAATGGACAGATCGAAAGACTTTTGGACAAGATACAGCAATTTGGCCAGTTGGCTGGATTTTATATAAATAAGACTAAAACTAAGGTTTTGACTAAAAATATAGATCAGAAAACTAAAGACAGATTATTTGAAATAAGTGCTTTAAGAGTGGAGAAGAAAGTGAAATATTTGGGTGTTTGGTTAACAAATAATAATTCTTTGTTGTTTTCTAATAACTATGTTAAAACATGGAACTCAATGAAAAATGATTTGCAAAGATGGTCCAAAATGAATCTATCTTTAATGGGAAGAATCTCAGTGGTGAAGATGAATGTTTTGCCTAAAATGTTATTTCTCTTTCAGACTATTCCTATAATTAATAATATGACTTGTTTTAGGCAATGGCAGAAGGATATAACTAAGTTTGTTTGGCAGGGGGAAAGACCAAGAATAAATTTTAAGAATTTAACAGATGCAAAGGAAAGAGGTGGCCTTACCTTACCAGATTTAAGGTTGTATTTTGATGCTGTATGTTTGACATGGCTAAAAGAATGGATAACATTAAAACTCATGATATGAATAATTTATTTAGGGCTTATTCTTGCTTCATTCACCCCCAACTGGTTATTGTATCAGTATTGATTATTATTTGTATAGTTTTCATTGAACATACATTTTTCACTTTCCAAAGAGAAAAGTTCCTACTATGTGTAGTTATCCGACAGCCTGAAGTTATACAGAAGAGATAGAAAATTAAGGGAATATGAGAAAATTTAGTCTTTTGTTTCTCTTTTACCCCAGTGACATTTGCTGAATTTTGCTCTGATTTCTATAGTTTGCATAGTCAGCAATTTGTGAAATGTATATCAATGAATATTATACAGTAGTAGACAAATCTGTATATAATGAATAGTGGTAGAAGAGCAGGCCAGGGCAATGCTGTAGAAATGCCTACCTCCCCATCCCCTGAATGACAATTGTGTGGGCAGCACTATTCCTGAAGAGAGGCTATTTCCCTTGGGCTTACCACAGACCCTATAAGTCCTCTACTTGTTGGGGGGAAGCTATAACATCACATTCCCCCACTGCCTCTTCTAGATGCCCCACCACAAAGAGACAAGTTAATAGCTTTGTACTTAACTGCACAATTGTAAAATCTGTTGTAAGTCGCTCTGTGGATCATTTATATCAAAATGCAGCATTGATTGATTGATTGATTGATCATGTTGGTGTCAGCTCTTAGCGACCACATAGATAGGTTCTCTCCAGGATGATCTGTCTTCAATTTGGCCTTTAAGGTCTCTCAGTGGTGCATTCATTGCTGTTGTAATCGAGTCCATCCACCTTGCTGTAGGTCAGCCTCTTCTCTTTCCTTCAACTTTCCCCAGCATTATGGACTTCTCAAGGGAGCTGGGTCTTCGCATAATGTGTCCGAAGTATGATAGTTTTAGCTTGGTCATTTATGCCTCGAGTGAAATTTCTGGATTGATTTGTTCTGTGATCCATTCGTTTGTTTTCCTGGCTGTCCATGGTATCCTCAAAGGTCTTCCTCAACACCAAAGTTCAAAAGCATCAATGCTTTTTCTATCTTGCTTCTTCAAAGTCCAGCTTTTGCATCCATAGTGCGTCACGGGAAAAACCATTGTCCAAACTATTCTAATCTTTATAGGTGTAGACACGTCACGGCATCTAAATATTCTTTCCAAGGCCTTTATTGCAACCCTACCATGTGCTAGTCTGTGGCGTATTTCTTGACTGCTGGATCCTTTACTGTTGACGGTCAATCCTAAAAGGCAGAAGCGATCCACCACTTAGGAACATAGGAAACTGCCATATACTGAGTCAGACCATTGGTCCATCTAGCTCAGTATTGTCTTCACAGACTGGCAGCGGCTTCTCCGAGGTTGCAGGCAGGAATCTCTCTCAGCCCTATCTTGGAGAAGCCAGGGAGGGAACTTGAAACCTTCTGCTCTTCCCAGAGCGGCTTCATCCCCTGAGAGGAATATCTTGCAGTGCTCACACATCAAGTCTCCCATTCATATGCAACCAGGGCAGACCCTGCTTAGCTATATGGGGACAAGTCATGCTTGCTACCACAAGACCAGCTCTCCTCTTCATTTCACTTCAATGTCTTTCTTAATTGTTAGTTCTGAGACTGGTTGCTGTACCCGTTGTCATTATTTTAGTCTTATTTACATTTAGTCGTAGTCCCCGTTTTTCACTGTGCTCCTTGACTTTCATTATTAGAGCTTGCATATCATCCACATTCTCAGCTATCAGAGTGGTGTCATCAGCATAGCACAGAAACATTGATGTTTCTTCCTCCAACTTTAAAACCATGCTCATCTTCTTCCAATCCAGCTTCTCTCAGTATATGTTTAGCATATAAATTGAATAAAGATGGATAAAGTATACAGCCTTGTCTTACTCCTTTGGCAATCTGAAACCAGTCTGTTTCACCATGTTCCGTCTGGACTGTTGCTTCCTGTCCTGTGTATAGGTTTCTGATGAGAACATCAGAAAGGCAGTATACAAACATCTAGATAAACACAGCAAACTTGTTGACTATAGAACAATAGGAAAACAAACATAGCAAGTACCTTGATTAGATATTACTTTAAACAAAGGGAAAATTCAGACATCCAGTAGAGGTAGAAGGATGTTAAAAACACACATTGTAGTACATCAGATTATTAGGATTAAGGGGGAAAGAGGAAATGGCAAGAAAAATTAAAGGAAAATACTTATTTCAGATAGATAATGGAAGGAATATTTGGTTTTGGTGTAAAGGAAAAAGATAAGCATATTACAGGAGGCCCTCCTTTTTGTGGGTTCTATCGCAGTTTGTGTTGTTTGTGGGTGGGTCATAGAGCCCTGGTTTCTTTGTTCATTGGACAAAAATAGCCCTATTTTCAGTTATTCACAGTATAGAAATCTAGTGGGGTTTTTTGTTGTTTGCACACTAATACTAGGGTTATTTTTAGCTATTCATGGCTAAGAGCCACCCGGAAATGATTTCCGGTGTCATTGCCAGTGGCCATTTTGTGACTTTTCCACCCCCCAAAAAGCCCAAAATTTGGAGGATTTGGGGGTTGGGGAACATTGCTAGAGAGCAAGACAATGTGCTTTACTACTCTTATTTCTGCCCCCTCCTCTTTTTAATGAGGTTTGAGCACATTTAAGGGTGCTGAGAAACCTAACACCCCCCACCCATCCCCACCCATCCTCATAGGCTCATGGTTTCTTTTTCCGTGGTTTCTCAGTTCATGGCATTAGGGTGGAATGTAACCCCAGCAAAAAAAAGAGGGGCTTCTGAACTTTCTTTTAAAGAAACAGATAAAGAGACACAGAGAAGGGAAAGAAAAGTTAGAAGTTTTCAAGGAAGAAACTGAATATGGAAAGAGGCAGAATGAGAATAAAGACATGTAAGCGGGGGCGGGGGAATAACCTAGGTTAGTATTCCTTTTATTTGTTTCATTGTGCTTCTGTGGCTGAGGTTTTGAACAGGGACTTCCATTCAAGTTTGCTAGACCCATCTTTGTACCAGTGTAGCAGTTTGAGGACTCAAGGTATCAGGCTCATTTCTAACAAATATGTTTATATCTTGGGAATTACTGTTAGCTTAATCAGTAAGTTTTGCATTCAGGAATTTGAATATGTGACTAAGATCTTGGGCCTCCTAGTTGGTTGGTTGGTTTTTGTTTTGTTTTGTTGCCTTATCCTTTTTCATTGGACAAGTTTCTTGTGTTATTGCAGTCTTAATTTTGTCATTTTTGTTTTATTTGTCATAGCAATAAACACAAGCCACTCTTTTCTCCCACTGTTTTAAACCCTCTATGTTTCCTTTGACATACTTGCTTAATGTTGTTTTCCTCTTGTTATTGTCCTACCATAATAAATAAACCTAAATAATTCACTAAAGTTACTTTTAAAAGCAAAGCAATCAAATATCTCTTTCAGAATTTTTTAAGAATTTTGAGGTGATCCATGTTTCCGCACAAAATGGGTTCTGTGCCTGCACAGTAAGCCCTGCAGAAGAATCCCATAGCTCCTTGAGGTGCTCTTTGGCTCTGTTAAATCACACAAAAGACGTGACCATTATTTTCAGCGGGAGAGCACCTTCTCAGTTCCTTCTCAGCTGCCACAGCATTCACTTTGTAATGGATTTGCTCCTCTTTTCTCAGTTCCTGAAAGAAATATTGATGTCTTTTCTCTGGTTTTTCAGACAACGGACTGTTTAAGGTTTCTCTTTGGATTTCGATTCAGTTATTGATCTAATGGATGTTAAAAAGACTTCTTAAAGTGTACGTCTTGCCGCGGAACTCTCCCTTCCTCTGACAAACATTTGATTTTGAGGGGCGAACATCACAATGTAAGAACTTGCAAAATTTGTTTATCCTTCTCCAAATGAATGGTAAAGAGCAAGGAACTTCGTCTAAGAGTAGTTTTGTATGAAAGTGCACTAAAACCACCAACTCCAATGCTGAGATCGCCTTTCCTTCTGTCAGTCAACCCTCGGGATCGAGCTCAACATTAGAGGGTTTGCTGAGGTGATGCTGTCAAGGGCATCACTCCAAGAAAGACTGCACGAAATCTTTCTTCAAAAAGCCTGAAGCTGTCAGTAAAGATGATAGACACTGACATAATAAGAAGAGGAAACACCAAAGAGACAACTCTCTGAGCCACTAGAGCAGTGGTTCTCAATGTGTGGGTCCCCAGATGTTGCTGAACTACAACTCCCAGCATCCCTAGCCCCATTGGCCTTTGGTTGGGAATTATGGGAGTTGTAGTTCAGCAACATCTGGGGACCCACACGTTGAGAACCACTGCACTAGAGTTCCAAGCATCGCCAAACTTCAACGTTGACAGCCAAATATACACTGTCAGGATCGTCAACACCATCATCTTCTACCTTTGTGCAATCCCGACATACACCCTCTCCAACAGTAGTCTAGAAAGGTCAAGAGAGTTTTCAGATCTCTCCAGATGCTATGGAATTGTGCGTGTCATGTTTCTCAATGCTGGTTCCATTATTGAGATTGACCACTGTGACCTTGGTGGGTGCATCAGCGGTTCCACTGACACCATCAACACCCTGTCTGATTTCAGACTCAACACCAATCCCGATGCCAGCAAACAAGACTCATCAAGTGAGCCCTCAGAAAAATGTGACTGGCACTTCTAGTGCCTTCCCTGTAGTGGTGGAATTTTTGCTGGATAGCTCACCAGCCAATTCAGACTGTGACAGGTCTGATTCAAGCAGGGGTGTGATTTGATACTATGCTTCGAAGGAAACTTCCCCAAAGATACCAATATCAGACAACTCCAAAGAATTTGGGGTCGCTTATGGGATCTACCTTCTCCATCCCTTCAGGATCCACCTTTAGGGGATTTTCCATGCATGGGGTGGATGTAGGTGAGTCAGAGTTCTTGCCTGTCCCAAATACTTCTTCAGCATCTCCAGTGAGGATAAAACCTATGTCCTCCCCATCTCTTAAATCACTTACTTTGAAAACCGTGGTTGCTATTACATCAGCAAGGAGAGTCAGTGAACTAACAGGATTGACTCCCCTTACACAAAGTTCTTCCCAAAGTCATCCTAACAAATCCAACATTTTGATCCAAAGTGATCTCGGGATTCCACCTGAATCAAGACATAGCCTTACCTTCCTTCTTCATGAACGCTTATACTCCTCTGGAGAAAGCAATGCACTCCTTAGATGTTAGATGGTCCATGCTGTACTATATGGACAGAATGAAGGCATTCTGAAAGTCCCATAAACTATCTCCCATTAAGGGAAGAAAAAGGGACATCCTATTTCCAGGCAGAGACTATTGCACTAGCTAGTAGAACTAATCTTTGTATGTTACAACAAACAAGGTGTCAAGCTGCCTCCTAGGGTAAAGGCACACTCTACTAGAACTATGGCCACTTCAGCAGCTCATATGTGGGCTTAAGCATGGTAGACATTTGCAAAGCACCTAAATGGTCTTCAGACTTTCCTTTTGTAAAGCGTTATGCTGTGGACATCTGCTCAGCGGCAGAGGCCAACTTCAGTCAAGCAGTTCTTTTAAAAGTGCTGTAACTACATCCTAGCACCACCACCCCCATTCAAGTGAGCTCGCCAATCACCCATTTTGTTAGGGAACATGGATCATCTAAAGATAAACAGGTTGCTTACCTGTAACAAGTGATCTTTTTGGTGATCCATGTTCACTCACAACACCTGCCTGGCCTTTCCCGCTACTAAGATACCTCCATGGTAATAATGGTTACTCTGTCTTCATCCATCCACGTTCTTCACTCTTGCAGTGACTGATCAGGAAATGAGGAGAAGGAGCTCTCCCTCCAAAAATAACAGTTACACCTTGCACACGATTCAGTGGAGCCAAATAGATTCAGAGGAGCCAAATGGAATTCTTCTGCAGGGGTTACTGTGCAGGTGCAGAAGCCATTTTGTGAATGAACATGGATCACCAAAAAGATCACCAGTTAGGAAACATAGGAAACTGCCATATACTGAGTCAGACCATTGGTCTATCTAGCTCAGTATTGTCTTCACAGACTGGCAGTGGCTTCTCCGAGGTTGCTGGCAGGAATCTCTCTCAGCCCTATCTTGGAGAAGCCAGGGAGGGAACTTGAAACCTTCTGCTCTTCCCAGAGCGGCTTCATCCCCTGAAGGGAATATCTTGCAGTGCTCACACATCAAGTCTCCCATTCATATGCAACCAGGGCAGACCCTGCTTAGCTATGGGGACAAGTCATGCTTGCTACCACAAGACCAGCTCTCCTCTCCTCAGTTACAGGTAAGCAACCTGTTTAACTGGTTTGTATACTATGCAGAACCTGAAAGCATTATATCATCATTTAATAATAATCTTCTGCTTCATTCTTTCCAGAAAAAAATCTTCTACTTCATGCCTTCCAGCAAACCCATTCCTTGAGATCAATGTTCTGTGCTCATAAGCACTCATTTTTAAACTGCTTCTGTGCTTGGATAATTGCATTAAAATACTACCCACTTCTTTCACGCACAGTCACTGGTTCCTTCTCTTTTCTATTTAACTTTCCTGCATTTATTGGCTGGAGATATGCAGCACTAATATAGGTCAGACAACCCCAACTCAAAATTTGCCAATGGTTGAGGGGAGAGCCTCAAAGCTCACATATTTATTGCATTCAAATTCACAACAGAAGTAAAGAAGAACACCACTTCTTGAACCTTGAGGTAATTTTTAGACTGACTTGCTCTTATCTTCCATGCAAGGTAACTAGATCCTGATATCAATTTTTAACCATTTCTTAAATTCCTAGTCATTAAGACGATTGAACATTGAATTTGTTTCATTAGATCCGTGGTTCCCAACCAAGGTTCCTCCAGATGTTGCTGAACTACAACTCCCATCATTCACTGCTACAATTTATTGTGACTGCGGGTGATGGGAGTTTTAGTTCAGCAACATCTGGAGGAATCCTGGTTGGGAACCACTGCATTAGATACGCTTATCAGAGACATCTAATCTTAGAAAGTAATGGACAGTGAATATCACTGATGCAGAAATGTTTAGAACATTTCTCTTCTAAGAAACAATTGTCTTCATTCCACAATCCTTGTGGATTGACTGTAGAAAGACATTTTCAACATGTTGTTTTCCCTGGTCTCTTATGCAACAAAGACCTCCCTTCATTCCAGTTTATATTTCATAAAGTGGAAGTAATCATAATGTTTCATGTAACAACTGTTAAATAATAAAGATTTAAAAGAAATCCAAGAAATCTTTATTTAAGAGATTCTCTTATTTTCAAAAGGATCACCAGGTCAAGAATACATTAGCTATAGACGCAGATATCAAATGGGAATATTGTTCATTAGTTTATAACAAAGCTATATACTTTAACCTTTTAAAAATATCTAGAATTATTTTTTGTGGAATTTCAGTAATGTAATTCTGTTACTCGAAACGTTATCTGTTTTGTTCTCAAATAGAAATGTTTTGCCATAGATAGTAGAGCTGTTGAAAAACTCCTATTATTTGCAACTCCTGGTGCCTGATACTTCGTAAACTGCCATTTTTAAAAATCTTTATCTAAAAACCAACAATCCACCACCTTCATTTTAGTACATCCTTGAGGACTGAAAATTAATTTTTAAGAAGCAAACAAGATTCTTTCAAACCTCACTACTAATAGATTTTGCTCCAAACCACTGACTCATATCCGGACAAAAAGTGCATGTGCTCAAAAATGTTTCACACTTTCAACAGGGAAGGGGCAATTTTCACCAATCCCTCCTTCGCTCTGCAGCCCTCTGTGCCTCCTGGATATATATACCCGAGGGTCCTGCAATTCTCAATTATCTTCGGGAGGCACAGATAGCTGCTCGGGAAAGGGGACTGATGAAAATTGTCCCCACATTGCACACCCAAAATGTTATTCCACAGGTACAATGTTAGTCTGGATGTCAACCACTGGTTTTTGTCAGCAGTCATCCCACTGGTTTTTGTCAGCAGTCTAGACTAAAATTGCTTTATAAAGATGAATTGTGATAAATATTTGATTTTAGCAAAATGTTAGATCAGTTACTGTAATGCTTTCTATAACTTTTTAATTTCATTTATAACCATAATAGTACTTGGCTACCTTATCGATGGACAATTTCATATGCTACAGTAGAAACTTGGACATACATGGGCAAGGAACCAAAATGAAGTGCAGCTTTTTAATATGTGTTTCTATAGTGTACACACAATGTTAGAAAATCATGAATAATCATTGCACATTATGGGGTAGAAGGTAGTGGGGTGGACAGGCTTTCAGGAGCTACTGAGTTTTTTGTTTGTTTGCTATTGCCTTGGGGAGCTACCGGTACAATATGGCATTTTGGGAAGGCAGAGGCTGTCAGAGAATGACAGTTTGAACCAACATTTACATCAACAGTATAAAAGATTTTAACATTAAAAAAAAATGAATTCCCAGATAATTTTGTTGCAGGACATGGTGGAGCAAGAGACACTCCTTTGTGAAGAAATTGTAGATAAATTAATGGGAAAGAAAGGAAAATTAAGTTGATGAGAGAGGAAGGAGGAGAGAGAGATTAAAAATAGTTGCAATACTGTAATCAGCTAGCCAGTCAGATTGTAGTATTGGTGGGAAGGGAAGGAAGTAGCAGACCCAAATGCTTGGAGAGCTACTTGAGACAAGCCGGGAGCTATTAGTAGCTCCTGAGCTAGTTAATGAGGGTTTGCACAGCCCTACCTGGGTAGGGCTGTTCATGTGGAGCAATGAGTAGCCTGAGCTTTCTACCCAGGCTTTTACTGAGAGAGAAGGATGTGACTGTGCCCTTCTGCTGCAGTCTCCGGACGTGTGGCTGATCAGGTTTCGTTCAACCGCAGAGGCTGATCAGGCCTTCCTGTAGCCTTCTGCAGCTAAAGCACCCAGCAGTGGGGAAATGCCCCAATGCAATATGCTCCTTGTGTGGTGCATTGTGGTCTTTCTGGAGGCCGGATTGTGTTTCGCTGGCCCCTCCAGATGGCCACACTGCTTCCAGCAGCGTGACTCATGTGGGTGAGTAAGTGAGATGGCCATATCATCTGGGGTGGGGGGGAAGGTAGATGTGATCCTGCCTCCTCACACACACCATTAGGTCGTGTGAAAGACCTTAGTGGCTGCCCCTGCCCTAAGTGACTGCCTTGTCTGAATAGGTTTTCTGTTTCAGCATAGCTGTAGTGGTGTGCCTGGACCGGTCCGGAGCCATGGAAAAGGCCTCCGGACCGGTCCAGAAGTTGGCCAGTCCGGTGGTCCGGCAGCGGGGGGAGTGTCACTTTAAGGGCGGGGGGGTAATACTTACCCCTCCTGCCGCTCTTCCCCCTCCAGCGCTCGTCTTTAAACAAACGTTTTTGGGGTGGCAGGGTTCCTTCCTTCCCCCATCATTGGCTGCAAAGCTCTAAAGTAAGTAGAAGCTGGCGCTACACATGCGCCCGGCGCGGCCCGCACACGCCCGTTTTCACCGCTGTATACACATGCTGTATACGTCACACACGCGCGGCGACAACGGGTGTGCGCGCACCGCTCTGGGCGCATGCATAGCACCAGCTTCTACTTACTTTAGAGCTTTGCAGCCAACGATGGGGGCAGGGGCGGCAGGGAGGAACCCTGCCGCCCCAAAAACGTTTGTTTAAAGACGAGCGCCGGAGGGGGAAGAGCGGTGGGTGGGGTAAGTACTACCCCCCCATCCTTAAAGTGACACTCCTCCCAGTGCCGGACCATGCCTCCGTGGTTCCGTGCACATCCCTACATAGCTTGTATTGAACAAGGGATAGTACAAGTAGGCAATTATCACAATCTTTGTTTCATTTTGGATTTGTAGTTAGGAGATTTATATAATACAACTTTTAAACAATGTCCTATCTAAATTCTCAGATGATCAGAGTTTGGATGTGGAGTTTTATTTATTTATTTATTTATTTGATTTTATTTCTATACCGTCCTTCCAAAAATGGCTCAGGGCGGTTTACACAGAGAAATAATCAATAAATAAGATGGATCCCTGTCCCCAAAGGGCTCACAATCTAAAAATAAACATAAGATAGGCACTAGCAACAGTCACTGGAGGTACTGTGCTGGGGTGGATAGGGCCAGTTATTCTCCCCCTGCTAAATAAAAGAGTTGCTGTTTATTTGAAGAATGACTCTTAGATCTGGATCATGATCCATTGCATTCCTAAGGAATGGGTTCTGCGCCTGCTCAGAGACCTAGCGGGTAGACTGACTAGCTCCTTGTGATGCCCACTCTGCCTTACACGTGCTTCGTGCTTTTGTTGAAATTGGCGGCCATTTTCAGCTTTTTAAAGTTTTAATCTGTTTTTAATTTTTAGGTTGTCTACATTGTGTTAAGATTTTTGTATATGTTTTAACTTGTTTTATATTATTGTTCACCACCCAGAGACAAAAGTTTGGGGTGGTGTACAAATTTGAAAAATAAATAAATAAATAAATTTCTTGCTTTCTTTTTGACCACCATTGCATCAACACCTCATTGCTGGCTTCCTCAGTTTGATTAGATTCATTTGACTGGAAAGAGAAAAAAAGATAATAGTTTTTTCTCCTGTTTGACTTGGACTATATTTGATTCTTAAAACAAATAATGGACTGTATTTGTCATTTTCGGAACTTACTATTGACGCTCCAAGGCTGTTGCCTCAGGGCGTGCCTTTAACGGCAATGGAAACCAAGAAAATGTTCAAAAGATGTGTGGAATGTTGGGCAAAATTGCCATCAACAAACAGACCACCACAACTCATGTTTGCTATGTTTAGGGGAGCAGCGCAATCCAACAGCGTGCAAGATATGCTTCTATTATCAAAGCAAACGCTTAAAAATCAGGTGCCAAGACTCCGTGTAGCACTTTACAATGATGCACTATGCCCTCCAATACCAAGGCCAAACTCCCGCTTGATATAGGGGTCGAGGTTGAGCTCGATGTCAAAGTCAACACTGAGTATGCAGGGATCTTCAAAAACACATTCTAAAACCTCTGCTGGGGATACAGAGCCCCTATTCAAGAGACCAAAGGAGGTCCCGCAGTCGACACATGGGTATAAAGAAAAAAGAAGAGGCGCTCCTCGGATGAGGAAATGGATTCTCCTCCTAGCAAAAAACATTGTACCAAGTCGAAATCTAAGGGCAGCACGCCGTCACCGACATCTCTACAAGCCCACCAACAAGATCAGCAGCAGCTCTGTTGACGTCAGTGGAACAACCCTCGAGGTCATTGTTGTAAACAATGCCTTCAATGTTGACCACAATATTGACCATGGGCTCGACGGGGGCTGGTCTTCGGAACATAGTCTCGATGTCAACATCGGTACAGACTGCCCAGAATACAGACATGATGTCGACGTCAGTTCCGACTGCTCTTTCAGAGCCGCCTACAATGTCGATGACCGTTTCAAATGGTTTGGCTTCGCCCAAGAGAGTCTGACAAGTGTCCCCAGCTCAAATGCCAGTGCAGTCGCTGTTGACTCGTGTCAACTGCATATGGAGAGCGGACTGTGCTGATTTCTCTACTGAGCATCTTTGATGATGAAGTTTCCCTAGATCCAAACACTGTGACTACTTTGCTAGCTATGCTGGATTCTTCAGATAGCATCCCTTCAGGGTCCATTTTCCATGGCTTCTTAAGTAGTGGTCTTGACATCGAGCAGGATTTCGAGGATTTGCCAATACCTGTACCTAAAAAAACCATCGATGTCGCCTGTGCTCATTGTAACGACTGCGTCTATAATTCCTATTTGTTTAGAGTTGCCAGTGCGAATTCCAGAGCCAACAGTATCTAACTCTATGGGACTATTTACTAGACCATGAGTACCATCGCCAAGGTCTGTGCATACTGCATTAGCATTGAAGTCACCCATGCAGTATGTGAGCTCTCAGGGGCTTGTGCATCAGCAACAAGGTCAAAGACAGATCACACATTCATGTGGTTTCTGCCACACTCCAACAAATGTGTTGCCCAAAGAATATTTTGAATTCCAGATATGGAAGGCACAGCGTGCTTTGCAGCAACCTCTGTTAGTGGCCACTGGGCGTCAAGTGGGTGTGCAGCAACTGAAGACCACCACTAGCACTACTACAGTGTCTACCACTTGCCAGACAATAGCTAAGGAAGCATATCACCTGGTGATACCGGAGCAGCCTCCAACACCACCAGAAACTCTGGTGGTGAAGCAAAGTCACCTGTAAATACACGAAGGTGTCCATCACTACCAGTGAAAAAAGGCTCCTCCAGTTGTGCCATCAGGAGAAAGTGGAGGTGATGGCTATTCGTCTGAATCAACAGAGCAACTCAAATAGGGTGAACCATCCTTCTGACCCAGATCTGCCATTGGATGTGCCATCCAAAACATCTACTTCACCTTCTGAAGAATTAAGGGCTTACCATGCCCAGATTAGGGAAATGGCGGAGGCATTGGGATTGGATTTAAAACAACCAGGGGCCGACTTAAAAGACCCAGTGTATAACATGATGGCAGCTTCCAAGACGACACACCCAGTGGCACTCCCAGTGCTGCCTGTAATTAGTAAGGCAGTACCGTCTGCTTGGGATGTCCTACAGACCTTCACACTGACCTTGAAGCCAACATGCAAAAATGGATGTTATGGGAAGGAAGGTATACTCTACCTCTAGTTTGGCTATTAGAATAGCCAACTACAAAGCTTGCATGGCTAGATATAATCATCACCTGTGGGATGCATTACTCCAGGACTTTACTGCGATGAGCCCTGAGGAATTTCAAAACAAATGTGCTGAAGTATATGAGAAGACAAAAATCATCACTAGACAGCAGCTCAGGACCTTCAAACATTTAGCAGAGATGGAATAACGGGCCATGGTAACAGCAGTGACAATGTGCCATCGCGTGTGGTTGAAGTCCCCAAACCTAAAACAGGATATGCGTGATCGCATAGAAAACTTGGCCTATGATGGGAAAGTGAGAGCACAAACTCCACTACGGAGTCATTAAAAAAATTGAAATATACAGCTAAAACCTTGATGCCTTCTGCATCCTGTACAGCATCGCATAATCAGCCATGTGGGAATCAACAGCCCAATTATAGGCAACAAGAATGGAAGGATTTATAGTGTCACTACAGGCCTTATCAGAGAAATAAGGGTTTGGGACAGTGACCAAAGGGCCAGAACACCAGGGCTTCTAAGGATCAAAAAAGCAGGCTCTTTGATCTGTTCTACCATCCACCACAAACAGAGAAACAACTGCAACAATCACCTGCTGAGGCACACAGCACCTGCCTTGTGGTTGCCAACAATTCCATCAGATTGGGAAGCCATGCTCAAGCATGGTACCACATAGCATCAGACCAGTGGGTGCTCAGAATTATCAAGACTGGTTATGCTATAGATTCCAAAGCCATGCCTCCATTCTTGGGCATGAAATACACAAGAGCAACCCCAATATTGTTGGAGGAAGTGCAGGAATTGTTGGAAAAGAAGGCAGTCGTCTGGGTGTGGTGGATGGCCAGATTTTACTCCTGATACTTTCAAATCCCAAAGAAAGATGGGGGAATTCGGGCAATCATGGACCTGCGAGGTCTCAATTGGTCTGTGTAGGCACGCAAGTTCAGAATGACAACGTTGTAAGGAATACTGCCTCTCTGTGCAGGGAGGAGTGGGTGGCAGCATTAGACTTGAAAGATGCATACTTTCATATAGGAATTGAAGAAAACCAATGCAAGTACCTACTGGGGGGTGGGGGTGGGGGACCAATATACTATACTCCTTTTTTGGTTGCCAACAGCCCTAAGTGTGTTCACAAAGGTCTTGGCAGTAGTAGTGGCATACTTATGTACAGAAGGTGTTGTGGTCTTCACATACTTGGACGACTGGCTTCTGGTGAGTCAGAACAAAAGAAAGTAACGTTTGCAGATCCACTTTGTGTTGCAGCTACTGCAGGATCTGGGCATCAATGTCAACTGAAAGAAGTTGAACCTGGAACCACAAAAGCACATAAATTAAACTGGATCAATCTTAGATGTGCAGTTATAAAGGGCATACTTACCAATAGAACGCTATCAGCAAATCAAGGACCTGATACAGCTATTCAACATGGCTCCAATGCAAGCTATTAACAGCGTACAGCATTTGATGGGATTAATGGCATCTTGCAGTGAGACTGTGCACTACACGAGACTACGGATAAGGCAGTTACAAATGTGGTAACCCATACATTTCCGCCCAGTTGCTGTCACTACCACAAGGGTCCTATGATCTCTGCGTTGGTGGATAAGGAAAACCAACCTGCTGGGCAGCATCCCTTTTCAGACCCTAACCCCTGCACAGTGAGTAGGTAAGCACAGACATGTCCCTTAAAGGATGGGGGGGTGCACTGTGCTGGAGCAGGAACAATGGACCAGGCAACAGCAATTTCGGCACATAAATGACCCAGAATTAATGGCAATGTTCATGGCTTTGAAGGCATTTGAACCTCTGCTACACAACAGGGTGGTGCAGTTTCAACTCGACAACACCACAGCCATAGCATATCTCAAAACAATGGGGGGGTTTCTCCCGCTCCCTTTGTACTTTGGTGCATAATTCACAGTATTTACCCTCTGGCCATAAATACCCGGGGAGTGGACAATGTACTGGCAGATTACCTCAGCCGATCCATGCAGCATTACCAAGACCACGAATGGGAGATCAGCTACACCTCTCTGAGGCAGATATTTGATTTATGGGGACATCCAACTGTGGACATGTGTGCGACTGTTGCCAACAAAAAATGTCTGAGATATTGTTCGTGTGCCACTGTTGGAAGAAGGTCTCTGGGAGATGCATTCCAGCATGCATGAAACAAAGGGCTCCTGTACATATTTCCACCTCAGCCACTTATCAACCATGTACTGGGGCAGATCATTGAGGATGAGACAAAGGGCATCTTAGTAACGCTGTGGTGGCCTTGCCAGCCATGGATTTGCACCGCTTCTCAAACTCTTGAAGGGGATTTACCACAGATTTCCACAAAGATCTGTTCTCCTGGTGCAAGACAGCGTAGCGATCTAGCATCTGGATATAAGGACTCTGCGGGTGACAGAATGGAGAATCAGCTACTATGGAAAATACTAATTAACAATAGACAGACATCAACTCGAAGATACTACAGTTTCAAGTAGAAACGATTTAAAGAGTATGATCATAAGCATGGTTTCCTTCCTGGCAAAGCAACCCTAAAACAAATATTACTTTATATGACTACTTTGAAGCTTACAAGTTTGGCAAATGTATCCCTCAAAGTGCATTTGGCTGATATCGCTTCAAAGCATAAGGGATAGTATGGCACTACTGTTTTCTCCCATCCAGACTGCAAACAAATTCTGAATGGTGTGAACAATTTATATCCACCGATAAGAAAAACAATGGAAGAGTGGTTCTAACTGCACTCGGATCACCACAGCAATCACTACTGCAAGACGTATTCATGAGCTGATGGCATTGTGCATAGACATACCTTATACTATCCATGAACAATAGTCATGTTCCTGGATCCACAGTCCATCCAAAAATAGTGATGGAGATTCATTTAAACCAAGATATTATTCTGCCAGCTTTTTCCCAAAAAGCAGAGACAGAATTGGAGAAGGCACTGCATTCTCTGGATGTAAGATGTACTCTGCTGTACTATCTGGAGGCAACCAGAAGTATTAGAAAGATGAAGAAGCCATTTGTGGCCTATAGGGGAAGAGCCAAGGGACAGTCAGCAACATCCCAGCAAAGGCTCACACATTGGTTGGTGGAGTTAATAGTGCAAGCATATAAGCTGCAGGGTGTGGATCCACCACATAATATACTGGCACATTCGACCAGGGCATACGCATACTCAGCAGCCCATCTATCTGGAATGTGTATGGATGACATTTGTGTGGCTTCCACATGTTCCTCACAACAGCCGTTTATTAAGCATTACACCATTAATCTGCTATCTTTTGAGCTGAAGGACTTTGGGAGGAGTGTTTTAAAACGGGTGCTGCCATAGGCATTAGGGACTACTGTACCCACCACCTTGGTGAAAAGCTGGCTAATCGTCTATTCCATGGGAATGCAACGGATCACGATCCAGATAAACCGGTTGCTCACCTGTTACTTATGATCTGGTAGTGATGTGTTGTATTCCTAAGACCATCCCAAACCTCCCTATAACAGTAGGAACAGAACAATGATAAAAAAGAAAAAACCAAGTAGAAACACTGTAAGATCGTCTGGAGATGGCGGTCTGTCAGAAACGGAGAAAATGGCACCCCCAACTGCCCATTTCAACAAAAGCACAAAGCACGTGCAAGGCAGAGTGGACATCACAAGGATCTAGTCAGTCTACCCACGAGGTCCCTGCACAGGTGCAGAACCCATTCCTTAGGAATACAACAGATCACTACCAGATCATGTTTTACAGGTGAGCAACCTGTTTATCTTTCCAAACTGAGGTCCCCTCTTAAGAACAGTAGTGCCACTTTCCTGAACCATTGACAGCTTCACCCCATTCTAGAGAAGCTCTTTGTGTGTGTAGTGCTAGGCAAAGCTTGGTTTCTGTAACTGGGAAAAGAGACAAGAACTAAATTATTGGGAGTGCTCTGGCTGACTTGGAAGTAACCCAAGTCAGCATTGGATGGTAGAAATAATAAAAGTGTATCAATGGCTTCTACTGTGTAAGGTAAAGTACCTTTACATATTGCTCTAGATTCACTTAATTCAATATAGTTCTCCTGTATCAACAGTTTACAATTCTGTTCTGGAATGTACAAGATTTGACTTACAAAAGCAAGGGCATTTCATGTTTGACTCTTATTCCTATAAAAGCATCAGAGATCAGTTCATGTTAAATCACAACACTGGCTACTCAAAAGTTAATATGCAACATACTTTATGCAACATTTTTAATAGGTTTGTTTGTGTGGCAGAAAATGTTTCAGACACCAACATTCTCTGTAAATGATATAGGCTGTATTAACTAGGGATGTGCACGAATCAATTTCTTAAATTTGATTTGTGCCCGAATCAAATCACCCCTGATTTGTTTTGTGTCCGAATCTGTCCCCTCCAAATCACCCCAGATTCAATTTGATTCAGATTCAGATCAATTTGGACCATTTATAAAGGTTCTCTTGGCACCAAATTTGGGTGGTGGGTAGGTCCCCATGCGTGCCACCTACCACCCATATTTCAAGGCAGTGAGATACTTGGTTGATTTTTTAAAAAAAACTGATTTTGTATATTTCCACCATAGGAAATAATGGGGATTGGAAGTTGCCCTGTTCTAACTCTAAGATGGATCCCCAGCTTTAATTTTAAAAGATAAGCTACAGCCCTTGTAGAAGTGGAGTTATGGAGCAAAATATGCAGTCACTATTTTTCAAGTATTTAGATTCTTTGGTGTATAATAACTTTTTCTCATAATGTATCCCTATGATGATTCATTGCACAACTACATTTCTTCTGTTCAATTTGATTGTCATTGGACAGTGTCAACTGCACCCCACCACCACCTGCAAGGCAGTGGGGTACTGAGTTTATTTTTAGGAATATTTAAGAGTTTAGATTCTTTGATGTCCAATAACTTTTCCTCATAATAAATCCCTATGAGGCTTCATTATACGCCTTCATTTCTTCTGTTCATTTTGACTGTCTTTCGACAGTGCGAATTGTGAACTGCCATGTGTCAACTATACACACACACACACACGTACTCAGTTTATTTTCTAAGTATTTTTGATGTGTTTAGATTCTTTGGTGTCTTCATTACACATCTTCATTTCTTCTGTTCATTTTTACAACACTGCTTTGCAGGTGGGGGTGGGGAATTAGTGGCATCCCATGTGCCAGCTATCCCCCAACCCGTAAGCCACTGGGTACTCAGTTTATATTTTAGGGATTTTTGAGGTGTTTACTCTTTGGTGCATAATTAATCCTCATAGGGATTCATTATGAGGAAAAGTTATTAGACACCAAAGAATTTATTTGTTTGTTTGTTTTTATGAAAGCTGGGAGTCTGGGGGAATTAATAGGAGGAATCCAAATCTCGAAGTGATTTGAATCAAATCTGGTACAATTTGATTTGGATCCGAATCTAGCCAATGGACCACAAGGGTGATTTGTCCTGTCTCCTACTTGCCTGAATCAGCCAGATTCAGGAACAAATCGATTTGTACCCAAATCAATTCGCACATCTCTAGTATTAACATAGATATTTTAGAGTGATTAGCTGAAGTTTGATCCTGCCTCCCCCCCACCACCTTTTTTTTTAAAGATGCATATCAGGTTTTCTGAAACTTAACACATTCTATGTTTATTTCCGTACAAACATTTTGCTTTATCGAAGGAGAATCTTTATGTCCTTTGCATGAAAATGCATTCATAAAATCAGCTTCTGCAACAAACAGTCCTCACTCTCCAAATCACAAAGTCTTAAAATGTCTACCTATCTGTGTATACACATATATATATATTATCCATTTAGATTTGGATAGTGGGCTTCTGTCTTGTTAACAATAGGGATCTGCACAAATCCTTGAAGTGGATTGGTATATTAGAAACAAAATCATGTGCAAAGTATTTAAATTTAAAATCACAATATTAGCTTTACTACTTTATCCTGAGAGATTATACAGGTACATAATGTAAGCCATATTTGAATCAATGACTGCTTTTGGTTACACCTGTCGCCATCTGTGTAACAGATATATTTTCTGTCTCCCTCTCCCCTATCTTGGCTTATTTCTAGCATTGCTTTTTTCCCATGGATTTTCAACATATAACATATTTTTTTTCCAGAATATTAACCACAAGAATGATGACAGCTAAAAAATTAACAAAAACATATAACTTTATAAATATATATATATATATATATATATATATATATATATATGTATGTATGCAAAAGACCTATATTTGGTTATAGCAAAGATATTTTGTTTACAGTAGTTAATAAATGATAACCAACAACACTGAAAGCCTTGCTTTTTCTTCCCCACCCCCTAATTTGTATAACCAAGTTAATTCTGCCATGTTAATTCTGGACATCAGTTGTCCAGATCCTAGACCTAGCTAAACATTCCCTGTTGTGGGATTTACAAGCTGTTTTCAATTTGGAGGCAAGTGGGGAATGGGGGGGAGCACAGAGTCCAAATGGAAAAAAGTGGGAAGCCTCACCTTATGGGCTCAGAATAGAAAATACATACAGATTGCTTGGTGTATTTTCATTTGTTTTTCACTGCCCTTGAGAAAGGCTAAGGCCAACATCACTCAAAGCATTCACTGTATCCTGTTCTTTAGCATCTCCCTGTGGTGCCTCTTTCTCCCCCACCCCCCATTTGGAAGCAAACAACACTTTTGCTTCCAAACGAACCCCTCTAATAGGGAATACTACCAAGCTTGGCTTCTGTTGATTCTTAACCTAATGCACCACCTACATTTAATCTCCAGCTTTGCTAATATAAAGACTACCCTGTTTCTCTTTACATCTGCTCTCTGCCTCACAAGGGACTTGCATGTTCTGCTTGGTGCTGGAGACAAAACTGAGGAACTACTAGATTTTATTTCCTAAAATCTCATAGTAAACATAATATCCTAATGTTTTGTGAACCGCTACTTTGTCATTGGCAGTTCCTTTCACTCATGTAAGCACAACTTTCCTTCTACATGTGGAAGGAGCTACTAATTATGGAGCATCACTCTGTTGAAAGGTTAGGATACAATCCATTTATTTAGTATTAAATAAAAAATTTAATTTCTATTTTTATTAAATATTAAACCTCTATTTTTAAATTAGAGAGATGACAACAGCTATTCCCCCAATAGCCCTTCTGGCAACCTAAAATCTATCTTACGCCTAGCAGAGGCTAATCAACTGAAATCTGCATAAAACCTCCTGCACTCCATCTTTACTATTCCAAACTGCAGACTTGGGTCCTTTTCCATTATGTCCGTGTGTGTGTGAGTGTGTGATAGACAGTCGGTCTGTCTGTCCGTCTGTCCCTCCTTTCCTCCCCACAACTTAGTTTGCTTAACATCCAGCCTGAAGAATAATTCTGAAGAACTTGAAAATTTGCTCACTCTTTTCTGACACTTCAGTTATCAGATTACCCTACTTTGCCTTTTAACTTTGCCTTTACCATCCTTCCTTTTTTAAAAAAATGCATATCTTGTGTTGATTCCAAATAAAGATTCTGGTTCACTTTATTGAGTTCATCTTTCCTTATCTTTTTACCACAAATTCTGCTTAGTCTTGCAGCCAGATATTGTGCATGTTTACTTACTTTACTTTATTTAACACATTTAAATAATGTGTTTAATAAATTTTGGGAGTAAGTTACAGTTTAATGGGACTTACTCCTAAGTAAATGTACATGATTGCATTCCTTAGCGTAGGTCTGAATTTTTCTCATATTGTATTGCTCCAGGTTTTCAAAGTAATTTAAAGGATGTGTTTCTCAGAACAACATCCCCAACTGTGCAGGAAGCAATCAAAAGTACCCTAGTTGAAATTGAAGCCTGCATTACAAACTAAAAAATCTCTACCTCTTGTCCCTCTGGGTATTTTTAATATGCATCATATATTCATGGTCCAGTTTTCAAAAGTATTCCCTGTTTTGCAGGGAAATGTACAGTGAGAGGAAGTTATCAGAAAGTACCGTGCAGCCCAAGGCTAAGTTTAGAAGCAGTGCAAGACCATGGTTTATTTTTAGCCTGCCAACAAACCGTGATTTGCTTGGGGGAAACAAACCACAATCCAAAACCATGGTTTAAATATATTTAGTACAACTCTGGCTTGCTATTATGTCTGAATTCATAGACTTTTGGGAAACCACAGCTAGGGACCTTGTTCTGTCTTCTCCAAATGGCTGCTGCACCATTGGAACTGTACCGTGGTGACAGGCACTGAGTCCACAGCAGATGAGAAACAGCAGCTGACAAGCAGCTCTAAATCATGGTTTGCATGTTTCATGTTTTGAAGTGCAAACATAAGAGTCCTGCTGGATTAGGCCAAGGTTGATGTAATCCATCGTCCTGTTTCCCACAGTAGCCGACTAGGTTCCTCTAGGAAGTCTACTAGAAGGAGATGAAGGTATATTCCTCTCCCACCATTGCTCCCTTCCAGCTGGTATTCAAAGGCATATTGCCTCTGAACCTAGAGGTAGCATGTAGCCATCATGATTAAGTAGCCATAGATAGAATTGTTCTCCATGAACTTGTCTCATCCCCCTTTGAAGCCACGAAGGCTCACAACCAGCACCAAATTCCATAGATTAATAATGAATTATATGGGAAAGTACTTCATTTTGTCTGATCTAAATCTCCTGTCAATCAGTTTCATTGGATAACCCAATTCTGGTGTTGTGTATGTGTGGGGGGGGGGACTTCTCTCTGTCCCCATTTTTCATGCCAGTATAATTTTATAAGCATTAGTCATGTGCCTCTTAATACTCTTTCCTAAACTAAAATGTACCCCAAATGTTGTACTTCTCCTCATAAGGAAGGTGCTTCAGATCCATGATCACTTTGGTTGCCACTGTGGTTCGCACAAACCATAGTTTTGTGTTATGTCTAATCCAGCCCTAGACTCTCCAGTTCTCTCCTAAAATGTGAGTAAAGACTTGTGTGAGGCCTGCTGAAAACTGGAATATGTGAATTGATATCAAAATAGAGCTGAAACAATTGACCCAACATGAAACTTTGCTGTGGTCTTTATATACTGTATTATAATTTGATAGCATACCTGTGTATGTTTTCTTTCATATCTAATAAAATGTTAACCATAATCTACATGTAATTTCAGATGCAAACACAGCTAGAAAAAAACATAACCAAGGAACTAGACCAAGGTATGTTAGTAAATTGCAGATTTGCATTGTATAACTCACCCTGTTGTGCAATACTTATGAGAAGGCACTAACAATATTCAGAATTCTTGTGTCAACATTTTCTTTTGTGTAACACTGCTACCAATATTTATTATTTATTTTTATTATTTATTCTATTTCTATACCACCCTTCCAAAAATGGCTCAGTATGGTTTACACAGAATAAATAAATAAGATGGATCCCTGTCCCCAAAGGGCTCACAATCTAAAAGAAACATAAGATAGACACCAGCAACAGTCACTTGGAGGTACAGTGCTGGGGATGAATAGGCCCAGTTACTCTCCCCATGCTAAACAAAGAGAATCACCACGTTAAAAGTTGCCTCTTTGTCAGGTTAGCAGGGGAATATTTAATATTTAATACATAAAGCTTAGTAACATTGGATGGGATCCTATTCCTTACATGAACTGGAGGCACTTCCTTTTGTAAAGGGTGGGAGATGGTTGCCAGTCCTTCACACCTTCCTGCTGCAGCCACCAGCGCCACATCCCATCCTGTTCCAGAAGGGTCCCCTAATCCACAGGAGCAGATCTTTGTAGCATACTCTCAATGGGAAGTGGGTACATTCTCCCATCCTGTGCGTGAATAGACACGCACAAGAAATGCAATCCTTATGTATAACCAATTCTGCACTGATCAACCTTTTGTTAGCACTCCCAACTGTAGATTTCCACTTGTGCTCATGTCCTGTTGGAAAACACAATCCTGTTGGAAAACAAGCGTAAATAAGTGTATCTATTTACTTCTGTAGCTAAATGTCTGACACCAAATACTTGCTTCATCACCAATACTTTTCACAGTTGGAAGCAACTGCTTGCGGGGGAAAGTTCACATTTCCTTAAATCCAAATAGTGTTGCTAAATCTAAAGATGCAAAGTATTTCCCCCCAACGACTATTAGCATCTGAATTATTTCTCTTCTGCTTCTGTAAAGTGTTTTAAAAACAATATATGAATACGACAAATACTTATATACTGCTTTTCAACAAAAGTTCCGAAAGTGGTTTACATAGATATGTAACATATGTAACAAGTTCCCAAAGTGGTTTACATAGATATGTATTACAATCACTGGAGGGATGCTCTGCTGGGGATGGATAGGGCGTTGCCTCCTACCTGCTAAATAAAGGGAATCACCACTTTTAAAAGGTGCCTCTTTGCTCAGTTAGCAGGGGACTTGGGTACAGGTGAAACTCGAAAAATTAGAATATCGTGCAAAAGTTCATTAATTTCAGTAATGCAAATTAAAAGGTGAAACTGATATATGAGATAGATACATTACATGCAAAGCGAGATAAGTCAAGCCTTAATTTGTTGTAATTGTGATGATCATGGCGTACAGCTCATGAGAACCCCAAATCCACAATCCCAGAAAATTAGAATATTGTGAAAAGGTTCAACAGTCTAGGCTCCAGGTGTCCCACTCCAATCAGCTAATCAATCCATAACACCTGCAAAGGCTTCCTGAGCCTTTAAATGGTCTCTCAGTCTGGTTCATTAGGAATCACAATCATGGGAAAGACTGCTGACTTGACAGTTGTGCAGAAAACCATCATTGACACCCTCCATAAGGAGGGAAAGCCTCAAAAGGTAATTGCAAAAGAAGTTGGATGTTCCCAAAGTGCTGTATCAAAGCACATTAATAGAAAGTTATGTGGAAGGGGAAAGTGTGGAAGAAAAAGGTGCACAAGCAGCAGGGATGACCGCAGCCTGGAGAGGATTGTCAGGAAAAGGCCATTCAAAAGTGTTGGGGATTTTCACAAGGAGTGGACTGAGGCTGGAGTTAGTGCATCAAGAGCCACCACACACAGACGGATCCTGGACATGGGCTTCAAATGTCGTATTCCTCTTGTCAAGCCGCTCCTGAACAACAAACAACGTCAGAAGTGTCTTACCTGGGCTCAAGAAAAAAAGAACTGGTCTGTTGCTCAGTGATCCAAAGTCCTCTTTTCTGATGAGAGCAACTTTTGCATGAATGGAGAGGCACACAATGCAAGATGCTTGCAGTCCAGTGTGAAGTTTCCACAGTCTGTGTTGATTTGGGGAGCCATGTCATCTGCTGGTGTTGGTCCACTGTGCTTCATTAAGTCCAGGGTCAACGCAGCCGTCTATCAGGAGATTTTGGAGCACTTCATGCTTCCTTCCACAGACGAGCTGTATGGGGATGCTGACTTCATTTTCCAGCAGGACTTGGCACCTGCCCACACTGCCAAAAGTACCAAAACCTGGTTCAATGACCATGGGATTACTGTGCAAACTCGCCTGACCTGAACCCCATAGAGAATCTATGGGGCATTGCCAAGAGAAGGATGAGAGACATGAGACCAAACAATGCAGAAGAGCTGAAGGCCGCTATTGAAGCATCCTGGTCTTCCATAACACCTCAGCAGTGCCACAGGCTGATAGCATCCATGCCACGCCGCATTGAGGCAGTAATTGCTGCAAAAGGGGCCCAAACCAAGTACTGAATACATATGCATGCTTATACTTTTCAGAGGTCCGATATTGTTCTATTTGCAATCCTTGTTTTATTGGTTTCATGTAATATTCTAATTTTCTGGGATTGTGGATTTGGGGTTCTCATGAGCTGTATGCCATGATCATCACAATTATAACAAATTAAGGCTTGACTTATCTCGCTTTGCATGTAATGCATCTATCTGATATATCAGTTTGACCTTTTAATTTGCATTGCTGAAATTAATGAACTTTTGCACAATATTCTAATTTTTTGAGTTTCACCTGTATATTCATCCTCAAAACCCTATGAAGTAGATCAGGAGGATTGTTATTTTTAGCGTGGGGAGTTGAAGATCCAAGGCCACATATGGTGTCATAGCTCAAGTGGGGTTTGAATGGTAGGTATATGCACCCTTTTGGTATTCTTTTTATCTGTAGCTACTAGCCTGCATCAGAATTGCCATTCTGTTTCAGGTTAAACAGTTGCCCCCCCCAGCACGCACGCGCACACACACACACACACACACACACACACACAGATGCACTGACATGTTTCCATAACCTAATAATTGTTTTCATGTTGGATTGATCACATGTGAAATTACAGTATATATACTGCACATGTTTCTTACTACCACTTACCAAGTTCCAAAGGTTTTTGATAAATTATTGTATTCTGCCAGTCTGCTTTGCTATATACAGTTTCTAGGAAATCCCGTTTAATATGAGAGAGACTATAGACTAACACATATACATGTGTGCATATAGTTTGCACAGTATGATCAAAGCCTGTACAGTAGTACTTCCTGTTGTACTGCCCTACATTTGAAGGCATGTGCTCAGATTCACTCTTAAATGAATACTTGTTCAATTATTCAAAACAGGTACATTGTCTAGAGAATGTATATGCATGATGTAATGTCTGAATAGGGCTTTTGTGACTCACAGATAATGGAAATTTTAACTGGAGTGTGGAATACATTTCTTTTGTAGAATTGGAGTATCCTTGAAGGCCATCTGGTCCAACCCCTACTCAGTGTTAAGATAGCCATCTGGGAATGTTCTGCCTTTTGATTTCCTGCACTGAGAAAGGGGTTGGACTAGACGGCCTTCAAGGCCCCTCCGATTCAATGACAGATTATCACACTCCAATTAAAATTACCAAATATGCCAGACATATTGCCTATATCAAATTAAACCAGGATTGTTTTAAACTGTATATAGGAAAGGACTCCAACAAAACACAGTAAACAATCAAAATTGCTTCATAGGTGGCAATAAGGTGCTTCATCTCGTAACAGGAGCGAACATTTTGCAAACAAGTTACTAGAACATTCTCAAAGATCTCTTATATTCTTTCACAGCAAGATAGGCAGTAATATTTTTTCATATTTCTTCAAATGACTTAGTTAATTTGAGAACTGCATTCTTATTGTTTTGGTGCCCTCAGTGTCAGATGAGTGCTTTCTATTCAACTAATATTTTTCATAATGGAAGTTTTTTTTGTCTTTCAGCTACTGCAGAACTTGATGAAACATCTGTTAGAGTCTCACCTCTAGGATCGATTGATGAATCTTCAAAAACCTAAATGTGGGACAAGATCAAGTGTGCAGTGCCGTTGTATCTTTTAAAGAAAAATTAATTCGTTATTGTTGAAATTATTTAAAATGGTATTACCTGTATTTAAATTTAAACCCTTTATTTAATAAATTGGTTTTTAAAAGTTGATCATCTTCAACTCTGGGCTCCTTGGAGGAAGAGCGGAATATAAATGTAAATAAATAGGTAGATGGATGGATGGATGGATGGATGAATGAATGAATGAATGAATGGTATTTCTTGTGAAGTGTTTCTCCTCTCCAACACCTGGTAGCATTGATCCTTTGGAGCCATCATCCAGGGCTTCTCTCTTTCACAAGTCCACGGCATCTATGATATGACGCTCTAGAAGGTAGGAATGCTCATATCCAAGAAACCTATGAGTTCTAGTGTATAGCAGTGGCTGCTGTCTACAGCTAAACTACTGATGTGTATGGCTTTTATCCCTTCTGTAATTATAGAATTAGCACAAAGCCCTTGAGATATGCAGTTGCCATATTCTGCAGGCCCTTGACTAATGTCAAATTAACAATGCCTACTGCATGGGAACTAAGTAGTGGCCAGCCCTGATCACCTGCAGAAGAAAGATGGAAAGTTAAGTCCAGCCACCCACATTTCTTTATATTGCTTTGGTCGGGTCTTGTTCTGGCCTCCTTATATGAAAAAATTGTATAATTTGAATAAATTTGTAAATATGACTTCATTACATAATTTTACAATGATTTAAATATGTTATTGTTGAAATAGTATTTTAAAGTCATAGACAGTGAGATCAACTAAAGACACTTCTACACCATTTTTTACTAAAAGCAATAGAATGGGAAGCTCACAAAGTCAGACTTTAGCACTACTGCTTTTTTGGCAGGATGATAGCTATGCTATATGCTGGTCATGTAAATTAGCAGGGTCACCACTCTAAACATGTAGATTGCAGCTGGCTTGTGTTCTGGTGAGCAAACACCGTATCTAGAAACATCTTGAATTCTCCTTATAGAGCAGAGCACTAGATATTAAACTATAACTTCCAGGTTTCTTAGTCGTATGGAACCATAAGCAGTGGTGGGTATGGAGAATCATCTTGTAGTTTCATGAACCAGGGCACTTCCACTATTAAGGAAATAAAGAAAAATTCAGAAATTTGATTAATACGATATACTCTAGGCAGTGCTACACACTGGCTTAGTGAAAGTAGAATGCCAAACAATGGTTACTGAAGTCTTTTACTTGAGTCAGTCTTAAGGCTATATGTGGAAGCTTGATGTATTTTTATTTTTCCATCACACCAGATACTGTGAAACTCTTGCTCCTGAGAGTCCCCTCAGAAGAAGTAATGGAGCAAGGAAGACACACATTATAAACCAAGACAATGTCTGTGCAGGGTTAATAGCTATGGGATTAACATGATTTATCCTTTCTACTTTTGAAGAGGGTAGTGCCAATTCCTCTAAAACTAAATTCCCTCCCATACTGCTGTATGTAGTTACTTCTACTGAGCTTGGTCTTTTGGATTTTAACTTCTGAGTAAAAATGTCTAAACCAGTTGGATCATGCCTGAGGCCTATCTAGTCCAGCACCATTTCCCAGTGGCTCAGCAGATGCTTCTGGGAAGCCGACAGGCAAGAGATGAAGGCGTGCTCACTCTCCTGCCATTGCTCTCTGGCAACTAGTATTCAAAGGTATCTTGACGCTTAACATGGAGGCAGCCTATAGCCACCAGGACTAGTAGCCAATTGACACATCCTCCATGAATTTGTTGAAGTCCAATTAAAACCATCCAAGTTGGTAGTCATCACATCCCATGGCAGGCAATTCTATAGATTTAATCATGCATTGTGTGGAAAAAATACTCAGTCAGTCCTAAACTTCCTGGCAATCAGTTTCATGAGCTGACCCCTGGTTCTAGTGTTGTGAGAGAAGAGCTCCGTATTCACATTCTTCTATGTTTTAACACATCTTTAATTATACTTTCCATCAATTTACCCGCAACAGACACTAAGCTAGCCAGCCTGTAATTTCCAGGATCCTTTTTTGCAAATTGATGTTCACTGGATCCTTCCCAGTCCTCTAGCAGGGAGCCTGATTCTATGGACAAGTTACATATTTTTGCTAGATCAGTAATTGATGATGATGATTGATTGATTGATTGATTTGATTTGTATACCGCCCTTCCAAAATGGCTCAGAGCTGTTTCACATTTAAAATTTCACATTTGAGTTCTTAAAGAACTCTCAGGTGGATGTCATCTGGCCCTGGTGGTCTGATTTTTCAAGATGGCTTAGATCATCACTTGTCACTTCTGACTCACTTCTTCGGCTTTCCCCCGAGAAGCTCATTACAGGTATAGGTATATGCTTTGTATCCTCTTCTTGGGAAGACAGCTGCAAAAAACTCATTTAGCTTCTCTGCAACCTTATCCTTGAGCATCCCTTTCACTATCTTGTCTAGTGATCCAACCACTTCCCTGGCAGCTTTCCTGCTTCTGAGGTAAATAGTGTTATCGTTCCTCAAAAAACCAGTTTTTTGCATTCCTTTATAGTTTCCTTCTGTTTCTTTTGCCCGTTTGTCTTCCTTCCTGTTCTTATTTGGGCTGAACTTCCATTTTTGGAAAGACGTCTACTTGCCTGTTATAGTTTTCTTGTATCTACTTGCTTGTCATGATGATCTCCACCTGGACATATTGATGCTTTTCCTTCTTCTTGGTATACGTTCTGACTGAGCTATTGTGGTTTTTAAATAAGCTCCATGTGCTGTGGAATGATTTGACCCTCCTGACTGCTATTCAGCTTTCTTTTCACCATTCTCTCAAAGAATTAGCTTGTCATATATGGCTTGGTTCACTATAATAATTTCACAAGTACTCTGCATTCTTGCTTTAAGAATTCAGTAATATATATAAGGCTATCTTAAGGACTAATGGTACTTGCTGGGTGACTCTGGGCCAGTCACTTCTCTCTTAGCCTAACCTACTTCACAGGGTTGTTGTGAGGAGAAACTTAAGTATGTAGTACACCGCTCTGGGCTCCTTGGAAGAAGATCGAGATATAAATGTTATAATAATAATAATAAATAATATTCTCTAACTATGTACAGTGGGCTTTTAAAATAAAAAATCAATAAAATGTAAACCTTTAATTTACAGATCAAACCATAAAATTCACAATAATAAACTAGGTCATTACATAAAGCCTCTAAAAAGTAGCCATGCCATCCTATAAATAGTTCTGTACAGGCTGAGATTTATGAATTCCTTTTGTATTGGTCTTTTTCTTCAATGTACAGCAGAGTTCAAAGGTTCTGCTCAAATATTCCCCATTTCAAGTGTGGTCTCTGTCTCTTCATCAATCTCTCCAATTACAGCTCTGTGTGTTTCCATCCCAGTAACACAAATAATAAAAGGGTGAGATGAGATCGTATAGGAAGTATCATAAGCAAGAACAGCAGGAGGGGTAGCAGAGACTGGAACTGCAATTAGTTTTGGCATTCCTACATTAGCTGAGCAGCCGACTTGTTCCATATGGCAGGAGTAGGCAATGTTTGATTGATTGACTGACTGACTGACTGACTGATTTCTATACCGCCTTTCCAAAAATGGCTCAGGGAGGTTTACACAGAGGAACAATAAATAAATAAATAAGATGGCTCCCTGTCCCCAAAGGGCTCACAATCTAAAAAGAAATATAAGATAGACACCAGCAACAGTCACTGGAGGTACTGTGCTGGGGGTGGACAGGGCCAGTTACTCTCCCCCTGCTAAATAAAAAGAATCACCACATTAAAATGTTAGTTTGCCAAGTTAGCAGGGGTTTGTTACTCTAGCTGCTGAATCTGTTGTGGCTGGGGATGATGAGAATTGCAGTTTAACAACAGGTGGAGTGTCAAAGGTTGCCTAGCCCTGCATAATGCAAGAACTGGGCCTGACAGTTCAGCCAGGATCGTTTCACAGAGAAGCCTAGAAAACACCAAGAGCACTTGATGTCAAGCATCTAGCTTCCAAACAGAGCACCCAACAAAGTGGAAGCTGGGTTTTCTACTACACTTCACACTGCACTACTTTGAGAACAGAGCTTTTGGCTTTTTAAAAGATCATACTTACACATTATCTCCTCTTACAATGTACAATCCTAATACTACTTGTTCCACTCCTTGTGAAGAACTAAAGACTCTTTCATGACTTTCATCCAAAATCAAGTTAATGGTCTGATCAAAGCCTTTAAGGGTTCCCTAAAAACATTAACATTTCAAAAACGAACAAAACATTTCAAAACGAAGCCTGAAGTTCATCTTCCCAAATATCCTAAATTGCAATATTGCACAAGTTAATACAGCTGTAAAAAGTCAAAGAATAAATAAATCCTAAATTGAACTTTTCACACTAAATCACATTTTTCCCCAATGAGCATTTACAACTTTCCTCAGCAGCTGTTTCTTGTATGTATGTGTCACATAAAACCAAATAAAACATGTAAAAGGACGGGAAAATGACATTATGTAGGCAGTGATGAAATGTCTTGGGTTTGCATTTTCAGGATAGGATGGATAGATATATCTAAAGTAAACAAAACATTCAACTGACCAAGTATGTTTCACATGTATCAGTGTTCATCTCTTCCAACTCTTGAACAAATCCCAATTCCAATGGATTTTATTTCCAGTCAGAATCTGTGAGAAATTCTCCTCAAAGTAAATCACTAATAATTGTACAGCACTAGTTCCACATTATCCAGAGCACATTTATTTGAAATAAGTTACACTAGGCATGGATTTCTGTGAAAGTCAAGATTCATATGCCTCAGCCTATGCATATTTCTCCAGAAGTCAGACAGGCTATGTTAAATGGGGCTAATTCTCTGTTAAATATGTTTCTTATGTACTGAAACCATCATTGGAACATAGGAAGCTGCCATATACTGAGTCAGACAATTGGTCTATCTAGCTCAGTATTGTCTTCACAGACTGGCAGTGGCTTCTCCAAGGTTGCAGGCAGGAATCTCTCTCAGCCCTACCTTGGAGAAGCCAGGGAGGGAAATCAGGGTCGGACTGGGGGCACTTAGAGGGCGCCGGAATGTATGTGGGGAGGGAGCCAGAATGTATATGGGGAGGGCACCAGGTTTTGAGCAGAATAGGTAATGAGGGGTGAGAGTTGGGGCGCAGGGGCACCGCGTGGGTAGGGCGCACCGGAAATATGCCCTGTTGATCTATGGGCCAATCCGAGCCTGAGGGAAATTGAAATCTCCTGCTCCTCCCAGAGCGGCTCCATCCCAAGGGGAATATCTTACAGTGCTCACACTTCTAGTTGCAGGCAGGAATCTCTCTCAGACCCTATCTTGGAGAAGCCAGGGAAGGAAATTGAAATCTCCTGCTCTTCCCAGAGCGGCTCCATCCCAAGGAGAATACCTTACCTTAAAGAATTTATCAAATGGTTACTGAACATTTGGGATATTCTTTTAATTCTGTAAGATATGTTAGGATAAGAGAAGTAAAAGTACATACAAATGAGTTTCAGACCAAAGGTGCTTATTTATACACTTTTGGAAATTACATGCACAATGGTGATTACAAATGTAAGCAGTGTGACTAAAATACAAAGTGTGCGGGTTGGTTTTTAAAAAACATTTATTAATTATTATTACTATTATTTACATTTTATATCCCACTCTTCCTCCAAGGAGCCCAGAGCGGTGTACTACATACTTAGGTTTCTCCTCCAAAAATCCTGTAAAGTAGGTTAGGCTGAGAGAGAATTGACTGGCCCAGAGTCAATTGACTGGCCCAGAGCAAGTATCATGGCTGAATGGATATTTGAACTCGGGTCTCCCCGGCCCGGCCCTAGTCCAGCACTCTAACCACTACACCACACTGGCTGGTGTTGATTTAGATACACAATTGCATTTCCCCCCTAATAATAAAATCATAATGTATGCATGCTGCATATATTATGAACACAAACAATGGCAAGGGCTCCTAAATGAACACACCACATTTGAACTAGCAGGCTGGTCAGAATGATAACAGTGTGTGAATAATAAAGATAGTATGGTAGATTTGTTGAGACACTCCGGCAAACAGGAATGAGACATTCTCCTTTTCAATTGGTTTTAAAAATAGGGCTGCCTGTCACCCAACCTAATCTTAGTCAATTAAGAGTGAGTTTTTAGTCAATCAATAATTAAATTTGCATAAAGCGAAAAACAGCAAGTCTGATATGACACACCTTTCGTTTTTAGATGCATACATACTGAGCCTTCACCCTTAGACCCCCCCCCCCAAGTAGCGGCATGCATTGATAGTGCCATACAAATAATACGTAGTCTTTTTTTAAAAAACCAAATTAATCTAACCGATTCAAAGTGTACCCTAACTCTAGCAAAATCAAAGAAAGCTTCTGCAGAGGTATCAAAAAGTCAGACAATATGCATTCGCGGATGACAAAACAGACTCAGCACAAGGAATATACGTTATTACCAAGGCGCTTCCATACTTGGTGAGAGCTCTTCACACGTGCCTTATAGACTGACTGATCAAGGAGATCTACCCCCACTCACTCAGCCTTTGCCCACACAACAGTCAAGCCGAGGCTGCCAAGTTAAGCAGGAAAAAGAACAGTGAGACAGCAGCCACCGACGCATGCGCACACAACAATTGCAACTTACCCTCCCGCTCTACTAATCGCGCGCCTTGGTAGCCAGACAAAAACCGATGACGTCACGATGGGGCGGGGCCACGTAAATCCTGCCTAATTTCCCCCCCCAACTTCCCTCGCTCGCGAAATATGTTCTGCACGCGTGCGCAATGTCACATAGACCCGGATGTAATTGTCGTTAGCAGCGCGAGTCGTGGTTTCGGACCCTGGATATTTGAAGTCTCTCTGGCGGCGGCTTACTTCGCCTGGTCTGCCCTGCGCCGCGCTCCAGGGTGGAAGCGGGAGTTCGCCGTCATGACCTCCGCTCTAGAGAACTACATTAACCGTATCCTTTTGCTGCCGGGGGCTGTGCGGAGTCACTGGGGCTTCAGCTGCCGGGGAGGGTGGCGTTGGGGCGCGAAGGGGATAGGGTGGGATCGTTGAGGCGCCTTTCGCCAGCCCCTCGTGGATCTCGCGCGTGGCGGCGCTTCCCCTTTTTGTGTCCGGTTCCAGTGACCGTAAGAGGGTGAGGAGGCTGCTGCCTACGATTGGCTGTAGTACTACCCCTGAAGGGCCCTTGGGAGGGGAGCCGGGAGGGGAGAGAATAGAAGGCGTCGACTTTTTAAGGGTCCTGAATCCGGGTTTTCCGCCCTCGGTGGATTACGTTATGCCTTCATAGCAGGCGACCACTGGCATGTCCGAAGGCGAGGAGGAGGAAGTGCCGCGCGAGCGCAGCAGCGAATCGGCTTAAAGTGTTGGCTCCGGGGGGGGCGGGTCTGTGTGAACCAACCAGTTGCATTTCAGCAGCGCTCCACGTGGTCCTTCTGTTGGAAAGGGGAAGGCGCGTCGCTTGCACCCTCCTATTCAGGTTCCGGAGCTCGCTGCAAAACGGCCATAAGACTAAAGGATTTTTAAAAATTATTTTTTACGATCCCCTTTGCGGGTAAGGCAAAGTTCCGCTATGAACCCTGGTTGCAACTGGCAAGTATCTTCCTGCCAAGTGAAGCTCGAAGTCGACGTGCGGAAAATTGGGACTGAGTTGTTGGCTAAAACGAAGGCTGCCCTCGAGGGTCTGATGAGAAGGAAGGAGCCTTCGCCAACTTGTGCTAGTTGTAGGGGAGGTGGGGTTTATCCAGCGTAGCTATGTCCTTTCTCCAAGCACGGGTATACTCCTATGCTTAATCACAAATCCAAAGTTCTGTCCGTAGGCAAGCTGAATTTTGCAACCTCTCTACATAGTGGTACTGTGCTATAGCTGCCAGTACGTTGCGTTTGTTTATTTGTTTATTTATTCGATTTCTATACTGTCCTTCCAAAAATGGCTCAGGGCAGTTTACATAGAGAAATAATACATAAATAAGATGCATATAGAGCCCTAAGCTTAAATCTCTGCTCGGTCTGCTCAGCAAAGCTCTTGGGTGGTCTTGGAGAAAGTAAATATCTCTTGTTTAACATACTTCATCCCCCTGTCCTTTGGCCATTGTGGCTGGGGATGATGGGAGTTGTAGTCCAACATCTGGGGACCCAAATTAGAGAACCCCAGGGAGAGAGTCGGACCTGGTAAGAGAAGACCCTAGTTGAAATCCCTGCTCTTACACTCACCGGGTAGCCCTAGAATAGTAGAATGTCAGTGTTGGAAGAGACCTTGAAGGTCTTCTAGTCCAACCCCTGGGCAAGTGCTCTTGCCATCCCCACGTGAGGTTTTTTGTGAGGGGGAAAGCCTGAGACATAGAAGTGTAATGAATATAGGTGGCTTCTTAAATGCCAAGGTGTGTGTGTACACACACAAACACACAGAGTTGTGGATTGCCTGTGTTATGGCTTTTCACATCCTTCGCATTTGGATTAGCCTTTTGCTATTCAGCTGGCTGAGGAGTGTGAAAGTCACCAACAGATATTATTATTATTATTATTATTATTATTATTATTATTATTATTACATTTTATATCCCGCTCTTCCTCCAAGGAGCCCAGAGCAGTGTACTACATACTTAAGTTACTCTTTCACAACAACCCTGTGAAGTAGGTTAGGCTGAGAGAGAAGTGACTGGCCCAGAGTATCATGTCTGAATAGGGAGTTGAACTCAGGTCTCCCCGGTGCTAGTCCAGCACTCTAACCACTACACCACGCTGTGGAAAGTCACCAACAGATAATATACCATCAAGCAGGTCTGAGTTCATAGGCTGTACTGACAATATTTAAAGAGAGAGAGCAAGAACTTCTGTTAAGATTCTAGATGACTTACATAATTCTAGTAAAACATAAACAGAAAGCTGGCTAAGTATAGATCATCAAGACAGAAATGACTGCAAAGGGCTTTCTATGAAAAGTAATTTCATGAAGCTGTGTCTTAAATTCAGAATCTTACCACAGCTATACTTAAAAGCAGTCGAGAGTCAGATTGGGGTGTCTTAAGACATTTTGCCTCCCCATTTTGAGCATACACTTTCATCTTAAAATTTATTTTGATCAAACAGAAATCATAGCTAGAAAAATGTCTGTTTCCTACGAAGAGAGGGAAACTGGTCTAGTCTTGTTCTCATTTGTCTTTTGATCTCTTATTTCAGCTCAGATATAGAATTAACCCCCTTCCATGCAGACAAATGACTAATTCTTACATTTGAGAAACTGAGAACAGCTTAGATAATTACTATACCAAGAAAACATCTGATTGATGAGAACATCTTGGAAAGCATTGGGTTTCTTTTTAAAATGTTACTGTGGAAGTAATTTTCTGAGCCAGAGCTGAAGTGACTGAAGGAAAGAAGGGTTAACCTTTTCCTTATGTCCATGACAACTTGTGGGGAGGGCCAGAGAGCAAATAACTAACAATAGTAGTAATAATTTTGCAACTTACTGGGACTTCCATTTGAAGCCCTTTTGAACTCCCTGTGACTATGGAGACTTAATGATATGTTGTTTAAAACATAATATATAAGGACAAAGTTTCTTCAGAACTGCAAAGCCTAAACACGTTTTTTCAGTAACATCTGAGAGAAGATGGATTTATTTCCATACTCAAATTGTGTGTGTTGTGCTGTTCTAGAAAATACACATCCCTGTTTTGCTTTTTCTTTGATCTGCCTCACACACTACTTCTTTAAAAGCACTGTGACACAAATCTAGCCAGAGCAAATCATCTTAGACGGCAGTCTTATGAACAGTTATCTGGGAATAAAGTCCATTTAACAGTGGGATTTACTTCTGAGCAAGTATGCATAGGATCTGCAAATCTTGTCATCAATTTTATTTTAACAACTTTAACTTGAGTCTTAGGTACTGTTGCAGTAATTACTTCCGATGGTCGAATGATTGTGGTAAGAATTTTCCTTAAATATAAAATCCATTATTTTCTCAAGCTGTTTGTCCTGGAATGGATGTAATTGCTAAATACATGCTTGTAAGCGTCACTGGTATCAATATATTTCCTATTAACTTGGCTATCTTGTGGGAGTAAGTCTCACTGAACTCAGTTGGACTTCTGAATAAAAATACTTAGGATTAGACTGCATGTGTGCAACCATTACTCTTCTACAAAATAATACTTAAGATGTGTCTTGTAGCTTCTGTATACTATATTCAGTACTGCTGGTTTGAAGGCGGTGGGGGTGCCACTTCAAGAGCAGGGGAGGATGCACTTACCACTCCTGCTCCCCCCCCCGCACCCTTTGTTTAGAAAGCTAATTGGGCAGCAGCGTACCTCTCTGCCGCCCTGTTGCCCTCGTTGGCCAGATATGGCCGGAAGTCCCCGATGCATCAGGGACTTCCGACCAACGGAGGCAGCAGAGAGAACAATTGGCAATTGGGAACAAACTGGCAAAAAATTGACACCTATCTTTCAAAGTAGGTGTATAATGCTCTAAGCAAGCGGTTCTGGAAAGAACTCTAGCCACTGCTTTCTGCACCAATGGATGTTTCCAAATATTTTTCAAAGGCAACCCCCTGTAAAGCACATTGCAGTAATACAGCCATAACATGACGAAGGCATAGGTAGGAACATAGGAAGCTGCCTTATACCAAATCAGACCACTGTCCCACTTTGCCTACTACTATGCCAGACTGGCAGTGGCTTCTCCAAGGTTACAGGCAGGGGTCTCTCCCAGTCCTATCTGGAGAAGCCAGGGAGGGAACTTGGAACCATCTGCATGCAAGCATTTAGATGCTCTTCCCAAATGCTCTTCCCACCCACTAAGGGGAATATCTTACAGTGCTCACGTGTAGTCTCCCATTCAAATGCAAACCAAGGTGGATCCTGCTTAGCAAAGAGGGCAATTCATGCTTGCTACCACAAGACCACCTCTAGCAGAAGCTGTGAAAAGCGATCTTTGCTACTGTCTCCACCTGAGCATCCAGAAGCAGAACCAGGTCCAGCAGTGCTCCCAAACAGTACAATTGCTCTTTCACGGGCAGTACAACCCCCATTCAGAACCAGCTGAATCTCCCAATCCAATTGTAATTGAACATAAGATCAGCCCTGCTGGATCAGGCACTGTTTCGCACAGTGGCACACCAGATACTGCTGAAAGCCTACAGGCAGGAGTCAAGGGCATGCACTCCCTCCTGCTGTTACTCCCCTGCAACTGGGACTCAGAGGCATCCTGCCTCTGAGGCTGGAGGTGGCCTATAGCCCTCCCAACTAGTAGCAGTTGATACACTTCTCCATGAAGTTATCCAAACCCCTCTTAAAGCCATCCTAGGTTTGCTAATGATCCCTAGCATGGAATTGTCCTTTTTCACAGCTGCCACACATTGAGTCAACACTTTCAATGAGCTGTCCACCACGACCCCAAGATCCCTCTTCTGGTTAGTCACTGACTGCTCAGTTCCCATCAGCGTATACTTGAAGTTGGGGATTTTCATCCCAATGTGCATCACTTTACACTTGCCAACATTGAACCGCATTTGCCATTTTGTTGCCCATTCACCCAGTTTTGAGAGATCCTCTGGAGTTCCTCTCAATCTGTTTTGGATTTCACTACCCTAAATACTTTGATGTCTTCTGCAAATTTGGCCACCCCAAAAGAACACCCTGCTCATCAAGTCCCAAGGCCCATCTAGTCCGGCATCCTGTTTTGCACAGTGGCCCACCACCTCGCTGCTCACCCCTACTTCTAGATTATTTATTTATTTATTTATTTATTTGATTTATGTACAGCCCTTCCAAAATGGCTCAGGGCGGTTCACAGCATGATAAAAACAATTAAAACAAATTAACAATTAAAAACTGTTAAAACACAAACTGCTAAAAGCCCTGAAAATCAGGGCAACAATTTAAAACAGTTAATTGTTTAAAACTCTGGAAGGCCAGGCCAAATAGGTAGGTTTTAAGGGCTCTTCTGAAGGACGGCAATGATCTCAAATTACGAATTTCTGCCAGGAGTGCATTTCCACAGCCCAGGAGCAGCTACAGAGAAGGCCCACCTCTGCGTCGTGGCTTCTTCTTCCACTGATATTCCCAGTCAGACATATCAGTCTTTATCTTGCTGATAATATATCTTGGAAAGACATAAAGCTGCCAAAAGAACTACAGCCAAGTCTGCTAAATGCAAAGTACATAAATCAATCCAGAGTTTAAGTTGGGAGTCTAAATTCCTAAACAAACTGCAGCAAAAAGTGGGGAAAGAGGAGAGAGCAATTTGCTTGAAGGCTAAACAAAAAATGCTCCCTGCCGGCACCATGATGCCCCTCCCCCCCTCCACAAATTTGGCCACCTCGCTCATTACCCCTACTTCTAGATAATTTATGAATAAATTAAAAAGGACTGGTCAGAGTACAGATCCCTGGGGGACCCCACTTCTTACTTCCCTCCTTTGTGAAAACTCTCCATTTATATCTACCCTCTGTTTCCTGTCCTTCAACCAGTTACCAATCCACACATGTAGTTGTCTCCTTATCTCATGACTGCTAAGCTTTCTCAAGAGTCTTTGATGAAGAATTGAGAGGCTGAAAGCTTTTTGGAAGTTCCGGGATCACTTTTATCCATACACTTGTTGACACTCTCAAAGAACACCCAAAAGGTTTGTGAGGCAAGATTTACCTTTGCAGAAGCCATGCTGATCCTCCCCCAGCAGGGCCTGTTCTTCTATGTGCTTTACAATTTTATCCTTGAGAATGCTTTCCATCGATTTGCTTGGAACAGACATTAAGCTAACTGGCCTATAATTTCCCAGATTGCCCCAGGATCCCTTTTTTAAAACCGGTGTTACTGAAAAGTAACAGTAGGAAATTGGTTTTCCTACTGACCAGAAGCACCTCTATCATATCTGGATTTAACCCGTTCGTTTGCTCATCATTACTTCCCACCCCTCGTTCAGTACATCCACTACCTCCTTAGTTTCCGATGACAAAGAGAGGTATAGCTGAGTGTCATCTGCATATTGATGACACTTCAGTCTAAACCTGATAATCTCTCCCAGTAGTCTCATGTAGACGTTAAACAGCACATCATGTAGATAGGAGCAAGCACAGTGTAGTGGTTAGAGCGCTGGACTAGGACCGGGGAGACCCGAGTTCGAATCCCCGTCCAACCATGATACTCACTGGGTGACTCTGGGCCAGTCATGTATCTCTCAGCCTAACCTACCTCACAGGGTTGTTGTGAGGCTGAACATAACCATGTACACCGCTTTGAGCTCCTCAGAGGAAAAGCGGGATATAGATGTAAAAATAAAATAATAAATAAATAACAGCATGGAGGACAAACCTGAGCCTTGAGGGACCCCATAGGCCAGTGGCCAGTCGAGCAGAAGTCCCCAGCACCATCTTCTGGAACCTTCCCTCCAAAAAGGATCAGAACCACTCTAATGCAGACCCCTGCATTAGAAATCCATCCTTTCCTGAAAATGCAAACCCAAGACATTTCATCACTGCCTACATAATGTTGTTTTCCTGTCCTTTTACATGTTTTATTTGGTTTTATGTGACACATACATACAAGAAACAGCTGTTGAGGAAAGTTGTAAATGCTCAGTGGGGGAAAACGTGATTTAGTGTGAAAAGTTCAATTTAGGATTTATTCTTTGACTTTTTACAGCTGTATTAACTTATGCAATATTGCAATTTAGGATATTTGGGAAGATGAACTTTAGGCTTCGTTTTGAAATACTTTGTTTTAAATGTTTTTAGGGAACCCTTAAAGGCTTTGATCAGACCATTAACTTGATTTTGGATGAAAGTCATGAAAGAGTCTTTAGTTCTTCACAAGGAGTGGAACAAGTAGTATTAGGATTGTACATTGTAAGAGGAGATAATGTGTAAGTATGATCTTTAAAAAACCAAAAACCTCTGTTCTCAAGTAGTGCAGGTTCTGTTTTCAAACCCTACTCAAAGTAGGGTTTTCTACTGTAGTAGACAACCCAGCTTCCACTTTGTTGGGTGCTCTGTTTGGAAGCTAGATGCTTGACATCAAGTGCTCTTGGTGTTTTCTAGGCTTCTCTGTGAAACGATCTGCAATTCTCATCATCCCCAGCGACTACAGATTCAGCAGTTAGGGTGTCAAATATTGCCTACTGCCCTATGAAACAAGGTGGCTGGAATGCAGGAATGCCAAAACTAATTGCAATTCTCGTCTCTGCTCCCACCCCTGCTGTTCTTGCTTATGATACTCCCTATATGATTTCATCTCGCCCTTTTATCATTTGTGTTACTGGGATGGAAGTACACCACTTCTGCAACACTAGGAATCATGCCTCACTCTCTGAATTTAGTGGTGCTTACTTCTAGGTGGGATAATGTTGCTGCCTAAGGTATGAAAAGTGTGGTAAATTATAGTTGCTGGGTTGGACCTGAAATACAGAAGATGCAAAATGAGTTAAATACCTTATATCTGTCTTTCAACTATGCAAAGGGAATATCCTAAAGGCAGGTCCTTACAATCGAACCTTTGCTACAGGCTTGTAGTTTTATGCAGTCAGTACTAGTTCTGTACTTCTCATGTCTGATGAAAGTGCTGTCAACATTCTTTTGTGATAAATATGTTTGACTTTGGTATGGGCAACTACAGCATGTTTTCTTGCCTACATATCAATGTGAAAAGGTGTTGAGCAGAATTTATACAATTTTAGAGTAAGAACTTCTTACAGTTTCAAAGCTAAACATTTCATACATAGCACTTTACAAACAGCACTTAAACAATTTCTTTTACAGAGCTGTAATTGGAGAGATTGATGAAGAGACAGACTCTGCACTTGACTTGGGGAATATTCGAGCAGAACCTTTGAACTCTGTTGTACATTGAAGAAAAAGACCAATACAAAAGGACTTCATAAATCTCAGCCTGTAAAGAACTATTTATAGGATGGCGTGGCTACTTTTTACAAGTTTTATGCGATGACCTAGTTTATTATTTTGAATGTTATGGTTTGATCTGTAAATTAAAGGTTTACATTTTATTGATCTTTTATTTTAAATCCCCACTGTATGTAGTTAAAGATCATCATTATTATTATTATTACATTTGTATCCTGATCTTCCTCCAAGGAGCCCAGAGCAGTGTACTACATACTTAAGTTTTATTAAGTTTACTCACAACAACCCTGTGAAGTAGGTTAGGCTGAGAGAGAAGTGACTGGCCCAGAGTCAACAGCAAGTATCATTAGTCCTTAAGATAGCCTTATATACATTACTGAATTCTTAAAGCAAGAATGCAGAGTACTTGTGAAATTATTATAGTGAACCAAGCCATACATGACAAGCTCATACTTTAGGAGATTGGTGAAAAGAAAGCTGAATAGCAGTCAGGAGGGTCAAATCACTCCACAGCACATGGAGCTTATTTAAAAACCATAATAGCTCAGTCAGAACATATACCAAGAAGAAGGAAAAGCATCATCATGTCCTGGTGGAGATCACCATGACAAGCAAGTAGATACAAGAAAACTATAACAGGCAGGTAGATGTCTTTCCAAAAATGGAAGTTCGGCCCAAATAAGAACAGGAAGGAAGACAAATGGGCAAAAGAAATAGAAGGAAACTATAAAGGAATGCAAAAAACTGGTTTTTAGCATAAAAACCTTGAGGAATGATAACACAATTTACATCAGAAGCAGGAAAGCTGCCAGGGAAGTGCTTGGATCACTAGACAAGATAGTGAAAGGGATGCTTGAGGATAAGGTTGCAGAGAAGCTAAATGAGTTTTTTGCAGCTGTCTTCCCAAGAAGAGGATACAAAGCATATACCTATACCTGTAATGAGCTGCTCAGGGGAAAGCCGAAGAAGTGAGTCAGAAGTAACAAGTGATGATCTAAGCCATCTTGAAAAATCAGATCACCAGGGCCAGATGACATCCACCTGAGAGTTCTTTAAGAACTCAAATGTGAAATTGCTGATCTAGCAAAAATATGTTACTTGTCCATAGAATCAGGCTCCCTGCTAGAGGATTGGGAAGGAGCCAGTGAACACCAATTTGCAAAGAAGGATCCAGGAATTTACAGGCTGGCTAGCTTAGTGTCTGTTGCGGGTAAATTGATGGAAAGTATAATTAAAGATCTGTTAAACATAGAAGAATGTGGATATGGAGCTCTTCTCTCACAACACTAGAACCAAGGGTCAGCTCATGAAACTGATTGCCAGGAAGTTTAGGACTGACAAGTATTTTCCCAACACAATGCATAATTAATTAAATCTATAGAATTGCCTGCCATGGGATGTGATGACTACCAACTCGGATGGTTTTAAGTGGGACTTCAACAAATTCATGGAGGATGTGTCAATTGGCTACTAGTCCTGGTGGCTATAGGCTGCCTCCATGTTGAGCATCAAGATACCTCTGAATACTAGTTGCCAGAGAGCAATGGCAGGAGAGTGAGCACGCCTTCATCTCTTGCCTGTCGGCTTCCCAGAAGCTCTGCTGAGCCACTGGGAAATGGTGCTGGACTAAATAGGCCTCAGGCCTGATCCAACTGGTTTAGACATGTTTACTCAGAAGTTAATCCAAAAGATCAAGCTCAGTAGAAGTAACTATATACAGCATTATGGGAGGGAATTTAGTTTTAAAGGATTCGGCACTACCCTCTTCAAAAGCAGAAAGGACAAGTCATGTTAATCCCATAGCTATTAACCCTGCATAGACATTGTCTTGGCTTATAATGTGTGTCTTCCTTGCTCCATTGCTTCTTTTGAGGGGACTCTCAGGAGCAAGAGTTTCACATTATCTGGTGTGATGGAAAAATAAAAATACATCAAGCTTCCACATATAGCCTTAAGACTGACTCAAGTAAAAGTCTTCGGTAACCAATGTTTGGCATTCTACTTTCACTAAGCCAGTGTGTATTAATCAAATTTCTGAATTTTTCTTTATTTCCTTAATAGTGGGAGTGTCCTGGTTCATGAAACCACAAGATGATTCTCCATACCCACCACTGCTTATGGTTCCATACGACTAAGAAACCTGGAAGTTATAGTTTAATTTCTAGTGCTCTGCTCTGCTCTATAAGGAGAATTCAAGATGTTTCTAGATATGGTGTTTGCTCACCAGAACGCAAGCCAGCTGCAATCTACATGTTTAGAGTGGTGGCCCCGCTAATTTACATGACCAGCATATAGCATAGCTATCATCCTGCCAAAAAAGCAGTAGTGCTAAAGTCTGACTTTGTGAGCTTCCCATTCTATTGCTTTTAGTAAAAAATGAGTTAGAAGTGTCTTTAGTTGATCTCACTGTGTGAGTTGAAAAAAACTCATAGGTTTCTTGGATATGAGCATTCCTACCTTCTAGAGTGTCATATCATAGATGTCTTGGACTTGTGAAAGAGAGAAGCCCTGGATGATTACTCCAAAGAATCAATGCTACAGGTGTCAGAGAGGAGAAACATTTCACAAGAAATACCATGAAGGTGATCAACTTTTAAAAAACAATTTATTAACTAAAGAGTTTAAATTTAAATACAGGTAATACCATTCTTAATTTTTAAATAAATCCTTTAAAATACAATTTCAACAATAACATATTTAAACCATTGAAAAGTTATTTAACGAAGTCATAATTACAAATTTATTCAAATTATACAATTTTTGCATATAAGGAGGCCAGAATGAGGCCCCACCAAAGCAATATAAAGAAATGCAGGTGGCTGGACTTAACTTTCCATCTTTCTTCTGCAGGTGATCAGGGCTGGCCAGTACTTGATGCTCATGTAGCAGGCATTGTCAATTTGACATTAGTCAAGGGCCTGCACACATATGGGGCAGGCAGAATAGGGCAACTGCATATCTCAAGGGCTTTGTGCTAATTCTATCACTACAGAAGGGATGTGCTGCATCCCTTCTACATAGAAGGGATAAAAGCCACACACATAAGTAGTTTAGCTGTAGACAGCAGCCACTGCTATACACTAGAACTCATAGGTTTTTGGATATGAGCATTCTTACCTTTTAGAGCGTCATATCATAGATGTCTTGGACTTGTGAAAGAGAGAAGCCCTGGATGATGACTCCAAATAATCAATGCTACAGATACTGGAGAGGAGAAACATTTCACAAGAAATACCATGAAGATGATCAACTTTTAAAAAACAATTTATTAAACAGTTTAAATTTATATACAGATAATACCATTTTTTAATTACATTTTAAAAATACAATTTCAACAATAACATAACATATTAATTTTCTGTAAAAGATACAACTACATTGCACACTTGATCTTGTCCCACATTTAGGTTTTTGAAGATTCATCAATTGATCCTAGAGGTGAGACTCTAAACAAATGTTGCATCAAGGACTGCAGTAGCTAAAAGACAAGAAAAGCTTCCATTATGAAAAATAGTAGTTGTATAGAAAGCACTCATCTGACACTGAGGGCACCAAAACAATAAGAATGCAGTTCTCAAATTAACTAAGTCATCTGAACAAATATGAAAAAAATATTACTGCCTATCTTGCTGTGAAAGAATATAAGAGATCTTTGAGAATGTTCTAGTAACTTGTTTGCAAAAGTATGATACTCCAAGGACCAGGCTGCGAGAGAGAATTTTTGACATGGAACGCCAGATTGATCAAGGAGCCATTCTGGCAAATGTGTTTCTGGGTAGCGAGATTTCAAACTTTTCACCTGCAGCATACCTTTTCCACTTATCTGTCTGCAAATTTCGTCGGGCTCTGACTTTATCTTGCTGTAATGCTTTGCACACAGCAGTGCTGGAAGGGAGGTTTCATGGTATCCCCCGGAAGATCAGGTGTGCCCATGTGGTTCAGGAAAGGTTGAAAGTACGACCCATGTTATTTTAAACTGCCAGTTTTATAATGATGCCAGATTTGAGCTTATTTGCCATGAACTTCCCTTATACCCAGATTTGGATGATAATTTGTGTTTATCTCGTCTTTTAGCTGAACAGAACGTAGCCAGACTGTGGAACGTTGCCAAACTTTGTTACATTGTGGGTAGGATACGTCTGGAGGTTATGAATACTCCTTAGTTGGATATTTTATCATTGTTAATTATAATCTTATTCCTTTATTTTATTTATATTTGTTATATTGATATTGTTATTTGTATTCTTTATGTTCTCTTTTCTGGTCAATGACTGTAATAAAATTGAACTGAACTGAGAAATGAATTGAACACTGAGGGCACCAAAACGATAAGAATGCAGTTCTCAAATTAACTAAGTCATCTGAACAAATATGAAAAAATATTACTGCCTATCTTGCTGTGAAAGAATATAAGAGATCTTTTGAGAATGTTCTAGTAACTTGTTGCAAAACGTTTGCTTGTTTGTGATGGTTTACTGTGCTTTGTTGTTATTTTCTATATACAGTTTAAAGCAATCCTGGTTTAATTTTATATAGGCAATATGTCTGGCATATTTGGCAGTTTTAATTGGAGTATGATATTCTGTCATTGAATCAGAGGGGTCTTGAAGGCCGTCTTCTCAGTGTAGGAAATCAAAATGCAGAGCATTCCCAGATGGCTACCCTAACACTGAGTAGGAGTGTGTTTCTCAACCTTTTTGGAGTCAAGGACCGCTAAATTCTTCATGCAGAGTTTCAAGAACTGCTACATTCTTCATGTGTGGTTTCCCAGACCAGCAGTTATTAAAGGGGGTTCAAGTTTAAGTCTATCATCTATCTATCTATCTATCTATCTATCTATCTATCTATCTATCTATCTATCAGACTTCTATACTGCCCAAAACTTGCTTCTCTGGGCAGTTTACAATTAAAATAATATAAGCATTAAAATCTAAGCTTGTTCATTTCGATTCAGGTACAAAACGTTTTGTGCCTGAAAATAGCAATTTCGGAAGTTTTGTACCAAAACAAAATCTAGAATTAAAAAACAGATTTTTGTTTACAAATAGAAATGACTGTGTTTCGGACAGAATGCTTTGTTCTTGGGAAAAGCATTGCATTTGAAATTGACTTCTCTGACTCTCCACGCTGTCATGTCCCCTAGCTCTGACAGCGAGGAAGAAAGGGAAGCTGTCGGCATTTCAGCCGAGTCTGGAATGTCTGAAGGGCAGAGCCCGACTGCAGTGGAATTAGCTGACGGTTCAGAACAGACTCAACAGCCTGAACCAGCAGAAAATGTCAGTGACCAATCGGGGGATGATTTAGGCATTGGAGCTCCACCAACGCCACAGCAACGCAGGTGTTTCAAACGCAGGTCACAACTGGAGGCGGTGCGGAGGAGCAAGCGCCTGTTATCGAAGGCTGACAAGCCGTAAATCCTGACACCTGGGAGCTTTCGACTGGCTCCATAAATTGGAGCCTCTGACTCCCACTCATTGCTGAGTTTCAACAATTGTCATTCACCCACAGCAAGCAGCTGAGCCGTGTACTTCGCTGGCCTTGGGCCAGACCTTGACACACGCCAGCTGAGGCACTGGGTGATTAGCAGAAGATAAGATATGGAAAAAGCTGTTGAGCATGAATGGTTTAGTTAAGTATGTGTTGTATTCAGTGTTACTGAAATGCAAACTGACCTTGCAAAGGGATTTGGAAGACAGCATTTTGAAACAGAAATACCCAAATATCTTTGGGAGCTCAATGCAATTCCAAAGCTCTTGCTAAAAGCCATGGTATAAATTGTGTGGAGAAGCTTATCGAGAAGCTGGTTAGGACAGTTCTGAAATTACACCGGTTTTTCTTTTCAAAGGTTTAGAAAGAATCTCTTGACTTGTTCAAGAGTCTTTTGAAGAGCTATTTTGTTTTTCTTCTGATTTTTATGAGTTTTAGTGGTGTCTTAAGTTTTGTTGCCCAAGTTGAGCAGTCTAATGTAATTTAGGCCACAATGTAATTTGGTGGGACATGATGTCTAAGCCAGTGGTTCACAACTTTTGCCATTGCAGGGACAGGTCATCCACATGGGACTACAGGAGACAAAAGGAGGGGGGGTGGGGAATACCCTCGTCAATCTGTTGACATCCCCAGGAATCTTAGTTGCTTTTCTCTTTCTTGTAACCATGATCCATGGTTTTGCACTTTCTTAAATGCAGTGATGATAAATCTCAACAATTCTGAACAGTAGGCTGATTTGTTTGGGCTACAGCTCACTCCACTTCAGGTAAATGAACATTTAAAGCTGTTCCATAGTACCAGGGCAGTTTTATTTTATTTTTATTTATTGTTTTACATTTTATATCCTGCTCTTCCTCCAAGGAGCCCAGAGCGGTGTACTACAGGCTCACACTCACTGCACAATTCTCAAATAACTGTGCCAAAAAATTAAGTGTCGTTGTACTCTTTCAACTTGTTTATGTGGGGCTTCAGGGGCAAAACAGTGGCTTGGGTGGCAGTGCCCCAAGGGTGGTGCACCCAGATTCCAAATAGGGCAAAGGGCTGATTTCTTAGGAATATTTGAGGTTTACGCGTCTTTAAGATTTTTCCCCATAGGGAATAATGGAGGTTTCAGCAGCCCCATAACTCCACCTGGGGGGCACTGGGATGGCCCAAAGTGAGTAGTGGTGTAGTGCACAGAGGGTGCCAACCACCCCCCTGGATTGCTAACCCATTGGGGCACTGGGCTTTGTTGTCTCTGAGGTGTTGAATTTAGATTCTCTGGTAGCAAATGAGATTTTTAATGAAAAACCATGAATCCACTCTCATATGCTACCAGAGAAGCTACTCTCAGTACACCTCTAGAACAACAAAACCCTGTACTTCATGGGTTGGCAACCCATATGGGTGATTGGCACCCAATGTGCACTACACCACTACTTGCTCTGGGCCATCCCAGTGCCCCTCAAGTGGAGTTATGGGACTGCAGAAACCTCCATTATACCCTACGAGGAAAATCTGAAAGACGTGTAACTTCATTAATTCTTTAAAAATCAGCCCTTTGCCAAATTCCTCTGAAAAAATTGTGGTAGCTTCCTTGTACCAACTGGGCCCAACCAACAACCACACTTCACTCTGCCCCCCTGCCCCACGTGAAGCTATACTTTTCCTGAAACCTCCATCATACCCTATGGGGATAATCTGGAAGATGCACAAACTTCAAAAATTAACCAAAAATCAGCAGTTTGCCCAATGTCTTTGAAATTTTTGTGGTAGCTTCCACTCATTGGGCACTCTAACCCCCACCCACTCTTTTGACCATGTGACCCATTTTTAAATCTAAATTAATTCAGATTCAGATTTGGATTAATTTGGATACAAAAAACGAGTGATTCGGAAGGCTTAATTTCGAACGAAATGCAAAATGGGGTTGATTCGGATTTGGTACAAATCGAAACAGAAAAAATACAAAACGTGCAACCCTATTAAAATCATTAAATTTTGAATCTTTTGCAAACATGGAATATTAGGGGTTCTCAACCTTGGGTCCCCAGATATTGGTGGATTTAAACTTCCATAACCCCCAACCACAATGGCATTTGGCCATTATGGCTGGGGATTATGGGAGTTGAAGTCCACCAACATCTGGGGAACCAAGGTTGGGAACCCCTGAATCTAAATGCCTGGGTGAACAAATGTATGTCTTCAGTATGTGCAGGGTGGGGGTCGGGGTGCTTATGATTACTCAATGGAGAAGGGATGTTGGGCCATTAGAAAAATTCAAAAGCTACATAGGGCCAACGAAAACAACACACAAGCAAGCTTTTGAATTCCCCAAAATGCTTCATCAGGCTGGATGTCAAGCAAAGCAAAAGGGAGGTGAGAAGAGAGCTGGGCAAGTTGTCAGTAGAGCCCGAAATCTACAGTTTTACCCTCTCTTGATGGAGGTGGAGTTTTAGCAGGAGTTGTGTAGTCACAGGGCTGGATCCAGACATTGTTAGTCAGGACCACCCACGGAAATTAATTTAGTCATCTCTCATTTGTGTCAATGCTGCTTGGTAATGATCATCTGGCTTGATCTGGATCCAACTCTTAGATGTGCACTTTGTGAGGTGGACCTGATGAAACCCGTGCACCTCCTCCAAAATTCCTTAAAAACAGTTACGTGGCAGGTGCTGGGAATGGGTTTTTTAAAAAATATTGAAAGAAAATGTGAAAAAGAGTGGTGGGGACCTGTGTTAAAGGGAAGGGGGCGATTCTGAGATGGTGTGGGGCATTGTAGTGGTGGATGCCTTGTCTTCCTCGCTGGGGAGATGAGGCACTGTTCAGGGTGGGCGAGGCAATGGTGCACTGGACCACACTTGGAAGATCGCCTGGTTCAAAGAGCTGCTGCCGTTGTGCTTGTGCACCATCATCTCAGTGTGCACTTCTGCGCCCCCTCCCAACTCCCCCACGTGTACCAATCACACCAGCCTGCCTTTGGGGCCACACAGCTCATGTCCCACATGCCGCCCGCGCATCGCTGTGAGGCGAGCCAAGGCAGTCCTCCTCCACCGCTTAGCCCTCACTGCGGCATGTTCCCGGCCAGAGGTTGTCCCCCCCCACCCGGCGAGGTCATAAAGGGGACCGCCATCTTCCACTGGCTGTGCAGACCAGGGGGTTACAGGGGGCCGAGGGATCACAACGCCCCACCGATGCAAGAGGGAAACAGTGTTCCTTTCAAGGTGCCTCAGCCGCAACAGGCAGGTGGGTTTCAATCAATCAACCTTTGGCTGCAAACAATGAGCATGCAAGAACCAGCAGCCCTTCAATTGGCGCCCACTGCCATACCTTTTCCTCAATGCCCCCGCTCCGCATACAGTTTGAAGCTGTAAAGATAGGGAATAAGATAGCTGTAGGAAGATCTCAGCAGCACGGGGAGTCAAGGAGGAAGCAGGGTCCCGTGCCGTCGTGATACTCCTCCTCTTCCTCCTCCATGCCGTGTGCAAAATTGAGTAAGTGAGTGCCTTGATTACAATTGTTGTGGGGGGCGGTTTGACTCCCAGTCATGGACCGGCGCTCAACCCTTCACGGACCGGCAGCGGTCCAGGGACCGGTGGTTAAGGATACTCCAGTTCTACAAAAGAAATGTAATTTCCAATATCTGTGAGTCACAAAAGCCCTGTTCAGACATTACATCATGCATATACATTCTGTAGACATGTTCCTGTTTTTGAATGATTGAACATGTATTCATTTAAGAGTGAATCTGAGTACAGGCCTTCAAATGTAGGGCAGTACAACAGGAAGTACTACTGTACAGGCTTTGATCATACTGTGCACACATCTGTATATGTGTTGGTCTACAGTCTCTCTCATATTAAACAAGAGTTCTTAGAAACTGTATACAGCAGAGCAGACTGGCAGAATACAATAATAATATATCAAAAACCTTTGGAATTTGGTAAGTGGTATTAAGAAATACGTGTAGTATCTATATTATTAATTTTCCAAGACGGACCATGCCTGGGGACGTGGCAGAAAGGAGGCGATTGGCTGACGGGGGCGGGGGGGGGAGGAAAGGAGGCGATTGGCTGACACCGTGGGAGAGTTCGGAAGGCAGCAGCCAGAAAGGAGTGTGGAAGCAAGGGGGTTTGCTGGCTGGGGTCATGAAGCAGGGAGTTTGGGGACTGGGGATGGAGTCTATGGAAGGCTGCAACATAAAGCACCAGGGAATTTGGCAGAAGTGGGTTGGTGGCGGTTTGCCACCTCAGAACATGCCAAGGAGCTTGAGGCCGGAATGTCACACCCGCCGTCAGGAGGGAGTTAGCCGGCTGCTGTCGGTTGGAGCGGAGGGAGTTTGCATTGGGCAACATCAGCAAGCTCCAGTGAGTTCGACAAAAGAGGGCAGCTGGCGGTTGGCCACCTCAGAACATGTTGCTATTACCCGCCCACCACACCTGCCAGTGGGGAAATGGAGACTGAAGGACAGTTGAACAATGACAGGTCAACACATGTGAGCGAGAGAGTTGTGGGAGGGAGAGTGAGCGAGAGAGTTGTGTGTGGGGGGAGAATGAGATAAAGTTTGGGGGAGAGAGCGAGCGAGAGTTGTGTGTGGGTGGTGAGAGCAAGCGAGGTGTGGGGGGATAGAGCAAGCAAGAGAGTTGTGCAGGGGGGAGAAAGTGAGTGAGAGAGTTGTGTTTGGGGGAGAGCGAGAGGGTTGTTGGGGGGAGAGAGAGCAAGCGAGAGAGTTGTGGGGGGAGTACAAGCAAGAGAGCTTTGTGTGGGTGGAAGAGTGAGCGAGAGAGTTGTGTAGGGGGGAGAGCGAGCGAAAGAGTTGTATGGGGAGAGCGAGCTAGAGTGTTGTGGGGAGGGGAGAGTGAGAGAGTTGTGTGGGGTAGAGAGTGAGCAGGAGAGGTGTGGGGAGGGGAGAGCGAGCAAGCGAGGTGTGGGGAGGTGAGAGAGCGAGCGAGAGAGGTGTGGGGAGGGGAGAGAGCGAGCGAGAGAGGTGTGGGGGGAGAAAGCGAGCGAGAGAGTTGTGGGGGGAGAGCGTGAGCGACAGAGTTGGAGAGCGTGAGTGACAGAGTTGTGGGGGGGAGCGAGCAAGAGAGTTGGGGGCAGAGCGAGAGAGAGAGTTGTGGGGGAAATGCAAGCAAGAGAGTTATGGGGAGCAAGCAAGAGAGTTGTGGGGGGGAAAGCGAGCGAGAGAATTGTGTGTGTGGGAGAGAGAGAGAGAGTTCTGTGGGGAGGGGAGCAAGCAAGAGAGTTGTGTGTTGGGGGAGAGCGCGAGTGAGAGAGGTGTGGGGAGGGGAGAGAGCGAGCGAGTTGTGTGTTTGGGGGGAGAGAGAGTGAGAGTTGTGGGGGCGTAGAGAGCGAGCAGGAGAGTTGTGGGGAGGACAGAGCAAGCGAGAGAGTTGTGTGTGGGGGAGAGAGAGCAAGAGTTGTATGTGGGGAGGGGAGTGAGTGAGAGAGTTGTATGGGGGGAGAGCTCGAGCGAGAGAGATGTGGGGAGGGGAGAGAGCAAGCGAAAGAGGTGGGGGAGAGAGAGAGAGAGCGAGTGAGTTGTGTGGTGAAGGGAAAGAGTGAGCAAGAGAGTTGTGTGTGGGGGGAGAGCAAGTGAGAGAGTAGTGGGGGGAGCAAGCGAGAGGGATATGTGTGGGGGGAGAGAGAAAGCGAGAGAGTTGTGGGGGGGGAGAGCAAGCGAGAGAGTAGTGTGGAGGGAGAGCGCGAGCGAGAGAGTTGTGTGTGGGGAGAGTGAGAGAGTTGGGGGGGGGAGAGAGAGAGTTTATTTTAATTTTACCAGAAAAAGAGAAAAGCATTTTTCAAAATGACAAATATTTTAATTAAAGTATTGTCATTGCACTCTTCCTATTTCTTAAAGCAGGGAGAAATTCCAGGGACAGCGCTATCCAGATTTGGTTTTTCTTTGGATGATAAAGCAGGGCACACTCAAGACATTTTTGAAATATGTTTGTTTGTTTGTTTGTTTGACTTGCAAACACAGTAGGGAATAAATGTGCAACAAATCACTACCCCACATCAGATATGCAGGAAAAAAACCAAATTGATTTTGCCAGCTCACAGTTCTCCCTCTCCCTGCCTTTAACAAACTGCAAAATGCTCTCTCTGTGTCTGTCTCTCCCTCTCAACTCTGATAGATATACCATAGAAAAAACAGGTGGCTTACCCGTAACAGATGATCCTTGAGTGATCCTAGGTATTTTCACCACTGGGATACAGGCCTGCGCAGGAGGCCGTATGGGAAGATTCCAAAGCTTCGCGTGCACTCCTGACTCCTCCTACGGCACACAAGCGTCCATCAGAAGGGCGGGCGGCGCACCACTCTCCTCGGTTCCTGGACGACCACTGGACTTCAGTGACCATCGTAAGAGGAACTGAAGAAGGTAAGTGAGAGAACAGGTAAGTAAAACATAGATGTTGCCCGGAGCACGACCTCCCAGAAAGAGCAGAGGTAGCGTGGGATGTGTGAATACCCAGGATCACTCAAGGATCATCTGTTACAGGTAAGCAACCTGTTTATCCTTGATGTGATCCCAGTGTATTCACACTACTAGGTGATTAGCAAGGTCGTACAGGAGGAGGGCTTTTTGGACTTACCTCATGCACTGTTAAGATAGAACTTGCTTCAAGACCCGATTCCCAAAACATGCATCAATGGAGGACCACAAGTCCAGTGCACAATCTTTAATGAAGGGGTGGTCCAAAGACCAGGTTGCAGCTCTCCAGATCTCAGTCAGGGAGACACCTGATAGGTTGGCGGCTGAGGAAGCTAGTGCTCTTGTAGAGTGGGCCCTAATGCCCTTGGGTGGGTCCTTGCCTTGGGACTTGTAGGCCTCCACTATAGCTTGGACAATCCAATAGGACAAGCATTGGTGAGTTATTCTTGTGCCCTTCTTGTCTTTTGTCTGATTGTTCACGTATGCAATGCCTGTTGTGTTGTTCATCACAAGTTGGACTACTTTGCCCTGTGACATCGGCCTGAAGGCCTTCAAACTGAGGAAGCACTCCAACAGCTCTAACACATTTATGTGGAATAGCTTCTGAGTGCCGGTCCAAGACCCATTCACTTTCTAAGTTTGGCAGTGGGCTCCCCACCCTTTGTTGGAAGCATCCAAAGTCACAATCATCTGCAGAAAACATGGTTGGAAAGGGTTTCCCAAAAAGGACCACCACAGGAGAGAGTTTCAAATGGCTTGTGGTATATGCATAAGCTGTTTCAGGGAGCCGTAAAGGAGATTGAAATTCCTCAAAACCAAAGTTGCAAGAGGCTCATGCATAGTTTTGTATGGGCAACTGCACTGGTACAAGAGACCATGAGGTCCAGTAAAATTTGTACCTGTTGTGCAGTCCTTGTAGGGGTTGGGAGGACCAGGTTTACGTGATGCAGCAGCTTGAGCATCCATTCTTCCAGAGGGAAAACCTTCTGTTTGGTTGCATCCAACGAAGCTCCTATAAACAGGATGGACCTTGCAGGAGTCACCTTTGCCTTTTTGTAATTCACATAGATGCCTAAGTCTTCAAGGGTGAGCAGAAGGGTCTTTAAATCCTGCTCCACTTTGTCCTTGGACTGGGCTGTCAAAAGCCAGTCATCCAAATATGGGTATACCTCCAGACCAAGGTGACGGAGATGATCGATCACCACAGCCATCACTTTGGTAAACACACCCGGGGTGGTGGAGAGCCCAAAGGGTAGGACTTTGTATTGGTAGACTCGAGGGCCAACCATGAAACGAAGGTATTTCCTGTGTTTTGGATGGATCCACATATGAAAGTAAGCATCTTTTAAATCAATGGCAACAAACCATCTGTTTCCCACCAGGAGCTGAATTATGGATGTAATGCAGATCATGCAGAATTTGCTTGTCTGTACGAATTTGTTGAGTGCCCAGAGGTCCAGGATAGGATGAATTCCTTTGTTCTTCTTCGGCACTTGGAAATATCTGGAAAAGAACCTGCTCTCCTAGGTGGCTGTGGGGGGCGGGTTCTATCACATCTCTCTCCAAAAGTGACACCACCTTCACTTGTAGAGCAGGGGTAGGAGTGGTGGGTTGTATACCCATGAACCAGGAGAGTGTATGAAATTGTATGGCATAGCCCAATTGGACTATGGAAAGCACACATTTGTTGATAGCTATGAGTTTCCAATTGTCCAGATGATGAGATATCATGGGTACTTTGCAGGAGTGTCTACAGAGATGCACCTAGGTACCGTATTTTATGGACTATAAGACTCACTTTTTTCCTCGAAAAATATCCCCCAAAATTCAGGAGCGTCTTATATGTTTTAACAGTTTAATATGTTAAAACTCTGAAAAACTGGATTAAAATTAAGGTGCGTCTTATAGTCCGTAGCGTCTTATAGTCCGTAAAATACGGTAATTTTGGAGCCTGGACCTAATGGCCTCTGGAGGTCCCCCTCCCCTTAAAATTAAGCATCATTATGTTTGGCTGGATGACCACACAACCTGGGACAGACTAAAGAGGATCTGGGAGCCCCCAGGGGCTATGAAGGCCCTGGACTTTGGCCCAGAAGTCCAGGAGTAAGAGCGCCTCTGAGTGTCTAAGTTATCAAAAGACCCTGTTTAGAGTTCTCGCCCTGTTTGAGACATTGAGTATTGGATTTCACCTTAAGCTGGTAAGGTTTAGAGGGTTTTTTTTAAGACTTCTTGAAGTCACGCTTATCAGTGGGTTTGTACTGAGACTGATATTTCCCATAGATAGCATTCGGTGCATAGGACTGCTTTGGCTTAGATTGATAGCCGGTCTTAGTAGTCAAGACTGCAAATGACTTAGCAGCCAATTTTGATTATTTTTTTTTAAACTTTCCCAAGGTTTTATCAGTTTCAGAGCTGAAGAAACCTTCACCCTCTATGGGGAGATTCTCAATTTTCCCCCTGGTCTCATATTGCAAGGTGGAGGAGTGAAGCCAGGCGTGACAACACAGGGCTATCAAACCTGCCATATTTTGTTTGACTCTCAGTCCATTAGATGGCGGGCCATGCTAATCTGCTGTCTGGTGATATCAGCGGAGCTATTCTGGAGCTCCTTGGCTTTAGTTTGCATGTCCTCTGGCCTGGTCTCAGCAAGCTCCTCATATAAGGAGTGCTGATAGCGTAACATGCATGCAGTGTAATTAGCAGTAAACATTGCAAGTGTGCTGGTCGAACAGAAACGTCTCCCAAGGGCGTCCAACTTACGACCTTCCTTGTCAATCGGGGCTGTATGTTGCCTGCTGGAACGAGAAGAAGAGTTGTTTATTTCCAATGAGATGGGCTGCAGGTGTTTAAAGAGGTATTCACAACCCTCTTCCTGGACTTTGTACATATTTTCAAGTCGTCTTGAAGTGGGGGCTGTAATAGATGGTTTCTTCCAGGCTTGCTTGTAAGCCTGTAAAAGTACCGGTAGCATAGGTAAGGCGGTGGGTTGGAAAGTTTTTGAAGTTTGCAAGAACTTATACACAGGATCTTCAGTGTTCTCAGTGACCGGTTTAAGGCTGAGGCCTTAACATGAGGCAGAGGGAGGAATTGTAATTTTTAGATTGTGAGCCCTTTTTGGACAGGAACCATTGTTTCATTTATTTTGCTGAGTAAACCACATGGAGAACCTTTTTTGCTGACGTAGTAAACAAACAAACAAACAAACAAACAAATAAATAAATTGCAGGAATGATAGAACAGGATAAGGTACTTTGAACTCCCTGTTTGGGAAGTCAAGCTGGATTTCATGCATGGAAGTTCTTCTTACATTGGGGATGAACTCTCGCATATACAGGCTTCCTCATTCATCCAGTGAAGGGATGGCTCCTTTTGCTTCTCCTGCCATACACACAGAGTGATTCTCTCTACTGAAATGGATGGGTAGCACTAAAGCACTGGAACAATATATGTGGAAGAAATCCTCATGTATTTCAGTGGAACTTACAAAATCCTCATGTATTTCAGTGGAACTCACGAAAGAGCACAAGATCACAGCCTTCAAGTTATCCTCTGCATATCTGCAGAGATGATCCCATGATGCAGGGTCCACTATCTGATAGGGATAACTCTCAGGTTAGTGCACGTAGGATTCAAAGGTGGAGACATCATTGAGCGGCAGGGTTCAAAGAACCCAGGCCGCCCATGAAAAGGGCTGCCACAGCCTCCATTGTGTGTGATGTCACGTGCAAAGGGGGTGTGGCCCAATCACCTGCCCCATTCCTCCTGAGCTCATTTTCGGTCAGTGCTTGCTGGCTGGCAGCATTTATTTCCCTTCCTCTCCCTCCACTGGCTGGAAATGAGCTCAGGAGAGCTTGCTCGGGGCTTTCTGGAGCCCAGCCATGCCCCTTTTGTGTGAGACATCATGTGCAGAAGGGTGTAGAGCCCATGCTGGCAGCTTTCATTTCCCTTTTTCTCCCTCCAGTGAGGGAGAGAAAGGGAAATAAATGCTGTCAGCCAGCAAACACTGGCTGGAAATGAGCTTGGGAGAGCTTGAAGAGGCTTTATGGAACCTTGGCTATGCCCCTGTTCATGTGACATCATGCGCACATGAGCGTGGCTCGGAAGGTACCCACACGGGGGCGTCACTGGTGGGTCCACCAGCGAGGCTGGACATGGGCCGCTCAGCACCTGGCTCTGCCACTGGTAGGATTGTAACCTAACAATACAATTGTATGCACATTTACTCAGAAATTAGTTGCAATGGGACTTACTTGCAGGTACGTCTACACAGGGTTGTAGCCTAAATAATTAACCAGAGATTGGATGATCTCAGCCAAACTACATTGATTTAAATCTGAATGCTGTAAGCTGCTCTGAGCCTGTCAAGAAGAGAGGGATATAAATGTAACAAAACAAACTTTTGAAATCTCTATTTTGCTATTTCCCCCATCCTTAAATGTTCACAAGACGTGTGTTTTGTATTTATTTGTTTTAAATAAAAAGATCAGCTTTAGATCAGCATTTTAATACCTACAGTTCTCTCAGATATTGTATTTATGCGTGTACCAAGGAGCTCATGGTATTGCATATAGAGATAGCTTGTTTTTATGCTCATGACAGCCCCATGAGGTTGGTTAGATTGAACGAGGAAAGAGATGGCCTCAAGTGGCAAACTTCATGGAAAATATTTAAGATCATTTTGTTCAGCCTTATTCAGTCTCTTCCTCCTTCCATCCTTTTTGCAGCGTCAACAGGATCTTTATATCCTGCCCTTCCTCCCAGGAATTCAAGGCAGTGCACATGATTTGCACATGATCAGGAAGAGAGCTGGTCTTGTGGTAGCAAGCATGACTTGTTCCCTTGAGCTAAGCAGGATCCACCCTGGTTGCATACGAAAGGGAGACTAGAAGTGTGAGTGCAATAAGATATTCCCCTTGGGGGATGGAGCCGCTCTGGGAAGAGCATCTAGGCTCCAAGTTCCTTCCCTGGCATCTCCAAGATAGGGCTGAGAGAGATTCCTGCCTGCTACCTTGGAGAGCCCGGTGCCAGTCTGTGTAGACAATACTGAGCGAGATGGACCTATGGTCTGACTCAGTATATGGCAGCTTCCTATGTTCCTATTTTTGATCACCACTTTTGTCTTTACAACTCTGTGAGGCAGGTTTCGGCTGACAGAGTGATTGGCTGAGGTTATGCAGTGAGCTTCATGTCTCTGAGCCCAGGTCTCCCCAACCCTAGTCCAATACTCTAACCCCTACACCACATTGCCTCTCCGTTGTTCCGTTGTGTGGGGTATTGATTGTAGAAGAAAAAGGAGATTCCAGTTCCCATTTTAGCTGTGGTATTGCTGGGAAACTGTGATTGTTGCCCATTTGTTTGCCCTTGTTTGTTTCAGTGCATTATTAATTGAGGCTGAAATCCTATATTTGCTAACCTTGGAGTAAGTTTCATTAACCACAATGGGCCTTACTTTCAAATAGACATTAATAGGACTGCAGTGTATTTAAAAATATATATCTTTTTTAAAAACCCTATTTTAAAAAAATTATTAATTATAGGGTAATGATTGAGGATAGATCTGAGCCAGACCCTGAGCCTGGGCCCCGGATCTTTTAAGTACCTAAGAAACCCCCTACGTAGATCTCCCAAGAATTCCTTTCCATTTCATTCCTCCAGCCAGCTGGAAGTGCAGAAATCCTTCTGTTGGGTCAGCTAACATATTCAGTAACCATTATTTACTCTGGAAAGAGACTGCAGGCAGGGAAATATTGAAAGATTACATCATCAACTCCCCATGATTTACATTAGCCTTTTGTTTGGCCTATAATTGCTTTGAGAAACTTGCCTAGCGAGCAAGAGGTTGCCGGTTCGAATCCCCGCTGGTATATTCCTGGACGAAGGGAAACACCTACGTTGGGCAGCAGCGATACAGGAAGATGCTGAAAGGCATCATCTCATACTATGTGGGAGACAGCAATGGTAAATCCCTCCTGTATTCTACCAAAGACAACCACATGACATGGCTCTATGGTTGCCAGGAGTTGACACTGACTCAACGGCACAACGTTACCTTTAGCACACCACAATTTCTCAGACTGTGATGGTTGCTTCTAATATAACAACATTCTGTATGATCTCCACACATTAACGCCTACCAGGGGTGTGTGCATGAGATTGTCAGGGCATAGAATATATATTCTATGAATATAGAATTCTATATTCTATGCCCCTGCTAACTTGACAAGGAGGCACCCTTTAATGTGGTGATTCTCTTTATTTAGCAGGGGGAGAGCAACTGGCCCTATCCACCCCCAGCACAGTACCTCCAGTGACTGTTGCTGGTGTCTATCTTATGTTTCTTTTTTAGATTGTGAGCCCTTTGGGGACAGGGATCCATCTTATTTACTGATTATTTCTCTGTGTAAACCGCCCTCAGCTAGTTTTGGAAGGGTGGTATAGAAACTGAATAAATAATAAAAATACTCTCCCAACAGCTGTGCTCCATGGGAGATTCCAGGGTATACCATACACATCAAGATTATGCCCTTGTGGATCTGGTAACGTTGAAACAACTGCTCATGTTTTACTGCATTGTGAATATTACAGAGACATAAGACGCCAACAAATTGCCCCACTTTTGATAAATTTTCCGGGTCGTGGAGAGGATTTCTATTTAAACTATTTGCTCACTAATCCTAATCCGGATGTTATTCATATCGTGGCCAAATATCCTCTATAATAAAACGCTTGGTGTCTGTCCGTGGACGGACACCAAGCGTGTGTCCATGCCTCCCTGGCCTGTTCTGCGCATGCGCGGAGCGCATGCGCAGAACAGAGCAAGGGAGACACGACCACCGGCACCCGGTGGCCATCTTGGGCGGCCAGAAGCGGCCACCCCAAAGAAGCCGGATGAGTGGCGCCGGGCGACACTGGCCGCCGCCGCCTTGGCCAGAGGACACGCCGCGGCGACAAGGGAGAGGCCCCGGGCAGCGGAGGGCCCGGCCGGAGCCGCGGGCGGCGGTGGTGGGCCTGCTGGAGCCGCGGTGGTGGTGGGTGGCGGGCCCGCCGGAACCCTGGGTGGCCGGCCCGGCCGGAGACACGGGCCGCGGTGGGTGGCGGCCGAAGAAAAGTAAAAGTAAAAATGCTGCCGCCGCCGCCGAAATCCCACCCTCCCTCCCTCCCAACTTCCGAAACCACCTTACCCCTCCCGTGACAGTTGAGAAAAGAAAGAACTAAATTGAAGAGGGAGAGAGGAGCTTGCAAGCAGTGCTCCTCCCTCTGCAAAGGCTCTGCCCGAACTGGCGCTTGGGGCCGAAAGGATGCAAGAGGCGTCCTTTCCACCCCAAGCGCCAGTTCAGAAAGAGGCTTTGCAGAGGGAGGAGCACTGCTTGCAAGGTCCTCTCTCCCTCTTCAATTTAGGTCTTTCTTTTCTCAACTGTCACGGGAGGGGTAAGGTGGTTTCGGAAGTTGGGAGGGAGGGAGGGTAGGACTTCGGCGGCAGCGTCGTCGTCAGTATTTAAAAAAAAAAAACAGTAAAGGGGAGAGGAAAAGGCTAGCGCCCGTTATTATAATGGGCTTCAAAATACTAGTTGTTATATAATATGCCAAATGCGTATAAATGTAGTCTGATTTTATATTATCATCTTATTATTGTTATTATCATTATTATTTTAATATTGTTGTATTGCTGGTCTACGACCGAAATAAAGTTTTACATAATAAAAATAATATGACTAAATCTACGTCTGTGCCTCAGCAGAGGGAGGGAGAGAGAACAAACGTTACAGGACTGTTCAGACGATCTACCAGAAACAATCAACAGCCCAACTTCTGTTGTTTCATAATGATGTCAAGTTTTTAGTTGCACAGAACTCTTTATCAAGCAGGCTATAAAAGTGCAGCTAAATCTTCGGTATAGAAAGGAGGAGAACGTTCAAATTAGGCTGATCCGTGTGCGGCGATAATATAGATATTGACAAACTGCTGCCATCATCATCACGAAGTCGCTCGCCAGCCTCTTCGTCACGTCCCGCGCCAGAATACGAGACGGAGAGGCTAGGAGCAAGAGTCTGGCGGTGGCGCATGCGTTCTGAGCAAGGACTCCTTCACGGCGGCTGTGTTGCCACACAAGCGCAGCTGAATACGCATGCGTACTGTTTCCTCAGGAGACGCCTCCGTTGTCCTCCTGGTCTCTCTCTCTGTGGCATCTCTCCCTCCCTCACGTGTTGCTGGAGGGAGCCCCCTCCTCCCCCACCCCGGCTGAAGAGGGCGCGCGCGCGCGCTCTAGAACGTCCCAGCTGCCCTCAACGGCCGTTCAGCGACCGGTTTCTGGGCTGGCCACTCGGGACTCCGTCAGGCGCGCTTAGTCCTTCCTTTTGCGAGGCGAGGAGGAGTCTCGGGGCGAGGGACCGGTGTACTCCACTGCCGCCGCCTCCTTCCTCGGCCAGCCGGGCGGGAGGATGAAGAAGATCTTCGGGTTCGGGAAGAAAAGGGAGAGGCAGCAGTCTCCCTCCCGGCCAGCGTCAGGCGGGGCGACTGCCTCCCCCAGCGGCGGCGAGGGCGGCAGCCTCAGCGGAGGAGGCTATGAGGTGTGGAGGAGCAAGGACCTGGGCAAGCTGCACCGGGCAGCAGCCACCGGGGACCTGAAGAAACTCCAGCAGCTCGTCAGGAAGCACGACCTCAACCAGCTGGATAAAGCCAACAGGTGGGGAGAGGCCAGGGCGGCGTCCCCCCTCGTCTTCCCGACTCCTCCTGCTGCTCCTCCCCTCTCGCTCTCCTTGGGTTGCGGCTTCGGGCTTTAGGGTTCATTATTCACATGCATGGGGCGAAAGCGAGCAACCATTCAGCGGCGATGGAGTACAGAAGTAGCCACCCCAGTATTGTCGCCGTCTCATTTGCCTCCCGCCTTCCCCCTCGCGGAGCATCGATAGGGGCTCTCCCACTTTATGATTTTTCTTCTCATCACAGTGACCTCGTGGAACATGTTAAGTCGAGTGGTAGTGACTGGTCCAGACTAACTCAGTGCTGTGATTTATAAACTTTGAGCAGGAGATCTGGGGTCCCAACTGACACTAACTCACTACTATACCACACTTTTAAAGTACAAGAACTTGTGTACTTGTAAACAGAGACTGCTTTTTCTTTTAGATCTAAATTGAGTGTCACTTTATGGTGATTTAAAAAAATGTTACGGAAGGCACTTTTTTGTAGTAGATAATGTGTAATCTGTGTGACAATCTGCATGTGGTTGTCATTTTCCTACAAGGAAGTGCCTTTCTGGAGGGTGAGAGAGCTCCCTGAAGTATTGGTGCTTTTGCACAAATGTGCTCATAATTCACAAAGTAACAGAGCAGTGTTTGGGCTCTCACTGTGTCCCTGCAGCTGCTTGAAGCAGGGATGCTTCAGTAGTCAGTACTCCAGGGGTCACTCCATGAAATTGATTGCCAGGTGGTCTAGGACCAACAAACAGAAGTACTTTTTCACACAATGCGTGATCCACTTGTGGAACTCTCTGCCACAGGATATGGTGACAGCCAACAACCTGGATGGCTTTAAGAGGGGTTTGGATGACATCATGGAGGAGAGGTCTATCAATGGCTACTAGTCGGAGGGCTGTGGGCCACCTCCAGCCTCAAAGGCAGGATGCCTCTGAGTACCAGTTGCAGGGGAGTAATGGCAGGTGAGAGGGCACGCCCTCAACTCCTGTCTGTGGCTTCCAGTGGCATCTGGTGGGCCACTATGCTTAACAGGATGCTGGACTAGATGGGCCTTAGGCCTGATCCAGCAGGGCTGTTCTTATGTTCTAGTCAGGATGTCAGCCACTGTCACCAGCAAATCACTATTGATTCTATATTTCTCTTAAATGTGTTTGCTAGATGCCTTTGAAATCTTGCAACAATGATGTGCAGTAATTATCTCAATACCTTTATTTTCAGTTCTATTGCTAGCTAGTGTCATCTTTCTGGCAAAATAACATTCTCTTTCCAAAATGAGGGAAATCACACAAGATGCCTCCCAATTGACTAAAATCATTGATGAACTCACATTGCAGTCCTGCGCACATTTACTTGGAATTAATGGTGCAGCGGAAAAATGCTTGACTAATAAGCAGAATGTTGCAGGTTCGAATCCCCACTGGTACCTATATCGGGCAGCAGTGATACAGGAAGATGCTGAAAGGCATCATCTCATACTGCTTGGGAGGAGGCAATGGTAAACCCCTCCTGTATTCTGCCGAAGACAACCACAGTCCTCTGTGGTCACGAGGAGTCGACACCGACCTGATGGCACACTTTACCTTTTACTTTAAGTCTATTAAACTCAGAGGAACTTATTTCTGAGTAAACATGTGTAGGATTGGGCTACATGCCCCTTTTTGTGGTGTTTTCTGTTGTAGAATATGAGTTGATTTTGAAACATATTTCTCCTTCGGGATTCTTTCTGTGCTTTGAGAAACAAAGAAAGGCAACTGTGATTGAAAAATAACTGGAAGTAATGAGTGACTTCTCAAAGGGGTCAGTCTGGAGAACCAGTAAGGTGTAGAGGACAAAGGATTGACTTGAACCCGGGAGATGTGGGTTCAAATCGATTCCATGAAACTTTCTGGGTTATCATAGTCTGGGAAATTAGTGACTGGCCCAACCAGTGTTCCCACTAACAGGGATTTCCAGATGTTGTTGACTACAACTCCCAGAACCCCCAAGCAAAAGCTGTTGCAGCTGGGGATTCTGGGAGTTGTAGTCAACATCTGGAAATCCCTGTTAGAGGGAACACTGGGCCCAACTTACTTCATAGTGTTGTTTCAAGGACAGAATGGGAAAAACTATGTTTAAGCTAACATTATAGCCAAATAATCTTTAGGAAGCGTCGGTATTACTTTGGACGGTTTGTTGACTGAACATAATGGTATGCTTTCCAGAACACCTTTACATCTTGCCTGCGCCAGTGGATAAACAGATATTGTTATGTTCTTGGTAGACAACAGGTGCAAACTAAATCTTTGTGATGATGATGCCATAGTTCTTCTAAAACACAGCATATTCTAGATGAAAATGTCAAATTACTGTAGCTTCCATATTAATGATAGGCATCAGTGTATTTTATTTATTTATGCATTTATTACATTTTTATATTGCCCCATCTGTCAGCTCTGGGTGGTTCACAGCAGACATACTCAGTTAAAACAAAACGATCAAGAAATCGTTTAAAACTTTACATTCTTTACGTTTGTTACATCATATACAGTTCTTTACATTGTTTTGCACTTTTAAACAATGTAAATATTTCTACATGGTAAACAATCTAATTTAACTTAAAACAATTTAATTAACTTAAGAATAATACATTACCATTACTAATTATGACAATAAATTCAAGAAAAATGTATTTCAGATTGCACTAAATGGTAGCAGCATTAAATCATTGTGTATGTTAAAGTAACTTGTGGACCTCAGCTTTCCCCCCCCTTTTTAATATTACAGGCTGTGCAGTGTCAGCACGAATTATGTGCAACTTACCTACTAGAACATGGAGCAGACACTAATCTTGTGGATGCAAATGGTAACACTGCTCTCCACCTTGCTGCATCTAATGCTAGCATATCTGTCGCACAACGACTGATTGAACACAATGCCCATGTTGATGTACAGAATAAGGTAAACCAGACTTCGTTTAAGAGGTCCTAAACATAGATCAATATGTCCCCCCTCCTATTTGCTTTAAGACTTATTCTGTAAGTATTAAAATAGTGTTATGGGAGAGTTTGTGAGAAAGTGAGAGCATTGTAATGATTAGTCAATTGTTGTCTATCCTCCTGCCTCAACTTAGATGAACCTCCCAGCATCCATGTGAAAGCATACCATCCTGGTGACATGCTGGGGCATGATATTATTGTGTCCTTAGTGGGAGCAAATAAAACAAGGCTATATGGATAGAAAATAGAAGGCAGGAGCCTAAACATCATGTTACCGAGTCTAGTTGGATATTGAAGCAGCTGGAGATTGACTGAAGGCTGAAGCTAGTGTATAGCAGTGACTGCTGTCTACAGCTAAACTACTGATGTATGTGACTTTGATTGCTTCTATGCAGAAAGGATGCAGCACATCCCTTCTGTAGAATTAGCACAAAGCCCTTGAGATTTGCAGTTGCCCTCTTCTGCCTGCCCCATATGTGTGCAGGCCCTTGACTAGTGTAAAATTGACAGTTGCAACAATATGGATATAACTAAATTCTGAGTGCAGCACAAGTCTCCTCAGGAAGGCGGATGATGATGATGATAAAAAAATTAAGTCTTTGGGACTTCAAGGCCAAATAAGCACAGAAAAAATTACTTTCCAAACCCATTAACCAGCTGCCAGGTGTCCACAATGAATCCTGTTCACAGCCAAAAGGGCCAGTTGAAGAGGAAGATATGGCCTGGTCTGTCCTTCCTAATTATACTAGTAGCTAACCTGAGCAAAGAATTTCCTTCTCTGCTCTTCCCTTTATGTTGCAGTATGTTGTGCCATATAATGTAGTTTAGCTGGGCATAACAAGACTAGCACAGACCTAGCGCTGCCAAGCCTCCCTTTAAACCTTCAGTCTGCATCTCTCTTCCACCCCTCCCCTTCATTCCTAACCTGGAGTGGTCTTCATGATAAATGGGATGCTTGTCAACTTTAAACAGGTGTTAGCTTGTTTCTGGCCTAACAATCAAATTACTATTGATTAATACACATGCATATAGAATATATGTTTTATCTGTAATAGGATGTATTGAACTGCAGTTCTAATCATCCCCAGCCACAATAGATTCAGCAGCTAGAGTGCCAAACATTGCTTACCACTGCGCTATGGAACAAGGTGGCTGTTCAACTAATGCAGGAATGCCAAAACTAATTGCAATTCTCGTCTCTGCTCACCTCCTGCTGTTCTTGCTTATGATGCTTCCTACATGATCTCATCTCATCTGTTGTAAACTGCCCAGAGACATAGGTTTTGGGGGGTATAAATATGTTTTCTTCATCATCATCATCATCATCATCATCTCGCCCTTTTATCATTTGTGTTACTGGGATGGAAACACACCATTTCTGCAACACTGCAGCACTAGTAATCATGCTTCACTCTCTGAATTTAGTGGTGCTAACTTCTAAGTGGGATAGTGTTGCTGCCTAAGGTGTGAAAAGTTTGGTAAATTATAGTTGCTGGCCTGGACCTGAAATAGAGAGGATGTAAAGTGAGTTAAATACCTTATATCTGTCTTTCAACTATGCAAAGGGAGTATCCTAAAGGCAGGTCCTTAAAATCGAACCTTTGCTACAGGCTTGTAGTTTTATGCAGTCAGTGCTAGTTCTGTACTTCTCATGTCTGATGAAAGTGCTGTGAACGTTCTTTTGTGATAGATATGTTTGACTTTGGTATGGGCAACTACAGCATGTTTTCTTGCCTACTAATCAGTGTGAAAAGGTATTGAGCAGAATTTATACAATTTTAGAGTAAGAACTTCTTACAGTTTCAAAGCTAAACATTTCAAACATAACACTTTACACACAGCACTTAAACAATTTCTTTTACAGAGCTATAATTGGAGAGATTGATGAAGAGACAGACTCTGCACTTGACTTGGGGAATATTCAAGCAGAACCTTTGAACTCTGTTGTACATTGAAGAAAAAGACCAATACAAAAGGACTTCATAAATCTCAGCCTGTACAGAACTATTTATAGGATGGCATGGCTACTTTTTACAGGTTTTATGCGATGACCTAGTTTATTATTTTGAATGTTATGGTTTGATCTGTAAATTAAAACGTTTCTGTTTGGCCTGGATTTCCAGGGTTTTTTAAAATCGGTTTTAATATTTTAACACAGTTTTAGGGTTTTTAATTAGTGTGATTGTTTAATTGTTGTTCTAAAATGTTTTTAATTGTTAATTGTTACGTTGTTTTTTAATTTTTGTTTTAGCTCTTTACTGTTTTAATGGTTTGTTTTAATTGTAAACCGCCCTGAGCCATTTTGGAAGGGCGGTATAAGAATCAAATAAATAAATAAGATAGCCTCATGTACATTACTGAATTCTTAAAGCAAGAATGCAGAGTACTTGTGAAATTATTATAGTGAACCAAGCCATACATGACAAGCTCATCCTTTAGGAGATTGGTGAAAAGAAAGCTGAAAGGCAGTCAGGAGGGTCAAATCACTCCACAGCACATGGAGCTTATTTAAAAACCACAATAGCTCAGTCAGAATGTATACCAAGGAGAAGGAAAAGCATCATCATGTCCAGGTGGAAATCACCATGACAAGCAAGTAGATACAAGAAAACTATAACAGGCAAGTAGACGTCTTTCCAAAAATGGAAGTTCAGCCCAAATAAGAACAGGAAGGAAGACAAACGGGGAAAAGAAATAGAAAGAAGCTATAAAGGAATGCAAAAAACTGGTTTTTAGCATGAAAACCTTGAGGAATGATAACACTATTTACCTCAGAAGCAGGAAAGCTGCCAGGGAAGTGGTTGGATCACTAGACAAGATAGTGAAAGGGATGCTCGAGGATAAGGTTGCAGAGAAGCTAAATGAGTTTTTTGCAGCTGTCTTCCCAGCAAAGGATACAAAGCATATACCTATACCTGTAATGAGCTTCTCGGGTGGGAAAGCCGGAGAAGTGAGTCAGAAGTGACAAGTGATGATCTAAGCCATCTTGAAAAATCAGATCACCAGGGCCAGATGACATCCACCTGAGAGTTCTTTAAGAACTCAGATGTGAAATTGCTGATCTAGCAAAAATATGTTACTTGTCCATAGAATCAGGCTCCCTGCTAGAGGACTGGGAAGGAGCCAGTGAACACCAATTTGCAAAGAAGGATCCAGGAAATTATAGGCTGGCTAGCTTAGTGTCTGTTGTGGGTAAATGGATGGAAATCATAATTAAAGATGTGTTAAACATAGAAGAATGTGGATAAGGAGCTCTTCTCTCACAACACTAGAACCAAGGGACAGCTCATGAAACTGATTGCCAGGAAGTTTAGGACTGACAAGTATTTTCCCAACACAATGCATAATTAATTAAATCTATAGAATTGCCTGCCATGGGATGTGATGACTACCAACTCGGATGGTTTTAAGTGGGACTTCAACAAATTCATGGAGGATGTGTCAATTGGCTACTAGTCCTGGTGGCTATAGGCTGCCTCCATGTTGAGCGTCAAGATACCACTGAATACTAGTTGCCAGAGAGCAATGGCAGGAGAGTGAGCACGCCTTCATCTCTTGCCTGTCGGCTTCCCAGAAGCTCTGCTGAGCCACTGGGAAATGGTGCTGGACTAAATAGGCCTCAGGCCTGATCCAACTGGTTTAGACATGTTTACTCAGAAGTTAATCCAAAAGACCAAGCTCAGTAGAAGTAACTACATACAGCATTATGGGAGGGAATTTAGTTTTAAAGGAATTGGCACTACCCTCTTCAAAAGCAGAAAGGATAAGCCATGTTAATCCCATAGCTATTAACCCTGCACAGACATTGTCTTGGTTGATAATGTGTGTCTTCCTTGCTCCATTACTTCTTCTGAGGGGACTCTCAGGAGCAAGAGTTTTACAGTATCTGGTGTGATGGAAAAATAAAAATACATCAAGCTTCCACATATAGCCTTAAGACTGACTCAAGTAAAAGTCTTCGGTAACCAATGTCTGGCATTCTACTTTCACTAAGCCAGTGTGTAGCACTGCCTAGAGTATATCCTATTAATCAAATTTCTGAATTTTTCTTTATTTCCTTAATAGTAGGAGTGTCCTAGTTCATGAAACCACAAGATAATTCTTCCTACCCACTACTGCTTATGGTTCCATATGACTAAGAAACCTGGAAGTTATAGTTTAATATCTAGTGCTCTGCTCTATAAGGAGAATTCAGGATGTTTCTAGATACAGTGTTTGCTCACCAAAACACAAGCCAGCTGCAATCTACATGTTTAGAGTGGTGACCCCACTAATTTACATGACCAGCATATAGCATAGCTATCATTCTCCCAAAAAAGCAGTAGTGCTAAAGTCTGACTTTGTGAGCTTCGCATTCTATTGCTTTTAGTAAAAAATGGTATAGAAGTGTCTTTAGTTGATCTCACTGTCTATGACTTTAAAATACAATTTCAACAATAACATATTTAAACCATTGTATAGTTATGTAACAAAGTCATATTTACAAATTTATTCAAATTATACAATTTTTGCATATAAGGAGGCCAGAACGAGGCACGACCAAAGCAACATAAAGAAATGTGGGTGGCTGGACTTAACTTTCCATCTTTCTTCTGCAGGTGATCAGGGCTGGCCAGTACTTGATGCTCATGCAGTAGGCATTGTCAATTTGACATTAGTCAAGGGCCTGCACACATATGGGGCAGGCAGAATATGGCAACTGCATATCTCAAGGGCTTTGTGCTAATTCTATAATTACAGAAGGGATAAAAACCACACACATAAGTAATTTAGCTGTAGACAGCAGCCACTGCTATACACTAGAACTCATAGGTTTCTTGGACATGAGCATTCCTACCTTCTAGAGCGTCATATAGATGTCTTGGACTTGTGAAAGAGAGAAGCCCTGGATGATGACTCCAAAGAATCAATGCTACAGGTGTTGGAGAGGAGAAACATTTCACAAAAAATACCATGAGGATGATCAACTTTTAAAAAACAATTTATTAAATAAAGAGTTTAAATTTAAATACAGGTAATACTATTTTAATTTTTTTTAAAAAATAAAATAAAATAAAAATACAATTTCAACAATAACATAACATATATTAATTTTTCTTTAAAAGATACAAGGGTATTGCACACTTGATCTTGTCCCACATTTAGGTTTTTGAAGATTCATCAATTGATCCTAGAGGTGAGACTCTAACAGATGTTGCATCAAGTTCTGCAGTAGCTGAAAGACAAGAAAAGCTTCCATTATGAAAAATATTAGTTGTATAGAAAGTACTCATTTGACACTGAGGGCACCAAAACAATAAGAATGCAATTCTCAGATTAACTAAGTCATCTGAACAAATATGAAAAAATATTACTGCCTATCTTGCTGTGAAAGAATATAAGAGATCTTTGAGAATGTTCTAGTAACTTGTTTGCCAAACATTCACTCCTGTTACGAGATGAAGCACCTTGCTGTCACCTATGAAGCATTTGTGATGGTTTACTGTGCTTTGTTGGAGTTCTTTCCTATATACAGTTTAAAGCAATCCTGGTTTAATTTGATATAGGCAATATGTCTGGCATATTTGGTAATTTTAATTGGAGTATGATAATCTGTCATTGAATCGAAGGGGCCTTGAAGGCCATCTAATCCAGCCCTCTTCTCAGTGCAGGAAATCAAAGGCAGAACATTCCCAGATGGTGGCTATCCTAAAACTGAGTAGGGGTTGGACTAGATGGCCTTCAAGGATACTTCAGTTCTACAAAAGAAGTTCTACACTCCGTTAAAATTTACAATATCTGCGAGTCACAAAAGCCCTATTCAGACATTACATCATGCATATACATTTTGCAGACAATGTACCTGTTTTTGAATGATTCAACATGTATTCATTTAAGAGTGAATCTGAGCACAGGCCTTCAAATGTAGGGCAGTACAACAGGAAGTACTACTGTACAGGCTTTGATCATACTGTGCACACATCTGTATATGTGTTGGTCTATAGTCTCTCTCATATTAAACAGGATTTCCTAGAAACAATATAGCAGAGCAGACTGGCACAATACAATCATAATATATCAAAGACCTTTGGAACTTGGTAATTGGTAGTAAGAAACATGTGCAGTATATATACTGTAATTTCACATGTGATCAATCCAACATGAAAACAATTATTAGGTTATGGAAACATGTCAGTCTCAAACATTTGCATCTCTGTGTGTCTCTCTCTGTGTGTGTGTGTAGGCAACTGTTTAACCTGAAACAGAATGGCAATTCTGATGCAGGCTGGTAGCTACAGATAAAAAGAATACCAAAAGGGTGGATATACCTACCATTCAAACCCCACTTGAGCTATGACACCATATGTGGCCTTGGATCTTCAACTCCTCACGCTAAAAATAACAATCCTCCTGATCTACTTCATAGGGTTTTGAGGATGAATATATCCAAGTCCCCTGCTAATTGAGCAAAGAGGCACCTTTTAAAAGTGGTGATTCCCTTTATTTAGCAGGTGGGAAGCAATGCCCTATCCATCCCCAGCACAGCATTCCTCCAGTGATTGTTGCTGGTGTCTATCTTATGTGTTTTGTTGGGAAATACTTTGCTTCTTTAGATTTAGCAACACTATTTGGATTTAAGGAAATGTGAACTTGCCCCGCAAGCAGTTGCTTCCAACTGTGAAATGTATTGGTGATGAAGCAAGTATTTGGTGTCAGACATATAGTTACAGAAGTAAATAGATAAACTTATTTATGCTTGTTTTCCAACAGGATTATTTACTGACATGAGCACAAGTGGAAATCTACAGTTGGGAGTGCTAACAAAAGTTTGATCAGTGCAGAATTGTTTATACATAAGGATTGGATTTCTTGTGCGTGTCTATTCACGCACAGGATGGGAGAATGTACCCACTTCCCATTGAGAGTGTGCTACAAAGATCTGCTCCTGTGGATTAGGGGACCCCTCTGGAACAGGATGGGATGTGGTGCTGGTGGCTGCAGCAGGAAGGTGTGAAGGACTGGCAACCATCTCCCACCCTTTACAAAAGGAAGTGCCTCCAGTTCATGTAAGAAATAGGATGCCATCCAATGTTGCTAAGCTTTATGTATTAAAAACAGGTAGCAGTGTTACACAAATGAAAATGTTGACACAAGAATTCTGAATATTGTTAGTGCCTTCTAATACATATTGCAAACTGGGTGAATTATACAATGCAAATCTGCAATTTACTAACATACCTTGGTCTAGTTCCTTGGTTATGTTTTTTTCTAGTTGTGTTTGCATCTGAAATTACATGTAGATTATGGTTGACATTTTATTAGATATGAAACAAAACATACACAGGTATACTATCAAATTATAATACAGTATATAAGGACCAGAGCAAAGTTTCATGTTGGGTCAAATGTTTCAGCTCTATTTTGATATCAATTCACATCTTCCAGTTTTCAGCAGGCCTCACACAAGTCTTTACTCACATTTTAGGAGAGAACTGGAGAGTCTAGGGCTGGATTAGACATAACACAAAACTATGGTTTGTGCGAACCACAGTGGCAACCAAAGTGATCATGGATCTGAAGCACCTTCCTTATGAGGAGAAGTACAACATTTGGAGTACATTTTAGTTTAGGAAAGAGAGTATTAAGAGGCACATGACTGATGCTTATAAAATTATGCTGGCATGAAAAATGTGGAAAGAGAGAAGTCCCCCCGACCCCCACTCACACATACACATACACAACACTAGAATCAGGTTATCAGGAGATTTAGATCAGACAAAATGAAGTACTTTCCCATATAATTCATGATTAATCTATGGAATTTGGTGCTGGTTGTGAGCCTTCGTGGCTTTAAAGGGGGATGAGACAAGAAAGGACATAGAAAACTGATTTAAGAATTATTTATCTTCCTCCTCACTATAGTCTGAATCATTTCCAGCATCACTGTGGATGGAACGTTAGAACGTGGATGAGTTTCTCTGTTTCATCAATGTCATGGGATGGAACTGAAGTCCCATGAAACCCACAAAACCCTTTATAACTTTTAAAAAGCTATATCCCACCCCTCCAGTGTAATACTGCTTGGGGTGGCTCACAAAATTAGCAAAAAAATATAAAACGATACAAAATAAAAACTAAAACCAGACCTAGCTAAAACCAAGTTTAAAAGCTGAATGTTAAAAGCCAACCAGATACAAGTTATATTTGACGATACGGATAAGAGAGTTCATAATTTCAGAAATGATGTGAATATTTCCAGATCAGTACAGTGGAAGCTCTCTGCCCAATCACTCCCTTCCCCCTCCCCTTTTCTCCTCACGAACATCCCAGCTGATCTGAGCAGCATGCTTCAGTACAGTGGAAGCGGTTATGGGCCTGAGCACATTAAAATGGTCTGATTTGGGATTGGCCACACATAAAGCACTCAGATTGCATATTTTAAGAAATGGTATCAGTTTCAGCCATGTACCTTATGTTGTAATTCATGGCCTCCGTTGCCCTTTTTCGGAGCTGTCTAAAAGGGGTTAAGCCCCAACAAAGTCAGTCAGATTGGACAGTTTGGAATTACATACATTCTTCCCCAACAGAAACTGCTTGTTTCATCCATGTACCTTATGATGTAAGTAATGGGCACCAAAAGGCATTTGGGGGGCTTGCACCTCCTAAGTGCCCCAGCAGCCACTCACTGGAATGGCGCTTTTGCAAATGCAAGAACTAGTTTAACAACTCTAGATGATCAAACCTTTTGTACCTTATCACACAAGTATTTTGACATGGGCTCTTGAACTATTGGGTGGAGGTGGCATAGACAATGGGATTATTTTTATTACTAGTTTCTTAAGCAAATTGAATAAATTAGGAGGAACAAAGTGAAACCATTATTTGGTTTTTTTTAGTAGAGGACGATGGTCTATCTTTTGGTTTTCTTTAATTTGTTCAGCATATCTTGATAAGCTACACGCATTCATCTTTGCTTCTTACAGACAAACATAAATCAGTAAGGTTTTCAGTAGCTCAAGTGACTGCAAGTCACTTTTAGCAAAACACTCTATACAAGGAAATTTCTTTTTGCCAAACTAGAAATGGAGTTATATAAATGACTATAGGCTCAATTCTAATTAAGTCAAACCAGAAGTTAACCTACACATACAGCCAGATATTGGACAGGTGTTACAGAAAAACAACAACAATATTGCTTATTTAAAATGTTATTCTATCCATGTCTGTAATTTTCATTAGCTTAAATCTCAACTTGCAATGCAACTTCCATTTTTCTAAAATGTCATAGAAGAGACATTTGTCCAGTACAAAGAATCACACGGTATTAATCAATGCTGACTACACACCTTAAGTATCTGGTTGCAGAGAAGAGAAGGAAGAAATAGACTTTTGATCAAGGAGCTGAAGAAGTAAAGAACAAGCCATAAGGGTAAAATTACTGAAGACAGAATGAGAATAACCAATTTAAGAATGCAAAAAGGGAGCTTTTATCTACAATATGAGACAAATTCAGACCTACTCTAATCATGTACAGTTACTTAGGAGTAAGTTCCATTAAACTGTAACTTACTCCCAAAATTTATTTAACACATTATTTAAATGTGTTGAATAAATAAAGTAAAGTAAGCAAACAGGCACAATATCTGGCTGCAAGACTAAGCAGAACATGTGGTAAGAAATAAGGACAGATGAACTTAATAAAGTGAACCAAAATCTTTATTTGGAATCAGCACGAGATATACATTTTTTAAAAAGGTAGGATGGTAAAGGCAAAGGTAAAAGACAAAGTAGGGTAATCTGATAACTAAAGTGTCAGAAAAGAGTGAGCAAATTTTCAAGTTCTTCAGAATTATTCTTCAGGCTGGATGTCAAGCAAACTAAGATGTGGGGAGGAAAGGAGGGACAGACGGACAGACAGACCGACTGTCTATCACACACTCACACACACACGGACATAATGGAAAAGGACCCAAGTCTGCAGTTTGGAATAGTAAAGATGGAGTACAGGAGGTTTTATGCAGATTTCAGTTGATTAGCCTCTGCTAGGCGTAAGATAGATTTTAGGTTGCCAGAAGGGCTATTGGGGGAATAGCTGTTGTCATCTCTCTAATTTAAAAATAGAGGTTTAATATTTAATAAAAATAGAAATTAAAAGTTTTATTTAATAAAAAATAAATGGATTGTATCCTAACCTTTCAACAGAGTGATGCTCCATAATTAGTAGTTCCTTCCACATGTAGAAGGAAAGTTGTGCTTACATGAGTGAAAGGAACTGCCAATGACAAAGTAGCAGTTCACAAAACATTAGGATATAACGTTTACTACGAGATTTTAGGAAATAAAATCTAGTAGTTCCTCAGTTTTGTCTCCAGCATCAAGCAGAACATGCAAGTCCCTTGTGAGGCAGAGAGCAGATGTAAAGAGAAACAGGGTAGTCTTTATATTAGCAAAGCTGGAGATTAAATGTAGGTGGTGCATTAGGTTAAGAATCAACAGAAGCCAAGCTTGGTAGTATTCCCTATTAGAGGGGTTCGTTTGGAAGCAAAAGTGTTGTTTGCTTCCAAATGGGGGGTGGGGGAGAAAGAGGCACCACAGGGAGATGCTAAAGAACAGGATACAGTGAATGCTTTGAGTGATATTGGCCTTAGCCTTTCTCAAGGGCAGTGAAAAACAAATGAAAATGCACCAAGCAATCTGTATGTATTTTCTATTCTGAGCCCATAAGGTGAGGCTTCCCACTTTTTTCCATTTGGACTCTGTGCTCCCCCCCATTCCCCACTTGCCTCCAAATTGAAAACAGCTTGTAAATCCCACAACAGGGAATGTTTAGCTAGGTCTAGGATCTGGACAATTGATGTCCAGAATTAACATGGCAGAATTAACTTGGTTATACAAATTAGGGGGTGGGGAAGAAAAAGCAAGGCTTTCTTTCAGTGTTGTTGGTTATCATTTATTAACTACTGTAAACAAAATATCTTTGCTATAACCAAATATAGGTCTTTTACATTTATATATATATATATATATATATATATATATATATATATATATATATATAATATAAAGTTATATGTTTTTGTTTATTCTGGAAAATTATGTTATTTGTTGAAAATTCATTTAAAAAAACAATGCTAGAAATAAGCCAAGATAGGGGAGAGGGAGACAGAAAATATATCTGTGTACACAGATGAAGTGACACGTGTAACCTGAAGCGGTCATTGATTCAAATATGGCTTACATTACGTACCTGTATAATCTCTCAGGATAAAGTAGTAAAGCTAATATTATGTTAGATTTAAATACTTTGCACATGATTTTGTTTCTATGATACCAATCCACTTCAAGGATTCGTGCAGATCCCTATTGTTAACAAGACAGAAGCCCACTATCCAAATCTAAATGGATAATAGAATAGAATAGAATAGAATAGAATAGAATATAGACAGATAGGTAGATGTTTTTAAGACTTTGTGATTTGGAGAGTGAGGACTGTTTGTTGCAGAAGCTGAGCTTATGAATACATCTGCATGCAAAGGACATAAAGATACTCCTTCGATACAGCAAAATGTTTGTAAGGAAATTTGGGTGGTAGGTGACACCCTTGGGGACCTACCCACCAGCCAAATTTGGTGCCCCTAGGACCTTTATAAATGTTCCAAATTGATCTGAATCAAATCCAAATTGAATCTGGGGTGATTTGGGGGGGCAGATTCAGACACAAAACAAATCAGGGGTGATTCGATTTTGGCACAAATCAAATTTAAAAAATCGATTTGTGCACATCCCTAGTTAATACAGCCTATATCATTTACAGAGAATATTGGTGTCTGAAATATTTTCTGCCACATACACAAACCTATTAAAAATGTTGCATAAAATATGTTGCATATTAATAACTTTTGGGTGGCCAGTGTTGTGACTTAACATGAACTGATCTCTGATGCTTTCATAGGAATAGGAGTCAAACTTGAAATGCCCTTGCTTTTAGTAACTCAAATTTTGTACATTCCACAACAGAATTGGAAACTGTTGATACAGGACTATTGATTTAAATGAATCTAGAGCAATATGTAAAGGTACTTTTACCTTACACAGTAGAAGCCATTGATACTCTTTTATTATTTCTACCATCCAGTGCTCACTTGGGTTACTTCCAAGTCAGCCAGAGTGCACACTACACACACAAAGAGCTTCTCTAGACTGGGGTAAAGCTGCCAATGGTTCAGAAAAGTGGCACTATCGTTCTTAAGAGGGGAACTCAGTTTAGAAAGATAAACAGGTTGCTCACCTGTAACTTATAGTTAGGGATGTGCATGGTCCGGACCGGCACCGAGGGGGGGTCTACCTTTAAGGGCGGGGGGGGGTAGAACTTACCCCTCCCACCGCTCTTCCTCTTCTGGCGCTGTAGTTTAAAGCAAAGTTTTTGGGGCGGCAGCGTTCCTCGCTGCTGCCCCTGCCCCTGTCGTCGCTTGTTAGTCTCTGTAATAGCAGCATGCATGCCGGCGCGCGCACGCTGCCTATGTCACGCACGCTGCGTGTGACGTAGGCGGCACACACGCGCACAGTGGCGAGAGGCGTGCATGCGCCGCCACGCGTGCATGCGTGCTGCTATTACGGAGACTAACAAGAGACGACGGGGGCAGGGGCGGCAGCGAGGAACGCTGCCGCCCCCAAAACTTCGCTTTAAACTACAGCGCCAGAGGGGGAATAGCGGCAGGAGGGGTAAGTTCTACCCCCCCGCCCTTAAAGGTAGACCCCCCCTCGGTGCCGGACCGCCGGACCGGTCCGGCTCCGAACTGGTTAGGAGGCCTCCAACATGGCCTCCAGACTGGTTCGTGCACACCCCTACTTATAGTCTGATAGTGATCCATTGTATTACTAAGGAATGGGTTCTGCAGCTGTGCAGGGACCTAGCGGGTAGACTGACCAGCTCCTCGTGATGCCCACTCTGCCTTGCACGTGCTTCATGCTTTCGTTGAAATGGGCAGTTGGGGCGCCATTTTCTCAGTTTCTGACAGATCGCCATCTCCAGACAATCTTACAGCGTCTCTGTTTGGTTTTTTCTCTGTTACGGGGAGGTTTGGGAGTGTCTTAGGAATATAATGCATCACTACCAGATCAAAAGTTACAGGTGAGCAACCGGTTTATCTGGATCATGATCCATTGCATTCCCAAGGAATAGGTGATTAGCCAGCTTTTCACTAAGGTGGTGGGCACTGTAGTCCCTAATGCCTATGGCAGAACCCGTTTAAAAACACTCCTCCCAAAGTCCATCAGCTCAGCAGATAGCAGATCAATGGCGTAATGCTTAATAAACGGCTGTTGTGAGGACCATGTGGAAGCCACACAAATGTCATCCATACACATTCCAGATAGATGGGCTGCTGAGTATGCGTATGCCCTGGTTGAATGTGCCCATATAGTATGTGGTGAATCTACACGCTGCAGCTTATATGCTTGCACTATTAACTCCACCAACTAATGTGTGAGCTTTTGCCGGGATGTTGACTGTCCCTTAGCTCTTCCCCTATAGGCCACAAATGGCTTCTTCATCTTTCTAATAGTTCTGGTTGCCTCCAGATAGTACAGCAGAATACGTCTTACATACAGAGAATGCAGTGCCTTCTCCAATGCTGTTTCTGGCTTTTGGAAAAAAGCTGGCAGAAAAATATCTTGGTTTAAATGAAACTCCGTCACTATTTTTGGACGGACTGTGGATCCAGGAACATGACTACCGTTTGTGGATAGTGTAAGGAATGTCCATTGCTGAAGGCAATGCCGTCAGCTCACTAACATGTCTTGCAGTAATGATTGCTATGGTGATCTGAGTGCTGTTAAAACCAAGGACAAACTCTACTCTTCCATAGGGGTGTGCATGATCTGGTCGCAGCGTGGTCCGGCACTTGCCGGGGTGTCACTTTAAGGGGTGGTGGTAGTACTCCCCCCCCGCCGCTCTTCCCCCTCCGGCGCTGGTGCATTTAAGAATCTTCTTGGGGCGGCAGAGTTCCTCCCTGCCACCCCTGCCCCCGTCATTGTCGGTCAATGCCTTCAATGCAGAAGATCTGGCGGAGCGCATGCGCCCTTCGCGGCGTGCAACGAGCGTGCACGCCACGAAGGGTGCATGCGCTCCACCAGCTCTTCTGCATTGAAGGCATTGACCAACACACGTTGTATTGTCGGTCTGAATCAAAGCCTCCCCTGCAACAGGGGCAGAAACCCTTTGAGCATGTTGAAAATCGCCAACAGCTCCAAATAATTGATATGATGGCTCCTTTCTTCTGGAGACCAGTGTCCACTCAGACGAAGACCATCCAGGAGAGCTCCCCAACCGAGCTCCGATGCGTCCATCATAACTACTCAGGAGTAAGGGGGCACCTGGAAATGGGCACCAATGCTTGGGTGCCAGACACTCGTCCACCACAGAGCTGTCGCCCTCACCCAAGGAGGGAGCAAACGCCGGAGATTATCTGGATCTCAAAGAGAATCAAACATGTCCAAAAACCACCACTGAATGACTTGCATCCGAAGACGTGCATGAGGCAGAACATAGACGCTGGATGCCATGTGGCCCAACAGGCACTGTACGGAGCGCAGGGTTTGCAGGCCTCTGGCCAAGAAGGTGACCACCAGCCTCCGGAGACTCACGATGCGGGCCCTGGGAAGGAAGACCTTTTCCAGGCTTGTGTCGAAAATTAGTTCGATGAACTGAATCCGCCGGGTAGGCTCCAAATGGGACTTCCTGAAATTTATTTGGAACCCCAGTTTCTGGAGAATATTGATCACGAATCCCAGGGCGTCCCGGGTCGCCTGCGGGGTACTTGCTGTGATCAACTATTTGTGATCAAATCGTCGAGATATGGCAGGATTTGTAGGCCACACTCTTGCAGGAATGCCACCACCGGAGCCAGGCACTTTGTGAATATGCGAGGCGTGGTGGTGAGGCCAAATGGCAATGCCTTGAATTGGTAGGTAATCCCCCCTATCTGAAACCTCAGGAAGCACCGATGTTGAGGCCTTATGGACACATAATAATACACATCCTTTAGGTCTAATGAAACCATCCGCAGGTCCCTGTGGAGGACGGCCATGATGTTCGGTACCGACAGCATTCAAAATCATTTGTAAATGAGATGTGGGTTCAGAGCCCTTAAGTCTAGGATAGGGCGCTGACCCCCATCCATTTTGGTACCAGAAATACCGGGTATAGAACCCCGGGCTGCTCGGATTCGACACCATCTCTATCACATCCTTCTCTAGAAGAGCGGTGACCTCTTGATCAAATTCTGGTGTTCAAGGGGTCACCACAGTTCCGGATATCGGACGCAGTCCTTGAAATTCCAGGGCATAGCCCATGTGTACCATTGTGAGGACCCACTGATCTGTGATCACCCTTTCCCAAGTTTCTGCAAAGGGGCTCAGGCAAGTCCCAAAGCACCCCAAGTCATTGCTTCTTAGGCGGGACACTTGCTTCTGGAAAGACTGCCCGACTTGAATTTGGTGGGAACTTGTTGGCCCGAAAGAACTGTTCCGAGGATGGATGATGGTACACCTGGGACTTCTGAGCCTGATGAGGCGACTGAGAACTGTAGGACATGAAACGTGCTGTGTTCCTTAACTTTTGCACATTCTGAAGCGTATCATCGGTATGCTCCGAGAACAGGTTCGAGCCCTCAAAGGGCAAGTCCTCCACCCTGGCATCGGCCTCAAAATGCAGGCCTGAAGACTGAAGCCAAGTGTGATGTCTCAGTGCCACCGATGTAGCCATGACCGTAGCTGCACACTCTACAAAGTGACGGGCAGAGTACAGTTCCTGTTTGGACACTTGAACCGCCTCCGGAAGAAAGGACTTCACAGCATAACGTTTGTCCTACGGAAGAAGATCCAAGAAGGGACCCACTTTCTCCCACAAGAAGTGGTTATAGCAGGCATTGTAGGCCTGATAATTGGCCACTCTGGAGTGTAAGGCAGCAGCAGAATAAAGTCTTCTCCCAAAGGAGTCCAGCTTCTTGCCTTCTTTATCACTCAGGGTGAATTGACCGTGACCCCGATATCACTGCAGAGAGGCCTCCACCACAATAGAGTTGGGGATCAGATAACTCTTCAAAAAGGCCATGTCCTCTTGAAACTGCACCCTGTAGAAGTTTTCAAGGTGACGATTGGGTTGGGAAAGGGGATTAGGTTTTTTCCAATGTACTTTCACCACTTTCAATAGCGCGGGGTTAAACAGCAGAGCCGCTGGCAACTTAGCTTCAGAGTCAATTAGGCTAAACAGAGGGTCCAATTCACCCTCTTGTGGGTTACCCAAGTTCACCCCCAATGCGGAAGCCATTCGCAGGAAGAGACGGAAGAGAGCTGGTCTTGTGGTAGCAAGCATGACTTGTCCCCTTAAGCTAAGCAGGATCTGCCCTGCATACGAAAGGGAGACTAGAAGTGTGAGTGCTGTAAGATATTCCCCTTAGGGGATGGAGCCGCTCTGGGAAGAGCATCTAGGCTCCAAGTTCCTTCCCTGGCATCTCCAAGACAGGGCTGAGAGAGATTCCTGCCTGCAACCTTGGAGAAGCTGCTGCCAGTCTGTGTAGACAATAATGAGCAAGATGGACCTATGGTCTGACTCAGTATATGGCAGCTTCCTATGTTCCTATGAGTCACATAGACTGTATAGAGTTTCAGGTCCTCTGAAGGGGAGACCAGCGTCGAATCTGAGTGGATATTGAGGGGCGTCCACCATGCTCAGCATCCACCAAGGGGAAGTGATAGTCCAAGATATGGTACAGATCCCGACAATCCCACGAAACACCCTGACAGTACGACAGGGGGCGATCTTCTTGATATCGACGCAGAGGGGATCAGTGGCGAGGCAGCCACGAAGAGTGTTCATTAACCACATCTGCTTCGTAGGCCTTCGCGGCTGGTCCTGCTGGACAGTTCTAGCCTTCTTATGGGCTGAGGCTGAGGAAGCTGAAGTGCCCGACGCTTTCCTCTTTGGAGGGGGGGGGTTGCTCCCAGATCTGCTGACGAATGCTTGCTCATCTTGGATCTCTTCTTCTTGGCTTTTGGCTGCGCTTCTGATGAAATCAGCGGTCTGAGGTACCACCTGAGGCTGATAAGAGGGGAGCTTCTCCAAGCACGCCCTTTCCTCCAACGCCAAAGCCATGCAAGCATCCGAGACCGACGATCCCAGTAATGGCGTCGAAGGTTTGATCCCTTCAGAGGAGGAAGACGGTCAGTCCACCAATACCGAGGCAGCCATTCCAAAGGACCGTTTGAGTTGTAGGGCTTCCGAAGAACGAGAGCCAAATCCCACAGGGCTGCGTGCAAGCAAGAAGCCCTATTACGACGAGCCTGCTTAGTAAACTTCTGGCAATGTGAGCAGGTCTCGACTATGTGGGACTCCCCTAAGCACAGGAAGCACTCCAAGTGCGTGTCTGGGGAGGGGAGCTTCGCTCCATAAGTAATGCACTTCTTAAAGTTCTTCATACCTGGCATGTACGCCGAAGGCCAGTCGGCCAACACGCTCCGTCCCAGCCAGGAACGGAGCTAGAAAGGGAAGACTGAAGAAAAACAAACGCAATGTAAAAGAAACATCACTGCACGAATTGAAAATAAAAAACAAAGCAGAAGAAACAGGAGAACAAAAAACAACCAGGATAGGCCTAATCCAACAGATTGTTGAACTGAAAGACTCACGATGTTCGCTGAAGCGCAGACGAAGAAAGACTGAGGGGATGAGGAGTGGCGCAGTATCATATAGCAGCTGGGGGCAGGGTTCCCGCCAAAGCAGGAGAAATCAAGCTTGTTAGATTCAGACGTGGTCTCTGCGCAGGCGCATAGCCCATTTGTGTAGAAGACAGAGACCATGTCGAAGAAGCTACTTTAATTTTGCTACTTATGAGGGTAGAAAAATGTTGCTACTATTAATTTTGCTACTTATTTACAATACAGCAGGGGTTCTCAAACCTTTTAATACTCTGACCCCCTAAAATAATATAAAAAGCTATGTGACCCACCCCTGAGGGTCAAGCAACATCTTCCCAGTCTAGCAGAACACTCCTGCAGTGCTGGCAAACTCCAAGAAGTATTTGCGCTCTTGCACAAGAGTAGAAGAGTGCCTATGCTTTGGAAGCACAGCAGACCAGTGTAGGGGCTAGTGCTTCATTGATCTTAGGAACACTCACACTTTGTTAGTCAGGATGTCAGTCATTGATTTGAATAGGTTGAGAGGATAAGACAAGGCAAGGGGACAGGCGCTCAAAATCACGTGGATCCTCCACTGCGCACAAAGCCAAGGGCAGCACAGTAATGGCACTTCTTTGCCCACTCTCTAGGTAAGTTCTAGCAAGAGTCTCCCTAGAGGGAACTCTCTCCTGGCCCGTCAGCCAAAAAATGTCACTGTTGTGCCTGCCCTTGGCTTTGTGTTTAGCAGAGGAGCCAAACAGTTTCCGCTTCTACCTCTGTCTGCCTCCCAACATCCCCGATTGTCTGCACACCTTGGACATGCCAAGGTAAGGCACTTGTCCTCCTGACAGCAACCTCCTTTGGGACACCCCCTCCCACCGCAGGGTCCCAACCCCCAGTTTGAAAACCCCTGTACTACAGGGACAAAGTGCACCTTTAGAATGAAAGTTGGGTTGTTTTAACATTAATACAAGCAAGCAGCATTAAGTAGCAGTAGACATTACTCCTGTAATGCACACCTAAATAAGCAGGAAAGGAATTAGTATGTTATCTTTAGAGAAAGTGGTTCATATTCTAGTCACTTAGTTTCAAGTCTTAGCCAAAATGGCCCAGGAGTTAAAGAACACTGAAATGTGTTTGAGAAACTTTAGTAATTGTGAACTTTAGTTCACAGTAATTGATTATGTGAACATGGCCTAAACTTGCAGCATTACAGAAAACACAGAATAATATTTACAATTACAGACCTTTGCCAAGTAAGCTTCTGCTCTATTTTTTGAGGGTAATGCATTTGCAGTTGGGCTGATGAACCCTCTTCCCAGGCTAAGACTTCTGTTTAATGCTACATTGCTGCCAAGATTTCCAAGCTGCACTGTTCCCAAGACTGGACTTGCAGAAAGGCTTCCACTCACAAAGCTACTGGCAAATAAAGACCTGCTCCTCTGACGCTCATAAAGGATCTTTGCGTTGGCTTCTGCTAGTCTCTCATTAGCTCTGTAAAAACAACAACAAAAAACAGCACATGAGTAGTTATAACTGATGATCTTAAAATAATGGATACATAAAAGGGCCTTTTAGGATTGATCATCAACAGTAAAGGATCCAGCAGTCAAGAAATACGCCACAGACTAGCACTTGGTAGGGTTGCAATGATGGCCTTGGAAAGGATATTTAGATACCGTGATGTGTCTATACCTACAAAGATAAGAATAGTTTGGACAATGGTTTCCCGCGTGATACTCTATGGATGCGAAAGCTGGACACTGAAGAAGCAAGATAGAAAAAGCATTGATGCTTTGAAACTTTGGTTCTGGAGAAGACTTTTGAGGATACCATGGAGAGCCAGGAAAACAAACAAATGGATCAGGGAACAAATCAATTCAGAAATTTCACTCGAGGAACAATGACCAGGCTCAAATTAGCATACTTCGGACACATTATGCAAAAACCCTGCTCCCTCGAGAAGTCCATAATGCTGAGAAAAATTGAAGGAAAGACAAGAAGAGGAGCAAGGTGGATGGATTCAATTACAAGAATGAATGCACCACTGAGAGACCTTAAAGGCCAAGTTGAAGACAGATCATCCTGGAGAGAATCTATTTAAGTGGTCACTAAGTGTTGAGACCGACTTCACAGCACTTAATCAATCAATCAATAGGGGGTGAAAACATGCAACCAATTGTTACCATGTAGTGCCAGCTCCAAAGTGAAATACTTCTATTCAGGGCTCCAGTGTGGAACAGGATATTTAATTTATTTATTGTTTATTTATCATATTTTTATACCACCTGATATGTACATATCTATTTTAAGTGCTGTTTGAGGTTTACAAGAGACTGGAAGAAAAATAAAATGAAACCTTCACTTCCCACCATCTTCTGAAACCTTCCCCCACTGAGTTATGTAAGGCTGAAGACCACAAATTCTGGATGGATCCAGCCTCAAATTGGAACAGTTTATTGTTATGTAGCCAGAAAAGGGGAGGTTTCAGACAAGCACAAAATGAAGTGCTGTTTTTCTTTTCTCACCTCTAAAGCTTCTCCATATGGCACGGAGAAGAGAGGTGTTCTTTTTAAAAAAACCTTCACAGAGCCAATTTTAGAAGGGCGGTATGTAAATCAAATAAGCAAACAAACATTCTCCCAATCTTAATTTCCTATTTCATTATACTAGAAGCCCTTCCCCCAGTTCCAGAAGAGGGCCCAGTCTCTCTCTAGAATATATTAGGTAGGTGGGGAGAGAAAAGAGTAGCAGGAAAAAAAACTGAGCTAGCAGAGCTCAAGAAAGAAATCCACAAGCCTGCTCATAAGATAGAGGTGGTCTGGGAGGGTAGGGTGACCTCTCTTGATGAAGAAGCAAAACTGAAAAAGGATGTGGCCTGTAGTTCCAGGAGAAGTCATCTCAATGTTTTGGAATGCCTTTTGGGAGCCTGGGAAGAAGTGTTCCTATAGCCCCAATCTTGAAAAAATTTAATGTGCGGTGGGGCTATATTTACTCCTCCTACCCTGTTAAGGAGAGGGAGGAAAATTGGAGCCAGAGAACATCCACATTATAAGATGCATCACCAGTCCCCAATTTCTCTTCTCTGTTCAAGATATTTTAAGCTGTAAGGACCTCTGCCCTCTTTACAAATTAGTTCACAAATCAACTTTAAATAGGATCAGAGGAAAAAAATTCCTCTTGCCCTAAGGACCTAATTAATCCCTCTTGCCCACCTCCTGGACTGTTTTAGCTTCAGAAGTGATCAGAGCTCTTAGAAGTTTACACTGGGACAGAGGGGATTAGGGTCAGGGGATGTGCTTGATGAAGTACATACTCCCAACTCTAAATCTTCCCGTACCAGAAGCTGTAATTGACTTGATCAAGCCATTTCCATCCACCCGAAAATCCTGTTTTTCTTTTTTGCCCTCCAACTAACACCTTCAATATCCTGTGCTTCCTGGAGGACAATGCATGTTTTCAGTACTCATCAGACTTTTTTTGGGGTGGGGGTGTCCTTTTAAAAAATCCTACAAATAATATTTTCTGAGAATCTGGGCAACACTCCTACCCCAGCTATGCTGTCAGTGGATCTCTTTTACTGGCTGGCTGAAAAGTATGGGGCCACCATATTTGTAATTAGAAGGAACAAATGGGAAGAAGCAACAACATGCTCCAGCATATCCTCAGCTCTTACAGAAGAGCTCTTGTCCAGAGCTCTTGCCAGGCTGGAACAGGGACTCTGCAGCAGTTTGGGGTTCATGGGGGACAGGAGAAAAGGACATCCCTCTGAAACCTCCAGAAGGGCAGAAAGGGTCAGGTCTGAGGACTCCCCTCCAAACCAAACCTAACCCACAGTATTTAATTGTTATACAGCAGGGGAGGTTTCTGGAGTGTTTTAAAAGGTTTTCTTTCTTTTCCTCTCTGCTGAAAACTGGGGAGGATTGTTTTTTAAACTTGTGGCACAGATTCTGCTGCCCCACAATCTTTCCCTTACAACTAAGGCTTCAAGAAGGCAATTCCCTCCCTGCCGCCACGCACAACTTTATCTTTGATCTTCAACATTCTGTAGATCTGATTCTTGTTGAGCTGTTTTGAGAGTTTCAATCAATCAATCAATCAATCTCAATATACTTTTGTATAGCTGAGGAGTTTCTTATATATACAGAAACCAATACTTTGGGTAACCCCATATTACTTCCAAATCTGATAGGCACAGGGCCATCTTCATTTGAAATTAGACGGGATGATGATGATGATTATGATAGTAGACAAAGAGGCACTCAAAACATCTTAGGACGGGAGTTTATATTTTGCCAGCTAAATAGTGAATACTCCTAAAACCAGATCAAAATTCAATATACCTGAAAGTTCTTCCAACACTATCAATAATATGCATTTATTTCAAGCATATTTCAGTCATCAGCCTCTGGTAGACCTATGACTACATTGACTGTAATATTACAACTTTTGAAATGTCTCCAGTGATTGATTTAGGATGTTCATATTTTCCTGATATGGTTCAGATTACAGTGTGCTTAAGGTCTCCGTCTTGTCATGCTGGGCATCAATCTAAAAATAATGGGTAAAAAACTGCAAGGAAATACCACAGGGAAGATAACTATATTGCCACAAGCCCTTTGACTTACCGATCTAATTTGCTTCCTAAAGACTTCCTCATTTTTTGCTCTTCTGAGTACAGAGCTTTATATTGTTCCAATTCAGTATGGTTGGACTCTCGAAAGAGATTGTCTTGCTTACTGCTTCTCTCTCTGGCCAGCTCCGATTCCAGTTCTCTAATTCTGTGCTCTAGCTGATTTCTCACAGTAGCATTATTGGATGTTCTTATCTGTTCCAACGCTTCTTGTGAAGCTGCCTGTGTCTAGGACATATAGTGCCATATTATTAATATAGAAGAAAAAAATACCTTCTCCTTACAGCCACATTCTCAATAAGCACTTAAGTATTTATTTATTATTATTATTATTACATTTCTATACCGTGCAAAACTTACGTCTCTGGGCGGTTTACAACAAAATAAAAACAAAATAAAACATTCGTTAAGACAAAAATGGGGGGGGGGAATACACACATTACAACAATTTAAAAATTTAAAATAATATTTTAAAACAGCATTAAAACCAATTAAAACAACATTAATTAAAAGCCTGGGTGAAGAGATGTGTTTTTAAAGACTTTTTAAAAGTGTTAAACAGCAAACAGATCTTTAGGCTCGATAAATGTAGCAAGTTATCGCAAGCGTGGAGTTGCAATAAATTAGTATGTTTACCTGCAAAAACATATTCACTTCTTCAAGTTTTTTTCTTACGTCTTGTCTAGCTCGCTCTTCAATGTCCCTTTTATATTTTTCTATTTGGTGATGCTCTATCAAATTACCCTGTAGGTAACGTTGGAGGTTAGCTACTTCTTCTTCCAGCTGCTGATTGCGTTTCTTCAGTTTTTCATTACTCTTGTGAACTAACTTCAGAGAAGATAACTGTTCTTGTAGATCGTGATTTGTAGATTCCAACTGAGTACATCTTGTTGACTTAATGTCCAGCTGGTGAGAAAGCTCATCTACCTAAAAAACCAGAAGTTCTTACTCAAAACACAGTAAACTAAACATCTTTTGCAGAATCAGAATGGGGGTGAGGGAGACTCTTCTCCAAAGGCTTACAACTGTCACTTCAAATTTGCATAAGCCCTGCCTCAAGAGTGACTGGGAGAAGATAACCAATTCTGGATACCCTGCTCCGCCAACAGAGGTAGGGGTTGGGATATTATATATATTTTAACCAGGGCTGCGGCATTTATTAGACTAATAGATTAAACCATTTTGACTAAAAAGGTACCCTCAGTGAATTGGGCTGTAGCTCTTAAACGTTTTCAAATTATTGTTAATACATGTATTTCTAAAAACTGCAGGTGCCAAGCATTTCCTTAGAAGAAGCATTTCCTCTTATGTGGGGTCTATGCCTGCTGCAATATAAGTGTAATCATCCAAACAAAGAAAGCACACATATACAAACAGGGTGTGGAAGTTAAGATGGGCACCATAACATGCAGTTTCCATGCTTTTTAGAGCATAAGTGAAAACCAAAAGCATCTTAACCCTCAACTTAAAGGGAAGATTTTGGATTACTGAATACATTTCCAGTTTTCCAAATTAAATTTATTTCTGGAATTTCATAATGTTTTGCTGATACTCTGTATCTGTGAGTACCTGATCACTCTCATTAGTATACACTAATTTATGTTTTTCCATTTTTAATAACATAACACCTACTTTCAGCCTGCATAGTCTTGTTCACACAAAACAACAATCCTGAAAATTGTCACTTCAGTCAATATGTCACTTCAGTTAATATAATATGTCACTTCAGTTAAAAGTTAAATTTTTCTTTTAAATTTAGAAAAGAAAAACAGGTTGCTTATTTGTAAATAATGATTTTTAAGTGATCTGTAGACATTCATAATCCGGGGTTATATGCCTGCATCAGACCTTGTGGGTGGAATGCTGAAGCTCCTCATGCTACTCAAGAACTGCCTATCATGCTCAGCGCATTTGTTATTTTTGATTATTTTGGCACCTCCTTTTTTGGTTCCTGGACAACAATTTCACCAGATGATCATCTTGCAAACTTAAGTCCATAGACTAATAATTTCTCTTTTTCTTTTTTGCTTACTGCTGTGGGGAGGATGGGAAATCTTATGAATGTCTACAGATCACTTAAAAATCATTAGTTACAAGTAAGCAACCTGTTTATCTTTAATGTGATCCATGGGACATTCATAATCCTGGGTATTTAGTAAGCTTACCTAGGATGGTGGGTGCAGATAGATATAAGTTTATTCGGTCGTTGACCAGCAAATGGTGGGTGCAGTAAGTTACTGTAAGACTTTCTTTAAAACACCTCTCCCATAATTGGCAGCCGCAGCAAAGTGGACATCAAGTGTATAAAGTCTCACAAAGGGAAGGTCAGATGACCAAGTCACTGCCTTGCAAATATCACTGGTTTGAATCCTGGACAGATGAGCTGCCAAAGTTGCATAGGCTCTAGTTGAGTGTGCTCTAATGGTACGTGCAGGCTCAACAGTGAGTTTTGTAGGCCACTGATATGAGCTCTACAAGCCAATGTGACATATGTTGTTGTGAGATAGGTTCGTCCTTCGTTTTTCCTTATGAATAGCCGCCTGCCCTTTCAAAATGACTTTGTCCTATCCAAGTAAAACAGGATGTGCTCTCCTCACATCCAAGGATGTTTCCAAAGGTGTGTTGGGACTCCTAGAAAAAGTTGGAAGCACAAATATCTTGATTCAGATGAAAGTCAGACACCACCTTTGGCAGGAAAGCTGGGTCTATTTGCATAACTACCTTTTCTGGGAAGAACTCGTATATGGAGCATCAGCTCATAAGGCTGCTTAACTCACGGACCCTCTTTGCCATAGTTATGGTGACCAGGAAGGCAGTCCTCAATGTGACCAGTTTCATAGGGATAGTTGCCATTGGCTCAAAAGGTTTCCCTGTGAGTGTGGATAGTCTCCATAGTTCTATTGGTTGAGGTACTGGGGGGCAGGGACTATTTGGGCCTTTAAAAATCTTTTGCAATCACAGTGGGAGAGCTCAGCATGGCCATCCCATCCTTTATGTTGAGATGGTATTGCTTTAGTGGGAACTTTAGCCAGCCCTGAGGTGGTTCTTTTAAAATTAAATATTGAACTTGTATTACTATGGCCTCTTCATGAAGAAAGTCCTTAGTGGAAATGTAGCTCTTAATTTCCCCCCACTTATGGGCATAATTCCTCCTTTTATCTAGCAGCTGATCCTCCACGCTCTCAGCTACAGCGTGTGTAGATCTGGATCAAGTATCTGACCCCTGTCCTGAGATAGTAAGTCCAGATGTTGTGGCAGTTCACTAGTACCTTCTGCTCGACAGGAGTAGTAGAACTGGAAATCATGCCTAGCATGGTCACCAGTGGGGCAATAATGTGCAAGCTGTGTTCTCTTGTAGGATTTTGGCTAGAATTCTGCTTATCACGGGAAAAGAAGGAAGTGCGTATAACAGTTCCTTCCCCATGTTCCTGAAATGCATCCCCTTCTGAGTTCCTCCTGACACCTGCCCATGAGCAGCAGTTTGGGAGTTTTCTGTTGCTGGTTGCAAAGAGGTCTATAGAAGGAATTCCCTAGCGTTGGAAGATTTGTTCTAAGTATTTGTGATGAATCTCCCACTTGTGGGCTTGTACTCCAAGTGTCACTCTGCTCAAATTATCTGCAAAAACATTTTCTGTTCCTTTTATATATAAAGCAATTGGTGTAATCTGGTGGAACATGCACCAGTCCCACAGTTGTATGCTGAGGGTGCATAGTGACCAGGAAACTGTACCTCTGTGTCTGTTTAAGTATGCAATGGCAGTAGTATTGTTGTTCCACCAGTAGAATCTTCCCTTTTATAAGTGGAAGGAAAGATCTCAGTGCAAGGAACACTGCCATCAGTTCTAGGAAGTTTTTGTGTAATTGCCGTTGATGGCAGATCCAGGTGCCCTGTGTTTTGCAATCTTTGCAGAGGGACGCATCGGTGGTGACTCTTACAGGGGACAGGAGCTGGAAGGGAACTCCGGCTAACAAATTTGTTTTGGAGGTCCACCATCGCAGAGATGATAGAACTTTTGTAGAGATGTCTAGGAGTTACTGCTGACTGTATATGTTTGGCTTGAAGAGAAACAGGAACCATACCTAAAGGGGGCGCATCCTTAAGTGTGCATACAGAACCGTTGCACTGCAGGATGCCATCAATCCTAGAAGTCTATGGATATGATGTGCCTGCTGAAGTGGTGTTTTCCCAAAGGATTGTACCAGATTTCCTATTAAAATTTCTTTCTCTTCTGGTAAGTATACCTTTTTTGTTGTTTCTAATATTGCTCCTATGTACTGAAGCCATTTGACAGGGTGCAAGTGGGACTTCTTCCAATTTACCTGGATTCTAGGACTTCTAGGAGATATAGAACATACTGTATCAGAGAACATAACTCTTTTGAGCTGCAAGCAGTCAGGAGCCAGTCAACTAGCTATGGAAAGACTGAAATTCCTTCTGTCCTCAGGTGTGCAATGACGACAGCCATGAACTTCTTGAAGACCCGTGGTGCAGTGGGCAATCCAAACAGGAGCACATTGTACTGGTACACTGCACTTCCCACCATGAAACAGAAGAACTTTCTGTGGTTGCTTTGTAGGCCAATGTGGAAGAAGGAATCCTTCAAATCCAACTTGCAAGCCATTCCTTCTTGTAAAAGGAGTGATAGGATAACTCGCAATGCTATCATTCAAAACTTCTGTTCCAGGACATATTTGTCCAACCATCTTAAATCCATTATGTAACATATTCCCCCATCACTCTTGGTAATCTGAAAGTAACAAGAGTAAAAGCCGTTTCCTTGAGAAATCCACCTCACAGGGGCAACTGCCCCCCTTTCCAGAAGAATCTTCACTTCCTCAAGTAAAGTAGGAGTTGCTGGCATGCACTTTATCCCTGTGAAGACAGGCATTGCCTTAACTCTATCGCATAGCCAGTAGCGACAATGGGAAGCACCCAGGCATCTGATGTTATGTTGTGCCAAACAGGTGCATACTTGGCCAGTTATATAGTTGAGAAAGTAAAGGTTATCCTCAGAAAGGGTGCAATGATGGAACAAATAAAATATGCTGCTTCATTTGCTCCAGGGGCGTAACTACCATTAGGCAAGGGGAGGCAGTCGTCTTGGGGCCCCACTGCCTCTAGGGGCCCCCCAGAGGCACATCACATGACTCCCCACCCGCCCATGTTGCACCCCCTATGAATTATGTCAAGTCTCTTGGAGATCGGCAGGAGCAGAGAGTAAAAACTAGATTCAATGTGAACGGGATATTCACCGTATTCGTAATGGGGATGTGAGTGTGAGTGCACTATTTATCGTGAAATGTGTTTGTGTGTGTATATCAGCGAGGGGCCCATTTTAAAATCTTGTCTCTAGGCCCCCTCCAACCTTGCTATGCCCCTGGTTTGCTCCTAAGGTTTTCCATGGGAGTGGTAGTGTTCATTTCTTGTCCCATAGTTCTTGTGCTGGAAAGGACAATATGGTTTCCTATATGGTTTCTTTCACTAGGTTTGTAGGATTGCCTTTTGCATCCATATTGTCTGTATTTACTGATTGCATAGGAGTGTGTAGCCAAAGTCGTAAATGTTTTCGCTATGTATTTGGACTTTTAATAATTCTCCATCATGGTGTCCGTTTCATCACTGAATAATCCCTTCCCATCAGAGGAAAGGTTCTCAGTTCATGTTCATTCATTCTTTCATGTCCGCTTGTAGATTTACAGACCTAAGCCACACATGGCGCCTTAGAGACAGCGGTGGCAAGTGACCTGGACTTTGTCTCAGCCAAGTTCTTGCTGTGCTGGGATATTGTTTAGTCACGTCAACAGACTTTACAAAGGTGCTTTGAACTTTAGTTGAAAATCTTCTGGCAGGTTCTTAATACCTTTGAATAAGTTATCCCAAACTGAATGGTGAAATTTAGCCATACCAGGCCATGTAATTTACTGTTTTGATCGAAAGAGAGGCTGTGGAATAAACTCTTCTGCCCATAGTGTCCGTCTTCCGTCCTTCCTTGTCCACTATGGTGTAATAGTGGTGAGTGGATTTAGTGCTTGTCACACAACCAATAACTAAAGAATTAGGCAAAGGATGTTTAAGCAGAAAGGAAGAGTCCTCTTCCTGCACTCTGTATAAGCCTTCTAGTCTTTTAGAAGTGGGATTTGGTATGGAAAATTTCCCACACAGACTGTGCTGCTTTCGTTATCACAGGTGGCATGTGCAAATCACTGGCTGTGCTGACTGTGGAACAGTCATGGAATAATACACTGTATCTTTGATCTCAGTAGCTTGTTTTTTAATTTGAAGCCTCAAGGCTGCTGCAATTTTAGCCACTTGAACGAGGTACAACTTTAATTCTTCCCTAGGTGATGTGGATGATCTGGCGGGAACAGTATCATCTGGGGATGGGTCCTAGGGTTTTTTGTGTGAAAGCAGATTCTGCCTCTGACTCCATGTCAAATTCTCTTTCTGAGGAATCTGCACTGTCTACCACTTCCTTGGGCGCAGTGATCTCTGTAGTAGTAGAGTCTTATTGTAGACTATGTTCTACAATAGAGTATGTTCTTATTGGCTTTAATAGAGGCTTAGACAAATTCATGGAGGACAGGGTCTATCAATGGCTACTAGTCTGGGGCAATAGGCCACCTACAGCCTCAGAAGCACAATGCCTCTCAATACCAGTTGCAGAGGAGCAACAGCAAGAGAGACTGCATGCCCTCACCTCTCTCCTGTGGGCTCCCCAGAGGCATCTGGTGGGCCACTGTGTGAAACAGGATGCTGAACTAGATAGGCCTTGAGCCTGATCCAGCAGGGCTGTTCTTATGTTCTAGTCCTTTGTCTTTCCTGCATCAAATGAAGTGGTTTGCACCACCCTGGTAGCTACTGGAGTAGCTGCAGTTATTGGAAGGGTTGGCTCCTGAATTCTGGTCGACAAAATTTCAGTCACAGTAGCAGGGATTTTGAAACTTGTAAATTCAGACTGTACTCCCAAAGCTGGAGGGCCTGGCCTCTGAGCAGTAAACTGCGGTAAGGAATCACTACATGTAGACCACATTTGTACCACAAATGTAGACTTCTGCGCCTTCCATTGCCTGTATTACTTGCAATCATAAGGCAAGGATAGCAACATAGAGCAGCAGTACTCTTTAATTGCTGATCGACCTCACAGGTAATTGCGGAGGTGTGAGCAATCCAATGATATTGGTGAACTCCAGTAACTGGTGAAAGTGCAACAATGAGAGCAGTGTGATGGAGCTCCTTGTGTCTCTCCAGAAGCCATGTGCATGGAATATGAGTAGTACTTAGTCGGTAACATCAAGGGACTCTTAGGAATAGGGATGAGTTCCGTCTCCATGTCGTCCTCAACATCCAGACCCTGGCTTATGAAGCCTTTGAATGCTGACATTGACAGGATGGTTTCCGCAGAATCCAGAAGAGAAAGTAGAGAATGTGTCGCTATGTGATATGGCCCCTGTACTAACTCTGCCAGCATGTCCTCCTCAGTGTTAATAATCAATGTCAAAGGAGATGGATGATCTAGAGGTTGAGAGTGATTATCTGTCAACACCAGAGGCTTCATTAACACTGGGCACCTCTGGAACAAAATTGACCGCTGCTGACTTGGCAAAGAGGCACCTTTTAACGTGGTGATTATCTTTATTTAGCAGGGGGAGAGTAACTGGACCTATCCACCCCCAGCACAGTACTTCCAGTGCTGGTGTCATGTTTCTTTTAGATTGTGAGCCCTTTGGGAACAGGGATCCATCTTATTTATTTATTATTTCTCTGTGTAAACCACCCTGAGCCATTTTTGGAAGGCAGTATAGAAATCGAATTAAATAATAATAATAATAATAATGATAACTAGTGGGCCCGGGCACAGAGCATCATCCGCGGCCGGGCCCGCCACCGCCACCTGGCCCGCCACCGCTGGGCCTGCCGCCTTGCCTCCGCAGCCGGGCCTGCTGCCGCCGCCTGACCCACCGCGGCCAGGCCCACCGCCTTGCCTCCGCAGCCACCCAGCCAGGCAATTCTCCTGGGTGCACCAGGACCAATCAGGCACCCCCGCAGCCCAGCCAATCAGCTGGGCTGCTGGGACGCATTTTTCCTGGGCACACCCAGGAGAAATATATATATAGATAATCTGTCAACATTATAAGTTGGTTGGTAGAAGCAGGTTTGCTCGTTACCTAGACACAAACTGCAACGTCTATTTCAATAACCATGTTTGACTCGGTGCCTAAGTGCTTAGAGGCTTAGAAGGCTAGGCTGTAGTTAGATATGGAGACCAATGGGATTTCTATGACATTGAAGTTGATGATGAATATTTATATACTGCTTTTCAATAAAGGTTCCCAAACATGGTTCCATCTCATGCGTTCTCTGTTTCTTTGAAGGAGAGGTCAGGCACACATCCTCATCAGAGGTTCCTTTATTCTTCTTATGTTTTTTGTGGTGCACTGCCGAGGTGGAGTCCCTTGACACATCAAGCCAGGCACTTGAACTCGAGCTCCCTCAAGGTCGAAGTTGTGCTTGACACTGAAGGCTTATGCTGGTCCAAGGACATCAGTGGCTTCGATATATATGCTGGCACAGCTGGTGGAGATATTGGCATTGGTGTCAAAGCTCCTGCTCAGTACAGAGCCTCAAAGCCCTATGTTTGCAGCAAAAAAGATATGCAGATTTTACACATTTGGGTATTGTGATCTTCACCCAAGCATGAGAGACAAGAGTTGTAGTGATTGGTAGAGGGCAATTTCCCACAACACTCCCTGCAGTTTTTAAACGTTTTCTTCTGGTCCACTAAGAAACGAGCAAGCTGGGAAACAAGCTGTGTCATTCCGAAATAACAGTCCAAGCCAAATTAACTAAGTCAACATCCAAACCAAGAGCATAGTCCAAAGCCAGTCCGAACTTCTAATTAAGTAGTAAAACTCACAACAGTGTAGGTCTCATTTTTTAAAAAAGCAGAACCAAATCCGACGAGGAGCAGAGTTTGACTAGGTGAACACTAAGGTGGTCGGAATGGAACTAAAGAAGGAGGCACTCTAACCATCAAAATAAAATAAACTGAGCACAAGAAGTGGTTCTTGAACACCACGAGAAGCTTGAACATTCCACCCACAAGGTCCTGCGCAGGTACAGAACCCAGGATTATTAATGTACTATGGATCACGTTAAAGATTTAGATCTTGTAGATACTTTATGTAGAACAGCTTAATACAATTTCCTTTTATAAAGCAAACACTATAATATACCTTTGTTCTTAATTTTTCAACTTCAGTGCCTACGTATCTTTTTTCAACTTCTTGAAATCTCGTTTGAGATGAACACTCTCCATTCTCGCAATCTTTCAGTTTCTTTTTAGCTGCTTTTAAAAGCTTCTTAGTTCTGCATTGAAAATATTACAGAAGGCAAATGAAACACCTATGAGGAAAAACCTGGAACATACTTAAATTTCTTAAAATATTTTACAGAAATTTATAATTTCATTCAGAAATATTTTTCCTATGGCAGAACATACAAGAACTGATGCCATGAAAGAACTACAAAGCAGATCAGCTTGAAACTGTATTTCAGAACATGTTCACTAAGCTGTTAATACCCAATTTCAACATACCATTTCAAAATTACCACAAACCCAAATTGACAAAATTATGCCACAATACAGAAAGTATACTAGTTAAGTAGCAAAGTATATGCCAGTTGGATAGGTTTCACTGGCGAAGCAGATTTCCTGCAACTCAGACTATCCTTGGGCAGTGACAGCAGCAGTTTCATAGAGGACGAAGAATAAATAATTGCCTCCACATTCTCTATTGTGCTGCCTCTCCCTCATTCACTCTCTCTGCAACAACAGTATTTCTGCCAATAGGGACACTAGAGGCAAGAATCCAATATTCTGAAAGCCAAGTATAAGAGCATAAGCTCTCATGGTCTAGAGCAGAGATTCTCAATGTTGGGTCCCCAGATGTTATTGGACTTCAACTCCCATAATCTCTAGCCTCAGTGACCTTTGGTTGGGGATTATGGGAGTTGAAGTCCAATAACATCTGGGGACCCAATGTTGAGAATCCCTGGTCTAGAGCCCATGTCATCAGGTGCATGAAGTGTTATCTCCAGTTGGTAGACATACACACACACGGATGCAGAGATGGGAAAGTGTAATCAGTAAAGCCAAGAACTGCAAGATACAGTTTGAAAGGGATGGGGACAATTCACAACATCAGTGTTTAGTGATAACACCATCTTATTAGATTTGCTAAAAAAATTAACACACACCTGTATTGGGAGAGGAAACCCAATTCATTTCAAGCTAGGGATGTGCCTGGTCCGGAACAGTCCGGACCAGCACCAAAGGGGGGCATTTCTTTTAGGGCGGGGAGGGCTTGCTTACCCCTCCCGCCTCTTTGCCCCCGCCAGAGGCCGTATTCTACTTCGTAACTGGGGCGCTGGAAACCAGCCGCCCCCGCCGCCCCCCCCCCGCGAGCGGATTAGGGCCAAAAGTTAGTAAACTACTGCGATCGCCGGAGGCCCGGTCTACCCGGCCTCGTCCCGGCGGGTAGACCGGGCCTCCGGCGGAAGTTCCAACAGGCGTCGTATCGCGCGTGCACACGCCCCAGGCCCCAGTTGGGCCAGAGACTTTGCCGAGAGAGGAGCTCTGTTCGCGGGCTCCTCTCTTTTTTTGGAAACAATGTGGTGAGCACTCGGGGGGGGGCGGGGGGCAGGGAGGGAGGGCGGGACGGCGGCAGTAGTTTACTAACTTTTGGCCCTAATCCACTCGCGGGGGGGCGGCGGCGGGGGCGGCTGGTTTCCAGCGCCCCAATTACGAAGTAGAATACGGCCTCTGGCGGGGGCAAAGAGGCGGGAGGGGTAAGCAAGCCCTCCCGCCCTTAAAGAAAGACCCCCCCACCCGGACCCGGACCGGCCAGGTCCGAACCGGTCCGGCAGTTCGGAGGCCTTTAGAATGGCCTCCAGACCGGTTCGGACACACCCCTATTTCAAGCCAAACCAACTAGAATTAAACTGATAAATTCTACATTATTATACACTGAAGCTCCTTTGTTGAAGAATGGTGAATTTCAAGTCAGCAGCTGTGTCCAGGGCTAATGAAATGTTATCCCACTGGCTTTCTGAATTTTGCCATTATTGATAACAGATTTATAGGAAGATGCTCAGTGGCAGCAGCCAAATTTGGAAGATCAGTACTTAAAAGGGTGCTACAGTAGCTTGCGGCTCCTGCCACCAACAGGGAAGCTCGTAAGTCACTCAATATTTATGACTGTTGTGGATCACTATCCAGATAAACAGGTTGTTTACCTGTAAGAGATGATCTGGTAGTGATTCACGGCATTCATAAAACCCTCCCGGCCATCCCTGCAGCAAAGCACAAGCAACTTTTTTTTTAAAAGCCAGCCAACAAGAAACTGAAAGGGGGATGCCTAACCACCGATATAAGAGGATGCGGCGCATGTGCATTGGGCGGTTAGAGGCATCTTGAGGAGCTAACAAATTTTACCCGAAGTGGTCTGCGCAGGCGCAGAACCCCTCAATATTTATGACTGTTGTGGATCACTATCCAGACAGATTCCCACCAGCGAGATATAGGCAGATATGACAAAGGGCTTTCCTTTTCTCTCTCTTCCTTAGAACTCTATTCCCCCTCCCAGTATAGAGACTTGGTGACATGCCTAAGTAACTGCTTTTTCATTTCCTGTACTCCATTACCCCTCAATAAAGCAACTCTTTGTTTTCAAAGTCACGTCTCTACCCTCTCTCTTTCCACTGCTTCCATGTTGTGGCTGCCTGTCTTACACAGCTCTTAAGCTATTTTTATTGCTGTTCACAGGTCTGCACCATTTGATAATGATTTCCCCCATGTGAGCCAAAATATAGTCATGGATGTGAATGCAGCCAAGATATATGCCAATCTTAAGTCTTAAGAGATTTAGCAATCTTTAAAAGAGCCCTAAAACCATCTTTTTATCCTGGACTTTAATGATTGCTAAAATGTTTTTAAACTGGGTTTTAATTTTTTTTAAGTAAGTTATTTGTTTTTTAATCTGTTTTTATATTTGTGAACTATCTAGAGCCATCTGGGTGAGGCAATAGAAAAATCTAAATAAATAAATAAATAAATAAATAAATAAATAAATCGCTCTCTGGTGCAGACAGAGTCCACTATAGTGGGCATAAGTGTAGTCTGGCCCAATGAACTGCATGGTGTAGTGGTTAGAGTGCTGGACTAGGACCGGGGAGACCTGAGTTCAAATCCCCATTCAGCCATAAAACTAGCTGGGTGACTCTGGGCCAGTCAGTTCTCTCTCAGCCTAACCTACTTCACTGGGTTGTTGTGAAAGAGAAATTCAAGTATGTAGTACACCGCTCTGGGCTCCTTGCAGGAAGAGCGGGATATAAATGTAAAAATAATAATAATAATAACAACAACAACAACAGCAACTGAGTAGGGATGTGCACAGACCGTGGAGGTGCGGTCCGATGCCAGGGGGTGTTGCTTTAAGGGCGTGGGGGTTGTACTTACCCCTCCCGCCGCTTTCCCCCCTCTGGCGCTCCAGTTTTTAAGGAAAATCTTTGGGGCAGCGCTGTTCCTACCTGCCACCCCTGCCCCCTTGTTGCCTGCTAAAAGCAGAAGTAACTTTTGCGCATGCACCCACCACCCTGTGCGCGCACCTGCCACCACCATGCGTGCTGCTGATGTGCGCGCACACGGAAGTTACTTCTGCTTTTAGCAGGCAACAAGGGGGCAGGGAGGAACGCTGCCGCCCCGGAGATTTTCCTTAAAAACTGGAGCACCGGAGGGGGGAAAGTGGCAGGAGGAGTAAGTACAACCCCCGCCCTTAAAGCAACACCACCACCCCGGCATTGGACCGCCAGACCGGGCTACCAGTGAACCAGTTGGCAGGCCTCTAACACGGCCTGCGAACCGGTTCATGCACATCCCTAGAACTGAGTTTAGTGAAGTGACAATTACGCTGAGAATCTCGGTTAGTGATAGGTGGGCGGCAGACTGGTTTTTCTTTGCCTGACAAAACTTTTTAATGAACTTTATTGCTAGGACTGCTCTTAATGAGCTCCCCACCCACCAACAGTAAACTGATTGAAACCCTGAGGTCGATAGACTCCCTTCAGCACCACAACCTCCTATCCTTCAACAGATCTCAAGGAGACCTAATATGAGCAAGACAGGACCAAAACTGGGAGGGTCCGGCTCTCATGGATCTGTCTCAAGAGAAACAAATCAATTTGTATGGCCCCCTCTCCACAGAACATATGTTTTGTATATTACTGTTTTATATAGGTTTTTAAACTTTTAAATAGAGACTATTTTTAATTTATATTTAATATCTATACTTTTTGTATTTTAATTGTGCATTGTTTTCATTATATTGTAAACAGCTTTGAAATTTTAATGAAAAGCAGTATAGAAATCAAATGAAACAAACAAACAAAACAAGTGGGAAGATCAACCTGTGAAAGACGCGCTCATCCACTGTGTGAGAAATGTCGTTTTCGAGGATGGTCATTGAAGATGTGACTGGTTTTAACAGAGAACTGTAGACGACACATCATGTTCTATCATTTTGTCTTCTGGGTCTGTCCTATAGTAGGTTTTTCCTGTGGCCTTGCCAAACTGTGTTTTCCTTTAATGAGCATTTTAGGAATGTCTGATGTAAATCCTTAAGATGCAAATCCCTCTACTATGAGATCAAACAAATATGGCTGCCTTTCAGGGCTTGACTACAGACAATGGGTCATGTTGGGTTTTTATATCTATCTATATAACCCCTGCTAACTTGGCAAAGAAGCACCTTTTAACATAGTGATTCTCTTTATCGAGCAGGTGGAGAGTAACTGGTCCTATTCACTCCCAGCACAGTACCTCCAGTGACTGTTGCTGGTGTCTATCATGTTTCTTTTTAGATTGTGAGCCCTTTGGGGACAGGGATCCATCTTATTTGTTATTTCTCTGTGTAAACCACCCTGAGCAATTTTTGGAAGGGCGGTATAGAAATCGAATAAAATAATAATAATAATAATAATAATAATAATAATAATAATAATGAAGTGAAAGAGCAAAGTATTGCTAAAAGCGGAATAATAATGATGAAGTGAAAGAGCAAAGTACAACACTGACAATAAAATTCAGCCATCCCAGGTCCTTGGGAAGGACTCGATGTCTGGATAAAACAAACCAGTCAATAACACCTGTCTGACTGTGTAAATAAATAAATAAATAATAATAATAAAAAAATAGCACCTCAACACCATAGGGGCCACAGAAATTATCTTCAGCCAACTACAAAAAACAACTGTACCGGGAGCAGCCTGCATTTTGCAGCGATACCTATAACAACAACAATATTGGTAACAAAATTCTGGCATCCCAGGTCCTTGGGAAGGGCTTGATGTCTGGATAAAACAAACCAGTCAATAACACCTGTTTGACTGTGCAAACAAGAAATAATAATATGGACGATTATTTCCAACATGATAATATTAATAACATTTTTAATAGATCTATGAACTAAAACAACATTTTATTATTTTCTCAACAAAGAATATTTCCTTACCCAATACATTCTTTTTGTAATTCATTGTTTCTCGTTGTTTCTTGATCTAGCCTCATCTCCACTGATTGTTTTAACTCTAGTAATTTCTTCACTTTTTTTCTTTCATCCTCAAGCTTTTAAAAGAACATAATATTTTTACACAAATCAACAAAAAATGCACACATTGCATCACCACCTAACAGTACACACACACAGTTCACACAATCAGAATTATGGTAGTAGAAGTCTCCTACCCTAATTCAGGAGCTGTGTGCACTCCCAGTTGCCAATCATGTGTCAGTTAAAACCAACCAACCAGTCAGAGGCCGAGAGCCTGATTATCTGCTAAGCAGCAGCTGAGCTGGAGGATCTCCTCCTACTCCTCCTATTGAGGATCTCCTCGTTTTCGATAGAAAATTAATAATAATAATAATAATACCCAGCAGCTGTACTCGGCTGCTGAATGTAGGAGGAGGAAAGGTCCTCACACCCAGCAGCTGCTTAGCACAAGACCACAGATGGTGCTTCCAATCTTGGTTTTCACTGATGAACAACAGGCAAACGGGCGCACACACAGCTCCCAAATTAGGGTGAGAGCCTTCTCCTACTCCTATTCTGACTGTGTGAACTGCCCAACTGAGTTGTATGCAAAGCAGGGGGAAGGGAGCAATATAGATATTCACTGGCAAATCTGTGCAGTTTTGCTTTATGTGGGTGCCAGTTCGGGCAAAAATATTTTCCCCTTCCTCTGTAATCTAGGAAGGGGAGAACTGAAAAGTTCTCTATTCAAATGTAGCCATCATTTTTCTATATGTTCCTTTGTACCCCTTTGATGTAACTTCCAAGTACAATAATGAAATCTCCAAATGTATGTTTCCCCATTTCTTTTCTTCTTTGAATGCTTTACAATATTGAAAAGCTGGGTTTCTAAACCTGTTTCCTGAGATTTTCTTAGAAAATTATTTTTAAATTCACATATGTATCAATAGGCAGGCTACTAAAACTGTTTTAGGCTAATAAATTTTGTGAACCTGTATGCAAGACCAATATATTTGCAAAATTGACAGAGAGGCACCTTTTAGCGTGGTGATTCTCTTTATTTAGCAGGGGAAGAGTAACTGGCTCTATCCACCCCGAGCATAGTATCTCCAGTGACTGTTGCTGGTATCTATCTTATGTTTCTTTTTAGATTGTGAGCCCTTTGGGGACAGGGCTCCATCTTATTTGTTTGTTATTTCTCTGTGTAAACTGTCCTGAGCCATTTTTGGAATGGTGGTATAGAAATCGAACAAACAAACAAACATACATTACAAATACTTAGGCATTCTTTAGGCTGATAACATTGAACACACTGAAGTTAAAAGAAAAATTGGAAGTGAATATATCAGGAGAGTTAGAAAAATCCTAAAGTCCAAACTCAATGGTGGGAACACCATACAAGCCATAAACACCTGGGCTATACCCATCATTAGATACACTGCAGGAATAATAGACTGGACCCAGGCAGAGCTACAGACACTAGATCGTAAGACCAGGAAAATCATGACCATCAATCATGCTCTGCACTCCCGCAGTGATGTAGATAGGCTAAACCTCCCTCACAACTCAGGTGGATGAGGAATGCTGCATGTCCATCAAACAGTAGAGGAGGAGGAAAGAGGCCTTCAAGAATATATCAAGGACAGTGAAGAAGATGCACTTCAAATGGTCAAAAATGAGGAATTATTAAACACCAATGAAACAAAGCAGGCCTACAAGAAAGAACAAGTCAAGAACCGAGCAGGAAAATGGAAAAATAAGCCCCTGCATGGTCAATATTTGCACAATATAATCTGAAAAACAAAAATCACCAAGAACTGGCAGTGGCTCAAGACAGGCAACTTGAAAAAAGAAACAGAAGGTTTAATACTGGCTGCACATGAACAGGTACTATGAACAAATGCAATAAGGGCCAAAGTAGAAAAATCAACAACAAATAGCAAGTGCCGCCTCTGTAAAGAAGCAGATGAAACAGTGGACCACCTAATCAGCTGTTGTAAAAAGATTGTACAAACTGACTACAAACAAAGGCATGACAAGGTAGCAGGGATGATACACTGGAACATCTGCAAAAAATACAAGCTACCTATAGCCAAAAATTAGTGGGACCACAAAATTGAAAAAGTTGTAAAAAACGAAGATGTAAAAATATTATGGGACTTGAGACTATTAACAGACAAACATCTGGCACACAATACACCAGATATAACCGCAGTTGAGAAGAAAGAAAAGCAAGTCAAAATAATCGACATAGCAATACCAGGTGACAGCAGAATAGAAGAAAAAGAAACAGAAAAAATAACAAAATACACAGATCTACAAATTGAAATTGAAAGGCTGTGGCAGAAGAAGACCAATAGTAGTTAGTCTTCGGAATCCCAGTTGTAATTTGCGCCCTAGGTGCAATTCCAAAACATCTTGAATCACCATCAGCCAACTACAAAAAAAAAAAAAACTTTACTGGGAGCAGCCTACATTTTGCGGCAACAACTATAACAACAATAATATTGGTAAAAAAATTCTGGCATTCCAGGTCCTTGGGAAGGACTCGATGTCTGGATAAAACAAACCGGTCAATAACACCCGTTTGACTGTGCAAACAAGAAATAATTATAAAAAATCATGAACTGGTGTCCCTAAATTGTATGAATCATTTCAGGGATTTGGGCTTATTTTATGGGACATGTAATGTTGTATTTCAAGCAGGAAGAAAACTAGTCACAATATAATAACAGATTATCAATAATTCTGTATGGTCTTACATGAGACATCAGCTCCAGTTTTTCTGTATCCAGCTCAGAAACACGAATTCCAAGCTTCGATCTTGATTTCAGTTGTTCTTCCCACACACTGTGAATACCTTGTGCAGTTTCAGAAAGCATATTTTGCTTTTGCACCTATGGAGCAATTTTATTGTTGTTTTTAAAATGAAAAAGCACCCCAGGATGGATTTTTGAAATAATTAAGCAGGTATTTATACAGACACAAAGGCTTAATTACTATGCATGAAGCAGATCACCAAATTATGACCTGCAGATTGGAAGCACCTCTGCAGGTTCATTCTCTGCTGCCCTTCCACTCCTTGGGAAAATGCAGGGGGTCCCAACCTGTGGTACTCCAAATGTTGCTTAACTACAACTCCCATCATCCCAAGCTACTGTTTATTGTGGCTGGGGATGATGGGAGTTGCAGTTCAGCAACATCTAGAGTACCACAGGTTGGGAACCCTGGGCTAATTCACTCTTTCCATTTCCCTTGCTTAGTTTGCTGCAGTATTGTTTGCTAAAACATCTGAATTAGGCAGAATGTGGTAGGTGCTAACCACAGCTAGCTTCCAAACCACAGACTGATACCCACTTCAAACAATCATTTCAGCCCCTAAATTCCAAATAAACACACATTTTAAAGGTACTGATACTCAGTGCAAATTACATTCAAGCATAATCTAAGAGTGCCAGGGATTAGATGTCAAACTAAATCAAATTTTAGTACTACTATCATGAATGTTGAGTTTGCATTCTCTCAGTTTCATTCATGAGAGGAGTAAATTTGCAACTTCCATTTCTGGTTTAAAATCACCTGCGATCTGTTGTTGCATACAAGCTCAGTAAAAACTGGTTGTTCACCAACTGTGGTAGAACAGGCAGAATTTGCCTGGCTGATACACAACAATAAATCTGTTCCTAAACAAGCAAGTTGCACATTTTCTCCACTCATATGCAAAGGGAGAGGGGAAGGCATCCAATATGGAGGCTTATGACAATAGCACAAAACTTGTGGCTTAAATCATGGTTTAGCATGATGTTTGAATCTGGTCACTAGCTCAAAAAAGACACAGATAAGGCCCAAAGCAACAGTCGAGTAGCCTAAACTAATAAAGAGCTTTTATTATTTGCCTAATAAAGGTAACACTGTGGAATAGAAATTTAAATTTAATCTCAAATTTATTTTCAATCTAACAATTAAACAGGTTGCTTACCTGTAACAGATGATGTGGTAGTAATCCACAACATTCATAAATATTGGGGTTCTGTGCCTGCACAGACCAATTCGGGTAAAGTTTGTTAGCTGCTTGAGACGCCCCCAACCGCCTAATGCACATCCTCTTATATAAGCGGTTAGGCATCCCTCTTTCAGTTTCTTGTTGGCCGGCTTGTGTGTGTGTGTTTGTTTTTAGTAGCTTGCGCTCTGCTGCAGGGATGGCTGAGAGGGTTTTATGAATGTCATGGATCACTACCAGATCATCTGTTACAGGTAAGCAACCTGTTCATCTGGATATTAATCCACGACAGTCATAAATATTGGGTGACATACGAGTTTCCCTGTTGGTGGTGGGAGCCTCAAGCTACTGTAGCACCCTTTTAAGAACTGATCTCCCAAATTTGGCCACCGCCCCAGAGCAAAAGTCCAAAGCATAATGTTTTACAAATGTCTGGTCTGAAGCTCAGGATGCCACCATACAGATGTCTTTATATCTTATTCCTGACAAATGTGACACGGAAGTTGCATATGTCCTCGTTGAGTGGACTTTCACAGATCTTGGCAGAGTCACCTTCTGTAGTGCATAGGCCATGAATATTGTCTCTACTAGCCAATGCAACACCTGATAGTGTGATGGTGAACAGCCTTTATGCTGTCCCTTGTAACATACCAAGAGCTATTTTGTTTTCCTGATTTCATTTGTCCTTTTCAAATAGAACAGCATTGCCCTGTGTACATCCAGAGAATGCACTGGGTGTTCTAAGGCTGTGGATGGGTTTCTGAAAAATGTTGGAAGAACCACATCTTGGTTTAAGTGGAAGTCTGTGACTATTTTTTGTCTGAACTCTGGGTCTACGTGCATTACCACCTTTCCCACATGGAACTTGGGCTTGTCCACGCATAGTGCTAGGAGCTCACTCACATGCTTTGCACTCATTATTGTCACCAGGAAAACTGTTTTAAGTGTTATCAGTCTCATGGGTGCTGTTGCCATTGGTTCAAAAGGTGAGTACCAGCAAGAGGCTCCAATGTCCATGGGCTGCCATACCGGAGGGTAGACATTGTTTATGCCCTTCATGAAGCTTTTGCATTTCGGGTGAGAAAACACAGTTTTCCCATCCCATCCACTGTGGCGGGCTGATATTGCAGCCAAATGAACCATAATCAATACATTTGCAAGCCCCTTTGTTTTTTAATGATGTGAGATACAGCAATACTTCCCTCAATGTTGCGTTCTTGGGCTTAAAGGCTTTAGTTCTCACGTAATTGCAACAGCTTTTCCATTTGGCATTATAATTTCTCCTGGTGGAAGCTTTTCTTTGGTTAAGCATAATTTTGTTCAGTAACTTATCCTCCACACTATGAGTTTTAGCGTTTGCAGGTTTGGATGCAGCAGCTGGCCTCTTTCCTGACTTATTTGGTCGGGTCGTTGAGGGAGACGCCTGTGGTTTTGTCCAGCCAGTTTGAGTAGTTGTGGAAACCATGACTGCCTCGGCCATCATGGGGTGATCAGGATCTCTTTGGTTTTGTCTTGCAGCATCTTGGCGACCACCCTGTTCACCAATGGATATGGTGGGAACAAATAGAATAAACTTTGAGTCCATTGGAACTGGAACACATCACCCTTTGAGTGCTGCTACTACTACTATGGATATTTATATATACTGCTCTTCAACAAAATTCTCAAAGTGGTTTACATAGAAAAATTATAAATAAATAAATAAATAAATAAGATGGCTCCCTGTCCCCAAAGGGCTCACAATCTAAATAGAAACATAAGGCAGACACCAGCAAGAGCCACAGGAGGGATGCTGTGCTAGGGCTGGATAGGGCCAGTTGCTCTTCCCCGGCTAAATCTTAGAGAATCACCACTTTAAAAGGTGCCTCTTTGCTCAATTAGCGGGGTTAGGAATGTCCCAGCCCCATTCTTGAGCAATATTGTTTGCATTTATTGCTCTCCTGGTCTACCACAAAGAGGTCTACTGTTGGAGTTTTCCAACGTGCAAATAGCTCTTCCAGGATATCTGGGTCCATCTCCCACTCGTGTTGCTGCAGAACCTTTGTTCTGCTTAACACATCCGCCAATATGTTGTCTTCTCCCTTTATATGGATGGCCACCATATGAACTCTCCGTGCAATGCACCAATTCCACATCTGTAGACTGAGCTGGCATAACGTCCACGACACAGTCCCTCCTTGATTGTTTATATATGCAGTTGCAGTGGTGTTGTCCATCTGTATCTGGACCACATGGTTTAATACAGACTTTTGGAATGATTTTAGAGACTTGTGCGCTGCAAGGAGCTCCAAGAAGTTTATGTGTAGCCGTTTTTCCTGTGGTGACCAAAGGCCCTATATCCTTAGATGTGACAGATGTTGCCTCTGACGCTGATGGTACATGTCTGTGTCTTGTTGGTTTCTGATAGTGGGCTCAGCAAGCAATCAAAGGTGTTGCTTAGCCTGCTGCAGTTCTGTTAGTTCACTTTATTTTTCGCTGCACAGGGTTTCCGACTGTATCCTTTGAAACCTTTGGAAAGGTTTCCTGTAGTCCCTACATTCATTCTGACGGTACGTGTTTAGCCTTCGTGGATAGGGTTGATATCTTGAATTGGTAAACTTAGGAGTAGTTCTGAACATTTTTGCCGTATTTTTGACTTTTTTCAGTTTTTCATTGAGGTGTCTGTCTCCTCGCAAAACAGCCCCTTGCCATCAAATGGCAGAGCTTCTATACGATCCTGCAGGTCTTCTTGCAGATTAGTTGCATGCAACCAAGCATGTCTTCTTGAAATTATAGCTAATGTCAAAGTACGGGATTCCAATTCTGCAAGATGTTTTGCATTGCTCAGCTGTTGGTGCATTGCTGTAGTTGTTTTGGTAAAAGTAGTCTCAAATGTCTTTCGATATTCCTTTGGCATCAAATTAGGATGCTCTTCATTCAATGCCTCTCATAAGGAATATGTATATTTTGATAAGCATGCCATGTAATTGGCGATCTTAATTGTAAGACATGCTATAGCATAAGATCTTCTGTACAAGGCATCTAGTTTTCGTCCCTCCTTATCTAAAGCAGTGGTATGGCATTTTCCTCCCTTGGAGATTGATGCACAATCCATTACCAATGAATTGGGCACAGGATGTTTCATAAGATACTCATTTCCTTCTTCTTGTATCCTATACAGAGCCTCTAATCTCTCTGATATCGGTGTAGAAGTCTGGATAACTTCCCATGCAGATTTTGCAGCCTTTGTAATGACTGGTAACATTGGTAAGCACAGTGGTTGTAGACCTGCTGTCTTTCTCATGAAATTGTAGACTGGATCATCTAGATCTGTAGTTTTATGTTTAAGGTCCAAGCCCAATATCTCTACCATTTCTACTATTTGCTGATGGTAGGATTTAATCTCTTCCGTGGGCGATATATATGGTGCTGTAGATACATTCTGATCTGGTTCAGCAATGTGTTCAGGTGGAATATGTCGCATAATCCTGTTCCTCATCCGATGAGTCTCCATGTCCTACCATGGGGCCTGTGGAAGACTGTGTTGCGTCACTATGTCCAGGATTGCCCTTGCAGGCATCTCCTCCGTCATGTCTGGGATTGCCTTTGCTAGCATCCACCCTGTCTTTTGCAGAAAAAGTAGTCCTTACAGCAGAAGTCTGTCTCACGCTCTTTTCCAATGAGGAACTTCTCTTATCTGCGGTAGTCACAATTGTGTCCATTGCCAACACAGTTTGTGTTGCAATGTTTCTTGGAAAAGACACAGTTTGTGTTGCCATAGCATGCCTCATTGCATGTTCTATTGGCAATTGTGTTTGTGTCTGAATTGGAAACGTGGATGCGGAATTATTAGCGTAGGCAGGAAATTTGTTTGGATAACAACATCCTGACTCTTTGCAAGCTGCATGGTAGTCTGCACTAATGTATCTTGGTATTCATTTTGCAATGGTGTGACTTGTGTAGCCCTCTGCATCATTTGTGGGGCTTGTTTCTGAATTTGCCATTGCTTAAATTGAGAGTACTCCTCTGGAGATAAAGTAATGGCATCCCCCCATCCTCTATCAGGCAGCAACCCCTATAATGGGGTGACTCCATACAAGCTCCTAAGTGATGGTGTCTTTGGCACTGGAGGAATCTGTTCAGGTTTCCTCTCCCTCCTCAATATCGAGCCTTTGACCTAGGAAGACTTTAAATGTTGTTGTTGAGGGAGTGCCTTCTACAGATTCCAGTGGTCTAATGATGTCCCGTGCTGTCGAGGGGTCCATTGCCACCTTGGTTACCTGACTGGCATCGTGCTCAACGTTGGAAATGGTTGGCTACTGTCTGTCTGGCCTCGATGCTGAGGACATCACTGCCGACAACGGAAGTCTCGGCATCAACGGAGACTGTTGCAGGGTTGGCGCTGGTGATAGCAAAATTGCAAAACCTCGTGATTTGGCGTAGGCACATCCAATGGATGTTCTTTTGATGTTGAAGGACATTTCACATGCTGCAACCCCATTGGAGAGGGGGTTGTCTCAGTTGTCTTCTCATGGTGTCTCTTTTGTGATTCATCACGGTGTGTTTTTTTTGGCAGTGGGGCATCAGTTTCAGCCTCACCTTTCCTCTTTGTTTTTTCATGGGGCTTTAGGCTTCTTGAAGGACGTCCCCACCTTTGAAGCCGCCACCGCCCCAGACACCAAAGATATAGACTGCGATTTTGTTGCAGTCCTCGTTGCCGATCTCTACATCGAGCCTGATGTAGTAGGCGATTGGGGCATAGTGCTTACAGGACTCAGTGTGTTCTCCAGTAATGCCACTTTAAGGCATTACTGGAGAACACACTGGCATTTACCTTTGAAGGCATTTACCTTTGAAGCCGCCACTGCCCCAGACACCAAAGATTTAGACTGCGATTTTGTTGCAGTCCTCGTTGCTGATCTCTACATCGAGCCTGATGTAGTAGGCGATTGGGGCATAGTGCTTACAGGACTCAGTGTGTTTTCCAGTAATGCCACTTTAAGGCAGGCAGCTCGATTTGTTAGTCTGTCTGGAGAATGAAGTGCAGACTGAACAGGCTACTGCACTATGTCCCTCACCCAAACACAACAAACACTGCTGATCTCCATCTGTTGAGGGGAGTTTGCCCTTGCAGCTCACACACCTTTTAAAGGTGGTTTTCTCCCTCAGAGACCTCGCATTCATGTGAGGTTCATGGAAGGGTTGCCAATTAGAGAAGTTGTGTTCTGATCTTATTCTAGCCAGTAAATGCAACCGTGTAACTAAGTTTTAATCGCCAAATGTAGAAGTGTCCGTTAACTGTTCCGTTAATCATGCACCATTCCATCTTCCAATACTTATCGCTATCCGTAGGGTAGTCTTTGCTGATCCGTGTCCTAGCCAATTTAACTGGCCTTCTCTCAACAGTTCTTTTCTGAAGAGCTTTAGTGATGGTGAAGAAGTGATTGCTTTGGCGGTCAGAAAGAAACTGAAAGAGGGATGCCTATCCACTGATATAAGAGGACGCGGAGCACACGCAGTAGGCGGTTGGAGGCGTTTCAAGGAGCTAATGAATTTTACCCGAAGTGGTCTGTGCAGGCGCAGAACCCCAAAATTTATGACTGCTGTGGATCACTAAACAGATCTGGTTCTTCTTAGAAAGGAAAAAATATAGAAATCCTGGCTTGTTTACAGTTGCAAGCTAGTTTTTATCAACCACTGCTGATTTTTGTGTCATATTCATTCTTCCCTTTTAGAAGACAAGCCTTATTCCATTTTTGCAGCTAATGGCTAAGCTTCTTCTTCTTTTTTAAATTGATTCGTGAGAAAATGTCTGTGGGTGTTCTTCTGGAGCAGACTAAGACTGTATTCCTCAGAGGTGACGGTTAATAAGAAATAAACATAATAAGATACAGTCCTCAGCCTGTTCTCTATTTAAAGGCCTTTTAAAAAGGTGAAACATTTTGTCCCTTTTAAAGACTCCACAAGAAAAAAGTTAAAATCACCACTAAGTAGTAGGTCACATTTTTTCTTTTTAGGAACCCCTGGGCCAGACTAGGAGAAAATTATGACTATAGAGGTTAGAAACAGCTTGGGTTCAAACACTGCCTGGGAGGGATCTTCCCCTAAAAAGTAAGTAGCATTGGTCCTTACCTGAAGGAATATTCTGGGCAATGGAATGGAGTTAATCTATAAATGTGTTAGCTTTTCTTACTTGCTCCAAGACAGAGCTGATGAATGTGACTGCACATCTCAGGAGGAGCTCGCCCTTGTGTCCCCAGTAGAAACTGATGAAACTCTAGTGTTATCAAAGACACACACACTAGAACACCAAGCAGACCGCTGACTTCCGGTTGGACTGCCAACACAGCTGCATGCTTCCCTGACAGGGGGAAGACCGAGGAGAAGAAATTAAGGGGGGTTTGAGGCTTCGAAACCCCCCCCACCTCACCCTGGATTAAAGGGTTGACTTCAAGATAAGCCACTGTCCCCCTTTTGCCAGCTCCCTAATTCAGAGTTGTGTCGAAGGACGCAATTCTGTCTTAGGTAAAGAGCGGCGGGGGCTGGATTTAATCAAGCTGACTTCTTCTGCGGGAATCTTTCTGACCGAAGCTGGCTGGCAGCCAATTTCTACGGTTTGGATCTAATTAATCGTTAAAGTTTAAGAAGCTCACCTTTCAACGTGATTGATGATAAATTGCTGGAATTCCTCCTGTGTTTACTGGAAAGATATCACAGAGCTACAAGACGCGGCTGTAAGTTCTTTTTGGCTATAATTAAGGAGGAGAACCCAATCTTCTTGCTAATTATTGGAACTTAAGAGTTCAACTGATGTTTAAAAGTTTTCAGTATTTGGAAAAAGATCTTATTAGTGGAAACTATTTTTTTTTTTTTTGCTGTTTGAAAAAGTTTATGGAAGAGGAGATTTGCTGTTTGTCATTGAAGCTGCCTATCACTAATTCAGCCAATTACAGTAAAAAGGCGTTTCACACTACCGTGAGAAAACTGAACTGCCAGTGATAAGATATATGAGTTGTGGTGCAGAACTGTTTATATTTGGAAAATAACTACAGGCCTTTACTTTCAAGGACATTAAACCCTGTTGTGAAAGTGCTCTACTCCTTTCTCTCTCCTCTAAGAAAGGGGAAGGGGGTGGGGGAAGAACAAGAAAGAAAGAAAGATAATGCAAAAAAAAACCTACACCAAAGCCAGATACATCTACAGCCTGGGAAACTTTCCCTTCCAAGTCCAGGTGTGGGGGAAGTCAAAATGTCTGCAAATTTGGATCAGACACTGTCAGAAATGAAAAAAATACTTCAGTCAAATGCTAATGCTCTTAAACAAGTTACTTTGGATATGACTCAAGTGAAACAAAACATGCAACAAATAAATGATAGAGCATCAAATATTGAAGAAACAGTCAAAAAATTAGCACAAGATAATAAAGAATTTAAATCAAGGGTTGACACTTTAGAGAAGGATGTGGGATCACTGAAAGATGACAAAGAAAAATTATTAGATCAAATGGCATTGTTGGAATTAAGACAAAAAGAGAGATTTTTAAGGTTCAGGGACATTCCAGAGAAAGCTGACCAGAACATTAAAACATTACTTGGGGAGGAACTTGCATCACTTTTGGGAATTACGGTTGGAGAGATGGAGGCACAGATTGAGACAGCTTTTCATCTAAATTCGGATTTCGCTACAAGAAATAAATTAACTAAAGATTGCTTGGTGCAATTCACCTCCAAATCAATTACTGAGCGAATTTTTCAGGCTCACTTTGCTACAGCTCTCACAATTGAAGCTCACCAGATAAAAATTCTGAAAGAAATTCCAGCTAGAATTTTAAGAAAACGTAAGGATTACAAATTTTTGATTGATGCATTAAATGCCAATGGAATACGTTTTAGGTGGGAACTACCAGAGGGAGTTTCTTTCTTCTACAAGGGCAAGAAGAATAGATTCACTGAGCTTCTTAAAGTGCAAGAATTTTGGCGGAAATACAAAAAAGACTTATCTCCGGAGCATTCTGCTTCCTCAACACATAATTTGAATTAGACCACATGGATTACAAACGAAATTACAGATTTTTTTCTTGGAACGTTAATGGTTTAAATACAAAAGTTAAAAGAAATAGAGTTTTTCATTTTCTTAAGAAACAAAATTTGGACATTGTGTGCTTACAAGAGACACATCTTAGAAAGCAAGATAGAAAATTTTTGGTTAATAAGGCTTTAGGACAAGAATTTGTTTCTTCAGATAAGAAAAAAAAAGAGGGGTAGTATTTTATGTCAAACAACAATTTGAACCCAAATTAATTTTTAAAGATGAAGAAGGCAGATGATGAATTCCTGGCTCATTCCGGAATTCTAATTTCCGGAATTAAAACAGTGATAATTGGAATTTATGCCCCTAATGAAAAGAAAGTTGAATTTTATAACTACCTGGATCAAAAGATGGCGGAGTTATCGAATGTTAATTTGATTATATTGGGCGATTTTAATGGAGTTGTTTCGACATCTTTGGACAGAAAATCTGATATATTGGATAGGAACTTACAAGGTAAACTTCCCAAAGTATTCTTTGATTTAGTAGAACACATGGACCTCTATGATTTGTGAAGAATTAAAAATTCCAATGCAAAAGAATATACTTATTTTTCTGAAAGATATCAATCACATTCAAGGATAGATATGGTTTGGACATCTAAAGCTATTACACCATGTATGGAAAGGATGGATATTTTACCTAGGACCTTTTCAGATCATAACCCAATTTGTTTTACATGGAAGAAGAAAGGAACGACTTCATTTCGTTGGAGATTGAATGAATACCTCCTGAAAACACCAGACGTTGTGGAGAAAGCTAAAAAGAAGTTAAAGGACTATTTTGAATTGAATTTAAACCAGGGAATGGACAATAAAATTGTCTAGGATGCAAGTAAAGCGGTTATGAGATGTTTTTTCATACAGCAAAATTCATATTTTAAAAAGCAAAGAGGATTGAAAAAAGAGATATTATTGATGCAGATCTCCAAAAGGGAAAGGGAACTATTATGGGCTAAAGATAAGAAGGCGGTCACTCAAGCTATCAAAATGCTACAACAACAACTTTCAATGTTAATAGCAAATGAACTCGAACGGAATTTGAAATATGTTAAGCAAAGGACATTCAAGTTCGCAAATAAACCAGGCAAGTTGTTAGCTTGGAAAATTAGATTTGAGAAGAAGAAAAATTATATATACAAAATACTTACAAAAAATGGGCTCTCTTATGATGGAAAGGAAATAAGAGCGGAATTTTTAAAATATTATTCAGAATTATATAAAGGCAAAATAGCTGAAGATAAAAAAATTGAGCAGTTTCTCAGGACCAAAAATATTCCAAAACTTACTAAGGAACAAATAGAAATTATGAATGCTCCGATAACAATTATGGAAGTAACAGAAGCAATAAATCAAGCTAAGCCCAACAAGGCCCCAGGGCCTGATGGACTGTCAGCTTTGTACTATAAGTCATTTAAAGATCAAATCTTACAACCTCTTCAATGGACTATGAATGATATTCTACAAAAAGGGATTATGCCAGATTCGTGGAAGTATGCAAATATTGCAGTAATCCCAAAACCAGATCAAGACCCAACGTCAGTTAAAAACTATAGACTAATTTCACTTTTAAATAATGATTACAAACTTTTTGCTGCCATTTTGGCAAGAAGAATGAAGGTTGTATTAAGGCATTTTATTCATGAAGATCAAGCTGGATTTTTGCCAAAGAGACAACTGAGAGACAATGTCAGAACAGTCTTGAATGTATTGGACTACTATGAAAAACATAATGATAAACAGATGGCGATGATTTTTTTGGATGCAGAGAAAGCTTTTGACAATATTTCGTGGCAATTTATGTGGAGATTACTAGAGATAATGACTGCTGGCAACAATTTTATTAGGGCAATTAAGACAATTTATTCGGAGCAATATGCTAAGATTATTGTAAATGGGGAACTATCAGACAACTGTGTAATACAAAAAGGGTCTAGACAAGGATGTCCACTCTCCCCATTGCTTTTCATACTGGTTCTAGAAGTGCTTTGTAGAACCATCAGAGAAGATGATAAATTACATGGTCCCAAAATTGGGAAACAGGATTACAAGTTGAGAGCCTTTGCAGATGATGTTGTGCTGTTTTTAGAGAATCCAATGGACAAGATTGAAAGACGCTTGGATAAAATACAACAATTTGGACAGCTGGCTGGATTTTATATAAATAAGACCAAGACCAAGGTCTTGACTAAAAATATGGATCAGAAAACCAAGGACAGATTCTCTGAAATAAGTGAGTTGAAAGTGGAGAAGAAAGTTAAATATCTGGGGGTCTGGTTATCAAATAACAATTCCTTGTTGTTCACAAATAACTATGTTAAAATATGGAATTCAGTGAAAATTGATCTACAAAGATGGTCCAAAATGAATTTGTCTTTAATGGGAAGAATTTCAGTGGTGAAAATGAATGTCTTGCCTAAAATGTTATTTCTCTTTCAGACTATTCCCATAACACTCTAACTTGTTTTAAGCAATGGCAGAAGGATATAACTAAATTTGTTTGGCAGGGGAAAAGACCAAGAATTAATTTTAAGAATTTAACAGATGCAAAGGAAAGAGGTGGTCTTACCTTGCCAGACTTAAGGTTATACTTTGATGCTGTTTGTTTGACATGGCTAAAAGAATGGCTAACATTAAGAAACCATAGAATTCTTGATTTGGAAGGATCTGACAGAAGGTTTGGATGGCATGCGTATCTGTGGTATGAAAAAAGTAAAATACATAAAGACTTTTTGAACCACTATGTGAGACGGAGTTTAATGAGGGTGTGGTTAAAATACAAAAATTGGTTTGAACCTAAAACTCCATTATGGATATCTCCGATTGAAGCCTTATCATGTAAAGAAGTAAATATGCAAATGTGTTGGGGTACCTATAGGGATTTGTTACATTTTCAGGAAAAGGATTGTAAGTTAAAAAGTTTAACTGAAATACAAGATTTGGTCAGAGATTGGTTCAGTATCATCAGTTAAATGATATATATAAGAAAGACTTTAAAGTTGGATTTGAGGATCAGACTTCAAATTTTGAGAAGGAATTATGTCAAAATGATGAAAAATTAGTTTCTAAAATGTATAAACTGTTGCTTCTGGAGGAGACAAGAGAGGAAGTGGTTAAAACGACTATGATAAAGTGGGCTCAAGATGTGGGGCGTAATATAGAAATGGCAGCCTGGGAAAAGTTATGGAAAAATGATTTAAAATTCACTGCATGTTATGCTATAAAAGAAAACGATTATAAAATGATGTATAGATGGTATCTGACACCAAAAAAATTGGCATTAATGTATAAAAATGTTTCAAACAAATGTTGGAAGTGTGGACATTCTGAAGGCACCTTTTTTCATATGTGGTGGACCTGTGGGAAGGCTAAAGCCTATTGGGACATGATATATAATGAGTTAAAGAAAATATTTAAAATGACATTTCCTAAGAAGCCAGAATCTTTCCTGCTGGGAATAACACAAGGTGTAATCTCTACAACTAATTTAACATTTTCTATGTATGCTTCTACGGCAGCCAGAATTATATATGCACAGAAATGGAAGAGTAATGAACTGCCTTCAAAAGAAGACTGGCTGATAAAAATTTTGGAATATGTGGAGATGGCAAAACTTACAACACTAATAAGAGACCAAAACTTGGAAGGCCCAGTCTGCTGACCAATGTGCCTATTGTAGGGTCCACAACAGGGACTTGAGTGAGTCCAGGAAACTAAGGTCCATAACAGGGATCGGGGGTGTGTGTGTGTTATGTTAAACTGTCTAGTTGTGGAAGCAAGTCTGTTTTCCACTCCTCCTTGGAAAATCTAAGTGCAGGGTAAACAGGGTCATAGGAGTTTTGTGTGGAAAATCAAAAGGAGGCCCCTTGATCACAAGCAGCACAGCAGGAGAGAAAAGGTAAGAAAGTTTATAAACTGTTGTGGCTTACAATTACAGTTAAGACCTACCTTTCAAATAAACAATCTCCAAATACTCTAAACAGCCAACAAAACAAGTTTTGAAGATAGAAAGTCAACAGAAGAGGGGGTGATTCCCAATGTATTGCACAGAGTGCCACATGTATGACTATAAAACCGCCTTGGGATTATTTTAATGAAAGGCGGTATAAAAATCTAACAATAAATAAGTAAATAAATATTTGGGCAGAAGTCATGGGTGTGTGCTCGGGTGCGAGGAGTTCCTGTCTCTCAGGGAACAGGTTTGTTTCCTCCAAAACCAAGGTGGTCAATCTGGAGAAGCTCAGAGAGTCAGACAGGTACATGGACAAGACCTTCGGGGATGAGATAGAGGCATCCCACTCCCAGGCTGATGCCTCCTCTGCTGTCAGGGAGAATGAAGGACTATGGCAAGGAGGACATCATTCTGAGCAAGAGGGAAACTCTCCTTAGAAGGGATCCCCTTTGGTGAATAATGAACCCTTATCCTGTCGCACAAGGGATAATTCTCAGGGGGGTGGGGGCCTCCTAGTAGTGGGTGATTCAATCATTAAAAGGTATAGAGAGACAGGTCTGTGATCCACATGTAGACCACACGGTGACTTGCCTGCCTGATGCAAAGACATTGCAGACATCACAAGGCAATCTAGGTAGGCTGTTAGGCAGTGCTGCGGAGGAGTCAGCTGTCGTTGTGCATGTTCGCACCAACAATGTGGGAATGGTAGTCAGGAAGCCCTGGAAACCAAATTTAGGCTGCTAGGTAGCATATTGAGGTCCAGGACCCCCAAAGTAACATTCTCTGAAAGGCTACCTGTTCCATGCACAGGCCCAGTGAGACAGGAAGAACTGAGGGATCTCAATGTGTTGATGAGACTGTGGTTCTGGGAGGAAGGGTTTAGCATTGTTAGGCATTGGGATACATTTTGGGACAAGATGAGCCTGTACAAAGGGGACAGTCTCCACTTGAACCAAGATGGAACCAAACTGCTGGCGCTTAAAATCAAAAAGGTCACAGAGCAGCTTTTAAAATGACACCTGGGGGATAGCTGAGAGAAGCTGGGCAGTATCCAGTTCGGCAAATGCTATCCCTTAAGGTGTAAGGATGTAAATGCTTCAGAAAAACCAATATGGGACAGCGCAGAACCAGATAAAAAGTAGACAGAAGGATATCCTAGCTGGTCAAAGAGATCAAATGGCAAAAAGAAAGAAAGAAAGAAAGAAAGAAAGAAAGAAAGAAAGAAAGGGCATAACAGACGAGAGATTCAGCATATAGGTGCTTATATACCAATTCCAGAAGCCTCCGAGCCAAGATGGGTGAGCTGGAGTGCTTGGTTGCTAATGAAAACATAGTTATATTGGGCACAATGCAAACATGGTGGAACAGTGAGAACCAGTGGGATACAGTTATTCCAGGATATAAACTCTATAAAAAGGAAAGGGAACGGCGAATTGGGTGTGGAGTAGCACTGTATATTAAAGAAGGGATAGAGTCTCACAAGAGAGAAAACCTAGAAAGACCGGAGTCCTCCACAGAAACTTTGTGGGTGATAATACAAGGCCTGAAGGGAAATGTGCTACTAGGGATGTGCTAGAGGCCTCCTGATCAAAACGCTGACAGTAACAGGGAGTTGCAGAAGGAAATCAGGGAGGTGTCAGAGAGAGACAGGGCTGTAATAATGGGTGACTTCAACTACCCACACATAGACTGGGTACATTCAGAGTCAGGTAATGACAGAGAGGCCACATTTCTAGACATGCTGAATGACTGTGCCCTAAAACAGCTGGTCATGCAACCAACCAGAGAGAAGGCGACCTTGGACTTAATCCTGAGTGGTGTACAGGACCTGGTGCAAGATGTCAGTGTCACAGAACCTTTAGGGAACAGTGACCAGAGTGTGATCCAATTCAACACATATGCAAGGAGAGAATCGCTGAGTAAGTCCAACACAGACACTTTGAACTTCAGAAGACGGACCTTCTCAGAAGAGGGGAGAAGAGGGCAAACAAGATCATCATGGGTTCAGAGCACCTTCCTTACAAGGCAAGGCTACTACACCTGGGGCTTTTTAGTTTAGAAAAAAAGACAATTGAGGAAAGACATGATAGAGGTATATACAATTATGCATGGTGTGGAGAGAGAGAATTCTCTCTCTCTCTCTCTCTCTCTCTCTCCTAAAGCTAGATCCAGGGGTCATCCCATGCAACTGAAGGTCGGGATATTTAGGACCAACAAAATGAAGTACTTTTTCACACAATGCATAATCAACCAATGGAATTATATTCCACAAGATGTGGTGACAGCCAACAATCTGGATGGTTTTAAGAGGGGTTTACATAAATTCGGGGAGAACAGATTGATCAATGGCTATCAGTCTGAGGGCTACAAGCCACCTCCAGCCTCAGAGGCAAGATGACTCTAAATGCTAGTTGCAGGGGAGTAACAGTAGGAGAGAAGGCATGCCCTTAGCTCTTGCCTGTGGGCTTCCCAGAGGCATCTGGTGGGCCACTGTGTGAAACAGGATGCTCAACTAGTTGGGTCTTGGGCCTGATTCATCAGGGACTTTCTCATGGAGAGGAGAGCAGGTCTTGTGGTAGCAAGTATGACTTGTCCCCTTAGCTAAGCAGGGTCTGCCCTGGTTGCATATGAAAGGGAGACTAGACATGTGAGCACTGTAAGATATCCCCCTCAGGGGATGGAGCCACTCTAGGAAGAGCAGAAGGTTTCAAGTTCCCTCCCTGGCATCTTCAAGATAAAGGTGAGAGAGATTCCTGCTGGGAACCTTGGAGAAGCAGTTGCCAGTCCGTGAAGACAATACTGAGCTAGATAAACCAATGGTCTGACTCAGTATATGGCAGCTTCCAATGTTCCTATGAAGGAGAAAGACAAGTGGAAGGAAGGAAGAGAGATGCTCTGCACATCTGAAGCCTGGATGTGCTTGAGTCTCCGCCCCCCCCTCTCTCACACACACACACAAACACACACACACACACACCCCTTTAACTCCACTCCGCCCCACACACCCTTTCTGGAGCTGCTGGAATGGAGCACACTATTTTGACTTCTTCAATTAAGTCTTCTCTCTGGGTTCCTGGGCCTTTCCATTCTTGGCTCAGGCTGACTGCTAGTGGAGCTTAGCCAGAAAGAGCTGGCTAGATAGCTTAAAGTGCCAGCTCCTCTGACCTACCAGAACACTGTGGAAGAAGGAAGAAATACTAGTGTGGGTAGTTGCAAGAGGAAGGGAGGAATCAGCCAGCCACAGCAAGTGGGAAGGAATGCTTCCATTTCTGTAGTGGCAACACGGGAAGAAGCGTGGAGGCTGGGGCCAATGTTCAACTTTCTAGCCCCTGCTCAAGGACTGGGAAATGGAGCTCCTTGAGCCAGCCGCCAGTTTGATTCCCCTGGGCTAAACCATGAGAGGGAATGACAAATCTAAGACCACCATGTTTCCCATCTGGAGTGAGACAGGGCAAAACAGGAACACAAGGGGGAGCTCTTCCTGACATGAAAAGTCCCACTTGAAGGCCAATGGTCCTGTCTTGGAGCAAGTGGAAGGAGCTAACCAGTTTATGGATGTACTCCTCCACTGTCTTAGAAGTATCTTTCTGTGGAGAAAAAACTTCGAGAGAAAGCATATGTCTTAAACCCTCACCAATCATTTGGCCAAGCTAAAATGCAGGCATGATAAAAATACAGTGCTGTTTAAATGATCAAATGTTGTTCTCTTCAGTGGATAGAGCTTATCTAGTAGTGAGTTTCACCTTCCACTTGTTTTAGAGGCAGGACTATACAAACAATTTTGTACTTAGTTTCCTTCAGTTTCAGGATGTAACACAGCTGAATAAAAAATGAGAACTTGGCTTTTAACCCCTCCCTCCCACCCCAATACATTCTGTAACAATGTGGGTGCAGTAATCTCCCCAAACATACCAAAAAATGAGACAAAAGGTCATTCTTAGGACTTAGACTATTGCTTTTTGGAGAAAGATAATTGTCTCTATTTAAACTACTTCAGCAAGACAAATCTTAGGTGGACCCAGATAACCTCTACCCAACAGAGAGCAACACATCCAACTGCCCACCTTATGGCAATCTGAAAGACATGCTAGTACTTAACATGGGAAAAGCCACTCACATTAGACAGGCAGTGAGGCCAGATGAGACTGACAATTGTGCATTGTATGTTAGGGGAATGTAGGTCTTATCCTCCTGTCAAAGTACTCTTGAAACCTTTTCCATCATGGGAGGAAACTAAACAGCCTTTCAGATCTAAGAAATTCCCAAGGCAATTTAAATACACCCTCATGTTTATACACACACTCAATGTATACCATAACTTTTCCTTGAGGTGTTTACGCTCAGAACAAGATAAAACCTTTTGCAGTTTACTGAAAATATCTGGCCAGTAAAGCCTGTAGGGTCCAGTGTTCCCTCTAACAGGGATTCCCAGATATCGTTGACAACAACTCCCAGCATCCCCAGCTGCAATGGCCTTTGGCTGGGGATTCTTGGAGTTTTAGTCAACAAAATCTGGGGACCCCTGTTAGAGGGAACACTGGTAGGGTCCCCCTGTTGAAAGCAAAACTGGATGAACTTTTAAGGTAAATATGGGTTATAATCTTTTGTAGATGTGAGTCACTACACGGACAATTTGCAGTGGAAAAAACTTTCAAATTGACAGACAGACAAAACCAAACCAAAACTATCCTCCCTTCATATGATCAGAGACAAATGACTGGAATGTCAGGAATCTTTAATTTACCTGGTGACTTAGTTGCTCCTCTAAATTGATCTTTGATGTTTGTAAACTTGTTATCAATTCCTCAAGACGATGGTGAACCTGTACAAACATATACAAATTAAATCAGTCAGTTATACATTCTTCAGGATTAATAAAGGGAAATTCTAAAAGCTTATCTTTGGATGTCATGAAGTTACACTCATGATTCAATAATGTTTAATTAATCTGTTTAATGTTTTTGAAGATGAAGTATGCTATTCTGTCACTCCAAGGTCAAGAAACTATTAAAACATAGAAGCTAAACTAATAGTTATTCACCAATTCCTAAGACAATTGCTGCTCCAACACCCTTTCCAGCAGATCACATCAAAATCTTCAATTGTAGGATATCATAAGGAAATCCAATAGAAGCATCAGTCTTCTTCCCATTAATACAATGGCTGACTTACGGAGACGCTATCTTGCAAGTCTTTCTGAAGTATCTCAATTCTACCGGTTTGTTGTTTAGTTGTAGCTTCCAATCTGGCGTTTTCTACTTCAAGTCTTAAAAGAAATTAAAGAAGCTATTTTAATTTGTAAATTATGAAATATCTGGAACACACACAATGTAATGACATTTTATTTAATCATCCATATGTGTATGTGCATGCACAAGTTACCATAACATATCCATTTAATGCTATAAACTATCTATCTATCTCTATCTCACAACATTCTTAAAAGTACAATTTCAACATACTAGCAAAATTTTTTTTTACCTCTGTATATGCTCCTCCAACTGTTTTATAGTATTATTTCTTTCTGATGAAACTACAAGCAGGTCTTGCAACTTCTGACATTCCACACTTGTTTCATGTTCCTTAGCATTCAAAGCACTTCTTAAATCATGAATATGTCTTTCAGACTGAATGTATTGTTCTTCTGATTCTTGCAGCTATAGAAACAAAGCAGCAAAATTTAAACACTATTGGCTAAAAGGGCTGGTGCATACCTACCTAATTCCCTCCCGCCCCGGTTCACCCAGTAATAAAGAACGAAGTGGCTGTGAGACAAGAAAAAGTTATTTTAATGCTGCAAACGACAAAGACTGTAGAAAGCCAGTTTGTATAGCCAGCCCTCTCATTTTTATGGAGCTGCCCTTTTTAAATTTTCTGTCTCTATCAATCTATAGTAGCAAATACAGGTACAAAATTTGATTAGTTTAAAAAGTGTTGCCTTTTAAATTGGCTACAGCCCCATTGGTCTAACTTTATTTTGCCTCCAAATGGGCAGTGCTTTAACCCTCATCCTGAGTCCTGTTTTTTACCCGAGTAGGGTTCCCTATTCCCAAGTAGTCCCATTGGTTACCTTTGATCACTTTTCCAGACCACAGAATCTACAAAAATGGCATATTTCACTTCTGGGAAGTGCACTGATGACCACCCACTCCAAACATGGTGCCCTATGCCAAGGATTCTCAATGCTGGATCCCCAGATGTTATTGGACTTCAACTCCCATAATCCCCAGCCCTAGTGTCCTTTGGTTGGGGATTATGGGAGTTGAAGTCCAATAACATCTGGGGACCCAACATTAAGAATCCCTGCCATATGCGACTGAACTGCTCAATGAAAATGTGAGTTGTTACCTAAGAAAAATGAATATTTCAAACCCAACGCTAATGAGGATCCAAACCTCAACAGCGTAGTTCTCAGCATTCCAGGTGAAAGGACACACTGGCTGGGTCCAGATGTAGCAAAGAACTGCGGGTACAATGGACCCAGGGAGAGAGGCCTCTCTCTAGTCATTGAGACCTCAGAGAGGCGAGGGAGCTGGCAATGTGGGTTAACATCTTGACAGAAGGACAGCCTGAACAGCCAATCAGACCAGAGTGAGATAGGAGCTTCCTCCCTCAACTCCAGTCCTGTTAGGCCCAAACTGCGGTGCCAGCGTTTTAATGTAGCACTGGCACCGCAAAACCAGAGTTAGGGACAGTGAAACTCCACTCTGACGGAAGGTACAGAGTGGAGTTTGGCGAGAGGAACCGCAGCTATCAACATAGCAGTCTACCACAATTATCAAATCTTTTGTTGCTTTCTTGTCAGCTGTCCTTGGGCACACACTTCTGGGGTAATGTGCCGACTTCTATCCATCCAAGCCAGACACAGATGACAGTGGTTCCCTTTGTGAATATGGTTGCATCTCTTGCGGTTATGTCCCATAGGGCCTACACAGGTCAACTCCATGATCAGAAGAGCCTCTACCAGTTGTACACTGGGAAAGAAGTTATCCCCCACCACAATCCTCTGAAGGCAGGTTGAGATGAACACAGCCCTGCACAGATGCTAACATCAGGCTGTGGTGAGAATGCAACTACCCAGATGTCAATGGTAAACATGCTAAGACACTGTTGGCACACCCTTCAAATCTCATGAGAGGGGCACTTGTCTGAATTGCCCCTTTAAACACACTCCCCAACAGAGTTCTGGAGTGCATGTAGAGGGGTGATTCACTTGAAGAAACCACAAGTATTGTTCCATGGCTGTAAACACTGCAGCACAACATGTAGGCCTACTTGTCTTTGTTGCAATCCTCCAGCTTGCTTCCTAAGGTAAACCTCTCTTGTCAGTGGGTAGGATGTTTCTGCATCCCAGTGTTGCTTTCCCTTTTCTCAGTCAGTTGGGCAGAGGGCATGGACTGACAGTGTCTCTGATTGTTGCACACACTGTGTGTTCACATGTGATGTCTGCACTGGGCCAGTGATTAAGTGCTTATGGTGTTGTATCCCACCAAGAGAAGTGAGAAAAGAACAGAATTGTATTATGGATGGTTGATCCACTGATGCCAGGCTTTTTGAAGTTGACAAGTTGTGTTTACTGCTGTTGTGATCCTTTTGGCTTTGCTCTGCTGGCTAAAGATGTTCTACCAGCACCTAGAGAAGCTGCCAGTAAGGAGAAAAGTTGACAAGAAGGACAGAACAGATACTTTTCAATTTTAGTTTGCTCCTGCCAGCTAAAGACTTTGCTGCTGAGATAATCTACCAGCCAAGGACTAGATGCTCAGGTCTGCTGTGCTTGCCCTGCTCCTCTGAGGTTTTGCGTAACATCTTCCAGCTATTGACTGTCTACAGCTGGAGTGAGTTTTTGCCGGGAAAGGTTGGCTGGTAGCCATTTTATCTCCACAACTATAAATACCTAGGAGAACCAACAGCAAAGTCATTGGTTACAGCCAGTGTTCAGACTTTGGTGGTGGTACTGAGGCCAGGGGCAATTCCTCAGTTGTGGAAGGAGTTGGGTTGTTATTCAGATAACTTTGTTGAGTCTTGGGTGAGTTTAGGGTTGTCAGGAGATGGAGAGGCAGGGTGTGTGTCAACTAATATAGGTTGCCTATTCCAGTGATGGTGGGGAACAGAAGCTGTGTTGGCAGATCAGCAGGATGTTATAGGGGAAAGGAAATCAGAAAATTAATAGTCGTTTTGACTTCTGGCTGTCCTGCCACCTCTTTTACCTTGGGGAGCAGTACCAACTACCCACAGAGCCTCACCTTCTTCCTTTGCAATGCCAGGCTGGTAAAAAATAAATAAATTGGAAATCATCCATGATTTAATTATAGGTGAAGGAGCTGACCTAGTGTGTATTACAGAGACTTGGTTGGGGGAGGCTGGTGGCTTATTTGGTCCTAGTTTCTTCTTCCTGGGTACTCTGTTGAGCAGCTGAGGATGTGGGAAGCAGGTGGGTTGGGAGGTGGAGAGGGTGTGGTCTATAAGAAGGTCATCTCCCTTACCAGGATCCCTGTCAGAGTACCTGACTCTATCAAATGTGTACTTAAATTTGGGAACCAGAGATAGACTAGGACTTTTATTAGTGTTTCAATCACTCCGCTGCCCAAGAGAGTCCCTAATTGAGCAGACAGACTTGGTTGTAGAATTGGCATCTCCAAGGCTTATACTGTTGGGGGACATCAACGTTTACTCTGGGACCAATCTGCCCGGGGTGGCTCAGGAGTTCATGACAACTATGGGCCTATCCAAGTAGCCTTTGGACTGATGCATATTTCTGGTCACACACTCAAGTTATTTTCCTCTGATCAGGTGGTGTTCTGTGGGTGGGGAATCCTGTGATTTCCTCATTGTCATGGATGGATCACTATTTGGTTAAGGTTAGACTTACAAACACATCCCAACTCTACAGGGGTGAGCAGCCTATTAGGATGGTCTGCCCAAAAGGTTATTGGATCCAATAGGATTCCAAGAAGCCTTGGAAGGATTTAGTGATTCTTTGGTGCCCTGGTGGATAACTGGATTTGTGAACTCACTAGGGCAGTAGACATGATCACTCTTAAGAATCCTCTCTGACCCGCTTCAAAACTGGCCTCATGGTACTCAGAAGAATTACAGGAGCTGAAGCAGCAAGGTAGACAACTAGGGTGCAAGTGGATAAAGACTCAGCTCAAGTCTGACAGATTACAACGTAGAGAATATTTAAATACCTCTGCTCTGGCAATGCATGTGGCAAAGAAGTTCTTTTCTTTTTGCATTGCATCCACAACCTCACATCCAGCTGAGTTGTTCAGGGTTGTGTGAAGGCTGGTATATGGCCCTCCTTCCCTGAACTTGAATTGGAACCATCAGTTACCTGTTGTGATGTTTTTAATGGATAAGATCTCTCATATTAGGGCTGGCTTGGACTCCACAATTACTGTCGTCTATCGTGGACATGCCCAGCAACTCCTCTTATATGGTGAGATAGGATCGTTTTCAGTCTGTGACTCCTGAAGATGTGGACAAGCTGCTTGGAGCAGTGTGGCCTACCATGTTCTCTTGACCCTAGTCTGATATGGCTTATACTATCTTTTAGAGAGTTTATTGGAGGCTTATAGACATCATAAATGCTTCTCTGGGGGAGATTTCCTGTCTTAAGGAGGCTAAGACTTCTAATAACAGAAGCCCTGGTAGACATTATAAATGCTTCTCTGAGGGAGGGCAGGATGCCTTATTTCGAGGAGGCAATATTAGACCTCTTCTGAAGAAGCCTGCACTGGATCCCTCAGTATCTATAATAACTATGGGCCTGCTTCCAACTTTCATTGCTGGGCAAGGTAATTGAAAAGGTGGTGGCCTCCCACTTCCACACAGTCTTGGGAAGTACTGATGATCTAGACAGATTTCGAACTGGTTTGGGGGTGGGCTATGGGGTGGAGACTGCCTTGGTCAGCCTGATGGATGATCTCCAATGGGGAATTGACAGAGAGAGTATGATTCTGTTGGTCCTTCTGAATCTTTCGGTGGCTTTCAATATCATCGATCATGGTATACTTCTGGATCTGGTATAGCAGAGTGGGGGGCAATTATTTGCAGATGGACCACTGCTATGTCTCAGGCAGATTCCAGATGGTGTCACTTGGAGACTGTTGTTCTTCAAAGTGAGAGCTTCTGTGTGGAGTCCCTCAGGGCTTTTTAGTCCCTTCAGTGCTTTTTAACATCTATATGAATCCCCTGGGAGACATCAGGAGATTTGGTGCATGGTGCTATCAGTATGCTGATGACACCCAAATCTATTTCTTCATGTCAGTGATATCAGGAAAAGGCATAGTCTCCCTAAAATGCCTGCCTGGAGGCAGAGATGGGCTCAATGAGGGACAATAGAATGAAACTGAATCCAGTTATGATGGAGGTACTTATTGTGCAGAGTCGGAAAAACAGGTTGCTTATCTGTAATAGGTGATCTCTTTGGTGATCCATGTTTACTCAGAACTGGGTCTTCTCTGCCTGTGCAGTAAGCTCCATGGAGGAATACATAGCTCCAATATTTGCTCTCCAGAATTCTGAGATGTGAGGAAGCGCCCATGAAAATAGGCGGAAGAGCACACTTTACTTCAGTTCCTGATTTGGATGTTGCGTCAAGTCTGACAGCATTCATGGAGAAATCCAGGTAAGGAGTCCAAACAAGGTAGGTTAAGTATAACATTTTATCATGGAAGCACACTAGTGGTAGGGACAGCCAGGCAGGTGTTGTGAGTGAACATAGACCACCTGTTACAGGTAAGCAACCTGTTTATCTCTGAGGTGATCCATATTCCCTCAAAACTGGATGAACAGCTAGCTCTGGAGGTGGAGGTGACTGCTAGCGTGTTACAGTACTTTCTTGAGGACCACCCAACCAAAACTGGCCTCAGTAGCTGAGCATAGATCCACAGCGTAATGCACCACAATCTCTGATATGTGGGCAGCAGAAGTAGCAATGGCTCTGGTGGAGTGAACCCACACTCTGGCAGGAGGTTGAATCCCTTGTAGTCTATAACAGGAAAAGATCAACTCGACCAGACAGTAGGAGAGTTTTTGACAAGAGACTGCAGAACCCTTGTTAGGACTTGAGTATGAAATGAATAGTTTGTTACAGTGCTAGAAGGGCTTAGTGAGGGCCAGGTAGTAGAGTAAACATCTATGCATGTCAAGAGAGTGCATGCAGCGCTCCAAAGGAGAGGAAGGGTTCATGAAGAAGGTGGGCAAAATAATGTCCTGGTTAATAACCCTGCTAACTTGGCAAAGAGGCACCTTTTAACGTGGTGATTCTCTTTTATTTAGCAGGAGGAGAGTAACTGGCCCTATCCACCCCCAGCACAGTATCTCCAGTGACTGTTGCTGGTGTCTATCTTGTTTTTCTTTTTAGATTGTGAGCCCTTTGGGGCCAGGGATCCATCTTACTTATGTATTATTTCTCTGTGTAAACCACCCTGAGCCTTTTTTTTTTTTTTTTAAGGGCGGTATAGAAATCAATCAATCAAACAAACAAACAATGAGGAAGTCAGTGATCACCTTGGGGCAGAAAGCAGGCAAAGAAACACCTTGTCTGGTAAAACTTCGTGTAGTGCAAGTCAGCCCGCAGGGTGGAGAGCTCACTAACTCTCCTGGCAGACATAATGGCCACAAGAAAGGCAGTTTTTAAAGACAGGCTCTTAAGTGGCAAGGAGAGCAGAGGCTCAAAGGGTAACTCAAGAGGCTCCAAGGGTCAAGAGCACAAGGGATAGGCTCCATGGCTCAATGGGATCTCTCACTGGAGGATAGAGATTATTTATGTCCTTGAGGAAATGCTTAGAATCCAGGTGGATAAAGACTGAGCGTCTGTCCCAACCCAAATGACATGCAGAGATAGCTGCCAGAAGGACTTTCAGGGAAGTGTTCGAGAGTCCCGACCTTTTTAGTATGTAAGATACAGCAGGATTTGCCTGGTGGTAGCTAAGAAGAGGTCAAACCCTTCTAAGGAAGCATAGGTTGAAAAACGTTTCCATTTATACAGATAGTTTTTTCTCATGGATGCTTTACCATACATAGACTAAGGAGCAACAGGTTCAATTGCACCCATATGTAGTAGATTGGCAACCTCTAGAGTAGGAGTTGAGTGGATGTATTTTATGTCCATATACACAGGAAGAGAGTAAAATTCAATGGCATAGCTGGAGGCAACTATGCCCAACACTCAGGCTTCAGAGGGAAGGAAGGGTGCTAGGCAGGAAGAAGGATGGGAGAGTAAAACAGGTTGCTTACCTGTAACTTATGATCTGGATGTGATCCGTTGTATTCATAAGAACTGGGTTTCTGCGCCTGCGCAGGGACCTCCTGGGCTGACTAGCTAGCTCCTCTTTGCGCCCCGCCCGTCTGCACGTGCCTTGCAGCTTCCGTTAGAATCGACGGTTGGGGCGCCTCTCCTTCAGATTTCTCGCAGACCGCCATATAAATGACGATCCGCACACCAGCATCCACTAGTCCAGGCATTCTGCAGCGGGGCCGGCTGGGAGGGACTTATGAATACAACGGATCACATCCAGATCATAAGTTACAGGTAAGCAACCTGTTTATCTGGATTGTGATCCATTGTATCCATAAGAACTGGGTGTTTAGCAAGCTACCCCATAAGGAGGCGGGTGCAGATGACCCCCAGCTATGCCAACACACGTTTCAACACTGATCTTCCAAAATTCGCCTCCCTAGCCATCCGCAGATCCAAAGCATAATGCTTCACGAATGGTAGATGCGATGACCATGTCGCCGCCAGGCAGACATCTGCCATTTTAATGCCTGACAGATGTGCCGCAGACGTTGCGTAGGCCCTAGTAGAGTGAGCCCGAACCGTCTTTGGCGGTGTTATCTTCTGGCTTTTATAGGCGAGGAAAATCAGTTCCACTAGCCAGTGAGCAAGTCTCTGGCGAGAGATTGGACGGCCCTTGCTACGCCCCCGGAAGGAGAGAAAAAGCTTTTTACTCTTCCTAAAGCCATGAGTTCTCTCCAAATAGTATAGGAGTGATCTACGCACGTCCAACGTGTGGAGGGCCTTCTCTAAGTCTGTCTCTGGACTACTGAAAAAAGTTGGCAGCACTATGTCTTGATTTAAGTGGAAATCTGTTACCACCTTTGGCAGGAATCTCGGATCGAGACGCATCACAACCTTGTGTGGATAGAATTGAGTGTAGGGTCTATCCATCCGCAGGGCCGTCATCTCGCTCACTCTCTTAGCCGATGTAATGGCTACCAAGAATGCCACCTTCAAAGTCAGAAACTTTAGCGGAATAGTCGCCAGTGGCTCAAAGGGTGCCTCCGTTAGGGCGGAGAGTACTAAAGACAGACTCCACTGCTCCATTGGGCTGCGCACAGGAGGGTAAAGGTTATTTACACCTTTCAGGAAACGCTTACATTCCGGGTGGGAGAAAACCGTGGACCCATCCCATCCCCTGTGCTTTGACGAGATTGCAGCCAAATGCAGCTTAATGGAGACATTCGCCAATCCACTCAGTTTGAGCGATGTCAGGTAACGTAGCACATCCCGAGGGGTCGCACGCAATGGCGTGACACTCTTCCCCCTCATATAACTCTTGAAGCGGTTCCACTTGCAGGCATAACTGCGTCTTGTCGACGCACGCCTACTGTTTAGTAAGATGTTGTTTAATAGTTGATTCTCCAAGCGGTCAGCTTGAGAGAGTGCACCTCGGGGTGTAACACCTTTCCGTGTTCTCTTTGCAACAGGTTTGGAGCCCTGGGGAACTTGTGGAACACTGAATGAGACATTCCCAGAAGTGTGGCAAACCACGGCTGGCGTGGCCACCAAGGGGCCAGAAGTATGCATTTCGTTTGGTCCCGCAATATCTGCGCAACCACACGGCCCATTAACGGCAGCGGGGGAAAAAGATATAACAGCCCCGTCTTCCAGGCCCGTTGAAAAGCATCCCCCAGGGATCCCTGGCCTATGCCCGCACGCGAACAATAATTGGCACACTTTTTGTTGGCAACCGTGGCAAATAAGTCTATCGATGGGACCCCCCAGATCTCGAACACCCTGTCGAGATACATCGGGTTGATTTCCCACTCGTGTCTTTGGTTGAAACTGATGTCCCTGCTGAGCCTGTCGGCCAAGCAGTTGTCTACACCCTTTATATGTATTGCCACTGGGTGAATTGAATGTTGAATGCACCAGTCCCATATTTTTCTCGCAAGTAGGCAAAGAGACAGTGACACTGTCCCCCCTTGATGGTTGAGGTAGGCAATCGCCGTCGTGTTGTCCAACTCCAGCTGTACTGACCGTCCCCTTATCATAGGTTCGAATGCCCTTAGGCCCTGAAACACAGCCAATAGCTCCAAGTAATTTATATGCTGAAGTCTCTGCAACTGGGTCCATGTCCCCTGCACGCATACGCTGGCGCAATGCGCACCCCAGCCCGCCATCGAGGCATCTGTCGTTATCCGGGAGGTGGGCTCCTTGGACACAAACTCGACTCCTTTGCCCAAATTGTCCATGTCTAGCCACCACCCCAGGCTGGCGAGGACATGTTGTGGTAGTGTCAAGTGCATATTCTGGCCATCCACATTGGGTCGGAAGTTGTGGAGAAACCAATGCTGCAATGTGCGCATGCGGAGGCGCGTGTGTGACACCGTTGCGGTGCATGATGCCATCAAACCCAACATCCGCTGGATTCGAACCGCTGGCTGCCGTGGAGTCCTCTGAAAGTGACGTATGAGTTCGTGCATTTGGGTAATTCTTTCCGCAGGTAAGAACGCCCTGGCCAATTTCAAGTCCAGCACTGCTCCGATGAAGTTCACTCGAGTCATGGGTTCGAGTCTCGACTTCTTCCAATTCACAATGATGCCGAGGCACTCCAACAAGGCTAGCAGCATCTGCACTTGGCGGGTCAGTAAACTCCTGTCGTGGCTCACCACGAGCCAATCGTCTAAATACGGATACAGCCTCAAGCCCTGAGTTCGCAGGTGGGCTACAACCACCGCCATCACCTTTGTGAACACTCTGGGCGCAGTAGAAAGTCCAAATGGAAGCACCACATATTGATAGATCTGTGCCCCTACTGTAAACCGGAGGAACTTGCGGTGACTCTCCTGTATCCCGATATGAAAATAAGCGTCCTTGAGATCCAGAGTAACTGCCCACTGTTCGTTCACCAGCAGAGGCAGAATTCCCTGCAGCGTCACCATCCTGAATTTCCTGGTCAGAATGAAGAGGTTGAGCCCCCTCAGGTCCATTATGGCTCTTATTCCACCGTCTCTCTTTGGTATCTGAAAATACCGGGAATAGTAGCCGGTCAGTCTGTTCGCCCATTGCACCCGCGTGATCGCCTGTTTCTCCAGCAGCACCTTGACCTCCTCCCGCAACACCTCCGTGGCCGGCGTATAGACCAGTCCAGAGAAGGGAGGCCTTGTCTCGAACTCCAACGCATATCCAGTCTGCACTATTCTCAGTACCCACCGGTCGGATGTTATGTTGTGCCATGCTGGCGCACGGCTTGCCAGTTTGATGTTGATCCTGGCAACTACAGGGCCGATGTAGTGGGTCCTGGATTGTAGCGTTGGACTTAATTGGCTGCTGCAAAACTGATGCAGTGGACGAACAGTCCCATCAAAAGCTCTTGCTGGAAGTGTCCTTGTCGCCTTGACGAGCTGTTTTTCCTTTTTGTTTTTGGTTAAAGCCCTTACCGCGTTGGTAAGGTCTGAATTGTCTTCGGTATTCTTTGCGGTCCCGATACCGATCACTCTTTCTCTGATAATAAGTGCGGCTCCTTGCGGTTGAGCTGGAACCGCTCGAAGGCACCATAAAGGTGCGGGCAGTGAATTTAGATTTTTTTAACGTCTCCATTGACGTGTCCGTGTCCTCATGGAATAAACCTTTGCCGTCAAATGGCAAGGACTCGACTTTCTCCTTCATGTCTGCCTGCAGGGTTGCTGAGCGAAGCCACGCATGCCTGCGCAAGCTCACTGCCGTCACCATTGCTCTCGATTCCGTCTCTGACAAGTGTTTAAATGCGCTCAGTTGTTGGCGCGTTATTGCCGTTGTTCTTTCGTACACATCATTAAATCTCCATTGGAAGTCCTCCGGAGACAAAGAGGATGAATCCTGTAAGAGCGCATCCCAAAGTAAATGGTTATAGCGTGCCATACACGCCGCATAATTAGCAATACGAATTGCTAAACTGGAGGTGCTATAGATCTTTCGACCCATAACGTCCATTTTCCTCCCTTCTTTGTCAGCAGGCGTGGAATGACGGTGTCCACTCTTGGTGGATGAAGCGCAACTGACAACCAAGGAGTTCGGTATAGGATGACGTAACAGGTAAGAGTTCTCTCCTTCAGTCACCCTATACAAATTTTCAATGCGCTTGGAAGTCGGAGCCCCGACCCCCACTGAGTCCCATGCCACCTTCGCAGCCTTGTCTATCCCAGGAATCATGGTGAGGGCAACAGGATGCGAAGTCTTAGACCGCTTCATCATATTATAGACCGGGTCAGCAACGTCCGCATCCGGAGAGCTTACGTCCATGCCCAGGGCTTCAGCGATGTCCCTTATGAGGATATGGTAAGCTTTCAATTCCTCAGTTGGCGAGGTGGATAGTTTTGGTGGCACATCCGAAGGGGGGTCAGACCTACGACTGATATCATCTCTGTCAGAGGCTGGTCCCGACTCATCGTCCTCACTGTCATCAGAGGGTGAAGATGATGGTTCAGAAGGAGGAGGTGTTGCTTTCCTCTTTCTTTTCCCAGCAGGTTTTTCTGGCATCCTCGTCTGGACCACAGGTAATTGTGAATTCTCTGGAATGTAGGTTTGAACTTGCACCAATGGTGTTTGTATAGGCAAGTTCACAGACGGCCCCTGATGGTCTGCATGCTCTGACTGCAGCAGCGGCTGAGCAAGTTGTCCAGCCTGCACAAAATTCCGCAGCCCTTGCACTGGTTGCATTTCTACCTGTGCCGCTTTCCAACGCAAGAACTCTGCATAATCATCCGGCACCCCATGGCGGAAACCGCAGGAATGAGTCGGCTGCAGCATTGTAGAGCACCCGACATCGGTTCTTGGATCCTGGACCACTGCTGGTGTCAGTGAGGCAACATGAGGCAGATCAGCCAGCTCTCCACCTCCAGGACCCTCGTCTAAGCCTGTCGACAGGAAGCCGCGAAACGTCGCACCCGAGGGTGTACTCGAACTCGACTCCAGCAGTTCTCTAAGTCCGTCCCCGTGTGTAGCCAGACTCGGAGTCCTTGGCGTCGAGGGGGACTGTGCCGGCGTCAATGCCGGTGACAAAAGATGAGGAATCCTCCTCAATGTCGAAGCCGTCAACACCGATGAAGGAGCAGTGTTCACATTCAATATCTGCTCCGGCACCGTGGACGCCGACGGAGGAATGGCATACACCGCCTGGGCAGTTATGGGAGGCTCCGATGCCGAGACTTGCAAATGTCTCGACGCCGATATCGACGTCGATGTCGATTCCAATGTCGACGCCTGTCCCAGACTGCCTTGGTCGAATCTCGATGTCGGCGCTGGTGTCGACGTCGAGACTAACGTCGATGTCGAAGCCGAGACCATCCTGACCGTCGATACCGGAGGTGTCGACGTCGAGGCTGTAGGGGACTCAGCCGAGTCCACGTCGTAAATCTGTGCTGCCGTCGGTGAGGGAGTTCGATGTCGAGACTCCTCACGATGGCGACCTTCCCTCTCAGAAGCATGACGATCTCTATCCTTATGCTTCCGTTTTTTGGAAACCTCCTTTGGTTTCTTAAACAGAGTGTCAACAGTGGTTTTAGACTGCTTATCAGCAGACCCACTGGAACCCAATCCCGGGGAGCTTGACGCACCGGACTCCTTCGACATCGAAGCTCCCGATGTTGAACCGGAACTCATCGACGCCGACGGACGAGGAGTTGGCGGCCGAAGTGCCTCCTCGTATAACGCAGCTCGAAGCCTGAGAGCTCTATTTTGCCTAGTTTGTTTTGAAAACGAGCAGCATATCTTACATGCCGCCGTGTTATGATTCTCTCCTAGGCACATCAAACAGGCGTCGTGATAATCAGTCGAAGGCAACTTTGCTCGACACTTTTCACATCGTTTGAATGTCTTCTTAGCTTCCATTGTCCAAATGCCGTTCCGAGTCAAATTCAGTAAACAATCTTAGGAACAAACAAAGCAGAGTCCGTAATCAAGTCCGTTCACCGTTCCGAGTCAAAACCGTCCTGTACAAACTTTGAAGTTAGAATCAGAGTCCCAAATCAAGTCCGTTGTTCGTTCTGAAGTCAAACCAATTAATCCGCTCAGTAGAGAATAGTCAAACAGTCCGAAGTCAAAAGTTTTGATAATAATTGAGGAGCAACAGCCAAGAGGTGTAAGCGCTTTGGCGGTCAAGAGAAAACTGAAGGAGAGGCGCCCCAACCGTCGATTCTAACGGAAGCTGCAAGGCACGTGCAGACGGGCGGGGCGCAAAGAGGAGCTAGCTAGTCAGCCCGGGAGGTCCCTGCGCAGGCGCAGAAACCCAGTTCTTATGGATACAATGGATCACAATCCAGATCATAAGGCACTTCCAGGACTGAGCAATCACAATGACTGTTTTGATTGCTCTTGCTGCGAAAGCTTTTGGTTCTGATGTTGACGAGGTTGGAAAGGGTGTCCAGAACAAAATTTGGAAACACGCCTATAATCTTTATGGTCCTGAGACTTGCCGTTGAATCGCTGCTTGGGGAAGTACAGACAGTACCTTTGGGAGGCTGATGGGTATTGATGCAATGTAGGCGTGAAAGACTTAGTAGTGAAATGAGACTTTTAAAATTTCTCCATAGTTTCATCAGTATCTTTGGAGAACAGGCCATCACCCTCGAAGGGGATGTTTTCAATTTTCTCTTTCATGTTGGCTTCCAAAGGAGTCGAATGAAGCCAGGCATGGCATCTGAGGGAGACAGAAGCAGTTTCATGGATTTCCTGCAATGGTAGTCATCAAAATCATACAGGAGGCCAGGCAAGGCATAGAGAGACCAGCCCCTATAGTGCTCTCCTTGGTAAAGATGGCTGGAACTGAATGCCCCGGAGAGCTGAAATAATTCAGTGGAGTAATTGGGGCTGAATAATGATAACGTTCTTTCCATAAGGTGTCAGGCAAACACCACAATGGTGGAGTGTTGCACAATGGCGATGAAGGAGGATTCTTTGGTACAGGAGTAGCATCATCAGCGAGACCTTCAGAAATAGGAAAACCTTTAAAGGTTGATGTTGAAGGGGTTGAATTAGTGGATCCCACCAAAGATTCCAACCAATGCTGATTGATGTCAGAATTGGCATCTCCCACTCTGGGAGAGTTTCCAGAGTTACAGCATGGAGAAATCACTATCGGTGTTGGGGGTTGGGAGGGCATCGGTGAAATGTGGCCGATAGGCCCCTGATCATCTTGGTTGCGCTCTTCTGCATCTTTTCCAGTTCAACAATGTCCTTCTTTTGATGTGGTGGCCACAATTGTACATAGTACTCCAAATGTGGCCGCACTATAGTTTTGTATAAGGGCATTATAATATTAGCAGTTTTATTTTCAACACCCTTCCTAATGATCCTAGCATGGAATCGGCCTTTATCACAGCTGCCACACATTGCATCAACACTTTCAATGAGCTGTCCACCACGACCCCAAGATCCCTCTCCTAGTCAGTCATCAACAGATCAGATCCCATCAACGTATACTTGAAGTTGGGTTTTTTCATCCTAATGCGCATCACTTTACACTTTACAGCTAGAGAAGGACCTTGCACATACCTGCTGCAATCTCATCTTTGCTAAGCACAGGTTCAACATGCGCTGGCAGCACCCCGCCCCTGGGGTAGCCCCAAAATATTGAAAATATCATGAAGTCAGAGGATGATAAATCATCCTCTGTATGATTTACAGTGATTGAAGGTTTTCAGGGAACTCATTTCAGCCAAAAAAAACCCCAGGGTTAGTCTGAGTCAAGCCAAAAATATCATGAAGTCACCAAGTTAGAAGGGGGAAATTGTGGGATTGTCATAGGCAAGCCGAGCTCAAAACCAAAAGGCTGAGGTGTGCCAAAGCCAAGGGGAAGTCCGAACAGGTTGGTCTAAAGCCAGGCCATCTAAAGCCAGTGGTCTAAAGACAACTGACCAGAAGTGAGAGTCCAAAACCAAAGTCAACAAACACAGTCCAACTCAAGCAAAAAACCCAGAGAGATCAAGCTTTTCCTCACAGGAAGATATAGAGTTAAGAACCTTCATGTACAGCGAGTGCAGTAGATGAGAAGGAACTGAAGTGCGCTCTCCTGCCTATTTTAACGGGTGCTCCCTCGCAACTCAAAATGCCAGAGAGGACATATTGGAGCTTTGTATTCCTACATGGAGCTTACTGCACAGGTGCAGGTGACCCAGTTGTGAGGGAACATGGATCACCTCAGAGATCTTCTGTTCCCCCAGAAGGAACAGGTACACAGTCTGGGAGTGCTTCTGGATCAGTGCTCCCTCTAATTTTTATTATCAATGAACAGAAAGAGCTTTGTTCTGGGTGGCAGTATCAAGGCAGTGCACACACCTTATACACTCTCTCTGTCACACACACACACACACACACACACACACACACACTCAACGTGCTACGCATAGCGCAGCATGCAAAATATTTTGGCTGCGGGGAGTGGGGGGTGCCGGGGCATGTTGAACCTGTGCCTAGCAAAGGTGAGACTGCAACAGGTATGTGCAACGTTCCTCTCTAGCTGTTCACAGAAGATCTTTTGAGCCAAGAGAAGCAAGGTAGCCAGACCAAAAGAGAGAAGAGGCGGTGGCAACAGAGCAATGGATATTGCCCTTACACCTGCTTTCATGTGCAGTGTCTCCAGCCTGATCACAGGGTCCCCGAAACTATTTTAGTATTAGAAGCTGTTGTTGTTTGTGGAGGGTAGCAGCAAAAGTTGCCAACTCCAACGGAAATCTAAATTGCTGAAACAAGGCCTCCGAAACATTTTCTATTGTACTCCTGTATGACACAGGCATTGTGTTTCTTGTATGTCTGGAATCACGTGTGTGCAGCAATGGGTTAATATTTAAGTACAGGGAACAGCAACCTCATGGAACTGCAAGGGATTACAAACATGTCTTGTGAGCGAGTCAGGCAGCCAATTCTGGATCCAGAGACATTAATTAGTGTTTTGCTCTTAACTTCAGTGGCAACACAATTTGACATTAAAATTCCATGGATGCCCAAGAACTCAAGTAATGCACAGCTAAAAACCTCACCAGAAATCCACATAGCAAGCAATTTAATCAGATTGCTGGGTTTGTGCAATTATTGATTGTGAGCTAGCAGGAAGGAATGGCAGAAAGCTAAAAGGTATTAATGCCAGAAACTGTTTCTTCATGAAACAATTACAAGAACTAGCTGACCGGGCACAAGATCATCTGTGCCCCTAGTTTTCCCTGCCCCATCCCCCCACAACTGATCCGGCTCTCTGCCATGTCTCCATCCCTTTAGCTGTTCTCCCCCAACACCTTCAGCCAGTCCATTTGTTTGTGCATGCCTCCCCCCATCCCCATCCCTTCAGCCAGCTTTGCCACTGCTGCGTTCTCTTGGCCAGCCAGCCGCTGCTTTCCTGCATCCCTCTCCCCCTCCTGGCAGCTCGCTCGTGAACTCTCGCAAGAGCTGCCATGCATTGGATTAGCAATGGGTACGCTTTAGAGAATATAGATAGACAGATAGACAGACAGACACACTCTCTCTCTCTCTCTCTCTCTATATATATATATATATAGAGAGAGAGAGAGAGAGAGAGCATCTGCACTCCTAGTTCTCCCTGTCTCTCCTCTCATTTGCCCTCCCCACCGCCGCCCCAGTCTATTCTTCCTCGGCAGTTGGCCTGGCCGCCCCTTCTCCTCCACGCCGCTTCTCCCTTGCGGCTGGCTGGGCTGCCTCTTCTCACTTGTGGCCATCAGTCCCCATCGCTAATCAGCCGCTGCTCGCGGACTCTCGCAAGAGCTGCCAGGCATGGGATGAGCAAGGGGTACGCCTAGGAGAATTATATATAAAGAAGATATATAAAGATATCTGTCTATCTATCTATCTGTCTATCTATCTATCTTCTAGACTGTAACACCTTTCCCAATTTGGAAGATGCATTCCACGTGTACCATCCACAAAATATTTTCCACAAAATATATACATACATTATTAAAACTCGAATATCTCATATTTTGCTAATAGGTGCACAACAGGCAAAATGTTAGGGTTGCCGGAAGGAGCCACCTCCTGTCCTCTTCCCTCCGTCATCCTCTGAGAGCCACTGCTGCCTCACATCCTCCTTCCTCCGTCCTCATTTGGGAGCTGCTCGGGGGAACAGCCACCTCCTGTCCTCCTCCCTCCGTCTTCCTCGGGATCCGCTTGCAGATCTTGACGGAAGTCAAGATCTGGCAAACACCTAAAGACCTATGGGAAACACCTATATCAGGCAGCAGCAATATAGGAAGATGCTGAAAGGTATCATCTCATACTGCGCAGGAGGTGGCAATGGTAAACCCCTCCTGTATTCTACCAAAAAACCACAGGGCTCTGTGGCTGTCAGGAGTCGACACCAAATCAATGGCACACTTTACCTTTACCTGTATGCAGTTTTCATCAGCTACTAAGGGACAGGCCTCTTCTATTGCTGCCCCCAGGTTTTGGAATGCACTTCCTGCAGAAATAAGAGCCTACCCATCTCTGGCCAATATCAAAAAGACCCCCAAGACACATTTATTCATCCAGGATTTAATTACATGTGTAGAATCTGTTTAAATTTGTTTTAATGTTAATTTAATGGAGGGAGAGAGTAAGTATGTTGAAGGAAAGAAAGAAGAGCAGAGAATCAAGGTATTCTCCCCTATCCCAAATGGCTTAAAATGGGAATGGGATAGAAACTACCCCACCATAGGGAGTCCATTCACTTTGGAATGGTTTTCTACCATGTCGTTTTTAGTAATAACAAATATCATCATTGGTGTGGGGCCATATTGTGGATACATTGTATACCAAAGTACAGGTAAGAGTATGACAGCAATAGACTTAGCTAGGAGTACAATCGTGTGTCTGTTTATGCACCTTTACACAGCCAGGGGTTGAAATCTACCCCAAAATCCATTCACTTTGGAATGGTTTTCTACCATGTCGTTTTTAGTAATAACAAATATCATCATTGGTGAGGGGCCATATTGTGGATACATTGTATACCAAAGTACAGGTAAGAGTATGACAGCAATAGACTTAGCTAGGAGTACAATCGTGTGTCTGTTTATGCACCTTTACACAGCCAGGGGTTGAAATCTACCCCAAAATCCATTCACTTTGGAATGGTTTTCTACCATGTCGTTTTTAGTAATAACAAATATCATCATTGGTGAGGGGCCATATTGTGGATACATTGTATACCAAAGTACAGGTAAGAGTATGACAGCAATAGACATAGCTAGGAGTACAATCGCGTGTCTGTTTATGCACCTTTACACAGCCAGGGGTTGAAATCTACCCCAAAATCCAGATGAAGGTTAAAATCAAGAGACAAATTAATAGAAATATATTTTCAATCATACCTTAGATTTTATCCGGTCTATTTCCTTTTGAAGCTGTCGTTTATCATCTTCTAGGTCACTACGGTAGCGTGTTGTAACCTCAAGAGAAGCTTCTGACATGGACTGTTTTTTAAGAGAATCTGCAAGTTCCTGCTGCAGTTGTCTTAATGCACCCTAGAGAAAGCATTTTCATGACCAGAGTCTGGACAAATGAATTTTTAAATATGATTTTTTGATTATGATTATGTAAATTAAATATAGTTCTATTGAGCTAAGATATACGTATTAGAACACAAATACTGTTAGTTATAAATGGGTAGCAGATTTTCTTCCTGACAAATGTTAACTGAAACCAACTGAACAGTGGCATTTGTTACTTGCTGAATGTTTGCAAGCCCCTGATGCCATTCAGGTTACAGATCCAAACAATCCCTTTGTTAAGTGCTTAATTTTAGGTAGATAATTTAATTCATTATTTTAAATCACTTCCCTTCTGCAATATATACTGTAATATTAAATGGTGTGTGTCTAAACCTTCTAACATCTGAGGATAAGGCATGTGTGAATGTTCTTTTGGAAGAGAGTATCACAGGGCTAACCTTTTATGTCCGAACACTACAGTGCATCTGGGTACTATCAAGCGCTATCAATTCCATTATAGTTTTACTACTGGAAAAAAGGATTTCATATCTTAATGTTAAACACTGAATTGATAAAATATAATGCACTTACCTCTCTTTCTGCTTTTTCTGCTTCATATTTAAAGGTTTGCTCTCTTAAATTATTACATTTGTTGACTAATTCCTTATTTCTCTCTTCCATAAGTTGCACTTGCTTTTCAAAATCAGCTCTAAGTTTACTAAAAATGTCATTAAATTTATCTTGGACATCAGTCACTACTTTTTCTTTGATGATGCCCTTGTTTTGAAGATCTTCAAATTGCTGTCGAAGTAAAATATTTTCACTTTGGAGGTGTGCCAATCGTTCTTGCAAAGAGTCCTGTTTTACAGCATATTTGTTTATTTGATCCTTTTCAACTTGTCGTGCATTTTCAAGTTCTTTCACTTGACACTGTGCCTGACTCAAATCCCTTTGAATACTTTCTAACAGTAAATTCTTTTCTCTGAGTGCGTGTGTTACATGGTGAAGTTCACTTTCTAAGCTATTACCTTTACTTTCAGCTTTACTTAACTGTTGAGACATGGCATTGTTGGTCTCCTGTAGATTACACAGATCATGATTCAATTTGTCTTTTAAGCGAAGCCAGTCATCATGCTCTCGTTGCAGCATTCGCTCAAGATCAGTTCTCGAAAGCTGGCACCGTTCAAGTTCCTGAGTGGAAGAACTTAAACGGGAACGAAAGGAATCAAGTTCTACTTGCAGTCTTTCCTTATTTTCTTTAACAAACTCTAATTTAGAGATTAGCATGGCACACTCTGCTTTTGATGCATTTAATTGTCCACTGTATTGAGCGACTGTTTGAGTCAAAGCTTCTTCATTTAATTTCAGATCCTTCTTAAGTTCTTCCACTTTTTCTTTTAAAATGTCATTTTCTTCTAAATAGTTGGCTTCTTCTTCCTGATGCCGAACTCTTGAGTGGTCAAGTTCTAATTTTAATACAGAAAGCTCATTTTCGAGTATTTTATTTTTGTGCCACAGCTCCTTTTCTTGGTCATGATTATCAGCCGTCTAAAAATTATTCATAAGCAAAGGACAAAGTTAATAATCTTGCAGAAGCCGACTTTGATTTTTTCTTCAGTTCATACTCTTAGAATGAAATTATATTCTGGCGGGCAAAACAGATGTGTCATAATGTGCACACTATATCCCCTCCACCCTAAAGACTGTTGATTGGTCAGGTTCAGACATAATGTTAAATAATATTTATTTTATTTAAAATATTTTAGCATTATGTGCATTAGATGCAGTGAACCTCAATGCATATGCTCTTTCCTTTGCATATGAAAAGAAGAGATTTACAGCATCAATTTGCAGTTTGGAACAAATCAATTTCCAGTTTCAACCAAATTCCATTTTCCTGTTTGAACTGCATTTAGGCAAAAAGGGAAACAATGGTTTATTCTAAACTGAAAATAGAAACTTTGGACCCAGAAGGAAGAAAGCAAGAAGTTAAAAAGTGCAAAAGGGGAAGTATTAGGTAATGATTTATACTAAAAGGGAGGAGAGAACACCTGCTTTTGTAAGTTCCAAGTTTTTCAAAAGTCAATTGCCATACATCTTTGGAAGCAGCTATTTAAAAGGATACGAACACATGAAAGTCCAAAACTACCTGCACGATTCTTGAAACCCAGGAGGTGTTTTTTTTTTTAAAGATACTCAAGACAGACAGCATTAGATCTTCAGTTGACAAATTAAATTTAACCACTTAAAAATCTGTATTTCAAAATAAGTACATGTGAAAATGTATCATTTTAGCTACTAAAGACAAGTGTTGTCAAACACAAATAATTGTCAACCACAACTAAGAGTTAAGTGAATTGGAATACTATTCCAATCCATGTCACCCTTACCTGTCAAAAATCTGACAAAAGTGTGAGAGATACATGTTACATATTACACATGTTAAGAGTCTTAATTGGGTTACAGATCTTTGATATATGTGCAAAAGTACTTTAAGGATATACATCTGTCATTCACAACTTTGATATACTTGGTGCATTAAACACTACCAGTGTCCCCACAGAAAACATGACTGCTGCTTAAGTTATGCAGCCATTCTGTATTAGTACACTTTAGGTGTGATGGGGGGGATGTTTGTGCTTAACAAACTCCTGTATTCTTTTAAGTTATTCTTAAGACAAGTACCTCTGAGCTTTTAGACACTATTTTTTTAGATTCTTCTTCCATTTCCTTCCGCTTCCAGAGATATGTATTCAAAATACCCTCTTGCAAAGCTCTGGCATTCTGTTCTTGAGCCAGCTGTCGCTGTGTGTCTCTGCGTTCTTCATCAACCTACAAAATGCATTTAAAAATACCAAATAGAATAATATCTTAAAAAATATATGAATTCAAGGCTGCAACAGACATATTGAACACCAGTGTAGGCAGAGCTTTCCTATTCACTTCTGTGTCAGTATGTGCATGTAATGGGAATGTAGAGCTGGCCTCAACATTGAAATAAAAGGGAAGCCACTACCTCTGTGAGAGCTTTGACTACACACTGAAGCTAATGAACTGGGTATACGATATTTCAAGACATTCTCTTTCTGAGGAAAACATGTTAGGATGAAGGTCTTGCTATCTCATATTTTCAGAAGTGCATTTGTTTCAATCCTTTGTAGCATCTACTTTTATTAGATAGAAAAAGTGTTCAAGATGATATTACTCTGACTGGAAAACAAAGATTATGATCTAATTTTATATTTCCAAAATAAATGGGGGGGGGGAGACATTCAGGGTGAATGTTAATTTTTTATTTCCCAAGTGCCCAAACAAGCTTACCATTTCTTGAACAGCATTCACAAGCCTTTGTATCGCTTGAGGTGTTCTCTGGAGCCCTAAGTCTAACATACACGGTGGGACTATAACTTCTCCCACAGGAGGAAAGGAAAATGAAAGACTAGGAGGAAAACTTCCTTGAAGTCTAATAGATTTAGTTTTGGCCAAGGAATTATAGGTACTAGAGCTGTCCTGAGGAAGACTGGATAATGAAGAGATAGACTCTTGAGTAGGCTGATCAATTTTCTTCAAACTATCAAGTTCAGGATATAGTTGGTCGTTTGCACTAGTCTCCATTAGTCCAAGTTAAAATACTTCTAGTATTCTGAATATTGGTAACTTCCAGTTTTCACTAATTTGATTTGGCAATTACCCTATATTTTCCCACCCCATTAAAACATTTTCTTGACTATAAGGAACTGCCTACAAGCATAGATAACTGTGAAAGGAAATTAAAAGTATCAACAAAACTTGATTCGTGAAGTAAACAAAAGTGATTTCTGTTTCTCCATTATTGGGGGGAGGGGATCTTAAATTCAATCAAATATCCAGCACACTACAGCAGTTTTTCAAAACAGAGTATGCATGAAAACATGTATCTGTACTGAAAAGCTGTCTATCACAAAACTGCCATATCCACATCTCTTTCCTTTTGTGCTTAAGGTGACATCATCCTAGTTTATTATGAGGTCACTAAAATTATGTCACACATTCAATCAAACATTGATCATGATTGTAAGATGAATGCAACAAAAAGGCTACGAATATTTGGTCAAGTACAAATGCTTGAAGAGGATTAGCAATTTATTATTTTTATCAAAGCCTAAAAATGAATTAAGTGATGGGGAAACCCCATGTCTAAATCAGTCATGATAAGGTCCCATTAATTTTAACACAACTTAAGTTAGTTATGACTAATCTATCTCACTGATTTCAATAGTGCTTAATTATCTTACTAATCTGGATATAGCCCAATGTCAATAGATTGGTATTGGTATCTGAAAGTTGAAAAGAATTTGGTCATCTGACAGATCAAATATTTGTTTTTATAACGAAAAGAAAAGAAGTGTATTGGATATACCAACTCCAAACTATTATGTCCCATGGTCTCGATGAAGAGATTGATTGAATGGCAGTTATGCAGTAGGTTTTATATGTATTAATTATATCCTACTTGGTTTCCTTGCCATCATAATTTTAGAAACCTTGTCTGCTTTTTAATAACATGGCTGTTAATTCTATTGATGTGTATTATATATGTGGTGATGATAGGTGGTTTTTTAAAATAGTATTTGAACAACAACAACAAAAGAACCTTTTTAATTTTTGTTTTTAGCATGTGTATTGTTGTCAATATTATGATTTAGTAGTTATTGGGTTTCTTATGATGTCTGCATTTTTATACTTCTATAGGCTTTTCCCCTTTTAGTCAAAATTATAATACGGTCTCTTTAAAAAAAACACCCCACCTTTTGAGCAATGGTAATGATTTGATTTACAAGGAACAGCTGAAAGCCCTTGGGAGTATATTTAAAAGAGGATAGGTGTGACTTACTCTATAGCCCTTGTAACTTGGTAAGAGAAGGTTACATTTTAAAGTTGAAGATTCACTTCTTAACTTTTCTATTATAAAATCTTTTCTAAAGAGAAAAAGGGGGCCTTATATACAGAAGGAACAGTGTACCAATGTGAGTGTCAATATAATCGGTAAGCTTGTTTTATTCTTTCCACTCGATGATGAGGATAGGGATTGTGTGGGGATCATAGCAACTTTTATATAATTTGGTTGTTTGTCTACAGAAGTCTGTAAAAGTGTGTTTTTATAAAGGTATGAGTCACTGAGGAAGACATATGTCGAAACGCATCTGACCCACTGAAAAGGACTCTTACACTTTGAAAAGACTTTTTATTGTTTGTTGGAGGCACAGTATTGCAAAGATGAACAATTTGAAATAAACTATCATAAAACTAAGGTTGTGGCCTTTGCCAAAAGACCTAAGAACCACAACTGGAGTATTGATGGACACAGAATTGAACAGGTCACCTGTTTTACATATCTGGGGGTGGCTCTCCATGCCTCTGGCTCAAGAAAGGCCCACTGTGAACACGTTGCCCTAGCGGCACAAAGGAACTCCGCCCTATCTTGAGGTGCCTTTGGACTAGAGGTGGTCATTACAAACCTGCAGTGTTCAAACTATATGAGGCCAAACCACTGGCACGATTAATCTATTGTGTGCACCCAGGACTACCCTCTAATTTTATCATACTGGAACGTGTCCAATCTAAATTCCTAAGAACGGCTTTACAAGTGCCCTGCTGTATCTCCAAAGCCACTCTGCATCTGGAAACTGGCATCATAAAAGCTGAGGCCAAAATTTGGATGACTGTTCTTAACCACTGGCTCAAATTAGCCCTTTGCCCTAGGGGCCTGGCCCCATGAACACTGCAGGACAGTTTCCAATCCTCTTGGAAGCAGGCAGTCTATGACAGGGTGGGGGTATTGGGTTTGTCTCCATCTCTCCTCCTTACTATGGGCTGTGATAAGGATAAAGTGGCCATTAAAACACAAGATCCTGGATATGGAATGCCAGGTGGATCTAAGTAGGGTACCTGGTTTCCTGGCCTCAGACAGCTCCAGGTTCATGGTTTCCCTCCTGCATATTTGACACAGTTGGAAATGCCCAGTGACAGAAAGGCATTCAGCCTTGCCCGATGTCATGGCCTTTCATCCGCTGTTTTGGAGGAAAAATACAGGAAGATTCCATTTGTGGAAAGGCTTTGCCCCATACCTCTGGGGAGGTGGAAACCACTGAGCATCTACTCCTCTCTTGCAATTTCTATAAAGATAGCTGAGATAAACTCATACTCCCTCTACTACTAAGCTGCCCTGGTCACTCCACCCAAGTTGACACTAAGATGCTGCTCTCGGCTGAAAAGCGGAATTTTACATACAATGCTGCTAGGTTCTGCATGGCAGCATGAAAGATCCGTCAGACCCTGACTGTACCCCATAATCCATGAAGCTGATTTTAACTATTTTACTAGATCACCCTATTTTAGTTAGTAACTTTATTTCCCTTTTTACTATATACTATCGCCATCTCTCTTTAACATAGTAGATGTCTTTTATTTATTGAGAGTTGTACTTTATAATTGATTAATTTTATGAAGCATATTTTAAAATACCAACTATTAACCATTTTAGTTAGCTGCCTTACTATTTTATTTAGATGTTCAATGCTATATTTTATATTTTAGCTACCTTGCTTGTACTCCATAGTATATTTTAAATATATTGTATTTTTAGACCCTTATTCTATTAGTCTTAACTGTAATACAAATCTTAATCTTATAGTTTATAGTAGTGATACATGTATCTATTTTGCTGTATTACTGTGTTATAACCTGTGCTGGTCTTTGACCATAATAAAGATGATCGATTGATTGTTTGATGGAAAGGCATTCAGTCTTCATAAGGATTTTGGCTCACTGTGAGCCTACATTGACGATTCAAGGATATCTATACATCCATATATATATTTCTCTAAGGCGTACCCGTTGCTAATCCCATGCATGGCAGCACTCACGAGCTGCTAGCAGTGGGAGAGCAAAATGGCTCCGGTGCTGGGGGAGAAAGCAGCAGTGGCAGGTGGGCAAAGAAAACGGCAGTGGCAGGTGGGCAAGAGAACAGCGGAGGTAGGCTGGAAAGAAAATGGTGGCGGTGAGTGGGCAGGTGAGAACTAGAGGCGCAGAGGCTCTACACCTGTCCGAGCTTGTGTTTATGTATTATTTTATTTGATTTTGTATTCTATTTTTGTCTGCACAGGAATGTATTTATGGTATGATTTTAAATGTGTGTAGTTCTATGCAGAACTTGTAAATTATATTAATATACCCATTTGCAGGTACATTCTGTATTTTTGACACCCTATTATTACAGTTGTTTCTTATCCAGATAAGAGAACACCACAGATAAGAATGAAAAGGAACTGATGGAGGAAAATCTAGACAAGAGTAAAATAATTTTTTTTAAAAATGTTAAACTGCAGAAGCTGAAGAAAAAAGGAAGAAATTGCTGAAAGAAAAAAAGAAGAAATTGATGAAGTAATTAAGCAAAAGAATAAGAAGAGAAGAGAAAGAACTTTTGGAAGAAAAAAGGGCTGTCTGTGGAGCTGGATGCAGGACTGAAAGAATTGGGAAGGGTTTCCTTCCCAGAATCGTAAGGCTTTGCTTGCAAATCAGCATAGACCTGCGTCTGAAGTACGTAGGAAGGATAACCCACACAAGATGTCCTCGCCCAGTAGCATAGAATAGTCTGGCTTCCATCCAGGCAGCATCTAGATGCCACTTCAGAACGCTTCTGTTTTGTCAAGTCTATGACCTTGTTGGGATATGATCTGTTAATCCCTTTAGTTTTGGAATGCTATTGTCATCTACTGTGTGCTTTATTGCTATTTTGTTTTCAATAGTTTAAAAGCTACTGTGGGCATCTCAGAAATGAGACAGAAAAGCATCATCAACTCACAAACAGATCCCACTTTCCCAAAAGGAAATGCAATAGACGCTGTAATAGTCCCAAGTTCTGGACACTTGTGACTTTGTACCACTGTGATACCCATTTCATGTGCCTGCTTCATGTTTGTCCCTGCAGCTCCATGTTTTTGTTGAGAAGTGTCTAGGAGAAGTCAGGTCTTGATGTTTAAAAATGAAAGAAAGGAACCCTGGAAAGAGTTGCAGAGGGTACCTGGTTCTAAACGAAAGACACATGAACGTATGACTTCTGAAGATATAAGGAGTAAGAGGCCCCAACACCTGCCATTCCTGTCAGATGACTTCATGATGCAGTTTTTAAATAGGTAAACTGCCACTTATTCAAGGACAATTTTTACTACATGGAATATTTGACAACACTGCCATCATCAAACAGGTGATCACTTCAGCAATCAATTGACAATTTTGAGTAATCAACTGTCAAGCATCCCAAACCTATTTTAATAAACACAGACAGTGAATTTTATGTGTTGCATGTGTTTTTACTTGATGTTTTAATGATGTGTTGTGAGCCACCCAGAGAACAATTTGTTATGGGGCGGCTAACAAAGTGTAGTAGTATTATTTGAATTTATTCTTTAAGGATACAACCCTAATCATACTTAATTGGAACTTGTGAATAAGCAAAGTTGGGATCACAATACAAGTCACTTACATGGGAATTGGCAATGATGGAAATGAGAGTTAAATAAATAAATAAATACATACATACATACATATCTGTCCATAATCTGCACAGGGAACCAAGAACAAGGTGTTTTATTAACTGCTATGGTGTTTTATTGTCTTATAAGCTATTCTCTCAAACCAATAATTGGCACAAATCCATACTACTACTACTGCTTTTACTTTAATTTAATCTCTTCCTCTGCCAGCTTCTTGATTTCCATCTGCTAGCCAAGATAACGATAGTACCCTACAGAGGTTGTTATGTTCTCTCAAGGGCAGCAACTCCTTACATTAATTCCACCATTCCCACTTACCACCCACAATACAGCAGTTCAGTATTCCCTCTAAGGTGTGCACACTCTCACAAGTTTATTTATATCCGCTCAGTTAATTTTAGATCCTGCCCAGATTGAATCAGGAAGGACCCACTCTGAATGAGCACACACTACCTTGATACTGCTGCCCATAAAAAAGCTCATTCCACACACAGATGGAAAATATTTTCAGGGAACACTGCACAGCACTTCTAGTCTCTGCTGCTCACCTGCTGGCCAATGAAGGGTGTCCAAGACAGTATCTTACACAGGCCAGAAAGCTTACTAACACCCCAGAATACCTATCTGTGAAGCTCTAAGGAAAATACACAACTGATGCAAATATGTTTATATCTTAATATAAAATGGTGACGTGTTTTCCAAACCAATGGTAATGAACTGGATATTTTATTCTTTAATCTAACCTCTTCCAGGTGGTTTTTCAGTGTTCTCAACTCCATTTCCAGACTTCTCAGCATTAACTCAAGCTGCTGTTTTTCTTCCATCTCTTTACAGTATTGTTTCTCTTTTTTCCTTGACTGTTCTTGCTTCTTCTCATACAACATTTCAGCACTCATCCTCTTTTCTTCCTCTTGTTTCAAAGAAAACCTGGAATTTAACAATTTCAAGACTATGCTTATGAATATGTACTCACTCAACCTACATACAGGTGAGCCTTTAATTGTTTAGAAGAACTCTATAATAGATGTTCAGGGCTACATATAGTGAAGGGATTCACACTGTGCTTGTTTGCTCCACTCCTTTTTGCCTTATTCCTGCCAGCTGGGCATTAGTCATGTTTTCAATAGGGGGCTACGCATATACAGGCCCAAGCTGTGTAAGCTTCAAGAACAGAATCTGCACACCATAAAATCGAGGGATTCAGATTACACAGTTTAGCTCAATAAGCAGGTCCCTATGTAAACATGAAAATAAAATGTAATTGGTGTGTGCGTGTGTGCGCAAAAAGGAATGGTGGAACAAACAAGCAATATGCTCAGTGCCATACACTTTGGAAGTTTGGACAGGACTCACACTGGAAACATATAACAAACCAGAGATCGGCAGCTGATCTAAAATCATTAGTTAGATGGTTTCAACATAGTTTTATAATTCCTATAATCTACAGATAGCAGAATATGTGGATCTGATTTATTTTAAAATTTCCACCTTTAGATTGAAACAACTTGATGTTCTTGAAAAATCTTTATTAATAAACAAAATTGTGCATTCTGCTTTTTTGCATCAGCCCCCAAACAGTTCATAACAGCATATAAAAACATCATAAACACAGCACATTCAAATACACACAAACACACACACACACACACAATAATAAAAAAGACAAAAGAAGAGCCAGGAAAACACTAAATCAGGGACACATCTGATTGAAGGTCAGCTAAAAAGAACAGTCTTGCCAGCCTACAAAAGGCCAAGAGGGAAGACCAAATGGGCCTCTTGGGAGGATCAAAGTCTGGGTGCCACAACAAAGTAAGCCCTGTCCTGCATAACCAACAACCATACTTCTGACAGAAGAGGAATATGGAACAGATCCTACCCACAGATCTTAATATGCTGAACCATAATCCTGTGTTTTGGTTTTTAAAAACTTGAACTAATATTTCCTGAGTTATCAGCCTCTGAAGTCCCCATAATAAAATAGGGCAAAATCAACTAAGCGTTTATTATTGATTTTGCCCACTGAAGGTTCTGAAGCCAGAGTTGGGAGGGGCAAGCCCTGGCATGTGACTTCCTGATTCTGAATGCAGCATTGATAGGGAGAATCTAGGAAAACTCTTGTCACGCTATACTTAATGTGAAAGGATGAATGTAAAAACATATTTGTTTAATCAGGCTTTTAGTTTATAAGTTTTAAAGTTATTGATGATATCTATATTTTAAATAGTTTTAATTGACTGAGGTTTTTTTAATTGTTTGTGTTTAAAATTGTAGACCACCCAGAGGTTTGTATGTGGGGAGGTATAAAAACTGTGCTAAATAAATAAAGGCTTCCTTCTCCTCCTTTTCCTTTATGAGTTTTTCTGAGGTGGTGGTGAGGTGGGCAAATGGACTTAGGAGGGAACAAAAAGCAGCAGGGGCCTTGCAAAGACACACAACACAATGGCAAACTAATTTTGAATATTAACTTTCTACATAGATATACTGCTTATGAATTGGAGGCTCCATCTGCCCTGTATGAGTAAGAGCTAGGGATGTGCGAGCCGGCTTGAATTCGAACTGGCTCGATATCGAACAGGCTCATTTTGAAGGTTCAAAGTTGAGCTGGCCTCAAACAGAATCTACACCGGTTCAGCTCAAGATCAAGCCAAACACCCCCAGCCGGTTTGGGAGTTCTAAACTGGGTTTGCTTTTGTTTTTAAAAAAATAGCTATTCATTACACATGCATGGCAGCCTCCAAAATGGCTTCCACAACTATACAGAGGCTCAGAATGGGCCAAAAACCACCTGAAGCAGGCCATTATGATACTGGGGGAAGCTGGCAGGGGGAGGGGGAACCTCTGGAGATTCCTCCTGGTGCTACAGCAGTGTCCCCAGAGGCAGTGAGGAGTTGTTTTTTAAATTAACCTTCGAACCAGCTTGAACCTTAACCGGGCAACCCAGTTTTGTGCACATCTCTAGTAAAAGCTACTTTTAAACTTCCCTTTCCCACAATGGAAGTTTATTCTCAAAAATCCTGCAAATTCAGTCATCCTTCAGATTAAGATGAGAGTCAAGATGCTTTCAATTCTCACTGGTGCTCTAAAAAGCATAGAAATTGCAAATTAAGGTGCCCATCTTAACTTCTGTGCTACATAAACTGTAAAAACTTTGAAGTGTCTTGTATGACATTCCATTTACCCACTTTGCCTTGGTCTTTCAGCTTGAGAGTGGTCTGAGGAGGGATGCATCCAGGAAGATATTCAAGTGCAGTTCCCCTAATCACTTGCTAAACATGTCCCTGGTGAATTTCTGCCTGATACATCTCTAGCAATCCCTCTTGCAGTATTAGACTTGATCAGTTTCAATCTGTGATGACTGAGGACATGGACAAACTGCTCGGGGCGGTGCCACCTACCACTTGTTCTCTGGATCCTTGCCCAACTTGGCTGCTTCTATCTAACAGGGAAATAGTTGGAGATAGCCTAGTTAATTTGTTAACTAGGCCATCACTGAGGGCCCCTCATTAACTCATTGATGAGGGAGGGTAGGATGCCTCATTTGAAGAAGGCAATTATCAGACCACTTAAGAAGCCTTCCCTAGATCCCTCAGCGATGGATAGTTATAGGCCAATCTCCAATCTCCCATGGTTGGGCAAGGAGATTGGGTAGTGGCTAATCAGCTCCAGGCAGTTTTGGAGGAAACCGATTATCTAGACCCATTCCAAGAGCAGGCTATGGGGTTGAGATGGCCCTGGTTGATCTAATGGATGACCATTACCAGGATCTTTCAGCGGTGTTCAATACCATTCATCATGGTATCCTCCTGGATCGCCTGAGGGAGTTGGGGATAGGAGGCACTGCTTTGCAGTGGTTTCAATCCTACCTCTTGGGCAGATTCCAGATAGTGGAGTTTAGTGAGGATTGCTGTTTGAAATGGGAACTATTATATGGAGTCCCTCAGGGCTCCATTTATCTACATGAAACTGCTGGGTGAGGTCATCAGGAGATTTGGTGCAGGGTGTCATTAGTTCACTGATAACACCCAAATCTATTTCTCCTCCTCCTATGGCATTCGTTCCCTAAATGCCTGCCAATGGGCAGTAATAGGCTGGATAAGGGATAACAACCGCCTTGAGCCATTTTGGAAGGACGGTATAAAAATCGAACAAATAAATAAATAAATAAACTGAAGTTGAATCCAAGTAAGATGGAGAGGCTCATTGTGGGGGATCAGCATTTGAGGGATAAGTTAGATCTTCCTGTGTTAAATGGGGTTATACTCCCCCAGAAGGAACAGATTCGCAGCTTGGGAGTGCTCTTGGATCCAGGCCTCACCCTGGTATCCCAGGTGAAGGCTATGGCCAGGAGCACTTTCTATCACTTTTGGCTGATTCAACAGCTGTGTCCATTCCTTGAATGATCTCAAAACAGTGGTGCATCAGCTGATAAACTCCAGGCTTGGCTATTGCAATGTGGTCTATGTGGGGCTGCCTTTGTATGTAGTTTGAAAACTTCAGTTAGTTCAAAATGCAGCAGTCAGACTGGTCCCTGGGATAACCCAGAGAGACCATATTATGCCTCTTCTCAAACAGTTGCACTGGCTGTCAATATGTTTCCAGGCAAAATATGAAATGCTGGTTATCACCTTTAAAGCCCTGAATGGCTTGGGTCTGGGCTACCTTAGAGAGCACTTTCTACTGTATGATCTCCATCACACGTTGAAGTAGTCAAGAGAGGTCCATCTCCAGTTACCACCAGCACGTCTGGTGGCAATTTGGACCCAGGCCTTCCCTGTAGCTGCCTCTGGCTTGTGGAATGCACTCCCGGCAGATATCCATAGTTTGGACCGGTTATTGGCCTTCAAGAGAGCCCTCAAGATTTGGCCTGTCCTTCCAAGGTTTTTAAATTTGTTTTAAAGCATATGTAATTGGATTCAAATGGTTCTGAACTGTTTTAAATTTGTTTTTATATTGTTTTAATCTGCTGATTTTAAATGGTGTTTGTTTTTGTATTTTACTTGTGAAACGCCCAGAGTCTTTGGATGGGGCAGTATAAAAATGAAATGAAATTAAAAAAACAAGGCACAGTGCTCCCCCCAAATGCAACCTGTATAGTGTCAGCCACAAATTCAAGAGGTCCCCAGGCAGTCAAAATAAAGCTCTACACACATACCCAATGGTTTTCTGTATGATGCATCTCCACAAGGCACAGTTACATAGGAAGCTGCCATATACTGAGTCAGACCATAGGTCCATCTCGCTCAGTATTGTCTACACAGACTGGCAGCGGCTTCTCCAAGGTTGCAGGCAGGAATCTCTCTCAGCCCTATCTTGGAGATGCCAGGGAAGGAACTTGGAGCCTAGATGCTCTTCCCAGAGCGGCTCCATCCCCTAAGGGGAATATCTTACAGCGCTCACATTTCTAGTCTCCGCTTCATATGCAACCAGCGTGGATCCTGCTTAGCTTAAGGGGACAAGTCATGCTTGCTACCACAAGACCAGATCTCTTCCCAATCCCAAAAGCTATATACTATAGCTAGGCTTGAAACCTTTACTCAGAAGTAAACTTCACCCTTACTTGTGAGTAGGCTCTATGCCCTTATGAGAAAATATTGCATCTGTTCTTGCAAGTAAGAAGGGATCTTACTTCTATTCTTACACTAACCAGTCTTACTTATGGATAGCCTTACACGTTGGTAGACATCACTTTCTTACTCATGAGTAGACTGCACTCTCACTCAAGTAAACCTTGCAGCCTCTCAGAGCAGACTTATATTTGAAGGACACCTTTACTTGCAATTTATTATTAAAGCACAAATGAAAACTGAAGCTAGAGGGGCAGTGGCTGAAGAGGATGCTAGTAGAGTAGGGGTGAAGAACTCTGAACCATCTGGGATTGCCTCAGGTAAAGGTTTGAATTTTTCCTGATTTTTGTAGGAAAGAACTTGGATCATTTTTGGACTAATCTGTAGCAAGCTGTAATGACTTCACTCATCTTTACTGCTTATACATTTTCCTCATTCACCCTATAAAGTGTCAGTTAATTGTAGCAGAACAATTAATAATATTCCTGATAAACTCCTCTTAGAATTCCTTTCATAATTTGTTTACAATACCACATAAAAGTTTACTTGAACAGAGTTCTTACTTGAGACTACTGATATCCCTTTCCCGTTCTGCTTTTTGATGATCCAATACAGATTTCATTTCTCCCATTTCTTTCAATAGTCTCTGCTGTTCTCTCTTCTCACTCTCTCTTTTTTTTACTTTTTCTAGAAGACGAGTATAACGTTCCTTTTCATGTTCAATTAAGCGCTCATATCCGTGAAATATATTTTGAAATTTCAGAAGATTTACAGAATCTGTTTTGGGAGGAAATTGGTATTAATAAATTTGCCCAAAATCTTTACCTCAAGATACCCTCAGAATGTATTTATACAATGTTGTTTTTTCCTATTTGGAAAATCAACACAATAATTCTGTTCTTGAACTCCATGGGCACGCTGATGTATACATGGGACTTCTGACAAGTTCAGGCTTCTCCATTCAATTCAATATTGAGGGCAGGTTGGCATGCAACGTATAGTTCATTAATTGTCAACAGCAAATGGGAAAATCCTGAAAATTGAACATTGGTACTCACCGTGAATGTTTCTTCTTGCTGGTATAATGGAGGTCACCCATTGTGGGTTATCTCCACCCACATGCCCCAGAAGGTAGGACTATGCAAATGAAGGAAACCTTTAAAAAGGACCCTAGTAGGCAGTTCCCTTCAGTGCCACTGAAAAGCTCAAAGCAAAAGATCAGCCACAAAACAGGCAGAGCAGAAAAGGAAAGCACCACCAACAGCACCATATAAATGGAAGGAACAAACAAATGAAGTTGGAGAAGATACCAACAATGATATTATAAAACAGAAACAATGCAGACCTGCTCAATTATTTATTTGCTGATCAGGTTAATACTTGCAGAAGACTCATAAAACCATAGGTGGACAAGGGTGACCTCTATTACACCAGCAAGAAGAAGCCTTCACAGTGAACACTACATCATTCTTTGATGGTGTCAGAGGTCACTCATTGTGGGTAGGGATGTGCACGGAACAAAGTGTGGATGGCTCGACGGTGGGGGGTGTCTCACTTTAAGGGTGGAGGAGGATGAACTTATCCCTCCCTCCGCTTTGCCCCCACAGGCGCCCAGTATTTTACAGGTCCTACGGGGTGGCAGCATACTTCCCTGCTGCCCCGTTTGCTCTTCAGGATGAAGAGGTTGCTGGTTCGAATGCCCACTGGTATGTTTCCCAGACTATGGGAAACACCTATATCAGGCAGCAGCAATACAGGAAGATGCTGAAAGGCATCATCTCATACTGCACAGGGGTTGGAAATGGTAAACCCCTCCTGTATTCTACCAAAGAAAACCACAGGGCTCTGTGGGTGCCAGGAATCAAAATCGACTTGACAGCACACTTTACCTTTAGAGATGGTGATAGGGCCTCCTTAGAAAACTTCACCATGTAAAATGATAAATGCAATCAGTGTAGGGTTTGCGAGAGGTGAGAACTGTATCAATGACAACAGGAGACAGACCTTGATGACTCAGGGATTGGTACTCAGCCTCCAGGCAGTCAACTTTAACCTAGCTGGGTCTGGATGAAAAATTGGACCTTGAGTGAGTAGATCCTCCCTTCAAGAGATGAACAGAGGACTCTCTGTTGCCACACTGAGAACCAGGGTTTTCTGGGTCAAAAGGAGAGCCATCAATATCATTTTTGTGTATTCTACTTTCAACTTCCTGAACCATCTGGCTAGAAAAAGAACTGGGGGGGAAGCATATAGAAGCAATGCTGCCATGGAATTGACAATGCATGCACCACCTCTACCCCCTGTACTGGAAACCAAGAGAAGAATCTTCACGGTTTCATGTTGATTGGAGGGTCAAACAGGCCTACCTGGGGGTAATCCATTCACTGTGTTATCCACTTGAATACTGGAGGGTGCAGAATCCATTCTGCTGGATGGATGACCCGACGACTTAACCAGTCTACTTGGATGTTTAGAGTTCTGCTGATTTGGCAACTATTGCATATCCCATGGACAGCAAGAATCACAAATTCGCTTCCGAATTCAATTCAAAGTCCTGGTTTTTACCTTCAAAGCCTTGTGGGGCTTGGCACCTGTTTACGTACAGAATCGTCTCTCCCATCCAGTTACATCCCATCCTGTTAGATCATTTCAGATGACCCTTTTGTTGGTCTCTGATTTTTGAGAGATTCGGAGTTCTAGGTCCCGCGAAAGGGCTTTTTCGGTTGCTGCCCCACTTCTTTGGAATTTTCATCCCCTACATATTCCTCTAGCCCCCTCTTTACTGGTCTTTAAATCCTTACTGAAGATCTTTTCCATCGGGCATTTGTCTTGTAGTTTACTTTATTTCATTTCCATTATCTATTTTAGTTTGCTATTTTAAATGTAATTTTGATTGTAATTTTTAATGTTACCTTATTTACATGCCATTGTACACCGCCCAGAGTCTTCGGAGTGGGCAGTATATTAAATGCTTAAAATAAAATAAAATAAAATAAAATAAAATAAAATAAAATAAAATAAAATAAAATAAAATAAAAGAGTTTTAGATCGAGTTAAACCAATAATATCACTAGAAGTCAAGATTACTAAACAAAGACTGATGTATTTTGGTCATGTCTTGCGAGCTGATTCACTCGAAAAGGCAATTATGCTGGGAATGATCAGCGGAAGAAGGAGACAGGGACGGCCTTATACTTGGTGGCTGGATATTATTAAAAATGACACCGGAATGACCATGGTGGAATTAAAGGAAGTTGTACGAGATAGGATGGCTTCGAGTGCATTGATCCATAGAGTGACCGAGAGTCAGTCACGACTGAACGGATAAGAAGAAGGTGTGCTGAAATTCATGTCAGATGACATTCTGCCCACCTGATGATTTCTGATGTTTGCAGATACAGAGATCAAGACCGGTTCCTCCTTGATGATTTAAATGTGCTTTGTTGATAAACTGTGCAAATCAGCATGTGGGAACCTGTAATGAGATCCTGGAATGCAATTGCAGTTAGGTACACTGATCCTAACTCGAGCAAATTGATGCTATGGCATTGTTCTGCTACAGTCCATCCGCCTTGGGCGTTGGAAGATAGGCAATGAGCCCCACAGCCAGTGAAGTTCACATCCATGGTTACAACTGGATTCCACAAACTGCTTGCCCTTGGATAGGTTTCCCGACACTGTCCACCACTGAAAAGAGTTCCGTAGAAGCTTGGGGAGAGGAAGAGACAATAAATTTCTGCATGCAGTGTCTGTTTAGTATGGTAAAAGGGGTCACTGAAGGGGTCTGAAATGAAACCTGACCCAAGGGACACAGTCTAGAAAAGTCCATGATTAGCTCAACAGACGTGCTAGCAGGAGCAGGTCTGCTGACTGATTTTGGAGTACTGACAGGTTTATTAGAACCTGCATGTGTTCCTGGGGCACAAAAAGGCAATTTCCCCTGGTGTCTATGATTACCCCCATGTATAAAATTTGCTGTAATGAACAAAACTGACTCTTTTCCTCATTGACAAGGAAGCTATGTTCTTTGAGGCATGACAGACTCCACTATCAGTCCTGTGCTCCTACTATGGATTGGGATTGGATCAGTAGATCATCCAGAAAACAATACAGATGAAAGCCTTGAGGTGCAGATGGGCAATCAGGAGAACTAGAACTTTGGTGAACCCTGGGTGCTGAGAATAGACAAAATGGCCGAGCCCCATAGTGGAAATGCTGGTTTTGGTAACAGAAACATAGCAGATGTTTGTTGTTCGGACGAATAGGAATATGCAAATATGTTTCCTTCAAACTGATGGATACTAAGTAATCTTGGCTCTGTAGGGCCTCTGCTATGGACCTCAGGGTTCCAATTTGGAATTTCCTTTTAAACTATGTATTTGTTGATGAACTTTAGGTCCAACACCACTTGAAGAGATCAGTCCTTTTGGGGGACAGTTAACAGGTCAGAATATACCACCATTTCCCTTTAGGTGGCTGGAACTGCCTCTTTGGCTTCTATCTGTAGAAGGTGTTGGATTGCCTGAATGTGTTTCAACTGGTTCCAAGATCGTGGAGTGTGTAGAATCTCTGGCCCTCGGACAATCGCGGAGCTCTATTTTGTACTCAGACAGAACTGTTGAGAGAACCCATTGGTCAGAAGTAGACAAATCCCAAGCATACCAGAAGTCATTAGTATGTCCTCCCAACCTAAGTGGTTGGGAAGACAGGATTGCCGTCTGAGGTCCTTAGCCTGGGGTGAAAAGATAGTAGGGCTGGGCAGGACATTTAGAGCTCAAAGCATTCTGATTCGAAGCAGAAGGGCCTCAAATGACGGGCCTGTTTTTAACTTGAAAAGGAAGTACCCCATTCTGAATTGGAACATTTTGAGTTTTCCAAGCACCATTCTGGAGGCCTGTTTTTCTGTTGCTGACTAGTTTGGGCACTGGCTTCCAATTGGTTTGCGATTGTGCTTCTTTGCTGCCTTGTTATCATACAAATTGATTTGTATGGTAACAAGCCAGCCAAGAAGCACGATTGCAAGCCAATTGGAACCCAGTGCCAAAAACAGTCAACAACAGAAAAAGAGGCCTCCAGAATGGTGCTTGGAACACTCGAAACATTCCAGGCTTGTTCTGTTGGAACAACCAGTTGGAACAACAGAATGTTCCAGACATATGTGTTCCATGCCAAGCTCAGAACAGAGTGCAAATCCCATTCAATGCACATCCCTAAAAGGATTGGGATTGGAAGGACCGCCTGCCCTGGCAGCATGATCTATTCCAATAGGGGCAGTGGCTCCTAGAAGCCTTTCTAATACAAAAGGAAGGGCAAAAAGCCCTATAAGTCTGGGTAAATTTGTGTGGAGTCTTTTTTTTTCCTTTTAGAAGGAAGGGCTTTGTGCTAAATCCTTAGTTTCTACTAGGATATCCTTAAGGGCCTCATCCCCAAACAGTTTTGAACCTAGATAAAGAAAAGAAAAACAGGTTGCTTACCTGTAATAGGTGATCTGGAAGTGGTTCCATACATTCATAAGTAGTGGGTTCTGCGCCTGTGCAGGCCAGCTTTGGGCAGAATTCAGTAGCTCCTCGCAACACCAACAACCGCCGCCTGCACGTGACTGCAGTACCCTCTAGCAGCGTTTGGGCGTATTCTCCCTCAGTTTCTTGATGTGTCGTGTTGACGCTTGCTCTGATGTTATGAGGTGATGGTCCAGTGGCTTGGTGGTGCGCCGTGGGGTCAGATGGGCGGGTTTTATGAATGTATGGAACCACTTCCAGATCATCTGTTACAGTTAAGCAACCTGTTTATCTGGAAAGTGGTTCCAACATTCATAAGTAGTGGGTGAATTACAAGTTACCCTGATGGAGGTGGGTGAGCGTCGCAAGTCACTTTAGGACCCACTTAAGGACAGCCCAACCAAATTCCGCAGCAGCTGCAGTTCGAAGGTCTATGGCATAGTGTTTCACAAACGTCTGATGAGATGACCAAGTAGCTGCCATACAGATATCAGTGAATCGAATCCCCGACAGGTGTGCAGCCGACGTGGCATATGCCCTCGTCAAATGTGCTTTAATGGAGACCGGAGATTGTTGACTCTGCTGATCATAAGCCATCTTTATCAGATCTACTAATCAGAAGGATAGTTTCTGGCATGACGGAGAGTAGCTCTTGCATGAGCCCTGTAGATTCACGAATAAATGCCGCGTTTGACGAACAGGCCGAGTGGCCTTCAAGTAGTAGAGCAGTGCCCTACGGACATCTAGTGAATGCATCGCCCTTTCTAGTGGAAACAACGGATTTCTGAAAAAGGTAGGAAGCACCACCTCTGAATTTAGATGAAAATCAGTCACAACCTTGGGTCTGAACTCCAGATCGAGGCGCATTACCACCTGGTCCGGATATATCTTCGTATAAGGTTCGTCAATACGGAGTGCTCGCAACTCACTCAAGCGTTTGGCTGTCTTTATTGCCACCAAAAAATGTGTCTTTAGGGTCAAAAGTTTCAAAGAAGCCTGTGCAAGAGGCTTGAAAGGAGGTTCCGTCAGGGATGAGAGTACCAGCGAAAGGCTCCACTTGTATGTAGGTAATCTCACTGGTGGATATAAGTTATTTAGGCCTCTCATAAAATCTTTACATCTCGGATGGGTGAATACCGTTTTGCCATCCCAGCCGTCATGGCGTGCTGATATGGCCGCCATATGGACCTTTATGGAGACGTCAGATAAACCACTCTGCTTCAGAGTGGTAAGGTACAGTAGAACAGACTTTAGGCTAGCTTCCTTCGGGTCAAATCCTCTGGAAGTTGCGTGCAAGCAGAATCTTTGCCACTTAGCTCTGTAACTACGTCTGGTGGTAGCCTTCCTGGTATTTAGCAGGATTTTCTTTAGAATCCTATCCTCCATGCAGTTAGACAACACACTCAGGTTGGGGTGCAACAAGGTGCCTTGGTTTTACGACAGTAGATCCACCCAGAGGGGTAGCCTCCTGAGCCTGCCTTGGGACAGTCTGAGTAGTTGTGTGAACCATGGCTGCCTTGGCCACCATGGAGCCACCACAATTGCCTGTGTTCTGTCGTGCAGGAATTTGGCAACCACCCTGGGCAATAGGGGCATTGGCGGATAGGCATAAAACAGCCCCTGGCTCCAATGAAATTGAAAGGCATCGCCTCTGGAACGTGGCCCTGCTCCCATCCTGGAGCAGTATTGCTCACATTTTGCATTCTCTGCGGTTGCGAACAGATCCACCTGTGGCATTCCATAGGACATGAACAGCTGACAAACCATTGCCGGATTCAACTCCTACTCGTGTTGCTGAAGTAGGTGATCCCTGCTCAAGGAGTCTGCCAGACAATTCAATGTGCCCTTGATGTGTATTGCGGTAGGATAGATCTTGCACGGGATACACCAATTCCAGAGTTGGAGACTGAGACTGCAGAGGGACCTGGACACCGTTCCTCCCTGCTTATTTACATAAGCGATGGCCATTGTGTTGTCCATTTGCAACTGGATGACCTGACCCGCCAACTGCTCCTGAAATGCCATCAAGGCCTTGTATGCTGCCAAGAGTTCTAGGAAATTGAACTCAGTGAACTCAGTGAACTCAGTTCTAGGAAATTGAACTCAGCCCCTCCTTCGGGGCCCACTGACCCTGAACCCTGTGGTGTAGCAGATGGGCACCCCATCCCAGCATAGAGCCATCCAAAGCCAAAACCGCAGTCAGCCGCGGAGGTAGGAAAGGCATGCCCATCAACATGTTCCCCTTCTTTGTCCACCAGACTAGGGAGAACAAGACGTGATCTGGAAGCGTGACCCACTTGGTTTGGGGTTCGTGCCTCGGGTGATATGTTCGGAGAAACCACGTTTGCAGTTTTCGCATCCTGAATCTTGCGAAGTGGACCACTGAGATGCAAGATGCCATGACACCTAGCATCTTCCGAAAGTCCTGGACTATCCCCCGAATGCGTTGGAAGCAATCCACAGGCAGAAAAGCTTTCTGTTCCTCCATATCTAGTCGTGCACCAATATATTGCAGACTTCTTGCTGGTTGCAGGAACGACTTCTCCCAATTGATCTGGAGACCCAGATTCTCCAACAAGGAAGTCACCAACTTTATGTCCTGTAACAACTGTTCCCGTGACTTGGCTGTCAGAAGCCAGTCATCCAAATATGATTACACTGACAGTTCTTGCAGTCTCAGGTGGGCTATTACCACCGCCATGCACTTTGTAAATACCCTTGGGGCGGTGACAAGGCCAAAAGGCAATACATTGTACTGAAAAATCTCCATACCCATCATGAAGCGGAGATATTTGTGATGTATCTCTTGAATCCCGATATGGAAGTATGCATCCTTTAGAGCAGGCCTGCTCAACTTAGGCCCAACAGCAGTTTTTGGACTACAGCTCCCATAATCCCCAGCCACAGTGGCCAGTAGCCAGGGATTGTGTGAGCTGTAGGCCAACATCTGCAGGAAGGCTGAAGTTGGGCAGCCCTGCTTTAGATCGAGCAATGCAATCCACTGCTCCTCGTGAAGGAGCGGAAGGATGGCTTGACGCATTGTCATCCTGAACTTCTGTACTTCAATGTATTGGTTCAATGCACAGAGATCCATAATCGGTCTTATCCCCCCATCACGTTTGGGGATCTGAAAATACCGGGAATAAAATCCCGTCTGGCCTAGGGCCCACTGCACTGGTGATACAGCCCCTTTGGACAAGAGCTTCTGCACCTCCTCCCGCAGGATCGGCGTCTCGGGAGTGTACTGCATCCCGAAAAATGGCGGGCACTCTTTGAATTCCAGATCATAGCCCGTCGTTACTATGCGTAGAACCCATTGGTCGGATGTTATATGGAGCCATGCTTGGGCATGGCTTGCCAGTTTGATGGTCTCTCTGGTTGGACACAAGGAGATGGTGGTCCTTGGGCTGGTATCCCCTTGAGTTTCTATGTTTGGAGCTTCTACATTGGGGTTGCAGTGACAGGCAGTTGGGCCCTGGTGCAGATCAAAGCTGTTGTTTGGCTTGTGGTCTCCTTTACCACAGCCTGACTGGACCATCTTATTTCTTGGGAAGTAAGGCTTTTTGTTACTGTTGTTGTAATGTTGATGGGGGCGCCTATAGTTTTTATGGTCATATTGGCAATAGGAAGTCTGTTTTCTCTGATAGCTGTTATACTTAGAAGCAGAATAATGTGGGTTTGTAAAGAAGCGTGCTGTTATCCTAGACTTCTTCCACTGTTCCATATTCTCATCAGTCTTGTCTGAGAAAAGACGCTCCCCATCAAAAGGTAAGTTCTCGATGCGGTCCTTCATGTCTGATTGTAGGCTAGTTGCCCTCAACCAGGCATGTCTCCTTAAAGTAATGGATGGGGTCAGAGTCCGTGACTCTGACTCTGCCAGATGCTTTGCGTTTGCCAATTGTTGACATGTTGCGGCAGTTGTTTTTGCAAATACTAACTCAAAATTCTTTACAAATTCAGCAGGATCCAAGCTGGTTCGTTGATCAAACAAGGCTTCCCAAAGTGAGTGAGTATATTTGGCTTGTCTCACAGTGTAGTTAGCAATCTTTATAGATAAGCAGGCCGTGGAATAAGTGCACTTACCTAAGGCATCCAGCTTCCGGCCTTCTTTATCGGCTGGGGCCGTGTGTCTTTTGCCCCCTTTAGATGTGGTAGAACAATCCACCACTAGTGAGTTGGGAGACGGGTGTCGTATCAAGTATGCATTTTCTTCTTCTTGGATATGATACAATGCGTCTAATTGCTTGGAAGTGGGTGCTGAGGTTTGCAGCACCTTCCACACCGATTTTGTTGCTCTGGTAATATGGGGTAGCATGGGTATATACACCGGCTGCAATCCGGTAGCCAACTTCATCATATTGTACACTGGATCCTCTAATTCGGTTGGGTTTTTTTTGAGGTGTAGACCTAATACCCGTGCCATCTCAGCCACTTGCTGATGGTACCCCTTCATTTCTTCGTTTGGTGACGTGGATGGGATTGGCGCCACGTTCAAATCTGGCTCCGGGAGATTCGGTTCTTCCGACTGCATTGGTTCAGAAGAATCTGAGGTGTAGTCATCCTCTTCGTCATCATCTCCATCCGACAAAACAGGTGAGGTTTCTGTCACAACAGTGGCTAGTGGAATCGGTTGTTGTAGTGGGGTAGGCAGCCCTGCTTGTGCAATTGTCTGTGTAGCAGTCTAGCACAATATTGGTCTTGGAGAATGAGTTGGTTGTAATGTAAGGTTGGCTTGGAGTGACACACTCCGTTGTTGTAGTGGTGCGCTAGTCTGGAGCGACACAGTGCGCTGAGATATCAATGGAAAACAGGTTTGGACTGCCGTCTCCGACCAGCGTACCTGCGGAATAGGTGTTTGCAGCATTTATACTGCCGTCTCCATTTGTTGTTGCACTGGGGGAACTCGATCTCTCTCCCTCAGTCACTGTGAAAAGAGAGAATACTCCTCACCCGTAACTAAATAGGAGTCACCCCAACCCCCTGTGGCAAAACTCCAATAATAGAAGTGCCTTTAAGTGAGAGTGATGGGGTCCTAGGAATCCCCAAAACATCATTGTCCTGAAAACCTGTGAAGGTCCCCGTGGAAGGAGTACTCTCTTCCGAGTATAACAGGCAGTCTAGCCTGGTGGTACTTCGGCCTCATAAGCCTATACGCATAGGTGACTGCGGGCAACTCACAGAGTGTTCCTGAGGCATAACTTCTTCAACAAGAAGGTCTTGGTCCTCTACGAACTCGATATCGGAATCGAGCTCCGTATCTGCAATCACTGCTACCGTCTCCTCCATTTGAGTCACTTCCGACATCAAGACTGTCTTCGGGTTTGATGTCGGATTCGTGGATGAGCTCGAAGTCGAGACTGCCATGGCCATAGACATCAATGCCGACACTCGACTGTTCAAATGTCAATGTAGTTCCGGGCGCGGAATCCATTGGCTTTGCCTTTAGGCCTTTCGATGTTGAGGTTGATATCGGCAGATGCCCTGTAGGAGAATTTGAGGCACCCGAAGCCGAGCGTCCTCTGCGCGCTGAGCTGTGGGGTTTGCACGGCATTGATGGTGATTGTTGAGGCATCGGCGCCGGGGACAAAGAAGCCGCTCGATGCCACGACTTCTGCAGGGTCTGAAGACCTGTTGGTGAGGGAGTGTGCACCTCAACCTGGGCATGGCGCTCTCTATGTTCTTCCGTGGAGGCTCCAAAGCCAAAGTCTCCCCTTTCCTGGCTTGCTTTGTGCCCTCCAGTTTCTTAAAGAGATCCTTGTCTCTCGGCGCCGTGGCTGCCGAGATGGTCGAAGTCAAGGATGAGGCTGTAAACAAGGCTTTAGTTGTCTGAACTGAGCCTGACTCCGAGCACGTAGACCTCGAAGTCTTAGAGCTCGCCGAGCCTTCTCTCTCGGCCGGGAGTGCGGGGGCCTTCTTAGGCAACAAAGCCTCTTCCAATAAATAAACTTTAAGGCGCACTTCGCGATTTTTCAACGCCTGCTTGTTAAAAGTCACGCCGATGGAACATTGCTTGGTATCGTGTGCCTCTCCCAAACAAAACAAGCAGAGTGTGTGGCCATCAGTTGAGGAGATCTTTCCCCGGCAATTACCACACCTTTTAAAAGTAGTCCTTTCCTTACCCTGCTTAGTCTATCCAAACATGTCTAGGAGAGGAGTGAGAAAAGTCATATGTTCTGAGGTCTTAAGAGGAGAGAGCGAAATAGAGCTAAGCCACGGGTGCAGAGAAAGAGTAGTCTTAGTCCATTCCAAGTCATAACTGGAGAGTCAGAAAGGTACCAAATCCATTTCTAAACAGTAAGAATCATCCTAGTCCATTCCAATTTTCAGAGGATTAAATTACAAAGAGAGAAACTTTATCCGAGGAGCTAACTAATCCGAGGACTGATCGCTATGGCGGTCAGAAAGAAACTGAGGGAGAAGATGCCCAACTGCCGCTAGAGGGTACTGCAGTCATGTGCAGGCAGCGGTTGCTGGTGTCGTGAGGAGCTACTGAATTCTGCCCGAAGCTGGTCTGTGCAGGCGCAGAACCCACTACTTATGAATGTTGGAACCACTTTCCAGATGTCAGGTTGATTTTGGAAGTGTTAACAACTTGCTAGTGCTTCAACCAGATATTTCTTCTGATCACTATGTTAGCACACACAGCTCTGAAAATCTGATGCTGTCGAAGGTAGCATCAGCTGTGAAAGCTGCAGCACTTAGAAGCCTCAATAGTTTGCGCTTCAACTTGCTTGGATCCAAAGGGGGGTCATTTAGCAACTCATAGATAGAGGAGATAGACACTCTGGACTGGACGTAAGGGAAGCCATTATGTCTGCCCTAATTGCCAGGGATGTAGACTCAAGGGCCCTGTGCATAGATGCCTCAGCTTTTGTATCCACAGGATCTTTTAAAGTAGACTCTCTGTCCTTAGGGACAACAGATCAACTGAGAAGAGCCACCACAGGAGCATCGGTGAAGGGAACCTTTAGGAGATCTCGCCTCAGAAAAAATTGTAAATTTTGTTTGCTACATTATGAGGGTGCTTATTGGCAGAAGGAGTCAGTCATTTCTGTTTTAATGTGTCTATGAAAACCCCAGACATTAGAACTTTAGGCAGTAGAGTTTCCTATTTAGGAAGATCCAGAGAACCCTTAAACTGGGCCTCTTGTGATTCAGTCTGAATATCTTTAAGTCCCAAAGTAGAAATAGCTTGCAAGAGTAGAAATCAAAAATCCTCCTGAAGAAAAAGATTATGATTTGCAGTGATCTTCACTGTTTTTCAAGCAGGGATCACTTTGGCAAAAAACCTTCAATGTGAGAGTAGTTTCCCACTTTGCTGACAATACTGTGCTTTTTTCTGTGCTGGCGGGTGGTGCTTTAAAAAAGGGAGCACTTTCTAAAGACCTCCATGAGAAACCACTAGGAAGGGCTACACTTCCCAGCCCTCTGTGTGCATCTTCCAAGATGGTTCAGGGGCTCAAGATTTGGCATATGGGTACTGTGCCTTTATGGAATTATGGAACCCTACTCATTTCCCTCTAGAACTGTGTGGGTGGAGTTTGCCCAGGATTCTAGTCTATCTGGGACTTATGAGTGTCCACAGAGTTACCCTGTGGTTGGTGCTCAATAAAGAAGCTTGTTGCTGTAAGCTGGTGTTGTGGTTGCTTCTGCTCCAAGACCCTTGTGGTGACAGTGTACCAAGGTGATCCACAAAGTGAGTACACATGAGGGGCCCACAGTCATGGCAAGACATTACACAAGAGGGCTCTATTTCCCTTAAAGAAGCCCGCCACCACAGGATAAAGCTGCATTTTATTTTATTTTCTCACTGCACGGTGAGAAAAGTTGCCTCTGCATGGTGTCAAAGGCCTATGCAAGTATACAACTTCGGCTGAAGCTTTGCACAGGACCAATTAAAAAATTAGTCAAGGAGCCGCGGTTAGGATTGATGGGGGTTGCCAATGGCCTCAGGGCCTTACAATGAATAACACTGGTCTAGTCTGACCTGTCATTTAGCAGAATGACCAGTAACTGTTTCCCACAAGTTGACTGATAAATAATGTTAAATTGGCCTTCTCTCAATATGTAGAACTACCAGCTTCTAGAGTCTGAAGTATGTATGTACCCTAAGCCACCGATTACTGTTTTGGTGCCAATTCATTTTTATAGTTCTTACAAATAACATTCTGAGTTAGGGATGCATTAGTCTGAAACTCATCTTTTTGCCCAATATTGTCACTTCTTTTAGAAAAAAACGGTTGCTTACCTGTAACAGATGATCTTTCTGGTGATCCATGTTCACTCACAACCTGAGTTCTACTGTGCCTGCGCAGTAGCCCATCATGGAAGAATTCTGAGCTCTTTGAGGCGCTCTTTAGCTCCTCTGAATCACATGCATGTGCAACAGTTGTTTTCGGTGGGAGAGCACCATTCTCCTCAGTTCCTGATCAGCCACTGTGATGAGCAAAGAGAAACGTCCAAAGGCAAAGGCAGGTAAGTCAGTACAACTACGGGTGAATCCTAGGAATGGGGTAGGCCGGGCAGGTGTTGTGAGTGAATATGGATCACCAGCAATATTACCTATTACCGGTAATCAACCTGCTTATCTTTGAAGTGATCCATGTCCCCTCAAAATCTTGGTAATTAACTAGCTCACCAAGATGGAAGTGGGAGCTTGGGAGCTAGGATTCCATTCAGAGATCATTCTTGAGGACTGCTCGATCAAAGTTGGCCTCCGCCACTGAGCGGATGTCCATAGCATAGTGCTTTACAAAAGGTAAGTCCGAAGACCACGTGGCTACCTTGCAGTTATCCTTCATACTGATGCCAGACATGCAAGCCGCTGACGTGGCCATGGCCCGAGTGCAGTGTGTCCTGATCTTTGAAGGGGGCTGAACACTTTGGTGGTAACACATGAAACTGAATTTGACAAACCAATGGGAGAGTCTGTGTCAAGGAATAGGGTGACCTTTGTTTTCTCTTTTGTATGAAACAAAGGGTCTCTTAGATCTCTGGAAGGGTTTCGTCTGGTTGAAGTAGTAGAGAAGGACTCACTGAACAATGAGGGACTGCATCAACTTCTCCAGTAAGGTGGAAGGGTTCTGGAAGAAGGCAAGCAATATGATATCCTGATTGAGATGAAAATCAGAGACAACTTTAGGAGTAAAAGGGATCAGTTTGAAGAATGTGTAAGGAGAGTCAGCATGGAGAGCTTTCAGCTCACTGACACAGCATTCTGCACTTATGGCAACAAGAAAAGCCACCTTTAAGAACAAGGACTTGAGGCTAGTGGAAAGGAATGGTTCGAAGGGAGGTTCAGTGAGAGAAGAGAGGACCAGGGAGAGGCTACAAGGTTCTATAGGGTCTCAGATAGGAGGAAATAGGTTGTTATCACCCTCAAGGAAGCGTTTGGAATCTGGATTGGGGGGGGGGGGACTGAGCATCCATCCCACTCAGGGTGTCTTGCAGAATGAGCAGATGTACCTTGAGAGAGGTATTAGAGAGACCAGAACATTCGAGGCTTGTCAAGTAAAAAAGAATTTGCTGCAAATGAGACGACAGCGAAATCCTTGATGCGGGAGACGAAGAAGGCAACGTGAACCTTACAGACCCCTGGGCAGATGATGGCAAAGTGATGTGAAGTGAAGCCAACAACGTCAAAAAGTAAATGGTTTTAGTCTTGTTGATATCGTAGAAATAGGCGATTAAGTCTTGTGATGCTTAGGGCTCAACGATGCTGGAGACCAAGAGCGATCACATTTATGCTTTTTATGGCAGCGACATTAAACATTGAGGCCAACTGCCATAGGCTTTTTGAAGGAAGGATCCTCATGGTCTTTGTGAGAAGGAGCTCTAGTAGAAGCCAACAATGTTGAATCCAACAATGGTTTAGTGTCCACAGGGCAATCCACAAAGACGACACTCTCAATCTCGATGAGTGCATGGTAGCCCATGTTGTCATTGAGGCTGAGGAATGAGGAGAGCAGAGCGAATCCTTCCCGATGCAAGCAGCAAGGCAGCTGAGAAGGAACTGAGGAGAATAGCGCTGTCCCACAGAAAATAACAGTCACACAAATGTGCAATTCGGTGGAATCTAAGAGCATATCAAAGAGTTTGGATTTCTTCAATGATGGGCTGTGCAGGTGCAGAACCCAGGTTCTAAGGGGACATGCATCATTTTAAAGATCAGACATTCTGAGTATCTGTATTCCAGTTCAATCAACTACTATACCTTTTCTCCAAGCAATGTTGCATCAAAATATCATTATTAATAAAATCAATACATGGGGAACCATTTGCCTTGGGGCTATTTACAGGAGGCCTCCTGCAGCAACCAAAACTCTTGGACTGGGGTGCGGACTGTTGCCATCTTGCTCCCCCCAGCCTTGCTACCACTAAGAAGAAAGGACAGCAGCCAGGGGCCATTCTTTACATCTGTAGCCCAATGGAGAAGTACCACCCTCTCATCTGGTGGTCATTTTCTTGGAGATTATTTATAATGGGTCTGCTGCAGTAAGAAGAACTAGCAGCGGCAAGTGAGAAATATTATTTGGGCTTTTCTGTCTTTTAAATCTAACCTCTTTGAGAGGCTTTGACCTGAAAGATGGTATATAGCAATAGCAATAGCAATAGCACTTACATTTATATACCGCTCTATAGCCGGAGCTCTCTAAGCGGTTTACAATGATTTAGCATATTGCCCCCAACATTCTGGGTACTCATTTTACCGACCTCGGAAGGATGGAAGGCTGAGTCAACCTTGAGCTCCTGGTCAGGATCGAACTTGCAACCTTCTGGTTACAGGGCGGCAGTTTTACCACTGCGCCACCAGGGGCTCATATGAATGAATAACCAATAAAAGTAGTCTATTGGTAACCTTTGACAGTTTAATTCCCAAAATATCTCATATCTTTTATTTCGCACTAACATATCCATGGACATAAATGAGAAATGGGTGGCTGTAACATTCCCTACCGACATAACTTACGCTGAAACATTTTGTTGGGGATCTCTACCAGTATCCCCAAATTCCAATAATAGTTGTATTCAACTTTCTTATAGATATTTTACAGTCTTCTAAGAAAAGCAGCACATATCCCATGCATAATGATATTTTCTAATTGTTAATGCTTTAGAACTTCGTGTGGTATTTTCTGAATTTTTTTGCTATTGCAAATATCTTTATATCCAATATAAACATCAGTGACAAAAGAGGGCAGCCTTGCTGTGTTACCATATTTTCAAAATGGAATAATTTCCCCATTAATGATGATTTGTGCAGAGGTGCAAACCTCAGAGAAATATTTATGGATGGCAAAGAGCACTAACAGAGACAGGAGGAACCAGCAAAAATCCTGCAGATCCTCCGTTGCTTGACAAGACGTCAGTTGAGCTCCGAGTAGTCTCACTTCACAGGGCTGTAACCTCCTAAGTTACACCAGAAGGTGATGGTGCAACATATGGGCCACATTTCCTTGCACCCTGTTCAGAGTGTTCATTTTTTAGGGAATACTGATGTTTCGGCTACTGGATGTTTTATTTGTTTGCTAGTGTCTTTCACTCTGGGTTTTTTGTTTGTTTCTTAAGTCTAACCCAACTTGAGTTTACTTGGTATAGAAAGAGGGAACATGAATCCAAATATAATTAAATACATATTACTACCTGCTCTCTAATTAGAAAAAATAATGGAGTTTGCACTTAAAAGAAGAGAAATATTCTACAACTGGCATTACTACTACTAGTGTGAATACATTTTCTTAGCAGCAGATCACCAAGTGTTCATTTTCATGTTATATTTAGAATCAGGTCATTATTATTAGATAATGATGAACAACATACCTTTTTTATCCAAACTAAGCTGTTCTATCAGTATTGTGGTGTCTCTGAAGACTGAAGAAGGCAGCTCAACATCCTCTGTAGCTGTATCAGAAGACTGAGTTATGTCATCAAAATCATTAACATCCACTGTTCTGTAGATCTATTAAAACATAATTAAACAAGTGTTATAATAAATAAAGGAAGGAAGGAAGGAAGGAAGGAAGGAAGGGGAAGAGAAAGAAGGATTTCAAGACTGTGGCATAGGTTCAGTCAGGACAACTCCGGCTTGCATTAAGCATAGCAAGGTAAACTATGTTTCCCCTCACGGATCACTGCAATCTTCACAGTGCAGGATATATACCTTCTCCAGAACTGAACTTCTCAGGCTTGGAGGCTGAATAACTGGGCCAATTTGAAGTGATGAGAGAGGATGGTCTTAAACTGTCTTGAAAGTTAACCAATCTCCAAGGCCAGATGGCATCCATCCAAGAGTTCTGAAGGAACTCAAATGTGTAATTGCTGATCTTCTAGCAAAAATATGTAACTTGTCCCTAAAATCAGGCTCTGTACCTGAGGACTGTAAAATAGCTAATGTAACTCCCATTTTCAAAAAAGGATCCAGGAGGTATCCAGGAAACTACAGGCCAGATAGCTTAACTTCTGTGCCAAGTAAACTGATGGAAAATATATAGACAAAATTGTTAAACATATAGAAGAATCAGCCTTGCTGAAGGAAAGCCAGCATGGCTTCTACAAGGGCAAGTCTTGCCTCACTAACCTTTTGGAGTTATTTGAGAGTGTCAATAGGCATGTGAATAAAGGTGATCCAGTTGACATAGTATACTTGGACTTCCAAAAAGCTTTTGACAAAGTTCCCCGCCAAAGGAGTAAAAACAACAACAACAAAACAGTCATTGGGATAAGGAGACAGGTTCATGTTTGGACTGGTAACTGGTTGAAGGACAGGAAGAGATGACAGCTAGTCTTGTGGTAGCAAGCATGAATTGTTCCTTTAGCTAAGCAGGGTACACCCTGCTTGTATATCAATGGGACACTAGAAGTGTGAGCACTGTAAGATATTCCCGTAAGGGGATGGAGCCGCTCTGGGAAGAGCAGAAGGTTTCAGTTCCCTCCCTGGCTTCTCCAAGATAGGGATGAGAGAAAGTCTTGCCTGCAACCTTAGAGAAGCCACTGTTAGTCTGTGAAAACAATACTGAGCTAGACAGAGCAATGGTATGACTCAGTATATGGCAGCTTCCTATGTCCCTAAACCGAGGATAGGAATAAATGGATAGTTTTCACAATGGAGGGAAGTAAGAAGTGGAGTACCCCAGGGATCTGTAGCGGGACCGCTGCTTTTAAATTTATCCATAAATGATCCAGAAGCTGGGGTACATGCTGGCCCTTAATGGTTATTACCTATAAGGCCATTAATGGCTTAGGTCCAGGGTACTTAAGATAGCGCCTTTTTCATCGTGAACCCTGTTGCCTATTAAGGTTATCTGGAAAGGTCTAGTTATGGTTGCTGCCAATTCATTTGGTGGCAACTCAGGACCAGGACTTCTCTGTGGCTGCCCCAGGGCTTTGGAATGCGCTCCCTACTGAAATAACAGCATCTCCTTCTCTGTTTGCTTTTAAGAAGACCTTGAAGACGTACCAGTTTCCTCAGGTAATTACCCTCAGGTAATTTTAATTGAGATTAAAGTTTTAAATTTTAATGTGTGTTTTTATCTATTGTGATTTTTATCTGTTTTTATGAATTTTAAATGTTTTGTTTTATATTATGGTTTAATCTGTACACCACATAGAGATTTCTATACTAGGCTGTATAGAAATGCAAGCAAGCAAGCAATAAATAAATAAATAACCTAATGGATCACAATCCAGATTTAACCTATAGAATTCTCTGCCACGGGATGTGGTGATGGCCTCTAGCTTGGATGGCTTTAAAGAGGGTTTAGACATATTCATGGAGGAAGGGTCTATCAATGGCTACTAATCTGCTGGCTGTAGGCCTCAAAGGCAAGATGCCTCCAAATACCAGTTGCAGGGGAACAGTAGCAGGAGAGAGGGCATGCCCTCACCAATTGCCTCTGGGCTTCTCAGAGGCATCTGGTGAGCCACTGTGTGAAACAGGATGTGGACTAGATAGACCTTGGGCCTGATCCAGCACAGCTATTCTTATAGGTTTGACCCCAACCATGATTCAATTAGAGAGAGTGCTTGATTACAGAGGGAGGGGGGAACAGTTTTCCTTGCTATGCAAGCCCCTACCTTTGTTCTCCATTGTCATTAGGTTGTCTACCTTAAGTTTCAAGGTGCTGTACAGAGTACTAAGCCTTGCTCAATGGCTAGCAAATGTCACCATGGGTGCTGCTGCATTGTCACTAGGTGGCTATTCCTAGGTGGCAGGCTAGCTAAGGATTTGCCTGTTGGGGCAGTTCTTTGCTTCCTGGATAACGCTGTACTTTCCTGACCTTTCTAGCACTAGTCTCCAGAGCACTCCTCTTCTTCCTAATTTCTTTTACAAACTTGTATGACTATTACAAGAACACTGGCATCAAGTGTAATTTGATCCACATTCTCAATTTTCTATCCTGCATCTATGCATGGATATGCAATTTAAGTGTCTATAGACAGGAAACTGTTTTTCTTTCTTTCCAAAAATGGCTTGTAGCCATACATACACACCCTGAGGTGCATCTGCATTAGGCCCTCCTCTCCTCTCATCATTTCCATACCCAGCTGTATTCAGGCAAGTATACTTAGAAGCTTACAGAAGGAGTCATTGTGCTTGTGCAACAAGTTATGCTGCTGATGCACTTAGTCTAAATGCTATATAATAATTAATTATAAACAGAATAGAACCTAATGATAAATAGGCATTATTTACAAAAGTGACCAACAAAACTGAAGTGAAGAAAATACATCTAACAAAAGAGAAGTGCTTCACACAGCAAAGTAAAAAGTGCTAAGCAAGAATGAGAGTAAATGAAAACAGTTCAATCAATACCCTGTTCAGAAGTCACTCTCACATTTTGGAATACATTCAAAGCCACTAAAAAATGAATGCAGTTTTTTTGTTTTGAAGTTGCACCTACTTAAATATTGGGTTATTTGGGTTTTTGTGTAAGGATTTTTGATATTAAAGCTATGAATTAAATTTTCTTAAGATCGCCTTCTAATTCAGAATGGAAGAAAGGAATATAAAATCTCCTTGCTTCCTGGTCCATTTGAAAACACACAAATTTCACTACGCCAGCAACAAAAGAAGGCTTTCCAATAATGATGAAGAGTTGAAATGAACAGGATGGCTGAGGTACAAGAAAGACCAGAGAATGAAAAGCAGCAGGTATTCTTCTACCTCTTTTTGCAGCTGGGCTTTTTCTTTCTCCAGTGCCAGGAATCCTATCTGCAACATCCCTACTTCATTCTTAAATCTTGCAACATCACGTTCTAATTCTTCATCCAGTTCTTTTTTTGATGCTTGATGGTGGGATTGGTCAGAATTTTTCACTTTATTTCCAATTGCAGCTTCATCTTTGCAACTGCTGACTGTAGATTCTCCAAAAACATCAGTGTTAAAATGGTGTAGAGTTTCTTGAGCTATACATTTTGCTACATCAAAAAGCATGTTTCTGTCATCTGTGATCACTGGTTGCTTGATAGATACATTTTTAAAAATTACATCTAAAACAATGTCTTTACAACTATGCATTGGTGAAGTATCGGTACATTTTTCTGAAGCTGTAGTCTTTCCACACGCATTTGTTTCAAACTGAACAAATACATTGTCACTCCTTTCTTCTTTTATATTAACTTTTGTATCTTCTGCATTGTTAGACAATGCTTCACAATGCGCATTCCCATTCTCGCCAACATTTTGTTTACCATGTTCACACAGCTTAAAAATAAGCTTCTGGGAAACAGAATTTTGAGGATATAAACTCAAATTTTCAGTGTTTAATTTCTTTTCAACAATGACAGGCATTACATCTTCAGAATCATCTTTTCCTTGTATACCAATGATAGTTTTAGAGAGATGAGGTGGTGGAAATTCATTTATGTTCTCCAATATACCACTGAAGCCATCTTGTGATCTTCCTTCCTCAGGAGTATCATTTACTTCCTCATTTACATTAATTTCACCAAACATCTGCTTTAATTCCGCTGTAATGCTTTTGAAATTGGTTTTGACTTCCTTTTTTTCATTTGCAACCCACATTTTTTCATATCTTGCTTCCCACAGAGCCATATCAAACTGACTGTGATCAATGTTTGATTCTTCATTGTGAATTTCTGCTTCAGTTTTCTTTTTGTCATAAATAAACGAAGCCTCTGTGTTGTATGTATGATTTCCAGTTGATGGTTTTTCTACAGAGCTGGGTGTGCTTATTACATTTTTATCCTTATGCATACAAGTACGGACAAAGAAAAATTAGCAAACAGTAACCAATGTGTTAAAAATTATGCTACAAATGTTGAAAGGATTTGAACTTTGAGACTATATTAAAACACTCTTTTCACAACTATATCCCCCCCACCGCCCCATGGGGATGTCTCCTAATTTTATTTTTTTTAAAAAAATTGTTCAGTTCTCATCAAAAAGTGATTACAAGTCACTTTTCTCCCCTGAAAGCTGCTCACAGGCAGCTGAAATCAAGGCTTGAAGTTCCTATTCACCCCCAAACAGGCAGCAGTTATCTTGGCTGTGCTGTGACATCACATGTGCAGTCTTTCTTTGAGTCCTGCTTAGTAAGCATGGTGAGTGAAATTTCCTGTAATAATTTCAACAAAAACAATAGTAATTTTGAAAAATCCTAAAGGTAAGTGCCACAGTAAGTGGCATATAGTACCACTGCAAAAGAGTACAACAAAAAAGGCACACTGTGTGTGTTCCTACGAAAATAAATGACAAAAAGCATGGGTAGACGCTGTGAGAAAGGAAAAGTTGTTCAGTGAGTGTCACTACGTGTGATTCGCATCACTATGTCACTGTTAGTGGAAACGACTTATTCTCCCCAATAATGTTAGGTTATACATAAGTTTAGTTGTTCATTTTATTCTAATTGCATCATTTTACCTCAGAACTGCTAGTGCTCTTACCACTCTCCAGGCTTGTACACCATAAGGGGGAAGGGCTGTTGAGCTCCTTTTAAAGGCCAGAAGGCCCAGTACTTTTAGAAGTTGTACAACAAGTAGACATTCAACAGGTGCACCTTTACCTAGCATATGAGGATGGAAGCACCACCTGTTGGTATTTTGCCTGTACTTCAGCTGCACAACACCCAGAACTTCAGCTGATGAAATTCCAGTCTCCATATGATGGGGAAACTCCACCTATTAGATTTCTGCCTGTCAGGCAGAAACTCAGGAAGTAACATTTCCCCTCTGACCCTTAAAAAGCAACTCAGCAGCCTTTCTTCCTTATTAGATACATGGAGGGTGGTAAAAGCTGTGAGGCCTAGCAGTTCTGAGGTAAAATGAAGGAAAAGGAAGAAGGAGGCCACTGTCAGAAGCAGCCACACGACCACTGCTAAGCAACTAAGGCCAATGTGATACAGGGGAACAGGTCTAATCTACCTCAGAGACCATTCAAGCATAATGGTAGCCTTTATATTCAAACTCCCCAAGGACATTTTTCCTTCCTTGGGGAGGGGGGGAGGGGGAGATTTCACCAGCAGTGACAGCAGTTTTCTCAGCAGTTGCCAGAGCTAAAGAAAAAGTGCAGAGGACACTGGTGAGCCAAAGTTTGCTCTCCCCTCCTTCTCTACATAGTCACTCTCCCCCTGCCACCAGTTTTTTTAAGGGGGAGAAAAATCAAATTAAAGTATTTCCCCTCTTTACTGGTACACCATATTAAAAAGTGATATTTTGGGGAGAGGGTTTTTTTGAATGATAAAACCAACTCGATTACTAACTTTCTGGTCTTCACTCCCCTCTTCTCCATTCCTTTGTAAGCTTCACTGCCAGCAAAGAAACATGCTATCATGTAGGAATCTACAAATAGCAGATTTCCTGAATTTCCTTTTGCAAATAGTTTTTCAGTTATTTTAAGGAATCGATGCAAAAGAAGGCTTCTGTCCTGCACAAGGCAGGGAGCAGTGCTGATGTCATAATCACCTCAACCAATGGGAGCACGTTCTTGCCCTGCCAGGGAAATGTGAAACTTAATTTTTGTAACACTACCTAATAATGAGCTGCTTAATGGATTAATACTACTAAATATATTATGTATGATATTTAGGAGACATCCCCATGGTTAAGGATTATTTTACTGCAATTATAAACAATATCTACATTTCCGTCATCCTCCTATATGCAATATACTTAAAATTCTCACCTGACCAATCCCAAAACTTGGGACAGATAAAGATCTTACTTGGTGAACTTCTGTTCTTGTAGGGGGTAGGGCATTTTCTAGGTAGGTTAGGACTCCACTTCTGGGACCAAGAAGGCAGGGCTGAAAAGCCACTTCCTGGGAGGTGGGAATATGTCCTTTCTCTCATGAAGAGTCCCACGAGAAGCTCAGAAGCTATACAATTTCCAGCTTGAGTCAAGCTGTTCTGTCACGGGAGCAGAGTTCATCAACTTGGCCCTTAGAAAGGTTCCCAGTGAACCCTTTCAACACATCAACCTGTGCAAGCAGTAGGCTCCCTGGTTTGAAAATGGTTGCCTCAATAGATACCATGTTCTCTCCAGAAAGCATTTCTATTAACACAGCTACTGGAGGAACCTGGTAGACAGAAATTGTGTAACTTTCTGGTGTGGAAAAAAAGTGAGGGGGGAAATGATAATGGGTCCCTACATCTGCAGTTTCAGTGATGGGCATAGCCTGAGCTTGCTCAAAATGAATCTTTCTAAAGATGCAGAAAAAGAGCTAGCGTGGTGTAGTGGTGCTGGAGTAGGACCGGGGAGACCCGAGTTCAAATCCCCAATCAGCCATGAAACTTGCTGGGTGACTCTGGGCCAGTCACTTCTCTCTCAGCCTAACCTACTTCACAGGCTTGTTGTGAGGAGAAACTTAAGTATGTAGTACACCGCTCTGGGCTCCTTGGAGGAAGAGCGGGATATACAAAAAATGTTTTTTTAAAAAATTCAGTCAAAAAACATTTAAAGGGAGAGATCAGGCATTTGAATAAGCATTCTGAAATATTTCAGACTTATGGTTTTTATTTATTTACTAGTGCATCAAAATGATAAAACAGGTCGCTCACCTGTAACTGATGATCTGGTAGTGATCCGTTGATATCCATTAGAATGGGTTCTGCGCCTACGCGGAAGCCTCTCGGTGTCGAGTTTTACAGCTCCTCTTTGGCGCCTGCGCCCTACCCCACGTGGCTATTTAAGGCGGGAGGAAGTGCAGGCACCTCAGTTCCTTGGAGACCGCCGAAGCAGTCACGTAAGCAGGAAAGTTCTACTATAGCAAGGGAAGTACTACTGCGGAGGAGAGGTTCGGGAGGATCTAATGGATATCAACGGATCACTACCAGATCATCAGTTACAGGTGAGCAACCTGTTTATCTGGTTCGTGATCCGTTGAATCCATTAGGATGGGTGTTTAGTAAGCTCCAAAAGGAGGAGGGAGCAGTAGAGTTATTGCAACACCCTTCTAAGGACACCTCTCCCAAAATTCGCCTCTGCAACAGACCGTAAGTCTATAGCGTAGTGCTTCACAAATGGTTGATCGGAAGACCAAGTAGCGGCCTTACAAATGTCTTGAAACGATATGCCAGACAGATGAGCAGCCGAGGCACCATAAGCTCTTGTGGAAGGCGCCCTGATGGTCTTTGGTGGCTGAACTTTCTGTAAAGAGTATGTCAGACGGATGGCTTTGACAATCCAGTGTGATAGTCTCTGCCTGGACAATGCCTGTCCTATGTTTGCTCCCTTATAGGCGACAAAATAGCCTCCTTGATGAGCAGAAAGGTTTCGTTTTTGAAAGGTAATAGAGAAGCACTCTTTGCACATCCAGGGAATATAGGGCCTTTTCCAACAGAGTGGTCGGTGACTTAAAGAAGGTAGGGAGTACCACGTCTTGATTGATGTGGAAGTCCGACACAATCTTTGGCAAAAACGTGATATCCGGCCGGAGAAGAACTTTATCCGGGTAAAACCAGGCATAAGGGACATCTATGCGAAGGGCTGTGAGTTCACTCACCCTTCGAGCTGTGGTGATAGCCAATAAAAAACCTGTCTTGAGGGATGCCTGATTCACCGTCATGGAACGCATGGGTTCAGTTAGTGCAGAGAGGACCAGCGAGATACTCCATTGCTCAAGAGGTTTTTTGACAGGAGGATACAGATTAGTGAGGCCTTTCAGGAAGCTCTTGCATGAAGGGTGGGAGAACACTGTTTTCCCATCCCAGCCTGGATGCCAAGATGAAAGTGCAGCCAAGTGGACCTTGATTGACACGTTCAATAATTTCTCTGATTTCAGAGAGGTCAAATAAAGTAGGATATTACGGACAGAAGCCGCCTTAGGACAGAAAATATGGTGAGAAGCGTAAATAGCAAATCTTTTCCATTTGCTAGCATAGTTTTTTCTTGTAGACGGTTTGCGCTGATTTAGAATGATTCGCTTCAGCAGTCAATTTTCCACGCTGTTAGTTGCAGGGTGAACACTTCCGGATGTAGAAGGCAACCGTTTTCCTGAATCAGGAGATCTGAACGGTTCGGAAGTCTGTGATAAGTCGAAGCTAGTTTGAGTAGATGTGGAAACCATGCCTGGCGGGGCCACCACAGCATGATCAGGATGCACCTCACATGGCTTGCCAGTAGACGTGCTACAACTCTGCTCACAAGAGGCAAAGGGGGAAACATGTAAGCCCACTGCCCCGACCATTCTATCTGGAATGCATCTCCCAAGGATTGGGGTTCGTGGCCCACTCTTGAGCAGAACAACTTGCATTTTGTGTTCTGCACTGTAGCAAAAAAGTCGACTTCTGGGTGACCCTAGAGTAGGAATATCTTGTGGAGGTATGTGTTGTTCAGTTCCCACTCATGTCGGGTTTCCGTGGAGAATGAACGACTGAGGCCATCCGCCAGTATGTTGTCCGTGCCCTTGTGTGGATGGCTATTGGGGTGATGCTGTTCTTCGATACACCAATGACAGATTTGAATGCTCAGGGCACACAGCGACCTGGAGACCGTTCCACCCTGTCTGTTCAGGTAGGCAATAGCGGTTGTGTTGTCCAAGTGTAATTGTACTACCCATCCCCTTAGCATCGGGAGGAAGGCTTTCATGGCTTGGAAAATTGCCAGTAGCCCCAGGAAGTTTATGTGGAACTGGCGTTGGGTTCAGGTCCAGAGACCTTGTGTTACTGTGGTATTGCAATGACCACCCCAACCCTGCAGCAAAGCATCCGTCGTGACCCACACAGACGGGGCCTGTGTCTGAAACGGTATTCCTCTGAGCAAGTTGAGCCGTCTCATCCACCAAGAGAGGGATCTTAGGACTGGTAGAGGCAGACATAGTTACATTGCTGGGCTGTCTCTGTTTAGGCAAAAGGAGGACAGGAACCACAGCTGAAGCTTCCGCATTTTCAATTGGGTGTAGCGTACGGTTGACTTGCAGGAGGCCATCAGGCCTAACAAATGTATTTGACGTGCTGTTTGGCAGGGATTGTGTTGAAACTCTTGGACCATTAGAGCTATGGTCTGGTAGCGTTCTTCTGGGAAGAACGCCCTCCCCGTATCTACATCCAGTATAGCGCCAATGTAAGATATGGTGGACACTGGGGTCAAATGAGACTTCTTCCAGTTGATTTGTATTCCTAGATCTCAGAGAAGGCCCAACATATATTGAATCTGCAAACATAACTCTTTTTTGTCTCTGTATGTCAGCAGCCAGTCGTCTAGAAAGGGGAAGAGTTTCAGGCCTTTTGTCCTTAAATGAGCCGCCGCCACCACCATACACTTGGTAAATACACGCGGGGCAGTGCAGAGACCGAACGGAAGGACTTGGTATTGTTATACTGACGTTCCTACTGTGAACCTCAGGTACTTTGGGTGGGACGGTCGAATCCCTATATGAAAGTAGGCATCCTTTAAGTTTTTCATCACAAGCCACCGCTCTTGATGTAGCAGCGGTAGGATGTCCTGCAACTGATACCTTTCACATTGATACTCAACTGATACCTTTTCACATCAAGTGAATTCATCAATTGATACCTTTTCACATGTACGAACTTGTTGAGGTGCCTGAGGTCCATGATCGGTCACATCCCGCCATCTCTCTTCGGGATTTGGAAGTAACGGGAGTAAAACCCTTCCTGTAGAACTACCCATTGCACTGGGACTATTGCGCTTTTGCATAGGAGCTCCTTCACTTCTTGCAGTAAAGCTGGAGTTGCTCTTGTAAAGCGAAGGCAGTGGGCATGTCTTGAACTCTATTGCGTAACCTGATGTGACAATCTTTAAGACCCACCAGTCTGATGTTATGTGGCGCCATGCTTGCGTATGACTTGCCAATCTGATGTTGTTGTTGGTTTGTAGAACCAGTCGATTGGTGGTGTAGGCCAGGTGGTCGACCTCCTTATTGTTCTGGGAGGGAGAATAAAGTTGAGATGGATGGTGCGATGGACTGTTCTGTATCTCAGGGTCGTTGTTTGTTGCCCTCCGCCTGTTTCCCACGTTGCGTTGGGGTATATCTACCCTTTTGTTGTCCTGGACGTTTATTAAAAGGCTGGTAATTCTTACAGAAGTCACGGTGTTCCTGTGGCCTGTAAGACGTGTGGGGACGACAGTAGGATTTTTGCTTGTTAGGGTACGAAGTTGATGCCGAAGACGTGAATGTCTTGGCAGTGAATTTTGATTTCTTCATTTTTTCCATTGTTGAATCTGTTTCTTCTGAGAAGAGGCCCTTACCATCGAATGGTAGGCCCTCTATCTTATCTTTCATGTCCTGATGCAGGGATGCGGACTGCAACCAGGCATGATGACGGAGGATAATCGCAGTGGTGATAGACCTAGACTCCGACTCTGCTAGGTGCTTCGCAGTGCTCAATTGTTAACACGTGAGGTCCCCAGCTTTCTGTAACGTTTTCTGGAACCGTACCTTGAGCTCTTCAGGAGATAACTTATCAATGTCCTTCTCTAGATTCTCCCAAATGCAGTAGCTGTATTTAGCCATGCAGGCCGAGTAATTAGCCACTTTGACCAATAGACAAGAGATAGAGTATAACTTCCTCCCCATGACGTCTAATTTTCTGCCTTCTTTGTCCGCAGGGGTGGTGTGTCAACGGCCGGACCTAGTCGTGGTTGCACAGTCAATGACCAACGAGTTTGGGACAGGGTGTTTGAATAGGTAGGTATTATCCTGTTCTTGTACCTTGTAAAGACCCTCCAGCCTCTTAGAAGTTGGTGTGGACGTGCGTGGAATCTGCCAGGCACATTGAGTGGCATTAGAAATGATGGGTAGCAGAGGTAGAGCTACTGGTTGTGCTGACTGAGACCGGGCCATGAAGTTGTAGACTGGGTCATCAATGGTTTTTACTTGTAAGAATAGATCTAATCCCAAGGTTGCCGCCATCTGTTTAACGTGAGAGTGGTACGCCTTTAATTCCTCCGTCGGTGAGAAGTGGGCAGGTATGGCCACGTCAGGCGAGGGATCAGCTTCCACAGTTTCTGTGTCAGACTCAAAATCAGAAGAGCCATGGTGACTGTCATCTGACGCAACCTCAGAGGGAGAGAGGTGTGAGGGAACCCCACCTGGTGATGTTATCATTGGAGGGGGGGTAAAGGTGGGTCCTCTGTTTGGACCGCCACTGCAGCAACCTGTTGTGTAGTTTGTGTAGACCGTGTAGATGTAGATATCAGAGTCTGCGTGGAAGTGCTGGACAGCAACAGTTTTCGTAGAGGAGGGGTACCACCTTTAGGGAGTGGATGGATTCGCAGGGCGGCGGTAGCTCGAGGGATCGTATGTGCAGACATGGCTTGTCGTCAAATTCAATCCTCTTCATAGTCATAGGCCATTCCAGGTGAAGATGCGCCATGTAATGCCGTTTCCTTAGATCGAAAGACCCCATGAGAGAACCCGCAGGTGTGCCATGGGGCCGCAGTGGATAGTTGTGTAGCGGATAGCAATTGTGGTTTAGACTGTGGAGCGTCTTCGTCTGAGCGAGGAAAACCTGGAAATGTAGATGGAGTGTTAGCTGCAGAATCCAACATTGTCAGAAGGGACTGTGTTGTTCCTGGGTCTAAAGCTGTGCCCCCATTATTTGAGAGATCGACTTCCTCTACTGCGAACATCAGGGAAGCCCGGAATCGAGGTGTAACAGTAGTAATATTTGTCAATGTGTTCAATGCCGAGGGCTGGACTCCCTCCCCCGATGTTGAGGGGGACCGTATCGGGGTCGGCGCTGGTTGTAAATCTCGGAGACTTGGTACTGGTAGAGCTGGGGCCAGAGAAGAAAACACTGCTTCAATTGTCGACGTTGATGCTTCCATCGGTGCCGAGATTGATGTCGACGCAATGTTTGGAGCTGTCGAGGTCAAGATTGGCTTCGGCGTCGAGAGTTCAGCTGGATGCGCTGCCGTTGATGCCGAGGCGGTCGATGTCAAGGGCCCAGCGTGTTGAGTCGGCGTCGGTGCTGATGGGGCTGCCGGTGTCGAGGGCTTCGATATCAACACAAGAACCACCTCCTGAACGGACTTCGGCGACAGGGTCAAGCCTGATGTCGACAGCTTCCGCGTTTTTGCGGCGGGTTCTTCAGTAGTCGCCATTTTCTCACCCGACCTTTTTGAGGATTTATGGGTTTTTACGGCGGGCAATGGGGTTTTAGACTGGGTTGAAGCCACGGCCCCCGAGCCATGTGCCTGAGGAGATTTCTTCAACGCAGACGAAGGTGCTGCCAAAACATCTTCGTATATTGCAGCCCTCAAATGGAGTTCTCAATTTCTCCGGGTTTGTTTAGAGAATGATTGGCAAATATTACAGGAGGATGTAATATGTGCCTCACCCAAACAGAGCAAACACAAACTATGTGCATCTTGTGAGGGCAGTTTTGCCTTGCATTTTTCACAACGTTTAAAAGTCTTTTTTCCCTTTGGGGTATCCATAACTACAAGTTAGTCCATTACTCACAAATACGTGGTCGTTAGTCAGTCCAAAGGCAAAGCCAGGTAGTAGTCTGAACAAAGTTTCCAAACCAACACGTTTTAGAGTAGGCAGAAACAGTAAGCAGTCGGGGTCATTCACAGTAAAACAGTCCGATCAGGTGGAAAAGCAGAATCGCAAGGCAGAAGGTTTAACAAGAATTCCAAGGTCAGAAGTCCAGAAAAGCAAGATAGTAGAACTTTTAAAAGATTTGAGGAACCAAAACGAGGAGCCGTAGAAACCAAGTGAACCAATCCCTACGGCAGTCGCAAAGGAACTGAGGTGCCTGCACTTCCTCCCACCTTAAATAGCCATGTGGTCACGTGGGGTGGGGCGCAGGCGCCAAAGAGGAACTGTAAAACTTGACACCAAGAGGCTTTCACGCAGGCGCAGAACCCATTCTAATGGATTCAACGGATCACGAACCAGATCAGAAGATGAAATATTATGTTTCTGTATAATTTGATAAAATCTGCTGAGGAAACAACTCTTGGTAGGAGATTAGTTACTATCAGCTTCAGGAAGTGATATGCCTGGATGATTTATTGTGCTAGAATCATAAGAGCATATGTTAGATTGCAAAATGCTGTCTACTTCCTGAATTTTCCAGTAACTGTTATATCGCTGTTACAGAGAAGCAGACAAGTCCTTCTTGCAGGGCTTTTTACTCCTTTCCTTTGCTCCATTATTATGCTACAGAGTGGGAGTGCACAACTCAAATGCCCTACTGGGCCAGAACCAACCATGACCTTTTATGCAGGGGTAAGAATGTGACCCTGCCCCACACACTGTGGCAGACTTAACACCACCATTATAATCCATATGCTACCAAAGCTCTGAGTCTTGTGAGGGGAGCAGCGGACTTGCTGCTCACCCCCAGCAATGCCCCGTGCTTCACTTGGGGTGGACTTCCCTTCTCCTTGGCAATGGACAGGCACGAGCAGGAAGAGGGAGTTATGTTTCCCTTCAGTGCTTGCTGCCTCCAGATCACATCCAATGGACAGATTAAATTTGGAGCCAGCAAGCAAGCAAGCAAGCAAGCAAGCAAGCAAGCAAGCAAGCAAATGGTGTGCTGCTGAGGAAGGATGCAAGCAGAAGGGAGCAATGTACCCCTTCATTGCTTGCTTCCTCCAGCTTGCACTTGTCCATCACCTGCATTAAGTAGATGATGGACACACATGAACAGGATGAAGAAATGCATCCCTTCCTTGCTCGCTGCCTCCAGATCGCATCTGTCCATCAGATGGGTGCTAGAAGCAGCAAACAAGGAAGTTGCACTTTACTCCCTCCTGCTCATAACCTCCTCCTCCAGCAGCATGCCCCTTCCTTACCTGCTGCCTCCAGCTCAGATCTATCCAGTGGATGAGAACTGGAGGCAGCATGCAATAAAGGGGTACATTACTCCCTCCTGCTCCTAGTTACAAATGCCATTCATCTGCCTTAGGCATGCAATGGACAGGAACAAGCTGTAGGCAGGCAGGGGGAGGTGAGGAAAAAGAAGATGGAAGAGGGGGTGGCAACCGTCGACTCTGGTCCAGTAAGCTGGGCAGCACTGTGTGCGCCTTGCCTCAGGCATCCACTAAACTGAGCCAGCTCTGGTCCTGTGGGTCAGCAAAAGTGGTCCCCATGTGCCAGATCCAACCCATGGGCCCTAAGCTGTCCAGGGTAGCTATAGAGCAATACCTGATCAACAGTTTCTGATCTATAGGATTAGAGACAGGTGTGGTAGGATTCAATGTGTGTTGAATATTCTTTATTTTCAAAAACAAGTCTTTTTTTTTTCTTTTTTCTTTTGGCCATTCTTCATTTATTACTTTATCGAGAGAGGCTTCTGAGAATGTATTAACAGAAACTAGAAATCTTAAGGAAGTTCCCATTCAGTTAAAATCAGTTCTGTCTTCTAGATGTACTTTAAATTCCTGGCAAGGGTACTACCATACACTTCATGGTTGTGAATACACTGTATCAGTTTAGACACTAGAAGTGCAGAGATTTATTAGATTTGGAGTGAGAATCTTGGCTGAAGGTAAATGGATATGACGAAGTAATATGAGATACAGGAATGAGTCCTTAACATCGAATGTGTGCTTTGCACATGGGCCGCTAGGGGCAGGAGGGAGCTGCTACGCTCTCACACCGCAGGCCTCTGCAGTCCCCTGCCATCTCTTTCCCTGAGCCACAACACAGTATAACAACATCACTGCTCCAGCATCGATTACTGCTGGGATGGGCTTGCACCAGAGCAGTGATGTCACCATATTGCACTATGGTCAGCAAAGGGAGGGTTGCCAGCAACGAGAGCAGGAGATGTGGAGGCCAGTGGCAGGTGGGTGGAGGAAGCTGGAGGAGGACAGCAACAGTGATCGGGCCACAGAGGACAGCAACAGGGGGGAGAGCCAGCAGAAACCAGCAGCAGGTGGGCAGGGTGCTGCAGTGGTGGGAAGCAAAAAAATTAAAGTTACGTATGAGATGGGAAGCAGGAGATCCAAAGACATCTGCAGAAGCACTAACAACAGGTGTAGGGGTGTGTGTGCGTGTGCATAAAACATCAAAATGAATTAATGCATAACTGCAGATTCTAATGTTTGTTTCAGTCACATATCATGCAACCAATGTTCAAGTTAGCTTTTTAATTTACATACCTCATTTTCATCACTTTCAGTTTCCTTGATTGCTTCTTCATTACTCTGCTGCCCTGTAAGAATGAGTATACTTGTAATTGTTATAATCTTTATGCTACCTTGTTCTTCACAAATAAGCATGACAAATTTGATAGTATCATATCAGAATATTTCTGCTATAAGATTTCAAAATGTCTGTCAAGTGGGTTTGATGCAGTAAAGTGATTTTTAAAAAACAAAAATAGCAGAAGACAAAGGAGAAAAAAGGATGCTGAACAAGCCTATGCAATTTCTGTTAAATACTTATATGGCAAGACTAAGAGAGAAATACATAATGGTAAGTTCTTGGGTTCTAACACAAAAGCAGCCATTAACAGGGCATTTTTAAGAATCTGTTAAAAAGCCTACTGGACTCACCACATTATGGTAAGTTTGCAATATATAGATAACACTAAAGAGAGATTCCATGGTAGGGATGTGGGGAGGGAGGAAGAAGGGATTCATTTAAGAGGCAGGGAAGGTGCTATCTACCTGCCAGCCCCCACCTTGCCACTTTCCCCCTGCTGATGGTCTGGTAAAGAGTCAGTGTGCTTCCCTGCAGCCACGGTCAGCGATGAGTCAGGCATTTCTGGGGCATCGCTAACCAGGGCTGCAGGGAAGCATGCTGCATCCCCGCGTGCCCACTTTTTACGAGACCGCTGGTGGGGGGGAGCAGTGGGGGGTCTGGCAGGTAGGCAGCGCCTTCCCTGCCCCTTAGATTTTACTCTGCTGATGGTGTGCAGGAGAATTGGGGGCACCTGATGGTTTATATGCCACTCCCACAGTTGTAGTGCTAGATAGCAGAGAGACCAGGAGACCAGTTCCTCCCTGGCAGTTGATGTACACAACTGCTGTTGTGTTGTCTAGCACCACTTGATTTTTCAGAAGAGGTAAGAATGATTTCAGGGCGTGTAACACTGCTAGCAGCTCCAGAACGTCTGTACGTAGGGATTGCTGGCGTAGTGTCCATTTGCCTTGGCCGTGAAAACCCACACCTAGGGGGGCCACATCCTTTTTGGGAGGCATCAATTCTTAGGATCAATAGCATTGGTAGTTCAAAGGGTACACCCAGAGAGAGTGAGTATATTCTGGTCCACCACTGTAGAGAGCGTAGCAGAGGTGGTGGGTCAGCCACATGTTCAGGTGGTTTTAAATTTGGTCTGAACACCGATAGAAACGAGCTTTAGAGTCGGCACATCTTTAGCCTTGCATGTGAAACAGTGGCTGTACAAGAGGCCATCAACCCAGCATGTGCTCTGTTACAGGTTGAGTATGAAGGTGGAGATCAACTGATAATTAACAGCCTCCAATCACAGCACTGCACCCCTCTAACGGCTGGTGTTGGTGTCCACCTCGTGTTTCTTTTTAGAGTGTAAGCCCTTTAGGAGACGGGGAAGCTGCTGCTGCTTCTTCTTCATAAATTGCTTTGAGAACTTTTTTTGAAGAGTGGTATACAAATAGTAGTAGTAAGTAGTAAGTCCTATCCTCTGGGAAGTATGTTCTGTCTTTGTGCCCAATATCGCTCCTATGAATTGAATCTGCTTTTGCGGTTCTAGGTTTGATTTCTTCTAGCTTACTTTGATTCCTAGTTTTACGAGGTAGTCTAGGATGTATCAAACATAAGTGATCAGAGAGTCCTTGTACTCAAGAGGTCACCAACCAGTCATCAAGTGAGAGGAATGTTGAAATGCCCTGTGTCCTCAGGTGCGCTATTATTGCGCTCATGCGTTTTATGAAGGTACGAGGTGCTGTTGGCAACCTGAATAGCAGAACTGTTTACTGGAAGACTCTTAAACACACAGAGAATCTCAGGTATTTTCTGTGTCTTGGGCCTGGACATGGAAATAGGCTTATCTTTGGTCCAGCATCACAAACCATTTTCCCTTTGCTAAAAGAGGAAGAATCCTTGTAAAGATATCATCCTGAATTTTCTCAGTCTCAGTATTTAGTTGTCCTAAATCCATGATGAGACGGAGGCCTCCATTCCGTTTGGGGATCTGGAAATATCTTGAGTAAAAGCCCTTCTCTGAATCCCTCAGAGGACCAGGTTCTATTGACCCTTTTTCAAGCAAGCAAAGAAAAACAGGTTGCTTACCGGTAACTTATGATCTGGAGGTGATCTGTTGTCAGTCATGAGAAATGGGGATAATGTACCTGCGTAGGGACCTTCTGGATGGATTAATTAGCTCCTCACTGGTGCCCCACCCTGCCATGCACATGCTCAGTGTCTTCCTTTACTCAGCAGTAGAGCACAATTTTGATTCAGTTTCTTGCAGAGCACCTGATGTTCAGACGATCCTTGAAGTGTCCAATCAACTGACTATAGAGGTAAGTCATCTTCCAGTTTTACAATGCTGCAGTGGAGAGGTACGGGTGGGTCTCATGACTGACAACAGATCACCTCCAGATCATAAGTTACAGGTAAGCAACCTGTTTATCTGGAAGTGATCCATTATCATGAGGAATGGGTGACTAACCAGCTTCCCCAACACCACCATGGCGGAGGGTGCAGCCATTCCACCCACTACTCTAGGACTCCGAGTACCTCTCTTCCAAATTTGGCTTCAAGAGCCACATGTAGGTCTTTGGCATAATACTTTATGAAAGGCATATGACAATGACAATAACAATGAGGGAGGCTTGGTTGTCGCACACGAGAGACAGGGTCTTCTCTGTTGCTGCCCCCAGACTTTGGAATGCTCTCCCAGTGGTCATTCACTCCTCGGACTCCATCACAGTTTTTAGGAAGCTTGTTAAATCTTGGTTTTTTATCCAGGCCTTTACATGATTGTTTTATTGCTGCTTCTGTGTGTTTTTATCCGTGTACAGTTTTAATTTTTGTATTTTATATATTTTAAATCATATTTGTTTTCATATTTTTAGCTTAATACTTTTAACTGTCATTTTTATTATTTTTTTTAAACTTTTGTAAACAGCCTTGGGATTGTTTTTAATGAAAGGCAGTATATAAATTTAACAATAAATATATGTGTGTGTGTAGTCCAAGTGGCAGCTGCACACAAGTCCTTAAAATGGCGTCCAGATAAGTGAGCAGAAGAAGAAATAGCATACTCTCGCAGAGTGTTCTTTCACCCCCTTTGGAGGTTGCCAGTTCTGTAACTTGTATGTTAAGAAAATCAGTTCAACCAACCAATGAGAGAGCCTCTTCTCGACACCAGCATGCCCTTGTTCTTGCTCTTAAATAATACAAAGAACAGCTTTGTATGCTGAAAGTCTTTTGTCCTTTTCAGGTAATGGAGAAGGTAGTGTCTGACAGCCAATGAATATAAAGCCCATTCCAAGTGCATCTCAGGTTCTTGAAAAAATGATGGAAGTACGATATTTTGGTTCAAGTGGAATCCTGTTACCACCTTAGGTAAGAAAGATGGATCAGAACACATAACCACCTTGTTGGGGAACAACTGCATATATGGTGAATCGGCCCGTAAAGCAGCTATTACACTAACACAACGGGCAGTAGTGATGTACTGTAGTGATGGCAGTAGTGATGAGAAAAGCGATCTTTAGCATCAGATAATACAAGCATGCCTCATGAAACGGCAAAAATGGAGGTTCCATTAGTGAAGCCAGCACTAAAGATAGACTCCACTGCTCAGCCAGGTAGCATATAAGAGGGTAAAGGTTATTGACAGCACGCAGAAACCTTTTGCATCAAGGGTGAGGGAAGGCAGTTCTGCCTTGCCAGCCTCCATGCTTAGCTGAAATAGCAGCAAAGTACACCCGTAAGGATGCATTCAACAGACCAGACTCTTTCAGATTGATAAGGTACAGTAGGACCAGATCCATTTAAGCTCTGAATGGGTCAAATCCACAGTCCTTATTTTAAGAGATAGGACACTTCCATTTACTAGTGTAACTAGTAGAAGGCCTACAACAGCTTAGCAGGATTCTCTTTAATAGCCAACCTTCCATGTCATCAGCCGCAGCATCCGCAGAGCCAGATGCACTGTTCGAACTCCATCTCCTCTTAGCAAATCTGAGCCGAGAGGTAGATGGCAATAGTTGTTCCCCATCAGTCTGAGTAGTGAAGCAAACTGGTTGGCGTGGCCACCATGGCATCACTAAAATAGCTTTTACACCATCCTGCATCAACTTGCCTACAACTATGCTGACCAGGGGTAGTGGAAGGAACATATATAGTAGACCCTCTACTCATACAGAACTTGCGTACATCTATGAATTGCTTGAGGCCTAGGAGGTCCATAATTGCCCTGATCACCCAGCTTCAGGATGAGGAAATAACATGAGTAGAATCCCCTCAGCCGGTCTGTCCACCACACTGGCACTATTGCTCACTTCTCCAATAAAGTTCGTCTTTCTTCCTACAAAGCGAGAGTTGGGGGAGTGATCTTCATGTCCTTGAAATCTGGATATCACTGGTCTGATGTTATCTGGTGCCATGCTGAAGCATGACTGGCTAGTCTGATGACACAGGGTGGGAAAGGAGGTGGTATTACAGGCATGCCACTGATAGACAGTACCTCGGGGTTCAAAACTCTGGCAGGCAAAGATGGTATGTGCGGTGGACAACCCTGGGAATCAAAGGGACTTCTTGGAGGCATATTTTCCAGCACAGAGTCCCTGATTTTTGTTCTTTTATACAAAGCCCTTTTTGTGGTACAGCTTGTACCATTTCCTATTATCTTTACGGCCTTGATACCAGAAGCCAGAATGTTATCGATTGAAGTTCCAGTAGCGGGAAGACCCTTGAGTAGTCGGCGCAGAAGATGAAAAGCTCTTTGCTGTAAACTTTGACTTCCTTAAAGTCTCCATTGTAGCGTCTGTTTCACAAAAGAGACCTTTGCTGTTGAAAGGCAGGTTTTCAATGCGATCTCTCATGTCATTCTGCAAGGTCGAAGAACGTATCCAGGCATGGCACCTGAGAGAGACTGCAGTAGTCATTGTCCTAGATTCAGTTTCTGCTGTTTGGACGTACTTAGCTGCTGTCTGGTGAGTTCAGCCGATTTGTTAAGCATTTCCTCGTATTTAGACATAAAGTCCTCTGGTTTCAGCAAGGACAACTCCTTCTGTAAGGAGTCCCACAGGCAAAAATTGTAACGGGACATACAGGCCACATAATTTGCAATGCAAAGAGACAGGCTTGCAATCAAGTAAATATGACGTCCAGAAACATCCAACTTTCTACCCTCTTTATTGGAAGGGGTTGAATGACGGTGGCCCGATTTAGATGAGACAGCGCAATCTATTACTAACAAGTTCAGAATAGGATGCTTTAAAAAGGTAAGCATTCTCCTCTTTTATGCAGTAAAATGCTTGGAAGTTGGGGTAGAAGTTGGGGTGGATCTTCCCACACTGTCTTAGCCACTTTAGTGATAACTGGTAACACAGGCAAGGTGACAGGTTCAGTTGATTGTACTATGGCCATCATCTTGTAAACGGGGTCCTCAAAGTCTGGAGTAGGATGTTTTGTCTCTAGACATAGAAACCTAGCCATTTACTGCATCATCTTAGTGTATGATTTCAATTCCTCATTAGGTGAGGTGGAAGGTTTTGGGGGTATGTCCAAGGGTGGATCTGAAGGATGCTCCAGAATTCCCCCTTCACCATCAGTGTTCAGCTCCAATGAATCAGTGGAATCATAGAAGTCATCAGACTGTATAGGAACCACCTCTGGAACCAATACTAGGGGACCTGCTAGGCGTGCAGGTGGAGGTGGATGTGCACTATCTCCAGCAGTAGGTGGCATTATTGGACGCTGAGGTAAAGATGGTGCCACAGGTGTGACAGGCACATCAACCAGAAGGGGTGTAGTATGAACACCCTGGCTCACCCCCACGGTCGTCGCAGGCGCAGAACAAGATGGAGGGAGGCAGCAGGCTGAGGAGGCAGCACACATTGTTGTACAGAGACAGGTTGTTGTCGCACAATATGGCCTTGCAGCTTATGCTGCACCTTCCATAATTGAAATTCTGTGAATTCCAGTTGTGTTGCAGGAGACATCATGTGTCTAAAACCACATGCGTGTAGAGGGTCCCTTTGTGGCACAAAAGGCTGCAAAGGGACAAATGTATAAGACGGCCTCCACAGGGTCACAGTGGTGGTAGGTGTCAAAGTGGCTGGCGACGTAGCAGGTCATACCAGTTTGGAAGACGAGAGACCCATGCTGGTTGTAGAACTTGCAAAGGTGTCATAGATGGAGTTTTAGGAGTTGAATCTCCTTCCGCATCAACGTCCAAGCCGCCACTCAGGAACACCTGAAATGTGGAGCCAGAAGGAGTGCTGATGGAAGAGTCCAACATATGCATTAGCAACTTTGCTGTGATCTAATTGAAGAAGGTATCATCAGTATTGTCAAACAGCAGAGAAGACCTCACTGGCGTCCACGCTAGAGATAACATCAGAGGCTTATAGGAATGAGGCGGCACCATTGCCAATGGTGAACTTGGAACATTCCGTTGAGTCGATCCCTGTTCGACATCGGCCAACGATAGCGGCATGCTCGGTATCGGGGTCAGAATCGATGTCAACGTTGACATGACCGTCGATGTCAAAGGAAACATTACAGGGCCAGTGTAGAGTAGAGACATCTTCAATGTTGAAGGTTTGCGTAATGAAGAATCCATCCATATAGACAAATCTTGACAATGAATCGATGTAGGTGAAGGAGTCCTCAATCTCGATGGACATGGAGTCTTCAATTTATGTTTCTTTAGAGGTGAAGAGTCTGTGTAGGAAGAGACTCGATGCCATTTATTTTTCTTATGTCCGGCATCAGAGCTTCTCGGCTTTTTGAAGATGATCTCTTCTATGTTACTCACCAGGATTTTAGACTACACACACAGACCCTGACTCAGACATGGAAACAGTTGATGTCAACTTCGGCGCCGAACCCATACATTTTGATCTTGATGTCAACTCCAGGCTCAGCATCGGTGGATGCAGCGCGTCACCATATAGAGCTACTCTGAGGGACAATGATCAATTTTTCAGTTTGCTTTGAAAGAATTTGCAAATCCTAAAAGTGGCAGGGACATGCTGTTCACCCAAACACAGCAGGCACAGTTCAGGCTCATTAGTAGAAGGCAATTTCACTCTTCATTGAGAGCAACGTTTGAAAGTAGCCTTTTTTCCTCTCTGCTCCCTCCATTCTAACGCTAAAGCTGTAGAATTCCAAACTAAGTCCAATGTCCAGAAACCAAAGAATGGTAAACTCATAGTCCGTAGGTCAAAAAACACAATCAAATCCGATCAAATAAAGCTTTCTTTTCTAATCACTGAGGAGCAGCAACTCAAAGGTCTTGATGCATCAGTGGTCAAAAAGAAACTGAATAAAAATGGTGCCCGACTGCCAAGTAAAAGAAGGCAATGAGCATGTCTACGGCAGGGACGGGCGCCAGAGAGGAGCTAATTAATCCACCCTGAAGGCACAGTATCCTCATTTCTCATGATGACTGATCACTTCCAGATCTTCTTCCTCCAAGGCAGGAGTTGAGTTGGTGTGTTTTACCCCTGGAAAAAACAGGGAGGTTGGTAGATTCTATAGCATAGTCTGTTACAATGCTCAACACCCAGGCATCAGGTGTTATAAGATGCCAGGCATGGGGAAAGAGTGAGAGTTGGATGGGAGAAGGGGATATTACTTGACATACTTCCTGAGTTAAAGCATCAAAAAGTCTGCTTAGACTGGTTTTGGGATTCAACCCTTTGAGGCCGCCTTTGCCGTTGGTTGTATGGCTTTTTGATATTGTATTTGAAAGATTTCCTGAAATCTCTTCTATCAGACTGTTTGTATTGATATTTTCGTCTGCCATAAGTTTTGTACTTTTGTGAGTAAGATGTTGGTTGAGGGCTTGAAATGAATGTTTTTGCTGTCCATCGTGACTTTTTCATCCTTTTCGTGGTCTCATCAGTTTGAGTGCTGAAGAGACCTTCTCCCTCAAATGGTAGATTTTCAGTTTTGTCCTCAAATTCAGATTGAAGGCACATTGATCTAAGCCAGGCGTGTCTTCAAAGGGACACAGCACCTGCGATGGTCTGAGATTCTGTTTCCATTAAGTGCTTTGCTATACTCAGGTACTGCCTGGCAATGTCCATGGAATTATTCAGGGCACTCTTAAATTTCTCACAAAATACCTCAGGGACATCTTTAAGGTCTTCCTTCCGATTGTCCCAGATGGAATGGTGGTACTTCACCATGCAAGCCATGTAGGTGGCTATTTTTATGCATAAGAACAAGGTTGAATATAATCTATATCCCAATAGTCCATTGGTCTAGTTAAGCAGAAGTAGTGAAGAGCAGATTGACGGTACCTTTCTCTCCAGGGAGGAGAGCTGAGGGAGTCTTAGAGACTGGAGCTCTCTCCGAGTTTTCATCATCATCTAGGCCATGTATAGGGAAGCCTCTAAAAGTGCAGCCTGATGGGGTAGTAGTTGTAGAACCCATCAGAAATTCCAAATTTCTCATAGGGGAGATAACCCTCCTTCTACTGGAGTCAGACTCATCTCCATGGGTTGAATGAGCTGGAGAGGCTTCTGGTGAAAAATCTATGGGCTTGGTTTGGGTCACTGAAGTCAAGGCTATCAATGCTGATATCAGTGTAGCTGCTGTAGCCGTCAATGTCGAGCGTGGAGTCCAAGAAGTTGGTAGAGTAGATTTAGTAGTGGCTTTCAGTATCAAAGTGGATGTCTGCTTTGATCCCAATGTTGAGGGTCTCATGGTGCCCAACGTCGAGAGGTTTCACAGTAACTAGTGTAACTTTGAAACTTTGTTGCCCTCTTTGTACTGTGGATGGCAAAAGTGTGTGCTGGGATTTTCCCCGAAGTCGGTGCCAATGTTTAAGCCCCTTCCGACGTGGTCAACATCAATGTCTTGTTGCGGGATGTCGAAGGCCCCAGGCTGAATATACGTGCACACACTCTGCCTTGATACTGCCATGCTGAACAAAACTCATTCTGCACTGAGATGAAAAAAATCAGAGAGAGAACACTGATGCAAACACCCTGATGACCTCTCCCAGCAGTTTCATGTAGATGTTAAACAGCACGGGGGACAAAACTGAGCCTTGAGGGACCCCCAGAGGCCAAGGAAATGAGCAGTTTCCCCAGCACCACCTTCTGGAATTCCCCCTCAAGAAAGGGCTGGAACTACTCAAATGCCCCACTCCCGGACCCTATTCCTGAGAGATGGTCCAGAAGGATACCATGGTCAATGTTATCAAATGTTGCTGAGAGGTCCTGTAGAACCAACAGGGATGCACTCCCTGTCTTGTTCCTGGCATAGGTCATCCACCACGGTGAGCAAGGCAGTTTCAGTCCCAAACCCAGGGCAAAACCCAGCTTAAAAAGGACCTAGATAATCCTTATCACCCAAGACCCTTTGCAGCTGCAGAGACATCACATGCTCTAACATGTTACTTAAGTAAATAAATAAAATAGAACATTTGAAATCAGCCGATAGTTATCAAGGTTGGTGGAATCAAGGGAGGACTTATTTATTTATTTACTTACTTATTTATTTATCAAATTTGTACACCTCCCAAACCTTCGTCTCTGGGAGGTTAACAATAACATAAAACAAGCTAAAACATATACAAGAACTTAAAACAGTTTAACAATTATTTAAAAATCACCCAAAAATTAAAACCTTAAAATTTTAAAGAACTGAAAAAGCTTGGGTGAGGATGTGGGTTTTCAAATGCTTTTTAAAAATTGTCAGAGATGGGGAGGATCATATCTCAGTAGGGAGTACATTCCACAGTCTCAGAGCAGCAATCGAGAAAGCCCGTCCCCATGTGGCCACCAGCTGAGCTGGTGGCTACTGGAGACTGATCTCTCCGGACGACTTCAATGGGCAGTGGGGCTCATAATGAAGAAGACAATCTCTTAGATACCCAGGGGCTAAGACATTTAGGGCTTTATAGTCAAAAGACCCCAAAATACATAAGACTTTCTCAGAGGAGCAAACTGTCTCCAAGTACTGATCGCTATGGCGGTCAGAAAGAAACTGATTGCAGAGACGCCCAATCGCCACTAGAGGCTACTACAGTCACGTGCAACAGGCGGTTGCCGGCGTCACAAGGAGCTAATGAATTCTACCCAAATCTGATCTGCGCAGGCGCAGAACCCACTATTTATGGATGATGGAACCACTATCCAGATCTAGCACTTTGTATTTTGCCCAGAAGCCTATTGGCATCCAGTGCAACTCTATCAGCAAAGGAGTGATGTGGTCTCTCTAAGATGACCCAGAGACCAACCTGGCTGCCACATTCTGTACCAACTGAAGCTTCCGGACTACGTATAAAGGCAGTCCCACATAGAGCACATTGCAAAAGTCAAGTCTAGAGGTTACCAACATATGTACCACTGATTTGAGGTAATTCATCTCAAGAAACGGACGCAGCTGGCATATCAGATAGAAAGCACTCCTGGCCACCTGGATATCAGGGAGAAGTGTGGATCCAGAAGTACGCCCAGCCTGCAAACCTGTTCCTTTTGGGGAAGTGTGACCAAAAATAGAACAGGGAGATCAAAATTGTCTCTGAAACTCTGACCCCGTACAATAAGTACCTCCGTCTTATCTGTATTCAGTCTCAGTTTATTCTCCCTCATCCAGCCCATTACTGCTTCCAGGTAAGCATTTAGGGAGGAAATGCCATCTCCTGAAGAAGATGACAAGAAGTAGATCTGGGTGTCATCAACATAACACCCCGCTTCAAATCCCTTGATGATCTCTCCCAGTGGTTTCATGTAGATGTTAAAGAGCATTGGAGAAAGTATGGAGCCTTGAGGGACACCATACTTAAGCTCAGATTTCGAAGAGCAACAGTCTCCAATTGATACCATTTGAAATCTATCCGAGAGGTAGAAGCGGAACCACTGTAAAACAGTGCCTCCCACCCCCAACACTCTCAGACGTTCTAGAAGGTTACTATGGTTGATAGTATTGAAAGCCGCCGAGAGGTCCAAAAGGACCAACAGAGTCACACTTCCTCTGTCCATTCCCAACTGGTCATACATCAGGCCAACCAAGGCAGTCTCCACCCCATAGCCCGCCCAAAAGCCAGTTTGAAATGGCTCTAGATAATCAGTTTCCTCCAAGACCACCTGGAACTGAGAGGCCACCATCCTCTCAATTACCTTGTGCCCAGCCATGGGAGGTTGGAAACAGGCCTATAGTTGCTCAACTCAGAGGGATCTAATGCAGGCTTCTTTAGAAGAAGTCTAATAATTGCCTCCTTAAGACAAGGAGGCATCCTGCCCTCCCTCAGAGAAGCATTTATGATTTCTACCAGGTCTCTTACAACAGCCTCCCTACTAGATAGAACAAGCCATGTTGGACAAGGGTCAAGAGAAAACAGGTTGCTTACCTGTAACTTATGATCTGGATGTGATCCATTGTAACCATAAGGAATGGGTTCTGCACCTGTGCAGGGACCTCGTGGGCTGATTGATTAGCTCCTCTCGACGCCCCTCCCGCCTGCACGTGCTGTGCTGAGTTCGTTAAGATTGGCGTTTGGGCCGTTTCCTTTTCAGTTTCTCGCAGACCGCCCATAGGGACGATCCACAAGACAATTAGTTTCTCTCCACCAACTGATTCTGCAGCAGGGATGGCTCGGGAGGGACTTATGGCTACAATGCATCACATCCAGATCGTAAGTTACAGGTAAGCAACCTGTTTATCTGGATTGTGATCCATTGTAACAAAAAGGAATGGCTTACCCCCTTATGGAGGTGGGTGCAGATGACCCACAGCATATGCTAACACCCTCTTTAGAACAGTTCCCCCCAAATTTGCTTCTCATGCCATCCTCAAATCTATAGCGTAATGTTTGACGAATGGTAGTTGAGAAGACAACGTGGCCGCCATGCAGGTATCTGACATCTTGATGCCCGATAGATGGGCTGCTGATGCTGCATAAGCTCTTGTAGAGTGGGCACGCACCGTCTTGGGCAGTGTCATCTTTTGACACTTATATGCTTGGAAGACAAGTTCCACTAGCCAGTGCGCTAGGCGTTGGCAAGATATCGGACGGCCCTTACAACGTCCCTTATATGAGATGAAAATTTTTCTAATTTTTTGGAAGTCATGGGTCCGATCCAAATAATATAGAAGAGCCCTCCGCACATCTAGTGTGTGGAGTGCCCTTTCCAAATCTGTCTGCATTCTGGAAGAAGGTAGGCAGGATTATTTCCTGATTCAAATGAAATTCAGTCACCACCTTTGTACGGAAGCGTGGATCAAGCCGCATCACAACTTTGTGAGGATAGAACTTTGTGTAAGGCTTATCCATACGTAGAGTTGTCAATTCGCTTACACGTTTTGCCGACATGACTGCTATCAGGAAAGAAGTCTTCAAGGACAGAAGCTTAATGGGTATTGTTGCCAAAGGCTCAAACGGACGCTCCATAAGAGCTGACAACACCAAAGACAAGCTCCACTGCTCCATAGGGCGACATACAGGTAGATACAAGTTGTTGAGGCCTTTTAGGAAATGCTTACACTCCAGGTGGGAAAAGACAGATGAACCATCCCAGCCTTTATGCTTTGCTGAAATGGCAGCCAAATGCAGCCTAACAGAGACATTGGCCAGGCCCTTTAGCTTAAGCAAAGTTAGGTACATCAAAACCTCGCATGGTGTTGCGCGCAAAGGTTTGAGCCCCCTTTCTCTCATATAAGCTCGATAGCGCTTCCATTTGCAGCGTCATTGCGCCTTGTAGTTTCACGCCTGCTATTTAGTAGGGTTTCTTTCAAAACCCGATTCTCCAGGCAGTCATCTTCAAAGCCTGAACCTCAGGATGCAATACTCTTCCTTGCTCTCTTTGCAACAGGTCCGTTCTATGTGGGAATTTGCGGAAATTGCCCCTCAACAACTGCAGAAGCGGGGCAAACCACGGCTGGTGTGGCCACCAGGGGGTCAGCAGAATGCAGTTCGCCTTGTCCCTTATCACCCACACCACTGTCTGCCCTAACAAAGGCAGCGGTGGAAATAGATACAGTAGACCCACATTCCAGGTGTGTTGAAACGCATCTCCTAGGGAACCCCGGCCTATGCCCACACGAGAGCAGTAGTTGACACACTTTTTGTTGGCAAGAGTTGCAAACAAGTCTCTTGAGGGGACCCCCCAGTCCTTGAATACCTCTCTAAGATATACGGTTTTTATCTCCCACTCGTGCCTTTGGCCATAGTCGGTGATCCTGCTGAGGCTTTCAGCCAAGCAATTGTTCACCCCTCTTATGTGGACTGCCATCGGGTAGACTGGGTGCTGTATGCACCAATCCCATAACTTTTGGGCGAGCAGACACAATGTCAAGGAGACTGTTCCTCCTTGGTGATTGATATAGGCAATTGCTGTCATATTGTCATTGCAGCTGTACAGTCTTCCCTGTGAGCAAAGGCTCAAACGCTTTGAGGGCCAGGAATACCGCCATCAACTCCAAGTAGTTGATGTGCTGTTCAGTCTGCGGTTGTGTCCAAGTCCCCTGGATGCAGTGGCCTAAGCAATGCGCCCCCCATCCTGTTAAGGACGCATCCATTGTCACCTGACACGTGGGAACCCATGCTGCCAATCCCACACCTTGAATTAGATTGCGCTCCTCCATCCACCAGCGTAAACTTTTTAAAACAACTGGTGGCATTGTCAAGCGCAAGTTTTGATTGTCCACATTGGGGCGAAAGTTGTGGAGATATCACAGTTGCAGTGTGCGCATGTGTAACCATGTATACTGCACAGTTGTGGTACATGAGGCCATTAGACCCAGCAGCTTCTGAATCCGTACAGCCGGTTGCGGTAGGGTTTCCATAAATTGCTAGATGAAAGATTTTATCTGGCAAATGCGCTCCAATGGCAAGAACGCTTTCTCCATTTCCAAATCTAGTACTGCTCCGATGAAGCTCACCCGAGTCATCGGGTCGAGATTCGATTTCTTCCAGTTGATGTTGATTCCGAGGTCTTCCAACAGGTGCACCACCTGTTGTATTTGTTGCATCACGAGTTCCCTGCTGGGATTGACCAAGAGCCAATCGTCTAAATACGGATAGACCATCATCCCTTGTGTCCTCAGGTAGGCTATTACAACTGCCACCACCTTAATAAAAACTCTCAGTGCTTTTACTTGTGGTGGTTCCCCTGGATGCCGACATGGAAGTAGGCATCCTTCAAATCTAATGTTGCTGCCCATGTCCCACGAACCAATGGGGCAGGATAGACTGTAGAGTGATCATTCTGAATTTTTGTTATCAGAATCTAACAGTCGAGACCCCTCAAATCCATTATAGCTCGGATCCCGCCATCTCTTTTTGGGATCTGGAAGTAACAGGAATAAAAACCCGTCAGTCTGTTCGTCCACTGCACAGGTGTAATTGCTTGCTTCTCCAGCAACACCTTGACCTCCTCCTGAAGTATTTCCGTGGCCGGCGTGTATGTCAGCCTCGAAAATGGAGGCCTGGTTTCGAATTCCAATGCATATCTTGTCTGCACTATACGAAAGACCCACCGATCTGATGTTATATTGTGCCATGCTTGGGGCATGGCTTGCCAGTTTGATGGTATTTCTGGCAACCACAAGACCGATGGTGGGGGTCCTGGATAGATTGGCTGGTGGCGGTGGAATCGGGCCAACGGTTTGGTTGTAAGGTTTCACAAGGTTGTGCAGTGAATGAACAGTCCCATCAAAAGCTCTGTTTGGAAGTGTCCTTATCCTGTTGTCGTGTTGCTTTCCCTTTTGCCTTTTGGTTATACCCCCTATTGCACTGAGAGGGTCGGTATTGCCTCTTGTAATCTTTCCTGTCCTGAAATCTATTGGGCCTCAGCCGAGAATAAGATCGGCCCTTAGATGTAGAACTGGCCCCACCGGAGGGTGCCATAAAAGTGCGAGCTGTAAATTTCGACTTCTTTAAAGTCTCCATAGACATGTCTGTATCCTCATGGAAAAGTCCCTTTCTATCAGAGATTCCACCCTGTCCTTCATATCTGGTTGGAGAGTAGTGGAACGGAGCCATACATGCCTGCGCATGCCTAATGCTGTAATCATTGTAAGAGACTCCATTTCCGCATGATATTTGAAGGCCCTCAATTGCTGCCTTGTCACTGCCATGGTCCTTTCATAGGTCTTAAACTTCCACTGGAACTCCTCCGGTGTCATAGATGTGGAGTCCTGCAATAGGGCATTCCACAAGAGATGGTTATACCGGGCCATGCAGGCCGCATAGTTGGCAATTCGAATTGCTATACTAGCCGTACTATAAACTTTTCTCCCCATGACATCTATCTTCCTTCCTCCTCTATCCGCAGGCATTGTGTGGCGGACACCACCCTTAGACGTTGAGGCACAGACTACAACTAATGAGTTGGGCACTGGATGGCACAGCAGGTAAGTATTATCTTACTCACTGATTCTGTACAGATTTTCTAAACGTTTAGAAGTCAGGGATGTGACATGCATGACCTCCCACACTGTTTTGGCTGCTTTGCTGATTGCCGGAATAATAGTGAGTGCAACTGGATGGGACGTTCTTGATTTCCCCATCATATTGTATACTGGGTCTACAATATCTGCATCAGGAGATTTTAGATCCATTCCCAATGCCTCCGCTATGTCCCTTATCAGGGCGTGATACGCCTTCAATTCCTGAGTTGGCGAAGTAGAGAGTCTAGGCAAACATCAGAGGGGGGATCTGATCTCCGACTAAAGTCGTTAGATTCTGAGCTAGCCTCCAAGTCATCCCCCATGCTAGCATGACCCGGGGAAGGTGGCGGCTCTGAGGGTGGAGGAGTAGATTCCTCTTGCCACCAGGTTTTTCCGGAATTTGCTTTCCCTGTGGTCGAATCTGTGGCAGCTGTACAGCTGGTTGCTGGGGCTGCATGACTGAAGGTTGAAGTTGCATTGTCGGTAGTTGTGGCACAGCTTCTGGTAGTGCCTGAATAGTAGGCCCCTGAGATTGCAACACAGGCTGTGGAGCAGGAGGTCCTTGCAGGGATTTCCAGCGCAGGTAATCTGCATAGTCCCCGGCAAAGTATGCCAGAAACCGCAGCTGTGGGTAGGTTGCCCTGAAGGTACACCCTGGTGCACCAACACAGAGGGTTCCCCTTGCAACAAGGTTGAAGCCGGAACATGTATCTCTGGTTCCTGAATATGTAGAGGTGCTTAGGATGGAGTCTTAGCAGCCTAACTGGCACCTCCTCATCATGTTCATCATCCAGCCCAGTGCTCAGGAACCCTTGAAAGGTAGATCCAGAGGGAGTACTTGAAGCTGAGTCAAGTAAATCACGTAGTCCTGCACACTGTCCTCCATCCTGCACACCAAAGCCTGGTGTAGAGGGTGACTGAAAGGGGGTCCGGGCTGGAGACAATAGATGAGATAGTCTTCCCCCCGCAGGCACCAGCGTAGACGTCGTAGATCCGTTGTAAGCTTGATCAGACACTGTCAACGTCACTGTCAGCATCGAAAATGCCGTGGTCCATGTCGATGCTGTGGTCAATGTCGATGCTGTTGCCAATGTCAATGCCAATGTTAATGTCGAAGTCGGAGAACAAGCTTTCAATGCCATGGTCAACGTCGAGGCCGAGGCAGACTCATCCAAGTCGCCATCGAAAGCCTGTGCCGATACAGGGGAAGGAGTATGGTGCGCCTTTAACTTCGGCACTTCCAAGCCCCTAGCAGTTAACTTCTGTTGGCGGTCCCGATCTCTGTGTCTTTCCTTTTTTTACTCATCCTTAGTGATGTGCCCGGACTGGTTCGGAGGCCATTCTAAAGGCCTCCAGACCGGTCCGGACATGAGTGATTTGGGTTCGGATAGATTGGGTGGGGGGGTTGCTTTAAGGGTGGGGGAGCGTTTACTTACCCCTCCCGCGCTTTCCAACTGCGGCGGCCGTATTTCTTTTAGCTATGGGGCGGCAGGATATCTCCGAACGTTCGGAGAAGGGGCGGCAGGCAAAGGCTTCTTACAGCCTTTGCAGCAGCAGCAGCAGCTCCGTTCGGAGAAGGGGCGGCAGGCAAAGGCTTCTTACAGCCTTTGGAGCAGCAGCAGCAGCAGCAGCAGCAGCTCCGTTCGGAGAAGGGGCGGCAGGCAAAGGCTTCTTACAGCCTTTGCAGCTACATTGGGGAGGGGGCGGCAGGGGCATTTGACAGAGGAAAGTGGAAACAACAGAACATAAAAAATCTGAGAGCCAACAACGCCGATCGCTTAAAGAGATAAGGGAAGTAAGGGCGCACGCGCAGCCAAGCGGGGAAAGGGGCAGCAGGGAGATATCCTGCCGCCCCATAGCTAAAAGAAATACGGCCGCCGCGGTTGGAAAGCGCGGGAGGGGTAAGTAAATGCTCCCCCACCCTTAAAGGAACCCCCCACCCCAGTGCCGGACCGCAGCTCCGCGGTTCCGTGCACACCCCTACACATCCTTGGGCTTTTTGAAAATAACATCCGTGTTCTTGGTAGCACTGGACAGCGCGGTTTTAGACTGCTTGTGTGCAGTTCTGCTGCTACCGGACTCCAGGGGGCCCGATGCTGACTGAGTGCCCGACATCAAAGGGGAGCCCGTTGAGGCACCCGGCCGAGTGCTCGACATCGAAGGGGAACCGGTTGAAGTACCTGGCCGCAGCATTGGCAGAGGGCCTCATCATACAAAGCCGCCCGGAGGCGCAACGCCCTTTTCTGCCTTGTCTGTTTTGAGTACAAGCAACAATCTTTACAAGCTGCAGTATTGTGCTCTTCCCCCATGCACATCAAGCATGAGTCATGACAATCAGTCGACGGTAGTTTAGCTGGGCATTTCACACATCTTTTAAAGGTTTTCTTTGTCTCCATTTCGATAGCGTGAAAACTAAGGCAAACAATCCTTTCACCAAATCAGATAGTCCGTAAAGCAAACTCAGTCCGGAGTCCGTTCCAAGGTCAAAGGAAAAGAGGCAAACAATCTTTCTAACAAATTTGTCCATCTAGAGTAAAGAGTAATCCGTGTCCAAATCCAAGTTCAAAGCCACCTAATAGTTTAAGGTACTTTACTAACAAGGAGCCACAGCTATGAGGTATGATCGCTAAGGCGGTCAAAGAGAAACTGAAAAGGAAACGCCCCAACCGCCAATCTTAATGAACTCAGCACAGCACGTGCAGGAAGGAGGAACGTCGAGAGGAGGTAATCCATCAGCCCACGAGGTCCCTGCGCAGGTGCAGAACCCATTCCTTATGGTTACAATGGATCACAATCCAGATCAAGTGGTAGGCTTCACCGTTCCGAGCAGCTTCTCCACATCCTCAGGAGTCAAACTGAAACCGATCCAGTCGAACCACATAAGAGGAGTTGCTGGACACCTCCAGTTCAGACATTAACTGAATTAATTAATTAATTGTGGAGTCTCCATCTAAGTCGGCCCGAATCCGAGAGATTTTATCTGCAACACATCACAGCGGGTAACTGATGGCTCCAAATTCTGATTTAACGAGTGGGGGCACATACTAGCCCCCTCACAACCCTGAACAACTCCGCTGAATGTGAACCCGCGGATGCAATACGGGCAAAAAAGAACTGCTTCTTTGCCGCATGTATTGCCTGAGCATAGATCTTTAAATGCCATAATCTGTCGGATTTGAGTCGAGTCTTTCTCCACTTGCGCTCCAGTCACCTACCTTTCTGATTCAGCCCCTGTAGATCTGCCGTATATCAAGGGGCCAGTTCCAGAAAAAGTGAGAAGTGGTTGTAAGCCTAACCTTAACCAGATGGTGGTCCATTCATGGCAATGGAGAAATCACAGGAGTCCCCACCCACGGAACACCACCCTGATCAGAGTAAAAGACCAAATCAAGCGTGTGACCTGCAATGTGCATCGGTCCGGACACCACTTGGGATAGGCCCATAGTTGTCATGGCCGCTATGAACTCCTGAGCTGCCCCAAACAAACTGGTCCTGAAATGAACATTGAAGTCCCCTCATCTGCTCCTCTACAGAATACCCTGGAGGAAGAAGCTGGGACCAGACTGGGCCACTAGCCTCCCCCAACCAAGTCTCAGTGATACACACAAGGTCAGCCCCTTCATCCATAATCAAATCATGGATAAGTTCGGATTTATTTTGGACCGTCCTGGCATTGCAGAGGAGCAAGTAAGGCTATGTGGGTTGTTGGCAGTGCTCCCCGAGGTCACAGAGCTGGCAGGACAGTCAGAAAGGGAAAACAGCTATTAAATTTCTAACTACCCTTCCCCTGGAACGGCCTGCTGACCTGCCAATGTTACTTCTTCTATTCCCCACCACCACCAGAATAGCTGCACCACATTCAATGAAGACAATGAGACACCCCTGTCTCCCCATCTCTAGACGAACCCAGACACATTACAACTACTTCAACCCAATCTCACCAACAGTGAAGTGAGCAAGAATTTTCTGTAGCCATTCAAGTTAGTAAGTCAGCCCCACCCTCAGTCTCACCTCTGAAGGCCTCCCAGAGGCAGCCTGCACTGGCGGCTGCACCACTGGCTGCAGCCCACTCTAATAAAGGCCAAGAACTCAGAAGCCCAATGGGTGTGTCTCACACCCACACCAATCAGGCAGTCTGGCTAGATGCAGAATATATATAAACACAATTAGAGTGAACTCAGCCCCTGATGGCAAACAGGCTGCAGAAAGGAGGACAAGAGCAAAGAAAAAGCCTTGGCCAGACTCCTCCCCACCCAAAGGACAGTGGAGCATAGGAGCCAGATAAGAACTCCTTACCCCACAGTCGTCTTCCAGTCACCTTTCTTTTTAATAGTGATCTTACCACTGCCTCCTTGAGGCTTGGTGGCATCTTGCCCTCCCTTACCAAAACATTAATAATTGGCTCGAACCACCTACCTATTCCTTCCCTGGCAGATTTTACTAGCCATGAAGAGCAAGGGTCCAGAGCACATGTTGCTTCCTGTACACTGCTTGGGACCTTGTCCACTTCTTCAGGTTGCACTAACTGAGAATAATGCACCACAATTGGACTAGAAGGTTGCTGAGGCACATCTCCTGGAACTGCCAAAATCCTGGAGTTCAAATCGGCATGGATGCAAGCAACTTTATCTGCAAAGTAACAAGCAAACTAGTCACAGCAGACTCATGAGGGCCTGTGTAAAGTAGTGACTTTGCCACATGAAACAGTTCTGCTGACCTAAGTAATCCTCTAAAAATATTCCTGATAAGAGTATCAGGTCCAATTGTTCCCTTCTCCCCTCCCCACCAGATTAGCACTGTGGATCAGAACCTATAAGTGAAGAACATTATGCTCCTCTGCTATATTACTGCCAATAGAAAGAAGGAGGGGATCCCAAACTATAAAATAGATTGTCAAAATAAGTACTTACAAAGGAAAACAACATGGAAATAATTCAAACTTCTAATAAAATTAATTAACTACCATTCCAGTGAGCTCAAACAACTGTCTGAATCCTTCCAAGAGAAGCCAGATGAAATGGAGAGGAGAGGAAAAACTGGAGCATAATTTTTGTCAATTCCCACTTAAAATTTAGCATAGATTTAAAAAATCAGACTAAGAAGCACACAACTTCAATTCCTGAAATTTACCATTTTAGAGTGGTCCCACTCAAATTTGCAAATAGAAGCCAAATAGTATAGGCTATTTCCTTAGGTGTAAAGGCAGATCTTAATTTTGTGAGGAATGTAACCAGCTACCTTCTAGAGCAATTATTACTTGAGACCCAGGTAATTCTTCCGGTCCCACAGGAAAAACTTCAGATGTTTTGGTTGCAGCATCACTTGTTCTTAATTGTAGTGGAGATTCATGTTCTTCCAGTATCAAGATGTTAAAGGGTTTACCAGAGGGTACACTCTTAAGTGAAACACTTGTAGAATCCCAGTCTGATTCATCTAAAAAAGTTAGGACATGTTTTAAGATTAACATATTAAATACTATTTATTGTATTCAATGCCATACATACATAATTTACTCAAAAGACTACTGTATATTAATAATCTAATGTATTTTAAGTCAATAAACAGCAAGACCCAGGGCCTGTAGCAGTAGGCAAGAAAACAAACTTTTCTGTGGTTGAAATACTCATTATTCCTATAGTATTAGCACTAGTCTCCTAAAAATATTAATATATATATACTTAAGGGATTCCAGTAAGCAACCTTGTATAAAAGTATCTTGCATTTACCATAGTATCATATGGTATCAAAAGAAACCCAGTCATCTATAAGTTGTGGGTGAGGAGAGCAGTGGAAATGTGAAAAAGCAACACTCTCCATATTCACCAGCTTCTATGATGGGAACTATTTTTCCCTTCCTCTCCACCCCCACCCCACTTTATGGTGGCCTAGTGTACCTTCTGCAGTACTATATTTGTTTTTATAGAGTATTTGTGCTTATGCTTTATCTTCTATGCAAGAGCAAGAAATAGAAATATGAAATAACCTTCAATATCATCAGCATCATCTAAACCAAGTTTTTCCATTAAATCTGTGAGAAGAAAAATAAGACATACGTCAGCTTAAAACATTATACAAAAGGTGTTTCTCTCTATCCCATTGTAGGCTGAGCCGAAGTTGCCAATGAAACAGGGATCCAGGAACACCCCAGACCCTCAAAACACATCAGATGGAAGGGGGCAGGGAAGCTTCAAGTAGTTCCAAGCAGGAAAACAAACCTTGGGTGTGACAACATAAAAAGGGTGATGCTCCAGCAGCTTCTTGGAGCAGACTGTCAATTTTTATGGCCACAGTCCACCCAGAGGGAATTGGCCCCTTCACTACCATAAGGAAGACGGCTTCTTAAAGGGGCCTTGTCCAATTTCTTAAGCACTGGTTTTGGCAGCACTGGCAGGTCCTTAAGGGACTCTTCTGAGTCAGAGGAAAGTGAAAGGGCTGTGACCTTGGTGATCAGGTGAATTGCTTGCTTGGGTTCCCATAGTTATCCTGGTGTGTGTGGAGTACCAGTGGAACGGGTTACATAGCTCCTGGGTAAAAGGTACTTCCCATCCTGTCTCATCCCCTGCATGGTCCACTTCATCCCCAATTAGGAAAGAGGCCCGAAATCCAGAGTCATGATACTCCCACCCTATCGATAATTGATTATAGAAAACATGACCTGATTTTTGCTTTTCTCTGGTCTCTGTCCCCATTACAAGAGGAGTATAAGAACCAACATGATCCACATTTGCTTCAGTGGTCTCTGGCTACAAAGGCAATTCAACAGAGAATGAAATAAAACAGCATAAATATCTGAATTAACAATTCAATGTATTTTCTGCAATATAATTACAGAACAATATTTACCAGCAAGTCATCTGATTTCCCTGGGAAATGAAAAAAGGAAAATTTAAGTTGCTTATTTAATAACCATCTGTTGCAATTTTCAGTTGCTATCTAGTATATTAAACACTTTAGAAACTTGTTTCCTATTTTTGAAATCTCCTTGTGACCTACTAATTAAAAAAAACAGATACAGTTCTATTGATCACAGACTGAACATTGAAAACAAAACAAAAAAACATACTTGAAAAGACTAAGACTGCAAACTTACCTGTGAATAAGCATTACTGAACACACTAAGATTTATTTCTGAGTAAACATATGTAGAATTGCACTATAAGTCTTTGCTAACTGGAGGATTTTAGGAAAGTTGGCCTTTTGAAGAAAGTTTAATTTTCAAATAGAGCATTACAAAACAAAAGGGAAGGAATTGCATATATTTGAAACTATGATCATACATGTTCTACAGTCCTAAGAGAGCTTTTCCTTGCCCAAGAATTAGTAAAATCTTGTAAACAATCATTTTAAGACTATAGCTGAAAACAGAACTAAAGCAGACAGAGTGAAATTTATGATCAACTTACCATTACGGGCTTCTTCTGAAATACTGTGCATATGTGATCTGACTTTAGAAGGAGATGTAGGCAAGAAACCAACACTTGGCTTTCTGGGACTTTCTGAAATACACTAGTGGAAACAATGAAAAACCCCAGATATAAATAATGTTTAAGTTTACCTTTCCTACAGAAAAAAAAATGTGCAACAGAAATGACTTTGCAAATTTATCTTACTACAGAACTCAAAAAGTGTTCAGGTACCTGAGACAATTTCTAAATAGGAACAAAGATATATGACATTTATTCATATTATCTAGAAATTCCTAGCATTTTACTTACAGCTGAAATACATGAACAAGCTTTGTTAAGAAGAATGTTGACTAGGATTATTAACTTAAACTATTAGAAACTGAAAAAACAGGTTGCTTACCTGTAACAGGTGATCTGGTAGTGATCCGTTGAGTCCATAAGTAAATGGGTTCTGCGCCTGCGCCGGCACCTCTCGGGCCAACTAGGTAGCTCCTCGCGACGCCCAACCGCCCACTTGCACGTGCTGCTGCCTGCTAGCTATATAGAGCGGTTGGGCGTCTTCCGTTAGTTCTCTGTGCAGACCGCCTCTTCCGTGCAGCCTGACATCAGACGTTACTCCACTCTTCTGCAGCGGGGTTGGTTCTGGGCGGGTCTTATGGACTCAACGGATCACTACCAGATCACCTGTTACAGGTAAGCAACCTGTTTATCTGGATCGTGATCCGTTGAGCCCATAAGTAAATGGGTGAGTAGTAAGCTAGACCCCCATGGTGGTGGGTGCAGAAGGTCGCCCTCTAAGGCAACACCCTCTTCAAGACAGCTCGCCCATACTCCGCCTGGCGCGCCATGCGCAAGTCCACTGCATAGTGTTTAATAAAAGGCTGCTGGGATGACCACGTAGCAGCCAAGCAGATGTCGTCCATCTTAATGCCTGAAAGATGAGCAGCAGAAGTTGAGTATGCTCTAGTAGAGTGCGCCCGTATAGTTTTGGGCAGTGCTACCCCCTGTAGCTTATATGTCAGCAGGATAAGTTCTACCAACCAGTGTGCTAAACGTTGCCGAGACACTGCCTGCCCCTTAAACTTTCCTTTATAGGCCACAAATAGTTTATTTGTCTTTCTATATTGTCTAGTCACTCTCAAATAGAACAATAAGGACCTACGCACATCTAACGCGTGCAGTGCCTTCTCCAGTGCCGTATGTGGGTCCTTAAAAAAAGTTGGCAGGACTATTTCCTGATTTAAATGGAAGTCCGTAACTATCTTTGTTCGGAAACTTGGGTCTAGTCTCATCACAACTTTATGTGGGTAGAATTGGGTATAAGGCTTATCTACTCTCAAAGCCGTCAATTCACCCACCCTTTTGGCCGTGGTTATAGCTATCAGAAAAGCAGTTTTAAGCGTTAACAATTTCAGGCTAGTACAATGTAGTGGTTCAAAAGGTCCCTCCATCAATGCCGATAGAACCAATGATAGACTCCACTGCTCTAAAGGTTTGCGTAGTGGAGGATACAGATTATTTAGTCCTTTCATGAACCGTTTACATTCAGGATGGGTAAACACCGTTTTTCCATCCCAACCAGGAAGTTTTGAGGACAGTGCCGCCAGATGCACCTTCAACAAAACGTTTGCAAGGCCCTTTACCTTCAGATAGAGCAAAACCTGACGCACTGATGCACGGTGTGCAACAAACTTATTTGCCCTTGCAAACATTACAAATCTTTTCCATTTACATAAGTAGCTGCGTCTCGTTGATTTCTGCCTACTGTTTAACAGGATGGATTTTAAGAGGTTATCCTCCATGCTGTCAGCCTTAGTGTCTGGATTTCTGGGTGCAGTATCATGCCTCCTGATCTCTGGAGAAGATCTGGCACTGGTGGAAGACGGAAATGGTTCCCTCTGCATATGCGGAGCAGCAGAGCAAACCAAGCCTGACGTGGCCACCAAGGGGCTATTAGAATGCAGTCTGACTTGTCCCTCAAGATCTGTGCTAACACCCGATTGAGGAGTGGCATTGGTGGAAACAGGTAAAGCAGCCCCTTGCTCCAATCGTACTGAAATGCGTCTCCTAGAGACCCTACACCCACTCCCGCACGAGAGCAGTATCTCCTGCATTTCTTGTTCTCCTCCGTGGCAAACACATCCACAGATGGTGTCCCCCAGCGATCGAAAACTTGTCTGACACACTCCTGTCTGATTTCCCACTCGTGCCTCTGGCTGGTTTGCGTGCTTCGACTCAAAGCATCCACTAGTTGGTTGTCTATACCTCGAATGTGTATCGCCATCGGGTACATGGCATGCATGATGCACCATTCCCACAATTTTCTCGACAAGGTGCAAAGCGTCGGTGAAACCGTCCCTCCTTGTTTGTTCAGGTAGGCTATAGCTGTAGTGTTGTCCAGGTGGACCTGCACAACAGAGCCTCGTAGTTGAGGTTCAAAGGCCTTTAGAGCCAAAAACACAGCCAACAGTTCCAGGTAGTTGATATGCCTCTGGGCTTGTTGAGGTGTCCACTGTCCCTGAATGCAATCGGGGCCGCAGTGCGCCCCCCACCCCAGCAGCGAAGCATCGGTCGTGACCCATGCTGTTGGAAGCAGAGGACAGAAAGGTACCCCCCCTAAGAGATTTCCCTCGACTAACCACCATTGTAGGGAAACTAGTACCTTCCTGGAAAGGTGCAGTAGCATGTTCTGGCTGTCTATATTGGGTCGGAAAAGGTCCAGGTAGCAACGCTGCAGGGGCCTCATCCGAAGCCTTGTGTAACGAACAATTGTGTTGCACGAGGCCATCAAGCCTAAAAGTCTCTGTACCTTTCTTGCTTTTTGAACAGGATTGGCCAGGAATTGTTCCACCAGAGACTTTATCTGAATGTATCTGTCGCGTGGTAGGAATGCTCGACGTTGTTCCAAGTCCAGAACAGCACCTATGAAGCTCAGCTGCTTCCTGGGAGTTAAATTTGTCTTTTTCCAATTTACGTTGAGACCTAAGTCCTGGAGAAGTTCGAGCATCACTTGTATCTGTGTCTCCAGTAGTTTCCCGTCTTTGCCCACCAGGAGCCAATCGTCTAGATATGGATAGATCACCAGGCCCTGAGTTCGAAGGTGCGCAATTATTACTGCTACTACTTTGGTAAAAACTCTCGGAGCAGTTGACAATCCGAAAGGTAGAACCGCGTACTGATATACTACTTCCCCCACGGTAAATCGAAGGTACTTTCTGTGGTTTTCCTGGATGCCCACATGGAAATATGCGTCCTTCAAATCTAACGTTGCCGCCCACTCCTCCTGATCTAGGAAGGGTAGAATCTCCTGCAACGTTGTCATCCTGAACTTTCGGGCCCAGACAAAGTTGTTCAGTCCCCTCAAGTCCATGATCGCCCAGATCCCGCCATCCCTCTTGGGAATTTGAAAGTAGCGGGAGTAGAACCCAGACAACCTTCTCGCCCACTGCACTGGAACAATTGCACCTTTGTCCAACAATACCTGTATCTCCTCCTCGAGTACTGAGGTCGACCTTGTGAAACGCAGGCCGGAGAATGGTGGAAGAGTGATGAACTCTATCGCATAACCTGTCTCCACAATCCTCAGCACCCACTGGTCTGATGTTATGTTGTGCCATGCTAAAGCATGGCTTACCAGTCTGATGGTTGAGTTGGCAACTACAGGGCCGATGACATTGGTCCTGGCAATTGGTATTAAATGCAGTGGGCTGGCACAGCAATCAAAAGGACTGCTTCGCACCCTCCTTGTTATTCCTAGAGTTTTGATTTTTGTTTTTGTTGGCGTTGTTGTTTCCAAAACCCCTAGGCCGCTGATAGGGCCTATTTTGTCTTCTGAAATCCCTCTTGTCTTGGAATCGGTATGACCGTTGCTCATTGTAGTTGAATGTACGAGGGCCAGCTGCCGTGGTTGGTACCATAAAGGTCTTGGCCGTAAACCTTGATTTTTTTAATGTCTCCATGGTTGCATCTGTGCTTTCATGGAAGAGTCCCTTCCCATCAAAGGCCAGATTTTCTACTCTGTCCTTCATATCCAGCTGGAGAGAAGTTGCGCGCAGCCAAGCATGACGCCTCATCGTGACAGCAGTCACCATGGCCCTTGACTCTGTCTCCGCCAAATGTTTAAACGTACTTAGCTGTTGCTTTGTCACAGATGTTGTTTTCTCAAATACTTCATGGAGCTTTATTTGCAGCTGCTCTGGAGACATTGAAGTAGAATCATGAAGTAAGTTGTCCCACATCAGATGGGTGTACCGAGCCATACAGGCTGCATAATTAGCAATTCTGATAGCCAGGCTCGATGTGGCGTATATTCTTCTCCCTAAAACATCTATTTTTCTTCCTTCCTTGTCTGTTGGCGTTGTATGGCAGCGGCTGCCCTTTGATGTTGATGCGCAATCCACCACCATAGAGTTTGGGTCCGGATGGTGTATCAGGTATTTCTCCTCCCCTTCATGGACCCTATATAAGTTCTCTATACGTTTAGACGTAGGATTTGCTGTCTGGACACTGTCCCAAGCTGTCTTAGCTGCCTTTGCGATGGCAGGGATTATTGGTAGGGAGACTGGGTGAGACGACTTACATTGGAACATCATGTTGTACACCGGGTCAGTAGACTCTGTTTCGGGGAGTTGCAGGTCCAAACCCAATGCTTCAGCCATTTCTCTAATCAGGGAATGGTATGCCTTGAGTTCCTCTGTAGGGGATCTTGAAAGACATGGTAGGACCTCAGAAGGAGGCTCCACCTGTCGACTGCCTTGATCAGAATCTGAGTATTCTGATTCAAAGTCTTGGTGTGTTGAAGCAGGAGACGAACCCCTGGACGATGGGCTTGGCGGAGGTGGGGTGCTTTTCCTTTTCCGTTTTCCAGCAGGTTTCTCTTGCAAAGGTAGCGTAGCCTGGGGTTGTGTTTCTAAATATGCAGCTGCTCTCTCTATAGGTTGGTGCGGCTGCATAGCCTTCCATCTCAGGTAGTCTGTGAAATCGTGTGGCAAAGAATGTCTAAAACCACAAGTGTGTGCAGGCTGCGTGGCAGGGTGGCGTATGCTCCCATCAGCTATACCCGCCAATGGCTGCACCACCGCCAGTGGTGATTGGAGTAAGCTCTCAGCTGCTGCCCTAGGAGAAAGAGATGGGGTCTTAGGTGGCAGGAGCCCTTCATTTTCTTCCTCTCCATCATCTTCTCTATCCAACCCCCCACTCAGGAAACCATGAAATGTGGATTCCGCTGGGGTGTTTGGGCCAGACTCCATCAAACTTCTAAGAGCAGAAGTCGCACTACGGTCTGAACGCTGGCCACTCAATTGCTGTGGTGTTGATGGCGATTGTTGTGGGGTACGAGCAGGTGACAGGGAACGGTGTCTTTGAGGCTGAGAATGCTCTCTCGGTATCGAGGTAAGTTTCGATGTCGAGGATTCACGGCTCTTTGCTGTTTTCGACGTCGAGGACTTCGATCTCGACGACTTCGATGCCGAGGACTTCGATGCCGAGGACTTCGATGTCGAGGGATCCATTACCCGCTCTCTGCTCGATGTCGAGGGCTTTGGTACCGATGATCTCGATGTCGAAGGAAGGGTCGATGCTGACAGACCTCTCCTGCTCCCCTCTGCCGGGCTAGATGTTCGAGGTTCAGCACTCCACTCGTTCTCCGAGCCCTGCGCCGATGAAGGCGATGGGGTCGTATGTTTGCGATTCTCTCCAGCCACAGTCTCTGGCGCGTCTTGCCGGCACCTTTTCTCACGGCGTCTTTGGTCACTAGAGGAGACCTCCAATGGCCTCTTAAAAGTAGGATCAGTGGACACGGTTTTAGACTGCATAGAAGCAGCTCCGTGTCCCTCCGCACCTAATGCTGCTTTCGATGTCGAAGGCACTTCTGGGCGAGGCGTAGAAGGGCGCAGCGCGTCCTCATATAAAGCCGCCCTCAGACGCAGTGCCCGGTTCGTCCTGGTTTGCTTAGAGAAGGCACAACAGATCTTACAGGCAGCCGTATTGTGTTCTTCTCCCAGGCATATGAGGCAGAGGTCGTGGTGATCAGTGGAGGGTAATTTAGCCCTACACTTCTCGCAGCGCTTAAAGGTAGTCTTCATCTCCATTTTCCGTTTCCAGTCCAGTTCATACACAAAATATCCGTCCAATCTTTCGTCAAAGTTATACCGCTAAGAAGTTATCACGTCCAAAGTACAGTCCAGAGTCAAAATTACCAGAAAAACAGTCCTAAAGTATGCCTAAGCACTAGTAATCACAATAGTTTCTGCTACCGAGGAGCCCAAGCGAGGTCTGAACGCTGTGGCGGTCAAACAGAAACTAACAGAAGACGCCCAACCGCTCTATATAGCTAGCAGGCAGCAGCACGTGCAAGTGGGCGGTTGGGCGTCACGAGGAGCTACCTAGTCGGCCCGAGAGGTGCCTGCGCAGGCGCAGAACCCATTTACTTATGGGCTCAACGGATCACGATCCAGATCTATTAGAACTGTGCGACAAGTTGTACAAATTACTCCAGCAATGTTTGCCTTTCTCTCTCTCAAGATGATTGCTTACAAGCATCCATACTGTGCATGGATGTCTCTGTTCCCATTTCACAAACCTACTAGGACTCTCTAAGCACCTGGTTAGATTAAAAAATGGCTCTGTATTCCAAAAAATAGGAAATGGTGCACATCTAAAAAAAAGCAATGCTACAAAAATTATGAATTGTGACCCAAGATGCCCTTCCTCATACAAAAAGTGGGTAGCATCCAGGCCTTTAGCAAAGAGGTGCTCTGTTGGTGAAAGCTCCTTCCATTTATGAAGAATTTCACTCACACAAAGATCTCTTCCATTTGCACAACTTTCCTTCCATGCACAAAAGGAGCTTCTTACAATGATGCACTGTTGTTACCCTTTGGCTTACCTCACTGAAGGACTATTTGCTCAAGAAAGGCAACACCAAATCAGGGATGTTCACCTGTTTGAACAGCTTTGTTCACAGAAATACACTGTAATTCATGTCATTAAACCTGTCATCCGTGAGAACCTTAAAAACCTGCAACTTATGGACAAAGTGAACTGGCAGAGTATGCCTAACCCTGCAGCATATCATCCTCATTATTGTGACAGAGAATTTCATATACAACAGAGCAGCTATGCTTTGAAACGAACACATTTTTATTAGCCTACTTTCCTTAAGGAAAGCAAGCTTATGAGATCACCTGGCATTCTGCGTGTGTGTCTGTGCGTGCCTATCAACTCTGCAAATGCCTGGACCAATATGAACCAAACTAGGTACAGTTGAAGGGACACATAGGGATGCCTCAATGGTGCAGTTTGTGATAATGTCATCCACTCAAATTCAAGGTGGCGGATGCATGAATATTTGAGGCGCAAGTGGGTTAGGCCCCTAAAGCCTATGGCAATACCCATTTCAAAATACTTATCCCAAAATACTTATCCCTGCTAACTTAGCAAAGAGGCACCTTTTAACGTGGTGATTCTCTTTTATTTAGCAGGGGGAAAGTAACTGGCTCTATCCACCCCCAGCACAGTACCTCCAGTGACTGTTGCTGTTGTCTATCTTATGTTTCTTTTTAGACTGTGAACCCTTTGGGGACAGGGGTCCATCTTATTTATGTATTACTTCCCTGAGCCATTTTTAGAAGGGTGGTGTAGAAATTGAATGAATGAATGAATGAATGAATGAATGAATGAATGAATGAATAAATAAATAAATAAAACCTGCCAGGTCAGCAGTGTGTAAGTCAATACCATAATGCTTTATGAACGGCTGCTGTAACAACCATGTAGCAGCTGTGCAGATGTCTATCATGTGTAATTCCAGGTTCGAATTTTTCCGGTTGATGTTGATGCCCAGATCTCTCAGCACCTATAATACAGAGCGGATCTGCAAACGTAACTTGTCATCATTGTGCATCAGGAGCCAGTCATCTAAAAATGGGAAAACCACAACTCCTTCTGTCCGTAAGTAAGCCACGACTACTGCCATGACCTTTGTGAATACATTGGGATTGCTGACAGCCCAAAGAGGAGCACAGTGTATTTGTACACTGCATCTCCCACCGTAAACCACAGGTATTTGCGATGGTTCTCTTGTATTCCTTTATGGAAGTATGCATCCTTCAAGTCTAACATTGCCACCCACTCTTCCTTGCACAGAAGAGGTAGTATTTCTTGCAACATCATCATTCTGAACTTGCTTGTCCACACAAACCAATTGAGGCCCTGAAGGTCCATAACTGACTAAAATCCTTCATCCCACTTGGGGATTTGAAAATAATGGGAATAAAATCCTTACATCCTCTCCTTCCACTGTACAGAGACGATCACCTCTTTCTCCAACACCATCTGCACCTCCTCCAGCAATACCAAGGTTGCTCTTATGTATCTCATTCTTGAGAACGGGGGCATATTCTTGAACTCTATAGCGTAGCCAGTCTCAATAATTCTGAGCACCCACTGGTCTGATGGTATGTGGTACCATGCTTGGGCATGGCTTGCCACCTTGATGGAAATGATGGCAGCTACAAAGCAGATGTTGTGTGCTTTGGCAGGTGGTTATTGGTGTTGTTTTGATTGCAGTGGACAGTTGTGCAGATCAAAGAGTCTGCTTGCTTTGGTCCTTAGGAGGCCTGGTGTTCTGGCCTTTTGGCCGCTGTCCAAAGCCCTTATTTCTTTGGTATGGCCTGAATTATTGCTGGAAATCCTTCTGGTCCTGCTGTCTGTAATTGGCTTGTTGTCTCCCATATGGGCGATAGCACAATGTTGCATGGGTTGCCAAAGGTGTACTCATAAAAGTCTTAGCCGTATAGACTTTGCTTGGATAAACAACAGCATATCTTGCATGCTGCCTGGTTATGCTGCTCTCCTAAGCAGAGCAAACAAATGTCATGATACTCAGTCAAAGACATTTCCAGACAATCCACACAATGCTTAAACGTATTCTTGATATCCATCGCTGGGGGTTGGGGGGTTGGGCAAGATGGCGACCTGAGCGAAAGCAATATACCAATTGGCTTTCTCATCTCTCAAGTTCTTCATTAATCAAGCTGTAAGAGTTTGGAAAACAGAAGAAAGGAGCTAATTCAAGGTTGTGAGGGCTGCCTGGCATCTTTGATCTTCTGTGGGGGGTGGGGGTTGTATTGACGTTGGGCGATCTCGCTTTGAATTTTTTTTCCCTTAGCATTTCCAGCTGCCTGTACACGGCTTGAGAAGAATGCAACACAGAGCTTTTTTTAAAGTCAGCCTACCCCTGCCCCCACTTCTGTACATATTTGTATACATATTTGTCTTATTATTTGATAATAAATTTGATAACCTTCGGGCTGAGGTTACGAGATTTGATACACTTTCTTTGAAAATTGTGGATCATGACCAACTTGCCTTCCAAGTACCTCAAATACAAGAGGAGCTGACAGCAGAAAAATCATTATGGGAAGTGGATATTAGATGGCTAGAAAATCATGTTGAGATTTTGGAATCCAAAGAACATGCCTCTAATCTAAAAATTAGGGGATTAACGGAGCAATTTGGCAAGGGAGGCCTCCAGACAGCATTTGAGTCCTTACTATTGGAATATCTTGGGCACAGTACGGAGGAACATCTCAATATTCAGGAAGTTTATAGAGTGAATTCAAGATTTGCCCGAGAAAGGAAGGTACTCAGAGATATTTTTGTTAAATTTTACAGTAAAAGTACAAAAGAACAGAACCTTCAGGCCCAAAGGAGTTCTCCTCTCAAATATGACAATACAAGACTACAAGTTCTCCCTGATGTTCCAGTTGATATTTTAAGGAAACAAAGAGAATTACGATTCCTTACAACAGTGCTTCAAGAAAGCAACATCACCTACAGGTGGCAAATTCCTTTCTGTCTGGAAGTTTTTATGGATCAAGGAAAATCACAGATATTCGTTCCCTCGGATGCGGCACATTCTCTGGAATCATTACGTGCTACTGAAACATCGGCTGACCCGAATCAGACAGCTGATGACAACTTATCAGAGGAACAAAGACAAGACCAGGCCTCTGCTTTCTAGTTGAGAGACCAGAAGATTCGTAAGGAAACTCCAAGATGTTGAATTTTAAAAAAATAATGGTCTAAACACCCCATTCAAGAGGAATTTTTTTTTAATTGAAGAAAGAAAAGCTGATATAATTTGTCTTCAAGAAACACATATTAAATCTAATAACAGTATCTTATTGGATTGTAAAGCCTTGGGCCATTGCTATGCAGCTTCGGGAGCAAAAAAGAAAGAAAAAAAGAATGGAGTTGCAATTTATGTTAAAAATCTGAAGTGGATCTTGGAAAAACAACTGCATGATGATTTAGGACGTTATATCATCCTTCAGTTTCAAACACCTCAGCTAACTAAAATTACAATTGCTTCAGTTTACACTCCGAATGACAATAAAGCCCAATTTTATCAACACTTTTTTCAGTCCATGTTGGAGGTATCCGAGCGAGAGATTTTTATATTAGGTTATTGGAATGCAGTCCTTTCCCCAATTCTGGACAAAACTGGCCAACGTAAGAACTATGGCAAGTTGCCCCAAAATGTTTCTGAATACATGAATTTGTTATCTATAGAAGATGTATGGCGACATAAAGATCCCTTGGAAAGAGGTTTCACTTATTTTTTCTCAACCTCATCAAATGTATGCTATAATTGATATGTGCATGGCTTCAAAAATTGGTATTACCAAAAATATCTGAGACTGATATAGCCCCACTTACCTATGCAGACCATAATCCATTGGTAATAAAGCTTCATCATCCCAATATAGGATTGAAAAGATGGAGATTAAATGATCTTCTTTTACAACAAGAAAAGTTTGTTTTGAAATGCAAAGAATTGTCATGCTTCTTTCAGAGAAATATGACTCCTTATGTTTCTATTTACTCTGTATGGGATTCAAGCAAAGCTTTCAAAAAGGGGAATTTTTATTTCTGAGTCTTCAAAGAGGAAAAAAGAATCACAAAAACAAAAGGATCTGATTTTTAAAGAATTAAACCGTCTTGAGGCTGTGCATAAAGAGGATCCGTCAAAAGATGTTTGGCAAAATATAAGGGAACTTCGCAAGCAGATGGACCTTACAGAATCATACAAGATTCAAGAAACATACAGGAATATGATTTATACAAAACAAAGATATTTTGAGAAAGGTAATAAACCGGACAAGTTATTAGTCTACCAGCTTAGAAAGGAACAGGAAAAGAGAACTATAACTTTGATATGGAATGGCGAAGAGTTTGTTTCCACTACTGATGAAATGACTGATCAATATGTTGAATATTATTCTAAATTGTACACGGGGGGGGGGGAATCCTGAAAAAATGACACATTTTTGGGAGGTGGGGGATATTCATACATTTTCATTTTCGGATGAGCGGAAGGATTGCCTGAATAAACAAATCTGAGTGAGAAATCAAATCTGCAATAAAAAGTCTTAATAATAATACGCCAGGTTTGGATGGGCTGACTGCGATGTACTATGAGCAACTTCAAGAAATATTATCCGGTCCATTAAAGGAAGTAATGAATACGATACTAACTCAATATGTTTTACCACCCTCTTGGCAAGAAGCATTCATTTCTTTAATTCATAAAGAAGGTAAAGATCCTACTCGGCTGGAATCATACCGACTTATATCTCTGCTGAACATGGATTACAAAATTTTTACTACAATTCTGGTAGCAAAGCTAAGAGGTTTTCTCTCTAAAATAATTCATTCAGACCAGACGAGATTTATCCCCAAGTGATTTATGAAAGACAATGTTAGATTTGTGTTGAACACATTGGATAATATAACTAGTACACAGACAAAAGCGGCAATGATCTTCTTAGATGCTGAAAAAAGCCTTTGACAACTTGGACTGGTCTTTCCTATTTGCGGTTTTAGAAAAAATGAATTGTGGCTCTAATTTTCTATCTTGGATCCAAGCTATTTATCAGCAACAATCAGCCAGGATAATAGTAAATGAGTCTCTTTCTCAAAAATGTATTATCAATAAAGGCACCAGGCAAGGATGTCCCCTTTCTCCATTGCTTTTCAAATTGGCTTTAGAACCCTTGGCAGCGAAAATTTGACAGGAACAAAAAATCCATGGTAATTCTATGGCAGGGGTGCGGAACCTTGGCACTCCAGCTGTTGTTGAACTACAACTCCCATCATCCCCAGCCACAATGGCTGGGGATGATGGGAGTTGTAGTTCAACAACAGCTGGAATGCCAAGGTTCCCCACCCCTGTTCTATGGGAAACCAAGAACATAACTTAAAACTTTATGCAGATGATGTGCTTTTTACTATTACACAAAAGATTCTCTTGACATATTGACGACACATATTTCACAGTATGGTGCTGTCTCAGGTTACAGGATTAACAGTAACAAAACTCAGGTTATTACCTGGAACCTCACCAATATGGAATTGGACTATTTTCATGCTGTTTCTGGATTCCATATTACTAAGAAACCAATTAAATACTTTGGGATTAATCTAACTAAGAATAATAAAGACTTATTTAAAAACAATTATTCCCAAACTTGGAAGCTTATTTTGGCAGATTTGGATAGATGGAAAAAGTTAAATTTCTCTTGGCTTGGAAGAATATCTTTGACAAAAATGAATATATTGCCGAGGATGAGTTTTCTCTTTCAGATGATTCTGATGAAAGATAGAAGACATTGAAATTGTGGCAGAGTCAGTTAAATGCATTTATTTGGAACTATAAAAAGCCTAGAATTAAATTTAACGTAATGCAAGATTTAAAAGAGAGATATGGCTAAGCTGTTCCTAACTTGAAGCTTTATTATTATGCCAGCTGTTTGACTTGGATCTCTAATTGGATTAAATTCCCTCATGGTCGTTTCAGCGGTATGGAATGTCTTGGTCTCTCCTTCAAAGCAAATTCATTCAAAAATGGAGCAAATTTTGGAAATTAAATTTCCATTTCTGCCAGAACTTTTCCTTTTAAATATGACTAGGCCCTATATTCCTACCAAGTTTAATGAATTATCTTTATATATGATTACTGCCACTAGGATTCTCTATGCTACTAACTGGCATATTTCGAATATCTCATATTTAGATGATTGGTTTCTTAAACTATGGGACGATGCCTCTATTTCTAAAGTCACTGCTTATATGAATAATACCTTTATAGAGTCATTTATGCTGGTTTGGGAACATTTTATTAACTTTAATATTCGACAAGGTCATAATTTATCTTCGAGATCAGGGTTTTATTTGTAGTTTGTTTGGTACATCCACTGTAATTATTATTGAACTTCGGGCAGTGGAAAGTGTAAAAAAAATTTCTTCTTCTTCATTCTCTCTCATCTCTGATTTGCTATATAGTTTTAATTTTGTCTTATGTTTCAAGACATGTAACTATGTTTTACTCTGTTTTTTATTATTTTAATAAACTTATTAAAAATATTTTTTTAAAAATAGATATCCATCGCCATTAAAGGCATGCGCTGAGGTTGCAGCCTTGGAGTGAAAAACCGAATATAGTTCCGAAAATACCAATAACCAGTCCGTAACACGTAAGAATAGTCAAATACAGTCCAAAGTCAGGAGCCAGCAACGAGCTGTTGATGCTTTGACAGACAAATGAAAACTAAGAAAATGGCGCCCCCAACTGCCAATTTCAATGGAAGCATGGAGCACATGCAGGGCAGAGTGGGTGTCACAAGGAACTAGTCAATCTACCCACAAGGTCCCTATGCAGGCACATAACCCATTCTATATTAATGCAATGGATCACAATCCAGATTGATGAAGTAATTAATGTCCCCAATCAATGAGTTAAGATTGCTGAACAAAGTAATGGATCCAAATCAGTGGGGGGAGGGGGAGGAACCAAGGCTTGTGGGGGAGGCCGCCCAGCTGCCAGAACAGGGAGAGGGTGCTTGCGCCTCACCAGGAGAGGCCACCAAAAGGCCCTCGCGGTCTACATAGCAGGGGATGGTAGTTCAGTGGGTCAGCCCAGTGCTGCACTCAAAGGGAGAGGCTACAAGAGGCCCTCACGACACCTTGGCCCAAATGAGAGGCCCAAGAAAGCGATCACTGGCTCCTGGGCCAGGTAAGCCAAGGCCATGCAACAGTGGAATTGCTCAAACCATAGGGGCTCAAAGCCCTGCTACTGCTGTGCCGCCACCGCAGCTACTGCTCCGCTACCCACTCACAAGCAGTAAATCAATGGTCCTCCAAGCCCTGTTGCTGCAACTCGCCCCTTCCCTCCCTGTGGTTGTCGTGCAGCGACCCTTGGGAGCAATCTTCCCCTTGCTGTGCTGCAGTGACTGGGTAGAATGGAGTTAGGCTGGTGGTGTAACCGACCCACACCCTTCCCTGACTGGACGATCCTGGCCACGTATGGGGGAAGGCAAGATGGCAGAACCATGCCTGCCTTACGTGCCATAGGTACAACCCTGCCCCATCATGCTGGCGGGGATTGGCAATGTGCCTGCATGGACAAGTTGAACGTGAGCCAGTAGTGTGATGCAAATGTTTAAAAAGCGAATGCTTCTTAGGCTGCATTAACAGAAGCATTGTGTCCAGATCATGAGAATTAATCATCCACTCTATTCTGCAGTAGTCAAACCTCACTTGGAATAGTGGTTGACATCCAGAGCAACAAACTGCTTGCATAACGAGCAAGTCTGTGGTAGTTCAAGGTTCGCTAAGTTACACTAAAAATGAGGGTTGCAGAAAAGCATTATAACACTGTTGATCAGGAACTGCCATTGAAATAAATGAGACGTACCACAGTTACACAATGCAGGCATGCTTACGATAACACAATAGTAATCTGGCATGCAAGTTCCAGATTTAGCACTACTAGCTACAGCAACAGTTCTGTGTTAGCATTAAGTCCTTATGCAAATGGTTCGTTGCTTTGGATGTCAATTCTGGTCCCTGCAGTTTAAGGAGGATGCTGATAAACTGGAACAGGTTCACAGAAGTTCAGCCAAGATGCTGAGGGGTCTGGAAACCAAGTCCCATGAGGAATGGTTGAAGGAGCTGGATACAGTATGTTTAGCCTGTAGAAGAGAAGACTAAGGGGAGATATGAGGGCTGTTACACAGAAGGAGCAGATATGTTGCTTCTGAGGGATGCACTAGGATCAATGGGTTGAAATTGCAAGGAAGCAGACTTAAGGCACAATCGATGTTGGTAAGACGTTCTTTAATATAAGAGCTGTTCAATAGGGGAACAGTTGATCTCATGCAATGGTGGTTTTTCCTTCACTGGAGGTTTTCAAGCAGAGGCTGAACAGCCATTTGTAAGGGATGCTGAATTAAGATCTCCAAAAATGTATTTAGTTTTTTAACTTGAACTCAATTATAATTAACATCACTAAGATATATATTTAAACATAGTGTAAGATATTTGTTTTACTACTTTTACATGATCCTACAATAACTGCATCTGGATTCACAATTCTAACTGATCATATTTTGAACCCTGGAAGTATTTCCCCCAAGAGAAATATGGTCACTCAATCCCATACCTACAGATGCCACAAGATAGTCAACTCTTTCATTTTAAAGGCACACCTAAATGATAATAATGAAGCACAGTACTAAAAGCAGCAGTGTTCACTTTGAAGCCCACATATGTAGCGAGCTTAAAGGAACATACCTCTGAATCCCATGGAGATTCTGTATCTTTATCATCCTCTTCTTCATCTGCTTCTGATGCCAATGCAGCTGCAAAATAAAAGATCAACTAACTTTTCTTTAGAAAATATTCAACATTCATTTTCCAACTGAAAGACTGATTGCAAAGAAGGTTATAAGGCAGCTTTAAAAGCAGCTTTTCAAAGGCCACTGCCCCCCATTCTCCCAATCATGTCTCTGCTACTTTGCAACTTCTCACTTATTCCTCAAACCTGTTAGACAACTTGAAAAGAGTTCATTCAGGTCATCCCTCCCCTTCCCAAATGCAAAGGACAAGCAATATGTTGAGGCTTAGAAGAAAAGGAGAAATCAGCTTGCATACACTCATACCAGCACAACCCTCTGCTGAGCAGCACCAAGATTCACTACTTGAACAATTGGCTTGGGGCCAGGCACGGAGCCAGTCAAGTGGCAGCCTGTGCCCAGCCCTGCTAGGCGGCCTCATCCAATATGCCTATGCGTGTAATGTCACGCGCACAAGGGCGTGGCTCAAGCTCCAGAGGAGCCCAGAGCGAACTCCCCGCTCCCTCGCACCGAGAGCCTCCCCCCACCCACGCCTGGGCCGCCGAGAGCCTGGGCGAACTCTTTGCCAATTATTTCACGCAGCTCCGACTGCCCGATAGAACGTTTTCCCCTTCCTCTCCCTCTCTGGAGGAAGAGAAAGGGGAAAACATCCTATCAGGCAGCCAACACTGCCTGAAATGATGAGCTGAGATATCGTTCAGGCTCCCGGCAGCCCAGGCCACGCCCCCTTGTTGCATGCAAAGGGGGCATGGCCTGGGCTGCCGAGAGCCCGAATGATCTCTCCCCTCCTCATTTCAAGTAGTGTTGGTTGCCTGATAGGACGTTTCCCCCTTTCTCTCCCAACAGATAGAGAGAGAGAAAGGAGAAAACGTTCTATCGGGCAGTCGGAGCTGCCTGAAATAATTGGTGAAGAGTTCGCCCGGGCGTGGGAGGGGGGAGTTTGCTCTGGGTGGGGCGGGGCCCCACGGAGCGGGGCTCGGCGGCCTTTTCCCATTGGAGGCCTGGGTTTTTTAAACCCTTTTGCCCAATGGTGGCTCCGCCCCTGCTTGGGGAAACTGCCACTTGCCCAAGGTAAGTATCAAAGTTCAAGCCAGTGGTTGATGAAATGATAGCAAAGTATCAAAAGTAGAGAGGGCTTACTAGGTCACTTGGTTGCACTTCAAACACTGCAATAATTTAAAGAATCCAATAGTCACAGTTCAGTGGTATACATGAAATTGGCACCAGTACTTCTCAGCAGAGAAGTGGGTTTTCTAGAAAAAATTGTACTGGGACTTTTTCTGGGTGGGCAGGGAAATCTGGAACAATTTCTGGACAGGTTCCCATATTTCTCTCTCATGTGCATAAAATTTGCACTACATGTTCCTGATGACTTAAATAGATTGTGATACGATTTGGCATGTTATTTGATATACATGTTTAATTTTTTTTTAAAAAAAACACATGTTAATTTCTAAAACTGTATCTCAAAGTTTTCCAAGTAGCTGAACTTAAATATTTGATATGGTGGTGGGTGGGATCAATAAAGACACTTAATGTGCTTTAAATGTTGTACTGAAACAAATTCAAAGATTTATGTAGAAACTAGCCGATCCCGCACAGAGCATCTGTGTGCTCTTTGGGGCCAGTGGTTACCTCTCCCCTGCTTCTGCCCCAGTCTCTGCTTCCGGGCCCAGCCACCTCTCCTCCCCACTGCTACTACTGCCCCCCTTCTTTCCCCACTCCTGGGCCTTGCCTCTGCGGCTGGGCCCGCCACCTGTGGCCTCCATGGCCGAGTCGCCACAGCGGCAACCAATCCTCCTGGATGCGTGTCTGCCGCCCCGCCAATCAGCTGGACTCTGGGACACACATTCCAAGCCACACCCAGGAGAATGAATATAATAGATACATTATTTTTATTAGAAAATAAATAGATAGATAGATAGATAGATAGATAGATAGATAGATAGATAGATAAATAAGCAAGCCTCACACACCTCCTAAGGGCTATCACTTGACAAACATTAATTACAACACTGAAATTGCCAACCTTGCCTAATACCACAGTGACATTATGTATGTTTACTAATGAATTTAATGAAACAACATTTTTAAGAATGTAAGATTTTCTATGGGTATAAGAAAATTTCATGGAAAATTTGGAACCCCTCAACCCTGATTCTCATAGGGAAGCTAGAATATCAGTGTTATCTTGTTGATTGCATGTCATGCTCAGATAAACATCTTTGTATAACTGTATAAATCTCAATGAAATGTTTAGCTCTTCAAATAGGAAAAAAGGGTTGCTTACCTGTAACAGATGATCTTATAGGGATCTGTGTTCATTCACAATAATGGGTTCTGTGCCTGCACAATAGATCACTTCAGGAGAATTCCATAGCTCCTCAAGGCACTCTTCACTCCACCCACTGTGCACAAGACATGGCCATTATCTTTGGTAGAGTGCCCATTGCTCAGGTCCTGAACAACCGACATGAAGAGAGATAATCTCTTTGTCAAGAGAGAGTACATGAAAGGCATGAGTTAAGTGTTCTTTGTTGCAGTACCATCTGTGTAGCAGAGAGGCCAGGTGGATCTTGTGAATGAACATGGATCACCATAAGATAATCTCTTACAGGTAAGCAAAATGTTTATCTTAGTGGTGATCCATGTTCTGTCACAATGATGGGTGATTAGCAAGCTTGGAGGGTGCCAGAATGTTACAGCAGCACCTTTCAAAAAAACTGCCTGACCGAAATTGGCCTCCGCCACTGAGTGAATGTCTACAGCATAATGCTTCATGAAAAGTAAGTTTGATGACCAAGTTGCTCCCTTGCAAACATCTATCTTGATTCTTGACAAATGGGCAGCTGAGGTTGAAATAACTCTCATAGAATGAGCCCTGACAGTCGAAGGGGGATTGAACTTCCATCGTTTATAGTAATAGAAAATTAGCTCCACCAGCCTGTGAGAAAGTCTCTGTCTAGAGATTGGTTTTCCCTTCTTCTTCCCTTTATAAAACAAAGAGATAGTGAGTCTTTCTGAAATACTTTGACTTGGCTAAGAAATATAGCAGAGACCTCCTAACATCCATAGAGTGCAAAGATTTCTCCAACTGAGATGAGGGTTTCATGAAAAAGGTAGGTAACACAATATCTTGGTTAATACGAAAATTGGATACTATTTTAGGCCTACAGGATGGGTCTATTATCATCAGGACCTTGTCTGAAAAGAATCTAGTACATGGTGAATTAACTCAAAGAGCCTTAAGCTCATTGACTCTCCTTGCTGATGTTATAGCCACCAAGGAAGCCATTTTCAATATAAGTCAGAGTTTGAAGGGAGTCTCTGTCAACGTGGAAGGATTAAAGCTAGACTCCATGGCTCAATAAGCTCTCTTATCGGGGGGGAAACGTAGTTGAGACCCTTAAGTAATTGCATTGAATCTGGGTGTGAGAAAGGTTTTCACCTGGGTGTTTTGCAGAGAACACTGCCGTGTGAACTTTTATGGAGATATTGGATAGACCTGTTTCCTTTATAATAAAGGAGAATCTGTCTAATAGAGGCTGTAATGGGGTCAAAACCTTTTCCCTTGGCATATGTGGTGAATCTCTTCCATTTACAAGTATAGACATGTCTTGTTATTTCCTTTCTTTCATTCAATACAATCGTATCTAGAAGTTGTCTTCACGCCATCATGTTCAACACCTGAAGGTTGTGGTAGAAGATGTTTCCTCCCACTTGGGATCAAAGATTCTGACACAGAGGAAGAAAATGTTTTTCTCTGGAGAAATGTAGGTGTATCAGGAACCAGGGCTGCCTAGGCCATCACGGGGTCAGCAGAATGTATCTCGTCTCCTTCTGAAGAATCTTGCCCAGCGCATTAGAGAGTAGGGATGTGTGAATTGATTCAAAACATCATGAATTGATACAAATTGATTTGTACCCAAATCTAGCTGATTCAGGCAACTTGGAGACAGAGCAAATCTCCCCTGTGGTCCATTGGCTAGATTTGGGTCCAAATTGAATCATGCCAGATTTTATTCTAATCGATTCAAGATTCCTCCTGCCATTTTACCCAATTCCCAGCTTTCATTTTTCTTTAAAAAGAAGCTAAGCTCTAGCCCTTGTAGATGTGGAGTTATGGAGCAAAATGTGTGGTCACTATTTTTTAAGTGTTTAGAGGATTCATTGGACACCTTCTTTTCTTCTGTTCATTTTGACGTCATTGGACAGTGCCAACTGTCAACTGCCATGTGCCTACTACACACCCACCTGACCTGCACAGCAGTGGGGGTACTCAGTTTATTTTTTATGAATATTTAAGTGTTTAAATTCTTTGGTGTCTAATAACCTTTCCTCACAATGAGTCCCTGTGAGGATTCATTTTACCCCTTCATTTCTTCTGTTCATTTTGACTGTCATTGGACAGTGCCAACTGTAAACTGCCATGTGTCAACTACCCCTCCCACCTGCAAACACACACATACACACATTGTGATACTCCGTTTATTTTTTTAGGAATTTTTGAGGTGTGTAATGAATCTTCATAAGGATTCATTATGATGAAAGGTTATTAGAAACCAAAGAGTCTAAACACTTGAAAAAAAATCCTAGAACATAAACTGAGTAGTACCCCACTGCCTTGCGGGTAGAGGGGGTGTGTAGTTGGCACATAGTAGTTGACAGCTGGCACTGCCCAAAGACAGTCAAATTGAATAGAAGAAATAAAGGTGTATAATGAATCCTGATAGGGATTCATTGAGGAAACATTATTATATGCCAAATAATCTAAATCTACGAGGGCTAGAGCTTGGATTTTGTTTTTGTTTTTTAATTAAAGCTGGGGATCCATGTTAGGGTTAAAACAGGGCAACTTCAAATCCCTATTATTTCCTATGGCAGAAATATACAAAATCAGTAAAAACTAAAATAAAAATCACTAAAAATCAACCAAGTGCCCCACTGCCTTGAAATTTGGGCGGTAGATAGCACCCATGAAGACCTACCCACCAGCCACATTTGGTGCACCTAGAGCCTTTATAAGTGGTCTGAATCGATCCAAATCAAATCAAAATCGAATCTGGGGTGGTTCGAGGGCAGATACGGACACAAAACAAATCAGGGGTGATACGATTCAGGCACAAATCGAATCAAAAAAATCGATTTGTACACATCCCTACTGGAGAGTAGAGGAAATGGGGAAAATAGGTAGTATGAGATGGCTCCAGATGTGGTTTCTATTGTGCTCAGACAGAATTTTGAGAGCCAACAAACATGGGTAGAACTCCCACATACAGTCCTTCAATCACTCCATTGGTGGTTCCAGACAGAAAAAAAATTGTTCAGGGGAATACCTTTGCAGTTCTCCATGCCATCTGTAACTGAGACGTTGGATGCTTCACCAAAAGGTTGGGGAGCTCATTGTCTGGGATTCCATGTGCAAGGTCTTTGGAATGCTCATCAGTGTTCTTTATACATAAACTTTCTGAAGCTCCTAACAATATTCCATGCCTTAAAATCATTTCTTCCATGATCAAAATTGCATAGTGTAAGTCCTCCTAGACAATACAACAGTAATTGCATAAATAAGCCATCAAGGGAAGACAGTTTCAAGGTCTTTAAGCAATCTACCCATTCCGTTATGGAACTGAAGTATACAGCACAATATACTCCCTGTGGCACTCCATATAAACAGCACAGACCATGTGATTGCAGATGCCCTCAGAAGAAACACAAGCCTGTCTTCAGCAACTCAAGTGGATGATAAACCAGAGTATCTTGCAAAAAATATTCAACCAGTGGGAAACTCCACACATAGATTTGTTTGCAATGAAGGCAAACAAAAAAAATGAAAACTTTGTTGCTCCAAAGCAGGACTAGGGAAGGTTTCCACGGGTGGGGCGGTGCCTGAAAAAATAGCCTTTTCTCAACCTGGTGTGTCTTACTGTGGCTGAACAAGACCCGATCAAACCTAAAAGTCTCTCATTGACTCTTGCCCTTTGCTTTGGGTTGATCATAAATGTGGAAATTAAGCTGACAACAGCCTTCTTTCCTTTGGCAAGTAGGCTCTTTTCATCTGAGTGTTCATATACACTGAATCCTTCCTTTCAGGTGGTAGGTTCCATTTTTTTCAAATTGACCTGGATCCCTATGTCTTCCAGCAGTGTATTGTATTTGAGTGTTCAACTGCACATTGTTGTTCAATGTCACAATCCAGTCCTCCAAGTATGGGAAGATGGATATTCCCTTTTGCCTTAGGTGTGTTATTACTACACGCATGCATTTTGTAAACATGCACTTTGCCGTAGACAAGCAAAAAGGAAGTACCATGTTCTGAACACCCGACTCCCAAGGATGAACCTTAAATACTTTCTGTGGTTTGATCTTATTCCTTTGTGGAAATAAGTGCCTTTGAGGTTTAACATTACTAGCTATTCCTCCTCAGCCAGTAAAAGAAGACTGCCCTGTGGTGTTCTGAATTTTCTTGTGTACGAACTTGTTGAGTCATTGCAAGTCCATGGAGGCCTCTACCCCTTTTAGGGGTCTGGAAATATCTTGAGTAGGAACCCTTCTGTTGATCTTCTTGACAAACTGGCTTTGTCGCCCCCTTCTCTAAAAGAGACTTCACTTCTTGAAGTGCAGGAGTTGAGTGGGTGTATTTTATCCCTCAAAATTCAGGAAGAGTGGTAAACTCTATGGTATATCCTGTTATAATGATACTTAACATCCAGGCATCTGTTATACGACAACATGTCTGAGAGAAATGGATGAGTATGATGACAGAAGGGCTTTGTGTTAAATGAGGCTCAAAGTCCAAGGGGTCAAAGATGCTGTTTTGTCTGATCTTATTGCTTACTTCTTCGTTTGTTTTTGGCTAGAAGACCGTTTTTGTTTCTGGCCATAAGACCTGAAATTCTTCCTGTAATCCTTTCAGTCAGATTGCTTGTATTGGTGTTGCTGTCTGCCAAAAGAGTTATACTTCTGAGAATATGTCTGCTGTGAAGTCGATGATGTGAACGTCTTGGCCGTGTACCCACTAGTGTGTGCGATTCTGTCTCCATCGATTGTTTGGAGGTACTAAAGTGTTGCCTAGTGGCATCTGCTGATCACTAGCGGGTCCTTAAATTTTGACTGCATGCTCTCAGGGACATCTTTTAAGTCATCTTTAAAAGTTTCCCACAGTGAATAGTGGTACTTGGACATACAGGCCATATTTGGCTAACTTTATGAAGTATGAAGCACAGTAGAATTGCGGCCCATCGCATCCAATTTTCTGCCATCAACAGGGGCTGAATGTTTCTTTCCTGATTTGTTCCCTGTGGCACAACTAACTTCTAGGGAGTTCAGAGGAGGGTGCTTGAATAGAAACAAACAATCCTCTTTCTGAACAGTGATCTTTTTTGAAAGTGTTGACTGATCTGGGGAGGGCTCAGGGAGGTTATCCGTCAGCTTTGAACCCTCCTCCTTCAAGTCATATGACTCCAAACTGATTCTCTCTCTTCTTTTTGCTTTAAATCTTTTTCTGCAGAGGGTTGTATATCTTTCTCCACCAATCCAGACATGTCTCCAGTGTACTGTAGGCACATCCTGTACATATTCAATGACTTTCAGTTCCATGTAAGTATGCTCTGGCAGAGTGGCTTGTCTCCATATTGGATCCTGTCTTTGATAGCAACTATACTCCACAGCATGGGAAATGCCTAGATCTACGTCAGCTCATAGAAGGGTAGCAGCAATAGCTATTAATAACATACTCATAGTGTTGATCATGAATATGGTGTGTGAAACCACACTCTGATCTTGCTGGGGTACTCCATTGGTCAGGTGAAAATTGTGGAGGGTCATCCTAGCAGTATTCAGGCATATAATGACTTCATCTGCTGCAACAGACCTCTTTTGGTTTCCAAATATATCTGGTTGATTGTGAATCCTATTCAACAATATAACACCCAGAATACATCTGTGTCCATGGGATCTCCACATCATCATCTTCAACTGAGCCTGTATGATGAGGCTCTGTAAAAAAAGGTGTCCAATGGTAAATTTCCCTTTGATTTTTTTACTCTGAAGTTCTATGGATCCTGATGTTCAGCAGGTGTTGATAGCACATTCTCCATCGATACTGACGTAGCAGACAGTTCCTTCCTCAGTGTCAAAGAGGTAGATGGAACTTTGCTCAATGTCAATGCAACCACCACCTTTGTACGTTGTGGGGATACAGAATGCGAAGAGTGTTTTTCCTTCTTGTGTTTCTTGGGCTCTTCATGGTCATGGGCCCGCTTCCTACACTTATCTGATAATGTTGGTTTCTCATGCCTCAATGATGAGGACTTATCAGAAATCTTACCTTGAGTCAATGCCGTGACTCTGTGTACTGCTGGCTAATGGCATTTCTTGCAAGATTTGCAAGGGTAACTCACAGCAGTCTGCTTCAGAATTGCCAACGCTATCAATGTCGAAAGGTTAGTTGGTGTCGATGTCATAAGCTTAGTTAGTGTCAACATAACACTCAAAGTTGCATTGTCCCTGATTTAGTCATTTCTGGTCAAAGTGCCAAATCATAACGTGCCACTCTCAAACAAAGTCTTGACTCTTATGAGTCTGTTTAGAAAAGCTCAAACATATGTGACATCTCTGAACCTTGTGATCTTCTCCAAGGCAGATGAAGCAAAGATCATGTCTGTCTGAAGAAGGGCGCTTAGCTCCACAAGCTTAGCTTTCTGAAACCTTTTTTTTTAGAAATTCATGTAATAAAGCAAAAATAATGCTCTTGATGAGCAAAAATGAAAGTAGTGAGTTCTCTTTCTCTCACTTTCCAGATACGTAGCTTTCCAAGGAGAGAAGTTTCCCTCCAACCTGCTTGCACGGTAGGGATGTGCTCGAACTGTGGTTCAAAGCATGGTTCAAGCACATTTTGGGAGTGGCACAGGGAAGCTTTAAGAAAGAGGAGAGCAGGTCCTTACCTGCTCTCCTCTGCCCCATGCAAATTCCTGCTGGGGCAGCACTTGGCTCAAGTACCCCCACGTGGCACCAAAAACACACAGGGTGTCCGCATGCTTGGGTACCATTTGAGTGGTTAGTATGGTGTTCCTGACCACGCAAATGGCGCCCACGCATGCGCAGATGCCATGTGCCTGCTGGCGTCATGCAGGGGCACCTGGGCTGAGTGCCGCCCCAGCAGGAAGCTGAATGGAGTGGCTGAGAGCAGGTAAGGACTTGTTCTCCTCTTTCTTAAAGCTCCCCTGTGCTGCTCCCAATACGTGCTCAAATGGCACCTCGAGCACATCCCTATTTCACAGTGGTCAAAAAGAATTGGAAAGGCAACACTCTGTTGTTTTCAACAGCTGTATTACCAGCAAGAATTGTGTTGGAGAATCACATGGAGCTATGGAAGTTTCTTGATAGATTGACTGCAGACATACTCCCATGACTATGAATGCTCAGAGAATTATGACAAGGATTAACTGCAGTTTCCAGAAGATAAGTCTGCAATTCTATGCAAACATCCGTGGAAATAAATACTATTACACACTAGCAGACCCAGCACATAGCATCTGCGCTGCTAGTTTGTCACCGCACTTTCCTTCCCCTTCTGCTGCCTGCCTCCTCTCACCTTTCCCTCCCTGCCTACCGGCAGCACTTTCCTTCCCCACCAGGTGCAGCGTGGTTACGCTGCCTGCCCAGCCAGGCTCCTCTTGTCAGCGTGGCTCTGCTGCCCACCTGCTCTCACTTTCCCTTCTCCCCCACCAGCCCCTTGCCATCCACCTGGCAACCTTCTGGGCCAGTTTCCTCTCCCTCGGGTCTCCCTTCACCTCTCACTTGCTTAATCCCCTGCCTCCTTCTCACTCGCCGCCTCCTCCGTCTCACTCGCCACCTGCCCCACAAGCTTCTGGGCCAGTTTGCTTCTCCCCCTGCCTCTCTGTGAAAGTTCCTTGAGAGAGTTCCGCAGCTCTCGCAAGATTTCCATGACACATCCCCACTCGTCCACGCATGGCCCGTCTTAGGGAAATAAGTAGACAGACAGACAGAAGATATATAGTGGGACTTCCTTCTCGGTAAACTCACACAGGACTGCTAACACATTTCTATGTTGTACCAAAAATTCAGTAAAGATAAGAGCTGAACTCATTATTGAATAAAATTTTATCACTTGCTTACCCTTTCTAACGATGTCATCCTTCAAGAGATTCTGAGCCTTGCTATCGTACTTTTTCAATTTTTTATTCAAAACGTTCCCCATTTCCTCTTCTCTGTCTCCTTTTTCCTCATCTTCTTCAGAAGAGTCCTCCTAGCACAAAGAACCACAATTACTTATATGTTTTTAAAAGCTAAGCTGCCAGATAATTTTCAGTTATTTTATTTATTCTGAAGTATCTCTTTGCGGTTTTCCCACTATAGTTGTCAAAGTGGCTCACTATTAAAAATCAATGATTACTGTAATAAATCAGAATAAAAAACCCAAAATCAATTATATAATAAACTCAGGCACCTGGAGAGGAGCCTCGGAGGCATATCAAAGATTGTATAGACTCATATGTGAACAGGCAGTCCTTCAAGCACCCAAATCCCAAGCTGTTTAGGGCTTTCTTTATTGGTATAAAACCAGCACACCTTGAGTTGTGCTTGAAAACAAACTGGTAGCTGGTGAAACGTTCCGCGCAGAAGGCATTCACTGCCACTGTGGCCATCCTTGCATAGTTCAATGCATTGCCTGCACGGGGGTGGCAGAACTCTTCAACAGCTCTGCGAATAGGGAAAGTCTCTGAACAGAACTACAATTCCCAGCTGCTCACATGACCTCCTGGCCAGCCCGCCACAGACCCAGGTTCTGTTAAAGAGCGCCCCTCTGTGCCACATGCCTGGAACTGCATGGAGGTGTGGGAGTGAATGCCTCCCCGCATCACCAGCAGGTTCCTACATATTCATCAGCATTAGACATGCTGATGCACAGCCCCATTGTGAAATGCAATCAAAATCATGCATATCAGTTAAAAAACTAACTGCTCTACTCTAAACCAGAGGGCTCTGAATAATTTTCAAGGGAAACTCCATGTATAACATATTACAGGAACCTAACCAGAAATGATACCTAAATTATTACATAATGAAGATATAACTATTCAAGTCATGGATTTTAGAGTTCTTTTGTCAATACAATAGCATGAATTATGTAAATTATTTTGCTGAAGTCCACTTTATACCTTTCATTTTGCTTTATTGATGGAAAAATCCATGATGTTTAGATTCACTTACTTTGCTGTTAGGTGGAATAATTTCTTTTGGATTTTCTTCCTCAATGTTTTCACTTTTCTGTACTAGTGGTTCATATATTGCATTCTGTAGTTCTTCTGGATCCATGTACTGTTTTCCTCTGCCATCTTGATAATTCACAAGAACAGGACTCTTGGAGTTCTGCTGTCTAGCTTTGCATTTTTCAAGTTCTACCTCAGACCCATGATCATCATTACTTTCAAAGGAATCGCTCAGATTTGAATTCCTCCCATTGTCATTATTATTTTTCAAGGGGGATGCAAGTGCAGCTTTGGTCAAAGCTGTTGCTTCAAAAGTCTCCAATGAACAAACAACACTTTCCTGGCACTCATGTGGAATTTCATGATTTTGAAATTCATTGACTTCCTTAGCTTCATTATTATTTACCCTTTCAGATGAATGATTGGGTAGTTCATTATTTACTTTGCTAATAGCTCCGTTTTCATTTGAACATTCATATTTCCCAGCTATAAAAGACACAGGCATATGACCAGTTCCCTGCATTTCTTCTACACTGCATATATCATTATTACTACTAGAAATATTTGTATTTGCATGGTTGCCCCCCGCTTCATGTTCATTATCTACACACATTTCTGACAATTCCTCTCTCTCTCCTGAGTTAAAATATTCCTCTTCCTCATTTTCTATCTTGCCCTGACTTTCTTCTTCTTCTACTATGTTTTCATCTTCCCTTTCTTCACTAAAGTCATCCTCCATTTCTGATTCCCCATCTTCTTCCACTGCCTCCTCTTCCTCCTCCTCTTCTTCTTCATCATCATCTCCAGACTCCTCCTCCTCTTCCTCTCCCTCTTCATATTCTTCCTCCTCATTGCTTGCAAGAGAATCACTTTGATCTTTCAATTCTTGCTGGTTGGGGTGAACAGATATTTGAGCCCCTGCTTTAAAGTTTTCTTTTGATGGCCGATTATTTCCAGTTTCAATGTCTTCATAAAACCGTATGTGGGTATAAAAATATGGACAATAAACAAACAGACTGATGCTTTTAAATTAAAATGTATTACCTTAAAGCCCAAGTGGGAAGTCATCTGGGAACATTTTGAAAAGGAGCCAGGTGAGGAACGGACAGGATGAGGGAAAGATTTAACTTGGGACAAAGGAAGGGATTCACTGACATCTTCAACTTCACAATCTGATTTATTTTGCTGTGATCTGGCTATACGTTCTGTTCTGATTATGCTACTTTTCTCATCTACTATATCAAAATACAAAACACACAAAAATTACACACAGAAGAACATGTCATTAAAATGCATATGCTCACATAAGCTGCTAATAAATAAAATAATAATACTAATTCCAAGTAACTTACTAATTTTCTTGAGCTGCTGTGAAACATTCATTAGCTGAGCCAAACTTGGTTTCTGTAGTTTCTGGGGGTGGGGGAATCACAGATCACGTTAAAGGTTATTCTATTTTAAATAATAATATTCTGTTCCAATCCTAGAAGCTACAAATGACATATATGACTTTTTCCCACCCCTCATTTTATCCTCATGACAAGTCTATGAGCTAGGTTAAGCTGAGAGAGAGTTACTGTATTTACCTGAATCCAAGACTAGGTTTTCCCCAAGTTCTTTAATGTTAGAATTTGGGGGGTCAACTTAAATTCAGGTTCTTCTTCCTTTGGGGTAAATAGTAAAACTTGCATGCCACCCATATTTTTAAGAGGGTCGTCTTAAACTCAGAGTTGTTTTCTATTCAGGAAAATATAATATAGGCTCAAGGTCACCCATGAGAGTCACAGCTAACTGAGGATTTGAACCCTTTTTTCCCTTGGTTCTAGTCCAACACTCTTTATACTGCATCACAATGGCAACAAACCCTCTACTTGCATTGGATAGTGAACGGTATAATTTCAAAATGATTATTTTTACCACCTTTTGTTTTCACCCCATTTATCAACAGAAAAACATTAGTGCAAACTAACCACAATCTTTAATCCACTGAACACCAGAAGCAGGCGTGTCAAAAGCACCCAATATTCAGAATGCTTACTTCAACTTTTATTGCATTTTTAAAATGTAAACATAAATGTACAGACATCTAGAAAATGCAATATCCACTATCATTTAAAATGACTTGGTTTGTTTCAGTAAACATTCTAATTCTTACACTACAAGGATGTTCCAAATCTTATTAATTCCTTTAAAAAAAAACAGATTTAAGAACATTTGAAAAATCCTTTTCTGAGCAAAACGATGCCATTAAAAAGCAATAAGTGATACCCATCACAGCCTCTAACACAGTACATGCACTTAGTGATGGGGTGAAATTTGTTTAAGACACTGGAATTTTGGCATTCACCCATCTCCCCAGATCCATTTCTGACTCAAATTCAGACCTTTCAGATTCTAGTCAATTCAAAATACAGGTGACCATTTACTTTCAAGGGTTCATCTCCTGTGGTTTTGCCCATTTATGGGCAACTTCCTTTTAGACCAATTTAGTTCTCACGAGGGTAGTTTCAGTTATTCATGGGGTTTCCCACTGGGGCAATCCCTTGAACTACCCCTTAACTAAATTGGTCTACCTGGAGTAGGGATGTGTACGAACCTGTTCGGAGGCCCTTTTATGGGCCTCTGAACAGGTTAGAACAATGGCCAGTTCAAACGTTCGGCGGGGGTGGGGAGTAGGACTTTAAGGGTGGGGGAGGGTGCACTTATCCCTCCCCCCAATTTTCCCTCGCCAGCACTGGAGTTTTGTAAAATCCCTCAGGGTAGTACCTCCCTGTCGCCCCTTCTTCTTCGGCTGGAAGTACCGGGCATGCGTGCATGCGCACGCTGGACATGCACACATCACAATCACACAGAAGCCCGTCTGACGTGCATGCACATGCGCCCAGTACTTCCAGCCATTTCCAGCCAAAGAAGAAGGGGAAGCAGGGAGGTATGCTGCCGCCCTGAAGGATTTTACAAAACTCCAGCACCAGCAGGGGGGAAGCTGGGGGAGGGATGTGCACCCTCCCCCGCCCTTAAACTCCTACCCATCCCTGCCACCCCTGCCCAGTTCCGTGCACATCCCTAACCTGGAGCAGCCTACGCGCCAGCTGAGATGGAGTGCATAGGATGCTACAGGAGGTTTAAAGTGTAAATACCTAATCAGTTGCTGCTTCTCAACCTGTGCACGAGGATGAATATTAAAACTGTCAACTCCCAGAAGAAGCCTCTATGCTTCTTAGCTGGCAAGCGGGCAACTCTGGGAGGTTTAAAGTCTAAATGCCCAATCATATACTACTTCTCAGGTAGTGTGCAGGGTTGGTTATTTAAACTTTCTGGAGAACCCACACACCAGCTGAGAAGTGGTAAGAGATTAGATATTTAAAATTTCAAACCTCCAGGAGCAGCCTAGCAAAACCTAACCCCAATTTAGCCTACTTTCCAGGAGGCTTATGAAATCACCCACATAACACATTTTTGTGTGTATGTCCGTGTGCCCCCACCAACAACAACAACTTCTCAGTGCCTGGACCAATGTGAACCAAATCAGGTACAGTTGTAGGGACACATAGGGACACCTCAACGTCATAGTTTGTGATGATGTCATCCACCCCAATCCAAGGTGGCCGACGCATGAACTTTTGAGGCACAAGTGGGCTAACCTATGAACCGCTTAACTGATATTAACCAAATCTGCTACAGCTGTAGGGGCACATGGGGAAACCTCAATGCCGTAGTTTGTGATTATGTCAACTACCCCGATCCAAAATGGCAGATGTGTGAATTTTTGAGGTGCATATGCACTAATTTAAGGACTGTCTAATCGATTTGGACCAAATTTGGTACAGCTGTAGTGAGTGACACACAGGGACACCTCAATGGTATAGTTTGTAATTATGTCATCCACCATGATCCAAGATGGCGGATGCGGGAATATTTGATATGCAAGAGATCTAGCTTGAGAACCTAAGTTTGAACCATAGTCAGTCCAGTTGTAGAGACAGAGAAAGGAAAGTAAGCCGATTCGTTCTTACTAGAACAACTTTTTTTCGGTTTGGCTTAGTAGAACTTTTCTGAAACATTACCCCCCACAATATTCAACTTTCAGGGTGGTCAGTTCCACTTCACTCCTTAATGAAGCATTAATAAATTGTCTCTGGCCTTATCACCCTCTTCCAGCTAGATACAAGAGGTAGTAGATTGTACCTCTCCAAGCACACTGTCGACATTCTCAGTCACAATGTTGCCACACTCAGCAGCAGTGCTCAGTGGTACATCTACAGCCCTCCCCCCGCATATTTCTCCTGCTATTTGCATCCTCATTTTACTGAGCACCTGACTTCCAGTCAAAGGGGCAAGGCAAGTATTTATCCTAATCTCTCAATAAGGGTCTAGAAACATCTCCAGTGGATCATACCGAAAACCACACTCTCATTTTCTCAAAGCATTTGTACTGAATGCACCATGAAATCCAATGCAGAACAAATGCAACCAATTTATCTGCAAAGTGCCTTGCAAGTATGTCACTGCAGGTTAATGAGGAATCAACAATGTTTTCTATGGGGTCAGATGGAGTAGCACTTCCACCATTCAGAAAAGCTCACCAGGTGGCTTTGGACAGATGAAATGGTGGCAAGATATATTAATGTTTTGTCACCATCACCGCCATAGAATAAGCTCTAAAATACTCAGTGCAGTCATGTAAACTCTGAGTTCTCCTTCATCTATGCACTGTTATACCCATTGTTTCTTTGCCTCCTAGCTCCATGGAAAACCAAGGAATCAATTGGGCTCTGATAAGTAGGAAAGGGTGCCTAAATGCAATTCTGTCAACCATCTGGGACAGTTTTGTGGCCCAGAGATCCACCAGGGCTTCAACAGAAGCATCAGCCTTGTCAACAGGAAACTGTTAGGAATTATTTTGGATACGTCAGCCTCCAGGGGTGTAATATCTTAACTTCCCAACTCCACAAGTCCCCACAACTGTAAACTCTGCAAATCTATTATAAACTTTACCTTAGGGCTGAAGTCTAATTCTTCCCCCTCTGAAGAACGCCAGCTATCATCTGTTTTTCCAGAACCCCTTAAACAAAAACAAAAATCATTTTTAAAATCCTTTACTCAAAGGCCGATTTGAAATCAATGAATGCAGCAAACAAGAGGTGCACGTAGCCTAAAGGTGTACTTCTCCACCAAAGGTTGCAAGACAAGAAATTGATCTATTGTACAACAGCCAGTCCTGAAACCTGTCTGTTCCACAGCCAGAATGTTCTCATTGTATAACCAGGACCTGAATTTCCAGCATAAACATTTGGCATAAAGCTTCCCCACTACATTACTAAGTAAACTAATCGGCCGATAATATGCAAGCTCAGCTATCACTCCTTTTCTAAAATAGAGCAGGACTATTATCGCCAGGTCTCAATCATTGGGAATCTGACAGAATGATCAATAGCAGTGAAAAGATCTGCCAGAACTGGGATCTACCAGTCAATATTGTTTTGAATGATTTTAGCAGAGGTGTAATCAGCCCCAGGTCCTTTTCCCTGTTTAAGCTGTGTGATTAGCTTTTTTATTTCAGAAATGAACGTGGGCCACAGGGGCGTATCTAGGGGTAGGGCAGGCAGGGCACATGCCCTGGGCGCCACTTGAAGGGGGGCGCCATTTTGTAAAATTATTTTTTTTTTAAATGGCTGCCAAAAACAAAATGGCCACCGTGCATGCTCAAATGGCCTCTGTGAGGCTCTAGGTCATGCCAGGCTTTGCAGAGGCCATTTGAGCATGCGCGGTGGCCATTTTGTTTTCAGTGGCCTTTTTTTTAAAAAAAGAAGATTATTTTTTAAAATGGCCACTGCACATGCTCAAATGGTCCCTGAGAGGCCCTAGAGGCCAAAGGGGTGAGTGGGAATCTTTGCAACCCCCCCCCCAGCCTTTAGGAAGCCCCCCAAAGGGGCTACGGGTAAAAATAATAATAATAAATATATAATATAAGACACTGTACACATATTCAGATTGGCACTATGTACAGAGAATCAGGGCTTGTGAATACTGAGCAGACGCTTAAGAGCTAGGATTGTATTCATTTTCTCTTACTTTGCTTCTTGTGATAAGTGAGTTAAATGTGATGTCTTGCTAATATGGCTATTAATGGTGTTTGTCTTTGAATCAGTGTGAAACCCTTAATATTAAGGCCCACTGGGAGTTTCTTGCTCTCTTTCTCTCATTTTAACTGTCTTTCTGAAAGACTAGAATATATTCCAAGCAGTGACACAGTTTACTCTGCATATCCTTTAATTATTTACAGAGTATCTGGGAAAAGTCAAATTCTCCATTGATTTTTAAAACTTATGTAATGGTGATGCTACAATGCATAGTTGAGAATTAGACAGGCACTTCTGTTTAGTTTTCCAAGTACATCTCCACATAGTATTTGGGTATTTCATGAGCCCCCACATACTGAAATTTGTAGTTTTCCAGCATTTTTTGGTCTGGCTAAGTCCACTGCTAAATAGTTTTTGAAATATTAAAAGATTAACGAGCTTGACTTGTATTTTTCAGCTGATATAATGGTAAAGTCATCTGAAAGATGGGTGTCAGATGCTTGGACAGGGGGCGCAAATTCAGTGTTTGCCCTAGGCGCTATTTTCCCTAGATACGCCTCTGGTGGGCCAAGAAAGCAGATGAGCTAGATTGGGTGTAATAGAGGTCATCTGCACTGAATCAGCGATATAATGTGATGAAAAATATGATTCCCAAACATTGGCTGATACATGGAAAGTTATCTTAGTAGAGTCTCTAGGAAATGTGCCTGCTACAATATGCCAAAAGGAGGGAGATTTTTTCTATGTAGAGGCCTGGATCAATTTAGACCAAATTTCTTTTTGTGTTTCCTCTTTTCCCCTCTTAATTAGTTCCTTATACTGTTTCTTCTGCATCTGCAGAGGAGAAGGAATAAAAGGGCAGTTATTTAGCCTACATTGTTTAAAATTAGCCACCAGAGAATGCTTAGCCATCCTGCACTCTTGGTCAAACCATGATTGAGATTTATAATTGTTCTCATGTCGAGTGGCCCCCACTATATGTAATTTGCTTTCAAGGACATCTCTCAAGATTGTTGACAGCCCCCAAAAGGACTGAATAGCTATTTCCAGTGATTCTGCTGTTATAATTCTATTATAACTGAGGTGAGCATTCTCCAAAGAATGCTAGATAGAAATCTGATACTGCTTTTCACAGTCTAATGGACCACCTAATTCTTTGGAAGCCTAAGTCTACCTATGGGGCCGCTATAAATTTGTCCATTATATGCATGTAGTCCTTTTAAGTCTAATTCCAAGAATAAGGGCAAATGTTCAAAACGAGCTTCAACCAAGAGAGAGGCCACATTATTCAGTAAGTCACATGAGACCTTAACATAATCTATGGAGTTAGCACCACACCCAAACCAATAAGTAAATTCGATGGGGTGATCACTCCATATCACTCCATTCAGTTTGTGAAAATCTAACATACACACAAGTTGCATCAGATGGTGGCCCCGCCAATTAACTTTAGTGGCCTTATAGGCTCGTATTAATAAAGGACTTCCTTCCTCATACATAGGAGGGACAGCATTAAAATGTGCACATAACATCTCGTTATTAGGACCAATTCTAGCATTGGGGAAGGTATATATTCATCTAATGCTGGCCATTGTTCCTGGGCCTAAGATGGTATAGTAAGTGGGGAGAGGAATATGTTAATAGACAAAATACGATGACAACTGAGGTTGACTAAAAATAATAATTAGTCCGCATGGATCTAACTGCTTCTGCTTAGCACTAGCCTGTAATTTTGTGGAAATTAGAGTAACCAATCCAACCTGAAGTCTACCCCTTCCCCTCCACTGAGAATGGGATGAAACCTTCAGCCAATATTTCCCCACGAATCCATGTCTCTTGCAACATGACAATATCAAATAATCCTATCTAATCATTGAAAGAGGAATCTGTAATTTTGCAAGCCCACCCGGAAATGTACCAAGAGAGAAAATTGAGAGACTTATATCATACTGGATGTCGATCAGTAGAGACTTGGGGATCTTTCATGGTCTATAACAGGTTTCCCCAACCTGCGGCCCTCCAGATGCTGCTGGACTACAATTCCCATCATCCCAGCCACAATAAGTTGTAGCTGGGGGTGATGGGAATTGTAGTTTGGCAACATCTGGAGGGCCACAGGTTGGGGAAGCCTGGTCTATAAGATCCGGAGTGGTCACCTCCAAGTTAGGTTGTGAGAGGTCCTCAGAATTTGAGGAAAGTTCTTTGCTTGAGAACTTACAGTTTACTATGATTTACTGAATTGAAATAAATTAAAACCTCACCTTATGGAATCATCAGAAGAATGGTCATCTACAACTGTTCAAAAATACAAACAAACAAAATGACAAGAAACAATTGTAACAGTTTTTAAAAGGAACTTCTATGGCAACAAAAAGCAAATATTTTTAATTTACATAACACTTTAGGCTAAAGCATGATTATAAAAAAGTATAAAGACATGAAGTGAAATTTCCTGAAAAACTGAAACTGCATTATTCACCTTGTACAAGTTCAACAGCTATATAAAATTTAACAAGCATCCAGATGACATCAAGCTTTATGAATTATTCATCAGATTATGCACTACAGAGATTAATGCTAGTTTCAAGAAGCACAGAAAATAAGCAAGAAAGATTCTTCACTAATCAAGTCTAAACGTGAGGCTGCCCTCCATGTGGTTATGGATCTGAATCTTGGTTTCAGATTCTGTTAATTTCAAGGTTCTGGTTAAATAAATCAGGATCACTTGATTAGGACAAAATGAGTAAAAACAGGTTGCTTACCTGTAACAGATGATCTGGTAGTGGTCCTGGACAGTCATAATAGTGGGTTCTGCGCCTGCACAGACCAGCTTCAGTAAGAATTCTATAGCTCCTCGAGACGCCGGCAACTGCCTACTGCACGTGACTAGCACCATCTAGTGGCGGTTGGGCGTCCTCATATTCAGTTTCTTGATGGCTGTCGGCCCAAAGTATCTTCTTCACTATAAAGGTACTGTTGCAGTGGGGATGGATGGGCGGGTCTTATGACTGTCCAGGACCACTACCAGATCATCTGTTACAGGTAAGCAACCTGTTTATCTGGATAGTGGTCCTGGACATTCATAATAGTGGGTGAATCACAAGCAACCTTCCTGGAGGTGGGCGCAACAAGTTACTGCAGCACCCTTTTTAGGACCGCCCGTCCAAAGTCTGCTTGAGCTGCATTACGGAAGTCCACAGCATAGTGGCTTACAAAGGTCTGGTGGGATGTCCAGGTTGCTGCAGCACTGATATCGCTGAGGTGTATGCCCACCAGATGTGCAGCTGAAACCGCTGAAGCCCTGGTTGAGTGAGCGCGGAGCATGGACGGTGGGGTCATCCCTTGTAAATCATATGCCAATTTAATCATCTCCACAATCCAGAAAGAGATCTTTTGTCTGCTAGGAGACAAACCTTGCCATTTACCCTTTTTGCCTACAAACAGGCTGGCCGTACGCCTAATGTGCCTCGTAGCATGTAGGTAGTACAGCAGGGCTCTTCGCACATCCAGAGAATGCATGGAGTGCTCTAGAGGCGTTTCAGGATTTCTGAAGAAGGTCGGCAGCACAATGTTAGAGTTCAGGTGGAAATCTGAGACAATCCTGGTCCTGAACTCCGGATCCAGGCGCATCACCACCCGATCCGGATAGAACACAGTGTAAGGCTCATCAATTCGCAGGGCCCGAAGTTCACTGACCCATTTCGCAGTGGTGATGGCCACCAGAAAGAGGGCCTTGAGCGTCGTCAGCTTCAGAGAGGCCTTCGCCAACAGTTCAAAGGGAGCTTCCGTGAGTGTCGCTAGCACCAGTGACAAGCTCCACTTTTCCGCCGGTGGCCTCATCGGAGGATAGAGATTGTTGATACCCTTCAAAAACACCTTGCACTTTGGGTGGGAGAATAAAGTAGCCCCGTCCCAGCCGGTATGTCTCGCCGACAGAGCAGACATATGCACCTTAATGGAGACATTTGCAAGGCCCGCACTCTTTAATGAGGTAAGATAGACAAGTACGTCCCTGAGAGTAGCCTGCCTAGGTCTGAATCCCTTAGAGGCCGCATAAACGCAGAATCTACACCATTTAGCGTTGTAATTGCGTCTAGTTGACAGCTTTCTAGTGTCTAACAGAATCTTCTTCAGTAACCTATCCTCCATGCAGTTAGGTTCAGGATGGATAGATCTGGGTGGCAGGTCTCTCCGTGATTCTGAGTCAGTAAGTCTGGCCACCACGGAAGTCTCCTGTAGTTCCCCCCGCAGAGTCTGAGTAGATGTGTGTACCAAGGCTGTCTCGGCCACCACGGCGCGATCAGGATTGCCTGGGTGTCCTCTTGAAGAAGTTTGGCCACAACCTTGGTCAACAGGGGGATTGGAGGAAATGCGTAAAATTGTTCCCCCGTCCAACGGAACTGAAAAGCCTCGCCTCGCAACAAATGGCTGGCTCCCATACGAGAGCAATAACTGTTGCATTTCTTGTTCACGTTCGTCGCAAAAAGATCGACTTGGGCTGGACCCCAAGACTGGAAAAGTTGTTGTATGATCTTTGCGTTTAATTCCCACTCGTGTTGGGGGAGAACAACACTTGGACGCACTTCCCTGCTGAGTGAGTCCGCCAGGCAATTGTGCGTCCCCTTGATATGGATTGCAACGAGATGAATCGACTGGGGGATACACCAGTCCCAGATCTGTAAGCTGAGGTTGCAGAGCGACCTCGATACCGTTCCGCCCTGCTTGTTTACATAAGCAATAGCTGTGGTGTTGTCCATTTGAAACAGCACCACCTGGCCTGCTATGTGCAGCTTGAAGGCCTGTAGTGCTTTGAAGGCCCCGAGAAGCTCTAGATAACTGATGTGACTGCGAGTCTGTGAAAAAGACCAGAGACCCTGTGCCGTGAAATGGTCCAGGTGGGCACCCCACCCCGTCATTGAGGCATCTGTAGTCACCGTCACAGAGGGCTCGGGTACTTTGAAAGGCATTCCGCGAAGCAAGTTCTTCCTCTCGCCCCACCAGAGCAAGGACTTCAGTACCTGGGAAGGGAGCAACACCAGTTTGTTCTGTGGCTCGGTTCTTGGGCAGTAAGCCCCCAGGAACCACTGTTGCAGCACCCTCATCCGCAGGCGTGCGTACGGGACAGTTGCTGTGCAGGAAGCCATCAGACCCAGCAGCACTTGAACTTGATGTGCCCTTTGCAAGGGTGTTTCCTGAAAGGCAAGCAACAGAGTTTGTATACGGTGGATATGGCCTTCTGGTAGAAAGGCCATCTGCGCCAGCATGTCCAGTTGTGCCCCAATATATTGGAGGCCGGAGGACGGGGTGAAGAAGGATTTCTTGTAACTGACCTGGATGCCCAGGTCTTCTAGCAAGGACGTCACCAACTCTACATGAGCTAAGAGTTCTTCCCTTGTCTTTGATGTCAAGAGCCAATCGTCGAGATATGGATAAATCGACAGGCCCCGCGTTCTCAGATGGGCAATCACGACTGCAACCACTTTTGTGAAAACCCTTGGGGCAGTCACCAACCCGAAAGGTAGGACATTGCATTGGTACAGGCACGTCCCCAATGTAAACCTCAAGTACTTGCGATGAGTCTGCCTGATGCCCACATGAAAATATGCATCTTTCAGGTCTAACGTTGCAATCCACTGTTCTCCATGTAGAAGAGGAAGGATGGCCTGCAACGTCGTCATGCGACATTTGCGAACTTCTATGTACAGATTCAGGTGTCTTAGGTCCATGATGGGACGAATGCCTCCATCCCTCTTCGGGATTTGGAAGTACCGGGAGTAGAATCCCGACTGTCCCTGTGCCCACTGCACCGGAGAGATCGCCTTCTTCTGTAGCAACTGAAGCACTTCTTCCTGTAGCACCGGAGTCACGGGGGTATACTTTATCCCCGAGAAGGGTGGGAGTTCCTTGAACTCGATCGCATAACCCTCCTTCACAATGCGGAGAACTCAGCGATCCGATGTTATGTGGTGCCACGCTGGCGCGTAGCTGGCCAGTTTGATGGTATTCGGAAGTGACATCAAGGAGATAGTGGTCCTTGAGATCTTGTTGTCTGCTACGTTGTCGTATGTTCTCTCCATGGAGCAACTGGTGGATCTGTCGCTGCCAGGTGCTAGTGGGCTGGCGCCCAGATCAAAGCTGCTGTTTGGGCTGCTGTGCAGCCTCATTACGTCCCTGTTGGTTCAGTTTATTCCTGTTGTAGAAAGGGCGTTTGTTATACCTCTGAGACAAGCGCCTTTAGTCTCTGCGGTCCGTCTGCCGGTAGTTCTGTTGCCTGCGCTGGTACTGTTAGTATGGCTGATATCTTGGGTGGGTTGCCTTTTGAGTCAAAAAAGAACGAGCAGTCAGTCTGGACTTCTTCCACTGCTCCATTGTCTCATCTGTTTTGTCTGAAAACAGGCCTTTCCCGTCAAATGGAAGGGTCTCTATTCAATCCTTCATGTCCTGCTGTAGGCCGGTCGCCCTCAGCCAAGCATGTCTCCGCAGAATGATGGAGGACATTAACGTGCGCGACTCAGACTCGGCGAGGTGCTTAGCATTTGCCAACTGTTGCCTGGTAGTAGATGTTGTCTTGGCAAAAGTGGCCTCAAACAATTTTAGGAATTCCGCAGGATCCAGGGAATTGCGCTGATCAAACAAGGCTTCCCACAACGAATGGGTATACTTGGCCTGGCAGACAATATAGTTCGCTATCTTGATGGAAAGACATGCGGTGGAATAGGTGCGGCGACCCAACCCATCAAGCTTTCTCCCTTCCTTGTCCTCCGGGGTGGTATGTCGTCTACCCCCTTTTGCAGTGGTTGCACAGTCAACCACCAGTGAGTTCGGTGTTGGGTGGCGAACAAGGTACTCATTGCTCTCCTCCTGGACACGGTAAAGAGCTTCCAGACGCTTAGAGGTTGGAGCAGAGGTCTGTAAGACTTCCCACTCAGACTTCGCTGCCCGTGAGATGTGTGGCAACATTGGGATGAAGACCGGATGCAAACCCGTGGCAGCTTTCATCATGTTATAGACCGGATCGTCTAGCTCGAGTGTGTTCTGTTTCAAATCCAAACCCAGGACCCTAGCCATTTCAGCCACCTGTTGGTGGTAGCCCTTCATCTCCTCATTGGGTGATGCCGAGGGTACTACAGCTACATTGAGTCCCGGATCCAGCAGCTCTGGTTCGTCTGGATCCCCAGGGTCAGGTTCCGTGGTGTCAGATTCGTAAGAGTCAGTTCCATCGTCACCTTCGTCTTCCGAAATGGGAACGGATGACTGTCGCCTAGGAGAACTCAGGACCCGAGCGGGTGACTGCCTTCTGGGTTGCGCCGGCGTATGCCGCGTGGGCGAGTCTCCAATAACCGTGGATGTCTGCAGCCTTAGCCCTGGCTGTTTAGTCAACGTTGTGGAGGTTTGAGTGGCCACTGGATGCACCAGTGGCGGCGGACACAAAGGCGCCCCTGGGAAGTCTGCCTGGAGCGACACTGAGCGGTGTTCCGGATAGCACGAAGTGGTCTGAATTGCAGAATCTGTACGATGTACCTGCGTCGGATAGAGTGATGTTTGCGCCGCAGAGCTAGCGCACCTAAAGTCAGATGCCCTCTGCTCGCGTTCATCAGGCCACCGAGCAAACAAGGAGTATTGTGCCTTAGAGATGGTGCAGGTTTCACTCCAGTCTGTGCGAGTCATAACTGGCATGGCGGTCGTTGAGAGCGAAGGGGTCTTGGGAATAGGTCCTTCAAAAACATTGAATCCAGTAAAAGTTCCTGTTGAACGCGTGCTCTCTTGATTCCAGCAAGCGTGTCAACCTGCGGGCTGATGCCCCACATTGGAGAGGCGGCGTCTCCTGGTTCAAAGGAGCAAACCCCTCCATTGGGTCTGCCTCGGCAGCCTCCGCATCAAGCACGGTGTCCAAGATTACCGTCTCCAGCGCAGGGTCTTCTACAAAGCCAGTCGTTGCCGATGTCAACATCGGCTTGGTGTGAGTTGAGGCAGGAGTAGAGACTTCCGTCTGCGTCGATGTAGACTCGGCCCTCGATGCCGACAGGTCGGCCACCCTTGACGTCGAGACGCTACCCCTTGTACTTCCAGGTGCAGTGCGTCTGAGGGACAAGGGCGTTGACGGCGACTGTCAAGGCGTCGACACCGGGGACAAGGAGAGTGCACAATGCCATGGCGTCAGTACCGTCTGCAACCCCGATGGCGATGGGGTGTGCGAGGCATGTCTCCTTTCCTTGTGCCAATCTTTGCGCTTCTTCTTCGGGCTGCTACCCAATATCGAGGCAGCGCCCCTTTTCGCGGCCCCGGAAGGATCCGCTGGCTTCTTAAAAGCCTCAGTCAGTTTAGTCGATGTCGAAGCCGTGGCACTCAGCGTCGATGCCCCCGATGTCGAGGGGTGACTGGCGGCGGGCTGTTTTCGGCTTTGCCTGGGGTTTGGACTGCGAATGAACAGCAGAACCCGGCTTTAATGGCGAATCTTTTCGAGCCATCAGCGCCTCCTCCATTAGGAACACCTTCAATCGAGCCTCACGGTTTTTTAGTGTCTGCTTATTGAACGTTAGGCAAACGGGGCACTTAGAGGTATCATGAGCCTCACCCAAGCAAAAAAGGCAGTGGTCATGGCCGTCCGTAGACGGAAGTTTCCCCCGGCACTCAGTACAACGCTTAAACGTCGTCTTCTCCTTACCCTGTTGGGCACTCATAGCAAAGGTGTCCCCCGGGGTCCGTAAGAATAGTCAGTTGGTCCAAGTCAGAGAAGGGGGTAGCCGAGACTGCAAACACGCCGTGAGGGAAAACGAAAGTAGAGTGGTCGAAAACAGTCCGCATCTTTACCGAGTTTTCCTTTTAACACACAGTTTACCAAGTGGAAATCAATATCCGAAAGAGTAGTCAGTGTAGTCCGTAATTCGTATGCCAAAGATAAGTAGATCTAAGTAAATTTTAATAACTGAGGAGCAAGCATTTCCGAAGTCTGATCCCAATGGTGGACAGAAAGAAACTGAATATGAGGACGCCCAACCGCCACTAGATGGTGCTAGTCACGTGCAGTAGGCGGTTGCCGGCGTCTCGAGGAGCTATAGAATTCTTACTGAAGCTGGTCTGCGCAGGCGCAGAACCCACTATTATGAATGTCCAGGACCACTATCGAGATTCTTGGGATATATCGCCTAGTCTGCCTAACTTGGCTAGACCCCTGTACTTACATAACATGGTTCTTGTGGCCTTTTCCATATTAGTTACACTTTTGACGGTACTTGTATCATTATATGCTTCCTATAAAAGTCTCAGTAAGGCCTGTCAGTGCATTGGAAACATATCAAACTGGATGGTTTATTAATGTAAAAATCTCCAATAAAACTGTTATAAGAGCATTGCTTCACTTGTATACTCAGGTGCTTGAGCTTGAGAAACACTGTGAAAAAGCCCAACACAGCACTGGAACTTAACCCATTATTGCATCGTTAGTTACTTAAGAACATCCCTTCTGGATAAGGCCCAAGGCTTATCTAATCCAGCATCCTGTTTCACACAGTGGCCACCCAGATATCTCTGGGAGGCACAAAGGCAAGAAGTGAGGACATGCCCTCTCTCCTCCTGTTGCTCCCCTGCATCTGGTATTAAGAGGCATCTTGCCTCTTAGGCTAGAAGCGGCCCATAACCTTCAGACTAGTAGCCATTGATAGACCTGCTCCCCATGAATTTATCTAAACCCTTCTTAAAGCCAATCAGGCTGTTGGCTGTCACCCCATCTTGTGGAACAGAAATACATAGGTTAATTATGCATTGTGTGAAAAAGTACTTCCTTTTGTTATGTGAGAGGGAGAGAAATTTCTCTCTATCCACTTTCTCCACACCATGCATGATTTTATAGACCTCTAGCATGTCTCCCCTCAATCATCTTTTTCTAAACTAAAAGGCCCCAGGTGTTGTAGCCTTGCCTCCTAAGGAAGGTGCTTTAGGCCCATGGTCATCTTGGATGCCCTCTTCTGCACCTTTTCCAGTTCTACAATGTCCTTTCTGAGGTATGGTGACCAGAAGTGAACACCATTCTCCAAATGCGTCTGCACCATAGTTTTCTATAAAAGCATTATAATATTGGCAGTTTCATTTTCAATCCTAATGATTCCAAGAATGGTATTGGCCTTTTCAACAGCTGCTGCACATTTTGTCGACACTTTCAACAAATTGTCCACCACAACCCCAAGATCACTCTACTGGTCATTCACTCTCAGCTGAAACCCCATCAGAATACATGTGCAGTTGGGTGGGTTTTTTGCCCCAATATGCATCACTTTAGACTTCCTAACATTGAACCGCATATGCCATTGTGTTGCCCATTCACCCAGTTTGAAGAGATCCTTTTGGAGCTTCTCACAATCTGTTGTGGATTTTAATACCCTAAATAGTTTAGTATCATCTGCAAATTTAGCCACCTCACTGCTTACCCCAACTTGTAGGCCATTTATGAATAAATTAAAAAGCACTGGTCACAGTACAGATCCCTGGGGGACCCCACTTCTTACTTCCATCCATTTAGAAATTTTGATTGATTAAATGCCATCAAGTCATCCATTAATTCCTATCCCGTTTCCTTTCCTTCAACCAGTTACCAATTCACACACGAACCTTTCCCCTTAAGTTTCCTCAAGAGTCTCTGATGAGGAACTTTGTCAAAAGCTTTTTGAAAGTCCAGGTATATTATGTCAACTGGATCATCTTTGATGTGTGAGCATTGCAAGATATTCCCCTCAGGGGATGAAGCCACTCTGGGAAGAGCAGAAGGTTTCAAGTTCCCTCCCTGGCTTCTCCAAGACAGGGCTTAGAGAGATTCCTGCCTGCAACCTTTGAGAAGCTGCTGCCAGTCTGTGAAGACAATACTGAGCTAGATAGACCAATGGTCTGACTCAGTATATAGCAGCTTCCTATGTTCCTATGTTTATCCACAAACCTGTTTATTCTCTCAAAGAACTCCAAAAGGTTTGTGAGAACATGCTGGTTCTCCCTCAGTAGGGCATGTTCTTCTATATGTTTAACAACTTTATCCTTGAGAATGCCATCAGCATATCACGTCCCTGAAGGTCTCGTCCAGATACCTGTTTCCCCAAAAGTAAGACGTACCCCAAAAGTAAGACCTAGCAGTAATTTCTGATGTACCGCTAATTGCCCTAGTGCATTTTGGGGGGCTAAAATTAATATAAGACACTGTCTTATTTTCGGGGAAACACGGGTACCTCTCTGACTGTCCGAGTTTCTCCAGATCAGCCACCTTGGCTTTGAGGGAATGAACATGTTACCTGAGAGCCAGGAGCTCTTTGTACCAAGCACATACCCATGACTTCTTCCCATCGAGCAGATAATCATACATGCAACACTCTGTGCAATACACTGGGAAGCACCCCCTCCCCTGCTGGCTTTCTATCTTAATGACTGGGTTTATGGGCTGTTTTGAGTATTTGGAGATTGTTTATTTGAAAGTCAAGTCGTAGCTGAAGTTGTCAGCTATTCAACAATTCAAACTTTATTTCCCAGGAATATGAAAAAGGGAACAGAGCATTGGTTTCACTTACCGTGAAGGCTTCTTCTGGTTGCTGCAGCCAGGGACATCTCATTGGGTTATCCCTCTCAGGAGCTCCAAGGCAGGACAGAATATGATTGACTAAAAAAGAAGTCCCACCTACCCGAGCTTGAGGGGGATAACTCCTCCCCAGTTCTTTCAGGCCGAGAGGCGAAATAGGCGTGCACCCATTTAAAGAAGTAGTATGAAAAGAAAAAAGGTAGGAAGCCAGACTAGTAAGAGGTTCCTGGAGCAGACACTATGAATCCCCAGTCCTTACTAGAGAGTAGGTCAGAGCGCTGAGCTGGGTGGGCAGAGATGTCTCTGGCTACAGCAACCAGTAGAAGCCTTCACGGTAAATGAAACCAATGCTCCGTTCTCAGTTGCTGCCAGCCAGGGACATCTCATTGGGACATACCACAGCTGACCAACGCGGGTGGGAGCGGTATGACCTATTATCGAGGAAGGACCTGCTGCAGCACCAGTCTGCCAAAGGATACTCTGGCAGATGCATATTCGTCGATCCTATAGTGCTTCGTGAAAGTCGAAGAGGAGGCCCACGTGACAGCCTTGCAGATTTCCTCGACCAAGGTGTTGGTGGAAAAAGCCGCTGAGGTTGCTGCCGCGCTTGTGGAATGTGCGACGATTGATGCTGGTGGCCTGATGCGTTGGGTTTCATACGCCATCAAGATGCAAGCCTTAATCCATCTTGCAATTGTAGAGGAGGACACCGCTGACCCCATGGATCGAGGATGAAAGAACACAAACATCGAGTTGGAGGTCCTGAATGAAGCAGAGTGCTTAATGTATATCTTGAGACAACACTGCACATCTAAATTGTGCCACTTCTTCTCGGTAGGATGGGAGGGTGGAGGACAGAAGGACGGAAAGAACATGTCCTGGGAAAGATGGAAAGGTAACGCCACCTTTGGTTGCAGAAAGGGGTCAAGGATCAGGCACACCGCATCTTCTAGGAAAATACAGAAGGACTTACTGATCGATAGAGCCCGAAGTTCAGATACCCTCCTGGCTGAGGTGATGGCTACCAGAAAGGCCAACTTAAACTTGAGTATCCGAATACAAATTGTCCGGATTGGTTCAAAGGGTCGAGATTGGAGAGCACGAAGAACTATGTGTAGGTCCCAGGAGGAAAATCTATGAACTGTTGGTGGAGATAGGAGAGAGGCGCCCCTTAACAAGCGGCAAAGATCAGCATGAGCTTGAGAGATCTGGTCATTCATGCCAGCTAGCACTGGAAGCAAGGAGGCCACCTGTCGTTTTAGGGTGTTAGGGTGGAGGCCTTTCTCAAGGCCGTCCTGAAGAAATTGGAGAAGATGCTGAATGGACGCCGAGCCCTGTGGAATAGAGTGGCGCAACATCCAACACAGGAACATACACCATGTGTATTGGTATACCCTCTTGGTTGACTGTCGACGGGACACCAGCATGGTGCTCAAAACCGCCCCAGAGAAGCCCTTCCGCCTGAGGATGCGCCGCTCAGTCTCCAAGCAGCAAGACGTTAGTAGTGTGCACGGATCGGTTCGGAGGCCATTCTACTGGCCTCCGAACCGGTCCGGACAAGGGGTGGTTTTGGTTCGGGAGGGTTAGGGTGGGGGGTTCCATTAAGGGCGGGGGGGGGGCTTTACTCACCCCTCCCGCGCTTTGCTGCTTTGGCGCCATAATTAGGTTAAAAAATGTGCCGCAGAATCGCTCGCCGCCCGCTCGCCGCTCCGGGGCTCCTTCTTGTCTTCAAAATCGGGCGGCAGGATACTTCCCTGCCGCCCCCGAAACCCCCTCAAGCCATTTTAGCTCTTTAAATCTCACCCCGGACCGAGTGCTATAGCGCTCGGGCGGGCGGCGGGGAGATGTCTGCCTGTCCACCTGCCCCCTTCCCTGCCTTCTGCGAAGTGCAGGGAGCCTTCTGCGCACGCGCACGCAGAAGGCTCCCTGCACTTCGCAGAAGGCAGGGAAGGGGGCGGGCGGATGGACGGACATCTCCCCGCCGCCCGCCCTAGCGCTATAGCACTCGGTCCGGGGCGAGATTTAAAGAGCTAAAAGGGCTTGAGGGGGCTTCAGGGGCAGCAGGGAAGTATCCTGCCGCCCGATTTTGAAGACAAGAAGGAGCCCCGGAGCGGCGAGCGGGCGGCGAGCGATTCTGCGGCACATTTTTTAAACTAATTATGGCGCCAAAGCAGCAAAGCGCGGGAGGGGTGAGTAAAGCCCCCCCACCCTTAATGGAACCCCCCACCCCAGTGCCGAACCGCAGGCCCGCGGTCCGGTGCACACCCCTACAAGACGTAACTAGGCTGGGTCTGGGTGGAGGATGGGACCTTGTAATACCAAGTCCTGAAACGTGGGGAGTTCCCATGGAGGAGCGGTTGCCAGATGAAGCAGTTCCAGAAACCATGGGCATCTGGGCCAGAATGGGGCTACGAGAATGACTTCTGTCCGGCGGAGCCGGATTCTGCGGAGTACCTTAGCTAAAAGCTGAGTTGGGGGAAAGGCGTATAGTGGCCCCTCTGGCCAAGGAGTTGACATGGCGTCAGCCACTGTCACTCCTGGGCAGGAAAATCTGGACATGAAGTTGACTAGTTTCTTGTTGGACGGGGCTGCAAAGAGGTCTAGAACCAGCATGCCCATCCTCTCTGTGATCCGTTTGAAGATTCTGGGGTATAAACTCCACTCCCCTGGCGAGATGTCCGTGCAACTGAGCAAGTCCACCACTACGTTGAGTTATCCTTTCACGTGATGATTGACTACTGATTCTAGATGGCGTTCCGCCCAGGAGAGAAGGAGAACTGCTTCCTGGTGCGTGGCCGAGGATCGAGTCCCTCCCTGCTTGTTGAGATAAGCCATGGCCGCTATGTTGTCCGTCTTTACCAGTACATTTCTGGCTTGAATGTACGGTTTGAAGGCTAAGAGAGCTAGCCGAATGGCTCAGAGTTCCCTCCAGTTGATGCTGTGGGCCCTTTCCTGTGGGGACCAGAGACCTTGAGTGGACAAGTTTTGGTAGTGGGCTCCCCAACCTCGGTCGCTTACATCCATGGAGATGATGACCCTGGGAGAGTCCAGGAAGGGCTTGCCGCGGAGGGGGTTGTTGGGTAATAACCACCAACGGAGGGATGATCTGACTGGAGCCGGGATGGCCAGCATGATCTTAGACTTCCTGGCAACTGCTTTCTGATTTGGGAGGAGGAACCACTGTAGTTCGCACAGATGGAAGCAAGCCCAGGGCACCGCATCTATCGTGGCCACCATGAGACCCAGGAGTTTTGCTAGGGAGCCTAGAGGGGCTCAGGACTCGTTGAGTTGACAGGATTCATCTGACCTCAGACTGGAGAGAGAGCAACCGGTCGGGAGATAGAAAGAGCGTGGTCGCTGCTGTGTCTATGATGACTCCCAGGTGGCAAATTTGGGGAGAAGGAGTCAGATGGCTTTTTTCGCGGTTTATTGTGAATCTGTGGAGATCCAGTGCTGACAGAGTAGCCTGGAGATCCCTCTGGGCCTCCCGAATGGAGCGAGATTGCAGAAGCAAGTCGTCAAGGTAGGCAAAGGCCCGGACTCCTTGCATACGTAGGTGTGCTAGTAGTGGTGCTAGGACCTTTGTAAATACATGTGGAGTGGATGACAGACCAAAAGGCAGAGCTGCATACTGGAAGTGACGACCTGCATATTTGAAGCGAAGGTATCTCCTGCTGTCCGGATGAATCAGGACATGGAAGTATGCCTCCTTTAGGTCTATTGAGGCTAGGAGGTCGTGAGGGTGTAATGCTTCCGCGATTGACCTTAGGGCTTCCATACAGAAGCGATCAATGCAAACTGACTTGTTTAGCTGTTTCAGGTCTAACACTGCTCTTGTGGTGCTGTCCTTTTTTGGGACGGTAAACAGAATAGAATAAACCCCTCTTCCCTCCTCCACTGTGGTGAACCGGTTCGATCGCCTTGTTTTCCAGGAGATGATGAATGGCTTGGAGCATTCTGGAGTGTTTCTCGAAGGACCGGGACCTTGGTGTCAGGAAGAACTTGTAGGATGGAGGAGAGATGAATTCTATTCTGTAGCCATGTCTGATGATGTCTAGGACCTATTTGTCTGAAGTTGAGGCCTCCCAGGCGTGGAGAAACACGGACAAACGCCCCCCCCCCATGCCAGGTAGGCTTTACGTCATTGTTGCTGTTGTTTGGACTTTGAGGGTGAGATATGCTTGAATGCCCCAGAGCCTCTGAAAGGCTGTTGTGGTCTGTTCCAGAAACCTCTTTGTGTTCTGCTGTCTGTGCCCCTGAATGGGCAAAACCCCCGAAAAGACTGAGTTGGTTGACGGTATTGAAATGGTCTGTGAAATGGTCTGCTCTTTGGCAGGCTGCCACCAAACTCATCTCGCGGCTCAAGGGCGGGAGATGCTCAGCGGGCTCCACGGCATGCGGTGAGGGAGGCTGCAGAGCGGCCGACGCCCACGCTGATGTGGTAGGGAGCTCGGGCGGCGAATGAGTGGCCAAGAGCACTACCTATGGCAGAGCGGCGAGGGGGCGCTCCGTGTTCTGCTCGGAGGGCTCAGCTGCCGCCAATTGTGCTTGTAGCTCGAGCAGCGGGCCCTGGAAGGGTCGGAAGCAGCTGGAACCGAAGTTCTGCTGTGCTGTTCCCAGGGGCACTAGGACTGTTTTCTTTCTGTCCAGAACCAACTGCTCCATAAACCAGAGGGGCAAAGAGAGATACGGGGGAGCAGGGGAGACGGGGAACAAGGGAGAGAGATAGACGGAAAAAGCTCTTCTTTTTTTAGGTGAAGAATGAAGAAAAGGCTGAGTTTGAGAGGAAGGAGGGGAAAATATTGAAAGGGAGAGGCAAAAAACGCTCAGGGTGCAGGAGAGAGGAAAAGAAGCTGCCTGGAGCTGCTGAGTACAGAAAGAACTGGGGAGGATTTATCCCCCTCGGGCTCAGGTAGGCGGGACATCTTTTTTAGCCAATCATATCCTGTACTGCCTTGGAGCTCCTGAGAGGGCTAACCCAATGAGATGTCCCTGGTTGGCAGCAACCGAGAATAGTACTTACCTTCTCGTTCTGCTGGGCTCCTTGTGATGAAGGGGGCTCATTTCGATGAAGGGGGCTCCTTTCAAGCTCCCCCAAAACACTTCTCTGCTAAATTCCATGAAAGACTCCTATGACCCTGTTTGCCAATTCCTGTTCTCAAATCTCCCTGACAAAACCCAAACACAGACACTGGGACTCCCCCACTAAAGAGATACTAGCCCCTCAAAATCTCCCCTCCTGTTTGTTTGAAGAAGAAGAAAAGTTTGTTTTAGAAAAGCTTGCTACCATCTCAGGTCTCCTGCTCCTCTTCCCAGAGTACGCTTCAAACTGCTAGTGCTAGGGGGTTGCTAGCAGGTGGCAGTGCTAGCAGTATACAGAGACCAATTTTTGCAGTTCAGTTCGAATTCAGATCAAATGCGAACCAAACCACTGGTCTATGAACTGGTTCGGTTGATCCAACTAACTGATCAAACCGGCTCAAACCGGTTTGATGGTTCGAGGGGCTATGCTTGCAAAGGGGAGTCCTGGCTTGAAAATGCTTCTAAAGGTGGTCAGTTCCACAGACACCAGATCATTTCTGGAACTGCACTACCACCACCGCATGGGCAGACTTCGGAGGGGAGCGCCGGGATTTTAAGGACCAGTAAGCACTATACATCTACTTTTAAAGGTGCCATCTCACTGCACCCCACCAAGAACCCATTAGAAGCATTTTCAAGCCAAGACTCCTCTTGCTTGTAAAAGAGAATCCTCACTCAATTCCCCTTTACAAGCATAGCCTCTTAAACTTTGGTGAACCAGTCCGCCACGGACCAGGCTCAGTTCTGTTCTATCGCAGACCAGACCTCCTTTCCTGGAAACCAGCACGGTTCACAATCAAACCGGCTCAGTTCATGGCAGACCACTTCCCTGCCAAACTGTTTATACACACCCCTAGTCAGGGCCTGATATATGCAACAAAACTCCTGCTACCGCAAGGCAGGCCTGACTGGTTATTTCTCTAATTCCTTTTCTAATAAGCCCTCATCTGATACACAGTATAATCTTCTACCCTCCTCCCCTATCTCAAACTAAGAATGGCAATCCTTTATTACATACATATGTATTCACCCATTTTCAGCATATGAAATAAAACCACCCATTTTATTGAAAGAGAGATAAATTATTTTTCTTGCCTTTGTATAAAACACTGTCTCTATCTATTCCGCTACATAAAACCATACCTTCTTTATTTGTAGCAGGTGCACCCAATGTAAAACCAGCATCTCCAGCTTTATCTGGACTGTTAAATACAGACAAGTCTTTTTTACTGCCAGTAGAGGACTTTTCTCCACTTCTGCAATTGGCATATTCAGCAATTTTCTGACTAAGACTAATGAAAGGGAAAAAACAGAGAGAAAGGGAGAATACTCAAACACACACATACTGGGTTAGTGAAACTACTGGAAAAAATATAGCTCTTGAAAGAGAACACAGAAACAGGAAACTGAGATAACAGTTTTAGCTCTACTCTAGGAGCCAATAAATAGGTTGCTCACCTGTAACAGATGATCTGGAGGTGATCCATTGTATTCCTAAGGAATGGGTTCTGCGCCTGTGCAGGGACCTCATGGATCGATTAGCTAGCTCTTTGTGGCACCTCCAACTGCCACCCACGTGACCCTGCTTCCGTTATCCTAGGCAGTTGGGGCACGTTTCACTCAGTTTCTGGTGGACCGTCAATTGCCTCTCCTGACAACCCACCACCTGTGTTTCAGCTGGCTAATCGGAGCATTGGTTTCACTTACCGTGAAGGCTTCTTCTGGTTGCTGGGGCCAGGGACATCTCATGGGTTATCCTCTCTCAAAAGCTCCAGGCAGGACAGAAAGTAAATAGTTAAAAAACTAAGCCACACCCACTAGAGCCTGAGGGGGATAACCCCGCCCCAGTTCTTTCGGGCCGAGACATAAGAGGACAAAGGCAATACAAAACAGTAGAAAACAGCAGGTCAGAATAAACAGGTTTAAACATTCCAGAATAACAGAGTGTAGCAACCAACTGTAGAACTAAATGTCAGTCTCCACCATTTCAACAGAAGTAGACCAGAGCGCAAAATCACAACTGGGTGGGCCGAGATGTCCCTGGCCCCAGCAACCAGAAGAAGCCTTCACGGTAAGTGAAACCAATGCTCCGTTCTCGGTTGCTGAGGCCAGGGACATCTCATGGGACATACCACAGCTGTACAACTCGGGTGGGAGCACTTTGGTCTACTAGCGAGGAAGAACTTGTTGCAAGACCCATCTGCCAAAGGTTGCCCGGGCAGACGTGAAATCCTTGATCTTGTAAAGTTTGGTGAAAGTGGAAGGCGACGCCCAGGTGGCCGCCTTGCAAATCTCTTCAACTGGTGCATTAGTGGAAAACGCCACTAACGCTGCTGCTGCTCTAGTAGAATGTGCAGAGAGATGCGTTGGTGGCCTCAACTTCTGAACCTCGTAGGCCATCGATATACACGCTATAATCCACGTTGCAATAGTGTTCGAGGAATCTGGGACCCCCATGGAATGCAAACAGAGTGTCTGACAATCTGAATGAGGCTGAGCGTCTAATATAGACCTTAAGACATCGCTTAATGTCCAATTTGTGCCATTTCCGCTCCATAGGATGGACAGGTTTGGGGCAGAATGAAGGTAGGAACCCATCTTACGATGGGTGGAAGGGGGACGCCACCTTTGGCCTCATGAAGGGGTCCGGAATGAGCCTGACAGCCTCTTTCTGAAATATACAATATGACTTGTTTTACAGACAGCGCCTGCAGCACCGAGATGAGCCTTGCAGAAGTGATGCCCATCAAAAAAGGCCAATTTAAACGATAAGACCCTGATCAGCTATTCAGAATAGCTGCCAAAGGTTCAAAAGAGTGAGCGTGCAATGCCTTGAGGACAGTATGTAGCTCCCAAGAGGGTAACAAATGTACTGTTGGAGGTGACATCAGCGAGGCACCTGATAAGAACCTACGCTGGTGAGGATGTGACAGATATTTTGCCCTTTTCCGCTGAGAGCAACTCCACCAACGGCAACGCCTGCCGTTTCAGGGTATTTGGACATAGTCCCTTTTGAACCCTTCTTGGAAGAAGAGCAGGAGATGACATAACTTAGCCGTGCCCTTCGGAACAGAGTTGCATGACATCCAGCAAAGGAGTGCTCACCATGTATATTGATAAATTCTCTCTGTCGATGGACTTTGCGACGCCAGCATAGTGCTGAGAACTCCCTCCGAGTAGCCATGTTGGCTGAGGACTCACCGCTCAGTTTCCAAACGGTGAACTGAAACCAACATGGATCCGGGTGTAAAACTGGACCCTGATGGAGCAGGTCCGGGGTCTGAGGCAAATCCCAAGGTGGCTCAACCGCCAGATGGAGGAGCTCTGGAAACCAGGGTCTCCTAGGCCAGAATGGTGCCACTAAAAGTACTCTTGCTCGAAGACACATCCATTGAAGGACTCTGGCCAACAAAGGTGTCGGAGGATACGTATAAAGGAGAGCGTCTGGCCATGGACTGGATAGGGCATCCACTGCCATCGCCTCCCTGCATGGAAATCTAGTCATAAACGCTGGTAATTGCGCATTCTTCAGAGTCATGAAGAGGTCTACCTCGGGCATGCCCATCTTCTCTGTTATCTGGGTGAAAACTGATGGATTTAGAGCCCACTCCCCCAGTTGGATGTCAACCCAGCTTAACCAGTCTGCAACCAGGTTCAGCTCTCCCTTGACATGGTATGCCATCAGGGAAGGAAGGTTGCTCTCTGCCCAGGACAGCATAAGGACAGTCTCCTGGTGAAGTGACCTGGACCTGGTCCCCCATTGCTTGTTTACATACACCTTTGCCGTCGTATTGTCGGTCTTTACGAATATGTTGGTGCCTTGGATGATCTCCTGGAATGCTAGTAGCGCTAGGTGAATTGCACGGAGTTCCCTCCAATTTATGTTGTGAGAACGCTCCTCCTTGTTCCATAGCCACTGCGCCGACTGGTTGAGGCAGTGGGCTCCCCAGCCCCTGTCACTTGCGTCTGTTGTTATGATGAACATCTGTGGGTCCAAGAAGATCTTTCCCCAATTCAGGTTGTTGGAGTTGATCCACCAGCAGAGAGAGCGACGCAGGTCTGGTGGCAACTTCAGAAGCAGTCTACACTTCCTTACGATTGCCTTCTGGTGGGGTAGGAGAAACCACTGGAGGTCATGCAGATGAAGTCAAGCCCACGGAACCGAGTTCGGTGCGGCCACCATCAAGCTCAGCAGTCTTGACAAGGAAGCCAGAGGAACTCTTGGACTCGCTAGAACGTGAACCTCTGTCTGGATAGTCTGTAACCTGTCTGGTGGAAGCAAGAGGCGGTCCACTAAGGTAACTATGATTACCCCCAAATGGCACAGCCTGTGGCATGGCGTCAATTGACTCTTTTCTCCATTTATGATGAAACCATGGTTCTCGAGTGTTGCGATAGTTAAGGGCCATGTCCTGTTCTGCCTCTGGGAGAGATCTCGCTAGCACCAACAAATTGACTATATATGCAAACAAACGAATCCCTTTCTGACGGAGTTGTGCCACCAGTGGCGCCAACAACTTTGTGGAGACATGAGGGGCTGCTGTATTGAAAATGCCTCCCAGCATATTTAAACCAAAGGTGCTGCCTGCTTTCCAGGTGTATAGGAAGGTGGAGGTAGGCCTCCCTTAAATCTATGGACGCCAGCACATCCAGATGAAAGAGTGCCTCTGAAACTGCTCTTAGAGTTTCCATCTGGAAATGAGTTCTGCAGACCCATCTGTTCAAAAAACTTTAAGTCTAAAACAGCTCTCCTTGAGCCGTCCCTTTTTGGGACGGTAAATAGGATAGAAGTGTTTTGTTTTGTTGTTGTTTTGGTTTGTTTGTTTTGTTTTAACTCCCTCTCCCTCCTGTGCTAGAGGCACTGGCTCCACTGCCCCGATGTCCAGGAGGTGTTGGATCGCCTGGACCATCAGCAAATGCTTTGAGAATGCTTTTGACCTTGGAGTGGGGATAAAGAAGCAGGGGGAGAGAAGTGAAACTCTATCCTGTAGCTGTGACGGATCAGCTGCAGAACCCAGTTGTCTGAGGTTGAATCTTCCCAGGCTGGGGCGAGGTGAGACAAATGCCCTCCAAGCCTGAAATGCTTCAAGTCATTGTTGTGGCTTTTGCTGCTTTGACTGAGCAGCTTGCTGTTTGTAGGTACCAAACCCTCTAAAGGGTGCTCTCTGACGATTCCAAGATCCCCTCTGGAATTTTGCATCTCTGTCCCGGCCCATGAAGGGCCGGAAGCTATGAAAGTGAAGAGCCTTTTGAAAGGCTGTTTATCAGTCTTTTTATTGGTTGAAGGCATCGTGTCTTTCACATTCCTGTTTGACTACATCCACAAACTACTCTGGCATGGGCATCAGCATGTCCTTGGGGCGTGCTCTAGGAAAGACCTAGTCCCCTTTGGCGCAAGAGTCAGAACTCTGTCCAGCCTCTGATTTCAGTCCAATTGTATTAATAATTCTGGACATGAGTGGGCTGAAGTCCTCTGCCACAAAGAGGCACTGTGACACCGAGGCATCACCAGTGGCCTCCCCTCCAGACCATTCCCCGTCATCCTTGTCTAACGGAGTCTCTGGGTCCGGATCAAAACCTCCCCCTGCATTAATTGGGTCTTCAGAGTCAGAAGGCAGATTAGGGCTCTCTGAGTTTGCAATGACTTTTGGGGGGGGGAGGTGCAGGTAAACCCCTAGGGCCCCCCGAGTCTGATCGGAAGCATCAGAGGAATGGTCCCGTGCCACCTTGCCAGCCAACTTGCCCAGCTCACTATGCTTAAGCTTGATTTTGGCCTTCTTGGGAGAAGGACTGACAGACTCGCTAGATGAGAAGCTCACACTGGGTGACCTATGCCTTCTCCCTTTTGTGGATCTCTTACTCCTCTTAGGGGGCCTAACCTGGTAGATGGTGCCAATGATTGCATTGCGAAACCATGCTTGTTACTCAGGTGGCAGCACAGACTTAGGTAAAACAGCAGAGTTAGATCTGGATTCTTTAGGCCCAGTCTCTGCAGCAGACTCCCCCTGCTGGCCAAACACCATAGTCACAGTCTTAGGCTTTTCCCGCCCTTTTACATTACCGGCTCCTTTAGGTAAAATGGAGGGATTCTTCACAGCCATCGCCATCTTAGGAGGAACAGAAGATGCCTGTGATGACCTCGCTGCCCTGCTGGTCAGGATGCTAGCCAGCCTCGCCAATCCGCCTAATCTCTTCAGAGGTTGGTGGGGCGCTGGCAATAAGGAGCCTCCAAAAGTGCTCTTTACAGCCACTTCAAGCTGCCTGCAGCAGCGTGGCATGCCGGGCCGCGGTAGTGCAAGTCTCGCAGCCCGAGGGCGGGAGACTCGACGCGGCCCCTTCGACGATCGGGACGGGCGGCTCGAGAGCGGCCGTCACCGACACGGGAAAATCAAGTCCTTCCAGTGGGGGCTCCGTGGCCCATAGATGAGAGGCGGCTGATCACAGACCGTCAACTCACTGCTGGCGAATTTTTCAGGCAGTTTTCGGGAGGTTGGAAAAGCGGCCTTGCTATGCAGAGCTTGCAGCAGCATGCGCCGATGGGGCCTACAAAAGGCCCTGAAGCCTCCCAGGCCGAAAACACTCAATCTCTTCCCCTTGTTGGAGAAATTGCTCTGTATCTCTCTGCCTGGCTCCAAGCAACGGAAAGGAAAGAGGAGATGGGGGGGAGAGAAGTGGGTGGAGGGGGGAGAGAGAAACAGACGGAAGAAGGGTAGTTTTCTTTCTTTTCTTTTCAGGTAATAGCAAGTAATAAAGATCAGGGACAGAAAAAAGAATTTAGAGAAGTAATATCAGCAGAAAATAGAGAGAGCTAAAAAAACGCTGCCGTGGAGCTTGCTGAGGACAGAAAGAACTGGGGCGGGGTTATCCCCCTCAGGCTCTAGTGGGTGTGGCTTAGTTTTTTAACTATTTACTTTCTGTCCTGCCTGGAGCTCTTGAGAGAGGATAACCCATGAGATGTCGCTGGCCTCAGCAACTGAGAACACCCATTCCTTATTAATGCAATGGATCACGATCCAGATCCCCAAATTTTTATGGGGTCTTTGGCTTTCAGGGATCCAGTCCCATACAGAGATCTTAAAATATATTATTGATTTTGCTTCAGTCAGTCTGATGCTATGCCTGAGAAAAGAGCAAACTGACATCTAATCCATCTTTCTCTTTTTTTTCAATTATAGTTGGAGAGGCTCAAACTACTTCTTTATCGACTTGAAGATGCCTGTATAGACAAAGTTTGAGAACTCTACACAATTCTGGCACAGGGTTTTTTAAGAAAAACTTTAGCAATAAAAGCTTACCTAGGATCTCCACTAATTAGAGCATAATCCTCTGCTGACCATCCATTGCAATCTTTATGGGAAGCATCTGCTCCATGTAGAAGAAGTAGTTTTACTAAATTGTGTTTTCCATGAGAAGCAGCAGTGAGTAGAGGTGTTCTAAAACAGAAAGAAAACAATAACTACATCAAATGATTTAATTTAATTTAAATATTCCACCATCACTGTTTTAATATCTCTCTAGGTTCAATTATCATACTTCTCTGTTGATAAAATAGAACAGGAAACCCTTTGATGATATTCTAATTTTTTTGTGAAAGCATGAATATTGCAACAGTGGCTTCAAGAATTGGCTATAGGGCTTTCCACTCTACACAAAACTACTAAGCTCTAATATGTTATATTTAAGAAGTAAGAAAGGGAATAATGGGACTAACATTTTCCCATCGAGTCGGTGTCGACTCCTGGCGACCACAGAACTATATGGTTTTCTTTGGTAGAATACAGGAGGATTAAGTCTTGACCATTTTTTTATTTTTGGCTGTAGTAGCCAGGCCAAACTTTAGGCGCTAATGAATCTGGGAGTATATCTCCACTTGGTCTCCTTGCCACATGACTGGCTCCACCTCAACCCTCCAGAGTAAGAAAAGTCATAAGGGGGATTTATTATTATTATTTATTTATTTCATTTTATTTTATTTGTATATCGCCCTTCCAAAATGGCTCAGGGCAGTTTACAATTAAAACAAACCACTAAAACAGTAAAGAGCTAAAACAAATTAAAAAACAACATAACAACTAACAATTTAAAAACATTTTAAAACAACAATTAAACAATTACAGTGATTAATTACAGTGAGTACCCAGAATGTTGGGGGCAATATGCTAAATCATTGTAAACCGCTTAGAGAGCTCCGGCTATAGAGCGGTATATAAATGTAAGTGCTATTGCTATTGCTAAAACCCCCGAAACCGGGTTTTAAATTTTAAAATAAACCAGATATTAAAACCCCCAAAATTCAGGAAGCTGAGAAAGCTTGGGTGAAAAGATGGGTTTTCAGGTTGCCAGAGCTTGCCAGAGATGGGGAGGATCGCATCTCAGCAGGGAGCACATTCCACAATCTCGGAGCAGCGACCGAGAAGGCCCGTCTCTGTGTAGCCACCAAACGAGTTGGCGGTAACTGGAGATGGACCTCCTCAGATGACCTCAATGGGCAGTGGGGCTCATAATGAAGAAGATGCTCTCTTAGATAGATTTAGAGGGAGTCAACATTGGTACCAAAGGCTGCTGTCACTTTTGTGAATGTGGCTGTAGGATTGATAACTGCAACCAATTGAGCAGGAACTCTTACAGGATTGCATGTGCATACACTCAGGAAGCCTCAATCTATACAACTTTTGCTATTCAGGAAGGAGGAAAATGAAATAGGTTTCTTTGGGAATACCTGTGAAGTCTTTGTTCTGGCCTCAACATGTCAGGCTAAATTATCCAGGCAGCTGAACTCACATTAATCCAAACCACATTTCCATGTAAATCAATCTTCAACTTTATTGACACCACATATAAAGAAGAGTATTAACCAGAAGAAGAGGATTAACTTAACTGTTTAAGCAGGACTTGTGGAAAGCTGAACCAGATGAACTGAAGTGTATGACATGCTGGATAGATAAGGTAATAAGACAATACAAGGCCAGGTCCTCCAGGCTGCTACTCAGGATGACAGAGAACAAGCTAAGAGGAAGCCTTTTTGGTTTTTCACTCTGAGGAAAACTGGCCGGAGGGTGGGGGGAATCCTTTCTAGAGGCAACCAATCGATGCATAGTGACAGGTAGCAAGGTCTGATCAGTTGCTAACAGATACAAATCGGGAAAATTATGACAGCTCTAAGAACCGAGCCTGGGGGCACTATAAAAATAAAAATGCGTAATTGGGGCATATTCTCGATAGAAGAAAGATGAGGTTACTGAAAGACTGTACCTTCCTGCATTATCTCTGAAATGTATATCTGCTCCATTTTTAAGAAGAAACTCTGCCATTATATGATTGTCTTCAGTTATAGCAATAGTAAGAGGTGTGCTCCCATCCTACAAGAATAAAAACAAATTAATGGGCATGAAATTAATGCGCGCACACTTTCTTGTTTTTCCATCTTGACAACTAAAATAGTGGGATTATTACACAAGGCTTTTGTATGTCACCTTGTTCACAAAGACATGCTATGAAAAACAAGAGACAGTCCTATAACCAAACTAGGTAAAAACAGTAATTAACTCTAATAAAACCCATTTTCTGTAATGGCAGTGCAAGAGTGAGACTGATGCACGTATAGATATGCATTGCAAACCTACACATGTTTACTAAGAAGTAAAATCCATTGAATTCCATGCGACTTACTCCCAGATAAATGCGCCCAGGCCTTCAGTTTATGGTAGAATATCAGTTACATTTCCAAGTAATTAAATACAGTTCATCTTTGCCAATAGAACAGAACAATTATGAGCCATTTTGGAAGGGCAGTATAGAAACTGAATGAATGAATGAATGAATGAATGAATGAACAAAACAAAGTCTTCATCATCCTGTAGCAATGAATAAGTATGACTGCTAATAAGTGGCTCCCTTATAAAAAGCCACTGGTTCCAGGGCAAATATTTGTAGCTTGTTTAACATCAATACATTTTATTACAGATAAAACATATATTCTATATGCATGTGTATTAATCAATAGTAATTTGATTGTTAGGCCAGAAACAAGCTAACACCTGCTTAAAGTTGACAAGCATCCCATTTATCATGAAGACCACTCCAGGTTAGGAATGAAAGAGAGGGGTGGAAGAGAGATGCAGCCTGAAGGTTTAAAAGCAGGCTTGGCAGAGCTAGGTCTGTGCTAGTCTTGCTATGCCCAGCTAAACTACATTATATGGCAGAAGATACTGGGAAGAGCAGAAAAGGAAATGCTTTGCGCAGGTTAGCTACTAGTATAATTAGGAAGGATAGACCAGGCCATATCTTCCTCTTCAACTGGCCCTTTTGGCTGTGAACAGGATTCACTGTGGACACCCGGCAGCCGCTGGTTAATGGGTTTGGAAAGTAATTTTTTCTGTGCTTATTTGGCCTTGAAGTCCCAAAGACTTATTTTTTTATCATCATCATCTGCCTTCCTGAGGAGACTTGTGCTGCACTCAGAATTTAGTTATATCCATATTGTTGCAACTGTCAATTTTACACTAGTCAAGGGCCTGAACACATATTGGGCAGGCAGAATAGGGCAACTGAAAATTTCAAGGGCTTTGTGCTAATTCTATAACTACAGAACGGATATGCTGCATCCCTTCTGCATAGAAGCAATCAAAGTCACATACATCAGTAGTTTAGCTGTAGATAGCAGTCACTGCTATACACTAGCTTCAGCCTTCAGTCAATCTCCAGCTGCTTCAATATCCAACTAGATTCGGTAACATGATGTTTAGGCTCCTGCCTTCTATTTTCTATCCATATAGCCTTGTTTTATTCTATTTGCTCCCACTAACGACACAATAATATCATGCCCCAGCATGTCACCAGGATGGTATGCTTTCACGTGGATGCTGGGAGGTTCATCTAAGTTGAGGCAGGAGGATAGACAACAATTGACTAATCATTACAATGCTCTCACTTTCTCACAAACTCTCCCATAACACTATTTTAACACTTACAGAATAAGTCTTAAAGCAAATAGGAGGGGGGACATATTGATCTATGTTTAGGACCTCTTAAACGAAGTCTGGTTTACCTTATTCTGTACATCAACACGGGCATTGTGTTCAATCAGTCGGTGTGCTATAGATATGCTAGCATTAGATGCAGCAAGGTGGAGAGCAGTGTTACCATTTGCATCCACAAGATTAGTGTCTGCTCCATGTTCTAGTAGGTAAGTTGCACATAATTCGTGCTGACACTGCACAGCCTGTAATATTAAAAAAGGGGGGAAAGCTGAGGTCCACAAGTTACTGTAACATACACAATGATTTAAATGCTGCTACCATTTAATGCAATCTAAAATACATTTTTCTTGAATTTATTGTCATAATTAGTAATGGTAATTTATTATTCTTAAGTTAATAAAATTGTTTTAAATTAAATTAGATTGTTTACCATGTAAAAAATATTTACATTGTTTAAAAGTGTAAAACAATGTAAAGAATTGTAAACAATGTAACGACTGTAAAGAATGTAAAGTTTTAAACGATTTCTTGATTGTTTCGTTGGTTTTAACTGAGTATGTCTGCTGTGAACCACCCAGAGCTGACAGATGGGGCAATATAAAAATGTAATGAATGCATAAATAAATAAAATATACTGATCCTATCATTAATATGGAAGCTACAGTAAATTGACATTTTCATCTAGAATATGCTGTGTTTTAGAAGAACTATAGTATTATACTTCATCCATACCTTCATTAGCGGAGACTTGGCATCATCATCACAAAGATTTAGTTTGCACCTGTTGTCTACCAAGAACATAACAATATCTGTATTTCCACTGGCACAGGCAAGATGTAAAGGTGTTCTGGAAAGCATACCATTATGTTCAGTCAACAAACCGTCCAAAGTAATACCGACGCTTCCTAAAGATTATTTGGCTATAATGTTAGCTTAAACATAGTTTTTCCCATTCTGTCCTTGAAACAACACTATGAAGTAAGTTGGGCCCAGTGTTCCCTCTAACAGGGATTTCCAGATGTTGACTACAACTCCCAGAATCCCCAGCTGCAACAGCTTTTGCTTGGGGATTCTGGGAGTTGTAGTCAACAACATCTGGAAATCCCTGTTAGTGGGAACCCTGGTTGGGCCTGTCACTAATCTCACAGACTATGGTAACCCAGAAAGTTTCATGGAATCGATTTGAACCCACATCTCCCGGGTTCAAGTCAATCCTTTGTCCTCTAGACCTTACTGGTTCTCCAGACTGAGCCCTTTGGGAAGTCACTCATTACTTCCAGTTATTTTTCAATCACAGTTGCCTTTCTTTGTTACTCAAAACACAGAAATAATCCCAAAGGACAAATATGTTTCAAAATCAACTCATACCCAACAACAGAAAACACCACAAAGAAGGGGCATGTAGCCGAATCCTACACATGTTTACTCAGAAATAAGTCCTTCTGAGTTTAATGGACTTAAAGGTAAAGTGTGCCATCAGGTCAGTGTCGACTCCTGGTGTGACCACAGTGCACTGTGATTCTCTTTGGTAGAATACAGGAGGGGTTTACCATTGCCTCCTCCCACGCAGTATGAGATGATGCCTTTCAGCATCTTCCTATATCACTGCTGCCTGATATAGGTACCAGTGGGGATTTGAACGGGCAACCTTCTGCTTATTATTTATTTATTAGTCAAGCATTTCCCTGCTGCGCCATTACTTCCAAGTAAATGTGTGCAGGACTGCCAACATGAGTTCATCAATGATCTGAGTTAACTGGGAGACATCTTGTGTGATTTCCCTCATTTTGGGAAGTAAATGTTATTTTGCCAGAAAGATGTCACTAGCAATAAACTGAAAATAAAGGTAATGAGATAATTACTGCACATCAATGTTGCAAGATTTCAAAGGCATCTAACAAACACACTGAAGAGAAATATAGAATCAATAGTGATTTGCTGGTGATAGTGGCTGACATCCTGACTACTGAAGCATCCGTGCTTCAAGCAGCTGCAGGGACACAGTGAGAGCCCAAACACTGCTCTGTTACTTTCTGAATTATGAGCACATTTGTGCAAAAACATCAATATTTCAGGGAGATTTCTCACCCTCCAGAAACGCTCTACAAAAGTGAAAACACACTCTTGCCTGGGATGTGTTTCCACTTCTACAGAGTGCTTCCAGAGTATGGGCGAGTGCCCTGAAACGTTCTTGTACAACTGAACTCAACGCAATGGAGTAGTGTACAGGCTCTCGCTACATGCCCACAGCTGCTTAGAATGTGGACAATTGGTAGTCAGGATATCAACCAGTGTGCTCAGATCCATTCGAATCCATTTGCAACTTCCCTATGCCCAACAGTTGTTGATTTAATGTTATTAGGAACAACTGGGGAGGATCCCGATCACAGAAATTGTTTCTCCAAAATAATATGTTTAGGGTATTTTTTCTAATTAAGGAGCACCCACAATTATTAGGCATTGGGATTAATATACAAAGACATTTGAAAAATTCCCAGATGCCAAAGAACTGTCAACTATTCTGTCAACTGGTGACAAAGCATATTCAGAACAATTCTCAAGAGAAGAAGATAATATTTGTACTGCTAGAATACTATTTTTAATAAGGGGGGAGTATAGAGGGAGAGTTATAACTTGTACAATTTGCAATAGAACTGTAAACTACTTTGTATATGAACAAGTATTATCGAATTTGTAATAATCATAGCTGCAAGAAGAAATAGTTGTTTGACATAAAGACAAGACTTAAAGGGAACACAAAGGTACATGCTTATATGGTTACCGCTGAGACCGAGAACTTTAATTCAGGGTACCTTTATGTAGTACAATACCCTGACATTGACACCTAAATGACATTAGTCACCAAGACTGATGATCTGCACCAGGAACTAGACAGAGGAAGTAAGTATATCCTTATTAGTTCCACTGGACCTCTCAGACACATTAAATACCATATGGAACGAACTCCCTGTCTCTGGAGGCTCGTTTTGCACCCAAACCATTCATTTTCTGTTACTGGCAACAAGTGAAAACCTTTAACATGGCTTTTAATCCATTTTACATTTAGTCAGCCGTGTCATTTTAGGGGATAACGCTTGCGGTTTTCTCTCATTGGTTTTAGATATAGTTTTTTTTAAAATTTCTGATTGTATTGGTTTTTATTTGCTTGATTTATTTTTTACATGTATACCCCACTCTTCCTCCAAGGAGCCCAGAACAGTGTGTATAGTTATGTTTATCTTCACAACAATCCTGTAAGATAGGTTAGGCTGGAAGGTAAGAGACTGAGCCAGTGTCATCTACTGAGTTTCATGCCTGAACAGGGATTTGAACTCAGGTCTCCCCAGTCCTACACTCTAACTACGACACCACACTGATTTACTGTTGTAAGACATCTTGCATTCCCCCAAAGCCAGAAAGTAAAAATAAAAGAAAGGCACTTCCCTGTAGGAAAATGACAACCACATGCAGATTGTCACACAGATTGCACATTATCTACTACAAAAAAGTGCCTTCTGTAACATTTTTTAAAATCACCATAAAGTGACACTCAATTTAGATCTAAAAGAAAAAGCAGTCTCTGTTTACAAGTACACAAGTTCTTGTACTTTAAAAGTGTGGTATAGTAGTGAGTTAGTGTCAGTTGGGACCCCAGATCTCCTGCTCAAAGTTTATAAATCACAGCACTGAGTTAGTCTGGACCAGTCACTACCACTCGACTTAACATGTTCCACGAGGTCACTGTGATGAGAAGAAAAATCATAAAGTGGGAGAGCCCCTATCGATGCTCCGCGAGGGGGAAGGCGGGAGGCAAATGAGACGGCGACAATACTGGGGTGGCTACTTCTGTACTCCATCGCCGCTGAATGGTTGCTCGCTTTCGCCCCATGCATGTGAATAATGAACCCTAAAGCCCGAAGCCGTAACCCAAGGAGAGCGAGAGGGGAGGAGCAGCAGGAGGAGTCGGGAAGACGAGGGGGGACGCCGCCCTGGCCTCTCCCCACCTGTTGGCTTTATCCAGCTGGTTGAGGTCGTGCTTCCTGACGAGCTGCTGGAGTTTCTTCAGGTCCCCGGTGGCTGCTGCCCGGTGCAGCTTGCCCAGGTCCTTGCTCCTCCACACCTCATAGCCTCCTCCGCTGAGGCTGCCGCCCTCGCCGCCGCTGGGGGAGGCAGTCGCCCCGCCTGACGCTGGCCGGGAGGGAGACTGCTGCTTCTCCCTTTTCTTCCCGAACCCGAAGATCTTCTTCATCCTCCCGCCCGGCTGGCCGAGGAAGGAGGCGGCGGCAGTGGAGTACACCGGTCCCTCGCCCCGAGACTCCTCCTCGCCTCGCAAAAGGAAGGACTAAGCGCGCCTGACGGAGTCCCGAGTGGCCAGCCCAGAAACCGGTCGCTGAACGGCCGTTGAGGGCAGCTGGGACGTTCTAGAGCGCGCGCGCGCGCCCTCTTCAGCCGGGGTGGGGGAGGAGGGGGCTCCCTCCAGCAACACGTGAGGGAGGGAGAGATGCCACAGAGAGAGAGACCAGGAGGACAACGGAGGCGTCTCCTGAGGAAACAGTACGCATGCGTATTCAGCTGCGCTTGTGTGGCAACACAGCCGCCGTGAAGGAGTCCTTGCTCAGAACGCATGCGCCACCGCCAGACTCTTGCTCCTAGCCTCTCCGTCTCGTATTCTGGCGCGGGACGTGACGAAGAGGCTGGCGAGCGACTTCGTGATGATGATGGCAGCAGTTTGTCAATATCTATATTATCGCCGCACACGGATCAGCCTAATTTGAACGTTCTCCTTCTTTCTATACCGAAGATTTAGCTGCACTTTTATAGCCTACTTGATAAGGAGTTCTGTGCAACTCAAAACTTGGCATCATTATAAAACAACAGAAGTTGGGCTGTTGATAGTTTCTGGTAGATCGTCTGAACAGCCCTGTAACGTTTGTTCTCTCTCTCTCTCCCTCTGCTGAGGCACAGACGTAGATTTAGTCATATTATTTTTATTATTTATTCAGTTTCTATACCACCCTTCCAAAACTAGCTGAGGGCGGTTTACACAGAGAAATAATCAATAAATAAGATGGATCCCTGTCCCCAAAGGGCTCACAATCTAAAAAAGAAACATAAAATAGACACCAGCAACAGTCACTGGAGGTACTGTGCTGGGGGTGGATAGGGCCAGTTGCTCTCCCCCTGCTAAATAAAGAGAATCACCACATTAAAAGGTTTAGTCGTATATTCTACTAGCCAACCCCACACAGAGCATCTGCACTCTTAGGGGACAGCGGTTACCTCTAGCCCCGCCGTTCTGCCCCAATCTCTGCTTCCGGGCCCAGCCACCTCTCCTCCCCACTGCCACTTCTCCCCCCATCCCAACTTTCTTTCCCCACTCCTGGGCCTTGGGGCCAGCCCAGCCGCCACCTCTGACCTCCACAGCTACCAATCCTCCTGGGTGTGCCTCAGCCAATCAGGCGCATCCACCGCCCAGCCAATCAGCTGGGCTCTGGGAAGCACATTCCAAGGTACACCCAGGAGAATTAATATAATAGATGCTCTGGCAATCTCATGCACACTTAGGTAGACACTTCTTGTAGGCATTAATGTGTGGGGAGCATACAGAATGTTGTTATATTGGAAGCAACCATCACAGTCTGAGAAATTGTGGTGTGCTAAAGGTAAAGTTGTGCAAATATACTGCAGTCCTATTAATGCCTATTTGAAAGTAAGGCCCATTGTGGTTAATGGAACTTACTCCAAGGTTAGCAAATATAGGATTTCAGCCTCAATTAATAATGCACTGAAACAAACAAGAGCACATAAACTGGCAACAATCACAGTTTCCCAGCAATACCACAGCCAAAATGGGAATTGGAATCTCCTTTTTCTTCTACAATCAATACCCCACACAACGGAACAACTGAGAGGCAATGTGGTGTAGGGGTTAGAGTATTGGACTAGGGTTGGGGAGACCTGGGCTCAGAGCCATGAAGCTCACTGCATAACCTCGGCCAATCATTCTCTGTCAGCCGAAACTTGCCTCACAGAGTTGTAAAGACAAAAGTGGTGATCAAAAATCATGTGCACTGCCTTGAATTCCTGGGAGGAAGGGCAGGATATAAAGATCCTGTTGACGCTGCAAAAAGAATGGAAGGAGGAAGAGACTGAATAAGGCTGAACAAAATAATCTTAAATATTTTCCATGGAATTTGCTACTTGAGGCCATCTTTATTTTCTCTTTTAATCTAACCAACCTCATGGGGCTGTTATGAGAATAAAAACGAGATACATATCTCTACATGCAACACCATCAGCTCCTTGGTACACACATAAATACAATATCTGAGAGAACTGTAGGTATTAAAATGCAGATCTAAAGCTGATATTTTTATTTTAAACAAATAAAAACAAAACACGCATGTCTTGTGCACATTTAAGAATGGGGACAATAGCAAGATAGAGATTTCAAAAGTTTGTTTGTTACATTTATATCCCTCTCTTCCTGACAGGCTCAGAGCAGCTTACAGCATTCAGATTTAAATCAAGGCAGTTTGGCTGAGATCATCTGATATGTGATCAACTCATACATTTTTTTGATATATATGCTTTCACAAATACACAGGGTATATGCACAGTCTGAGCTACACCAATCTCTGGTTAATTATTTAGGCTGCAACCCTGTGTAGATGTACCTGCAAGTAAGTCCCATTGGAACTAATTTCTGAGTAAACATGCACACAGTTGCCAAGTCCAGGAAGAGGGTTGTGAATACCTCTTTAAACACCTGCAACCCAACTCATTGGTAGTAAACGACTCATCTCCTCGTTCCAGCAGGCAACATGCAGCCCTGATAGACAAGGAATGTCATAAGTTGGACTCCCTTGGGCGACATTTCTATTCAACCAGCACACTTGCAATGTGTATTGCTAATTACACTGCATGCATGTCGCACTATCGGCACTCCTTATGTGAGGAGCTTGCTGAGACCAGGCCAGAGGACATGCTGCAGACTAAAGCCAAGGAGCTCCAGAATAGATCCGCTGATATCACCAGAAAGTGTATTAGCACAGCCGCCATCTGATGGACTGTGAGTAAAAAAACCTGGCAGGTTTGATAGCCTTGTGTTGTCACGCCTGGCTTCACTCCTCCACCTTGCAATATTTACTTTTTTAAAAAATGTTTTTACATTTTATATCCTGCTCTTCCTCCAAGGGTCCCAGAGCGGTGTACTACATACTTAGATTTCTCCTCACAACAACCCTGTGAAGTAGAATATGAGACCAGGGAGAAAACTGAGGATCTCCCTATAGAGGGTGAAGGTTTCTTCAGTTCCGAAGCTGATGAAACCTTGGAAAAGTTTTTTTAAAAAAATCAAAATTGACTGCTAAGTCATTTGAAGTCTTGACTACTCAGACTGGCTATCATTCTAAGCCAAAGCAGTCCTATGCACCGAATGCTATCTATGGGAAATATCAGTCACAGTACAAACCCACTGATAAGCGTGACTTCAAGAAGTCTTCAAAAAAACCCTCTAAACCTTACCAGCTTAAGGTGAAATCCAATACTCAATGTCCCAAACAGGGCGAGAACTCTAAACAGGGTCTTTTGATAACTTAGACACTCAGAGGCGCTCTTACCCCTAGACTTCTGGGCCAAAGTCCAGGGCCTTCACACCCCCTGGGGGATCCCAAATCCTCTTTAATCTGTCCTGGGTGGTGTGGTCATCCAGCCAAACATAATGATGCTTAATTTTAAGGGGAGGGGGACCTCCAGAAGCCTTTAGGTCCAGGCTCCAAAATTACCTAGGTGCACCTCTGTAGACATTCCTGCACAAGTACCCATGATATCTCATCATCTGGACAATTGGTGCTTTCCATAGTCCAATTGGGCTATGCCATACAATTTTATACACTCCCCTAGTTCATTGGTATACAACCCACCACTCCTACCTCTGCTCTACAAGTGGAGGTGATGTCACTTTTGGAGAGAGATGTGATAGAACCCGTCCCCCCCTGCCATACAGGAGAGCAGGTTCTTTTCCAGATATTTCCAAGGGCCGAAGAAGAACAAAGGAATTCATCCTATCCTGGACCTCTGTGCACTCAACAGATTCATACAGACAAGCAAATTCTGCATGATCTGCATTGCATCCATAATTTAGCTCCTAGTGGTAAACAGATGGTTTGTTGCCATTGATTTAAAAGATGCTTACTTTCATATATGGATCCATCCAAAACACAGGAAATACCTTCGTTTCATGGTTGGCCCTCGAGTCTACCAATACAAAGTCCTACCCTTTGGGCTCTCCACCACCCGGGTGTGTTTACCAAATTGATGGCTATGGCAATCGCTCATCTCCGTCACCTTGGTTTGGAGTTATACCCATTCTTGGATGACTGGCTTTTGACAGCCCAGTCCAAGGACAAAGTGGAGCAGGATTTAAAGACCCTTCTGCTCACCCTTGAAGACTTAGGCATCTATGTGAATTACAAAAAGGCAAAGATGACTCCTGCAAGGTCCATCCTGTTTATAGGAGCTTTGTTGGATGCAACCAAACAGAAGGTTTTCCTTCTGGAAGAATGGATGCTCAAGCTGCTGCATCACGTAAACTTGGTCCTCTCAACCCCTACAAGGACTGCACAACAGGTACAAATTTTACTGGGCCTCATGGTCTCTTGTACTAGTGCAGTTGCCCGTGTGAAACTATGTATGAGCCTCCTGCAACTTTGGTTTTTGAGGAATTTCAATCTCCTTTATGGCTCCCTGAAACAGCTTATGCATATACCACAAGCCATTTGAAACTCTCTCCTGTGGTGGTCCTTTTGGGGAAACCCTTTCCAACCATGTTTTCTGCAGATGATTGTGACTTTGGATGCTTCCAACGAAGGGTGGGGAGCCCACTGCTAAACTTAGAAAGTGAACGGGTCTTGGACCAGCACTCAGAAGCTATTCCACATAAATGTGTTAGAGCTGTTGGAGTGCTTCCTGTGTTTGAAGGCCTTCAGGCCGATGTCACAGGGCAAAGTAGTCCAACTTGTGATGAACAACACAACAGCCATTGCATACGTGAACAATCAAACAAAAGACAAGAAGGGCACAAGAATAACTCACCAATGCTTGTCCCATTGGATTGTCGAAACTATAGTGGAGGCCTACAAGTCCCAAGGCAAGGACCCACCCAAGGGCATTAGGGCCCACTCTACAAGAGCACTAGCTTCCTCAGCTGCCAACCTGTCACATGTCTCCATGACTGAGATGCAGAGAGCTACAACCTGGTCTTTGGACCACCCCTTCATTAAAGATTGTGCACTGGACTTGTGGTCCACCATTGATGCATGTTTTGGGAAGAGTGTCTTGAAGTAAGTTCTATCTTAACAGTGCATGAGGTAAGTCCAAAAAGCCCTCCTCCTGTAGGAGCTTGCTAATCGCTTAGTGGTGTGAATACACTGGGATCACATTAAAGATAAACAGGTTGCTTACCTGTAACAGATGATCCTTGAGTGATCCTAGGTATTCACACATCCCACCCTACCTCCACTCTTTCTGGGAGGTCGTGCTCCGGGCAACATCTATGTTTTTACTTACCTGTTCTCTCACTTACCTTCTTCAGTTCCTCTTACAATGGTCACTGAAGTCCAGTGGTCGTCCAGGAACCGAGGAGAGTGGTGCGCCGCCTGCCCTTCTGACGGACACATGCGTGCTGTAGGAGGAGTCAGGAGCGCCACGCAAAGCTTTGGAATCTTCCCAAACAGGCTCCTGTGCAGGCCTGTATCCCAGTGGTGGGAATACCTAGGATCACTTAAGGATCATCCGTTACAGGTAAGCCACCTGTTTTTTCTATGGTATATCTATCAGAGTTGAGAGGGAGAGACAGACAGAGAGCATTTTGAATTTGTTAAAGGCAGGGAGAGGGAGAACTGTGAGCTGGCAAAATCAATTTGGTTTTTTCCCTGCATATCTGATGTGGGGTAGTGATTTGTTGCCCATTTATGCCCTACTGTGTTTGGAAGTCAAACAAACAAACAAGTATTACAAAAATGTCCTGAGTGTGCCCTGCTTTCTCATCCAAAGAAAAACCAAATCTGGATAGCGCTGTCCCTGGAATTTCTCCCTGCTTTAAGAAATAGGAAGAGTGCAATGACAATACTTTAATTAAAATATTTGCCATTTTGAAAAATGCTTTTCTCTTTTTCTGGTAAATTTAAAATAAACAAACAACATAGGTTTACTTGCCAAAGAAATTGTAGTACCAGACACTGAGCTGTATTTTTTTTAATGTCCTGCAGGCATAGTTGAGGCAACTTGATGTTGCATTTTCACATTTAATATTAGAAAAGATGATCTCCCTCTTCCTCCCTCCCTCCCTCCCTCTCTCTCACACACACACACACACTCTCACTCACACACACACAGAGTTTAAATTAAGGTTGCCAACCTTAGCTTAGAGTGATTTATATATCACTTAATCTCCATTTAAGGTTTTAGTGTGGAGCTTAAATGAAGCTTAAACGATGGGGAACTTTTCCACAGGGATTTACCTTGAGGTGAAGGAGAGTGCAGGGCTGCCTCTGTTTGAGGTCTGGCTGGGGCAATATGTGCAGGTAGCATAAATATAGTGGCTCAGTTTGCATCCTAATGAAGCACTTGCATTACGAGCAAAGTTCCACTAGCCGAGAAGATCACATAGTTGTGATAAAAAGTTGTGCAGAAAAGTTTGATTTAAAACAAATGAGTCATGCTGCAGTTTAATATTGTTGCACAGTACACTAGAGATGTGCATGGAACTGGCGCCTGTTGATCTGAAGGTGGGAGGTGGATAACTTTAAGAGCGGGGGAGGGTGCTCTTACCCCTCCCACCACATATCCCCTGCCGGCGCTGTGTATTCAAACAGTCCAGGCAGGGCAGCAGCGTACTTCCCTGCTGCCCCGTTGCTTCCTCGAATCGGAAGTGACCAGAACTTCCCGGTGTGCATGTCATACATGCACACATGAACACACACAACATACACACATGTAACATGTGCACACGTACGGAGAACTTCCAATTCAAGCTGCTGCCCCACCGAACCGTTTGAATCCAAGCACCGGTGGGAGATACACAGCAGGAGGGGTGAGAGCACCCTCCCCCACCCTTAACGTTATCCACCACCCCACCTTCAAACTAGTTCGAATGTTGGTCCATGGAACTGGTTCGGCGCTCCTAGAACGGAGCGCCAAATGGTTCCTTGCACATCCCTACAGTACACTTCTGCACAAGCAATAGTGCAATACTAGTCTCAAATGCAAGCTCCAGACATAGTGCAAGTAGCCTTGGGCCAGGATATTGTACAAGTGTGACATCCTTCCACAAGCGTTTTGTTAGTCAGAATGGGAACCAGGATGGGAGCGAGGTATATCCTGTGAATTCATCCTCACTTGCCTGCAAAGGTCCCATTACAATTATTGACACATGCTTTCATCTTGACAGCCTTTCCCCTGCTATGCTATTTTACACCTTGCTTACTTATTGGTAATGGATTATTTCCATCATAGATATGTTGCGGGTTTACTGATGTTTTGTTGAATACTTCATCAGTGTGAAGAGGGAGAGCTGGTCTTGAGGTAGTGAGCATGAATTGTCTCCTTTGCTAAGCAGGCTCTGCAGGCCACGCTTCCATTCAGTTCCATTTTTGGCTGTGAATGGTTTAATAAAAGTGTAATACTGGAAATATTTCAGGGTTGCAGTATTGTTCACCAGTATCTCCAGCACATCCCACTATTTTTGGGATCGGGTTTGACAGTTAAGGGGCTGTTGCAGGCTGTTGCAGGCTATTCTGCTCCGTTATGGTCTGTGGAGGGTTTAATAAAAGTGTGATTCTGGTGGTGGTGGGGAACAGAAGAAGTTACGTTAGTCTGTAAGAATAACATCTCTGTTACCAGGATCCCTATTGAGGTGCCAGACCATATCGAACCATTTTTGCTGATGTGGTATATAAATATTTTTAATAAAATGAATGAATGAATGAATGAATGAATGAATATGTAAATATTTAAATAAATAATACAGGAATAATAGAACAGGATCAAGTACTTTGAACTCCCTGTTCGGGAAGTCAAGCTGGATTTCATGCATGGAAGTTCTTCTTACATTGGGGTGAACTCTCGCATATACAGGCTTCCTCATTCATCCAGTGAAGGGATGGCTCCTTTTGCTTCTTCTGCCATACACACAGAGTGATTCTCTCTACTGAAATGGGCTGGGAACCCCTCTGTAGCACTAAAGCACTGGAACAATATATGTGGAAGAAATCCTCATGTATTTCAGTGGAACTTACTTAACTCACGAAAGAGCACAAGAGTACAGCCTTGAAGTTATCCTCTGCATATCTGCAGAGATGATCCCATGATGCAGGGTCCATTATCTGATAGGGATAACTCTCAGGTTAGTGCACGTAGGATTCAAAGGCAGACACACCATTGAGCGACAGGGTTCAAAGAACCCAGGCCGCCCATGAAAAGGGCCGCCACAGCCTCTGTTGTGCATGACGCCACATGCAAAGGGGGTGTGGCCCAATCACCCGCCCCATTCCTCCTGAGCTCATATCCAGCCAGTGCTTGCTGGCTGACAGCATTTATTTCCCTTCCTCTCCCTCGCTGGAGGGAGAGAAGGGGAAATAAATGCTGGTACACAGCAAGCACTGGCTGGAAATGAGCTTGGGAGAGCTCTCTTGGGGCTTTCTGGAGCCCAGCCATGCCCCGTTTGAGTGGGACATCACGTGCAAAAGGGTGTAGAGCCCATGCAAGCTCTTCCAAGCGCATTTCCAGCCAGTGCTTGCTTGCTGGCAGCATTTAAAAGCTATTAAAAGTTCAGGGACGTAGCAAGGTTGGAGTGGACCCAGAGATGAGATTTTGAAATGCCCCCCCTCAAAGTACAGGGCTTCCACACACACCAGACTCCCAAGGATTTAAGTCTGATATTTTAAAATAAATATTCCGCCTGGAGATACATTTCACTGAATACACACGTGCACCCTTCACAATAAATAGTGATATACATTGAATACTATATATTTGTGCTACTTTTAATGCCTAGAACACACTAGAAACACTAGAGGTAAGAGTATTTATGCTGCTTAGCTAGATAGATGCTAAGATATCATGAGCTAGATAGATGTAATTCAAACTCACTCATTTCCTTCTCTTTTACTGGTACTAGAGAAAGACATGCTGTTCTGGTATTAAAGATATTTTGTATCAGTACTTCTGAACTGATATTTGAGCAAGAGAGTCCCACTTGATGACATTAAGAGAAAGTATTTGCCCATTAGATTTGAATTGGCATTTTGTGTAAATGAAATATTCTCTAAAAGGATAATTTCTATAGTCAGTATACGTATTCCATAAATGTCTAGAAAGCAGAGATTCCCACAGAAAAAGAAACATTTTAGCCGCCCTCTGTAATATTTCAGATAAAGCCTGTCCCTTTTAGAATTATAAATATTATTGGAAATTAAATACATGGTGTGAATCATTTTAATTATTTTTTAAAAAATAAAATGTGTTTTTAAAAAGGCGGTAGATGAACAAATCTAAAATAATCCATACTAAAACTCTTCTTCTTTCGCTTCTCCCTCTCCCCCTTCTCCCTCCCTACAATGTCCTTCTTCCAAAGAAAGTGTGCATGGGATTATATCAAACACATTCTGCTTCAAGATGACTGCTTAAAATAACTGTTTACTAAATGTAGAAAAAAGTAGTACTCTCTATTTGTAAATAACATCACAACCAAGGGGACAAAAGGCAAGGTATGCTTGAATGCTGAAACAAAGCTAAAATAAAAGCAATTTGTGTGGCTGTGTGGAGAATGGGAACAATACAATCCCTTCAGCCAAGAGAGCCATTCCTCTTTCCCATACCTCCCCATCCAGGATGAGGAAACCACTTCCTAAAGTCCACTTCCTCTTCCATGCCTCAGATCTGAAACAACTTTCAACAACCCCTTGTTCTTTTGCAATATCCTGTAGCTTCCTCCCTTTATTTCAGGCAATCCTCGATTAGACATTTGCATCAGAATTTGTGTGTGCCGAGCTCTTAAACAGAAGGAAGGCTTGCCCTGTATGGCGATATGAACTCAAGGAGCACATTATTTTCCAGCTGATGAACCCCGATGCTCTTCTCTGCTATCTAAAGACTTTCTTCTACAGCAAGCACTTTATAGCAATGTATATTATTATCAAAATTATTGCTATTCATCAGCCAGGCCTGAAGTATAGTATGGAATGCAAAAATACTCTCCTTCAAGACGAGGGAGCTGTAATAAAACATTTGGATAAATATGGTTAAGGATGATAACCATAAAGAGAAAAGTCTACAAATGCCCAGAGATGAAAGTTTGGGGCGGTGTACAAATTTGATAAATAAATAAAAGGAATGTCTAAGCAAGCGATGTGGTTGTATTAAAAAAATGAGATACAAGCTGACAATTATCAAGGGAGAAAGATAGATAAGAAGTGGTGTTGGGGCTAGTGTTGACCACCACCTCACCACAGAAAACCTAGAAGAGATTTGCAGCAGGTGACTGGGATAGAAACTGTGATGGGTAACAAAGATAGCAACTGGGGGAGAAATGCAGTATCTTAGTAGCCAGAACATAGCAATTCAAACACAAAAATAATAAAATGACAATGTTTCTTTTCTACATACCTAGGCTAAGGTTTTAGCCAAATAGTAGGGGGAGGACATGAAGAAGAGGAGAAAGGAGAAAGAACCGGTGTCAGTACAGGCCTAATCAGAGAAATAAGGGTTTTGGACAGTGACCAAAGGGCCAGAACACCATGGCTGCTAAGGACCAAAAAAAGCAGACTCTTTGATCTGCTCTACCATCCACCACAAACAGAGAAACAACTGCAACAATCACCTGCTGAGGCACACACAACACCTGCCTTGTGGTTGCCAACGATTCCATCAGATTGGCAAGCCATGCTCAAGCATGGCACCACATAACATCAGACCAGTGGGTGCTCAGAATTATCAAGACTGGTTACGCTATAGAGTCCAAAAGCATGACTCCATTCTTGGGCATGAAATACACAAGAGCAACCCCAATATTGCTGGAGGAAGTGCAGGGATTGTTGGAAAAGAAGGTAATCATCTGGGTGTGGTGGATGGAGAGGATGGCCAGATTTTACTCCTGATCCTTTCAAATCCCAAAGAGGGATGGGATAATCGGCCAATCATGGACCTGAGAGGTCTCAATTGGTCTGTGTGGGCACGCAAGTTCAGAATGACGACGTTGCAAGGAATACTGCATCTCCTTTGCAAGGAGGAGTGGGTAACAACATTAGACCTGAAGGATGCGTACTTTCATATAGGAATGGAAGAAAACCACCACAAGTACCTACAAGTACCAATGCAAGCTATTAACAGCATACAGCATTTGATGGGATTAATGTTATCTTGCAATGAGACTGTGCGCTACATGAGACTGCGGATAAACACTTCCGCCCCAATGTGGACTGCCAACAGAAGTTGCTATCGCTACCACAGGGTTCCTACGATCTCTGCGTTGGTGGACAAGGGAAACCAACCTGCTGGGCGGCGTCCCTTTTCAGTCCCCTGCACAGTGGGTAATGAAAGACGTGTCCCAGGATGGGGACTGATGTGCTGAGCATCAGATGCAGGAACAGTGAACCAGGCATCAGCAATTTCAGCACATAAATAACCCAGAATCAATGGCAGTTTTCATGACACTGAAGGCATTTGAACCTCTGCTACACAACAGGGTGGTGCAGTTTCAACTCAACAACGCCACAGTCATAGCATATCTCAACCAACAAGGAGGGGCGTATCCCACTCCCTTTATACTTTGGTGCATAAGTCACAGTATTTACCCCCTGGCCATACCGGGGAATGGACAATGTACTGGCAGATGACCTCAGCCAATCCATGCAGTATTACCAAGACCACCAATGAGAAATCAGCTACATCTACGTGGGGCTGCCCTTGAAGAATATCTGGAAACTGCAGCTAGTGCAAAGTGCGGCAGCTAGGGTTTTATCTGGAGTTGCCCGGTGGGAGCACATCACACCCATTTTGAAAGAGCTGCATTGGCTACCAGTTTGTTTCTGGGTCCAATTCAAGGTGCTGGTTTTGACCTTGAAAGTACTTAATGGTTTGGGCCCGGGATACCTGAGAGACTGCCTGCTCCCAAGGGTTACTGCCCGCTTAACAAGGTCATCTGAGGGGGCACTGCTCCGGGTGCCGACAATGTGGGAGGCTCAGTTGTCGTGCACACGGGACAGGGCCTTCTCTGTTGCTGCCCCCCAGCCTCTGGAATGCTCTCCTGGTGGCTATTCGCTCCTCGGTCTCCATCAGAGATTTTAGAAAGAGTGTAAAATCTTGGCTTTTTGCCCAGGCATTTATTTTATTCTCTGCTGCTGCTCTTTATACTCTGTATTGCTTTTATGCTTTTGTTTTAAATTTTTAAATCAGATTTGTTTAATATTTTTCACTTAATATTTTAATTGTGTCTTTTTTACCATCTTGTTTTTAAATTTTTGATGTAAACCACCTTGGGATGGTTTTAATGAAAGGCGGTATCTAAATTTAACAGTAAATAAATAAATAAATAAATAAATAAATAAATAAATAAATAAATCTGAGGCAGATGTTCAATTTATGGAGACATCCAACTGTGGACATGTGTGTGACTGCTGCCAACAAAAAAATGTCTGAGATATTGTTTGTGTGCCACTTTCGGAAGAAGGTCTCTGGGAGATGCATTCCAACATGCATGAAACAAAGGCTCCTGTACATATTTCCGCCTCAGCCACTTATCAACCATGTACTGGGGCAGATCATTCAGGATGAGACAAATGGCATCTTAGTGACACTGTGGTGGCCTCGCCAGCCATGGGTTTGCACCGCTTCTCAAACTCTCGAAGGGGATTTACCACAGATTTCCACAAATACCAGTTCTTCTGGTGCTAGACAGTGGAGCGATCCAGCATCTGGATATAACGACTCTGCGGGTGACAGAATGGAGAATCGGCTACTATGGAAAATACTAATTAACAATAGACAGACATCAACTCGAAGATACTACAGTTTCAAGTAGAAACGATTTAAAGAGTATGATTGTAAGCATGGTTTCCTTCCTGGCAAAGCAACCCTAAAACAAATATTACTTTATATGACTACTTTGAAGCTTACAAGATTGGCAACTGTATCCTTCAAAGTGCATTTGGCTGCTATTTCTTCAAAGCATAAGGGATAGGATGGCACTACTGTTTTCTCCCATCCAGACTGCAAAAAAAATTCTGAAAGGTGTGAACAATTTATATCCACCAATAAGAAAACCAGTGGAAGAGTGAAGTTTGGTTCTAACCGCACTCAGATCACCATAGCAATCACTACTGCAAGACATGTTCGTGAGCTGACGGCATTGCACATGGACATTCCTTAAACTATCCACGAACGATAGTCATGTTCCTGGATCCACAGTCTGTCCATCTCCCTGTGGTGCCTCTTTCTCCCCCACCCCCCCATTTGGAAGCAAGCGACACTTTTGCTTCCAAACGAACCCCATCTACTAGGGAATACTACCAAGCTTGGCTTCTGTTGATTCTTAACCTAATGCACCACCTACATTTAATCTCCAGCTTTGCTAATATAAAGACTACCCTGTTTATCTTTGTTGGAAGTGAAGGACTATGCGCTGTCTCTTGTCTCAGTGACAGTAGAGGACAGACTAGTGAGTCAGAGGGCTAGAGGGTCAAGACACTGGTCATTCCTTCTCTACTGCTCTATCCCTTTGGAATGTAGATTGCTATTCTCAGGGACATTTCCTTCCAGCCAGCCACTTCCTTCCTCTCTCCCTTTCTCTTCCCTTCCTTCTACCTTGCAACATGCAACCTCCTCTCCCCTGCACCATGTGTGCAGAAATGCAGAATTTCCCTACATCCAGCTAGCTAGCTTTATTAGAGATCCCATCTCCTCACTTTCCTATCTAGAATGGAGTTCTCTAATAAAAACCACGTATATTGATTTGAAACTATGAACTGGCTCCAAGTTACTTTACTCTCAGCATACACGCATGCCTAACTAAATTCTGCTGTGTTGTGCCTCTGTGCACTCTGCTATAATGAAAAAGGGTTTTTCTTACCAGAGAGAATTCCCAACACTCTTTACATCTGCTCTCTGCCTCACAAAGGACTTGCATGTTCTGCTTGATGCTGGAGACAAAACTGTGGAACTACTAGATTTTATTTCCTAAAATCTTGTAGTAAACATTATATCCTAATGTTTTGTGAACTGCTACTTTGTCATTGGCAGTTCCTTTCACTCATGTAAGCACAACTTTTTTTTTAAGCACAACAACATGTGGAAGGAGCTACTAATTATGGAGCATCACTCTGTTGAAAGGTTAGGATACAATCCATTTATTTAGTATTAAATAAAAATTTTAATTTCTATTTTTATAAAATATTAAACCTCTATTTTTAAATTAGAGAGATGACAACAGCTATTTTTGTTTCCCCAATAGTCCTTCTGGCAATCTAAAATCTATCTTACGCCTAGCAGAGGCTAATCTACTGAAGTCTGCATAAAACCTCCTGCAGTCCATCTTTACTATTCCAAACTGCAGACTTGGGTGCTTTTCCATTATGTCCATGTATGTGATGAGTGTGTGATAGACTGTCTGTCTGTCTGTCCCTCCCTCCCTCCCTCCCTCCCTTCCTCCCCACATCTTAGTTTGCTTAACATCCAGCCTGAAGAATAATTCTGAAGAACTTGAAAATTTGCTCACTATTTTCTGAGTCTTTAGTTATCAGATTACCCTATCTTGCCTTTTACCTTTGCCTTTACCATCCTACACTTTTTTAATGCATATCTTGTGCTGATTCCAAATAAAGATTTTGGTTCACTTTATTAAGTTCATCTTTCCTTATTTCTTCCACAAATTCTGCTTAATCTTGCAGCCAGATATTGTGCATGTTTACTTATTTTACTTTATTTATTTGACAGATTTAAATAATGTGTTAAATATATTTTGGGAGTAAGTTACGGCTTAATGGGACTTACTCCTAAGTAAATGTACATGATTGCATCCTTAGAGTCGGTCTGAATTTTTCTCATATTGTAGATAAAGCTCCCTTTTTGCATTCTTAAATTGGTTATTCTCATTCAGTAACTATACACTTGTGGCTTGTTCTTTACTTCTTCAGCAACTTGATCAAAAGTCTATTTCTTCCTTCTCTTCTCTGCAACCAGATACTTAAAGTGTGTAGTCAGCATTGATTAATACCATGTGATTCTTTGTACTGGACAAATGTCTCTTCTGTGACATTTTAGAAAAATGGAAGTTGCATTGCAAGTTGAGAGTTAAGCTAATGAAAATTACAGTCAAGGATAGAATAACATTTTAAATAAGCAATACTGTTATTGTTTTTCTGTAACACCTAACCAATATCTGGCTGTATGTGTAGGTTAACTTCTGGTTTGAGTTAATTAGAACTGAGCCTATAGTCATTTATATAACTCCATTTACAGTTTGGCAATTCGAAATTTCCTTGTATAGAATGTTTTGCTAAAAGTGACTTGCAATCACTTGAGCTACTGAAAACCTTACTGATTTATGTTTGTCTGTAAGAAGCAAATATGAATGTGTGTAACATATCTAGAGATGCTGAACAATTAAAGAAAACCAAAAGGTAGACCATCGTCCTCTACTAAAAAAACACCAAATAATGGTTTCACTTTGTTCCTCTTAATTTATTCAATTTGCTTAAGAAAACCAGTAATAAACATAATCCCATTGTCTATGCCACCTCCACCCAATAGTTCAAGAGCCCATGTCAAAATATTTGTGTGATAAAGTACAAAAGGTTTGATCATCTAGAGTTGTTAAACTAGTTCTTGCATTTACAAAAGCGCCATTCTGTTGAGTGGCTGCTGGGGCACTTAGGAGGTGCAAGCCCCCCAAATGCCTTTTGGGGGCCATTACTTACATCATACTTTGGAGAAGCCGCTGCCAGTCTGTGAAGGCAATACTGAGCTAGATAGACCAATGATCTGACTCAGTATATGGCAGCTTCCTATGTTTTACTTTACATACCATTACCTCCATGTATCAATAGTTGAATCAGGAAGGCCCAGTTCTGAATGCATGTGCACACACACTGCCTTGATACTGCCACCCAGAACAAAACTCATTCCGCAAACAGATTAATTTTTTTTTAGAGAAAACACTGCACCCAACACACAAAACACTGCACCCAACACACAAAAGAAATGGGAAAGTGGGAGATTTTAAATACATTTTTAACCTTTCCTCCAAATCTACATAGGATCTTATGGAGGTTGTAGGAAAGGTGGGTTTTTTTTTGTTTTTTTTAAATTAAAACATTTCTTTTGTGGGTTGGGTGGTATAGAAAGCACCCATCATGCACGACCACCCAGCCCACTTTGGTATCCCAAGGAGCTACTCATGGTGTTTCGAGATGGAACACTTGGAACATTTTGAGCTGTTTCATCAAAACACTCAGCCCGACTGCTGTTTCAATGGAACATTTTTGCCATTTTGTGTTTCGTTTAGAGCTCAAAATAAAACACAATCCATTTTGTGCACATTTGTAGCTTTGGGTGGCTCACATAATTAACAAACAATTTAAAAAAAGATAGAAAATTAATGAAAAATTAAAAACAGACCTAGCTAAAACCAAATTTAAAAGCTGGAAGTTAAAAAGTTAAAAGCCCACCAGATATAAGCTACCTTTGACTTTATTGCTAAGAGAGTCCATAATTTCAGAAAAGATGTGCATATTTCCAGGTCAGTGCAGTGGAAGCTCTCTGCCCAATCACTCCCTTCCCCCTCCCCTTTTCTCCTCATGAACATCCCAGCTGATCTGAGCAGCAAGCCTCAGTACAGTGGAAGCAGTTATGGGCCTGAGCACATTAAATGATCTGATTTGAGATTGCCCCCATGTAAAGCGGTCAGATTGCATATTTTAAGATGCTAGAAGGTTATCTCTAAAAATGGTATCGGTTTCAGCTATATACCTTATGATGTAATTCATGACCTCCATTACCCTTTTTCAGAACAGTCTGAAAGGGGTTAAACCCCCAAAAGGTCTGTCAGATTGGACAGTTTGGAATTATGTACATTCTTCCCCAACAGAAACTGTTTGTTTCATCCATGTACTTTAAGATGTAAGTAATGGCCCCAATAAGGCATTTGGCCAGGTGGTGGTGGGGTGGGCCTTGCACCTTATCATACAAGTTCTTTGACACTGGCTCTAGGTTTTCAAAGTATTTTAAAGGATGTGTTTCTCAGAACAACATTCCCAACTGTGCAGGAAGCAATCAAAAGTACCCTAGTTGAAATTGAAGCCTGCATTACAAACAAACAAAATCTCTACCTCTTGTCCTTCTAGGTATCCTTAATATGCATCATATATTCATGGTCCAGTTTTCAAAAGTGTTCCCTGTTTTGCAGGGAAATGTACAGTGAGAGGAAGTTATCAGAAAGTACCGTGCAGCCCAAGGCTAAGTTCAGAAGCAGTGCAAGACCATGGTTTATTTTGAGCCTGTCCACAAAACATGGTTTGCTTGGGGGGAAACAAACCACAGTCCAAAACCAGAGTTCAAATATATTTAGTACAATTCTGGCTTGCTGTTATGTCTGCATTCATAGACTTTTGGGAAACCACTGTTAGCGACTTTGTTTCTGTCTTCTCCAAATGGCTACTGCACCATTGAAAATGGAAGTTACTTTGCCTCAAGAGGCTGCTGTACCATGGTGACAGGCATTAACTGTGTCTGCAGCAGATGAGAAAGAGCAGCTGACAAGCAGCTCTAAATCATGGTTTGTGTGTTTCAAGTTTTGAAGGGCAAACATAAGAGTCCTGCTGGATTAGGCCAAGGCCAATGTAATCCATCATCCTGTTTCCCACAGTAGCTAACTAGGTGCCTCTAGGAAGTCTACTAGAAGGAGATGAAGGTATATCCCTCTCCCACCATTGCTCCCTTCCAGCTGGTATTCAAAGGCATATTGCCTCTAAACCTAGAGGTAGCATGTAGCCATCATGATTAAGTAGCCATTGATAGAATTGTCCTCCATGAATTTGTCCCTTCCCCCTTTAAAGCCACGAAGGCTCACAACCAGCACCAAATTCCATATATTAGGTAAGAATACTCATTTCCAAGAAACCTATGGGTTCTAGTGTGTAGCAGTGGCTGCTGTCCACAGCTAAACTACTCATGTGTGTGGCATTTATCCATTCTGTAGCCCTTTAGATATGCAGTTGCCTTATTCTGCCTGCCCCATATGTGTGCAGGCACTTGACTAATGTAAAATTGACAACTTAAGTTCGGGAGCTGAAGAGATCGTGAAGGAGTTCAAGTTGCTGTCACAGTCGGGAGGATTTGGAGCTGGTGCTTGAAAGAGAGCTGAGAAATCACAGGGAGAGGTGCGACTCTCTGGAGGACTGAATCACTTCTAAATCAGCTGAAGAAACTGTCTGGGATTAAACCCCCAGAACTGGGAAAGAAGACCAGGTCTTGAGGCTGAGCAAGGGTCAAGGGACAAGCCAGGCTTGCTGCAGAAGCTGAATAGGGGAGATTGCAAGAGGACTCTGGGTAAGGACTCTGAGTTAGGGCCCAATATTAGTGCAGGATAGATTGGATGTGTATATCTCATTTTACTTATTCCTTGTGCTTACTGATATAACTGATATATGAGACAGACGCATTACATGCAAAGCGAGATAAGTCAAGCCTTAATTTGTTATAATTGTGATGATCATGGCATACAGCTCATGAAAACCCCAAATCCACAATCCCAGAAAATTAGAATATTACATGGAACCAAGAAGACAAGGATTGTAGAATAGAACAATATCGGACCATTGAAAAGTATAAGCATGCATATGTATTCAGTACTTGGTTTGGGCCCCTTTTGCAGCAATTACTGCCTCAATGTGGCGTGGCATGGATGCTATCAGCCTGTGGCACTGATGAGATGTTATGGAAGACCCGGATGCTTCATTAGCGGCCTTCAGCTCTTCTGCTTTGTTTGGTCTCATGTCTCTCATCCTTCTCTTGGCAGTGCCTCATAGATTCTCTATGGGGTCAGGTCAGGCGAGTTTGCTGACCAATCAAGCACAGTACACTGTATACTTTTTGGAGGTCCGATATTGTTCTATTCTACAGTCCTTGTCTTCTTGGTTCCATGTAATATTCTAATTTTCTGGGATTGTGGATTTGGGGTTTTCATGAGCTGTACGCCATGATCATCACAATTATAACAAATTAAGGCTTGACTTATCTCGCTTTGCATGTAATGCGTCTGTCTCATATATCAGTTTCACCTTTTAATTTGTATTACTGAAATTAATGGACTTTTGCACGATATTCTAATTGAGTTTCACCTGTATATGCTTATGTGGTTGCTGGTTATTTACTAAATTTTCCAAAACAACTATTGTTTTGAATTCAACCATTTTAATGTTACCTTGTTTTGAAGTTAAAAATGTGTAGCTTCTGTTTGTTTCCCCACCTTATGCTTAGAAGCTTTTCCACCTACCTGACTTTGAATGAGACAGAGGTTCGGAAGGTTTCTTATAGCAGACACAGCCAGAGAGGTGAGGGGAAACAAAACAAGTCTTCTTGGCAACCGTGAAGCTTAAGATCACAGGGCTGGTTGAACCAGGGAGATGTGGGTTCAAATCTCTTCCATGAAACTTTCTGGGTTACCATAGTCTGTGAGATTAGTGACAGGCCCAACCAGTGCTCCCACTAACAGGGATTCCCAGATGTTGTTGACTACAACTTCCAGAATCCCCAAGCAAAAGCTGTTGCAGCTGGGGATTCTGGGAGTTGTAGTCAACATCTGGAAATCCGTTAGAGGGAACACTGCGCCCAACTTACTTCATAGTGTTGTTTCAAGGACAGAATGGGAAAAACCTATGTTTAAGCTAACATTATAGCCAAATAATCTTTAGGAAGCATCAATATTACTTTGGACGGTTTATTGACTGAACATAATGGTATGCTTTCCAGAACACCTTTACATCTTGCCTGTGCCAGTGGATATACAGATATTGTTATGTTCTTGGTAGACAACAGGTGCAAACTAAATCTTTGTGATGATGATGCCAAGTCTCCGCTAATGAAGGTATGGATGAAGTCTAATGCTATAGTTCTTCTAAAACACAGCATATTCTAGATGAAAATGTCAATTTACTGTAGCTTCCATATTAATGATAGGCATCAGTATATTTTATTTATTTATGCATTCATTACATTTTTATATTGCCCCATCTGTCAGCTCTGGGTGGTTCACAGCAGACATACTCAGTTAAAACCAACAAAACAATCAAGAAATTGTTTAAAACTTTACATTCTTTAGTCGTTACATTGTTTACAATTCTTTACATTGTTTTACACTTTTAAACAATGTAAATATTTTTTACATTGTAAACAATCTAATTTAATTTAAAACAATTTAATTAATTTAAGAATAATAAATTACCATTACTAATTATGACAAGAAAAATGTATTTCAGATTGCACTAAATGGTAGCAGCATTTAAATCATTGTGTATGTTACAGTAACTTGTGGACCTCAGCTTTCCCCCCTTTTTTAATATTACAGGCTGTGCAGTGTCAGCACGAAGTATGTGCAACTTACCTACTAGAACATGGAGCAGACACTACCGTATTTTACGGACTATAAGGCGCTACAGACTATAAGACGCACCTTAATTTTAATCCAGTTTTTCAGAGTTTTAACATATTAAACTGTTAAAACATATAAGATGCTCCTGAATTTTGGCGGATATTTTTCGAGGAAAAAAGTGAGTCTTATAGTCCATAAAATACGGTAATCTTGTAGATGCAAATGGTAACACTGCTCTCCACCTTGCTGCATGCATCTAATGCTAGCATATCTATAGCACACCGACTGATTGAACACAATGCCCGTGTTGATGTACAGAATAAGGTAAACCAGACTTCGTTTAAGAGGTCTTAAACATAGATCAATATGTCCCCCCTCCTATTTGCTTTAAGACTTATTCTGTAAGTGTTAAAATAGTGTTATGGGAGAGTTTGTGAGAAAGTGAGAGCATTGTAATGATTAGTCAATTGTTGTCTATCCTCCTGCCTCAACTTAGATGAACCTCCCAGCATCCACGTGAAAGCATACCATCCCGGTTACATGTTTAAACTTTATTGTGTCCTTAGTGGGAGCAAATTATTATGGGATATTATTGTGTCCTTAGTGGGGGCAAATAGGATAAAACAAGACTATATGGACAGAAAATAGAAGGCAGTAGCCTAAACGTCATGTTACTGAGTCTAGTTGGATATTGAAGCAGCTGGAGATTGACTGAAGGCTGAAGCTAGTGTATAGCAGTGACTGCTATCTACAGCTAAACTACTGATGTATGTGACTTTGTTCGCTTCTATGCAGAAGAGATGCAGCACATCCCTTCTGTAGTTATAGAGTTAGCACAAAGCCCTTGAGATTTGCAGTTGCCCTATTCTGCCTGCCCCATATGTGTGCAAGCCCTTGACTAATGTCAAATTGACAATGCCTACTGCATGGGAACTAAGTACTGGCCAGCCCTGCTCACCTGCAGATGAAAGATGGAAAGTTAAGTCCAGCCACCCACATTTCTTTATATTGCTTTTGTCGGGCCTCGTTCCAACCTCCTTATATGCAAAAATTGTATAATTTGAATAAATTTGTAATTATGACTTCGTTACATAACTTTTCAATGGTTTAAATATATGTTATTATTTAAATTTTATTTTAAAGGTTTTTTAAAAATTAAATGTTATTACCTGTATTTAAACTTTTTTTAATAAATTGTTTTTTAAAAGTTGATAATCTTCATGGTATTTCTTGTGAAATGTTTCTCCTCTCTGATACCTGTAGCATTGATTCTCTTGCATCATCATCCAGGGCTTCTCTCTTTCACAAGTCCAAGACATCTATGATATGACGCTCTAGAAGGTAGGAATGCTTATATCCAAGAAACCTGAGAGTTCTAGTGTATAGCAGTGGCTGCCGTCCACAGCTAAACTACTCATGTGTGTGGCTTTTATCCCTCCTGTAATTATAGAATTAGCACAAAGCCCTTGAGATATGCAGTTGCCTTATTCTGCCTGACCCATTTGTGTGCAGGCCCTTGACTAATGTCAAATTGACATTGCCTACTGCATGAGCATCAAGTACTGGCCAGCCCTGATCACCTGCAGAAGAAAGATGGAAAGTTAAGTCCAGCCACCCGCATTTCTTTATATTGCTTTGGTCAGGCCTTGTTCTGGCCTCCTTATATGCAATAATTGTATAATCTGAATAAATTTGTAAATATGACTTTTACATAACTTTACAATGGTTTAAATATGTTATTGTTGAAATTGTATTTTAAAGTCATAGACAGTGAGATCAACTAAAGACACTTCTATACCATTTTTTACTAAAAGCAATAGAATGCAAAGCTCACAAAGTCAGGCTTTAGTGCTACTGCTATGCTGTAAATTAGCGGGGTCATCACTCTAAACATGTGGATTGCAGCTGGCTTGTGTTCTGGTGAGCAAACACCATATCTAGAAACATCCTGAATTCTCCTTATAGAGCAGAGCACTAGATATTAAACTATAACTTCCAGGTTTCTTAGTCATATGGAACCATAAGCAGTGGTGGGTAGGGAGAATTATCTTGTGGTTTCATTAACTAGGACACTCCCACTATTAAGGAAACAAAGAAAAATTCAGAAATTTAATTAATAGGATATACTCTAGGGAGTGCTACACATTGGCTTAGTGAAAATAGAATGCCAAACATTGGTTACCAAAGTCTTTTACTTGAGTCAGTCTTAAGGCTATATGTGGAAGCTTGATGTAGTTTTGCTTATTTTTCCATCACACCAGGTACTGTGAAACTCTTGCTCCTGAGAGTCCCCTCAAAAGCAGTGGAGCAAGGAAGACACACATTATAAGCTATGACAATGTCTCTGCAGGGTTAATAGCTGTGGGATTAACATGACTTATCCTTTCTGCTTTTGAAGAGGGTAGTGCTGAATCCTTTAAAACTAAATTCCCTCCCATAATGCTGTATGTAGTTACTTCTACTGAGCTTGGTCTTTTGGATTAACTTCTGAGTAAACACGTCTAAACCAGTAGGATCAGGCCTGAGGCCTATCTAGTCCAGCACCATTTCCCAGTGGCTCAGCAGAGCTTCTGGGAAGCCGACAGACAAGAGATGAAGGCGTGCTCACTCTCCTGCCATTGCTCTCTGGCAACTAGTATTCAGAGGTATCTTGACGCTCAACATGGAGGCAGCCTATAGCCACCAGGACTAGTAGCCAATTGACACATCCTCCATGAATTTGTTGAAGTCCCACTTAAAACTATCCAAGTTGGTAGTCATCACATCCCATGGCACGCAACTCTATAGATTTAATTAATTATGCATTGTGTTGGAAAAATACTTGTCAGTCCTAAACTTCCTGGCAATCAGTTTCATGAGCTGACCCTTGGTTCTAGTGTTGTGAGAGAAGAGCTCCCTATCCACATTCTTCTATGTTTAACACATCTTTAATAATGCTTTTCATCAATTTACCTGCAACAGACACTAAGCTAGCCAGCCTGGAATTTCCTGGATCCTTTTTTGCAAATTGGTATTCACTGGCTCCTTCCCAGTCCTCTAGCAGGGAGCCTGATTGTAGGGACAAGTTACATATTTTTGCTAGATCAGCAATTCACATTTGAGTTCTTAAAAGAACTCTCAGGTGGATGTCATTTGGCCCTGGTGATCTGATTTTTCAAGATGGCTTAGATCATCACTTGTCACTTCTGACTCACTTCTTCGGCTTTTCCCCGAGAATCTCATTACAGGTATAGGTATATGCTTTGTATCCTTTGCTGGGAAGACAACTGCAAAAAACCTTTAGCTTCTCTGCAACGTTATCCTCAGGCATCCCTTTCACTATATTGTCTAGTGATCCAACTATCTCCTTGGCAGCTTTCATGCTTCTGATGTAAATTGTCTTATCATTCCTCAAGATTTTTATGCTAAAAACCAGGTTTTTTTGCATACCTTTATAATTTCCTTCTCTTTCTTTTCCCCGTTTGTCTTCCTTCCTGTTCTTATTTGGGCATAACTTCCATTTTTGGAAAGACGTCTACTTGCCTGTTATAGTTTTCTTGTATCTACTTGTTAGTCATGGTGATCTTGTGGTATACATTCTGACTGAACTATTGTGGTTTTTAAATAAGCTCCATGTGCTGTAGAGTGATTTGACCCTCCTGACTACCTTTCAGCTTTCTATTCACCAATCTCCTAAAGGATAAGCTTGTCATGTATGGTTTGGTTTATAATAATTTCACAAGTACTCTGCATTCTTGCTTTAAGAATTCAGTAATGTATATAAGGCTGTCTTAAGGACTAATGTTCTTTACCTATGTACAGTGGGCTTTTAAAATAAATAAAAAAATCAATAAAATGTAAACCTTTAATTTACAGATCAAACCATAACATTCAAAATAATAAACTAGGTCATTACATAAAACCTGTAAAAAGTAGCCACGCCATCCTATAAATAGTTCTGTACAGGCTGAGATTTATGAAGTCCTTTTGTACTGGTCTTTTTCTTCAATGTACAACAGAGTTCAAAGGTTCTGCTCGAATATTCCCCAAGTCAAGTGCAGAGTCTGTCTCTTCATCAATCTCTCCAATTACAGCTCTGTAAAAGAAATTAAGTGCTGTGTGTAAAGTGCTATGTATGAAATGTTTAGCTTTGAAACTGTAAGAAGTTCTTACTCTAAAATTGTATAAATTCTGCTCAATACCTTTTCACACTGATTTGTAGGCAAGAAAACATGCTGTAGTTGCCCATACCAAAGTCAAACATATCTATCACAAAAGAATGTTGACAGCACTTTCATCAGACATCAGAAGTACAGAACTAGTACTGACTGCATAAAACTACAAGCCTGTAGCAAAGGTTCGATTGTAAGGACCTGCCTTTAGGATACTCCCTTTGCATAGTTGAAAGACAGATATAAGGTATTTGACTCACTTTGCATCTTCTGTATTTCAGGTCCAACCCAGCAACTATAATTTACCAAACTTTTCACACCTTAGGCAGCAACACTATCCCACTTAGAAGTAAGCACCACTAAATTCAGAGAGTGAAACATGATTCCTAGTGTTGCAGAAGTGGTGTGTTTCCATCCCAGTAACACAAATGATAAAAGGGCGAGATAAGATCATATAGGAAATATCATAAGCAAGAACAGCAGGAGGGGGAGCAGAGACGGGAACTGCAATTAGTTTTGGCATTCCTACATTAGTTGAGCAGCCGACTTGTTCCATACGGCAGGAGTAGGCAATGTTTGATTGATTGATTGATTGACTGACTGATTTATTTCTATACCGCCCTTCCAAAAATGGCTCAGGGAGGTTTACACAGAAGAACAATGAATAAATAAATAAGATGGAACCCTGTCCCCAAAGGGCTCACAATCTAAAAAGAAACATATGATAGACACCAGCAACAGTCATTGGAGGTACTGTGCTGGGGGTGGATAGGGCCAGTTACTCTCCCCCTGCTAAATAAAGAGAATCACCACATTAAAAGGTGCCTCTTTGCCAAGTTAGCAGGGGTTTGGCACTCTAGCTGCTGAATCTCTTGTGGCTGGGGATGATGAGAATTGCAGTTTAACAACAGGTGGAGTGTCAAAGGTTGCCTACCCCTGCATAATGCAAGAACTGGGCCTGACAGTTCAGCCAGGATCGTTTCACAGAGAAGCCTAGAAAACACCAAGAGCACTTGATGTCAAGCATTTAGCTTCCAAACAGAGCACCCAACAAAGTAGAAGCTGGGTTGTCTACTACAGTTCACACTGCACTACTTTGAGAACAGAAGTTTTGGGTTTTTTATAGATCATACTTACACATTATCTCCTCTTACAATGTACAATCCTAATACTACTTGTTCCACTCCTTGTGAAGAACTAAAGACTCTTTCATGACTTTCATCCAAAATCAAGTTAATGGTCTGATCAAAGCCTTTAAGAGTTCCCTAAAAACATTAAAAACAAAGTATTTCAAATCGAAGCCTGACATTCTATCTTCCCAAATATCCTAAATTTTAATATTGCACAAGTTAATACAGCTGTAAAAAGTCTGAGATTAAATAAATCTTAAACTGAACTTCTCACACTAAATAAAAATTTTCCCCACTGAGCATTTATAACTTTCCTCAATAGCTGTTTCTTGTATGTATATGTCACATAAAACCAAATAAAACATGTAAAAGGACAGGAAAATGACATTACGTAGGCAATGATGAAATGCCTTGGGTTTGCATTTTCAGGAAAGGATGGATAGACATCTCTAAAGTAAACAAAACATTCAACCGACCAAGTATGTTGCATATGTAGTAGTAGTTGTTTATTTACGATCTTAGATCAAACATCGTTGCATATGTATCAATGTTCATTTCTACCAACTCTTGAACAAATCCCAATTCCAATGTGAAGCATCTTTCTTGAAGAGGTTTGTATTTTATTTCCAGTCAGAATCTGTGTGAAGTTCTCCTCAAAGTAAATCACTACTAATCGTACAGCACTAGTTCAACATCATCCAGAGCAGGGATTCTCAGTGTTGGGTCCCCAGATGTTATTGGACTTCAACTCCCACAACCCTCAGCCCCAGTGGCCTTGGGTTGGGGATTATGGGAGCTGAAGTCCAAAAACATCTGGGGACCCAACGTTGAGAATCCTTGATCCAGAGCACATTTATTTGAAATAAGTTACATTAGGCATGGATTTCTGTGAAAGTCAAGATTCATATGCCTCAGCCTATGCATATCTCTCCAGAAGTCAGACAGGCTATGTTTAATGGGGATAATTCCCTGTTAAATATGTTTCTTATGTACTGAAACCATAATAGGAACATACCGTGTTTCCCCGAAAATAAGACAGTGTCTTATATTAATTTTAGCCCCAAAAAATGCACTAGGGCAATTAGCGGTACATCAGAAATTACTGCTAGGTCTTACTTTCGGGGTAGGTCTTACTTTCGGGGAAACAGGGTAGGAAGCTGCCATATAGTGAGTCAGACCATTGGTCTATCTAGCTCAGCACTGTCTTCAAACACTGGCAGCGGCTTCTCCAAGGTTTAAGGCAGGAATCTCTCTCAGGTTTGAGCGATAGAACCTCTTTTTGAGGTCCCAGAAAGAAACCTTCAAGGAAATGGGACGGAACAGGTGCCCTTATACTAGGGAATTGGAATGTTCCCCTTCTCGTAATCAGGTTAGTAAACCAATATGTCATTTATGCAATGCTCCTGCATAGGAATAGGGAGGGAAGACGCGACCAAGAGGTTCACGTGGATGAGACAGTAAATCTCTTCTGGAAAAGTTTGTATGTTTATGTGCAAAAAGACAAGTGTATCTCTTCTAAACAGCAACGAGACAAATTATGGAAATGGATGTAACCCACCCTCCCCCCCCGATGTGCCTTGTAATCCCCCATCCCCGAGTTACAGTACTGCCTGCATATACTTTATAACCCTGTGAATCCTTGTGTGTAAATCTTTGTAGATATATGATGTAGAAACAACTACTCTGTATATAATTGTGCTTTAGGAACATACTGTATGCTTTGGAAGTTTGTTGGTTTAATAAAAAAATCTTGTCCTATTTAAAAAAAAAAATATTGTCCTATCTTGTAAAAACCAGGGAGGGAACTTGAAACCTCCTGATCTTCCCAGAGCAGGTTCATCCCCTGAGGGGAATATCTTATAGTGCTCACACTTCGTGTCTCCCATTCATGTGCAACCTGGGCAGACCCTGCTTAGCTAAGGGGACAAGTCATGCTTGCTACCACAAGACCAGCTCTCCTCTCCTGGTGGATGACCTTCATTGGGAACTAGGCAGGGGGAGTGCATCCCTGCTGGTTCTGCTAGACCGCTTAGTGGTGTTCAATGATATCCTCCCTGGACCACTTGAGTATGGGGACCAGGGAACTGCACTAGAGTGGTTCTGATCCTTTTGGGAGAGAAGATTCCAGAAGATGATGCTGGGGACTTCTGCTCGACTGTTTGACCACTGGCCTATGGGGTCCCTCAAGGCTCAGTTTTGTCCCCCATGCTGTTTAACATCTACATGAGACTACTGGGAGAGATTATCAGGTTTGGACTGAAGTGTCATCAATATGCAGATGACACTCAGCTATACCTCTCTTTGTCATGGGAAACTAAGGAGGTAATGTACTGAACGAAGGGTGGGAATTGATGAGTATTGATGAGCAAACAAATGGGTTAAATCTAGATATGACAGAGGTGCTGTTGGTCAGTAGGAAAACCAATTTCCTAGTTACTTTTCAGTAACACCGGTTTTAAAAAAGGGATTCTGGGGCGATCTGGGAAATTACAGGACAGTTAGCTTAATGTCTGTTCCAGGCAAATTGATGGAAAGCATTCTCAAGGATAAAATTGTAAAGCACATAAAAGAACAGGCCCTGCTGGGGGAGAAGCAGCATGGCTTCTGCAAAGGTAAATCTTGCCTCACAAACCTTTTGGGAGTTATTTGAGAGTGTAAACAAGAGTGTGGATAAAGGTGAACCCACTGACAGTATACCTGAACTTCCAAAAAGCTTTCAACCTCTCAATTCTTCATCATAGACTCTTGAGAAAGCTTAGCAGTCATGAGATAAGGAGACAACTACATGTGTGGATTGGTAACTGGTTGAAGGACAGGAAACAGAGGGTAGGTATAAATTGAGAGTTTTCACAATGGAGGGAAGTAAGAAGTGGGGTCCCTGAGGGATCTGTACTAGGACTGGTGCTTTTTAAATTATTCATAAATGATCTAGAAGTAGGGATAAGCAGCAAGGTGGCCAAATTTGCAGATGACACCAAACTATTTAGGGTAGTGAAAACCAAAACAGATTGCGAGGAGCTACAAAAGGATCTCTCCAAACTGGGTGAATGGGCAACAAAATGGCAAATACAGTTCAATGTTGGCAAGTGTAAAGTGATGCACACTAGGATGAAAAACCCGAACTTCAAGTATACGCTGATGGGATCTGAGCAGTCAGTGACTGAACAAAAGAGGGATCTCAGGGTCGTGGTGGACAGCTCATTGAAAGTGTCGACTCAATGTGCAGTAGCTGTGAAAAAGGCCAATTCCATGCTAGGAATCATTAGGAAGGGCACTGGAAATAAAACTATTATAATGCCCTTATACAATACTATGGTGCCGCCAGACTTGGAGTACTGTGTACAATTCTGGTCACCACATCTAAAGGAGGACATTGTAGAACTGGAAAAGGTGCAGAAGAGGGCAACCAAGATGAGGCCTAGAGCACCTTCCTAATGAGGCAAGGCTACAACACCTGGGGCTTTTTAGTTTAGAATAAAGATGACCACGGGGATACATGATAGAGGTCTATTAAATCATGCATGGTGTGGAGAAAGTGGATAGAGAGAAATTCTTCTCCCTCTCACGCAACACTAGAACCAGGGGTCATCCTATGGAATTGATTGCCAGGAAATTTAGAACCAATAAACGGAAGTACTTTTTCACACAACACAAAATCAACTTGTGGAATTCTCTGCCACAAGATGTGGGGACAGCCAACAACCTGAATGGCTTTAAGAGGGGTTTGGATGACTTCATAAAGAGGTTTAGCAATGGCTACTAGTCGGAGGGCTATAGGCCACCTCCAGTCTCAGAGGGAGGATGCCTCTGAGTACCAGTTGCAGGGGAGTAACAGCAGGAGGGAGGCTATGCCCTTGACTCCTGCCTGTAGGCTTCCAGCAGCATCTGGTGGGCCACTGTGTGAAATAGTGCCTGATCCAGCAGGGCTTCTGGATGCTCAGGTGGAGACAGGAGCAAAGATCCCTTTTCACAGCTTCTGCTAGAGCTGGTCTTGTGGTAGCAAGCATGAATTGCCCTCTTTGCTAAACAGGGTCCACCTTGGTTTGCATTTGAATGGGAGACTACATGTGAGCACTGTAATATATTCCCTTTAGGGGATGGGGCCGCTCTGGGAAGAGCATCTACATGCTTGCATGCAGAAGGTTCCAAGTTCCCTCCCTGGCATCTCCAGATAGGACTGGGAGAGACCCCTGCCTGTAACCTTGGAGAAGCCACTGCCAGTCTGGTATAGAAGTAAGCAAAGTGGGACAGTGGTCTGACTCAGTATATGGCAGCTTCCTACCTATGCCTTCGTCACGTTATGGCTGTATTACTGCAATGTGCTTTACAGGGGGTTGTGTTTGGAAAATATTTGGAAACGTCCACTGGTGCAGAAAGCAGTGGCTAGAGTTCTTTCCAGAACCACTTGCTCAGAGCATTATACACCTATTTTGAAAGACAGGTGTCAATTTGTTGCCAGTTTGTTCCTAAATTCAATTGCCAGTTTGTTCCCAATTGCCAATTGTTCTCTCTACCGCCCTGCTGCCTCCGTTGGTTGGAAGTCCCTGATGCATCGGGGACTTCCGGTCATATCTGGCCAACGAGGGCAACAGGGCAGCAGAGAGGTACACTGCCGCCCCAATTAGCTTTCTAAACAAAGGGTGCCAGGGGGGGGAGAGCAGGAGTGGTAAGTGCACCCTCCCCCGCTCTTGAAGTGGCACCCCCACCGCCTTCAAACCAGCAGTACTGAATATAGTATACAGAAGCTAAAAGACACATCTTAAGTATTATTTTGTAGAAGAGTAATGGTTGCACACATGCAGTCTAATCCTAAGTATTTTTATTCAGAAGTCCAATTGAGTTCAGTGAGACTTACTCTCACAAGATAGCCAAGTTAATAGGAAATATATTGATACCAGTGACGCTTACAAGCATGTATTTAGCAATTACATCCATTCCAGGACAAACAGCTTGAGAAAATAATGGATTTTATATTTAAGGAAAATTCTTACCACAATCATTCGACCATCGGAAGTAATTACTGCAACAGTACCTAAGACTCAAGTTAAAGTTTTAAAAATAAACTTGATGACAAGATTTGCAGATCCTATGCATACTTGCTCAGAAGTAAATCCCACTGTTAAATGGACTTTATTCCCAGATAACTGTTCATAAGACTGCCGTCTAAGATGGTTTGCTCTGGCTAGATTTGTGTCACAGTGCTTTTAAAGAAGTAGTGTGTGAGGCAGACCAAAGAAAAAGCAAAACAGGGATGTGTATTTGTGTATGGAAATAAATCCAACATCTTCTAGATGTTACTGAAAAAACGTGTTTAGGCTTTGCAGTTCTGAAGAAACTATGTCCTTATATATGTTTTGAACAACATGTCATTAAGTCTCCATAGTCATCGGGAGTTCAAAAGGGCTTCAAATGGAAGTCCCAGTAAGTTGCAAAACTATTACTACTGTTGTTAGTTATTTGCTCTTTGGCCCTCCCCACAAGTTGTCATGGTCATAAGGAAAAGATTAACCCTTCTTTCCTTCAGTTACTTCAGCTCTGGCTCAGAAAATTATTTCAACAGTAACATTTTAAAAAGAAACCCAATGCTTTCCAAGATGTTCTCATCAATCAGATGTTTTCTTGGTATAGTAATTATCTAAACTGTTCTCAGTTCCTCAAATGTAAGAATTAGTCATTTGTCTGCATGGAAGGGGGTTAATTCTATATCTGAACTGAAATAACAAGAGATCAAAAGACAAATGAGAACAAGACTAGACCAGTTTTCCTCTCTTCATAGGAAACAGACATTTTTCTAGCTATGATTTCTGTTTGAGCATGATAAATTTTAAGATGAAAGTGTATGCTCAAAATGGGGAGGCAAAATGTCTTAAGACACTCCAATCTGACTCTCGACTGCTTTCAAGTATAGCTGGGGTAGGATTCTGAATTTAAGAGGCAGCTTCATGAAATTACTTTTCATAGAAAGCCCTTTGCAGTCATTTTTGTCTTGATGTTCTATACTTTGCCAGCTTTCTGTGTTTATGTTTTACTAGAATTATGTAAGTAATCTAGAATCTTAACAGAAGTTCTCTCTCTCTTTAAATATTGTCAGTACAGCCTGTGAACTCAGACCTGCTTGGTGGTGTATTATCTGTTGTTGACTTTCACACTTCTCAGCCAGCTGAATAGCATAAGGCTAATCCAAATGCAAAGGATGTGAAAAGCCATAACACAGGCAATCCACAACTCTGTGTGTTTGTGTGTGTACACACACACCTTGGCATTTAAAAAGCTACCTATATTCATTACACTTCCATGTCTCAGGCTTTCCCCTCCACAAAAAACCTCACGTGGGGATGGCAAGAGCACTTGCCCAGGGGTTGGACTAGAAGACCTTCAAGGTCTCTTCCAACACTGACATTCTACTATTCTAGGGCTACCCGGTGAGTGTAAGAGCAGGGATTTCAACTAGGAACTTCCCTTATCAGGTCCGACTCTCTCCCTGGGGTTCTCCAATTTGGGTCCCCAGATGTTGGACTACAACTCCCATCATCCCCAGCCACAATGACCAAAGGGCAGGATGAAGTATGTTAAACAAGAGATATTTACTTTCTCCAAGACCACCCAAGAGCTTTGCCGAGCAGACCGAGCAGAGATTTAAGCTTAGGGCTCTATATGCATCTTATTTATGTATTATTTCTCTATGTAAACTGCCCTGAGCCATTTTTGGAAGGACGGTATAGAAATCGAATAAATAAACAAATAAACAAACGCAACGTACTGGCAGCTATAGCACAGTACCACTATGTAGAGAGGTTGCAAAATTCAGCTTGCCTACGGACAGAACTTTGGATTTGTGATTAAGCATAGGAGTATACCCGTGCTTGGAGAAAGGACATAGCTACGCTGGATAAACCCCACCTCCCCTACAACTAGCACAAGTTGGCGAAGGCTCCTTCCTTCTCATCAGACCCTCGAGGGCAGCCTTCGTTTTAGCCAACAACTCAGTCCCAATTTTCCGCACGTCGACTTCGAGCTTCACTTGGCAGGAAGATACTTGCCAGTTGCAACCAGGGTTCATAGCGGAACTTTGCCTTACCCGCAAAGGGGATCGTAAAAAATAATTTTTAAAAATCCTTTAGTCTTATGGCCGTTTTGCAGCGAGCTCCAGAACCTGAATAGGAGGGTGCAAGCGACGCACCTCCCCCTTTCCAAGAGAAGGACCACGTGGAGCGCTGCTGAAATGCAACTGGTTGGTTCACACAGACCCGCCCCCCCCGGAGCCAACACTTTAAGCCGATTCGCTGCTGCGCTCGCGCGGCACTTCCTCCTCCTCACCTTCGGACATGCCGGTGGCCGCCTGCTATGAAGGCATAACGTAATCCACCGAGGGCGGAAAACCCGGATTCAGGACCCTTAAAAAGTCGACGCCTTCTCGTCTCTCCCCTCCCGGCTCCCCTCCCAAGGGCCCTTCAGGGGTAGTACTACAGCCAATCGTAGGCAGCAGCCTCCTCACCCTCTTACGGTCACTGGAACCGGACACAAAAAGGGGAAGCGCCGCCACGCGCGAGATCCACGAGGGGCTGGCGAAAGGCGCCTCAACGATCCCACCCTATCCCCTTCGCGCCCCAACGCCACCCTCCCCGGCAGCTGAAGCCCCAGTGACTCCGCACAGCCCCCGGCAGCAAAAGGATACGGTTAATGTAGTTCTCTAGAGCGGAGGTCATGACGGCGAACTCCCGCTTCCACCCTGGAGCGCGGCGCAGGGCAGACCAGGCGAAGTAAGCCGCCGCCAGAGAGACTTCAAATATCCAGGGTCCGAAACCACGACTCGCGCCGCTAACGACAATTACATCCGGGTCTATGTGACATTGCGCACGCGTGCAGAACATATTTCGCGAGCGAGGGAAGTTGGGGGGGAGAATTAGGCAGGATTTACGTGGCCCCGCCCCATCGTGACGTCATCGGTGCTTGTCTGGCTACCAAGGCACGCGATTAGTAGAGCGGGAGGGTAAGTTGCGGTTGTTGTGTGCGCATGCGTCGAAGGCACGCGATTAGTAGAGCGGGAGGGTAAGTTGCGGTTGTTGTGTGCGCATGCGTCGGTGGCTGCTGTCTCGCTGTTCTTTTTCCTGCTTAACTTGGCAGCCTCGGCTTGATTGTTGTGTGGGCAAAGGCTCAGTGAGTGGGGGTAGATCTCCTTGATCAGTCAGTCTATAAGGCACGTGTGAAGAGCTCTCACCAAGTATTGAAGCGTCTTGGTAATAACGTATACTGCTTGTGCTGAGTCTGTTTTGTCATCCGAGAATGCATATTGTCTGACTTTCTGATATCTCTGCAGAAGCTTTCTTTGATTTTGCCAGAGTTAGGGTACACTTTGAATCGGTTAGATTAATCTGTTTGTTTTTTTTAAAGACTACAATTTGTATGGCACTATCAATGCATGCCGCTACTTGGGAGGGGGAAGGGGGGGTCAAAGGGTGAAGGTTCAGTATGTATGCCTCAAAGGGGGGTGTTATCAGTATCGGTAATCTCTTTCTCCGTCTCACCATCATCAGGAGAAAGCATAACGTCCCTAAATGCCTGCCTGGAGGCCGTGATGGGCTGGATGATGGATAACAAACTGACTGAAACCAAATAAGATAGATGGAGGTGCTAATTGTGGGGTGTTGGAACTCAGGAGACAATTCTGATCTGCCATTCAGGATGCGGTCACACTTCTCCAGAAGGAACAGAGAGCTCAATTCCTAGTCTTATTTATTTAGTTAAAATGTTTGGTAATTTTTTTGGTTACTCCATCAATTGGGGTAAATTGAATTTGATACCTTTAGGTTCTACAGGGATGAAAGCTGGTCTTGTGGTAGCAAGCATGACTTGTCCCCATAGCTAAGCAGGGTCTGCCCTGGTTGCATATGAATGGGAGACTTGATGTGTGAGCACTGCAAGATCTTCTTCTCAGGGGATGAAGCCACTCTGGGAAGAGCAGAAGGTTTCAAGTTCCCTCCCTGGCTTCTCCAAGATAGGACAAGATTTTTTAATATATTTTTTTAAAAATTTTTTTATAGGACAAGATTTTTTTATTGAACCAACAAACTACCAAAGCATACAGTACATTGCCAAAGCACAATTATATACAAAGTAGTTGTTTGTACATCATATATCTACAAAGATTTACACACAAGGATTTGGAAACCCACAAGGTTATGAAGTATATGCAGGCAGTACTGTAACTCAGGGGTGGGGGATTACAAGGCACATCAGGTAATGGGGGGAGGGGGGATTACATCCATTTCCATAATTTGTCCCATTGCTCTTTAGAAGAGATAGTCTTGTCTTTTTGCACATAACCATACAAACTTTTCCAGAAGAGATTTACTGTCTCATCCACGTGTACCTCTTGGTCGCGTCTTCCCTCCCTATTCCTATGCAGGAGCATTGCATAAATGACATATAGGTTTACTAACCTGATTAGGAGAAGGGGAAAGTTCCAGTTCCCTAGTATGAGGGCACCTGTTCCGTCCCATTTCCTTGAAGGTTTCTTTCTGGGACCTCAAAAAGAGGTTCTATCGCTCAAACCCGAGGTTAGTTCTTCCCAAGTCTCTTTTTCCAGATCAGGCCACTCTAACAACTTGCTTACTCCCTGCCACACTCTTTTGGCTACCACACACTCTTTTAAGAAATGTGAGTGGGTTTCCCTGAATGTTTTACCTAGCTCACTAGCTTTCTGTTTGCAGGTGATTTTAGGGCACTCTTGCTCATCCTCTGGGAGCCATGGCTTAGCCGCATTGAGTGGTAGTACTTGGTGGTATAAGTGCCACCTTGTTTCCCATAAATGGAAAGGGACTTTTTTCTCCTTAAAGAGAGCGATAGGGTGATCAGGTTGCAACAAGTACTGTGAATTGCAGAGTTTGTAGCGTTTACGTTCTAAATCAGGTTTTAAGAAACCCACTTCTAGAATCTCTCCATAAATTGTTTTCCTTAGCTGCTTAACTGAGGAGGATCCTTTAAATAGATCCGGTTCAACCTTCCATTTTTTAAGTGTGAATAACAAATATCTCAAGTAGTCTCTTTTTAATATTTTTGTGATATTACCATTGAAAGATCCTTTCCCCCACCATGCTGTGCCCCATGCTGACTTGCACCAACGCAGAGCGAAAAGTGAGACCCAGGTTTTTTGGAGGAGGTTGGACATATTATGGACATTCATGGAAATCCAGTTTCCAAAATTGTAGGACATGAATTCAGTTACAAAATAGGGTTGCAAGGCAGGTAGGGCTAGGCCTCCCCGCTCAACCTCCTTAAATGCTACCGCACAGGCCAAAGGGAAGGACGCTGTGTGCCATACTAGACGGGAGATCTGGCTTTCAACTCTCTGTAGGAGATCGAGCGGGGGAGGATAGACTACCGCCAGGTTATGCACCGGGGGTATCAGGTAAATCCGGATGTACACCACTTTCTGGTACATGGCAAGGATCCATTTTTTCCACATGGTGATTTTAAGCATTACTTTTTCTTCCCAATCTGTCCAATATCCCCCCCTCCAGACCTTTTCCTTAATCCCATATTCAATCCCCAAAATGTTTACTGTATCTAACCACTTCAGTTTGGACTCTGGGGCCCCTTCGCATTTAAATTCAGAGATGGGTAGGCACGAGAGTTGCTGGCGTCCGGGGTCCATTTTAACAAATACACTTTTGTCAGCATTTAATTCTGAGCCCGAGATCTTGCCATATTCCCAGAAGAGGTCTAGTATTACAGAGATTTCATTTTCATTAGATAACAGTAAGGTAACATCATTGGCATGCGCTACAAATTTTACCCTAAACTCAGAATGCGGTTCTGAGTGGAGGGCTGAGAGAGATTCCTGCCTGCAACCTTGGAGAAGCCGCTGCCAGTCCGTGAAGACAATACTGAGCTAGATAGACCAATGTTCTGACTCAATATATGGTAGTTTCCTATGTTCCAGATTTTCCTGATGAGTGAATATATTATTTCTATATTTGGTGTTTTAGATTACTCGTTTATTTATTTATTTGATTTCTATACCGCCCTTCCAAAAAATGGCTCAGGGCAGTACAGAGAGAAATAATAAATAAAAAAGATGGATCCCTGTCCCCAAAGGGCTCACAATCTAAAAAGAAACATAAGGCAGAAGAGAGTGGATTCATGGTTTGTATTGAAAATCTCATTTGCTACCAAAGAATCTACACTCAGAACACCTAAGAAACAACAGAACCCTTTACCCCATGGGTTAGAAACCCATAGGGGTGGTTGGCACCCTATGTGCACTACACCACCACTCGCTCTGGGCCACCCCAGCAGCCCCCAAGTGCAGTTATGGGGCTGCTTATGGAGAAAAACCTTAAAGAGATCTGTAAACTTCAACAAATCACCAAAAATCAGCCCTCTGCCCAAATCCTTTGAAAAAATTCTGGTTGCTTCCTTGGTCCCCTTGGGCACTACCACCAACCCCACACCACTCTAGGCCACCCCTTTCCCCCCCAACGTGAAGCGATACACCTCCATTATACCTTATGGGGGAAAACCTTAAAGATGCGTAAACTTCAACAATTCACCAAAAATCAGCCCTTTGCCCAATCCCTCTGCAATTTGGGTGGTAGCCTCAACCCATTAGGAACTACCACCCCACCCCACTTTTTGGCCCTGAGACCCGTTTTCTTGATCCAGATCGATTTGGATTTGGATTAATTTGGATCCGAATTGAATGTGGGGTGATTTGGATGGGTCAGATTTGGACCCAAAAATTAATTGGGGGTGTTTCAGTTTGGATCTGAATCGAAACACCAGAAATCCGAATTGCACACCCCTAGTGGATAAGGCCAGTTACTCTCCCCCTGCTAAATAAAGGGAATCACCATGTTAAAAGGTGCCTCTTTGCCAAGTTAGCAGGGGTTAAAAGAACTACAGTGGCTACTAGTAAGTTTCTAGCAAAATATAAGGTGCTGGTTCCTAATAAATTTCTAAACAGCTTAGGCCCAGGGTATTTAAGAGAACGTCTTCTTCACTATGAGCCCCCATCACTCATTGAGATCATCTGGAGAATTTTGTCTGCAGTTGTCACCATTTTGTTTGGTGGCTGCACAGGGATGGGTCTTCTCTGTTGCTGCCCCGAGACTCTGGCATGCGCTCTATGCTGAAATAAAAGCTTCCCCATCTCTGACAACTTATAGAAAGTCTCTAAAGACACATTGATTCACACAAGCTTTGTAGTTAGACTTGTGGTTTTTAATTGTTTTAAGATTTTATTTTCTGTTTTAATATTGTTTTATGTCACTGTAATGTTGTTTTATGTTGCCAGAGAGAGATGTTTGAGGCGATGTTTCAACTTTTAAATTTGGTTTTAACTGGGTATTGTTTTTAGTTAATTTTTACAGATTTTGTTCATTTTATTAATGTTATCATACTATTTTATCATGTTCATTGTTTTACTGTTGTGGTAAACAATATGGGGAGCTCCTTTGGGATAAGCAGAAGCCAGCTTTACAAAATAGGCCTTGTCTCTGGTGTGGTTGGATGGCCCATATGGGCTGAAGCTCATTCCCTATTCAAGCTGGATATACAGAAGCTATTCTCACGAGCTGCGAAAACCGGACTAAGAAAGCTCAGGCCAGTTTTCACTGCGCGTGGGAACTGCTGGGAGCCACATGGCAGTGAGCCCTCAAATAGCCCATCATTTTGGGTGTGAGTGCACCCCAAAACAGGGCTAACTGATTTTGTGTGTGCCTTGCAGCCACGGTGGACATACCCCGGGGGGGGGGAATCCCAGTAATGCACTGCACACTCGCACTGTGCATTATTGGGGCTCTGGGGAGCGGGGCGCTGCATGGCGGTGCTAACCCGCACCCAACCTCCGGGACTGCTGGGCAAGGCGCGGGAGAGCCGCAGGTGAGCTGCTGCTCACCTGGGCAGACAATACACCTGCCTGAGGAAGGATAAGTGATCATCTGCGGGGAGAGGGGGTCAAACCCACTCTTCCCACAGACCTCGTTTCAGCGCTTCACACTGCTTGTGTGAAGCACCTCACAGTGTGACATTGGGTGGACTGCTCTAGCCCCTGTCCTAAAACAATCTCAGCTCGGTAGGCAAGGTAGCATTCATACCAAACCATCAATTTTAATACTTTAACAGCAGTGCTAATCGAAGGTTGCGGTCCCATTTTTGTTCGATGGTTTGTGATTATATAGTAAAGCACCTAAAACTTTCATTTGTTTTTGACAAGAGACATGCTTCAGGTGGTTAGAACACAACCTCATTTCAGTATTTACTAACCTTAGTATCAGAGAACGTTTGATATTGACTGTGGGTTTTACTGCTTAATCTAATTAGCTCCTCCATTGTGCAACATTAGATTTCTAAGTGCACATCTTAAATGAGATGTAATCTCCCCCCGCTTTTTTTAGTGACATCAAAAGAATTATTGGCCTTTCCCCATCAGTTTCTACTGTGAATTGAAATGAAGCATCCAGTGAATTATATCAATCAAAATCAGTCATTCTTTCCCTTCTCTTTGGAAGACAGATAATGGAATATCATTTGCTTTAATGCTTTATTTATCTTGTTCAATACTGTAATGAAAAAATATTCTTTTCTAGTGGTCAAAGATGCAGAATAACAAATTGCTCTTTACACAAAAGGCTTTTCACCCATTAAATCCCTCAGTGTGGCTTTGTTTACAGAATACTAGAGAAGGCTGTTCTGTTCCAGTTGCAAAATGGGAGTAAAACACAGTTGTATATCCCCTGCTGAAATGTTCTTTCCAAATGGGAAATCTCCATTCTTCATATGATCTAGCTATAACTCAACTATACCCCTTGTTTAGAAAGGGGAGCTGCAAAGGAGAGAACCGTTCTTAATGTGTAGACACACACACACAGTGCTATCACACCTCAACTGAGAAGCCTCAGAGGCGGGCAGTAAAAGACATCAGATATCTGCTCCAGCAGGATGGTCCCCTCTCCTCCCCCCACCAGAGTGATGACCAACTGCTCTTTGAGGGAGAAAAAGGAAATCGAGGGAAGCAGGGAAAGACATTTTACAATAAATAAATAAAGTCATGTTTGTTCTGTTAAAGTGAAAGGTTAATGTGTTTTTTAAAATATGTAAGCGTGGTATGTTTTCCAGACTATAGAAAACACCTGTATCGGGCAGCAGCAATATAGGAAAGATGCTGAAAGGCAGTATCTCATACTGTGCGGGAGATGGCAATGGTAAACCCCTTCTGTATTCTACCAAAGACAATCACAGGGCTCTGTGGTTGCCAGGAGTCGACACCAACTTGATAACACACTTTACTTTTTTACTTTGGTTACCAAGTTCAAAAGGCAGAATAGAAATCTGCAGATTTAATAATAACAAATCAGGGATAGTCTTGTTGACTGGGGATTTCCCCCCCTTAATATAGTCTTGTTTTGGGGAAAAATATCCATCCAGTATTTCTTGTGTGGTCCCCATAATAACAGGGTAAAATCAACTAAGGGCACAGGCCAGCTGTTTTACTACTGAGGGTTCTGAAACCAGAGCTGTGAGGGACAAGTCCTAGCAAATCACCTAGAGAGTTACTTCCTGGTTCTGAACGTAGCTGCTTAAGAAGGAGAGTCAAGAGCCCTGTTCACACATGGGAAATGAATACTGTGTGTTCTGCATCCCAGAGCACACCTAGAAGTCCCACCCCCAGTGCTTATACGCCTGGAAACTTTGTCCTCCCTGTGTTCATCACAATTAGGCCATTTGAAGAGGCAAGCTCCGGAAGCATGACCACAAGTGTTTCGGTGATCAACAGGCTGAAGTGCTCCAGCTTGCTGATCACAGGGCCTATAGCTGGGCAGCTGAAGTTTGCCATGTTGAAACAAAGATGAAAACCATGTATGGTTTTCAGCGGGCGGGCGGGGGGAGACTCTCCCAAGTCACCTTGACGCCCTTGACAAGCTATAATAGCTGACTAAATATACCTTGGTTGCTTTACCCTGAACTTTGATAATGTGGTTGCTTGAAGAGTGAAAACTGATCCTCCTTCAGCTGACTGTAAAAGAGCAAAGGCCTCTACAAGAATATCCCTTACATCGTTTGTAAACTTGTCTTTCCCCAGTGTTTCCATATTGTGTACTGCACTTTGAATGCTCTTGTTAAAGTTCCGAGTGAGCACTTAAACTTATTACTTGCTGACTTGCATGTCATGGTGCATGTACAAAACTTCTGCTGAGTAAATTATCATTGTATAGCCTTGATGTGTTTTAGAAAACCAAAGTAACTCCATTTTACTTAGAAAACCTCAGTCTGACTTAAAGTAACCCCAGCTTAGCTCAGAGCCATCAAGGCCTCACATGATCAACGTCATTATCTCTGTCCACTAAAATGTATCTATGAAACTTGGTTCTCACAGGGTTCTCACTGTTCTTTTGCTGATAAGTTAAGAAAACAGGATGTAACCAAATAAGGAGTGATCACCAGATGAACAGTGAATCATTCGCATGCGTACTAGATACTTAGTCCACCATTTTATTGCCATGTCTAGGGTATCAGCATCATTCAGATTGTTTGTATAAATGTAAGATGCACCTATAACCAATTTGTATTCAGCTTGAGAGCGTAAAGCCCGCTGATTACCTGTTGCTATCGCGAAGCAATAAACGCCTCTGATTGATTCCCTTGAGTCTGTTTGATTGGCTAAAAGCGGGCCCAAGACGAGCCGGGGAATTCACATCAGCCTTGAATCATGGAATAAAATGTGCATTAGCACACAGTATTTCATTGGAATCCAACTTGTATTTGTTCTTAGGTTGTTAGGTACTTGAACGTTTTAAGTTGTGCTCATGGAGCTTCTAGTATAACGGCAAGACACCATACATCTAGTTCCACTTAACAACTTACTCCACTCCCTCTGTTATATTGTGCACTCCTACTAACTGAGCAAAGAGGCCATGTGACTGCTGCCGGTATCTAGGTTGTTTCTTTTTGGACTGTGACCCTGTTGGGACAGGGAACCATCACTTCTTTTTCTGTATAACCTGCTTTGAGGACTTCTTTTGAAAAGTAGTATATAAATATTCATAGTAGTCGCTCATTGCACCAAAGAGATTCTTGTGAATTTTACTATTAAGAATATATACAGCTTTTCAGCAACAACAAAAATTTCAAGATGATGTACATAGAAAAAGGAATAAGTTGGCGCCCTGTCCCAAAAGGGCACACAAACTAAAAAGAAACACAAGGTAGATACCAGCTCAGCCCCTTGAAAAACACTGTGCTGGGGTTAATAGAAAAAGCTCTTCCTCTCACAAAAAATAAGAGAGCCACCATTTTAAAAGGCAATTCTTTGCCCAGTTTGCAGGGATTTAAATCACATTGGCCACTGCCTTTTAACATTGACTGCCTTGATTGCAGGATCATATCAACCTTCTTCAAATGAAAAAATGAAACAAGTTGTTCTAGTAAGAACTAATCAGCCTACTTCCCTTGCACTGTCTCTACAACTGGACTAAATTTGCTTCAGATCAAGGCTCACAAGTTAGATCTCTTGCACCTCAAATGTTCATGCATGCACCATCTTGGATCAGGGTGGATGACATTATTACAAACTATACCATTGAGGTGTCCCTGTGTGCCACTCACTACAACTATCAAATTTGGTTCAAATGGGTTAGACAGTCCTCAAGTTAGTGCATTTGTGCCTCAAAGGTTCACAGGTCCACCATCTTGGATCAGGGTGGATGACATCAGAAACTATACTGTTGGGACATGTCTATGTGTACATACAGCTGTAGCAAATTTGGTTCATATCAGATTGTCCACAAGTTAGTGCACTTGCGCCTCAAAAGCTTACATGTCCGCAATCTTGAATTGGGTTGGATGGCATTGTCACAGTCTACGCCATTGAGGTGTTCCTATGAGTCTCTGCAGCTGTAGCAAATTTGGTTCAAATCAGTTAAGTGGTTCACCCACAAGTTCACTGCATTTCACCCACAGGTTAGCCCACTTGCACCTCAAATGTTTACATGTCTGCCATCTTGAACTGGGTTGGATAACATCACAATCTATACTGTTGAGGTGTCCCTGTGTGTCACTCACTGCAACTGTATGCAATTTGGTTTAAATGGGTTAGACAGTCCACAGATTAGCCTGCTTGCGCCTCGGATGTTCACATGGCCACCATCTTGAATTGATATTATTATTATTATTATTTATTAATTTATTATTTATTAATTTGATTTCTATACTACCCTTCCAAAAATGGCTCAGGGCGGTTTACAAAGAGAAATAACAAACAATAAGATGGCTCCCTGTCCTCAAAGGGCTCACATTCTAAAAAGAAACATAAGACACACACCAGCAACAGTCACTGGAAGTACTGTGCTGGGGGTGGACAGGGCCAGTTACTCTCCCCCTGCTAAATAAAGAGAATTACCACGGTAAAAGGTGCCTCTTTGCCCAGTTAGCAGGGGAATGGATGACATCACACACCACACCATTTGGACATCCTTATGTGACCCTAGAGCTGTAGCAAATTTGGTTCAAATCAAACTGCCTAGAAGTTAGCTCACTTGCACCTCAAAGGTTTACACTTCCACCATCTTGGATCGGGGTGGATGACATCTTCACAAATGACACCGTTGAGGTGCCCCTATGTGTCCCTACAACTGTACCCAATTTGATTCATATTGGTCCAGGCGCTGCGAAATTGACGGGGGTGGGGGGCACATGGACACACACACAGAATGCCGGGTGATCTCACAAGCCTACTGGAAAGTAGGCTAAAAAAGGGGTGTGAAGGAATGAGGCCTGAAGTTCCTCTTTTTGTATATAAGATTTCTGTATTGCAATTGCTTTGCTTACTCCTTGTGTTAAAAAGTGCTGTAGGGGGCAAATGTTCACAGCTCCTGCTCTACAGTTTGGTTTGGGAGGGAGGGAGAAGAATTGTACTGATTTAATTTTGGAGAGAAGAGAGGGTTTGATTTGACTGGATATGTTTGTTTGTTTTTCTAAATGGAGGGAACTTGAGTTGTTTTGATTGAAAAGAATTGGAGAGGGAAAGAGACTATAAGGAGGCTGTTTTCAGCAGAGTTTAGAGCTGAAGAGATCGTGAAGGAGTTCAAGTTGCTGGCACAGTCAGGGGGATTTGGAGCTGGTGCTTGAAAGAGAGCTGAGAAATCACAGGGAGAGGTGCGACTCTCTGGAGGACTGAATCACTCCTAAATTAGCTGAAGAAACTGTTTGGGATTAAACCCCCAGTACTGGGAAGGAAGACCAGGACCTGAGGCTGAGCAAGGGTCAAGGGACAAGCCAGGCTTGCTGCAGAAGCTGACTAGGGGAGATTGCAAGAGGACTCTGGGTAAGGACTCTGAGTTAGAGCCCAGTATTAGTGCAGGATAGATTGGATGTGTATATCTCATTTTACTTATTTCTTGTGCTCATATGGTTGCTGGTTTTTTACTAAATTTTCCAAAAGAACTATTGTTTTGAATTCAACTATTTTAATGTTACCTTGTTTTGAAGTTAAAAATTTGCAGCTTCTGTTTGTTTCCCCACTTCACGCTTTGAAGCCTTTCCACCCTACCTGACTTTGAATGAGACAGAGGTTTGGAAGGTTTGTTATAGTCGACACAGCCAGAGAGGTGTGGGGAAACAAAACAAAAGTCTTCTTGGCAATAGTGAAACTTAAGATCACAGGGCTGGTGAGACTGGGCCAATCTTTTCTTAAGATTGGCTAACTTAAGAATTCAGTGTCTTTTATAGGCTGGAATCATTCTGAAGTAGGGATCAGTGTTTCCTCTAATGTTTTTCAGCAGTAAGCAGAATGAGTTTTGTTCTGGGCAGAGACTCAAGGCAGTGTGTGCACATGTGCATTATTATATGCTACTAAAGATACACACACACACACACACACACACACACACACACACACACACACACACACACACACCCATAAATATGGAAGGAAAGAAATGTATTTTACATTTCTATTCTATTTATATAATTGGATTTTTACTTTTTTCTGCTTCAAATTTAAGTTTAATAAAAACAAGGTGGAATCTAAAACAAGTCCTTTAAAAATGTTTGCTAGATAAGAATGTCATACATTCAGATTGTCAGATAGGAATGTGATGCATTTAGCTTAATATCACAATGACCTGAATGAAACTTAAAGATAGATAAAGTGTTGACTCTTAGCAGCCTTTAAGGTCTCTCAGTATTGCATTCATTGTTGTTGTAATCTCTCCTTTATCTGCTTTTTAATTTGAAAATTTAAATTCTATTTTTTTTAAAAAAGAATCCATCCACCTTGCTGCTGGTTGTCCTCTTTTTCTCTTTCTTTCAACTTTCTCAGCATTATGGACTTTTCAAGGGAGCTGGGTTTTTGCATAATGTGTCCGAAGTATGATAGTTTGAGCCTGGTCAGTTGTGCCTCGAGTGAAAATTCTGGATTGATTTGTTCTATGATCCATTTATTTGTTTTCCTGGCTGTCTATGGTATCCTAAAAAATCTTCTCCAGCACCAAAGTTCCAAATTGTCAATGCTTTTTCTATTTTGCTTCTTTAAAGTCCAGCTTTCACATCCATACAGTGTCACGGGAAAAACCATTGGCTGAACGATTCTAATCTTTGTAGGTAAAGACTCGTCATGGCATTTAAATATCCTTTCCAAGGTCTTCATTGCAGCCCTACCAAGTGCTACTCTGCGGTGTATTTCTTGACTGCTGGATCCTTTACTGTTGATGGTCGATCCTAGAAGGCAGAAGCTATCCACCACTTCAATATCTTCATTATCAATTCTGAGGCTGGTTGTTGTACCCATTGTCATTAGTTTAGCCTTCTTTACATTTAGTCGTAGTCCCATTTTTTTCCACTGTGCTCCTTGTCTTTCATTACTAGAGCTTGCAGATCATCCACATTCTCAGCTGTCAGAGTGGTGTTGATGTTTCTTCCTCCAGCTTTAAAACCACGCTCATCTTCTTCCAATCCAGCTTCTCTCAGTATATGTTCAGCATAGAAGTTGAATAAAGAAGGAGAAAGTATACAGCCTTGTCTTACTCCGTGGCCAATCTGGAACCAGTCTGTTTCACCATGTTCTGTCTGGACTGTGGCTTCCTGCCCTGTGTATAGGTTTCTCATGAGAACAATGAGATGTTCTGGGACACCCATTTCCCTAAGGATAGTCCACAGCTTGACATGGTCGATGCAATCAAAGGCTTTTTTATAGTCAATAAACCACTTATTGACTTCTTTCTGGTATTCTTTGGCTTTCTCATTTATCTAGCATGAATCAGCAATGATGTCTCCTGACCCTCGGTCTTTTCGGAAACCAGCTTGAACATACTGCATTTCCCTTTCCACGTAGGGCTCTAATTTGCATTGGATGATCCTGAGCATTATTTTGCTAGCATGTGAAATTAAGGATATTGTGTGATGGTTTGCGCAATCTGTTAAGTCTCCTTCCTTTGGTATGGGTATGTAGACGGACCTTTTCCAATCTGTTGGCCGCTGTGTTGTTCTCCAAATTTGCTAGCATAGTTTGGTTAGACCCTTAACTGATTCTTCTGTTGCTTGCCATATTTCTGTAGCTATTCCATCAATTCCTGTAGCCTTCCAACTTGGTATTGACCAGAGTGCTGATCTAACTTCATCTTCCTGTACTAGAGGTTCTTGCAAGTAGGGAATCCCCGGTCCTCCCAGTGCCGCCACCTCCACAGCTGCTGCTCCCGACTCTGCCCTTTTGCTGCCAGCTGCTGCTCCCAAGTCCCCCCACCCTTACCCCCATCACTGAGTGGGCTCTTGCTGCTGCAAGATCGGGGGAATACCTCCTCCCTCCTCTCTGATCATCTTCTCAAAATGCCGCCACCACCACCACCACTGTTTTTCTAAGAGAAAGAAAGTTGATGTCAGGGTCCTGCTACACATGAGCACTTACTGTGGCCTTTACCCCATTGCCTATCAGACTCTCTCCAGTTATTCCCTCTGCTTCCCAGTCAGGGCTCTCAGTTAATGCTGTGTTCTCCCACCCTCCACCTTAACTGCTCTGCTTTCCCCCTGCCCCTTCCACCTTTGCTCTGAAGCCCATGTAGCAGTGGCAGCAAAGAGGTGACAGGACTTGGAGTGGAGGCTGGAGCTGATTCCCCAGTCTTGCTGTGCAAGAGCCTACGAGGAGGGGGGAAGGCGAAGGTGGAAGGCAAAATTGGGAGAATCAGCTCCAGCCTCTGCTCTGAGTCCCGTCACCTGTTTGCTGCCACTGCTGCTGCCACATGGGCTTCAGAGCAAAGGTGGAGGGGTCAGGAGGAGAGCAGAGCAACAAAGGTGGAAGGTGGGAATAGAGATAATGGGGAAAGGTGGCTGGGGGGAGCAGCCACCGCAGAGTAAGCAGCAATGTTTGGGAAGACCAGGAGACTCAGACAGGAGCAGCCAAGAGGGCTAGTGAGGGGTTCAGTGAGCAGCTCTTTGGGATCGCTGCGTGGGGCCCATCTGTGTGTGCGCGCAGCTTAGATGGAACTGTGGTAGTGATGTGCACAAAACCGGCTTTACTGGTTTGGTTCAAATTTGAACTGAACCTGTTCAGTTTTGCTCCCCTCCAGACTGGGTCCGGCTGAGCTAGAATTTGAGCTGGTTCAGGTCTGATTCAAGGGGGGCAGATGACTTCTGTAATTATTAAAATACTTTTACAAAATGATTTACTTACTCCCATGGTAGCCATGGGGGGGCTGTGGCAGTCTCGGGGGGTGCTGTGCAGCCACAGGAGGGCTGTGGTGGCTCCCCCACCCCTGTTGGCCTCCCCATGAATCTCCTGGGGCCATTTTGGCCCATTTGGGGCCTTTGCATGCATGCACAGTCATTTTTGGCCACCATGCATGTGCACTGGCCATTTGTGTGACCGCATGCACAGCGGCCAAAAAAATGGCCACCGCATACACAGAGGGACAAAATGGGCCAAATCAACCCTGTGAAATTTGGGGGGAGTCCAGTAGGGGTAGGGGAATCTGCCGCAGCCATGGATCTTCCATGGCTGCCAAAGCACCCCCAATACTACCGTAGGAGTAAATACTTTGGTTTTTTAAAAGTATTTTAACATTTACTGAAGCCCCCCACCCCACTACCTCAAACCAACCCAAGTAGTTTGGCCTAAACCTCGTACTGAACCGGACCCAGTTCAGCCTGGTTCAGACCTTGGACTGAATTGGGCTCAGTTCAGCCCTGGGTTCAGTCTGAGGTCAAGCCTTTGAACCAAACTGGTTCAAGTGTAAACTGGCTCAATTTCAAGTCAATGAACACACACCCCTATTCTTAATTCAAATTAATACTAAATCACACACACACACACTTAAGCTGAGAATTAAGCTACATATCCATTCAGTACATTAGGATGTGAAAGGCGTGTGTGTGAGTGTTTTAGGTACAGCTCCCTGATGAAGCTATGCTGTTCCTTTGCAAAAACAGACTGTGCCTGAGGCAGAGAACAGAGAGGGAAAGAGCAAGGCAGCGTGATATTCAGCAGATGTAACTGGAAAATGGCCTCTTTTTGCAGAAGAGCTTAAAATAACCATAAGATAACTTTCTTAAGTGAACTTCTTGATGACAAAGTTACTTTAATACTATTCTCATCTTAATTTTCCTCCATAATGAGGGTTAGCAGGGAATTGATCTCTCACTTATGTCTTTCTTGCCCACTTTGGGTCTTCTGAAGCATCTCAGGTGACACCAAAGTCAAGGTCACCAGCTATGACTGGAACGTGACTAAAAATACAAATGCATTTCTGATGTGGAACATCTTGGTATTCAGTGTTTTGTACCTGTGCAGTGTGGAGCAGGCATGCAATAGAATGTTAATGGCCAATTTGGAATTAATGCAGCTGAAATACCTTTAAAAATACAACCTGAAGGATATAGCAGCCTTTGAACACAGTCTGCATCACATAGAAACAAAACCTGCCTGACAAGCAGTCCCCAGGAGTATTCTGTTTATCTGCACAGAGCTTTAGTTAGCAAACACCTGACCTGAATTTGTTTCCCATAATAGCAGATGCTGGTTGCCTACCACAGAAAAACAAAGGAAGCCTAACCATTCTAAGTAAGTGTGTGTGTGCGTGTGCTGTTCTATACTTTCTCCCAAGATAAGGATGATTTTTGTATGCTTTATTTGCATCTTTATGTTCCATTTTTAGCTTTTGATTTTCACTCATTCTGTTTGTGTCTGGTTTTTTTAGTGCTTTTTAAAATGGCTCCTTGGTAGATTTCTATTTAATGCTACATACTGCCTCCAGAGCGAGAAATCTAAAACCCACAGTTTGTATGGTTCTCCCCAATCTTTGTAAGCTTTACTTAGACTGGAAGAATTCCAGCTTTCTCTACCAAAGCCTACATTGCCTCATACTATTGGCTCCTTCATTGTCATCTGACTTGCCTGTATTCCTAGCACACTGTCAATCTTATGCTGTCCCCTCTCCCTGCCCAAGTTCTGCAGGGCTTGTGCCATACTGTTCTGGGGCATGTAGACTACTGGGTTGGGAGGCCAGGGCAGCTCCTCCCACCCTCTGAGGGTAGGAATGGGATGACTTCCCCCTCCCCTCTGCCAGCTGTGGGAATGAGAGAGGCAGTGAATCTTCTCCCGCCCCACCAGCACAATGAGCTTTATCCCAAAGGTCCCTGCCTCCTTTCAGGGCCTGTGGGAGCAAGCCACCTTCCCCACTAGCCAAAGCCCAGCAGCCAAGGCAGGAGCAGTGCGGGTCTGTCAGCTATGTCACTTCACTAAAAAGGAGTTGGCCTGGTGGAGAGGCATGGGCCATTGTGCCCAATATGATCCACCCGTAATGAAAGTCCCTATTTTGTCTATTGCCCTATGTCAAGACCAGATATTCAGCCCACCATTATATCCGCATTTGTATCCAATGCAGTGTGTATGGTTTGATCAAGACCGAAGTATTCATAAATCGGTTGCCATTAGGAGGAGCACAGTTTGTTGCTGATACTTAGGCAGTTCTTGCGTGCAGCATAACCCAGGCTAGGGAAGCCCAGTTAATGGTAAGACGAGAGACTCTCCATGCCTCAACTCCAGAGAGATATTACTATAACAGTATCGGAGATAAAGTGCAAACAGGGGCCTTGAGATATTTTGGTAAGGTCATGTATAAATTTCTCATGAATTCTTGTGGCATATCCAGCACATGTCTCTAGAAGCAAAGGGTTAATTGCATTTGGAACAAAACCTTTAATTACGCCCAGAGGTATCAGTGTTTAGCCAATTGCTGGTAGTTTGAGGTAAGCAGCAAGCAACATTATCCCCTTCCCCAGCGTTTCAGTTCTAAGAAGCCAGTACATTAAATGCTGGTTTTGAAAGAACCATTGAAGACTTTAGCAATAACAGCACTTAGAGCAGTAATCCGTAGAATAATAGCATAGTGGTCAGTAATGAACAGCCAGTGGTTACCAACCCTTGTAGCTGAGATGTTGCACTGACTTTCTTATCTGGCTCTAGCCATTGTGAAGTAGCCACTTTAAGTCCTTAACAGATGTTCTACTGACTAGCACTGGGGTGTAGTGCTGTATTGCTCCTTAGGCACAACGGTTGATGTGCCACCTGCTAGTCAATTTAGACTATCAGCAGTCACTAATGTACAGTACATCCTCATCTGGGTTGTTGACATCAGGTATGCTCAATCAGTGCATCTGTCACTAACAAGGATGCTATGGTTGCCACAAGCAGCCTTCATTTGGGAAGTTACCTATTTAGGTTTATGGCAACATTCCAGAATAAACTCTGCTTCCAGTACAACTTGAATAGTGTAGTGGTTAGAGAGTGTTGGGCTATGACTGGGAAGACCCAAATTCAAATCCCCATTCAACCATGAAACTCACTGAGTGACTCTGGACCAGTCATGTATCTCTCAGCCTAACCTACCTCACAGGTAGGTTAGGTAGGTAGGTTAGGTTGAGTTTCTTGTGAGGATAAAGATAACCATATACTGGGCTCCTCGGAGGAAGAGCAGGATATAAATATAAAAAATAAATAGCACAGCACCAAAGTACAATGAAAAGTTGCAGAAAAATTCTGTCACAGTTTTCCACCTCAGTCACATTTTCAAGATCATGGGACAAGCAATATTTGGCTGACAAGAAACAGTTGGATATGAAAAGACTAAGTCAATACTCATTAGCATTAGTCATGTGCACTGGACCGCGGAGCTGCGGTTCGGTGCTGGGGTGGGGGGTTCCATTAAGGGCGGGGGGGGCTTTACTTACCCCTCCCGCCCTTTCCTGCGTTGGCGCCGTAAATATTGTAAGAAATCCGGGCGGCAGGATCCCTCGCCGCCCGCTTCTATTACCAATTATGGCTCTGCTCCTCGGAATTTTAAACGAGGGGCGGCAGGGTGCTTCCCTGCCGCCCCCTCGACGCCCCCTGCTGCCGCTGAAGCCCCTTTAAATCTCGCCCGGACCGGAGATTCCGGTGGAGAAACCGCGCTCGGGCGGGTGGCAGCGAGATGTCCGCCCGCCCGCCCGCTCCCTGCCTTGCCGAGTGCAAAGTGCAGGGAGCCTTCTGCGCACGCGCGAAGAAGGAACTAGGAAGCCTTCTTCGCGCGTGAGCAGAAGGCTCCCTGCACTTTGCACTCGGCAAGGCAGGGAGCGGGCGGGCGGATGGACGTCTCGCTGCCGCCCGCCCGAGCGCGGTTTCTCCACCGGAATCTCCGGTCCGGGCGAGATTTAAAGGGGCTTCAGCGGCAGCAGGGGGCGTCGAGGGGGCGGCAGGGAAGCACCCTGCCGCCCCTCGTTTAAAATTCCGAGGAGCAGAGCCATAATTGGTAATAGAAGCGGGCGGCGAGGGATCCTGCCGCCCGGATTTCTTACAATATTTACAGCGCCAACGTGGGAAAGGGCGGGAGGGGTAAGTAAAGCCCCCCCGCCCTTAATGGAACCCCCCATCCTAACCCTCCCGAACCAAAACCACCCCTTCTCCAAACCGGTTCGGAGGCCAGTAGAATGGCCTCTGAACTGATCCGTGCACACCCCTAATTAGCGTAATGAAGAATAAAGATAAATTGTGCTTTAGCAGTTTCCAGGAAAACACAATATGGTAATCATGCTGAAATAATTTCTTGTTATCAAAAGTCTTGGGCAAATCAGGTGGCAATACACACTAGTTGTCCAATTCACAAGTATCTGCATACACCGATGGCCCATTGTGAGGCAACCATATCTGTCAATTAGTGAAAATGTTTCCAGTCTGTCCCATTTCAGTACCATTGCAATTTGGTGAAACTGGTAAACTGTATGTGCTTATTTCTCTTGTGCTAAAACTGTGCCTTGATGGAGGAAGCATAAAAGCCAAAAGAAGAACATGGATGGGCCAATTTCCTAGCCCATCACACATGGAATTCTTTACATAGATATACATTGGGGTCATTCATATGACTAGGTGGGTGGGGGAAAGGCTGCACAAAGCTCACCTCCCCCCCCCCCGCCCCCCGCCCGATGATCCAGGTATCATTGCTGGGAGCATGAACTGCATTCTCAGAAGATCCTCTGCTGAGCTAAGCAGCACAGAGCTCCAGAGACCAAGACGATGCGTCCTGACTTCTGGGTATCCCACAATGCACCGCACCCTGAGCACAGTGCATTGGAGGATTTCCCCAGGAGATGGGCGCTCTAGGTGCCTGTCTCTATGTCTCCACAGCCTAAACTAAGCCCAAGGAGACACATGATCCTAGAGCCTAGGCTAATGGTGCATTGGCGCTGTTAACCCAGGCTAGAAGCCAGGCTAGGTGGTGCTGCATCAGGCCCGATCCAGGCAGTTCTCTGAAATATGTTAATCTGTTTTAATTATTCCATGACTTGGGCCCTGTTCTGAGAATGGTTCTCTCTTCATTCATGCACTAAACTGGAATGGTGAGAAGTGTGTTATTTTTCTAAGCGGAATAATTCCTTGTGTATGATTCTCAATGGTATAGTACTGGCCGCAGTGTGAAGAGATAGGAGACCAGTGTGGTATGTTGTCACAGAGATTTGTTGGGTGTAAAATGTAAGCACATCTGCTCCCTAGTAATCTGGTGTTGACATTGCCAGTCTGAAACTAGCCAGAAGATCCCTTTTACAAGGCAAATAAGTGCTTTTAGGCAGAAAGGCAGAGACTCTCTCACACACAATGTATTGGAGCACTTTCCCCTTCACACAGATTTATTCCCCTCCCTGCTCTTATTTGTGTTAGAGTATTTTGAATAATGGGGAACTGGGAAATAATATGTTCACTTATCTAACTAATTAAGCATGCATCCTTCCTGGAGGTGGTAATGGGTTTTTTGTAATGGAGGTATCTACTATATCTGTGATGAATTTCATATTTATTTAGCCCTAATGTCTTTAGGCATTGTTATCCAGTTGTTTTGTTGTTGGAAAGCTTCTACAATAGGTATATTTTTCTACTCTGTCAGGCATACTCTGTCATAACAACATAGATGGATAGAATAATGTTGTGGTATTCTTCAATTAGGTTGTTTGTTTCAACCGAGACAGCTCGAGGTGGTATTTTTGAGGTGCATTGTATTTCTTTTGAAAACCATGAACTAAAGCATGATGTATTACTAAAATTTTAAGATGATACTGGGCCGCATTCAGACTAGCGTTGCCAGATCCAGATGGTGGAAAAAAAATATATCCATCAACAAAAAAGTGGAAATAGAGGGCACTTAAAAAAAAAAAAAGCTCTCTATTTTGCATAAAGTTTGCATATGTGTATTGGTATTGTATATGCATATTTTGTTAAAAATGGGATAATTTGAGAATAAATACAGCTCAGAAGCAGATGTGAACTGTATGTTTGCTCAGTCTGCTGTCTAGGTGCAGACTTCTCAAGGCCCTTGCTTCTTAACCATAAATTCATCTCCTGGTTAGGTTTGCCACACACAGTCCTCTGTCCTCCTCCCCCACGGATCACCTAGCCTGCTCTCCCCAGCCAGGCCAGCAACGTCACTTCTTGGCTCGAGGCAGGGCAGCCAGCTACCTATCGAGCCAGCCTCTTTGTCCGCTGGCACAGCGGGGCAAGCACAGTCTCCCACTTGCTTGCTGTTCTCTACGACTACAAACATTTAGATACTGCTTTTCAGCAGAAGGTTTCACAGTAGCTTTCGAAGAAAAATAAATAAGATGCTCCCCTGTGCCCAAAGGTAACACCAGCATCAGCCATTGAAGGAATGCTGTGCTGGGGCTGGATAGGGCCAGTTGCTCTCTCCGTGATAAATAGAAGAGTTTAAAAAGTGCCTTTTTCCTCAGCTAGCAAGGGTAGCTGCTAATTGGGTCAAGTTATTTAGCTAACTGTTAACTCCTCACTGCCACCATGGCTGCCACCACATGAAGGAAGCAAGCTGCACCTGCCAGGCCCACCTATCTGTGCTCCTGCATCACGTGGCTCTGCAACCTGCCACTGAAACAGAACCTCCCTTCTGGCTCCCCCCACTGGATGGATGGTCAGTAGGATGCTGGCAGGGGAAGGCGACAAAGGAAGAGAAGATGCTCAGGAGAACAAAGTGTTCTGAACGAGCAAAATGTTCCAGCTGCTCCCAGGGGTGTAGCTATAATTGAGCGAAAGGGTTCAAACAACACGGGCCCCCAGCTCCTGAGGGGCCTCCAGCTCCATCCATCCCTATTTTCTTCATTATCTCCCTCACTGAGGGGCCACCAGAGAGAGGGTTTAACACGGGCCCTCTCTCCCCTAGCTATGCTCTTGGCTGCTCACCAGAACTTCGGACACCACAATACATGCAAAAAAAAAGGTCCCCAAAATAGTCTCATATCCTTTATGAAAGTCCCTAGTTGGCAGCCCTAATCCAGACTAAGTTAGTCATGACTAAGCACCATTGAAATAAATTAGACAAATTAATCATAATTATCTTAAGTTCTATTAATCTGAATGACTGATTTAAGAGTAATAATGAGTAGGATCTAGACTAACATTCAGTTTATTTACATGTTGACAGTGAGAAGTGTTTGAGCTGAGGCCTCGGAGTTAAATGATTTTGGGGAAAATATATTGTTGACCTTTAATAGTGGTAAGATATTCTGAAGTAATCCATGGAACAAAAACCACCATTTGTTACACCTCAAATCCTGGATATTTCAGAAACAAAAACAATAGATTGATACCTAGAACAGTTCAAGAGCATGTTAAAGTCATTGTTATAATGTCAGCTAGGTACCATTAACTAAGAAATCTGTGACTGACAGCTCTGTCTGGTAATTTGGTAACACTTCAAGCAAATAAAGCCGTAGCTCTGAAACTGATGTGTTGAGACACTTGTATTGAATTTTGTCCATCAGCAGGCCCCCAGATAATTCTTCAGTTGAAATGACATACATTTTTAGAAGAGAGTAATAAGGCCATAAATGAAAAATGGTAATGTGGAAACGTGAAACACGTGCATTTTAACTAAAAAAAATTTCAGTAAACGCACATGTTTCAAATACAAGTTTTCAATAAAAATAAAATGGTGTGTTAACAATGCTGCCAGGTTGATTGCAGTAAACTGATAGATTGAGTCAGCCGTGTGACTTCGCTATGAGCCCTCCAGCCAGGAAAATGAAATGTCCATGTAGGCTTAAATAAAGGAATAGTTTGCAAGTCAGAAATAAAGATTAGAATGTGAGTGATCATACCTCCCCTCCGCCCCCAAATCAGGAGTATTGCCTAAATCTGATCATATTGCTGTGAGTTAAGAGTTGTAGGCAGGCTGACAAATCCTTTTGTAAATTAAGCACTGGTTGATAGGCCAAAAAGCCCAAGGAGTGGTTCTGTGTCGTCCTGAGGGGGAAGTCTTAAGCAGAGCCATTGAGAGTCCTGAGGAGTATGTCATGTAAGTCACATCCACTTGAAGGGAGGGGCTGAGTGTAAGATTACCTCATCCCCTTCCCCCCCCCCCTCCCCAGGCAGGTGAGGTGTGAAAATATAGCAGGCAAGCTAGACGAAGGAGAGAGAGCGAGAGATGAGATCTCCTCTGGAGTGTAGCAGCCAGGCAGAAGGAGCAGCAGCACATAAGGATGCAAGAGCTGCTGTCTGGGAATCTGATGTCATCTGTTGCTGATTTTTAGGGATGCTTTGTTATCTTCGAACTCTATCCAATGCTCAACTTGTATATTTGTGTAAATAAACCAAGGACAACCAAATAGCATAATACTTTAGTGATCTCCCCATCAAGAAAACCCAGAAGCTGAGTCATGCTGCCCTTCTGGAACATCTGATCGCTCAGAGAAGTGGGATCAAGTGGCAGTATGTTGTAGGGAGAGTCAAGCCATACTTCTCCATCATAATTCTTGCCCTTTCAAAGACTGTTGTTTGAACTTGAACTGAGACAGTTTACTAAATCAGTTAGATGCTGCTGCACTACAGTACTACTTGTATTGCAACTAGGGATGTGCAGACTGGTTCAGTGTCAAGCCAGCTCAACGTCTAACTGGTTCGGTTTGACAGTTCAGGATCGAGCTGTTTGGCTCAACCCCGGACTGAACCCTGCTTTAGCCATTCAGGGGGGTGGCACACTTTTTTGGGGGGGAGTTACTAATTACTCCCTCCAGGGGGCTTCCCTGAGGCCATGGGGGGGGTCCACAGAGGTTCCCCCTTCCCCGCCGGCCTTATGTCAAAATGTGCCCAATTCGGGCATACTTTGGCTTTTTCTGGGCCTTTCCCCTATTCCGGTGGCCATTTTGGAGGCCTCCACAAATATGCAATAGGCCCCTACAAGGCCAGATCATAGCCCAAGCCATGCAGAGGCCCATTGCGCATGCATGGCGGCCTCCAAAATGGTCACTGCGATGGGGGAAAGGACCGGAATGGGCCAAAGAATGCCCGAACCATGTGCTTTTTGACATAAGGAAGGCCGGTGGGGGGAGGTGGAACCTCCACGGCCCCCCCAGCCTCAGAGACGCCCCCCGGAAGGCGTAAAAATGCTTGCAACCCCCCCCCCCCACTGAACCAGTGGGTTGGGGTCGGGCTGGCCCAGTCCAGTCCAGTCTGGCCCAGTCCAGTTTGGGTCCTGTTTGGAATCGAACCAAATGGGGCCAGCCGGTTTTGTGCACACCCCTAATTGCAACTACCTAGATATGTTCAATGTTCTTGGAGAATGACCAGTACAGCTTGTCTAGAGCAAGATACAAAGTCCTTTCTGGAAGACTAGTCTGTGCTTCCTACAGTCTGGATGGACTTAAAGCACAAACAGTTATTTGGCTTAGAAAATGAACAGGTTTTGCTGTTCTTATGCAGTACAGGCATCTCTTGTTTAAGGTTGTGGTTCAGTTATGGGAATCTTGCCATTTCCCATCAGAAGCTGCACTGTCTTCCATCTGGAGAAATGCTGCTCTTCCTTCAAATGCCCAGTCTATTATTGTTGTAATTCTGTGGAATATGATTATGCAAATAGCATGAGTACCTATTGCATTTTATATGTTGATGTCACTAATTAGCAACATGACACTTCTTTATTTCTTCCCCATTTGTGGCATATTGTGACTTTTTAAAAAAATGATTTTTTAAAAATGTTTTAGAGGTGGCTGACTGCTCCCCTGATGTGCTGCATGGAGCAGGAACAGGAGCTGGAGCACTCACATGGCTTTAAGTAGGTGTGTGTGTGTGTGTGTGTGTGTGTGTGTGTGTGTGTGTGTGTGTAAACATACAATGTCCTACTATTTTGTGAATATTTTGATTTTTAAATGTTTGCTTCTCCAGCAATGAGGAATATACCTACCATACTTTTTCTTTAAAAGGGGGTTAATAGCATTATTATAGCAACACCCAAATGAAAGGGCCATCTGAAAGCCCCGCTTCGAATAACTATCATGTTTGAATTTGCAAAATCAACTTGTTCAGAATTGTGCTCCCTACCTCACAATGGTCAGCTATGTTAAAATAATATTAATATACTTCAGAATCAGTTCAGGTTTCTCAGTCTGTAGGATGTCCTACTGTCATATTTCTGCTCTTACCACCTTAGGAACATACTTTTTTGGTCTAAGGGTTCCCTTAGATTCCTAAGATGAAATGATAATTTCAAAAATGGCTTTTGGGAAATGGCCAGATTAGTGACTGAGCCATTGTAGCTTTCAGTATGTATAATATGGTGATGGAGATGCACTGTCTCTTGTCCATGTAGAATTGAGGATTACAGTGAGGCATGCAGAGTCACCCTGGGGTTTCTTTGGGTAGCCTTTATGGTGCTGGACAGAAGAATTCTGGCCTAAGACTTCAAGGCCAGATGAAATGAACTCATTTCCAGCCCCTCCTAGCCATATCTGAACATCAAACTATATCCTTAGAACACAGCAGGCATCTAAAATAATGGATGTCTCCAGTTCTTTTCAGAGCCAGTAACAGCTAGAGGGTACAATGACTCAGTGCACAGGAGGCATTCGCAAAATTGCTGCTAGAAGAAGGCTTCTTTCTTTCTCTCTGAATAATTGGCTCAATATTAAGAAGTGTAACTCCTACGCAATTCCAAACTGTTCTAATGATGGGACTCCAGTGCTCTTACAGAAACGTATTCAATATAAATTCACTTTTTAAAGTGGTATTTCTTCAGTGGAGCATTGCTCTCAGTTTTTTAGCCCTAATTATCTGTGAAGCTTTTAAGTTGGCACCACTGCAGGACTTTTTTGCTTTACTAGTGCTACTGGCCAACACTTTGAGGCTCTCCACACGGTCAGTATGGAGAGCTGAGGAGGGTTTGGTGGGGAGAGTGGGCTTGACCCTCTGAGGCACTCTGCCCTCCCTGGGCGGCTGGATTGGCCACCCACATGATTACCAGCTCCGTCACAGAGCCAGTTGGGGGGGGTGGGGATCAGGGACCGACTGGCCACTGGAAGTCCCAGCATGCCTTGCATGAGTGCGCGGGGCATTCTGGGGGGACCGCCAAAGCCAGGAGGCTTGTAGTAGTCTCCCGGTCAGGAGTCTACTTGTGTGTCGCCGCAGCGCAGAGCCATGGCGCAGCAGCACACAGACACCAAAATGGGGGTAGCGGAGCGCTTGCCCCACTAACCTCATTTTAGGGGAGGGGCATTTAGTTGGGCTAGCCGCCACTGAACCACCGGGATTGCCCAAGAGCCCAGTGGTTCTCACGAGTACTGGAAAGTGGGCTGGGCTGCCTTAGCCCACTTTTCAGCGGTCGTAAGAATATTTTTTATTTATTTACATTTTATATCCCGCTCTTCCTCCAAGGAGCCCAGAGCGATGTAGTTCATACTTAAGTTTCTCCTTACAACAACCCTGTGAAGTAGGTTAGGCTGAGAGAGAAGTGACTGGCCCAGAGTCACCCAGCAAGTTTCATGGCTGAATGGGGATTTGAACTCGGGTCTCCCCGGTCCTAGTCCAGCACTCTAACCACTGCACCACTCTGGCTCTTATATAGCCTGTTTATATAGCAAAATGCTTTGCAATCTTGTTTGTCCTCAAAAGAATATTTCAAATATTATTGGGCAGCAAGATAATGGTTGGTCTAAGTCACCCCAAAGGCAGCAGAATTTCAAATAGCCAGATCAGGCTGCTTGTCCAATATCCAGTTTACTTCACCGCCACTTCTGATTCCATTGTTTGTTTCAAGGCCTTCCTTCGATATGGATACCGGCTGACATCCTGACTGCTGCAATGTGCATGCTTCTAACCTCAGCATGCACACATTGGTAGCCCAGCCCTCATGCTAGTCCCTGCACTTCCAAAGCATGGACTCTTTTATGAAAGGGTGCAAATACTTCTGTGCTTCCCCCTGCCTGTGTTCCAGAAGTGCTCTGTTAGAACAGAAATTTCCATTCTAATATAACACTTCCAGATCACGAAGGGAAGCTTCAAAGTATTGGGGCTCTTGCGCTAGAGCATCTACGCTTCAGAAGTGTGGAGACTAGCATGATGGCTACAACTACATGCGTGCTGATACTAGAAGCACACACACTGCATTAGTCAGGATGTTTGGTAGGCCACCATGTCAGAATGAGACAAAAGAAATAATCTGACAATGGAAAACTGGGCCATTGCCTGTTTTCTTTCAGCTTCACGTTTTGGAGCTGTGACGAAATGCAGATCTCCATCTTAGCTCAAGATTGCCTGCTACTTTCTGAGTGCTCTGAATGAGAGACATCTCTCCTTTTTGTTACTGAATTAGGATAATCCTTACTTTTGTCCTTGAAGGGATAGGGCCATCAAGTTACAGGCCTAAACCTTTTTTCATAATAGGCAATTAGTTCAGATCTAACTTTAGACATGCAAGTTCAGACCCACTGAGGAGGAGGAACCTCCAGTTTGGAGGGAAAACCTCAACCCTGGATTGGCCTAAGACCAGCATTACATCAGAGATGTGCTGCCTCTTTCCACTGGATCACAGAGCTGTCCACCTCTGGAAGACTGGGAAAGCCTTCCCCCACTTTAATCACTGTAAAATAGGGGCCAAGAAGTCCACCATTGTCACCAGTACAGCCTTGAGTTGCCAGCAACGAGGCACCATGTCACAAGCTATTACTAGTGTCCAGAAAGGGAGAAGCTATATGGATTAATGTTCCCAAAGCCAAAGATTGGCCTACTGCTAGACTAAGGTAAAAACTCATTGCTAATTAGTTAGCTAAGGTTTTTTGTATTTTCTTTGAATTCCTGTGAGCCTTTCTTTACTTTCATTTTCTCTCTTTTTTACTTTCTCCTGTTTCCCCCAATTCCTTATTCTGAGTGCAATCCTTGTTTTATAATAAATTTCATATACAGTGGTCCCTCTACTTACAAAATTAATCCGTTCCGAATGCACATTTGTAAGTTGAAAAATTCGTAAGTCGAAAAGCGGTTTCCCATAGGAATGCATTGGGAACGGATTAATGCGTTCCGGAGCCTAGAAAAAAGACCCAGACCCCCAGTAAGGCTTGCAAACTGCACAGGAACATTTCTTTTCAAGAATAAACAGGCAGTAAACAGGCAGGCAAGTCAAGGAAACCGCATGTAAAATTTGTAAGTTGAGGAAACCCCATCTAAAAATTTGTAAGTCGAGGAAACCCCATCTAAAAATTTGTAAGTCGAAAAAACCGCATCTAAAACCGGATCTAAAACTGCCGTTTGTAACTCAAAAAATACTTATGTCGAGTAGTTTGTAAGTCGAGGGACCACTGTATTTAGAAGTGGCTTCAGTCTGCTTTAAAGGGAACTCTTTCCCCTGTGCCTCGTAAGGTCATGCATTCCTGTTGAGTTGTTTTCTGAATAATAAACTAAGGCTATGCACACGATCAGTGTGCAGAGCCAAAAGGGGTTTAGTGGGGAGAGCAGGCTTGACCTGCTCTCCCCACAAATGATCACACACCCCTTCTTGGGCGGGCAGGTGCCCAGCCACAGCTCGCCCGGCAGCTTCGGAAGTCGGGTGAAGGGAAGCGCCACCACGTTGTGCCCTACCACCCAGAGCCCCAGAAATGCACCATGTGAGTGCGCAGTGCATTCCTGGGATCCCCTCTCGCCCCCCTTCCCGAGTGTGCCTGCCATGGCTGCGAACAGCTGCGGCTGACACATGATTGCAGAAATGAAGTTAACAGAGCACTCGCCCACAAGCCCAGTGGTTCTCACGAGTGAGTAAAACTGGACTAAGGGAGCCCAGCCCAGATTTGCTCATTTGTGACCATTGCCTCATTGTTGTCTAGAGCTGGGTTGTGTAGACTCCGCCTGTACAGTGCCTGTAAGTCCCAAACCAGACAGTTCTAGGTTTTTGAAGCCATGTTTAAGCCTGGTCAGTGGCTTCAGATCAGTCTTCAACTGGTGGCAGCCTACCTCGAAGGAGCAGCGTCTCCTTGATTGGGATCAGAGCAATCTTTCTACTGAGGGTAGATCCGAGGAAAGCATAGAGTAACCCCTGTTTCCTCACAGGAACGTTCTGACCTTTTCCTGAGGTATTATTTGTTATCTGTATACCCCTCTTTTCCAGTATTAAAATAATGTCCAGGACAGACGGAGCCAGAGGAGGACGGAAGGCAGCAGAGATGGCTCCCTCCTCCATTAGCCTCCCCCCCAGAGACTGGCAGAATGTCAAGGTGGGGGCCTGGGGGCAGGGGAAGATTAAAACATTTTGTGCACCACGTTTCATGCGGTGCATTAATTGTGTGTGTGTGTGAGTGTGTGTGTATGTATGTGCACACACTGCCTTGATACTGCCACCCAGAACAAAACTCTTTCCGCTCACTGATGATAAAAATTAGAGGGAACACTGACCCAGACTTTTATATGATTGTTCCTATTGATGCTTCGATGTATCTTTTATGGTTATATTGTGCTTGTTTTTTACTCTTTTAATCAGATTTGTATTTTTGTATTCTAGCTGATATTTTAATTGTGTGACTTTTGTATTCTTGTTTTAACTTTTGTGTGAACCGCTTTGAGATTGTTTTAATGAAAGGCGGTATAGAAATTTAACAATGAATAAATATAAATAAACCTCGAGTCAAACCGATTCACCTAAGTTTGGAGTTTGTGCCACATAATCAAACTATAATCTTTTTGGATGCTGTGAATTAGGAAGAATGAAAAAATGCCTGAGTCTCAGCATATGGTAGACTTATTTTCCAGTAGGCTGATGGTTTCAAAGAACATGTAGTAATGGAACAGAGTATGCTGGAGTATTTAGGTGCCCAAGCCTCCTACTCAAAGTTATTTTTGAGTATATGAGTCAACCCTAATGACAGATCCTTTTTTCAACTGCATTTGAAATGCACATGGCAAAGCAGTGGATGGGAATATATTATTTCCAAAGACTAAAACATCTTTGTTAATGAATAGGAGTAAAAAATGTGTTGCTGATTTAAAATACCCAACTGGATTAATATGAGCCAAACAAGCCCCTTCAGTTTATGAACTTTAAAAATAAATGTACAAGCAACGCATTGAGGCGATTCTCACGATCGCCAAAAAGCGGGCAAAGGGAGCCTAGCCCGCTTTTTGACGATCGTGTGCTGCCACAGGAGCCGTGTGGCTCCCAGCAGCAAACTGCCAAAACTACCCCTCCCCTTAGCCGATGTTAATGGAGCAAGTGCTCCGTTACCCTCGGTGTTCTGCTCGTGTGTTGCCACGGAGCGCAGTGACACACGAGTAGACCCACAACCAGGTGTCTGCAAGCAGCCTCCTGGGCGCGGGGGTCGCTTGCACGGGGCATCCTGGAACTTCCAGGGGCCACGCAGCCCCCAATCCCTGCAGCCCTCACCAGCTCCGTGGGTGGCCGATCTGGCCACCCAGGGCTGCAGGCTTGCTCATCCGCGGGGAGAGCGGGCTAAGCCTGCTCTCTCCACCCAACCCCATCAGGCGAGTCTCATTCCTCTAGAAACCTGTCATCTTGAGTGCAAATCACCACATTTTGATGTCCAGGGTGGGCACATGCCCCTGAACACCAGGTGCTAGGAACACCAACGGGGCGGCGGGGGACAGTTGCCCTCTTTTCCCTGCTTGAAGTATAATTGCTAGCCATTGTGTGGAGCAGGATGCTGGTCTAGATGGGCCTTTGGCCTGATTCAGCAGGGCTTTTCTTATGCGGTTGGCTTAGAAAAACAACAACAACTAAGCCCTAAAATACTGCAGTTAGTTCACGAATACATTTTAAAAATTTATTTATTGAACATATTTGTATGCCGCCCAAAACGTATGTCTCTGAGAGGTTTACAATAAAATACAATTAAAATATTAAATTTTAACACAATGTGAAAACTGTAAATCTTATTAAAAGCCTGGGTGAACAAATATGTTTTAACTGCCTTTTAGAATGTTTTCAGAGATGGAGAGCCTCTTATTTCAGTAGGGAGTGCATTCCAAAGCCTCGGGGCAGAAACGGAGAAGGCCCGTCCCTAAGCAGCCACCAGAGGAGCTGGTGGCAACTCCAGATGAACCTCTCCAGATGATCTCAATGGTCAGTGGGGCTCATGGTGAAGAAGATGTTCTCTTAAATACCCAGGGCCTAAGCTGTTTAGGGCTTTATAAGTTATCACCAGCACCTTCTACTTTGCCCAGAAACTTATTGGTAGCCAGTGTAGCTCTTTCAATGCAGGAGTGACTCAGAGATCAACCTGGCTGCCGCATTCTGTACCAACTGCAGTTTCCGGACTATGTACAAAGGCAGCCCCACATAGAGCACATTGCAGTAGTCAAGTCTGGTTTACCAATATATGTACAACTGTTCTGAGGTTGTTTATCTTGGGAAACAGCTGGCATATCAGCCAAACCTGATAGAAAGCACCTCTGGCCACCACCTCAACCTGGGACACCAAGGATTGGTTTGGATCTAGAAGCACTCCTAGACTGTGTACCTGTTCCTTCCAAGGAAGTGTGACGCCATCCAGAACAGGCAAATCAGTATTGTCTTCCAAGTTCCGACCCCGCACAATAAGTACCTCCATCTTATCTGGATTCAGTCTCAGTTTGTTATCCCTCAACCATCCCATCGCTGTCTCCAGACAGGCATATAGGAAGGTTATGCCTTCTCCTGATGATGCTGACATGGAGAAATATAAACAACACATTAACGTTCATAGGGCAAATTTTGGAATTTAACAGATATTTGACAGATTGACATTTCCTCAAGTTCTTACCAGTTTATAAATGTCTCATCAGATGAAAAACACATACTACTTCATATTTATGGAAAATCTTTTATCATATGAAGTCATGCACAGTCCACTCTGATCTTAGAATTCACAGCAGGGACTCATTCAGTCTCCTTTGTAGGATAAAACTGCAGCTGTGCAGAGTAGGGCCAATGGGAGTTCCCACTCGTTCATTTCCATTGCCTTGCAGCTTGTGGAACACATCATAACCTATAACCACAAATTTCCAGGAGGCAAGTAAAGCCTTTTGTAATTGTAATTGCACGTGAAGCCCTAAGCTTAGGCCCTGGGTACTATTTAAGATAACACCTTTTTCACTATGAGCTCCATTGCCCATTGAGATCATCTGGAGAGGTCTGTCTGCAGCTGCCACCAGTTTGTCTGGTGGCTATGTGTGGGCGGGCCTTCTCTGTTGCTGCCCTGAGACTCTGCAATGCACTCCCTGTTGAGATGAGAGCCTCCCCATCTCTGACAACTTCCTAAAAATATTTAAAGACCTACCTTTTCACCCAAGCTTTTAAATTTAATTGTGGTTTTAAACTGTTGTAAGGTTTTTATTTCTGTGTTTTAACTGTATGTTGTTGTGAGCTGCCCAGAGACGGAAGTTTGGGGCAGCATACAAATTTGATAAATAAAACAAATAATAAATTGTTTTTCTGGGTTGACTTAAATGAATGCCAGCCAGCATAAGAAATGAAGACAGGGCACACCCAGAGTCAGTGCAGGGCATCCCAATGTGCTGTCGAAATGTCCTTTAATTGTGTGAGAGGAGTGTTAATCCAAATTACCTCTCTACACATGCTCCAAAATGTGTTTAGAGCATGTGTAGAGGGGAGATTCAGGTGAACACCCCTCTCATGCAATTAAAGGACACCCCAACAGTGTGTTAAGACATTCTGCAGTGACATCAAGACAGGCATGCTGTGGGTGTGTCCCTGTCCTCATCACATAGGCTGGCCAGCAATCATCTGAACCAGTGCTTGTTACCAGAACCGCACAGGAGCGATTGGTTCGGCCCTCTGGCTATGCCTTTGGGCTAAAGTGGGGAAATTGGCTTGAGTTCAAGTATAGTTCTGTCCCAGTATCAGTTTAAGCATGTCTGATGTATTGGAAGGGATGAAGAAGCATAGTTATAGTTTCAAAGCTTTATTTAGGGTAGAAATGGGAAAATACAGGAGGCAAACTAGTTTGGTTAGCAAATTCCACAATTTTGGCTAGTGTTTCTAAGAGAGAGGGAGAGTCTAATTGGAGGCTTGCAATTAAGAGTGCCTGGAGAGCAGGGAGGGAGGCAGAGAGGGAGAGGCAAGGATGCTTAGAAATAGATGGCTGGAGATGTTAGTCTTGCCTATCTTTCCCAGTGTGTTAGTTGTGCGATGGTCAGGCAGGGTGCCTCCTCTAGAGTAGAATGTAGAACAGGATGCAGCCAGGAAGAGGGGCTAGGTGGCAGCAGCCACATCTTGCAGCAGGTGAGAGTGTGTAGGGTATGAGGGTTCTGGAGATTCTGGACTATGAAGCCATGTGGCTGCCTTAGAGTAGTTATACTTGCAATTGTGCCCTGGGGCATCTATTGATTCAATCAGGTGGCTATTCCAACCTGGAGTCTCCCGGGAGATCCTTGCAAAACAACAGGGTCCATTGTGGGGATGGACGAGTCACTTCAGGTGTGTCCTTATGGACAAAGATAAGGCAGGCTGTCTAAATGTTTGCATGTATCAAGAGAATGGGGCTATATTTGTTTATATTTATCTCCAGACTGTGATTAATTTGGTGCAAAATGAAGATGCACTGTTTACTTAAGAGCATCTTTGCAAGCCAGTTCACCAACTTTAATGGGATGAGAAATGGCCGCTTCGATGCTTCTCCTGTGGAGCATTCCCACTGTTTGTATCTTAGGTGGGAGTAACTTCTCCCAGAACAATTTGCTTTTGATAGGGCTATTCAGCCAGCTCACCTACGTTGGAGGAGGGGTAGGCGTGTCCTGCTTCGGTTTGTTCACTCTTGGACCTATAGGTACACAGATTGACTTGGGCCAGGCTTAATTACCAATTTGTGCCAAACTGCTTGAGTTTGCATGAGTTGAAAAGTTCAGCCTTGTACTTTCTGTGTATCTTATAGAGGGGTGCTCTCTCTGCACAACCCCAAAACATGGCTTATTGGCAACATACTCTGCCAGGTATTTGCCCACTGATAGATACTGCTGCTTTGGATCTTGTACTGTATATTGCAAGTATTTTATGGAGTTTGAATTAAATTGCATTGTACAATGTATTGTACAAAGCAAGTATTTTATGTCGTTTGATTGGTTCCTCATAGCTGCAAAACCATTATAGCCTAACTGGATAATATTCTTTATTTATGCATAATACACCCCTTATCCATGTTTTAACCATCCTGGGTTTCCTATTACCAGGAATATCTCAGGTCATCAACAGCCACACCTGGAAATTTAAGGCCCTTTGCTATCTTGCCCTAAGCATGTACGGTATGTTCACTGTATGTTGGAACCCCTTTATTTGAATAATTAGTCTATCCAGTAGATCTTCCCATCATTGTTAAAGGGTTCTCTCTGTGTGTTAGATGTGACTGCTTTGTTCACTTTCCACAGGGATAACTGTGTTAGTCTGTGGCAGCAGAAATAGTCACATGGCTCCTTAAAAACTAACCAATATTTCAGCATAACCTTTTGTGGATTAGAGCCCACTTGATTATTAGATGCATGTCAGTTGGCAAGTGTATGTATAAGTGGTATTAGAGAGGGGGCTATGGAATGCAACAAGTGCAGTTTTAGAGCATTTTTTTGTAAAGCATAAGAGTAGGAGGTAAGCACCGTGATGATTCATGACAGCAGCACTAGCAATCTTCCTGGCTATGCAAATGTTTGCATATTTTGTCCAGTGTGTTTTACATAGCTGCAGGCACATTGCAAATGGGTGATATTACGCAGTTTTGTATAGAAATAACATAAAGTTATAAAGATTTTCATCGATACTTATATCCAGCAGCAACAGGAATTCTATCACCTGAACGTATTTAGAGAAGGAAGAGGACCTATATACGGTGAATTTGTCAGGTAGGAAATAGGCCTTCTTAGCTTTTGGAATGCAAAGCCTAGTCAAAACATTGATGATTGAGTGAGAGCATTAATACTTCCAAGCACTGCTCTCACTCCAGAAGTGCTCTGTAAGAGTGGAAGTGGGTTGCTGAGGTTCAGCACTTCTGGCGTGCAGGCAGTGCTCAGAAGTATTGGTGCTCTTGTGTAACTTTGGGAAAGGTTAGTTCACTGTTTGACGTATATCTTAAACGCAATAGGGTTTGTTTTCATAGACTGCTCTTGCTCAGTATAAAGTGAATGTAAAACTTACATTCATTTGAATGTCCACTCATATAATGAATGCCTCTGCTCAGCTTTCTCTTTTACATTATCCATGAAAGGGGACTCAAAAGCACACACAAAAAACCTCCACCAAAAGCTGAATTGTAACCTACTTAAGGCTATGGGATCTGAAACTGATTTTTATTTCTGAATCACAAGGCTTGCTAGTCTAACTTTTGCAAGTTTTGTTTGCCTTAGGCTGTAATCATATGCATACTTTCCTGGAAGTTATTCACACATGCCTTCATGCTCTGGGGTATCTGAAGAGTGAATCTGCTTCACAGCAGATTCGCAAGATGTTTAATTTGGGGATTAAATGGGACAGTCCACATGGAGTCGGCTCCTCTCCACAATCCCTGCGGTCCTTTTCCTGTGTGCAATCCTACGGCTTGCTCTGGGGTGTTTTCTCCAACCAATCACAGGCAAGAGACCTTTATTGTTGTTGTTAATTTGACAGAGGGAGAAAAAGGGAGTGTGTGTGGAGCGAAATGGGCGACAGATCTCTCTGGAGAGGAATGTATCCCTCGAGAGTGGGGAATGGGAGGCGATGTGACACTTAGCTAGACACCTGTTCATTGCTGCTGCTGCACCCCCCCCTCCCTGTGGGAATGAACCAGAGCACCTTCTTGCCAGAAGAGTGGGCACCGGAGGATGAAGAAGCAGTCATCCCAGGTGGCTTGTCATGGAGAGAAGGGGCTGCTGAAATTCACTGAAGCTTTTGTGCAACTTTCTCTCTTTCTGCCTCTCTCTCCCTGTGCTACTGCAAAGGGAACAGAATGAGGCTGGGGAGAGGAGGAGGAAGAAGTTTCATGAAGGAATTTTCTGCTTGTGAGCTGAGAAGCCAGCACAGGCGTGCATCCTAGCTGGACAAAGATCTATTATTTAGAGCTCAGAGACTTTCGTTGGGAAGAAGCAGCTGCTCCCCCACTGCATCTTTTGCAGAAAACTTGTGTTTTCCCTTGTGTTTCCAACTCAATCCACTCCCCGCCACCAGTGATCACACACTGTCTAGTGATGCAGAACCAGCATTTTGCATGCTCCTCCTCCTCTTGCTCCATAGAGGCCCAGCGGTGGATCCTCTGAGGAGAGAGGGGAATGTTCTCCCCTTTCCAGCCCCCTTGCTTGGCTTTGGTTGGATTCAGACAGTGTTTTGCTTAGTGCTTGGGAGATGGGAAGTAAGTATAGCTGGCACCCAAACTGAACTCTGTGTCCCCATCCCATCCCCAGTGCTCCCAATTGCAAATCACTCAGAGCAGACAACACAGCTGTCAAACTCCCCTTCATTGTGTTTTGAAAAAAACCCGAATTATTGCCAGTGGCCACTCCATACATCTTGGGAGAAGCAGCAGGGAATACGAGAAAGCATGACTTTTCAACAAAAATGCTACAGCTGCAAATAGAGGATTTTTTACCCTGGACATAATTTGGGCCAAGCAAGAATGTGCAGTAATCCTTAATAATTATTCAGGAGAACGCGGAGTCGGGTGTGTACTAATCACTGATAGCCTGCAGGGACGTTGGGGTAAACAAAACTAATATTTATTTTATTTTATTTATTTATATTTTTATACCACCCAAAACCTGTGTCTCTGGGCAGTTTGTGGACTGATATGTGGACTAGCACACTCCAATCCAGAGTGGATTCAAATTAAAAGCCCTGTCTGTAAAGCCTCCTGGTGGTATACACTGCACAGAGTGGCACCGCATAGGATTGCACTCTTCGTTGAGCGGAAGGTCTTTGATGCTGTTTCTCAGCAGAGCAATGTGATGGAACATAGGAACATAGGAAACTGCCATATACTGAGTCAGACCATTGGTCTATCTAGCTCAGTATTGTCTTCACAGACTGGCAGTGGCTTCTCCAAGGTTGCAGGCAGGAATCTCTCTCAGCCCTATCTTGGAGAAGCCAGGGAGGGAACTTGAAACCTTCTGCTCTTCCCAGAGCAGCTTCATCCCCTGAGGGAATATCTTGCAGTGCTCACACATCAAGTCTCCCATTCATATGCAACCAGGGCAGACCCTGCTTAGCTATGGGGACAAGTCATGCTTGCTACCACAAGACCAGCTCTCCTCTCAGAACAGAAACTGTTTAGAATGGACTGATTTGTGAAGCATCCCTGTGATATCTGTTCCTCCTGTTTAGAACAATTTGTCAACTATCTGCAGAGCTAATCTTATCATATAATGTTAAGCGATTATCCTCAGCAGATTCTGGAGGAAATTTCTTGCCTTCAGCCCCTGTTTACCATTTTAAAAATGAACCCCAGTTGACAACTTGGGGTGTGTTACTTTTTGCTTCAAAAGTGCTGTGTGTGTAGATATGGTTGGCATAGACTGCTTCATGAGTTTCACTCAGAATAACTCTTTTCTAAGTCCGTTGTTTGTTCTTCTCTGCTTGGAATACAGCAATTCTTCCTAAGAGAACTACTCTCCAAAGCAATGCAAGTCTCTGGTCTTTCAGAACTTAAACCTGCTTCAGATGATGCACTGACCTTGTAGAGGATGCTTGGAGCTGCTTCTGTACATCAACTGCTCCAAGCAGTGAGCCGTACACATGCAGGCTCCACATTGGATTTTCCACCTGTCACTTTGGTTGTAGCAGCATAGAGATTAGCCATGCTGGGGCAGGAGGTAGAGAGAGAATCTGAAATGCGTGAAATGGCTTGCCTCATGCAGAAGCAGTTGCTTTCAGAGAAATTTGCAATTCTAGTGGTCCTCAGTTGATTCATATTGGCATATGAAGCTGCCTTTCTACTCAGTCAGGTCATTGGTCCATCTAGCTCAGTAGTGTCTACACAGACTGGCAGGCTCCATGTGGGTGTATTTCCCAGCTTTGCGTAGAGATGCTCGGGATTTAAGCTGAGACCTCATGTGTGCAAAGTTGCTAACTTACAGCCCCTTCACATGAGTCCATTTCTGCATCAATGCACTCTTCCATGGCTAATAGATCAAATGAGAAGACCCCCAAGTTCTGCAGTGGTTACTGTAACACAGCCGCTTCTTACCAAATGTAACTTTACCTTTTCTATGCATCCAGTTCAATTTCTCAAGCTCCCATTACTTGCATATGTTGTCAATCATAAAATCAGTAATACTGCTGGCTTCCCACTAATATAACAGAAATGACAAAGCAGCAAGGCATTAATTTTTTTAGAAACGCCTCTTGCCACAGCTTTTAAACAGTTCAAAAGATCCGGTGCTGCTTCTATCTGGATTTAAGTAGGAGCCATTTACCACTAGAGGGCACTAAAGCAGCTGTGAAGTAGGTACTTCAAAGCACCTACTTGTTTGTTCAGCTGAATGCAATGGAGAAATTTCCATTGACCTTACTGGAGCAGAAGCAGGCCATAACAACCTTGCTTATGTCACAGTTGATGGATTATTAGGAGTACTAGTAAAACTCAGGCTTCTTCCGTGAACACTGAATTTGGATAGCACAATACCTAAAAGTACTCAATAACTTAAATGTAGTCTTTTGTTTGGCACAACTTGGAATTCTAATATATTTAAGACACAAACTGAAATGAAAATATAGAGATGGTTACATAAAATCTTTTGCAGGAATTATAGCTTGAATGCCCTAGAGGCAACAGAGTTCAGTGTGTATGGGAGGTTCCTGACCCTGTTACCTTGGTTCCTATAGTCTGTAAAGGAACATTGACCAAAAGAGAAACAGTGGTTGTACAGCCTCCAGTTGTAAACTTGTTTATTATTGATTGATTCTGGCCAATGCTTGAATAGCAGTCCTTCAAGTTTAGAAAGGATTTGTGTCTAGTGTGACATGACTTGAGCAGAATCCAATTCCAGTTTGTCTTTTACAGAACACCTGTCTGCAGTTAAACTTTTATGTTCTGATATGCCACTTCCATGTTCAAAGGTGGGTGCATAAAATAAATGAAATCCTAAAACTAATCCCAACAATGGCATTCTTCTCCTTGGACTTTGGGGACCTGGTCCATGTCCTCACAGCCCCCACTGTCTCTGGGGGACCTCCAAATCACTCAGACAGACAGCCCCAGATCTCCTTTGCTGGCTGCCGCCGCCACGCCTGTGTGTTAGAAATGTGTAGGAGAGGGAGAGCGCCTCAGCCAATCAAGACTTTGCTTTTTTGCTTCAGGAGTTGCCTTCTAATTGCTAGCAGGCAGCCCACATTGCTGTAAGAAGTAGTGCATTCTACTAATTTAAGTGGCAGGACTCCCAATGCAAAATATGGTATGTGCAGGTCTGTGGGGAGTATCTTCATAATTTGTTCTTAATCTTTTGCAGTATTGCAATAAATGTGACTGTACAAGAGAAAAGAAAAGCAGCTCCAACTTCTTGCTTGGTTTTCTGAAGGGCAAGTCCTCTGTCCCACCCAGCCCCCAGGTTGCATTAAAAAGCACAAAGATCTCAAGGTCTCTCCCCAACCCCAAAATCTACCTTTTTATAAAAACATCTTTCCATTTTTGCAGATTCCGTTGGTTTAGAGACAGATGGGGGAGTGGGTAAAGACATACATGGGATGGGAATATGTTGTTGCATGTTGAAATGTTTCTGCTAAATATACTTGTTTTATATTATTACATTCTTGTGAGTTCAGTTGCTGTTTGTGCTCTCAAGAACCCATGTGTTAAGAATACTGCATGTGTCCTGGTGTGTGTGTGGAAGGGATTATGCTTAATTTGCAGTGCAGTGTGAGGGCTCCAGAGACCTTTAGTTGATGATGCTTATCTTGTAGAGGGGGGGCTCCAAAGGCCTTTAGTTCCAGGCTCCAAAGTTACCTAAGCACACCACTGAATCCCAAAGCTTTCTGTTAATACAAAACTTCTGCAGCATTTTGGAGTCATAATTGCACCCTTGATCACAGAACTTGGCTTTCAATAAACAACAACTTAAGGGATGGGTGGGTGTGGGTCTGTATGAGAAAGAAAATAAAAACATAAGAACAGCCCTGCTGGATCAGGCCCAAGGCCCATCTAGTCCAGCATCCTGTTTCACACAGTGGCCCACCAGATGTCACTGGAAGCCTACAGGCAGGAGTTGAGGGCATGCCATTTCTCCTGCTGTTACTACCCTGCAACTCAGGGGCATAGCTATAATTGAGTGAAAAGGTTCAAAGAACACGGGCCCCTAGCTCCTGAGGGCCCTCCAGTTCCACTCCTCCCTATTTTCTTCATGATCTCCCTCACTCTGGGGGGGCCGCCAGGGAAGGGGATGAACACGGGCCCCCTATCCCCTAGCTACGCCCCTGCTGCAACTGGTAACATCCTGGGGGAGGAGGGAATCCAAGGGCATTCATTATGAACATTGGCAGAATAATTGATTGGTCACTTAGGCATGTTTAAGCCAGTGAATTTCAGTTTCCATCAGTATACCTTTGTACTCCCCACCCAGACACACTGCATACCCCACCCAGACACACTGCATACATAGCTTATCAAATGGAATATACATTTCTTTAGGACACATCTATAGTCATGATCTCCCGCCGCTCACCTTAGGGGACCTGGCTCAAATTGGTTTTTGACTATAGCCTATTGACATGCTGGGTTCAGTACATCGAGTGTACAGTGTACACAGATGGAGATCTTCACAAAGGTACCGTTATCACATATGTTGAACACAGGTACAGCAGTATGCTTCATATCTGTACCATGCATTGGGGATAGGGTGGGGTCTGTAGCCAAGTTCACTCTTAAAATCAGTGCAGGTCGTCATTCACACAAATATGCACATGTGTACAGACATCTGTACACTTGTACAACATAATATCTGAATAGGGCTTGTGTGTCCCTGGGGACTTGATACATACTAACAGAGGTGCTCTTAGGCCTGGTCGTCCGGGCTGAAGTCTAGGGCCTCCACAGCCCTGTCTGTCCCAGGTGGTGTAGTCACCCGGCCAAGCATGATGATGCTTAATTTAAAGGTCTTTAAGGTCCAGGCTCCAAAATTATCTAGGTGCACCTCTGCATACTAGGTCCTTAGTTTAAAATCAGTATGAAATGTTCTTCCTTTTCATGAGTATCACAGGTTTATTCTGACAGTGTCATTTATATATGACCACAGGAAATGTTTTCACCAGTTGCAGTGTCAACTGGTCACTCCCACACCTGTCAGGGTGCAGATTACCAGCTCTGCTTATGAAGCTTCTTAAAATTCAGACACACTTCATTTTACTCCAGTTCTCTGAGCACTTTGCTTTCCAGTCTGCTGGAGCAGACTACAAAGTTATTGCATTCATTTTACTTGGAGGAATCTCGCAAGTCCATCATCATGCAGACTGACTATTGTCAGTCAAATGCCAACCCATCAAAAGTAACATACCTTTGATCTCAACTGCACTTCTCAGCAGTCCCTTGAGATTCAGGCCTGCACGCCTAAGACTGCAGCATATTTACTTGGAACTATGTCTCCTTGAACCACCTGTGATGGATGACTGATCCTGAACTTGGTTAGGATCAATGCAAGAACAACAAGAGGAATTGGATTGAAACACATAGTTCTCCTAATTGGATATTGTATTTTGGAATCTGGAGTTAATATCCAACAACATCTCTTTATTTCGGTCAGTGACCAGCATGAGATTAAAACAAATGTAGAAGAGAAGACAATCAAATTTCTACTACAAACAATAAAACCAAATAAATTATAGAAAGTCCTCCTCTGCATAGATCAAGGTACTGAAAATACTACTAAAAATACATAATTTAGAATTAAAGGAGGCAGCAGTATTTTGTACTTATGAGACTATTACACAGTGGAGGCTCTTCACTTAGGGCAGGGTGGGCAATGCCCACCCCCCAAAAAGACCAAAATGTCCAAAGAAACTAATAAAAATGGTCCAAAACCAATAATAATTGTCAGCCATTCTGTCCTCTGCCAGCATTTCAGGTGTGACTGACTCAGTCACTGCAGCCCTGCACTTCCCTGCCTGTAGCTTGCAAGCCTGCAGTGTTGACACATAGTGGGTGCTGATAGTAAAATTCCTTAAACACCTATAAGAGCCCAGGAAACAGTTTCACATAACAGTGTTCATAAGGCAGGAGCCAATCCCAAGGTTTGCCTTTGTTGTCAAAAGATGGGCTGAATTCAAATAGTCCTATCAGGAAGGCATCATACTGACTGACAGCTCCCTCTGCCTCTGACTAGCAATCAGTGTGGCCGGAGGCAGTCCTTGTTCTAGTCTTCTGGACTGTATTTTGTTTTATTGTGTTTTAGTATTGTATTGGATATGTTTGTTATTTCTGTTTCTGCTGGCCAATGGCTGTAATAAAATTGGTGATCTAGTCTTCTGAAGGAAGAGAGCGGCAATCGCCATTTTGTTCACACTTGGACGGTGTGCTGAGAGCAGAGCTTGCTGAGAGACCATTTATTTTGTTTATTGAGCCTCAGATTATGTGAGTTAAGTTTCTGTAATTGTCAGATTGTGTGCGTTTGGGCACCTTTGAGGAACTAATCGACACAAAACAAAATGTGTAGGTAGCCCCCTGCCCCTCTCCTCAGGTCTATACCTGAAGCGATCACTTTGCCCTGCCACATGAAAGGGCCACCCCTGCTAAATACATGCTCTATTTGCACTTTTATTATCATGAACTTGCAATAATTACTACTTTCCTGCCAGGTCTGCCATGATTTAAAAACCATCCTTTCACAAATTGGGAATCTAATCTTCCCATAGTTGCAGTCTGCAGATATTTCCTATCAACATTTGGACAGTTTTATTTATAAAACAGAAGGGGTAGCTTAGAAGCTTTTTACACCCGCCTCCCTAGTTACGCACTCTGGGGCCCTGCCAAGCCACATCCCCCCCGCCCTGCACCCACCAATTTCTTTGTGCGTGACAGTGGAATAGGCATGGCTCCTCCCACCCCTGGAAAGAGCAAGCTGCAAATGTAAGAAATAATTATAAGCCCCTCATGCTAGTACTATATGGAAATAACAACTTGATTTGTGGAGTGTTTGGGTGAGTTTTTTGTTTGCCTTTAGCATTTTTAAATACACCAAACCTACAGAGCCAGACAGATGGTTTTCTGGGCGTTCATGGTTACAAGTAAAAAAAGAGAGGGAAATGGTCGATATATATTTTAAAACTCTCTATTAGGCATTTCTGAAATAGTAAGAAGTGGCAGGTGGGCCAGGCTTCCAGAGAGGCTTATGCATAGGCCTTGCTGAAGCCTGAAGCTCTCCAAGGCAGGCCTTGGAGATCAACAGGAGCAGACAGTCAAGAAAGGGTTAACTTATCTCCCAGCCCTATTGGTTCTCCTGGAGTCTTGTGCTCCTCCCCTGCTGGGAATTTGTATGGAGCCGAGGAAGCTGGCTGGTGGACTGAGGGTGGGTCTCCCTCCAACCAAGAAGGGAAGTAAAACATTTGCTCTGTGTGTGTGTGTGTGTGTGTGTGAGAGAGAGAGAGAGAGAGATTTGTTCCCCTTGGTCAAGCTGCCATGTTGCTCTCTCCCCCCGCCCCCATGAACCATGTGCTGCACATGGGAGAGAAGTCCCATCCTGTGTGTGTGTGTGTGTGTGAAAGAGAATTTTTAAGCTTTAAAAAACAACCAACAAAACATTTTCAAAGTATGCCAAAACATGTACCCATGGCATGTTTTTATAACTGTCTGAAAATGGGTGTCTTTGCGTGCAGAGGCTTTTACAGGTATGTTTCTTGGAATGACATAGCCACCTAATGGCGCAGTGGGGAAGTAACTTGCCTAGGGAGCAAGAGGTTGCTGGTTAGAAAACCCACTGCTATGTTTCCCAGACTCCTATATCAGGCAGCAGTGATATAGGAAGATGTTGAAAGGCATCATCTCATACTGCATGGGAAGAGGCAATGGTAATCCCCTCCTGTATTCTATCAAAGAAAACCACATGGCTCTGTGGTCGCCAGGAGTCGACACCAACCCGATGGCACAACTTTACCTTTTACTTCCTATATGCCCACAGCAGTTAGTGTTGTTGTGTTTGTTTGTTTTTGCTCCACCCCTGTGCCACCCACTTTAGCTCTGCCCACCTGCCTGGCGCCCACCCAGTCCCAGGAGTCACCAGCCGCCACTGCTATTACACATAAATCAAAACTCAAACAGTTGCCTTCCCGATTCCTGAATCTGAAAGGGGTTATTCAGGAGCTTGGGAAAATGTTAGATTTACTGATGATATACAGGTGATCTCAATACCTGCTTGCCCACCTGCAGTTAGCCACATTGTAGCTACAAAAGTTGCTCTGGCCTTAAATCCATCACCTATTTTCCCATTATTAAGCTCTTATGCAAACAGAGGGCTGCGCTACAAAATTTAGCTACCTGTCTGGTGGTGCTGGAATTGCTTCCAACAGCCTGCCAATCATCTGAGAATCAAGACCTGGGCATTTAGCCATCAAAGGGTAAATGAGACGCAGGTCTCTATAGAACAAACATTCTAATAGCACATGGGTGACTGTTTCCACTTGACCCTCCCCACATGGGCAGAGCCTCTCCCCATAGGGAGTCCCTCTATATCTGTCCTCTGAGAGCACTGAGTTAATATCCAGTCATTGCATGTGCTCAATAATAGGATGTCTAATTTATCTGAAGTGCAATTAGTACAGCTAAGGAATATTGCACAATAATAAACTTAGAAATTTCACTGTTTAATCATTACTATAAATTTGGCTTGGTTGTTTTGACTGCAGAACTAGAGGCAATCACACTGCTATCATCTCACCAAGCATTCTGGTACAATATAACTTATGTCAGTAGGCTTACTCTGAGTGGAATGCAGCAGAATTACTGCTTTACTGCCTTCATTGCTGTGCCTGTGTGCATTTTTCCCCAGCTGTGAAACCTTTACAGAAAACTGTTTCTGGACTACTTAGTTACTGTTGCTTTGGAAACAAGATTCTTGGTATTTCACATCTAAGTTAGTGCATTTCTTTTATGTTGAAAAGAGGCTCTCAAATTACATTTATCATCCTTCAGTAACCTACTTATGACTCCTCCCTGAAAATATTTTAAACCATAAATTGGCAAACAGGAATAATTTCAAAGATTATTCAGATCCTGAGTTAGAGGATGTCATAGGTTTTTAAGAAGTTAGCTGAAGTGGGCCCTCATGTTTTGGTGATGTTAAACCAGGGGTGTAACATGAATTGGGAAGATGCATTCAAAGAACACGAGCTGCCACAGCACCCTCAAGAAGAGAGGCCACCAAGGCCCTTCACTTATTGTTGCTCCCCCCACCCCAACCGTTGGACTTCTTCTTCTCTTTCATGATCAAGAGAGGAATAACCCCATATCTCCACTCACTGCCACAAGAGCCAGCCAGGAAATGGTAGCAGTCCTGCATGTGCTGTGCGTGGTCAGCATCAGGGTGAATGGTGTCATTCGCCATGTGTGGTCAGCATAAGGGTGCATTCACAACTGGCATTTCCCGGCCAGCTGTTGCATATGAATGGGTAGATGGGTTTTTTTGTCTCTCACTTGTGAGAGACAAAGTCTATCCTCCTGCATACCACCACAAGAGCCAGCCAGGAAATGGCAGCTGTGGCAGGAATAGGTGGAAGGAGAAGGAAGGAGGTGGTTGTTGTTGTTGTTCTTGGTGGTGGCAGTAGTAGGAGGAGGCACCAGGAGGTAGCAGCCAAGACCTAGGTTGTGAAATGCACTCCCTGTGGACATGAGAAGATAGTCTTCCTTGGAGGCCTTCATGAGAGCCTTAAAAACCCACCTTTTTAGCTTGGCTTTTAATGGTGTCTCATTTTAATTTTAATCTGGTTTAAATGTTTTTAGATTAACTGTTTTATTATAAGTATTTGCTTTTAATGTAAACCACCCTGGGCCACTTTAGGAAGGGCAGTATATTTATAAATCCGAAGCAGGGGATGGCACTGAGGAGCAAGTGCCGACTCCCACATGAGAATGGCAGGGAGTAAGGTGGCCTTTAAGTTGTGTGAACAGTAGGGAGCGGGGGTGGAGGAAGGGATGTGAGCTGCTTACAGGGATTCTTGCACCAACATGCAAACAATTTCATAGGCTGCACTAATTTAGTGAATGCAGTTATTACCTCCATGTGACAACCATTGAATTTAAATATGTTTGGATAGATGTCACATCACACAGCCTCTGAGTTCATTTGATAGCAAACTCTTGATGATATGTTGTAAAGTAAGTAATGGAACATAGAGACCCAAGGTGTGGTTTGGAGGTGTGTGATACAGTCAACTTTCTGAAGCAAAGCAGATCAGTATCTGGTCAGTGCCTGAACTGGTGACTACCTGGTAACCCCATGTAATTTTGTGTTCCTTGATGGATGAAAGATGGGATATAAATGTGATAAATAATTTAATTGTTTTATATTGTTTTATTTTAATTTATTGTGATGCCTGCTTTATTTACTTTAAACTGCCCAGAGCCAACAGATGGGGCAGTGTAGTAATAACTACTACTAGCTGGGCCAGGCTCAGAGCATCTGCACCTCTAGTTCGCCACCACTTCCCCCCACCAGCCCACCACCATTCACCTTCTTTCACCTGCCCCCTGCCGTTTTCTCTGCTGGCTGTCCACCTGCCACCATTTGCCACTGTCTTTTTTCCCTGCCGGGCCTCTGCCACCACCACCGCCACCATTTTCTTCCCTCCTGCCCATCCTCATCACTATCTGGCAGCTGCTCATGAACTCTCGTGAGAGCTGCCACATATGGAATTAGCGACCGGTACACCTAAGATAGATAGATATAAATAGAGGTGCTTTCAGTGATAGAGGACCTTGTATCTAGTCCAGTGTTTCTCAATGTTTTTGGAGTCATGGACCAATGTACATCCTTTGTGCACAGTTTCCAGGACTAGCAGTTAGTAAAATGGTCATCCCCCCTCGGCCCCACTCCCAGGAACCCCCCAAAACAATTTCAAGCCAGGGGTGGGCACCGCTGCTGGGAGCTCTCCAGAGCTCATTTCTAGGCAGGCAGCTCTCGCTGCTGGGATAACACTCATTTAGCTTCCCCGAAATGAACGTTATCTGAGCAGTGAGGGCTGCCTGCCTAGAAATGAGCTCCAGAGACCTCCCAGCAGCGGTGGCCCCCACCAGTTCGTAATTGTTTGGTCGGGAGATTAATTCCTCATGGACCAGCACAGACTGGCATTCAACTCCTCATGGACCAGCACCGGTCCATGGACCGGTGGCTGAGAAACACTGAGCTAGTCCAACACCTGCTCAGTGCAGGGCATTGAGAGCTAGAGCAACCCCAGCAGATGGCTATTCAGCTCTGTTCAGTCTCTTTCCTTCAGTGAGGAAGAGACCATTTTCTCTCTCCAGCTAACTGGTTCCTTTGTTGAACTGCTCTTAGCAATACAAACAGTCTACTAAATTTCAACCAAAATCTACTTCCCTATAACTTAAGACTGCTAGATCAAGTTCTGACTCTTGGGGCAGCAGAGAACATGTCTTTGACCTCTTCTAGGTGACAGCCCTTCAGGTACAGTATTTGAATTGTGCTACCATGTCCCCACCCAGACTTCTCTACTTGCTTCATCCTTTTCTCATAGGGTTTGATTTACAGACATCTGACCATCTTCATTGCCCTCTGAAACTGTTCCAGTTATCTACATTCTTCTTAAAGTTCAATGTCCAGAACTGGAGGCAGTATTCCAGATGAGCTGTATGAAATGTGGACCTATTACTTCTCATGACTCTGAAGCAATGGTAGACATGATGCACAGCAGTATGTTTGCTTAAGAAGAGATGCAGGTCCACAGGGAGACTCTAGTGTAGTGATGTCCAGAACATTCTGGCTTTAAATGGACTGTTTTGAGTTTTCTGAGCTCAAAACAGAATGCTCTTCAAATGAAGTGCCTGTTTTGAGCTCAGAATGGAATAACCCAATTCTGAGTCAGAATGTCCCAAATGTAATTTTGGACCCCCAAATGGCATTCTTCTGGCCTTTAAACATGCACAGCAGCTATTTGCATGGTGGTGCTGAACATGCAAATGGTTGCCATGCATGTGCAAAGTCCGGCACTCAGAACATTGAGTGTTTCTAGCTCATTCTGTTGGAACACCCAGTTGTTCTGATGGAACATTCTGGGTATTTGTTTTCAGTTCTGAGTGCTGAATTGACAACAAATATCATCCCATGCATTTCCCTACTTCACTACATTCATGCATTTCACTACATTCTGGTGTCCCTAGAATGATGACTCTTTGCCTGTATCATACATAGGCAAGTCAGGTGTGGCAGGTAACACACTGTAGGAGCAGACCAAGCCAAAGTCATAACAAGTCAGAAGGCAAGGAATCCAAAAAGCAGGGAAGAAGACCAAACACATCCACAAAGCTGCTTCAGTGAGAAGCAGAGGCAAAGTGAGGCCTTAAGTAGCAGCCAGAGGTGCAGCCCCGCCCAAGCCTGGAATGTCCTTGGTCTTAAAGGGCCTGTCTCCTCAATTCCAGGCTCCGGCAGGGCTGGATAGCTGCTGGTGGAGGTTCTGGTGCCTCTGCTTCATCCTCTGCTCTGAGTCTGAGGCAAGGGTAGGGGAGTACTGAGAGAGTCAGCAGGCAAGTGGGAAACTGGAGACAGAGATCCCCCAACCCCCCTCCTCCTCAGAGTTCTCTGTGTTGGACCCTGGTGTATAAGGGTCAGATTCAGAGCTAATGACTACCTTATCTGCTGAATCCTCAGAGTCTGTCCCAGGTAGCATGGGGTCAGACTTAGGGTTCATGACAGCCAGCAGTGGGTGGAGAGGGGAGCAATTTTCTCTTCCTTCCCTCCAAAAGCTCTTTCAGCTTGCATAAATCTGTTCCTGCAGAGCATGCATTTACTCTGGCTCACAAAATGCAGAATTTATATGGGAGCATGAATAAATTATGACAAGACCAAGGTACTGGTGTTCTGAAAAAGGAACAAAGTAAGAATGTGGAAGATAAATAATCATAAAATTGAAAAAAGTTGTTTGCTCTAAACATCTAGAAGCATCAGGCAGCAGAAATGCTCATTTAAATTATGCGATGCTAAATGCTCAGAGATCTACAAGGACTATTTTCTCTTTCTTTTGTTTATTTATTATATATTTGATTTCTATACCACCCTTCCAAAAATGGCTCAGGGCAGTTTACACAGAAAAATAATAAATAAATAAGATGGTTCCCTGTCCCCAAAGGGATCACAATCTAAAAAGAAACATAAGATAGATACCAGCAACAGTCACTGGAAGTACTGTGCTGGGGGTGGATAGGGCCAGTTACTCTCCCCCTGCTAAATAAAGAGAATCACCACGTTAAAAGTTGCCTCTTTGCAAGTTAGCAGGGGTCAATTTTATTCCAGAGGTGCCCAATTTATACCTGCCACAATTAAATTATTTTTAGCTAAATCTTCCATGCAGTTACTTATGGAGCTCAGATTGGACCACCAAAAAAACCTGAGTAAATTAGAAGCCTTTCAATCAAATTTTTAAGGAGTATCTTTCAGGCACCATGGTACATGCCCAATGCAGCACTTTGGAGGCAGAGATTTCCAAAATCAAGACACAGTAATATCTTTGGTCTATGGGTAAAATTGAATTTCCATCCTTTGGGTCTGGCAACACTGGTACTCACAGACGGTTTTCAATTTTATTGGAAACGAACTGTGGAGAAGAAATTGTACCATGGGTTATCCCCAGGTTATTTAAAATCTATCGCGTTTTCAAAAGCCAAATTGGTAGTTAAGCAATGTGTATTAGATATGGAGAAGCAGATAGAGCTTAGTCATATGCCCAGAGGTGTTATCTTGGGAAACCAAGGTTTCAATAATAAACCAGGTAGAGATATCGTGGTATAATAACTATTCCCAAGTATCGCAAAGCTCTAACACTAGCTCGTTTCAATGTGCTTCAAACGGCAGTCCTAGAAGGGAGGTACAATAAAAGAATTATGCTGAGAGACTTTGCCTCTGTAACAGTGAGAATATAGATACAACAGCACTTGTACTATTATATTGTAATTTTTATAGGGGCATTACTATTTGTTACCCTTCATAAAAGATTTTCCAGGGCATTCAGATAATTTTTATCTAAATTTGCTTTTAGCTGATACCTCTGATGAAATTTCTTTAAATGTTGCCAAGTTTTGCTCAATAGCTGGGAAAGTTCATTGGAAGCTGGTAGCTTCATCAGTTTAAATGTATAGTTTGAGTGGTGGTGTTATTAGTTAAATCTCAAATTGTATTATGGGTTGTAAGTGATTTACCCCCTTTTGTTTTTCTTTATTGGGATTTTGCAGGGTGGATTTGATTTAAATCAAACTGATTTAAATCACGATTTAAATCATGATTTAAATCACTAGCAGGGTGGATAAAAATAAAAAAATCCGATTTAAATAAAAAAATCCGATTTTTTTGATTTAAATTGGATTTTTTTGATTTAAATCGGATTTTTTTGATTTTTATCCACCCTGTTAGTGATTTAAATCATGATTTAAATCAGTTCCATTTAAATCAAATCCACCCTGGGATTTTGTATAATTTTGTTCTGTGTTTGCTTTTCTGATCAACGATTGAAATGAATGATTCATTCATTCATTCATTCATTCATGTGGGAGCATGGAATTTGCCTCTTCCTGGGACTTGGCTGGGCCAGGCCCTAATCTTGTAAAGCAAATGCCTATGCTGGCTTCTCCCTCCTCCTGAGTAAGTCCCTAGGGAGAGGAACGCAAGCAGCTAGGCAGACACTGCTGTCGATGGTAGAACTTTGCTCTGGCTCAGCAGCATCTCTGCTCCTGGGACCCAGAGGCAATGGAGGGGGTCTCAGGGATGAAACAGAGGTCCACGGTGGTGGTGGGGAGGAGTTAGATCCTTGGTGTTTCCAGATTCCTCCCAAGGGGCTTCTGTGGGAAGGGTGAACTCTGATGGTTCAGGGACAGTGGGTTCTGAGGTGCTAGAGATCCTGGCTGAGGTTTGCTCCTCTTCCCCTGAGGAAGTCTTATCTGCGTCTGGGCATGGCTAGATTCTGACACCAAATAGTTTATCAAGGGATAACTGCTCACAAAATCAGCCAAATGAATTATCTGTTAACTGTTCTCTTTTTTAAAATTATATCTTTACTAAAAACATATAAGAAACACCAAAACAAAAACTATGCAGAAATACAGAGAGGAATGAAAGGAGGGAAATTACTTATTACACCCTTGATTCTGCAAACTTTAGACTACTCTAATAGTACTGCTAAAAAAACAAATGCCTTAATTCTCCCAACGTTCATCTGGAACTGCACATTCCCTCTTAATCATACAAAAGTTGTCACGGGAGATTACTTTTAGGGTGCTGTTGGGTATCTTTAGGTCTTACTGCCATTTGTCTGTAACAGTTTCATAAAGAGCAACAGGCATAAGAAAACTGGCAATGGGACTATAATATAGAATTTAGTGATGCAAGTGCTAAGTGATGTTTCCATAGCAACTCTGCTTGCACACAAGATGCTGTATTTAACCTTAGGGGGCTCTTAAAACTTTTCATTCCTGAAATAGCTAAGTACCATACCGTAATTCTTACGTTAATGTGAATGCTCTTTCATCTCTGCATCAATATAGTTTTGTTAGAAATTAGGTACATACTTGGCTGTATAACTTCTAGCAAAGAAGCTATTAGTGTCTGAACACCCAGCTTGGTGCTAGCAGCACAAAATCCTCTTGGCCTGCAATAAAAGCATAATCAATATGTCAGGCTCTTGACATATTGGAAACCCATGTTGTCAAAGCAAGCATGTCACTATAAAAACACGTTTCAAAATTCTGTTTAGTATTCTTTGTCCATTCACTCACTACCGAAGGCACTGCATTTTGATTTCTCTCTCTCCTGTTTTTGTGTATACTAAAGCAGTGGTCCTCAAACTCTTTTTCATGGATCCCTTGAAAATTATTTGGGTCTCAGCAGACCACTTTCTGTTGTTTGCCCTGAGACACCTCAGCAGAGCAACTGCCGGATGGACTTCCTGAGCATACAGCCGCTACACACAAGCCACTGAGCGGTCACTGCTAGGGACCAGAGGCAGTGCTCTTGCTCTTGTGAGGCAAGCTGGGGTGATGGCCTTAGGTGGAGTGTGGGCACTCTGCCCCCCACACACACCGCTGGGGATGTCATCCCACCCATGTGCTGCTGGTGCATTGCCACTGTCCCTCTTCCTAAATCCTTTTTGGCTCCTTCTCCCCCCCGCCAGCCATGCCCACTGGACTGGAGACCAGGGATGCTGTCCCTCCTTTCCCTCCTCCCCTCCCCTTCCCTTTTGGAGTGTGCTCTGCCTGAATGTCCACCCACCACTGTTGTTCCTTGTCTGGTTGCACATGCCCAGAGAGGAAGATTTCTATTCTCCATGCCTAGAAATTTCTATGGATTGCTATGCTCTAGAAGGATTTCTATGCTGCCTGTCTCCTTTCCCTGTTTTGAAGACGAGAGATGCCACCACCCCTTCCCTCCTCCAAAGTTAGGAAGGCAGGCATGGGACATACCTGTTTGCATCTCCTCTGTCTAGATGCAGTTGTGCTTGGGCGGAGTGGCAGCCCAAATCACAAGCTTTATGCCCTTCTTCTGAATTTTTTCCTTGAAAGGGAAGTAGGTCGAGAAGACACGGAGCATCATCATTGTGCTCCCCTCTCCTGCTCCCAGCCGTACTGCTATAAATAATTGCTTGTGGAGTCTCACACTTGCAAGACAGCCGAGCATCATGTCCTGGCTGGCCAGCTATTTCTGCTCCTCCATTTTGTCGCCTTGTGGCAGCAGAGAGGGGGAGGGGATGCAGAGATGTCACTCAGTAGGAGGACATATGAGCAAGCAAGCGATATTTTTAAACTTCCATGCCAGTCAGTCCCACAGACCATCTCACAGGCCACCGTCTTGTGGTCCACATACCATAGTTTGCGACCCTTTGTTCTAGCTATTTTCTGCTTCAGAGAAGGGAAAATAAGAACCAAGCTAGACAACCTCGCTTTTTAAAAAATCTGTCCAGCCTTATTTAAGAGCCAGTGTGGTATAGTGATAGTAGTCAGACTTGGACTGGGGAAACCTTGGTTCAGATTCCTGCTCAGCCTTGCAGTTTGCTAGAAAGCCCTGCAGTTCGACAGGAAGCCCTGCAGCAAAGGGAGAGACCACCTGCTTCCCAGACAGCCCCCAGAGTGAGAGACTGGTGTTGGCTGGCTGCGGCTGTTGCTATTGAGTACCTGCCCGCAGGAGAAGGAGTGGGTGAGACCATCTGCCAGCCCCCTGCCTGACCTGTGGGATTGTGGCCTCTGGCAGTGGCTGCTTTGCAGGACTGGGGCCCTGGAGTGGCTCAGCAGTCCCTGCTTTCCACCTGACCAGGGAGGCCATCTCTGGCCCTATAAGGGACGCTGCCTGTGGCGGTGGGCCCGCCACCAAAGGGGCACCACCAAAGGGGGTTGCCCCTTGGGGGGAGCCACTTTGGGGGACAGCGAGGGCCAAGTGTCTTTGTCCATTTACTAATGGGGCTTCTGTTTTAATTTTTCCTGGGTGAGGCTCTTTTATAATGTGTCTGGGCTTACTTGGAGATGGGGAGACAGGGGGCGTGTCCACTGGCTGTGGGGCAGCTATTATTGTGGTGGTGGGGAACAGAAGAAGTAACATTGGCAGGTCAGCGGGTCATTACAAAGGAAGGGGACATAGAAATTTAATAGCTGTTTCCCCTTCTGACTGCCCTGCAAGCTCTTTGACCTTGGGGAGCAGTGCCGACCACCCTTGGAACCTCACCTTGCTCCTCTGTAATGCCAGGTCAGTCCAGAACAAATCAGAAACCATCTATGATTTGATTCTGGATGAAGGTGCCGACCTGGTATGTATTACAGAGACCTGGCTGGGAGAGGCTGGGGGCCCAGTGTGGTCCCAGCTTCTCCCTCCAGGGTACTCTGTTGAGGAGCAGATGAGGGACCGGGGGCAGGGAAGTGGAATGGCTGTGGTCTATAAGAATAATATCTTCTTTACCAGGATCCCTGTTGGAGTGTCAGACCATATCGAACGTGTGTACTTACGTTTGGGGACCAGGGATAGACTGGGGCTTCTGTTGGTGTACCGATCGCCCCGCTGCTCAACGGAGTCCCTAACTGAGCTGATGGACTTGGTCTCGGGTTTGGTGTTGGAGTCCCCTAGGCTTGTGGTGCTGGGGGACTTCAGTGTTCATTTCGGGACCAATTTGTCCAGGGCAGCTCAGGAGTTCATAGCGGCCATGACGACTATGGGCCTATCTGAAGTGGTCTCAGGACCGACGCACATTGCAGGTCACATGCTTGATTTGGTCTTTCACTTTGATCAGGGTGGTGTTCCGTGGATGGGGATTCATGTGATTTCCCCATTATCATGGACGGACCACCATCTGGTTAAGGTTGGACTCACAGTCACACCCTACCTTCGCAGGGGCGAGGGACCTATTAGGATGGTCTGCCCAAGAAGATTATTGGATCCAATAGGATTTCAAGAAGCCTTGGAGGGATTTAGTGTTGGCTCTGCTGGCGATCCTGTTGATGTTCTGGTGGAGAACTGGAACAGCAAACTCACTGGGGCAGTAGACATGATCACTCCTAAGCGTCCTCTCTGACCCGCTTCAAAAGTGTCCCCTTGGTATACAGAAGAACTAAGGGGGCTGAAGCAGCAAGGTAGACGATTGGAGCGCAGGTGGAGAAAAACTCGGCTTGGATCCGACAGTTTGCAACATAGAGCTCTTTTGAAGATCTATGCTCAGGCAATATGTGTGGCAAAGAAGCTATTCTTTTTTGCCCGGATTGCATCTGCAAGTTCACGTCCAGCGGAGTTGTTCAGGGTTGTGAGAGGGCTAGTATGTGCCCCTCCTCCCTTGAATCAGAATCTGGAACCATTGATTACCTGCTGTGATGTGTTTAATGAATTCTTTGTGGGGGAAATCTCTTGTATTCGGGCCGACTTAGATTCCGCAATTACTTCAGTGTCTGATGTGGAGGTGTCCAGCGACTCCTCTTATGTGGTTAGGTTGGATCGGTTCCAGTTTGTGACTCCTGAGGATGTGGACAAGCTGGTTGGAATGGTGCGGCCCACCACCTGTCCTCTTGACCCTTGCCCGACATGGCTTGTATTATCTGGCAGGGCGGTTGTTGTAGAAGGCCTGGTAGAGATGATAAATGTGTCTCTGAGGGAAGGTAGGATGCCTCCTAGTCTTAAGGAGGCAATTATTAGACCACTTCTGAAGAAGCCTACCTTGGATTCCTCAGAGCTGAGTAACTACAGGCCTGTCTCCAACCTTCCATGGCTGGGCAAGGTAATTGAGAGGGTGGTGGCCTCCCAGCTCCAGACAGTCTTGGAGGAAACTGATTATCTAGACCCATTTCAAACTGCCTTCCGGGCTGGCTCTGGAGTGGAGACTGCCTTGGTCGGCCTGATGGATGATCTCCAACAGGGAATTGACAGAGAAAGTGTGACTCTGTTGGTCCTTTTGGACCTTTCAGCGGCTTTCGATACTATCGACCATAGTATCCTTCTGGAGCATCTGAGGGGGTTGGGGCTGGGAGGTACTGCTCTGCAGTGGTTCCGCTCCTACCTCTTGGGCAGGTTCCAGATGGTGTCCCTTGGAGACTGTTGTTCTTCAAAATCTGAACTTTTTAACTTTTTGTATGAACCCTCAGGGCTCTGTATTGTCTCTGATGTTGTTTAACACCTACATGAAACTGCTGGGAGAGATCATCAGGAGATTTGGTGCAGGGTGTTACCAGTATGCTGATGACACCCAAATCTATTTCTCTATGTCAGCATCATTGGGAGAGGGCATAACCTCCCTAAATGCCTGCCTGGAGTCGGTAATGGGCTGGATGAGGTATAACAAACTGAGACTGAATCCAGATAAGACGGAGGTACTCCTTGTGTGGGGTCGAAACTCAGGAGACAATTTTGATCTGCCTGTTCTGGATGGGGTCACACTTCCCCAGAAGGAACAGGTATGCAGTCTAGGGGTGCTTCTGGATCCGAGTCTCTCCCTGGTGTCCCAGGTTGAGGCAGTGTCCAGAGGTGTCTTCTATCAGCGCCAGCTGCATCCATTTCTTGAGCTTGATGACCTCAAAACAGTGGTACATCTGCTGGTAACCTCCAGACTGGATTACTGTAATGTGCTCTATGTGGGGCTTCCCTTGTACGTAGTCCAGAAACTACAGTTGGTTCAGAATGTAGAGTCCAGGCTGGTCTCTGGGTCATCTAGGAGAGACCATATTACTCCTGTATTGAAGGAGTTACACTGGCTGCCAATATGTTTCTGGGCAAAATACAAGGTGTTTGTCATAACCTATAAAGCCCTAAACAGCTTGGGCCCTGGGTATTTAAGAGAACGAGCCTGCTCTCCCCGCTTGCAAGCGAAGAGGGAGCCTGGGCAGCCAGATTGGCCGCCCACACGATTGCTGTCTCTGTGATGGAGCCGGTGGGGGCTGAGGAACTTGGGGGCCACGCAGTCCCCGCAAGTCCCAGTATGCCCTGTGCGAGTGCGCAGGGCATACTGGGAAGACCCCCGAGCTGGGAGGCTGCTTTTAAGCCTCCTGGCCGGGGGTCTAATCATGAGTAGGTGCGGCGTGAAGCCACACCATGGCTATTCACGATTCTAAAGACCGGTTTGCGGAGCGCTTGTTCTGCAAACCTGGTTTTTTTTACCAGGGGTTCCTGAGCGGGTTACCCACTCTGGAACCACAGGCCTTGTAGCTGAGCCCAGTGGTTCTTACGTATAGCAAAAATCGGGCTAGGCTCTCCCATCATTTTCTTCGTTATGAACCCCACCGCCCATTGAGATAATCAGGAGAGGTCCGTCTGCATTTGCCACTCAGGGACGGGCCTTCTCCGTTGCTGCCCCGAGGCTTTGGAATGTGCCTTCTAGTGAAATAAGAGCCTCCCCATCTCTGACAGCTTTTGAAATGTCTTTAAAGACGCATCTGTTCACCCAGGCTTTTAACTGATACTGTTTTTATTGTTTTTAATGTTGTTTTATAACATTGTTTTAAATTTTTTTTAATTGTGTTTTAAATTTCTTGTTTTTGTTTTTAACTAATGTTTTAGTGTTGTTTTTATCTGTTGTAAACCACCCAGAAACGTAAGTTTTGGGTGGTATTAAAAATATGTTAAATAAACAAACGAACAAACAAATAGGTGACCTTGGGCCAGTCATGCCCCTGGCTAACCTCCCTCTGAGTATTGTGAGAATTAAATAGGAAGGAAGAACACCATGTATACACCTAGAGCTCCTTGGAGGAAGGATGGGATAAGAATGTAATCAATTAAAAGATAAATTAGAAATCTGGGGTGGATTACAATGTCAAAACAAAACTCAGCTTTTGAACTGTTCTAACAAGCTTCTTTCTAGTGCTGACAGTCTTGATACATGTTTTCTCTGAAGTGAATCCCACTGAGTTCAATGGGACCCCTAGTAGGTTTAGCTGTATAGTTTTCTAGCATTATACCTTTGGTGTCAGATAAGCAGTGCATGTCAACTTTCACTCACGTTTCAGGGTTGCTGTTAAAATAGGCTTCCTCTGGACATCTTGTTGTATTCCATGGACGGCACTGATTGGGTGTGGATCTAGGTTAGGGGAGGTGATGGAAGATTAATGTGCTCAAAGGGAGTATCTGCAACATGACACTAAAGCAATGAGTGTTACTATTGAAAACTTTCTTGGTTATGCACAAAGCAGCAGCTGCAACTGACATTTACTGTGTGGTGGTCTCTAGAGCAAGACCTGGATAAGCAGAGATCCAGTGTTGTTCTACCATTCATACAAACTTGGCTAATTATATCTTTGAGCTTTATTATACATTTGAAACTGCTTCTAAGGCTTGAATTGATATAAATCACATGAGAAGGATATGTAGGAGACAAAGCACAAGAAATTCACACTTGTTGGATAAAGATTATACTAATCCTATAGCTCACAAGTTGGTATCCACAGGTCACTGAATCCTTGAGCCCTTTCTCACGATCCAGTGAGAGGACTTGATGGAGGGTGGTGGGGAAGTCAGCTGAAGCTCACCTTCCCCGCAGACAATCCTTCAGGAGCTGCTGGGCACGCTAATTGTGTGCCCAGACTGTCTGCAGCTGCCATGGGCAGCTCAGAGCTGTAGGGGGTGGGATGTGTTTCCCTGGCCCCTGGAAATCCTACAATGCAGTGCATGGTGCATTGTGGAGCTTCCCCTGGAGATGACTGGGAGCCCGCTCCTGTGCCAGTGCTGGCTGGGAGCAGCCAGTGCTGACACATGAGCAGTTAACCCAGGGTAAGGGCACGATCACACCCTTAACCTCAGCTAACTGGTGGGCTCCCTAGGCAGGTTTGCTGCAGAGGCACCACTGGAAGACTCACAGCTACCAGCAGTTCTCACTTCACTTTCCTAGCCTGGTTTTGACTCTCGTGAGAACAGCCTCCTTGTGTAACTAAGACTACAGTCCCATGCACACTCATCTGGGAGTAAGCCTCATTGGACACAGGGTCTTACTTCCAGGTAAAAATGCATATGATTGGGCTGCACTTCTCCTTTATCAGAACATGTAAGATTCAGATGCCCTTTATATCCTTTTGGCTATTGTTCATCCTTTTAAAAATAAGAGATATTAAACTGTGGGTCCTCTGTGATTGAGTGAAGGTAGAGTTCTCTTTGTGTGTAATGCAAATGCTTCCCCACTAGGGGTGTGCACGAACCAGTTTGGCGGTCTATTCACAGACCTCCAAACCGGTTCAAAAGACTGGCATTCGTGCCATTTCGGAGGTGGGGAGGGGGTTGTTTTAAGGCATGGGGAGGGTGTCCTTACCTCCCCCACTGTGTTTCCCCTGCTTGCGATGCTGTCAGAATCGCTGGTGCGGGGCGGCTGTATACCCTCTTGCCCAGTACCAGAAATGGCCATTGCACATGTGCGCATCACACATGCACACACGTACCAGCCACTTCCAGTATTATGCTGACCAGAACAACTAGAGGGTATACAGCCGCCCCGTGCCAGCGATTTTGACAGCAGCACCGGTGGGGGAAGCATGGTGGGGGAGGTAAGGACACCCTCCCCGTGCCTTAAAGCAGCCCCTGCCCACCCTCCTGCGAGTGCATGGAACCGGTTCCGTGCACATCCCTATTCCCCATAGTAAGAAAGTGTGCAATTTGTATTCTACTTTGGGTGATTAGATGAGAGCAATTTAAAAATAACTTAGGTTAGTTTGACACTGTGCAAACAAAGATGCAGGCCTAAAAGCAGAAAACAGTAAACAGTCTGACTTGAAAATCGGGTCAAACCAATTTAGCTTCCTTCTTGGAACTGATAGGCTATAGTGCTTCACTGGATATGTAATCTGAAAAATCAGCATGGATCTTGTCCACCACGATACATGTAACGGGGAAAATCACTGCAGACTCTGATGTTCTTTGCTTATTTTCAGGGTGGGGTGTGGGTTGGTGAAACAATTTTAGAGGTGTGGAGAAATATCCCATGGCTTAAGCGGTGAGCTGCTGTACACACAACAACTTTCCATGTGGAGTAATTAAAAGTGGTCCCCATGTAGCAGCCATTTACTGGCCCTCACTCGCAACAGTCCTAAGGACTATATGTTTGTCATCTTGCTTAAGCACAGTATAGAGTTGCCACCAATCCTGTCATTTTTGCTAGGAAGATACACACAGCCGAACATATGTCTTCCATGTGGGTGCATTGGAGCTTTTTGCTGGTTTCAAAATATCGGTAGCACACTATAAAGAAGGAATACAGTTTTATCAGGGCCCTCAGGAAAAAAAACAAGTTGGCAGTAGGACAGATTAGGGTTGGACACTGGAAAAACTGACAGCAGGTTGGAAAAGATCTCAGAAAGTTTGGCAATACTGAGCTACAAAGACCAGTGGTTTGACTTGATATAAGGCAGTATCACATGTTCAGATGAACAAATTATAACAAAAAGGTACCATACATTTGATGCCTCATGGGGAAACTGGCTCTGTAAAAGGCTTCTTGGGAGCTGCTTACCACTCAGGGAAACAAATCAATAATTTTTAGTTATATATTTCCGAGCATTACCTATGAAAACCTATTGGCAGATATTTCTCTTACTAACCATATAATGACATTCAAAAAGGGCTCTTGGTGCAAGTGTAGAGAGGAAAATAACCACTGCTTCTAGACAGGAGATGCAGAGCACCATGTTTTGAATTTGCAAAGCTGGAATGGAGAATGAAGCAGAGAGAAGCACCTTGCGCAGCCTTGAAGACCTTGGTTATTTAGTACAGGAACCTTAGAAAGATTTGTGTAGCCAGGTTCTGATCCGATATTGGGGAACTTCCAACTTGCCTGTTACCATTGAGGATTGGGGTGGTACCATGGGGGAAGGTCTAGGGAGCCAGGATCTGGGGAGGGAGAGCAGGAGCAGCTGCCACTGTTGCAGCATGAGGTGGGTGGGAGGGAGATATCATCAAAGCAATACCATTGGTGAAGGCACCCAAGAGGTCTTGTGTGGCCTCAATTGAAGCAGAGGCATTGCCTGGGCAGGCGCACAAATGCCAGCACTGCCAATTTGAGTGACCCACTTAGACTGAGGAGGAGACCCAAGGAAGGCAGAGTCCAGGTCAAATGGACACTGTGGCTACTATTTAGGAGCAAAAAACAGGCATGCAAAGGGCTAATGATTAGCTTAGGCAAGTAACAGATTTGGAGGGCTGCTTTTTATCAGGGTAAAGAAGACAATAATTTAAAGGGGGGATCCCCCAGCCCTCAATCTACAACATGCCTCCCAAGTAGCTTTACCAAAATGGAAAGGAGACGGGAGAGCAAATCACACATCTTTGTCACATTGTCAAGTTTAGCCCTTATACTTGTAATAGGCAGCTTTTGAGACAGGCTACTTCTTCACGATAGCAAATATTTGGGTATCTTTCCACCTCTCCATTCCTTTCCCAGCTCTGCACGTGCCACAAAACACAAAGCATTGGGCAGATAATGCCCAAATGAATGTCTTTTATTCCCGTGATTAGTTAGCAGTCTGCCTTGTTGCCAGCACTGCCATTCTGCGGGCTCCCAGAAGCCTTTTTGCTTATGTATGGAACTACAGGCTTGTAGCTCCCACTCTTAACATGCTCAGGAGCCTCATGGAATCATGGGGTCCCCATTTGTTGGCATATGGTAACAGGTCACTTAGCAGGCAGTGAGACGATCGCCCCCAGGTTTACCAACTATCAAGCTATCAAGCAAATTGGAAGGGGATTAGCCTCGTGCCTTTCCCTATGTTGGTAATGTCTAAGCACTGCAGACCCGAGTTAGCTTTCAAGTTAACTCCACTTTCAAGGTCTCTCCGTCCAAAGATTGACCTTTTACTGCCCCCTCTTCTGCGGTTGCCTCAAACACTAATCACCTCAGCAGGAAAGCAGATAAGGCACTGTGAACACTACACCCTTCGCCATCACAAAAGAGCTAAATGAGCAATAAGAACTCAGGAGATGCACTCATTAAAATTACTAATTGGTTTACCAGGTCCTTCAGATCTGACAGATACCATCCTTGCTAGGGGTGTGCACAGAACTGGCTGGCCCAGTTTGGTTCGTGTCCAAACTGGACCCGAACCAGACCAGGCCAGTTGGGTCTGGCACCCCCTTGACCCACCCTCGGGTTTGGTTCAGTTGGGGTGTGTGTGTTCACGAACAAAGTTTTTTAAAAAATTGGGGCGGTACTTCCCCTCTTGGTGGTTCTCCGAGGCCACAGGGGGTCTCCAAAGGTTCCCTCTCCTCCTGCCAGCCTCCATTATGCAGCCAATCACCTTGTTTGGGTGGTCTTAGGCCCATTCTGGCTTCTCTGCGCATGCCAAATGGGTCTCTGCCTGGCCAGGTCATGACCCAGGCCATGTAGAGGCCCATTGGGCATGTGCGATGGCCTCCAAAATGGCCACCGCAACAGGGGTGAGGCCTGGAACGGGCCAAAGACCACCCAAACAGGGCGACTGGCTGTTTAATGGAGGCTGGTGGGGGAAAGGGAACCTTCAGAGATCTCCCTGTGGCCTTGAAGAAGCCTCCCCGGAAGGGGTAAGTACCCCCCCAATATATATATATATATTTAAAAATTGTTCAGGGGTGTGTGTGTTGGTTTGACACCATCCCTAATCCTTGCGCATCCATTCAGTCATTTACATACAGGTTGTTCTTGACCATTCATGCCATTGTGTTTTAGTCAAGCACAGCAAACAAAGACAATGGATCGTTTTGAGATACCCCAGAATTTCCCTCCACAGGAAGGAGGAACAGCCTGTATTTAGCCTCAGGGCCCATTTTGGGCTTCATTTGTCTATGTACCATGGGCTTCATGTGGTCTCTGTACCATGGAGTCACCCACTGTCTAGGTCAGAGATTCTCAACGTTGGGTCTCCAGCTGTTATTGGACTTCAATTCCCATAATCCCCAGCCCTAGTGGCCTTTAGTTGGGGATTATGGGATTTGAAGTCCAATAACATCTGGGGACCCAACGTTGAGAATCTCTGGTCTAGGTGATTGAACTGACACCAGCCATAACACCAGACCATGTTTTGATATTCACGCTATTCACACTCTCAGCCTCCAGATCAGTCTTCCTCACTGGCCCAATCTACCCAGCCTGCCTTGCTGCGACAAGAAGCTACCTACATGAACACAGACATCTTCTGGATTTACCCTTACTGTCTAGCCCACAAACTACGGTCACTTCTCTGCTGCTGCCTCAGGAAAGAGGTCCTTCATCCCTCAGGAAAGAGGTCCTTCAGTTGTGCCTGAGCCACAAGGGTCCATTCACCCCTAAAATGGAAGGACTAGATCGTATTATAATCCCTGCACCCTTCTGGTCTCTTCCTATCCCTGCTCTTTCTTAAACCCAAAAACTTGTTTTTTTGAAGCCTTCTATCTCTAGCCAGCTTGGAAGTCAATTAATTCGGACACCAATCTAAATTGCCTCTGCAAATATTTGGTTAATCTTTGTAACATATTTTTGGTAGTAATATTGCTTTAATCAATTCTCTTATTCCGCTGTACCCCTAAACCCTCAAATAAAACCATACTTTATTTTGAACTTCAACCTCTCTGTCAGTTCATTTCCCCAGGACCAGAATTATGCACAAATTTATTCTGACGTGGGTCTGCTCCCCTCTAGGTCACTAATTCCCCCCCACAAGCCCGAACACATTTAGGCATGCTCGCCAACCACCCTGGAGCAATTCCATTAACTGCCTTATATGCAAATCAGGTCAGCCAAATTTGCAAAACTATGTTCTGGCAACCGTAGCACCAGCTCTACTGTTGCTTCTTCTTGAGATGCAGAGAGATGGGCACAATTTGAAGATTAAGGCAGGAGAGAAGGGCTGGAACTGTCCCTTCAAACCAAGCCACCATTTTCCTGGGTCTTCCCCTGGTGTATAACAAACATCAGTAGTAATAAGACTAAATATCTTCATCAGCATCTTCTTTCCTGACTGAACTTGTGGCCTCTGCTGAAGTACCCTGGGTGGACAAATTAGACATGGAATGCTTCACAAGATATGTTTAGGGCAGAACACATATCTTCAGATTTTTCAACTCTATCATTGTTCATTAGTGGTGTTGCTAATGTCACTGTCTTAGAAGCATGAACATGAGGAGCACATAGAAATCAGGGAACAATAGGAATAAGGTAAGCCTGCTGTGTACTGCTCTGCTTAAAAATAACTATTTGCTTTAGAAAAGACAAGGTCTTGAATGGACCTTGAATGGTCGTCCTTGATAATATATTAGCATTGACACCTGAAGTATACAAAAGTACAATGTACACTTGAAGCATGTTGTGTTTCAAATATAAGTAACACATCCCAACCAAAAGATGAAAGTCTGTAATATAAAATAGACAGAAAGTGAAACAGAGAGCACTTGAAAAGCATTCAGAAGGAATACCTGCTTATCTGTAGCAGGACTAGATGGAAGGCTCTTCATCCTTGGATATTGCTTTAAATATCAATGTGATGTCCATGGTTGTGTTTCATTCAGTGAATAAGCTGTACACTGTCTCCTTAAGAGTAGTCCAGCCTTCCCTTGGACTAGGATAAACCCTGCTGTAGGCCTGTGCTTTAAAGCCCTGTGAAGGAGTGCTGTTTATAACCATGTAAATTAACCTGTTTTTAACCAATACTCCTGTGGAGTCTGAATCTGTAGTTGAGATTCAACAGATAACTTAGTGACATCTTTGCCAAAACCTAAGCCCTATACACACATTGGGGCCATTCACATGACCTGGTGGGAGGAAAGTTTCTCAAGCCTTGCCTTTCCCCCAGACAATCATGGTTCTCCTGGTCATAATATGACCATGTGGGATATATATGTGTATATACGTGTATATACACATATATCTCATATATAATGCAAGGCCCATTCTCCTTCATTCAAAATGAACTTCATCAGTGGCAGCATGTGCCATGTCAGGCTATATATACTAGATGCTGGCTTTGTGTCTACATCTGTACATTAACTAGTATGTGCATCTCTACCCACAGCTCCCTGTTCAGAGGCTTAACTTCTAGAAGCCTAGAGGAGGGGCTAAAATCTAAAGAATGGAAACTCTGCAGCACGCATGCACATACTTATGTTTCAGAAGGCACCCAGTTCAAGATGGTGGATGCGTGAATGTTGAGGCACAATTAAACAATTAAACGTTTGAGGCTCAATTAGGCTAACTTGTAAACCACCTAACCATTTGAACCAAATTTGGTACAGTTGTAGTGAGACACACACAGGGTTTGTGATGATTTCATCCACCCCGATTCAAGATGGTGGACGCATACACCTTTGAGGTGCAACTGGGCTAATCTGTGAACTGTCTAACCAACTTGAATCAAATTTGCTACAGATTTAGGGACACACAAGGGCAGCTCAAGGACATAGTTTGTAATGATGTCATCCACCCTGATTCAGGATGGTGGACATGTGAACATTTGAGGTGCAAGTAGGAACCTATTTGAACCAAATTAGGTACAGTTGTAAGGACACATAGGGGCACCTCAAATGCAGTTTGTGATGACGTCATCCACCCCAGTTCAAGATGGCAGACGCATGAACGTTTGAGGCACAAGTGGGCTAACTTGCGAACTGCCTAACTGATTTGGACCAAATTTAGCCCACTTGTAGGGATAGTGAAAGGAAAGTAGATAGATTAGTTCTTACTAGAACAATTTGTTATTTACTTGCCATGACTATGTTTGTCTGCAATGTTTTTCCCCCTTGGAGATCAGCGGTCTTGTTTTCATGTTTTCTTGTAGTAAGATTTTGAGTGATTAGGACTGTGTTGTGTTAATGTTGCCATTACCAATTAATGTATTCTAAAAGTAATACCTTTGGCCATCAATCTATCATCATCATGTATCTATTATTTTAGGCAAGGCAATTTTACCTCCTCCAAACTCCTCTATGTATTCATCTATCTTTTCCCACAGTGCTTATGTTCAATGATCCACCTCTGAAGCAAATTTTCAACAGGGAGTTAATGGACTTTCACGTCACTATAATTTTGATAAAAATGAACATCAGAGCGTATATGTGGATTTATGCTCTGTATGCTTCTGTAGTAGGTTGTGATCAACATAACTCTGTTATGTAAAAGGATTTGATGCAACTGAACAACCAATTTTCTTTAACGTGAGGGCAAACTATTCAATGTGATCCCGCTCCAAAAAAACCCCAAGGAGGTATGCTCCTCATGAATAGGGAGCATATTTGTAGTGTGTGTGTGTGTGTGTGTGTGTGTGTGTGTGAGAGAGAGAGAGAGAGAGAGAGAGAGAGAGAGAGAGAGAGAGAGAGAGAGAGAGATTCAAAACTAAACCTAGTACTACCAGTATTATGTTGGGTTTTTATACATGATTGCAGTCTATCATACATGTGACTACAGCATGAATCCTAGTAACTGGGATTCTAGAACCATTGATTGGTAGGAAGAGGAAAGGAAATGGGAAGAAGAGCTGGAGAAGCTGCAGTTTAGAGACTTGATTCTATCTATGTTCTTTCTCAGAAGAAGCAGCTTTCTGCAAGAAATAGAGCTGTTGAGGAGGCAAACTCTTTTCTCCTGTGTAATTTACAGCAAGCCTGTTTTCTTACTCTGTAGCAAAGTGGCTGTTGTTTTGCAAGTTCAGATGCTAATTGGATTAAAAATAACATACAAGGCTAAAATGATATTTATGTGCTAAAATGATTCTTAAACCATTTTTCATGAGTAATTCCCAGAAGATACTAGTTAACTGGGTCGAAGGAATATAGAACAGAAACTTCTCTCCCTTGGCATTATGAGAGGCCTCAGGGAGATGTAGCAGGACGTCATGTACCAACAGAAGAATAACACAAAAGAAATTGGAAACCTAAAGTAAAAGGGAAAAAATCTAAAGTGCCATGCAGAGTTATGTGCACGTCCGTGGGCTAAAACCTCCTGAAGCTAAAAGTGCTCAGGCCTTTCAAATGCAAATCATTTAAAGATGCCTTGTGTGTGTGGATACAGATATTTGAGAGTGATTATCTCCTAGTGACACATCATATCAAGCATATTTTAATTTAAACTCTGTGGAATATTCAAAAAGTATGATGCCAACCTCTGCAGCAACACCTATCATTAAATCATGATATACAGTCTGTATAGGCTCTTCTTAAATGCCATCTCAATTCTTTTCCTGACCATTCATAATCCCTTGAAGATGGGGGCATCATAAATTTATTTTTCTTCCCTTGTGTATAATATGGCAGCGTGAATACTCAGCTGTAATGCAATGATGCCAACACCACAGGGTTTTTAAAAATTGTTTAAGGCATTCATTCCAGTACATTGTTTGGGGAGGGATATATTCAGTATATTATAAGGATGACAAAGCAGCATTATATGGTACTTGAGGTTCCCCCCCCTGCTTTTATAGGCATTTTTCCTCATGTAGAGTGCTTTCAAATGGGTTCTCTTGCGTATACAATGAATTACGGAGGGGAAGTGTAAGGGGGGAAAGTTATAATTAAAAGGTCACCTAGTGAGAAATGTCCTGACTAGCAAAGGATTTGTGGGGTTTTGGCATTTTTTCAGATGACTCATAAGCTATCAAAGTAATAAAAACCTCTAATTTGGTCAGGATATGTTCAGCAGGTGGCTTAAATAACGATTATGTGGAAATGCATGTTTTTCCTATTGTGGAGGGTGGGATGCTCTGTAAGTGATCTATAAATAAGCTGGAAGTACAGGAAGCTGAATGAAAGGCCTCCTCTTGCTAGTTCTATAGCTGTGGAGACTATCAAAGTCATAAGATATTATAAAAGAACAGAGTGAGCTACAAGGAAAGGGAAACCCAGAAGGGTATAACTGTGTGACCATGCATTATAATAAAGTATTTCAGGCCATGAGTATACTTAAATACAGTCTAATGTATTACTAGCCGATACTGGTGGCAAGCTTGCTTAGTCCTCTAGAAATGAAACATGAGTGAGTCCCGCAACTGGTCTGCTTTTGAGGGTGTATATTTAAAATATAAAAATGATGTGCAGGTGAATTGTCACAGCTGATTAATTGTGATTATGCTCATTCTCATGAAATTTGGACGCTGAATTAGGTGTTTCCAGACAGTGGTTTCTTCCATTCTCAACATTGATTGTTGACAGGCATTTTATGGGGCATCCTGTGTGTGTTTTGCAATACCTCCATAAAATGCCCATTCATTTTTTTGTTTTATGGAAAATCGGATTTGAAAAACAGAACAGCTGAGCAATGAGCAGAAGTGTGGATGCAACATAGCACAACTGCTCTGCTCTTTGAGAAGGTGAGCTTATCTACGGGTGTAATGACATTTAAAGAGGTGATCTTATGGTCATGCCCCTTTTATTTCTGCTCTTGAGCACACCTTCACCTCTCTGAAGCACAGAAATGATAGGGGAGGGGGGAATATCCATTAACCACGGGAGAAGGGACAGATTCTATTTGTTTATTCAAAAATAAATAAAGTAGCCAATTGAAGAAGAAAAAACCCCAATAAAACAGAAATAAAACATCATGACCAGAAATTCCTGGGTTGAAGAGAACCCAGGAATATCTGCTTGTCTGAAGCAGTGAGAACTCTCTTGACCCAGTAGCAATGTCCATGGGTAACCCAGACTCACTACCCAGGCTCAAAATGAGGCAGGACTGCCAGTCTGTGAAGACAATACTGAGCTAGATAGACCAATGGTCTGACTCAGTATATGGCAGCTTCCTATGTTCCTAAGAGAGTTTGTCCTAGTTTTTATTTTGGTTGTCTGCAGCACCAGTGCAATTTAAACTGCTCCTCGGCTGCTAGCAGCTGTCTTTATCACAGAGTCAGGTGGAAAAAGGGGCCAGGCAGAGTGGAGCATCTGTAACACTGAGGACTGACTCTCTGCTGCTTCTGCAACGCGTTGTGATATAGCTGGAGGACCCAGCTCCTGATTTCAGTACTGGAGACCTCCGATTGTGTGAGCATGTTAGCAGTAGAGCCCAGAGTAGGCTCTGGTCATCTGAAAGGAGGTAAATAGGATCCTAAACACACACTGCTCCCCCCGCCCTGCACCCATATCATCATGAGAACAAGCTCATAATGTAGAAACCACTATGTAAGTTTGGAGATACAGAGCCTCCTCTTTCTCTCTCCAGCAGTGTGAGAATATGGAGGCCGTGGCTGGCATCCAGACTGATCAAGTGTGTGTGTGTGTGTGTGTGTGGTTAATGCTGCATATGTGCTATGAGAGAGGGCTGATTTTGGTTGATCTCCCCTTTTCTTTGAAGCTGTCTGAAACTCCCAAAAATATGTCTCTGAGGACTGCATGAGTCATATTTTGGGAGTCAGCTTCAGCACAAAGGGGAGAGTGATGGAAATTGCCCAGAACACATGCAGTGTGGATTTTGTCTGGATTTTGTCCAATGGCTGGGAGAGGGAAGGCACAGGGGGAGGTACAGGCATCCAACTGGCCATGTTCTGCCTTGTAGTATGGATAGAAAATTGCAGCATTAATATGGGATGCTCTCCACACACGCAAGAACTGCTACATATGGAACCTCAGTTATCATTCCACATGCAGGTCAATGCAGGAACCCATGGAAGGTAAGTAGAAAAAAGCTCTCCATTTGGAAGCACGTCCAATTAATGTAACTATGAAAACCCTTAATAATGTAATATAGGCCCAGTTCACACGTACACTGTAACTGCAGTTAAAGCTGCCAGAATTTGTAACTGTAGTACACCCGAATGCGCAAAACAGCTGTTACCTGTTAAGGGTCTAAAGTTAACTCCAGTTCCCCCCAACAAAGTCCAATAGGTACCTGAGGTTTTCTCTAAGGTTCACGGCTGATAGCCATGGTTTTGCTAGCAAACTGTTAGGCCTGAAAGCAGACTTTGCCCCAACCGCAGTTCAGCGTCCATTTCCTAACTGCAGTCAGGTGGCACCCGAGCATGCGGGTGTGCCGTGATTTGGGCACTTCTTGCTGGCAGCCGCTCGGAAAACCAGCCCTGCCTCTCCTGTCAGCCATGCAGCTATGGAATTGCCAGGCTACAGGGATGCCAACATGCCCCATCCCGGACTGGCCAGCCTGTCAAGCCGCTTGGGCAGCAGCTTCCATGAGCACAAACACCCCAAGTGGAAACACAAGCAAGGTACCCCATCATGGCATGGGGGGCGGGGAGCCCAAAGGCAGACCCAAGCATGGAAGCTGGAGTAGCTAAGTTATATGCTTCAGACAGAAAGGGCGGGGAAGAGTCAGACCCCCGAAGGGGTTCCAGAGCAGCCAAGTTCTATTTTTCACCAAGAAAGGGTGGGGAAGGAGGGCCCAGCCCCTTTCCCTTTTGGGGGTTTGTGCCCACAGAGGCTAGCTCATGAGCAGGACAGGTCACTGAGAACAGTCTTGGGCAGCTGAGATCCTTTTTTTCAAGGAAACCACCACCTGATCAAGGGCTCAGTGGCCAGGTATGAGAGTGACAGGCCACGGGGACACCCCCAGACAGCTCATGAGAGGGACCATCAGAGTAGAGAGGAAAGAAGTAATGAGTCTAGGAAAAGCATAGCTGATTCAAGAGGGCAATACATCCCCTTCTCCACCTGATAGCTCCTTCATGAGAACATCAAGACATGGGTGCTCTGAATAGTTCAAGGATGCTTTCTGGGTTGCAGCTTCTGTGGGGGTGCTATACTGGGGAACACATTCCTGGTGTCAGGGATTGCGGACAAGCTGCCACAATAAGGTGTTCCCTGCCTGCCCGCATGTCCATGTGCACAGGTGTGCCCTTTCCAGCACCCCAGAATGGCTGCTCCACTCTCTGGCAGCGCCTGCATCATCTGCATATGGTGCACAGATGGACCGCGATTCCTAAAACTTGACTTGATGTACTGTCTGCGCATGCATGTCTGCCATATATGTGCTGGCGCCGCACGGGGTGTTTGGGCCGAGTGCTGCCCCAACAGGAAGCTGCATGGGGCAGCGGAGGGCAGGTAAGGATCTGTTCTTCTCTTTCTTAAAGCTCCCGCTCCCAAATGCTTCTCAGACCATAGTCCAGGCACACACCTGTTGGAGGTCCCACTGAGGGTACCTTGTCCATGGGCTCTCAAATCCTAAATTTGACCCTGTGATCTACCTTATTTTAGCATAGAGTACACAAAGCCATGAATGCTAAAATATATCTGTTCTGTTCCAAATGCATGACAATTCTGTGCTGAAAAAAGTGCAACGTGTATAAATTTTGCTAAGTAAGCATTTATGTACATATTTACTTTGCTTTACCTTTTTGTGCATCTACTAATTGTCATAACAGGTAGGACATTGAGGCCTTGCTCTTCACCACCGAAAAACGAAATAACCCTTGCTGTTGAATATACCAAGTGCTGGCCACCTCCTTAAATGCCCAATTTTTCACCCTTAAGGATGAGAAACATGCTTTTTTTTGCAAAATGAAAGCTGAGACTCGCAGAATGCTGATTTCCTGAAACACATTTAGAGCTGGTAATGACCTCTCTATAGAATAGAATGCACTGGCTTAACATCTCCTTAGCTCATTTCCATTTCTTCTGCTTCAGAAATACTGTGTAAAATGTGTGCAAAGCTGCTGATACATAAAATGCTGATAAATTTTCACTAGAGATATTCTTCAGATCTCACAAGGATCACAGATCTTAGTTCAAAGGATTGTTCGAAACTCTGACTATCTCAAAAGGAACCTTGTGATTGAGTACCTTGAAATGTTCTTCTCTTGTGGAGTTCTAGAAATTCTGGCAGCATAACATTTTAAAAGAAACTGCCTAGTCATTTGAATTCAATGCTGTTTGGGAGTCATGGTTTCTTAACAGTGTGTGATGCAGTGGTTACTCTGGTAAAAAAGGATGGGTTTCCCCACCCCCCAATCCTCTTCCCCAACACCTACCAATTTCTTCAGTTGCTAATAAACTTTACTGAGGTGCAGTGGAAGACAGTAACACATAGTGCATTCTTCTGAAAATTTCTGTTTAGACATCTCTATATATAATTCTCTTAGACATACCCATCACTAATCCCATGTGTGGCAGCTCTCGTGAGAGTTCATGAGCAAGGGGAGAGCGGGAGGAAAGCGATGGTGTTTGGGAACATAAGGCCAATGGACAGGCCAGCGAATGGGTGGGCAGGTGGGGAGAGAAAGTGGCAGCAGTGATGGGGAGAGAGAAAGTGAAAGCAGCTGCAGCGGGATGAGAGAAAGTAGCGGCAGCGGGGGAAAGAGAAAATGAACGCGGCAGGGGGAGAGAAAGTAGTGGCGGGGGAAGAGAAGAAAGCGGCAGGGAGAGAGAAAATGGCGGCGGGGGGAAGAAAATGAAAGCAGCGGGGGGAAGAGAGAAGTAGTGGCAGGGAAAAAGAGAAAATGAAAGTGGCAGGGGGAGAGAAAACATTGGCGGTGGGAAGAGAAACTGAAAGCAGTGGCGGGGGGGGGGAGAGAGCAGTGGTGGCAGGGGGAAAGAGAATGCAGCATCGGCTGGTGCAGGAAGAGAAAATGGTGACTGGCCAGAAAAAGTGGCTGGCCAGGCGTCTGGCCAGAGAGAAAAGACATTGGAGGGGGAAAGAGGAGGGGGAGGGCTGAGAACGAGGGGCTGAGAACAAAGGAGGGGGCTGAGAATGAGGGAGAACTAGAGGTGTAGATGCTCTGCACCTGGGCCAGCTAGTTCATTATATTCCTTTAAGTATTACTGGCAAGTTTTTAATAAAGAGAAAAACAGGCCCTATACATTAATATAAATTTAGAAATGTGGGATTGGGCTTTTTGACATCGAGTTGCTAAAAATGCTATGAAGTCAGATGAAATTCTGACAAGCTTCTGTCATTACAAGCTCTGCTGTCTTGTCGTTTTGGCAACACTTCATAGCAAACTAGTGGAGCTTGGCATGCATCTTCTGCCTATTTGATGTTCAAGAATGTTTCTCAAAGCATTGCAGTGTTCAGACATATGTAAAATAGTCAAAGATATTATGAAGGATTCCCCCCCCCCGGTGAAAATCTCCTGCAAGCGCTTATCTTAGAAAGCAGCATTTGTGTAACATTGGGAAATTGCAAGGATGGATTTTTCATATTATATATCAAACAGTACAGCTCTGTTTTATTTCAGTAGAATCCTCACAGCTTATGCAATGTGAAAAGCAGTTTGTATGTTTACATCATTCTGTTCCTTGAATGAATTGTGCAGTTATTTTAAGCAATTGTATAAAGAAGAGGCAACAAAATGAAATCTGTAAAGTCCTGGGCATTTCCTAAAGTGGTGTGGAAAAGCAAACGGGAATGGAGAATTCATTGCAGTCACACAGTGGGTTGAAAAAGTAATTATTGGCATGTGGTTGAAACAACCTGGGATTGTTTGCATGGACCATTTGAAACTAGCAAGTCTATTCCCACATTAATTGAAAGTTTGCCACTTTTGAAAAGATTAAACTCTGAATTGTGTATATTCTGTGCCTGAAAATTAAAATGCTGTTAAGAAAAATGGAAATCTATGACTTGTATACTTTAGATAAATCAATATCCTCATTCTTGAACAAGAAGAAAACTGTCCCTCTCCATCATCATAAACAAGTATGGAAGAACTATCTCTGGTCAGTGACAGTAATAAAGCATGATGATGATGATGATGAAGGTATAGAAAATAGTGCCTTTGAAGTGGCCACTGTGACCTTGGAATGCTTGGAATTACTGCATAATCTTTCAGTGATGATAACAACATCAAACTACTGCTGATAAAAGATGAACCCTATAATGACTGAGGCAAATCCAGCAACTGTCCACCCGTTGCCAAAAAAGAAAAAGAAAAGAAAAAAAGAAAAGACTCAGCAGCAGCAGGGGTGGCTTCTGTAATGCAAGTGAAGGTTGTTGCTTCTAACAGCCCTGCTGGATCAGGCACAAGGCCCATCTAGTCCAGCATCCTGTTTCACACAGGTATGTGCATGCCCTCTCTCCTGCTGTTGCTGCAACTAGTATTGAGAGGCATCGTGCCTCTGAGGATGGAGATGACCCACAGCCACCAAACTAGTAGCCATTGATAGACCTGTCCACCATGAATCTGTCTAGGCCCCCTTTAAAGCCATCCAAGCAGGTGGCCATCACCACATCCCATGGCAAGGAATTCCATAGATAAATTATGTGCTGTGTGAAAAAGTACTTCCTCTTGTTGGTCCCAAATTTCCCAACCTTCGGTTTCATGGGGTGACCCTGGTTCTAGTGTTGTGAGAGAAGGAGAAAAATGTCTCTGTGTCCACCCTCTCCACTCCATGCATAATTTTATACACCTCAATCATGTCTCCCCTTAGTTGCCTTTTTTCCAAGGTAAAGAGCCCCAGATGCTATAGCCTAGCCTCACAAGGAAGGTGCTCCAGGCTCCTGATCATTTTGATTGCCCTCTTCTCCACCTTTTCCAGTTCTACAATATCCTTCTCAAGATACGTATGGTGTCCAAAGCTGTATGCAGTACTCCAGATGTGGCCGCACCATAGATTTGTATAAGGGCATTATAATATTAGCAGTTTTATTTTCAGACCCCTTCCTAATGATTCCTAGCATGGAATTAGCCTTTTTCACAGCTGCCACACACTGAGATGGCACTTTCAATGAGCTGCCCACCACAACCCCAAGATCTCTCTCCTGGTCATTCACCAGCAACTCAGATCCCATCAGAGTATACTGTATGTGAAGCTAGTGGGTTTTTTGCCCCAATGCGCATCACTTTACACTTGCTTACATTGAACCACATTTGCCATTCTGTCACCCAGTCCCCCAGTTTGGTGAGATCTTTTTGGAGTTCCTCACAATTCCTTGAGGATTTCACTACCCTAAACAGTTTAGTGTCATCTGCAAATGTGGCCACTTCGCTATCCTCCTCTGTGAAGACAGAGGCAAAGAACTCATTCAGCTTCTCTGCAATCTCCTTATCCTCCTTAATAATCCCTTTCACACCCTCATCATCTAAGGGTCCAACCGCCTCTCTGGCAGGTTTTCTACCTCTTATATATTTAAAGAAGCTTTTGTTATTCCCCTTGACACTTCTAGCTATATGCTCCTCAAACTCTCTCTTTGCATCCCTTATTGTCTCCTTGCATTTTTATTTTTTTTGCCAGAGTTTATGTTCCTTCCTCTTCTCTTCATTTGGGCAGGACTTCAATTTTCTGAAGGAAGTCTTCTTCCCTTTTATAGCTTCCCTGACTCTACTTGTTAGCCACTCTACTATCCTCCTGGACTTGGTGGTACCTTTCTTCCTTCTTGGTATACATCCCAACTGTGCTTCTAGTACTGTGGTTTTAAATAAGTTCCATGCTTTCTGGAGTGACTTGACCCTCCTGACCTTCCCTTTCAAGATCCTTCTTACCAGTCCCCTCATTTTTGAGAAGTTTCCTCTTCTGAAGTCCAATGCATCTGTGTTGCTTGACAATTCACCACTTGCATATATGCTGAATTGTATCACACTATGGTCACTGCTACCCAATGGTTCTGCAACTCTGACATCTTGCTCCAGGTCCTGAGCACCACTCGGGATTAAATCCAAAGCTACTATCTCTCTGGTTGGCTCCATGACTAACTGTTCTAAGGCACAGTCGTGTAGCATGTCTAGAAATTTGGCGCCTCTGTCATTTCCTGAATGTGAATTTACCCAGTCTATATGTGGGTAGTTGAAGTCACCCATTAATACTGCCCTGTTTCTCTTTGACACCTCTCTTATTTGTTTCTCCAACTCCAGGTCATTCTCGGCGCTTTGATCTGAAGGGCGATAGCAAGACATTTCCTTTTAGTCCTCGTAATGTTACCCATAATGATTCTGTGGAAGATTCCAGTCCACCTAGCTTTTCTAGCTTACTGGAATCTATCCCTTCTTTGATATACAGTGCCACTCCTTCCCCAGTCCTCCCTTCCCTGTCCTTTCTATAGAGTTTATATCCAGGAATAATCATGTCCCACTGGTTCTCACCATACCACCAGGTTTCTATATCACCCACTATACCTATGTTTTCATTAGTAAACAAGTACGCCAGTTCACCCATCTTGGCTCAGAGGCTTCTGGCATTGGTATATTGACACCTATATGCTGGGTCCCTCACCATTTATCTATCTATCTAAGTGCTATCCCCCTTATCATTTGACCTATTTGGCAAGCTGTTCTGTGTTTCCTTCTGCTCAACTCTGTCCCCTTTGGGTTTATCCAAAACATGCTCACTCTCACACCTTAAGGGATTTTACTGGCCAAAGCAGATACCACCCAGTTCCTGCTGGCAATCCTACAAGTGTCATTTTAAAAGCTGCTCTGTGACCTTCTTGATTTTAAATGCCAGCAGTCTGGTTCCATCTTGGTTCAAGTGCAGCCCGTCCCTTTTATACAGGCTTTGCTTCCCCCCAAATGTATCCCAGTGCCTAACAAATCTAAATCCCTCCTTCTGGCACCACCATCTCATCCACGCCTTGAGACCCCTCAGGTCCACCTGTCTCACTATCCCTGTACATGGAACAGGTAGCACTTCAGAAAATGCTACTCTGGGAGTCCTGGACTTCAATATACTACCTAGCAGCCTAAATTTGGCTTCCAGGACCTCCCGACTGCATTTCCCGACATCACTGGTGCCAACATGCACTATGACAGCTGACTCCTCCGCAGCATTGCCTAACAGCCTACTGAGATACAGCATGACATCCACAACCTTTGCACCAGGCAGGCAAATAACCATGTGGTCTACATGAGGGTCACAGACCCATCTTTCTGTGCCCCTAATGATTGAATCACCCACTACTAAGAGGCCCCCACCCCCTGGAGGAGTATCCTCTGTGCGAGAGGATATGGGTGCATCACCCAAGGAAGGGGTCCCTGCTAAGGGAGTGTTTCCCTCTTCCTCAGACCGATGTCCTCCTTCCCTGACACCCTCATTCTCTATGACAGCAGAAGCGCCATCAGCCTGGGAGTGGGATGCCTCTACTACATCCCTGAAGGTCTCAGCCACACACCTCTCTGCCTCCCTGAGCTTCTCCAGGTCAGCCACCTTAGCTTCAAGAGAATGAACTTGTTCCCTGAGAGCCAAGATCTCTTTGCACCTAGCGCACACCCACGACTTCTTCCCTTCAGGCAGAAGTCATACATGCAACACTCTGTGAATACATTGGGAAGCAGCCACTCCCCTGTTGGCATTGTACCTTCATAATTAGTTTTATTGGCTATTTAGAGTGCATGGGGCTTGAAGCTAAGTACTGGGTACAGTTGTCAGCTAATTAATGGTTTTTAGTTTTGTTCTCCAAGGAAATCACAAAGGTTGGATAGTACTTGCTTTATTCTTGCACTGGGTGTCTCACCTGAGATGAAGGGGCACTACTTGTGTGCCTCCCCGCAGAGTTTCCCGCCAATCTCCCTCTAAACTGCAAGACCCCTTTGTTATTTGTTTGCAAACACCTGTTAGCAAAGCTCCTCTGGTCCGAGCCTTGTATTCAACACCAGCAGTCTGACTGACTCAGCTCCCAGAATCTGGGTCCCTCACCTGGAATGAATCCCCCACTCGGGCTTCTCCTCTGTCAAAGACACAAACACTTCCAGCCAGCCAGAAATCAAACCCTAAGAGATTTCCAGCCCTAACAGACGTAGCTTCTCCTTCCGCTCTTGGTTTCTTGGTGATTTATTTATTTCCTTGCTGTGTTCCCTTGCTTGATATCTTCTTTAGGATAGAAATATTATTTATTATTTTTTAATTCGATTTTTTACCGCCCTTCCAAAAATGGCTCAGGGCGGTTTACACAGAGAAATAACAAACAAATAAGATAGAACCCTGTCCCCAAAGGGATCACATTCTAAAAAGAAACAAAGATAGACACCAGCAACAGTCACTGGAAGTACTTTGCTGGGGGTGGATAGGGCCAGTTGCTCTTCCCCTGCTAAATAAAGAGAATCACCACGGTAAAAGGTGCCTCCTTGCCCAGTTAGCAGGAGCAAGGTTGTTGCTTGTTGCTTCATCTCAATACAAGCTTGTTGTTTCCTCTCTCTTCAAGACCAGCAAGCAACTGGTCTTCTGATTTTCTGGATGAGTCTCTAATAACAGTGATGCTTGACTCAACATGAACTAGCCTATAATGTTTTGTTTCTAGATACTAAGCTGTGCAGAGATGGTTGTCCCATTCACCAACCCTCCTTGCTATTCCCAGAAGCAACACTCTTTGCTTCTGGCCTCAATATCCTGTGTACTTCCCAGCACAATCTACCATGTTTATTTCTGGCCATCCATGATATCAAGATTTCCTTGGCTCCAGACTTCTGAGACATCAAGGATTGGCTCTGAACAGTGGAGCAGAAATATTTTCCCTCCATAGGTACCCAGACCAAAAACTATCACTTGGGTTTGGGAGTCTAGATATTGACATTGTGGAATCCTCTGGGTCTCCTGTCTCTCTGTAAGAAGTGGAGGTCTCCTGCCCTGTTTTGTCAACTTAAGAGGTGCAGACAGAGCATAAACCGAAAACTAAATAATCAGGATACTGCTACAGTCAAGTTTACTAATACATGTACTTCAAAAGCCAGAGGTTTCAGGCTGTAAAAGAAATACAACTTCTTGCAGATGGAGAAGAGGTTGTATTTATTTATTTATGTATTTATTGCAATTTCTATACCTGTAACAGAATGAGGCCAACCCGCCCCCACAAAAAAACACACACAACCAAATGATTGAAATGGTGGTAGAACGGACTGTACTACTTCAGATTATAGGTGGGGGGTACCACCTATACTCCCCCACCTCCACCCCCCATATTCCTTGCAAATGGGAAACTAGTCAATTGGGAGAAAGGTTCTAGCCCAGCTTTCTGCCTGCTGTGCTGATTTTCTGTTTGCAACTGTTTTTTCATGTAGGGAAGCATACAAAATGTGATTTCTCCACCTACATTCTGAAGTAGAACAGCCCATTTCTTTACCACCTCATTCTCCATGTATATAGACTAGGCCTCAATAAGGGACAATTAGGAGAAGGCAGCACTCAAGCAGTGAACCATGGTGTACGAACAGGGGTGTTATAAGGACATAAGAGTGTTCTAATCTCCTCTTTGAAATGTTGGGTGCTATGTATCAATTCAGCCAAATATAAAAGGATCTCTACTTTCCACCTCTAGAATGCACTGTTCCTTAGCATCACCAAAAATGTTTTATTGTTGGAATCAAATAGCTATATAGTGGTCATATGACCTGTCCTTGGCACTAAATTACAATATCTATATTGTTATTTTATCTTCCTGTACTCTCCGCACCCCACTGTGGTTGTATATGGTCCTCCAGATATCCTAGTTGTGTTAATCTTAAATATCACTACAATATTATGAGGATATCACTACAATGTTATGAGGAATCCACCAGCTATAACCATGTATATTTTAGCTTTACTCTCACTGGACTTTTACAAAATACTTTTTGTTGAAGGCAGGGCATATTTTTTGTTGGGTGTCCTGCCTGCTTCCTGCTGTGTGATTTGCATTGTCTCTTGTATATGTTCATGCTGCAAAGCAATGAAAGTGATAATGTAATTCTCAATCACAGAAGAGTAGCTAAAAGAAATAAATCCATGCAGCATTGCACTTAGAAAACAGAACTATGACCTTCATTTCTCCTGTAGAAAATGATCAATGGCTGGACAGAGAAATGGTATATACACACACACTATGAAAAGTCTTGCTTCATCTTTTTGAAAAAAATAAAATTTCATCTAAACTTAGGCCATGATCCAAAACTCTGAGGGGATCCAACTTACACATGGAAGTTCCCCATTTCATTACTAAGGTGAGCTCTGCAGAAGCTCTCTCATAGAAGTCAGTGGTAGACACTAGTGAAACTGCTGGCAGCCACTCTATGGTCTTTGAAAAGAGATAGGAACTATCCGCCCTTAACTTTAGGCATTGATGGCCCTCTCCAATGGCTTATGGATCCACACAGTTTCCAGACAATCCTCAGGAATTATGGTGTATTTATTTTTTAAATCACCAGTCCTGATCCACTGTTATGAGGAGTCTGCTTGGGTTGCTGACACAATCACTCCTGAGTGGGCATTCCATTTTGATGGAATCAGGTAATCTCCTTGCTTTTTTTTTGTCAGGAACAATCTGTGCTAAGGTTGAGAATCTGCCTACCTTTGCCCTATGTAGGAGCCAGCTGATCTACAGCAGCCTTGACAGAGCATGGAGTTCTTGGCTCCTGCTCGTTCTCCCACCCAGCCAGACTGTTCATTCGATCCTTCCAGGACAGAAAGGCTTCCTGTTGGAGCTCAGTCTTTGCTTCAGGTTCGGGGTCTCCTTGGTCTTGTTCAGTTTCTGCTTGGGTTGACCCCTGGTTTGTCTGTGCAGGTCATTGTTAGCCTCTGCTCCTCATGAGGCTGGGAGCAGTTGTTGATAGCCTGCTGTGACCAGATTGCATGTCACTTTGTAGATAAAGTCACTTGGATCTATTCCAATTTGGATTCATGGTTAATGACAATACCAAATGACTTGCTTCTTCCACTGTCTAGTCTTGTTGTATTGGATATATTTCCATCTGTATTTCCATATCTCTATGCTGTTTTGGATATATTTCCATCTGAGACAAGATCCTCAATAGCATGAGGGCAACCTCATGCATTCTTGACCTTCTTGGCAAAAGTTGCCAGAGGAGGAATGGCCTGCTGCTTTCAGGTGATTATAAATACTTTGTTAAGAGAGGGAGAAATGTCATTATTTCTCAAGGAGGTGGTGATGAAACTTCTCTTGAGGCCTTCTTTTGACCCTCCAGCCTACACAATTACAGGTTGATTTCTAATCTGCCCTTTTGGGGCAAGGTGATGGAGTGTGTGGTGATGTCCCAACTACAGAGGGACTTGGATGATTTGGATTATTCAGTCTGGCTTCTGAACTGGTCTTGGAACCAAAACTGTGCTAGTCACCTGACCTATGCCAATTGGGGAGTGTATCCTCGTTGATTCTGTTCAATACCATTGCATCCTTTTGGAGTGCCTCTTGGGATTAGGAAGTATAGTCTTGCATTGCTTCTCATCCAGCCTTGAGGGTGTGGTGGAGGATCCAGAAGGTGTCTCACTTGATCAGGCAGTCCAAGGGAGTCAGTAGATCTGCTGACAGAGGCGTAACTAGGGAAAACGGCACCCGGGGCAAGCATTGAAATGGCGCCCCCCTGCGCCCCCCCAACATACTACATTATACTTAGGTTTTTCCTCACAAGCGCCTGCCGCCGCCGCCAAGCCAGGCCACTGACTGGCCGCCAGGCGCCAGCAAAGCAATGGGGGGGGCGCAGGCGGCGCGGAAGGGACTGCTCATGGGGGAGGGGGCGCCGACGCACTCCTTTGACTGCTGCAGCACTGCTGCACTGAGCAGGAAACATTTGTATTAACAAAAAATTTTTAAAAAATTTAAAAAAAAAATTTTGTCATGGCGGCGCCCCCCATGTGACCAGAAAAGATGGCGCCCGGGGCACGTGCCCCCCCTGCCCCCCCTATAGTTACGCCTCTGTCTGCTGAACATAGGCAGTGATGGGCTGGATATGGGCAACCACAAAGGTTAATCCAAATAAAATGCAGGTAGATCAGTAACATAGCTAGTCGGAACTTCAGCTGGTTCTAGATGGGATTGTACTCCCCCTGAAAGAACAAGTACACAGTTCGGCTGTGTGTGTGTGTCCTGGAAGCAGTTGGGAGTCCCTTTGCACAGTTTTATCTTGTGCATCAGCTGAAACTGTTCCTTGAGAAAGCAGAACTGATTGCTGTTACTCGTTACTGTAACACATTCTTTGTGGGGCTGCTCTTGAAAATTATTCAGAAACTGTAGCTAGTGCAAAATGTGGCCATCAGGTTTGTATCTGGGGCTGCTCAGGTGGATTGTATCATTCCAGTACTGAAAGACCTGCACTGCTGCCAATTCATTTCTGAATTTAATTCAAGAAAATGGTTTTGACTTTTAAAAAAAAGACCTAAATGACTTGGGACCTAGATATCTAAAAATCCTGCTCCCAAGTGAATCTACTCCCTTACAAGTTCCTTTGGCGGGGACACTACTCCACAAACTGACACTCAGCTAAGGCCCACTTGTTAAGCACACAGGACAGAGCTTCTCAGTGGTTGCTTCTCAAATTGTGGAACTCCCTTCTCATGGAAACTTGCACTCTCATCTACTCTGTGACCTTTTGCAGGCATGTTAAAAATTGCATTTTCCCTCCAGGGAAAGGCCTCCTTTAGTCCTTTAGGCTATAAGAGGAATTTTTTTAGACTTTGTTTTTGCTTTACTGAATGGATTGATATTTAATTCTTTGTACACTGCCTTGGGGTCAAAAGATGAAAGGCAGTAATGCAATAAATATGCATAACTTATGCATAAGCATAAGTAATTATGCACTGCCTAAAGATTTTTATACTAGGCGGTATATAAATTCAATAAATAAATAAATATGTCCATTCAAATCCCCACACTTGAACCAGAATTAAGCATGTGCAGAATGTTCTGTGGTTGGAACGTTCCACCTTGAAATGGGGCGTTTTGAGTGTTCTGAGCTTGAAATAGAACACCATTTTAAAAGAAGGCCTGTATCGAGCACGGAATGGAATGACCTGTTCTGAGGTGGAATGTTCCGGCCCATTCTGAGCACCATTTTGGAATCAAAAATGGCACTCGGAACAGGTCGAAACGTCCTAATGGAACAGGATTGTTGTTCTGAAGGAATGTTCCACACATTTTGTGTTCAATTCCAAGCTCAGAATGGAACGCAAAATGGGTTTCAGGCACACCCCTAACCAGAATTGCTGGATCAAGACTCCCAATGCATGCATTGAAGACAATTTTCTATTTTCATACTGAAACCAAAAGTACTGGGTTTGGGTTTTTTTTTAAACTCTTAATAACATATAACTGAAATTCTCTTGTAACTGACATAAATTCAGTGATGCTATACACTCCTAGATTTTCATATTTATATTTATTTATAATATTTATATACTGCTTGATACGTGCATCTCTAGGTGGTGCACACAATTTATTTCCATTTTTCTGCTTGGAAACTATCATTTATGATCTCTATAATAAATATGCAACAAATTACTTTTATTATAGATGTGACTATAAACATCGAAACTGAAAGTTTTATTTATACCAAAGCTTTTTTTTTTTTTTAAACCAATGTTCTGTTTTTCCTTTTAAATTCATTGAAATGATGAGAAACCACCTGGGTGGTTCAGACTATAATATTTCTGATTAAATTAGAGATTGCCAAATTGCATTAGAGGGAGCCTCAATTAGTTAAGAATTAAGTTAAGTGGCGGCAGACATCTTAGCTGGTGGTTAGAAAGAGATGAGGGCTGCTTCAGGGTTTCCTTGAAAAAGTCATGTTATTTGCCTTCATCACTGTCAATCAGCTGCAAGGAGGCAGAGACCTAAAGGAGACTTCATTCAGCACTTTGTCCTAATTATCATGCACAAAAATGAGGTTGACAGTTATTTCATGATGGAGATAAATTTTTTCTGACTGTAGGATGAGATTTGTTGTGCACTGGAGAACTAACTTAAACCTGGAGAGCTCTAGAATAAGTTAATCTTAGAACTCACCATGTATGAGTGCATTCAGAAGACATATTTACAATGCAAAAACAATGGGTAAAAGCAACATGGTGATAACATGATAATTCTTGGATTCATTTAAAGAACTGACATGGACCAAAGTGTTCTGTTTGGCATCCTTAAATATATCTGCCCTTGAGTCCTAGTCTGTTTAGCTGCTTTCAGGTCCTTCTGTGTTGTATAATTCATGTGAACGTAACTACAGCTCAATTCTCTCTTCTTTATTATATTTTTGGTGATACATCCCTTGTGCTTTCTTGTGCTTGATTGTCCTGGACTATTAACCTATTTTCCTGAATGTGCTGATTGCCTCGGTTATTACCAGCATTAGTTGTAATAGGTTCTAGAAGGATACAATTTAAAGTGCTTAAGTTAACTTCCTGTTTTCTGGTTTCTGGGAAAACTGCTTCTGATATCAAGGTAGCAACCCTCTCCTTGCTTTGTCTCAGACCTGTACAGTGTGCATTTCTATGCATGTTTACTCAAGAATAAGTCCTACTGAGTTGAATGAAACTTATTCCCAAGTAAGTGTGCATAGGATTCCACCCCCACCCCCTTTTCCAGGTTGTTCTTAGGCTTTCCAAAGATAACTATTTGTCTACAAGAATTATATTGCTAGTGCTTGTTTGGTTGGTAATATATGCTGGCATTGTGATTTTATACCTTTTTTTTTTGTTGGAATCAGTGCCCCTAGTTTTGTAGTATTGGTGGTAATTAACTTAATCAGTTTCTAGATGCAGGCTACAAATTCAGCGGTTTGTTATATTTTTTGTAGTGCGTATATCTCTGCTTAGAGGATCAGGCTAGCACATTTCCTAAGGGTGAGAGAAATCCCAATCCCAATAAGCAGACTGTAAAGTAAATAGTTTACATGAATAGTTCAACTGAGTCCTATAAATCCAAAGTGAGTTGTTTATATTTCTTTAATGCTATATACCTCCCCATGCACCTCTCCTCTACAGTTGCAACATACTGTAAAAGTGATTTTAACTCTGTGTTTACTTAAGACAATGCAGTATTCCACTGTTTTGCTGTACTCCAGATTTTCCTTGTGAATAGTCCATTAAAATGTCATGATTATATAAGTTACTAGAAGGATGGCCAGGTGAGAATGAAGATAAGGCTCCTGGACCTCTAACAGATGCACAAAAGAAGGAATTGGAGCAAGCACTGCCTTTCTTTTCCCTGCATGACAAGCTGCACCAGCTGAAATTTCTGCTTCTATGTATCTATTAAAGGCACAGGAGCCCTGTCCCCATCTCCATCTGGCCACCGTAGAAACTAGTTTGTTTCTGTCTCAGATATGTAGCTTCTGTAATATTTCTCATGTTCAGGATTGACTTTTAAGTGCTTTATAATGCCTAAACTCAAAATTATATTGGTTCATTAGGAAATTGAATCAACTATCACAAGTTAAAGGCAAAGTGTGCCATCAAGTTGGTGTCGTTAGCTATACATTTATTAGGAACTGCTTTGGAGTACTGTATTACAGCCCAATCATGTCTATGTATACTCAGAAGTAAGTCCCATTTAGTTCAGTGGGCCTTAATCCCAAGTAAGTATGCATGGGATTGCAGCCATGAAGCTTTAACAAACAAGCCTTGGAATTCTACAGAACTCTTCATCAAGATAGATGGTAAGCAAAAAGATATCAGGGAAAGGAGGAGGAAGGGGCATTTTGGAAGTGGATTTTCCCTTAATAAATCAACATGGCTACCTACAACATTGTGTTTTGGACAATACCGTAGTTAGCTTCTCAGGACTCGGGAGAGGGAAGATTATCTTCTACCACCAGACAATGAAATTAAGCCTTTGAAGGTTGAAGTTGCCTTCAACATCCAATGTGGCTTCTATTGCTTTTCAGCGTAGGGCTAAATTTTATTACGTGCTTTGCCAATATAAAGTCTATAGTATCTTTCTCCCCTCCACCCCTATTCTTTGCCTTGGAAATAACTTGTGTCTTTTGATTAAGTAATATTCAGATTTTTATATTTATCCACGTTTACTATTACCCTGTTTTGGACTGTGAATGTTAATAGTGTGCTATACAAGAATTGAACTGCATTGCAAAGCTCAACCCTAAATTGGGTCACTTAGATCTAATTATTTCTCTGAGCCCTTAAATTGTGAGACACACCTCCTTTTGAATTGTGGTCATAATGCAAATACGTATTACTTATATTAGGACTAAATGGACAGTAGGGGTGGATCTGGGGAGGGGCAAAGAATGAGCCACAGGCATGGTGCATTTACACTCTTCTTGGCCTGTCCCAGTTGTGCCCCCACCATTGTAGTATTAACCCCAGGCATGCAGGCTGGTCAATCACCAAGTTACCCCAAGCTGGCAAGAGGGAGGAGGGCAGCTGAGATGGGGCAAGAAGAGTAGGAATGCGCTACACCTGTGGTTCATTCTTGTCCCCACCCCATCCCATCCCACCCCTACTGGGCACCATTGACTAAGTCTGCAATCCTGTGCACATTTATTTGGTAAATCCCATTGAACACAATGCAACATTCATCTAAATGAGCATGCATAGGATCAGACTTCAAGTCAGCAATCCCTTAACTCGTGGATTACTGAAAGAAACTAATCCAAAATTCAATGGAGTTAAAAAGCTCATGGTTTATATCTGTCAACAGGCTCTGGCTTTAATTGTGAACTGCAGAAAGATACTTCAGAGTTCTCATGGCACATGTTCCTGTTCTGAGTTAGGGCAAATAACTTGAGATACTCTGTGTTATTGAGGAGTCTCTCCTTCCAATATGAGAGGGAAGATAGAAGCAAGGGTCACAGATGAAGGAAGATGGTTTGCACTGAAGTTTAGGTTGATGTTACACTAGGCGTTTTCTCCAGAACAGACACTCATTCACTGTTATTACAAAGAATCCAGATGGTGCCATTGGTATGAAATGCCAAATTGTTGCATTTCAGTGTCCTTCTGTCTTTTTATAGACCCGGATTCTGGTGATGTTTTCTTACTTTGAATCAGTGGCGTAGCAAGGTTGGAGCAGGCCCTCGAACAAAAATGAAGATGGGCCCTTGCCCCTCCCCCCCATCTTCTTTGGAGATGAGACTGGAAAAGCAAACTGTCACTCAGCTGGTCAGGGGCACATGAATATTTGTCCTCCCTTGTTCAATGATAGCTACACTCCTGCTTTGAATACAATTACATCTCCAGCCCATCCAGTGTGTAAGACAAAGTGCTATCAAGGCAGGAGGAGCCATTCCTGAAGCAGATAGCGATGTGGTTGGTAATGTTTTTCTGCATTGCTTGCCTACATTTTCTTTTCACTCTTTGCCACCAGCCCTTGAATTAGTCATTTCCTCTTTGCAGCTAGACCAGACCAAGTGTTCTGGCTGCAAAGACGAAATGACTAATTCAAGGGCCATTGACTAGATCAATTACTAGAAAAGCCATTAGAGGCTCCTAATATCAGGAGGGAAGATAATACAAGCAGCGTCTGATATGGGATAGAATGAAATGCTGAATTATTTGATACTGAATGAAATTAGAATATAACAGAGAAACCAACAAAGTACTGCTTTTTCAAACAGAAAAAAATATGCAGCTTTAAATATCCTCTTGGATTTAGAGGGCTTCTAAACACAGCTGTGATGCTAGGAAGTGGAATTATGAGGAAGAACAGGTTGATGTGCTACTTATTTTTAATTGGAGATTCACAGTTTGAGCTTCTGTAGGTCTCTTGGGGTATTAACAGGAAATCAGTCATTTTTTAAATTAGGCTGGAAGGGAATTAGTTCAGGAAATTACAAACTAAAGGACTAATAGCCAGGAAAAGCAAGAGTCTCCTTAAAACAGGGAAATCTTTGCTAACTAAAGGCTGCAATCCTAAAAACACTTTCTGGGGAGTGAATCCCAAATGGAATGGGAATCACTTCTAATACACATGCTTGGGATATTGCCCATGGGAACAAAAATGATTCTTATGGGGAATACAGTGCTACATATGTGCCATATGGAATCACAGCATTAGTTCTGCTTCCAAATGATTGCAGAAGAGCAACATCTCAGAAACACTAAGGGGCCCAAGTGTAGGTGATGAGGGAGAGGATAATTAAGATATTTCATTTAAAAGATGGATAATGGAGGAATGGTGGGCAGTGTTCCCTCTAACAGGGATTCCCAGATTTGTTGACTACAACTCCCAGAATCCCCTGTTGCAATGGCTTTTGCTTTGGGATTATGGGAGTTGTAGTCAACAACTTCTGGGAATCTCTGTTAGAGGGAACACAGTGGGGGTGTGTATGTAGGTTTTATTGATAACAGCATGGCAGCAACCAGAGATGGCAGCTATTATGCCATTCTGCGTAATATATCAACAGAACCTGTGACTGAAACCTTTAGCAGAAGAAGTGTCCATAACTTGTAGTGCTTATCTCAAGAATGAGAAGCCTTTCAAGATACTAACAATTGTGCCCCCCCCTTCTTGTTTTAAAGCAAACTGCACTTCATTTAATCTTTAGTGATTACATATCTGTTAGCAATTAGGTTGGTCAACAGCACTGAGTGCCACAGTTAAGATCTAACCAGATCTGAACTTGGGTTTCTCATGCTATGCACATTACATCAAGTATCATGGCTCAAAGCATCTGCTTTAGTCTTTCTCTGTTTATTGGATAGACTCTGTAGCAGTCTATCTTGGTATCAAATCCTTTTTCTTGGCTATACAAACCTTTTAAAATCTCTTTGAACTTGGTCTTTCCTCAGATGTGGTCCATACTGCTGCTTTAATATGATATGGAGAGGGGAGATTATTTAAGTCTGTAATATATTTGGTATGTAGAAGACTGTATATTTGCACAATGTTTTGTTTTAGTCTAAATGAAACTCCATGCCTAAGCGTACTGTGATCATAATATATTCCTGCAAAGATCATATAGTAGGCGCAATGTGTATTTTCTGCATATGCTCAAGAGCTCATAGGAGTAGCTAGCTATGCATGTCTGCTCCAAATCAGCCCCAAAGTGCAGTGCCTCTGTGATGCCCCCGGGCACATTTATTTATCTAAAATATTTGTACCCCACCCCTGCAGTGCACTGCTTCTCTGGTGGATCACAAAATTAAAACAGATAAACTATGAAAACAATATGAAATGAATAAATTAACTAAAACAAGATCCAGATTAAAACTGAATTTAAAAGGTACAAATTAGAAAGTCAAAAGTTAAAACTCACCAAATATAAACAGTGGATGAAACATTAAAAGGCCTCTCTAAAAAGATGGGGTTTTAGTTGTTTGTTTAAGAACTCTGCGGGAGGAAGCATGGTGAAGCTCTTCCAGAAGGGCATTCCAAGGCCAAGGGGCCACTAATGGAAAAGCTCTGTCTCTAGTCCCCACAAATTGGACCTCTGTTAGTGGCAGATCCATGAGTAGTCCCCTACCATAGCGCTAGAGTCATGATGTGTCTTTCACAGTAAGGAAATAACTCCTTGTGGACCGCCTAATGTCAGAAGCAGGCTGGCAGAGTTTACTCTTTCTCTGATTGTAAAAAGTGTCTGGCAAGAGCCAGACTGCAAGTGGGCAGGGGTCTGTTGTGAACATGCATGCAGCTTTTCCAAGAGAGCATCCCAGGATGGGGCCTGGAGATCTTTCCTAACCAGAGGTCTTGGACATCCCAGGCTGCATGTTGTGGGCTGGGAGGAAGCAGGGGGTGGCCATTATACAGTGGTCTTCATGAATCTAGCAACTTTGTACTGTCTAGCCAGTACCACCTTCTCCCTACTAGCCTTATGGGCATTTCCAAGATCTCCAGGGGCTTTAAAAAACGCACGCACACACACACACACACACACACACACACACACACACACACACTGCAATGCTTTCTCTCCCAACAGATCTACAGTTGAGCAGAGGTATGGAATTAACATGGGCCACCACCATGGGGAGCTGTGCCTGAATAATTTCCCATAAGAATAAATGGGAAACAAAAAAATATTACTAACTTTCAAATGGCTGGGCAGAAAGCTCTGAAATTTCACATGGCGTTCCTACATGACTGGAGGAGTAAATGTGTGGATGTTCAAGGAGCTCAGTCCATCTATTGATCTCTAATGAATGTTTTTAAAAATCCCAAACTAAAAAAAAAAGTCATTAAAAACTAACAGGTGGACTGATCTCCTTGAACATAAATACATTTAATGCTGCCATTATGTGCTACTCACACACACACTTTGAGAACTTTCTGCTCAACCAATCTGGAGCTATAATACAGGGTGCAAAAAATGGAGGTACTGCTCCTTTTATATGAAGGCAAGGAGCAGTTTCCGGCAAATGAGATTTGAATGATGGACAGAGTGGGGGATTCAATTCCAGCACTACTTATAACTTTCTGCTGTGAAACTAACAAAGCTGTTATGATACTTTTAAACCATTTTAGAAATTTTTATTGGTGGGGGGGGGCGCGCGCTGGGAATCTTTTAAAAACCAAGCAATATTCTTGAAAGTCCGCACAATTAGTCTTGAGTGATTGGTTTGAAGAGACCAGTGGGCTAGAAATGGAATCAAGCCACCACTTCCATTAGCAATAAATGATTTGCTTCTTAAGAGTTTGTTTCTACGTTGGTGATATTTCACATGTCCTGAAACAAAGCAACAATCTTGATGTTCCTTACCTCCAGGGCCGGATTAAGGGCAACTGATGCCCTAAGCACAGCCCAACAATTGTGCCCCCCTCGGCCCCCTCCATTGCTTAACTGACAAGACATTAAGACTCAAGCAAATTATTTACTTATACCCTAATATTTATTTAAATTTTAAAAAGTTTTCTTCTAGAATTTTTAAGGTAAAACAAAACAGTTCCACTGCCTATAATTTCTTATAAATAGCTGCAACAGAAGGAATTATTGAGAAAAATATTTCATCTTCAAGGTCAGACATCATAACATACGACCATTACTTACTGAAGTTTTATCAATATTTTGTACTGCTCTTTACAGTAATCTTTAGCAAATCAATGACTTTTTACTTCAGATACATAGTTTAGTAGTTTCTCGAAACTTTAGTCTCTCACCAAGCCAAAGAAAATGTTTTTTTAACAATGCAGAGTAAAGTCAAACACGGCAGATAAAAACAATTACCAAAAAATCGACTAAAAGTTGAGTGTGGCAGTGAAATGCAAGGTGGCAAAAGAAATGCAAGGTGACAATAAGGGAGGTGAAAAGAGTTTGAGGAGCATTTAGTTAAAAGTATCAAGGGGAATAATAAAAACTTCTTTAAATACACCAGAAGCAGGAAACCTGCCAGGGAGGTTGTTGGACCATTAGACAATGAGGGAGTGAAAGGGATTATTAAGGAGGATATGGAAGTTGCAGAAAAGCTCAATGAGTTCTTTTTGTCCGTCTTCATGGCAGAGGATACAGAGCATATACCTGTACCTGCTCCGGAACCAGACTTTTCCGGGATGGAAGCTAAAGAACTAAGTCAGATAGAAGTGACGAGATGATGGTCTAAACTGTCTGGAAAAAATGAAAACTAACAAATCGCCAGGGCCGGATGACATCCATCCAGGAGTCCTCAAAGAACTCAAATGTGAAATTGCCAACCTCCTTGCCAAAATATATGACTTATCTCTGCAATAGGACTCTATACTGGATGACTGGAAAGTAGCAAATGTAACACCAATTTTCAAAAAGGGATCCAAGGGCGATCTGGGAAATTACAGGCCGGTTAGCCTAATGTCCATTCCAGGCAAATTGATGGAAAGCATCCTCAAGGAAAAAATTGTAAAGCACATAGAAGAACAGGCCTTGCTGGGGGAGAACCAGCATGGCTTCTGCAAAAGTAAATCTTGCCTCACGAACCTTTTGGAGTTCTATGAGAGTGTCAGCAAGTGTGTGGATCAAGGTGACCAGTTGACATCGTATACCTGGACTTCCAAAAAGATTTTGACAAAGTTCCTCATCAAAGACTCCTGAGGAAACATAGCAGTCATGGGATAAGGGGACAAGTACATGTGTGGATTGCTAACTGGTTCAAAGACAGGAAACAGAGGGTAGGGATAAATGGAGAGTTTTCACAATGGAGGAAAGTGAGAAGTGGGGTCCCTGAGGGATCTGTACTGGGACTGGTGCTTTTTAATTTATTCACAAATGATCTAGAAGTAGGGGTAAGCAGCGAGGTGGCCAAATTTGCAGATGATACCAAACTCTTTTGGGTAGTGAAATCCAAAATGAATTGTGAGGAGCTCCAAAAGGATCTCTCCAAACTGGGGGAGTGGGCGACAAAATGGCAAATGCGCTTCAGTGTTGGCAAGTGTAGAGTGATGCACATTGGGACAAACAAACCCAACTTCAAGTATACATGGATGGGATCTGAACTGTTGGTGACTTACCAGGAGGGGGATCTTGGAGTCATGGTGAACAGCTCATTGAAAGTGTCAACTCAATGTGCGGAAGCTGTGAAAAAGGCCAGTTCCATGCTAGGGATCATTAGGAAGGGGATTGAAAATAAAACGGCTAATATTATAATGTCCTTATATAAAATTATGGTGTGGCCACACCTGGAGTAATGCATACAATTCTGGTCACCACATCTAAAAAAGGACATTGTAGAACTGGAAAAGGTGCAGAAGAGAGCAACTAAGATGATCAGGGGCCTAGAGCACCTTTTCTTGAGGCAGGTCTATAACACCTGGGGCTTTTTATTTTAGAAAAAAGATGACTGCAGGGAGACATTATAAAGGACTATAAAATCATGTATGGTGTGGAGAAAGTGGATAGAGAGAAATTCTTCTCCCTCTCACATAACACTAGAACCAGGGGTCATCCCATGATATTGATTTCCAGGAACAACAAACGGAAGTACTTTTTCATAGAATGCATAATCCACTTGTGGAATTTTCTGCCACGAGATGTGGTGACAGCCAACAACCTGGATGGGTTTAAGAGGGGTTTGGCTAACTTCATGGAGGAGAGGTCTGTCATCAGCTACTAGTCGGAGGGCTGTAGGCCAACTCCAGCCTCAAAGGCAGGATGCCTCTGAGTTCCAGTTGCAGGGGAGCAACAACAGGAGAGAGGGCATGCCCTCAACTCCTGCCTGTAGCTCCCAGCAGCATCTGGTGGGCCACTGTATGAAACAGGATGCTGGACTAGATGGTCCTTGGGCCTGATCGAGCAGGGCTGTTCTTATGTTCTTATGTTCGGTGAAAGGGCATGATAGCTAGGGGGGGAACTCTGTGGTGCCCCCCTTCCCTTGGTGCCCTAAGAACATGCTTGTTTTGCCTTATGGTTAATCCAGGGCTGCTTACCTCACACCAGATTTTTTTTATGAGTTTGTTGCTTCCTTAAGCCTGTGGGAAACCATTAATTACTTTATGTTTTTCAAATGAAGCCATTTCCTGCAAATACAGGTGAAACTTGAAAAATTAGAATATCGTGCAAAAGTTCATTAATTTCAGTAATGCAAATTAAAAGGTGAAACTGATATATGAGATAGACGCATTACATGCAAAGTGAGATAAGTCAAGCCTTAATTTGTTATAATTGTGATGATCATGGCGTACAGCTCATGAGAACCCCAAATCCACAATCCCAGAAAATTAGAATATTGTGAAAAGGTTCAACAGTCTAGGCTCCAGGTGTCCCACTCCAATCAGCTAATCAATCCATAACACCTGCAAAGGGTTCCTGAGCCTTTAAATGGTCTCTCAGTCTGGTTCATTAGGAATCACAATCATGGGAAAGACTGCTGACTTGACAGTTGTGCAGAAAACCATCACTGACACCCTCCATAAGGAGGGAAAGCCTCAAAAGGTAATTGCAAAAGAAGTTGGATGTTCCCAAAGTGCTGTATCAAAGCACATTAATAGAAAGTTATGTGGAAGGGGAAAGTGTGGAACAAAAAGGTGCACAAGCAGCAGGGATGACCGCAGCCTGGAGAGGATTGTCAGGAAAAGGCCATTCAAAAGTGTTGGGGACTTTCACAAGGAGTGGACTGAGGCTGGAGTTAGTGCATCAAGAGCCACCACACACAGACGGATCCTGGACATGGGCTTCAAATGTCGTATTCCTCTTGTCAAGCCGCTCCTGAACAACAAACAACGTCAGAAGCATCTTAACTGGGCTCAAGAAAAAAAGAACTGGTCTGTTGCTCAGTGGTCCAAAGTCCTCTTTTCTGATGAGAGCAACTTTTGCATCTCATTTGGAAACCAAGGACCCAGAGTCTGGAGGAAGAATGGAGAGGCACACAATGCAAGATGCTTGAAGTCCAGTGTGAAGTTTCCACAGTCTGTGTTGATTTGGGGAGCCATGTCATCTGCTGGTGTTGGTCCACTGTGCTTCATTAAGTCCAGGGTCAACGCAGCCGTCTATCAGGAGATTTTGGAGCACTTCATGCTTCCTTCCGCAGACGAGCTGTATGGGGATGCTGACTTCATTTTCCAGCAGGACTTGGCACCTGCACACACTGCCAAAAGTACCAAAACCTGGTTCAATGACCATGGGATTACTGTGCTTGATTGGCCAGCAAACTCGCCTGACCTGAACCCCATAGAGAATCTATGGGGCATTACCAAGAGAAGGATGAGAGACATGAGACCAAACAATGCAGAAGAGCTGAAGGCCGCTATTGAAGCATCCTGGTCTTCCATAACACCTCAGCAGTGCCACAGGCTGATAGCATCCATGCCACGCCGCATTGAGGCAGTAATTGCTGCAAAAGGGGCCCAAACCAAGTACTGAATACTGTACATATGCATGCTTATACTTTTCAGAGGTCCGATATTGTTCTATTTACAATCCTTGTTTTATTGGTTTCATGTAATATTCTAATTTTCTGGGATTGTGGATTTGGGGTTCTCATGAGCTGTACGCCATGATCATCACAATTATAACAAATTAAGGCTTGACTTATCTCGCTTTGCATGTAATGCGTCTATCTCATATATCAGTTTCACCTTTTAATTTGCATTACTGAAATTAATGAACTTTTGCACGATATTCTAATTTTTCGAGTTTCACCTGTAAAGATTGCCTTCCCCACCCCACCCTCATCCAGTTCTCTGCGCAAATCTGTTCCCATGCAAAACAAAAGCATATTTTTTACTTACCTTGGAGAAGTAGCTCTCTTTTTCTTGTGAGAACAGATAGATTGCAGTTCCTTGTACACTGGAAAATCACCTTTCATTCTGCAAAACAGTAATCAACATGATCAGATCAAGGTTTAATCATCATAGATGTCCTCTGTGATTGGTTTGAAAGGGCCAGTGGGCTAGAAAATGAACCATGTAGCCATTTGGATTGGCAAGAAAGAATTTACTTACCTTCATATTGGTGGTGACCACCTGTGATATTTTACACTTCCTCTTTCCTGAAACAGTGCATCGATGTATATTATTGGACTTTTTGTTCGTTGCTTTCTTAAACTGATTGAAACATCATACATTTCAAACCAAGTCATTGCCTGCTAATAAAGCACATTGTGATGGTGCTGCCTCTCATTCTCTATGAAAGAAACCAAATAGCTGCTTTCTTTAGTAATAAAGCACATTCCTCTTTATTGGTGGTGTTAATACATGAAGCTTTTTGCTTCCCATTTTCTGAAACAGTGCAACGAATTATGTTCCTTACCTTGCATCATTCCTCACGTTGCATCATGGTTTTTGCCATGAGTTTATTTTCTCAAACTTGATGGAATCTATGGATTTCTAATAGCTTTTCCAGATGATTCCCATAGTGAAGGCTATCTTATTATCCATTTGTCTGTAGTTTCCTGTTCAAGTCAATCTGTTTCCAGAGTGAAGATTCTTCTCTAGGCAATATAGTATCGTTTCCTCTACTGTCTCTAGAACTAAGCCTTGGCACAGTTTATTTACAGATCCAAACAAAGACAGAAAGTGAAATATTTTGGTATTTAGAGTTACTGAAATACACTCATCTGCTGGATCACTTGGTTTCAAACGGCCTCCAATAGTTCTAGAAGTATATTTCTGCTCTAGAATATATACAGAAATATACTTCTCACCCAGCAACCTTAACACTCATTTAGTCCCCTGCCAACTGAGCAAAGAGGCACCTTTTAAAAGTGTTGATTCTCTTTATTGAGCAGGGGGAGAGCAACTGGCCCTATCCATTCCCAACACAGCATCCCTCCAGTGGCTGTTGCTGGTGTCTATTCTTTTTAGATTGTGAGCCCTTTGGGGACAGGGATCCATCTTATTTATAGTCAACTGGCCAAATGGGACTCCTGAAACTACACCTCCTTTCCTTGCTTTTAAGAGCAGCTTAGATACCTCTGGACCCTTGTTAAAACAGCTGCAGAAACTTGTGCCTCAGCTATTAGACAGGTCACAGAGGATGCACCATTTCTTGGGGAAACCAATCTGGTAGGGATCACACATAACAAAAATATATACCAGCAGATCTCTATCTCTACTTGAAACAGAACCCTAACAATCTCTGGCAGATAGTTTAAAGCTGCTGTAGTCATCTGACCACTGTGTTTATCTAATTGTGAGTTGAAACAAATGGATACTTTGTTGTTACCCCTGAGGGTGTGATATGAAATAAATGAAATCTTATCCCTCTAGTCTCAGTGAAAGATGCATTGGAACAGTATGCAGTTAAAACAGAAAAGAGTTGTGCAACTGATTTTTCCTGTTCATGATTGCTTTAGATCAGGCCACACATCCATGAAACTGCAGAATGGTATGCATTTGTTTTGATGCAGCTAATTAACACAGGGTGTGTGTGTCGTTTTTTTAAAGCGGGGAAATATAGAATGTATGTTTGTAGCCTTTTACCTCAGAAAATATCCTTGAGGAATATATACCTTTTATAAGTTTGAGGATCATTTTTAATTATTGTGTCAGTGGTAATATGTTTGACATAAAGTCTTTCTGATGTGTTCATCAGGATCTCTGGTTTCTCGAGGTCAGTTCTGATCACCTCAGCCACTGGGCTGATGGCTGTTCTCACTCTCCCAGCCAGGGCCAGTTCCAACATTCAGGGGATCCTTGGCAAATTGCCCTTTGTGGCTTCCCTTGGATGGGCCCTGAGAGGGTTGCTTCACACTGCCACTGACATACATAGGCTGTGGAGAAAGCAGTGGTCTCAGGGGTCAGTAGTGGGCCCTTCTGAAGGCCCTGAGCCCTCAGCAGCTGCCCATCCAGGCCAGTATCTGACTGAAGAACCAGGATTCCCTTCCGCTACAATAAATTGTGGCTGGGGATGCCGGGAGTTGTAGTTTAGCAACATCTGGAGGAACCCAGGTTGGGAACCCCCCGCTATAGGGCATAAGTATGAAGCAGCTGTGGTCTGATTTCAGATTTCAGATAATAATAGTGGCCCTATGAAAGGCTTCCACAAGACAGAATAAAATCCCAGCGCAAACCAAACTACCATATATGGGAGAAAGCTAGCCTAGAACTCTCCTCTTGGTGTAGATATAGATAGGTATGGTGAAGAACTCATTCATATGTGTCCCGCCTGCACTCTGAAATGGTACAGACCAGACACAGGTTTATTATCTCAGTTAAAACTGGACAATTGTCTTTGCTTTCTCTCTGTCAAAGAAACACTGCATTGTTGAGCTATAATAGCATCTAAGAAGTAAGAGGACTATCAGTCTAGATCTAGTATATTGTATATAGTGAAGCAATTTAGGACATTAAGGAACAAGAGACATCATTGCTGATGCATGCTGGATAATTGAGAAAGCTAAAGAATACGAACATAGGAAACTGCCATATACTGAGTCAGACCATTGGTCTATCTAGCTCAGTATTGTCTTCACAGACTGGCAGCAGCTTCTCCAAGGTTGCAGGCAGGAATCTCTCTCAGCCCTATCTTGGAGAAGCCCGGGAGGGAACTTGAAACCTTCTGCTCTTCCCAGAGTGGCTTCATCCCCTGAGGGGAATATCTTGCAGTGCTCACACTTCAAGTCTCCCATTCATATGCAACCAGGGCAGACCCTGCTTAGCTATGGGGATAAGTCATGCTTGCTACCACAAGACCAGGTCTCCTCTCCTCTCTCGAAAAAGAAGTCAATGATGGGGTTTGTGCAGGGAGAATGGGCTTAGCCCACTTTTAACTTTTTAAAAGTTAACTTTGTTTTAAAATATTGTTTTAAGGTTTTAAGTTGTTATAAAATAAAAATCTAATTGTTCTCATGAGAAACCTAGGAAGCCACAGTACATTCAGAATATGGTGAAACAGACTGGTTCCACATCGGCAAAGGAATAAGACCAAGCTGCATACTTTCTCATTTATTCAATTTATTCAGTAACCTGCACTACGCTGATGACACCACTCTGATAGCTGAGAATGTGGGTGATCTGCAAGCTCTAGTAATGCACAGTGAAAAAATGGGACTACAACTAAATGTGAAGACTAAACTAATGCCAACAGGTACAGCAACCAGCCTCAAAATTGACCATGAAGACATTAAAGTGGTGAATAGCTTCTGCCATTTAGAATTGATCATCCTCTATAATAAAAGCCTTGGGTGTGCGCCTGTGTCTTCCTTGGCCGTTCTGGGCATGCGCGGAGCGCATGCCCAGAACATCTGAGGAAGATACGGCCACAGGCACCAGGCGGCCATGTTGAGGAAAGCGGCGGGCCGAGAACGGCCTACGGGGAGGGCAGAGGCTGCAGCGGCGGGTCCAGCCCGGCCGCAAGGAGAGGAGAGGCGGCGGTGGGTCTGGCCTGCCTGCTGCAAAGAACAGGGGCGGCGGCGGCAGGTCCGGCCCGGCCGCAATGACAGCAGAGGCGGCGGGCCCAGCTTCTCTGCAGTTCCTTGAGGCTTCTCCGCAAGCTCGGCCCCAGGGCGCCGACGCGGCTGCTGTGTCCCGCCCCAACCCATGGCCGGTGTGTGGGGTGCGCCTGGGCAGGAGCAGTGAGGGAAAGTCCCCAGAGGAGAAGCCGCAGCAGCTGCTGCTGCCGACAGAATAGGTACAGTGCTGTCGCTGTCGCCCGGTGCGCCGGAGAAAAGCGGCGGCGTCCTGCCGCCGCCTCCTCTCTAACTGTCACTGCCCAGGCTGCGGCCTGTGGCGTTGGCAAGGCCTGAGAAGGGAATGCGAGTGGCTTCCGATGGGGTCTGCTCTGTGCTGCAAGCCGGGGACTCCCCCTCGCCGTCGTCTGCGGGTGGGAAAGAAGCGGATAAGTCACAGCTCTGAGGCAGGCTCCGCCGGAGGAACTGTCCCCTTTAGGGACTGAGACCCCTTTCCTGTTAGGAAACCGCTCTGGGGCGAGGAGGCCACCTTTAAGACCCTCTGGTGGATGTGGGTAGGAGCAGCATCCCTGGCTTCCATTCCAGGTCCCTCCTTCCGGGCTGGCTTAATTTAGTACCCCCACCCCATATGTACTAGATGGTGTGCTTCCGTTGAAAGAGGAGTGGGGCAGGGGGAGTGGGGGAGGGGGAGGGGCAAGAGGGAGTGGGGAGGGGAGGAGTAAGAGTGGGGGAGGGGAAAGGGCAAGAGGGAGTGGGTCAGGGAGGAGGGGGAAGTGCAAGAGGGAGGGGTAGGGGGAGGGAAAGAGGGAGTGGGGTAGGGGTAGGGGGAAGGGAAGGGAAGGGCAAGAGGGAGTGGGGGAGGGGGAAGGGAAGGGCAAGATGGAGTGGGGGTGGGGGAGGGGGAAGGGCAAGAGAGTGGGGTGGGAGGGAGGGGAAGAGAGACAAGAGTGTGGGGCAGAAAGGAGGGAGGGAGAGTGGGGCAGTACTCTCAGAAAAGGAAATACAGATCTGACAAACGTATGTACACAACCCTACTAGCGCCCGTTATTTTAACGGGCTTAAAATTACTAGTCAACAATAAAAGATCCAGCAGTCAAGAAATATGCCGCAGATTGGCACGTTAGGGTAGCAATGAAGGCCTTGGAAAGGATATTTATATGACGTGATGTATCTATACCTACAAAGATTATAATCGTTTGGACAATGGTTTCCCCCATGACACTCTATGTATGCAAAAGCTGGACTTTAAGGAAGCAAGATAGAAAACGTATTGACGCTTTTGAACTTTGGTGCTGGAGAAGACTTTTGAGGATACCATAGACAGCCAGGAAAACAAACAAATGGACCTTAGAACAAATTAATCCAAAATTTTCACTCGAGGCACAAATGATCAGGCTCAAACTATCATACTTTGGAAACATTATGCGAAGACCCAGCTCCCTTAAGAAGTCCATAATGCTGGGGAAAGTTGAAGGAAAGAGAAGAAGAGGACGACCAGCAGCAAGGTGGATGGACTCAATTACGACAGCAATGAATGCACCACTGAGAGATCTTAAAAGGTCATGTTGAAGACAGATCATCCTGGAGAGAATCTATCTATGTGGTTGCCAAGAGTCGAAACCAACTTGACGGCACTTAATCAATCCATCAATCAATCACTCAGCAAATGAATATTTGCACATCCTCTGCTCTGTGCACCAATACATATTGTACTCATGAAACTTAATAATGTGTTTGAGGGCCAAACCAAACTTGACATTTAAAGCATTAGCCCTGATGGGCTTTGATTTATTTAGTTAATAGCAGCTATATTGCCCCCTTGTGAATTGAGATTGTGGTAGGGTATAGGAAGATTTAACCCTAAAACTGCTGTGGTCCTGATCCATGGGTAAGGGGAAGGTTCAATCTTGCTGCTATCTTTTTCTTTTTTGTAAGAAGAAGCTAAACCTCTCAGGGCTAATAGCACTTTAAATGTGATGTAGTTTGGCCTTGACTTATGAAATATAATAAGTTCTTGATGTAGCATGCCTCTAAGTAATAGCACAAACAAAACTAAGCAATGTTTATAAAGTCAAGTATGTTTTTCAGTTCCTGTCTTTTTCCTTGTTAGTTTTGCTTGTCTTTTCGCTACTTTGCATAATTTAATAATACCCTATAAATCACCCCATCATTAGCACAAATAGAAGGATTTTAATTCTACTGAGGAAATTATTCCATTTCCTACTGGGACTGATTTGAAAGAAGGCATTAATAGAGAGAACCAGTGTAGATCTATTTCCTTTGCTATTAATTAATACATGAAGGAGAGCTTTATTTCTCAATATAGTAATTTTTATGCTAGATTTTAAAATTATAATCTTTAATTTGGTGATCAAGTGTGTTGCTATAGAAAGGACATAGTCTTTATGTAATTTGGAACCTTAGGATAGAAAGAAGAGTTAATCCACTTGAGCTGTGTATTTACATAACAGTAGAAAATATGCAAGCCCTGGTTTGCACTTGAAGCAGGGGATCTTTGAACTGCAGTCTTTGAGTCTGAGTTCAGATGTACGGGATAACCATAGTTATAGCTGACTGAGGTTGTAACTGCAGTACACCCAAATGTGTGAAACTGTGGCTATGAGCCAAAACCTCTGGTTTGCCTTGGCAAATTCCAGTTGGAACCTTTGGTTATCTCGAAATTTCACTGCTGACAACTGAGGTTTTTCCACCAAAGTGTTACGGCTGAATGCTGAGTCGGCTGTAACTGTGGTTTCATGCCTATTCCAAACTCCAGTCATAGAGGTGGTGGGGATGTGCCTTGGCAGCTGGGCAGTAGGGAGGAAAACCCCTCTCCTTCAACTGGAATTTGGCTGGCCACCATTTGGTGAACGTCTGCAGCGCGATTTGGAGTTCAGAATTGAAACCTTGGCCATGCTTAATTCCAGTTAACTTGTACATCTGAACTGGGCCAATGAGAACCCAGTTCCTCTTTCCTTCCTCCTTTCCTGCTGGCTGCTCCATATCTTCTGCTTCCAGTGGTAGAAGCCAGTGATGGGGAAATGAAAAAAGGAAAGCCGCTTACAAAGAGCAGTCTTCCATTAAGTGACACAAGCCTTGTGTATTAGCATACAAAGGAACATGTAGAAGGAAGATTTGGATTGCACTATCTGGCCTCACCCCCCTGCCCCACTTCCGTGCATTCAAAGTTCTGCTTGCATAGGAGTGCATGTGTGTGTACACCTGAAAGTGCTCAGGCTCCCACAGGACAATGAACACCTAGTAGCTGAGGATAAGGCCAGCAAGTGTGTTCCCATTTCTTTCCCCCACCTCTTCACTGCACGTTCATTTGTATGATAATACTAACAATGGTCTACTGCAAAGGGCTGCAGATCACTGGATACAAGTCATTATCGGACTCCAAACATCTGCAATCTCCCCTTCCTACCTAATAGCTAAACTCAGTGTTTCCGTACAGCTACTGCTGTGACAAATAGAAGCAGAATGCTGCAACAAAAGCCAGCTGTGTGTGTGCGTGTGCAGCAGTCTGTACAAATGCCAGGCATCCGATCTGGAAGAAGGGCAGAAAGCAAATGCACCAGTGCCTCTCTGCAATCAGAGCTGCAAAATCCATGGGGAGATACATAGGAATATATCTGCTTCTAATATCAGAATGCTTCTGATATTACTTCTCCATCTGGACTGAGCACGTGGGTCATACGTTGTGGTCACTCTGATACTCAATAAAGAACAATATTGTTCTTTTGGTATCAATTTATAAGGCAATGCCTAAGAAGATGATTCTATAATCATAGGAATATAGGAGCTGCTTATAGTGAGTCAAACCATGGTTTATCTAGCTCAGTACTGACTACACGGACTGGCAGCAGCTCTCTAAGTTTTCAAGCAGAAGTCTTTGCCACTGAGCTATGCTCCAATCCCCTAACTGGAATATTTTATTTATTATTTATTTATTTAAAATATTCATACCCCACCCCTCCAGTGCACTACTGCTCAGGGCAGCTCAAAACCATAAGATAGACAAGAGATACAATAAAAGTAATAAAATTAACTAATTTTTTTAAAAGTCAGATTAAAAACCACAATTATTAGGTTCAAATTAAAACTGAAAATTATAAAGATCTAAAGAACCTACCAGATATAACAAAATAATAATAGAGCATTTAAAAGGCTCCTTAAAAAGGTGTGCTTTAAGATGTTTTTTAAAACACTGAGGGAGGGAGCATGGCAAAGCTCTTCAGGGAGGGCGTTCCAAAGCCGAAGGGCCACAACCAAAAAGGCCCTGTCTCTAGTCCCCGCCAACTGGATCTCTGTTAGTGGTGGGGTCATGAGCAGGGCCTGAGATGATGAGCATAGGGCCCTGGAAGAGTCATATGGGTGAATGCGGTCCAACAGGTACCCTGGCCCAAGCCATGTAGGGCTGTAAAGGTCAATACCAGCACCTTGAATCTAGCCCGGAAGCGGACCGGTAGCCAATGAAGCTGATGCAGGATGGGTGTAATACTCATGAAGCGACTTGCACCCACGAGCATCCCTGTGGCAGCATTCTGAACCAGCTGAGGCTTCCGAACAGTCTTCAAGGGCAGCCCCACGTAGAGTGCATTGCACTCTTATTTTATATCAGATAATGCTGCTGCTGCTGCTGCTGCTGCTGCTACTACTACTACTACTATGTATATTTACTGTATATACCGCTCTTCAACCAAAGTTCTCAAAGCAGTTTACATAGAAAAATAAACAACACAGCAAGAAGATGGTCCCCTGTCCCCAAAGGGTTCACAATCTAAACAGAAACATAAGGCAGATACCAGCAACAGCCACCGGAGGGATGCTGTGCTGGGATTGGATAGGGCCATTTACTCTCCCCCTGCTAAATACAAGAGAATCACCACTTTAAAAGGTGCCTCTTTTAAATGGTCACATGTCGTCACTCATTCAAATGCAAATAAAGACCAGCTTCAAGTTGGGGTGGTGGTGGTGGTAGCATTACCTCCATACAGAGGTGCACTGACCCCTAGACTTCCTTGCTGAAGTCCAGGTCCTCCACAGCCCCTGGGCCCCCCAAATCCTCTTTGGTCTTTCCCGGGTGGTATGGTCGCCCGGTGAAGCATGATGATGTTTAATTTGCAGGGGAGAGGGGCTTCCAAAGGCCTTTACGTCCAGACTCCAAAATTCCCTAGGTGCACCACTGCCTTCATGGGTCCTCCTCCTTTCTCCCCACTTCCTTTGCAGGGCAGGAAGCACAGGCAAAGGTGCTACAGTGTCTGGCTATAGCAGCCACTGGTGGCTCTTGCAGCTGCCCAGTAGCAGAAGAGGCTACAGGCAACCATGAAGAGGTCCCTGTGGCTTCTGCAGCCAGATGTAGCAGAGTCAGCTGCCATTGTGTGACACTCTCCTCTCCACTTCCTCTTCCATCTCTCCTTTTAAAAACTGAGTGGGCAAGGAGGAGCAAATGGGAGTGCAGTTGTTCACCTGCTCTACTTTTAAAAGAGGAAGGGGGGGGGAGTGCTGTGCAATAACACAGGATGCAACACCCATCTGCCACCTAGGGGAGGGGAGCCCACCCAGCTGGCAGCTGCCACTTGTCGTTTGGATGTGGTCATGGGGGGGGGGTAGGAGCAGTGTGGCATCAATGGTGGGCCTTCCCAAGTGCTGGGCCTTCAGCAACTTCCACTCTATGGTCCCAGCCCTACATGTTATGGACGTTTGCAGTCTGTTCTGAAATTCTCTCCCTCCCCCCTCCCGACATTATGCTAATTATCTCATGGAGCACTTCCAGTAACACTGAGTCCTCTTTGCCCCAAATCAGGCAAAAATTGTGAAAGTTATAGTCCCAAACCTTAAACTGCTAGGGTGCAGAAATCATTTTTAGGTGTGTAGCTTTAAATGTATCCGGGGGCGGGGGGGGGATGCAAGATAGTTTGCGAAGAACTCTTAGCTTAAGGTGAGTGAGGCCATCAGGTACCAAAACAGTCCACAGATGGCAGAATGAAAATCACTCTCCACACAAGGGCATCTGCCACTTGAAAACCAGTACTTCTGGTGTGAAGCCTGGAGTGGAGAGTGCATTAAGAAGCTACCTTCCCTGGATTCCTGTGGATGAGGTTTTCATGTGCCACTACCGTACTGACTGTGCCTGCTGTCATCCTCTGATGGTCACATGGCACAGACAGTGTGTTTTATATGCATATGTGCTCTGAGTGGGAGGCTGGCTTTGAATTGTAAGCAATCTGTTACTCCATACGTTCAGCAGCAACATGATTAATGGTTAATAATGAAAAATCATGCTCTGTGGTGTTTAGATATGCTATTCAATCAGGAAATGGAGAAGTTCCCTGCCTTTAATTTTACTAGCCAACCTATCATGAATTTCACATTCCAGATACTCTTCTATTTTAAATGTAGCAATCAAGCATAAAGGAAATGTGTGTGAAGGAATTTGCCAATTGTTCTGAATCAGGACTATACACCTCAGAGTTCGGCAACCTGCGTGCAATTAGTGCATAAAAGAGGCCACAACAGATGAATTGTTCATTTGAACGAATCGGTTGTATATACTTCCGTGGCATCCAGGGTCACCTTTCGGGAGTATAAGGGGGGCAGTTGTCCTCCTTTCTCATGTTCTAGGCCATGAGTGACCTCCTCCTTTGGAGCATCTGTATGTTTGCTTGTTGTGAGATATAAAAAGGTAGCCACAACAAGTGCTCTTGACATACATTGGAGTTGGGGAATACAAGGAATGAGGCCATGGCTCAGTGGCAGAGCAGCTACTTTGCATGCAGCATGTCCCAGGTTCAATCCCTGGCATCTCCAGGTAGGGCTGGGAGAGACTCCTGCCTGAAATTGTAGAAAGTTGCTGCCAGTCAGCATGGACAGTAGTGTGCTAGATGAAGTTCTGGTCTGACATGGTATAAGGTAGGGATTCTCAACGTTGGGTCCCCAGATGTTATTGGACTTAAACTCCCATAATCCCCAACTATAAAGGCCACTGGGATTATGGGAGCTGAAGTCCAATAACATCTGGAAACCCCACGCTGAGAATCCCTGGTATAAGGCATCTCCTTATATTCCTAAGTTTTTGCAATTTAATACTGAATTTTCAAGTGCAAGCCTGTGCAGTTTCTTGCGAACATTGTCCCAACTGAGATCTACATACCAAACATGGTGTTCTAAACATGCATATGTGCTCTGAGTGGGAGGCTGGCTTTGAATGGTAAGCAATCTGTTACTCTATGCGTTCAGCAGCAACATGATTAATGGCAGGAGCTGAATGTAACACGCTCAAATAGATCAACTCAAGGGAGGAACAGCGAGTAAAGGGAAGCTAGCAAATCTCTATACAAGTGAAAATCTGGAACCAAAGAAAAAAGAACAAAATCAAATCGTCGCAAGAGGTGCTGGAGAGGGGAGGGAGTCGCACACCCACACTCTTGTCATTGCCAAGCAACCTGAAAAGAAAACCTGCCCAAGTGAGAAGGTTTTTGTTCTAAATCTGAAGGGCTGCAGCACAGCAATCTGTTGCAAGATCGCTGCTTCCAGGAAAGACGATACACCCACATTGGAAATAACGGGTCGGAGTATTTTCTTTTTCCCTAAGGAAGCTGTTGTAAAAAAACATATTTGCCTCCCACTCCAGCAAAGACAGGCTATCCATAATGTGGTTTAATAATCAATGAAGTTTCTTAACAGAACAGTGCACCTTGGCAAGTGAAGCTTAGCTTAGAAAAATCCTAGATTGTGTTCATGCTCAGAAAAGCTGCCTTCCACTTCTCTTCTCTGCATGCTCACGGAAGCACCCATCGTCACACTTACTGCCTTCACTGCTTCAGAAGAAGGCTGTGTAAGTGTGAGCATTGCCGGAGGGGGCGAGAGAGGAGTGACAGATGTGGGGGCAGGGCAGGACTTCCGTTCTAGCTTGGGACAGTGTACTTCAATACACTGTCCTTTTCAATAACATCTGAATGAGGCTATCATGTTTTAGAGATTCAGCTATGAAATTAGACTGGATTAGATTAATCCAGTGTTTGCTTGTAGGAAGCACAAGAGTTAAATGAGGCAACACAGGATGTTTTGGTGCTGTCGAAGTTGCCAGATGAAGACGGTGCACTCTCCAAGTTGCGCTTGGAAATAGCTGGAGAAAAGTGGGGAAATGTCTGTACTAGATTCTCACTGCACTTAAATGCAAAACGTTTGTTAAACATACAATGGCAAATGCCCAGCTAGCATGGGTAACTAGGAAGAAAGCAACATATGGAGGAGCAGAGTCTTATTACATATTTGTATCTTGGTTTTTGTCCAAGGTCTTGATCAGGATTAAAACCTGACCATGGGTCAGAGTAATCTAGGAGGGCTGCTTCTGTTTTCCCCTCTGTTGCAAGGAACACTAGCCAAACACTTTCTTGTTACTAGCTTTATGCTCGTAAAAAAACCCAAGCTTTTAAAACTAGCTTTTAAGCTAGTAAAACTAGCCTGGAATAGGGCTTTCCCAGACACTGAATTACTGTCTCAAAGAACCACAAATCTTTGCTTACAGAAACACAGATACAGCAAAATATACCAGACAGGATGTTAACAGAGGTGACACAGATTCCTGGTCATTTGTTGACTTCATTTTGCCTTGCAGAAGCAAGGGAAAGGTAGAAAATGGGCCAAAGGATATACTTAAATCAGCCTTTCCAGCAAATAAACAGTCTGCTTGATGGGAGAAATGTTGCTACCTTCCCAGAAACCTTTACTAAATCTAGCTGTTACATTAGCATGTTACCTAGGACACCTCTCTCTGGCGTGAAATCCAGTTGCCCTTGTAGCCTGGGCTGTTCCCTGATGGCGATTTTACTTTGCTTCACCATGGGAAGGGCCGGTGTGCGGTCACATATCGGGCAGATTTAAGTTCAAGCCCTTGTGAGATATTGGGGAGCACTCCGTGCACCATTTGGGTTTTCCCCTGCATATTGGAGCTTAGTCCACATTGATCTTTGCACTAAAAAGTTCTGCTTTTTACAGCGCCTTTTGGGGATACTTTGATATAGCCAATATACGCTGATGTTTCTTCTGAGATGTATGCAGGGGCCATTTCGATAGAGCACCTTTTATTAAAGCCTAAATGCTTTCATTTTAAAAAATTGCTTGGTGAGCTTGCGGAACATCATTCTATGCATCCACATGGTGCATTTTGTTTTCCTCTTTAAATAAAATATATCTTCTTGTTCCCCCCTTTTGAAAAGCCCCCTGACTGTTTGACTCCCAGTGTACTTTAAGGTGAACGTAAGTAAGCATTTCTTAAAGTCGCACTTTTTGCTTTAAAAGAAACACACCACAAATTGCTTGTGGAACATCTTATGCTCCCACACTGTGTGGGGGCAGGTGCATACAATGTTAAAGCAAAGAGATGACTAAGCAATTTTTTTTTTAAAGAGCAAAATGCAAGGCTTTAAAAAGACAGGCTTCTTAGGTTCACCATAAAGTACCACTGGGAGTGTGTGTATGTATATATGTATGTTTTTATTTATTTACTACATTTTTATACTGCCTTTCTGCCTTGATGGAGCCACCCAAAGCAGTTTACAATATTAAAAGAAGCAAACTACAGAGGACTAATAAAGCATCTCAGGCTTTTGGTCTTTTCTGGAGCTGAGGACAAGAGCTCTCTGGCCTGGGTGCCTCCTTTCTTGCCTTCCTCTCAGGGCACACTGGTCTTTCTGGACTCCTGGAGGGGGTACACAGTGTACCACTCTCAGTGTGCCACTACTGGAGTGGAACACCCTATGTGGACTTGAATGGTGCATGGAATGGTTTTGGAAGGAACCGACAAGAACCCTATTAAAGCAGCCCTAAGTGAATGCCCCCCCCCCCGGTTTCTCTGGATTTCCTCTATTGAGCGTATATGCAGCGAATATATCACCTCATAACTCACTCTACTGTTAAGCCCGCCTGGAGAGCTGCTCAAGGCAGGGTAGCCCTCCTGTAAGGCAGGGTGAGGCGGGGACACCTCATGTGCAGGTGTGGGGAGAGGTGAAGTGCAGGGCTCCTGCTGCCGCAAGTGTTCATTGTGCCACTCTTCCTGGCCCACTGAGGCCCACGGTTCACTCCCCCCCTTCTTGCCCCACTGTGGTACCTCTCTTCTTTTACCTCCTTCCACTTGAGCGACAAATGCCCCTGCCACTACTGGCTGGGTCGGTGGCATAGGCAGTCAGAGTGCTTGCATGTCCTTGCCACCACCTCAGCAGCATGGCCTGAGAAGGCTGAGCACCCACCTACAGATGGAGGGTGTCAGACTGTCCATGTCTCAGGCAGTAAATTGTTTTTGGGGCACCCTGGCTCAATGACATGTTACCAGGTGTTGAATCAGTTGGGTGTAAACCTAGGTGATCAAGCTGCGGAGCCCTCTTTTCTTTTTCTGTGACCACTTGCACTAACGGAAATGTCATGACCCACCAGCAATAATGGATTGAAAGCATGCTGCTGGTTGCCATTCAGTTAAAGAGAGACACCCCCCCCACCTTTCATTTGTGGCATATCCAAGACTGTAAAAGGTTAAACATGGCTGAACCCAGCCCTCAAATCGTTGCTTAGTAGCATATAGTGAAGCTCCACATGTAATCGGTAAAGTGCGGGTCTTGTTTTCCAGATGAGTTGGCCCCTGAGAAGCTTTTCCAGAGAGGTACTTCAATCTAGTAGAAACTAACTAAAGTATATACTCCACTGTCTTCTTCCTTGAGAATCATCTGATAATAAGTATGTCCAATGCACTGGGAGGCTTCTGTTTCTAACAGGGTGTGATACATCAGAGCATTCCACCACGTGGTTTCCTACGGATGTATTCATACGCCCTCTGTTTGCAGAATCTATTAAGCACTGGAAAGCTGTACAGCATTCCCATCAGCTTGTAGTTTTGGGGTTCATTCCAAGTTAGCAGGAATGGGCCAGATCCTGTTCAGTCACTGTGAGAACAGTGACCTGCTACTCCAGCATTGACATGAATGTCACTCCAGTGTCTAGTCTGCGGATGTAGCTTGAAATTCATTGTCCTGGACTTGATTGGACTGTCTGCAAAAGCCCTCTTAAAAACTTATGAAGGCATCACAGAATTAATCTTAGCCACGTCAAACCCTTATTTTCCTTCTACAATAGAAGGATGCGTCCAAAGCTAAGCTAGGAGAAAAACTAATGCTGTAATGTGTGCGTTTTTGACATTAGAAATGTTCTTGTGATTAATATCCCTTCGTGTCTTCCTTTATGCAAAATACCTCTTTTTAAAAAGGTAATGTATTCATTTATGAGGGGAATGAAATGAAATTACAAGAGATGTATTGTGTAGCTAACAGCATGTTATCAGTAGGTATTCAGAGCACCAAATGCATTAGAAGTAACACATTAAGTATGAGTGCTCTGGGGCTAGAGGAAGTCTAGCTTGTCAAGGAGCCAAAGCCAAAGAGTATGAGGATTTGAAGTGTGACTTGCATTCAGAGTGCCTGCCTGCCTCTGCCTCTGCCTCTGTACATATATGGTCCATATTTGAGTAGGTCCATTGCAGCAGCTGTGTCATTCATCATCTAAATCTTAATGGCACACACCTAGGTATTTGTAGCCCTGACATATCTCAGAAGTTCCATTTGTGAGTTTAGCTCAGCTAATTTGAAGTCAGAGATCTGAACTTTCTTCTATATTTTTGCCTTGCTCCTGATTGATGAACAGTATTATATGGTTCTTGTTGGAATGTCTATACTAGCAAAAGGCACAGTGGGAAATCAATGTTTGGAACTGTCTACTCATTCTAGGTGGGCTGTGGGCTGGTTCAGAAGCTGGAAACTCCTCCACACCAATCTTGCTGTGGACATGGAAGCATGGACAGGCCTGACCCAAGTGCTCCCATGCGCCAGTCACCCCTCAGCAATTTCTCTACCTCACTCCACCTGCACAGGCATGAAGCATGCCAAATGCTGATCCCCCCACCACCCATATCCTCCTTACCCACAGTGATTTCCCCTCCTCCACATATGGGAGCTTCCCTCTTACCCGACACTGCTGGCAATGATAGCACTGCTGTTTCTCCTCTTTCCCCCTCATCTGGCTCCCTACCTTTTGAAAAGGCAAGGGAGTGGAAGGAAATATGGAATAGAGTAGAATGGTGTACTAACCCACCTCTCTACTCCTCCACATTGCCTTCTACTCCACCCCCTGCCCTCTGCTTTTTGCAGGGAGCAGGATGTGAGAGGAACAAGGAAGAATGGTCATGGCAAAAGCAGCGCCACAAGGTAAAGCAGAGGCAGCTTGGTGTGGTGAGGTGGTGAGAGGCACTGGGCACGCCACCACTGCTGCCTCTGCCAATCTGCCACCTGAGGAAGCTGCCTTGCCACACTCCTTTGGAGGAAGTAAAGTCTGGCCTGCAACAACCATGTTGACACACTGCATGTCCAGGTGAATATGTAGGAGCCCGTTTCTCACTCACTCCAATCATGTGAACTGCTGCCAGGAAGCCTCACTGGTCAGTATGGTTGCCCCAAGTCTGATGTTTCTTCCTTCAGGTCATGTGCTGCTCAGCATGAAGTAAGTCACAGTTCTGAACTGGATCCACTACTTGCTTGTCTGGGGTCTGCTGTTGTACCCTTTATCTCTGATTCTGTGAGTGACCTCTTTTACCGACTTTGCTTTGACCCAAATCTGGTATCCTGTTGTCAGCCAAACAGCTGGTATATTCTCACATTTACATTCACTGTAAATTTTTAGTGAATCATCACCTCCTATTTCTTGTGAAGTTTGGTACAAAAGCAACTGAAGACGATACTTCATCTTCTCCCTCCTCTGTAACATCAGATATCTCACTCTGACTGCATTCTTTTTCAAAGCTCACAGTTACTCATAACTGAACCGCTGGAACCTGGCCATTGGCATGGAGTTGCTTTAAGTGCCTTCCAAACATTTGTTCACACACTTCTAAGTCTTTCACTGTTCCTTCACTGTTCTCTTGGCTCAGTGCTTTGTGGCTCATGTTACCAGTTTTAATTCTGGCCAAGATTATGAAAACTGTTCAAATACTGAAGCATAATTGATATACACACAGTGGACTGGTGCACATGGTGATGGGAAGCAAATAATCACCGTGTTTTTATATCTGGCTAGTCGTTTGTGTATGTTTCGGTGTGTTGTGATGGGCTACTGGGGTAAATGCAGGCAGTGAAAGAAGACACACGGATTTCAGAGAATCAGCCAGTCTCATTCCTTCTGTCTACATTCCCAATAGTAAGAAAAGTATATCGCAATACTGCTGCTGATCAGTTCAGTACTTTGAGGATCTCCCATAATCAGCAATCGTCTAAAGGTAAACCCTCTTACAGAAATGGTTTCCTTCCTTATATTCCAAACGAATAAAGTTGTATTCTTATTTTCCATTAACACTGGTCACATAATAGCACTTAGCAATAGCACTTACATTTATATACCGCTCTATAGCCAAAGCTCTCTAAGCAGTTTACAGTGATTTAGCATATTGCCCCCAACATTCTGGGTACTCATTTTACCAACCTCAGAAGGATGGAAGGCTGAGTCAACCATAAGTCAAAAAGGTCCCTCTCCCAAGGAGCCTACATTTTAAATTGGCACAGAGCAGGCAAATAATAGCAGAAGGGGATGGAAGGGCAAGGCAAGGGTAAAGAAACAAACAATGAGAAGCAAAGAAAGACAAAGTAATGAGAGACAGTAAGGCTATTCTCATGACCATCCAAAACTGGGAGAGGAGAGGAGACCTGGTCTTGTGGTAGCAAGCATGACTTGTCCCCATAGCTAAGCAGGGTCTGCCCTGGTTGCATATGAATGGGAGACTTGATGTGTGAGTACTGCAAGATATCCCCTTCAGGGGATGAAGCCGCTCTGGGAAGAGCAGAAGGTTTCAAGTTCCCTCCCTGGCTTCTCCAAGATAGGGCTGAGAGAGATTCCTGCCTGCAACCTTGGAGAAGCCACTGCCAGTCTGTGAAGACAATACTGAGCTAGATAGACCAATGGTCTGACTCAGTATATGGCAGTTTCCTATGTTTCCTAACTGGGGATCTTTTTGGTGATTCATGTTCATTCACAAAATGGCTTCTGCGCCTGCACAGTAACCCCTGCAGAAGAATTCCATTTGGCTCCTCTGAATCTATTTGGCTCCACTGAATCGTGTGCAAGGTGTAACTGTTATTTTTGGAGGGAGAGCTCCTTCTCCTCATTTCCTGATCAGTCACTGCAAAGTGCGAAGAACGTGGATGGATGAAGACAGAGTAACCATTATTACCATGGAGGTATCTTAGTAGCGGGAAAGGCCAGGCAGGTGTTGTGAGTGAACATGGATCACCAAAAAGATCACTTGTTACAGGTAAGCAACTTGTTTATCTTTAGATGATCCATGTTCCCTAACAAAATGGGTGATTAGCGAGCTCACTTGAATGGGGGTGGTGGTGCTAGGATGTAGTTACAGCACTTTTAAAAGAACTGCTTGACTGAAGTTGGCCTCTGCCGCTGAGCAGATGTCCACAGCATAATGCTTTACAAAAGGAAAGTCTGAAGACCATTTAGGTGCTTTGCAAATGTCTACCATGCTTATGCCCACATATGAGCTGCTGAAGTGGCCATAGTTCTAGTAGAGTGTGCCTTGACTCTAGGAGGCAGCTTGGCACCTTCCTATGTTCCTATGTAACTGGGCTAAAGGGGCCAGGAGGCCCCTGAATCCTGCCGCCCCAACCAGCTCTGTGACAGAGCTGGTAATCATCTGAGCAGCCATTCTGGCTGCCCAGAGAGGGCTCCCTGATCGTTTGTGGGGAGAGCGGGTCAAACCCCTTTTTGGCTCCACATACCGCTCGTGTGTAGAGCCTCAGTGTGAGCAAAGAAATACGTGCAGTGGTGTGCTTTAGGGATGTGCACAAACCGGTTCAAACCCCTGTTGGCTCAAAGGTTCAACGGCGGGTGGTGGTGGTTGGCTTTAAGGGTGGGGGTGGGTGTACTCCCCTCTCCCCCGCTACATTACCCCCGCTGCATTACCCCCGCCAGCGTCTGAGTTCTTAAGAGCCCATCTGGGCGGCAGCGTACCTCCCTGCCACCCCATGCCGTCATTTACCAGATGTACCCAGAAGTAGAAACGGCGACTGTGTGTGTTGCTTGCACACGCACACACATCAAGTGTGTGCACGCGACATGTGTGACATGCATGCATGAGCGAGTGACATGCACAGTTGCCATTCATACTTCCTGGTACATCTGGTAAACAGCGGCACGGGGCGGTACGCTGGTGCCCTGACAGGCTCTTAAGGACTCATGCACTGGTGGCTGAAGTGCGGTGGGGGGGGGTAAGTGCACCCACCCACCCCTTAAAGCCATCCCCCCCCCCGTCGAACCAGCCCCTCCAGTTCCATTCACATCCCTAGTGTGCTTTATTATGAAGCAAACTGTCTGTGTGAATATAGAATAGGCTTTGGGGTTTAGTATCTGGAAAATATATTTTTCCCATCTTTAAGAAAATGTTCATGCAAATTAGCAGATTTTTTTTTTTTAATGTCAAGTTATCTTCATGCTTACTTTACTACTTCTTCTTCTGGTAGGATGGGAATATGTTTGACATATCATGAATTTCCATTTCCACAGATGCTAATAAGAAAAGTTCTAATTTATGCCAGCACAGCAAGCTGTCCTAAATAAAAAGTTGGCCTGAATCTAAAATTCATGTGTGTCGCTAATGGGCAACTGAATATTGTGTTCTTGGATGTACTGTCAGGTCAATGCAGAAAGCCTACTTATTATTTAACTCTCACTCCCCTATAATTGTATGTTTAGGTTTAGGCTCCAACGCATGGACAATTGAAAAATTAACCAAAATCTCTATTGCTATATGCTTTATGAATACCACAGCACATCTGGAAGAAAGGGAGCCAGCATGGTTTAGTGGTTAGAGTGCTGGACTAGGACCAGGGAGACCCAAGTTCAAATCCCCATTCAGCCATGAAACTAGCTGGGTGACTCTGGGCCAGTCACTTTTCTCTCAGCCTAACCTACTTCACAGGGTTGTTGTGAAAGAGAAACTCAAGTATGTAGTACACTGCTCTGGGCTCCTTGGAGGAAGAGCGGGATATAAATATAATAATAATATAATTATTATTATAATAATAACAACAACAACAACTGTAACCAGCGGTCAGTCACAGAAAACACATCCTGCAGTCACCTAGCAGCCCCCGCCCCGGGCACTCGATAATACTAGAGACAGGAAACACTTTGCTACTGATTGGCTTAACCCTCACTAGAAACTCTGGTCATCCACTCTTTTTAGCCTACTTTCTTAAGGAAAGTAAGCTTATGAGATCACCCGGCTCTATGTCCATCTGTATGTTCCTATCAATTTCACAATGCCTGGCCTGATTTGGACCAAATTTGGTACAGTTGTAGTGACACAGGGACACCTGAATGACGTAGTTTGTGATGATGTCATCAGAGGGGTAACCGGGGGGGCAGGCAGGGCACGTGCCCTAGGCGCCAGTTGCAGAGGGGTGCCAAGTGCCCACCATGCCCCGCCCCACCCCAACCACCTCAGTTGATTAAAAAAAATTTTTTTTTAAATCGCGCCCCCCCCCGCCTTCTCTGAGTCCGGGACGGGGCACACGCCCCCCAGGAGCCTCCATAAGCACTTACTTTAGCATTAATTTCAGGGAGTGTTTGCTGCCGTAAGGCGTCTATTCCTCTTTCTCTCCCTCCCAGAGAGGAAGAGAAAGAGAAAATACACACTTTCAGGCAGCAAGCCTGCCCTGAAATGAGACTGAAGAGCTGGCTCCAGCAATTTCTACCTTGAGGCCACACCCCCTTTGCATGTGATATCATCATGTGACATATCACATGTAAAGGGTGTGTGGCCTAGAGCTCTAAAGAGTCCTGATCCGTTCTGTGTATAGAAGCTATTTCTATGGCTTTGTTTGAAGATCCTTTGGTGACTTTCAGGTCAGTGTAACTCAAACTTATGCATGTTTCCCTGAGAATAAATAGCACTGACTACAATATAATTTACTCTGAAGTATGTATGGGATATCTGGTCTTGTATTTCTTGTCCTTTGTGTTATGTAGAATGAGATTCCTTAATATGCACAATATGGAAGCTAAAAACAATTTTCTGATCTATGGGCACAATGTTTGCAGAAGAATCTAGTTCTTAGGTAGTTGGGAGGTCCTAGTGCAAATTTGCCATGAGTGATTTCTTTGATTTTGAAAGAGTTTTCTTATTAAGATGAAGAATTCTGCAAAATATATTTTCTACTTTGAACTGTAGATTCATCTGGGTCAATTTTCACTCTGGCAATATTATATGTTCCTATTTTTCACTTGAGTTTTTCTATGTATTAGTATTAACAAAATTTTGTATTAGTATTACTAATGTTTAATGTATTAGTAATACTAATGTATTAGTAATACTAATGTATTAGTAATAACAAAAATTTTGTATGTTTGATAAACCATAGAAGAGAGTCATTATCCAGAAAACTCATCACATATGTTTTATATGTATGTATATGATAGTTTTCATGGTTATTTTAATTTGATCTTTTAATATGTTTTTATAGCTGTAAACTGCCTAGAGACTTTGGTAGTGGGTGGTATAAAAATATGTTAAATAAATAAAAAAAATGTATGGTTACTATTTGTATTTGGAGTCACTTGAACCATTAATGGCACAGTGGGGAAGCAACTAGAGAGCAGGAGGCTGTTGGTTTGACTCCCCACTGGTGTGTTTCCCAGGATATGGGAAACTCTTATATCGGGCAGCAGCGATATAGAAAGGTGCTGAAACACTGCACAGGAGATGGCAATGGTGAATCCCACCTGTGTATTCTACCAAAGACAACCACGTGGCTCTGTGGTTGCCAGGAGTCAACAACACCGACTCAATGGCACAAACTTAACCTTTATGTTACAATACGTTTGCATCCTGGTTTTTGGTTGAGGTTCCAGTTTGTTGTTTACTTCTGGTCTTTTTGGGGACTCCAAAAAGTTTCTATTAGCTTCTATTCTTGGAGATATTTTGGACTCCCGATTTGAGGGCAACTGTGTGAAAACAGCTCTTCAATCCAAGGTGTGTTCTTTAAGTTATTTGGTGAATGGATCATGTTGGCTCACTGTAGCTAGTTGATTCTAGTTAGGAGGATAGGTGTGAGCGGGCTGGGAATGTCTTATGTAAGGAACAGCTCCTTTTGTGAGGATCTAAGATCTCATGTGTGATCATAAAACTGCTCAGGATTACCCAGTTAAATTTCAGGCCTTACCTATGCAAAATGGAAATTGCATTAAATTCTATTTAACTTGGTTCTAAGTCAGATTCATTATAAGGAAGGTGTTGTGGCACATAACCATTTGATATTCATGCAGTAATGAAGAGTGAAAATAATTGGCTGTATAAGTAGCGTTTGTCAGGTGCACAACTGACTTGTCCTAAGTCATGAGAATGCAGACTAAGCAGTCCCCTGGCCTGAGATTTTCCAGCATGTGATGGCTACTAGTGAGGGATCATTTTAGATTTAAAGACAGCACCTGTTATGTATTTTTCTGTTCTTTTCATTCTCTTCAACATTTATTCTCAACCCAAGGGAATTAGGCAAAGACCAAACAAAGCCCATAGTAGAAATGTGTTTATTATTAATAAAATTGCCATCTCTGGCAATTTTTAAAAAAAACAGCTGAAAACCCATCTTCTCACCCAAGCTTTCGCAGCTTTTAAAAATTGTCTGTCTTTAATATACAGATACAGCCTTCTTCAGAAAGCAGGAATCACACCTATCAGCTATTCAGAGAGGTACTGGAGACTGGATGTAGTCCTTACACTCACTGATCAGCGTGTTCATTGCATTCCAAATCCAGCATTGTGTATTAGCAACCCTCCTGCTGCCCCCGCCCCCCAGCTGCTATCTGCCTTGATAGTAGTTAGAGTGCTGGACTAGGACCAGGGAGACCCGAGTTCAAATCCTCATCCAGCCATGAGACTTGCTGGGTGACTGTGGGCCAGTCACTTCTCTCTTAGCCTAACCTACTTCACAGGGTTGTTGTGAGGAGAAACTTCAGTATGTACACTGTTCTGGGCTCCTTGGAGGAAGAACGGGATATAAAAAATGTGAATGTTACTGATTGCTGGCAGATAGCAGCTGGGGGGTGGGGGCGGCAGGAGGGTTGCTAATACACAATGCTGGATAGGTGTGATTCCTGCTTTCTGAAGAAGGCTGTATCTGTGCTGCTTCAGCAATTTGCATCGGTGAAAGCAAGTAAGGTGTAGTTATAATTTTCAGGTAGTGCCATAATTTTTTAATTAAAAGATTAATAAGCTTGACTTTTCCTTTTTGAGCTGATATTATGGTGAAGTTATCTGAAAGATGGGTGCCAGATATTGGGGGGGGGGGCAATTTCAGTGCTTGCCCTAGGCGCTGTTTTCCCTAGATACGCCTCTGGATGTCATCCACCTGGTTCAAGATGGCATGTGACTGTCTGAGCTGCAAGTGGGCTAACTTGTGAACTTCCTATTGATCTGCACCATATTTGGTACAGTTGTAGGGACACATCACTCAACAGCATAGTTAGTGATGATGTCCTCCACCCCAATTCAAGATGGCATCCATGTGAATGTTTGAGGTGGAGGTGGGCTAACTTGTGAAGATGGTAATTATCAATTAAAACTGTAGTGAAAGGAAAGTAGACAGATTAGTACTTACCAGAACTACTTGTTTCTCATACAGTCTATGGCCTGTGACTTGGTAAGTCTGTACTGAAAAATGTCTATACTGTGTGTGGGAAAAGGATACGTATAGGTGGGACAACAGTGCTATCACAGCAGCAGGCCGATGCCCAACCAATGTGCATTGGTTTCCAAACCTGAAAGACCCTATGCGTAGGCACCCCTCCACATATTCAGGAACCCGGCCAGGCCATAGCCCTCTAAACAAAAAGGGCTATGCTTGGCACCTTTCATATTGACATTGGCTTCATTATACTGCCTATATTAGGGTGAAGCAGCATCAGAGATGGTGATGGCTAGTAGCCTAGGCTCGATTACTAGCCTAGATGGCCGCAAAAGATGGTTAAACAAATTCATGGAGTGTATCAGTGAGTTCTAGTCATGATGATTTTACCTGGGTCTATTAAAGCCTGTTGAACAATGAAGTGCTTATATAACAAACAAAGTTGCACTAGTGCAAGAAGATTGCATCATTGTGCTAAAAAAAATGGGGATCTGCAGAATTGCACTGTTCTGCCACAGTGCTCTTACACAAGAGTTCCTTTTAAAACAGATGAGGTGTACCACGGTTGCGCAACAGCCTAGAATGCAATCTCCACACTTAGTGCAAGTACATAGTGAAACAGCTTTGTGCTAGCACAATGTCCTTCCACAAGCACTTCATTAGTCAGGCTGGCAGCCACTGAGGCTTAAACCATCAGACTGAATCCCAGCTTTGTTTGAATTACAATCAGTACATTCAACAGCAGCAGAAGCAGACTAAATTTACTAAATTCTGAATAATTTTTCCCCCTTTTTGGAAGACCTTTCCTCCATATTAAAAGCTAGGCTGCTTAATTGTTGTTGTTGTCTTTTTAATGGCACAATTTTTCAATATGAGGGAATAATACATTTGGCTTTTGAAGAAAATCCAATTTTTAGAGAGATTTTGTTCCCTTTACTGGAATGTTCAACTTTGAATTGAGCATATAACATTCACTGTGTAGACTTATCTCTTAAGAACGCTGGTGTACAAATCCAAATACATCATTGCGAGCGTAAGCTATGAAGTTCTGCTTTAAATGGCTTTTCACATTAAAAGCATATTGATCTATAAGCTAGCCTATTCCATTCCTTATGATTTCATGAACTTCTGATGGGAGTTGGAAATGATGAGAACAGGTGCTAATAAGATCCACAAACCCTTCATAAACAAGAGTATCTGTCAGGGAGTTTGTTGTATTCCTCCAGTATCTTTTATGTTTTGTTGTTTAGAGGTTTGCCCCAGTGGTATCCTGTAAAGAATGTGGGAGGAGAAAATGGAGTTGTTTCTGAATAAACTACAGTATTTTAGTTAAATCTATTTAAGATTACTTTGTTTTTGTGAAGAAAGCAGCTACTGTATAAAGGAGGTTCAACCGGTTGTTGTTACTTGCTATGCATTAACGAACAATATTGTGTATATTAGCAAGAGTTGTTTTTTGAGACCCCAGTAGTCAAAATGTTTTGGCATTTAGCCAGAGGTTGAGCAAAAGCCAGTGTGAAAGTGACATTGACAGTGTGTAGTGTGCCAGTGACAGATTTGCTGTGCCTGTGTCTGAAGAATGTCATCACTCAGATAATTTAATGCAGTGAAGGCAAACTTCTGTTTTAACTGAAGCCCGGTCTTTAAGCTGTTTCTGAAGAAAGACAAGGAAGCCTGCATCACATTAACTGAAGCTGTTCTTGAATTATGGATTCATAATCTAAGAACAAAACAAGATTCTCACAACGGCTGTGATCACTGGAATACCATCATCCAACACTCAGACCAAAAGTGACCTTTGTACACTAGTTTGTGTACATTATAACCATAACTTAACTTTCAGTTAACCGAATCTGTTTTGATTTGTATTAGCTCCCTCTGCAGAGCTCTGTGCTAAACGTCTTCCAAACAACACTCAGAACTTAAATGTATCCAGAATTTTTGGATATACTCCAAACCTTTCATATAAACACAGTTGCATCTCTGTGTGTGGCATTTGTGTTAAAGCTGAACTAATTATGCAAACAGATTAATCCTATTAATCTGTGATGCATGCATGGTTCTTGTGTACCTGGCAAAGAAGACAGTTCTGCCTGATTCTAGGTTTGCTCTTGGGAGCAGTGACATTCAGCCACACAATTCATGGACACCCACAGGAATTTTTCTGGGGCAGAAGCAAAGTATATAGATGCAAATATATCTGAAGTATGTAACTTGGAGGTATAAATGTTATACATGATAGACTTCTGAGTCTGGGGGTATGTGCAACAACCCACCATTGTCCCCGACCCTCTTCAAGCATCCATGGAACCAATGTGTAAGTCAAATATATGTTTATGCCTCAGGATGTGCCAGTATGCACACTGAAATGTGGATTGTGAGCACACTGTAGTGTTTTCCTCCCCCCAACCATCCCAATCTCTTCTTCTTTGCCAGGTAAATTATGTCTCCAGACTTCTAGATTCTGTTCAGCCTGATACAGAACTGTGCTGATCTCTTCAACTTTAGTGTGAGAAGAGACCAAAGGATGCTGTTGGGCACAGATGGAGGAGAGTAAACTCCCTTTTCATCTTCATGATTGCAGAAGATTCCTTATGAGGCAGCACACTGCTAAGTCAGGATATGGACAAATCCTGAAACTGCTTTTAATTTTTTTTAAAAAAATTGGGATGTTTAGCAGCAGCCTGCAGCTATTGTAGTGGTGCTTTCAAAAAAGCAGTCTTTGGGAATAAATGCAGGTGATTTGAGGCCTATAAGTAGACTGCACTTGTGCTGGATGTAGACAGTTTTTTCTAAGCAGGTATTTACTATATCTGAAATGTGAATGGCACCCTGCTGTCAGCGTAGGGACTGCCGTGTCACAACACAGGAAGTGTAGAAGCACACTTCAGAAATCTGCCGTGACCCCATTGCAGGGTATAATCTGGAAGGCACCCAGTGAGGTCATTCCACAGCCTCAGGGCTATGTTAGCAAACACTTAGGTTCTTATTTTGCATTCCAGGGGACATAACTCTGGGGCTGACCATCAGAAGGCAGATAGCAGGCAGCTTAGGTTGGGAGAGGTGGTTCCTAAGGATGTAGGAAAGGACTCTTAAATAAGTACCAGTACCTTGAATTGGACTCTAAAGCTAACAGGCAGTCAATGCAATTGCCTTAGGGCAGTTTGAAAGTGTTCTTGTCTCCCTCTATCTAGTTACAGGTAACTGGTTCTGTACTGTCTGTAGTTTCTGAGAGAAGCCATAGCTGAGGAGTCTGGTTCTGGCATGGTAGGTGTGCAACAGAGGGCCAGAAGCAGAAGGCACAGTTGTAGCTGGGCTGGAGTAGGTACTAAACTAGACAAATGAAGAAATCACCTGCATGAGACATAGGAAACAAAAGGCACCAGATCAGACTCAGATGAAAACAGAGGACCGGAAGCATGAGATGTACTTGAGGATGGGCTAGGAGGAAGTACCAGAGTGGGAAGACAAGGCAAGGCTGTATCATGGCTACTCTGTACAAGCTGCTCAGAGTGGAGCTGGCTCAAAGGCAAGGGTTTTTATTTTTAAATTTTAATTTTTCTAATTGTTAAATTTATATACCGCCTTTCATTAAAACAATCCCAAGGTGGTTCACATAAAAATTAAACACAAGGCTATTAAAATGACACAGTTAAAATATTAAGATAAAATATAAAAACAAATCTGACTAAAAAGATTTAAAATACAGGCATAAGAAGTGTACAAAATACAAAGAAGCTTGTATATGGCTTGTAGAAGGTTGTAGAAGGCCCAGATGTGCCCCAATTGGATTATGGAGTTCGTTGACCATATTCAGGCCAGTAGTCAGTTGACAGACCAGAACTGCTACATAAGGGGCATGATTGTTGTTTGTTGTGTTTTTGTGTGTAAGCCACCCACCCCAAGCAACAGTATGCTGGAAAAGTAGCTTATAAATATCTTAACTAATAAATAAGATGTTGATTTACAGAGCCTCATTTCCCAGGTTCCTGAGAGGCCAAAGTGCTGGTGGCACAAGAGGTAAGGTGCCAGAGACTGACTGGCTGCTGGAAGCCCTAGTTTGAGACCATCACTACCCTGGTGCCTTAGTTATCTTCAAGCCGCACAGGTGGGTTTCTGCAGAGAGAGCAACACATGCTTCTGCAGCGGGGGGGGGGCGGGGAGTGCAAGCAGCAGTGCCGGCAGCCACCGCTGGGCCGGTAAGAACCGTAATCTACTTTTCTCGCCACCTTCACCCCTGGCCACCCTTTAGAACACCTTTCAAAGATTCCCCCACCCCCCTTGCTTGTGAAAGGGGGAATCCTCACTAGATTCCCCTTGTGAATTCCGACAGCCAAATCGGTTCACATGAACAGATTGGATGGTCTGGGACAAGCAGTTTGGTTTGAATTTAAACTGAACCACATATTTCATCACACCCCTAAGTCCAAAGGCAGCCCTACATAGAGAACATTGCAGTAGTCAAATCTGTAGGTTACCAGAATACACACTACTGTTCTGAGGTCATTTGTCTCAAGAAATTGATGCAGCTGGTGTATCAGCCAAAGCTGATAGAAAGCACTTCTGGCCACTGCCTCTGAGACACCAGAGGGATGATTAAATTTAGAAGCACACCCAGACTACATACCTGTTCCTTCTGGGGGAGTATAACCTTGTCAAGGACAGGCAGATCAAAGTTGTCTCCTGAGTTCTGACCCCCGCAAAATAATACCTCCATCTTATTTGGATTCAGTCTCAGTCCTTTATCCCTCATCCTGCCCATTACCGCCTCTAGGTAGGCATTTAGAGAGGTTATGCCTTTTTCTGATGAAAACACAGTGAAATAGATTTAGTGTCATCAGCATACTGATAACAGCCTGCGCCAAATCATCTGATGATCTCTCCCAGTGGTTTCAATAGATGTTAAAAGGCATTGGAGACCGTATGGAGCCTTGTAGGGCTCCATAGAAGCTCTTGTTTTGAAGAGCAACAGTCTCCATGTGATACCAACTAGAATCTGCCCAAGAAGTAGGAGCAGAACCACTGCAAAGCAAAGCCTCCCACTCTCCACTCCCTCAGACAGTACAAAATGATACCATGGTCAATCTATTGAAAGGTGCTGAGACATTTAGAAGGACCAATAGCCATACTCCCTCTCTCAATTCTCAGTTGGAGATCATCCATTAGGCCCACCATCCATTAGGCAGTCTCTACTCCATAGCTCCAGTTTGAAAATAATCTAAATATCTATTTCATCCAAAACTGTCTGGAACTGAGAGACGAGCACCCTCTCAATTATCTTGCCCAACCATGGGAAGTTGGAGATGTGCCTATAATTACTTAACTCTGAGGGGTCCAATGCAGGCTTCTTCAGAAGAGGTCTAAATAACTGCCTCCTTAAGACATGAAGACATCCTGCCCTCCCTCAGAGACACATTTATTATATCTACTAGGCTACCTCCAATAACCTTTCTACCAGAGAATATAAACCATCTCAGACAAGGGTTGAGAGAACACGTGGTAAGCCACATGGCTCCAAGCAGCTTGTCCACATCCTCAGGAGTCACAGACTGAAATGGATTCAATCTCACTGTATAAGAGAAATTTTTGAATACCTCCACAATAGGCTCTGAGGTAATTGTGGTGTCCAGGTTGGCCCGAATACAAGAGGTCTTTCCCACAAAATATCCATTTAAATTGTCACAATGGGTAACTGATGGTTCCAAATTCAGATTAAGAGAAGGAAGGCCATGTAATAACCCTCTCATAACCCTGGACAACTCCAATGGGCGTGAGTTTACAGATGCAGTAATTACATTTACTGCCCTGATGAGTTCACTATCCCAGTTCTCCACCAGGGCATCAGCAGAATCACTGGAAGAGCCAATACTAAATCCTTGCAAGGCTTCTTGGAATCCTATTGGATCCAATAACTTTCACGGGTGGACCATCCTAATAGGCCCTCACCTCTGCAGAGGTGGATTTGTTTGTAAATCTAACCTTAACCAGATGCTGGCCCTTCCATGACAATGGGGAAATCACAGAAGTCCTCACTTACAAAATACCACCCTGATTGGAGTAAAAGAGCAAATTTAGTGTGTTACCAGCAATGTACATCGGTCCCAAGACCACTTGGATAGGCCCATAGTTGTCATAGCCACTATGAATTCCTGAGCCACCCCAGACAAATTGGTCCTAAAGTCAACACTGAAGTCCCCCCACAAGTGTTCCTTCTAACAGGGATTCCCAGATGTTGTTGACTACAACTCTCATAACCCCCAAGCAACATCTGGGAATCCCTGTAAGAGGGAACACTGCCCCCCATTATCAGCCTGGGATACTCCAATGCCAACTCTGCAACCAAGTCCATCAGCTCAGTTTGTGGGACAGCAGGGTAAATGGGACGCCAACCGAAGTTCCAATCTATCCCTGATCCCCAAACTTAGTCACATTCTCTGACAGGGATCCTGGTGAGGGAGACATTATTCTTATAGACCAGAGATTCTCAACGTTGGGTCTCCAGATGTTATTGGAGTTCAGCTTCCATAATCCCCAGGCCCAGTGGCCTTTGGCTGGGGATTATGGGAGTTGAAGTCCAATAACATCTGGGGACCCAGCATTGAGAATCCCTGTTATAGACCACAGCTACTCTACCCCACCCCCACTCATGTCTTCTCACCTGCTCCTCAGTGTACCTGGAAGAAGAAGCTGGGACCAAACCAAGCCAAGTCTCTAATACACATCAGACCTGCTCTTTCATCCATAATTAAATAATGGATGATTTCCAATTTGTTTTGTATTGACCTGGCATCACAGAGGAGCAAGGCGAGGTTCTGTGGATTGTTGTTGGCACTGCTTCCCAAGGTCAGTGAGCTGGCAGGACAGCCAGAAGGGGAAACAGCTGTCAAGTTTCTGATTTTCCTTCTCCTGTAACAGCCTGCTGACCTGCCAATGCAACTTTGTCTATTCCCCACCACCACTGGAATAGCCATCCCATGATTAGTGAGCACCCCACCCCCGTCTCCTTATCGCCAGACAAGCCTAGACACATTGTTGACTATACTCACCCAAGACTAAAGTAGAGAAGCTCTCTCAATAACAACTCCACCCATGAAATAGCATAATCTAGGCATGAAATAGCATAATCTGCCCCAGGCCTTAGCCCCATCACTGAAGGCCCTCACCAAATGCCGATTGCCTGCTGGCAGCTGCACCACCACCTGCACCCAAGGCCTGTGCTGTTGGTTCTCCTGGGTGTTGATAGCGGTGGAGAGAAACTGGCTGCTTGCCAGCCCCTCCTGGCAGACACTCAGTCCAGCTGTAGACAATCAACAGCTAATTAGCTGAAAGATGTTACTCAGAACCTCACAGGAGCACGAAAAGCCAACAAACCTCAGCATCTGGTCTCTAGCTCAATGGTTCCTGATCTGGTGGCCTCCAGATGTTGAACTACAACTCCTATCAGCCCTAGCAGGGGTGTAGCTATAATTGAGCAAATGGGTTCAAAGAGCCCGGGGCCCCCAGCTCCACCCCTCCATATTTTCTTCATTATCTCCCTCACTCCGAGGGGCTGCCATGTAGAGGGGTGAACCCCTGAGCCCCAGCTATAATTTATTGTGGCTGGGGATGATGGGAGTTGTAGTTCATTAACATCTGGAGGACCACAGGTTGGGAACCACTTCTCTAGCTCAGGGATCCTCAATGCTGGGCCCCCAGATGTTCTTGGACTTCAACTCCCATAATCCCCAGGCCCCCTTTGGCTGGGGAATATGGGAGTTGAAGTCCAAGAACATCTGGGGGTCCAATGCTGAGGATCCCTGCTCTAGCTGGCAGATTTTCTCAAACAGGACGGAGCATTGACACTGTACATTTTGCAACCAGGAGCAGGGAAATAAAGGGAATCAAATTCCACATGACTGATACAGTAACTAAGCTGCTGATTGCACACAATGAGGAATTTAGACATCAAAACTTATCTTCAGTAAATAAATGGGGATGGGACCTTAGCTCAGTGGCATGCAGAAGGTCCCAGCTTCAATCCTTGGCAACTCCAGGTAGGTCTAAGAAGAGCTCCTGCCTGAAACCTTGGGGAGCTATTGCCAAGTGTTGTCTACAATACTGAACTTGATGGACCAAGGGCCTGACTTGCTATAATACTGCTTCCTATGCTCCTATGTAATGCAAGATAAAATGAAGTAAAGTGTGCCGTCAAGTCGGTGTCGACTCCTGGCGACCACAGAGCCCTGTGGTTGTCTTTGGTAGAATGCAGGAGGGGTTTACCATTGCCATCTCCCACGCAATCTGAGATGATGCCTTTCAGCACCTTCCTATATCACTGCTGCCCGATATAGGTGTTTCCCATAGTCTGGGGAACGTACCAGTGGGGATTCGAACTGGCAACCTCTGGTTTGCTAGTCAAGTCAAATTCAGTCATTTAAACCAGGCAAAACAAGAGGCAACAAAAGTAGCAATTCAGGAGTTTTCAGCAATAGGAATACCTAGCAGGAGCTTGCTAGAGCAGATGACAATAATAGAAAAATAAACCCGATGCATTTGAATGGAAATAAGGCAATAATAAAACTGAGAAGGGTAAGGCAATAGAGTCCCAGGACTGGGGCTTTTGAAAGGCACAAAAGAGAGGCAGAACAATTACAAGGGAGATGATAGAAAGAAAAAAATAAGGGAAGGGCTAAGCTGTGTGGCTAGCTGGGAAATAGGTACATTTAGGAACTTTTCCGCCTCCCACTCAGACAAAAGAGGGAAGTAGGGGGTATGCAAAGGATTCAACACGTTGTACCAATAGAGGTCAAAAAGCAGGGACAGAGAGAGGCTGAAGGTGGCCCTGGGGTGAGATTTGAAAATGTTCCCCCACCACCTGCCTTTGCGGTCCCCAGTCAGTGTTCCCTCTAACGGATTCCCAGATGTTGCTGACTACAACTCCCATATTCCCCAAGCAAAAAACATTGCAGCTGGGGATTCTGAGAGTTGTAGTCAGCTACATCTGGGAATCCTTGTTAGAGGGAACACTGCCCCAGCCCCCGCTGCTGCCGCTGCCGCCACTCCACCCCCCACTGGCTTTGGCCTACCTTTGCCAGGCAGTTCCCACCTGGCCCCAGCTGCACACCAGCCATGCCAATGCAGTCTGATGATTTGGCTGTGCTTCCCTATGTCAACGTGAGAACAGACTGCCTTAAAGGGGCCTCCTGTGCTTGCAGGGAGGGGCCACTCCACGGCAGTTCAATGATGCAGCCATTGCTGGGCCTGAGTGAGCAAGTGCCCAGAGCAGGGGGGGCTAGGGGCCACACGCCATCCAGATGCAATGCAGCTACAGTGGACACCCAGTGCAGCAGCGTCCAGGGTGCAAGAACCCACAACATGGGGCAGGTTGCAGGCAGCCCCCAGACACAGGACTGGAGAACAGTGTTCCCTCTAACAGCAGTTCCCAGATGTTGCTGAGTACAACTCCCATAATCCCCAGCCAAAGGCCATTGCAGCTGGGGATGCTGGGATCTGTAGTCAACAACATCTGGAAATCCCTGTTCGATAGAACAGTGGTCTATATAGCATTTGAATAAAACTGTTTTTCTTTCTGTTCTTTTCTTTTACAAGCCTCACTGATTGGGTTTTTAACTCAGGAGAAAGGGGGATGCTGAAGGGGGGTTTCTCTGGTGCAAACACGTCTCCTCAGGCGTTCAGCAGCTATCAGTTTTCTCACCATGTGCAGGCATACACATGGACGGTTTTTGTACTTTATCTAATAGCACAATAAAGAGAGTTTTCCTTGGGATTCCACCCCATGCCTAGGGAGGGTCAAGCTCTGTTAAAAAGAGGGGTGGTGGCGGTGGCCATTTTTGAACCTACCAGAATTACAGAAGAGTTTTAGGAGCCAAGCCAGGCAACTCTGCAGGGATGATTCAGCACTTCTTTCCCTCATGTGAGCTTGCTCTGAGACAAAGGCTTTAATCCGCTACAGAATGAAATAGAGGTTAATAATAATTGTGACGAAGGAAGGAGAGAGATGAAACATATTACTTCTCCTTAATTCTGCTGCGGTGGGGGGGGGGGATAGTGAGTAATGAGTCCAATTATGGTTTACAGAGAATGATTCAGGAAAGCAATCAGAAAATTCTCATCACTATTCCATGACTGACCTCCACAGATTAGCTCCACACCACCACAGATTAGCATTTTCACAAAGATTGAGACTCCTTGATTCTGAGTGGAGCCAAGACATTGCATAGGTTTAACCAGAGGATTCACTGGGAACTTTCAAGGAACTATTAGGATTTGATTGTGGATTGCTAACTGGTTGAAAGACAGGAATCAGGGGGTAGGTATAAATGGAGAGCTTTCACAATGGAGGGAAGTAAGAAGTGGGGTCCCACAGGGATCTATACTGGGACCGGTGCTTTTTAATTTATTCATCAATGATCTAGAAGTAGGGGTAAGCAGCAAGGTGGCCAAGTTTGCAGATGATACCAAACTCTTTCAGGTAGTGAAATCCAAAATGGATTGTGATGAGCTCCAAAAGGATCTCTCAAAACTGGAGGAGTGGGTGACAAAATGGCAAATGCAGTTCAGTGTTGGCAAGTGTAAAGTGATGCACATTGGGATGAAAAACCCCAACTTCAAGTATATGCTGATGGGATCTGAGCTGACCGGGAGAGGGATCTTGGGGTCATGGTGGACAGCTCGTTGAAAGTGTCGACTCAATGTATGGCAGCTGTGAAAAAGGCCAATTCTATGCTAGGGATCATTAGGAAGAGGGTTGAAAATAAAATGGCTAATATTATAATGCCCTTATACAAAACGATGGTGCGGCCACACCTGGAATACTGCGTACAATTCTGGTCACCACATCTAAAAAAGGACATTGTAGAACTGGAAAAGTTGCAGAAGAAGGCAACCAAGATGATTAGGAGCCTAGAGCACCTTTCTTATGAGGCAAGGCTACAACACCTGGGGCTATTTAGTTTAGAAAAAAGACGGCTGCAGGGATACATTATAGAGGTCTATAAAATTATGCATGGAGTGGAGAAAGTGGATAGAGATAAATTCCTCTCCCTCTCACATAACACTAGAACCAGGGTCATCCCATGAAATGGATTGCCAGGAAATTTAGGACCAACAAATGGAAGCACTTTTTCATACAACGCATAATCAACTTGTGGAATTCTCTGCCACAAGATGTGGTGACAGCCAACAACCTAGATGGCTTTAAGAGGGGTTTGGATAACTTCATGGAGGAGAGGTCTAGCAATGGCTACTAGTCGGAGGGCTGTAGGCCACCTCCAGCCTCAAAGGCAGGATGCCTCTGAGTACCAGTTGCAGGGGAGTAACAGCAGGAGAGAGGGCATGCCCTCAAATCCTGCCTATAGGCTTCCAGCGGCATCTGGTGGGCCACTGTTTGAAACAGGATGCTGGACTAGATGGGCCTTGGGCCTGATCCAGCAGGACTGTTCTTATATTCTTACGTGGCAAATCAATTCATGGGGAGATCTATCTCTCCCTCCCTTTTTGAGAAGGAAAAAGAGATAGTACATTTGTGTTTATTTCCATTTCCATCTAAAATAACCAACCTTATAGCTTGGGGTGGGGTGGGGTGGGAGGTCTCTCTTTCTCTTCAGAAAATGTAAGATTTTGGGCTTCCTCGGCAAATTTGAATCTGATAAATATGTTAAAATACATTGAAATGACCTTTAAACCAATTTCACAGCTATGATTCAAATGGAGAGCTGCTTTTGCTAAATTAGATAACATGGCTGAGACAGCTGTGGAAAATATTGCATTTTCAGCAACTTTCCCCAAAATCTATAGATATAAGCACCATGGCAACAGAAGAGTATTTTGAGCCTTAGAACTGACATCTGTAATGACATCCATCTCTTTGAAAGTCTAACAGACGCTTGTTGCTTCTCTTGCCAACAGACTCTTCAGTCTCATAAAAGGTGGGTACCATGCTGCGTGTTTCAGATATGCAATAGCTGCTGTTAGAAATGGCTTACTGCAGCACACCACATATTTCCTAGGGGAGGATCTATTTTAAAAGGCACAATGGGGATAGGACTAGCTATTTGTTTGTTTGTTTGTTCGATTTTTAGACCACCCTTACAAAATAGCTCAGGGTGGTTCACAAACATCAAAGACCCTTTAAAACAATTTAAGAGCACTGGAAGGCCAGGCCAAACAGGTAGGTCTTTAGAGTTCTCCTAAATTCCAATAAAGAATTCAAATTACGGATGTCTGCAGGGAGCGCATTCCACAGTCCAGGAGCGGCTACAGAGAAGGCTCGCCTCTGGGTCGCCACCAGACAAGCCCAAAAAGCTTTATTGAAAACAAAAGTTGGTTTCAAAAACAGCCATGATATTAAAAGCAGCCTTCAGTGTCCCAGTGCTGAGGCCTGCTTGAGGATTCAGAACCCTCCACTCCCCCACCACCACTGGACTAGATGGGCCATAGGGCTGATCCAGCAGGGCTGTTCTTATGTTCTTACGTTCCATTCAGTAATGGGTTCTTCCTCTATCATTATTCCCATTATGTTGTCATCAAAATTTGCTTTTGAACATGTCTAGTTCAAAATATTAGACCACGCATCACCTATCAGATTCTTCAAAGGCATTACTGCAAGAAAAAATATTGAATCAATTACATCAAGATATTATTCAAAACCAAAACAAAAAACACCACCACCAAAATGTAATACAATGCAATACATTTATAGTGACAAAAATATCGTTTTGTTTTTCTTGAGGTATTTCAGGGAAAGAAGGGAAAACAGACAGTAAGAAGTTTATCTGAGATCTCAGAATATAATTCTCCATTAATTTGAGTTGGCCATAATTATAATTTTCCAAATGTTGTCAACCTAGTCTCTGCAAGAAGGTGGAACCAGGCTCTTCCATTTGGTTGCTTATACTGATTTGGCTGCTATGAATGAACTGCAAAGCAGAACTTTATGATAATTCGCTAAGCTAACTGTACTTCTGATCCAATCCATAGAATCTAATGTTGACTAAAGCCCATTCACATGTATGTTCAACACACTTACAACAGGTGTACAGTGTACACAGATTCAGATCCATACACAGGTACAGTCACTCACATATTATGCTGAACACAGTTACAGAACTAAATTTCCTATCTGTAACATGCATTTGAAGGGCCTGTATTCAGGTTCACTTCTAAATTGAACCCAGGTACAGACATTCATTCATACACACACAGACACACACATGCATGTACAAGTGTACAGACCATCTGTACACTCATGTAGCCTAATGTCTGAATTAGGCTATTGAAAAGCAAGAATCTGAAAGGGCAAGATACTCCATGAAAAACAAGGGGGAAGCCTTTGCCTTACTAAGCTGTTGGATGCACAGCCTGCTTCTTTAACATAATCAACCAAATCATTGCTGTTGCCAACTGACATGTAATGCTGCTAACTTGCTACCCTGGTTGTATGCCTCCTAACACCTTAGAATATGCTCATGAGACAATATATGCTGGTGTGTAATAGCTAGTTATTGATGTTGTATTGCTAGCATAATTCCGCAAACTGGTGATGAGGCAACTGGATTTCTAACTCTAAAGACGTTATGCTGAGTAAGAAAAAGGATTAATCTAAATCAATACCATCTATTCTGACCGGCCACTCTCCCCAGTTGTATGCAAAGGTGGTTTGTTTTGTTTTTACCTGCCAATTTGAGATCATTTTAACTGGGAAAGAGGCAAGTTGCACGCTTTTCTCTAAAATTGCCATCCTTCATTAAGTCATTTTTTTTTTTTACACTGAACTTATACAGTGTTTTCATCAGCAGGTCCTTGTTTTCCAGTGTTTTCTGCCAGTTTTCTTAAGACCTGAATTGAGGTTATTGGGGGGTGGGAAGTCTATAAAATGCAATTGCAGCGCCAGCTTTTCCAGTGTGGACTGGCAAGGCACTAGTGAACCATTTAAATTAAATTAAAGGAACAGTTCCATTAATGGGAAGTTTCCTGTTACAGCCTATTTGGTTGCTTTTCTATTAACTCTGGCTAGGAGGTTAATACTGAATTGTCCCTTATGTACACACCCTTTGTTCCCATGAGTGTGTGTGTGTGTGTGTGTGTGTGTGTGTGTGTAAGTAAGTGTGTGTACTGAATTATACCTTCCTTTCATTATTTTTTCTCCTCTCTCTCTCTCTCTCTCTCTCTCTCTCTCTCTCTCAGTTTTGCAGTAATCCCACAGTCATGCTGAATTGATAAACCAAATACTTTCAATTAACACTGTTAAGGAATTTTAGTGAGTGAAACTTGTGTGTAGACGTTACAGAAGGATCTTGACCATAGTAAATACTGTGTAGAACCTCTATTTTAATTCCACTTCAGTTAATTGCAGCAAAGCAATGGCCACATTTGCACATCATGCAGAATTGCAGGTCCAGTGAACTCACAGTTCCATTCCCCCATTTCGCAGCCTACTGCAGCAAGATTGCAGAGAGGAGGGGGAACTGGCTGTGCGGGCTTCCTTCTTGCTTGAAGGACAGCCTGAACAACCAATCACAGGGGGAGAGAGGGAGGCACTTCCTCCCTCAACTCCAGTCAGGCAGAATACAGCCTCCAGTGCTGCATTAGGACGCAACAGAAACCTCATTGAACCCTGGTTTTGAGCAGTGAAACGCACTACAAACTGCAAGTTCAAATTGGAGTCTTCTCAGCAAAACCTTGGGAAGGGACAGGAAGGGACAGACCAGAGTTGCATGCATTCAGACGTAACACGGAAACCTCAGGCCTCTGCAACTCTGGTTCTCTATTATGTGCAAATGCAGCCAATATGTCAACAGCACTAAAGGGCTCCAGTGTGGAACATCTGTAGGTTCAAGCTTGGATCTTATGCCTGCAAAGCATAAAGTGGTCTGATCTCTGTTATTGTCAAAATAGTTGCAAGTAATTGTATTCCAAGTGATGTTGCTCCAGTGGATACTTGAAACTGATTGCTGATTTTTATAGCTACTGTCCAGGTAGAATGGATTGGCCCCATCCCTTCCCTGGGGAAGGCTGTATTGTTTAATGGGCCCTTGCCAGTTTTTTTAACACTGGCTCTGGCAACTTTGAGGAACCTCTGCTGGGGTTGCCAGTTTCTTCAGGGACTCCTCCTAGTCAGAGGATAAATGTAGGCCTGTGTCCTAGGGATATGAAGGGAGGGGGAGTACTGGCTCTGGTTCTCCGGTGGTGGTCCTGGTGGCATGGGGTCACTTGAGGTCTGGGTCATAGGGGCTTATCATCCTATCTGCCCTGACCTGTCTGCCTCACCCCACAAGCGCGGGGAGGTGGGGTTCCCCTCACATTTGGAATCTTGACAATAAGTAAGTTTTCTTAACAAGAAAAGAAATCCATTCCTCCTCATCAGTTTCAGGTCCATTGTTTTCTGTACATGTTTTATGGATTAGCTTCTCTGAAAGATTTTTCTGACTCAATGAACTATTAAATATTAAACTCAATTAAACTTCCTTCAGAGTATGCTTAGGATCTGGCTACATGTATGATGACCTTTGAGGAGGATAAAGGAGGAAACCAAAAATAGGAAGCATAACGATTTGACACTTTTATATGCAAAGTAAAGATGGTAGAGGAAATATTGAATTTGGCAATAGGAGCCAATATCCACAAGAACTTAAAAGTGTGGGAAATTGCAGTAGGAATGTCTAAGATAAAAATAGATTTAAAAGAAAAACAGGAGATCAACAGTAATCACTCATGGTTTTATGCTCAGTTGAAGCTCTAGGAGCAGAAGTATGAAAATACAGCTCTTAATATTGAATGAAAGGCCAGTGCATTTACTAAAGAATCTACAAGCATATTAACTTGACAGCTCTGACGAGTGTAAAATGAATTGCTGAGGGTAGAGTTAGCAGAGAGTATATTTATTGTAATAACCTGTTGAAATGAATCTTTGCCTTGCTTAGTGTATAGATTTTTTCCCCCTTGAGCAAACCAGGCAGCAAGAAGCTCTTCTTTATCATTACAGCCAATTCAGCATTTTCAGACCAGATCATTGTAGAATCAAATGAGGAATGTTTTGCAATGATAGGAAATAGTACAATTTGGGAGATTTTTGCAAAGACATGAAAAGAGATGAATCACAATATAGAATATGGGGAAATGCAGCTTGTAATGTATTGTTGCCCGTATTCACTTATTTGACCATGCAAAATGTCAGGCTGTTAAGTTTTTGTTGTTGTTGTTTTTAAGTAGCAGCCTTAAGGGTGTCATTTATAGAGGGAACAATCTGTCTTCCCCGCCCTCCACTCCAGCGCCCCCCCCTCTCCTGACATGTGATTATTACTCATAGGCACCTCTTTGGCTTGGTCACTAGTAGATACTTGGAGCTGATTGCCAATTTTTATAACTATTGCCCAGGTAGAATTGGCCCCATCCCTTCCCTGGGGAAGGCTGTATTGTTTTAAATCAGATTCAGATTTTACTGATTTTTACTGATTTTGAGCAGTTTGGGATAAAATCTGAATTTTCAAATTTAAATTTGCACAAGCCTATTATCTATTTCTCTATCATTTCCTATGACTTGTACATTTGTCTTCATCTCCACAATTGTCCCCTAGGACCTATCATCTCATTTAAGGGTGTGCAGAAGAGTTTTTCATCTCTGTTTTGATTTTCAGTATTCACATTTGGCAGCGGACTCTGCAGCAAAGATTCTCCTGTCATCCAAACTGCTGCAGAAGTTATTGCAACTGGAGAGGAAAGAGAAACTTGCTCTCCATAGCAGAGGCTCTCCAGCTAAATGGTTCTGCATTCTTTCTCTTTTAGAACCTTGTCAAGGGCTGTTTCAGGGCATCATATAACAGAGAAATCCCTGGGTTTGTGTTTTTAGCCCGTGTTTTTAGAGAAATTGGTGTCTTTGGTTTGGAGGAAGGGGTTTTGATGACACTGGAAGTGAACTGCAGTGGAAAGGTTGGGGATGATACCAGGGAGAACTGGTATCAGATAATACTTTATGTTTTTGTGTTGGTCCAAGGGAGATCAGTGATAAAAAGAACAAGAATGTGTGAAAGGATGCCTGATGGGGTTGGCAAGAGGTAGAGTTAATTTAAAAAAAAAACAATTTAAAAACAGCAAGTAGTGTCCCTCTGGCTGTCACACTTGTCTGAGCAATAAGAATTTCCAGGGGCTTACAACACACCTTGGATTCTGGTAGGAGTGTGCACAAATGGATTTTTTCATTTCAATTTGTACCCAAATTGAATCATCCCTGATTTGTTTTGGGTCTGAATCTGACCTGCCCCCGAATCACCCCAGATTCAATTTGTACCTGAATTTTCCGAATCGATTCAGATTTTTTAAAAGGGTCCCAGGGCCAAAAGAGTGGGATGGGTGATAGTGCCCAACGGGTAGAAGCTACCACCCAAATTTCAAAGAAATTGGGCAAAGGGGTGATTTTTAAATATTTTTCTGAATTTTGCATGTCTTTAAGCTTTCCCCCCATAGGGAATAATGGGGATTTCAGCAGCCCCATAACTCCACTTGGGGGGCATGAGGGTAGCCCAGAGTGAGTGGTGGTGTAGTGCACATAGGTTCCAACCACCCCCAAACCCACAAGCCCATGGGGCACTGGGTTTTGTTGTTTCTGAGGTGTTCTGAGAGTAGATTCTCTGGTAGCAAATGAGAGTGGATTCAGTGTTTGTCATGGGTTTTGGATGTGCCAGTTGTATAGAAGAGGAGATACTTTCGTACATCAAGACACCCTGAATTAAGACACCCCCAGCCATTAAATTGTGGCTGGGGATGATGGCAGTTGTGATTCAACAACAGCTGGAGAGGTTCCCTATCCCTGATCTATGCAATAGGATGAGGGTAAAATGTAAACATTTATGTTTTCAGATTCAATTACATCTTGCCTCCCAAACAGCCTTCCGAAATGGATGGTTTTCTGTGAGGACCACACACCCCTCAAATAATTGTCAAGCTAGGGAAGAAACTGTTAGAGGTTGTTGATTTTTACCCACAATAGGTAAAACCGCAGAGCACTAAGGAAAGAGCACACACTCCAGTTACAGAGTAGGTAGCAGAGGATGGTTTGGATATTGCAGCTATTTAGAGAAAACACATGGAGATCCTTGTATGACTAAACACTAAACATTTATTGGTTAAATACACTTAGACAGGAAAGACCTATATCTAATCTAAAGGACTACATAGTGGATAGGTAAGGAGAGAGAGAGAGATGTTTCCATCTGCTCTCTAGGAGGAAAGGAAGGATTGTGACTCAGCACAGGAAGTGCTGCAGAGTCAGTTCAGGGGTCATAGAGTAGGGACAGATAGGGAGACCCTGACTGACTGTCTCTACTCCCAATGCCCCTAGTGGTCATTAGGACAGTTGGTGCAAAAGGTCGATGCACTAGAAGTTCATCTCCAACAGAAACTAACAGCTTGAAGTGGGGAGAGCAGAATACACTCCGACTGCAACTTGCACTCTAAGGCCCCATGCTTGCTAAGGGGAATAAAAACGGCCTCTGTGGTTTTGATTTCTTGTGACTTCAGGAAGTTTTCCACACCCAGCTTTTAGACCACATCTCCTCCGGAATAGAGAGTGTGTTCACATTTTGGCCAGATTTACCCTGAAGTCCCTGTGAGCTATCAGCGAGCACTTCACACACTTTGGATTTTTCACTGTGCGTTAGAATGTAGCCCAATTTATATCCAGAGTAAAAAAATCCACTTTTTTGGTCGGTTTTTTTGGAGGCAGCTTCGAACTCACATTAAAGCCTCTCAGTAAACCTGCGGTAAAACCTGCTGTCTGGGAAAGCTCCGGGGGAGGAAGAGGAACAGTTTGGTATTGCAGATAGGATTATTTTCTATTCAGGGCATTCTTTGGACAGAAAGGGCTCTCTCCCCCTCTCCTTCCTTCAGGCTAGAGTCTCCGTGTAACAATGAAAACAGCACTATTTCCATTCCATTCTGCATTACTATGGGAAGACTGTCGCCTATAGCAAGGGGCAGAAATTATCATGCTGCTCCTTGATCCCGCTCCAGCTCCTAGTCCCAGTGCTGATCTCTCAGGCAAGCAACCCTCCAGAACTTCAGCCTTGGGAAGCATCAGGATTCTAAAACCTTTTCCATGAAAGCAGGGTAAGATTGGAGACCTCAAATAGCACGCATGACCAAAATTGCATCCTGCTTTCTCTTTCACTAACAGTATAAGGGTCCCAAAACATTCAAGGCCAGAAGGAGCAAGGCTGTTTGCTTCAGAATGACTCTTTTTGGCAAGTTATTCAATGAATTGTTATAAGCTCAATAGAGCTTTCGTTCTGGATTAGAGGCACTAAATGCTAAATATAGCTGCAGCCACCCACACCAAGTTGTCATGCCCTTTGTGCCTTCTGGTACACAAATATTCCGCATAGCTCTTTACAGATTCTCCACTTCCTCAAGCAATGAGAAGTTCCAGAGGCAGTGGTACAGAATTTGATTTCATTTGAGAAGAGAGTATGGAAATCTTGTGGTGTCTGTAATGTTTGCTTTATTGACAAATATTGAAACAGAAACTATTTGAAGCAAGCAAGCTGCTAAAAAGAGGCAGCAAATCCCTAGGGAGCAACTTGTGAAGCTCTTTCTCCCTCAAGGCTAACTCCAGCTAGAAAAAAGTCCGTAGCCAAAAATGTTGTCACAATAGGACTAAGGGAACAGGGAATCTTTGCAGAACAGCCAGAACCTCAATACAGGAACCTCTTATGTTTAAATTTGTTTGATTACAATAATCAATTTTTTAAAATCAGAGCCTAGTGTTTGTCAGTTATCCCAGTGCCTTTGCACCACTCATTGGCTAGATTAGAACACTGGAAGACAGGAACCAGGTTACTTTTTGTAGCTACAGCCTGGGCTGGAATCTCTCAGTTCTCTCTCTGCATCTCTGCTCATTTAAATTCCGAACTCATATTCCCTCTTTCTCCCTCTGTGTGTGTGTGTGCAGAAAATTGGTCTCAAACCCAGGGGAGGACCTTCCATGAGGTGAGGTGAGGCGGTCACCTCAGGCAGCAAAATATTGGGCCACTATTTAGGCACCATTTATGCCACCCTGCTCCCTACTTTAAAAGAAAGGGCAAGGGAGGAAGAGGATACACATGGGGTAGGCGACATTGGGCTTCCTGCCTTTGGCTCACAGAGGCAAAGTGTGGCTGCCGCTGCTCATTGACCCTGCAAAATGAGTCCCCCACCCGTCCACTTAGGGAATTTCAACCACACCTCTGATTACCAGCAACCAATCAAAGGACTATATTTTGCAAAAGATTGCATGTCAGAAACCATCACACTATCTTTACAAAAAGCCACTTTTCCCAGCTGGGACCTGTGAAGGTTCACTGCATATTTGTAGTGTGCAATTAAGTTGTTTATTGCATAGAAAGATAGCTTGAACTCTGATATAACCCCGAACACTGAATTTTTCATTTCCCTTGCAAGTATAGTTTCCATGGAAATGAAGAATTCAACCAACCCCCCCCCCCATCTATTTATTATATTTGTACACCACCCCAAACTTCTGTCTCTGGGCCGTTTACAGCAACACAAACAAATTTAAAAAGAAATTAAAACCTTAAAACAATTTAAAACCACAGGTCTAGTAAACTAGGTCTCTGTTTAAGTGAATAAAAAGAAGATTTTTTTAAAAATGGGCATAGCTTGGAAAACAAAGCATAGCATTAGAAGAGTGCTATTTGACATCACATACATCCTACCCTTCCTTAAAGGAGCTTGAATAGCTTGATGGAGTTTTATTCAGTTTTATTCTTGCAAGAATCCTGTGAGGTCGGTTTAGAGCTCAGCCTAGCCCTAGCTTCTCGGGCTCACTGATGAGCTCCAAAGCTACTGCTCCCCCAGTGTTTGGGAGACTTTGAAGAAAGATGAAGTTTACCCATTGTGCTGAGGACAGGGAGTACGTTCCTGTCCTCTCTCTTCCAGCCAGTACTGTGCCTGTGACTCGTAACACTGTTCAGGCTGGAGGAGATGGCAGATTGCCCATTTCCTCTCTTCCAGCCAATGCCATGCTGTAACTTATAGCACATTGTAGGCTGGAAGAGAGGGAATCGAGCAGTTCTCCATCTCCTCCAGCCTGTGCAGTATTTACAAGTCACAACAGAGTGCAGGCTGGAAGAGAGGAAGGCACTCTGTTCACTATCTCCTCCAGCCTGCACTCTGCTATGATTACTGTGTAGTAGGCATGTGCACGAATCAAGCTCTGTGTACCAGTCCGACCTTGGACTGGTCCATGGTTCCACAAACCAGTTCGTTCTGGTTCAGGCCAGCCACAAACCAGTGAAGCAGTTCGACGGTAGGGGGCTGGCGGTGAGTGGCACTTTAAAAAGAAAGTAAGCAGGTCCTTGCCTGCATGACCTTCCTGCTGCAACAGCACAGGTGGGGGTGCCTTACTCTCTTCTGGCCTGCACTCTGTTGTGACTTGTAAATACTGCCCAGAACAGGTGTCAGTTCACCTTGAGCCCAAGCATTAATTCATTTCTTAATATAAAATGAAATCAGACACAGGCCTATATTCCACATACTTCTGAGTAGTACATTTAAGTCCAAGGTTGGGGTACATAACACAGGGGACTTCCGAACCCACTTTTGGCAGTGTAATAATAATAATAATCATCATCATCATCATCATCATCATTTCAGTTTCCAACCAGCTGCACAACCTTGCACACATGAATACAGTAAAATTACAAATATAATAAGGAGCATACAATCTTTGTCCAATACAATCCTTACTTATCCTTAATTGCATCATCTGTTACATACTGCAGCACAGAATTTTGCAGAGTTATATGTGACTCCTGGATATTTATGAGAAAGAAGCCAGATTAAATAAAATTAATCTGAATGTCCCAGAAAACTTAATAATAGGGGAACTATAATTGTGTACAGCCTCATTTTTAGTAAAGTCCGAATAGGACTTCTGGGTATGCCAATTCAATAATTGGCAAGAAGTTCTGATTGCATTAAGTGGAGTTAAGTTGGCCTGTTCAGAGTCCCCTTTGTCCTAAGACTGTGCTTGTCTTGCTAGCAGTAATTTCTCTGCATTTAAAATGCAAGGGCACTTGATGCACTTCCCACCTTTCCTAGGCTGGATCAAGGCATAATCTTTTGGCTGTGTGACAATCTTGCTTGTCCAAAATGGAAACTCAAATCCAAGATGGAGGAGAGGTGCTTTATGACACAGAGTTAAACATGCATACATGAGCTAAACAGGCCTTGGGAGCTGGATTAGAGGAAAAAAGCTTCTTTCTAGAGCGCTGAGAACTGTTAACTCTCCACATTATCCATAAGGAGAGAGAACATTTATCACTTTATTGCAAAGTGTCACTATTTGCCATGTGATGCTACAATAAACAAAACAACTGCAGTATTCTAAGTTGTTTTCGTTCTGTTAACATGAGGGTTGGGATCCCCCCCACCACCGTATTAAATCCAACTTTCCCTAAGGATTTTTTTGTACAACACCTGCATCTGCTTAAGTGTTCAGGCAATGACAGTACAGTCTTTGTTCTTTCTCTTAACACCTTGCCTTGGAAACCTCAAAAGGAATAGAATACAAAAAGGGTTCATGGGAATGATAATCCTTTGCCTACGCAAATGACTTAAAGTTCCATGCAGGCAATAAAATACATTGCAAAATAAACAGTTTGCCGCCATATCTCAGTTGAATATACTTAACACCAGCCATAAGCTTGTCCAACTCCCAGATACAACTAACCCATCATTATTCATCATATGTGAGTCTCATCAGTTAGCTAACAAGTTGGCCTTGTAACACAGAAATGGGGAGAAAGTTTAACGTAGCCTGATGGTATTGTAGATACTGATGGAATAATGTCCTAGGAAATAGATTTTTGTCCATTTCCATTGAAAAATTGAATTAGCTTTGAAAATTTCTTTCTTAAAACTTAGAGGTCAAAGCTTCTGCCAATAAACTGGATGATTGTTTAAGCCCTGACTGGATGAAAAGTGAGATTACAAAGTGTTTATTTTTTGTTATTCATTCATTCACTCTATTTCTATACCGCCCTTCCAAAAATGGCTCAGGGCGGTTTACACAGAGAAATTCCAAAAATAAAAAAGGGGAAAAAAAGATGGATCCCTGTCCCCAAAGGGCTCACAATCTAAAAAGAAACATAAGATAGACACCAGCAACAGTCACTGGAGGTACTGTGCTGGGGGTGGATAGAGCCAGTTACTCTCCCCCTGCTAAATAAAGAGAATCACCATGTTAAAAGGTGCCTCTTTGCCTAGTTAGCAGGGGTTATCTTACTGTAGCAGAAGCAGGTTGAGCATCCAGAGCAGAAAAGCACAGCTTCTCAATGGTCAGGCTGGAAGAAGCAGTTTCCTCCACTGAAAAAGGCAATTCTATTCCAAGTGAGTTACAATCAAGGGCACAACACTCTCAGAACTTTGCATGTGTAAATCCCCTTGAAATCTATGGGGAGTCAAGTAAAGTCTTTTAGGGATCAAATATGATCATTCTCATGGTTGAAGTGGTGAAGAAAGGGATCAACCCTGCAGCCATCAGTGTTAGGACTGGCTTCCTACCATCATACTTGCCTTCTCTAGAGATGTTCTTTGTACTTCTGTTGATAGTTCAGTGCATAATCAGAAGTGTAAGCTACTGCCATTAAGTTTGTATCCCAAAAAGACATTGCTGTTAGCCAGCTCCTAAATGATATATATTTCCTGGGTTAGTCATCTTACCACTAGCACATATATACTGATTCATCAACACTACAGCTCAAGCCATAGGTTTTTTGGAAGAAAAGCTGAGAACATTTAAGCGCAACTGTCAAACCCAGATGGACTAGCACATGTGCTGTGTTGGCATCCATGATTTGCCATCTAATTTTGTGGTTTGAAAACCAGAGTGTTTATATTTCTGACACTGCTGAGTACTGATTAGGGGGAAATTTCAGGAAATATTCTAAGCACTCAGCTTCATGACTGCCTGTACTAGAAATATTTCAGAGACATTTAATACGTCAGAATGTGATCAAATGTTAAAATGGAAAACAAAGTAGATTGAAATAGAGGCAACACTTTCAGCTACATAGTGATGAATAATCATGCAAAACCAAGACAACAGTGAGGCAATTCAAGCTAAAGAAGATTCTGTATAGATGAGTAGCTGCTTGGCCATCTCTGCCCAAGTAATGGGAAAAGAGCTTCTGGTGAATGAGAAAAAAAGTCTTAATTACTTTAGGAGAAAATCCTCCTTTGCATACCAAAGGGAGATCAAGTGTAATATATGAAGATCCTTGCATACTGTACAGCAGGGCTATGCCTTATAGAAGTAAGTAGTTCTTTTCCCAATCATGGCCAAGAGACTGGACACTAGCACCATAGTCACCTGCACCTAGTAGGAAAGTGAAATGTAATTGCACTAGCAGCATCTTACACAGTGGAAGATACTTTCCATTCAATGTGTCCCTAATTTCTTCCTTCAACCCCACTCACTTAGAGAAAATTAAATTTTAATTTATTGGGTCGCCAATACAGGGCTTAGTTTATATTAGACAGTGTCCAGTTAATCATATACAGAAGGAAAAGCTTGGCTTACTTGAAGTGTTATGTGAAAATACCAGATCAGAGTGTCTGGCCTTCATATTGACTCTAGTGGGCACATGAGTTCCATGAGTCACAACTATCATGGGTTACATGATAGTGGTTGCACGTATCATGGGTGACATATGTTTGGAATCTTGGAGTTCTTTTTAATCCTTTTTCTTTCCTTCTCTCCTTATGTCCAAGCTCTTGTCAAGTCCTGCCATTTTTTAGTTGATTAATATGGGTTGGATCCTAAGTACTTTCACGAACAGAATGCACCGTTCTTTTCACAGTTGAAGGGGAGGCAGTTTTCGCTGCTAACCCTTCCCCCTGCAACCCCTCTAACAGAACAGGTTGGCATGGCACATGGGGCGCAGCAGGGAGAGAGATTGGTAAAAGTTGTCCCTCCCCATTGCACAAGCAGAAGTGCCTTCTGTTTGCAAAACAAACTCTTAGGATACAACCCTATAACTAAAATGTGTTATTTGCTGTATACAGACATGGCTACAATTTTAGTTCATTCTCTTATTCATTTCCTAGCATCTTTTCAAGGAGCTACCCAACTGTGAACTTTGAAGAGCTTCAAAGTGTGCCCAGCTGTCAGCTTTCCATGTTCTTGGTGAGTTGCTGTATCGTATAACTAGCATGCAGATACCTTTCCCCCACTCCCATGGAACATTTCTTTAAACTCAGAACAGGAAGCCAGAACATGATCTACCAGCACATGATGTAATTATAATGCTGAAGGTAAGGGGTCTGACCCTGTAAGCTGTGTAGGTGGAAGCCTACCTGGAAAACCATATGTAAGCTGCTTTGAGCTCTTTGGAGCTCAGCAGGGAATACACCCATAATCATGTATTGTGATTGTAGCAGTGACACCTTACAGCAAAAGGTGCATGTGTTAGCCTAGGAGAATGAGGGGAGAGAGAACACTCGAAATGGGCAACATGTGCATGCAAGAGTCTCAGTATAAGAAACACAGAGAGACAAAGTAAAGACAGCAGGAGAGAAAATGAGGAGTCAGCACAAGAAAGACAAACATGTAGTCCCAGTACCTTTTCCCTTACAGGTCTCAGTAAGGATGCAAAGCAGCCAGCAGAGGGGGAACTATTAGAGAGGGAAAGGAGGTGGAGCTTTGAAAATGTGCCTGTGGAACAGGACATAGCCACTGTCATTGCAGCCGCAATAGTAGCAATCCTGGCAGTAGTATCCAAAACTGTTGGGGAGGAAGTGGAAGAAAGGAGAGAGATGAGACGGGCAAGAGGGCAGGAGACATGTGAACACCGGAACAAGGAGGGAGGGAGGGAGGGAGCTGTCAGAGTGGGCGTGGCTATGGGGACTATCATGGAGAACACCAGCACCTCTGAATTTGGAGCTACTCACTGACAAACAGAGATGGGAGGGAGAAAGGAATCTGAGTGAAAGAGAGAGCATGCATCAGGGATGAGGAAAGAGACACAGAGCAGAGACATTCCTGTTAGAAGTGAAAATTCTAAAGCATTGCTCTTAGCACCGCAGTAACCTCTTCTGGCCACTAGAGGCATGAGGAGTTACGTTAATAAGTCTCTCTTGGTTAAAGGCTAGTGCCTTTATGTTGTTAAATGGCTCTCACTCAATATGTGATATTTTCATTTCTTAATAAATCTTTGTTTTTGGAACTCAACATACTGTCTCCAGATAATCTCTTGGGCTAAACTTCCAACAGAACATACCCTGCTGTGTGAGGATTTTAATGTTTCTCCTCACACCCCTTAACAGTTGCACACACCATCCACTGATTATAGGCTGGGGAAGTACAGTATGCGCTGAGCGTACCAGCAAAAACATAGCCTGTGGTCCTCTGTATCTAATAAAGTTTATTATTACATTGTCAATAGGTAAGCCTGTTTTTCAGCCACTGTGGTCTTGTACTGGTCCCTTCCGGCCATCAGGCGCAGCAGGGATTCATGTGGCCAAGTGAAGATTGCAAATGGCACTTTATGATCCTGAAACTAAAGATGCTTGAACATGGCTTAAGCTTGCTTCCTGCCCCCTTCCCTGCCCCCCCCGCTTCATTTTTTAGCCTACTTTCCAATAGGCTTATGAGATTACCCGGCATTCTGTGTGTGTGTGTGTGTGTGTGTGTGTGTGTGTGTCCCCGCCATCAACTTTGCAATGCCTGGACCAATATGAACCAAATTGAGTACAGTTGTAGGGACATACAGGAACACCTCAACAGCATAGTTTATGATGATGTCATCCACCACAATCCAAGATGGCAGATGTGTAAACTTTTGGAGTGCAAGTGGGCTAACTTGTGAACTGCCTAACCGATTTGAACTAAATTTACTACAGATGTAGGTACACATAGGGATGCCCAAATGGCATGGTGTGTGATGATGTCATTCACTCCAATTCAAGATAGTGACTGCATGAACATCTGAGGCACAAGCACGCTAATTTGTGGACTGCCTAACCGATTTGAACCAAATTGGGTACAGTTGCAGTGAGTGGCACACACGGACATCTCAGTGGCATAGCTTGTGATTATGTAATCCATGCCAGTTCAAGATGGCGGACACATAAACCTTTGAGGCACAAGTGGGCTAACTTGTGAACTGCTTAATTGATTTGAAACAAATTTGCTGCAGCTGTAGGGACACATAGGGACGCCTCAATGGCGAAGATTGTGATGATGTCATCAACCTCAGTTCAAGATGGTGGACACGTAAACTTTGTAGGTGCAAGTGCACTAATTTGTGGACAGTCTAACCGATTTGAACCAAATTTCATACAGCTGAATGGACTGGACACATAGGGAGGCCCCAATGGTGTGATTTGTGATTATGGCCCCGATCCAAGATGGTGGATGCATACACTTTTGAGGCACAAGTGCACTAACTTTAGGACTGTCTAACCAATTTGAATCAAATTTGGAACAGCTGTAGTGAATGACACACACTGAGGGACACCTCAATGGTGCAGTATGTAATGACGACATCCACCCCGATCCAAGATGGCAGACACATTAACATTTGAGGCGCAAGAGAGCTAACTTGTGGACCTTGATTTGCACCAAATTTAGTCCAGATGTAGAGACAGTGAAAGGAAAGTAGGCTGATTAGTTCTTGCTAGAACAACTTGTATTATCTCAGTGTCACACTCTGAGCTCCTGGGCTATACATACTCTCTAAATGACATTTTTGTATTTGAAATAGTATAAAAGCCTTTGGTCAACTTGTCTTGTGCTCTTCCTCAGAAAGTGACAAGTTTTATCCACATTAAGAGTGCAGACGTAGAAAAATATTCTCAACACAGTAATCTAGCTTGGGCTTTTCTCTTGGCTGGTGCTCCTCTTTGAGCTCATGTGTCCCAGCTTTGATGTGAGAATCAATTGACTCAGACCAGAAAGCACTGGGAAGATTTATTAGTCTCATGTGAATAAGGGGAAGTTTAATGACACAAGCTGCTGCACATTATAATCTTGCTCAAGCTCAATGTGACCTAAAAGCTCAAGTTAAATATTAGTATTTTAAAAACACTCATTTGGATGTCAAGGCTTCTGATCTGAAATAACCTATTGTAGCTCTGTACTGATTGGCTAGTAAACACTGTAAATCAAGAGGAATTTAAACTTAGGAACCTCCTCTGGAGAGAATTCCTAAAGGAGGGGCTTTGGAATGGAGTGAACAGGTGGCTATAAAATTCAGTTGGTATTAACTGACAGGTTCAGATAGGGACGGTTAGGGCTAGAGAGACGATCTCTGGTTAGGGTCTTTAGGGCAGATCTGAGGGTGGAACTAGGAGGTTGGTGGGTAGGTTTTACACACCAGGCATGACCACTGTAAGGCAAGTTTGACTATCAAATGCAAATGCTTGGGAGTGTATGGTTAGGAAGCTGCCACATACTGAGTGAGACCATAGGTTCATCTAGCTCACAGACTGGCAGCGGCTTCTCCAAGGTTGCAGGCAGGAATCTCTCTCAGCTCTATCTTGAAGAAGCCAAGGGAACTTGGAACCTTCTGCTCTTCCCAGAGCGGCTCCATCCTCTGAGGGGAATATCTTACAGTTTTCACACTTCTATCTCCCTTTCATATGCAACCAGGGTGGACCCTGCTTAGCTAAGGGGACAAGTTCACAAGACCAGTTCTCCTCTCCTGTGTAAATGGTTGATTACATAGGATATATAGCCAGGGAGGCTGTAACCCAGAAAAGGTGTTGAAAGTGTAAATAAGCTTGTTATTTTTAAATAGTCACTTCCGTAACTTGAAAGTTACTTTCTTGCTGTACTGATGACACAATCTTATATAAATACCTGTGTTTGAATACAAGTGGTGTACAGTCTTGCCAGTTCTAAAGTTGTTACTTTGTCTCAGAACCATTATATGTATGACCCTATGTTGTAGTGAATAAGAAAACACTGATGGTATTGTACAGGAATATTTATTTTCTTTGGATTAGAACTCTAAAACTGTTTCAACAGTTTCTTCTTACTTCTCCCCATGTTACCACTTGGTCACAATACCAAAATTAGTGTTGGAAACCCAAACTGGGATTTAATTTAGTGCTGGCAGCATAATAAATAAATAAAGGGGTTAAAACAAATCAAAGGTTCAAAATATTTTAACCAGAAATTTTACACGAATCGAAAATTGGGATTCAGTTCAAGTTAAATAGAAACACATGGGATTTGATTCGACCTTGAATCCAATCTCCCTGAAACGGGCCTGATTTGATTCAGATTGGTCTCGATTCAAGTCGATCCACATTTGTTTGTTTGTTTGTTTGTTTGTTTGTTTGTTTTTGCATTTTTATACCACCTTTCATTAAAAAATAACCCCAAGGCGATTTACAAAAGTTAAAAACATACAATAAAAACACAATAAAAACATCATGCTAAAAGTATAAACACATATAAAAACAGGCATAAAACAATACAACAGATAAAAACACCCACAGCAGCAGTAAAAACGATTATGTAAAAGCCTGGGTAAAAAGCCAAGTCTTTACAAGCTTTCTAAAAGCCATGATAGAGTCTGAGGAACGAATGGCCACTGGATGGCCATTCTATTGTCTTGAGTTTAACGTGGGGGAGGAAGGAGAGTCCCCTTTCAATATTTTTGAAAGCACCAATGTGCAAGCAAATAAATGCGTGCATGCGTGGAGGTCATTTAAAGGATATCCTGGTCCCGGTGTGAGCACTGAGCAGCCAGCTGGTTGCAGTGAGGGATAGCAGGGCAGGTTGGTTTGCTGCCACCTCCCCCTCCCCCCCCCCCACTGCATGCTCTGCAGTTACTGCTCCGATGCCTCTGCACCTCTTCTTTTTGGAAGGAGTGGCCAGCAGGCCACAGAGGCATGGTGAGTTGGATCACTGCCTCCCCCCGCTGCAGGCTCTGCATAATAATGACAAATAAAGGGGCCCCCGGCACCTCCTTTTTAAAAAAAAGGCAGAAATGTGGCTCTCCTCCCCTTCCTTCTTCTCATCCCATACTTAGATAAATCCTGATAGATTGGATCCAAAGCTGGCTGATTTGATTTGACTTTGAATCAATCACCCCTTTTAGGGTGAATCACCCCTTTTAGGGGTAATTCAATTCAAAGTAGAAACACTCAAAATAGCTAGATTTGAGGCAAATCTATTCGAGTCTGAATCGATTCTCACATCCCTAATTTTAACATCTATATAATAACACTAATCTCCCAGTCCCAGCCTCGGGTCCTGACAGGCTCTGAGAGATGGCAGCAGTTCTGGAGGAAGCTTTAGTTAATGCTACAAACTAAAGGAGTGAAGGAAACCCTTTTAGATTTAAATTGTTCTCCAGTTAATTCTAATGGGACATTTTCCAGTTGCTGGATTAAACTTACAAGTGATTCCTGTGCCCAAATGCTCATGAGAATTAAATGTGAGCTATATTGCTTGGCCCCACTAGGGCTTAGTCCACTTCAAGAAGTGGGTGAAAAGCAGGCTTGGGGCTTCAGAAAGTCAGTTGACACTCTGTGTCAGTTTCTCTGCAGCTTGGCTCAGCTGGGAGATGAAGAACCTCTAACCTGAGTTCCAGCTTGGACAAGCTTATGTTTCCCAATTGTCCTCCGAGGATTATTCTTCATCTTTTTAAATCTTTGACAGTGGGGCCTTTTCATGAGGCAAAAATAGGCAGTCACTTCAGATTATGGGGGCACCAGTAAAGTGGCAAGATGTCCCCACCCCCATTGGAGCAGCTTTTTGGGACCAATCTGACCATTGCAAGTTTTGCAGAGCACGTTCTCTCACACGCCTTGCAAAGTGTGTAAGAAGCACAAGAAGAGTAGAGAAGACTGCTGGCAAATGTCCCTCCTGTCCTCCATGCACTTTCAAAGCTGGAAAGGGTTGGTTTGAAAGAGGATGACTGGGCCCCACTAGGGGCATCTGGCAAGGCAGCATTTGGCACCTTCGCCTTGCCTCAGGCACTGCAGTACCTTTGGAGCTTTGGAGATGTCAGTCCTTTCCAAAGGAATGTCAAGTTCAGGGTGATGGTGAGAAGAATCTGGTCCCCACCCCCACCCCCAAACCACCACCAGCAGCAGCAGCTTCCATAATCCAAATGCTTTCTGAAGCTGAGACTCAGTTCAGAGGATGACTTGCTTTGTATTAGAGAATCAGCAAAATGCTCGCTAAATGACTCTAATTTTAGTTTGTGCACTTTTAGGCAGGGAGTCATATAATGTGAAAATACTCATTTTCTCATCTCTTCGTCATTTGAGTTTGTGTAACTGTTAGCATAAGAACAAAGAAGACATCCAATAATGCAAGTGGAAACCTTCAGTGAAAGGACTATAATATGTAGAGGGCAAAAGCTCTTATTCAGGAGAATGGTTTTTTAAAAAAATTAATCGCCAGCAACTCCAGTTCTCTAGAGAACTGGTTGTTCCTGATAATGCTGTAATTCACCTAAATAGCAATTTACTGGGATTCTTTCATTAAAGTCTTTCACTTCTATCATTTTGATTCTATTTTTTCCTTCTTTGTGGTATTTACCTAGATGTCAACATCTATTTTAGCAATCTCTGTGCTTCTGCTCTATTCAATGTTTGCCTTCTTTTGTATGAGCAACACTATCATCTCCTTAGGGTTCCTATCATTGCTAGCAGTATCGGATTTTCTAAAGTAAAATCCTGGCAATTTAAATCAAATGCATGAAATAAAATCTTGGGTTTCAATTAATTTGAACTCATCAGATTGTGATGAAATTATTATAACATTAATATCAAGGTTGCTGCTGTTATTATTGTAATTGTGATTATTACTTTATTTTGAACCAATGAAAGAGTTGTAAAAATATTTCACTTCATCCTGAAACTCATTCTTTCACTTGGGGTGGTGGGGAGGTTGAGCAGAATTATGGAACCAATCGTGTTATCAAATCAACCTGGCTCCAACTGGACAGGAATGCCAGTACTGTATAGAACTCATCACTATCCCTCTTTGGATGTGATTAAATCTGCAGAGATTTCTCTATTTATTTAAGATATTTATTTAAGATAGTTTAGTTTTTGTATTTTAAAAATATGCAAAGTGGCATAACATGAAAATAATGACTAAAATTTCATGCAGCAGAGCATCAGCATGGGAGACATGCCAGGGCTTCTTTGCAACTTGAAAAGCAGCTCCAACAGTGACAGGGCAACTGCAGGGTGACTTAAAACTGCTTCTGGGCAATCGCATGGCACCATTCCGTGGAAGAAGCATTGTGCAACTGCCCAGCAGCATTCTTGAAGTCCTCCCACAGCTAACCTGTCGCACGACACTGTTGGGGCTGACTCTCAGCTTTTGCAGCAGTCCTGGCAGGTCCCTAATGCCAACATTTCATTGCGCAGAATGCCAGCCAATAACAATAGTGAAAATGACAAAACAGCAAAATTTGGCAAGTAGATTCAAACAGAATGAAAAATAGCAGTTAAACAGCTCTAAAAATAAGAATTTCTAAGAGGCCTGGTAGGATAAAAGGGCCCGGCAGACAATAGTATTTGCACTCGGTGGGCCTGCCTGGAGAGAAATTTCCACAAGTGGATGCTACAAGTGAGAAAGCCTTCTGCCCAGTCTCCCCACCAGCTCTAAAAGCAGGGCACTGGAAGAGGGCCTCTGAAGATGATCTCAGTGCATGGGGGCAGGGGGGTGGGGAGGATGAGAGCAGCCAGTTAGCCATGCCTCTGTCCTGGTCATCCCCTGGCCATCGCTGCATTCAGGGGCATACCATCAATAAAACAAAGGGAGAGGAATGTCTCCTGGCCCACAGCCTCTGACTGGCCTCCAAGGCCAGTCCTTACCCTCTCTCCACAGACAGGGCTGTCCTCGCCCCTAGCCACGTGGATGGGGGCACTCACCCGGCACTGCCCGCCCGCTGCTGCCCTGCCAGCCATGTTGCTGCCCATCCCTCCGACCGAGAGACTGGGTGGTGGGTGCCTGGCCCTGGCCACCCCACCAGCAAGCCCCGCCCCACTCTAGAGGAGGAGGCAGAGCAGCCCAAGCCTGCACAAATCGTAAAGGCGCCAACGCCAAGGCGGTGAAGAAGAGGGAAGGGAAGGCGGGAAGGGAAGAGGAGCCCATGCCGGAGATGAATGTGGAGACAGAGCAAAGCCGCCCGCACCAGAAACTTTGTTGTCCCTCTTTCTGTGTGTTTTCCCTTCCCTGCTCCCTCGAAAACAGCTGAGTGAGACCATGGGAGCAGGGGAAGAGATGTTTCCACTTAGAGATGGGCGGTGCTGGAGACACAGTCCTTCGTACTAAATGCTCCTTTGCAAGAGGAAGGTGGTGGTGGAATTCACCTCCTGATTAAGGGGATGAACGTGATGGCTGAGGCTAATTTTCAGAGAAGAAACAGCAAGGAGGCCAGGGAGGGGAATCAGAGCAGTTAAAGATGATATGATGTGAAATGTTTCAATTCAAAAGGATGTGGATATTTTATATGCCCTTTTTGGTATTAATAATGCTGAATTTTGCTTGTATATTTTTAATGTAATGCATTGTTCATATTACTGCTTGTTTTAAATGAACAAATAAAAAATATTGGTGTTTTAAAAAAATAAATCCCGCCACGCTACAGCCCTGTCAAAAGTGGTTAAGCTAGGAACAGAAGCTTCCTTTGGAGCCCACAGAAGGGGAGGAGATCTGGTCTTGTGGTAGCAAGCATGAATTGCCCCCTTGCATTTCACAAAGTCAGTAATGTTGTATTTGGTTCTGCTGTTGTTTACACCTTGTAACTGTAGTCTCCTGTCCTCTTTTAATCTGCTACACTATATTACACGTGTCCTTAATGTTCTTCTGCATCAGAGACATGGGGCCAGGAGAAGGAGTGGAAGTCAGCAAGGGGCCCAGGGCCGGTGCTACCATTAGGCCAACTAGGCAGCTGCCTAGGGCGCAGACCTCAGAGGGGCGCAGAGTGTAGAGTGTCAATGTGTTTGCCTAGGGCGCAAAATAGTCTGGCACCAGCCCTGGAGGGCCCATTTTAAAATCTCATCTCCAACCTTGGTATGGCCCTGCCTGCATTCAGCACTTCTCTAAAGACTTGCAGCCTCAAATAGAGGAAGGTGTGCTCTGAAAGTTAACCTTCTGCTGGACTTGTGTATAAAAACATATGGAAAGCATTTTTTTAAAAAAGTTAGTTACTTCCAATAAAATGTCTAGTGGCTGAGCCATCAATAAGACATTAGCAGAAGATTCAGAAGGCTTAAAGAGAGAGAGCGAGAGCGAGAGAGCGTGCACCAGATGAGTGATATGTGTATGAATGTCTTTAGCACAGGGCTGCACAACTGAGGCCCTCCAGCTGTTGTTGGACTACAACTCCCATCATTCCCACAGTGGCCAGGATTCAAGGATGATGGGAATCATAGTCCAGCTGCTGCAAGAGGGCCAAACTTGTATAGCCCTGCTTTAGCAGGCCTTTCTTATGCTACAGTACTTTCATCCCTGGTTATTGCTTTCCCTCCCTATTATGAACCTGTTATTGAGGAGAAGGAGGAGGAGGAGGAGAAGGAGGTGGTGGTGGTGGTGGGGTCTTTTTGTTTTGTTTGCTTGTTTGTTTAAACTTTAAGCTTATTAACCAAAATACAATAGAATGTTCTTATTCTTCTATTCTCTGGATGCATTGCTCCATAGGCATAAAAATATTGTACTGTTTTCCTCTTATGCTTGCCCTGTAGGGAACTGAACATAAAGCAATATATATTCTACCCCCAAAAGCAAAGGCTGAGGGGCTCAGAATCTTAGGGGGAATTGAGGGGATGGGAATCCATATTTTTAACATGCATGATGAGACATGATAATAGTGACTCACATAAAGTGCAGGGCTGGGCATATGCACTCTCTCCATTCATCCTCAAATCATGTCCTCTCATCTAGTCAACTATGCAGAGCCTCCATGGCTCCTAGAACTTGCACACTTGCTACAGTGAAAAGCTTCCCATTGGGAACAATGAGCCACAGGGATTCTGCAAGTTCGTTAGATGCAAGGACACGGGTGCAGCTAGATAATGTTGGATCCTGGTTCTAATGAGGTTACAGCCCCCTGACCCGGCAAAATAAGTATCATCTCAGTGTTTACAAATTTTACCACAAACACACAAGTCTGAGCCAGAGTGCATTTGCAAACAAACAACCATAAGCCCCAGTGGATTCACACTACTTCTTGACTATTCACAAACTATTCACAAAATGTGTCCCTTGCTCCACAGTTCAAACACAAAACCAACTTGGACATAAGGTGCATTTGTAAGGGAAAAAATTACAGCCATAGCCCATCTCCCTTGCTTCACAGTTCTCATGTAGACCTTTTGGATCACAAACCTACTTCAGCATAGTACATGTGTTTGTTTATTCAGATGTTACGATTAGTTCCACTTTCATTAGGTGTGAAGTACTCTATGGATAGAGAGAGAACGCTTTCTGGCAGCTTTACTGCAATAGGAACAAATTCATTAAAAACCACAGGATTTACTGATTCCCTTGAAATAAAAATACACCAAGTCCTGCCATCTTGGGCTACATGTGTGCCCAGTTTCAGAACTCTAAGCCTAGCCATTCTGGAAATGTAAAAGTTTGGGCAAAGGGGAGGCGGGCATGTTAAACTTTTTAATGAAGGCAAAGGGCAGAATCCTTCATATGGGAATAGAATGATGGTCTGGGCGGGGGGAGTTCTAGAAGTTTTTATAGTTTTGAAACAAGACAATTATACAACTTTTTTTGAAGTTTTTTAAAATGCAAAATATCATTCAGAATCAACTGATTGATCAATCTGCTTCAAAATCAATACAGTCCTGCTAACCTATCCTACATCTGTGCCAAATTTTAGAACTCTAGGCCAGGCCATTCTGGAAATATAAAAGAAACCCTCCCTCCAGAGAGGGAGAGAAAGGGAAATGTGTCCTATCAGGCAGCAAGTGCTGCCTGAAATGACAAGCTAAGAGCTCACTTGGGCTCTTGGGAGCCCGGACCACACCCTCTTTGCACGTGATGTCACAAAGGGGACATGGCCCAGGCCCCCAAGAGCCTGAACTAGTTCTCACCTTGTCATTTCAGGCAGCGCTGGCTGCCTGATAGGACGTATTTCTCTTTCTCTCCCTCTCTGGGGAGAGAGAAAGGGAAATACATTCTGTCAGGCAGCCAGCGCTGCCTGAAATAACAAGCAGAAAGTTTGCTCGGGGCTCTCAGGAGCCCAGGCATGGGAGGGGGGAGTTCACTCTGGGTTCCTCTGGAGTCCAAGCCATGTCCCCGTGTGTGTGACATCATGTGCACAGGGCATAACTGGAAGGGGCCACCAAGCGGGGCCAGACCCAGGCCGCCATTCGGCTGGCTCCACAACTGAATCAGCTCCAAGTGGTTCTGGAGGAAATTGATTATCTTGACTCATTTCAAACTGGTTTTAGAGCTGGCTATGGGATTGAGACAGCCTTCATCAGTCTGATGGATTACCTCTACCAGGGAATCAAAAGAGAGATTGTGACTTTGCTAGTTTTGGTGGCTCTCAAGACCATCCACCATGGTATCCTTCTGGATTGCCTGGGGTATTTGGGGATAGGAGGCACTGCTTTCTAGTGGTTCCGCTCCTATCCTTGGGGAGATTCCAGATGGTGGCACTTGGTGATAGTTGCTCTTCCAAACAGGAGCTATTATATGGTGTCCCTCAGGGCTCCATTCTGTCACTAATGCTTTTAAATATCTACATGAAACCTCTGGGTGAAGTCATCAGGTGATTTGGTGCAGGGTGTTATCAGTATGCTGATGACTGCCAAATCTATTTATCATCATCATCATCATCATCATCATCATCTAATGGTATTCATTCCCTAAACACCTGCCTACAGGCAGTAATGGGCTTGATGAAGGATAACAAATTGAAGCTGAATCCAAGCAAGATGGAAGTGCTCATTGTGAGGGTTAGAATTTGAGTGATGGGGTAGATCTTCCTGTTCTGGACGGCATTACACTTCTCCAGAAGGAAAAAATACGCAGTTTGGGGGTGCTCTTAGATTCCAGTCTCACCCTGGAGGCTCAGGTAGAGAGCTTTTTATCATCTTTGGCTGATTCGACAGCTGCGTTCATTACTTGAAGAGAACAATCTCAAAACAGTGGTGCACCAGCTGGTAACCTCCAGGCTTGACTATTGCAATGTGCTCCACATAGCACTGCCTTTGTATGTAGTTTGGAAACTTCAGTTAGTTCAAAATGCGGCAGCCAGATTAGTCTCTGGGGTGACCCGGAGAGACCATATTATGCCTGGACTTAAACAGCTGCACTGGCTGCCGATACGTTTCCGGGCAAAATACAAAGTGTTAGTTATTACCTTTAAAGCCCTGAATGGCTTAGGTCCATGTTACCTTAGAGAATGCCTTCTTCTGTATGATCCCCACTGCATGCTGACATCATCTGGAGAGGACCAGCTCCAGCTGCCACTAGTATGTCTGGTTGTGAGTTGGGACCGGGCTTTCTCTGTAGCTGCTCCTGGGTTGTGGAATGCACTCACCGCATAAATTCGTGGTTTGGAATCATTGCTGGCCTTTAAGAAAGCCCTTAAAACATTTTTTTTTGGGGGGGGGGTCTGGCCTTCCAGGGTCTTTAAATTGTTTTAAATGTTTTAAACTGTGTTTGAATTGTTTAGTTTTCCTGGTTTTAAGTTTGATTTTTAAAGGATTATATTTTGTTTTGGTTTTGTAAACTGCCCAGACCTGTTGGATGGTGCGGTATAGAAATGTAATAAATAAATAAATAAATAGCTCCCTGCATTTATTTGGAAAGGTTTCTCATCTTCCTTAGGCGAGTTCATTTTCTCTGTTATGTTTCTCAACCTGCAAGATCTGTGATGCCCTTTTATACAGAGTCAGCTGTTCATTTATGGTTGTGATCTCTTGTTCTACTCTTCCCTGTGTAGAGTTAGCTGTTCCCTTTTATCCATACCAGCAGGATGTCCTCTTTTGAGTGGAGAACTCATCAAAATATGAAATAAGTTTATTGTGGGTTTCCCTCAATAGCCATGCAATCATAATAAATGAACAGATGAAAGAACTTTGTAAAATGTATCCATAAGAGAATATATTCATCTTCTGGTAAAAATGGGTTTTTCATAGGATCTTGTTTGTTTATGTTTGTTTTGTTTGGTAGCAAACAAAATGAACATGGTTGTTTATCCCCTGCAAAAAACCAATACAATATCCTTGACCTTGATCAAAGCAAAGGGATAACAGAGAGCTTGTTATTTTGCTGTAGTTTTAAAAAGCACACACAGAGAGAAGCTATTGGAGTGGTGTTCTTTCTGTTTCTCCCACCAATACTACAAAGAATGTGTCGCCCCAGTCTGGAGATCTGCAAACATGGCAGTGGGCCCCAGGCATCTATCTGACCGCCCAATGGCTGATATGATTGCTTTGACATCACCAGTCACCTTTTTGGAGAAGGGCAAATAGATTAAGTCCCCCTGCCCGTCTTCTCTTTGACTACTAGAAATACCATTCTCATCCATTCTAATTTCTGAACTTAGCTCAAGATCTGAGTGCTTTAAAATTATTCACTTTAATAATGAGCACTAGAGACTTCTCCTCTTCACAAAAATGAAAGATGAGACTTTGTCTCTTCTGTGCTGGAATATAAGAAGGTGCTGTCATGGCACTGCAGATGCAAGTTCTTAGTTTGTTCATCTTTTAAAACACCAGGTATACTATTGTTGGGCATGGCACAATGCATATTGGTGAAGTTGTTTTCTGTGGCGGCTGGTGAAGTCTGAAGTTGGTGGGGCCAATCTGGGTTTTTTATCATGCCACAACACACATAATTGTATGGGTGTGGGTACGATGACACACTTTTGGATAGCTACTGTATGCAAACCAGAAGCCCTTAAAATTCAAAGGGTAGTATGTATGTATGTATGTATGTATGTATTTAGCATATTTGTATACCACCCAAAACACAGGTCTCTTTTGTTGGGCTTACAACAAAACAATACAAACAACAAATAAAAAGGTTAAAACATTACAATAATTATAAAATTTAAAACAATGGTAAAACTATTAAAAACCATCAAACTATTAAAACAATACCTAATTAAAAGCCTGGGTGAACAAATGTGTCCTGACTGCCTTTTAAAAAGTTTTAAGAGATAGAGAGGCTCTTATTTCAGCAGGGAGCCCATTCCAAAGCCTCAGGGCAGCAATGGAAAAGGCCCATCCCCAAGTAGCCACCAGATGAACTGGTGGCAACTGCAGACAAACCTCACCTGATAAAATAAATGGGTGATGGGGCTCACAGCCAAGAAGACATTGGGGCTATTCCCACGATCTGCAAAAATCGGGCTAGGAGAGCCTAGCCCGATTTTTGCAGATCGTAAGAACCACCGGGCTCGGCTGCGAGCCCAGTGGTTCTAAAGCAGGTAACCCGCTCAAGAATCCCTGCCCCCAAACCAGGTTTGCGGAGCGAGCAATCCGCAAACCTGGTTTTCCAGATCATCAGTAGCTGCGGCGCAGTTCTGTGCCGCACCTACTCATGAGGAGACCCCTCAAGAGGGGAGGCGAAAAGCCACCTCCCAGCTCCGGAGGTCTCGCCAGCATGCCCTGCGCACTCGCGCAGGGCATGCTGGAGCTTGCGGGGGCCAATTGGCTCCCGCTCCCCGCAGCCCCTGCCGGCTCCGTCTTGGAGCCGGCAATTGTGTGGGCAGCCAATGCAGCTGCCCAGGGCTCTCTCCCCGCTCGTGAGTGGGGAGAGTGGGCTTAGCCTGCTCTTAGCCCAGTCTTCCTGCTCATTGCAACAAACCAGGTCTCATGGATCGTAAGACCCGGTCCATTCTCTTAAATACCCAGGGCCTAAGCTGTTTAGGGCTCTATAGGTTATAACCAAGACCTTGTATATTCCCCGGAAATTTATTGGCAGCCAGAGTAGATCTTTTAAGATAGGAGTGATATGTTCTCTCCGAGATGACCCAGAGACCAACCTGGCTGCTGCATTCTGGACCAACTGCAGTTTCCGGACTACATACAAAGGCAGCCCCACATAGAGAGGATTGCAGTTTTCAAGTCTGGAGATGACCAGCAGATGTACTAGTGTTCTGAGGTCATTTATCACAAGAAACAGATGCAGCTGGCATATCAACCAAAGCTGATAGAAGGCACTTCTGGTCACTGCCTCAACCCTGGACACCAGGGAGAGGTTTGCGTCCAGATGCACCCTCACAGCATACCTGTTCCTTCTGGGGAAGTGTGACCCCATCCAGAACAGGCAGATCAAAGTCATCTCCCATTCCGACACAACACAATAAACACCTCCATCTTATCTGGATTCAGCTTCCGTTTGTTATTCCTCAACCAGCCCATCACTGCCTCCAGGCAGGTATTTAGGGAGGTTATGCCTTCTTCTTCTGATGTTGATATGGAGAAAAAGATTTGGGTGTCATCAGCATACTGATAACACCCTGCACCAAATCTCCTGATGAATCTCTCCCAGCGGTTTCATGTAGATGTTAACAATATGGAATTCTAAGGGACACCATACCAAAGTTCAGATTTTGAAGAACGACAGTCCCGGAGGGACACCATCTGGAATCTGCCTGAGATGTAGGAGTGAATATGAGTGGAGCCACTGCTAAGGAGTTTCTCCCACCCCCAACCACTGTTCCCTCTAATGCGTGTACATGTGCTCATGCTCACAAGTTTTCTGATGTCTGCTCAGTTAATTTTAGACCCCCCTCAGGTTGAATTAGGAAGGCCCAACTCTGAATGCATGCGCTCACACAGTGCCTTGATACTGTCACACAGAACAAAACTCATTCTGCACAGAGATGAAAAAAATTAGAGTGCCCACTGCCCACAACCCCCTCAGACGCTCCAGAAGGATACTATGGTCGATAATATTGAAAACCGCCAAGACATCCAAAAAGACCAACAGAGTCACATTTCCTCTGTCAATTCCCAATTGGAGATAATCCATCAGGCCGACAAAGGCATTCTCCAACCCAAAGCCTGCCCGAAAGCATCTGAAATGGATCTAGATAATTAGTTTTATCTAAGACTGCCTGCGGTTGGGAGGCCACCACCCTCGTAAGAGAGAGCTGGTCTTGTGGTAGAGAGAACTGGTCTTGTGGAAGAAGAGAGCTGGTCTTGTGGTAGCATGCATGACTTATCACCTTAGCTAAGCAGAGTCTGCCCTGGTTGCATATGAATGGGAGACTTGATGTGTGAACACTGTAAGATATTCCCCTTAGGGGATGGAACCACTCTGGGAAGAGCATCTAGGTTCCAAGTTCCTTCCCTGGCATCTCCAAGATAGGTCTGAGAGAGACTCCTGCCTGCAACCTTGGAGAAGCCACTGCCAGTCTGTGAAGACAATACTGAGCTAGATGGACCAAGGGTCTGACTCGGTATATGGCAGCTTCCTATGTTCCTGCCTTGCCCAACTATGGAAGGTTGGAGACAGCCCTATAGTTGCTTACCTCTGAGGGATCCAACACATGTTTAATCAAAAGAGGTCTAATTGCCCCCTTAACGCAAGGAGGCATCCAGCCCTATCTCAGAGAAGCATTTATAATCTCTGCTAGGCCTTCTACAACAACCTCACTGCCAGATAGTATAAGCCATGTTGGGCAAGGGTCAAGAGAACAGGTGGTAGGCTGCATCGCTCCAAGCAGCTTGTCTACATCCTCACAAGTCACAAACTGGAACTGATCCAGCCTGACCACATAAAGGAGTCACTGGGGTTTAAATTGGGTCTAAATTTATGTGACTCCACATAAAGCAGTCACTGGGGTCAATTGTGGGGTCTAAATCCAAGTCAGCCCAAATATGAGATTTTATCCACAAAAAACTCACATCACAGTGGGTTATAGATGGTTCCAAGTTCTGATTCAAGGGAGGAAGGGCACATACTAGCCCTCTCACAACCCTGAACAACTCCGCTGGACATGAACTTGTGGACACAATACAGGCTGAAAAGAATTGCTTCTTTGCCGCCCGTATTTCCAGAGCACAGATCTTGAATGCTCTATGTTGTAATCTGTTGGATTCGAGTCACATCTTCCTCCACTTGCACTCCAGTCATCACTGCTTCAGTAGTTCTTCTGTATACCAAGGGGTCAATTTTGAAGTGGGTTGGAGAGGACAATTAGGAGCTATCATGACTACTGGCCTGGTGTGTTTGCTGTTCCAATTCTCATACAGTATAGCATCTTCATGAACTTAGTAGATAGCAACTGATATTGCTTAAATCCATTGCCCCAATTAACCTACTTTACAGTACTTTTATCATGGCTCATGAAATTGTATCTATGAAGTACATTTAACACTCAGATACATAATAATACTATTATTCACCATATTGAACACTAGTTCCCATATTTCCCCCAAACAAAGTACACACAAAAACTACAGTACATACAAATATAAAAACATAGACACAGTAGAAGGCAGCTTCCTATGGTCTCTAACAGCCACCTCAAGGACCCATAATTCCCTTACTAACACAGCCATCCAAGGATACCACACTCCAATTTAGCACAGGTTAGAGGATTATAAACACAGATTAGTCAAATTCATACAGAAAGAGAGGTCTGTCACTAGTCATGATCTAATCATGATCAGAGAAACAGCATGGTATAGTGGTTAGAGTGCTGGATTAGGACTGGGGAGACCTGAGTTCAAATCCCCATTCAGACAGCCATGATACTTGCTGGGTGACTCTGGGCCAGTCACTTCTCTCTCAGCCTAACCTACTTCACAGGGTTGTTGTGAAAGAGAAACTCAAGTATGTAGTACACCGCTCTGGGCTCCTTGGAGGAAGAGCGAGATATAAAATGTATAATAATAATAATAATAATAATAATAATAATAATAATAATAATAATAATAATTATTATTATTATTATTATTCAATCACATGTCACAGTTCAATCACATTTTGCAAGGAGGTGATATTGAACAATGGCTAACAACTGGGAAAACTCATCTCATCATGAAAGAGCCAGCAAAAGGTGCAGTTCCAAGTAATTATAGACCGATAACCTGTCTGCCAACCATGTTCAAATTATTAACTGGAATAATAGCAGATGAAGTCATGCAACACTTATTAACTAACAAACAGCTTCCAGTTGAACAGAAAGGAAATTGCCCGAACACCAGAGGAACAAAAGACCAGCTGCTGATTGACAAATTGATTTTAGAAAATTGCAAGAGAAGAAAAACCAATCTAAGTGTTGCATGGATTGACTACAAGAAAGCCTTCGATTCATTGCCTCACACATGGATACTAAAATGTTTAGAAACAACTGGTATCAGCAAAAAATTCAGATATTTATTTAAAAAGCAATGAGCATGTGGAGTACACAGTTAACAATCAATGGCGAGACACTTGGACAGGTTAGCATCAGCAGAGGTATTTTCCAAGGGGACTCACTATCCCCTCTGTTGTTTGTAATCGCCATGACCCCACTTTCACAAATACTAAACAAAACAGGCCTCGGATACCAAACATCTAAAACATCAAGTAAAATCAACCATCTGCTGTACATGGACGATCTGAAGTTGTATGGAAAGTCCTAGTCAGAAATAGAATCACTGCTAAACACTGTCCGTATATTCAGTAGTGATATAGCAATGGAGTTTGGACTAGACAAGTGTGCTGCATTAATAATGAATAGAGGGAAAATAACAAAAACAGAAGGAATAGAACTACCCAATGGTAGCCCAATCATCAAGAACCTGGAAGAGAAAGAACATTACAAATACATGGGCATTCTCTAGGCTGATAATATCGCACACAAAATTGGAAGTGAATACATCAGGAAAGTTAGAAAAATCCTAAAGTCCAAACTCAATGGCAGGAACACCATACAAGCCATAAACACCCGAGCTATACCTGTTATTAGGTACAGTGCAGGAATAATAGACTGGACCCAGGGAGAACTAGAGATGCTAGATCGTAAGACCAGGAAAATCATGACCATCAATCATGCTCTGCACTCCCGCAGTGATGTAGATAGGCTATACCTCCCTCGCAGCTCAGGTGGAAGAGGAATGCTGCAAGTCCATCAAATAGTAGAAGAGGAGAAAAGAGACCTTGAAGAATATATCAAGGACAGTGAAGAAGATGTACTTCAAATGGTCAATAACGAGAAACTATTCAACACCAATGAAACAAAGCAGGCCTAAAAGAAAGAACAAGTCAAGAACCGAGCAGAAAAATGGAAAAATAAGCCACTGCATGGTCAATTTTTGCACAATATAAGTGGAAAATCAGACATCAGCAAGACCTGGCAATGGCTTAAGAATGGCAACTTGAAGAAAGAAACAGAGGGTTTAATACTGGCTGCACAAGAACAGGCACCAAGAACAAATGCAATAAGAGCAAAAGTCGAAAAGTCAACAACAAACAGCAAGTGCCGCCTCTGTAAAGAAGCAGATGAAACCGTGGACCACCTAATCAGCTGTTGTAAAAGGATCGCACAGACTGACTACAAACAAAGGCATGACAAGGTAGCAGGGATGATACACTGGAACATCTGCAAAAAATACAAGCTACCTGTAGCCAAATATTGGTGCGACCATCAAATTGAAAAAGTGGTAGAAAATGAAGATGCAAAAATATTATGGGACTTCCGACTACAAACAGACAAACATCTGCCACACAATACACCAGATATAACTGTAGTCGAGAAGAAAGAAAAACAAGTCAAAATAATCGGCATAGCAATACCAGGGGATAGCAGAATAGAAGAAAAAGAAATAGAAAAAATCACAAAATAAAAAGATCTACAAATTGAAATTGAAAGGCTGTGGCAGAAAAAGACGAAAATAATCCCAGTGGTAATTGGCGCCCTAGGTGCAATTCCAAAACAACTTGAAGAGTACCTCAACACCATAGGGGCCACAGAAATCACCATCAGCCAATTACAAAAAGCAACTTTACTGGGAACAGCCTATATTCTGCGACGATATCTATAATAACAGCAACAACATTGATAATTAAATTCTGGCATCCCAGATCCTTGGGAAGGACTCGATGTCTGGATAAAACAAACCAGTCAATAACACCTGCCTGACTGTGTAAATAAATAAATAAATAAATAATAATATGGCTATAATGTGAATCATCCAGATTCAGGGGCGGTATACCTTTGAATATCACTAAGTGTGGCCAAGAAGTTATTCAAATTCTCAGACAAGTGGACAAATACAACTTCTTCCTCGCAAAAAATTAGATTAGGATTACCTTGCCAAAAGATCTATCAAGACAGAAAAGATCAAATTGCAGACAATATTGACCACCAATCTGATTTCAAACCATATCCGGATTTACCCCATTTTTAAAATTTAAAAATAGGATATAATAAGCACTTCAGTAGCAGGGCATAAGGGCATCTTTTAAAACAATTCCCCATGATTAATTTTACTTAGAACTATTGCAACAAAATTCAAAAATGCAACAGAAAAGAACAGATCACAAAATAAAACATTATTGGTGAAGGAGGGGAGAACATTTAATTCTCAGTTTTGAGTATGTAAATCTTTGCAAAACAGTGAAATAAGGTGGATATTTTATTCTACATCAAGCTAATAAAACAATACAATATGTAGTAATATCTGTATGTACTGCTGTTATAAGCATAGGTCAGGCAAGCCCTTCCCCTGGGTTAATATTGTGAAAAACATTGGCAGGTGTGTGTGTGTGGATCCTCCAAGAAAAGCTTCAGAAGGTGTTGCCAACACTAACTGGGACACACATTTGAAAACAAAGACCTAAGTGAACTACACTATGCCTAGTACCTTGAATAATTCACCCACTGGGCTTCCTGTTAGAAGACCCAGGCAGGCCCTTCCCCTGGGTTAATATTGTGAAAAACAGGAATAGGAATAGCTTCAGTCGGAGTTGCCAACGCTAACTGGAACAAAAAATTGAAGGTAAAGGCCTACTAACCTAGGCCTACTTACCTTGAATTCCATCCACTAGAGCCAGGCCCTTCTGCTGTGTCTAGAAACAGCAAAGCAAATGGGGAGGAGAATAATCTGCTCTTTAGAACTGTGCCTCTTCTTGCCAATATGCCAACTGGTCTCTGTGTACGTGACCCAGCCCTCACAGTGCAAAGTTGACCAATAAGTTATATCTGAAGGGATATCCAAGGGACCGGCCCTGCCCAAGATTACTTATGCCATTGTGCTTTATATGATTGGCTGAAAATTGCTGTTTGCTGAAAAATTCTGTTGCCTGATCATTTGCCAACTCAGCAGTTTCCATGGGATTTTTCCTGCCAAGAGGGGACCAAGACAAGAGAAACCAATTTGGCCATCCCTGTATTGAGAAGACTGGAGCAAAGAAACCTTGTCATGTGATCTGTGATCTGCAGGTCCTCTGCCAGCAAGAGCCTAGACTCATGATTCAGATATGAAAGAAGCAATGGAAAGCCCAAAATATTTAATTTAATCTTTCTTTCTTTCTTTCTTTCTTTCTTTCTTTCTTTCTTTCTTTCTTTCTTTCTTTCTTTCTTTCCTGTTCTTGGGAGGGACAGGCTTTGGCCCTAAAGAGGAGCCTCCACTGGTTGCTTTTTCAGTTGTAGTTTAGTTCAGCCTATGTCTACCAGTTATGTTTGGGACTGGCAGAAATATTGCATAGTCGTTTGATATCAAGCAAGTGTTGCTATGTACAGTTGATTGATCTAGGCAAAAACGGGATCTGCTTGCTACAAATGCAAAAGTTACTGAATATCATCTTTCACTCTCTGGAAATGGAAGAAGTTTCTTCCTACTAACATAATTCAGTATAAAAGTAATGTGGCAATACATTTGGTCATGTGAATACTTTTTTACAGGATTTGTTAAATACATATTTGAATTAAAGGCACTGATATTCTATACAGCTGCACAAAGCTTTGGGAACATATTTATTTATTTATTGTTCAATTTTTATAGCACTTTTCATGAAGCATTCCATGGCAGTTTACAAAGTTAAAAGCCAAAAAATATCCATAAAAATAACCCAAAACCTTTAAACCAGTTAAACAGTAAAAACCATAAAACACCAAGAAAATAACCATAAAAATGACAACAGAAGCAGGAGAGCTGAGAGGCCAAGGAGCATACATTCATTGGGAGAGCAGTCCAGATCATTGGGGCGACAACAGAGAAGGCTCTGTCCCGTGTGCGCAACAATTTAGCCTCTCTCAACATCAGCACACAGAACAAAAGATCCCATGATGACCTTGCTGGGCATGAAGAAACCCTTGGGAGCAGGCGGTCCTTGAGGTATCCAGGGCCCAAACCATTAAGGGCTTTAACGGTAATAACCAGCACCTTGAATTGAATCCAGAAACAAATTGGCAGGCAGTGTAGCTCTTTCAAAATAGTTGTAATATGCTCTAAACAAGCAGTTCCAGAGAGAATCCTGGCAGCTGCACTCTGCATCAACTGAAGTTTCAGAATATTCCGCTTCAGCCTGCTTTGACTCCTTCCACCCCCAAACACACACATATCATGAATTGTCTTTATAAAGTGGATTTTATTCTGGATGATAACCTAGTAAAGGAATATTTTGTATGGAATTGTAATCTGGTGGGGTCAAGGTGGAGCAAATACAGTATATAATTATCCCCCCTTAATGTTTGTATCTCTGCTTAAAAGCAGTGATACAATCGAGGAGAGGAGAGGAGAGCTGGTCTTGTGGTAGCAAGCATGACTTGTCCCCATAGCTAAGCATGGACTGCCCTGGTTGCATATGAATGGGAGACTTGATGTGTGAGCACTGCAAGATATTCCCCTCGGGATGAAGCCGCTCTGGGAAGAGCAGAAGGTTTCAGGTTCCCTCCCTGGCTTCTCCAAGATAGGGCTGAGAGAGATTCCTGCCTGCAACTTTGGAGAAGCCGCTGCCAGTCAGTGAAGACAATACTGAGCTAGATAGACCAATGGCCTGACTCAGTATATGGCAGCTTCCTATGTTCCTATAATCTGTAGGGGTGTCGGAAGGTCAAAGGTGGCCCTGGGGCAAGATCTGAGGGTGAACCTTGCCACACTGCCTACCTTTCCAGTGACTGCCACTGCCAGTCTGCCATGACTGGGCAATGCTACTCCCTACCAGCCATGTCCCCTGTATCGGCATCAAAAGCAGAGCATTGCAGGGGGTGTGGCTGGCACAAGGGTACAGAGGCAAGGTCCATCAGTCTCTCTCAGCTACTGCATTCTTTGTTCACCAGCTGGGTGCTTTCTTCCTCTCCCTCATTTCTGATGGCAATGCAGAGGGTGAGGCCAGCATCGGAACATGGACACACTACCACTGGCTGGGTGCCCTGGGGGTGAAGGGATGCTCTGGGGGATGGAGCCCACAGGCAGCCCCTGGAGCCTGGGGTCTAGGAGACAAGTGTGTCCTCCCCAGTTCAATGGTAGCTATGTCACTGGCAATCCGATTCTTAATCCAGCATTTCACTGATTTATTTAGTAGATTTTTTAAAAATTGTTCCTGTTAATTAAAAGCAAATATACATGCAGTGATATGTTGGTTTGTTTTCATTATGTTATGGAGTCTTTCCAAAGCAATGCCTAAGGAACAGAGTGCAATCTGCTGAATGCCGGCTTGAGTGATTTACACCCTTGTTCTACATTAACCTATGGTTCACGCATCACTGGTTTTGTTTTGCATCTCCTAATTGAAGACCAGCCATTTGTACTATTTATAATTAGTTAATGTGACAAGGATGTATGTTGTAAACAAAAGGGAGATTATACTGAGTACAGAAATATGGCAAATAGTGATCCTTTAATTAAAAATAAACTCAGCATAGGTTCCCCCCACGGACAAGCTTCAAGGCCATTCTGTTCTTTGATTCTTTTGTGGTTATGATGCTTTATATAGTTTCCAAAAATAGTCTGGAATTATATGCAAAATGTTTGGTAAACAGATATTCAGAGCTGTTTGTTATGAGGAAATCATACATAGAAAATGAACTATAAATTGACAGCTCTGAACATTGGGAGTATCATTGTTCAACATTGGGAGTTGAACATTGGAAGTATCACTGTTCTGTTTATGTTACTGTTGTGTGAATACTGCCCATATTTATACTTTACATCCCCTCTAACAGCAGTGTCAATGTAAAATACTGTAAGAATGAACTATGGACTCCTGTACAGTCCATTTAAGTAAGTCCAAGATTCTTAACCTTTGTGCACCTATGGATCCCCCGATCTCAAATAAGATGATCCCAAATCTCATTTATATAATATGTTTTCATAAGGCTACAATTAAAAATAGCTTGTATTCAGAGAATAGTTTTTTTCAATAACCTTGTTCTGGCTCACCAGGAAGCAAATTAAATTCAATGCAGCAGAACTTTTCTTCAGACCACCTGGACCTACCCCATGGACCCCAAGTTAAAACCCCTGGACTAAGTGCATTCAGACTACAGCCATGGTTTGGAGATTGCTTGCATGCTTATGCAGCATATGTTGGAAACCAACTGAGGTAGCTGAACAGCCAGATCCTCCAGGCAGAGCAAGCATGGAATTTAGAATCCTCTGCTATCATGTCTATTCCCCAGCAAGGGATTCTTGGTCCTTGCCTAGCAACCTAGATGTCCACAGGAGACCCTATTTTTTTTTTTTTTGCAGAGGTTCCTTTTTCCTTTTGCAAAAGAAAGGAAGAAAGAAAGAAAGAAAGAAAGAAACCTTGAGCTTATGGGAACTGGGGGGTTAGGTTCTTCAGCACACTTAGGTGTACTCAAATATCATTAAAAAGTGAAGCGGGGAATAGAAGTAATAAATCACATTACTTTGCTCTCTAGCTCCCCAGCAATGCCCCTCCCAACCCCCAGATCCTCTGATTTTGGGGCTGGGGCTGGGAAAGTCACAAAATGGCCCTCGGAAGTAATTTCCAGGTGGCACTTAGCCACAAATAGCTGAAAATAGCCCTAGTTTTAATGCACGCGCGCGCACACACGCACAAAACCCACCAACCTAGGACTCTATGCCATGAATAGTTAAAAATAGCCTTAGTTTTAGGTGTGCAAACAAAGAAACCAAGTCTCTATACCACGAGTAGCTGGAAACTTGGCTATTTTTGGCTTCCAACAAAGAACTCGGGTCTCTATAACCCACCTGCGAATAACAGAAACCATGATAGGAGTAATCAAGAAAAAAATGTATTTTACTTGGAGGATTTGGGAATCTTTCATGTATTACAGTCCCAACTTTCAGGTCATGGTCCATCGAAGGGAGGAGGGGCAAGCATCCACTCAATAACTACGGGGTGGTGGTCTGGCCTTGTTTATTTGTCAGTGACTCCAACAACCGAGACAGCGCAATGTTGTTGTTACTGCCAGACTGCGTCTTTCCCCTCCCCTTATCACAGTGAGGCCTCCAGCAATTGAAAGGCCTTTCTAACAGCAACACCCCCACAAATAGTAGGTGATGGGAGTCTGGCAGCCTCCTCTCTTGGTAGTTGCATGCCCTGTCCTGTACGTAGGTGACAGGAAATTTCACAGTGACCTGAACTACAAACCATGTGTGCTATCAATGTCTCTTTAAACAATTATCTGTTTCTGTTGTTTGTTAAATTTGATTCTGCATTCTGAATGAATACAAGCTCCCAGACAGTGAAAGGACATTTCCTAATTTAGGCATGTGGACTTGAAAATGATATTGGCAGATTCATTTCATCAGACTGTCTGGGTGGCTGAGCACTGCCTGATTGGTTATTATGTTACAGTATTGATATTTTGTCACCGTCCTTGGGAAAGTTAATATGAGCACATGAAAGAACACCCAAACAGGAACTCTTGTTGTTTTTCTGACAGCATGTGAGTGCTTTGTTTTGTGTTGATTGGAGAAACTAGGGAAATTATACTTCTGAAACAGACCTTGGCAGTCCTCAAAGATAAGAGTGACAGACAACTTAAAAAATTAGATATTGACTGCTTGAGGGGTTATCTGGGAAGTTGTTGTGGTCCAGGCCTGATTTATATACTAAATATGCTCATTAGCTAGCATACAAAATTAGGCCTGTCTCATAGTGTCACCAAGTGACCAAGTTCTTTAATATAGTGACCATGTAGGATCTGGGCGCAAGGAAGAAAGGAGATCAAACCAATCCTAAATGATTCAATGGGCTTTATTGAGTATAAAAGAATAACAACATCAGTCTAGCTGAGCAGAAAGCATAACATTCTATCAATATTACTAACAGTATTTCAACCCTAACCAGCAACAATATTCACCCAGTGTTCCTAACTAACATATGTTTGTGTGTTAAATCTTCCTAGAGCCTAATACAATTCAGATATAGACGGAAAAAGGGGGGGGAGGTAAGGAAGGCTGAGGGCTGGCATGGTTTGGGGAGATCAGGAATTAGTAGAGGGACGAGGGGAAAGGAGAAGAAGGGGAAAGGATGGAGGGATCCAAGGCTTGTAGAGGCAGCATATTACCAGGATCAGAGGTTTGAGAACGGTGGATCTTTCAGCTGAAGGAGAGAAGCTGTTGGCTGGAGACAGGAGCTTTTGGATCAAGTATGCCGTTTGCTCAGAGCACGGCTGAGAGTCAGAGCACCATGGCTGGGGAAGTCTTGACTTCTCACTGTGCAGTGGAAGTCACAGACAGTTCCTGTTCATGGACAGAGTTCCTGCTTGTTGCCCCGTGGCTTAGCAGCAAACTCTGGGATTGCTCGTGAGCAGATCTTGCTTGTAGGCACAAGATTGCGTGTAGGCACAAGACTGCTAGCTCTCTGTCCAGTAACCTCATTCTTTATAGTTGTATTTTCCTTTGATCTCTCATAGAGTCTATTCATATCTCCTCATCTTTTCCTGGGTCCCCAAAAGGGTGACAATGCTGTTACCTTCTGGATGTCTTTTAATTATTCAGGATATTGGCCAGTCCAGAGAGATCTGAATCCCATCTTCTGTAAGCTGTGAGCTTAGGAGGGGGGGAACATTGCCCAAAGCAAATCTGCATCTCTGAGCTGCAAATGGGCATCTTCTCTTGTCCCAGATTTGCTAGCCTGATCCCAAAAGGTGTTAAAGTGTTAGTAAAGTAAGAATTAAAGACTATAGGTGTTTTATTTGTGTGCATTTACCTATGTTAAATTTCTATAGAGAGCAATTGAGTCAATCATTGACAAAGATTAACATAGACTTCTTGCAACAGGAAAGGGGAGATCAGCCTCTGGCCTCTTCCACAGACATTATCTGATAGTGAGTCACATTTTAGCATTTGAATTGTTCTGGCCTGGCTTTTGTGCTTCCTTGAGTACCCATTTCACAATAAAATGCTGGATTGCCTCCTCTTTCACAGAGCAGTGCATGAGGCAGGCAAGAGACCTGGGTGTCAGTTCACCTTGAGTCCAGGCAGTAATTCATTCCTTAATAAAATGGAACTAGACACAGGCCTAAATTCCATATAATTCTGGGCTGGTATCTCTGGGTTGAATGTTGGGGTCAAGGGGGGGTGTCCCCAATGGGGTGTGTGTGTCTCCAACAAAGTGTTGGAATTATATGATATCCCCTGCCAAACCCTCAATATTAAAAAAAAATAACCAAACCCACAAACTCCACCCCCCCGCTCATTCTTTGTTCTTGCTTATGTGCCATTTGTACTTAAATAATATATGCAGGGATTGGTCAAAGTAGTAATATATGAAAATAAGGCGGGGGGGGGGTCCAAAAAGGTGCAGGTTAAATTTTCATACATATTTCATATGTAATAAAAAGCATTCAACCAGACAGGTAGAGTGGTTTGAAGCGCACCCAACAGAATGTCCTTCCTACAAACAAAACCTTGAAGAGGCGGGGTGGGGGTGGGGAAGTGTGAGAAAAACATTTGGGATTTGCTAGTTGGTTTTCTGAGATACGTGTCTCTGAGGAACACTTGGGGTGTGTTTCAGTGTTACCAGTACTTAAATGTACAGGAGGACCTCACTCAGTAATCACAATTTCACGTATCCACAGAGGGGTAGTTAGCACTTGACCGCAGCATACACTGAAAAAAAAGGGGAGGAGGGTTAAACCCGTGTATCCGCGGGTTGCCACAACAGCCACCATTTTGTGTTTGGGAGCCATTTCATGGCTCCTTTACTTAGAAAAATGGGCGAGCCCTCATGATTTGTGGTCCATTTTGGGTGGTATGGTAACCTAAGCTCCCGATTCCCTAATGCCCAGTTATTCACAGATTCAGTATCTGTCCCCTCCCCCAGAAAGGAACCCCAGCAAATAATGGGGTTCTCCTGTCATGGGCCCCTGGTGGCGCAGTGGTAAAACCGCCGCCCTGTAACCAGAAGGTTGCAAGTTCGATCCTGACCAAGGGCTCAAGGTTGACTCAGCCTTCCATCCTTCCGAGGTCGGTAAAATGAGTACCCAGAATGTTGGGGGGCAATATGCTAAATCATTGTAAACCGCTTAGAGAGCTTCCAGCTATAAAGCGGTATATAAATGTAAGTGCTATTGCTATTGCTATTCCTAAAGATCTATTTTGATAGTAAGATTGTAGCTATTTGGGTTAAGCCTGCTCGTTTTATAGATTTTCCTTCATATTAATTCTGTACCCTTTTAGAACCCTAATTATGAGGAAAGGCACTTCTGTGATCAGCATCCTGGATCTCCGAGGCTGCCAAACATGGAAGTGCCTTCCCTCATGGTTACATTGGGTCCCTCTACAGACAGCCACCGCTGTAACCATGAGCGGCTGGAGGAGTGAGTGGCAGCTCCAGGTCACCCGTCCCTATTTGCTTTTTGAGCTGTAAACATGAGTGGGGTTTCTTTCCAAATGTCTGAATGAGGCTACTGAGTCACAGGTCAAATACTAGATTGTTCTAGAGCTTTACATTCCAATTTTGGCCTCTGTTTCTTTTTCAAAGAAAGGTAAGAATACCCTTAGTTAAGACTAACTTTGGTTTGAGGGTTTTCCTCACCTACCTCAGTGGCCCTCATGATGGCCTGAGGGTGCTGGCATGTGACCTATCATTACACCTTCCAGTTCAGGGGTGTAGCTATAATTGAGTGGATGGGTTCAAAGAACCCAGAGCCCCCAGCTCCTGAGGGCCCTCCAGCTCCACCCCTCCCTATTTTCTTCATTATCTCTCTCACTCTGAGGGGCTACTGTGGAGAGGGACGAACGCAGGCCCACTCTCCCCTAGCTACGCCCCTCTTCCAGTGTCAACCATGTTTGAGGCTTGCGTCTATGCTGTAAGAACCTCAGTAAGTCCAAAAAGTAAATCATAGACAAGTTCCCTTACCCAGAAGCTGGATTAGGTTAGAGGTTACCATACTGGACTTATTGTCCTCGATTTGCTCCAATGTATGTTGAGTTTTGTGAGATAAATGATGATTGAATTTTATTTCTTCTTCTTCTTTTTAATTTCCAGCACTAGATTATGGAAGCAAGATCTTGGATAGTTGTAGAGTATATTTCCTGATGCATTTATTTCTCATGAGTACTACTTTGAGTGAAAACATAAATCTGTGTACTTCCCCAGAGATTGCCCACATTATGTAATTCATTTTCTTCAACAGAACTCAAGATAGCATACATGAAATTATCCAACCGTCTCCCATCCAAGCTCTGACCAGACCGATCTGCTTAATTTTATGAAAATTATTACACTCAGACCATGTCCCTACTCAATACTGAATTTGTGATGAACTGTGTAATCATGCCATTAGAAACCTTTTTAAAAAATGCTGTCGATGGTTGTGCATTGAATTTGGTATTAATCGTTGTGTGCCAGTTATAACAATATCTTTAGATATTGTCACTTTGTGTGTACCCCCTGGTCTTATGTATAATACTGGTTTAGGAGGAGGATGTTTTCCCTTGTTTGTTTCTGCATACCATATATAATATGCAATAACTGTTTCATGCCTGCACATTTACATACACGAAATACTACTTATCTCTGTGTGCTGAATGTAGTCTCAGTAGGAGACTGTATCAGCAGTTGTAATTGCATTGTATTCTTCTTCTCCTCAGTAATTTGCAGTCCTGCAAAATTCCTGGAAAAGCTTGCTGTATCTGCAAGTGGTGTGTCTCTCATCTGAAGACAATTGCCCACCACCAGCTGTTTAAATGAATCCCTGTGGCTTTACCATTCTTTCCTCACAGAAGCTGCTTTACGCCATTAAAAACCTTGACAGACCTTTTCACCTTCTCTTGACTAGGCACAATCCATCAAGAGTTAGTTGGTTATGATTAAATCCTATTGAAATTAATGATCCATAAGTATTAAGTTAGGGCAAAGACATAGCCTTAGCTGCTGCTTCCTATATGAAAAAGCAGTTTTAAGAATGGGCAGTTTGGAGGGGAGAAGTGAAGGGGTGCCTAATCAGGAGTGTAGCTAGGGGAGAGGGGGCCCATGTTCACCCCACCCCCCAGCAGCCCCTCAGAGTGAATGAAGAAAATAGGGAGGGGTGGAGCTGGGGGGGCCTTCAGGAGCTGGGGGCGGGCGGGCTGGGTTCTTTGAAAATCTCCCAACCCACTCTTTTCCCCTCCATGTGGGGTTCCAGGTGTATGTTTAGTGGGCCAGGGGGCCAATTTAATTGGAAAAGAGGCATAGTTAACTCATAACACCTCATTTAACTAACTCATTTAACTCATAACACCTTCTTTCCCTACTCTTCCTTTGCTGCTCCAAATAGCCTCTTCCTGCAACTGCTTTTTCCTTTAAAACACAAACAAAACTTTCCATTGGAGGCAGGTAGTGGAAATGCAATTCTTCCTGTAGTCTGTCTATCTATCTATCTCATTTATATCCCGCTCTTCCTCCGAGGAGCTCAGAGTGGTGTACATGGTTATTTTATTTTTATCCTCACAACAACCCTGTGAGGGAGGTTAGGCTGAGAGATACATGACTGGCCCAGTCACCCAGTGAGCTGTGCTCAGTGGAACCTAGCACTGAACCTTTGCTGAGTTATGCCCTATATATTCCCCAACCTACCTAGTCCAACCAATTGTGTAATCAAACAAGTAACCTTTACATGCATTAAGGATATGCCTTACATTTTTAGGGAGTATAAGTGACAGGGTTTGACATCGAAGCACTTCTGAAGGTGGAGACAAAGAACTTCACACTTTCCTCCGCTAACCTACCTTCCACCATATCCTTTCCTTAAATCCAGCCCACCATTTCTTCTTCTGCCTTAACCTTTTTATTTGTTTAACCAGACAGTTGGTACTTTCATATCTAGTTTCCAACCTGTCTGTTGGAATGGCTTGTGCATGTTCAGAAAATTCAGAATCACATCTGACCCGATCTGACTTAGACAAAGTTGGATTTGGATTCTACAAGCTTTGGCAATGCTGGATATCAGATCAGATTTGGAATTTTCCAAGTTCTGACTTAAATTCAGATTTCCCCCCGGTTGGTCTCTGGGTCATTTTGGAGAAACCATATAACTCCTGTATTGAAGGAGCTACACTGGCTGCCGATATGTTTCCGGGCAAAATTGTGTTGGTTATAACCTATAAAGCCCTAAACAACTTGGGCTCTGGATATTTAAGAGAACGTCTTCTTCGTCATGAACCCCACCACCCACTGAGATCATCTGGAGAGGTCCGTCTACATTTGCCACTGGCCCGTCTGGTGGCCACTCAGGGACGGGCCTTCTCCACTGCTGCCCCGAGGCTTTGGAATGCACTCCCTAGTGAAATAAGAGCCTCCCCATCTCTGACAGCTTTTAAAAAGTCTTTAAAGACGCATCTATTCACCCAGGCTTTTAATTAATATTGTTTTAATGTTTTTAATGCTGTTTTAAAATATTCTTAAAAATTTTTTTAATTATTGTAATGTTTTAAACTTTTCTTTTTTGTTTTAACTAATGTTTTACTTTCTGTTTTTATTTTGTTGTAAACCACCCAGACATGTAAGTTTGGAGCGGTATAAAAATATGTTAAAATATGTTAAGAAATGTTAATAAAATAAATAAATAAATAAACAAATAAAAATATATTATATATATTTCTGTAAGAAATTCTGAAGATAATGATGTTTTTACTGTTATTGCTCTTAACCTATTTTTAGCACTCAATAATCAGATCAGTAATTCCAAAACAACATCACATCCACAAAAAGCAGATCTTTCTCAGATTCAAATGTATTATGATTTAAATTTACCATATGTGGTCATTATTCAATAAAATGAATAATGTTTGAAGCTGAAATCCTACAAATTTCAAACTGTTCTTTTACTTCCCTTTTGCAAGGACATTAATAAAAATTTCTATTATATATATTTAATTTCTTAATCTTTCCTAGAAGTGTAAACTATGCAAAATGACATTATCCAGTCAATGACAGGCCTCACTTAGGGAAAAGGAACGGTTGTGCCATCGAGTCGGTGACTCCTGGCGACCACAGAACCATGTCGTTTTCTTGGTAGAATACAGGAAGGGTTTACCATTGCCATCTCCCGTGCAGTATGAGATGATGACTTTCAGCACCTTCCTATATCGCTGCTGCCCAACATAGGAGTTTCCCATATTGTGGGAAACTCTGAAATATTGGGGATTCAAACCAACAGCCTCCTGCTCTCTAGGCAAGTTACTTCCCTGCTGCACCTTACTTACTAGTCATTTATTTACAAAAAGATTCTCATGCAGCCCCTGCCTCCTGTTTTATGCCTGCCATCTTCACAGATTTACGGGGAAGGATGTGACATTTCTGCTTTTGCTGAATTCATTTCAGTATAAAGCTTACACAGAAAACATGCAAGTAAAATGCTGTTACTTGGATCATGAGTTAATCGTATTACTGAATAACCAGATGGCAAGATACAACACAATACTTTATAGGAGCAACTTAATCATATACCAGTGAAATGTATTCCTGCATTACTATCGGAGGTGCACCTAAGAAATTTTGAAGCCTAGAGGTCCCCCACCCCGCTGCAAGTTAAGCATCATCCCACTACACACACACTATTTTTAACATGTGGGTTCTTGAAGGCACAAACAGCAACTGAACTCACAAGAATGGAAGAATAAAACAGGTATAATTATGCAAATATGCATTAGCAGAAACATTTCAACATGCAACTTATATTCCCATCCCACCTATTTCTTTCTCTACTCCCCACTCTGTCTATAAAGCACCCGATGCAGGTCACAATTGCACTTGGCCACCCGGCACAGTGCAGGCCAGCGGTGCAGCGACCACACCACCCAGGACACACTAAAGAGGATTTTGGGGCCCCCAGGAGGTGTGGAGGCCTCGGCCCTAAAGTCCAGGGGTAAGACCACCTCTGATTACAATAGCAAAGATTACGGTGAGAAAAATAGTAATACTCTGTTCAACAGGAGAGCAGCTTTCCGTAAACACAGATTCCCTGATATTTGAAATAACTTGAAAAAGCATCATGAAGCCAAATAAAATCTGTTTCAGAATGAAACTGCTAACATTCACACTGTCTGTGCCAGATATATGGCTGTCACAATTGCCATCAGGCCAGCTCTCTGTGGGAGGAACTGTGTGGCAAGAGCATCCTGTTCTCCTGACCCAGCCATTGCCGTCTGCTCTCCTCTAGGATTTGGTCTGGTAGAGGACTTGCTTCTGGAGAAGACTTGCTTCTTATCCCAATGCCAAGGCAAAAACAGTCAGAACTTCAGTGGACCTCAGCAAAGGAGGGTGGCTCCATCAAGCACCCTTCTGTGTTAGTCTGAACTACCATCAAGCCAGCAGCCTTTGAGAAGAACCATGTTCTTCTGACTCATGCTCCACTACTGGATTTGGTCTGGGGGATGGTAGCAGACACGTCTGGAGAAGGCCTGCTCTTTGCCCCACCTGTGAGGTCAGGACATTCAGAACCTGAGTAGACGTCAGAGGTAGGATCAGGGCTGGCCAATGCACTAGGTGGACCTAGATGGTTTCTTAGGGCACCAGATCTTGCGGGGGAGGGATGCAGGAGCAGGTGCTCCCGCAGTGAATAGCCACCGTGGTTCCCAATAGCAGCTGGGTGGTGGCAGACAGTGAGGAAACATGTCCCACAGCTGCCATCACACTGCACCACGGCTCCACTTTGCGTGGAGCCCCCCCTCCGCCCTGCTCACGCACCTTGCCCTTGCTGCTGAAGTGGCTGATGCACATGTGCAGCAGCCATTTGAGGGCCAGCCCAGTAAAAACTTCACACACACAGCAGAGCGGTGGCACAGGGTAGTAGCGGTGGGAATACTGTTGGTGAACAAGTGTGGAAGACCTTCCTGATTTTTGGTGTTGACATTTACCCACACAAATGTCGGCTGAATAGAATACAATATTACATTACTTAATAGTACAAAATAAAACTGCAAAATATATTCATAAAGTCCATTCACAACAAAATGCTTTTATTGTTCCTTATTATTGCTAATACCAATGGATCACAGAAATTACAAAATAAAATAGATCTAGCCCAGTAACACAATTTCTCCACTTCTCTAAAGGAAATAGTGCATAGTGTAATATATTTAACGTCATGGTGATCAGCCTGAATTTTCACTTAATTATACCTCATTAGTCTTAATTACACATTGAACATCATCCTGGGTGCTCCTTGCTTCAAGGTTTATGCCATTTTGATATGTGTAGACTGTGTTCCTTTTGCTTTTAGATACTGATGTATCAAATTTTGCACGTTTGATATGATGAAGAATGAGACAGAAAATTCTAAATTTTTCTTTATTTGAAAAGTCTTGGTAGTTTTTTTCCAGGAAAACACTGTAGTGTGGAAATGCATTCATTTTGCTGAAACGTCGATCTTACAGGGGGAAAGAAGAGAATTTTACAGACTGCTGCTTCAGTGCCATTTTTGTTCTTCTCTCAGCTTTCTGCAATGATCCCAGCCAACCAAGGATCACAAAGGCAGTGTGATTGTGTGAGGGCAAACGTAGCTGAGTGACCGTGGGGGGGCGGGTGCAATACTTCCGCAGATGGTGATATGAGTGATCCTAACCAATCAGGAACAATTTGCATTTAAGCAGGCAAAATGTTTGCAAACTAGGAGGAAGGTACGTGTAATAGCCCCAAGATTTTAAAACATCTTGACAGAACACGGGGAGGATAACACTATGCACTGCACTTTGGAGGGCCTTCTTGAAAATGGCAGTTTGTTTGCAATTTTTCACTTTAAAGGAGGTTAAACTAGACTCACAGCATAATACTTCCCTCAATCAGCAAAGTTCTTTCTTACAGGACAGGAGGAATAACTTGAAACCCATTCACCCTTCTTCGTGTGTCTCCTGAAAGACTGTTAAACATGGATTCTTGAAAAAGTTTTGTGAACACGGGATCACCATTTTTTGCTCAGTTTCAAAGCAGACAAAGGGCCATTTTAGATCTTTCCCTGGTCCCATGTGATTAAAAGAGAGTTGCGCCATTAAATTAGTTTAAACTAATATTTTGAGTGTGTGTAGAACTGCCATTCAGATGACAAAAAGGGACACAGCAGGAGAGCATTAGAATGTCATGAAAGTCATTGTGATGGGCATTGGGATGTTGTGAAAGATATCCAAACTAGACCAAGATTGGGCTAGAAAGACCAGTAATCTGATCTGGCTGAGTACAAAACAGCTCCACATGCTCATAATTAATCTACAAAAATGGCTGTCTTATAATGTACTGTGATTACAGTTAAGGAGATTCAAAGTAAAAAAACAACATTAAGGCTATGGTATACAGCTTAAAAAATTCTGCACTCATATCCACACTAGACATTCAGCAGAAATGCATTTGAAAGGGGTGTGTATCCAACTGGAAGCACCTCTATCTTTTACCCGCAAAATGGCTAAAGGGCCAGTCCTGATTGGGATTACAGCAGCAAGGAGGGAAGGATTAACCCTTTCCCCTGGAGTCCCATTCCCAATGAAAATTGCCTCCCAAACTGCTATTTGCAGCAAACAGCAAATCAAGGGCGCAGCCAGGGAAGAGGGGGCCTGTGTTTGCCCCTCTCCTAAGCAGTCACTTGAGTCAGGGGGAGCATGAAAAAATAGGGAGGGGTGGAGCTGGGGGTGCCTCAGGAGCTCGGGGGCCCAGGTTCTTTGAACCCATCCACTTAGTCACAGCTACACATACATCTCTGCAGCAAATAGTTCTTTTGGGGCAATTTTGAGTGGGAAAATGTTAACTTTCCCTCTCCCGTGTGCCATGGTTCCATTCAGAATTGCCATGCATGGCTGCTGCTAGTAAAAACACAGGTGCTGCTGGTTGGAAGAATCTCTCCCATGCATTTCTGCAAACATCTAGTTTAGCCCTCATTTACATGAACAACAGCTAGTAAGATTAGTATTCATTTCAGAAACAGAGTGTTCTATTTAAAATTTATTATTTTTTCCTTGACTCACAGCTCTACTATCCAGTCATTATCATTGAAAACTATATCTTTTGAAGATATCATTAATAACCTACTTTAATTTAACCAAGTCTCTGCTTTTATTAATTGCACATATAAAACACTTATGAAATCAGACACATGCACACAAACAGAGTATGGGCGGGGGGATGCTTGACTTTTCCCCTCTACATGAATTAAATAACTGCTGGTAGCAGACCTATTTAAATTAACCTGGGTAGAGGAGATGCAGTACCAAGAAGCATATGGTTGGAAATGTCATTTTCTTCTCTGATACACAGTAATCTTTCATTCTTGGATTCAGTTGGAATGCTAATTGGTAGATTTGCATTTCAGATGCCCATTTGCATGCTTCCCCATAAGCCGCTCCAAAGAAGCTCCACACACCACTTCCCTTCCCTTCATTTCTCCTTTCATTTTAATGCTACGGTCAATGCTAACATTGATTGGTTCTTGCACCACTTCCATCTCAGAATGATGTTGCTGTCATGCTAGCTTTTGTTTATCCTATTGACACAATTTACTCACTCATTTATTCCTGAGAATATAGATGACTTTCCCCACATACAGTTGCATTTCTGTTTTTTTCTTACATTAATAATAATAATAATAATAATAATAATAATAATAATAATAATAATAATTCGATTTCTATACCGCCCTTCCAAAAATGGCTCAGGGCAGTTTACACAGAGAAAGAAAGAAAGAAAGAAAGAAAGAAAGAAAGAAAGAAAGAAAGAAGATGGATCCCTGTCCCCAAAGGGATCACAATCTAAAAAGAAACATAAGATAGACACCAGCAACAGTCACTGGAAGTGCTGTGCTGGGGTGGATAGGGCCAGTTACATATCATCCCTGGCCCATCCTTTCAGGGCAGGCAAATCAGGGCACTTGCCTCAAGCCCTTCTCCATCAGCCGGTGCCATCCAGGGCTGCAAGCCATCACCCCTCCCCTGAACTTTGCAAGAGAGAAAAGCAAGTCCAGACTGGCTGCAAGCTGGGCATCAGGGAGGAGGAGGGAGACTGGCCCCGCCCCCTGACGCCAGTGCTCTCCTTCTTGTGCCCCTTTGTCAGCAAAAGTGAAATACTGTAGTATGGCTCAGAAGTGTAGAGATGAGGAAGCTTATCAGATTCATTTAGGGTAAGCACATATTGGTTTTGATAGGAAAAAATAAGGGTGAAAGATGTTTACTACACCTGGACAGCTAGTCTCACCACAGTTTCAAAGCAAAAAGAGATAGATGAAATTGACAAATACCTTGCCAATTTCATCACCCTTTTTGTCTTCTTCCATGGAGCAGCAATGTCAATAGGAGGTCTTGTAGAGAAAGGACTGGCCAGATGAAGTACCGTCAAGCCGTAGCAGGTCCTTTAGGAGAGAGTGACTTTATCCCTGCCTGAAGTAGCTGCAGCAGCAACTGACCCATCCTAAGAAAAAAGATCACAAATGGTTCCCTCCGTGAAAGTGTGCCCCGACACAGCTATGTCTTTTGAAGAAGGTGGTCTATTTTGTGAGACTACATATTGCACAAGCCTACCACTGTATAGCATTAGCAAACCAAAATGGCTTTTCAGCACCCTGTCTCAGTTCAAGTTTGCAAGAAGCTGATTGCAGTTAGGCCAGTGCAGTTTTGATGAGATTCAGAAGTAGGATGCACAGATTGTATGCATTGCCTGTGTGCTGTAGAAACTTTTCTGCTGCCACTTAAGAAGAGTTTAGAGATCATTGCTTGACCATAGACCATTAGTGCAGAGCCAAGTTTGGGGGAAGCAGCTGTATTTGAACAAACCCTCTGAAATGTCTTTTGGTGTAATGCACTGCTGTCAGGTACATTAAATACCTGAGAGTAGTGCATTAGGGAGATGGAAGCAGGTTTACATGAACAATTTCCTTGCTGTATAGATGCCTATCCAGACAATGATGTGATCTCAATGTGACCTCATTTATAATCTCCAAGGTTCCTTACCTAGGGATGTGCATGCACATCCCATCCACTGTCTGAAGGCATTAGCTGCATGCAACACTTTTTGCACTTGAAAAGAAGTGGATTGGGAGCAAGATATTTTTGCAACTGATGCCTCTTCGGGCCTAACTAGGCAAAGCAATGGAATTGTATCATCCATCTCTTTATATGTTAGCAATCAGCAGCTTTCCTGTGTTATAGAGAAGAGATGGCCAGATGAAATACCCCCAAGCAGCAGGAGGAGGCAGCTGCAACTGGGGGCAGGCGGCAGGGAGGAACATTTCAGATCAGACCTTTGAGACTGGGGGAGAGGTGTCCAGCCTTTCCCTTAGCACTGCCCAAAGTCCCTTGCTCTTAATTTAGCATAACCCAGTGGTAGATAAAGAGTTGCTCACCTTAGTGCTCATCTAAGGAGAGTTGTTGGGATGTGAGGATGTTTTGCATGCTAAGGCAGCCAACTGGAATGAAGCCCATCAGGAAATGTTACTCTCCCAGCCAGCAGTCTCTTCACTGCAGCAAAAACAGTTATTAGACACCTCCCCTTTCCCCGGCACAGCATGATATTGGAAGGATGGAATGGTAATGAGAGGCCACTGTGCATGTTTCCCTCAGAAACCTTGCTTTTAGGGGCCGGGTCTCATACAAAGACTGGTGAAGCTCAGATGATAAGGAACAACTTGCACTGAGTGCCCCCAAAGTAATGTTTGGTGTAGCTATTAAAAGAGAAGGATATAAACGTCCCTGAGAAAGGTGTGCAAGTCAGCAAAAACTCTTCTCATTGCAGTCTTATTTTGGTCAGATAACTTCACATTTGGGAGCGGGAAGGCTGAAGGCAGGCAGGTTAGCTATTGTGTTATAATTATATCTCAATTACTCACATCCCAAACATTACATGGCTCCTTAAGTCTAATTGACGGATGCACTTGCAGTGAAATTACTAGATAAAAAGGATGAGATGGGGATTTGGTTGTCTTTAGCTCAATGCCTGTGTGACTTTGGACAGGTTATTTAATTGTATTGGCATCAATCCAGCAGAACAACAACATTGGTCCCAATCCAGCTGAAAGCATTGACATGTCTTTGCAGCAATGTTGTCATCGGTGGGCTTAAGCAAGTCAAACTCTGTGCTACTCTGTGTCCTCTGAGTCCACAATAGAGATGTAGACGGTTGGAGTGGGCCCTGGGACAAAAAATGAAGATGGGCCCCTGCCTCCCCACCTTCTCCTTCAGAGAGGGAGCACAGCTAGGGGAGAGGGGGCCCGTGTTCACCCATCTCCCCAATGGCGCCTCAGATTGAGGGAGATAATGAAGATAATAGGGAAGGGTGAAGCTGGGGGCCCCTCGCGAGATGGGGGCCAGGTTTCTTTGAACCCATCTGCTCAATTATAGCTACACTCCTGCAGGGAAGCCCAAAGACTGTCACCTAGCCAGTGGGCCCCCTCCCTCCCTCTGGGGCCCAGGGACATCCCCACCCCACCACGACCATTCAGTTGTAGTTATGCTCCCTGTCCAAAGACCTAATTCTGTTCATCCAGCTATTCCCTTTTGTCTGTTAGCATAAAATTGATTGGGGGTAGACTGTGTGTGTTGTTTATACAGTGACATCAATGTAATGTTGCATAAGCAAAAAGCCAGCTCCCTTCACCAAAGAGCTTACAAATACTTTACAAGTTACTTCCTATAGTATTTAAAAACTCTGTCCCATGCGAAGTGACCCTCAGTTCCTTTGGGCAAGAACTCTGGTGTGATAAACATAGGAAGCTGCCTTATACCAAGTCAGACCATTGGTCCATCTAGCTCCGGATTGCCTAATGCCTACACTGACTGGCAGCAGTTCTCCAGAGTTTCAGGCAGGAATCTTTCTCAGCCCTACATGGAGATGCTGGGGATTGTCCTGGGACCTTCTGCATGCAAGGCAGAACTCCAGAGCGGAGAGCACTGCCTCTTTTGTGAGAAAATGAATTATGGCCAACTGTGAACTATGGCCACGAGAATCCTCTAAGAACGTAAGAACAGCCCTGCTAGAGCAGGCCCATGGCCCATCTAGTCCAGCATCCTGTTTCACACAGGGGGCCACCAGGGGCCGCTGGAAGCCACAGGTAGGAGTTGAGGGCATGCCCTCCCTCCTGCTGTTACTCCCCTGCAACTGGTACTCAGCGGCATCCTGCCTTTGAGGCTGGAGGTGGCCTATAGTTCTCCAACTAGTAGCCATTGATAGACCTCTCCTCCGTGAAGTTATCCAAACCCCTCTTAAAGCCTTCCAGGTTGTTGGCTGTCACCATGGTTTGTGACAGAGAATTCCAAAAGCTGATTATGCATTGTGTGAAAAAGTACTTCTGTTTGTTGGTCCTAGATTTCCTGGCAATCAATGTCATGGGATGACCCCTGGTTCTAGTGTTATGGGAGAGGGACAAGAATTTCTCTCTATTCACTTTCTCCACTGCATGCATGGTTTTATAGACCTCTATCATGTCTCCCGGCAGTTGTCTTTTTTCTAAACTAAATAGCCCCAGGTGTTGTAGCCTTGTAAGAAAGGTACTCTAGGCCCCTGATAATCTTGATTGCCTTCTTCTGCACCTTTTCCAGTTTTACAATGTCCTTTTTTAGATGTGGTGACCAGAATTGTACACAGTACCATAGTTTTGTATAAGGGCATTATAATATTAGCAGTTTTATTTTCAATCCCCTTCCTAATGACTCCTAGCATGGAATTGGCCTTTTTCACAGCTGCCACACATTGAGTCGATACTTTCAATGAGCTGTCCACCACGACCCCAAGATCCCTCTCCTGGTCCGTCACCGACAGCTTAGATCCCATCAGCGTATGCTTGAAGTTGGGGGGTTTTGTTTCATCACTTTACACTTGCCAACACTGAACTGCATTTGCCATTTTGTCATCCACCCCCCCCCACCCCACCCCATTTGGAGAGATTCTTTTGGAGCTCCTCACAATCTGTTTTGAATTTCACTACCCGAAAGAGTTTGGTATCATCTGCAAATTTGGCCACCTCGCTGCTTACCCCTACTTCTAGATCATTTATGAATAAATTAAAAAGCACCAGTCTCAGTACAGATCCCTGGGGGACCTCAGTTCTTACTTCCCTCTGTATTCTTTATTTTCTGTATTACTTGAAATGTAATATTATTTACACTGACAATAAAAAATACTCTGCATTATTATTTTCTGTATTACTTGAAATCTGTGTTGCCCAAGTTAATTAAAACTCCATCTTATAATTGTTCATATTGCATACCTTTTCTTTAAATCTAATAATCAACCCTTTGTTGTTTAGGTGTGCTATTTTTTCATTTAGGTTTGCCTCAGTCACACACCTCTGAAGGCCTAGGACAGCTTAGCCTCTTTTGGGAGGGTTTTGCCACTTTACCCCCCAGGAACCTTATGTGAAGAGTGGATTTTTCACATCAAAATAAAGTGGATGGAAGCAGCCTACTTTGAACCCCTTAAGGCAGGGATTCAGTACCAGTGAACTTTCCCACCCCACTCCAGCTTGGGTAGAAGTCATGACACACACTTATTTGAAAGGAGATAATAATAGGAAATAGCTCAATACTGCTCTTGCAGTAAGTTCACCAACAATGAGTTGCTTTATTTGGATAAGAACTGCTTAGCTTCTCCTTACAGAGGGAGAGTGATGATAATCCCATTCTCAATTATTTAATATATGCACATGCTCAGCCTCCTAATCTTAAATATAAAAACATCATTTGGTATCATACATTCATCTCCCAAGGAAGTTTTGGGCTTTTTTTAAAACTTAGAAAGGAAGCTTCATTTTCCATTGTTCATGCTTCTTCATCACCAACAATATTCATTAATATAATTCAGTCATCCAAAAACCTTCAGTTTAAGATGAGAGTTAAGATGCTTTACATTTTCACTCGTGCTCTAAAAAGCAAGGAAAGTTAAGGTGCCCATCCTAGCTTCCGCACCATATAAGCTGTAAAGACTTTGTATAGTCTGGTATATGATGCTGGCTTTAGAAATGAGGCTCCATGTACTCACACTTTGCCTTGGTCTTCCATCTGGTATTGGGCTAGGGAGGGATGCATCCAGCCAGCATAATATACCGGCACATATTATATACCAAGGCTTGCAGACTAGCAGACAAATGGCGCTGAGGGAGCACTTGCTCTCTTAACCTCATTTTGGAGGCGGGCTCCGGAGGTGGGTTTGCTGCTATGTCACCGCTGGGAGCTGAGCAGCTCCCGGCGGTTCTCAAGCACAGGCAGAACCAGGCTAGGCTTCCTTAGGCCGGTTTTGCCTGCGCACGAGAACAGCCTCACAGTCTCTTACTAAAGGAAGCTCACTTAGCAGCAGGACCTCATGAGTGCTGTACAGTTTACCAACCTGAATTGTAAATGAATGTAGATAAGTGGAAGAGCCTTGCCTGGTTCTTCATTAAAAACATCACAATTAGCAGGGTGTAGCGACCTTTGAGCAAGGGGGGACAGTTGTCTCCTCAGTCAGGGTACCCCCTTGCCCCCTGCTGCACCCAGCAAAGCGCTCACCAGCTGGGAGCGCAAGGCACACCCACCCAGTGTTTCTTGCTGGCTGGGGAGGGATGGACTCTCCTCTTCCCCTGGGCAGTGCCCCCTCCCCTGCATCTGACATCAGAAGCAAGGAGGCGGGGCCAGTGCAGAAAATGGGGCTGTGACAGTAAGGGGGCAAGGGGGCGGGGCCAGTCTCCGCACTGGCCCCGCCCCCTTGCATCTGACATCAGACGCAGGGGTCATGGCTTGGGGCGCACAAAAGAACATCCATGGGGCAGGGAAGCTGCCAGTCAGACTTTGTCCCCACAAAGCTCCCTACACCTCTCATAGTTATAAACAATAACCGCTTTACCTATTTGGTCAATGACTGTAAATAAAATTACATTACATTGCATAACCGCTTTATTATTATTTACATTTATATCCCGCTCTTCCTCCAAGGATCCCAGAGCGGTGTACTACATACTTAAGTTTCTCGTCACAACAACCTTGTGAAGTAGGTTAGGCTGAGAGAGAAGTGACTGGGCCCAGAGTCACCCAGCTAGTATCATGGCTGAATGGGGATTTGAACTCGGGTCTCCCCGGTCCTAGTCCAGCACTCTAACCACTACACCACGCTGGCTGAGCTTTAGACTCTGTGTCCAAAACTAGTCTTTCCAGAAATGTTCCACAAATCTCACAGTTCTCCCACTTGTTTCAAATCTCTTCAGGATGATGTCGAGATCGGATCTTTGCTACTGTCTCCATGTTAATGTCGGCCCCAAGCCAGCTTTCTCTCTGGGCCTCCTGAGGTAAAACCTTCTGCCTCCCATTCTCTGAATTGTGCCTTTAAAAAACAACACCCCATATATGGTAATTCCTACTCTGCTGATGCCCTCCTATAGGACAAGTTTCCAAATTCTTGAAAGCCCAACTGTTTCAAGATAGAAACCCTTTTCAGGATAGCCTCATAGGTTTCTATCCTGAAAGACTTTCTATCTTGAAAGAGTTATTATGAGCCCTTTTCTTCTTCTTTTTCTCCTGCCTTTCCTCAGGCAGGTCTTAAGCAAGCCATAGAAAGGTGGGGAAAGGGCTGCTCAAGTTCTTAGGACAAAATTGTCCTCTCAGAAGCTGATAAGGGCACCCCTGATTTGGCTCTTTTTCTTCTTTTAATAAAATTGTGGCATATTTTAATGAAACTTATTTGCTTCTTTCCTGCTTTTTTAGAAAGTAGTTGTTCACAGAAAACATAGACTCTGAGCATAGACATTTAAGCCATAGGCTTCTGCTTAGTAGTTAATAGCTGACATGAGGAGGATTACTCAGTAGTCCTATTGAAATTAAAAGAACAAATATTACCTAACTTGTCCTTTTAAGTTCAATATGATTAATTTTGAGTAATCTTCCTCATCATGTCAGCCACTTTCTCTTTCTTGCTGTATTATGTACACTGTAGGGGAGACAAGGGGTTATTGGCATTCTTTTATTAAATATACTAGCAAAAAGAGCCTGTGCCCCCTGGCATGCTGTGGATAATGTCAGGTTCTGTGAGAACAGACAATTCACTGGGTGGGGTAGTGGTTTTGGGTTTATATTACAGAATATTTACATATTTCCCACCCACATTTTAAACAAGAGCTTTCCATTATTTTGCTCCCAAAATCTTTTTTCAAGGATTGTTTAACTATTGCACTTTATTTTAAACCACATCCCACTGAGTTTAATGGACCTCAATCCCTTCTAACTGTGAGTAAAGAATTGCATCCATTCTCACAAATGTGCCAACAAATGACTATTCTGGTATAGACTGCCCTTGAACATGGAGGTTCTACATGAAAGCAAAACTGCCTGTGAACATAGAGGCTTCATTTCTTTGGTATGGTCAAGTGAAGCTTCCATATTCACATGCAATTTGGCGCTGATGTAGAACCTCCATGTTCAAGAGCAGTCTACTCCAGAATGATGGTTTCTTAATGCTGTGAAGGAATGGTTTTTAGGGTTTCCTTGCTGCACGTCTTTGGACCTTCCTAGCATGGGGGTCCTTCGTCCCAATCTTATATATGTTTACTTAGAATGAAACCCCAGATGAATAAATCCCTCCCGCCCCACCCAGTAAGTTTTTCTATTCTTTGCTGAGTATGAATAAATCCCTCCCACCCCACCCAGTAAGTTTTTCTATTCTTTGCTGAGGGGCTGGGAGAAAGGGGGAAAAAAGAACCCACATGCTTGCCACATTCCCCTGCTGGTCTTGATTCCCAGTGAAATCAATGGGCTTACTTTCTAGTAATTTATTTCAAGCTTTTCTGAGGGGCTTTGCTTTCCCCCTTTGGTGGGAGTGAAAGAAAGGGGGCAGAGGGAGAAAACAAAAGCCCATGAAGGGGAGGAGGGGGTGAATGGTTGTTTAACTATACAAGTGCCAGAGTGCTCATAGACTATGCTTATCAGGCACCTATGTTCAGAACCAGGAAGTCACTCACTAGAAATTGCCAGGACTTGTCCCTCCCAACTTTGGCTTCAGAATTCTCAGTGGGCAGACTCAGTAATGCTCCTAGCTAACTCCCCCTCCCCCGCCCCCATTATGGGGATTTTGAACTGTACTCAAAAATCACTAGGCTGATTTTTAAAACCATCAAAAGGCACCAGTCCAGAATGGACCTGAATTTGGGGGGATGCTGAGCACACACCAAACATTTAAAATATACATTATTTATGGTGAAAAAAGGTTGCCAACACTTTGACCCCTCTTTTTAGTAGTTAAAAACTTAAACTGCTGCATCTCATCCATTTTGCACCAAAAGCGCATCAAATTTGGAGTAGCGTCACTTGTACCCTAGTCAATGTGTGCATGTTTTCAGAGGGATTGGGTGTATACTTTTGATTTTATAAGCTATAGAATATTCAGGGCTTATAATGGCGGAATGTTGAAAATACTCTTCATCTTAACTACACCGGCACAATTGTCGAAGCTGTCGAAGTGGAACCATGTTATTAAATTTCAGTTCTTTTCTCTTGCAGAACATTCTCAAAAGGAGTAATGTCTTTTAATGCTTGGCTTCTTAACACATTGTTCCTTGTTCATCTCAAGCAAACTTTGTGTCTTGGCTTGCTGTAACTTGTACGTGTGATACATGTGCCTCTTCTTGCCATGGAAGCTGGATTGCTATCCAGGGCCATCATTTGCAGACAGCTGGAGCAGCACACCTGTAGCAAGTGCTACCTTGGGTGGGATGTGTTAGGGATGTGCGTTTCACTTTGGATACAAAACGTTTTGTGAACAAAACAGGCCATTTCAGCTGTTTTGTAGCCAAAACAAAACACCCAATGCTCAAAACAGAAAGTTTTGTAGCCAAAACAAAATGTCCCTGTTTCGGATACAAAACGTTTTGTTGTTTCGGCTGTTTTGGAACTCCATTTTGCAATTGCAGAAAGTCTTTCTCCTTCAGTCTCCATTTTTAGTTTTGATGTTTGTTTGAATTTCCAGCCCTTCCAGCCCGCAGATTGGCCAGCGAAAGCATGGGCTGATGTGCTGGCAATTGCCTCCTTATTCCTTTTAAGCAAATGTAAGGGTAAATTTTACACTCATTGCCCAGTGGGGCAGTGTGCATTTCATTGTTGTTGTTTCACACTGTTGTGTGTAGATCAATTGCATTTTGGGCGGGGGGGATGTGGATGTGCATGACCTTTGAAAATCTGCCTGATTCTTTCCAAAGCTCTGCTGTTGTTGATGTGTGATGTTGATGTTATTTGGGGTGGATTGGGGGCAGAAAGGGGGTTTTGGGGGCAGAAGAGTGGTTCAGGTGGTAGTGCCCCAATGGGTGCCTGCTGCCACCCAGATTCCAAAGGAATTGGGGAAAGGGCTGATTTTTAAAGAATTTCTGAAGTTGAAATGTCTTTGGGGCAGATTCGGGGCAGAAAGGGGGCCTAAGGGGCAAAATAGTGGGTTGGGTGGCAGTGCCCCAAGAGGTGCCTGCCACAACCCAGATTCCAAAGGAATAGGGCAAAGGGCTGATTTCTTAGGAATTGTTGGAAGTTTACGCTTCTTTTAGGTTCCCCCCCGCCCAGGGAATAATGGAGGTTTCAGCAGACCCATAACTCCACCTGGGGGGCACTGGGGTGGCCGGGAGTGAGTAGTGGTGTAGCGCACATAGGGTGCCAACCGCCCCCATGGGTTGCTAACCCATGGGGTGCTGGGTTCTGTTGTTTCTGAGGTGTTCTGAGTGTAGATTCTCTGGTAGCATGTGAGATTTTCAATGACAAACCATGAATCCACTCTCATATGCTACCAGAGAATCTGAATCTACACTCAAAACATCTCAGAAACAAAAGAACCCAGTACCCCATGGGTTAGCAACCCATGGGGGTCGTTGGCACCCTATGTGCTCTACACCACCACTTGCTCTGGGCCACCCTGGTGCCCCCCAAGTGCAGTTATGGGGCAGGAATTAAGGAGGTCCATCATTCCCTATGGGGAAGAACTTTACAGACACGCAAACTCCATTACATCTTTGAAAATCAGCCTTCTGCCCAATTCCTTTGAAATAATTCTGGCAGCTTCTTTGCCCCCACTGGGCACTACCACCTACCCTACTCTGCTCTGGGCCACCCCTTTTTCCCCAACATGAAGCTATACTTTTGCTAAAACCTCAATTCTTCCCTATGGGAAAAATCATATACTTCAAAAATTCACCAAAACCCAGCCCTTTGCCCAATTCCTCTGAAATTTGGGTGGTAGTTTCCACCCATTGAGCACTACCACTCTACACCCACTAGTTTTTCCCTGGGGCCATTTTTTAAAATCCAAAATGTTTTGGATTCAGATTTTGCAATTTCGAACAAAGAACAAAATTGGGGTGTTTCGGATTGGCTGGTTTCAAACAAAGAACAAAACAGGGGTGTTTCGGATTTGGGCCAAAAACAAAAAGGGGAAAAAAAATGCACAACCCTAGTGTTTAGTTCCTTTCTAAGCAGCAAAGGAGAAAAACACCTTTGAAAATGCATCTATACTATAGCTCGCAAAACAGGCAGATTCTAAGTCAGGGAAAAGTTAACATGATCACATCAACGAGATAAATAATTTTTTAAAAAAGGTTAAATGCTCTAAAGGCAAAAAAAGGAAAGACAGGATAAGGTTTGGATACCACTGGAACTGCAAATATTTGTGCTTACTACGATTACTACTTCTAGGGGCATTACGGTAAGGCTAGTACGTAATTAACGAGATACAACATTTAGCATTAAAAAATAGAAATGGAGATCATACTAAACAGGACATAGCATAAAGTGCCAAATGTACCAATTGACAGGTTTCAGTATAATTGTGTGAGAAAGAGCTAGAATTAATAATGACTGTCTATGTGGAGGTCTAATGAAACCACATCTACATGGCAGTAGTGGCAAACCATTCTGTGGTATGCTGGTTAACTACATGGATCTGTCTCCACCGTATGGTTTGTTTCTATGTAGTCAAACATTTCTATGGGTAGAATGGAGAGAAACCACACATTGGGTTGTGCAGTCCAGATGGAACCTAATGTACATGAAAGGGCTCATGTGGTGTACAGAGCATCATTTAAGATGTGCATGTGTACATTCAGAAACATCTATAAATGCCTACTTTCCAGCATATTTATGGTTAAATCCCACCCCCCTAAAAACAAAAACAAAAAACCCTTCACTGAAACAGGATTCCACCCACCCCGCTTTGACATACAGAAGCTATGGATAGGTTCATATGACTACTGGAAAGTAAAAAGGAGGGAAGCAGCATTTCTCTACTCAACTTCAAATGTGGGGTACAAATGTTGGGCAAACATCAGGCAGTGGAGGGGACCCGACATTCTCCACCCAACATTGGTGGGTTCAGATGACACGGAAAGTGGTAGGGGTACTGACAAGCACTGGGAGTGCGTGCTTGCCAGGCACAACTGCTCCCCTTCTATTTACTTCTGGTAGTCGTGTGAACCCACCTCTTATTTCATTTGATTGCTTCTAACAAGATACCTTCCAGCATTTCACAGATGAAACAAGGAGCACTTCTATGCATGACTGCATAGGCCTAAGGGCAGACTCCAGCAGTTCAGCAGCGTGTTATGAAGGACAATGGCAGGGTTAAAAATTCAATTTTGTATCGCAAACAGAGCAGGAACTAAAAAGGTGTGGAAGAAGATGAATCCAAGACCTCTTCAAATCTGGGATGTCTTGCGTAGTAGGGGACACTCAAAAGTATGGTGAGATCTTCATGAGCACTTTGAAGAAAAATAGATTTCAGAATTAAGAATGATTACAAGCCTTGCAGTGAAACAGATGGATATGCATTACTCAATAGCTAGAAATGTAAAATAGATCCAAAGTGAATTAACTGCTGCTGAGAAGGAAATTAAACATTTTTCTTTCTCTCTTGTGGAAGTGAGAAACAATCCTACTTACCATGAAAATATATTCCATTGCACTAGAATAAGGTATTTAAAGGATAAAGCAATGAAAATCCTCCTGAACAGAATTAATTTCTACAGGGCAGATGTGATTGCAAATATAATTCCAAAATCAGGATTTGTGTTTTAGGAAACAATTACTACAGAACTTAAATGGTGAATATATATATTTCTGAATGCTTAAAATTAGCAGAAACAATTATGTTAATACATGTTCTAATGTTACAGCAAACTGTTGAGAGATTATGGAATAAGGTTTTACCATCACTTTTTTTTAGGTTATTTACATGACAAAGGGAGTGCCAAACATAAAATCTTAGAAGCTGAAACTAGATATTGTTTACAAGGCCTGAAAATAGGGAAACAGGAGTATAAGTTTGCTGTAACATTAGGAGTATGAATTTATACAGAGCCTTTGCGGATGATGTGGTGTTTTTTCTAGAAAATCCATTAGGAAAGGTTGGAAGGCTCTTGGAAAAAATAGAACAATTTGGCCAATCGGCCGGGTTTTATATTCATAAGAGTAAAACAAAGGTGTTGACAAAATATATGGACCAGAAATCAAATGACAGACTTTACGAGATAAGTGAATTGAAAGTGGAGAAGAAAATCAAATATTTGGGCATCTGGTTGACAGATAAAAACTCTTTGCTGTTTTCAAATAATTATATTAAAATATGGAATACAGTAAGAATGGATTTGCAAAGATGGACTGGAATGAACTTATCTTTAATGGGAAGAATTTCAGCTGTGAAGATGAATGTCTTACCTAAAATGTTGTTTCTTTTTCAGACTATTCCTATAATTAATATGCAAACCTGTTTCAAGCAATGGCAAAAGGATATAACTAAATTTGGCAAGGGAAAAGACCAAGAATTAAATTTAAAAATTTAATAGATGCTAAAGAAAGAGGTGATCTTACCCTGCCCTGCCTGTCTTAAGGCTGTTTTTTGATGATGTCTGTTTGACGTGGTTAAAGGAATGGATAACATTAAGAAATCCCAGAATACTTGATTTGAAAGGATTCAATAGAAGGTTTGGCTGGCACTCATATTTGAGGTATGATAAACGCAAAGTGCATAAAGACTTTCTTAATCACTATATAAGAAGGAGTCTGATGGGAGTATGGGCAAAATATAAAAAATGGTTGGCGTGTAAAACTCCACTATGGGTATCCCTGATTGAGGGTTTGGCACGTAAAGAGACAAATATGCAATCTGAATGGGGTACTTATAGTGATTTGTTATCTTTTCAAGAGAAGGGCTGTAAATTAAAAATTTTAAATGAAGTACAAAATTTGGTTAGTAATAGGTTTCAGTATCATCAGCTAAATGAAATTTATAAAAAGTTTGTGGATCGAATGTCGAGATTTGAGAAGGAGCTGTGTGAAAATGAAGAAAGATTAGTCTCTAAGATGTATAAGTTGTTGCTTCTGGAGGAGACAAGAGATGAAGTGGTTAAAACAACTATGATAAAATGGGCTCAAGATGTGGGTCATAATATAGATATGGCTGCTTGGGAAAAATTATGGAAAACTGATTTAAAGTTTACTACATGTTATACTTTAAAAGAAAATTATTATAAGATGATGCATAGGTGGTATCTGACACCGAAAAAATTAGCTTTAAAGTATAAAAATGTTTCAAACAAATGTTGGAAATGTGGACAACGTGAAGGAACTTTTTTCCATATGCGTTGGTCATGCGGGAAGGCAAAGGCTTTTGGGGATATGATATACAATGAGTTGAAGAAAATTTTTGAAGTGACATTTCTTAAGAGGCCAGAATCCTTCCTGCTGGGAATAACTGAAAGAGAGTTCTCTAGAAGAAATTTAACATTTTTAATGTATGCAACCATGGCAGCTAGGATAGTATATGCACAGAAATGGAAAGACCCTAAAATGCCCTCCAAAGAAGACTGGTTGATAAAAATTTTGGAATATGCTGAGATGGCAAAGCTTACAGCACTTATAAGAGACAAAAATTTGGAATGTTTTAAAGAAGATTGGGAACCATTTTTGCTTTATTTAAAGAACTATTTTTCTAATACGGACTTTTCAGTAGGGTTTGAAATATAGTAACGACAGCAGATTGGCTTGTGTAAAATCAAGTAGTAGTGTGGAGTATGTATGTTTTGAATTATTATAGCAATGGTTTATATTTATAGTTATTGTGAACTGCGCATATAGGCAAGCGGGAAGTCAATATTTACTTATGTGTAGAAATGAATGTAATTTGAATGTAAAGCTATTGTAAAAGCCAATACAAATTTAAAATGCAAAGAAAGAAAGAAAGAAAGAAAGAAAGAAAGAAAGAAAGAAAGAAAGAAAGAAAGAAACTAGATATTGTTATGTGCTCCCCACTACCCTGGGTTGTGAGAAGTTCCAGAGGCAGTGATACCTGGCTTTGGCTTCTGCTGGAAGAAAAATAATTGAAGATGTATAAAGATATTTTGGTAATATCTGGTTTATTTAGAAATATACATGTAGAGGGTAAGCAGAGGCAAGTAAACAATGCACTGCTATGAGGCAGCAGATCCATTACCCCACATCAGATCCTCAGAGAGAGGTCCTGCACCCCAAACTACTTTCTGTTCCTTGTGCAGTCTCTCTGTTTCTCCACCCCAAGATTGCCAACTGTTTCTTCACATTCGTACGCCTTACATCAGCCCCAGTTCTTAGCTTGGAAAGGGTCACCTCATCCAAGTTTGATGACCATCACTCCAGAGATATATCCAGGGATCAGTGTTTCCTCTAAGACGTATGCGTGTTGGCGCGCTCACACATTTCGATGTCAGTTAACTTTATATCCCACTCAGCTTTAATCAGGAAGGTCTCATTCTGAATGCATGTGTGCACACACTGCCTTGATACTGCCGCCCAACTAATTCTGCACACAGATGGAAAAAAATTAGAGAGAATCCTGCAGGATCTCCCAGTCATTAGTTCCCATTAATGAAACATCAGCCAGACATCCTGGCTATTAAACTGATCTCCTTTACCAAAGGAAAAGCCAGCCAGAAGCCATTATAATACTCTAGGAATGAAGGAAAAGGCCCAGGAACACAGCCACACGGGGGGGGGGGGGTACACACAAAATGTCCCTGAGCTGCCTGGGGCCAGGAGGGCCTGCCATGGTGCCCTCTAGCCCCTCTTCCAGAGGGGCTAGGGGACACCACCAAGTGAGGGAGGGAAAGCAAGCACTCAGCCAGCAAATGAAGAACTGGCTACTGAGAGAGACAGATGTAAGCCTTTGGTCCCTTCCAGTCAGAGAAGACTTCATTTCCTGGCTAGGTGCTGGCTTGGAGTGAGGGAGAAAGGACACCTACCTGGTCCTGGTGTTTTGCTGACTAGCTGGGAAGGGCTGTACACACACATACACACACACACACATACACACACACACACCCATCCATGCTGGCCACACTCCCTGCATCAGCATTGTGTCTGATGCCAGCGCAAAGGTGTGGCTAGCATGGACCCTTGGCAGTGGGGCAGCTGAGAAGGCAGGCAGCAGAGGCCTGTCCCTGCTGGAATTGTAAGCTGCAAATGATCAAACAAGACTTGATTAGGGACCCTAGAAGGAGAAAAAAATCCTCTGAATCTGCCCAAAGTCTCAACGACAGTTTGAGGCCCGCTAGAGATTTGTAGAGCTGGCAGAGGTGCCGGTTCCAGGCAAATTGATGGAAAGCATCCTCACAAGGATAAAATTGTAAAGCATACAGGTGAAACTCGGAAAATTAGAATATCGTGCAAAAGTCCATTAATTTCAGTAATGCAAATTAAAAGGTGAAACTGATATATGAGACAGACGCATTACATGCAAAGCAAGATAAGTCAAGCCTTAATTTTTTATAATTGTGATGATCATGGCGTACAGTTCATGAAAACCCCAAATCCACAATCTCAGAAAATTAGAATATTACATGGAACCAAGAAGACAAGGATTGAAGAATAGAACAATATCGGACCTCTGAAAAGTATAAGCATGCATATGTATTCAGTACTTGGTTTGGGCCCCTTTTGCAGCAATTACTGCCTCAATGCGGCGTGGCATGGATGCTATCAGCCTGTGGCACTGATGAGGTATTATGGAAGACCAGGATGCTTCATTAGCGGCCTTCAGCAATTCTGCATTGTTTGGTCTCATGTCTCTCATCCTTCTCTTGGCAATGCCCCAAAGATTCTCTATGGGGTCAGGTCAGGCGAGTTTGCTGGCCAATCAAGCACAGTACACTGTATACTTTTCAGAGGTCCGATATTGTTCTATTCTTCAATCCTTGTCTTATTGGTTGCATGTAATATTCTAATTTTCTGAGATTGTGGATTTGGGGTTTTCATGAACTGTACGCCATGATCATCACAATTATAACAAATTAAGGCTTGACTTATCTCGCTTTGCATGTAATGCGTCTGTCTCATATATCAGTTTCAGCTTTTAATTTGCATTACTGAAATTAATGGACTTTTGCACGATATTCTAATTTTCCAAGTTTCACCTATATAGAATGACAGGCCCTACTGGGAGAGAACCAGCATGGCTTCTGCAAAGGCAAATCTTGCCTCACAAATCTTTTGGAGTTCTTTGAGAGTGTCAACAAGTGTGTGGATCAAGGTGATCCAGATGACATAGTAAACCTGGACTTCCAAAAAGCTTTCGACAAAGTTCCTCATCAAAGACTCTTGAGAAAACTTGGCAGTCATGGGATAAGGGGACAAGTACATGTGTGGATTGCTAATGGTTGAAGGACAGGAAACAGAGGGTAGGTGAATGGAGAATAAATGGAGAGTTTTCGCAATGGAGGGAAGTAAGAAGTGGGGTCCCCCAGGGATCTATACTGGGACCAGTGCTTTTTAATTTATTCATCAATGATCTAGAAGTAGGGGTAAGCAGCGAGGTGGCCAAATTTGCAGATGATACCAAACTCTTTGGGTAGTGAAATCCAAAACGGATTGTGAGGAGCTCCAAAAGGATCTCTCCAAACTAGGGGAGTGGGCGACAAAATGGCAAATGTGCTTCAGTGTTGGCAAGTGTAAAGTGATGCACATTGGTACGAAAAACGCCAACTTCATGTATACGCTGATTGGATCTGAGCTGTCGGTGACTGACCAGGAGAGGGATCTTGGGGTCATGGTGGACAGCTCATTGAAAGTGTCAACTCAATGTGCGGAAACTGTGAAAAAGGCCAGTTCCATGCTAGGGATCATTAGGAAGGGGATTGAAAAATAAAATGGCTAATATTATAATGCCCTTATATAAAATTATGGTGTGGCCACACCTGGAGTACTACATACAGTTCTGGTCACCACATCTATAAAAGCACATTGTAGAACTAGAAAAGGTGCAGAAGAGGGCAACCAAGATGATAAGGGGCCTAGAGCACCTTCCTTATGAGGCAAGGCTACAACACCTGGGGCTTTTTAGTTTAGAAAAAAGATGATTGAGGGGAGACATGCTAGAGGTCTATAAAATCATGCATGGTGTGGAGAAAGTGGATAGAGAGAAATTTTTCTCCCTCTCACATAACACTAGAACCAGGGGTCATCCCATGAAATTGATTGCAGGGAAATCTAGGACCAACAAACAGAAGTACTTTTTCACACAATGCATAATCAACTTGTGGAATTCTCTGCCACAAGATGTGGTGACAGCCAACAACCTGGAAGGCTTTAAGAGGGGTCTGGATAAATTCACGGAGGAGAGGTCTATCAACGGCTACTAGTTGGAGGGCTGTAGGCCACCTCCAGCCTCAAAAAGGTAGGATGCCTCTGAGTACCAGTTGCAGGGGAGTAACAGCAGGAGAGAGGGCATGTCCTCAACTCCTGCCTATAGGCTTCCAGCAGCATCTGGTGGCCCCCTGTGTGAAACAGAATGGTGGACTAGATGGGTTAGATGGACCATATCTAGCAGGGCTGTTCTTATGTTCTTAAAAGAAAAATAACTTTCCTAATGCATCTAGCTATACTGGTCCTTACTACTCACAGGCGGTGGCCTTCTCAATTCCCTGACAGCTCAGCCTGCTGCTTCCTCAGGGTCCTCCTGGGACAGACTAACAGAACAAAATCGTTTTCCCCTCCAGAAGGTGGCTGTGTGTATAATTCCCACCCAGCCCTCTGGATTGGTCCTTCTGCAGGCCTAGTCCTCCCTCAAAGCCTTCCCACTACTACAGTGTGGGAGAAAGTTCTGGATTGTGTGTGTAATAAGGTCTTGGTTCTTGCAGTAAATTCCTCCATTCCTACTCAGAACCAGTGGCTAGAAAGTACAAAGTGCAAGTGGAACAAAACCAAATGCTTTTGCAGCCATTTGAATTTTTAAACATTGTTTTCATTCCAGTTGGAAAATAACTATATTCTTGGGACCAAACTGTTATAGGCAAACGTGTGCTTTAACCCTGAGGGCTTTACCCCCTAGATCTTTCCCAGACAGCAGGCTTTACTACAAGTACGAAGCTGCTCCAAAAAACCAACACACACAAAATTGGATTCTTTTTTACCCTGGATATAAATCGGGCAACACTCTAATATATGATGAAAAACCTCGCCGATAGCTAGCAGGGACTTCTGGGTAAATTTGGCCTATATGTGAATGCACAACTCCATTCTGGATAAGTTGTGAACTAAAAGCCAGGTGTAAAAAACTTCTTAGAGAAAAGCTGCTTTAGGATGGGACAATTTATAGTAGAGAAATTATGGTCATAGGCATGTCCAGAGGGGTCATGGATGGAGATACATTTGTACCTCCATTATCTTCTGAATGATGCAGGAAAACATACTTTATTCTTTAATATCTGGACCTTTATCATCTCATGTTATACTGTATACTGCTCCTGACCCACCACCAGACACAAATCAAGTGCAGTGCTATAACACTTGTACTACAAAACTGGTTGGCAAGGCAGCTGCTAGGTTTGATCATATGGTAACTTTACAGCTCTATATTTCAGGCCGATGGTAAAGTAACACCCCCACCCAGGCTAATGTATAATGTTAACGGGCATGTTAAAAAATCTCGAAGGTACCAAATACATTGGATGTAACTCATACAACTCAGTAGTAGAATGGCTGAGGCATATGTATTATGTTGTATTATGCATTTTTAGCCTACTTTCCAGTAGGCTTATGAGACCACGTGGCATTCCATGTGTGTGTCCGTCTATGTCTGTATGTCCCCTGCTATCAACTTCGCAATACCTGGAGCAATATGAACCAAATCAGGTACAGTGGTAGGGAGACATAGGGACCCCTCAATGGCATAGTTTGTGATGAGGTCATCCACACCGATTCAAGATGGCAGATGTGTAAATATTTGAGGTGCAAGTGGGCTAACTTGTGGACCGCCTAACTGATTTGAACCAAATTTGCTACAGCTGTAGGGACACATAGGGATGCCTCAATGGCATCGTTTGTGATGGTGTCATCCACCCCAATTCAAGGTGGCAGACACATGAACGCTTGAGTCGCAAGTGAGCTAACTTATGTACTGTATAACCAATTTGAACCAAATTTGGTACAGTTGTAGAGAGTGACACACAGATATACCTCAATGGCGTTGTTTGTGTTGATATCTTCCACTTTGGTTCAAGACGGTGGGCACGTAAACGTTTGAAATGCAAGTGGGTCAGCTTGTGGACCAATTTGAACCAAATTTGGTACAGTTGTAGTGAGTAACACATAGAGATGACTCATTGGCATAATGGTATAGTTTGTAATGATGCCATCCACCCCACTTTACACTTGCTAACATTGAACTGCATTTGCCATTTTGTCGCCCACTCCCCCAGGTTGGAGAGATCCTTTTGGAGCTTCTCACAATCCGTTTGAGATTTCACTACCCGGAAGAGTTTGGTATCACCTGCAAATTTGGCCACGTTGCTGCTTACCCCTGCTTCTAGATCATTTATGAATACATTAAAAAGCACCGGTCCCAGTACAGACCCCACTTCTTACTTCCCTCCATTGTGAAAACTCTCCATTTATACCTAACCTCTGTTTCCTGTCTTTCAACCAGTTAGCAATCCACACATGTACTTTTCCCTTTATCCCATGACAGCTAAGTTTCCTCAGGAGCCTTTGATGAGGAACTTTGTCAAAAGCTTTTTGGAAGTCCAAGTAGACTATGTCAACTGGATCACCTTGATCCACACACTTGTTGACACTCTCAAAGAAGTCCAAAAGGTTGGTGAGGCAAGATTTACCTTTGCAGAAGCCATGCTGGCTCACTCCGAGCAGGGCCTGTTCTTCTAGGTGCTTTACAATTTTATCCTTGAGGATGCTTTCCATCAATTTGCCTGGAACAGATGTTAGGCTAACTGGCCTGTAATTTCCCGGATCTCCCCTGGATCCCTTTTTGAAAATCGGTGTTACATATGCCACTCTCCAGTCCTCTGGTACAGAGCCCGATTTCAGGGATAAGTTAAATATTTTAGCAAGAAGGTCGGCAATTTCACATTTGAGTTCTTTGAGGACTCTTGGATGGATGCCATCCGGCCCTGGTGATTTGTTAGCTTTCAGTTTTTCCAGACAGTTTAGAACATCATCCCTTGTCACTTTTATCTGACTCAGCTCTCTAGCCTCCATCCCTAAAAAGCCTGGTTCAGGAACAGGTATATGCTCAGTATCCTCTGCCGTGAAGACAGATGCAAAGAACTCATTCAGTTTCTCTGCAACCTCCATATCCTCCTTAATAATCCCTTTCACTCCCTCATTGTCTAATGGCCCAACCGCCTCCCTGGCAGGTTTCCTGCTTCTGATGTACTTAAAGAAGTTTTTGTTATTCCCCTTGATACTTTTGGCTAAATGTTCCTCAAACTCTCTTTTTGCCTCCCTTATTGTCACCTTGCATTTCTTTTGCCAGAGTTTGTATTCCTTTTTGTTCTCTTTGTTTGGACAGGCCTTCCAATTTTGGAAGGAAGTCTTCTTCCCTTTTATGGCTTCCTTGACGGTACCCGTTAGCCATGCTGGCATCCTCCTGGACTTAGTGGTACCTTTCCTCCTTTTGGGTATACAATCTAACTGGGCTTCTAGTATTGTGGTTTTGAGTAAACTCCATGCACTCTGGAGCAAAGTGACTCTCCTGATTTCCTCCCTCAGCTTTTTTTTCACCATACTCCTCATTTTGGAGAAGTTTCCTCTTCTGAAATTCAAAATGTCCGTGTTAGACATCCTTGGTGATTCTCTCCCCGCATGTATGCTGAATTTGATGGCACTGTGGTCACTGTTCCCTAAAGGGTCGATGACACTGACATAACGCACCAGGTCCTGGGTGTCACTCCAAATTAGATCTAAGGTCGCCTTCTCTCTGGTTGGTTCCATGACCAACTGTTCTAGGGCACAGTCATTTAGCGTATCTAGAAATTTGACCTCTTTGTCCTGACTTGAATGTGAATTTACCCAGTCTATGTGTGGGTAGTTGAAATCACCCATTATTACAGCCCTGCCTCTCCTTGATGCCTCCCTGATTTCCTCCTGCAACTCCCAGTCACTGTCATCATTTTGATCCGGAGGGCGATAGCACGTCCCCAGTAGCACGTTTCCTTTCCGACCTTGTATAGTCACCCACAGGGTTTCTGTGGGGGACTCCAGTCCACTTAGGTTTTCTAGCTTATTAGATTCTATCCCTTCTTTAACATACAGTGCTACCCCTCCTCCAAGGCGCCCCTCCCTGTCCTTTCTGTAGAGTTTATACCCAGGGATAACAGTGTCCCACTGGTTCTCACTGTTCCACCATGTTTCTGTTATGCCCACTAAGTCTATTTCTGCGTTAGCAACCAAGCACTCCAGCTCACCTATCTTGGTTCGGAGGCTTCTGGCATTGGCATACAAGCCCCTATACCCTGAATCTCTCCCCTGATGTATGCTACTCTTTTGACTCTTTGACCTGCTGGCACAGGCTCCCATCTGCTCTTTATGCGGTTTTGCTCCATCCCCTTCTGTTTTATTTGCATTCTTTGCAGCCTCACACTTTAAAGGATGGCTTTTGCCAAACGGGATACTGCCCAGCTCCCATCGGCTGTTCCCCAAGTGTCATTTTAAAAGCTGCTCTGCAACCTTTTTGATTTTAAGCGCCAGCAGTCTGGTTCCATCTTGGTTCAAGTGCAGCCTGTCCCTTTTGTACAGGCCTTGCTTGCCCCAAAATGTGTCCCAGTGCCTAACAAATCTAAACCCCTCCTCCCGGCACCAGCGTCTCATCCACGCATTGAAACCCCTCAGCTCTGCCTGTCTCACTGTACTTGCGCGTGGAACAGGTAGCATTTCTGAGAATGCTACCTTGGGGGTCCTGGACTTCAAAATGCTACCTATCAGCCTAAATTTGGCTTCCAGGACCTCCCGACTGCATTTCCCCACATCGTTGGTGCCGACGTGCACCACGACAGCTGTCTCCTCCCCAGCACTGCCTAGGAGCCTGTCTAGACGCTGCGTAATGTCCGCAACCTTCGCACCAGGCAGGCAAGTCACTGTGCGGTCAACACGCGGGTCACAAACCCATCTCTCTATCCCCCTAATGATCGAATCACCAACTACAAGGAGGCCCCCACCCCCCAGAGGAGTATCCCCTGTGCGAGACGATATGGGCTCATCATCCACGGAAGGGGTCCCTTCTAAAGGAGCATCTCCCTCTTCCTCAGACTGATGTCCTCCTTGCCCAAGACCTTCATTCTCCCTGACAGCAGAGGAGCTATGAGCCCTGGAGTGGGATGCCTCTATCACATCCCTGAAGGTCTCGTCCACATGCCTCTCTGTCTCTCTGAGCTTCTCCAGATCCGCCACCTTGGTCTCGAGGGAACGGATTTGTTCCCTGAGAGCCAGGAGCTCCTTGCACCGAGCACACACCCACGACTTCTGCCCATGGGGCAAATAGTCGTACATGTGGCACTCTGTGCAATACACTGGGAAGTGCCCCTTCCCCTGCTGACCTTCTATCTTCATACTGTTTTAGTTAGCTCTTTACAGAGAGCTTATTGTCCGTTTATTAGATATTTTGTTAGGATAGGTCTCAGCTGTAATGGTCAGCTATTTAACTGTCCAAACAGCCTTTCCCAAGAATATGAGGAATATGAGGGAGGGATATGTACTTACGTTCTCTTCTCCACCAGGCTCCTTGTGATCGCGATTGCGATCACGATTTCAGGGGCTCATTCCAGGCTCCCCCGCACACTTCCCGCTAAACTCCTGCAAAACTCCTATGTCCTGTTTGCTATCCCTGTTCGCTATGCTCTCGGGCCTTCACCTCATATGTAGAGTAGCCTTCCAACTGTCGCACAGGATGAGAGCCAAAGGAAAGGAAATGTGGGGCCCCGCCCAGCCCTAGCTGACTCCACCCCCACCAATCAGCAAACAGTGCCTTTAGGGAACCCTAAGAACTCCTAGCCCTCTGATATCTTAACCCTAACAAGGAACCCTAGCAAGGAACCCTAACAAGTAACACTCACAAAGATAGAGAGACTAAGACCTATCCCTTAAAGAGAAACAGCCCCTGCAAAACTCTCCTCTTCTTGTTAGTTTGTTGGAGGGAGAAAAGGCTAGATTAGTCCCCTTCTGGGACTAATGAAGATGTTTGTGTCAAACTGACTCCTGTCTGACCAGCTTCCAGGATTCTGAAATGCGTGTGAAGATACATAAGGTTTCTGAAGAATGTGCAATCTTGCCATACCAGTTTCAAGTTAGACAAATAATCATGTGTATCTTAGAAGGCAATTTCATGGCACAAAAGAACAGAACAAGCAAACTGGAAGTGACTTCATGGGCCATCAATTTGCAGTCTCCCATACACTTTGATCAGCAGCAGGAATCCTACCTAAACATTTTGTTGGAAGAAAAATCAACCATATTCTGCACAGATGGGCACAGTTGGAGAAAGGGCCTATAAGTGACCTTAAGTTAAATCTTAGGTTAAATAGTCCTACTATACCTTGTAACTTATAGATCAAGCCTCTAATCAGCCCAGCAAAATGTTTGTTCAACTTTCTCTTAAGGACTCGCAGTTATGAAGGCTGCACAAACTTCCTCAGGAAACCTCCTCTGGTGCTCCCCCACTCTTGCAATTAGAAGTATCTCAAACTGTATCCCACTGAGTTAATAGTAGGTTGACTAGCTAATATTACTAGGTTTGTTTTAAGTAATTTAGCAATCAGAAGGAGCTTTAAGAAGATTTTATGCTTTATGTTTACTTGGTGGCTTAACACAAAGACCCTAATTTGATTCACGGGCAGTTATTTAAGAGAACTGGAAAACCTCTTTCATTTCAAGGTCTAGTTTGTGTAATTTTAAGACTTCTAAAGGCTGTCTATGCCATGAGAGATTGGGCAAAATTATTACATAGTGGTTTTACCATTCTTTGTATATGATACTTGTGACCCATGATGCTCATAGGAGAAGACGATATTGAACTATGAAATGGTTAATATGTTGTCATTTTCTATCCCACGAATGATGTGGTTAACTGTGATATGATGTGGTTAAACGTGATACAGGGTTGTAATTTTTGGCAATCCCCTTCCCTCTGCCCACAATCAGGATAATTTCTGGAGGCACAGAAGGTTGCAGAGGGTTGCAGAGGGGGCAAAAATCACCCCTCCCCATTTCATGTGTGAAATCTCCTTCTGCCCATGCACAATGTTGGTTTCAATGTTAGCCAATGATAGCTATGAATGAAACAAACACTCTCCATTTATATTGGCTAATATCAGAGCTGGGTTAAGGCGGGGGCTCGTGTGGCACTTGCCCACAGGCCCTCCATTACAAAGGACCCACGGCTGCCTGAAGTGCCGTGCTTTCTTTACAACCAATTGCTTTGCAGAAGAGGCAAGCCTCCCCCCTGAAATTATCCCACCAGCAGCACATATGCCTTGCCGCTTAGGATACTGGGAAACTGCAAGCACATGTACCTTTCTTCCTGCTGCCTACCAATGGGAGGGATGAGTGATGACACTTGTGCCTGGGCTGAGCCAGGCCGGCTGCTACCATGGCCGGGGACTGAGAGGCTAAGCCAGTCAAATGGCCTGCCAACGTGTGCGAGAGCCTGCCTGCCTAGTAGTGCCTGAGGCTGAGTGGATTCAAGAGTTGCTGCTGCTGAGTGGAGGGAGGGAGGGAGGGAGCCCAGAGTGAGAGGCTGCTGCCTGCTGTCATTCTTGACTGTCTGGGGATGGAACACACTTTTCCTGGCTTTTGTGGAGCTGTCCTTCCATTGTCTGTACCACTCCGAGCTGCTTGACTGAAGTTCTTGCTGCTGCTGCTGTTGCTTGCTTCTGCCTCTTTGGAAATTCCCCTCCTGCTGCTGTAGTATATAGGCACACATCATGGGAAGTGGTGGTGGTAAAAGTATCAGCTGCAACTGTATAAGTATTTTCCCTATGGGGGTGTTCTAATTCTCAGAGTTGTCGGTTGATATGTGATCTGCCCCCTTGGAAACCCCCCCCCCATCCCATGGCAAACATTTTCCTGGACTGCACTAGTTCCCCATCTTAACAATATTCCTGCCCACAAAAATTACCATGGAAGGGAGAGACATTTAGCCCAGCATTTTTCATAATGCTCCTGAGCTTGTTTCTACTAGGGCTGGGGAGGTAGGAATATTCAAGCATGGAAACCTATCATTGCCTGAAATGATGAAATCCAGAAAAACCCTAATCTGTTGTTCTACAACTCAATAGCCTTTAGCCTGTTCTACAACGCAATCACTTTGGCTTCTACAACTCAATAGCCTTTTGGTGCTGCTGCTAGCAGATGGAAGTTGTCAATGTACACAGACCTTTCTAGTTTTAAGAAATTAAGAACTCCTGCTGAAACTTTGGTGTCCTGCTGCCAAAGCAGACACTACTAGACTAGATAGATGATGCTATAATCGCAGAGTGAAAGGGTCCTGAGAGGTCATTCGGTCCAACCCCCCAACTCATAACAGTTGGTGTCTGTGTGACCAGCTGCAACAACAGTCCACTTTCACAAATGAATCTTTTTTTGGGGGGGGGGGCATTTAATGGAAAAGTTAGTTTTACTGGGTAATCTCTTGCTGTTGCTGCTGCTTCTTTTGGGGGTTGTAGTGAGAGCCTGCATGTGGCAAGAGAGGAAGGTAGGTGTGAGTAACACTGTACAGGAGAACATCATTAATCGTGCACATAGCATCTGCGATTTTGTGGGTCCGCAGTTGGGTAATTGCAACCTGACCTGCGAAATATGCAAAAAAAAAAAAAAGACAACTAAAGGATTGCCCATAGGAACATAGGAAACATAGGGAACTGCCATATACTGAGTCAGACCATTGGTCTATCTAGCTCAGTATTGTCTTCACAGACTGGCAGTGGCTTCTCCAAGGTTGCAGGCAGGAATCTCTCTCAGCCCTATCTTGGAGAAGCCAGGGAGGGAACTTGAAACTTTCTGCTCTTCCCAGAGCAGCTTCATCCCCTGAGGGGAATATCTTGCAGTGCTCACACATCAAGTCTCCCATTTAGATGCAACCAGGGCAGACCCTGCTTAGCTATGGGGACAAGTCATGCTTGCTACCACAAGACCAGCTCTCCTCTCTATCCCTGATGTTGTGTATCTGCGGGTTGGGGATGGGTGGAAATGACCTCCAAAGTCATTTTTCCAAGAAAAAAATGCATTTTTTGCCAAAAAAAAACCCCACCCAGTGATATTTTACTTTTGGGGAGTAGCAATAGCAATAGCACTTACATTTATATACCGCTCTATAGCCGGAGCTCTCTAAGCAGTTTACAATGATTTAGCATATTGCCCCCAACATTCTGGGTACTCATTTTACCGACCTCGGAAGGATGGAAGGCTGAGTCAACCTTGAGCCCCTGGTCAGGATCGAACTTGTAACCTTCTGGTTACAGGGCGGCAGTTTTACCACTGTGTCACCAGGGGCTCATTGCTGGATAGCTGGGGATACAGAGCATGGTAGGGCACTCCCCCCAATTCTCCCCACTTTCAGTCCATTCTTTGCCCCATTGTTGCCCTTTGGCCCCACTGCCTCAGGAAGCTTACCCCCCATTTCCCAATTCCCATTGCCCTAATTGCCCATTATCCGTGGTTTCACTATCTGTGCCCCCTGTGGAACAGAACCCCCTGATAGTTGGGTTCTCCTGTATCTGTTTTATGTGAATTATATGAACTGTTGCCTGCTTTTGCCTAGGGGAAGATACCTATTAGGGAAGCAGTCTTATCTTAATGTCTGGATCTTCAGTAAGATAAAAGCGTTTGCTATCCTGTTTTATCCTAGTTACATGTGTGGATTATTGTTACCTTTTAAAATACCAGTTATTGCCATGTAACAAAAAACCCCTGATTTTTCAAATATGGGTAAATCCGAAGAACTGATTGGATTTCCTTTGTAACAGAATTGCCAACTTCTTAGCAGTTTCTGCTCCTGTGTCAGCAACTTGAACTATCAACATTAACAAATTATTGTGGTTATCCCCTTTGCCAAAAAGCTCTCCTTGACTTATTCAGACAAATTAGTTGTTAAAGGCACGGGAACAGACTTTTTCTGGGTCAATTGGCAAATTTATTTTGAGAAGCAATAGAACTTAACTAATTCTACAAGCAATTGAAGCTAATGTTTTGTTTTACTGTGGTTGGTGTAGCAAAAGTTGTTTTTGAGTGACTTTTACATCATGCAATATAACCTGTTTATTGAAAATTAAAGTGCAATATGTATTTCTGTCCTTATATGTATTTCTGTCCTTATACATTTCAGTTAATATGGTTTTTGTAATCAACTCATGCCTTTATATGCTGGTCATGTGGTCAAGGCCACAAGGGTCCCCTCAGCCCCCCTACCCACCCCCCGCCCCCAGAAAGCCTTGATCCGGCCCTGGCTAAAATCTCATACTCGTAGTACAAACATTTCCTTGTGAGGGGCCTTAGCTTAGTGGCAGAGCATATAGCCTGCATGCAAAAGGTCCCAGCTTCCAGAATCTCCAGCTGAAAGACTGTCTGCTAGCCAGATTGGAAACCACTCTGCTTGAGGACTTTGTAAGCCCCTGCCAGTCAGGAAAAAACAATATTGAGAGAGATTGACCAATGGTCTGACAGTATAAAGCAGTTTCACATATGTGTCTGTTTTACTGAAAGTGGCTGCAGAGGGAAGAGGGAATTGACAAAAATTACCGTTTGTAATTGAGCATGCAAAACGCTCTTCCACACATGTGACATTAGAGTGGATGTCTGCCAGTTTTTCCCCAATTGCCTCCACATACTCTGTGTTTCTGTTTACTAGTTAACATGTTGTCATTGTCTATTCCAGTAGTGATGTGGTTGTAACAGGATTGACTCACAATGCATCTCTTCATATCAATGAATGGTGTAGACATAAATATCCACTGTGGTATTGTGTTGGACTTGGACCGGGTCATCTAGGTTCATCCTCCCAGAGCTATGGCACTCAGTGGCAGTCACACTATCTCTTAGCTTAACTTGCTTTGCAAGATTGTTGTGAGGATAAAATGGGAGAAATCCTATGTGAGCTGTGCTGAGCTAGATGGAAGGGTGGGGCATAAACTGACATTTAATCACATGCCAGTGTAATGTTGAATAATGTTGAAAGGATTCTTAAAACATTTAAGCACTTTTTCCCCCCATTCCTGCATTGTGTTGGTCATTCTGGAAAGGCAGTCAAATGGGGGAGAGGGGGAGATATTTTAAAATCGTCAGAATACTCTGAAAACTGTACTAGGTTCCATTTCTAAATCAGCCATAATGAAGAGAGCGTAAATTTTAATTAAGAAACAGGCCGATTATTTATTTATTTATTTATTTATTTATTTATTTAATTTATATACCGCCTGACTCAGAAGGCTCAAGGTCAGGCTTCCCCAAACTGCGGCCCTCCAGATGTTGCTGCACTACAACTCCCAGCATCCCTAGACAATATTTTATGTGGCTGGGTATGCTGGAAGTTGTAGTTCAGCAACATCTGGAGGGCCGCAGTTTGGGGACGCCTGCTCTAGGTCATTCACAAAAGTAAATGCAATATAAGCGAAGTAAAATAACCATTAAAACAACAATTTAAAACATTCAAGGATTACTAAAAGCCAGGCTAAAAAGATGAGTCTTAATGGCTCTTTTAAAGGCGGGTAAAGATGTTGAATCATGAACAGCTATAGGGAGTGCATTCCAGAGCCCAGGAGCTACTACAGAGAAAGCCCGTTCCCAAGTCTTTGCCAGACGAGCTGGTGGCATCCAGAGATGAACCTTTCTCGGTGATTTAATGTGTGGTGGGGATCATGCAGAAGAAGGCGCTCTCCCAGGTAACTCGGTCCCAAGCTGTTTAGGGCTTTAAAGGTAATTGCCAGCACTTTGTATTTTGCCCAGAAACCTATTGGTAGCTAATACAATTGCTTTAAAACAGGCATAATATGGTCTCTCCGAGAAACCCCAGAGACCATTCTAGCTGCCACATTTTGGATGAACTGAAGTTTCTGAACCACATACAAAGGCAGCTCCACATAGAGGGCATTGCAGAAGTCATACCTAGAGGTTACTAGAGAGTGCACCCAGGGCCAGGGCCAGATTATTATCACAACCTAGGCCAGGCATCCCCAAACTGCGGCCCTCCAGATGTTGCTGAACTACAACTTCCAGCATACCCAGCCACAAAAAATTGTGTCTAGGGATGCTGGGAGTTGTAGTTCAGCAACATCTGGAGGGCCACAGTTTGGGGATGCCTGACCTAGGCAAACACATTGACATTCTACACTCTGCGCCCCTCTGAGGTCTGCACTCTGCACCCCTCTGAGGTCTGTGCCCTAGGCGGGTGCCTAGTTGGCATAATGGTAGACCGGCCCTGAGTGCACCACAGTTCTGTGATCATTGTCTTCAAGGAATGGATGCAGATGTTGTATCAACTGAACTTGATAGAAAGCACTCCTGGCAATAGCCTCAACATGAGAAACTGTCAGGGGTATGCTATCTGACACCAAGGATGAGGAAGAAATAGGTACTGTGACAGCGGAGGAGGAGGGAGTGCAGCAAGCTCAAAGGCAAGAAGTTGCAGAGGAAAGCAGGACTGAGACATGGGAGGTTGAAATAGAAACAGAGCCTAATACGTCAGCTACTCTGGGGGAAGTGCAGCCGATCTCAGCTATAGAACAGCGTCAGTCAAAGACAGGATGAGATAAGGAGGCCACGCACAGAACGGCTCGCCTAACGAGAAGAACGCTGACTCTCAGGATTGAGACCCAGGATTGAGAGTACCTGGCTGCAGCCTATTTAAGACGGTTTTGCTTCACTCACTTTGTTGGTAGCAACGTCGGGCTTTGGTGAGCGACCCAGCTGTGTTCCTGTTTGTTTTCACTGTGCTTTTGACTTAGGATTGTTGGTACCCTGCTTGTCGATTTCGACTTGGCCTTTATTTGACTGCCTGCATATGGTGATAACTTGGACTGGCTTTGGTTTTTGGAATTTGCTGACTGCTTGGCTTTAACAGTCTCCTTTTGACCCTTTCTCTGCTTCACGCTCCGTCAGCTGATACATAGCTCAAGCTTAGCCTAACAGGTTTACGACTGAAACCAGAGTGAAACCTAGGTCCAGAAGCACTCTCAAGCTACGTACCTGTTCCTTTGCAGGGAGTGCAACCCCATCCAGAACAGGAAGATCTATCATGTCCCATGAAGTATGACCCCTTACCATGAGTACCTCCATCTTGTTTGGATTCAGTTTCAACTTCTTATTCCGCATCCAGTCCACTACTGCCTGTAGGCAGGCTTTTAGGGGAGTTATGCCATTTCCTGATGATGATGTCATGGAGAAATAGATTTGGGTATTATCAGCATATTGATAATATCCCCTGATGATCTCACCCAGCGGTTTCATGTAAAAAGCATTAGAGATAAGATGGAGCCCTGAGGGACATAATACAATGGCTCTCGTTTCAGAGAGCAACTCTCTCCCAGCGACACTATCTGGAATAAACCTGAGCGATGGGAACAGAACCACTGCAGAGCAATACAACCTATTCCCAAATCCTGCAAGCGATTCAGAAGGATACCATGGTCAATAATATCAAAAGCCGCCGAGCGGTGCAAAAAAACCAACAGAGTCACACTTCCTCTGTCCATTTCTTGGTAGAGATCATCCATCAGGCTGACCAAGGCTGTCTTCAACCCCATGGCCTGCTCTAAAGCCAGTTTGAAATGCATCTAGATAATCAGTATCTTCCAAAACTACCTGTTTATCAGCCACCACCCTCTCAATTACCTTGCCCACCCAAGGGAGGTTGTTCAGAAGGTGCTGAGTATTTGAAGAAAGAGCTCAGTCCTTGAATGCAACAGTGGGGGACAAAGAGGAAAGGAAATTGCAAGAAAAAATACTGAACATCATGAGCAAAAAGATCAGTCATGAAAAGTGAAAAGCTACTTAATGGGCAGAAGCAGGGTAAGAGGAAGGGACTGCAGAATTCTAAGGGCTATAATGCAACAATATGTTCTGTGTTATATAAGCATTCCTAGTGACTGTTTCTTGCTAGTGTTGTTTGCCACAATACAGTTCCGGTCCTGGTCCGTGCTGATTTGTTGATCGATATTTTAAGAAGCATAAGGAAGCTTCTTACCAAAAAGAGCACTGCTACCATGGCAATGAAGACATTTGACAAGAGTAACTGAAGAGCAGAGGTAATAACACTCTAGAAATTGAGAAAGTAATGATGTCAAATTCTCAATCTGCGTAACGATACCAGCAGCTGGAGCTGATACTTTTTTGTGTGGAAGGTGCAATAGAAGGTTTATCTTGGTTGCATATATAGGGCCTAGACACAGCATGAGATACTACGTTGCCAATTCTTGTCTCAGTTTGAAAGATAGCCTTTGACCCATCTGCAATTAACATCCTGGTTGACTCCTGCTTTGGTGATGATTTAAAATGAAAGTGTTCTACAACTGTGTCAGAACAGCTCCACTTGATAGAAATGTGTAAGCCTATTGAGCAAGAATAAATTATGTCTACATATAGTGCCTGCAGCCACCTAATAGGGCAGCGGGAAAATGACTTGACTAGCAAGCCAGAGGTTGCTGGTTTGAATCCCCGCTGGTATGTTTCCCAGACTATGGGAAACACCTATATCGGGCAGCAGCAATATAGGAAGATGCTGAAAGGCATCATCTCATACTGCACAGGAGATGGCAATGGTAAACCCCTCCTGTGTTCTACCAAAGACAACCACAGGGCTCCGTGGTTGCCAGGAGTCAACACTGACTTGACAGCGCATTTTACTTTTACACTTACATATAGTGCCTAGTGCTCTGTTTCTATTGGGGAAATACATGTCTATTAGCATGCTATATGCGTGCTATATAATTTATACAAATTGATAACAAGTTTATTGTCTATCCTCTGTATTTCTCTGCTGTATTTTTATCTCCATGCTCCACAAGGCAATAAAATTACTTAACTGGGTTAAGGAAGAAGGAAAAACAAAATGAGGTCTAAAACTAGAAACTGGTTCTTGTTGAGCATACATGGAGCTATAATGATCTTAAAATATCTTGGGGGCAATAAAAAGGGAAAGTTTCCTAATTGGCCAACCACTTCAACCTGGGAACAAAGATAAAATGGCAACAGCCGATTACCAAGGATGCTGTGTGCAAGAGGATTAGCACACAGGTTATTTTAGCTGTCTGTAAGTACCTTAGCAAACAGCTGCATTTGAGAGAGAGAGAGAGAGAGAGAGAAACCCAAGTAATTGTTAAAACATATCATTTTTGCAAGGACCTCAAAGATTACACACTGGAACCACTCTTCATATGAGAAGTCAATAATTAAAACGAGCTGATGATTTTTATATCTCTGTAAAGCAGGTTAAAATAGTCCACACTACAACCTGTTTCCAAAATGTCCCTGCAAAAAACTTCATTAAGTGCAATGCTCTGCACCATCTGGTGCTGTCTTTGTAGGAAGCTGGTGCAGAATGAAGTGCTAGATAGTGTTTTGTGTAACATACATTTTGCTGACAGTTCTTCAGGGATATATACAATAATGTTCTTCCATTTCCATTGGCTGCCCAATGGAAAGACAAAATACTTAAGGACAAAATTGTTAAACACATAGAAGAACAGGCCTTGCTGAAGAAGAACCAGAATGGCTTCTGCAAGGAAGGACAAGTCTTGCCTCACTAACCTTTTGGAGTTCTTTGAGAGTGTCAACAGGCATGTGGATAAAGGTGATCTGGTTGACATAATATACTTGGATTTTCAAAAAGCTTTTGAAAAAGTTCCCCACTAAAGGCTCTTGTGTAAACTTAGCAGTCATGGGATAAGGGGACAGGTTAATGTGTGAATTGGTAACTGGTTGAAAGACAGGAAACAGAGGGTGGGAATAAATGGACAGTTTTCATAAATGGATGTAAGTAAGAAGTGGGGTCCCACAGGGATCTGTACTAGGACCAATGAGCTTTAATTTGTTCAGAAATGGTCTAGAAGTTGGCGTAAGCAGCAAAGTGGCCAAATTTGCAGATGACACTAAACTATTTAGAGTAGTAAAAATAGTATTTTACTATTTAGAGTAATAAAATCCAAAACAGATTGTGGGGAGCTCCAAAAAGATCTCTCCAAACTGGGGGAGTGGGCAACAAAATGGCAAATGTGGTTCAGTGTAAGCAAGTATAAAGCGATGCATATTGGGGCATAAAAACCACATCTACACTGATGGGATCTGAGCTGTCAGTGACTGGCCAGGAAAAAGATCTTGGGTTCATAGTGGACTGCTCATTGAAAGTGTTGACTTGGTGTGCAGCAGTGGTTAAAAAAAAAAGAAAAGAAGGCCAATTCCATGCTAGGGATCATTAGGAAGGGAATTGAAAATAAAAATGCTGGCATTACAAATCTATGGTGCAGCCACATTTGGAGCACTGTATTCAGTTCTGGTCATCGTATCTTAAGTACATTGTAGAACTGGAAAAGATACAGAACAGAGCAACCAAGATCATCAGGAGCCTGGAGCACCTTCCTTATGAGGTAAGGCAGCAGCATCTTGGGCTCTTTAGTTTGGAAAAGAGGCAACGATGGAGAAACATGATAGAGGTGTATAAAATTATGCATTGAGAAGAGTGAACAGAGGAATTTTCCACCCTTTCTCACAACACTGGAACCAGGGGTCATTCCATGAAACTGGTCAGGAAATTCAGCACTGACAAAAGGAAGTACTTTTTCACACCACATAATTAAGGTATGGAATTATCTGTCACAGGATGTGGTGATAGCCACTAGCTTGGATGGCTTTAAAGGGAGCTTACACAAAGTCATGGAGGACAGTTCTATCAATGGCTACTAGTCTGGTGGCTATAGGCCAGCCTCAGAGGTAAGATGCCGCTAAATACCAGTTGCAGGGGAGCAACAGCAGGAGAGAGGGCAAGCCCTCATCCTGCCTGTGGGCTTCTCAGTGGCATGTGGTGGGCCACTGTGTGAAACAGGATGCTGGACTAGATCAGCCTTGGGCTTGATCCAGCAGGGCACATCTTATTTTCTTATGAATGGCTGCCCCCACACTTTGGTGTTACGTTGCTATTTCACACATATACAATCACTTTAGCTATTTGTGTAAAAGTCAGCCTTCAAGATGAAGTAATGAAATGCAACTATGGAATAGGAAACTAGGAGCACAAGTTGCCTAGCTACAGAACTCAATACAAATCTGGAAGAGATTTACTAACAGAAGCCCCCAGAAAATCATATGTGAGGTGTTACAATGAACCACATCAAAAAGCTGTGATAGTAATGGGGAGACAGACTCCAGATTTAAGGAACCCCTTCACACATTTTAACCATCTTTGTTTCTTCACAGTTATGATGGCTAAAGAATTGGAACAAAATGGATTTTTTCTTTTTGCACTTTCTATACTGACTTACAGTGTCTGTAACATGTCAGGCATAGATCTCTTAGAAGGCATCTACGTCTGAGGGTTTATTTTTTAAGCATTGTACAGAAATGATAAAATGAATAAAATGAATTACAGTAAGTGGGCTAGGTTTGGTAGTGAGTAAGAACCATTGTTTTCTTAAGATCAGAATTCTTCAACTGCATTGACTATTCAGTGGCCCACTCCACCCATATTGAGAGCAGAGTTTAGACAAAAATCTGTAAAGCATGTATGAATGTGACACCCTATATAACAAAGCACACAGTTGCATAAATAAAATAATGTACATGTCTAGTTCTTCCACAGATTAATTGCAGGGATTCTTATCCAGTTAAAGTTGGTCAGGCATCTCTCTGTGTTTCATATAGTGCGGTATGAGGTTATTTATTTATTTAGTGTTTACTTTGAGCAGTCTGTTCTTTTGCTGCCTTATATTGCAGTTCAGAGTTACTGAAATTGTTCACTTTTTAATGTCTGCTATGAAGCATTTCACTTGTTTTTTAACCTTATGTGTTGTATAATGGGGGATGGGGTTGCCATCTAATTTCATTGTGGTTTTCAAGTGTCAGACGTTAGTAGTACAAGCTTATGAAATCAGTTATTTCCAGATGATGCATATTGTCAGTTGGAGATGCTGGCAAATATTACTACTGAAGATATTAAGCCTATTCTCACAACTGGGCGGCGAGAGGGGGAAGGCAAAATGGAACCTGTCTTTCTCCCAGACAATCCTTGGTCTTCTTGTGGGCGTACTGCTGCATGCCCACACAAGCCACACTGCTCCGTGCAGCGTGGATCACTGCATGGAGACTTGTCCCAGCCTCTGGGAATCTGTCAGTGCACCATGCGATGAACATAGTCCATTGGGAGAGTTCCCCGGGAGTCGGGTGCTTTTGGTGCCCGACTCTGTAAGGCTATGCATACAAGCAGCCCTACCCTGGTTAGGGAAACCCTGCCTAGGTAGGGCTGCTTCTTCTTGTTGCTGCTTGTGTGCAGTGCCGGGATCGATGCCCACAAGGCTGAGTTTTGTAACTGGACTTTTAGCTGGGTTAAAGAGCGCAAGTGCACCCTTTACCCCAGGTACAGGGTTGTGTGTATGCTCGGGCTGCACACAGCCTGAGCATACACAGAGTCGGGTGCCTAGAGCGCCTGACGCCCAGGGAGCCCCCACAATGCACCATGCTCATCATGCAATACATTGAGGGATTTCAGCAGGCCGCACTGCATGGAGCAGCATGGCTTGTGTGGGCGCACCCCAGAGAAAACCAATGATCAACTGGGAGGAAGATAGGTTCCATCCTGGGTAGGCCTGCTTCTGATTATAGCCTCACATTCTTCACTCTTCACTCTCTCACATTTTCCCTTATATAAAAAGCACTTGATTAGCACCTATATAATTTCCTGTATAAATGGCATGTGTGCCTCCCTGGAATGCACATTCATTGAGAAAAGCTGTACAACATGTAATCTAATGGATTTGAATCGTAAACAGCTGCAACTTGTACTGTACAAGTAAGTCCAGTAAAAGAGAACATCACATTTCTGGTTTTGCACTATCTCCTTGTTAGGCTTCAGACTGGTATAAAAAGAGTAATGCATGCAGAATTTTCAGTAATTGGTGTAATCCGATCATTTTCCCATACAGGTGAACATCTTAGCCAGACACATTCCTATAATCTCTTTGGAAATGTTAGTATAAACCAGTTTGTGGGCACATACAACTAGATGTCTGCTCTGCAATTTCAGCAGTGCTTTTGCCCTCTGTCTCAATCGCTGTGACATGAATCCTGATTTACGCAGTAACATTTTGCTCCATGCAGTTGTAAGGATGGTTGCTCACGTGCTGTCGAAAATGATTGTCTGGACTGTCCCTCTACCTGGCCTAAACTTTCAGCAGCTGTCACTGCTGAATGATATTGAATCAGGCTTGTTCAGGCAGGAAGACATTACAGAGTTGACAGAGAGGGGGAGACATTTGCTGCTTCAGCAGTATATCAAGTGATACCATGTTTGAAACCTTCTATGGTTTCATCATGCACTGGTAGGACCTATCCGGGGGAAGTGGGTGGGAATGCACACCGCAGGGGAGAAGATACATTTAACTAATTTTCTCACATCCTTTCTATTTATGTATGTGCTAAGTTGATGGAAATACTTTTATTTTGATTTAGTATCATGCAACACTCAATTTGTACAGGTGTTTTTTTACGCATATAAGTAAGTGCAAGGACTTGGCAAGAGGTGCAATAAAAGAAGGGAAGCAGCAGAGTTTCTTATGTTGAAGTCCAAAAGTACAACCATCCAGTCAGCTTTCCCTAATACTCTCTTACCCCAACTCCATACCCATATTATCTCATCTATATTGACAAAAGCTTGGTGGGCACTTTAGAGCAAATGTACCAATTCTCAGTGACATAGCACTTTGGGCTGTGTCCCATTGTCTTGTACTTCAGTTCAAGCAGTGGGAGAGCAATTTTCTAGCTACCATGTTTATTAGCATTCAGTCGTACCGTTGCAAATTGGTTGCAGTAGTTTAGCTTTTGCTTCCTGCAGGATCAAATTGCCCTTTCTTCTTCTTTCCTACCTGCCAAATTTTGCTTTAGAGTATATTGCTGAAAAACTTCAGCAATCTGGAACAATCAGGGTAATATCACAGTTTTCTCTTCCTAACCAGACAGCTTTTCCAAATATTACTGGATTGTTTTGTTGTGGATACACAGATCCTGAACCCGGCATATTCACTGGCCTCTGTGCACCTATGAGCTCGCTTTCTAAATTTTATGCAATATAAAACTGAACAGCAGCTTGCCTTTTGGCAGTGGGGACCACTGTACCAAAACCAATGAAGAAAAGCTTGATTTTACACCCAGGTCTTCCAGCATGCCCCAGTTAGCCCTATAATGTTTTTGGATTAGTCTTCCCTGCATCTTATCTTAATCTAATGGGTAATCTTTTTGAAGATAGCATTAAGTTATGTTTCTGATGATGTAGGATCTCCACTATGAGAATATATTGCTACAATTAACTGGGAAGTCTTTAAATTGTCATTGGTATCTCCCCCCCCCCTCAACCGATTGATTTTCTAATTAGATAACAGCAAACATAAACAATGGCTGACATGATGCACAGCGTCTCATTGATGCTGCAAACCATGCTGGGGTTGTTGCGAATTCATAAGGCAGTCCCAGGGTTGTTGAGGATAAATGGTTGCACAAGCAGTGCTGTGGCAGTTACTCCCATTGCAGTGAAAGGGAGTAACTGCAGCAGCTTTGTTTGTTCAGCTCCTTGACCTCAACAGCATCAGGGCTGATTTACACATCCACAGCAGCCCTGGTGCGGTTCGCTGCATGATCACTGAGACACTGTGCATCATGTCTGCGATTATTTTTTGTTACTCGTGAATTCTATCAACATTTTGATATAGTCATAATTGTTTTCATATTCCGCTGCTGAAAATGAACAAATAACAATAGTAAGATTCAACCCAGATATAATAAAAAACAGAGATTTCAGAGATGCATCAGCTGCTATCTATATCAATTGCTCTCTTTCATCAAAATCCTTATGGCAATATCTTACAGAGAGTCTAACTTCAGCTGCTGTTTTTTCAGAACTTTCAGGAAAAAAGGACCCATGACGATAATTAATACCTAATGCTGCTGCTTCTGGGGTTGCGTGGCAACCAACATATCACAGGCCTGTCAGTGTGCAATAAAAGAAAGAGCCACTTATAACTGAGAGAGGCATGGCTTTTTCCCAGACCAGCTTATCCATTTTGTTGTGTAGCAGCACTTTTTCTAAACCAAATCTCCCAGGAGCCCTAGCACAGAGTTTGTGGCGTGGAAAAGGGAAATTAAATGGTGTGGGGAAACCTATAATTGAATTAAACAAAAGGCTATTTCCTCCCCCGCCCCTTAAAATAGCAGTTGGGCTAGGAAGAATGCACCAGCAATATTGCGGTTATCTCCTTGTAACATTACATAGTCTTATTTCTAAAAGGAAGGTTTTCATGCCATCATTCGTTCCTACTCACAGTGGGACTGCTTTTTCCTGCCCAGGGAATTAAATTTAATATATGAATTTTCTGGACCATCAACTTGAGTGTTGTTTCATTTGTTGTGGTCTAATCTTACCTAAGCAAGAGACAGTTTATAACGTATGTATGTATGTATGTATGTATGTATGTATGTATGTATGTATGTATTTATTTATTTACTTACTTACTTACTTACTTACTTACTTACTTTAGAGATTTATATTTTAGCATATCCACTTAGCATCAAGACAGCCAACAAAATGGGAATAATAACATGAAACAATTTAAAACACAAATGAAATAAGATACAATAAAAACACAATAAAGTACAGTCGATTAAAACTATTAAATATAGGGAATAAAAACAAGGAGGCTAACTGATATAAAACTGCCAAGAACAGAACAGATTTTGCTTAATGCCAAAAGTATGCTAGTATAGGTGCCATATGTTGAAATTTCAGGAGGGAGTTCCAACTTTTGGGCATCATCAGTGCAAATATTCTCTCCCTAGTTTCCACCTGCCTCATTTCTGAGACTGGGGACAACCAAAGAAGAGCCTTAGAAGATACCTCAGTTGAGCAGCTGGTCCTTGAGATACTCTGGTCCCAAACCATTTAGGTCTTTAAAGATAAAAGCCAACATGTTGAATTGGGCCTAGTAACAGACTGGTAACCTATGCATCTCTTTCAGTACTGGCATGATATGGCTGCAATGGCCCATCCCCGTCAACAGCCTGGCCACCACATTTTGAACCAGCTGTAATTTTTGGACACTCTTCAAGAGTTTTGTGCATAACTCAATTACAGCAATCTAGCCTGGGTGTCATGAGATTGTGGATAACTGAAGTAAGACCAACTCGCTCCAGCTAGAAGCACAGCTGTTTCAATCTCTACTAGAAGCAGAGGTCGAAACAGCTCTGGAGTGTAGTAGAGGGGTCATGCACAGGGACGGCGTGCTGGTACTTCTTGGCTTCTCTGGCTATGGGGGTGGGCATGGCCATGGGGGCTGTCATGGAGAGCTCCTGCACTTCTGAATTTGCAACTACATCACTGGGCATAGCTATAATTGAACAAGAAGGGGGAAATGTTGCTGGGACCCTGAAGGAGAGGGGACTTGTCAGCTGAGCAACAGTTTGCTTTTTTCTCTTCTTCTCTGAAGAAGGCAGGAGGGCAAGGGGCCATCTTCCCTCTTTCTCCCAATGCTCATGCCAACCTTGCTACACCCCTTACTCAAAGGTGGCCTCTCCCAGCTTATAAGCAAATATGCATTCATTTATATTTTTTAAAATATATGCTGCTTTTTGCCTTAGAGTATGAAAGTATTTCACAATATACTTCAAATACAGAAAACAGAACATAACACAATAAGAAAGAATAAATAATACTTAAAAGACAGCATAAAAACCAGAAGCAAAAAACCACAGTGGAAAAAAGGAGGCCCTTCTCAACTCATCCCAAAGGCCCAACAGAAAAAACAAGTCTTAACAGCCATCTAAAGGCCAGTAGGGAGATGTCAGTGCAAAGCTCCCTGGGAAGGGAATTCCAGAATTCCTGGGGGTGGCCACTGAGAATGTCCTGCCCTGCATACTCACCAGTCGATCCTCGGTTAGGCTACTGGCACGTGGAGCAGATTCTCTCCCAACAATCATTTTAGGGAGGTAGAATCAAATGGAGCAGACAGTCCTTAAGACAACTAGGGCCCAAACAAAGTAAGACTTTAAATGGGGAGCGGGGGGGTGGAGCCAGCACATTGAACTGAGCCTGGAAACAAATGGGGAGTCCATGAACAGAACTGGAATCATAGACTCGCTCCACCTGAGTGGCCCCCTGTAGCAAACTGGCCATTCTGCTCCAGTTGCAGTTTCTGCATTTTTTGCAGACATTCACGCATGAGTGCATTGCAACAATCCATGATGATGAAGGCATGGGTGATGCTAGCCAGATCTGTCATCTTAAGGAAGAGCTTCAGCTGCTAAGCTCCCTCCCTTTGCTAACTTGGCAAAGAGGCACCTTTTTAACGTGGTGATTCTCTTTTACTTAGCAGGGGGAGAGTAACTGGCCCTGTCCAACCCCAGCACAGTACCTCCAGTGACGGCTGCTGGTGTCTATCTTATGTTTCTTTTTAGATTGTGAGCCCATTGGGGATAGGGATCCATCTTATTTATTTATTATTTCTCTGTGTAAACTGCCCTGAGCCATTTTTGGAAGGGCGGTATAGAAATCAATCAAACAAACAAGCTCAAAAACGTATAGGTGCTCTTGGCCACACAGCCACCATTTGACCTCCCAAGAGCAGAAATGGGCTCAGGAGCACCATAAGACTGCACATCTACTCTTTCAAAGAAAGTGCCAACCCAATGCAGAATAAGCTAACCACCTCTTAGAACAGCCTTTTTGGAGAGAGAGAAAATTGAGTTCCAGTCTCACTTTATACCTCTGATTTGTTTAGTCTTTTAAAAATAGATTTTATATTCAGTGGCTCCAATCTAGAAACCAAAATGATCAGGGAAATTTGTTTAAAGTGCTTGGGGGTTACTCTAGTACTTTTCTCTAGTAAGTGGGTGTTTGGGTGTAGCCACTGTTTCCTCTGCATATAGCTGTATTCCTATTCACACAGTCGGATTTCCTTCAGAACCAACATGCCTAGGATTAGACCACATATGTTCTAGTGCTGTTTGTTGGATTACCAGCATATTTTACTTTTTTTAATGACATGCTTTTTATACTACACCATCATCATTTGGGTCCACATCAGATTCATGGCTGTCACCCCAAACCTTTAGGGTGTGCTCGCACCCTTTAACCCAGGTTAAAGCTGGGGATAAATTCCCAGGCTTGTTGGGGAGGCAGCACTGGGATCAGCCTTGATCCTGGTGCTGCACATAAGCAGCCCAACTTAGGTTTGGACTGCCCTATCTGGATTGGGTTGTTCATCTGCAGAGCCTCAAGGTTTCACATTGTTCTAGTTCAGTTGAAACAATGAGTTCAGAGGTTCAGCATGGCATCTAAGGTGACTTGTCAAAAGTGGACTTACCCATGAGGTGCTCACTTTCTAGGCTGGCTTTTCTTTGCCATTTCAGAAAAGGCCTGGTGCTTCTTCTTATGGGTCTGTGATGGAACTAACAACCTAGTGAAATAGTTTCATTTCATTAGTAAGTAAACATCTCCCTAGTGAAGCATTTCTATGCAAACAGTGTTTCATTACCAGCTGTCTAGCATGAGGTTTAATTTTGGACCCTAGGGAGTTAACTCTTCAGTGTTAAACAGCTCTCTTGACAGTTGAATAGATTAACTCCCCTGGAGATTTTGTTTTCCTTGGTAATGGAATTAACTTCCCAAGAAGACAGTTTTGTGCAATGAAGACCCATCTTCATTGCACATGTTTCAATATCTGCATGACAAGATAGCTTCATGATAGCTTCAGTATCTGCATGGCAAGGTAGTTATCTCTCCAAATAATTCAATGCTTTGTTCACTTCCTTCCTTGAATGAAAGTGTCTTTTAAAAGTCACAATTGTGCAGTATGTATTCTGGAAGTCAGCAGTGACTTCTTTGGCAGCAAGGCAGTTGACTTGTTCATGCCTTAGTTTCAAGCCAACAGAAGGACAGTTATATATCTCATTTTGTGGAGGAAAATATAATCATATAGACAATGAGAAATAAAACAAACTTTCAGACAACCAAAATTGGGCAAAATGTGAGCAACCCCCCCCCCTCCAATCTGTCAAACTTATGCCCTGCTAACTTGGTAAATATAGAAGGATGGATGAGGTGGTCTATAGAAACTTCACCTCCTAGAGACCTTCTTGCTCAGTTTCATAGGTAACATGTCTCCAAGCCATCCCCAATCTTCCTAGTCCACAAATGTATGTTGGATGAACTCCTGTCACTGCCCTACCATAACTTCCAAATGTGGCATCACATGTAAATAGGACTTTACAAGGACATGAACCCATCTCCTGTTCAATTTTCCTGTCTCATCCACCTCCAGTCTCATCTAGTCTCCTCCAGTCTCATCCACTTCCTGTTCAATCCCCACCCCCTAAATAACTTCTCTTTCTCTTGGTCTTCTATGAGGCCTCATCTATCAGCAATGGGGGCTTGGGCAGTGAGAGGAGTTCACCATACAGTTGTGGACGAGGAAGATAGGACTGAAGATGGCCTGGAGATGCCTATTGGGGGCACATTCGAAAGCCTGGAGCAATGACCAAGAAGGCCCTATCTTTCATGACAGACTTTACCAGGCCAGATCTCCATCAGCCACTTAATAAATAATAAGCCATTTACTTAATAAGACCCTTTCCTTTTTAAATATGCCATTGGATGGAACAATCCAAGACGGTACAATTAGCAAGATAAGGCCTCATAGAAGACTAAGGAAAAGAGCAGTTATTTTCAGGGGAAATTGAACAGGAGGTGTTTTTTTATGTTGGGAACTGCCTTGGGATTGTTTTGAATTAAAGACAGTAAATAAATTTAACAATAAATTATATTAAATTAAAGTAAAATTTAAACATCCATGGTTTTTGTGCAACCTTTGGACTGCAGCGTTCTAGAACAGTTGCACCCACTCCCTCTCTTCTCCCTACCCTTTGCTTGGACCCTTGCCATCATTAAGGCCATCATTAAATCCTATGTGCACTTTCTAGGAAGTAAGGCTCATTAAATTCAGTGAGACTTACTTCAAGTAAACCTGCTCAGGATTTAAGCTTCATAGCTTTAGGAAGATCTCAATTGTTATTTTTAGATACTGGTGAATGTATTGGCACAAATATATCTTCCCTGCTTTTGAACAAAAATGCCTTTGATCACTTTCATTACATCAACAGATTAAATGACTTCTTACATTTGGATGATGTATTAGAAGCAAGTTGTCTGGATAGTGGATTTTAGCTGAAGTCCTGCTGGTCTGTCTAGTCTTTTAATACGTCTTTAGCTGAGATTAGAACACTCTGGCATCCTCCCTATCCAAAATTATTTCTGAATAATCTATCTTCTAGTGGAAAAGGGGAATATTCTAAAGTTGGCTAATGAGCAGCAAGATTAATCCAGTATTCTTTTGAATGATATTGATGTCATGCAGTAACTGATAATTAAGAACACTTGATTGTCATCTCACACACTGAGCTAGGTGAGCAGGAAATATATAAAGCAGGCATGACCAGGTCAGAGCAATGATTCCTGAGAATATACAGGCATGTGAGCAATCAACATGGGTATAATCAACATGGGTATGAGCAGTGGTTCTCCAACTGTTTTTTGTCTCTCTCCCCCCCCGCCGCCCACCACTCGACCACTTGGAAATTGTTTGGGATTTTGGCAGACCGCTTAATACACTGCCTGTTGTTTGTGCTGGGCCCCTTCTGCAGAGCAGAACAACTCTACAAGTCTGCAACCACTAGGCAGGAGCCACTAAGCAGCTGCTGCCAGAGACCCCCTTTCCTTTGCTTTCAAAGCTGAGCAGCAGCTTCTGCTGAGCTGTACCCCAAGGGACGTGCTTTGAAGCACAGAAGACAGCCGTGAAGATTGTTGGCTGCTACTGCTCAGTCAGGACATGCAGTGCAATTTGGATGAGCACCAGACACCTGGAGCCACCCGCTTTCTCTCCCCAAAGTAGTGAACGAAGGTGTGGAGTGGGAGTGGGCAAAGAGGGCAGCAGGGGTTGTTGCAGAAGGAGTGGTTCCTCATACTATAGCCACGAGATCTTCCCCATCACAGCCATGACCCTCTCACAGGCCAAAGTCCACTCACCCCCATTGTGGAGTTGGGTGGGCAAGGAGGGCAGCCAAGGCTGTTGCTCTTCTTTCCCCCTCGTAAGCCGATAGGCACAACATTCATCCCACCACAACCATGGCCGTCCCACCAAAGGCGTCCTAAGGCCTTGGATTCAAAGCATGGTCACAGATGCAATGGGATGGACATCCATCCTGACTATATGATTCTGAGGAAAACAAGAACCACAGCCACAATCTTGATTTGCACACCCACCCCACTGGGCCCTTTCAGCACATGATCCCAGAGGCAAGGAGCCCAGAAGGGGCTGGAGGGCGAGTCTTCTGATTTCAATTTTCTCTCACACACAAATACCTGAGTATACCTCTGCATAGCAGCCCTGACATTCATTTGCAGATTCAAATGTGAGTCTGCCCTGCCACCCAGGTAAGACACTGGAAGGTCCAGGGGCACAGATAGGATCACACTTGAAACTGCAAATGGATGTCAGGGATGCAATGGGGAGGCCGACTTGGGGATACATATGCAAGGAACTAGGAATTGGAATATTCACCTTCTGCCTCTCTCTTAGCACCATGACCCCATGGTCAACTGCCAGAGAGACCAGGGGAGGGGATTCACACCTAAATCTGTAAATGGATGTCAGGGCTGTGACAGGGAGGTCAACTTGGGTCTGTATGTGTGTATTCATTCATTCATTCATTCATTCATTCATTCATTCCGCATTTATATACTGCCCCATATACAGATCTTTGGATGGTTTACAGATCAAAACATAAACAACAATTAAAGCAATAGATCATTTAAAACAGTTTAAGATAACTATCAATAAAACTTTAAAACATTATGAGCTAAAAGCCTGACAAAATAGGTGTATACGTGTGTGCAAGGAAATAGAAACTGGAAGACTCATCCTTTTACCTCTCTCTTGGTGCCCTGACCTTGGGGTCAAACAGCTGAGGGCCCCAGTGCAGGCACGTGGACTAACCCCCAAACCTGCAAAAAGATCAGGTCTATGATGGGCAGGTCAACCTGAATATACATGTGTGAGAAATCTGGAAGACCTGCCCCCCTGCCCCCCCCAGAGACTGTGAAAAGGTTGCTGCTGAGATGTGATGAACCACCTGGTTTTAGCCCTGCAATACAATAATGTGCAATGACTCCAGTGCCTTCCTTGCTCCCCATCCTGGGAGGCAGGAGGCAATTGGGCTGAGAGGACCTGGGGCCGATGCGAAGGTCACCTCTGGAATGGGATGGACCTCCTGGCTCTAGACCTGCAAGGCAAATGGCAGCAGAGACTACAGTTCTTGCTGTCATCCTTACTAACCCACTCGAAGGGATGAAAGGGAGAAGGGTGGCTCATCAGGCTCAGAGTCTGGGGCCTATAGGAGGTTGTCATAGTGATAGCCTCAGTCATGACTACAGGCATGCAAGAAAAACAATAACAAGGACAACTTTCAGATTTCAACTCAAGCACAATACTTTTCAGGGGCGTTAATTCACACATTTCCCCGCTGCACCACCTAATGGCTCAGTGGGGAAATGACTTAACTAGCAAGCCAGAGGTTGCTGGTTCAAATCCCCGCTGGTAAGTTTCCCAGACTATGGGAAACACCTATATCGGGCAGCAGCGATACAGGAAGATGCTGAAAGGCATCATCTCATACTGCACGGGAGATGGCAATAGAAAACCTCTCCTGTATTCTACTAAAGACAACCACATGGCTCTGTGGTCGCCAGGAGTTGACACCGATTCGACGGCACACTTTACCTAACCCACACATGCAGGTGGGCCAAAGGTGTCTCTCCAAGTCAGGGAGCTATAAAGTTGCTTCATGTATAACAAAACGAGGCTCTGTGGATACTTTAAATTCCCCACCTCCTTGGCTCACTGTTCTGCTAAAGAGCCTCAGCAGAGAGTGGCAGTCAAATGTACATGCTCCACACCCGTTCTAGAGAGGGGAAAGGCCAAGGCACACAACATACCTTGGCTTGGCAGCAGCCCAACACAACCGAGTGGCCCCCGGAGTTGCTTTCCTTTCTTCTATACGTTTTTCTCCAAATGGAAGTAGGGAAAGAAAGCGTGGAGTGTCGTCATGGTCTTGCTTCCCTCCCCTGCATGAAGCCTCGTCACACTTGTCATTAGCTGTGGCAGTGGAGTCTTGCAATTGTGAGACACCCAGGTTTTGTGCTCAGGCTGGCCGGCTCTATCTCCTCCACCACTTTGTTGCGTCATGGCAGCATGGATGGAGGGGAAAATGCAGAGATGCCACTCTGAGGGAGGAAGCATGAGCAATCAAGCAATATCTTTATTTTGGTGCCTGCCAGCCCTGTAGACCATTTGCATATAATTCATAGACCACTCCTGGTTAATTTAATTTCAAAACTAACAAAAGAGGAAAGATCTCATCTCCAGCCTGGAGAAAGTTAAGCAAAATGTGTTGTATTTATTTATGTTGCTATTTCAAGTTTATTAATTTTTTGTTATGCATTCCGAACAGTAGTTAGGTCTCAAGTTATTCTTTTTATTTATTTGTTTCTATCCTGCCTTCACTCTGGGAGGATTCTAAAGCAGCTTACATCAAACAATACCATATAATTACACTTGAGCAGCCTTTACATCCTCCAACATATGGCATTACTCTGGGGGTAGTATGTCCTCTTTCCGGGAACACATTTCTTATTATCTGATTGTGGTGGTTCTCATCGACCTTCATCCCATCACACTCCTCCAACTGTGGGCAATTGGGTGATCTGCTGCTTGGATGCCCAAGGGCATAGATGGAGGACCATACAGCACCTCTATTTCACTTGGGTGCTCTATACTTCCTTTCCCCTAAGATTGCTGTCCCCTATGACACAATTTAATTAAATGGCTCCTGGATTTTGGAAAAAAAGCTGCTTTGTTTATTTGCTTTCAAAATGCTATCTGGGCAAAGGCACACACAGCATTTCCCAGCATTATGGTGGCTCTGGAACCAGCCTCGCCAAGTTCAGACCAAACATACCTATTCTTCTCCAGAACTGGGCTCTGAAATAAACAGCTCTGCAAGTTTCAAGCACAAATGTACAGTGCTGATTAGCTGACCATCATGATCTCCACAATCTCCAGGGTAGTCTTGCACTTTAAATACATTTCTTTTAAGGGAAGGGGGAACCCTAATGAGGTGATGGATGGATGGATGGATGGATATATGTATGATGTATGTATGACAAGATTGATAATGTGAGTTGTTATTCAATTAACCGGCATGCATTTCTTTCACTTTAGTTGCAGTGCTGGGTAGCAAGCAAGCTTGTGCCCAGCTTGAGAATTTGCTGTGAGCTCTGTGTCCATAATTACATCTACCTTCATTATTCCCAGGCAATTGCATCCCATGAGTGCCTGTGGAAAGCTGCTGCAACACCCACATTTGGCATCCTATTGTTAGCTGACTGTGATGAGCTTGTGGTTGCTGTGCGTAAATGCTTTTTGGTATGCTTCTACTAAGTATCTTTCTTTGGTCTATTGTCATGTGCTATAGGTTAGTTGGGCCTTGGCTGTACGTGATCATGTAATTATATTGGATGGTTGGTGGCATATATGCATTTCCCCTTATGTGCCCACTGTCTCTCTGTGAAATGAATGGCTTGATGCTGTGCATGCTAAATGAGAAATAAATCCCACTGAGTTCAGTGAGACTTGCTTCTCAACAAGCATTTGTTGAATTGGGCACTTGTGAATGAGAAGTACTGTGTGTGGTGTGTTTTAAATATTTATGTACCCCTCAAACTGGGCCTGAAATCTAAAATGGGTAGTACTTGTATGCTGTATTTCATGATTTGCTTTTATTATTAACTTTTTACCCTTCTAACCAGTGGCCTCAAACGAAATCTTTTAGTGCCTCCCACAAATTAGACACCTACTTGTTAACAGGAACATAGGGGCATAGGAAGCTGCCATATACTGAGTCAGACCATTGGTCTATCTAGCTCAGTATTGTCTTCACAGACTGGCAGCGACTTCTCCAAGGTTACAGGCAGGACTCTCTCTCAGCCCTATCTTGGAGAAGCCAGGGAGGGAACTTGAAACCTTCTGCTTTTCCTCTATCCTTTGAGGGGAATATCTTACAGTGCTCACACTTCTAGTCTCCCATTCATTTGCAACCAGGGTGGACCCTGCTTAGCCAACGGGACAAGTTATGCTTGCTATCACAAGACCAGCTCTCTTCTCCTAGAGAGGCAATGCCTTCTTATATTCAAAATGTAGCTTCCTGCTAACTGAGCAAAGAGGTGCATTTTAAAAGTGGTGATTCTCTTTAGTAGGAGATTTTAAAATGCCACCTCTTCACAGTATCCCCCCAGTGGCTGCTGATGGTGTTTATCTTATGTTTCTTTTTTAGTTTGTGAGCCACTTGGGGACAGAGAGCCATCTTATTTATTTATTATTTCTCTGTGTAAACCACTTTGGAAACTTTTGTTGAAAAACAGTATATAAATATTTGTCATATTCATCACATTCTACTCTGTAAGCTCCAACTTAGGCATCTCCCCAAAGATCTGCTTACAGTATCTGAGTGTTCTGGTAACTCAGATTTATTCATTTTAAAGAAGAATTTATATTGTGTGAGCTAGCTCTCTCTCTCTCTCTCTCTCTCTCTCTCTCTCTCTCTCTCTCTCTCTCACACACACACACACACACACACACACACACACGTAAATGCTGTTTTCAATAGATGAAAGGAATGAGAGGTCAGGTCCCTGCCCTGAGGGCCTCACAAACTATAAATAAAACACAACAGAGAATGGAGAAAGAAGCAGAGAGAGGGCAACAGGAGAACAACACATGGTTATTTAATGTACTGTAAACGTACATTCGGCTTAGCTGCAGCAGGGTATGAGCAGGGATTACTCCAAGGGGTAGCCCGCAGGCAATCCTTCAGAATATTTCCTACTCCCCCTTTCAATCTCCCATCCACCAGACTGGAACTTTACAGCAAACATACAGAAAATGCAGAAGTCCGTGCAGTCAGGTAGGTTGGAGACTCATTTAATTACGTTAATTACCTTACCTCTATAAGTATTTAAGGGGTAGCAAAATCCTTGCTCCCCTAATCACATTCTTTGCTACCCCTTTGCTTTGCAGACTAGTTGTTCTAAAATCATTCCTGGGTCAAGCAGTCCCCAGATTTCTCTCCATAATGTGTTCAAGATGGTAAACGAAATAAGATAATAAAGACAATATAAACAGAAATATAAAGGTAAAGTGTGCTGTCGAGTCGGTGTTGACCACAGAGCCCTGTGGTTTTCTTTTCGTAGAATACATGAGGGGTTTACCATTGCCTTCTCCCACACAGTATGAGATTATGCCTTTCAGCAGCTTCCTATATCGCTGCTGCCCAATATAGGTGTTTGTTTCCCATAGTCTGGGAAACATACAAGCGGGAATTCGAACCGGCAATCTCATGCTTGCTAGGCAGGTAATTGCCCCGCTGCACCATTAGGTGGCTCTAAACAGAAAAATAGAATTGGTTAATAAATAACTTCACAATAAAACAGTACAAAAGGAGACTGAGATGGCAGCAGCTAAAAATCACAATATTAGCAAATCTACCTAAAACTCTGACAGGAGCAAAAGAAGAGATGTACTGTACAGGCCAAAAGCCTCTTTATACAGAAAAGTCTTCACTAGGTAACTGAATAAAAGTGATGTAAAGAATTCTATTTTGACTTATCGTTTCAGATGCAGATGCTTATGGAAGCCCAGAAGTTGAGTTTGCAACATTATTATCCTGTACAGGACCTGAGCTGCATTATGGAGTGCTTTGCTGTGAGAGCTCAGTTCTTGTATTATTGTTTTGTGTTTTTTTTAAAGCAAAATCTCAGCTAAGGTGAAACTGACCAGAAGTCAGTTCTATGCCCTCCTCTATGCAGGATTATGTGAACAGAGCTGATTCTCACTGCACTCTCATCCCCAATGGCTTCACTGTGCCTTGTCAGAAACAGTAATACTCTAACGAATAATTCCTGACTGGTCAGGCAGTCTTGAACTTCGTTGCGAAATGAACATGTGCCTGTTGCTGGTGTCTTATGTTTCTTTGAAGACTGTTAGGCCTTTGGGGAAAGGGATCCATCTTATTACTTTATTATTTTTCTCTGTGTAAACCACTTTGGGAACTTTTGTTGAAAAGCGGTATATAAATATCTGTTGTTTGTTAACAAAACCCAACAAGTTCTTCTGTTGTCTGTTGTGGTTTCCTTTCCTATAGCTTGGCTGGCACTTCACAGAGAATAAATCCTGATGGTCAGCCAGGCTTGACTCCAGCCAGGGGCGTAGCTATAATTGAGCGAAAGGGTTCAAACAACACGGGCCCCCAGCTCCTGAGGGGCCTCCAGCTCCATCCATCCCTATTTTCTTCATTATCTCCCTCACTCTGGGGGGCCACCAGAGAGAGGCATAAACACGGGCCCCCTCTCTCCTAGCTACGCCCCTGACTCCAGCAACTAGTTTGGGGGAGCAAAGAACTTTAGGGGAGTGAGGATTTTGCTGTAAATACTAGAGGTAAGGTAATTAATGCAGTGAGTGGGTCTCCCACCTACCTGGCTGCACTGGCTTCTGCAGCGTGCTCTGGGGTAGAGCACCTCATTCACAGAGGAGTGAGTGAAAAAGGTTTGAAGAAGGTTATTTGAACAGCATTTTTAAAAATAATTAATTCGAGTTATAGAGCCGTAATATATTATGACTGTATTGCCTGGCAGTTTGCTGTTAAGTTCCAGTCTAGTCAGGGGCATAGCTATAATTGAGCAAAATAGGTTCAAAGAACACGGGCCCCCAGCTCCTGAGGGCCCTCCAGGTCCACTTCTCCCTATTTTCTTCATGATCTCCCTCACTCTGGGGGGCTGCCAGAGAGAGGGATGAACGTGGGCCACCTCTCCCCTAGCTACGCCCCTGGCTCTAGTGCGTGGGGGAGTGAAAGGGGGCATGGCATGGGCAGCTGCAGGACTTTTTCCAGGGATGGGGATGGGGGACCCAACTATACCCACCTATCTGAGAGTACACCCCATGGAATTCAATGGGACTGGCTCAGTGGGCAGGCAACCTCCATATGGCCATGTTTAGGGTTTCCAACAGTCTTATTAGCAGGGACGTCCCTTATTTCAGTTCAAAATTGTCCCTTACAGGACACAATTTGTTCCTTGTTTTCAGCTAATGGGAAGAACCTATGGCTTAGATCAAATCAGTTATCTTCACTCAGAGGTGCACCTAGGTAATTTTGGAGCCTGGGCCTAAAGGCCTTTAAATTAAGCACCATCATGCTCGGCTGGGCAACCACACCACCTGGGGCAAACGAAAGAAGATTTGGGGGCTCAGCAGGAAAATGCCTGACTATCAAGCAGAAGGTTGCCGGTTCAAATCCCCACTGGTACTATATCGGGCAGCTGCGATATAGGAAGATGCTGAAAGGCATCACCTCAGACTGCACAGGATAAGGGAATGGGAAACCCAAACTGTATTCTACCAAAGACAACCACAGGGCCCTGTGGGCGCCACGAGTCAGAATCGACTTGATGGCACAATTTACCTTTAGGGGCTGTGGAGGCCCTGGACTTTGGCCCTGAAGTCTGGGGGTAAGGGCACCTCTGTTTTCACTAATAATGGAATAAAGCTGAGGTTCATGAGCTTCAATATCTTTCTCTTCTGTCTCCCTACCAGAGTACTCTGTGGTTCTGGTGGGCTGCTAGTTCCAAACTGGGGACATTAACATTAACACCCAGCAGTGATTGGCTGACTTACCATTCAGTTATCATGTTCATGAAAATCATGCAAGTGATGATTACTAGATCGTGCTCGTGTGTGAAACCTATCATTGCTGGCTAACAGCAACTCGGCTATCCATGGTTATATCAATAAGTAAAGCAGAAGCATCAAAGCTGTAAGTAGTTGAAGTCGAAAGTGTTAACATACACACAGCACTGCTATTCAGGCCCCCGGATTACCCCCACCCATTGCCTCTATGTCCCTTATTCCAACAATGGGAGGTTGGCCACCCTACCCATGTGGAGGAATGGGAAAGCTTTTGGAGGGATCATCTGCTATGCCTTGGAGTCATCCCCGTGGCCAGTAGGGTCTAACAGGAAGGAAGAGTGTGGCATAACGGAGGGGCAGAAGAGCGTGTAACAGGATAAAAAGCAGATGGATGCAGCGCAAGAAGGAGCTGCTGCTGCAACTCGTAATCTAGCTAACCAGCCAGCGTCTCCCACTGGAGTGGGGGTGTGGGGCAGGGCTGGCTGTTGAGAGACTGGTAGGCAGCAAGAGCAGCCGTGCAGCATTTGGACCAATGGCTCCACCTCCCGGCCTGTGTCGCAGCCCACGGTGGTGGCGCCCAGTGAGTTGAAAAGCGAGGGGGGGAGTGGGAACTGCTGGGTCCCAGCTCAGGAGTTGAAGCATGGTCCCTGGAAACTAATTGGAGCCAAGTGCAGGACTGGAACTCAGGACCTGTGTGTACAAACAGCAGTGCCTATGCTGCAACCCCACACAATTAGAGCTCCTCACTTGCTCATAAGGGACGTGACAGATGCAGTTAGCAAAGCAGCACAGTTGACTAGGCTTGCCCATGTTCCCAAAGCACTGAACGTTTTCAGCTCCTGTTCAAATTACTAAACACCTCTGCTGTGAATAACCATGTCTCTAATAGCTGAACCTGTGTCCAAGAAATATGTTGTGGGTAGTGCTATGTTGGGGGCAGTTAGCAAAGCTGCACAATTGATTAAGTTTGCCCATGTTCCCACAGCACGAAACGTTCTCAGACGTTTGGAGGGATCATCTGCTATGCCTTGGAGTCATCCCCGTGGTCGGTAAAATGAGTACCCAGAATGTTGGGGGCAATATGCTAAATCATTGTAAACCGCTTAGAGAGCTCCGGCTATAGAGCGGTATATAAATATAAGTGCTATTGCTAATTAATAATAATAATAATAATAATAATAATAATAATAATTCAATTTATATACCGCCCTTCCAACAATGGCTCAGGGCGGTTTACAAAGAGAAATAACAAACAAATAAGATGGATCCCTGTCCCCAAAGGGCTCACATTCTAAAAAGAAACATAGGATACACACCAGCAACAGTCACTGGAAGTACTGTGCTGGGGGTGGATAGGGCCAGTTACTCTCCCCCTGCTAAATAAAGAGAATCACCATGGTAAAAGGTGCCTCTTTGCCCAGTTAGCAGGGGTGTCCTGATAACAATGTCCAGATTACTACATGTTACCAATGTTAATAACAAAACCTCCAATAGCTGAATATTTGTCCAATAAGTTCTGCTGAGTTCACAGACAATCACGTGCAAGCTTGTGGACTACACAAGTCTATTTACTAATTCAAGGGTAAGAGCTTCTGACAGGTTTCGGAGAGACTGAGCATGCTCTCTTCTTGCCAGCATTCAAGATGTCAGTCGTGTAAGACAAGTGTAAGAGTTTCTGATAGATTGACCTTCAGGGTAAAGGCACTGGCTTCAACTGGAGAGACTGAGCATGCTCTCTTCTTGCCAGTTCTCCATGCATTTCACAAAAATTCACATTTGTCCTTTGGATGCACGATTGTAGTCATTCTTTTTTCTACGTTTCAGAGTAATTTTGTTGCAAAATTACACATACAACCACATCTGATGTTTTTCTGCAAAACCTGGATTGCCTTTCTTCGATATTTTTTGCAGGAATGAAAACGTGAGACGGGTTTTGGGCAGAAAACGAAAAGGAGCTTCATTTGACCATACTGAGCATGCTCCAAGGCTTATGAGCATGCTTAGATGCACAGGCAAGGGTTCGCTACCCCGGTCGTGGGAGGGAGCGGGAGCAAGAGACTCGCTGCGTGCCGGCTCCGAAGGGGTTAAGCGACTGGTTGCTGCTGCTGCGGGGGCTGCCGCTCGGCTCGGCTCCACTCCACTCCGCGCCGTTCTCTTCTGCTCAGAGTCGGGGCTCGCTCTGGCAGTGGGAAGATGGCGACGGAGGGAGCGAGTGGGGAGCCCGGCTCAAGCGGCCGCGGGGATCCGGCGGCAGCGGTAGGCGACAGGCGAGCACGGGGCAGTCCGGGGGTCGGAGCTCAAGGCGTTCGCGCCCGGCCAAGCTGCAGTCTTCCTCCCGCGGGCAGCGCGGGCGCCGCTGGGCTGTGTTGTGCACTGGGCGAAAGGAAGCGGACAGAGCCTCCGCTCCAGCTGCCAGGGTTGGGAAGGGGGAGCGCACCGAGCCGGGAACAAGGGCCTGGCGTGCGTTGTGTGAGCGCGGACCGGACCGGCCTTGGATGGATCGCCGGGTTCGCTCTGAGGGGCTCTTCAGGTCCTGTCCTTCTCTGGCCCGAACAGAGAAAGAGTGGGGTGGCGGTGGGCAGCAAGCGCACGTAGCTCGGGCATTGGAAGAGCGCGATCCGCAGTCCCAGGGGTTTTGGGGCTCCTGACTCGATCTCGGAAGGAGAGGCGGATCGGCGGGGAGGGAAGCCCGGGGCTCACGGCCGGTGGAGCCGAGTGGGAAAGCGAGCTGGCAGGATCGTGCGCCCTTGGCGAAAGGGATGGGCACATGCCCCGCTTCCCAGTCCCTGGATCTGTCCGAGGAGTGGGCTCTGCTCTTCGGCAATGGAGGGGACCCCTTGCTTTCTCCAAGAGGCGGCTCCCTATTGTTTCTCTCTGTGTGTTTGTGCGCGCGCGTGTGTGGGTTGTGGGAACCCGATCTCCCTCTCTCGTATGGGACGGGTGGAGAGGGGTCCCCAAATTACCCTGGCGCCGGGAATGGGCGGCAGAGTGGTGTGCCACAAGGAGCTGTCAGCAGCAGATCGCCCGTAACCATTTCTAGGGCTCATCGCCGTGGAATTAAATTCTTCCCCTTCCATATAAGCTTCCTCTCCCGCCCCACCAAACCCCTCAATAACATTCCCTGAATAAGAAGCGTGGGGTTTTTGTGAAGCCCATTCTATGAGATTTGGGGAGGAGGGATGCATTTTAAAGCCTAGCCCCCTTGAAATAAGTGCGAACGGACTTTTAAAAATAGGTAATTCAAAACGAGGAAAGGTTTGTTTTTGAGGAGTGAGGAAAGGATATCAGGTGTTTCTCAGATAGAAATATGGATAATGGCAAGCCTATTTTAATGCTCCCCTATTTCCTCCCCTTTGCTTTAAAGTGGTGGAGCAGGAAAGATCTGTCTTATTTAATGCCTTTGCTGAAGGCTTCCTCTCACACTAATAAAAGTGCACTCTACTGTTTAAAATTCCCCAAAGTACAGATAATTTTAGGGTTTGCCACCTCTTCAAACATGCTGTTTGACAGCCTTTACTAAGCTAGAGGTTTTGTTGTTGCTGCTGCTATTACTGTTAATGTACCTTTTTGGTTTTTAAAATCATAGGTCAGTTGCTTGATGATTTTATCTGGTGGTGACGCCTCACATTGTAAATGGAACTGCATGGAAAAATCCATGCTTTGATTATTCCCCTGAAAGCTGTAAATCAAACTTCTCTTGTCACTTGAACAGTGTGTGTTGTTTATCCATAAGATCAAGATGTCATTCCTCTCTGTTTTTGCCAACTAAGCCCTTTGGAGGGGGACTGACCGAAAGGAGGGCAGAGTCTGTGCTATGCTCCATGCAGACTGTTCTACATAGTCATTATTACATACATTTCCTCTTTTTATAAAATTAACAAAATTAGAAAACTAACATAGACTGATATTTAGAAAAATACTTCCAGACAACTATCCAGAATATAAAGATGAAACCTGTTCTGAAGGACATTCTGTGAAATGGATCCAAACTAATATAATCACAAATGTTCTCCACTTAAGACAGCCCCACACATTTGCAGTTGTTACACCAGTATTTCTGTAGCATCTGGCAAGCATCCCAAACACCTGTGCACTGGTGTTTCAAGATACCTGGAGTCCCTAAACGGAATCCTGCATTTAAATGTTTTCTGTAACTCTTTGGATTCAGTGAGGTTAATGGAAATTTTTATATAACATTTTTATTAAATTGTATAACATTTTTATTAAATTTCCATTAAAACCATTTCAATAATCTTGTGGTAAATAGATTTTTAAAAATGCAATAGACATGCATGCAGCCAAATCAATCAGTTTTTATTGCTTAAAGATATAAGATTCATAGAGTAAATGCAAGTATTTGAAGAGTGAATTGGAATATATATAGATATACACACACACACACACACATACACACACACAAAATTCAACTTATATTGAATTATTAATATAAATTTTATATTATAATATATAGCTGCATGGATGGATGGATGGATAGATAGATAGCCATTGGCAGTATAACATAAATAGAGTTACATTCATTTCGTTATATGGTGGAAACTTGTATGTGGCTGGTTTTGTGCTCAGTATTTCTGAAAACCAGACCACTTATTTAGCTTTCTGTATAGGGAGTTAGAAGACTATTTATTGGTAATAATCCTCTTTAAAAGCTGTTACTTTAAAGTTGGTAGGAACAGAGTTTTCAGTCTGACCGGATTTTTAAAAAATAAATGTTGATTTATTGCATAGCTTAATGTACAAGAAGTAATGAAGTTTTTATATTTCCAGAATGTTTAGACTTTTTGTAAAAAGGAACATTACGACTGCAGTTTTATGCATGCTTACCTGGGAGTAAGACTCATTGAAATCAGTGGGCTCCGCATCTGAGTAAATATGCATAGGACTGAGCTGCAAAAATAGCATTATTGATTCTTTTTCAGTATAGAGAAGAAAAGCCAGTGTCTTTTCTAACAGATAAGTGGATTTTTGCCCAGATCCCAGATTAATTTATAACTTGGAAGTTCCATAAGATTTCCAGTAGAGTGTTTTCAATTGAATACGAGCTTTCGGGCCAAGCTTTTCCTATCCTGAACATATACAATGTCCAAGAAGCCATTTAAAAGGCATGGCAATGGTTATAGAGCAGAGTTCTACTGCAGCTTAACATTCAACATAGAGGTGTCATCTTAAGCTAGATAGCCTTAGGTCTCTTATGCTAGCTTCTGCTTCTAGGACACACACACACACACACACACACACACACACACACACACACACACACTCTTTCAGCAATTCTGCTGGCAAGCTTCTGTTGGAAAAAATGTATAGACTACTATGGAAAAACAGTCCTGCCTTTTAATGTCAGCAAGAAATTTATGACTGAGGAGTAGGAGAAGAGGAGGAGAGTTCTTTAATGGCCATATTTGGGAATGAAGCCAAAATTCTTCCCATTCTGGGCTTTCCTGAACTCAGCTTAGCAGTTGGTATGTGGTGGGTGGGGGGGGAGAAAACCTCAGTATCTGCATTGTTGCCATGGTAATAGTGACAAGGGAAAACTTGAAGACAGTTAGCGTGATTCAGCCTACATACCTGTTTGACTGAAATTTGCACATCCAGGGAAGCCTATACAGGAGGTATACCTCCGTGGTACAGCCTCACACAGAGAAGACTGCGAGTTCAAATCCTGACATTTCAAGTTAAAAAGAACTCTGGTTGTAGGCTGGGGAAGACCTGAGGGCTTGGAGAATCTCTGCCCATTGGGGTAGACGGTTGTAAGAGAGATTGACCAGTAGCTGACTTGGTGTAAAACAACTTCGTATCTTCAGTGTAGCAATATATCTGAAGCAATAGCCAGTTTAGATGATACCCCATATGCAGAAAAAGCCTTGCTCATGCTGATGCTTCCTTCTGGGAGTAACCCATTTGAAAGCTCATAACTGCATGCACAACCTCCAACATGTGCAGTGTCTGCCCACCAGTGCTGCATACATTTGGTTCCAGCAGTGCTAGCATGCAAGTGATGAAGATGGTGGGAGCTCTGCACATGTGATGTCTTCCAGCCTATGTTTGCCTGAAAAAAATCTAGATTGTCCCAAAGACCTCACAATTCACAGCCCAACAGGTGTTTTAAACAATACTTATTGTTTAATAATGATGTCACAGGCATGAATCCTGTGTTTGGACTAATGTAGGGGCATATGGGTTAGCTACAGAGATTTTGTTTTGGAGCTTGGGAGCCTGTGGAAGCAGCAGAGATCCATTCACCCAGCTGTTTTCAAAGTTTCTGCCTTTAGGGAACTCCATTTTATCCAGCACTTCCCTACAGCTTCACATTTCAGAGCAAGGGTTGATAGTGGTGGGCAAGCCATTTTTCATGGAAGCATGTCTGCCATTACTGATTTTCTCACAGGGGAACTCTTGATGAGCTTCCAGGGAACATCAGGGTTCCCTAGACCGTTGTTTGGAAACCACTATATTAAATTGTACATTGTACTGCTCACCTGAAGACACCTCCTCCTATGAAATTAGGAAGCAGGAGTAATTGAAATGCGTGCTCATGCTTCATTGTGGGCCACAGGGAAAGCAACAAATAGCATCCAGTCTAATTCAGAAGAAAGCAGGAGCCTTGGTTTCTTTTTTAAAAATAGGAAGGGAGGAAAAGAAAGAAAGAAGGTGAATCTGTGATTGCCACCTTCAGAATGCTGATCGATCAGTATATAATGGTACACAATTATATCCTAGACCTTTTAATCACGTACTATTGCCACGTTCCTTGTTTTCATGAAAGGTGGCCTTGAAAGATGGGGCAGCATAATTTGATAGAGTTATTTAAAGAAATGTCATACCAAAACTACTTGCAATCTTTTAATAATCTGTGTCCCACAAGAGGAACTCTGTTTGCATTTCTATTAACTTATGTGGAAGCATCTTCTTTAACAATCACCATGCCAAAAAGGGGAAAGGAACCTTTAAATTTGATTTGAAAGCTTCTACAGAAACAGAGTAGCACATATAGGATCCTGGTTTGTGAAACAATGTATCTTCTTTTTATTTTATTTTATTTTATTTTATTTTATTTTATTATAATCTTTTATTTTATTACATATTGATACACTTTTAAGCATTGCTGCTGCTGTACAAATTTGTTTTTATCTAATAATTGGTATGCATGATCATACCATCTCTCTCTATAAATCATATTTAAAAATTGACTCTTGGTTCCACATTAATTAGCTGGGGATAATTTCTACTTCCAGTTTCAAGCTTGCTATCACTAGTGCTGATTAAAGTTCGTAATAAGCAAGCATTGAAAAGATGAAAAAATCTACACTTTTCCCGCCTCCAAAGGCTGTAAAGGGGTTGATGGTTGATCCTGAAGTGTTCAGTGATCTTGCCCCTTTGGCAGTATATGTCTTATCCTGAAAACTACAGAATGAAGTTCTGTGTTTCAAAATACTAGATATTACTGGGGGTAAAGAACTGATATGCTGGCCATATGGCTAGGAAATGAGGCAATAATTAATGCAAAGAGGCTCAGGTAAGTACACATGGGCAAGCAGCCCAGCAGCTGCTCTGAGAAAAGCATGGGAAAGGCTGGAGCAGGGGCGTAGCAAGGTAGAGCATTATCCTAAAATATTTTTTGAAAGGTTTTGTAAGTTGTGGACGATGCAAGTCATTTACTGGTACTAGAGAAAGACATGCTGTTCTGGTATTAAAAATACTTTGTATCAGTACTTCTGAACTGATATTTGAGCAAGAGAGTCTCACTTTATGACATTAAGAGAAATGATTTATCCCTGTTAGATTTGAATTGGCATTTTGTGTAAATGAAGTATTCTTTAAAAGGATGATTTCTATAGTCAGTATATGTATTCCATAAATGTACAGAAAGCAGAGATTCCCACAGAAAAAGAAACGTTAGCCCTCTGTAATATTTCAGATAAAGCCTGTCCCTTTTAGAATTATAAATATTATTGGAAATTAAATACATGCTGTGAATCATTTTAATTAATTTTTTAAAAATAAAATGTGTTTTTAAAAAGGCAATAGGTGAACAAATCTAAAAGAATCTTGGTTTCTTTTGTTGGACAAGAAAGAAGTACAGCTTGATATTGCTTAGTGATGAACTCCACTTCATTGTAATATTCTTTTGCAAAGAAACTGGTAGTTTCCATTGCTCAGCTTTGTATGATAATTAAGTGACATGTTTCAAATACCTTCAACTGAAAGGAGCACCAAAGAGAAAGCAGCACTATTTTGTAGTGAAGTGGTTAACAAATCACAAGACTACACTAGCAAAAGCTGGTAATGTGGCTTTCTCAATATTGTTTATTGAACATTTAGTTGTATCTTCAACATCTTGATCCTCAAGCACAACCAGAACACCCAATGCAAACTGTGACTTTGGTGGAGAATAAGAAGATATATTGTTGGGCTGTGGGGAGGATTTTTATTATAGGTTTGTAATGGAGAGAGAGAGAGAGAGAGAGAGAGAGAGAGAGAGAGAGAGAGAGATTCAAACCAGGGAGGGAAGCAGGGTAGAACACACACAAGCAGACTGGCTTTACAAATGCAAGCACACACACATAGTGGCTTAATGAAGGGCAACAATAAAACTAAACAGATATGGGATGAGGAACACGTTTGTTGTTGTTGTTGTTGTTGTTGTTGTTTTACCTTGCTTGAGAGAGGAAGTTCACAGTCCCTCCACTTCCCAACTGGCTGGCTGAGGCTCCCTCCTTGTCTCCTGTGATTTACAAGAAGAAGCTGAAGCAATCAGCCGAGGCTGCTAGGGAGAGGGGTGGGACTCTCAGGGTTAACCCTTTGCTAGTGCTGATGATTTTGCCGCTGCTGTGTCACCGCCAAATCCAAGCTCCCTGCCAGGCAAGTGCTAAATTTGCAGGGTGACTCATGGGGTGGGTGGGTGTTGGGGAGTCATGTGACTCCCCTTGAGGCATCGGATCCCGAGACAACTGTCTCCCCTTGCCCAATTATAGTTACGCCCCTGGGCTGGAGGAGTGCTGTGACAGGACTGAGGTGATTGAATATGCACTCCTCAGAAGAGTAGGTAACTTTCCTAAGCCCTAGATAAAGCACAATTTCCATTTGTGAGAACAGGAGAGTTTTGCTGGGATCTGAGTCCGCCAAAGCTGACCCACACCTGACAGGATTCGGGTACCTGGACACTGCTCAAGGAGTAAACCCCATTGTGGAGAAACTGCCACACAACTTGCAAGAGAAACCAATCACAAGTTATGACTACTCAAGAGCACTCTGTGTCTGTTCACAAAACAGATGTGTCTCCTACCACATCCAAATCTAGGAAGGTGGAGGACTGCAGAAACCTATCAGAAGACTTCGAGATCCATTTCAAATGCTGTCTGTCCTCCTCCTCCTCCTCTGAATATTTATATACTGCTTTTCAACCAAAGTTCACAAAGAAGAGATTGTGAGAAGGGCTCACAATCTAAAAGAACATAAGGCAGATGCCAGCAACAGCCACTGGAGGGATGCTGTGCTGGGGCTGGATAGGGCCAGTTGCTCTCCCCCTGCTAAATATAAGAGAATCACCAATTTAGAAGGTGTCTCTTTGCTCAGTTAGCAGGGGATTCTAGAAATCATAAGATAACCACTGAATATAAGGACTTCTCGCACCATGAAGCATAGTGGAGAAGGTAGAAAAGGAACATAGCAATTTGACATTGCATCCCAGTGCACTGAGGTCTGTGGGAAGAATCAAAGTACGTTGCTAGCTAAACCAAAGTTTCTAATCTTGTGTGAACTTCACGAGGACAACTCTTTATATATACTCAAAAAGAAGAGGAAGCAACTACATGATAGAGCCTGCCAATAGCAACATTAAGCTTTCGCCACCTCATGGTGCAGCAGGGAAATGACTTGACTAGCAAGCCAGAGGTTCCTGGTACAAATCCTAGACTATGGGAACCAGGCAGCAGCACCTATATCAGGCAGCAGCAATATAGGAAGCTGCTGAAAGGCATCATCTCATACTGTGTGGGAGGAGGCAATGGTAAACCCCTTTTGCATTCTACCAAAGACAACCACAGGGCTCTGTGGTCGCCAGGAGTCGACACCGACTCAACGGCACACTTTAATTTACCCACATAGATAGAACACAACCAGCAAATCCCTATACTGAACACTGCACTCCACTATTTTCCCTTGAGGTCTCTTGCAAGCCATGGACTCAAGATGCTCAAATCCTACTCCTGCTTGGCAGAGATATTCTGAGAGTTCTAAAGTTTTGCACAAGATAGGCCCCACTATGCTTCCTATACCAACAAACTTGACCTTGGATAGGTTATAGTGGGTAGGGTCTGTGTAGACCGGACTGTGTTACAGTCATTGGAGATGTCTCTGCTTTCTTTGGTTAGTAATATAATTAGCTGCATTACCTTTTCAGGGTTCTGTGTGAGAACCTTGCTCATTTTTTACTGTCCTGTGCACCTGTGCTGCCATTAGGGGTGTGCACAAAACCAGTTTGCCTGGCTTGGTTCGAGTCTAAGCCAGACTCGAACTGGACCAGGCATGTATGGGTTTGTGCCCCCAAATGAGAACCTTGGCTTGGCTCAAATTCAAGCCTGTTGGGGTTTTTAAAAAGTTTTTAAAAATGTTTTTTAACTTACTGCCAGGTGTGGTGGCCTCTGGGGGGAGGGTGCTGCAGTGGCCGAGGCGGGGGGAGTGTCTCCAAAAGTTCCCCCTACCCCACCAGCCTCCCTACGGTCTTCTGAGTGCCAGTTTGGCCCATTTTGGAGCTTTCAGCCCTTTCTAAGGTGGTGGTGGCCATTTTGGGGGTCATCACACATGCACCCTGGCCATTTTTTTTATCCCTGAGGTGGCCCTGGGATTCGGCTTGACCTTGAGCTGAACCTGGCCTGGTCTGGCTTGAGGACAAACCCTCAAGCTGGCCTGGTTTGATGGTGAATCGGCTCAACCTCGAGCTGGTTCGCACATGCCTGGTTGCCATGCTTTGCTGTCTATTCTCTAGCAAGTGAAGCTTATTTGTAATCAACTATAAAAGCCAGCCCTTTTAGGATGCTAATTGGATTTCTCCGATGGACTAGCACATAAGTGTCTCAGATCACCACATGGAGCCACAGCCTTGACTGCAACAGGATCCTCAGTAGTGTGTGTTTTGAGGCCTTTTACCCCTTTATCTTTCTTTGATTAAAATGACATTTATTCACCTTCTGTCTGCGCGCATGTCTCCATCTTGGACCCAAGAAAAGGACTGTGCCTGGTTGGCACAACACTACCAAAGAGGGGGGGAAAGAAACACTCTTGGGAACATGGTGTTCTGGTCTATCAGGACTGATAATAAGCCTGCTCTTTCAGTAGAAGATAAAGAATATTTGAAAATGATGGCTGAAGAATTATTCTATGGTGGATCTAAGAGTCGAATGTCCCCACTCTCATTCTGCACACCCAGACATCAGTTTCCTAACAATCAGGAATAAGCCTCTTCCAACTTGTCTCACTATGTTGAACCTCACCAAAACAAACAAACCGCGAGGTGAAAGTGAATGTGACTTTTATGGAAAACATATTCAAGAATGACCTTGCAGAACCAGTTCCAGCACTCAGATAGCCAAAAGAATAGTACCTTCCAACTTTTGGTTTATACCACCCACAAAACCCCAAGCAAATTAGAGTAGTGGTGAAGTCCAAAGAAGTTCCACTGAATAATGTTCTCCTCACAGGGCTGGCCTTAACTAACAACCACTAAGAATACTCATTCAGTTCAGGAAGGAACACATGGACATAACTGCAGACATCCAGGAGATGCTCTATTCCATCATTTGTGAAGACCATCATAAGAAATGAGATTCCTGGATTTCACAATTAGGAAATTTCTGAGTGCCAGATGAGAGTACAAGTCTTTGATAGCATTAGCAGCCTATCACCCGCAGCGGTTAACTACAGATTGGACAGGACAGTGAAGCAAAAGAAGAATGAGTATGGTCAAGATGTTGGACAATCAATAGGAATTTCTTTGTAATGATGGTCTGGCATCTGTGCCTATGGCAGAGAAAGCCATCTACCCACTTAAAAGAACACAGAAGTTGCAAGCCACAATCACTTTGAATCTTTACAAAGTAGCCCCCAACAGTACTGATAGCCTTTGCCCCAGAGGACCAGACCATGCAGAGAGACTGAGAGTTCTAGACTTAGGGACTGACATGCCACCAGACTTACCTTCCAGTACTCATGCATGAAACCCATTTACACATCATGGTACATTATCAATCATAAATAAACGATCTGATCTAATAAGATTTGAAGCCCCTGCCCCTGTACAGGAAAAATTACTCCTCAACTTGTATCTTCATAGTTTCAAGGCTGGGCTGTGCAGTCCTCAGGAATATATTTTTGGGAAGGGGAGATTGGTGGAAATCACACATACATACCTTCCTCTCAGACAATCCAGCGGTGATCCCAGCCATGCAGCTCGAGCACCCACATGACCTGTACTGCCACAAGCTGCACAGCATTCTGGAGGCCAGGAAATTCATCTCGGCCTCCAGATATCCCACAATGTACCAAAGGAGAACAGTACATTGAGAGATTTCCCTGTGAGTCAGGCACTCTAGGCACCTGGCTCTGTGTCTGCTTGGGCTGCGTGCAGTCTGAGCATACACATAACCCCGTACCTAGGTAAAAGGTCAGGTAAAAATCCTGGGATACATGGGGAGGCAGTGCCAGGATCGGCCTCAATCCTGGCGCTTCACACGAGCAGCCCTGCCCAGGTAGGGCTATGCAAGGCTGGTTAGGGCTGCTTATGTGAGCAGCGTCACTGTTCTCACAGGCCTGAACACTGCAGACCATGCCCCCCCCTAGCTTTTCATCTAGAATTGCATTATTTTTTGTTCTATGAATCTGTGAGCATTAAGATCATTAAGCTTGTGCACAAGTAGGAAATCCTTCCTTTAGAACTGCACTGTACCATTGAGATTAGCAGCCCGGAAGGCCTTCCCTTCCCTTTTCTACTTCATTCCATCACACCTGCCTCATTCAGTCCTGTTCAGCATTTGCACTCTTCCTGTAACGAAGTATTTTATTTCCTACATATACAAGTTGTTTATAGATGCCAAAAGACTCTTGGTTGTTTTAACATGGCTGCTCCATGGGAAATTCAACAGCCACTGTTCTGTGGCTCTGTTCTCAGTCTTCTCACTAAGATCTTCCACTAGTGGATTATTATTCTCATGTTTGGGACTCACCAGGCATTTTTATTCCCTGCTGCAGACTGTGTCCCAGCACTTGCTGCAAATAGCTTTTTAATGGGTCAGTTCAAGAGTAGGGAACAGTCACTCCCATAGGAATTAAGGGCTGTTCTAAATGTATCTGTTTTCCTTTTCAAGTATCTTTGCTAATGTACATTTCTGGCACTGTGCAAGCTACTTTGTCTTTCTCAAAAGCTCCAAGAAAAGACCTCAAAAGATACTGATGCAAGATGCTCAGGTAAAATGATACCAAGAGTCACAGAAAGAACTAGTCAAGAATAGAATTAGAAAATGGGAAGGGTCCCCCCCACTGCCACCCCTTGAGGAGCTGGCTGCTTTTTTATTCTTTTGTAGTGAAGACTGACAACAACGTATGTCCAGAACTGGAGATTATAAAGTTTGCAGAACATACAGCCTGTTCAGGTTTTTGTAGCTGCCATGATATGTCTTGAAAAACTGCATTTTTGCTTGCTCCAGAATGGTTGGATTCTTAAACTGGTAGTGTTGTGTTAAATTAATGATGCTTTTGGTTTGTAATTTAAGCTGCACTTTGGGGGGAAACAAACTTCTTTCTGCTGAAACTGGATTGTTACAGGGAGAAGACTTGTCAGGTTTCAGAGGGAACCACAACAGAGGTAACCCCTCCCACACCGCCTGATGAGTACACAGCATGGGTTGGGGTTATATTAAACATGTTGGATGATTCAATAATAATACCACCAGGGAGCATGGCATGAGGAAGATTTCTAGTGAAATTGCATTGGAGTATTCCATGCTTGATTAAGCCCTGGTCACTTGGGTGGAAAGCTATGGGCAGACCATGACATTTCATGGGTTACTTAAAAGTGTGAGAGGAGTTATAGCTGCTACTGTAAATTGTGACCTGCCTAGCAAACTTCTCCATGCCCTCCCACAAATGGATTCTACCAGTCATGGGTAAGGGTATGGACAATTTGGGGATTTGACTTGAATGTGTAGCTGTTTGTGCTGTTTAAAAGTTTCACCGGTGCCTATCTAGTGTGGCTTTGTATACATCAAAGAAATGTTCACAGATTCCTTATTTGCCATATTCCATTGCTGAACAGCTCTTAAAACTATGATGGTTTTCTTGATATGTCATCTAAAACTAGCAGTCCATCATTTATAAGCATGACGGATGGGGTACCAGTGCGATTCATTTTCTTTTACTTATTGTGAGAATGTAAATGTCTTTTACATATTTTTTAAAAACATTTTTTTCAATTTTATTGAAATATAAAGTAAAAGAAAAAAAGTGTCATGATATTTCTTTAAGCAAGTACTAGAAAGAAAACATTCTAAATATATTAACATTTCTAAGAAAATTTGGCAGCAATGATCAACATTTGATTACATCTGATCAACACTTGGCTGCATAAAGTTGGGTACATAAAGCTTCACAGATCAAATCTGGACAATGGGAACAAATTATGTAAAGTTTATAAAGGGATCCCAAGTTGACATAAATGACTCAGTTGAGACTTCATTCATATAAGTTGAAACTTTAGAAATTGAGGCATAATCCCATAATTTGAAATGTCTTTTACATAGTGTGAGGATACATGTTTTCTCTTACTGAACTTTGATTTCTTTACCAAATCCATCTTGATTTCTTTACCAGACATACCAAATTGGGGATTTGTCTTTAGAATCTGCTCTCCACTGAATCCTTTCTAGTTTGCCAGTATAGTGCCAAGAACTGAACACAATACTCTTGACGCAGTTAGGCTGCTAAGAATATGCAGGATGCCACTGTGTGACAGAACATGAGAGCTGGTGCTTTTGATGTGTCTTGTGTGACATTTCATTTTCAGAAAGCCAGACCTGGTGTCCAGCTGATGTTTAGGTGAGCAGCTGAATTTCTGGCTTTTTCACCAACTGGGTTTCCCAAAGACTTCTGTTGATCTAATTCTAACTCTAAATGGAAACACATGAAATTATTCTAGAATGTCTTTTTAAAAAAAAAGATATCCATAACAATTCTTGATTGCACAGAATGTCCCTTTGAATAAACATTCAGAGGAAATGGCAAGAGAGAAAGTGTGAGTGGCTTGTGCATCCTCACTCTAAGCTTTTTGATCCAAAGCGAAGAGATGTCCCTCCTGTAGGAACAGGATATGCATTTCTCCTCTCTGCATGGATAGGTAAAGAAAGTACATACAGTTTATGCTTCCCCTCTCCTTCCTTTAGCCACCTAATGGTGCAGCAGGGAAGCAACTTGCCTAGGGAGCAAGAGGCTGTTAGTTTGAATCCCTGCTGGTGAAACACCTATATTGGGCAGCAGCAGGAAGGTGCTGAAAGGCATCATCTTGCACTGTGTGGGAGGAGGCAATGGTAAACCCCCTCCTGTATTCTACCAAGAAAACCACATGGCTCTGTGGTCACCAGGAATCAGCACTGACTTGACAGCACAGTCTTTCCTTTTCCTCCTTCCAAAGCAGCCCTTGATTTAACCAATAGATTGACTAAAACTTCCTTGAAACCCTCCAGGATTCTTGGGCGCTTTGAACATGCAACGTGATTTCAACCAGATCCAGGCAGGTGAAGCATTTTTTAAATTTTTGTTTTTTGTGATTCTTTGGATTATAGGAAGTTACCTTGCCTGTTTTAGTTTTACATTTGCTTCCAATTTGACACAGCAACTACCATTTCCATCCTAAAATATTGCATGTTTGCATTCTGCATGCCAAGCTTACACCCCGCCCCCCCGAGCAATATATCCTTCTGTCTCGGGTGTACATTTGCTTTGAGTTCGACACAGTAACTGCCTGCCACTTTCACAAAACTGCATCTTAAATTATATAGAGTTCTAAAATCCGATAGATGCCAGAAAGTCAACTGAGAAATTGAGTTTTCAGTTCATTTATTGTCTCCTCTCACTCAACAACTAAACAGCCTCTTTAAAATTTAAATAAAATATCCCGTGTTTGCATTCTGCATGCCAGACTTGCCCCAAAATAATCTTACACTTCAGTCATAAAACTAGGTCTAATGGAACTGCTTCACTAGGCTCAATGCTGAACTAGAAACACTTTAATCTCATACTGTTATCACACATGAGCTTGTGAGGGAGTAACTAATAAGCAGTATGGTAGGAGGTGTTGAAAGAGATGTTTTCTTCTGTCGGGCAGAAATATTTTGTTCTACTGGCCAAAGGGGTTTATAGAGACTGCTTTTCTAGCTACATTTTAGCAGGCTAACTGTTGATCTGTACAAGCAACAAAGCAAAGAATCCCAGGGGTACATGTGTGGCTCTAGTTTCCTGAGTCAAGCAACCTTTTTTCAAACACTCTGCCTGTCTATGCCTGGCCTGCTTCCTCTCTTTGTTAGGGACTACCTTTACACACACTTTTACTTGCCAATTATAACATGTCAACCAGCTATTGGATCAGTTTTGCTTCCCTGTTCCTGAGCTTAAAATGGAGCTAAGAGGTGAAAGGTGACTATGGACTAATTAGACTAATTTGCTTTATTTACTATTAGAAAGGAAATGCTAGTATTTGGACACTAGCAAGACTTGGCCTTTGTGTGTATGTGTGTGAGAGAAGAGAGACTAAATGAGACCCACTACGGTGTAATGGTTCAAGTGTGGGACTTGGTTTGGGAAGACCTGGATTCAGATTCTGACTTGGTCCACAAAGCTGATGGAGAGAACTTGGACAAGTCATTCCCGCTCAGCTTACCCTATTTCATTGTGTTGTTGTGAGGATAAAAGAGAATTGTTCCATCCATTTACACCACCCTGAGTTCCTTGGAGGAAGGGTGGGATATAAAGGTAAAATATAATAATTAAGGGTGACAGGCAGTGTTCTAATTTTTTTCCATCTGTGTGCGGAATGAATTTTGTTCTGAGTAGCAGTATCGAGACAATATGTGCACACGTGTGTTCAGAATGGGGCCTTCCTGATTCCACCTGAGCGGGATCTAGAATTAACTGAGCAGACATTAAAAAAAACTTGTGAGCACACGCACGTGCCCATGCTTTAGAGGGAACACTGGTGACAGGCTTAAGAAAACTGTAGCACAAGCACTGTGGCTGGCACAGTGTCAGTGATTCTTTTTTGGCCATTTTTGGACTGTGTTTGAAAGGTATCTTCTGTGTTGGGAGGGACAGATTATCTTTTACTGTGTGGTTCTGCAGTGTTTTTCAAGGCAGGGTTGCAAAATATTTAAATGTTCTAAATAAATAAACAAACAAATAAATAAATAAATAAAATGCATTGTGAATTACAATGCGGAACTTGTGTGCAGTGCACTCTGTGAATACAGCTTGTTCCAACCATAGGAAACAATGGGGAAACTTGAAATACCTCATTGTTCCGCATGGGTATCTCCTAGGGACACCAAAGTGGGTTGTGTAGTAGGGCATGATGGATGCTACCTACCACCCAAACCACAAAAGAAATGGGCAAGCGGGCAATTCAAACAATTTTTTAACCTTTCCCCCAACCCCCATAAGATCCTATGCTATCCTACCTATGCACTACCACTCAACCCACTTTGGTGTCCCTAGGAGCTAGCCATGTAGAACAATGGGGTGTTTCAAGTTTCCCCATTGTTCCTTATGACCAAAACAATAGAAATGTTTTTGGCCCTATCCAGCACAGTACCTCCAGTGACTGTTGCTGATGTGTATCATGTTTCTTTTTAGATTGTGAGCCCTTTGGGGACAGGAACCCATCTTACTATTTATTATTTCTCTATGTAAACCACTTTGGAAACTTTTGCTGAAATGCCATATATAAATAGTAGTTTTTTTGTCAAAACAGCTGGCTCAACCGCTGCTTCAGCAAAATGTTTCAGCCGTTTTGTGTTTCTTTTTGAGCTAAAAACAAAACACAAAATCAGTTTTGTGCACATCCCTAGTAAGACGATGAATGTGAATAACCTCTTAGTAAGGCAATGTGAATTTGTGAGAAAATTAGGAACGCATACATTGTATGACCCTTCCTTGGCCATTCAGAGATACTGTTCATTTGTTGAAAATATCTGGATAAGAATGTGTGGGTGTCCCAGTTTGGACTGAAAGGACAAAGTCAGAAGTTGTTCATTATTATGTGCTGTACATCTTTTCAAAAATAGCTGTACTTGAGTGCTATACGTCTTTCCAAAAAGGCTAATGTGAGTGATGCATGCAGCATACTTATTCTAGAGGTAGAAGGTTTCAATTTTATTCTTTGTACTTCATCATTTTTGTGCATCTATCTTTGTGTGTGTATCATTCATCTAATTTTTAGCAAAGTCATTAAAAAATTGGTGTTGCTGTTCAGTTCTAAAATATTTTCCCCAATTTTTAATTATTTAAATATTTTAACTAACATTATAGAGAAATATCTGAATTACAGAATTATACTCTCCTCCAAATGGTATCTATAACAAATGGTTAGCAAATGCATCATTGCAAGCAGGGCTAGCTTTCCTCCCTTGCCCCAACTTTACACTGGTTTAATCCTCACCCTTCCGTGCAGAATGCTTATCCCCACCAGTGTTTCCTCTAACAGGAATTCCCAGATGTTGTTGACTACAACTCCCATAATCCCCAGCCAAAGGCCACTGCAGTTGGGGATGCTGGGAGTTGTAGTCAACAACATCTGGGAATCCCTGTTAGAGGGAACACTGATCCCCACCTCAGTTTAGTTCACTGTTCCTATCTTGTACCTATCAAAGGTTTGTTTGGAAACTTCTGTGATATTAAGGTTTTATCAGTGGGGTGATCTGAGGAGCAGGTGCAATTTGGAAATTGAACTAAGGTAAGACTAGAACAAATGCAATATTGGGAGATGATGGGTGGAAGGACAGTTTCATAGCTACTGTAATTGCACAGGCATCTACATTTTTGCTGACCATGGTAGCAGTTAATGTTTGTGGTTGCCACCGACTCTTCTTCTTCCCTCTTGATTCGGGGGGGGGGGGGGTGATGGTGTGTGTGTGTGTGTCTGTTGGGGGGTGGGTGGGCTGTTTTCTCTATTATATGACTGAATTTCAGAGGTACTCAAAAGCAGCAGAAGATTTAATATGACCACAAGGACAGGCTGTCTCTCACCATTTCTCTTGAAGTGTGGGGGATAGTCCCTGCAGTTGTGCTAGCACTTGAGAGTGGTGAAAGTACTCCCTGCTTCAGCCTTGCTTTGGAAGCACTTGAGAGTGCTTTGGAAGCACTTGAGGGTGGTGAAAGTACTCACTGCTTCAGCCTTCAAAGACCAGCAGAAGGTCACATATGGATCTTTACCCATCTCTTATTTTGGGTTGGGCAGATGCCACAAATGCTCTCAACAAGGTGAGCTGGCAAGAACATTTGTGGAATCCTGCACCAATGTGGCTGATAGTGTTGTTGGCAGAGTTGCTTAAGTGAGCAATTTGCACTTTTCTAACTCCCAGCTTGATACTTGTGTTGGTGCAAAATCATACCTTTAGTAATGAGAAACATTTAGAACACATATGGATGCATGCAGTTGTCATCTTGCTGTTTGCTGTTACTCTATTTTTCACTCTCCTTCTATTAGGTGTAAAATATTGTCGTGTATATATTACGATGTTGAACCTTGGACACCCTTCTTTCACATCAGGCTGCCCAAAGACTGAAGTGTAATTATCAGATGCTCTCTTGGGTGCTCCCGCCTTCTGAATTGAAGAGGGTGGTGACTGGGAAGAGGGATTTCTCAGTTATGGCACTTCATCTGTGCTATGGAAATCTCTCCCCACAGTGGCTCTTGGCATCTGATATAAAGCCATTTTACCAGATCAGGACCTTTTTATTCTCAGGCCTTTTAGAGCTTTTTAGTTGCTGTTGATTTGTTTTTATCTCCTTTGTTAGTTTTTATTTTACTCTTATTTCTTGGTTTTCAAAATATCTTCTTATTTGAAATTGTAAGCTGCCTTGAGAGCAGTAATGAGTTAGAGGGAAGAATATAAATGAAAGGAAATGAAATGAAATAAGACAAATCAGTAATCATAAATGTACTTTCATTTTGCAGAAAAGAGAGTTTGATGTGGACAGTCTCAGCAAACCAGAACTGAGGATGCTGCTGAGTGTTCTAGAAGGGGAGCTGGAAGCGCGGGATCTTGTGATTGAAGCTTTAAGGGTATGTTGTTGGTTTTTAGATCTGTTTTTGTTAGCTTTTCAGACTTTGAACATAAAATATGCTCAGTGGAAGGATATGCTCTATTATCTAGTCTGTGGCATTTTTGTACTGCTCAATCGCAAGCACATTTTGAGAGATGGAAAGATGAAAAAAATCATTATTTCATCATTTTTTCAGTACAGGCTTAATGAACTTTTTAAATTGCATCTTCCTTATTGTTTCTAAAATAATACAAACAAAAATTTTGTGCATTAGTGCTTTCTGTGCAGCACACAGATTGCACTTCCTGTATCCTCCCATCTCTAAAATTATAACATGATTTCACAGACCAGTTATCATGATGTTTGAAAAGTAACTTCAGAACAACGGAAGTGAAAATCAATGTAGCCTCTGTATTGATGCCAACTACTGAGAATCAAGCCTTTCACTGTCTTCATAGCACTGCCTGTAAAGCCACATTTTGTGTGTGTGTGTGTGTGTGTGTGTTTGTGTGTGTGATGGAATCTTGGGAACTGCCTTTTTAACTATATAGGGAGATTATTCTGCATAGCAAGGTTCTACCAATAGCTGGAAAGGTTACCATGAAATTATAAATCTCTAAAAAACTATTCATCTCATTGGTAGAATAGCCTGGGTCCTGCATTTCTACTGCCTTTCCCCATTCATGGAGATGTTTATGGGAATCCCTCCTTCAAGTGCCAATATTTCATTGTGTGAAATCAACTTAGTTTTGAAGCAGGGACTTCTCTGTTAGCAGCCCCAGTGAATTTCCTTCCAAATGAACCCCTCCAGAACTTGATATGAATGCTTGTTTGCATTTAGGAAAAGTATAATGAATGACATTGGGTGACATCCAAACTAAGTTACTAGGAGTTACTATAAAGGACTACTTAATTTCACTAGGACTACTCAAGAGTAATTTAGTCTGGATGTCCACCTTTGATATTGGCATAGGTGTTCAACAATACATTGTAATTTTGCTGTTTGGAAAATTGTGAGGCTCTTCACATGATTAGTGTGTAGAGCTGTGACAGGGCTTGTAGGGAGAGCAGGTTTGACCCGCTTTCCCCACAGACAATCACCAGCCTGTTGCTGGGCAGGCGGCTTCGCTCAGGTGCTCCTGTGCCCGGCTGCGGCTCGTCCAGCAGCTCCAGGGGTCAGGTACAAAGAACCATGCAAGTGTGCGGTGCATTCTTGGGATCCCCCCTCCCCAAGTGTGTCTGCCGTGACCATAAAAAATGGGTTAGCGGAGCACTCACTCTGCTAACCTAGTTTAAGCAGGGGGGTGGCATTTAGGCGGGCTTACCGCTGGGAGCTGGGCGGCTCCCATTGCTGCCCACGAGCACAGCAGAAAGTGGGCTGGGCTCCCTTAGCCTGGTTTCTGTTGCTCGTGTGAATCGCCTCTGTGTCAGATTGCAGATCCTGTTAAGAGTTTCCTCTCCTTTTGGGTCAAGTTAATTTAAGGGGGAAATAATGGCGCAGAAAAACTCCCCAGTGTGACATATGCATGGTTTCTCTTTTCCTGTGTACATTGATAAGATTAGTTCCTGTGCTTCTTTGAGGCTATGTAACTTGCCACAAGCAGATGAGAAATGCTTTGCAGCAGTGCATGCTGTGGCTAAAGTGTATCTTAGATGTGGTTAGTAGAGAATCTGACGTCCTTGAATTTTGGTGCCAAGAAAGGCAGCATCCAGAATTAAGTGTGTTAAAATACTGATCAGTCTGCAGCTTATTTACTTCAGTGGTTCTCTGATGGGACAGACAATGGAGGGGACCTTACTTTGATATTTGCTTTGAATGTAAATCCCGTCTTGTTCATTGCAAATAATCAGGTTTAGGGAAAGGAAAGGTTGTGCCATCAAGTCAGTGTTGACCCCTGGCGACCACAGAGCCATGTGGTTTTCTTGGTAGAATACAGGAGTGGTTTACCATTGCCTTCTCCTGTGCAGTATGAGATGATGCCTTTCAGCACCTTTCTATATCGCTGCTACCCGATATAGGAGTTTCCCATATCCAGCAGGGATTCGAACCAACAGCCTACTGCTTGCTAGGCAGGTTACTTCCCCGTTGTACCATTAGCTGGCTGTAAACATTGCATACAGATGAACAGGCAGGTGCCATTAAGTACCTAACACAGGTATGTGTGGACCATGTGCAGTTCTAAACCTTTTTGTGTTCTAATCATAAGAACAGCTCGGCTGGATCAAGCCCAAGGCCTATCTAGTCCAGCATTCTGTTTCCCACAGTGGCCCACCAGATGCTTCTGAGAAGTCCACAGGCAAGAGGTGAGGGCATGCCCTCTCTCTTGCTCTTGCTCCCCTGAAACTGGTATTCAGAGGCATCTTGCCTCTGAGGCTGGAGATGGCCTATCCAGACTAGTAGTCATTGATAGACCTATCCTCCATGAATTTGTCCAAATCCCTTTTAAAGCCATCCAAGCTAGTGACCATCACCACATCCTGTGGCAGAGAATTCCATAGATTAATTATGCCAGAGGCGTAACTAGGGAAAACGGCGCCCGGGACAAGCACTGAAATGGCGCCCCCCGCGCCCCCAACATACTACATTATACTTAGGTTTTTCCTCACAAGCGCCCACCGCCGCCGCCGCGCCAGGCCACTGACTGGCCGCCAGGCGCCAGCAAAGCAATGGGGGGGGCGCGGGCAGCGCGGAAGGGACCGCTCGTGGGGGAGGGGGCGCCAACGCGCTCCCTTGACTGCTGCAGCGCTGCTGCACTGAGCAGGAAACATTTGTATTAACAAAAAATTAAAAAAAATTTTAAATTATTTTTTGTCATGGCGGCGCCCCCATGTGACCAAAAAAAGATGGCGCCCGGGGCACGTGCCCCCCTGCCCCCCCTATAGTTACGCCTCTGAATTATGCTCTGTGTGAAAAAGTTCTTCCTCTTGTCGGTCCTAAATTCCCTGGCCTTCAGTTACATGGGATCTGGTTCTAGTATTGTGAGAAAAAATTTCTATCTGCTCCATGCATAATTTTATACACCTTGATCATGTCTCCCTGTAGTCGCCTCTTTTCCAAACTAAAGAACCAGATGCTGTAGGCTTGCCTCATAAGGGAGGTGCTCCAGGCCCCTGATCATCTTGCCTGCCCTCTTTTGCACCTTTTCTAGTTCTACAATGTCCTTCTTAAGATATGGTGATCAGAACTGTACGTAGTACTCCAAATGTGGCTGCACCATAGATTTGTATAAGGGCATGAAAATATTAGCATTTTCATTTGCAATCCTCTTCCTAATGATCCCTAGTATGGAATTTGCCTTTTTCACAGCTGCTGCGCACTGAATTGACACTTTCAACAAGCTGTCCACCACAACCCTAAGATCCCTCTCCTGGTCAATCACTGACAACTCAGACCCCATCAGTGTATATGTGAAGCTATGCAGGGTGGGTGCCCCCTAGGATCACTTTACAATTGCTTACACTGAACCTCATTTGCCATTTTGTTGCCCACTTACCCAGTTTAGATAGATCCTTTTGGAGCTCTTCACAATCTGTTTTGGATTTCACCACCCTAAATAGTTTAGTGTCATTTGCAAATTTGGCCCTTCACAGGTTATACCAACTTCTAGATCACTTATGAACAAGTTAAAGAGTATGGGTCCCATTTTTGTTGACTCATTTGCAAGGCTGTGCCAAGCAAGGCTGTGCCTATGCTTAGCCTATAGAGATGTGCACAAATCAATTTTTTCGATTTGATTTGTGCCTAAATTGAATCATCCCTGATTTGTTTTGTTTCAGAATCTGTCCCCCCGAATTACCCAGATTCGATTTGGATTTGATTCTATTTGATTTGGATCTATTTTGATCATTTATAAAAGTCCTAGGGGCACCAAATTTGGGTAGTGGGTAGGTCACCACTGGTGCCACTTATACCCAAATTTCAAGGCAGTGGGGCACTTGGTTGAGTCTCAATGATTTTAGTTTTTACTGATTTTGTATATTTCCGCCATAGGAAATAATGGGAATTCTAAATCGGCCATCCTAACCCTAACATGGATCCCCAGTAACATGGATCCCCAGCTAAAAACAAAAAACAAAAAAACACTAAGCTCTAGCCCTTGTAGAAGCGGAGTTATGGAGCAAAATATGTGGTCACTATTTTTCAAGTGTTTGGATTCTTTGGTTTATAATAACTTCTCCTAATAATGAATCTCTATGAGGATTAATTGCACACCTTCATTTCTTCTGTTCATTTTGACTGTCATTGGACAGTGACAACTGTCAACTGCCATGTGCCAACTGCACCCCCCCCCCCTGCAAGGCAGTGGGGTACTCATTTTATTTTTTAGGAATATTGAAGTGTTTATGTTATTTGATGTCTAATAACTTTTCCTCATAATGAATTCGTATGAGGATTCATTATACGCCCTCATTTCTTCTGTTCATTTTGACTGTCATTGGACAGTGCTGTCAACTACTGTGTGTCAACTCCCCCCACCCCACGCACACGCACACATACTGGGATACTCAGTTTATTTCTTTAGGAATTTTTGAAGTGTTTAGATTCTTTGGTGTCTTCATTACACACCTTCATTTCTTCTGTTCATTTTGACCTCATTGCTTTGCAGGTGGGGGTGGGGAATTAGTGGCATCCCATGTGCCAACTACCCCCCAACCCGCAAGCCACTGGGTACTCAGTTTATATTTTAGGAATTTTTGAGGTGTTTAGACTCTTTGCTGCATAATGAATCCTCATAGGGATTCATTATGAGGAAAGGTTATTAGAAACCAAAGAGTCGAAACACTTGAAAAAATTCCTACAACATAAACTGAGTAGTACCCCACTGCCTGGCAGGTGGGAGTGTAGTATAGTTGGAACATGGCAGTTGACAGTTGGCACTGTCCAAAGACAATCAAAATGAATAAAAGAAATGAATGTGTCTAATGAATCCTCATAGGGATTCATTGAGGAAAAGTTATTATACACTAAAGAATCCAAACACTTGAATAATAGTGACCACATATTTTGCTCTATAACTCCACTTCTACAAGGGCCAGAGCTTAGCTTTTTTTTTTTTTTTTTTTAATGAAAGCTGGGAATCTTGGAAAATTAATAGGAAAAATCCAAATCTCAAATCAATTCAACTCGAATCAGGCACGATTCGATTTGGACCCAGATCTAGCCAACGGACCACAGGGGCGATTTGTTCTGTCTCCAAATCAGCTGAATCAGCTAGATTCGGGTACAAATCATTTTGTACCCAAATCAATTCACACATCCCTATTAGCCTATGCTATGCCAAGCCTATGCTTAGCATATTCTAGCATGCTGGCAGCACAGTGTTGTGTAGTAGTTAGAGGCCCACACTAAGATCCAGCTTTGCCTCCCCATGAAGTGCCTAAGTGCCTTAGGCCTAGCCACTGTCTCTCAGCCTGGCCTGCCTTTCAGGGTTGTTAATATAAAATGTGCAATGGGAAACCAGTCATTCTGTCCTGAGGAGATTTTAGCCATAAGGCTGACTGAAAATGTAATTAAGTTGTTGTTGTGCTAGATTCCCCAAACCTTCTCTGCCTAGTGTCACATACAGTCCTCTTTGTACCCAGACAAGCATCATTTAAGTCATGTGAGCAGGAAGCAGCTTGCCCCTCTCTTAGCAAGGGCCTGTGCTTATCAAGAAACCTTGCTTTCATGCCTTTTGAACTCCCGTTCTGAAATAAACAAAAACCACTACAAGAGTCAAATCTGTGGGAAGTTATGTTGACAAGATTTGAAGTAGACAGTTTCTGAATCAGGTCTACAGATGTAATAAATATGACTTTATTGAAGTCACAAATAATGTTTCTTATATAGCAATATGAATGGACACATTTGTCCTTTGCCACACATCTGTTAATCTACACACTATGGATGTTTAGGTAAGTTGAATGTTTATTACAGTCAGCGAAGACTGTCAAAAAATGTATTTCTTTAGACTATAAGGCTCGATACACAATCAGTGTGCTGAGCCGAAAGGGCTTCTATGGGGAGAGCGGGCTTGACGCGCTCTCCCTGCAAATGATCACACGCTCCTCCTCAGGTGGGCGGATCGCCTGCCCAGACAAGCGGCAGCTTTGCTCTGGTGCTCCCGCACCTGGCTGCAGCTCGCCCAGCATCTCCGAGGGTTGGACGAAGGGAAGCGCCACCATTCGGCACCCACCCGGATCCTCAGTAATGCACCGTGTGAGTGTGCGGGCATTCCTAGGCTCCCCCTCCCCTCTCCCCACTCCCCGCATGTGGCTGCTGTGGCTGCTCGCAGCCGTGGTTGACATACGATCATTAAAATGAGGTTAACAGAGCACTCGCCGTGGTGGTTCTCATGAGTGAGCAAAACCAGGCTCAGGGAGCCCATCCCGGTTTTGCTTGCTTGTGAGAATCCCCTCTATATTTATCAATCCCTATTGGATCTTGGGCCTCGGGTACCTTAGGGACTGCCTGCTCCCAGAATCTACCCACCTGACTAGATTGGCTGGAAGGCCTCTGCTCCGTGTGCTGACACCTGCTGAGGCCCATTTGTCGAGCTCACGGGACAGAGCCTTCTCCGTTATCGCCTCCAGGTTGCGGAACTCGCGCTCAGCTGAGACCTGCATGGCTCCCTCTCTCCTGGCCTTTAGGAGGAAAGTGAAGACTGCCGTTTTAATGTAGGCTGTTGGCTAATGAGCTGTCCCTTGCTCTTTTCCATTTTTATCTACATTTGTTCATTTTTTAATGATTTTATTGAATTGTTTTGATCTTGTTAACCGCCCTAGGGGTCTTAGGACAGAGGGTGGTATACAAATATAAACAAAACAAATCAGGAACCCATCTCTAACCCTGGGAATTGCTGGGACATGTTTCCACAATACTGAGCCATCTTTGCTGTAGCCCTTCAGCAGCCCAAAGCTTAAGAGATGCTTGGAGAACATGTTGTCTCCCCACATTATTCACTGGCTTTCATTCTATATACAGATTTAAAGCATACATTTTCTTACTACAAGCATATGCACACAGTAATATTCTTTAGGCTCAATGTATTCTTTAGGCTCAGTGTAATCTATTGTGGAACCACCTTAAGTGGCGCAGTGGGGAAATGCTTGACTAACAAGCAGAAGGTTGCCAGTTCGAATCCTCGCTGGTATGTTTCCCAGACTATGGGAAACACCTATATCGGGCAGCAGCAATATAGGAAGATGCTGAAAGGCATCATCTCATATTGCATGGGAGATGGCAATGGTAAACCCCTCCTGAATTCTACCAAAGAAAAACCACAGGGCTCTGTGGTCTCCAGGAGTCGGAATTGACTTGATGGCACACTTTACCTAATCTGTTGTGGATTCAACTGTTGCAGGTGGAGGGACTCCTGTAGGACATTACAGAACCCAGTTTTCACCCCAGGTCCCGCTCAGCACACATGCATAAATGGACACTATCTCTCAGCTTGTGTTCTATAACCAAGCAGAGTGAGACAGACTGAATGGGGGATATGGGAGGCCTGCGCAGGTCTCTGTTCCCCATACGTGGTTGGTATCCTGTTCTAGGCCAAACTGGAGTCTATGCTGAAGAAGTTATACTGGAGCGACATGGACATCGCTGAAGGGAAGGGGGTCAGGACCTTGGATAGCTCTGAGTAGGAATCTGAAAGATTTGGGTCCAACAGCAAAAGAAGAATGATACTTCAGTGGTTTATTGGAGTAGACTGCTTGTTTTTATGGCAGAGTGAATTGAACCTGCACCTTCCCTAGGAAAGGCTTGTTTCTTAAAGGGGACTTGCCCAATTTTATAAGTGCTATCTCCAGTGGTGCTGAGGGGGTGGTGTCTCTGGAGTGCTATCTCCAGTGGTGTCTGTTCTTCTAGGACAGGCAGGTCCTCAGAGGAATCTCCAAGTCAGAAGATGAAGGCAGGACTGTGTAGGGTCATAGGATCTTTCCGCCCTATCACATCCCCTGAACTGTTTGTCTCATCCTCCAGTTGGGTGTGGACTGGATCCAGGGTCATGACGCATGGTGTGCTGGGTTCTCACATGTGAATGCTAGTGGGCAGGATCTGGACTCTCATGCCCTAGGGCAGGGATGGGGAACCTTGGCCCTCCAGCTCTTGTTGAACTACAACTCCCATAATCTCCAGCCACATTATTGTCTGCACATCTGCACATGGTTGCTGTACCCACATGGGGCTGAATCAAGCCCTTTGTTTTTGACATTTATAACAAATAAATACAATAGCTATTTTGTCTCTAATGAAGTCATTAACCAGTCAGGTTTTTAGCTCTTTGCTGGAACTGTTTATCTAGGTTTCTTATTTTTTCAGTTCTAATTCTAATAACTTATTTTGCCTTTTTATAACTCTGCAGGTGGTAAATGACTATTTGCCTATGAAAATAAATTTAGATTTCACTTCATGTTCTGTCGTGCAAATAATTAAAGAAAACAGACTGCACTGGATACCTTCAATATACTGTAGCACTTAAGCTTAGAATAAATTGTATTGAGTGCCAGGAAGTCACTACTTTTTATATTTATTGCAAAGATAACATTAAAGGAATGTTTAATGACAGGCTTCAGTGTAAATTGCTTTTGGAAATGAGGCTCTAAATTAAAAAACAACAACAGCCATGCTGCTAAGATGGAAAAATATTAATTCTGCTCATAAATAACACATGAAATAACTCTTTTAAAAACAATTATAAATCACAGTGCCCCCAATCTGGCTCTAGTCATTCTTAACTAGTGGTCCCAGGCGAGGATGCTTATCCCTACTTGTAGCCAAAACCATTCAGTCATTTTTTGGAGTGAGCATTGTGAGACTGGAATGAGCATTGGGATGTATATGTTTACTGTTGGCTGCCTTGAGGGTCTGGGGGAAAAGGGACATACAAATGTTCTGAATCAACAATAAAAGAAATATGTAGATGTGTATGCAGATTACTATAGTCTTAGTTTCAGAAACTGTAAAAGTAGGAAGGGGACCATATTGGGACCATAGCCTTAAAAAAAGCATGTTATTTTAAAGAAGGGAATCTGGAGTGTTACAGTCAGTGTTCTTAGGCTTTGCATGTTAGAACAAATCTGGCCCTTGCACATCGTGTTTTGTGCCATATTTGGTTATGTTTTTCTGATGATATGGTGTGTGTATAACTTTCAGAGTGCACTGGGGATATGGATGTGTAAAGGCAACTGTATGTTTAAGGCATTGTGTGTATACAGTGCACTCTTTGTATATAGAATCTTCTGTGTTTTACAACTAGCTTGCATTTCATTTAGTTTTATGTGCTATATGAGCTACAGATATTGTTGACAGTACTGACACAGACTAGGAAAGAAGAAATGCTTCATATCTGTGCAAGTAACTTTTGGTGTAGGAATAATAGGAGTTAAACTGATTTGCATGTTAGCTCAATTTTAGGATAGCCACCTAGCATACACTCTCCATGCATAAATGACAGCCACCAAAAGAGGAGGTGGGGCATTCAGGGACAATCTGGACAGGGTCTGGCATAATTTTTAATAATAAGGCCATAAACATGGATATATTGGATTTAGCCTACGGAGCTTCCAGTGTAGCTTTGGCTTCCAGTGTAGCTCTGGGAGCCAACCACTTTAGAGCAATGAAGGATATGTACATGGAAATGACTCATAAACTCAAAGTCTATGTATTCTTCCTAAAAGGGTGTGAAATTATGCATTTTAATTGGTCATGCCTTTAAATTTTGTCTAGTGAGAACATAATGCTAGCTTCTACAAACCATGATTCACATATCAGGAGCCACTCAGGCTTCTTCCCCTTGCCCATGTTAACAATAACTTAAGATCATGTGCACGGATGCTAACCATGGTTAGTACTATCCAGGTTCTTCCTTCTGAAATATGATTTGCAAACCTTTTAAGTTCTGGTTATGAGTGGAAGTGTGGTTAATAACTATAGATAGGCCCCATTCACACATAATGCCCAACTGGAGTTGAATGGGGCAGAGGTTGGAACTTGTGTATGTCCGAATGCATGAAACCATGGTTTTGTGGCAAAAGTGACCTGTGGTTTCCCCTCACCAAACTCCAATTTGAACCTTCATATTGTAGTGAGTTTTGCTGCTCCAACCTGAGGTTTGAAGGTGGCAGTGTTATGTCAGAACACAGATGCTGCCATAACCACGGTTTTGTGCTGTTTCTGGAACTGAAATCATAGAGTGGGCGGCCCAGACCTGCCCAGGAATGCGGCCGTTCCATGCCTGCTGTGCTTCTCTCTAGCCACCTCTCTGAGCACTTGCCCTGCCCCCTTGTCTCCACGCTTCTCAAGCCATTGTCTGGCAACAGGGATACTGTGTTGTCCCATCCCAAGCCTGTCAAAGGGAAAAGTCACATTGAGGGATGCCCGCTTTCCACTGTGTTTCTTGTCTCGTCCCCCGCTCCCCCGCCGGCAATCAGAAGAGAAAGAGGATAGGATGTCAAGATGGGCACTATGTGTTTTGCTCTCCAAAAATGAATTGATAAATAAGTATATTCACAAGCACATGCCATTACGGTGGTACCATAAACCGGGCAAACCGATTAGATCACTGCAAAGATAAAATATGGCAGGGTAGCGATACCCAGGGTTGGGTTTAAAAGGCATCCCCACTCAGGAATTCTTGAATGGCTGTGCTCTATTTTTTGTACAATAAAGTTGGAGAAGGAGGCCCCAGCCCCTTCCCCTTGGGTAAAAGCATTCAGTCTCTGGCATTACTCATGAGAAGAACCATCTAGCAGGGGCAGTACAGCCTCCAGTCAATGGAGAGATTCTTCCTGTATGATGACGACGGAGGCTGGGCAGACCGCTCTCTCATGAGAGTGATATCCCATTGAAACACACAGGTGGGCTGGACAGCAGCTGCCAGCCAGCCTGTATGCTTAACGCAAGCAACCACAGGGATGGGTACCCCAGCAACTCCTTTCCCTATTTTGGCAACTACCACGATGAATCAGTCCAAGCAGACTGCTCCAATCTCCGCCAGTCTGATCCTCCATTGACACATATCCACATTTGGCTTTGCGTGGTATAGGCTCCCTACTTTCCTTGGATTGCTGATAATTGGGGCTCCCTTTTCTCATGACTCCCTGCAGTGGCTAATCCGCATACGCCACAACACTGGTCCAAAACTGGGAAATTTGAATGAGAGTAAACATCTATCCCTGGTCCCGGTGATTCCCTAGTCTGCCCACCTGTTACCGCCCGGACACATGGAGTGGCCATTACTCCTTGGGAGTATGAAAGGGTTGCTTGGAGAGGAGAGAGTTATGATGTACAAGTTCTATTATTTACCAGAGAGAATGGGGCACCTCATAAGCCCCCTTGATTTGGACGGCCTACCTCATTAGAGCACAGTCCGATGGAAGCCCAAAACTCTCTGAGCCTCCCCAGTGGACTGGCCCTCTCATGAGAGGGCTAATCCCCAGTCGGCAAGCCTACATGGGGGCAGGAGTGTGTTTGGGTGCTCCTGCACTGCTTTGCCAGGTTCTGCCATCACAAAAGCATCCATTGTCACAGACCCCAGGATCCTTTGCCTTCCTTCAGATATATATTCCTAGCAAGTCATCATGTTCCCTTCCTAGAGTAACATAAAAATAGTGCCGCTCTACATCCTCCCGTTGCCAGTAATTGTGCTTGTGAGAGACAGTTTTGCTGCGGGGCTCTTACAAGGGCGGTGGCACAATAGCTGCCAGGAGAAGGGCTTAAATGTCATTTAAAGGGATTTAAATGCCTTTTCCCTGCTGGGTTGGGCAGTCCATTCTGAAAAGGTGCGATCGCGCTGGGCATGCCCCCTTGAAGATCATGGTCAATGTCTGCTGCCCTCAAGATATGCTGACACCTTGCCCACAGTCTGGCGATGTGAGTGCTACTTGCTGGGATGCGGCCTCGGCAGACCAGGAAGAGTGAGTGTCTCCCCTGCCCTGAAACCTGAGGTTGCTGGGCTATGGTTGGATGAACGCCTGCGATGGTTACAAACATTAACCTCGGGTTCGTCTACTTGCAGCTTGCAAATGTATGTGCAAATGCGGCCAGAGCATCAATGAGCATGTAACCCTAAACCAGGCCTGCTCAACTTCGGCCCTCCTGCAGATGTTGGCCTACAACTCCCATAATCCCTGGCTATTGGCCACTCTGGCTGGGGATTATGGGAGTTGTAGTCCAAAAACAGCTGGGGGGGCCTTAGTTGAGCAGACCTGCCCTGAACCATGGCTCATTGATGAGAAAAAAGAATGCAGATTCTCTGCAAAGAGGGGAGGAAGTGGATGGAAGTTCATGTCCTCAAAGCAGGCACCTGATTTGTAAACTATGGTTTACTGTAGTGGTGAGTGAACTTCCCCCAGCTAGTGCATTAAACCAACTAGTGGTGATGACATCACTAGTTTGTAAGGAACCATTATAACACCCTGTACCAGACTTCTGTAGGATAATTCACAATCTGTTAGTCTTCCTTTGCCTCTTTCCCCCAATTCGCTTCTCCCCTATCCCCATGTTTTTACAGGACTTCCATGAGCCTTCTCCAGAGCCTTCTTTATGCAGATAGGTCCTAAGAAGGTAGGAAAGGAGAAAATGGTAAGAGAGAACATGCAATTTGCCAGAAGCAGAACTTGCCTTTAGAGGAGCAATAGTTCTTTAGGGAGCAGACTATAATCAGCAAAATTAGCTGTTTCATTTGCTGGTACACTGGAAAAACTTAATTGGCAATTTTAATGGTAATAGTTCAACAATGTTCTTATAGTTAAATGAGAATTTCTAATTGGTTATAAGCACAGTGAGCCCGAATCTGTTAGACTTCTTGGAAGTATAAAGAAAAAAAGACTATATAGGAGAAGTTAGCATTCTCCTTTTGAAAATGTTTGCAAGAACTACCTGCAGAGCTAGTTAAATGCAAAGTTCTCTGACAATGTGCTGGTCTAAGCAGTAGTAGACTCTCATTCTTGTGCTTATTGGCAAGAGAAAGAATTGTAGTATTAGGGTGTGCACTTCAGATGCTCATTAGCCAAAACATGGGAAAGAACACCTGTCATTGAATCAAAGCACATTGCAGGACAGAGAATGAGAACAAAACAAAATGGTATGTTATTAGGAAAACATTGAACAGCCTATAGAAGGTCACAGGGAAATGTTCATACCATTACAAATTATATCAATGGGATAAATCATGAAAGCATGATCAGGGAACAAATTCTGGTCTGGTAACCAAGAAGATTGTAATATTCTTCTGCCAGGTTCTGTATGTTTTAAAAATTGTTTTTCACATATGTTGAAATAACAAGGTCTTTCCACAGGGAATGTCAATGAAATCAAAAGTTATGAAATGGGTTAAGATACAGTATATTTAGCTTGAAGCATAAACTCTCTAACCTCAAAACATTCATTTAAGCATTTTTTTTTAATAACAGTATCTTAAAATCAAATATTTAGGCTGCTTCTTTTTAGGAATCCATTTTTTATTTAAGTGGTGCCTAGGGGGTGGGGATGTAGCTCAGTGATAGAGCATCTGCTTTGCATGCAGAAGGTCCCAGGTTCAATCCCTCTCATCTCCAAGTAGGTCTGGGAAGGACTCCTGGCAGAAACTTTGAAGAGCTGCTGCCAGTACTGAGTATACACTACTGAGCTAGATGAACTCTAGCTAATGTGGTGTAAGGTAGCTTCCTGTGTTCCTGTTTTCTGAATCTATAGTTTGCAAAATGATGGTTCTTGATCTTGGCTTGTGATATCCAATAATAGTGTGATTTACAGTTACTTGTTTTAAACAGCTTAGTCGCTTTGAAGGCTTTAGAGCTAATCCTGTTAAATAGTCAGTATAAGAGGCGTCACAACCTCTTGATGCAACAATAATGCAACTGCTACTCCTGACACAAAGGGGGAGAAACATGATTTACATGTGTGTGACAAAAGTGAGCCAACTAAGGCATGTTGAGTTATGGTGTAAGGATACAGGGCGTGGAACTGTGGTTGGAAGCCCAGATCACCTAGGCTTTAACACTAGAGCTGAGAATTGTTGCACAGATAAGGAATCAGCAAATAATAATTTTCAAATGTGCTGGATTTCCTGAGCCAATGATGAATATTCGGGTATAATAAGAGGAAAGACTCTGGGATGTTACCATTTCAAAGACAGTGATTTCTCTGCAGGCTGGCTGGCTGGCTGGTTTGATTTTAGCATTATTGTGGCCCTTGACAAATGTACACTTCAACAACATCAAAAGTTATATCTAAACATTATGTGGAAATAATGTAAGTTGACAGCAGATATGAGCAGTTCTTGGGTCAGATGAATAGACGTCTTCTATAAGGCAGCTCAGACTATACACAGCAAACATTTAGCATCTAGTTTGAAGTATCTATACTGACTACATCTCCAAAATTAAATATGCTGACTGACATGATGCACAGTGTTATGTTGCCATAAAGCTGTGCCACGGGGCTGCTGTGAACTTGTAAGGCAGCCATAAGGCTGTAGAGAACAGAAGGTTGCAAAAGCCGCACTACTACAGTTTCTCTCATAGTGATGCTTGGGAGGTATCCAGTAATAGTGATATCCAATCGCTGCAGAAGTGATTCTCAATAATAGTGATATCCAATCACTATTATCCAGTCACTGCAGAAGTGCTGTTTGTCAGGGTTGCCATCTGAGTCCACACAGGCCTGATGCAGTGCACAGAGCCCTATACCACCATGCATCATGTCAGCCTCTGGCTTTAACTATTAAACACAGTGTGAGGACTCTCATCAAGGGTATTCAGGAGAGTGCTCAGCTCTGGATGTGTTCTCCTTGTGAAGTGTCATTTCTTAGGGGAGGGAGAAGTAGTGTTCACTCCAGTTGTGCGGAATCTCCTTCTTAAGCAGGCTTATCACTTCTGATCCCTACTTTTAGGAAGCAGGCTAAGCGATATCTATTTAGGAAAGCTTTACATCCCACATAATATCTCCCCATGTCATCTGCTCTATAACAGTCTACCACTATCTGGATCTTTATTATTGATTTGATGTTGTGGCTAGAGACATGAAGAAAAAATCGGGGGGTGGATGGGCATTTTTTTCTGGAAAGAGGGGGCCCCCTCCACCGTGTATTTCCAAATCTTTACATATTTTTTGCAGGTGCTTCCAGTGGTCTGTTGAAACTGCATTTATGTGAATGAACATGACACAGTTATTGGCCAGTGACAACTTAGACAGTTGCTGAGGCTGAAAAATAGGCTTCTATGGTCATGGAAGTTACTGTACTCAGTAACTATGATCTTTTGGCTCACATATATATATCCATGCACGCTTACACTGAAAAAACCCTTCCCTTCCACCCGCCTCCATGAAAAGGATGTTATCCAAAATGTGTTGGACTATTTTTTCATCTTGCCAAGTTTACATAAATCATTTTTTTCCATAGCAGCTGGATTTGTTGTTAATTGCAATTTTGCCTGATTCAGTTGTTTGTAAAATGAAGCTGAAGTTATTAAAACTCACGGCATGTGCATGGAACAGATTTCTACAGAAACCCAAACTAAATAGCAAGCTCTTGGGAAATAGCTCAAAGACAGAATTGAGTTCTTAAAAGGTTATGGCAAACAGCTAGGGAAATTATTTCTCAATTTCTTGTTTGATTTCTAAAATTGATCGTTGCAAGTGTCCTATAGCCTATAACTAGGTGGTTTTTTTTTACATTGACCTTGGTTCAGCTTCTTCAGTAGCTGGAAATGGAATCAGCAATATGAGATTGCCCAGTAGTATGCTTTCCGCACACATAGTGAAATGAATGTCAGCCTTTCCCTGTTGGACCATGATTTAAATCAGAGATAGGTTTGCAAAAACTCCACATGGTCACCTCTATGAATTTTAATTGCGTTTTGTGTTTCCAAGGAAGTCAGAGTCTTCCTCAGGCATTGATTCCAGAAGCTACAACACAGGCATAATCAAGACTAGCCCTCTGACGTTTTCCACTGTGGTTCACTGAGTCCCTAGGGGATTGTGTGGATCACTGTAACTTAGGAACTCTCTTCCATAAATCCATGAAAGAGGAAAGATACCACTTGTAGCTCCTCTGCCTCCTGACCAGTGTTCCCTCCAATTTTTTTCATCTGTGTGCAGAATTAGTTTTGTTCTGGGCAGTAGTAGCAAGGCAGTGTGAGTGCATGTGCATTCAGAGTGGGGCCTTCCTGATTCAACCTGAGCAGGATCTAAAATTAGCTGAATGGACATAAAAAAAACTTGTGTGTGCATGCACATATGCACGTCTTACAGGGAACACTGCTCCTGACCCCAGGGATATAGTCAAGTTGGTAACTGCGTCTACGCAAAAGCTCTTGCATCTACGCAAAAGCTCTCATTGAACAAAGAAGAACATCTCAGGGTTACTGAAATGTCGTAACAGGTCTCTACCAAGGTTCTGTATCGTAGCCACTCTGTTAAGGGAAGACTGAGGTAGCGGTCAGGGCTGAAAATAATCAGTTCCTGGCTCAGCATGATCAAAATTTCCAATCTCTGAATGCTGACACTACATTTACACAAACTAGCACTTAAAGCAGATTGATAAGTGGAATAAGGTACAAGCAACTATATTTATTCCAAACTTTATTTATTGTGATTATCCCAGAAGTAAGTCCTTTTAGGATCAAGGCTAGGCTGGAACAGCACCTGGAGCAAGGTGCAGGCAGAACCTGAACTCTGCCATTGACATAAATGTTAGAGTAGGACAAGAAAGTGTGCATAGCACAGAAGGAATCAGCCCTGTTAATTTCTGTTCTCTTAAGTTTGGTCATAAAATAAAAAAAACCTCTGAATAAAATAGGACATTTCCTGCAACTTACACATTTTTATTGTAAAATTTGGAGTCCAACCTTTCTCAAGCATTCTGAGCATGGTAGTGATTCACAGTATTACATAGTAAAATATAAAAAACTATTAAAGTATCACAATAGCTAAATAAATAAATTCACAATCCATTAAAATGTTTCAAGAAAAGAAAGGCCTTACATAGCATTGAGTCAGATAAAGTAAGGCTATGGCAGGCATCTTTAAAGGGAGAATTTCAGAGGCATCACCAGGGTAAGGATTCTGTTCCACACTCTACCAGATTTAACAAAGTGCAAAGATAGTTCCTGTGGCAAGGCTTTCTCCAAATACCTTCATGGAAGTATAGGCTTATATGGGGTGAGGCAGTCTATCAGATGTGTAGGACCAGGGATAAGGGCTTTATAGGCCAAAACTGGCACCTTTAATTGAACCATGAAGCTATTGATAGGCAGTTCAGTAACAGCGAGTCTCATATGTCTTCTTCTTTACTAAAGATGGCTGTGTATCCTGTACCAGTTGAATCTTCCAAACAATACCCTTGTAGCCCTGGTTATGCATATACTTCCAACGGCACTCAGTTTGAGCCAAGCCTCTGCCCCCAGATATGCAAAATATTAATAAAGAAGTGTAGCTTTGAATCATGTTCCGTGGGCTGAGGCAGTGTAGAAGCCAAGAGACTGAATACAAAGCAGAACTTCTCCCATTCAAATCTTACCACTGCTAAGAACTCACCAGGTGGTCTTCAACAAGCCACAGCTTCCCAGCTGCATTATGGGGATAATTATATTTACTTAACAGGACTGTTGTAGAGATTAAAACAAGATATATAATGTGAAGTGCTTAGAGTATTTGAAAGCACTATACAAAAGTGAAGCATGAGTAAGGCAATGATAATAATGATTAATTAATAACTAAGGCTGTTATTATTATTAAGGCAAGTCAAAAGAGACTTTGAGAAGTAAATTGCTAGAAACCTTAAGATAAACTCTACAAAATTTGTTTTATCTTATCAGTAGCAGGTAATCAGTCAGGGAGATTCTTTGACCACCAAATAACAAAAGATTGAAAGGATTACTGAAGAAGGATAGGGACACTGCAGTAAAGCTGAATGAAATATTTTTGCCATGCTTCACAGCATAATATACTGAACTAGCTTAACCTACACAGAGCATCTGCACACTAGCAGGCCCCTCTCTTCGCAGACCCCCGCCCACTATCCTTCTATATATAAATTCCTCTGCTCTACAATCAAGAACATCTTCTGACCAGTAACAGTAGCATTCCAACTGACCTTAACCATCACAGGCTTCTCCTCCCTATCTGCATATGGAATTCCCACTACCCAATCACCATGGTGCTTCTGCTCGCAAACTCTCGCGAGAGCTGCCACACACAAGATTAGCCACGGGTATGCCTTAGAGAATTATATATATAGATGGACAGCCTAGATAAACTGCTCCAGCAGGACTCCCTGCTTGTTCCAATACAGCTGCAGTCTACCCAGTGTGTCTGGGATTAGGATAGGCCTTCTAGATTGGAGGAGCCAACTTTGGGGGAACTTGAGACCCAACACCTTTTTAAAAAAAGGTGATCACTGCATTTTAATGTCCACTTGTGTGGAGTTCTGGATGGGAAGGACAATTGCTTCAGCATCAGAGCCATACATCATCATTGCAGTAAGCCTTTCCTCTTGTATTTCCCCTCTGGATATCTAAAAGACAGTTCATCTTGCCTCAGCCATCAGCATAATGCAGTAAGTAATGATCTACAGTAGGCACTCAAGCTCAAATTGGTGTAGAGAGCATTTATATGTAGTTTATTGATGCAGAGGCAGTGGGCTGAAAGAATGCCAGCAGTTCAGCTTCTGAAATGTCAGGCATGTATGTAAATGTCTCCACTTTAGATTAATACACATAAATTACTCATCGTTTATTTTCAGTACTCTCTGTAGTGTACTTCTAAATTGCTTCCCAAGAAAACACGTTACTGAAGTAGCTCAGAGTGTTGCTCCAAGATTTGCTATATGCATATTTGTACAAAGTAATTGCAGGACTGAGTAGGTGTCTGAGTACATCTCACAGCCCTTGGGTGCTTTCAGATATTAAATGGGGGGGGGGGACACACATGTCAATAGCTGAGGTTTAAAACCAGGCACCCAGTGTGGTAGAATAGATAGAACAATTGCCACTTTTTTCCTGGAAGAACTCTTTATGCCTTTATTACAGCTATGCCCGGTAGACATTGAGCAGATGCAGCTTTTCCTGGTACAATGATGCTGTGATGGGTATTCTGCCATGCAACTGTCATAAAGGCACAGGAGCTTTGCCAGCAGGAGAAAAAAAATATTTGCAACTTTAAGTTGATAGTGTGCCAGTTTAGAGATGAGAGACCCAGATTTAAATTTAGGCGTGGCTACTGGACAGTCTTTAGCTAGTCTATCCTACATCGTTGAGCTGCTCTTGGGGGAAAGTAAGAAAAGGCTAGACTGTAGTCTGACTGTGAAGGGATGAGGCTCGAGAACACCTTGAAGGAACAGAGTTAGGATACTAGACTTTCAGAAAACAGAAAAACTAGCAGGACTGCAAAGGGATTCAAAACCACAATACAGGCCCAAAAGAAGACTCCGTGAAGTTCAAGTAAGGGAGGTGCAAATGGTCAAAACCCAGGAAGGTTCAGGGAAGAAGAGCTTGGTTGTCAAGGAACTCTGAAATGATCAGCCTATTAGCGGCCCTTTCATACTTCGTTTTTACAGGGGCTGCCAAGATACCATAGCAGCCAGTTTAGTCTGAGCCACACTTTATTCAGAACCAACAGAACACAATCGTTTTTGTCAGGACAGGAGACTTTTTGGTACAGGACAGGAGTCTCTGCAGCCATTTTCCTTTTGGGTTCCCTTGATGCATTCTTGGAATACCAGCTTGGAAATTTAATGTCAGAAAGCAGATGTTTTGTGCAATAAACACCATACAATTCTTGGTTAAATAATAGCTGGACTATAACTATTTAGGCAGCAGGTGCTTGAATGATATCACCTTACTTCAGCTCTCCGTGTTCTCTGTTCATAGGAAAGCCCTCAAAATAAAAGCCACAAGAACGTTCTAGGCAAAATCTGATGAAGAGGTCAGTCTGTAAATTCTAGTCAGTTTGCAGTTAGTAAGTTCACTCTGAAATGACCTCAAGGGACTGGGCTGAACTTTGCTGCCAAATCATGTGGTTAACAAGGCTTTCCGCTCTTTGGGCAGTTGTCAGCATGTGTCCATTTCTGCTTACTCCATCCCCACTTTCCTGTTAATCATCAGGCCCTAATGACTCTGCCCAATATTGGGGAAGGGGATTTAGGCTAGTAATGTTTGGGGCAAGGGCAAGTACTGTTGTTATTCATCCTAGGTGGGAGATTGATGAGAATCCTATGATTTTTTGGAGTTGTGTTTGTTTAGTGCTCCTCAGCTGCCTGCAAGAATTGATAAGATGCCTAGAGTTATCAAGATTGTTGGGTTTAGTGTATGGTGTGTTAATAGTAGAAGTCTTATTGGTGCTAGTTTTATTCATGTTGTGATGATTATTGTCTTGATTGTTGTACCTTGTATTGCTTCCGGGAGTCAAAAGTGAAGAGGTGCAAGACCAAGTTCTATGGCTAGGGCAGTTGTTATTAGGATGCAAGCGGGTTGGTTAGTCAGTTGTGTAATGTCTCATTGGCCTGTATATCATGCAATAATTGTGCTGGAAAATAGAATTATTGCGGAGGCGGCGGCTTGTGTAAGGAAATATTTGGTTGCAGCTTCTGTGGCCCGGGGATGGTGGGGTTTTGCTATGAGGGGAATAATTGCTAAGGTGTTGATTTCCAGTCCTGCTCAAGCGATTAGTCAGTGGGAACTGGAATTTTCTTCTGTAGCAGCTTGCTTTCAAAAAGTGTTTTGAAGAAAATATGGAGTATGGAATTTATAAGCGAACTTTCCGAAGCAAATGGATCGAGCCAATTTGTCTTTTTATTTATAACAGTTTTATTCTTCTGGCATTTCTTTTACCTGAAAAGACAAAGATGGATTGTTCTAACTGTAAAGGCAAGCCCCAGGTTTGACTTTTACACTGTGGCACAGCTATAGTCGCTAATTATGCAGCTGCTCTTTCAAAATGCATTAACTTCAGGCCTGTAAAAATCCATGCCATAATAAATGTCTGCTTCATAGTCAAGATACTCCTGATATGTAAAGATTATATTTTCTATTATTTCATAGTTAAAGGGAAGACATTTCCCCTGTTACTTCCATTGCTTAAAGACAGAGATTCTAATCTAGACGCGTAGGCAGCTGCCTTATACTGAATCAGACCATTGGTCCATCTAGCTTAGTATTTCCTACACTTAATTGCCAGCAATTTCTCCAAGGTTTCAGCAGAAACCTTTCCCAGCTTTCCCTGGAAATGCCAGATTTGGGGGCCTGAGGACCTTTTGCATGCAAAGCAGATTCTCTACCACTGAGCTACAGCTCCACTCCAATCTACATCAACGCAGCTTTAGGAACATAGGAAACAGCCCTATATTGAGTCAGACCATTGGTCTATCTAGCTCAGTATTGTCTTCACAGACTGGCAGAGGCTTCTCCAAGGTTGCAGGCAGGAATCTCTCTCAGCCCTATCTTGGACAAGCCAGGGAGGGAACTTTAAACCTTCATCTCTTCCCAGAGTGGCTCCATCCCCGAGGGGAATATCTTACAGTGCTTTGCAAGTTCCTAGCCCACAGCATTTATTGGCTGGCCCACCTATCCATGTCACTTCCTGTGACCTAAGAAAAAAGGGACCCACTATGGCTTGTCACGTGCAACTGAGAATTTCTACTGGGTTGTTTTTAATTATGCTGGGTTAACTGAGAGTACAAGGATGTGATCTTGTTTATGAGAGGTTATTTATATAATTCAACAAATCTGTCCTTTGTGACTTCTGAATAAAATAGTCACCCGTTTGGTAATTTCTCTCTCTTAAAAATCAAGCTCTTAACTCCGTGTTCTCACTCACCATGTGGAATCCTATTAATAAAGTTACACGTAACATATCTTTTGATAATGAATTATTCCACCAATCTTCAGTGACTTTTCTAAACGTTCACCTCTGCTCAGGTCAAAGTGCCCTGTAGTGCAACTCAACTCTGATGTGCTATGGAATGGTTTGCATATAGCTTCCTGCTTGTACCGTACTAGTGTACTAATTTAAATAACATTGAGCTAAAACCAAGAGAGTGCAGTGTATTAGTGTGGCTTAGGAATGCAGGTTTGAGAAGCCCTGCTGTAGCCTAAGATGTCATTGCACCAGTAACTTCAATCCTACCTGCCTCCCACTGGGATCAAAAAATATTATGGCATGTTTGGAAAAAACATTGCTTATCATCATCACAAAAACAATTATTTAATAATTAATTTTCAATGATGCCTCATAGGGAAACATAAGAAGATATCTAAAGCAGATGTCTGGTTATCCTTGGTAATCCTTCCATTTCAAAAAATCCTTTTGAGTAGAAGATTTCTCCTTGATAACCATGATGCCAACTGTTTCTCCAGTGAAGTCATAATTGTGTGTTTCTGGCAATGGTGTGTTGCCATGGAAACAAGTATGATAAAAACATATTCATTTGTACAATTTCAGAGAGGTTTCAGATATGAATAAGAGGAGAAATGCTTAAAACTCTCATAGTAGTTATTGTTATTAGTGTTATTAAAATTCATAAATACTTCCTTTCTTCAGTCTATTTGGAAGCATTTATTCAGGACCTAGTCTCCTGTAAAAACACAAATTTTGAGATCTTTAATGTCTCCAGAAAATATTTACTTCTCACTGCTCCATAAGTTGAATTGCAAGGAAAATCACCTGACTGAAATTTATGGTTAGCTGGCTCTGACACACAAGCCAGATTTTTCAAAAAATTGAAATTTCTTCCTCAGTTTCTGGCACCACAGTTTTCAACTTTTTTCATCTGAAGGAGTGTATTATGTAGCTTTAATACTGAAGTAGTGTAACGTGGAATTGTTTTTTACGATTTGGTTCTAATTAGAACCAAGCGCCCAGTCCGTGAACTAGTTCATTTGGACCGACCTGTGGTTTGGTCCATTTAATCAAACTGGATTGAATCAGTTCAAACCATTTCAACGGGCTATGCTTGTAAAGAGGAATGTGGTGAGGATTCCAGTTTGCAAGCAAAAGGGAATCCTGCCTTTAAAAGGCTTTTAAGGAGGGCCTGGTGAAAGAGCACCTTACCACCGGCTCCTCTAAAACTCTGGCACTCTCCCCAGCAATGCAGCCTGCACAATGGCGGCGCAATTCTGGACTCCACGCATGCACATGAGCCAGTTGCATTACCTCCGCCATGCGCAGAGGCCGGAACTGTCCTATCACCACATGGGCCACACCTCTGGGGGAATTGTTGGGGTTTAGAAGATCTGCTGCTGCCAGTGCCACCAGTAAGGTGCCCTGTCACTGCCCCCCCCCCAGACCCCCTTAGAAGCCTTTTAAAGGCAGGATTCCCCTTTGCTTGTAAAAGGGAATCCTCACCTGATTACTGGTCTGTAACAGACTGGGCCTGGTTCAAACTTGGTTCAAACTCAGACTGGCTGCCTTTTTTTTTAGGCTGGTTTGGTTTGAGTTTTAACTGGTCAAAGTGGGCTGGTTTGAATCAAACCCGGTTCAGTTCAAACCAGTTCTGCACATTCCTATTACTAATATAAAGACCATCAAGTATTCATATTAAATATTGTCCTGGCTGCTCTTAGTAAATGGTTTACATGATTGCTGCTTTTGATTATTTTCTAATTATCCGGCGTGGCCACCTCCCATTTTTTGGTATTACAAGATTGTATTTTGACTCTTTTGAAAGATCTTTTGCGCCAGTATAGTGTGGGGTTTGTGTGTGTGTGTGTTTCCCCCCTCTGTAGAGGAGTTTCTGTGGTACATTTGGAGAACCTTAAGCCAGAATGCAAGATCTGCATGGCTTTTACAGGAAAGTTCTGTGAGCCGGAAGAAGCAGGAGTCTAGTCTTTGGCTTGTAAATCCTTGTGGCAAAACTAATCTAATTTGAAATAATGTTTTTCAGATGGATGTCTGCATTATCACTTTAATATGCAAGTACTCTGCTCATATAACATTTTATTCATGCAAGCAGATTTTCATTTAACATCTGGGAATAAGGGTAGGGCTAAAAAGAGCCAAGACCTGGCAAATCTGATTTCAGACTGTAGTGTGTAGGGTTAGGGGAGGAAAAACGCCCCACTTCAGTGCTACTAACACTGCACCAGCGAAACAAAAGAGGAGGGCTGGCATTGTTCCAGATATGGATTAGGAATCACTGCCTGGATGTACTTGAAGGGACTGTCAAGTATAGCTCAGAAATAGTGGAATTGTGAGCAAGCTGTGAGCAGTTGGGCTACAATAGGGGATTAGCCCTCTGCAAGTGGGGATGTAATTCGGAATAAGTTGTTTATTTAATTGCATTCCTGCCTTTATTCCATTGTAGAACTCAAGGCTGTGATACACGGAATTCCCAGGCAGCCTCTCATCCAGGCATCCAGACCTAGACCTGCTTTGCTTTGGCAAGGTGGCTGTATCATGTGCCTTCAAACCATGCCTTGGGAGTTAATGAAAACACAAGTCCATGAACTTTATTAAGAGAGATGTGCCATGTTTAGATCTTTGCATATGTTTTAGGTTACAAAAGCATTTATATTTCAGCCCAATCCTTCTCAAATGCCCAGATTTTTAGCCTATAGAAGCTAAGCATATGCATGTGTAATTATAAATGTCATGACCTTTTGACATACTGTACTATTCACACTCTTACAGTACCCTTGTCAAGTATGTTGGCAATGAATCGGCATGCTCTGGTAGTGAGCAAAGTTTTAGATTTTGGAAACACCAGGTGTACATGAGTCATAAAGCTGGATTTCTCTAGAGCCCAGTCAAAGGTATCAAAGTTATAAAAAGACAAACTAAACATGGGTTTACTAGAAAAACTTCTATTTGTAGAGGTAACATTTAAGGAAACTTGCATTTACTTTTTCTTTCTTTTTTTGTCTTGTGTGCTTTCTCTTGAAAGAAAAACACTGAGTTTGGAACTTGGCATTAAAAAAAGTGGAACACTTGAGTCTTGATAAAAAGACAAGGCATTTTTAAAGTGTGTTTCCCCTCTTCATATTCACTTCTTTTGCACATAAAAACACTCTGTTAACTTGTTGAAATCTGACCTGCATTTTCACTCCCTATCTGTGAGGCAATAATGCCTGTCTTGGTGGTTTGTTTTTTTTAAAACATCAAGGAACTATTAAATTTTCTACCATATGTTAGGCTATGAAACCTGCAGAGTACTGTAAAAATGTGTTAGTTCCATTTCTCTACACAGATGCCAACTGTGCAATATTTTCACTTTAAGGTCATATCTAGACAGAAGCTTCTGGTTAACTACTCAGGGGCGTAACTATGATTGGGCAAGGGGAGGCAGCTGTCTAGGGGCCCTGGCCTCGGGGGGGGGGGCCCTCCAAAGACATGCCACGTGCCTCCCCCCACCCAGCGCCTGCCGCAGCTCCTTCAATTTGAATTAGTTTATTTATTTATTTTTCCTCCATGCGTGCGAGCGTGCCATATTTCCTTGCCGTCCCTCCCTCCCTCTCCACCCTTTCCCCTTGTCGGCTCCTCCTCCTTCCCCATCCATTGGCTGGTGGCACTCCAGTGATAAAGAAAGGGAAGAAGGCAGGCACATGACTGGGTGGTTCGGCTCCGCTTTCTGGAGTCTGGACGCGAATGCCGCCAAGAGCAAGGAAGAGGAGGTCAATTGTAGCCTCTCCAGTCACCAGGCTAGCCACTTCTAAAAAATCCAGTTCTTCTGTTATGGAGATGGAGGAGCTGCGGCAGGACTCAGGCCCCTCAGGTTAGCTTGAGAGTGCTGCTCCTGCCGTTGCTCGTGTTGGGCATTGATTCATTTGGGGGCATTATGGCCAGCTTCCCCGCCCACTCACCCGTTGCATGTCTGGCAGTGGGAGTGGGCATATTGATTCATTATTTTGGGCATTATGGCTGCCCACCCACTTCCCCCCCCCCGCCTGCCCAGGCTTCGCTTCTGTTTCCCTAATGGGGTGGGGGTGGGGGGGAGGAAGGGGAAGCAGAGCGTCCCAAAGGGCCTTTATTCATTTTTAGTTGCGACGCTCCGGTCCCCCTTCCTCCCCCCGTTAGGTAAACAGAAGTGGGGAGGCACACACAGGGGAAGAGTGACAAGTGTGTGTTTTTCACAGTTCCTGGGCTCCGTTTATCAACCGCTTTTTAACATCCAAGGCTGTTCTTTGACTCTTAATCACTTGACATGCAAAGGTAGGTAAGAGAGTGGAGAAATCACTCAAACATTACAGACCTGGCCTTGGCACATGTGATAAAAGTATACATAATGAAGGAGAAGCAGAGGCGTATCTAGGGAAAATCGCGCCTAGGGCAAGCATTGAAATTGCGCCCCCTGTCCAAACATCTGACACCCATCTTTCAGATAACTTTACCATAATATCAGCGGAAACATACAAGTCTGAAGGTCACATACAAGTCACATATCTGAACATGTGTACAGTGACATATTATATTATATTTTTTAAAAATTACCTGTAGCCCCTTCGGGGGGCTTCCTAAAGGCTGAGGGAGTCTGCAAAGGTTCCCCCTCCCCCCTGCTGGCCTCTAGGGCCTCACAGGGACCATTTAAGCATGTGCGGTGGCCATTTTTAAAAATAATTTTTTTAAAAAAAATTGCCGCTTAAAACAAAATGGCCACCACAAATGCTCAAATGGCCTCTGTGAGGCCTGGTATGGCCTAGGGCAGGGATGGGGAACCTTGGCACTCCAGCTGTTTTTGGACTACAACTCCCATAATCCCCAGCCACAGAGGCCAATAGCTAGGGAATATGGGAATTGTAGGCCAACAACTCCCATAATCCCCAGCCACAGAGGCCAATAGCTAGGGATTATGGGAATTGTAGGCCAACATCTGCAGGAGTGCCAAGGTTCCCCATTCCTGGCCTAGGGCCTCACAGAGGCCATTTGAGCATGCACGGTGGCCATTTTGTTTTTGGCAGCCTTTTTTTAAAAAAAATTAATTTTAAGAAATGGCGCCCCCCTTCAAGTGGCGCCCAGGGCACGTGCCCTGCCTGCCCCACCCTAGATACACCTCTGAGGAGAAGCAGCCTCTCTTTCTAGCTCTCCCAAATTGGAGAGAGGTCAGTAGTTGCAAGGTTCCATTCATGGCCATTTCATTTCCTGCATGATTATAATCTGCTTTCTGCCCCTTCTATATCCCATCCCATCCAACCTCACATTTATTTGAGACACCTTGCCTCCTGAGATTCCTAATGCCCCTCCCTTCTGTCCTTTAAGAAACTTTTAAAAACTTATCTATTCTGCCAGGCTTTTAGGGGTGAGTGTTTGTTTGTGTGTGTTTCCCCCACCCCACCCCGCTGTTGTTGTTTTAATTATGTAAACCACCTCAAGTCTAATGGAGCCAGGCAGTCAATAAATTTGGTTCTGCTGTCCTGTTATTTACACCTTTTAACTAGTTGGGATAGTTAGCAGAGTCTACATTGGGCCAGGAGAAGGAGAGGAAGGCGGTGATGCCTGAGCTTCAATTCAACTTGGGTCTCTCTAATCCTAGTCTACCCCACTTCAAAAAACAACAACCCAACACTATCCAACTTCACATATGCACTGATGGGGTCTGAGCTGTCGGTGACTGGCCAGGAGAGAGATCTTGGAGTCATGATAGGGTTTGCAAAGCTCTTCCCTCCAAGCCCTGGTTGTCCTATTGCTGTCAGCAACCAGCCAGTCTACGGAAAGGGGAAAGTTTCTCCTTGCAAATAAGCTTTAACTAATCCTTCTTTCCTTTCTCCTCCTCTCTGCAAGGAGACAAAAGGGTTAGTTCAGACAATTCTTTTAAATGTGTGTTTATTATGTCTGGTTTTTTATACCCACTTGGAGAACAGATTCAGAGGGACAGACCCAGGTGGGCAGAGTGTATTCTTCCAATCAGGGGCGTAACTACTATTAGGCAAGGGGAGGCGGCTGCCTGGGGGCCCCCACGCCTCGAGGGGCCCCCCAGAGGCAAGTCACATGTGAAGTGTGTGTATGTGTATCAGCGAGGGGCCCTTTTAAAAATTTTGTCTCTGGGCCCACTCCAGCCTTGTTACGCCCCTGTAACTACTGTAGCACCCAGTTGAGAATGTAGGAGGAATGGACTCTGTCTTTCCTGCCTAGGACATTCTGACACAGGAAGCTAGTTTTGTAGCATACCCAGCCCATGCCAGTTCTTGTCAGCCAAGTGGTCTTGTCCTGGTCCAGCTGAACTATGAGCTTGCAGGGTGCTTGACAAGGTCTTGATATTGGGAAGCCAGTTACAAGCAGCTGGTGAATACGATATACCACTCATGGGAAAGTTCCCAGTATTGTATATGTGAGAACAGCACTACACACTAGTCGAGACTGTCCTTTTGCCCAAATAGTCTTGCCCCACTAACCCTACACGATGATTACCAATCTAGCTGGATTCGGACAATTGAGACAAAAATAGCTACTCTGGGCCTATCCCCCTTGACCTTGCTCAGCATGGGCCACGATCAGGCAAAAGCAACCATCAAGCAGCACATTATAGACATTGAGCGCCAAACTGATCTCAGCAATGTCCCAAAATTTCATATCAACTGATAACTCAGCTATTTATTGCTTACAGCTCAATGGAAAAGCTCAGGTAGAAAATGTAGATTGCTGAAAGTAACAAGTCCAGCTCATCTGAAAATTGTCCCTGGTTACTGGTGCCTCTGTGCCTAGGACTGTTCATATCCCTGTGGATATCACACAGACTTAACCACTTATACTGTACATACCTCTGCAACAAATGTGAGACTATTGCACGAGTTTATCACATGGTCTCGTCACATGGTTTGTCTCATCCTGAAGCCTTCTGGGCTTGCCTCATAGAGACACATACACAACAATGAAGGCTGGTGTAACATAATTTCCCCTTTTATATCGGATTTTCTTGCACTGTGAAACTGAGCATGCTCAAAATGCAGTGCATGTTCAGTATGATCAAAGGAAGCTGCTTTCTGTTTTCTGCTCACAATTCCTGTAAGATTTTCTTGCCTTCTTCAAAACAGGAGGAAAACAAACACATATTCTTAGAGTCAGAGTGCTGGACTAGGACCGGGGAGACCCGAGTTCAAATCCCCATTCAGCCATAAAACTAGCTGGGTGACTCTGGGCCAGTCACTTCTCTCTCAGCCTAACCTCTCACAGGGTTGTTGTGAAAGAGAAACTTAAGTATGTAGTACACCGCTCTGGGCTCCTTGGAGGAAGAGCGGGATATAAATGTAATAATAATAATAATAATAATAATAATGTTCTACAAAAAAAAGCATCAGATTTTGTTGCTTGTGTTATTTTGCAACAAAATAACTCTGAAATACAAAGAGGGAAGGACTTCAATGTAGTCCTTTATTAAGACAGATTTGAAGTGCTATGAAATGATGGGTGAGCTGGCAAGAAAAGAGCATGCTCAGTCTCTCATAGGAACATAGGAAGCTGCTATATACCGAGTCAGACCATTGGTCTATCTAGCTCAGTATTATCTTCACAGACTGGTAGCGGCTTCTCCAAGGTTGCAGGCAGGAATCTCTCTCAACCCTATCTTGCAGAAGCCAGGGAGGGAACTTGAAACCTTCTGCTCTTCCCAGAGCAGCTCCATCCCCTGAGGGGAATAGCTATTTGTAGCCAGTGCCTTTACCCTGAAGATAAATCTTACCTTTTATCTTGTGTGGCATGGTTTAGAATTGCTCCTTTATCGTGTTTGCAATGGTATTGAATTCCAAGCTGCATAAACATAGGCAGACATTTTGCCTTTTGATTTCAATACTGTCATCTTATATTACACCATTTTCTTGAAGAAAACATTTTGGGATTTTTTTTAAAAAAAGAAATTGCATTATTGAATCTCTGTTGTGACTATAAGAACATAAGAACAGCCCTGCTGGATCAGGCCAATGCCTATCTAATCCAGCATCCTGTTTCCCACAGTGCCCACCAGATAAGCCAAGAGGTGAGAGCATACCCTCTCTCTTGCTGTTATTCCCCTGCAACTGGTATTTGGAGGCATCTTGCCTCTGAGACTGGAGGTGACCTATAGCCAACAGACTAGTAGCCATTGATAGACCTGTTTTCCATGACTTTCCACATAAGCCCCTTTTAAAGTCATCTAAGCTAGTGGCCATCACCACATCCTGTGGCAGAGAATTCCATAGATTAATTATGTGCTGTGTGGAAAAAGTACTTCCTTTTGTCAGTCCTAAAATTCCCGGCGTTCAGTATCATGGTATGACTAGCAGAGCAGCGTACTTTTTGTCTGTGGCTAGACATTTCTTTGAAGGATTCCTTTGTCCTGAAAACAAAGCCTCTATGGGCTTAAGTTCACTAAACTAACCATTAGTGAAGAGACTTGTTTAGTCCACAAGTTTGCAAGTGATTGTCTGTGAGCCTAGCAAAACTATTGGGAAACAGCTTTGGCTATTAGAGAATTGGTTATTAAAATCAGAAACAGTTTGTAATTACCGGTATGCTTATCTTTCTTTGCATTGGATATCAGGGAATGTCTGGAAATATTTAGACTGGAAGGATCTTGGATTTGCTTTATAAACATAGTAAATTTTGCTAATTCAAAGCTGCATCCATCAGATTCTTTTATGTGCAAGTGTGGAACTGTTGTCGTGTAGGATAACAGCAAAAGGATTACTTTATGAACATGCAGGTCCTGAGTTTCAGTCCTGCCTTGCTGAGCTTTGGTGCTGAATTTTCTTTTCCTTTTTTCCTTTTTTCCCTTTTCCTTTTTCCTTTTCCTTTTCCTTTCCTTTCCTTTTGGTATAGGTAATGCTTTTTTGGATAGGTAATTAAAAAAAAAAAGATAATGGATTGCACCATACATTTTCTGTATCTGTTCAGATTTCAATACCGGGTTAAGATTTTCTGATGGATAATGTCATAGAATGGACTAGACCATAAATTTTTATCACTCTGTCAAATTTAGGTGCTGAAGTATGTTTTTCCAATTGGTACTGTTTTCTGATGGTCTAGACTGTGATTTTTCTTCACAGTTAGATTTCAGTACTATGTTAAGCTTTTCTGATTTTTATTTATTTATTTATTTATTCATTCATTCATTCATTCATTCATTCATTCATTCATTCAATTTTTATACCACCCTTCCAGAATGGCTCAGGGTGGTTTACAATTAAAATAATATGATGAAACATATCAAAACATATGATGAAACATGCCGTAATTTCTCTTGAGTCTGTCAGATTTCAGTGTTTTTCACTACCCATTCACATTTCAAAACTAGGGCAAGCTGTTCTGATGGGTACTGTTTTATGATGAACTTGACTGTAACTTTTCATTGCTTTGTAAGATTTTATTACTGAGGCAAGGTTGGGCAATGCTTTATGATGAACTACTCTGTAAGTTTTCATTACTGTGTCAGAATTCAGTATTGAGGTATGCTTTTCTGATTGGTAACATTATATGATGAAATGCACCATAATATCTCTTGAGTTCCTTATGCTGATATTTCTTGGATGCTTCTCCTCATCATTTGTACTGTCCTTATACTTGCCCTTCAGGATTTGATGGTTTCACACCATCAGTAATTAATGCTATTCCTCATTTCTGAAACTCTCTTGGAAGTGACTTATCATTCTTGCCATTATTTTGTGAGGCTGTCTATTTATGGGAGTATTAGTCTTCTTTTTAAAATCACATTCTATTTTTGAGCCATGATTCATTCTTCATTAGGATTCATATTTATTATTTAGTTACTGGCTGAGCAAATGTCTTCATGATAGGGAAAGAAAGTTTCACTTTCTGATTATTTAGAATCTAATGTGAACAGAAGATGACATTAGTTAGTCAGAGGTCTGGAACATGAGTCCTTGCGGATAGCTTTCTCCCCACCCCGGTCTGGTGCATTTTTGTCCTCAACTTTCAAAATAGCTTAGAGAATTCTACTTCACTTGCACCAGGAAAGCTGGAATCAAAGGCTATCTACAGGATAAATTATGCATCAGTAATCAGCCCATTTTTGTGATTTGCACAATGCATGAATACAGATATAGCACAAAATATCTTGCCCCAAATAGATTGGATTCTAATTATGAAGGAGAAAGTTCCCACCAGGAAGCTTCATCACCTTTATCTCCACAGCAACCTCCTGTGCTCTCCCCAAAGGTTTCTCCTGAGGGTCAAAGGACTCTCAGGAACAGAGGGTTAACAGGGGACGGGGGAATGCCCAGAGGAGGCACCATGCATGAGGAGAGATTTTGGGGGGGAGGGGTTCAGGGGGCTCCTGTGGAGTCAAGGATGTTCCCTTGTGAGGACAACTTTCTTCCAGATACAATGTGTAGGATATCATTGAGTTTTACTTGCAGATTGGTCTTCCATGCCTGAACCTAACTACTCAGCACACATTTCATTTTTGTCATTTTTGAAGTGAGAAGTTCAGAGACAAAATATACAATGTATCCTGAGTGAAGACAGACCATTTTTAGAGCTGTGATGATGGAACTGGTGTGAAAGCATGCATCCACTGTGTGAAACCAAACCCACCTTTTCTGACCAGAGTCAAGCTCTTAAAAAAATTAGTTCCACAAATTTTCAGTTGAAGCTGGTTGTGAATAATGCTGACTAGCTGGTACCTGAGAGATCACCAAGCAATCTACCCTCCTCAAACTGCAGAATGGCTTTGAACTTTAAGCATGTATCTGTTTTTAAATTATTAATAAAGCAAAGGATGAATGGAAAATTAGATAAGTGTATATGTGGTGCTTTAATTTTTTTAAAGGGTTTCAGTCTACTTGAGGCATGTAGGAGAGGACAAAAATTACATCAAACTAGCATTCAGGTAGCTAGTACAAACATCTATTATTCAAATGGTGCAAAGCCTAAAAGAAGTCAGGCAGACACACAGTTGAGGAGTTATGTTGCAAGTTCTTTTTTCATATGATGTCTTATCCTCTTCCTTGTTAAGGGCTACATCAAGTTTTCTTGTTCATCAGTAGACTGCTGAACTTTGTTTTTGCACATAAGCTTCCTTCTAAAATAATACAATGAAGATTATTCTTGTAATTTATGTCATAATGAAGGTTAACAGCAGTCTTTATAGTCCTATATTTCAGTTTTCATAATCTCATATTATAGAGCATAATCTGTTATAATCTCCTCTCTTTTTAAATTCTTAAATATAACATTTTGTGAATGTTTGGGACAATATAGTCCAGTTCAGATAATACTTTGACAGGTGCTCCCTTTATTCATGTGAGGAAGGAGCATGGAAAACACTTCTCTCCCCATAACCTGCTGGCCAGCACCTAATCACATAGGGGTTCAGACTAACCACCCCGCTATATGATTAGGCATTGGCAACCTATCGTCCCAGGTGGGACAATACTTGTACCATCCAAGCTTCCTCCTTACATGATTAAAGGGGGGCAGTCAGATCCGACAGTTTTCTTTTACTTTTCTGATAATAACTGGTAACGTGTATGTGTATGTGTGCGCATGTAAAAGTTTACAGTAGGTTTGGGGGCAGAGGAAGTGAAAAAGTCATTCCCTTTTTATTTTACTTATTTATTTAACATAGTTGTATACCACCCAAAAAGCATGTCTCATCGCAAGTTTTAAAAAGTGAATGATGCTAAAATGGCAAGTCGTCTTATCATCAGCACTGAAGGAACTCAAATTTTAAATTCTTGATTCATCTCAGGCATATATTTGAAAGCTACAGTTCATTCATTTTGTTATTTGAAATGTTCTTGGAGAACTGAGGTTTTATTTAGAACATGGTCATAAAAAAATTGGTGTTCTAAAATACTTAATTTAAAATGGCTAACTTTTTGTGGGAAATACTGAATTCATTTGCAATCGTCTAAAAGTATTACTGTGTGTTTCCATGATGCTCTAGGTGCACAGCTGAGTGTTAATTTATTACTTAACTACTGTATTCACTAACTGCTGGTTTTGTTCATCTCTGTGTTTAATACTTTAGGCTCGGAGGAAGGAGGTTTTTATCCAGGAACGGTATGGGAGATTTAATCTTAGTGACCCATTTCTGGCTCTGCAGAGAGACTATGAGGCAGGAGCTGGCGATAAAGACAAGAGGTCCATCTGTACGAACCCACTCTCTATTTTAGAAGCAGTTATGGCTCACTGCAGAAAAATGCAAGAAAGAATGGCAGCTCAGTTGGTTGCAGCAGAAAACAGACAAAAGAAGGTACCACATATATTGAGTTTTTTCCCTTTCTAACTGCTCACAATACTTCAAAATAATTTTATGATCACTTTTATGATCATTTTCAGGGTTTTGTGTCATTCCATGGAGTTTATGCCAAATATACTTTATAATTAATAACAGATTTCTGTTGGTTAGCTTATAGAGTCCTCTTTAAAAGAGTTAAATCATTTTCTCTGTTATCAAGGGGTAGGCAGCACAGTCCTCCAGATCATATAACATTATTCATTATTGCTCCAAATCCTAATGCTTCTACATTCTGATTCCTTACAACAGAGACATAAGGAAGTAAAATCTCTCAAGCTCTGTTAGGATTATACTTCTGCCCAGGGATTTTCCACTGGGAGTGGGGAGAGATCAATAGAAGACCTTGGATGCACAGGTCCTCCCCCGCATTTCCCTTCCCCCCCCTTACCACAGAGGAGAAGTGAATGTATAAACTGGGAGGGCCTTCATTCAGATTAATGTGGGTCTCCTATTCATGTTCATGTCTCCTCATAGTGTGCGAGAAAGTGCACAGGAGAAAACTGCATAAGCCTAAGGCCTGGTCCCAATACCTGTAAGTCCTGGGGTCATTTTTCTTCTGAAAAACTGAAACTCTTGTCCAGAAACTGTGCTTGAATGCAGATATAAACCAAAGTTGCCACTTTCTGAACCTGGCTGAGAGCATACCTTAACTGCAAGCTAAGAACTAACAATAGCGCAATGCGTCCAATATAGCTGCTGATGGTTGACAACTCAACGTAATTAGATCAGCTCTATGACACCTGAAACCAAACTTTCTTTGGACTTTATTTACATATATTTTGCCAAGTAATTAAAGATAAACATGCTTCGTACAGTGATTCATATACTTGCAGACAGATGTATTACAGTACTACTAGGAAGGCAAACCTTCAGTTGCTTGACTCTTGAAAAATAATCCTCTATTGAGTTTATTTGGATCAGAGAGAATATGCACAGGTGGGTTTTTTTGTGTGTGTCTAGTTTTGCAGAAATTGTGTGGAGGAGACTGATACATCTGGGTCATGACCTCATGACCTTGCAGGAGCATGTCTAACAGAATATCTCTAGGATTTGGTGTGTCAAACACAATAGGGTTGGGATAACATCAGATGCAGACAGAAAGCTTGGATAGGCAGAACAGGAAATCAGGATGGGTAGAAGGTAGGTGTGCTGGCAAGACCAAGCCTAGAACGAAAGATGGCCAGGAAAAACTGGTGTATATCCATAAAGTTGTTAGAGCAAACAAATAGAAGAGTAATCAAACAGCCTGTCTCAGTTCATGGCAATAACTACATAAGCAACTCAAAGAAATAGCTGTTTACCTGTGTTACAGAAGCTCTGAGTAATGAGGGTGCACATTCCCCAGAGGCAGCTGTGGGAGAGGGGGAAAATAATCTGATACATAAATTTTATTACTTACTTACTAGATCTAATATACAACCTTTTAGGCACAATGCTTCACAAGGTGGCCCAAAATAAGAGTTGGTCATAAAAAAACAATTATGCACCAGTAGTTCAATTAAGCCAGGAATAAAAGAGATTATTAAAATCACATCAATTTGAAAATGAGAAACCAAGAAATTACTAACATCAAAGCAGATTATTAAAGCAATGTTGAATACATGCTTTCAATTCAGGTACAATGCAGTAAGGCTGACGGGAAATGACTGAATATTAGGGTAGTTCCATATTTATTATTTATCTAATTTATTTTTCAAATATATACGCTGCATTTTGGCTCCCAAAGAAACCTCACCCACCGTAGGAGACATACAAGATGAATGTAAAAATGCAACAAATCCAATTTTAATTCCAAGGCAATAAAAGACAGCAGCTGCAAAGGTCAATCTCAATAAAACAGTAGCAGAAATAAAGTAATGCTGCCTGCCCAAATCACTGTTTCAAAGGCCTTTTGAAATGAAAGGTTTTAGCTTTCTCCCTTCATTTTGGAAAAAATACAACATAAAAAGCAATCTGCTCCATCTCTCCCCCCTTCCCCTGCCAATTGTTCCTTTGTCAATTTGATTAATATGAAAAGCTATTTCAGTGACTATATACATTGACTATATACAAGACTATATACATTGAAGAGAAGAAACATGTGCAAAATAGGAAGCAAAGTAAGAGCAAATGAATACAATCCTATCTCATAAGCTTCAGCTCAGTATTCACAAGCCCTGAGTCTCTGTACATAGTGCCAAATTGAATATGTGCTCAGTGACTTATATTAAATTAACAATTTTTTTACCTGTAGCCCCTCCAGGGGGCTTCCTAAAGGGCGGGGGGGTCTACAAAGGTTCCCCCTCCCCCCACTGGCCTCTAGGATCTTGCAGGGACCATTTGAGCATATGCGGTGGCCATTTTTAAAAATAATTGTTTTTTTTAAATAATGGCTGCTGAAAACAAAATGGCTGCCATGCATGCTCAAATGGCCTCTGTGAGGCCTGGCATGGCCTAGGGCCTCACAGAGCCATTTGAGCATGCATGGTGGCCATTTTGTTTTTTGTTTAATTTTTAAAAATGGCACCCCCTTCAAGTGGTACACAGGGCACGTGCCCTGCCTGCCCCACCCTAGATACGCCCCTGAATGTTTTACTGTTTGCTACTGTGTGGTTTGTTGGGTTTTTAAAATGATTGGTTGAGTTTGGCCAAAAGGCAGAGTAGAAATGTAAGAAATAAATACAGAAGACAACAGTCTTTCTAGGTCACTGTTGAGGATAGCGAAAGCAGTTTCAGCAATTGTTTATAGTACCACTTGTTAGCTAGGCAGAGAATCTATGTGAGTCATATCTTATCATATATAGCATCAGTAGCCCCATTCAGACATTAGTCTTATTCACACATTTTGTTCAACACTTTTATAATGCGTGTACAGTGTTAACAGACACATAAATGTACACAGATACAGTCTTTCACATGCTATGTTGAACACAGGTGCAGCAGGGCACTTCCTGTCTATACCGTACATTTGAGGGGGCTAGGTTCAACTTATAAAATGAACACAGGTACAGTAATTCACACAAAAAAATAGAAGCGTGTTATAACCTGCACAGCATTATGTCTGAATAGGACTATTATGTTGTATGAATGTACAGATGTCTGTACAGTCATTGTTTTAATGTATTAATGACTGTACCTATGTTTATTTTAAAAGTGAATCTGGGTACAAGTCCCCTTAAAAATTCAGGATACAGGTAGGAAGTGTAGTGCAGTACTTGGTTCAGCATCACATGCGAATACATGTACCTGTGTAGAGATCTGTACCTGTGTACACTGTGCACTCATTGTACCCATGTTGAACATAATGGGTGAATAGGGCTAATGTTTGAATCCCAACCCATTTGTACACAATATAGTCAATGTCATGTTGTTTCACATGCTTGTCTCTTATTATCCAGGCAACAGTTTGCTCTCTTCAGTCTCTGATTTAAGTGAATTCAAAGACTGATGCTATTATCGCAGTGCTGGAGGAAGAGGTTTGCTGGATATAGAGCATAAATCTCCTTTCCTGATTCATCTTGTCAAACTTTTCTCCTCCCACTTCTCTCCCCCTGAACAAATTGAAAAAGAATTCTATAAACAGGATTAAAAACAAAATGAAACGGTTCTAAGCTGATTCAACAACAACAACAATGCTGCCATTGCAGATAATTTTCTCTTACTCATTAGAAGTATGCCTTCCAGAATTTTTATCTAAGTATCGGTCTATAGGATTAGCTTTTTGACATGTACTTTCTCTCTGCTTCCCCTTCACAATGATACCTATTTTATTTCTGCTAAATACAAAGAATTGTTTTTATTCAGAGTGGGTGGGAAAGACATCAATGTTTCTGTTAATTTTTTGTTTAAAGCTTTCTATGAAACAAAGCAGAAGCTGTTTTCTTAGAAGAGAGTCAAGAGGGAATGTACACAAATAACAAAAACAAAAATTATTTGGAGGAGCTGTCCAACAGGCTATCAGCTTTCCTCTGGGCTGGAGGGAGGAGAAGCGATGCCATTGGTGAAAAGTAGACCACTCAGCAGTCACCGGCTTGTAATGACTTTCCTTTCGCTAGCAACCAAGGCCAAATTTGAACCACTGACCTAGAGATGAAATGCTTCATATCTCATTACCAGTCCTCTGGGCCATCTGGTTCCCCAGATTATAGTGTACATGCAACATGTTCACTATACAGTATCTTCTTACAACTCTGAAATTAGTATGATTTTAGCATCTAGTGGAATGTAAAATCCTCCCTGACTCTCTTACAATTATAAGTACCCAACTGAAACAACGTATTTATATTCTCTTGTGAGCTTATTGTCCAACTGTGCAGTTTTAAACATTGCTCAAAATTGAACTGTTAAGGGAAGGAGACCCCTTTTTGCAAAATGAAGAAAGAACATTGAATGAACACTCTATAAGCATTTAATCTCATCATCACATTGTGACTCTTCCTCACTCCTTCAAGTGATGATCAGAGGACTTAAGTTGGGCTAATTTAAATGATACAGGTGAACCATGTTATCTGCTGGGGTTCCGTTCTCTGCTACAACTATGGATAACAGAACCACCAATTATGAGTAATTGCATCAATGGGCTGTGTGGAGGTTAGCTTCCTGGAGGGAGGGGGGAGGCTAAAAATGGCCAAAATCTTAATAAATTACAGGGGGAAAGAGCTGTACTATGTTCTGTGGGTCTCCAGATGTCCAGCAATGCCCCCCAAAGGCCCAATTCTGCCATTTTTGGTGGGAAATCATGATTAAAATGTTTTTAATTGGAAATGAACCACAAAATGGCTCATGTCCTCAAAATGGTGGCCAGAAATGACCTGGGAGGTTATTTCCGGTCACCCCGAAACCGTGGATATGCAGAATTTAACCCCTTTTGTTCCACATATGTTGGGGTTACCCAACTGCGGATACTCAGACCTGTGGATATCAGATCCGTGGATAGTAAGGTTTGCCTGTAGTCCAACTGGCCCATTTAAATATTTAGGAGAAGAGCCACACGTCTACTTCCCACTCTGCATACCAGCGTGCCATAACCTAAATGTCTAGGGTGGACAGTTTATCTGAACCTCCGCTCAACATATTTCATTGGATGAAACCCTCCTACCTATGCAATTGATTGATGACACCAGTGCTCCAGATGTGGCCGGGAGGGGGGAATGTGCACTCCCATTCTCATTCCCCACATAATGGATAAGCTAGTCAGAGTATTGTCTGAACTGGACCATTATGATTGCCAAGTAATGCTAGTAATGTAATTGGTAACCTGGCAATGCTTCTAAATGTAATGGTTAGGGTAGGAGTCAGGAAGGCCTTTTCTCTCCCTTTACATAACTGTAACATCCTCTGACCTTGTGAAGAGTAGATTGACTAAGGGGGCAGTTTCACACAGGAGATGACCTACCCATCTAGTCACTTCAGGAGTGCATGAGCCTTCTGCTAGGCTCACATCTATGCTAGGTTCACAGAAAGTTTCTGATTATGTAAGCCAATGACTTCATAGGAAGATGCCTGATTCCTGCTAGCACAATGGCTAAACTAAGTGCTGCTGCCATGGGAGAATCAGAGTAGCCATGTATACATCATCCACATGGGCTGACAACTCCATGCACAAGTTGACAACTCCATGTAACTTGGAAGCCTACCAGCAACCCCTCATGTTCCCAGGGCAACAGTGTTGGGGCTTCCTCATGTGTGTACTGGCCATTGGAGAGTCATACTGAATTTGAACCCAAATAAAAACATTGGTTCAGAGAGGGTTTCCCCCCCGGTGAACTGGAACCAAACCTAAAATTTCTTGATTGCCTTGAGCAACCCTCTAAACCAAACCTCTAAATGTAAAAAGTGGTAACCAGTTAATAAGTGGTTCAGTAATCAGACACTTGGCTTTCAATTTTATCTTCCTGTCTATCTAAATCCTGTTATATATATTTTGCTTGTAAATATTTAAAAATCTACATATGATGTAGTACAGAAACTGTTTTTTCTGATTCAATAATGTCTGTTGGAACAGAAAAATAATGTTTTCCCCCAGTAATGTCTATTGATATCCCAAACATAATCTTTATCATTTCTAAAGCATAAAATGCCAGTGTTTTTAAAACTGGGACCAAAAAACACACATCCCTATGATAATGAGAGTGTTCTGCATTTCTTTGTAGTTGGAAATGGAGAAATCACAATTACAAGCACTTGAAATGGAACATAAGAAGCTGTGCACCCGTCTTGAGGAAGAGCGTGGCAAGAATAAACATGTCGTATTGATGCTAGTGAAAGAATGTAAACAGTTATCCAGTAAAATAGTAGAGGAGGCCCAGAAACTGGAAGATGCTATGGCAAAATTTGAGGAGGAAAAGAAGAAAGCTAGAGAACTGGAGGAATCTCTTGCAGCTGAGAAACAACGGAGCACACAAATGGAAGCACAAATGGAAAAACAGCTTTCTGAATTTGACACGGAAAGAGAGCAGCTGCATGCCAGGCTTGGCAGAGAGGAAGCGCACACCTGTGAGTTGAAAGAAGAGAGGGAGAAAATGAGAAAAATGATTGAACAGTTGAAAAAGGAAAATGATAGCAAGTTGCATCTTTCTCTCCCACGTAGGAATAAAGGGAGAGGTCCTGTCTCTGTCTCTGTTGGGACAGAGGGACCAGCTTTGAGAACGCTTGCCTGCCAGACAGATGTGGTATTAATAGATGGTGGTGCTGAAAATGTTAGGAAGTTGCCTTTAACTGTACCTGTAAAGCCTTCAACTGTCAACCCTTTGCTCTCTGGCCACTCAAAGATGAATGTTTGCTCCAATGCAGCATTTGTGAAACCAGTTATCGACAGACATTCTTCCTGTAGTGACCTGCTCCTATCCCCTTCTACTCCCATTCTGACTCAGGGTCAGAGCAGAATTGAGGAGAATGGACCAAGTACATCACCAGACTTATCAAACATACCTTCCCCTTTTCCAAACAATGTGGCTTCCTCTCCAGCAGCCTACTTACAAGCTTCATCTATGCACTCTTCACATTCTCCATCTGCTAATACTACTGGACATCAAGGTCTGAATTCACGTGTCCAGGCAGCTAGATTTAGATTTCAAGCTAATGCTAATGATCAAGACCAAAATGGAAACACTACCCAAAGCCCTCCATCAAGAGATGTATCGCCCACAAGTCGAGACAACCTAGTTGCCAAGCAGCTAGCTCGGAATACCGTCACCCAAGTCCTTTCAAGATTTACAAGTCCTCAGGGCACTGCTGCTGGACGGCCAGGAATGTCACATTCCATAGACGCTGGCACTTATCCTCCACCAGTTGGTAGAATGGGCTTAAAGACTCCCAATGTGTCAAGAATTGACAGAGGAAACCCCCCACCTATTCCTCCCAAAAAGCCAGGCCTTTCACAAACTCCTTCTCCGCCACACCCACAGCTAAAAGTAATTATGGATAGTGGCCGCTCACCTAATATAGGTGCCAAAACTGAGAGCAAAGCTGTAGTTTCACCTCCTTCCAGTTCACCTCAAGGAATCAGGGTAATAAATGAGGAAGTTAGTTCTAAGTCCTCACCTCAGCTGCCACCCAAACCAACGATAGATATATCAGTGGCATCTGCAGGCTGTGCCATACCAGCCATGGCCACGTCTCAGGTGGGTGCCTGGCCTTCCCAATCCCCTGGACTGAACCAACCTGCATGTTCAGAAAGTTCCTTTGTCATTCCCACCACCATTGCCTGTAGCTCCTCCATAAACCCTATTAGTGCTTCATCCTGTAGACCATGTGATTCAGACAGCCTACTGGTAACAGCATCAGGTAAAGGGATTGTTGATATATTTCTAAACTCTATCCCTCTAAGAATGGTCTCTGTTTCTGTTTTGCTATGTGTTTTTATTCTCATAGCTTTCCTCCTCTCTAGATTTGTTTCCCCCACCTTTTTTTTTTTTTCAAAGTTGAAATTTCCATGTGCATTCTTTCTAAATTTCAGGGGTATGGGAAATCCATTCTGTTTCATATATTCTGGATTTTCGTGTGGCCATAAACTAGTTTTTCCCCCCAAGGACAATTTTGCATTAGTGTCTCCTTACAATGTGGAGACCCTTCAGATTTTTGGATGGAAACTTCTATGTGCCATTTGGCTTTCCTGGAGGCCTCTCTCTTATGAGGTAAAGCAACCAGCTTCAAAGCCAAGGACTTGTGTGCAGTAAAGAAGAGCTGTATAACCCTTTCCTTTACAGCTGTTTGCATACTCAGAATCCTGCCCCCACCCCCACACCCCCACACGCTTTTCCCTCCAAGAGAGAAAGGTATGGATCTCTTGGGAGATACACTCTCTTCTCAGATGGAAAAGACTCAGTTCCTCTGCTCCATCTGAAGCCACCTGTAGTTTCTTTACATGACAAAAGAGAGTCTTCTTACATCCTTACTGCTAGGCATGAGAAGCTGCCATTTCAAACATGTAGGAATGAGGGCTCTGGATTACTTTGCTAATTTCAGTCAAGTATTTAAGAATGGCCTCTCTGTGGGTGTCCTCCAAATCAGTTGAGCTTCTGAGAACATTCCAAGAATGGCTATCCAATATCCCCTTTGGGAAACCAAATAACTAGGGCAATTTTTAAAAGGTCAGAATGATTGGAGATAACTAGTTGGTTTTATTTATGGAGGCTCCCCCCACCCCAGTAGTTCTATTGGCTATATTTTTCTGTGTCATTGCACAGTGGGGTGTTGTTCAACAGGGAGGCTTGGCAGCTGAAGCACTAAAGCCGGGGACATTGCTGCTAACATTTAAGCCACGTCCTTAGTGCCCTGAAGCATTCCTGAAAGATGCTGAGGACATCTGGTGTTTCATTTGCTGCAGACTGGCTTCCATTTGAACTCTGCTTACCTTAGTCTTTACTCCAAGCACTGACAGAATCATGCATCTTCATTAGGCCTGTGCAGTTATTTGGCTCCATATAGATGAAGCCAAATAATACACACAACCCCATTGGCATTGCATGGAGGCAAGCATTCCTAAGACTCAGCTTCACACAGGATCCATCTCTTTTAACCAACTCCCTCCTGGTTTGAAAGGCCCTTTAAGGAGCACGGAGTGGAGCCCTCTCTAGCACTATCCCCATAGAGCTCTATGAGAAAAGCTCTGGAAAGGACTCCTCAGGATTCCTCGATGGTGCTGGAGTGCTCCGGAACATCATACTCTTTCAGGGGCCCTCAGAACTGGTAGGGAGTTAGTTGAAGAATGGAAGTGTGCATTGATAATGTTTGCCTCTGCACAGTGCTAGCCAAGCTGTGCACATTATTCAGCTTCAGCCATTTGGAGCCAAATATCTGTATAGACCTAACCTTCATACTTATAATAGTGGCCATCATAGTGAGCCTTTCTTGTCTTTGATTTAGAGCTGTGTTTGCCATCAAGCATACAGGTACCAGCTTCCTAGTCCTGCAAAGAATGAAATATCTCCGCAAGATTACACTAAGATAGAGACCATTTGCTTATTTCTGTATTGGGAATCTACAGATCTAAGTGGACTGCACCATATACATAGTTCCACCACACTTATTTATGTATTTATTTAAGATCTCCCTCCCCCACATAATTAATTTATTTATTAATGCTCTGGTCATTAATTAATTTGAGGGGTCAGACTGATAAGCATTCAAGGGTTTAAAAAAACCCACCATTTCTCTACATATGAACAGTGAATAGCTTTTGAACACTGAGAGTAGAAATTTGGGATTTGGCAATACATGAATACAACAAATATTTATATACCAAATACCAGATAAGTTAACAAATATTTATATACCCAATAATATGACATGAAGGAGAAGGAGCACACCTCCCAAGTGGCTGGGGTCTGGCATGCTTAGAATGACAAAGCTCTCCCCTATGTTCCAGCATAATTTCTTAAAACCACCTAAGAGAATCTGACCATCTATGCAATCCATTTGAACAGTAAGGATACTTAGAGAGCTGCACAGAGTTTTCAGGACCTGCCCCACAGCTGTACCACTTCCACACCACTGAAACGTAACAAAGCATTCATGATTTTTTAGAAGCATGAAATCTTTTAGAAGCATTGTAAGTTTTTTCTATTTAGGTTGACTTATGGCTGTGTGAGTTAGGCTGGAAAAAGATTTCTGTTTCTGAGCATTGTGCAAGCAGTTTTGCTTGGATGTTAATTAAACTTTAATGGGCAATTTTGTATTTATTTTTATGTATTAAAATCTTCCCTAGCCTTCAAGGAGGCATTAGGCTATATGTTCAGCTAAACAGAATAATATTTAATTTTAGTCGCTTAGCCCACTGGGAGTGGGAAGGGTGGCATTAAGAGCCCTAAAGTGGCAATATTTAGCAACAATTCACAAATGTAATATGATTAATGTCTGTTACAAGCAATGGTTATAAAATGAAGATAAGTATCATATGCAGGGAAGTTTGCTAACTGAAGTATTTATACATCCTATTTCACTATTCACCATATCCTTATTTCTTTATATATTTTTTTCTAGGTAAACATTAGTTGCCATCCAGACTAGCACTGCACAGCTGCAGCAATGCCTCACATCCCCACTGTCATGCAAGGGGAGAGGAGTCATTTTTGACTAACGCCCTTTCCCTCTGAAGCCCATGGTGCCTCCTGGAAATATGTCCCTGGGGCTGTGCAGTCCTCATGGACATATTTTCGGGAAGCAGAATGGGCTTCAGAGGGAAGGAGAGATAGTTGGAAATAGCCCCTCCCCCACTTTGCAATGGCACAGCATTAGTGTGGAATTCAGGCAGTGCTGCACGAGCACAGTGCTACTCTGGATGTCAGCCACTGCTTTTGTCTGGGTGCCACTTAGGTACAACTGGAAACATGAATTATATTCAAAACCTCAATGGGCCAGATATTAAAAGTAGTATCTGATGTAACTTCAGCACTGCACAGTTAGTACTGCGATCTGAAATAGCAAGACTTGACAGTTGAGTTCCAAATGGTCTGCCAAAACTCAGTATGTGGTTCTAACATTTCATTAAATATCAGCTTCAGGTCAGTTGAACATACACATTTGCAAATTATGGTGAAAAGAACCATTGAGTTAATTATAAAGCCATTGACAAATTCTGAGTGTGGTGAGTTTTTTAAAATGTTTCATATATGTCAGTGGATTTATTTCAGTTAGATGCAGTTAGGGGAGGGTAACCTAACTTCTGAAATTGCTCCTTATCAATTAACAGTAAAATGGTTCACCCATTAACTAGGCCTCTGTTTATGTGGGAAGGCATTGTTGTGCTGTTGCCTTAGTAACATACTACCTTAGAATGGTGTATCCTCATTTAACAAAAGACTAATTATAATGGAAGTAAGGGGGGGATGCACAAGGGACTCCTTTTGTACATCCTACTGAATCAGCAATAACTTTGCTTTTAAATTATTCTTAGCCTTTATTGTTGTCATTCTAGGAGACATGTTGCTTTAGCTTATGTAATTACAGTTGGCAGTAAATGTCTAAAGTCCTTTCTGGAGGCAATCAACATTAAAGTAACATAGCTTGCTTACATGCACTCCATACTTTGGTCAGGTATTCATACTGGCTGCCTATAAGAGCTATTTCATACATGCATGCCCTCCATGTGATCACCTTCCCCCTCCGTTCATTCCCACAACCAAAAATAAACACAAGAATACATGGACTCTTTGGAATAAGGCATTGGTATGTTGCATAAGGACTGAAGAACCTCTTGCACTCTTTTTGGCTTTTAGAAGTGCTACCAAGATCATCACAATCACTGCAGTTCTGTGTAGTCATGTATACATGTCACTCTAGTTAACCCATGAATTGTATATGGCTGCAGGCATATGCAATTGAGTCCAAAAATGATTGCATGGAAGGAAGCAGAGGCACTACCATTTTATTTATTTATTTATTTATTTATTTTGCATCTTTTTATATCATCCCAAACTTACGTCTCTGGGTGGTTTACAAGATAAAAACAACATTAAAACATTAGTTAAAAACAAAAACAAGAAATTTAAAACACAACAATTTAAAAATTTTAAAACAATATTCTAAAACAACATTAAAAACAATCAAAACAGTATCATATGTGTGTACTAGCCCTGAATGTATTAACGATATAAATCAACAGAAGTTTTTACATACTGCTGTCACCCCACATAAGAACACAATGCAGTCAGTTCTAAGATTAGGCCAAATGTTTGACGTCCCAGGTAAAATCCTGCTAGTTCTAACTCATCTTATCACTTATATGCATATGCACTCATGAGCATTCCAAGATACGAACATTCGGGCAGAACTGACAGCTTCTACTTGAATATAACTGAGTATGTATGCTCTCAGTAGCTATTTCAAGCAAGGATTTGAAGTGATATTCAAGATGGCAGCAGCAACTACCTGCTAGAACTAAGGGAGCATGACTGTACTCAATCATTATGGTTGCTGAACATGCTGAGCTGTATTCAGCATAGTTCTCACCACTAGATTATCATAGAAAGCATACATGAAATTGGATGGGGACTCTACTAGTTGCAAGATAACAGACAATATTTGCTTCCTGGCCTTGTTCTCAAAAGCCTTCACCAAAATTCCAGTTACCAAGAAGTAAGAAAAAAAAGTAATGCTTGTTCTTCTTTCCACTTTTGCAAGTAACTCATGAACTGGATATTGGGCACCAATTAGTTGCCAGCCTTTGTGTGGAAATGTGTTATAATATGACCTCAATTTGCTTGGAAGGCATGCTTCAGCTTAAGGCCAATGAATATCCATTGGATTTACAGTAAAGATGAACAGAAGTTTAACTTTTAAAACATGATTCAGTTGAATTTCCCATGCCCTTGGGATTACTCTTCCCCCCCCCCCTTTTAGGTTTGCTCTTAAAAAAAAAAAATCACTATTCAGTCAAAGTATGCTCTCTCTTTTTTATTCATTCTGATATGATTTATCTTTTGTATGTGGTTTGCTTATAAAATGAATGGGGAGAGATTGGTAATGAATTCTGAAATTAACCATCTCCACAATCTGAAGCTGATGCCAGAAGCTGTTTTCTCCCTGTCCTTCCAACCTTCATCACTGCATGTCCAGCTCGGTTTCCCAGATGCATCATATTTGCTAACTTTTGCATATGAAACCACAAAGCTTACTCATGTCTCCTAATTTTGTCATGCAATTTTCTTGATGAATATAAATTGTTCTATTTCCTTGTGAGATCTTTGAAATCAGTGCAGATTTCACATTACATTTAAGCACTAGAATTTGCATATTACATCTACAACTGTTACTCCTTGCTTTGTATATGCTGTGTTTTAGAAGGCTTACTCGTGCTCCTCATGGGGCTGCTTTGACACATTAATGCCTACTTGGGTCTCAAATTCCCCATGCTCATACATGCAGGGATAGACACGTGTGTGTGACTGTTGCATGCAATAATTTACATGTGGGTTTCCTGCTATTTCTTACATGGAATGCTTTCCATACAGGGATTCTATTAATTTGTAAAGCGGTTCATAATGATTAAATTATGTTGTCTTAGTAGGGTGAATGCAGTATTAACAATATCCAGATCTACTGTAATTCATATAAATCCACTTTATCTAACATCTTTATTAGTGGGAGGGAAAATCTTTTGCTAGTTTATAACCAAAGTAGATTATTCAAACTTTATTCTTAACATGGCTTTGCATAAGTTCATTACTGGTGCCAAAGTCTCCTCTGTCCTCAACCTTTATCACATATGAACAACCAACTACAAACCACATCCCCTCATTTGAATTATAAAATTCCTAAAATTCCTAAATAAAGTTTGTTATTGTTGGGTGTCCATCTGCTCCCTTCCACCACTCACAGAAAAAGGACTATTGAGAAATGTAGGGAAATAAAAGGTTGGATCAGAAGACTGTTTTTACTTAGACATGATTGACCCATTCAAGAAAAAGATGCCTGTTCTTTAACTAGGTCATAGGAACATAGGAAACTGCCATATACTGAGTCAGACCATTGGTCTATCTAGCTCAGTATTGTCTTCACAGACTGGCAGCAGCTTCTCCAAGGTTGCAGGCAGGAATCTCTCTCAGCCCTGTCTTGGAGAAGCCAGGGAGGGAACTTGAAACCTTCTGCTCTTCCCAGAGCAGCTTCATCCCTTGTGGGGAATATCTTGCAGTGCTCACACATCAAGTCTCCCATTCAGATGCAACCAGGGTGGACCCTGCTTAGCTATGGGGACAAGTCATGCTTGCTACCACAAGACCAGCTTTCCTCTCCGAAAGCATGAGTATAGTTTGGATATCGTTTGGTCCATGATAAGGTGCTGCAGTGGCCATTATCACCAACCTTGCTGCCTGCCACACCTGATGTCAGAAGCATATCTAGGGAAAATAGCACCTAGGGCAAGCACTGAAATTGCTCCCCCTGTCTAAACATCTGACACCCATCTTTCAGATAACTTTACCATAATATCAGCTGAAAAATACAAGTTAAGCTTGTTAATCTTTTAATATTTCAAAAACTATTTAGCAGTGGACGTAGCCAGACCAAAAAATGCTGGAAAACTACAAATTTCAGTATGCTGGGGCTCATGAAATCCCCATTACTATGTGGAGGTGTACTTGGAAAACTAAACAGAAGTGTCTGTCTAATTCTCTACTATGCATTGTAGCATCACTATTACATAAGTTTTAAAAATAAATGGAGAATTTAACTTTTCCCAGACACTCTGAAGATAATTAAAGGATATGCAGAGTAAACTGTGTCACTGCTTGGAATATATTCTAGTATTTCAGAAAGACAGTTAAAATGAGAGAAAGAGAGCAAGAAACTCCTAGTGTGCCTTAATACTAAGGCTTTCACACTGATTCAAAGACAAACTCACCATTAATAGCCATATTATTAAGACATCACATTTAACTCACTTATCACAAGAAGCAAAGTAAGAGCAAATGGATAAAATCCTAACTCCTAAGCTTCAGCTCAGTATTCACAAGCCCTGATTGTCTGTACATAGTGCCAAACTGAATATGTGCACAATAACTTATATTAATTTTTTTAACCTATAGCCCCTTTGCGGGGCTTCCTAATGACCATGGGGGATCTGCAAAGGTTCCCCCTTCCTCCACCGGCCTCTTAATTCAGCTCTGCAGCCCGGGCTGAGGGCCTTTCAGGGACCATTTGAGCATGTGCGGTGGCTATATATATATATATATATATATATATATATATATATATATATATATATTTAAATGGCCGCCAAAAACAAAATGGCCACCGCTCATGCTCAATTGGCCTCTGCGAGGCCTGGCATGGCCTAGGGCCTCACAGAGGCCATTTGAGCATGCACGGTGGCCATTTTGTTTTCAGCAGCCATTTTAATTTATTTTATTTTAAAAATGGCGCCCCCTTCAAGTTGCGCCCGGGGCACATGCCCTACTTACCCTACCCTAGATACGCCCCTGACTGATGTGGTTAGTTAAATTAGACCGAATTTGAGCGCATGTTAGTCTGTGAGTCAGTTGCATCACTTTGGCAGCTCTGTCCAGACAGATTTGCTAGATCTAGTTAGTTAGTTTAATAATAATAAAATTTAAGAAGAAATAAGAAGGTTAAATTATAAAGGCTTCCCTTTGCTCTACCTGTGTTTCCATTATTATTAGTAAATATTGTGATATGTCTGAAACATTACTTTCAGTTCATTATACTTCTACATGCTTACAGTGGCATGTCATTCTTTGATAAAAAGAAATTAGGTGGTTCTTAAATTATATAGTTTTCTTTTCTTTTATTTTCTAAAAATTTAGAATATATGTGATGTCCAGCCCTGTATGGATTTTATAAATGCTATTGCAATCAATGTAACATTGATTCAATTTTTATGTGAAAATCTCGTTGCAGTTTCATGCAGGTGATGCATGCCACTAGGCGAATGTCCAGGGCCATCAAGAAGCCCAGGATGTGGTCCTTCCACCATCCTCATACCACATTCTGGCTTTTGGATGTCTCTGGGAGTATGATCTAGGGCAGGAGGTCCCATCCTTAGTATCCCAGTGTTTCCTGAAGGGCTCCCAGGGGGCTCCCAGAGTATTCCTGCCCCTAAAGCTCAGTGTACCCCTCCTCTCAGCCTGCCTGATAGGCTTCAGAAAAATAGCACTGAGCACTCCCATTGAAATTAATAGGATAAGGCCGAATAATTTCAGTAAGACTGCCTCTGAGTAGAGATGTGAACACCCAGGGGGGGGAAACAGGAAAATTCTGGGAAAACACAGATTTTTTTTCTGAAGGACTTTTTGGTTTTTTTGTGTTTGTGTTTTAAAAATGGGGAAATTGGGGGAGAAATGGATTATGAAATATTTCCTCGTGGAATTGTGACTTAAATATTTAAGAAAAGGTGTTCAGATGTATTCATATAAGGTAAGATGTTTTGGCCTTTACTCTCTGAAGCTTCTTGCTTGCTTCAGATTCCTCCATCTTCTACAGCATGTGAAAGAAACTGGTCTATGTTTGGAAATATACCAGATCAAGAAATAAAGGAGTATGTGAAAAGGTAGAGAGGCTTGTCTCAATACAGGCAATCAGTTTTCAAAAGTTATTAAGATGATAAAAATGAAGAAGCAGAAACTGCGGATAGTGATACAGTTCTTCTAAATGTAATATACCAAAAATGATAACTGTTATGAGCAAATCAGGTTATACACAATAAATTATCCTAAAGAAACAATGTGTCTTTAAACCCGTAAAGGCCACTAGGAAAAAATTGCTGCATATATTAAAGTTTCCCCCAAAGTTTCTGTTTGTTTTTTTCTGTGGGGAGGGGATGTGAAAAAACCTGGTGTTTTTTTCATGACTTCAAAATTTCCAGAAATTTTCCATCTCTACTTATGAGTAACTTAGCATGGATGTAAGCCAGTGACTACAGACGCGCGTGCACACACACACACACACACACACACACTTAAATGTTGCAGTTACTAGATGGGCTACTCCAGTCACTGGCTGACATCCACACTAAGTTATTCATAAACAGTCTTATTGAAATTCAGTAATCCAAAAACATTTGGTTCAAGATGAGAGTTAAGATGCTTTACATTTTTACTCCATTCACTAAAAAGAATGGAAATTGCAAGTTAAGGTGCCCATCTTAACTTCCACACCATATAAGCTGTAAAGACTTTGTACAGTCTCATATATGATGACAGCTTTTAGAAATGAGGCTTCTTGCACCCATACTTTGCCTTGATCAGAGATGTATCAGGCAGAAATTCATCAGGGGTATCTCTAGGAAGTGATTAGGGAAACTGCACCTGTTAAATATCTGCCTGGATGCATCCCTCCCCAGCCCAATGTCCAACTGAAAGGCCAAGGCAAAGTGTGGGTTTTTCCAGGTGTTTTAAAAAGGGAAATCTGATTAGACACTATGTGGAAGAGCCTACCCAAACCACAAGATAGAACGCCCTGATGTTGAACACCAAAAACTTTGTAAAACCTTCAACTAAGATAAAGTCACACTACGCCCCACCCTGCCTACTGCCATCTGAAAAAACACAATTAAGTTAAATTAGTGGAATTCCCCCCACCTCCTGCTTACACCCGGCTGCACAAAGCAGCGTGCCAGTTTGGGATGGATGTTGGAGAACCAAGAACTAAATCTCTCTCTCTCTCTCTCTCTCTCTCTCTCTCTCTCTCTCTCTCTCTCTCTCTCACACACACACACACACACACACACACACACACACACACACACTCACTCACTCTCCAGCCATCCCCAGACGCATACATACTCCAGCAATCCCCACCACACACACACACACACACACACACGCTGCAGCCATCCCACACACATTGAAGCCTAGGGGAGCCCAGAGGAGCCCTTCACAGCCTAGCTAAATGGAGCACATCTTCTTCCGCCCGCCTCCTGCTTATACCCGGCTGCACAAAGCAGCACGCCGGTTTTGGCTGGAGTTCGGGTTGAAATGCATGTGGTTTTGAAGAACTGACAAATGTGGAGTAACTGATGACCAGAGTTGAACAGTGCTTTTTCTAAGGCAAAGGAGTAGAATTAAAAGGTATAGCTGCAGTGGGAAAAGGAAAAAAGAGTGCAGGGAAGAAAACTGAAGGGCTGTGCTCCCAAAGCTCGGACAGGGAAGGAGTTGACCACCATGCTGTGGGCTTCAAAAAGTCCAGCTTCAAAAGTCCTAATACATAGACTCTTTTAGCAGTAAAGTAAACTTTGAGGATCAATTATGAAAAAACATTGATTGGGTCCCAGAGGGATATACAAAATGCACTTTTGGGGCATGCAGTCTAAAGGCTGAAACGATGCATATGGACTACAGAATCATTTAAATATCACTTCCTCAGTCCGAAAGTTACCAACTTTTTAATCTCCTATTCAGAAGAGAAAAACTTTAAATTGCTAAGTTGTTTTTCAATGGATCTTCACCAAATTTGCAGGGGAGGTGTCTCTTGCAACCTAGTGAGTTTGTGCTGATGGCTGGGCATATCAGACAAATGGTTTTGATTTTATAAGCAATAGAATGTTCAGGCCTTATAATGGTAGAATGTTGACTACTCTCCATCTTAACTATACTGGCACGACTGTGACAATATAATTAATGGGGCAAGTTTATTTGTCCAATTAATTTCATTGAGAGTACTCATGAGTAATTTAGTCTGACTGTAAGGCAGTGATTAGAGTATCTGTCTCCTAAATGTAACATTTCAATATGTGTGTGAACATACACATGTGCTCATACACACAATGCCCAACTCCCAGGGGAATCCCCCAATACACCATGCTTATCATGCAGTGCATTGTGGGATTCCTGGAGAATAGGACGAGTCCTGGCCTCAGAGCTCCATGCTGCATGGAGCAGCTCGGATCATGTGGGCATACCACAGTGCACCAAAGAGGATGTCAGTGCTCATCTGAGGGGGGAAACGTAGGTCCATCCCTGCCTTTCCCCCCGCCTGCCCTCCCCACAACAATTTGGGTCCTGTGAACAACCACACACGATCTCTGTGGTGTACCTGAACTGAAGGTTTGTGACAGAAGGGGTACAGTTTTTAAAAGGTTCCTTGGCCTAGGGAGTAGGAACATTCTCCCTACTTTTCCTGTTGTCCACCCTATCTTTTCTAGAAAGAGCCCACGGTTAGCTCAAAGCTGTTGAAACTAGTGGCAGTGTGACAATGGTCAAAGGACAGGAAACTGGTTGCAAAAGATAAGTTACAAGATAAGTACTGTGCAAGAAATAAAGATGTCTTGCCTACTACCTTACGGTTATCCACTGCATTGCAATCCAATGCAGTTCCTCCTTTTTGCCCCTTGTCTCCTTTTGTCCCCCTGCTGCTCCTTCTGCTCCCTTGAGGTGCATCACTGCTCTGCTCTCACTTTCATTCTTTTAGTGCCTCTTTTTTGGCCTTCTTGGTGGCTCCTGCTCATTAACAGTGTCTAAAGCCAATGAGGCCTGTTGCAGTTCTTTTGTCCGGAGCTGGCCCTGCTGGTGATATAGCTGTAAGCCACAAATGTATACATTCAGTTCATACATTTAAGATTATTTTCCATGCAATAAATAATTATACTCTGCTTAGTAAGATAAACTGTCATCATCTTTACATTCCATGGACACGCCAACTTTAATGATACTCTAAAAGGTATTTCTCAGCTCACTAGTATGTCATTAAAGGCATGACAATTTTCTAAACTTTTGAAAAATATGGTTCTTGATAGTTGGGACTAGATAAAGAGCCATTGATTCAAGAAGACTATAGTAAAGTAGTGTATACATTAAGGCAAGGGTTCCCAGCTTGTGGTACTCCAGATGTTGCTGAACTACAACTCCCATCAACCTCAGCTACAGTTTATTGTGGCTGGGGATGACTGGAGTTGTAGTTCATCAACATCTGGAGTACCACAGCTTAGTAATCCCTGCATTAAGGCATGCCAGAAAAATGAGCACTTACAATACAAACATGATTGTGGCCATTCTGGTTAGTCTGATCAGCCACTCTTGAATTCAGTTTACCCATCCATAAGGGATGAAAATCTGCTTGGAATCTCTCATTTTCTATCAAGTTACAAGCATCTATGTTTTCAATCCTCTTTTCTATTTCCTTTTGCAGCCTTTTGATCAAGGAAAAGTTCACAAAGTCTTCCACACCCTATACAGCAAACTTCAGGCCCTCAATAAACTGTCCACTAAAGCTGCTAACGTCTGATAATTGGAATGTCTAACCTATGATTTCTAAAGTCCTGCTCTACCATTTGCCTTTCTTACTGGATGATATGGAAGCTTTTAATGTAATTAATCACTGTTCAATAGCCTTTCTTGTAAAATACAGGAGAAACTGCAGTCTTGTCAAGTTAAAATGGCTCTGTTCATTTTAGGCAAAGCTGAACAAGTAGACATAGACTGCAGGACCTCTGACCCTAGTCTGAGTTTTAAATGAACTTTAAACTAAAATGTCAGTCATATTTCATGTAGATTTAAGTAGAGTCTATTAAGACAACCTGTATATATTTAAAAAAATCATTTTGCAGTTTTTTTTAAAGGGCATGGTCGTATGTACAGCTTACTATAATTGCCTTGACAGTTCAAATTAACATTTAAAGCCAAACTAACATTAAGTCTTGAGCTAGCTGTCTAATTTTTTTAAAAGGTTTTTTAAAAAATCTGGATAATGGCTTCTGTGTATAGGAATGCTTGTGTTTGTCTACAGTAATCAAGATTGTTTTAGTTTTAGTTAACAGTGGATGTAACTTTTCATCTTGGATTGACTTTAATTATCCTTGGATGCAGGGTTAAAATAACATTCTCAGAGTTGTGCTGACTTTTTACAGGTGCTGTTACGATAATCTGTTTCTTTTACTGGACATATTTAATAGCCTGAAAAGTGTGTACCTCTAACGTCTTAATGTGTGTTCTTCTCTCTAACTTATGTTGCTTTAACTCACAGGCTGGTCTCCCTCCCTAACCCCTTTATTAATGAGTGGTGGTCCTGTCCCCCTGGGTGGCAGGCCCACCCTTCTTCACCAAGCTGGTGCCCAGGGAAATGTCACTTTATTGTCAATGCTGCTTAATGAAGGAGGTCTGGACATTAATGAATCATGTGAAGATGGCTATTCTGCCTTGTATTCTGCTGCTATGAATGGACATACAGGTACAAATTTTGTCGCGGCTATTACTTTATTAGCTCTTATGTATATATTCATTTGTAGTTAGTGGCCCACATCTTCCATCCACATCACTATGAAGGCGGACAAAGGCTAATACACTCTGGTTGGGGAATAGCTGTGCTGAAAGCTTCTTCTGCAGTCCAGTGCAGGGGAAGGGGGGAATTGACTTTCCCTTCTCTCACTTCCCTCCAAAAGCTAGTTTCACTTGCAGAAATTTGTCCCTAGGGTTACACAGCTTCAGGAATAGATTCCTGGAAGCAAAAAAAGGGTTTGTGATGGGAGAGGAAAGAAACAAAAATCGTCTACTCCTCCACCCACTCTGGGCCATGGAAGGAGCTTTTGATGCAGCTACTCCTCAGACACTCTGTGAAGGTAAAGCCATTATTCCACCCCCATAGCGCTGAATGACACGTGGGCCAATATAACTTAGCAATGTAGTATCTGCTGGTGTGCACTTGACCTTGCATGCTGCTATCATATAGAGCAAGGGTTCCCAACCTGTGGCACTTCAGATGCTGCTTAAGTACAAACTCCCATCATGCCCAACTACAATTTATTGTGGCTGGGGATGATGGGAGTTGTAGTTCAGCAACTTCTGGAATACTACAGGTTAGGAATCCCTGATACAGAGAAAGCAACATTGCTGATTAATATTGAATACTACTAATTGAAGAAGCAGAAGAGGAAACCAGAACAACAAGCACATGAAAGCTTGGCTATTCAAATAATTTTAAACCTGCATTATGCATATACAGCACTTGCATATGAGGAGAATGATAGAAGAAAGGCAAAGGGCTCCATCTATAGCAGACATACGTTGGTCTGAAACTCAAGCTGGTATAATTTGGTCTGAAACTACATATTTTGTGTAACAAATAACTAAAGTAAGCTGAAGTGAAGCTATTCACATGCACAGGCAAAAACAGGCTAAGGAAGCCCAGCCCAGATTTGCCTACATATGTGTACCATTAGGATGAGGCCCAGTCCCAGCAGCGCCTCAGCGGCAAACCCGCCTCTGCAGCCACCCTCTAAAAGGAAGTTAGGAGAGTGAGCTTACCTTCGTGTCTCTTAACCCCGTGTCTGTGATCGTTTGCCAGCTGTGGCTGCTTGCAGCCACGGCTGTCAGACTGCGGGGATCCTGGGCAGCTTCAGGGAGAAGAGGGGAGATCCCACAGTGCATTATGGGAGCTCCGGGGGCAGGGCGATGTGTCCCGGCACCCCAACCCTCCGAGCTACTGGCAGTAGCCGGTAGTTGCTGTGTGGGTGATCCACCCACCAAAGAGGGAGCCCTCGGTTGTCGGTAAGCTCTCTAAAGCTTCCTCCCCACTAGCCCTCTTGCCCTTTCTCCCTGCTCGTGTGAAAGGACTCAAAGAGCTGGGTCTCATGATCAGTGAGACCTGGTTGGAAAAGCTAAGCTTTCCCAGATTGGCCGCCTGACTGCCAGCTCCATGATGGAGCCGGTGGGGGCTGTGGAGTTCGGGGGCCGCACGGCCTCTGGAAGCTCCTGTTTGCCCTGCGCAAGAGCGCAGGGTATACTGGGGAGACCCCCAAGCCAGGAGGTCTACTTGTGAGTAACCGTGGAGCCGTGCTGCAGCTACTCCCGATTTTTTAAAACCGGGTTTTCAGAGCACTCGCTTCGCAAACTCGGTTTAAGGGGAGGGCTGCTTTGGCGGGTTAACCGCCTGGAGGCCACCAGGCTCACCTGCGAGCCCAGTGGTTCCCATGGTCAGGAGAAATCAGGCTAGGCTCCCCTAGCCCAGTTTCTCCTGATTGTGGGAAAAGCCTCAAAATGTGAGAACAGGTCATTTGCCTGAGACTTGCTGCATGACAGCAAGTTCTAATTGTCATCAAAATAATGAAGGACGTTAGTAACAAACTCAATATCATGTTTATGCCAATGACAGTAGTGGTTACAGTGTTGAGCTCAGATGTGAGAAACCCAGCTCCAAATCCCTGGTTGACATTTAAGTTCCCTTAGCAACTGTGAGCCCTCTTCATTCATTCGATAACTGGTACAATGTACAATGGTTACAGACGTTCCCTTCAAGCTTAGCCCTTGCACTGATATGTTACATAAGACCATGCCCCACTCACCATAAGGACTGGATTTGTTTGAAGAGACAAATGTTGTACTCAAGAAGAGATTCCCCCTGTGAGTGAGCAACTCTCCCTGAGTATGGTTATGGTTGTTGTTGTTGTTAATGTTTATATACTCCTTTTCAACAAAAAGTTTCTCAAAGCAGCTTACATAGAAAAAGAGAATAAGATGGTGCCCTGTCCCAAAAGGGCTCACAAGCTAAAAAGAAGCACAAGGTAGATACAAGCAACAACCACTTCAAAGACACTGTGCTGAGGTTGGATAGTGACAGTTGCCTTCCCTCCACTAAATATATGAAAGTCACTTCTTTAAAGGGTATCTCTTGTGACCTGCCTAGCAAGCATGAGGTTGCCAGTTCGAATCCCCACTGATATGTTTCCCAGACTATAGGAAACCCCTATATCGGGCAGCAGCGATATAGGAAGATGCTTAAAGGCATCATCTCATACTGCATGGGAGGCGGCAATGGTAAATCCCTCCTGTATTCTACCAAAGACAACCACGGGGCTCTGTAGGTCACCAGGAGTTGACACCGATTCGATGGCACACTTAACTTTTACTTTACTTCTACTTTACTTTTACTTTACTTGGTCCATTTAGTGTTTGTCTCTTCAGATAAATGCTATTCTTGTAGTGAGGAAGGTAGGGCGACAGACTTATGTGATATGTCAGCACGGCGCGGCTTATAGGGTGTATTTGTAATTGTAATCGTGTACATTGTATGCTGTACAAATTATTTTAGTTATTATTGGATAGAACCTTGTTACATGAACCAGTTTCTACTCCATACAGACCCTATCCAGCCTGATCCTATTGTACTGAGAGTAGCCCTTGGACTAAGGCATTAAGGTTTCAGGACAGGCATAAGCAGACAACATAGCCCTTAGACCACCAGTAGAGTCTGATCTCAACACAGGCCCACTGCACTGATCGCCTTTCCCTGGACACATAACATTGTGACAGGGATAAAAACAGCCTTTTACTCAGAATCCTTTGGATACTTTATCAGCTTTGGACAGATCTGCTCTCAGGAGAGTTTAGGGAGCTGTTTGGGGGTTCAGTGGGAGGAGGAGTACGCTGAAAAAGAAACTGTCACAAAACCACCAATGTATGTGTCAGTGGTGCACACACATCCTTCTTGATGATGCTCGTTGGCAGGAAGCAAGTCACATTAAAAAACTTGCGTGGGTGGAATGTGTTAATTTGTGTTATATTTGAATTATATATAAGTGTGCAAATATAGCCAAGGTGTCCTAGTAATCTGAGATTGTGATGTGTTGCTGGGCTCTTGGGAATTACATGCATTCTGAGAAATACTGGCTGACATCCAGACTAAATGCTGGTTCTACATGAGAAGCAGTGCACTCTCTGTGGCTTCCTGATGTACGCAGCACCTGTGCTCGTGTGTGTGTGTGTGTGTGTGTGTGTATGATTTCAATTACTGCCCCTTCCTCCAGAAGCACAGAAGGAAGGGCAGGCTGTTGAAATTTGCAGCCCTCTGCACAATTGCTCCTGCTGACTTTGCTGAAGGCATCAGGAACATTGTTGCTTCTTGCTTAGTGCCTGTGCTAGGCTGGATGTCAGCCCTGTCTGGTTTTCTGACCATATTTTTTAATTTTACCTTATTTTTTCTATCAATCTGTATTTTCCAACACATAGATTGTGTAAGATTGCTGCTGACTTCAGAAGCACAAGTTGATCCTGTTGATAAAAATGGCTTCACACCCTTGTGTTCAGCAGTTGCTCAGGGACATTACAAGTAAGTGATATGCCAGTTATCCTTTTTTCAATGCAAAGTTCCATGTACCCCATTAGTTTCAGTGGCTGATTTTTAATGAGGAAAATTATGCAAAGTAATCCCATTGAAATTAAAAGAACAAGTTACGCATCATGTCAGTCAATGGGGCATATTTAGTTTGTCTCTTCAGGTCTCTTCAAACTAAAAGGCTCTACACACTATCAGTGTGAAGAGCCAAAATGGGTTCAGTGGGGAGAGCAGGTTTGACCCGCTCTCCCCGCAGATGATCACTTACCACTCCATGGGTGTGGACTCTGGCAGTCATGAATCTGGACTCTGGCAGTCATGAATCTCGCACGGCAGCTCCAGGGGGAGGGTGAAGGAAAGCGCTGTTGTGCAATGCCCCTCCCGCCAGAGTAATGCTCCGTGCAAGTACGTGGTGCATTCCTGGGATCTCTCCTTCCTCCCCACCCCTGTCAGCCCAGGAACATGTTAGACAGTGTGCTGCTGTGTTTATGCATTCTATACTGTGGGCTCTAGTATTTTAAAAAAGAAAATGAGGTTTCTGTGTCTCGCTTTCTTCAAACACTTCTCTAAAGTCGGGTTTTGAACTGATTTATGGTCCAGTATTTACTCAAAGCCTTATCGGACATTTCTTTGAGCACACAAATTAAGATTAAATTAAAAGCATGTGCAGGAACTGGCAGCTGATGGGGAAATTGCATTCATGGATATTTTGCCTTTGATCATTCAAAAGTAGTCTGCCTGCAAAAAATAAAAATTCAAAAAACCACCCCTCAGCTTGGATATAATATGTCATAGAACAAGGATGAACAAGGAGAATGGGAATTTAACACAATGCCTGGGGAGACTGAATAAAAACATAGAAGACTTTTGTAGGGTTTGGATAGTAAGTGACTGAAGCACTACTTGAAAAGTAGGCTGGTTTCTTGTGAGACTCTGAGTACTATATCTCACCATGGCAGAGGTTACTTTTGGTTTTTGTTAAGTTAGGAAGTTGAAAATTATCTGCAGAGCAGACTTAAAATTGATCAGTTCCTGATTCTGTTATAAAAGTGTGAGAAAATGCTTGAATAGTCTCTGAGATATGAGAGAAATATTGCAACCTTTTTCATTTGTGCTGTTGTATGATAGTTGCTCTCAGAAAGATATGTTTCTTTCAGAGAGCTTTCACACTTCAAAGGGTGATGGAGAGACACCAAATAGACTTTCTTGCACACTTTGCCTTAGAAAGGCTTGTTTAATATGTTTTTTTTTTTTTAAAAAACCACAGTGATTTCTACTACGGAACCTGGCAATGTTTAGTGATATATGGCTCTGCTGTGCTGATAAGGCTGCAGAGCTTATAGGCACTTTTGTTGCCTCCTCTCACTAGCCACCCATGGGCTATTCATACCATAAATAGCCATCCTAAGTGCTGCTCAGTCATGGCTGAGCAAGCCATTCTACCATGGTAAAAATGTAGCGTAATATAGACACCGAACATATATGTATAAGTTATGAGAGGCAGCAAGTGACTTTAGAAATTGCTTTCTGATCTGCTGTATGTGCTATATTTCTTGCTAAATGCAATTCTGTCAGTTTGCTGTAAAAGACTGGGGATGACGGGAGTTGTGTTTCAGCGACATCTGGAGTACCACATATTGGGAACCCCTGATCTAATACTTTAGTACTCTACTACTTCAATAGAATTCATCCAGATAGTAATCCAGAGAGCCATATTTTATTGATGCTATATTTTAATGATATTGATGATTTGATTATGTCCATTAGCATGTTTATTCTTATGAACAGTAACTTCTGTATATTTTTGCTGTCTCTTTGTTTGGCATAGTTGATATTGATGCTGCCCAGCAATCTGACATTCATATCTATTGGCTAGAACCATGCATAGTCCAGACAGCTGTGGTTTAGGCTTTCCAGAAGGGCTGCCAATCAAGCTGATTCCTGACTTGTAGCAAACCTGTTATTCCAGTTACATATGACGTCCCTTCAACAGAAATGGTCACTCTGCCAAATCATTTGTTGACTTGTTAGATTTGGGCCCAGAGTTCAATGAACAATTGTGAAGAGACTCAGAATGTATATCAACAGCCTGTCATTTGGAGGGCAGTGTTCTCTCTTGTGGTTATTGCATCTGTCCTCTCACTTGCACTTTCCCAATATATACATCTTAATGTCTTTCTGCAGACTCTGCTCCCATCTCGTTTGCCTGATAATCCACAAATCTGCTTCCGCTCTTCTTACTTATTTTATCAGTTTTTCAAAATTTATATCCCACCTTACTTGTCGCTGAGACAAGGTAACTAACATCAACAAAAATGCTGAACCCCCACCATACAAAATAATGAAAACCAATCAAAATCACAAATTCCTCTAGTCTCAGGTATTCTTGGGCTTGTTGTCTTTTGTTGGCCTTTGTGTTTTCACCTGTGTCTTTTCCTCAATTCTAAGGCTCTTATTTCTTTTTATGCCCGCCCCCCTCCATTAAGGCATCTAAATCTTTGGTCATCACACGTCTTGCATTCTGTATCTGTTGTCCTTTCTCAGTCCATCCCAGTTGTACAAATTCATAGTTCTCCTACCTGCTCTTCATTTCTGTTATGAGCTCTCAGAAAAGGAGTTTAAGAAGGAAACAAGAGGAATTCTACATATATGTTACATTGCAGGGGAACCCTTTAGGTTAACGAGGCTTGAGACTAGAAGAAATCATAGCATTAAATATGTTTTTTTCAAATGTAGGTTGGAAATGGGAAGAAATAGTCTATGTGAGGTGTAAAACCTAGGAATATTCCTAATCTTTCTTCCAATTTGCAAAACTTCCTAGAAACAAAGACAAAAATGTCATTAATAAAGAATTTACTAAAGAGGTCTTTGAATTCTACATTGGTATTTCAGTTGTGGCCAGGTCAGAACATGAGACCAAAGATTAAGTGAGTTGCTAAAGTCAAAGGTGGAGTGTTGGGTGGCATGGATGAAGTTTCCATTGGGACAACTTGGTGGGTTTTTCTCATGATCATGATCTGTGTGTGACTTCCATATTGGGAATCCCCCCCCCCCATATGCCTGATTGTCTAATGACAGGGGGAACATGTTTTCCCTTAGAGCACAAGTCTGTTTTTTAATCATTCGATTTTCATGTATTAAGCCTTTGACTCAGAGCCAGCATGGGGGTGTGTGTGGAGTGCTGAGTCACCCCAGCTGAGCTGCCTGACTGGGCTTCCCTTTTCCTCTCTCTCTCTCTCTCTCTCTCTAACTTTAGACCTTCAGTAGATTAGAAATGCTGCCACCAGACACTCTTTTTTCTGAGACTGGAGAGCCTGGGCTGGAGTCAGGGGCGTAGCAAGGTTGGAGTGGGCCCAGAGACAAGATTTTAAAATGCCCCCCCCCACACACACACACTGAAGCTCAGCTCATGAAGTAAAGAAATCTTAAATGAGGCTGAATAGTGGTAACAAAAAGCATAGTAAAAACCTATGTGCCACAATAGAACATCACCCTAAATTATTTTATTAAAGGTTTTGTAAATTGTGGACGATGCAAGTCATTTAATGGTACTAGAGAAAGACATGCTGTTCTGGTAGCTCCAAGTCTTAACACTCACATCAATTTCGGAGGATGTATACAACTGTGAAGGAAGCCCGGGAGGGTGCGTGGCTGGGGGAGTCAGTCATGTGACTTGCCTCCGGGGGGGCCCCCAAGGCAGTGGGCCCCCAGACAACTGTCTCCCCTTGCCCTATTATAGTTACGCCCCTGGCTGGAGTGCCACTGCCTAGATTTCTCTCTTCATCGTGGTGTTGGGCAAATATAAAAATCTTCCATGTGTATGCCTACACGTGGTGAGAAAACAAGGTAGCTGAGCCGAACTCTCAGAGACACTTGTGCACCAGTGGGCTTCCCCATGCCCCTTCTGAGTTAATAACCAGCTTTGAGAGGCTTGAAAAAGAAAAGGACTGTTCTTTTCTGTTTATTCAGTTGCTACAGACTGGTCCGTCTGAGGCGTTAGCTTTTTAGATGCACTTAAAAATGCTTAAGTTGGCTACAAGAATGTTTCAGATCACCCAGATCTTTCTTCGGCGGTACGTAATGGGACATAGTTACTCAGTTATTAGTAAAAGATGTTTAGGAATATCCAAAGCACATACAGAAAGCAAAATAAATTCCTAACGCAAAGTCTGACTAAACAAACTTTTCCATATGCTAGATTCCCGAAGCCACAAAGCCCTGGCTTCATTTCCCTTGAAAACTCACCAAAACTCCTGGCAAGATCAAGCCTCCTGCAAATCTCTCACCCTGAGGGATTGTCCTGCAGCATTCACCATGTGGGTGCAGGCTCCATGCAGCCACGTACTCTCCCACTTCCTTCTTCTTCTTCCCAGCATTCCCCAGCAGCTCTCCTCCTATCCCACCCACCTTGTGGATTGATTGGTCAAGACCTAGAGTCACCAGTCTGTCAGTCAAGCACAGGGGTTCACTTCCTGTTAATTCTAGTGGGGGTGGGGAGCCTGGTCACTACAGCTCATACCCTGTATGGTTTCATATCCCTACCATTTAATTATCTATTATTTATTTAACAAATTTCTATACCACCCAAAACTTACCATGTAGTATACCTGCATTGGAGGTGCCCTATGTTAGAAACATGCATTGCACAGTCTTAGATGCACACTATACAGACTATACATAGTATACAGACACTGGCATGTGCTATACACACATGTAGTATACACACTATACAGACACTGGCATGTGCTCAGTATCTCCCAGGCATCTTTCTTTAGCCCAGCCTGTTTATGACCCTTTGAACTCAATTGTACTTCCAATATTTGCTGCTTTTTAGGACAAAACCCACTGGTTCTGGGATTAGAATCGAACATGTGTTTGTCCTTGCACTTTGAGGTGAATCTGAGCTCTATTTAACTTTCTCAGATTTGTCAATGTACTGCGCAAGAGAGTTTGGCTATTTTCAGTATTCCTATACCAATTTTGGATTCATCTGGATCACTAATCAAAAAGCTTTTAAACAAATATCTTTGCTGATGCAGTATCCAGGTTAAGTTAGTCATATTTAAGCCCTGTTGAAATTAATGGGATTTAAGTTAGTCATGATCAGCTTGTCTCACAGGCTCACATTCTGCACAGCATTAGAAGACAGAACAGAGTAGTGCGCTTACAGTGCCAGTGTGTTGCTGAGCAGCCAATCGTGGATGGAGACGGGGAGTGATTTTTGTGCAACCCTCAGATACATATTTCTGAAGCCAAAAAATACTTAGGTGGGAGGAGGGAGCAGTGAAAATCGCTCCTTTGACCCCTCCATGACTCTGGCTGAGCTGCAAGAGCATTTCTGGAGACTCACTGCTCTGTTCCACCCTATTAACACTGTGTGGCATGTGTGAGCCACTGATTTCAGCAGTGCTTAGTCATGACTAACTGCTCTGGGAAATGCCCACTATAAACTTTAAGAAGGTATTGGAGCAGAATGGCATTTTAAAGGTCAAGTCTTTTCCAGGTCAGGTGTTCTAATGTGTTGTTGCCCAATGTTTCCATCCCTAGATGTGCAGAATTATTACTCATGTATCGTGCTGACGTTAATCATGCTGCTGAAAGGGGAGAGACACCTCTCTACTTGGCCTGTGGAAATGGAAATAATGAATGTGTCAAACTTTTGCTGGAAGCTGGAGCAGACAGGAGCACAAAAACCTGCGTAAGTTTTCAAGCCCATTTCTCAAAGTCAACATTTTAGAAAACAGAAGTGGCCACTTTAGAATGGCTTCTATGCTGGCATTTATTAATAACTTCTGTAATGCTCTTTGGGTTTAATCAAAGGTTTCACTTTCATATGGCTGCATACCCTTGTAAAATGCCGTCAGCTTCTGCCTTCATTATGTTAAGTATTTTCCCTTAAGATTTCTGAAATCATTTTCTTTCGTGTCATCCTGCCTTATAGACATAAAAATTTGAAGTGGCATTACTCATACCCTGTTCCTATAATATGTCATTTTTCACTGTGACAAGTTAGACCTTTTTTATATCTGATACTAAGCCTTGACCTCTTGCTTAATAAAAAGTTAATCTTGTCCTTCTCTGATAGTTGCATAAAAAAAATCAAGCACTAGCCTTTATACAAGAGCCAGGAAAAGCATACGGATACTTCAGATTAAAAAGTAGGGATGTGCATGAAACGGATTTTGCATTCTGTTTCGAGCTCAAAACAAAATGCAGCTGGGAAAACATGTAATCAAAACAGTGGTAGAGCCGGTTGTTAGGATGAAACAAAACTCAAAATGTTTTGAGTATTTCGATCCTACAGGGGATTGGGGAAAGATTGAAAATTTGTTTAAAATCACCTGCTTGCCAATTTCTTTTGTGGGTTGGGTGGTAAGTAGCATCCATCGTGTCCTGCAACACAACCCACTTTCATGTCCATAGGAGCTACCCATGGGGAACAATGGGGTATTTTATTTCCCATGGGGAACAACAGAGTGCATACACAAGCTTTGTGCTGCAATTTTCAATGCATTCTGCAACCCTGCCTTGAAAAACACTGCAGAAGGCACACAGTAAAAGGGAAACTGTCCCTTCTGACACAGCACACACATTTCAAACACAGTCGAAAAATGGGCAAAAAAGAATCAGTGACCAAGAATCCACAGCCAGCCATGTGCCTGCTGCAGTAACATAATTGGCAAGAGTTGCTCTCTCACACACAACGAATCCTTATGTTACTTCCTAGCATTGCAACAGCTGCCACAGTGGCACTCTTATCAGTAAGGATAGTCAAAAGCTCAACTAGAGCAACTTCAGCCACATTTTTAGTGAGTACATCTTACAATGCAGATTGTAGAGCAGCAGCAACATCATAGCATGTTATACGCAGTGCTGAGCAAACCACAAAATCAAACTTCTTTGATTCCTCCTCCTCCTCCTCCTGATATATTCCCTTCAAGACAGTCACACTATAAGGGCTCTCTCTGCCTCCTAGTCCCTTTGAATACATTTGAAACACTCTCCTTTTGTGTGCCTTCCTCCCTCCTCCAGCCAAACGGGGTACAGTAAGTTGCCCATGACAATACTTTGTTTGTATGATAAGCTAATCAAGAAGCAAGGAGATTGCATGCCAATTGGATACCAGTGCCAGAAAACCAATCAGCAAGGGGAAAACAGGCCTCCAAAATAGCACTTGAAGCATTGAAGAGTTTTGAACCAAAATGAGGTGCTTTTGTTCCAAGCTCGAAACAGGTCCGTTATTTATTTATTTATTTTGAAACACTCAAAATGGCCCATTTCGAGATGACAGCGAAACATTTTGCACATCCCTGTCAAAAAGCAACTGCTAAGAGACAGAGCTATGTTAGAGGACATAAAATCAGGATGAAGCAAATAAGGAATATTCCTTTTCATCTAGTTCAGTTAACACACAGCTAATTAAAAATGAATAAATAGATATAGTATTCACACTGGCTGTGATAATGGTTAACCCTGTAAATGAACTCAAAAGGGGGAGATGAAAATCACTGAAGATAAGAATGCTTTCTCATTGTTTGTAGCAAATATAGTAAAGGCAGACATCCTTTGTTATGAGTGTTTGTACACATTAGACCAGAAATTTACTTTCTTTTTCTTCTTACTTATACTAGGAATGTTTGTTTAATCTTTCATCTGTGCCTCAAGGTGGCTAACAAAATAACGTAAGAAAAAACAATAAAATAAAAATAACAATAGGTAAATAAAGCATTGGGTAAAAATAGCAGTATGCCAATGACTAAAACAGAGATGGCCAGCCTTTAGCTAGGACCACACTGTGATATAGTATAGTCTAGTGTGGGCAGTCAACATCCAGGCATGGGCCAGATCTAAGACTGCTTAGTTTTAGCAACGTGGTTGTATCATATGCTGCCAAAATATGCCCTTGGACTCTTTAGGAGTGCCACAACACACTGGCGCTTTTGCTGTTGGTTGTTCACTCATACTTACACTGCTGGAACTGGAAATAACTAGGGAATATTTTCTTAGAGCCTGCACTCTTATATGCTTCCTGTAGAGCATCCAGAACTGACCAATATAGTAATTAGGGATGTGCAAACTACCTTTCAGTTCTCCATTCTGGGAGCACCAAAATGGTTCTGTGGACCAACATTTGAGCTGATTCGGAGGGCGGAAATGGCCGACGTGTGTGCGCATGGCACGCACACTGGCCGTTTCCGGGATGCCACTGACCAGAGCTGCAGGGAGGCATGCTACAGCCCCATGCACCCACTTTATACAAGAGCGCCGGCAGTGGGAAAGCGGCAGGGTGGAGGCTGGCAGGTAGACAGTGCCTCCCCTGCCCCTTAAAGGACCCCAACACTCCTGGGTGTGCACAGAATCGGTTCCGTGCACATCCCTTAATAGTAATGAGTAAGGTCAGTTATATGTGCAGGCAGATGCATTTGAGGTCATTCGCACAACCAAAAACTGGGTAGGACAATTGTGCTACCCCGCTTTGGGAGCTGTGTGTGCTCTCATTTTTCAGTTGTGTGGGAGGAAACTACTAGGTAGGAGAGGGGAGAAGTGATTGTATGTAATCAAGGTAGGAGGAAAAGCTGGGTAGGACAGCTTTTCCTCCTACCTAGGTCAAATGGAGGAATAAAAGCTGGGTTGGACACTTTTGTCCTACCCAATTTTCCTCATTACAGAATATTCATGGCCTCTTTAAGATTATGCTCACAATTCCTGTTGAGCCTAGTTGTCATCTGGTAATAACTGTTTTTAAGCTCAAGTAATTTCTGATAGAGTCACATGTTTAAAGACCTCAACTTGATAAATGCAATAGTTATGGGATTCCTTACAGCTGTAAATTCTGTGAAATGCTTTTCCAGAATTGCTTTATAATGTATCGTGCATTCATTGCAGCATTTGATAAGCCACATTCCCTAGATATGTGTCTCTTCAACAAGATAGATTTGATTGGTTTTGAAATGATAGCTCAGGCCTGTACAACACATGGCTCTAGGCTGTGCACTGTACACAAGCTACATACTGCAGCCTTTCAGGTGCTTGATAAATCTTATTTGTGCAATCCCAGGTGGACTTCAAACAAAGATCATGTTCATGTACCTGGCAAGCTGCAGTGCATGACTGGTGCAATGTGTACAGTCTGAGAACTGTATGATGAGTGGGCCTGAAATAAATCCTCATGTTGAAAATGTTATGGATGAGTCTTTGGCTGGTTGATAAATTGCTCTATCCCAGAATGAAAGACGTTTTTTGTTTTTCTTTCTACATAAATGATCATGGTAACAGTCTTAGATTGTGGCCCTGTGCATAGTTACTTGGGAGTAAGTTCCGTTGAATACAGTGGAACTTACTGCCAAGTAAGCATGCATAGGATTGCTGTATTGGTTTGCTAATTATTTTATTATGTGGATCAGTTACTCTGTATGGGTCAGTCAGTAGTTTGTTTTTTGAACCATTTATCAGTAGGGGCTAAACTCCAGGCCTTGGCAGAAGTCATTATTAAAGGCAAAGCCTCAGACAAAACTCTTGAAAACCTCTACTTCTGACAGACACAGTATACTTTATAGCAACACAGCTTCACCCGTGAAGGACCTTGCTACAGCATTACCTTTAAATAAGCCAATTCCATTCTTATCAGCCAAACCTTACAGTCAACCTACTGATTTTCTTAACAAGTCTTCCCACCTCCCTGTCAGATTGTTGCTCTGCTTTATAAAAAGGTTCCCTCTGGAGTGAAGAGTTTTCACAAAATATGCAAAATGTCAGATTGAGATCATTCTGCACAGGCAAGTCCCATCTCAGGACAGGTCCCATCTTCCCATCTCAGCTCTGGTCCCACTACAGACTTACTGTTAAAGGAAGGTGGTGAAGCCTAGGAGTGGTGTGTTCGGGCTTAGTTCAATTAAAATGTAGTCAATCAGGTCAGTAAACAATTGAACCCATTACTACTTCATTCAATTTAAGACTGAGACCCACAAGACCATAAAGAGCTGGTTTGAAAGAGGAATTTAAAAATAATTATCAGTGTAATTCTGTTTTTGTCTAGCTATAACATTAAATACAGACTGATTAACTGAAAAAATTGCACTGACAAAATGATTGCCTGATTGGCCTTGGTAGAGGGATGAAACGGGAAATAGTACTAGACTAGACAGTTGAGCTCTGTGGGAGGGTTTGTGTCTTGCCCCCCACAAAAAAAGGAATACTGCGACGTAAGGCACATGCTTGTAATTTGTTATTTAAATGGAACACACACACACACACACACACAGGCCACTATCCTGACTAATGCTAAAGTAGGGATGTGCTGAACATTTCAATGTTGAAATGTTTCAACTCGAAATGGGCCATTGCAAGTATTCCAAATTCAAAACAAAACATGCTCTTGAAAAAGGTCCTGTTTTGCTCTTGGAACAAAACAACCCAATTTCAATCAAAACGTTTGACGTTTTGAGCGTGATTTTGGAGGCCTGTTTTTCCCTTGCTGATTGATTTTCTGGCACTGACTTCTGATTGGCTTGCAATCTCCTTGCTGATTGGTAGGCTTGTTATCATACAAATCAAGTGTTGTCATGGGCAACTGTGCCCCCATTGGCTAGGAGGAGGGGACACAAAAGGTGGTAATTTCAAAATGTATTCAAAGGGACTTTGAGGCAGAGATATCCCTTATGCCTTGTCTGAAGAGAATAAATCAGGAGAAGAGGAAGGTAGGTTTGATTTTGTGGTGTGTGTTTTTTTCTCATTACAGAATATACTGCACAATTGCTGCTATAACTATCTGGTTTTGCTGGATCTCAGATTGACAAATTTGGGTGCCTTCCTTCCTTGAATTGTGGTTTGTTTTCTTTGTGAGATAGTGTTGTGGTGAGAAATGGACAGTAGCAGCTGTGTGTGTGTGTGTGTGTGTGTGTGTGTGTGTGTGTGTGTGTGTGTGCAAGCTCCATGTCTGGCTTTGAGACTAAGTTGTGCTTCACTCACTGCTCTGGTCTATCCTGCAATCTGCATTGCAAGATGTAAGGTAAAGGTAAAGTGTGCCGTCAAGTTGATTTTGACCCTGGTGCCTATAGAGCCCTCTGGTTTCCCTTTGGTAGAATACAGGAGGACAGAGTCCCATTGCCATATCCTGTGCAGTATGAGATGATGCCTTTCAGCATCTTCCTATATCGCTGCTGCCCGATATAGGTGTTTCCCATCGTCTGGGAAACATACCAGTGGGGATTCGAACCAGCAACCTTCTGCTTGTTAGTCAAGCATTTCCCTGCTGCGCCACGCAAGCTGTACTCAGTCAAAATGTGGCTGGAGTTGCTCTAGTTAAGCTTATGGCAATGCTTGCTGCTAAGGAAGCTGCTGTGGCAGCTGTTGCAATGCTAGGAAGTAAGAAGTCATAATTGTGTGTGAAAGAGCAACTTGTGCCAATGATGTTACTGCAGTGCAGGCACTGTGGCTGGCAGTGGACTCTGTGTCAGTGATACATTTTTGGCCATTTTTGGTCTGTGTTTGAAGTTTGTGTGCTGTGTTGGGAGGGACAGATTCCCTTTTACTATGTGCCTTTGCAGTGTTTTTCAAGGGAGGGTTGCAAAATGCATTGCAAATCGCAATGCAACGCTTGTATATGCACTCTGTGAGTTCTGCTTGTTCCATCCATAAGGAACAATGGGAAAACTTGAAACACCCCATTGTTCCCCATGGATTTGCTCCTATGAACACCAAAGTGGGTTGTTTGGTAGGGCATTATGGTTGTTCTCTACCACCCAACCCACAAAAGAAATGGGCAAGCAGGCAATTTTTAACAAATGTTTAACCTTTTCCCCAAACCCCCATAGGATCATGCCCTACCACCTAACCCACTTTGGTGTCCCTAGGAGCTAACTAACCATGGGGAACAATGGGGTGTTTCGAGTTTCCCCTTTGTCCCCTATAGCTGAAACACTCAACATGTTTTGAGTTTTTTCCTTGAAACAGCTGGTTTGATCACTGTTTTAGTGAAATGTTTTTGGCCATTTTGCATTTGTTTTGAGCTCGAAACAAAACACAAAATCTGTTTCATGTACATCCCTATGCTGCAAGTGTGCACATAAGGAAGCACATGTGCAGCTGTTCGGTTCCCAAGTAAAGCAGCACAGGTGGAGGTGATTTTCACTTAGCACATATCTCTCTTAGGTGCTCTTTGCTACCTGATAATAAGTCACTGGGAACTGAGCTTTTTTTCTTGAGGCACAGAGCACTTCAGAGTAATTGAAAAAAATCACAGCCACACACTCCATGCTGCTTTACTCGGGAACACAGCTGCCACTGCACATGTGGTTCCTTTGCTGCACACATGCAGCATTAGTCAGGATGTCAGCTCCTGTACAATCCACTCAAATGTAATAATAGCCTAGTGGGGAAATTAGCAATAAAGAAAAGAGACAAGTTCAGACGCTGGCTATTTAGAATAAAGACATCAAAGGAAAATTAAGGATTGCAAAAAAAAAATTCAGAGCAGCTGTGTTTGCTTTGTTATGCTAATGTAAAGAAGATTTAACACTGTATAGAGCTGAAGAGAAGAAGCATGCTTGTATAAAGCCATACACAATTGCTAATAAAGAGATCAGACATCTCACAAAGATCCAGTAATGAATATATCAGCCTTCTGTACTAGGCTGTTTTTATGATTTAGATTTGCACAGCTGAAAGCAACTTTTGCACATGGCTGATTCCACCCATTCACCCCCGCCCCACCATTTGTGGATTCTCTCACTCCAGAAGCAGTGACTTCAGCAGATGCTACCCAAAGAAAGGGCTGAAATTCTTTGTGATCCCCTTTTTGATTGTGTACCAGTACATGTGTTTATCCACAGAGTCAGCAGATGGGCTGTCTTTGCCAAAGCATTTATAGCCAGACACTGTTGAGTGCGTCAGATCGTTAGACGACAACAAAGTTACAGAACACATAAATTTTGTAAGTATCCATCATCACTCTGGGATTGTGCTGAGCATTTCCCCTGCTTTCATCCCTGTAGGATGGCTGGACACCATTCCATGCTGCTGTGGATGCTGGTAATGTTGACTGCTTACAACTGCTTATGTACTATGGAAAGCCAGAAAATGAAAACTTTGTGAATGAAGATACAAATCCATGCATCTTTGACTTGGAGTGTGAAGACAGCTTTAACCATAAAACAAAGCCTATTGTTTCTGCAGATCTCATCAACCATGCTGACAAAGTAGGTTGGACTGCAGCCCATATAGCAGCATCAAAAGGCTTTAAGGTCAGTCTGCCTGACTAATACGTTGTTTAGTGAGACTTGATAACAAGATTAAGTGATTCTTCTTCTGGTTTGTCTCTGCATCATATAGTTAAGAGACTATACCAGATTGTATTTTACAAATTCATCAAGCGTGTTTAAAAAACACACAACTTCATCAAATCAGACTATATTTTACAAATTCATCAAAGAGGTTATAAAACAATAGGGAAAGAGCTGCCTAAGGAAATATAAATAGAAGTTTAAAAATCATGAACAGTATGAAGAAAAGAAACATTATTTTATCTCTCTCTTTGTGGTCATCCATATTCAGGACAAATAAAAGAAAGCCCTTTTTCACACAATGCATGTTTACTGTATAAAATAAGTCACTAATACATATATAATATATAAAATGGGTCACATTAGGATTGTGGTGTGGCCGCTATTGTAGAACTGCTCTCCCACAATTGGCTCCTTACACAGATGTTCCACATCACATGGGTACATTCCATAACAGCATCCTCCCTTCATCAGGGCTGGTCATGGTGGTGTGTGAAATATTTCTGTGATGCAAAACATCCATATATAACCAGTGTGATGTGAGAGCATCACTGGCACTTTGTGGGGTTACCATGCCACATAGATAACATATGCATTGGACCATAAATATATTTTAAAAGGATTATACACATTCATAGAAGATAGCTAACATTCTGCACATGCAGCCAAAAGAAGCATTAGTACAGCAGGTGCATTCCTACTTCTGAACACAGACAATTTCCACTGATCTTCCATTCCACCAGAAGCACTCTGTACAACATGAGGATATGTCCCTGAGGGTCACACAGCCCTCAGGGACATATTTATATGTGGAACAGAGTACTTCTGGGCAGAGGGCAGATCAGTGAAAATCACACACACACATGCAAGTTCCCACACTTCAGAAGTGGGGATACATCCAATGCATGCCTGCATCTTTTGGCTGCATATGCACAGCCTTAATCAAGAAGCCAGCCAATAATGTCTATCAATGGCTATATTAACTATAAAGAAAGCTCCATATGTAGAACTAGTAAATATGGAAATAACAGATATTGGTGGTTACATAATGCAATGGCTCTCTCCATCATGTCTTGTTTCTTAGCTTGTTAGGGCCATCATCTTGTTTCTTAGCTTGTTAAGGCCATCAAAAGAAACCATTTTCATTTAATTGGTAATTCAGTTGAGGGTATTGGAGTCATTCCCTGCCAACCATGAGGGTTCCGTTTCTGGAAACCTCCACGGTTGGCTAATTTGTGGCTGACAAGGCATAGCAATGCATGGGAAACCGGGTTAGGGGAATTGCAGTTGGGGAAAAACAGAAAAAAATAAGATAAAAAATTGAAAAATTACCCCCTGACTCCTGGAAATGACCCACCTCCACTCTCACCCCAATTTGGCCATTGGCCGTAAATGAAGTACCTATCTATCCTCCCAAATTTGAAAATGATGTCACCAAACCGCCATTCAAGAGAGTAAAAATTAACTGGATTACACAGGTATACATCTTCCTGCAAATACAGTCATCCTTGCCAACCACAGATTTCTCAATCGCGGATTTGAGTATCTGCGATTGGGAAATTGTTTTTACCCTTGCCAACCATGACCCGAGTAATCCGTGGTTGGCAAGGACGACTGTATTTGCAGGAAGATGTATATCTGTGTAATCCTGTTAATTTTTACTCTCTTGAATGGCACTGCAAATGTGTTGCAGGGTTGTTGTTGTTTTGTGTAGGTGCACATTTTGGAAAGCCAGTTCATATGGTAATCTTCCTGATCCGTGCATGTGATTTTTTAAAAGTTGCCATGTATATATTCATATATTAGAAGTACAAACATCACACAAGGTATTGCACAGACAATATTGTCCCTGACAGAAAACCGATTCTCTTAATAGATCATTTTTTCAGTCTTTGGAAGTACATATTTTAAGAATTGAAATAAGGACTCTAAAAGCTGAATCAGGCCTGTCTGCCTCAGGCAGTAAGTAAGTGGTTCAGTCAAGTTAATTTCAGCTCAAGTTAATTCTTCAGAATCTTCAAGTAATGGAGTTATTACCTTCCCAGAGCTGCCTAGAAGTCTTGTGTAGCCATGGGGGACTAGAGGCTGAGAGAAAAGATAAATGTGATCGAACACTGCATGACGTTGCTACCGATGACTGCAAACACCTTCTAGAGAACCTGAGTGAGTAACACTCCTGCCAAGAGTGCTTGGACATTACCAGAAAAGCCACAGGTCCAATGAAGTTCTCAAGCATTGTTGAAAAAACTGTTTCTGTAAATAGTACATTGTTGGAGTATTGTATGTTGCTAATTAGCACGTACGCTGGGTGTTCTCTCATTCACTCCCTCAGTCAAAGACAAACATATCATCACCACCACCACACACACACACCCTGCCAGAAGCTTCTTGTGCTGTGTTGAAGACTGCTTGAAGTTCTCCTGAATCATGGGAACAGTCTGGCAATCTGGGGGCTGCTTTTGGAAATGGGAGCTAAAATGCCTCACTGTACAGGAGAACCTCAATATTCATGGATCCTGCATCCATGGGTCTGTGGTCGGGTAATGGAACCAGATTTTGGTATACACGGTTAAAAATCTGTGAGGTGGGGGAGGTTTAAACCTGCATATCTGCAGGTCGGGGTGGCTGGAAAGTCATTTCAGAGGTCATTTCCGGATGCAATTTTGAGGAGAAGAGCCATTTTGTGGCATGTTTTACAAAAAGAAAAGAAAAGTGGGGACATGCTATTTTGGCCAGTTTCTAGTTGATTTTAGACTCTGCGAGGGCATTGAATGCTGGGGACCTGCAGAGCCTGGTAGGGCACTTTACCATGCTTTTCACATGGGTTTTTTTGGCCATTTGGGGGCTGTTCTTTCCCCTTAGAACCTAACCCCTGTCAGGCCAATGCCCCAATGGAACACACAAATACCGAGGTTTTCCTGTATGTGACTGAACCCACAGCTATTTGGATGAGACTGGATTTTGTCAATGCTTTGCAATTTAACCTTTGTTGCAACATATCCTTCTGTCTCATCAGCACAGATTGAACATATGGTTATTCTCTAGTAAAGTAAAGATAAAGTTGTATTGTCATCAGTGTCGACTCCTACCTTCGAGTTGTTGTCAAAGCCATGTGGTTTTCTTTGGTAGAATACAGGAGCGGTTTACCATTGCCATCTCCTGTGCAGTATGCTATGATGACTTTCAGCATCTTCCTATATCGCTGCTGCCCGATATTGGTGTTTCCCATAGTCTGAGAAACACACCAGCAGGGATTCAAACCAGCAACCTCTTGCTCTCTAGGCACGTCACTTCCCCACTGTGCCATTAGGTGGATTATTATCTATTATTTAGCCCTAATGACCATTAAGTTCTATTAAGGTTGTACACATGACCAAAAATGCTGCCGGGCCGAGGGCTGATGGGGAGGAGGGCTCCTGCCTGCCTCCCTGCACACAATCATTTTTTGTTTACAGACTCTGCTGCTCATATGGCACATTAGCTGCGCCGCCATGAGTGGCAGAACAAGGAGCCAGAGGAGGAAGTGGCAGAACAGGGATGCCAACATGCATGCACACGGCACGCATGTCCATGCACTTGTTCATTTGCATGGTGATGCAGAACAGGGTGCAGAGAGGGATGCTGCTGTCCTGCACGCCCGCTTTTGGAGAGAGCACGGGCAGTGGAAGAGCGGTGGGGCAGAAGTTGGCAGGTCGGCAGGACCTTCCCTGCCTCTTAAGGGAACCCCCCACCATGTTCAAACCTGCTCAGATGCCCGTCCACGGAACTGGTTCAGCACTCCAGAAATGGAGCACCAGACCGGTTCCGTGCACATCCCTACCCTGAAACCCAGGTTACAACCTGGGTTAGATTCCCAGGCTTGGGGCCGAGGCACTGCCAGGATCGGGATTGATCCCACCACTTCACATGAACAGCCAAGCCGAGGCTTGGGCAGCCCAGCCTGGGCTGGGCTGCTTGTGTGAACAGCCTCATTCTGTTTCAAAGTAAATGGTCACATAAATCACTCTCTTTGTTTCATTTGCACTTACCTATTTAATCCTCAGTGGAGATGTATCCTTAATGGGAATCCCCACCCTTAATTGGGGGGAAGGGGCCATCAGCTCAATGGCAGAGTACCTGCTTTCCATTCAGAAGGTTCCAGGTGAAATCCCTGCCAGTTCCATGTAGATTTGAGATCCTGGCTTGAAACTCTGGAGAGCTGCAGTCAGTCAGTGTCAACAGTAATGAGCTGGATGGATCTATGGTTGGACTCAGTAACAGGCCCTTTCTTACGTCCACATGTTCTTACAAGAGTCCTGAGGGATGTACAATATGATTCTTTACTTTTAACCGATAGAACTGGTTGTAAGGCATCGTGAATTGCCCAAGGCCTCCCATAATGGAGCTAGGAAGTAAGCTTCCCCCAGCATTGTGTGCTTAATTGCAGTGCTAGGGCAAGTCTATTTGGAGCCTTGCTGCACTGCCGGTTCACGATGACAGCGGCGCTCAGCTGGGAGCATGAGAGGAATCTCTTAAAAAGGCAGATACTTCCCCCTCTCCCAGGGAGTACCCTTGTGCTGAAAGTGGAAGCCAGTCATGCAGAATTCACTATATACACTGGTCTTCCAGCAGATCCCATCAGCTATGTGGTTTGGCAGAGCCCCAGAGTGAGTTTGTATCGCTCTGCCCCATTTATACTGTGGAGACTGGATATGCTGAAGCAGCATATCTGGAGCCCTAAATTAGCACCACGTGGATGTGTCCCTGGGGTTAGATCTCACATGGAACTTTAAATGGAAGCATTAATGGAGTTGCACTCTTTCACATCAGAGGAGGAGCTCGTCTCTGCAGCAGCAAAATAGCTTTGAGCTCTAGCAAGTGCATCTCTCGTAGCAATCCTTGTTCAGCATTTTTAAGTATGGAAGTATATTTGCCTTTCCCCTTTAAAGCAGGGAGAATGGAGATTGACAGAAGGATCTTTACTGGAGCATGCAGAGTAAAGAGCTTACCACTATTGTGTTTTGCATCTTCCTTTCTCAAGCCTTGGGCATCTAGAATCCTATCCTACAAAGCAACATTTGAAGGGGGGCGGGGGGGGAGTGGCAGTATGTTCATTCAAATGATCTTCCCTTTTTGTAGTATATATTTTGATTTTTAAGCAACAGCTTAGTAAGAAATAACCTGTAAAAATGCCTTTATTTTGTCTGAGAAAACTGTAAGACGGAAACCAAAGCTTGTTGCTTTCTGGTCCTATTTTTAAATGGTTTCCTTGGTTACTTCCTATAAACCTATAGTTAGCTCTCCCCCCCACCCCCCCGTAATAATCTTGAAAATATAGTCCTTCCTATGCAAAAAGGAAAACCAGCTGTTTGATCTGTTAAGTCATATTCACAAGAATGAATGAAGTAATCTAAAAGGTTTTAGTGAATTTCTTCAATGAAAAGAAATTGCAGGTGGAATGCAAAATTTAGCAATGTCCAAAGCTCTACTATGACGGTTAAATGTGGAAAAAGCAATGTATTTTAAGAACATTTTGTTGTGATTATATTATGTCGTCTTTATATCTCATAATAACTATAATAACTACCAGCACTGTTATCAGCACAGGACAAACAAGCACACTATTTTGAAGCAAAGGGATTTCTGCCTTATTGGCATGCATACCTACTACTTAGGCAAAGTTAATATTATAATGTGAGCCATTCCTTATGCATAACCTGTGATTTGGCTTGAGTGCTCCTGAGGAATAATCACATGTGAGCTGCAACATGGCAGAGAAGAACAAGTGCTTCCTTGCTTTATATGCCACCCCTTCCACAAGGATGTTGGAGGTTCTGAATAAATGCAAGAGAGGCTAAAAGCTTCTTCATGAGGTGCATTTCAGACAACATATGACAAAAATTCCCAATCTACACCTGTACAATTTTCACACATGGCCTACATGCAGCCTGTATGCAGTCTCCTACATTAACATGCTTTCTATGTGTGAGTTATTAATCCTATCACACTTGAAATGTCTCTCAAGAGACTTGCATTTTGGGTGATATATAAATAAAAATAAGCATTACCCTATTTTTCTGATTATAATTCTCCTTGTTTCTCTTTAATAAAAACCTCAGTCCATGGTGCATCTAATACACGTGTAGCAGATTTAACCCAGCCTTTGTCTCAAAGCAAGCCCACATGAGGTGAAGAAAAATACGGAATCATCCTCTCTCTTGCTTTCACCCACAAAGGCTGTTCCTTTAAAATCTTCCTGTTTCCCCAGTAGCTTAGTCACTGCACCATGCCCAATTTATAGCAGAGTTTAATCCTCCACTGGCGTGGGCAAAATTCCAGGGAACTCTCCTTCTCAATAGAAAAGTACAAAAAACCCTACTCTTCCACGTGTAAGCTTACATGTGATGAGAAAACATTGTAGAGTTGCTGAGCAATCAAGCTTGGGGTGTGTGTTGCTCCAGAGCAAGCCCTTTCCCATTCCCCCTTTTCCTGAGTTAAAAATCCACTCAAGAGGCTGGTTAAAATTACAAAGAACAAAAAGAAAAATAAACTGTATTCAAACTACTACAGACTGCTTCCGTCTGAGGCTTTCTCAGCTTTTACTTACAGGTAAAAGGAACACTCAGTAGCTACAAGAATACTTCAAAAAGCACTCTTATATGATATTGGGGTGGCACACTTTAAAAATTGTGGTTACCCAGTTGCAAAGAACATAGATGTAAGAAAATACAAAAAGCACCTTTAAGAGTTTACAGAGACTTTTGCAATGCGCTGTTGGAATGGCACAGGCTCAGCATTTCTTAGCTTTTGCATTACAGATAAAACACCATAGAACAGTTGTAAGGATATACAAGGCACACGGAAGCAAAAACAAGTTTCTGGCACAAACTGACTAGCAAACGATCCCTAGACTAAATTTCCAGAAGCCAGAAAGCCCTGACGTCCTTCTCACTTGAACTCACTCCACACTCTGGGATTGAGAATTCAAGCCCCTTCAGTCCTATCTTCCAAGGGCTGCAGTCATTCCTTTTGCAGTCATTTCCCCCGGCTGCATGTCATGGTCTCTCCTCCAGCCTAACTTCTTCTGCACAAAGGAACTCTTTCTTCCTGCCTCATGGCCTGCTAGGAACTCCCCACCATGTGCTGAATGGCTGGTCCCTAGATGTCACCGCCTGTCAGTCAGGACAGGGTTCAATTCCAGTTAACTCTTTAGGGAAAATGGGGGGCTGATCAGTGCCTGATTGTTAAAACATGGAGATATAGCCCCAAATATGGGACTGAGACTGCTTTGGTCGCTCTAGTGGATGATCTATGCTGGGAGCTAGACAGGGGGATTGACTGCTCTTTCACCAAAACGTTTTGGCTATATCAGGCCTGCACAACTCAAATAACCTGGTGGGCCGAAACTGACCGTGACTTGGTTCATGGGGGCAATACTGTGAAGGCAATACTGAGCTTGATAGACCAGTGGTCTGACTCAGTATATGGCAGCTTCCTATGTTCCTATACTTAAAGACACCGGGACACTAACGTATTCAGTTTGTTCCAGTGGAGCTTAGTCATACCTTAGATGGAGTGGGGTTTCCTCCCCCCCCTTTTTTTGAGGTGTCTGTGTAAAATCTTGCAAGTGTGCACCAAATAATATATAAAGTGTAAATGCCACTAACATGATTCCAAACAAGAACTCCCCTTGATGATGATGTCATCATCAAAGGGTCTCTAGGACTGGTTGCAGCTTCCTGTTGAGTGTACACGTGGGGCAAACTCAGGTTCTCTGTCACGTAATGTGTGAAACGAATGGCCCTTAGTAGACGTGGCTTAAGGTCACCCAGTGAGCTGCACACCGGCCTCTCCAAACCCAACTCTGTGCGCTGCATCACAGCAGATCAAGAATTATGGCCTCGTAAAGCCCCCTCCCAGCCGCATAATAGTCTGAGCACCTCGTGGGCCGCCGAGCGGCCGCTGTTGCTTTTCTCCACTGGGGGAGGAGGATGGGAAGGATCTGTCCTTCCCACCCACTTTGGCAAACACTTGCCTAGTTTTTGCCATGCCACGGAAGTCTCTTGCAGGGCGCCTCCTTCTCCGAAGCGGGCTAGGGCGCAGCAAGTTCGACGTGGATCCGCTGCCCGCTGCTGCCCAGGCCTTGGGCTCCGTGCAGGTGGCCTGTTGTCCACCCGCCCATCTGCCCGCCCGCCTTCTCTCCCTTCCCTCTCCGTTCTGCCCCCTCCTGCTGGGCTGAGGCTCGCCCGGGGCTCGCCGGGTGGCGCGCTCGCAGTGCGCAGTGCCTCTGCAGCGACAGCAGCAGCGGGAGGAGCAGGCGGCTCGCTCGGGGCTGAAGCAGGCTGGGCAGCAGCAACAGCAACAAGAACGGCGGCAGCGGCAAGAGCAAAAGCGGCTCCTCCCCCTCCTCCTCCCCTCTCCCCGTTCTCCCCTTCGGACTCCCGCAGGCAGGATGGTGCCCTCACGGGACCACCTCACGGAGGTTCGCAGCAGGGAGAGGCAGAAAAAAGGCCTCGTGGGCCGCATGCGGCCCGCGGGCCGTATCTTGTGCAGGCCTGGGCTATATGCATTGTGTTTCAAGCTCAAAACAAAATAAAAAATTCGGTTCATGCACATCCCTACTTTTAATCCCTTAATGACTAGAAGAGAAAGTGATGAATTCTTTCTAACCACAAAAACAGAAACATTCAAAGTACTTTCATTTTTACTGACTGTGTTCTTCTGCAATAGGGAAGACAAAAATTAATATAAAATGAAAGAAATGTCCTTGTTCCACAACATGGGCATGGAATGATATTCCTAAAGGAGGGCTTCAGATTCAGAACTATTGTAAAGTTCTGGCTTGAACTGCCATATTTCACAATTTTTAGCCATTTTCCAATAAAATTTTCAAACATCCACCAAAAATCAGGGGATTGGCCCATCGCTTTGAAAATGTTACATAGAGCCCTGCCAATGTGGGCTTCATGTGTGCCATACTTCACAACTGTATGCCCATCCATTCCAGAAATATAAAGCAGGGGAGGCAAAGGGGGCATGCTGTTACCCCTTTTCATGAAGGCAAAAGGCAAATTCCTCCACATGCTGGTGGAATGATGGTTCAAGGGGAATCTTCAATTTCAGTTTTTGTAAAGTTCTGGCTTGGAACAAGCCCATTTTTACCATCTTTTTGCCATTTTTAATAAGAATTTCACAAATTCACCAAAAATCAGAGGATTGCCCAATTATCTTCAAATTTGCTAGATCAATCCCTTAACTCCTTCCGCATATGTGTGGCAAGTTTCAAGGCTCTAGGGCCAACAGGTGGTTTTTAGTGATTTTGTTTTCAATTTCTCCAATCACCTCTTTTTTGGAAAATCCTATTCTATTTTGCTAATTCCAAAGTAATTCTGAAATTAATTTTGCTAGTTTGGATTTAATTCTGACTTTACTGATCAAAAAACCAGATTGGATTTTACCAATTTTTACCAATTTGGGGCAATTTTGGATAAAATCCAAATTTTCAAATCTGAATTTGCACAGGCCTCATAACTAGCAGTCGCTAGTTAATAATAAGGCCTAATAACTAGCAGTAGCTCTTCTACTCCAGGCAACTCGGAGCAAAGAAAAGGGGAAGAGAAACAAGTCCAGGTTTGGTGGTGTGTATATCAAGTGGAAATAATTATTTTCTTCCATTTTCTTTTAAAAGTTAGCACTCGTATAATATATGGAGGCATATCATAATTAAAAACAAAGTGATAATGGGAATGTTTGGCTTCATTGGCAATTCAGTCTATACTTTATCTTGAATTTACATTCTGGTCCCTCTGGGGCTATGGATCGTACCCAGGTATTGCACATTATTTGGAAGATGTACCCCTGAATACTGATCTTCTTGTTTCTCTTAGCAGCTGTATCTCTATGTACAGATTTTGCTTCATTAATATTCTCTGGTTTTCTCTATTTAAACAGATGCTCTCAAAATACCTTTACAGATTGCAGTTAACCAGGTAGAACCAGCTTATAGTGGTACAGAGGAACTTGAAACAGAAAACACAATATGTGTGCTAAACATCCGCAAGCAGACAGCATGGGATGATTTTTCAAAAGCAGTGTGTCAGGCGGTGACAAACCATTTCCAAGCAATCACCTCTGATGGATGGAGGAGCCTAGAAGACTTGACACTTAATAACACTGCCGAATCCAGCATTGGCCTCACTGCAAGCAGTATATTATCCATCAAACTTGGTATCAGCACTGTTACTTTGTTGAAAAGCAAAATGTAGGCCTGTTTTGGGGGGGGTTACATGATATGTGACAAGTTCCTTGGTTGTGCAGCACTGCTTGTGGCAGCATCTTGGCTACATGAGTCTAGACTGAGCTCCATTCATTACACAATGCACTGGTAGAATATGCAGAAGCTCCTGAGCCTTCTTTTAGTCAGTCTTCCCAAAGGCCAAAATTGAATGTTAGTGCATTGCTTGCAGTCCTAGAAAGTAAACAAACCAGGTCAAACCATTACAAGTCAAACCATTACAAGTTTGGTTTCAGTTCCAATGCAGGTATTTTTTTAACTTTCCAGTTCATCTCTGGTTCAGAGACTAACTTGAAAAGGTGGTTTGGTGACTGGTTTAGACACCTGGAACCAGTTTTGAACCAGGTTAGATATATTTCTTGCAGAATAATAATAAACTCTTTTGCTTGCAATGTAACTCTATAAAAGGAATAAATGATGACTATTTAAATTGAACTATTTTTGAATTTTAAGGGTTTTACAAACAAAATACATACAGCAGGAACAAAGAAACCCAGGAAAATAAAAGTCACACGTCTGAAAGCTAACTGCCTGATTACTGAACTTTTTATTTTGAACCAGTTACCACTTTTTGTGTTTAGGGGTTTGGTTCTGGTTCAATTCAGCTAAGATATTTTCGGTTTGGGTTCAGTTCCAGTGCATTGAAACATTCTCTCTGAACTAGTTTTTAGGTTCAGATTTAGATTCATGTTTGGTTCAACTCCTCCAAACAAACAAATGGTATTAGGTACTACCTACCAAAGCGAAGAGAATAATCTTCATCAGAATATTCCCTGAGGATGGTTTTATAGATTAAGTTTATTAATTATTTTAGAATAGAAACAACAGTTTGACACAGCTGGCCATATATGCACACTACAGGCCTGTAGGGGTGTGCACAAAACCGGCTGGTATGGTTTGGTTTGAATTCGAACCAGCTTCGAACTGGGCGGTGGGGGAGGTTCGGTTTTGGTTTTGCTTGAACCCCCCTTTGGTTCAGTTTGAATTCGAACCAGTTCGAACCGGTTCTCCATAGGGTATAATGGGGACTTCAACTGGCCCATTATAGCCTATGTAGAGCACCTAAGGGTACAAAAGTGAGGTGGGTGGTAGGCCTCCAGGAGTGCCACCCACCCACCAAACCTCAAAGCAATTGGACATTCCTACAATTTTTTAAAATGATTTTTTGAAGTTGTTTTCATTTGTTTTAAATTTATCCCATAGGGAATAATAGGGATTCGAGGCAGCCCCATTCCCCACCTTTGGGGGTTGCCAGGGCACCCTAAAGTGGCTGTGCCCCCAGAGCCACTTTCAGGTGCCCTGGCACCCCCCCAAAGGTGGGGGATGGGGCTGCCTCGAATCCCAATTATTCCCTATGGGAGAAATGAAAAAATGAAAAAAAAAACTTTAAAAATTCATAAAAATTCATAGGAGTGTCCAATTGCTTTGGGGTTTGGTGGGTGGTTGGCATCCCTGGGTGCTTACCACTCACCCCACGTTTGTGTCCCTAGGTGCTCTACATAGACTATAATGGGCCAGTTCAAGTCCCCATTATACTCTATGAGAAAAATAATCCCCCCCTCCAAGAAAATCATTAAAAATCATAGGAGTGTCTGATTGCTTTGGGGTTTGGTTGGTAGCTGGCACTCATGGGTGCCTACCAACCAACCCACCGAGTTTTGGAGGCCCGAACCGGTTCAAATAAGTTCAAATCGAACCAGGTTTGGTTCAGTTCAAATTCAAACCGGCAGGTTGAACCCAATGCCCAGTTGCATTCGAATTTGAACCAAACCAATTCAAATTCAAACCCGTTCAAATTTGAACCAGTTCACGCATCCCTACAGGCCTGTAAAAAGAATTGTCAGGCTCTCAAAGTTACAGCAGATTTGGGGCAAAGTATGAGATTTTAATGCTGTTTATGGCCCAATTTACAAGAGGCAGCATGTCAGGCAGCCCTTTCTCAGAATTAGGGACATACTGGGATGCTAAGCAATTCAAAAGGCTGCCCCGATGGTACAGTGTGGTGGGGCTGCTGCAGAATGACTTAAAGTTGCTTCTGGGCAGTCAATGGATGGAGCACTGCATGACTCGCAAGAAGTGGATTTAAGTTGTTCTGCAGCAGCCCTGCCACACTACACATTGGGGCTGCCTTTCAAGTGGCACAGCAGCCCCAGCGGGTCCCTAAGACCGATGGAGGGCTGCCCATTGTATCAGCTGTGGTGCCTTTGCCACTGACACTGGCAGCAACTTTGACATAAAGGTAATGTGTAAATTGGGCTTACTCATGAACTGCATTACTCATGAGCCAGCGTGGTGCAGTGGTTAGAGTGCTGGACTAGGACTGGGGAGACTTGAGTTTGAATCCCCATTCAGCCATGATACTTGCTGGGTGACTCTGGGCCAGTCACTTCTCTCTCAGCCTAACCTACTTCACAGGGTTGTTGTGAGGAGAAACCCAAGTATGTAGAACACCGCTCTGGGCTCCTTGGAGGAAGAGCGGGATATAAATGTAAAAATAAATAAATAAATTATAGAGCCAGTGACTATGCTATTTTCAGTAGAAGTTTCTTTTTCTAACTCTACTCTGACTTGGTAGCATTTCACCATTACCAATTAAAAAGGATGCTCGGCAGGTAGAATAAGAAATAATGCAAAAACCATGTCTTACGTTAACTATAGAAAGAAGATACTTTGAAAGCCAAACATATTTAGTTATTATTGTTCTAAGAAGTGTAGACTTTGCATTATGTTTACATTTAGTCTGTAAAGTTTTTCATTAAATAACAGCGAGTTTAAGCTTCTCTCTTTAAAATCATGCACCCTGAAATCTCAGCAGCCAAATTTAAATTCCTGTGACTTGACATATATTCCCTGTCATCGTAAAAGTATTTTCAAATATGCATGCTGCTTTATCCTTTGCGTGTGAAAGTATGTCTCTGATCTCATTTTCTCTTTTTAACAGGCAATGTTTCATGGTCAGTAGGTCAGACATTTCCTCAGCTACCTTGGGAATTTTTGAAAAGGAACCAAGTGGAACATATAATCATATTTTTGCTTGGTAAATGCATTTACTCCTATTTTGGCTTCACATACTACATGAACAGCTACTCTGATTGATAGTGTATGAATTGCTACTGTTTGTCATTCTGAGTAATTAATTGCTACATTGAGCTTGAAGATTAGTTAATAAATGTGTTCAAACGGGGTTCAGTCTGAGAGGTAAGTAAAGCAGGAAGGTTTTCAGAGCACCCCCTACAAGGGGATACTGTACAGATATCTCTGTGTGTGTATGCTTTCTTGTACGCACACGTGCACATACTCACACACAAAGCTGCTCTATACCCAAGTCCAATATGGCCCACGATTGTCTACTCTGACCATCAGAATCTCTCTAATTTCTTATGTAGAGGCTCTGTATGTGTGTGTGAAGTACTGTACAACCAGAATACCTCAAAGAGAAGCAAATATACCTGATATCGGATAGATCCGTATATTCATACTCCTTTCCTGCAAACCAAGATTGATGATATTACCAGCTCCATCCAATCCATTTCTTGCACAGTAGCTTCTCCAGTTCTGTCTTGTGAGGACTATTTTATCTATCTGTCTATCTATCGGTCTATCTATCTATCTGTCTATCTGTTTGATTTCTATACTGCCCTTCCAAAAATGGCTCAGGTCATGGAGTGACCTGACTATGTGATCGTGGAGTACACCCCAACTCATAGAGGAAAATGGGGAAATTGCTGAGTGTGCCTCTCAGCTCCCACAAAGTTTTATGTGCTGATGTATATCCTTTTTTCTTACAGGTCCTCAAGAAGGCTGTCTTCACAGTGTGGCTTATGCATCTATGATCCATCTACAGACACTGCAGAATTACCTTAGGCTGGTGAGTACCAGCTTAGTTCTTGCTTAACTGTGTCCATCTCTTTTTACTATTTCTGTAAATATTCTCAAGCCATATATAAGCCTCCTGGGTGTTCTAACAGTTTGACACATAATCAACTGAGCTCTGATCCTGGGCAGACTGCCCTAGTATAAATGAAAAAGGATTCAGTGCTCTAGCCACTACAACAACTGGTTTTTTCTCTTTTGTGTTCTGGGCCAAGAGCCAAATGCATAATGGACTGTTACAGATAGCCAGGTTCCTCACAGATCTTACCATAGGAGGAAAGCAAGACTCACAGTGAAGTGGAAGAAAATTCCACCTTCAGTCTTGAGGCTTTTAACTGACATGGCTATTTTGAACAACTGGAACTGAAGTACCAATGGCTTAGTTTCCATTACATCGGTTTGCAGCCCTAGCATCCCTCTCAGTTCCATTATTCTGTTTGGAAGAATGGATGAGAAAAGCAGCCACCCAAGAAAAAGCATAAGCAGTGTCAGCAACTCCATAGTCAGAACATTTTTTCCTGGTCCTTTGATTTGATGAATGTAGCTCTTGATTCTTAATAGACTGCTGTCCTTCCCTGTGTGTGCTAAAATGTTATCATTTTAAGCCAGTGTGGTGTAGTGGTTAGAATGCTGGACTAGGACCGGGGAGACCTGAGTTCAAATCCCCATTCAGCCATTGAACCTACTGGGTGACTCTGGGCCAGTCACTTAACTCTCTGCCTAACTACCTCACAGGGTTGCTATGAGGATAAAGGTAACCATGTACACTGCTCTGGGCTCCTTGGAGAAAGAGCGGGATATAAATGTAAAAATAAGATAAATAAATAAATCATTTTACTAAGGAGAGTCCTGCTGGATCCAACCCAAGGGTCCACCTGGTCCAGCATCCCGCTTCTCAAAGTGGCTAATCGGATGCCTTCAGGAAGTCTACAAGCCGAGAATGCAAACAATGGCCCCCCTTCACTGTTTTTCTGCAGTGCCTGCTGCTCTTTGAGGTGCTTCACACAATGAGTGTGAAGTGCCAGATGGGGTTTTTGCAGGGAGAGCGGGGCTTAGCCCGCTCTCCCCACACATGAGCAGTCGCTCCTTGCTAGGCCACATCGGCCACCCAGACAACCACCTGCTCCAGTTGAGTGCTCTTGTGCCTGGCTGCAGCTCCGTTTGGAGCTCCGGGGGAAGAGGAGCGCTGCTGTGCAGCACCCCAGCACCCCCCAAATCCCAGGAGGTCCCCTCTCCCCCCCACCCTGAGGCAGCCATGGCTGACACACGATCAAAAGAATGAGGTTAACGGAGTGCTCACTCCGTTAACCTCATTTAGAGGTAGGGGTTTTTAGGTGGGCTAGCCTCCTGTGAGCCCAGTGGCTCTCATGATTGCTCAAAACCGGGCTGAGCTCCCACAGCCCAGTTTTGAGCAATCGTGTGAATAGCTTCTTTGGCACCCAGACCCGGAACAAGGAGATTCTATTTTAGCCACAATGGATAACCACTCCTGATAGAGCCATCCAATGACTTTTCACATGACTGTAAAGCACTGTAGAGAGTTCATGTACTATAAAATTCACCTTACTGTGAGTTTTCACTTGGAAGCTGTCTTTAAAAAATTAAATTCTCAGAAGCAGCAAGGTAACTCTCAGAAGGCATGACTGTTACAGCGGTAAAGCTAATTCAGTCGTCTTGGAATTCAATTTGTAAAGTTATCTTCAGAAGCCACTACTTCTAGTTATGTTGCTAGGAGACATGAGCATCTGATTTCATTGGGTAACAGCAACGTGGAAATGATGGAATAATCTGTTTCTCTGTGGTTATTATATACAGACTCTGGGTTTTTTTTGAAATTCATATTATGACTGGGATTCAAAAGATTGCACAACTTGTGCACAGCCTAGGGTGCTCTGGATGTGTTTCCCAAACAGCAGGTTTTCATGGTTCGGCAACCTGCTTTTGAAACTGAGAACATTGTGAAATAACACAGGGATCTGTCAGTTAAAGAAGAGTTAAAAAAATTGTATTGTAAATGTCGAAGCCCTTGGCTGTATCTAAAGCAGCTGAAGCCAAAATGTATTTCTGAAGCCAAAAAGTCCTTTTGGAGGGAGGACAGATAGGGAAAATCACTCCCTTCTGCATGCATTTGGTTCCTCAGCAGTGTGATGGCTGAGCTCCTCTGATAAAGCAGACATGCTGCTCTTCAGCCCTACTAATGCTGTGCAGAATGTAAGCCAGTAGCTAAAGGGGGGCTCTACCAGATTCAGCTAAGAAATTATGCTTATTTATTGACATTAAAGTGGCTGCTGGTTTGATGGTGACTACCCATGTTACAAATATGGTTCCAAATGATGACTTAAAACAATTTTACCAAACTTTACCAGAGCAATAAATATGTGCTTTCATTAATTTTAAAATAAGGTTGTAGAAAATGCATCTAAAATATTATTGTATTAATCTGTAGGTGGAACAGTATCGTAATGTTATCTTCCATGGTCCAGAAGGAAGTTTACAAGATTATGTGGCATATCAGATAGCCCTCTGCATGAAGGTAGGAAGATAATACCATAAAACATTTGGGTGAAAAAAACATGTTATGTATCTTTCCTAAATTTATGAATTTTTAACACAGCACAAGCAACTAGCTATGGGATTCAGCTGTGAAATAGTCAGAGTGAAGATAGATGCTGATTTCTCCAAGGAGCAACTTGCAGAATTATTCATCAATAATGGTGAGATTATTTCAATAAATCAGGGGAGAGGGACTTAGTAACTAGAAGGCCCACTTTTAATGGTGCTTACAAAGGAAACACACCAAAGCAATTTCTGTAGCCTGGGGCATTTTTTTAATCGAACTTTTCAGAAACTCCAGAGACAAAGATGGATGTTGTGAGACAGTTTAAAAGAAAGATGATGCTTAGTAACAAGGTTTCTGAATGCTCCTTTTATATCTCTCCTGACAGAGTAGGGATAAGTCTGGAATAAAAATTGTGCCTTAATGGAAATGCAACAATATTACAAAAAATGTCTCAATAACATAAAATAAGACAAAATTCAGGTTCTCTAGTGGGATAACATTCTTAGCATTATTAGCAGAGATGCTTGGATTTCCCTGAAGTTTTAATTTCCAACCTGAAGCTTGTGTTCTTGACGCAGAGTCCAAAAGACCCCTTTGACTTCTCACTTTGCCCTTGTCTGTTTCAAGCAAGACACTTGCATAAAAGGTTTGAATCATGCTACACCGATCACTGTATCTCTGCCTGGAGATTTGCAAACATTCTATTCTGGTGCCTAATGTAATGATAGACATGGAATAAATAATACATGATGATGACATGGCCAAGGCATTAGTGGTTCTCACCATGCCTCTCCCTAACTCATTTGTTTAGACTCTCCTTTCACTTGGCTTGTTGTCAACAAACAGTGAAACCTTTCATCATTGTCATCAAGGTTATATATTAGTTATTTCCATTTTAAAAGTTAAATGTATTGATAAGCAAAGCTGTTCAATGTGGAAATCAGTTTCATTGAATACATCATAAAGATGTTTAGCCTGTTCCAGCACTAGAAATAAAAATTATCACCCTCTGTACTTCAGTGGACTTCATATTGGATATTTGTATTACTGCATATTGTCAGAAGTATCATATATGACTTATAACATCTAGCAGGGAGGTTGTTAGAGATGGCCTAGTTGGCATCATAAATGACTCGCTGAGGGAGGGCAGGATGCCTCCATGTTTGAAGGAGGCAATTGTGAGACCTTTGCATAATAAACCTTCCCTAGAGCTCTCAATTATGGATAATTATAGGACAGTCTCCAAGCTCCCTTGGGTGGGCAAGATAATTGAGAGGGTGATGGCTGATCAGGCAGTTTTGGATGATACTGATTATCTAGAACAGGTTCGACATTGAAGCTGTTTAGTTTGATGGTCAAGTGTCAAACTGGTGTCGAACCGAAACACGACCACCCCTGGTTTGGCACCGGAATGAACCCCTCATCCCCGCCTGTTGGGGTGGTGGTGTTCACAATCTTTTTAAAAAAATGTTTTTATTATTATTATTTATTTGTACTTACCCCCTCCGGGGAGCTTCTCCGAGGCCGGGGGGGGGGAGGTCTCAAGAGGTACCCCTCCCCCTGCCACCCACCATTATGTTTGAAATTGCCAAATGATGAAATAATTCACCATTATGTTTGAAATTGCCCTGTTCAGGCAGTCTTCAGCCTGTTCTGGGCCTCACCCCCATCGCAGTGGCACAATGAGCCTCTGTGTCCCAGGTCCTGACCCAGGGCATGCAGAGGCCCATTTGGCATGCACAGTGGTCTCTAAAATGGCTATTGCGATGGGGGTGAGGCCCAGAATGGGCTGAAGACCGCCTGAACAGGGTGATTTCACACATAATGGAGGACAGTGGAGGGAGGAGGAACCTCCAGAGGACCACCCCCCACGGCCTTGGAGAAGCCTCCCCAAAGGGCGTAAGTACAAAAAAGAAATTTTAAAGAAGTTTTTGAATTGTTTGTGAATCCCCCTGGACCAAACCAAACTGAGGAGGTCCTCATAGTATTTCAAAGAGTTATTGGGAGTTTTATAAAAACATTATGGACTTGAAATTGTTGGTTCTTTATTGGCCTTCCTTTTAATTCAAAATTGCAGTAATTGATATTTCATTCAGCTGGCAAACTGCCATGGAAGCCCTCTCTGTTCCTTTTTAACCATGTTTAAAATGTTGCCCAACATTCACTCTGCACTCACCCTCACTGTTTTGTAATTCAAACATTTTCTCCCCCTAATGTAAAAAACAAAGCAACATGAAAGCTCCTACATTCTCTAGATATATGCTTATGTAAAATGCACTCTTTGTAAACAGAGAAAGATTTTCTTCTGCCAGCCACAATGAGTTCTTTGTATTTACAGCTTGCCTGATCCCAGTGAAACAACCTTCTGTAAGCCAGAGAATCATTGTAATTTTAGAGAATCTGGAAAAAGCTGCATTATCAGAATTGCTGGGAGAGTTTCTGCAACCTCTGGAAAATCGTGGCTCTGATAACCCCTACACTTTTAGAAAAGGTACAAATTAGGTTTCGTTCCACTTGGATTGACTGTAATAGATAGCTGTGTAGAAAATTCACTTAAAGGAGTAAAATTGTGATTTCCCCCTCTTTCTGCTCAGTGTAAAGTCATGACATTACTGACGTATATTCCACTTAAAAATACTTTATTTTATTTTCAGTGTGATTGTGTTTCATTGTATTTGAACAATAAGCAAGTGATGGATCTCTTGATTATTTCAGAGTTTTTCCTTTCTTTTTTTTAAGCCAATGGGATATCTGACGCTTATTGCTTCCAGGAGAACTGCTTTCTTATGGGGACCATTGCGAAATCCCGGCTTCAAGGCTCTGACCTGATGGTTCAACAACATTTCCTCTGGGTTCAGCTAAGATGGGATGGAGAGCCAATCCATGGCCTCCTACAAAGGTTCTTACGAAGGAAGGTTTTATGTAAGGTAGGAGTTTGAGGTCATCACAAAGGTGAACACCAAAAATGTTCAACATTACTCAGGGGACAGCTCTAAAAGTAGCAGAGAATGGTAACTATTCCATTCTGAAAGACAAAAGAGATGAATGGTAAGATTTCAGAAAGATTTCATAATAAGTGTAGCCTAATAATGAAAATAACATTTAAACCCTTCTAGCAACTAGCAGTAGGGCAGTAGCTTTTCACGCACCATGCCCTTCTGACCTAAATTGAAAGCTACAAGTGAGCTTTTGAGTGGTTTGAAATTCTGGGTTGTCAAATATGTCACCTGGCAGTGTTAAGGAAGCATTCTTTTTTTGCTATACTTGGTTTCCATTACATTAAAGATCCCAACAAAGGTGTAAACAAGTCCATCTTGGCTTCCATTTCTTGTTTGTGGAGATGGCAAAACTGCAAGATGAATCTGCCTCCAAACTCCGGACAGTAATTCAAAAACCTGCTGCACTGCAGTAGGGGTGGGTTTTTGTTTTGTTTTGTTTTTGCTGACTTTAGGTATCTCAGAAGTACAGAGAGCTCCAGACCCCAGTGCATAGTTATTGGGAAAGGATTCATCATCCTTTTCTCTTAGAAGAAGAAACATAAATCATGGCTGAAACCAGTGTGGTTGCCAGCCCCTAGCCTTGAAGGATGCTCTTGAGCCTGCAGTGACAGGGAGAAGCTCTCTAGATGCATGGCTGGGAGAAATTTAGCAGATGAGACTTCATCCATCATGCAGCACAGCAGCACAAACTGTACCTGAGAGACGATTTCTTGCTGCACAGCTATTAAGCAGTGCAGAATCCCACATCGCTTAAGAGGTTACGGCCTGAGCATGTGACCACTGGAAATGGAAACTAGTTATAATAATATTTAGCATTTGTATAGTTCAGGTGTTCAAAGTGCTTCACATGTTACAAAAGGTCTCTGAAGCAAATATTATTATTTCCCATATTGGGGCTGAAAAGTTGAGGCTTGCGGAGTGGCTTGCCTAAGGCTACCTAGTGAGTTGATGGCAGAGGTGAGATTTGAACTGATGAGGTTTTGATTCATAGCTCAGTTTCTGTACTAGCTCTCTAGTTTACTAGTTGTACATTCTTGTTTTGGTATTTAGACAAGCTGAGCAGGTTATGATGAGTCCCCCATATGTACCTTGCACTTCAGAGTATTCAAGGACTCTGAATACATCATCACTATAATCCTTAACAGCAGTCCTGCAGGTAGCTGCTGTTATACCCATAATGTTGGAAGACTAATGTTTCTGAAGGCCAGCTGAGGGGAACTCACCCAAACTAATGATTTCCAAGGTGAACTGAAAGGAGTTCACCCATCATTAGTAGCAGTTCTGGTTCCACAGAAAAAGCACTGGATTGGATACTGTGGTGTTCAAGATAGTCTTGAAAGTACCTGGGCAATATATGGTGAGATCTCCACAGGTAGGGTGCTCTGTACCTTGAAAATTGAGCCACATTGTCTTTGATAGCTTCTTACCTTCTTGCGACTTGTGGAAACATTATGCAAAATAAGCAAAACATCTGTAAAGTAAGGGTAATGTGTGCCATTGAGTCTATGTCGACTCTTGGCGACCACAGAGCCCTATGGTTGTCTTTGGTAGAATACAGGATGGGTTTAGCATTGCCATCTCCCGTACAGTATGAGATGATGCCTTTCAGCATCTTCCTATATCAATGATGCCCAATATAGGTGTTTCAGTGGGGATTCGAACCAGCAACTTCTGGCTTGTTAGTCAAGTCATTTCCCTGCTGCATCATTAGGTGGCTAAAACATCTGTAGATCTACTTAATTTGCACAATGCATGCAAGTTGCAGAATTCAGCTTATCTTGATGCAGAATGTATGTGTATTTTAAATACAGATACACATGGCCTTCGTTGTGGCATTCTTTTTTAAAAAGAAATGTCCACAACAAGGCCATGAAAACAGTGCTGAGAAATAAGAAATCTTTATGCATTTGGTCTCCTAAGTCTGACTGCATGCCACAAAGCATGGCTTATAATGAGATTAGGAAGAACACGAGTTCTTTCTTATGAAAGGATTTCCTTTCTAGCTCTTGCCTCAAAGCACAGCATTATGCCTTGACTGAAGCATTGTGTTTGGTTCTTCAGTCATTTTCCAAGCTTTGTTTTTGCCTTTGTTAAAAGCCTGAAGTGCTCTCCATTTTCTACAAGTGTTTTTACTAAAACTGAACAAAATGGGACAAGAGTATAAATGCACAGAAATAACTGCAGCAAATTAGCAAAACAGCCCAATAAAAATTGAATGGCTGATTTGAAATCATTAATAGGAGCTGGCCATTTCTATGTGGGAATGTTAGTGCTTGACACTTCCTCAGTGCTATTGTTACAAAACAACAGACCCCCCCCCCCGGCTTTCTTTTGTCAGAGATGTATTATTTACACTGAAAATTAAATTAATTACTGGTGCAAGCTAATTGAATCATGTGCTAGAATCTCCCATTAAGTTGATTGGCTGACACAATGAGGGAAATTATTCAAAGTGCTCCCATTGAAGTTAAAAGGACCAGTTAGGCCGCGCCAAAAGCAGCACGGCTGCCTATCGCTTGAAGTGGTATCATTCATTTTGCCACCTCAACATTTTACCACTTAATTCTCACCTCATTCTGTTGCATTTATAGATCCAGCCTAACTTTTGGTCCTGGAGTCCTTAGCTAATGTTGCTTCCAAGTTTAAGATTTCAATCTGATGAGAAGGGCTAGAAATGGTCCCCTTTCTTTAAATTGAGATTTTTCAGATTTCAAGGCAATGTAGTACGTTCCACACTGCACATCTAGTACAGTTCTGATTTGGCCATATAGGCTGTTACACTCTTCCATTATGCCCAGGAAGGCCAACCCTCCTACTTTGAGACATTTTAGATTTTAAAGCTGATCTCCCTTTCTCCTGCTCAGATTCTTATATTTATATTCTTATATTTACATTGTTTTACTTGCACTGATCTGAGCTCGTTGTATGAGAGCAAATCACTTTACAGCTTAGCATGTGAGTACCGGGTGTGTTTGCACCTCCACAGATAGTGCATTTATACCAGCAATGTGATTATCTGCCCAGATAGCATGCAGTGTTAATTGAGAAAAATATCACAGTCCCAAATGCATCACTTGTTCTTGTGTGAAGCTGAATGTGCAGCAGTCATATTCCCCAAGCTTGTCTTGGCAGAATGGTTTAAACAATAGCGTCCACATTCTGCAGGTTATCCTTTGTATAAATACAGTTCCTTCTCGCTGTGTGTGAAGTTATGCCTTGTTTTCTCTTGAGGTGATAGTGCTTTATGAGTAATTTCAGTTGCAGGCAGACTGTGTAGCTGACATTGCTGTAATCATTCTTTTGGGAACTGACTGAGCACAAAAGCTTTGTATAAAATCGGGTTTGCATGCTTATTAGGTTGAACCTGTTATGGGTATAGCCCATTGGGAATGTCTCCTGAATAAGCCACATTGAAATGAATAAGAGTACAGCTCTTGCACAAACTTTGTCCATTATTATAGAGTTTGCATGAGAAATTATTTGCTGGTTATAACCTATAAGGTCCTAAACAGCTTAGGCCCAGGGTATTTAAGAGACCGTCTTCTTTGCCATGAGCCCCTTCATCCATTGAGATCATCTGGAGAGGTTCTGCAGTTGCCACCTGCCACCAGATCGTCTGGTGGCTACCCAGGGATGGGCCTTCTTTGTGCTGCCCCAAGATTCTGGAATATGCTTCCTGCTGCAATAAGAGCTTCACCTTTTAAAAAGCCTTTTAAAAATGTTTTAAAAGGCCTTGAAGACTTATTTTTTCACCCAAGCTTTTTAACTTGACTGTGGTTTTAAATTGTTTTAAGGTTTTCATTTTTATCTTTGTTTTATGTTGACCACCCAGAGACATAAGTTTGGGGCAATCTACAAATTTGATAAATACATAGATAATGTGTGTCCAGTACCACTGCCAGCAGGTCAGAATAAGATCTCCCATCATTTTAGATTAGTTCCACATTAGCACCAGTCACATCTTCAGTGCACATTGATTGATTTTGTGCCATCTTATTGTTTTTGGGTATGATTAGAATTGCCATTCTATTGGTCTTGGGCTGCTGCCTGTGTTGTTTAAGGAGCACTCAAATAAGCTCTTCCTTTGTGACATTGCACCAGTTCACACATGCATGTGTCTCATTTAATTTCTCATCACTTGATGATTCAGCACTATGATTGGCAGCTAACTGTGTGTTAACTGAAAAGCTTTGCATTTGTGATGTCGAGAAGTCGAGATGAACATTCTGTTTGTGGTATTTGATCTGTGGTGGATCATTCACACGTGCAACTCACCACTCATCAAGTAAGCACCTATGTGTCCACTGATCCCGAAAACTGACTTCCTAACACTTCCTAAAAATGAAAACTGCCTCTTACATAAATAAATCTGTCAAATTGTGAAATGGTTTGCCTTCTTCAAAGAGGTACAGAACAGAGTCTAACCAATCATCTGTTCTATTCTCCACAGTTCAGAGGTAAAATGCCTCCTCCGTGCAGCCCAGTGTGCATGATGGTAGAGTGGATTCTCGCTGTCTGGCACCAGCTGAACTCGTGTTTATCACGACTCGGGGCACCTGAAGCACTTGTCGGGCCAAAGCATTTCCTTTCTTGTCCAGTGGTGCCTGGTCACAGCCACACCACAGTGAAGTATGACTTACATTTCTTCTTGGTTAATGTTACCGTGTATTGGCATTTTTGAAGCACCTTCATCTCCAGCCCCCAGCAGCAATCCATTTTAACCCATTTTATCTTGTCATATCTTTCCCCCAATATTTCATTCTTCAACAAGTAAAAATTATCAGAAGTATGCTGAACCAGATTTGTGTGATCAGGAGCAGGTCTTTCATGCCCTGTGTAGCTGCTTGCCACTACCTGGTTGACTTCCTCTGGTTTTTAGCACACCCCTGTGGTCAGCATGATGCTGAGATCCTAGTTTGCTTTACTTTTCTCTTCTAACTTGAACTGCAGTGGGCTGAATTTGAGACCATAGACTGGCCCAGTGAAGGGGGCTTTATCCCTTAGCTCCTGCCACGGTCCTGATCTGAATTAGGTCACCCATGGTTGCTATTTGCCCTTGGGAATGAAGTTGCCTTTGGCACCATTGTGAACTGTCTTTCTGGGGGAAATAGCCATGGGCACCGCAATCTGGATCAAAACTGGTGGGATGAAGGGTTGAATCCTCTCTTACTCCACACTATGGTACCAATTTGGATTGAGCCCCTCTGTGACTCCTATTTAGCAAAGCAGTGCTGAGCAAAGTAGCTAAAAAGCTGCTTAACATAACATACAGTTTGATCCATGGACTCATTGGGTGACTCTTGGCAGATCCTTGTCCCTCAACCCCCGTTTTCAATCTCTAAAATGAGAACGATGATGGTTTTCCTTGGCAGCAGTTGTGCAGATGAGAAATTGTGCTGCAATTCATCCTCAAGGTGCTACAAAAATACTAATTTAAATACACAAAAATATCAATGTGGTCTGAGATCACTGCAAGGCATGAGTAGTCATGTTTAAATATTGATTTGCTTGATAAATAAAACAAAAACAAGTAGGCTAAAAATAAACAAGCAGCAGAATGGCAAAGCAGGCTTCTGTCTTGCAAATGGCAGCTATGTTGATATATGAAACGGACATGCTTCATTTCTCAAACACTGCCTAGAGATATACATATCAGGTGGTATAGAAATATGATGAATAAATAAAGATGTTTTTGCCTCTTGGTAAGTCATGTACCTATACATAATGGGGGAAAGAGTTAAAGTGTTTGAAGCTCATGGGCTGTTTGATTTTAAATGCAATTTTGTGGGGCTGTTCCCACGAGCAGCAAAAATCGGGCTAGGCTCGCCTTTTTGCTATTCGGCGAGCCCGGTGGCTTACAAGCAGGTCACCCACTTCTGTAGCCCGCCCCTTAAACCGGGTTTGCAGAGCGAGTGCTCCGCAAACCCAGTTTTCAAACTCTTGAGTAGCCATGGCTACTTGTGAGTAGACCCCCAGCCGGGAGGCTTAAAAGCAGCCTCCTGGCTCGGGGGTCTCTCCAGTATGCCCTGCGCACTTGCTTCCCAATCCGCGCGGCCCCCGATCCTCCCAGCCCCCACTGGCTCCGTCACGGAGCCGCTAGTCCTGTGGGTGGCTGATCCGGCCGCCCAGGGCTCCCGCCCTGCTCGTCTGCTTAGCCCGCTCTCCCCGCAGACCCTATGGACGCTGGTCTCTGTGATTGTGAGACCCTCCTCTGTGTGTGTGTGTGCGCGTGCACGCACGCTATCTTCTTCCTACATTGACACATAGCATGACAAAGGAGCCTGGGGCTCTTGTATCTGTAAGAGTTGTGTAGAAGAGGGAACTTCAGAAAATGACTTTTTCCTTCTTTGTTGAGAAGTTGCACCTGCTGAAATTTCATCTTCATACTGCTTAAAGGCATGGATTCTCTGGTTCCCCTTTGCATCTGGTCACCTTGTCTGCACAGGGTTTCTGTAGGAGTTCAGATGCAATGATTCGGTGCACCCAAGCCCAGCAAGCCCCACTCCAACTGAGATGAAGATCCAGGTTCTCATTATGCACTTTGAGAATTGCACCACAGGCCAGCGTGACTGTGACGTTATAGGACTAAGGAATTAAAATTGCTTTCTATTTGATATTCCATGGTTTGCATTTATGGCTTAGCACCAAAGTAATGAACCAGCAATACAGAAAGTTCCTGTAGGGATGTATCCTTTGCTTTCAGCTATAAGGTTAACACCCTTTTTTTTCTTCTTGAGGGGCTTCTATCATAATTAAGCACAAAGCATTCCCCATCTTGCCTGGAAAAAAGCTTTCCCTGTTGAATTTCTGATTGACTGCAGATATTGAAGGTACAGGAGCCCTACTAAGAAGAAAGCAGTTCCTTCCTTTCAGCTAAAGTAGACAAGCAGATGGGGAATGAAATTGTTACTATGGTTTTGTAAAGCTTCCCCTGGTGCTGTTATTCAGAGAACTCAGCAAGATATCTTACCTAACCTACTTTTGTGGTTCAGAAAGATATTTTTGGGGTCTTTCCCTTCTTGATTTAGACAACTGAAGTTCACCTTCTGTATGAGGATAAATATATATTGCTTTATCATAATATAGAAAGCTGGTTCAAAGAGTTTTTGTTAGCGACCCACCCATCCACCTTTTTCTTCAGAAATACTTAGCAGATCAAAGGAAAAGTTCTCTAGAGTTGTTGGGAAACTGGTAAAAAAAAAATCCCATGTGAATTGGGAGCTTTGTTACTCTTTTAATTAAAAACTATGATTGATTATATAAACAAACATGCTGCAGTTTAAGCTTGTGTGGTAGCCAAAACTTCTCAATAAATACCCCTCCCAGTTACGCCAGCTACATATCTGTAGGAATATGGCTAATTGAAAGACACTCTGCTTTACATTTCTTGGGCTGATTCCCTAAAATGCTATCGGAAATTAATAGCACTTCTTCCAACAACTTAGGGAAATTCCAGATGCAGTGTTTTGGGAAGTATTGCTGCTTTGAGTCAGAGTTCTTTTCAGCCACATTCAGGTGCCTGTCCCTGTGCCAATAGCACAGACTGTCTTGTCCCAAAGCAGCGACAGTAGCTCTAAAGTCCTGGAATAAGAAGTACTTCTTCTTTGAGGGACTTCCTGTTGCACTTCCTGTTTTGGCACAACTGCTGCTGGGAGTGACATCTGGAAGAACTCTTAGTTAAAGGAGCAATTGTGAAGACATTTGGAATATTTGCATGAAACCACTTCACTCTTTCCAATTAGTCAGAAGAGAGACCTTTCTCCTCATAAGGGTCACACAAATAGGTTCTCCAAACAATTTAGAATTCTCGTCTGATGTGTCAGGTGCATTGTAAGCCTGATTTTGTGCCTTTTTTTTTCATTGTGTATTTCTAGGTGGATGTCCAAATTATGGAATGCTGTCATTGCTCCCCGAGTTCAAGAAGCAATTCTTTCCAGAGCTTCCCTGAAAAGACCATTTACATTGGGACAGACAGAAGTCAAGAAAAGTCCAAGTCAAGGGCAGCAGGCTGTGGTGAAAGCTGCTCTCAGTATCCTGTTAAATAAAGCTGTTCTGCATGGCTGTCCTCTTCCCAGAGCAGGTGAGACACAATATATGAACTAATCCTATAGTTGAAAGCCTAGAAGGAAGCTTACGTTGGTTACAGAGGAAGCTGGCTTATACCAAGTCAGATCATTAGTCCATCTAGCTCGGAATTGTCTACCAGCAGCTCTCTATGCTTTCAGGTTCCTATTTCCAATCCCTACCTGGAGATGCTAGGGATTGAACCTGGGGCCTTCTGCATGCATAGCAGCTGCTCTTCCACTGAGCTATGCTTCTTTTCCACGCTGTTGGCTACAATCCAGCAGCCCTGGTACATATTGAAAGCTCTCACCAATTAATAGAGGCAATTGGTCAGGTCGCTGCTATGGCTAATCTAGTGTTTTAGTACCTAGCCCCACACAAATCAATCTTCAAAGTCCTCTCAGATTTCTTTGTCCAACCTTTTTGTTGCTCTCAGGAAGGGTGATGTTCGCACCTCCAAATGAAACTGCATGGACAAAAAGGGTTAGGTAACACTGCTCTGGGCAATGGTAGCTATTTTGGTCTTGTGTCCAAGTGCCTCAGGTGTGATGTGGAGTTGGCTGATCATCACAGTGTATTTGGTTTTCAATGTTTCAGAGCTGGATCGGTACATTGCTGATTTTAAAGGGGGGAATTTCCCCCTGTCCATGGTATCAAACTACAAGAATTGCCCCAAGAAAAGGGGAGAAAGCATCGCTTGGAGAAAAGTGAGCACAAGCCCACGTAAGAAGTCAGGCCACTCATCAGCCCAGTCCTGGAATAAAAAAGAGGAAAATGCGGAAGGTAACAACTGATGGAACTGAAGGGCAATGGGAATTGTGGGCCTTATGGGAAGGCCAGGAAGCCTATTTAGCCAATGTGATGCAATGGTTAGAGAATCAGACCAGGAGTAGGGATAGATCCCTATTCAGCCCTGAAGCTCATGGAGCAAACCTTTAGGCCAGTGAAACTAACCTATCCCATATAGTTAGTCTTTAGGCCAGTCAGCCTAACCTACCTCATAGGGTTGTTCTGAGGATAAAATGAAGGGGGTAACCTTGCATACAGAGGCACCCTAACCCCTGGAACTTGGGGACTCGGTCCGGTCCTCCAAATGGCTGGGGTCGGGGGGGGCTCCTGTAGCCACCCTACGCCCCACCAAACCTCCACTGTTTTTTCTTAATTCTTACCATGGCTGCGAGGGGGGGAGTGGATCAGTCCTTCTCCCCTCTCTGCCTTCCCCCGGCAGCGGTGAGAACTGGAGTGATGCTCAGACCATCCATTCGGGCCAGTGTCTTTTACTAACTGTGAGGGGCACCTGCGCAGTTGAGATAGTTGCAAGCCCATGACATCATGGTCATCTCTAAACCACGATGATCTCTAAACTGTGCAGACGTTTATCGCAGTTGGTAAAAGATGCTGGCCCAAATGGACCGGCCCAGCGTCATTCTGGTCCTCGCCGCCGACGGGGGGAGGAGGGAGAGGGGGGTGCTCCACTCCCCCCACTCTGTAGCCATCCCTTGGCTGTGGTAAGAATTTTTTTTTAAATAGCAGAGGTTTGGCAGGGTGGGCCCCCCAAAGGAGGTTTCGGGGATCCTCGCATGGTGAGGCTCGTGGCTGAGTGGTCCAGGCACCCAAATTACCTACTGTAGGTGCACTCTTGCTTGCATACTGCCCTGGCTTCTTGAAAGAAGAGCAGAATAGAAGTATTAACTTCTCTAAATGCCTACCTGGAGGTGGTAGTGGGCTGGATGAGGGATAACAAACTGAAATTGAATCCAAATAAGATGGAGCTAATGACTGGGGCGGGGTCAGGATCCCACCCCCGACACAGATTGTTTAGCTCTGCCTATTCTGGATGGGGTTACAATCCCCTTAGCTTGAGAGTGCTCCTAGATCCAAAACTCTCCCTGGTTTCTTAGGTTGAGACCAAGGCTATGAACGCTTTTTAACAGTTTCAGCTGATATGTCAGCTACGTCCATTTCTGGAAGCAAATGACCTTAAAACAGTGGTGCATATGCTGGTAACCTCCAGGCTTGACTACTGAAATGCTCTCTACATGGGGCTGCCTTTGTACGTAGTCCGAAAACTACAATTGGTACAGAATGTGGCAGCCAGTTTGGTCTCTGGGATGGGACCATATAAAACTGATTTTAGAAGGACTGCATTGGCTGCTGATATTTTTCTGAGCAAAATACAAAGGGCTGGTTATTACCTATAAATCCCTAAATGGCTTAGGTCCAGGGTATTTAAGAGAGCACCTTCTTTGTCATGAACCCTGTCACCTATTAAGATCTTCTGTGGCGGTCTTTTTACTGTTGCCACTCATTTGGTGGCGACTTGGGACTGGGCCTTCTCTGTGGCTGCCCCGGGGCTTTCGTATATTCTTCCTTGTGAAATAAGAGCATGTTCTTATCTGTTTGCTTTTATGAAGACCCTCAAGATAGACCTGTTTTCTTAGGCTTTTAACTGAAATTTATTTTATTTTATTTTATTTTGTTTTGTTTTGTTTTGTTTTGTTTTGTTTTATTTTATTTTATATCTATCTATCTATCTATCTATCTATCTATCTATCTATCTATCTATCTATCTATCAGATTTGTGCACTGCCCCAAACTTTAGTCTCTGGGCGGTTAACAATAACATACAACAAGTTAAAACATACATTAAACTTAAAAACAATTTAAGTTTAAAACAAGTTAAAACATACATTAAACTTAAAAACAATTTAAACAATTTAAAAAGTCAAAACAGGTTACCTGTAGAACCTAAAAATTTAAAAAGCCAAAAAAGCTTGGATGAACAGGTGGGTTTTCAAATGCTTTTTTAAAATGGCCAGATTCGATTTGGACCTGACTCTTGCCAATGGACCACAGGGGAGATTTGTTCTGTCTCCAGATCACAAATCAGCAAATCAGCTAGATTTGTGTACAAATCGATTTGTACCCGAATTGATTCACACATCCCTAGGAAAAATGTCGGAAAAACAGGGTAAAAGGCCCAAGAAATGGAGGGTGGGAATGGCCTACCATAATCTGTGGGTCCCCAGCAGTCCAGCAATGCCCCCCAAGAATAAAAAAAGTGGCCAATAATCATGACTTTTCTCCCTTTTTTGCCACTGATACACAAAACCACGGATAGTGAGTCTGCAATTAACAAGGCTCTCCTGTATCTTCTTTCTAAAATAGTTATGATCCGACATTTCCCCCGCTCAAGACACAGAAATGTTTCCATGTCCTTCAAAAGTGACATTAACAGTCAGCTCTGAGAATACATTTAGTTTAATCAAGCTCTGTATTTTAGCTGTCTAGTGCCACTTTGACAAGTGATACTAAAGAATACTTCCTTGTCTCTCATGTAGCTTCTTAAAATTTTGTAAATGTGGTTAATGCATCATTTGGTGTGCTACTGATATTTGCACAAGCAAGGGAAGATCCAGTCTGCATCTCTTACTGCTCATGCTCCACATCTTGTTGGCTTCACGCAACTGTGTTCTACTATGCTTCAGTAGAAGGAAGTAAGATTTTGCACAGCTGGTCTGAATTGAAGCCTTGCTTTATTCCTCTTCCTAGTTATTGCATTAGTTTGTTTAAACTTGGGCTCACTGAAGCTATGGCCAGTTTCTTTTATTGGTGACAAATGTCATCGACCTGATAGTCCTGTACCTGCAGTATCACTCAAGATGAGTAGAATGATAGGCTTGAATGACTCTCAGGCCCTGAGAAAGAAACGCACCTTTAGGTTGCCCTGTCCTGTTACGAAATATGAGGACTTCTGTTTCATTTTTTAAGATGGGTCTGGGGTGCCAAAGGTATGATAACCCTGTTTATAAATGTGGTCTTTTTAATATAAAGAAGTAGTTAGAACTCTCTACTGAGCTTAATGAGTTAATCTTCTTTCCCCTTTCCAACCTTCATTTCTGCAGATGTAAAATCAAAGAACATATTGCAGGAAAATGGCAACAAAGTGGCTTCCCTAACAAAGAAGTAAGTTGATTTGGGGAGGACTGGAAATGTAGCCAAGAATAAAAATAACAGTCGTGTCTCAACATTATTATATCCTGTGGTGAATTCCTCTCAGGAAGTGGAACAGCAGGGGGCACCACAACGTTCACCTCATCCTGATAGCTTCATGTCAGTGATAGCTGAAATATCTCACCATGGTGTTGTAGACAAAAACTGCCAAAATACCACACATGGTCAGAAATCATAACCAGAGCTGAAGAAAAATAGGCTTTTTGCTGCCAGTTGGCACAGTATTTGGGAAAAATGTGGAAGTGGTCGAAAAAGTTGACACAATGAGCATTCATGTGGTTTCTGCTAGAAATAATCCAGATTTCCAGGATCATTACATGAGACTCTTTTTCTGACAAATAAAGGCAAGAAAGCATTTCCACCTTATATATTGTATGGAAAGGAATCACTGCCTGTTTTGGCCTACAGAATGGAGATCCTGAAACTGAATTAGAATTTGATTGATTGATTGATTGATTGATTGAATTTATATACCGCTCAGCATCGAAATCTCAAAGAATGCACTTTGGTCTGTACTGTTGAGAAAATAGTCAAAGGTACATATTATTTGTTCAGTTTAGGAGCTTTAATTCACCAAAGGATTTGCAGGATACTTTACACACACACATCACTTTGTGCCTTGATACTTGGTGGTGACTCACAGTCAAATGTGTAAATTACCCTGTTGAAAAAGGCTGCTATCAGATGATATTAAAATTCTGTTTGCTATGTTTGATCTCTAATGGCTGCCATCGCTTGATATTGCTTGTGTAAATTTGATCATAGAAACTTGTTATTTTGAAAAAGTGAGATTTTGGGGTCAATTTAGAGACATTCTGGACTGACATCATCATCATCATTATTATTGGTAACCTCATTATCTGTGGGGGTTCAGTTCCCGGCTACAGCCACAGATAACAGAACTGCGGATAATGAGGTATTGAGGCAATAGGAATTGGGGGGGGGGTTAGGGGGAGGCTATAAACGACTAAAAACGTGATAAATAACAGAAACAATGTGTCGTACTGCGCTCGGCGGGTCTTCAAGTGTCCAGCAATGCCTCCAAAAAGCCCCAGTTCCAGTAATCTTTTTTTTAAAACAGAAAATCACTATTTTTTACAAATGAGCCACAAAATGGCTCCTCTCATCAAAATGGTGGCCAGAAATGACCTCGGAGGTAATATCTGGCCACTCCGAAACCGTGGATATGTGAAATTTAACCCTTTCCCCCACATATACCGAGGTCGAGTGTCAATTGCCTGACCGCTGATATGCTGAATGGCAGATGTCAGAATCGCGATTAACAAGGTCCACCTGTATTAACTTTCACTTCTTCCCACCCAGGACATTTCCTCATTAAACCAAAGGAAAAATGGACTTTTAGGCTGCATTTTACAAGTATTATCTCTTATGTGTATACATTCTACCTTTTGTCCCTCTTTTAATATATTAAATTTAATAACTGCACCATTTGGCCTTAGCAGAGTTGTATCCAGTCCTACCTTATAACTCCCTCTTCTACACAACACTCAGGAAAGCAAGGAATGCTAGCAAAAATGGGGTGTGAATCATAGAAGCTGTCCACATGAGGAGCCCTCCTCAGGCTTGAGTAGCACTGCCTGGGTAGGGCTGCTCATGTGAAGTGCTGGGATTGAGGCCGATCCCAGCACTGCCTCCCTGGGTAGCCTGGGAATTTCCCTGGGCTTTTACCTGGCTAAAAGGGTACAGGTGCACCCTTAGGGGTCCTGTGTGTGCTTGGGTTGCAGGAGTACAGGAACCCTAGAGCGCCCAGCTTGAGGGAAAATCCCTCAATGCACTGTGCTCCTTGTGCAGTGCATTTAAGGATATCTGGAGGCCAGGCTTCATTTCATGGCCTCCAGACTCTGCACTGCTTGTGCGCCACACAGAAGATTAATGATCATCGGGGGGCGGGGGGAAGGTAGGTTGAACCTTTAAATAAAGGGCCTGTTTTGAGCTTGGAACACAACAACCCCATTTCAATTCAAAATGTTTCGACGTTTCAAGCACCATTTTGAAGACCTGATTCTCCCTTGCTGATTGGCTTTCTGGCATTGGCTTCCAACTGGCTTCCAATTTCCTTGATTCTTGATTGGCTTGTTATCATACAAATAAAGTATTGTCATGGGCAACTGTGCCCCCATTGGCTGGGTCCCCCATGGGAGTTTTGGTGAAAGGTTAAAAATGTGTTTAAAATGACCTGCTTGCCCATTTCTTTTGTCGGTTTGGTGGTTGATAGCACCCTGCAACCTTGGAGAAGCAGCTGCCAGTTTGTGAAGACAATACTGAGCTAGATAGACCAATGGTCTGACTCAGTATATGGCAGCTTCCTATGTTCCTAGGTAGCATTATGCCCTACTACCTAACCCACTTTGATGTCCCTAGGAGCTACCTATGGGGGACAATGGGGTATTTTGAGTTTCCCCACTGAGATGTTTTGAGATTTGTTCCATCGAAACATCCGGGTCAACTGCTTATTCAATAAAACATTCCAGCCACCTGTGTTTTATTCTGAACTCAAAATAAAACGCAAAACCCATTTTGTACGCTTCCTTAATGTGAACAACCTTATAGTGTTTGAAAAGAAAAAGCATGTACAAGGGAAGGGAGACTCGGGATTTAATAGCTGTTTCCCCTTCCAGTTGTCCTTTGGCTCTCAGGCTTCGGTGAGCAGTTCCATCCACCCTCAGAACCTGACCTTGCTCCTTTGCAGTGCCAGGTCAGTTTTAAGCCTGAAATCATCCATGATTGGGTCATGGATGAGGGTGCCAACTTGGCTTGTATAACTGACCTGATTAGGGGAGGCTAGTGGCCCAGTATGGTCTCAGCTCCTCCCTACTGGGTACTCAGTAGTAGAACAGGTTAGGCTAGGGAATGGGAAGGGGTGTGTGTGGAGTAGCTGTGATCCATCAGAATAACATCTCCATTACCAGGATCCCTGTGAGACAATTGTTTGGCCTATCACTTGTCCTTTGGATCCATGCCCAATGTGCCTTATAACATCTAGCAGAGATGGCCTAGCTGACATCATAAATGCCTCACTGAGGAAGGGCAAGATGCCTCCATGTTTTAAAGTGGCAATGATGAGACCTTTGCTTAAGAAGCCTGTCCTAGGGACCCGCTCAGTGATGGATAATTATAGGCCACTGTCCAACCCCTCTTGGATGGGCAAGGTAATTAAGAGGATTGTGGCTGATCAACTCTGATACTGATTATCTAGATCCATTTCAAACTGGTTTTAGAGCAGGCTATGGGAGACAGCCTTGGTAGACCTGATGGATGATCTCTACGAAGGAATGGACAGAGGGAGTGTGACTCTGTGGGTTCTTTTGGACATTCTGCAGCTTTTGATACAGTTGACTATGGTATCCTTCTGAATCGCTTGGGGGATTTGCGAATAGGTGGCACTGCTTTGCAGTGGTTCCATTCCTATCTCTCTGATAAATTCCAGATAGTGTCGCTTGAAGATAGTTGCACTCTGAAACAAGAGTTATTGTATGGTGTCTCTCAGGGCTCCATCCTGTCTCCGGTGCTTTTTAACATCTACATGAAACCGCTGGGTGGTTTCAGATCATCAGGAGATTTGGAGCAGGGTGTTATCAGTATGCTGATGACACCCAAATCTATTTCTCCATGACATCATCATCAGGAAATGGCATAGCCCCCCTAAATGCCTGCCTACAGGCAGTAATGGACTGGATGAGGGATAATAAATTGAAGCTGAATCCAAGCAAGAAAGAGGTAATCATGGTGAGCGGTCGTACTTCAAGGGACGTGATAGATCTTCCTGTTCTGGATGGGGTTGCACTCCTCCCGGAGGAACAGGTACGGAGCTTGGGAGTGTTTTTGGACCCAGGCCTCACTCTGGTCTCTCAGGCTGAAGCTATGGCCAGGAGCGCTTTCTATCAACTTTGGTTGATATGACAGCTGTGTCTGATGTCTATTCCTTGAGGATAATGATCAACCTCTAGGCTTGACTACTGCAGTGAACTCTATGTGGGGCAGCCTTTGTATATGGTTCGGAAACTTCAGTTGGTTCAAAATGCAGTGGCTCAGAGAGACCATATTACGCCTGTTTTAAAGCAATTGCATTGGTTGCCAATAGGTTTCCTGGCAAAATACAAAGTGCTGGTAATTACCTTTAAAGCCCTAAACGGTTTAGGATCGGGTTACCTAGAAGAGCGCCTCCTTCTGCATGATATCCACTGCACATTAAGATCATCGAGAGAGATCTGTCTCCGTTACCACCAGCTCATCTGGCAGTGACTCAGGAGCAGGCCTTCTCTGCAGTTGCTCCTAGGCTGTGGAATGTGCTCCCTATAGACATTTGTGGTTTAACATCTTTACCAGCCTTCAAAAGAGCCCTTGACACTTTTTTTTTTAATGCCAGGCTTTTAGTAAGTTCTGAGTTTTAAATTTTTAATTGCTGTTTAGCTTTTTTAATTGCTGTAATTTCTGAATATTTTAACATTTTAATAGCTGTTTAGATTTTTTAATTGCTGTAATTTCTGAATGTGTCAGATTTTTTTTTAATTCTTATTTTAATAGCTGATCTTGTTTGTCTTTGTTTCTGTGAACCGCCTGGAGCCTCTGGAGTCAGGCGGTATATAAATCAACCAACCAACCAAACAAACAAAGAAACAAATAATGTGCACAGCAGCTGTAAGATTTATGAACATGGACAGGATCCAGAGTAAGCCCAAACTGCTGCTGCACTGGCCTGAGCTATCCTGTCTGATCTTGGGAGCTAAGAGTATCCAGTACCTGGATAGGAAACCACTTGGAAATCTCAGATACTGCAGACTATATTATTATTTTCTTTGTGAGCCTCCATGTTTCACTGGAAAGGCAGGATATAAATATTTTAAATAAAATGAAAAGTTGACAAAATCCCATTGAAATTAAAGGTTCTTATGTTAGTCATGACTGACATGTCACACTGATTTTAGCTAACTATTCTGGATGGTTCCCAATATTTCTAATTATAAAGCTCTGGGACAAGGCCCCTTCATTCTTTAATGTGAATGGCTCTTGATCAGCGTAGCAAGGGAATTTCAAAATGTCTTAAGTGAAGACTAAAATGAGAAGTTTGTCTGTTGTAAATAGCTTTGGCTGGGACACCTTGAAAAAGCTTATATCCTCTTCATTCTTTTAGGCTGGTACATTTAAATAATGTACTTCTAGGGCAAATGAAAGTGGACTTTTGTTTTGTTCTGTTTTCCAAGATCTTTAGAAGATGACCCCCTAAGCGTGTTAAACCTGGAACAGAGGCTATCCCTTGGTTCTGATGATGAAATAGATCTTGTGCAGGAGCTTCAGAGTATGTGTTCAAGCAAATCAGAGTCTGACATAAGCAAGGTAAAAATACGATCTACTCCTCTCCACGGCATCTCTTATCTGGTTCCTTCACTACTGCATTCAAAAAGATGACCTTTTCCCTATTCTTAAAAAAATCTAACGTTGACTTTATCTTAAATACCATCCATTTCCCCTTTCCTCCTGCTGTCTCTACCTTTTCTTTTGCATCTCCTCTCCCTCTTTTGCATCTCCTCGCCCTCACCAAAATCACTAATGATCTCACTGCCAAATCCAAAGGTCTGTACTCTCTCTTCAGTTTCTTTGATCCCTCTGCTACCTTTTGATACTGCTTATTACTCACTGTTGCTTGATTTCCTTCATGCCCTAGTTATCAGTGACTCTGCCATCTAGCTCATTCTCTGCTACCTTTATCATTTATTCACCTTTTCCATAGGGAGAAGCTCTTTCCCCATTTTCCACCCCTCTCCATTGTGATCCTTCAGGGATATGTTCTCAGCCTTCTACTCCTCCACTATTATTTCTGCAAATTGTTCCTGGGTGAGTTCAGCAAATCCCATGGCTGTCAGTACCATCTATATGCTCAGTTCTACCTCTTTACCACAGAATATTTCCCCTCTCTCTCCCTCCAACCCTAGATCTCCAAGTGCCTATCTGCCCTTAGATGTTTCATCACCTTCTCAACTGCCATATGTTCCAAGGCCAGCTGCTTCTCTTTTCCACCAAGTCTTCATCTCCTTGTGTACTCTCTGTATCCAATTAATAACAACCTTCTACCTTGTTGATTAAGTATGAAGCCTTGGCTTTACTTTTGATTTTTCCATTTTCTTTGCTCCTGTATTAGGACTGTAAGTCTCCCTTTGTAACACTGTGAAAACATCTTCACTGCCTTCTTCACTTCCTCCTCATCAAAAATGCTGTTTTACTCATGTCCCACTTGACTACTGCAACCTTCTCCTCTTTTGCCTTCTGTTGTCACACCTTAACCTTCTCTCCTATATCCAGAAGACTGTCACCAAAATAAGTCACTTATTTCATTACTCAGACCACATGGCACCCTCCTTAAATCCTGACACTAGCTTCCTGTTCACTCCAGAGAATTCTCCACACAGCAGGCTTTACCATGAGTTTTCTGTGAGACTTTACTGCAAACTCAAAGTTATCCCAAAAATCAGACGCAAAAAAGTGGATTTTTTTTACCCTGGATATAAATCGGGCTGCACTCTAACATGCAGTGTAAAACCGTAACTGTGTGTGAACTGCTCCCTGATAACTTGCAGGAACTTTGGGGTAAATCTGACCTATATGTGAATGCACTCCCTCCAGTCTGGAGGACATCCAAGCTAACCGCCCTGAGCCATTTTTGGAAGGGGCGGTATATAAATCAAATGAATGAATGAATGAATGAATAAGATTGCTTTGAAAGCCCTGTGTGAAAAACTTCCAGGATCCAGCACAAACTCCTTATCTTTACTTTCCAAGCCCACCCACATGGGCTTGCCATTGCTTATCTCTCTGCCTCATATTTCAGTATCTGCACATGAGCTTTCAGCTCAGAAGGCTTCAGTTCCCTTATATGTCTCTGTCTGTTCTTCTTGCTGCTGCTTTTGCCTAGAGCACTTAAGTGATGTTGCCTCTCTCTCTTAAATATTTCCTCAAACTGACCTTTTCCAAGCCTTTTCCACCATCCCTTACTCTTTATCCCCTACTGAAAATAAGTGTTAAGTATATTTAACTACACTGAGCACATACTCTTATCTTGCTGTCCTTGCTAACTTCTTCTGCTATTGCTTCCCCTCCAAGGTTGTAAACTCCCAACCTTAAACACCGGGGGAGTTTTTCCTTGTTACTCTGCAAAGTGCTCTGCACACTGATGGTGCTTTGATTATGATTTTATCATCATAATTTGATTATGATTTTATCATCTTATTTATTTGTTATTTCTCTGCGTAAACCACCCTGAGCCATTTTTGAGAAGGGCAGCATAGGAATTAGATAGATAGATAGATAGATAGATAGATAGATAGATAGATAGATAGATAGAGTAAGATGGTGATGATGTTGGTGAGCATTAGAGTATATATTGGTGAAAACTGGAGCTATATGTTGCAGACATCACATGGAGATTTCTGGAAGCACCCTTTGTGTGGTGCCTCTCTGTGCAGAAACTAAATTACATGGAGCAACTCACCATGCAAATAAGCACTATCCTGTGGAAACCTTTCATATTTGGTGACAAGGAGTTGCTAGCCAGAAGCTGATTCTAGTAGTCTGCACGTGGCTTCCACAGTGAATAGCCTGGTCCTTAGAAGCACACTTTTCAACTCAGAAAATCTTTGTAATAACTGCAGATTTGCTGGAGTAGATTAATAACACTGACTTTTCTCTCACCTCCATGCTCCCCTCCCAAATCTTATACAGATTGTAGATTCAAAGGATGAGTTGATGATGATGATGATAAGTGCCTCTCAGAAGGATCCTGTGCTTTCAGCAAATATCATTAATGCAAATACACCAGCATCACAGCAGGTATGTTACAGCCTACAGTGCATGTGATACCTGCGTGTACAGATGCCTGCCTGTATTCTGATCCTGTATGTGTTCAGATCCTGTATCTGCAGGCATGGAACGGGTGCAATCCTGGGCAGGTCTGGGCCACCCTCTCTATTATTACGGTTCCAGAAACTGCAGTTATGGCAACTTCTGTGTTCAGACATAACACTGCCACTGAAAAACCTCAGGTTATGGTGGTGAAACTCACTACAAACCAAAAGTTCAAATTGGAGTTTGGCAAGGCAAACCGCAGCTCACTTTTGCCACAAAAGTGTGATTGCACCCATTCAGACGTTCACAAATTCAAACCTCTGCCCCATTTAACTGCAGTTTCATGTTACATGCGAATGCGGCCAGCGTTTGACATTGTCTCTGAATCCAGCCCTGCCCTCAAACTGTGATTTGTTTGGGGACAACAAGCCAGGATCTGAAACTCTGGCTTGCAAACTATTTTGTGCTGACTGTTGATTTGTGTTGTGTCTAAATTAATAGACCACTATAAACTATAAGAGACCCCTATAAAGCATTGCACTGCTTCAAGAAGTTGCTGCTCCATAGAGACAGGAGTGAACGTCAAGAAGCTGAGTCCTGAGCAGAAAGGGAAATAAGACAAGCAGTTAGGGCAAAACCTGCAATCCTATACCCACTTTTCTGGGAGTATGCTCCATTGAATTCAATGCGGCACAATCCATTTGGGGCAACTGCCCTCTCTTGCCCCCTCTGGATGCCCATGACTCACAAAGAAACATTTCAGTGTAAACCAGTCAACAAATCTTGCTTATCAAAGAAGATACTAAGGAAGCATCCTTTTTAAAAAGAAAGTTTTACTTAGGAATGGGTGCATTTGCATGTAGTGTGGAAATGGAGTTGAAGGTGCCAGAGTTTGTCCTACTGTTACATGTGAATGCATGCAACTCCAGTTCCGCACAGCAACTGACCGGAGGTTCTCTTTTCAAAACTCCAGTCGGAACCCTTGGGCTGCAGTGAGTTTCATTGCTGCAACCTGAGGTTAGACTCAGCCTGCATTGCATCCAAATTCAGAACCGCAGGCTGCGTCCCCTTCAAATGGAGTAGAGGAAGGAAGCTCCTCCCTCAACTCTAGCTGTGATTGGCTGTGCAGGCTGTCATTCATTGAAGAAGGAAGCTCACACAGACAGTTCCCCCTCCTCTCTGCAGTCTCGCTGACTACAGAGAGAGTGCTCTCCATGAGGTCCAAATTTTAGACAGGAGAGCAGGAGGGGGCACTGCAATGGACCCGTGGTTCCGCGTTATGTGTTAATGCAGCCACTGTGTGTTAGCAAACCTGTGTCCATGTAAAGAGATGTGCATTATGTCCTCTGTCAATGTAACTGACAGATTGGAGCCAGCGTGGTGTAGCGGTTAGAGTGCTGGACTAGGACCAGGGAGACCCAAGTTCAAATCCCCGTTCGGCCATGATACTAGCTGGGTGACTCTGGGCCAGTCACGTCTCTCTCAGCCTAACCTACCCCACAGGGTGGTTGTGATGAGAAACCTAAGTATGTTGTATGCTGCTCTGGGCTTCTTGGAGGAAGAGTGGGATATAAATGCAAATAATAATAATAAAATAATAATAACTGTTTATTTTCTGATCTATAAATGTTTCTTAACTATATTCACAATGGGAATTAGTGCTTCATCAGTTCCTTACTATAAGTCAGTATTATCTCTGTTTTACTGTAGGGAAACTGAGGCTGAGGTCCTGTTCACGTAAACTTGAGAGTAACTCCCACTGAATCCACTGGGACTTATTTTTAGTTAAAGATGCATAGGATGGAGCTGCACAGCTGAAAGTGGCTAAGTCAATAAATGACTGTGGCAATCTGGACTCAGGTCACTCAGGTCTTAATCCAAAATTCAGTACATATGGGAAAATAATTGGTTTTGCTTTGATTGCACACACAGTAAATTAGAAGCATATTCATTCATGTATTTGCCATCTCTCTTTGTGTTTAGTAGGCACAAATTAAACCATCTGAAGAAGCTACATATATAATCTGAGACTAATTTCTTGAAATAAGGGGCAACCTAGCATTACTTGACTACATGTTATCATATATCTATTAGTGGCTTGCCTATAATAACTAACATGATAATCAGATGAAGTAATTCCTCTGGGTAAAAAGTTCTTGACTCACAGCTTGAAATGAGCCTCATGTCTATGGGGAGCTGCCAAAAAACAGAACTGTGGTGAAAAAAAGAATGCCCATTCTGAGGAATAAAAATAGAGGAAGTCGGACTAGTCAAACCTCCGATATGTGCTTTGGCTTCAGACCCTAATGAGCATGCCCAGATACAGTGAACTCTCCAGATGGCTGCAGTTGCCATGGAAACTAGAAAGCACTGAGGAAGCATCTAGCTAAAACAGAACCTAGAAGGCGGGTTTGGGGAAGTGACAATTGGGACTGTATGTTGCTGAAGGCTCCCCCCACTCCTGCCCCACCCCACCCCCACACACTTCCTTATTTCCTTCTGTCCTTCCTTTCTGGCTGTGAAGTAGGAAAAAGGGGAGTTACTTGAAAGGATATCAGCAGAACAACTGGAAGTTGATACAAACATTGGAACAAACTGAGAGCAATTTGAGGAGAATAGCATCTCTGAAGGGGCCCAAAGGGATGCCTGTATGTTTTCTGACATAGGACAAATAACTTTGGAAGCAATCTAAATTGGGGATACAGCACTTGGTTAATGCTTTCACCACCAGTGTCACAGCCCCAGACTTTTGGCCCTCTCTGCAGCTGCTTTTCCATTGTGTGTGTGTGTGGGGGGGGGAAGCGTACAGCAGATCCAATCATAGATCTTTGGCTGCCTTATCTCATTTGGTCCTGAGGAGAAAGTCTTTCAGGAAGGAGAGGAAGAGTGAAGAGAATCGTTGGGATAGAATCAGGAGAACAGAGCAGTTTCCAGACCTTTTTAGAGCATGGAGGCAATTCACATGAAATAAAAATATTTTCAGTGATATTCCACAGGGTGTGTGTGTGTGTGTGAGAGAGAGAGAGGGGGGGGGAGAATATAAAGGTGCTAACTCTTTCCATCACTAAAGGGAATATTCCTTTTATATTATTATTCGATCTAAAACTGGTTTATAATCTATTATACACGTGAATGAACTGGTCATGGGGCAGGTATGGGAGATTTCAAAGCATCTCCCCAGATCTCTGGTGATGGAGACTGTAGTGGGCCCAAAGAGTATCAAAATTATTATGACATTTGCACAATAAAATGAAAGCTGACATTTGGTTTACACATAGTCTAGCGCAGGCCTGCACAACTCAAATAACCTGGTGGGCCGAAACTGACCGTGACTTGGTTCATGGGGGCAATACTGTGAAGGCAATACTGAGCTTGATAGACCAGTGGTCTGACTCAGTATATGGCAGCTTCCTATGTTCCTATACTTAAAGACACCGGGACACTAACGTATTCAGTTTGTTCCAGTGGAGCTTAGTCATACCTTAGATGGAGTGGGGCTTCCTCCCCCCCCCCTTTTTTGAGGTGTCTGTGTAAAATCTTGCAAGTGTGCACCAAATAATATATAAAGTGTAAATGCCACTAACATGATTCCAAACAAGAACTCCCCTTGATGATGATGTCATCATCAAAGGGTCTCTAGGACTGGTTGCAGCTTCCTGTTGAGTGTACACGTGGGGCAAACTCAGGTTCTCTGTCACGTAATGTGTGAAACGAATGGCCCTTAGTAGACGTGGCTTAAGGTCACCCAGTGAGCTGCACACCGGCCTCTCCAAACCCAACTCTGTGCGCTGCATCACAGCAGATCAAGAATTATGGCCTCGTAAAGCCCCCTCCCAGCTGCATAATAGTCTGAGCACCTCGTGGGCCGCCGAGCGGCCGCTGTTGCTTTTCTCCACTGGGGGAGGAGGACGGGAAGGATCTGTCCTTCCCACCCACTTTGGCAAACACTTGCCTAGTTTTTGCCACGCCACAGAAGTCTCTCGCAGGGCGCCTCCTTCTCCGAAGCGGGCTAGGGCGCAGCAAGTTCGACGTGGATCCGCCGCCCGCTGCTGCCCAGGCCTTGGGCTCCGTGCAGGCGGCCTGTTGTCCGCCCGCCCATCCGCCCGCCCGCCTTCTCTCCCTTCCCTCTCTGTTCTGCCCCCTCCCGCTGGGCTGAGGCTCGCCCGGGGCTCGCCGGGTGGCGTGCTCGCAGTGCGCAGTGCCTCTGCAGCGACAGCAGCAGCGGGAGGAGCAGGCGGCTCGCTCGGGGCTGAAGCAGGCTGGGCAGCAGCAACAGCAACGAGAACGGCGGCAGCGGCAAGAGCAAAAGCGGCTCCTCCCCCCCCCCCCGTTCTCCCCTTCGGACTCCCGCGGGCAGGATGGTGGCCTCACGGAACCAGGTTCGCAGCAGGGAGAGGCACGGAGAATGGCCCAGTGGGCCAAGAAAAAAGGCCTCGCGGGCTGCATGCGGCCCGCGGGCCGTATCTTGTGCAGGCCTGGTCTAGTGCATCCTGGTTAACTTCAAAAATTGGACATTTCTCTCCTTTGACACTGGATAGCAGGAGGGGCTAATTGCCAGTAGCAGCTAGGGATATCTTTCTGCTAAATTTGTTCATAAAGAGCACATGAGCTACCTTCAGTAACATAGTCATTTTAATCTTTGCCATAGAATTGCAGTAACATGGCTACTATATACTGCAAGTAAAAGCAATGTACAGGACACAGGGGTGTGCTGTGTACTGAGGAGCCTTTCTGAAGTGTTTTTATATTGTTTTATAGCCTCATTATATTTTATATTAGTTTATGACAGCTTTATAAGTTCTGGCAGTAACTACATGGTACTACAGTACTGCCTTTTACTGAGTTAGATTAAAATTAGTTCTAGAGTGAGAACAACAGTGAAGGAATGATACGAGAAGCTAGACCAGGTATGCCTTGCCTTTTCAGTTATGTACACCTTCAGCATAAATGTTAGCAATTTCTTTCCAAAGTCAGATGCTTTTACTTTGTCCAGAACATTACCCAATTTCACAGAAATCCCGGGTGGTGCGGGTGGTTAAAAGCATTCATCTTTCCCTGTGAAGGTCATGCATTTAGTAGCAAGTTTCTGTACCCAAATTAGAAAGCGGCAGGCTGGCTTTTAAAGAGTCAAAAATACAGAAAGCAGATGGCTGTACACTCAAATGCCTGGGGCTTTTCCATCTTGCTGTTCAATGCAGTCTCTGTCAAGGTAAGGAGAAGAAAAAAATGAGGGGAAGAAAAGATACACATTTAAAAAGAGAAATAGGAATATTATGTTCATCTTTGCTGAGCATCAAGAAAGAAGATATTTAAAATGGAATCAATTAGGAATTGACAGGAGGAGTGTGACTCTGTAGATCATTTTGGATCTCTCGGTGGCTTTCAGTACCATCATCCATGATATCCTTCTGGGGTGCCTGAAGGGGTTGGGAGTGGGAGGCACTACTTTGTAGTGGTTCCACTCCTACCTCTCGAGTAGGTTCCAGATAGTGTCACTTGGAGACAGTTGTTTTTCAAAACAAGAGTTCTGGTATGGAGTCCCACAAGGCTCCATACTGTCTCCAATGCTATTTAACATCTACATGAAATGGCTGAGAAAGATCATCAAGATAATTTGGTGCAGGGTGTTATCAATATGCTGATGACACCCAAATCTATTTCTCTATGTCAACTTCATCAGGAAATGGCCCAACTTCCCTAAATGTCTTCCTGGAGATAGTAATGGGCGGGATGGGGGAGAACAAACTGAGGCTGAATCCAAGCAAGACAGCGGTAATTATGGGAGGTTGAGACTTAGGAAGTGGTTTAGATCTGCCTGCTCTGGGTGGGGTTGCACTCCCCCTTAAAGAGCAGATACATAGTCTGGGAGTACTTCTGGACCCAAACTTCTCCCTGATTTCTCAGGTTGAGGCAGTGGCCAGGAGTGCTTTTTATCAGCTTTGGCTGATATTCCAGCTACGTCCATTTCTGGAAGATAAACGAACTTAAAACAATGGTGCATATGCTTGTAACATCTGGTCTTGACTACTGCAATGCTCTCTATGTTGGGCTGCCTTTGTATGTAGTTCAGAAACTGCAGTTAGTACAGAATGCAGCAGCCAGGTTAGTCTCTGGGGTTGCCCAAAGAGATCACATTGCACCATTTCAAAAGAACTACACTGGCTGCCAATACTTTTCTGGCCAAAATACAAAGTGCTGGTTATTTCCTATAAAGCCTTGAATGGCTTAGTTCTGAGGTATTTAAGAGAACGCCTTCTTCTTCATCAACCCCGATGCCTATTAAGATCATCTGGGGAGTTCTGGTTGCAGGTGCCACCGGTTTGGTTGGTGGTGACTAGAAACCAGGCCTTTTCTAGAGTTGCCCTGGGACTTGCTTCCTGATGAAATTAGTGTTTCCCCTTCTCTAAACGTTTTTAAAAAGGACCTGAAAACATACTTGTTTAGCCTGGCTTTTAGTTTATGGTTTTAAAGCTTCGGGTTTTAGAGTTTTTATTTGTATTTTAAATTATTTGAATCATATTAATGTTTTAATGGTTATTTTTAGTTTGTGAATCTCCCAAGAACTTTTTGTATGGGGTAGTATAGAAATGTATTAAATAAATAAATAATGTAATGTAATGTAATGTAATGGGCAGGGGTAGAGGGATGGAATCAATTTAATCTAAAAAGTCACTCAGGCAACTGTTCTCTGTAGCTGTGAAGCTCTTCTGTTTTCATCCAAAAAATATATTGCAAATGTACCAGCCACACTCTTTTGAGTCATGGATCTGTGGATCATTCTTAATGACACACCTGTAGAGCAGGAAGCACCCCATGAAACATAATTTATTCCAACCCCTCTGAACAGAAATCCAGTTAACATGCAAAACTCAACACAAAACTGAAATGCAATTTGTTTTCCTGCATGACCAGTCCATCTCTCTAAAAAGCTGTTTGGGAGTGGTAGAACCATGATCCTTTTCTTCCCTGCTTCAGGTAGACATAGGAGAGCTTTAATTCGTTTAGGTAGCTAGACCATTTCAAATATCCAACTGTACTCCAGTAAATGTTGCTTATTCAGGTTCAGAGGGAGGCTAGGCTGAGGGTTTTGGAGTAACATGAACATTTCAGTGTGGGGGAACATATGATGTTTTTGTAATAGGGTTGATTGTATAGTAAGAGAAGAACAAAGGAAGTGGGTTGGGTTTAATAAAATTTAGATTGTGATTCTACATATCTTGTTTGTTTAGCACCTTATACAACTTTAGTTGTGTAAAATTCACACTGAGCCCTCAGAACAGGATGGCATCTAAAATGGAACAAATCACCATTACGGCTGGCTTGATAAACTCTCATACAATCCTAAGGTTGATTAACTCATTATAAGAAACACATGTGTGCTGCACAAAATGGCAGCTCAATCCCCCTCCATAATGTGTAGCTTGGTTTGACTTGTGTTTTGGTGTCATCAAAGATCCCGGTTTCCCTTTCATAGCATTCCTGGTGCTAGCAGTAATGGAGAAATTCAGCATAAAGAGACCAGGACATCGAGTAAATGGAGCTGGCCTTGACAGAAAGGGAGAGGAGGACACTTGACATAGGGCTGCCACTATGTTTTTTGTAATATATAAAGGCTGCCCTGGCCTAGGCTGCTCATGTGGAGTGTTCAGTGGTGGGATCCACGCAGATCCTGGCACTCCTGCCCAACCCAATTTCTAAGCCCAGCTTTTAAGCCGGCTGCTGGGATCATGTGAGAGCTTGGCTGCTTGCAGACCTAGAGTGCCTGTATCATGGGGGTATCCCCCAATGCACCACACTCATCACACAGTGCCTTGTGGGATACCCGGGGGTCAGGGCGCAGCATCCCAGCCTCTGGAGATCCAAGCAGTGCAGATTGTGTGGGTGTGTGGCAGCCCTGAAGAGGAGGCACACCATCATGGATCATGCCCCGGTGTGAGGGTCGTGTGAATACCCGTATAGTTTCACCTGGAGTATACCAGCCTCCGGTTCCCTGTGGCCAATTTTCTTACATTTTGGTGAAGCACAGAAATCTGAAGATATCAGAGAAAGGCCAGTGCTGAGATCCAGAGACGTAACCTGTATGAACAAAGCAGAACTTCCCACTGTTTGCTGTAGTCAAGTAGAATGTCCCATGCTCCCGCTGAATGCATCTCTCATGGACAGCCACAGGAGCTCTACGTGAGCTCAGGGCCCCGGATCACAGAGTTTAGCAATTGTGCTTCCATCAGAAGTGGATGCAAGCATTCAATGGAATATGTTATTCTTTTCACAGGATGTGAATCCTGGGATCCATCCTCTCAGCAGCAGTCAGACTGTGGAATGCAGCAACCATAAATCAAAAACTGAGTCTTTCAAGAGTGGTGTTTCAAGAGTGAAATCTTTCCTTCCTGTACCCAGAAGTAAAGTCAGCCAGTCTTCTCAAAACACTAAATGAAGCAGCAGCAACAGCAGCAGCAATACAAGGCAAATAGAGGCAGTGAGTGACTCTAAAGAAGAAATTTGGAATGTGCACAAAAAAATACAACTTGAAAAATATGAATAAATATACTGCTTACTGTTCATTTCCCCCTTGTAGTCTTCACACACTCTCAGCTATCTGTCTGGGAAAATAAATTTATTCAAAAGTGTAAATAATTTTTAAATTGTTTTCTCAGTTTTAATGTATGTATGGGACCACAGTTTAATTTCTATGTAAATAACCTGTTTATAATGAAAATATTAGATTATATTGAATTGAACTTTAGTAGTGGAAAGTGATAGCTTCATAAATGATTTTCTAATCCAAAAATGTTTTATTGTTTAATTATATTCAGGGGTATCGCCACAGGAAATGTGTGTGCATGTGTGTGTAAATAGATATTTATATATACATATATAGATATATATAGACATTGCCTTGATCCAGAGATACCTGTGTACAAAGAGCTAGCACCATATGTAATGCTTTGGTGGAGATACTTCTGCATATGCATTCCCTTACATATTCAGAGAATCAGTCGCATCTCCACTCTGCTAATCTATGGGATTCCCATACAGTGGCTCCTCTGTGGGTTTCTGCATGGAGAAAACATAGCTCTGGATCTGCTATGGTTTCCTGCATCTGATGGAATCTTACAGGGTGTTGCACATGTGAAAACATTATTCTATGTGTGTAACATCCCTACTGCTGAAGAAGAGGATCGCTGGATCAGGGCAATAAACTTTATATAGTTATATGATAAGTTTCCTGTGTTATATTTCATACATTGGGTTGCACAATTCTGTACAGCACTGGCTTAAATCTAATGTATATGTGTTTTCAAGGCAAAAAAAAGTTTCTAAGTTCACTTTCTGAAAAGTGAATGGAATGTGGCAATAATGGGAAGGACTGGGAATATGGCCCAGTTACTTTCAGTTATAAACTGCATTAAATATGTCATTTGCCCATATTACTGGGTAGTTTGGTTTATTTCTTGTCCCTCTGAAGCTCTTTTGTTGCTTCAGTTTGCATTTCCGACTGCTGTAGAATTATAATTTGTGCAGACTTTGCTTTTAAGTTTAAAAGAACTGCAAAGCCATCATAATAAGCAATCTGGTTATTTGTCCCATATCTTTTTTTATAATGAAAAAACATAATCTCTCATTATATAAATTATTGTATATGCTATAAACCTTTCCCCCATTTTCTTATTTTTGACAAATGTTGGGAATTTATGGCATCTTGCATTAAAAGATATGTCTTTGTAAAGGGACAACACAAGATTAACGCACAGTTATCAGGAGAAAAAGCAGCAGCAATAACTTAGGGGAGGGAGGGACACAAATAATTCTCCCATTTGTGATTTCTGTTTGCAATAATGTTTTTTTCACCTGAGAAGTGCTTATTTCTCCCATTCTGCATTCTTTGCCCTCACCAGCATTCATGGTAAACACAGATGTTCACCTTACTCTTGGTGCCAATGCCCTGTCTTAACCTTTCTTCAATGAATATACACAATGACTTACATACTGTGCAGTGCCCTGCCAGTCTAAGAGAGGGGTGCACATACTGCGTCTGGGCCACTGAACAGCCCGTCCTTGCTGCTTGCAAACGTGGGCCTGTTTTGTGCCTCCTAAGGGGTGCATGATTGCTGCTGTGTCAATACAGCCTTTGGGAATAATGGAAGCAGAGATGCACCTAGGTAATTTTGCGGCCTGGATCTAGCAGCCTTTGGAGGCCCCCACTCCCACCCAGAACAGATTAAAGAGGATTTGGGGGGCCCAGGGGCTGTGGAGACCCTGGACATTGGCCTAGAAGTCCAGGGGTAAGAGTGCCTCTAAATGGAAGATACACTTCTTAGGAGGCACAAGACCACCCAGCCCACGTTTGCAAGTAGTGAGGATGGGCTGTTCACTGGCTCCCCTCTTAGATCTTCAGGGCACTGTGCAGTATGTAAGCCACTTAAGAACAAACTTAATCGTCACCTAGCAAATTAGTGGGTGTAAGTTCTGACAATGGTTGTGAAGCTATTCAATCCAACATCTTTGGGAAAGAGTTTGTAAAAGTAAAACCAGCAGTTACGTTAAATGTTCTCGTGGAAATTCACCGGTCATTATCATGCCAATAAAACCATTTTGTACTGCACTTTCTGCAAATACGTTTGTTTCTGTCTTATGTGTACATTTGGTTTTCTGCCTATTCTGTGTGTCCATGTGCTGCATGATGCAAATAATGTTTGCTATAATTTTGCTTTCTTTGGAGAAGAGGGGAAGCAAGCTTTTAGGTCTCATTGTTGAGAAAGTGAAACTTAGTCATGGTTCCCAGAAGCTGTGGAGTGGACAATTCCTAGCCATTGTGTCTGTGTTCCTATCCTAAGGCCTTCTCATAACCAAGGCTCCCCTTCTTGTCTACATTTAGCCACCTAAGTCCTCACTAGGATACTTAGATTCTGTGAAAACTAAAATATAGAACCTGGAGGAAAACATGTATATCATATTTTTTGCCGGTGTGAATGGTTCCCTCAATAATACTTGGTTATTCATAAATGCAGAAACTGGAGCTTGGGGATAGCAAGTTCACTCTATACTGAGCTCTGTGTATGTAAAAAGGATTAGGTCATTGGAGGGTTAATGTATTAGATATGTTATGAAAATGGCCAGTGCGCATGCGTGGCGGCTTCCAAAGTGGCTGCTGCCAGAGCAAAGAGGCCCAGAACAGGCCATTTTGAGACCAGGGGGAGGCTGGCGGAAGGAAGGACTACCCTGGACACCTTCCCCACGGCCATGGCAGTGGCCCCCAGAGGAGGTGAATGCTTAAAAAAGAATTTTAACATGTTTGAACCCCCATATCAGCCTTGAGCTAGCCAGTGGGGCGGTTCAGCTCAACCTCAAGCCAAACTGGGCCCAGTCCAGCTCGAAGGTGAGATCTCGAGCCATACCAGTTCGATGGTGAACAGGTTCAAGGTCGAACCGGTACGCACATCCCCAGATTGAATACAGTTAGCAGTTTTCATGAGTGCATTTGTATGAGCTGTTGGCCATAACAAATGTAATTTTACTATGCTTTATCTTATCCTCAGTATTGGTAAGGAGACTAGCACTGTTCATTAGATTACTGCAGGTTGTCAGCAGCACTTGCCAGCTAAGAGACATGCTGAGGAATGTTTGGTACCAGAGTTCAGAAGACAAAACCAAAAACCCATGTTGCTTTTAGTAGTAGATGAGCATGTAGCCGTGCTGTTTCATTCCAGTGTGGGTGTACACATGTCCTGGGAAAGAGAAGAAGACAGAGAGTTGCTGGTAATAGTGATGCTGCACGATATTATAATAATAAGGCATGGCACTACTGCTCGTCCTCAGTACTGGATCACTCAGACCCAAACAGAACTGGCACGACCACTAGCCTACATTATAAGTTTAATCACAGGTATATGTGCTTAACCCTACTATGCATCACCACACTGTCTGCTTCGAACAACACGCTGAAAAGAGTCCAATTATGGATGCACAATTAATAGAACGGTCTTGTCCTGAAAGACGACATTGTTGGTAGATCTCTTAACTTCAAACATCAAAGTGCCTAAGAATCATAGAGTGGATCCTTTAGGCTATCTAGTCAGCCTCCTGCTTGATAAAGGAAATACATAGACAGACCATCATCAACATGTGGTGATCTTCCTGCAGACCTGAGCAAGGGAGAGTCCACCATACTCCTAGGAATCTGGTTCCATTGTTGAACTGTCAGGACCCACAGTGTTTCCTCTGGGTGTTCTCTGTCATTCACACAATTGGTCTTTGCGACGTAGTGAAGACAGGGTAGAAGGGAGGCGGAGCTTAAGAGGGATTAGAGAGCTTGGAAGAGTTCCTGGTCCTGCCTTCACTAGATCATGAAGCCCAATTGTGTGAATGGACAGATGAGTACCAGAAGAACCCCAGTTATAGGTAAGCAACCTGATGTTACTTTTACTCTTACAACTATTCCCCCATCATTAACATTTGACATTGATGTTGACAGTGGCACACCTATAACTACTGCCCCAAAGTGTCTACCCTCATTTGGATTTGTTCTCACAATCTTATCCTTTCAGTTCCCTGATTCTTTCCCACTTTTCAGCTCCATCTACATCCTCAGTATCATAGCATCAGTCTGTAGTCAATCTTAGAGCAGGGTCATGCAGCACAGGGTGGGTTCTGCTGTGGCAAGATGTTATTGGCCCTGTTTACACAATTGTTTGAATTTAGGTTTAATGTGAATTACTGACATTCACATGACTGGACCAGTTTGCACAATTGCAATGCTAGCTGGAGAAACTGCCAGCTAACACCCAGAGAAATGATTGCATGCGAGTGGAAAAGCCACTACCAGTGATCATTTGTGAGGGCGATGTTAGCTTTGGTGGTGCTGCCAACTGATCTTCGGTGGTGGTGCCAACCTCTCCAGTGATCTAGGATCTGAAGGATGGTGACCACAGTCAGCTGGCAGGGCCACCTAACTAACATTCTCATTTGCACATGATCGCTGGCAGAGGTTTTTCTGCTTCGTTTCAGTTGTTTCATGGGAATTTATTCATAGTCGTTTCATGGGAATGTGCCCAACTTCTGGATGTTAGCTGGCAGCTCCTTTGACCAGAATTGTGACTGTGAGAATTGGCCAACAGTGTGAAGCCATGTCAAGGTGTTTTATGGCCCAAGATGAATGAGATTCCTGTCTTGGAAATCTCTAACTCTTAGCATGAAACAATCACACTAATGTTGATAATCCACATGAAACCTAGATTCAAATTATTGCGTGAATCCCAGCAGTCTTATCACTTTTGCTTCTTACCAAATGTCTTTATGACAAACTTTATCCTTGTTATAAAGTTGTGTTATTTACATTTTGATCTTGTCTGATTGCTTCTTCCTCCTCCTACCACCATCACCATGAGTGTCTTTTATCTCATCTCTCATTTGTTTGTTTCACTAAGAAGAATTTCATGAGCTGGCAGGGGGAGAGGAAAGCAGCAGCGCTGGTGAACAGGCAGGTGAAGTGGGAAACAAAACAGAGTGTGTGGGTGGGGGAGAAAATTGTGGTGGTGAGAAAATGGCAGGGCGAGGGGGAGAAAACGGCAGGTGGGGGAAGAAAATGACAGTGGCAGGCGGGTAAGAAATTGGTGGCAGGCGGGGCCGGGGGGGGGGGGGGGAGATGTTCTGCGCTCAGCCCAGCTAGTTATTATTGAGCTGCGATTTTAACTTGCTTTTCTTACTTCTGAGTTAGACAAACCATTCTGTGGGACACGAACATAAGAAGCTGCCATATACTTGGTCAGACCATTGGTTCATCTAACTCAGTATTATAAATACACAGACTGGCAGAGGCTTCTCCAAGGATGAGGTGCAATGAGGCTGAAGTTAGTTAACTTTTCTTGAGAGGTGTAGTGAGTTGCTGTGTTCTCACAAAAATTCTTCAGTGCCTTCAGTTCATTAGTCTTGATTCCCCACTTCCACATTACCATTATTTGCTGACACACTGCACAACATCATATGTGCAGGAGCACTATTGCACCGTTATGCAACTGATGGTCAATGGAAATTGCTGTCTATTGCAAAACTGCATTTGCTCAATTCTTGCATTTAGTGCAAACGCTTGGCTCTTGTGGGTCTGTGCAAATATAACATTGCAACATACACATAACATTGAATTGTATGTCAGCCATTATTTAATCTATATATATAATTCGCTTACGGACGACGGAGTTACGGACGACCGAGGACTACGTCCAGTGGCGTCCAGAGCCGTGCGGATGCCTGAAGCCATTGCCTTGGGAAGGGAGGGGCAGAGAGCTAGGGAGGCAGGCGGAATCGGCAGACTCAGGAGACAGAAGAAGAAAGGAGGAAAGGCAGAGGGGAAAGGAGGAACCATTGCCTGGGGAGGGAGCAGCAGCAAGGGAATGTGGGAATGTGGGAATCGGCAGACTCAGGATGGAACAGAAAGGAAAGGAAAGGAAAGGAAAGGTGGAGAAAAATGACCACAGAGAGGGGGCGGCGGGCAGGTAAACAACAGAAGGACAGAACGTAGAACCAAATGAAGCCAAATGAAGTCCAAAATCACTGTGAGGTAAGCGGCCGTTAAAAACCGTTGGGACTGTGAGGACGCGCTGCTGACCTTCCCGTCCAAAAAGAAAAAACCCAAACCCAGTGCCATTGTTCCCCCTGCAAAAAAACACCAGCCAGTCTTCCACACCCCACACCACCAAAAAACAAAAAACCTTCAGTCACCCCTTCACTAACAAACAAACAAACAAACAAACAAACAAACAAACAAACCATGAAGGGACAGCACGGGCCAGCCACTGGCAGCCCCCACAAAAACCCTCAGACAGTCTTCCTGACCCCCCATGCAAAAAAGGGAACTGTGAGGGGAGACAGAGTGAGCGAGAGGCACGGGGGGGGGAGAGACAGAGAGAGCAAGAGAGGCGCAAGGGGAAGAGAGAGAGAGATAGCGAGAGAGGCCGTGGGGGAAGACAGAGCAAGCGAGAGAGGCACGGGGGGAGATAGTAAGCAAGAGAGGCACGGTGGGAGAGACAGAGTGAGAGAGCTGTGCGGTGGCAGCAGGCAAGAGAGCTTTGGGGGAGGGACAGAGTGAGTGAGAGAGCTGTGGGTGGGGGGAGAGTGGGGAACAGGGTGCAATGCACAGCTACAAAGGGAGGACCAGCCAAACAAATTCTCCCAACTAAACCCAAAAAGGAAGTAAACTACCGCACAGATGCTCTGTGCAGGTTCAGCTAGTTAGTATTTAATTCTTATGCTGCTTTTCCTTTTTTAAAAAAGTGTAGACAAGATAAAATGCATGCACTGATAAAGCACACACGCCAAAAATCCATCCATGATGTGACTGTATGCATGACTGCATCAAGATTATTTTTGCATGGTGTTTTATCCTTGCACATGTGCACCTTCCTCCCTTGGTAGAAGTGAGCAAAGATGCAAATGAACTGAAGAGACTTAAAGCTTTGCAAATTGCATGCTCCAATTCTGGATTTAATTTTAGAGTTTTTCCTAGTTTAACAGGAATTCTGGAGGTCTGGTACATAGGATTTATGTACAGTTTGGGCCCGGGATACCTGAGGGACCGCTTGCTCCTAAGGGTTACTGCCTGCTTGATGAAGTCATCTGAGGGGGCTCTGCTCTGGGTGCCAACAATGAGGGAGGCTAGGTTGTTGTGCATGCAGGACAGGGCCTTCTTTGTTGCTGCCCCCAGACTCTGGAATGCTCTCCCAGTGGCAATTTGCTCCTCAGTCTCCATCACAGCTTTTAGAAAGAGTGTAAAATCTTGGCTTTTTGCATTTATTTGATTCTCTGCCGCTGCTCTTTGTACTCTGTATTGCTTTGATGCTTTTGTTTTAAATTTTTAAAATCAGATTTTTAAAATATTTTTCACTTAATATTTTAATTGTCTCTTTTTTACCATCTTGTGTTTAAATTTTTGCTGTAAACTGCCTTGGGATTGTTTTAATGAAAGGCGGTATATAAATTTAACAATAAATAAATAAATAAATAAATAAATAAATAGGGCAGAATGAAACAAATAACAGAATAGAATGGGAGAAATCTTCTCATCATTAAAGTTGCCAGAGTCATCTAAAAGTCTTCTGACAGCCTGACGTTTCCCACAATTCTTGATAAAATGTCCTGGCATACCCAGTGCCAAGTCGCTTCTTATATTTCTTTTAAGAAATTCAAGAGTCTCCTCCCCATTGCCCTCTAAGAGGCTGGGTGTTTTCCAAAAGAACCAGGTTTTCCAAACAGAGGTGATATCTTGCAGTTTGATTGCAGAGACCTGCCAGTGACTGGTGGTTTTTGGAAAACCTGGCTTTTCCGCCAGTCTTCTGGCCTTCCTGCTTTTCACCCTTAGCTGGACCAGCATCAGCCACTAGTGTTCCTGGCCAGACAAGCTTATGTGCCGACTGCCTGCTCTTTGTTCTTGTCCCTTCCTGTCATCTTTGCCGTGAAACCTGGTGCTTGGTAACAGCTTGTGAAGACGACTTTTTCCTCTGACAGTTTCATGGCGATACCCATGGGATTTCCTTTCAAGTTTTCTTCTTGCTTGATCCTGACTAGCCAGCTTCCATCTCTTCAGCACATGCACACACGCACGCACGCTCTGCCACCTGTCCATCTTGTTCTGCCCCATTCCTTGATACTGCAAACAGAAGACAAACAAAAGGCAGAGGTGATGCTCTTTTGATGCTCCCTCGTTTCCGGGCAGGCTGCAGTTGCTACTTAGTACATGCACATTCTCTGAAAATGGGAAGATTATGTTGTGAGCCAAGCCTGCTTTGTATACTAGATATGCTCCGGAGCTAACATAGGAAATTCGGCTTGTTTCACCAGTGTCACTAAGTGACCAGTTCTTTATACGGTGATCATGTATGTTCTGGGCTCGAAGGTAGAAAGAAACCAAACAGACTTACATAATTCAATGGGCTATATTGAGTATAAAAGATGGTTAGAGCAACAGCATCAATCTAACTAAGCAGACAACAAAACAATCAATTTTAGCAAAAGCAAGGCAGGGTTCCTAACTATCATCTGGGTGTTGATATCTGTCATCTCATCTCAGTAATTACTTCAAACTAGCAAGAGATAGAGCAACTGGAAAGGAGAAAGGGGAGGGAGTTGTTTTGAGGGAGGAAAGGGCAGGGTGTCAGGGTTAGTAAAGGGGATGGAAGTGGGAGGCAAAGTCTGGTTCTTGAAAGAGGCATTTTAACAGGTCTTCTGGAACAGCATAGGAACATAGGACCACAGAAAGCTGCCATATTCTGAGTCAGACCATTGGTCCATCTAGCTCAGTGTTGTCTACACAGACAGGCAGTGGCTTCTCCAATGTTGCAGGCAGGAATCTCTCTCAGCCCTATCTTGGGGAAGCCAGGGAGGGAACTTGAAACCTGCTCTTCCTAGAGCAGCTCCATCCCTTAAAGGGAATATCTTACAGTGCTCACACATCAAGTCTCCCATTCATATGCAACCAGGGTGGACCCTGCTTAGCTAAGGGGACAAGTCATGTTTGCTACCAGAAGACCAGCTCTCCTCCCACAAGTGTGCACAGCTTGGCTCCGATGCTTGGGAGTGAAGTTCGGACAAGGTTTCAGATGAAGAGTCAATGCTACGAGTCACAGACAGAGATAACCCCTGATTCCTCACTCCGTGGCAGAGAATCACCAAGCAGTCTCTTGTTTGCAAGCCAAGGGCCTCAGACAGCAGGTGCTTGGGATTTGCACATGAGCAAATATTGCTTGTTAGGCAAAAACTGCTGACCTCTGTATGGAGAACTGACTTTTAAAATAGTTGTTCCATCATTTGATCTCAACACAGAGTTTATTCCAAATATCAGCATCCTTCCTGGATCTAAAATGGCGTCAATTACTGTTATCCTGTCTCATGATATCAGTCCAGGTTAGCAAGATATCAGCATCCTTCCTGAATCTCAAAGTATTAATTGCTCTTGACAATGTCTATTTGTCTGGAGAAACTGAGGGCCATCTCCTGTGTGTCCCCAATTTTGGTTGTCAGGATGTGCTCTTGACATTCCCGAAACAAATCTGCATGGCTGAGCTTTCCAAATGGGCATCTTCTCTTGTCCACAGCCTTCCGGACACCTTGTCTCCAACAATGTTAAAAGTCAAAAGAAGGAAGCCGAAAGGGACCACCTTGCTGGGGGAGACAGCAATTAAATCATTTCTTGAGTAAATCTAGTAACAGCAAGAGGATATATGTGTGAGACTAGTCAATGCTTCTGATTAAAATATTGCAGGTTACATCAACATTGCAAATAACTTTTCAGACAGGATAATCTCCTGTCTTCCTAAAGCAAAGCGCCAACAAGTTGGCTTGTTTCTTATAGCAATGGCCGGGTCACACAGAGCTCTCCTCTGTGATTTGACTATAGTCAAAGTTGTTTCCCCCAGAATTTAGGCATTAATTGATTTCTTCATGAAGTAGAATCAGACGCAGGCCTTGATTTCACATAAAGCTTTGTAAAGCCAGCTTCAAAGAGAATTGTTCCAGGCAAGGATATTGCCTGATAGTGAGTTTTGTGTAGGTAAAAACCCAGCATCGCTTGCCTACAAACACTTTTGTGCCTCTGTCTGGTTTGCATTTCATGCATTGGGACTAACAGGGCACCAAGAAAAATGGTCCTGCTCTGCAGCACCACCTAGTGACAATAAGGCAAATGGTTAGGGAAGCAAATCCTCCTTGAAGAATATGCCCTACTACAGAATAGCTGCAAGTTGATATAATGGATGTTGATGTGCAGAATGCTTGGGTGGTATTACACTCACAAGTTGGCAGGAAGCGGAGGACCAGCTTGATCTTTCCAAACTGAACTGTACCATACAACAGAGAAGAAGTACCCAGAACACTGGGATGCCTCTCACAGCCACAAGCTGAGTAGGAGGCACAGCGTCCCATTAAGTTCCCGCCCTGTGCATGCTCCCGGGAAATGGCCATGTGTTGGCAAAAATCAAGATGGGAAGAGAGAGAAGTGATTGTGTGTTTGCCACAATCAGTCAAGTTGGGGATGGCGATCTCACAGCATGTACTCCACACTGTATCAAGGGTGGAGGGAAAGCGGGTCCCGCCCCCCCCCATCCTACCCAGATCACAGCTAGCACTCGGTCACTTCTCCCTCCTCCTATCTCAGTTTTCTTGCCTGACGCACAACCTTTTCATGGGAACACACTCAGGGCTTGGCGCCTGAGTGGAGGCTGTTGCTACCTAGCCCTTTCATTTTATTGACATATTATTTTATTGTTAGATTTATATCCCATCTTTAATAAAATTATCCCAATACTAGCTCTGTTCAGGCATTATGTAACCGTAAACAGCATACAGTTCCCCTACCAACCGGCAAGAGCTGTCCTCCATGCCAATGTTGTAGGTACATAATGCCAACGATTCACCCCCACGGAACAAATGCCATTCCTGGGCAGAGTTCCTCCCTGTGATTAGGAACTCCGACATTTCTAATCACGAGCAGGCTCTAGCTCCAAGTACAGAGTTTGTCTCATCAGACAAATGCTGCACTCATAGTTAGTGGGGTGCAGAGTTCCTTAGTGTCCCCCCGCCCCCCGCTTGTGCTCTATACATACACCTGCAAATGGAGGCCTCTTTTACTTTGTCCACCAGAGGGGTCTAATGAAAAGGAATGCATGATGTAGATGCTCCAAGTCTGCATTCCCTGTGGACAAAATCTTAAAATGCACTACTTTGCAGACAGCCGGGAAAGAAAGAGAAAGATGCCAGTGACCATTGCTGAATATGCTGCACCTTTATTAAGACAACAGAAATCTAGCAACCTAAGACCAGTGTGGAGGAGGTATCCGTAATTTCTTATTAAAAGTTACAAATGCATGTTGGCAATGATTACTAGCTGCAATGTACCTGGCACTAATTCTTATATTGCTAATTATTCTGTAGCCACACCATCAGTTGGGGTGTCGCTATAATTGAGCAAATGGGTTCAAAGAACCCAGGGCCTCCAGGCTCCTGAGGGCCCCCTCCCAGACTCCTGGGGGCCCTCAGCTCGTCCCCTCCCTATTCTCTTCATTATCTCCCTCATTTGGAGGGGCCGACAGGGAGAGGGTGACCACAGGCCCCCCTCTCCCCTAGTTATGCCCCTGAGTTATTGGGAGATATACTGCGCAGAAACGTGGAGGTTCCATTTTGTTAAAAGCGCTTGATGTTCCATGAATTTTTCTTAATGATTTGTCTCAATTTTATAATAGGTAAGTGGAATTGCCCCACTTTAGTTAGTTATGTTTAATTCTGGCAAACCACCTTCTGCTAAACAGCAGAATACAATCCTATCCATGTTTACCAAGATAATAAAGATGAAGTGGCTTAGACATCCTAAAGTGCTGTAAAATTGTAGAGGCAACACTTTAACACAAATGCAGAAAGAGGACTGACATATTTTGGTACCTGTTTTTTTGTTTAAAGGAAATGAAAATATCAACAAACCTTTGGTTTAAGAGGCGAGTTGATACCTTCCATTTAGACTCATGCTCTAAAAAGTTGGGAATTGCAAATTAAGACAGTCCCCTTAAATCCTGCACAATGTAAACTGTGAAAATGTTGTAGTCCCATATATTATGGTGGCTTTACAAATGAGGATTCATGCACTTGCACTTTGCCCTGGTCAAGATTGGGCTGGATATGGATGTGTTGACCAGGAATAAATCCAGAGAGATAGCCATTATGCATTTTTACAAAGCAAAGTTCCCCCCATCCACCCCATCCTACCTACTATGGTAAATGTCCAGGCAACAATTCAACAGGTGTAGAAGCTTCACCTATTACTTCTTCAGCAAACCTTTCTCTCCTACACCATTCAGTCTGACAGCAACGCAAGGCTTTTTGGACCTTTTTGGATGATTTCATACCTTATGTTTCAGTATATTTTCTCATCTGCCAATTCAGAGCAAGAAGATAGAAGCACAAGCTAAGTCATTATTGTATCCACATATGAATGAGCAATGGTTAAGGCCATTGCTAATCATTAATTATTTGCAAATGTGCCATTAATAATAAATGACTTGATCCAGTTCTTTGCAATTACTCTAACTCTTGATACGTTTTGCTTCAGTGTGAGCAATTGCAGTCAAACCCGACAGCTTTCCAAGGCTGAAAGAGCCTCTAGAATCTAGTACAGGTTGTATGAGGACCATGGCTGGATGTTATGACAATACAGATCATCTGCATGGTACTGATAGCATGTTCTTGCAGCCCATTCATGAATCTGCATCAGGCAGAAAGTCATCAGGAGCATTTGTAGCAAGTGATTGTGGAAGACTTGTGGATCTGTTGAATTTCAGCCTAAATCTTGACTATAGTAGGAGGCATTTTGAGGAAGCACTGCATCTCACAGTTATGTGTCAGGCAGAAACTATGCCTGCTAAATGGACAGAGAGACACCTCTTACGTGGTGGTTTTCTTATTTTTAGCAGCAGACGTTTCTGCCTAAAACCATGGAGAGCTTCTTCCAGTCAATGTAGATATACTGAAATAGATGGCCCAATGGTCTGACTTTGTATAAAGCAGCTTCCTATGGCTCTGTATGCCTATTTGTTCTCGTTCAATATCTTTTCCGGTGGCTGCTGCTGTGTCTTCCTTCTGTCTTGTTCTTAGCTTTTGAGCCCTTTTCGGACAGGAACCATTATTTTATTTATTTTGCTGTGTAAGCCACTTTGGGAAGTTGTTGTTGTTGAAAAGAGATGAATGAATGAATGAATGAATGATAATAAAAATATATTCATCAAGTGAAGTTTCCCCACTGTCAAGCTGAACAGTGGAAGCAAAATGTGGGTGCACTACGCCTAATTCTTAAAGCCAAAATCATATACACGACTATTCAAAGTCTTTACCGTTTACATGGTGTGGACGTGAAGGTGATCATCTTAACTTGCTATTTCCATGGTTCTTAGAGCACAAGTGAAAATTGTAAGCATCTTAAACCAAAGGTGTTTTTAAAATATATTTTAATAAATATGTAAATATAGTTTTTTTATTGAGCAGCAGTACATTTCTTTATTACAGGATGGCAACCTGAATGTCAGGTGTTGTAGCTTGTTACATGGACGGATCTTTATACTTAGTTATACAAATACATATAATGGGTGCCATACAGCAAAAATGGGTTGCAGCTATAGGTTGCTTCATACATAGTCCCTGTGCATATAGGTAATACCTACACCTACGGTGGAAAAGCAAGTCACTTGCTCATGTACATGTTAACACACACAGAGCTTTGACAACAATGTGGTGTGGACCCCACTTGCATATGTCCTACTCTTGTGACCCACCTGCTCCTTTTGAAACAGAGTGGGCTGAGCCCACCAACATATAAGTGTACATATATGGGCATCACATCACACTTGCATCATGTTTTGCTTTATGTAAAAAACCTAAAGATTTTTCACTTACATGGGCCATGTGTGAACTGGCTCCAAGTCTCACTGAAATCAATGGAACTAATGTCCACAGTCAAATGCTAAAGGTACATCAACTTCAGCTGAACTTCAGTGCAATTAAGGCTGTGGATGGACATAACATTTCAGCGTCTTAGGGTCAGTATTATAGCATCGTACTGCCATGCATACACATATTTATTCTATTATATTGTACTATCTGCTCAGTCTCATTCAGTGCACTTTAAACTATACCAAGGAAAACTGGATGTTTCCTTCTGGAAGAGAGAGAAAGGATGATTTCACAGAATGGCTGCTGTAGCTGCCTATTCGCTAGTGTCCATAGTATCACTAGAACCAGGTTACACAAAGTGAAGGATGAACACCCTATGGATATAATATGTGGTATATATATAGAGGTTACCCACTTCCCCCAAATTAGCATCCACCATTTCAAGCTAAGTTTCCTATCTCTTAAAAAGTATTTTTTTAATTTAGCAGTATGTATTCCCCTTCTCCAGCACTAAATTTAAAAGCTTCTGGGTTATGAAGAAACAATTAGACTTTTGACTTACAGTAAGGTTGGACCCCATGCAACAAGGGTCCTGCTCTGCCTCATTTTATTTGCCTATCTAGATATTCAAGCAGAGCTGGGGCTAAAGACACTGAGGTGGTAAGTGGGTAGGGGGTGTTCTGAAGATGTTACATATGCACACAACCTCACATTTTATGGATCAGGTCCAATGCTTGAATTGTAATCGAAAAATCTGAAAATTGTAATCTAAAAAGAGGACTGCAATGGACTACTTGTGCCTGATTTCCACCCATTCTTCTAAAATGTGCAGCAAATTCAATTAATGCTATAAACATATATCTTTCAAATATATAAAATTATTTGTATACAAATATTTTTGATAGCATACAATTCCTCTTAAAATACATAATTCTCTTAATGAAAATTCCAATATATTTTAATAAAGATATTAAAAATAAATACAGTATTCTAAAGAAATTTCAGTTAAACTGCAATATGGAACAGTATAAAAGAATATCACAAAAGTCTATTTCTCTTTTGTCTTTGCAATTCAAACTACAGTTTCTTTTTTAAAAAAAAAAACCTTGTTGAAAAATGTCTGCTCCCCCGACCAAAGATTCCTACTCGTAACCTTCTAGGATTCAGCCTTACATGTATTTCTATTCAGCAGATATTCCCCACCTACATTGTCAGGAACAAAGAAAAAGTCTTGGAGGATTCTATCTAAATATAAAAATTCTCACTATCATCTTTAATTCCTAGGAAATGATGTATATTAGCCAGCTCTGTTCATTATGATCTGTAAATTCTAAACTATGGCCACTTCGCTAATACCCTTGTGTCTTCTTCCAGTTGTTGAAATAAAATTTTTGTGAAGCATGTTGTTGTACTTTGACTTCTGCCTCTCACCAGTGAGTAAACGCTCTATGGAAGAATTATCCACCATTCACGCTTGTACCAACAGCTTACTTGTCTAACTTCAAATGATAGCAGGCCCAGGGGATTGCATCAAGCCTCAGTGATCATACAAGGAATGCAAAATATGTGTGTGTGTGTGTTCTTTCTTTCTTTCTTTCTTTCTTTCTAGTCACCTGCAAGCTCACATTCATAATTTCTTAAAATGTGCTCAGATTTAGCTGGTCTAAATGCAGCTAAATGCACTATCCAAGGTGAAATCAAAACTTAATTGAAGCCAATGGAAAAAAAATGTCAACTGCTTTCCACCAGGTTGGTTTGATTCAAATCAAGACACCATAACAAAGCTGATCAAAATCTAATCTCCATCTTTTTAGCTCACGTATTTCAGAACAAGTATGCAAACTAACTGGATGTTCTAACAAGTAAAACCTATTTGTTTGCAATTAAATAAAGCCTCTGGACTACCCAGGAGCATGATTCAAACCTCTGGTGATGCAGCTGCAGGACACCAAGCAAAATTGCTTACTTGGAAATGTAAGTGCTCAGAACTTTCCAAAAGCAAGGGCTGGTAATTACTGTGCTGAACTGTGATCCTCCTTGACACAGGAAGTAAGTGTCTTTACTTTTGGGCTGACAGTCTGAAATATTCATAATGTGCACAAACAATGACCTATTGTGTCACATTTATAATACTTGACCTCAAACGTCATGTATTTTGCTCCTGGTTCACAGACACCCATTTTTGCCTCTTCTACATAATAAAACAGGCATTAAAGCAATGTCTTTGATAGCTTCAGGTTTAAAAGATTATGAGTGCAGACTTTGATATTTTTATATAACATATCTTTAAACCAGCTTATTTTTAAAAGAATATCACTGATTCTTTAGAATATGATTTTAAATTGCATTTAAATCTGAATTTTATCCACTTTAATTTCCACAGGATAAAGGCAGAGAGGTGTGTGTGTTTCAGATATTTTCTAGAGGAGTTTCACCTAACATACTAGTCCTAGCAACTAAGGTGCCCCCCTGGAGTGAAGTTTTTACACATATATATTCACAGAGTAGCTTAAATGCTTAATCTGTGCTGGTTTATGTTCTTTTTCATGTTGCTTTTTCAGCGTTGCTTTGTTTTTGTGTCTCCCAGAATGCTTGCTGATAACACTAACGAGACTGGTCTTCCATACAGCTTCACAACCGAGTCTCTTGCACTTCTTCCTCAGTTTCTTCTTGCAAGGCACCGATTTTAGGCCTAGACCTGCGCTTGCTTGAATTCCTGGGATGTATGGAGAACAGTTTGGCTCGATCCGAGTGGCTGATGGCTTGTCGGAAGGAATTCTTTTCACTGAGCAGCTTCTGAATTGACTCATATTGCCTGACTTTATTCTCTTCTATCACCTAATAAAAAGAGGTTGGCTGTGTTACTTACAGAGTAAAATATTTGCTCGTTAATTGTAATTGTTAGGAGTCTAGCACCATTTTACCAATGACAATAATAATAATGGCATTATTTACTACATTTGCATTCTACAATTGTCCAAGAATAGGAGTGGCACATATTATACCCCAAGAAGGCTTGTATTTAAGTATTGTGCAGGATCAGATCAATTTTGCTTCAGATATATCTCAGGTATCTTCAGGCTCTTCTGTGGGCCAAGTATAGCATTTTAGCAATAGAAATATCATATTCAGTCCACAGAAATAGTCTCCAGACATCTTCAGGCCATTTTTGTAGGTCCACAAAATAGATATCAGAGATATCTCTGAAGCAATGTTGCTTTCATTCTGAACAAGTTGTTCTAGTAAGAACTAATCTGCCTACTTTAACTATCCCTACAATTAGACTAAATTTGGTCCAAATTGGTTAGGCAGTACACAAGTTAGCCTACTTGTACCTCAGACGTTCATGTGTCTGCCATCTTGAACTGGGGTGGATTACATCATCACAAACTATGCATCTGAAGTGTCCTTATGTGTCTTTGTGTACAATTGTACCAACTGGGTACAACTGTACCAAATTTGGTCCAAATCAGTTCCTTCGCACTTCAAACCTTCATGTGTCAGCCATCTTGAATCAGGGTGGATGACATAATTACAAACTATGCCCTTGAGCTGTCCCTATGTGTCCCTACACTTGTAGCAAATTTGGTTGAAATTAGTTAGAGGTTAATAAGTTAGCCCAATTGCACCTCAAATGTTCATGTGTCCGCCATCTTGAATGGGGTGGATGACATCATCACAAACTACACTGTTGAGGTGTTACTCACTACAACTGTACCAAATTTGGTTCAAATCGGCTAGGCAGTCCACAAGTTAGCCCACTTGCACCTAAAATGTTTATGCTTCTGCCATCTTGAATCAGGGTGAATATAATCACAAACTATGCCATTGAGGTGTCCCTTTGTGTCCCTACAACAGTACCCAATTTGGTTCATATTGGTCTTGGCATTGCTAAATTATGGTGGTTTGGGGGGGGCTGACACACACAGATGAACACATGCACATGGAATGCCGGGTGCTCTCATAAGTTTAATAAAACTTTTAAATTTCATAAAACTTAAATGGCAAGACTTTCTGGGAATATGACATGTGCCACACATATCCTTGAATAAAAGATGGAATACCAATACAAGGCTATGTTGGTTTAATCTCAGTCTGTTTAGTAGCAATTCCATATTAATTACAGGAAGCCCTCTTTATTTGGGGGGATTTTGTTCGCACCTATTTCCGCAGATAATGAAACTGTGAATAAAGAGACCTTAACCCTATGGGGATTGCGGGGTTAGTTTCCCAGGCCCCACTCCAAACACATGGGTTAGTGAGAATAGTTATCTCTCCTTATCCTGACTACATAGGAATGTTGGCAAATTGCTAAAATATGCTACAACTTTGCAGGCAGTATTCAGGATCTTGAATTTAAGTTGGGATTCAGCTGATCAGAAGGTCTGTTTGAGAACAGTTTCCACTTTTGGTGGCATCACAAAATGATTTCTCTTGGAAACACACCTGGTGGTGAAGATGATTGTGTTTACATGAACGTTGAAGGCAGGCACACTAAAAGGGATGGACTGATCATGAACAATTAGTAGCCGTTCAAACATTGTTGATCCTTGATTTGTAGTAGTTTGGGCCTCGGCCGCCAGTTAAAGAATTTATTTTGTAGTATCAGACTCACAGAAATAAAGATTTCTTTTGGAACAAGAATCACTCTTCTTTTCGCGGCTCTAATATTATCTTTCTTTAACTCCTGGATAAGGCAGGCCACATATACAAATAGAGTTCTTAGGACAAATGTGGTATATAAATATAAATATAGATATAAATATAAATAAATAAATAAATGAACATGGCTTTGGAATGACTATTATTACAAATACAGGAGACCCTTGTTATTCGTGGGTTCTCCACTTGTGGATTCACCCATAGGGACCTGCAGGGACTCAGTTTCTTGAAGCACAGGTTGAAAATAGGCTATTTTCACCTGTTCATAGTTCCTGTGTGGGGTTGGTTCGACCCTGAAACATTGAAACCCCAAAACCGTGAACCAGTTTGCACATCCTAGTTAGAACTCCCAGAGTGGCTCGAATTTGAGCCGGAGCTGGGGTCATGTTTGGCTGAGTGTGGGGGAGAGAACCGAGCATGCCCAGGTCTGTTTGAGTCTGGTTCAGACTTTAACTGAAACGGGCATACTGGCTTCATGCACACCCCTAATATGAACCTGCCCGAGCTTTCTTTAAGATCAACATTAGAAGTCCTGCTTTCAGTCTTATCATTACGTAAGATCAGACGGAGAGGTACAAGAAATAAGGCCTTTTCAGCAGAGGTGCCAAAACTACAGAATAGCCTCCCTATGCAGATCTGATGCACACTGTCTCTTCTTGATTTTAGGCATTTATTGTCAACCTTTTTATTTCTACGAGATTTTTATATTTATTTTATTTAACATTATTCTGCTGTTTTTAGGGATTTCGTAACTGTCATTTTAAAGTATGTTTTTGCTGGTATTTTTTAGCATCGCATCGTTGCTTTGTTTTAATTGTGCCTTTCTGTGCATTGTTTTTTCTGATTTTTGTAGGCAGATGTTAATGGTTTCCAGAAAATTGGAATATACATTAATAACAATAATAACAATAATAATTCAGATACTAGCCAGTGGCCAACATCCCCACTAACAGGGTGGGGCTACTGCATACAAAGCAGCTCCACAGCATTTAGTAATCCAGAGTCCCGCAGCAGGTGTAGGGGAGAACAACCTTAGGCAATCTCTCCTTTCCTTCCCTCCAGAAGCACTCTTTAACATCCCTAATATGTCCCAAAGGGCTGCACAAAAACTGCCCCCACCTTCGCATGTTCAATGGGTCTCTGGGTTGCTAAACACTGTGGAGGCGCTTTGCACAGAGTACCTGCACACTCTTAGTGGGGTTGTTGGCCACTGAGTTTAAATTTTGAAAGATACTCACCAAAAATCGCTGGCATTCTAGTAGTGCTTCTAGTCTGTGTTCAGAGAGGATCACTGTACAGTTTGCAAAAGCTTGCTTGAGAGTTTTTTTAATCACTTGGAATGTCCTGAAATATAAGCAATTTTTAAACTGTGAAATAATATAAAATAATAATATAAAATAATAATGTTATTACATGCAACATGCAAAATGTTATTACATGCAACAAAAACTTTCATAATGTTTGCTAGATTCTACAGCACTGCAATGAGGCACCTACAATTCAGATGAGATGTTACCATGACATACTCGGCTAAATTCAGGCTTCACCAGTTATAAACGCCAATTATTATAATTACTTATTCTGCAATATAGAAACTGCAATTACTAATGGAAAAAGAACCCATGCTTATTTTACATCATAGCCATTATTTTTATTTATTTATTGCCTTGACCAGACAAGGCCTGAATAAACACATATTAGCTATGACAAACCACAGAGCGCATATTTGGCACCGCAGGCTTAAAATGACTTCATAGCCATTTCCTCTCCCAAGGCAACCCTGGGATCTGTAGTTCTATGAACAGGTCTGGAAATTGCTAACAAGGGATTCCCAGCATTCTCACCAAAGTGCCATGTCCAGGCTTTACTCATAGAAGCCATGACAGTCAAAGTGATATCTAACCAGTATAAATGTGCATACTTGCCAACATGTCCCTATTTTCCCATTTGCCTGAATGGGAAAATAGGGACATGTTGGTAGGTATAATTTTGTAGTGCGGCGTGTGTCTGTGTACACACACACACACACACACACACACACACTGCTTAGTATGCTTTTTCTGCTGAAAAGTATTACAGTGTTGAAAGTGCTATTATAGTAGCAGTAGTATACAGGGCTGCACCTTCCCCCACACCCACCCGACAAGGCTCTTTTGCCCTTAATATCTACATGGCAGACAACCTTTGAAGAACGTAAGCTTTTCCATGCTTTGAGGTGCAGTGAGAGAGCAACAGTCCACCTTTTGAGTACCTGCCTGTAACCCAGCTGTTAAAGAGACGATAGCCTTCCTCTCCCTTACGTGGAAGCTAGCACTCTGCTCTCATGCCTCTTAGCAGACAGAGGATCCAACATTACTCCTTCCTCCTCCAGCCCAAACAACCATAACAATACATTTCCTACCATCAGCAGTTTTCTGGGAGGCTTTCAAAAATCTCTTTGGCCAGTCGGATCTGCCCCTGTGGCTCAGAATCTATCTACCATGTGCTGTTGTATTGTTCTTTTGACAATGATAGTCAGCATAATCTTATTACTCCCTTATGATTATACTTCCCTGGCCAAACTGCTGAATTTTATGCCACACTTCTTCTTGCAGATAAGAAATCTTCCATTACTCATAACATTGCCAAGTTTTGTGTGGCAGCTGTCAAGATCCGCCAACAGCTAACTTCTGGCTGTGTTTCCCAGATGCCACTACAAAATGGCTGCTGTGCATGACTGAATCTTATCTGAATGTAGTACTATTGGTTTGCTTGTACATCTGATCAATGATCATAATAAAGCTATTCATTCATTCATAACACAATATTAAGCCCAAGTACTGCATCTTCAGCGGGTTAAAGTTTAGACTGTTAGAAAATTCCAGTTAAATTTAAGACACTGCTTGAAATTTTCCTTCTTCCTATTCTTCTTCTACTAGGTATTATCTATCTATCTATCTATCTATCTATCTATCTATCTATCTATCTATCTATCTATCTATCTATCATTTCTCTGTGTAAACCGCCCTGAGCCATTTTTGGAAGGGCAGTATAAAAATCGAATAAACAAACAAACAAACAAACAAACAAATAATATCTAAAACATGATTATCTCTACAAAGGGTTTGATGAATGTGCCAACGCCATCTGAAAACAAGCATTACATTGACCATGAAAGTATGGCTAGAGGGAGGCAAGATACACAAATTAGTTTCCAAAGTACTGATATAAATATTGAGGATTAAAAACCTTCAATATAGTCACAGTCAAAATTATATCAACTTAAAGGTAAAGGTAAAGTTTGCCGTCGAGTTGATGTCAACTCCTGGTGACCACAGAGCCTTGTGGTTGTCTTTGGTAGAATACAGAGGGCTTTACCATTGCTATCTCCCACACAGTATGAGATGATGCCTTTCAGCATCTTCCTTTATCGCTGCTGCCCAATATAGGTGTTTCCATAGTCTGGGAAACATACCAGCATGGATTCAAACTGGCAACCTCTGACTTGCTAGACAAGTCATTTCCCCACTGCGCCATTAGATGGTGCTATAACAACTTAGCAAAGATGATTTTTTTAAAATCACATTATTTTAAAATGATAATTAACATTTTATGATATTCCAGTTTGAAAGCAATCAAATAAGATGTGTGCAATACTTACATAGGATCAAGATGAGCACTGGGTTCATCAAGAAGAAGGATTTTGGCTTTACTAAGAATTGATCTGGCAAGACACATCAGTTGTTTATGCCCATGGCTGAGGACACAGCCACCATCCAGAAGGACAAAGTCAAGCTGGCCTGGAAATTGCTCTATTACAGATTTCAGTCCAACCTGCAGCAGAAAGAGAAGGGTGCAGAGAAACATTTTGTGTTACTCAAATTGGTTTACTTTGTTTAAAAAATATATCAAACCTTTTGGCCATGACTCAAAGAACTAGGCAACTGGTTTCACACGTCAAAGACACAGTGGACTTTTCATTCTGAGTCACAGTCTCTTATACCCATGGCAAGCTGTTCCTGAAACTGGAGTTTCAAAAGAAGTGTGAGATATGGCATTGAGCCTGCTCTTCAAAGGGCGGGGGACGGAAATCTGCTGCAGACATGCAAGCCTTTGGACTTGGATCAGCATGAGTGGAAAGGCAGCTGCTGGCAATGTTACCATTTTCACCAACTCTTTTCTCCATTTCTAGCCTCTCATGTCATATCTCAGAATGTCCCTCAGTTCAGGATCAGCTTTGCAGGGGATGCTGTGGACTGCAGAGTAGCAAAACAGTCACAGAACACCACTCAATTCAAGGTTTATTACAATCTATGACCAGCACAACAAGGAAATAGAATAGAACATATAACACAGTCATAAAAACATAATACCACTTATATCACAATACCCTAGGGTATATTACTGAAATACCAAAAGCCTCCCAATCTTAAGGAGCACCACGCATAATTCTTAGGACCCAAGCCTAAGACGCTCAGTAGCTATTTGAATAGCCTTTGGCTTGCTTTGGGGAGAAAATAGAAACTACAGTCTGAATAATTTTGAATTGTTTCTATAGAATTAGACAAAACAAAGTTGAAGGACTTGCAAGATCATCATAGCTACAGCATTTTTAATGCACAGTGTTTTCACCATTTTTATTCTATTTTCCTTAGAAACACATTGTGAAGTAGGTTGCCACTATTCCCATTTTAGAGGTGGGGAAGTAGAGGGAAGAAAGAATTATCCACATGTCACAATGATTATGCATGGTTGAACTCAGATTCTTAGCTTGTTATTTTATTTATTACATGTTGCCTCCCACATGCAGCATTTTGTCCATTTGCTACATTGGCAATGAAAACATAGACACAGAATATTATACTTTGTTTAGTATTACCACGAATTAAGTCTAACCTAATTATCAAAATATTCTGAGTTATTACTGTAAAGAACTGGAGCCACTTCATACTTTGTTCAAAGCACTAGGCACGTCAGTCCTTAAGGTTAATAGAAGATGGCTGAAATAAAAATAGCTGTTTCAGCACACCCAAGGGCCGGCACATGCCAGTGCAGTTTAAAAAAAATATTTTTTTTTAAAGTAATGTTCCCTCCTGCATGCTGCATCAAAAACTACTTTTGAAATTTTCCTGAGTTTCAAAAGTGGTTTGCTATACAAGAGTAGTCAGAGAACTGTTGTCCCAGAGACAAAAAACCCATGGAATTCATTGTGCAGTCCTCTGAATCCTGGCTGGCTGTTTTTCTATAGAAACTATGGCTGTTAGGTTACCATGAACAAAAGCCACAGAGAAAATTATAGCTTAGAGGAACAAAACAGTAAACTGAGATGCCACCATTGGAATGTTCAGGGCATAAAGGTGTGCCGTCCATTCTTTTGAAAGACTAGGTGGACATGATGCCTCATTGTCTTTTGCCCAGAGTTCTATTCGAGACAGCAAATAAGTGAATGTTGCAAAAGAGAGAGAAATCTCATCTGTAACCAGTATTAAGACTTACATCAGTCATCACAGAAATAGTTGCTTCTTCAGAACAGGAAGTACCAACTGGAATTTGAAGCCTGTTTTTATCTAAAGCAAAAGGCCAAGAGTTTATACCTTCCATAAGCGGATGGGTGCATGCTTGTATATAGCATAACTCTGAATCCTACTCTGAGATGCAGGAATTATACAGCTTTTGATTCACCACTGGTGAAATGTAAGTGTGGTTACCTGCACTGTGCTAAAGACTTTAATATGTGTCATGCAGTCCCCATAACTGATCATCTAGAACAAATGGTTTCAGTTTTTAAAATCTGCTGTAGTCAGTGGGTGTGATCGAGAAATGCATTATTTCAATTAGATTTGAGGAAGAGTCCAATGTGTAATTGAGTGCAGCACAGAGTTATAGGTTAGTAAAAAGCAACTCCTAGTATACTGTGGGAAAGCATACATTATGAGATTTGATGTAACAGCCAAGTCATGAAACTAAATTTTCCTAAAGAGAAAATAGACTACAAAATGTTTCCTTTGACAGCCAAATTCATGAGCCAATTAACCAGGACAATTTGGATCTTGAGCAGATTTAATCTAAGGGTGTATTCACTGGGGCCACTTTGCACGTGATCCACTGCTCTTGCTACCATTGTTGGGTTGTGCGGTTTGGATTACTTCTTGTGCTTTGTCTCAATTATGCCTGCCCTGCTTAGTGAGCTGCATAAACAAACACTATTCTTTTTGTGGTCTGATGCCTGCCAGTTAAAGTGCTGCTGTTCCTACAACTGAGTCAATCACAAAAACATATTTTCATGTTTATAAAAGGCATAACTACTGTACACGTGGCTGCCCTGTAGGATCTAGTTTGACAGTAGGACACCTGGCCCCATTTGCCTTATGCAAGAATTCTTTCAAAGAAGGGGGGAAAAAACACCTGAACATAAAAGCAATATGAATTGACCAGTAAGTATTTGTTTAAGATGCAAGGAAGCTGATCTAAACAACCCAATTTTCGCCACCTCATTCACAGGTGGTGAAAATATTGGAGATGCAGCTCCCAATGGCAGCACAAGGAACCCTATTGACCACTGGGGGCATTCCATCTCTGACCATGCTTTTTCTGTCCTCTGATTCCCCTTTGTTAGACTGGTAGTCTCAGGTTTCATTCTCTCACCTGGAGAGAGAGACTTCCTTCTTCTCCATTCCCCACTTCCTGTATGCAGCTAGCAGCCAGGCACGTAGGCTTTTCTATGAGGCTCTACACACAAGCAGTGTGCAGAGCCGGAAGGGGGGTTGTGAGGATCTGCTCTCCCTGCAGATGATCAGGGAGCCCTCCCTGGCTGCTCTCAGATGATTACTAGTTCCGTCACAGAGCCTGTTGGGGCACCGTTGGCCTCCCGACCCCCAGAAGTCCCATAAAGCACCACACACACACACACACTCTTTTGGGAGCCTCCCGATGCTGGGTCAAGAGGCTACTCATGAGTTGTACAGCACGACACACAATCATTTAACCTGCTTTTTGGGTGCTTCTGCACCGAAAACCCGGGTTATGCGGCAGGCAACTTAAGAGGGCTCGCTGTCGCACCACTACCGGGAGCTGCGCGGTTCCCATTGGGTCTCAGGACCAGCTAAACCTGGGCTGGGCTCCCTTAGCCCAGCTTTGACTGGTTGTGAGAATAGCCTTCTTGTCTCTGCTTGTCTCTGCTTGGTGGGTGACACCAGCAGAAAGAGCACTAGAAGTACTGGGTCTTTTCCTGGTTGCTGGTTTTGTCTAGCTATAATTTTGTTCTCCCAGGATGCCTTAGAAATCACACTATTTTGTGACACAGGGATATTCTGAGGGAGCTGCTGCTGCCACTGCCATCCAGAGGCATGGTAAAATATTTTGAAAAGGTCACCCAGTGCTACTCAACCATCAGTAAACCTCCACATCTGAACCTGGAAAAATTCCCACCCTGACATTCAAGTTGCTTACCACACACTTTGGTTTCATCCCTCCCCTCCAAATCCTTCCATGTATCCTGAATTTGTGGGATTCAGACGTGGAGGTTAACTGATGGCTGGGTAGCATTGGGTGACCTTTTTGAAATATATCCAATCTATCCTCAATATATTTGTATCTCTAGATACAGAAAAACTTAAGGATGCATAAACTGAAAACATAAATACCTGAGTTTGGTTTTTGTTTGTTTGTTTTTGAACATCTTTATTTGCTGTGAGAGAGAATATTTCACTTGGTGTTTCCAGAACTTGGGAACATTATCTTTTCTAGAACAGGTGATTCATTCCAAGTTGCAGAGTTTAGATAAGATACAGAACATCATACAGATACTGCATTTCCTAGTCTGCCAAGTAAAACAAACCATTCTGCGGCATTAGAAAAGGAATCTCTAACTCCCATAATTTTGAACTTCCCTATCGGTTGAGAGAGATAAAAGAAGATATCTCAGCCCTAGATTTTCAGCAGGGAAAGAGAACAAAGGTGGTCAGCATAAAGTGAAGAGAAATATCCTCTTATTATGTCTTAGTCTCATCTCATTTTGCTAAAAAGCCAAGTGAGTGAAAAGATGAGAGAAATATACCATTACAGTGTAATATCTCTCTCTCTCTCTCTCTCTCTCTCTCTCACACACACACACACACACACACACACACACACACACACACACACACACACACACACATCTATCTATCTATCTATCTATCTATCTATCTATCTATCTATCTATCTATCCTGAAAATTCAAAAGTCTAATTTACCAATTCCTAACATATTTTTGAGTCATCTTGACCAAAGGTTTTGCCAAGAAAAAAAATATATAATGAGTATGCTGTACTAAAGGGAACAAAGTTAACTGATCTGCATCTACTGAGCCAATTCAAATACTCATGCCTTTGTAGTGTGCGACTCACCTCCACATGGTACAGTTCTGTGCCAGGACAGCAATGTCAAGGAACAAATCAACCACTTCACCCAAGTAATCAAGACCCTCTTTAAACAACTAAGTAAATTTCTTCACTCCTATTCTCTATTAACATTTCTTCTCCACTTCAGTCTTACATGCTCCCATGCTCATCCCTGCAAACTCTGCCTTGTTCTTGAATTCATCATATCCTGCATTGCCTCCACCCATCTCTGGACTTCTCTTTGTTACTACACTAGAGATGCTGCTGAGTTCTGAAACTGGGAGAGTTCAGAAGCTTTCTCCCCTTCCCAGTTTAGAAAGAACACGCTTTTTAGGATCCGCATCCAAATGCCACTGAATTTTGATATGGCTGATAAATAAGCTCTGCTATTCTGATGCCCTTCCCTTTCCCCCCAAATTACCTCCCAGTAGTAAAAATGGAGGGAGGAACATGAAGGAAACTTCTATTACTCAAGACTTCAGCTTGAAAGATTTACATCAGGATCTCTGGGAACTGTAGTTTGAGAGGGCTTCAGGGTCATGACTATGAACATTGGCTTACATGGTGTGCAATGTTATGGAGCCATAATACTGCACACTGGGGCTACTGCAGACTTCCAAGGCAGCCTCGACACTTCAGAAGCAGCATCTGCACAAGCAGCACTTCCGCAGCCTTCCCCATTGCGATGAATGAGGAGAACGGCATATGTGCTGAGTGCTTACACAACTGCGGCTTGCTTCTGAACTCAGGAGTCTGCAGCAGCCCCAGGGCACAGTGTTACAACTCCTGATGCTGCACATCATGTAAGCCATTATCTGAAAAGGCTTCAAAAGAACGAGCTCATTTCTGAATCAGGACGCAGGAAGGAACCAGACTCTCTGCCCTTCACTATGGCAATGAACACTGTCTTGAATTTCAGACTCTAAGATCCACATAACCTCTCAGCTGTCAGCTTGATGTGACCTGGCTAATGCCTATTTAATTATGACCTGGTTCAGCCCTAGCCTATGCCTCACTAAGGGATTACTATCATGATCATTGCAGTAAAAAGAAGTGCACAGGATAAATATACAGAAGACAGAAATGCATACATAAGTTTTGCAACTGTCTACTCAGCACTTTTCTTAATGATCCTTCAATTTCTCAAGGAATTGGAAAAAAGTATATTCTATGATACCTTAAAGCCACCTAATGGCACAGCGGGGAAATGACTTGACTAGCAAGTCAGAGGCCGCTGGTTCGAATCCCCGCTGGTATGTTTCCCAGACTATGAGAAACGCCTATATTGGGCAGCAGCAAGATAGGAAAATTCTGAAAGGCATCATCTCATACTGCGTGGGAGGAAGCAATGGTAAACCCCTCCTGTATTCTACCAAAGACAACCACAGGGCTCTGTGGTTGCCAGGAGTTGAAACCGACTGGAAGGCACACTTTACTTTTACCTATGACATCTTAGCACGTATGTGCAACAATGTTATTAGGTCAAGTTCTATTCCAGCATGTGACCCCTCCCTCCACTTGATCTCTTGGAAATGATATTGCTCTTGCTTTAAAACTGAAACAAAGATAGATATTTTTACCTCCTCAGCAACTTTCCATAGTTCTTCATCACTCCACTGTCCATAAGGATCCAAGTTTTTCCGAAAAGATCCAGAAAATAAGAATACTTTCTGTGAGAATTGAAAGAGGGGAGAAACAATTGTCAGCATAGGGCAAACAACAACAACAACCTCCCCAATACCCAATTTTACATTCTTCCTAATTCAATCTACAAGGTACAATTTACAGTTCTTGTCTTTGGAATTGTCTTCGCTCGTGTTCCAGTTGCTCAAGTGAAAGGGGCGAGAATTTGTTGGGCAGAGCTATGGTTTCCTTCATATGTGAAATAAGACCTTTGTAAGATTTGCTTTATTATAAAAAGCAAATATAAGCAGAACATATGTGGAGGCAAATGGCAGGCACCCCCACAAAGCAACACATGCATGACTCTGACCCCATATCAGATCTCCAGAGAAAGTCCCTGCACCACCAAAGAACTCTGAGCCAGCTCACAGCTCTGTTCTCATTTTTTCTCCCCAGCAATTGAAAACTGTTGTTTCTTCAGCACCAGCACCACTCCCAACCACATTTCTCCTCTGCATAGCTGTGGAGAGAGGGGTCACCTTTCCCAAGCTTTCATTCACATAAGCAGAGAGATGTCTAACTATCTTCTGATAGCCATGGGTTCCCATGTATACATGTATAAGTATATTAATAATAAAGGAACCATTTCCCCCAGTTGTTCCCTGTGACTAGCCCATCTCTCCCCCAACAGCTGCTGCTACTCCCAACTTCTGAAGCTATCACACTACATAAAAGATGCACAACATCTTTTCGTCCCCTGCATGATATCAGGCATATGACAAGCTTTGACTGATGAAAGTGGTAACAATAATCCATTCATACAGAATTCATGCGCAACCGAAAGTATATGCATTCTTGCGTCCACTCATTTCTGTGTCCTGTAGCATGGGAGGAGGCAGATTTAGGTTTCTTAACTTTAAGCTTGATCCGCCCCATTCCTAATCCTTCCTCACTGAAGCAAGTAAAGATTGCTGCCACTGGGAGGTGAAAAATTTGCTCCCCACCCACCTCTATCACCACAAGTAGACACCACCGGCTTGTAGTCACTGTGTGGCTTGAGGGGGAAATTGGACTGCCAAAATTCAATATTTGCTTAATCTCTTTGAACATTAGAAGACTGTGAGAGACTTTGTATCTCCCTGACAGGAATGATTTATTCTGCTGCAGATGACAGTAATTATTTCACAACTATTCTAAGAAGATGAAACAGATCTGATGCTTGCTGCGTCACCAAGGCACTTGACAAGAGTTTTCTTTCAGATAATATGGGTTTCTCGGTGGCTCTCCTCTTTCCATTGTGCATGTTGAACAAACAGTGGTCACTGGGAAAGTCCAAGACTACATTATTTCTCCTCTTCCTCGTCCTTTTTATTTTCGTAAAGGGGAAAAAGTAACATACCTACTTCAGTTAATATAGAAGTACTAAAAAAGAGCTAAAATGCAACTTATCTATTTATTTATATATATCCTGCTTTAACTCCAAGGAGCCCAGAGCAGTGTACATCATTATATTTGTCTTCACAATAACCCTGTGAGGTAGGATAGACCGAGAGACAAGTGACTGGCCCAGAGTCACCCAGTGACTTTCATGGCTGAGTGGAGATTTGAACTCAGGTCTCCCTGGTCCTAATCCAACACACTAACCATACTGGCTCTTTTCGCAATTGTTGCAGTGAAAGTTCGTATTTATATTTTTCATTATTAAATGTTTCACAATGAGTTTGCTGTGCCTGTTACTTCCTCCAATAAGCACAGTTCTCCCAGGAGCTGGAAGATGAGATCAATAGTAGGGAGAACTGGATGGAATAACCATTACACTTGACTCCTTCTGATATGGTTAATGCTACAACTCTGCACTGGCTCTTCCTGTACTTGGGAAAATGGCAGACTTGACTAAGGGAAATTTCACATCTTTCCTTTCCATAGGAAAGTCTGCAATGTTGGGTATGTACTGTATGATTCTTCCTCTCAAACATGCCAGGTGTGCATGTGAAATACTTGTTTGCCGAAGCGCACTAGCCACCTCATCCTATGCAAGTTTACAAAGCTGAGTAGGGCCTTGAGCAGGGTGCACAGGATTGCATCTTTACAGCATGATTCTATGCATAATTTACTCAGGGGGGAAGTCCCACTGGGCTTTACTGTCTCTAATAAATGTGTTTAGGATTGCAATCTTAGACGAATAGGCCCCTTTCAGACACAATGTGAAACCGTGCCCCCCCGCAACTCTTCCATCCGCTTTTGGATGTGCAAGAGAACTGCCTCTCTGCTGCAGTCAGTGAGATTGCAGAGAGGCAGGGGAGCCTCTCTGCTCCCCTGTCCCCTTCTTGACAAAAGGACAGCCCACACAGCCAATCAAGCTGGAGTGAGGGAGGAGCTTCCTTCCTCAACTCCAACTCCATGGGGCTGAAACTGTGGTGCCAGCGTTACATTCGAAAATTCAAACGTAAGGCTGGTGCTGCAGAACCAGAGTTGAAGATGCCCAAACTCCACTCTGAACCATTCAGAGTGGAGTTTGTGGTTACCTTCTCGCCTTCAGCTTTGGTTTCCCAAATTTGGACATGTATCCAAGGAAATTAGAGATGAAGAGACCTTTGGTTTCCTGTTACATCTGAATTTGGCGACACTCTGTTTCCAAACAGATGTCAATAAAGTGGCTTAAATTAAACCCCTGAGCTACAGGAGAAACTGCAGATGATTTATTTAAAAAAAATATGTATTTGATTCTTTCTTTTTTGTTAGCAAACATATGTGTTGCATATTATTTGGATACCTATCCCTAGTAAGAGAAAAATCACTTCCTGGAGGCAGGGCATGTATACCACGGCTTTTGTCTTCTCATGCATGTTGTTGGTTTCTTAAAGTTAGTGGTACTAGCAATGCTCTCTGCCTCAGGATTAGCTTCTCAAGATTATTGGGTGTGGTGGGACTAATACAACAGCAGAAACTATGTCAGGCACAGCTCTGTTTACAGTTGGTTTTCTTTATATTAAGATAATGAAGTAAATATTTTGGCGTCCTGTGATGGCAAAGAAAGCTTAGCTGAACAAACCAGTTTTCAGAAAAGAAAAGGACACATTCTTAACACCAGTCATATCTCTTAACAAGTGCAACTGCTGGACACATGTAATACTCTGCTTGCAGGTTCTGAATCAGCCAGTTTTCCTGCTAATGCTGCTCCTTTTGGAAAAAAGAGGCCCATTAAAAGTGCTCATGCACTATTCTGAATTGAGACACAATTTCTTCATTTCAGCTCCCTAGACATCACCTAGACATCACATATGCAAATTAGAATCCACTGATTACAAGATTCAAGGAAGTTTAAAAAGAAAAAAGAAAATTTGAAACATTTGTATTGAAACATTTGTATTATACAAAAAAGCTTCCCCAATATCCCTGCCAACCACAGGGACATTCCTAGGACAAGAAGGAGTTCTTGTGTAAATTCATAGTGGGAGTGGCTTAAGGGAGCTTCTTTTCTAGTATTGACGGCTTGTCTGGAGCTCTATATCTAATACTGATACCACATGGGAATCATTCTGTGACTGGGTATGTGAGCATGTTCAAACAAAACTCTATGCATACACACAGTAAAGCATCATGCCAGGAAAAAAGCTACACTCATTCATTCAGAGGTGCTAATTCACAACATGTAGGTAGCTGTTTTTAATGGTCTGTCAGGTCTATTAATGGGACAGGTATAGTCTTTGGATGGAGCTGACAATATAGAGTGCAAATGAATTTTTTCATTCATGTATACATTTTCAGTGTTATTGACTCTTAAATGCAATAGACATTTAGATCATATGCAAGTCACTGGATGTCTCAATTAGCTGTCATGCTTACAACAGTGAATTGTTAAGTATACAACACGGCTACATTCCTGAACCTCTCAGTGGCTTTTGATACCATCGACGATAGTAACCTTCTGGGACGTCTCTTCGGGTTGTGACTTGGGGGCACAGTTTTACAGTGGCTCCTACATGGAGGGTCGTACTCAGAAGGTGCTGGGGGGTGGTGCCTGCTCCACCTTTTGGCCTGTGGGGTGCCACAGGGATCTATTCTGTTCCCCATGTTATTTAACATCCACATGAAACCTCTGGGAGAGGTCACCCGTGGGTATGGGCTGCGGTGCCATCAATATGCTGATGACACCCAGCTCTACCCATCTTTTAAGTCAGCAGACACCAGGGAGGCAGTGGATACCCTGAACCAGGGCTTGGAGGCTGTTCTGGACTGGATGGGGGCAAACAAGCTGAAACTTACTCCAAATAAGATGGAAGTGCTCTGGGTTGGTAGAACTGATCATCCAAGTAATGAGGTAAATCTGGTCTTGGACAGGGTCACACTCCCTCTAAAAGACAAAAGGGTGCTTTTGGACCTGACACTGTCCTTGGAGGCACAGGTGGTGGCGGTGTGCAGAAGTGCCTTTCACCAAATAGGTATGCTAGCTGTGACCCTGCTTGGAGAAGCTGGACCTGACCTCAGTCACTCATGCTTTGGTAACATCCAGATTGGACTACTGCAATGCATTCTACGTGGGGCTGCCATTGAAGATGGTTCAGAAGCTTCAGCTGGTCCAGAATGCTGCTGAAAGGATGCCACACCCATCCTGCGGCAGCTTCATTGGTAACCAGTCCACTTCCAGGCTAGATTCATGGTTCTGGTCTTGATCTTTAAAGCTCTACATGGCTTGCGGCTGGGGTACCTGTCAGATCACATTCGCCCATATGAACCTGCCAGGGCCCTCTGCTCATCATCTCAGGCCCTGCTCATCATCTCATGGCCCCACCACTAACAAAGATCTGGTTGGCAGGGACTAGAAACAGGACCTTTTCAGTTGTGGCCCTTCAGCATCGGAATGCCCTCCCTGAAGAGTTTCACCATGCTCCCTACTTCAGTTTAAAAAACAACAACAACTAAAAACTCATCTTTTTAAAGAAGTTTTTTTAATGTTCCATCCTTGGTTACATCTGGTAGAGTCTTTAGTGTTAGTTTTTATAATTCTCAATTTTTAGCTTTTAAAATAACTTTTAATTTGAAACTTAATTCTGATTCTGGTTTTAGCCTGACTTTTAACTTGTTTACTTAATTTGGTTAATTTTATTACTTTTATTTTACACTGTATCTATTTTATTGTTGTGAGCCACCCCAAGCAGTAGTGTACTGGAGGGGTGGGGTATAAATATTTTAATGAATAAAGAATAAAGAATACATTCTTACTAATGTATTACTAAATACATTACTAAATGTAAAGAATCCCAGAGTCCCTTGGAGTATGATACTTACATAAACTAAGCAACATATGGACACACTGACTCCTATGGACCTCAATGAAAGCTTAAGACAAAGCCCATTACAGGAAGCAATTCATATACTGCTGCCCTTTTCTCAACATTTGGAATTCTTATTGATCTCCCTTGGAGTTTTGCTCATGTATTTAGGTCAGCAGATGGCTCAGTGTGAATTGTAATGCAGATTTTGTGTTGCTGCTATTTTTGTTCCCTGCTGGATGCCTTACTTTCTAATGGCCCTTCCAAAGGATCCAACTGTAACTCAAAGCAGTAACTAGCTACATGGCATTGCATACCTTCTTTTGACCTTTGAAAGGCAACATAGTAATGCAGCCTGAGTCAGTGCAAGCTTACTCAGAGGTAACTCTCAATGTGCTCAATAGGATGTATCCTTCCCAGGTAAGTGTGCATAGGATTTCAGCCACAGGCTGACAACTAAAAAGGTAAAACTAAAGGGAGTGCCCTTATCTCAGTGGCAGGGCACAGACTTTGAATGCAGAAGATCCCAGGTTCAATCCCCTGTCAGAGTAGTAGACAATGCTGGGCTAGGTGAACCAATGTGTTTATTCAGTACAAGGTAGCTTCAGGTACAACTGCTAATTTAAAAAAAACAAAACTTTAATATTCTGAAATGAGGTTGGAGCAAGGGGGTCTTATTATTCACATTTCCCCGTGTATTCTGAAAATATTTCCTAAAAGTGCATTTTTTAAATAATGAAAATTCACTTAGAAGCACTTATATATAGGCAGAGCTGTCAATAAAAATGTAATGTAAATGTAATATAAGGATTCTGAGATTCTCAGTTCTCAGATTATAGCCTTTTGTAACTTTTATGAGTTTGTTAGAGCTGGTGCCTTGCTATACAAGGATAGATGCCAATCATAGGACTTCTTAGAAGATGAAAGTCCATAGCCCTTTAAAAGGTTAGAGGCATAAGCTTTCATCAACAAACCAGTTAGTTTCCAAAGTGCCGCATCACTTTAGATTTTTTGCTGATGTTGACTAGTACTCTCAATCATGTGGAAGGAAAACCCAACAAAGAAAGCATTCATATTTAGAATCATACATAGAGATTCCATTTCTAAGCCTCAAAAATCATGACCTCCACCATCATTTTTTGCTGCATTGCCCTCTGATCTATGCTGCTATTTGTCACCTATCTACTAAATCTCTTTGATATAATAATAATTCCAATACAGAGTTGGATAAGGAGTCCACTGTCGGCATAATCGCCAAGTGTGCCTGTTGCAAGATTTTTGGCTCTGTCCTGGCCAACTGCTTTTCTTGCAGTTTTTTGCATCATTGCACACAGGAGGAAATAGAAGGGAAAATGACAACAGGAAATCAGAGGCGGCCCAGTTGGATTGGGGCAGCGAGGGGCAGCATGAGTTGCCTTTAAAAAATCATTACCTTTGATTCTGCTCACACCCGGGCAGCCTCCACAAGCAGTGGCACCCTGCCTGGCATCTCACTTGAAGGCTGCCCCACCTATGAGGGTCATCTGACCGCTGTGCACATGGCAACCATTTGCTTGGTCAGCATCACCATGCTGACCAAGCAAATGGTCGCCGCATGTGTGCAGAGGCCGGATGAGTGCCATAAGAGAAGCAGCCTCTGGGAGAGATGTCAGGTGGGTCACCACTGCCTGCGGGAGCTGCCAGGTGCGAGAGGTACCGAAGGTAGTGATTTTTAGAGGTACCTCCCACCACCTCTCACTGCCCTCACAAGCCACCTCTGCAGAAAATAGAGAGAGTTGCCTAAAGTTGCCTCTTGTTTTCCTCTGAAAGAGACTTTGTGCCCTTAACCGCTAAACAGCAGGAAGAAATATGAAAGAGTATGATTGAATTGCAACTTAATATGTTCTGTGTATCAAAACTGAATGGCAGTTCCCAACCAGATCAGAGTCCAAAAGTTATTTAAGTTGACTGTAGATACAGGAAAGTAAGAAAAATTCTGAGACATCTCATACTATATTCCGAATCTGTCTTAATCATAAGCCCTATTCAGACATTATGTTGTATGAGTCTACAGACGTCTGTACACTTGTACATGTTTTTGTGTGAATGACTGTACCTGCATTCCTTTTAAAGATATACCAAGGTACAGGCTCCTCAAACACATGGTACAGATAGGAAGTGTACCACTATAACTGTGTTCAACATAACATGTAAATAACTCTACCTGTGTTCCACCAACACTGTACACTTGTTTAAGTGTTGAACATATCAATGTGAATAGAGCTGTCCTGAACTCTAATTATTTGAAGCATAAACTGACTGCCAAGGAGAAAACTTTCTTATGTGTAAGTAATAGGTGCACTCTGAAGCTTCTTGAAAATGTTTCCGTTTTTCTTGAAAATACTTCTTGAACATATATTTGACTATACCAGTAAGAGTTAGAGACAGTCACCCATTAAATCAGCCTTCTGCCTGATCCACTATAGGAAATATTGCAGAAAATAAACCACCTACAGTAAGCAAGTTGCAACTGAATATTTAGGAACAGTGGATTCCCTCTCTGCGGGTTTAAAAACAAACTTCCTCCTTTTTCAGGTCATTGAGAAGAAAAAACAACATTTTAAATCTGGTGCTGAAGGAAAAAACTAAGAAGCAAAATACTCTCATTGTTCTGTTGGTTACTTTTAAATCTGCAGTGAGTGTGGTAGTGGACACACCAGTTCAGTCAGTAACCGTGAGCTCTTGATGAATAACTTTCAATTTCTTGGCATGAGTTTAATGTGCAAGTGTCAGGCTAGTTTCCATAAGCCAGCAATGACAGGTTAGTCTGAGAACAAAGCAAACACTTGAGTATTATTATCCACGACTGGTTGCAGACAAACATGTTTTCTTTACCAACAGCTGTTGCCTTTTGCAGTCACCAAAATGGTAAAAATCAAGTGCAATATGTTTGCCTAAAAAGATCTAAGGAGAATCAGAGCTACCACCACTAGATTTTTGCGCTACATCCAACAAGTGGTGGCTGCAGAATATAGCTTGTCAGAAACTTTTAAACAAAATACTTAAAATCCACCACCTGATGATTACAAAACATACTAGTTGCTGAAAAAAATACTTGCCTGAATCTAACCCAGAAAAACAGAGGTAATTCTTGGTTCTTTCTCTTCAAAAAAACAAATTTATAGTAGGAAAACATAAATATGCTTATTCTGGTTTGGCAGCAGTACATGTGGAAAGGATCTAGGTGACTGGTTTGGCAGCATGTACCAAAACTAACAAGATGAACTTGTACAGTGACTAATGTAAAAGAGCAGCATTTGTATGTGAAAACTTAAATGTACAAAATATGGGATGGAGGAGATCTGATCTGGCAGCAATACATTTTGGGGGAAATGGATCTAGATTTCTTAGTGGGCCACAAATCAAACACGAGCCAACATTATGATGCAGCTGCTGAACAATCTAATGCAATATTGGACTGCATTAACTGTCTGCCAAATCAGTTAGTGTCCAGACCATAAAAAGTGCTATGCCTTATTCAGCTGTTATTTTTTAAAAATATATTGTATTCTGAGCACAAGAATCCCATAGCGGTCTGGAAATTTCACCCAGGTGCTTCATTCTCTCTCTCTCTCTTACACACATACACACACACACACACACACACACTCTCTCTCTCTCTCTCTCTCTCTCTCTTCATGGTTACAGTGGTATCATCTGAAAAGGCAAACAGCATAACCATGATGGTGGGCATTTGATTGGCAGACTGGGGTGCTCAAGCCTGCTGATCATGGAAATGCCTACCATCATGGTTATGGTGCTTGCCTCTTCAGATGAATGCTGCTATAATTGTGAAGGGCAAGGGATGAATGACGCACTGGGGCAGGACTTCCAGCTTTGGGACTCTTGTACTCATGTACATTATGGATGTTTTCTCGAGCAGCCTAACCCAGGCTAGGGCAGCCCTATCCCGGTCCTGGTGTTCCCGCCCAGCCTGATCTGACTTGTAACCCTGGCCAAGATGTTACTGACGCTTCCCATGGCTCTGCTTCCTTTAAGTGCCCTCCCTGGTGCTGTGCACACGATCACTCTACTTGAAGTTAAGCATGGAGCCAGGAGCAATGTGCACATGATTCTACTTCTTCCCCTTGGTAATTATGCCCAGTATTGTCCTCTGAGGATGAGAGGGAGACACCTTCTGAAAGACCTGCCAGAACTGGAAACTGAGAAACTCCTGTCAGAGGCCAAGCTATCACTGGATGAGGTGCCTCCACAGAAAATGACTCCCTATAGGATTTCCACTAGAAAACCCAGCTACAGCCTCAGGAGATCATGATGTCTCTCAATCAGTCCCAGATTCCTCTGCATGTCCTGCTCTAGAAGCTCACCAGAAGCTGACCCCCTCACAATACAGAGCAAAAACAGTACTATCCTCCCAGAGGAGGATAAAGACTCATTTACTTACAAAATACAATCTCTTGCAGAATACAGTAGTAAAAATCAGCACAGGATCAGGACCGTCACTTGTCAATGTGAGGAGCCACGACATAACAAATGCATTCAGTATCAACGAAGCAGTTTCTGGCATATCTCTCACTGGCTGGCTCTCTTGTTTCCCAATCTAGCTTCCTGGAATCTGTAGCCTTTGTTGATCTTAGTATCCTGGGCCTTGTCTCTATTGCCATATGACTTAAATGAGTAGAATGCCCTATATAGATGTTCACCATCCATGGATGACAAACACACGAGGACAGCGAATGGGAGTGCACCAGTTAGCCATGCCTGCCTGGTCCTATAAGTCCCATGGCCATGCCCCCCACTGCTCCCATGTGCAGAGCTTGTCAGCAAGTGATGAACGTAGGGAAAGATCCTCTGAGTTATTAACTCTTTGCAACCCTGCTAACTGAGCAAAGAGGCATCTTTTTAATGCAGTGATTCTCATATATTTAGCTAGGGGAGTGCAACTGACCTATTTGTCACCAGCACCCCACTCCCTAAGTGGCTGTTGCTAGGTTCTAGCTTTTGTTTCTTTTATACTATGAGCCCTTTTGGGACAGGGAATCATTTTATTTATAAGTTATTTATGTAAACCAGGGTTTCTTAACCTTGGGCCCCCAGATGTTGAAGGACGGCAACTCCCATCATCCCCAGCCATGTCCATTGTGAAATCCCATGATGGGATTTCTAGTCCATGAACATCTGGGGGCCCAAGGTTAAGACACCCTGATGTAAACCACTTGAACAATATTGTTGATAAGTGGTACATAAATACTTTTTTGTCATCATCATCATAGTTGTAGTAGTAGGGTTCTTAATACCAGGAGGATATCTCCCCATGTTCAGCACTAGCCTCAGCAGTACTGGATGTAGGAACAGCAGAGAGGGTGCAACCATAGTGTGCATCAGTGTGCATAGTGTACAGGGAGGGAATGGCTAGACAAGACACTCCTGCCTGCCCTCCTCACATGTTCACCAGCCACAGGTGGTGAGCACGTTCATAGGACTTCATTACCACAGTGGTACCACACTCACAAATGCCAGATGCTCTACATGGGGTTCTAGGAATTTTACACAAGGGGAGCCAGGTCATAACGTTGTCCAGTTGTCTTTATTTGTTGCTCTTTCAGAAGTGAATGCTTAAGAGTAACCAATAAGCACTATATCACACACTTTTAATCCAATTTAACTTATATAGTACTTTCCTCGATCCCAGAAATTTAAGTTGTGTGAAGAGATAGCGTTTGTTCATTCTCTCTCTCTCTCTCTCTGTGGTGATCCCAAGCAAGGTAATTTTCATGTCAGGTAAATATGCTTAGGATTGAAATTTAAATGTATTAATGTACAGTCTGCAGGAGTTTTGAATTCTGACTAGGAGGTAAACTATGATATGCACAAATCTGTGCTTGTCCAGTTTGGACATCACACAGAAGTGAAGTGCATGAGGAGAGGAGACAGGTAATAGGGTAGGCAGGGCAAGTTTGAGGCATGGTGCTGACAGCCAAACATCAATTGACAGTGATGTCTGAACTTGGCCACAGACAGGGCAGACAAGCATGCATGCACACCCTGTCCTAGACAGAAGGTTTGTTTCTATTTTATTGTTTTGCTTCTATATTATTTAAGGCAACTCACTGAAACCTGAAAGAATATGTTTGAAGTTTGCATATGAACAAAGTTCAATGGTGGGCAAAGCGACAGACTTAAAAACTATTTTCGTAAACCATTCTAACTTTACCTGTGGTATGACCCCAAATGCTTTTCTCCACTGTTTTACAGAGACGGTGTTCCATGAGACATTATCAATTTGAATATCGCCTTCTGTATTCATTAGTCTTAAAAAGGCAAAGAGCAACGTACTTTTCCCTGAGCCAGTTCTTCCTAAAAGGCCCACCTGTAATAATTATGAACATAAATTAATGAAGAAACTGCAGCTCATAAATTAATAACATGCATGCCATAAATTAACAAAAGAACAAATCAGGATGCAATGTTTTGTGTTGAGATGGATTTGAAGCCATAAATATTAATATAGCAGCAGGAATGTTCAATGCAAAAGGACAGATTCTGCTGACACTGAGCTCTCTCATTAAGCCAGCGTCAGCAGCAGCAGGTTTCTCCTTTTCTCACTTTCACAAGCTCACTTTCCCATGACTGGAGAGCAAAAGAGCAGTGGAAGGGAAGGATGGAGACAGCTGCTGCCACCGCCAACTTAACAGCACAGCAGCCCGTGATGGAGAGTCAAGATAGCCACCTGCCCACTCCACACTGCCACTTAGTGTGTAAAGAGCCAGCAGCTGTGCCAGCACACTCTGCACAGAGTGGCATCTGGGCTTGGGAGGCAGGGGTGGACAGGGCAGCAGCAGAGCTGGCTCTCAATCAGGGCCAACACCAGCAACCAGGATGGGCGGTAGGCAGTGGTAGAATGTAGAGACACATTTTGTCACCTGTAAAAAGACCCCCGAAAGGCACCACCTGAGACAACGGCCTCATTTTGCCTCAAGAGGGAGCCCCTGCCAGCACAAAATGGGCAACCATTGCTTGAGTGCTCTACAAGAGAACAAGAGACATAGGGATGTACAAACAGGCTCATCTTCAAGCCAGTTCAACATTATACTGGTCCAGCTTGGTGCAACATTGAGCCAAACCCTGGGGGGCAGTTTGGGGGTTCTAGAGTTTAAACAAAAAAAGTTTTAATTTAATGCTGGGTTCAGCGGCGGTCTCAGGGGTGTTGCTGTGGGTGCCGGGGAGTGTCTCTGGTGGTTCTTCTTTCCCCTGCTGACCTCACCCCAGTCTCCAAAGGGCCATTTTGTCTCATTTTGGGGGTGTTTTGACCCTTTCTGAGGTGGTGGCAGCCATTTTGGAGGCCGATTGCACATGTGCTTTGGCCATTTGTGTGTCTGGGTCATGACAGGAATCCCCAAACTGTAGTACTCCAGATGTTGCTGAACTACAACTACCATCAAGCCGAGCTACAATTTATTGTGGCCAGGGATGATGGGAGTTGTGGTTCAGCAAAATCTAGAGTACCACAGGTTGGGAATCCCTGCATTAAGATATGGATTGATCCTAAGTGGCTAACAAAACCTCTCACAACAGCAACTGGGGATTAAGCCTTTTACTTCATACTCATCCCATATTTTTTCAGCTTGTGTCAAAATCAACAGCTTCTTACCTGTGAAATGGAGATAAATTTTATTCTCTAGCATTCTCAGAAGGTACTGGTTTGCAAGTTATATTGAATAAGGATTAATACATTGATTGATTAAGGGCTGTCAAGTTGGTGTCGACCCTTAGCGACCACATAGATAGATTCTCTCCACAACTATCCATGAGCTCTAACTACATCCTGAACGTCTAGCCATTTAGATTTAATTTTGATTTTTCAAAAGTGCTAAGTGAATGGGTTCTCCTGCAATTTTTACAAAATACAATGTAGATAATTATTGTGAATTGTTACAGCTTAGAAATTAAGGATGACTTCATTTTTTCTTGAGTTAGTAGTGGTATTGTCACATGTTTGGTAGTAGTTCAATTGAAATGGGCTTAAATGAAAAATTCTTACCCTTTGCCCTGGACTTATGGAAAAGGAAATGTTTTCTAGTATAGTCAGTCCTCCATCTACATACTTGGCTGTGAGGCCCTTCACTGTCATTTGCCCATTGGACGGCCAGTTGTACTCATCCTTTACATGCTTATTCTCAATAATGAGGGCATTAGAAAGCTGCTCATTTTTTGATGGTGGTGAAGTTTCGGATTCTTCTGTAGGCATATCAATGAACTTAAATATTCGGCTTACAGACCGCATCTGAAAACCAGAGCAAATACTACCGATTATTTTCTTAAAACCTGCATCAAACAGAAACTGAGAACATTTTTCCCCTAACATGTAATTTGGCCCAAAAACTTACAAATGTTGTTCTGTTGAAGCGTAACGGAAAATAAAATTCTGATATCAACAAATTAATCTTTATTCTGAGGTGTAAGATAAAGTAAGTTGATCTGTGAAGTACCTTTTCTTTCATCGTATGTGTGCTGTTCCTTTGCCATTACAACTCACTATTCTTATGCAGAGGCATATCTAGGGAAAATAGCGCCTAGGGCAAGCACTGAAATTGTGCCCCCTGTCCAAACATCTGACACCCATCTTTCAGATAACTTTACTATAATATCATCTGAAAAATACAAGTCAAGCTCGCTAATCTTTTAATATTTCAAAAACTATTTAGCAGTGGATGTAGCCAGACCAAAAAATGCTGGAAAACTACAAATTTCAGTATGCTGGAGCTCATGAAATACCCAAATACTATGTGGAGGTGTACTTGGAAAACTAAACAGAAGTGCCTGTCTAATTCTCTACTATGCATTGTAGCATCACTATTACAAGTTTTAAAAATAAATGGAGAATTTGACTTTTCCCAGATACTCTGGAAATAATTAAAGGATATGCAGAGTAAACCGTGTCTCTGCTTGGAATATATTCTAGTATTTCAGAAAGACAGTTAAAATGAGAGAAAGAGAGCAAGAAACTTCCAGTGGGCCTTAATACTAAGGATTTCACACCGATTCAAAGACAAACTCACCATTAATAGGCATACTATTAAGAAATCAAATTTAACTCACTTATCACAAGAAGCAAAGTAAGAACAAATGAATAAAATTCTAGCACATAAGCTTCAGCTCAGCATTCACAAGCCCTGAATCTCTGTACATAGTGCCAAACTGAATATGTGTACAATGACTTATATTATATTAATTTTTAAAAAATAATTACCTGTAGCCTCTTCTGGGGGCTTCCTAAAGGCCATGGGGCCCCTGCAAAGGTTCCCCCTCCCCCTGTTGGCCTCTATGTCCTCACAGGGACTATTTGAGCATGTGCGATGGCCATTTTTAAAAATATATATATTTTTTAAATGGCCACTGAAAACAAAATGGCTGCCACACATGCTCAAATGGCCTCTGCTAGGCCTGGCATGGCCTAGGGCCTCACAGAGGTCATTTGAGCATGCGCAGTGGCCATTTTGTTTTCAGCAGCCATTTTTTAAATTTTTAAATTTTATAAAAATGGCGCCCCCTTCAAGTGGCGCCCAGGGCATGTACCCTGCCAGCCCCACCCTAGATATGCCCCTGTTCTTATGCATTCATGGTTCCTAAATGAATCTTAGGATCATTGTGGTGGAAAAATATTTAGTTAATTTACTGCCAGTTCAGATGTGTGCTTCCACTGTCACCACATTTCCTCTATCACATGACATGGGACATATATGTTCATGTGGGGAAGATCTGTATGAGCCAGACATGTTCAGTGTTTCACCTGAGTGCAGCAGCTCCTGTGTTTGCTGAACATTTTGGTGCTGCTGAAATCATACCTATTAGTTTATGTGAGTACTTTTCTCAGGTAATCAAAGGGGTGCAGTTGTCCCACAATGTCATGTGGAAGAACACATCTGCACATTCAGACAAAAAAAAAAAAAAAAAACCCCAACCCAACAAACTCTCCTAGGGATGTGTTAAACATTTTATTTCAGAAATCTTCAAAATAGCTCTGTATACCTAAGGCCAAATTTGTATGTGGATTATCTACATTGAAAGCTACTATTTCCCCCCGTATCATAGAGACGTCTTACTACCATATGCTGAAAATGTAATAAGGCTTATAAACTCTGAAACACAGAAAATGAAAAATATTGCTATAATAAAGTTCTAAATCAATTTCCTAGCCTGGGGTTTCCTAAGAAACATTATTTGAATTATCATTGCTTCTCGGCCTTATGGCTAAGATCAAGTGTAGTGTAGTATTTTAATTATCATTGTATCATTTATGAATCCTTTTAACTTTGCCATCTTGGCCATTGTAAATGATATAGTATTAAGATGTGGAAACTTCATATAGCCTGCTCTTACTGTTCTTAATTCTGTAGCAAGACTAATGACAATTTCTTAAACACAGTGATTAACTTGTGCTGACCTTTCAAATCCTAGGACAACAATGTGGAGTTGTTCACCATGGGAAAGCAAATTTCATGGTAAAGAATCTTTGTGTGTGAATGGTGGGAAAGTGTAATAAGTTTTAGGATTAACTAGATGTTGGTTTTTTAAAATGTTTACATGTCTGCCATGCAATGATACTGTAAGCTGTGTTTGCACATTTCTAAAAAAAGCAAAATAGAACTTGCTAGGCCATGAATGATTAAAATGATAAACAATAAGAAAGGTTTATACCATGAGAAAAAGAAAAAAGAAAAACGACACATACAAATAAAGGGATGGTGATTGGTTTGCTTCTGTCATAATTACCCCACTTTGAAAAACAAAAAAACAAACAAAAAAACAAACCACAAACCAGAGAAACTGATTCGCAGTTTTGTATGTGTGCTCCTGTTCCCCCCCACCCTTCAGAGTCATATTCCAGAAAAGTGTATGTGTAAGATGTATTCACTATAATTCCTTGTAAATCCTTGTGGAATCCTAACCCCCATATAGTACTGGGTTAAAAATAGTCATAGCACCCCACTTCAAATCTGCAATTGTCTGTGTTAAGATGCTCAACATGCAGAGGAGGAAAAACGCCCAGAAGTAAAAGTACACAGACAAAGCTGTCCTGAAAAACTGATGAGGTCAATGGAAACAGAAAGTTCTACAGGAATGCATGCATGAACATCTCACTAATGAGGCTAAGTGAGATTGTTGCCTCGAGCAGCAGATTGGCAGAGATGGCAGATTGGTTGCCTCTGCAGACCCACCATGCCCTCACGCCACTTCACACTTCCTGGAATCACCACTGCCACTGTCCCAAATATTGTGACATGCCAGCTGCTGCACTTATCCTCCTCTCCTCCCTCCTCTCTGACATATCACACCCCCTTCCTGTTCAAAAGGGTGAGGGAAAGGAAGTAGGAGCAGCAGGAAGTGATTAAACACACTTCCTGACAGGGGCGTATCTAGGGTAGGGCAGGCAGGGCACGTGCCCCAGGTGCCACTTGAAGGGGGCGCCATTTTTCAAAATTAATTTAAAAAAAAAATGGCTGCCAAAAACAAAATGGTCACCACTCATGCTCAAATGGCCTCTGTGAGGCCCTAGGCCAGGCCAGGCCTCACAGAGGCCATCTGAGCATGCGCAGTGGCCATTTTGTTTTCAGCGGCCATTTTAAAAAAATTATTTTAAGAAATTGGCACTGCACATACTCAAATGGTCCCTGTGAGGCTCTAGAGGCCAGCGGGGGGGGGGGGGGGGGCTTTGCAGGATGCCCCCATGACTTTTAGGAAGCCCCCTGAAGGGGCTACAGGTAATTTTTTTAAAAAAATAATATAAGTCGCTGTACACATATTCAGATATGTGACTTGTATGTGACCTTCAGACTTGTAGTTTTCAGCTGATATTATGGTAAAGTTATCTGAAAGATGGGTGTCAGAAGTTTGGATGGGGGCACAATTTCAGTGCTTGCCCTAGGCGCTATTTTCCCTAGATACGCCTCTGCTTCCTGATGCTCCAACTTCCCTGCCCTGTGCTTGTTGAATAGGTAGTGGGAAAGAGGACATAGCAAGGAAGAGAAGCAGAAGCCACTGTGTTTGCCACCATAACCAATGGATGGCGGAAGGTGGGCTCTTTTTGCATTCCATGGGCTTGAAGGGTCAGATTGGGAGGGAGCTTATGGTCCAGTCATGGCAAGCTTTGGTAAAGGTGCTGCGTAAATGGGGGTGGCTGCTGGCAACCTTCCCTCCTCAGGTAGCACCACTGAGCCTTGCAAGTATCAGAAAGGGAGCTCTGGATCATACCTTTGCAAAGTGCCACATGAGGAAGAGCTGGCAACCTTCCCTCCTTGCATGGTGTTCTTGCAGAGCCTTGCAAGGATCGGATGGGGTGCTCTGATCTAACCCTTGCAAGGCTTTGGAACGTGCGTTAAGGAGAGGAGGCTGCCTGAGAAAGTGGTCAAGGCGGTGAGAAGAGGCTGGCAACAAGCAGTCTCCTTTCCTCAACCCATGCCCTCTTTAAATGCTTAATGGGGGGCGGGGGTGAGGCTTGGCAGCATTTTGTTCCTGGCCTCAGGTGCTCAAATATTTTGCACCACCTCTGGAGAAATAGGCACTGACTCAGCACAGAGTTGCTAAGCCAAAGGTCGATTTTTTTAAAAAATACATTTGAGATGACTGGTACGTTACTATAGTAGTGTAATACTGTATTATGCTAGAATAATGATAATATGAGTGAGTATATAGTAGTAGTAATGCTTTATTATAGCAGAATAATGACAACATGGAAAAGACTATGCTCAAAATACACAGTTTTCAATTGCTTGAAATTGTTTCTCCAAATCTTTATAACTATTATTTTTAGCAACTTCTTCAAGGCACAATGCTATATTTCTACAATGGCTGAGTACTTTTACATTGAGGACTTAATATGCTTCATATTTTGTTTATTTACTAAATAGTTTGCATCTGTGAAGCACTATATTGAGCTAATATATAAGAATGAATGAATAACACCTGAAGATTCAATTTTCTTGAGAAAAGAAGAAAAACTAATTTCCTGAACAATTAACTGCAAAACCTCATAGGATGCCCTGCTGTACTGGAAAAAGATGTGCATGAGATTGCAAAGCACCGTTTCCTGGAGCATTTGAATACTCCAGATGTTCTCTGGAGTTTAAAAGCAAGAGACCCAGTTGAAAGGGTGTGTGCGCACATGCATGCCTGTGACGGGAGGGAATAGAAAATAAATATATGTACATGGCCCATCCAGAATTTGAATTAGAATTATTAAAAGATTTGGACAATGCTAGTGTAATTTGATGACAACAGCTGTATTGCATAACACAGCTATGCTAGTGGAATTCTGCTGAAATTAATATTAAGTCTCATATATGCCCGCCTCTGTTGCCAGATTTGGCTTTTTTAAAGCCAAATTTTGGGTTAGGGCCCATTTGACTCACGAGTATACCCCTTAGGTTCTGGCCAACCTGCCTCCCTGCCACACCTCTGCACCATTCAAGGTTACCATTTGAGAAGCCTCCCTGGCATGCATGCCAGTAGTTTCTAGCAGTTCTTGTTGGGGTACATGTACGGGCACATGTACCCCAACCTTAGACTTAAAGGTACCAACCCAGAAGTATGTGGAATTCAGGCCTGTGTCTGGTTCCATTTCATTAAGACAGGAATTAATGCCTGGACTCAGGGTGAATTGACACCCAGATCTGCCTGGGTAATGCTTAGTAAATGAATTATAGAGGCAGGGGCAATCTAGCATTGTTTATCAGTTATGCTAGCTAATGAGCATATTTAGCATATAAGTCAGGCCTGGACCGTAACATTCTCTTAAATGTAGCAGCCTGTGTGGAAAGAGAAACTTTTGAGGCTGGAAAGATGAACAATGTGGCAGAAGCAAGTGGCAAACACAATGCTGGAGAGCCAAATTTTAAAACATACAAGAGAATGGGGGTCTAACAGCAGTGGCGGAAACTTTGGAGAGTTGAAGTGGTGAAATATGTTATTTGTGCCCAAATTCAGTATTCTTGGGGAAATGGTATAAGTAAGATATTTTATAATACATCATGATAGGAAAAAACTTGCTAAAAACCCAGCTGTAATAATTGATGTTTGAAGGATATAGGAAATATTGTTAACTATTAGAAATATTGGCTTCAGCCACGATTGTGAAGTTTAAACACTGGAAACTGTGCACTGTCCCTGAACAGAAGGCAGAGTTGAGGCAATGTTGGCCATAGCAGAAATTGACAAATTAACTTTGAATCTCTTGAAAGGGTTGTTAGCTTGATAAACCTTATTATAGGCCTCTGAAAAACTATACACAATGATAGTTAAATTGTGGGCAAATTATTAACAACTAGCTGGCCCGGGCACAGAACATCTGTGGTTCTAGTTCTCCCCGCTCCTCCCTCCCTCCCTTTCTCCACCCCAGCCACTGCCTTCTTCCCTCCCCCTGCCGCTACCACCACCATTTTCTTCCCCCCCTCTGCCCGCACGCCTGTCCACCTCCACTTTTCTCTGCCCCTCCCGGCAGCTCGCTCGCGAACTCTCACAAGAGCTGCCACACATGGGATTAGCAACAGGTACATCTTAGAGAATTCTATAGATAGATAGATGATTTACTAGTACACGCATGTTTCTGAATGTACGTTCTGTGTCCAAAGATGTACATTTTAAAAGTGTGTGAAATTAGCAAACAGATATAAAAACAAGTCCTCCAAGGAATCATTATGGCTCTTACCAGACTATCTACATCTATGCTTGAGTTTACTGCCCATTGCAAGGTTCCCATAATATTCATGGCTAATGTAAGAATGATGCCAACTTTTCCTTCCCCATCACCTGTAAGTGAAAATACAATATCTTAAAATCTCAATACAATGCGTGCGCGCACACACACACACAGTTTGCAGATGTCTCCACCAGATTTTTTTTTTAAATGTCACTGAAAATCAATAAGGACCTTGTGGAGTGTGTGCCTCATCCCACGGTCTGTCACTGAGGATCAAACTACAAACAAGTTACAGTCCTCTTCTAGCAATAAATAGCTGCCATGCTGTGCCAGGCAACACCAGCATTTCTGACCTGTTGGGGCCGCTGCACACATTGAAGGCAGCCCCAGCGGTGTTGCACAAGAGCATACCTGTGTAGCTGTTTAAAACAGCAAGTGCCCACATGCTGTTTTAAGTAGTTGCAAGTGCTCTCTTGTGCAACATGGCTGGATACAGGAGCCCCAGCAAGTTTGAAACACCAGTATGGCCTTGTGCAACATATTGGCCAATGCCCATTAATTCTTTAGTTCTGGGGAGGTTTTTAGATGTGTTTTTACCTCATTTTAGTGCAACATATACTGAAATGATAACTATATACCTGTAGTTGCAATAGAAACAAACGTCACAATGATGAAGAAGATGACAAAAATCATTTCTATCCTCATCTGGAACCAACGTAATGTGGACAGATATAAGAACCAGTTTGCTGTGTGCAAGTTTAAGGCTTTATGGAATAACGTCTCAAAATATGGTTGCCTTCCAAAAGCTCTTAGTGTCCAGAGCCCCTTCAAGCTTGTAATAAGATGTGTGAAAATTGGACTTCTGGCTGTACAGAATATAAATGGATAAACGTAAAGATCTTTAGTGCCTTTCAGAACAGAACTGTATAAAAATCAACAGATAACAAATTCCTTCAGTCCTATGCATGTTCTTGTCTTCTTTTATAGACATATCATGTCACAGGCCATTCAGAATGGTATTTCACTGACTAGTCAAGCATTCTCTTTATAATTTGTTCTCACTTGCTGGTTCTGTAGATATTTAGAAATGCCGAATCCTTGATTGTATGTCTCTTTCTTTCTCAAAAAAGCAAACTTTGCAGGCTGAATTTAATTATTGCACCCATACCAAATAATACAAGAGGCAATATTAACACAGACAAATTAGTGTAGGAGAAAGAGCCTCAACATGATTAAATAACACAATTCAAGTTAACTGCCTGCAGCAGGCTGACTCTCCACCTGCAAACTGTGTGGGCAATACACTCAAGCTGAAGGTCAGACAATAGCATCCTTCCCCTAACCTCTTTGGCCCAGAGCAGCAGATCAGAAAAATCTGGATTCCTGTTCATCTTTGCCAACCCCAAAGAAGGATCAGGGTAATATCAGAGGCTAGGGATGTGCAAACCGGCTCGAGGACCAGGCCTGGTTTAGCTTGAGATCAAGCCAAACCCCCTGGGCTGGCTCAGAGCCAGTTCAGGGTTCTAACCTGTTAAAAACCCTGCTAACTTGACAAAGAGGCACCTTATAATGTGGTGGTTCTCTTTATTTAGCAGGGGGAGAGTAACTGGCCCTATCTACCCCCAGCACAGTACCTCCAGTGACTGTTGCTGGTGTCTATCTTATGTTTCATTTTAGATTGTGAGCCCTTTGGGGACAGGGATCCATCTTATTTTTTTTGTTATTTCTTCGTGTAAACCGCCCCGAGCCATTTTTGGAAGGGCAGTATAGAAATTGAATGAATGAACAAATGAATGAATGAAAAGGGGTTTTTTTTTTTACTCCAGGGAGTTCTGGCATGGCCAAGGGGGGTCTCTGGTGGTTCCCCCTCCCCCCCTGGCCTCCCCCCAGTCCTCTATGGGCTGGTTCAGCCCTCTTTATATATACACACACACACACGTTAGAACCTGAATTCAAGCCATGACGGGGTTCTAATTCAAGCGCCAAAACCTGACAGGCCAGGTCCAGTTCGAGTCCAGTTCGGACTCAAACCGAACTGGATAAATTTGTTTTGTGCACACCCCTATCAGAGGTTACAATGCCCCAAGACAAAGGGGCTGTTGCTGTTGCTGAAGCAGGGAGGAGGCCCAATTATAGCCCTTGCATCATCAAGCCTCAAATGTAAAATTGACACTACCCCTTTTGTTAAAATGTACCCAAGGGTGCTCATCTGTGAAATATCCTACTCCTATGTCATAAGAACATAAGGCCCGTCTAGTCCAGCATCCTGTTTCACACAGTGGCCGACCAGATGCCGCTGGAAGCCACAGGCAGGAGTTGAGGGCATGCCTGCTGTTTCTCCCCTGCAACTGGTCCTGCCCACACTGATCCTGCTAGTTAGCTGTGACCCAAAGCATCCTTACTAAAGTGGACAGAATGCAGGTAGGTTTAAAAAAAAACTTCCTGATAATGGCCAATCGATTAGGAAACAAAACATTCCTACTCAACCTTCAAAAGGACAACCCACTCTGTGCCAAGAGTAGGAGGGAGGAAAGCCACTCAGCAAGACATGCACAATAGGCAGGAAAACCACACCCCTAGCCAAGAATCAAGTGATGCTTGCCATCCTGCATCCAGTTGGTTTCGTGCACATTGTTCTACTAAAATTGATAGGTCTAAATATTGGCCAAAGGATTAAAGCACTGTATGTTACAGATTGTTTCTGGAAACCAGAGGCAAAGTGATGACATAATTAATTTAAAATGTCAAGATAACTGTTATCTACAGTTCAGGTTTGCCATTATTTATTTATTTATTTATTTAAACAGTCAGACAGGTGTTGTTGACTGGTTTGTTTTATCCAGACACCGAGTCCTTCCCAAGGACCTGGGATGGCTGAATTTTATTATCAATGTTGTTGATGTTATAGATATTGTCGCAGAATATAGGCTGTTCCCAGTAAAGTTGCTCACAGCCTATATTATGCGACAAATATTCTGTGAGAATTATTCTGCGAGAATAATAATAATAATAATAATAATTATTATTATTATTATTTATTTTATATATTAATTTATTATTTTATATATAATTTTTTAATAATAATGATCATCATCATCATCATCTCAAATCATCTCAAGGTCAGTTTGCTTTTGCTTTAAATAATTATTATTTAAAGCAAAAGCAAACTGACCTTGAGATGATTCCATACGCCCTTCTAATAAAGTTGCACTAAATATTGTATAAACAATTTTGGAGAACTTTAGATTTGTAATGGAGGCAAGTGAGATGGTGAAATACCTAGTGTTCCTTTCAGCTTCCGCTCCCTAATAAAAAGCTCATTTTATTTTAATAAATACTTATAAATCAACTCTGGTCATTTTCTTTTGTGCTGGCTTTGTCCAACTTCTAACTTTTTTTCCTTCTGCAAAGTATAGCAAACTTTTTCATCTGTTTCTGGACTAGTGCTGAATGTTTTCAAAGGAGAGTTCTGTTCTCAGAGACAATGGGATCTTGCAATGGGAAGTTAGAAAGCACGTTACAGCATAAATCTCTGTTCAATCTATTTTTGTATGTTTGAGAAGTTCGTCAGTTTTGCTAGTCATACCTTCAGATTCCAGTTGTTTCAGCTGTTGAGAAGTATTCAGGAAATATGCTCTTAACATAACAAAGGCTGCTATCACCGGCACAGATGCCAGGAAGATGTAGGGTTGTATAACTGAGACTACTGCTATAGCACCAATCACAATGAGCATTAACTGCAGGATGAAAGAAAAATGCTATTGACACAATATACTTTCCTCCACCTAATGTTACAAATTAGATATTGGTGATTAATTTCCCTGGAGATACTAGTATGCGTAATTCAAACATCCCAGCAGTGCCTTCCTAGTTAGGATTTGCATCTGAGAGGAAAAAAATAATAATCTCACAGTATTTGGAGACAGGAATCTCAGAAATTAGTAATTGTTTCATAATGTTAAATTAAGTGCCCAGTAACAATGCTTTGAATGACCTTACAAGATTTTCAAAATGCACATGTGTAAACCAGGTTAAAAATAATCCAATGCAAACACTTTTGTAAAATTTTTACAGAACACTTTTCCTTCATGCATTATCGATATGGAATGTGAAAACTCTTGCATCAAAATGCAGAATCCATCTAGTTTGCAGAAAAGATCTTGAGAAGGAATCTGGTTTCTTGCTTCTAGAACTATCTGATTCTAGAACTATCTGTTGTAATTATTTTTTTTATTTAAAAAATGCCTTCTATTAGGGAAACATTACATGACACATAATGTAATAATTATTCTCCTTTCAGTCAGACCCTGACATCTTTTTATTATAACTTATTGCAAAAAGCAGCCAAAGCTGCTAATAAAGCAAAGCAACAGTTTTGTATTCAAGAGTATTCAAGATATAACTGTATGATATAATTCCAGATATAGCTGAGGCTATACATTGAGGCTATTCTCACAAGCAGCAGAAACCGGACTAAGAAACCAGCCCGATTTCTGCTGCTCATGTGCTGCAACAGGAACTGCATGGCTCCCGGCAGCCAGCCCTCTTAAATGCTGCCCCACCCCCATTAAATGAGGTTAGCGGAATGCGCACTTTGGCTGTGTGTCATCACGGCGTGGCTCTGCACCATGGCAACTCACGAGTAGACCCCGATGGGGAGGCTTCAACAAGCCTCCTGGTGTCAGTGGGCTCCCCAGAATGCCTCGCGCACTCACGCAGGGCATTCTGAGACTTCTGGGGACCGGGAGGCCCGTGATCCCTGCCGCCCCAACCAACTGCATGACGGAACCAGTAATCATGTGGGTGACTGATCCGGCCGCCTAGGGCGAGCTGCCTGCTCGTGTGCGGGAAGAACGGGTTAAGCCCACTCTCCCCACAAATCCCCTGCAGGCTCTCCACACTGCTCTTGTGGACAGCCTCATAGGCTAACGAATGGAGCACTGGTGCCTCATGAAATGTGCTGGTCCTGAGGACGGAATTGACTAATGCAGCACCAGCAATTTTGAAGATCTCCCCTTCCCCCAGAAGTGCTCTGAGCCACCTGAAAATAGGTCCCTGATGACAGCACATATTTTTGTCATATTTGGGGTAACACACAAGACTTCCAGGGGAATGAGAGGCAGTTGAAATGCTCATCACAACCACAACCACCCAACATGCAATGGTGGTGCTTTAGCCTGGAACTGATGCACAGCTCTAGTGCTTCTTTGGGTCAGGAGGTCAGCCACTCGCCACAGCCTTACCCATAGGCCGATAATGCATGTGAGTGTGTGTGCAGAGAAAGGGAAGGAAGACTAATGTAAGCAGTTTTGCTCACAGCCTGGTGCAGAAGAAGGCAGAGGCATGGGGACAGTATATACGGAAGAGACGAAGAGGAGGAGAGCACAGAGATGTAACAATTTGGGTGACAAAACACTTTGAGGATAAGCCTATATGTAGCTGAACACATACTAAATGTTGTTAATTCTTCTTACTGATTAAGATTTATAAGATTTACCTGATATCTATGTCTAATAGACAACAGAACAATTCCATCCAAATGTATTTTATGTTTACAAACCTGGATGAAGTCAAATATTGTAAGTGGCAGTAGATCATCAAGTATTGCTGTATCCTTTGAGAATCTGTTGAGGATTCCTCCTACAAAATGAAGAAAATGAAAATACTGGTAATAAAGGAACAGATTGTTTTAGAACAGTTTGCAGTTCTGGAGTGAATTTAGCATTAAATTGAGGTCTGCTATACAAATACACTATTTATTATGGGCAATAGAATTTTAGCCCACATAGATTAACCTGAATTTAGACACATAAGTAGTAATTTATGTAAATCCAGCTGACACATTGGAAAGTCCAGCAATTCCAGATACAGAGTGGGCTATGGACCCCCAAATGCAGTTTCTACCTCATGTGTGCTATAATGTGTGCCACACAGATATGTGAGTACATTCTTATGTGCAATATGTCCAAATATATCCAAAATTTGGGCCAGCCATAAATAATTTACGATGCAATCAAGTATTTTTACTATTTTCCTCTGCAGTTAAGTTTTAAAACACTTCAGAAGCAAATTATTCAGCAGCAACTAGTATCCAGAGGCAGTTTGCTCAGAGGTAATCTTCTTTTACCTGAGCGAAGCATGCTTCCATGTTAGCATGTTTGGGATCCCTGGCTGGAATCCAGAGCTGCCTAATGTGGGCACTCCTAACACTCCTGCCCTGCTGTGTGCTGTCCCGAAGTACTTAAATGCTTTCCTGAATGTGCCCAATTTAATGGTGTGTTCCTGCTCTAATTTAATGGTGTGTTCCTGCATCTGAGACCCATGCTCTACTAGAACAGAAAGGCATAGCTCAAACACACGAGATTGGAAAGGCATTTGTTGGAGCTTTGGGGACAGTGCACCAAGGATGTTAGGAGCACACACATTGGTTTATTCTGGATAGCAGCCACTGTCTTCATGGTTCTAAATCTCCATTAAATCACTATTTAAATCTAAGTCTTATAGATTAACTGATTTGCAAACCAGGCTAATAAGGGAACCAGGTCTGGTTCTACCTGCTTTCAGCTTGTTGAAGGAAGACATGGGTGCCTGAAGGACTGCATGCAGCATCTTGCAGTGTAGAGTTTTAGAAACAGTTATAAGGCTGTGCACCAAGGGGATGCCTCTAAAGATTCCCAAGGCCAGCAAGGTATCTGCCACTCCCACATAAATGTAAAAAATATAATATTTGCTGTCCTCGGTAACAATAATTCCAGTCTTGTCAGAATTATCAGAGGTAGTATTTAACTGTGTCATATTTTTTGAAACTTGATATCTGTCAAAAAACAACATAAGCAAATATCATTGCAAATCTGAATTAATGTATATTTCTAATACAATATGGCAAACTGGAGAAGTCGTCACAATTTCTGATTTAAATAAAGGTTTCCCATTTTGGAGGATGTAGGTTTGAAAAGAATCCAATTTTTCCATGGATGGAATAAAGATGCTGATAATCACGTAAAATATGTCTAGGTTGCTGCTGTAATATTGGTGCTGATCTTTATCTTCATTTGAAAATTATGCATATTGTTTAAACATTTTACAGCTGAAAATATACATAGCTTCTATTTATACTACAAATCTATTTAATTATTTGACTTTACAGCCTACAGCCAGTCCTGAAGAGAACACATGCAATGGCTTCCTCAGATACTTCTGTTAAGGCATCAGACATGCACTGGGACATTTGCACCAAGTTACTTGCACTACTAAACCAAACTGGAAAGCTGCATGAGCTCAGTATGTTAACTGGAACTCTAGACTGGAGTGCCTACTTCAAAAATAACTATAAACTGAGTTGGACAATGAATTTCATATAAGACAAGGATATTTTACATACCTCTAGAAATGTCTGCCATGAAAATGTTGCCAGCTTACTGGTAGGAATTTGATAAAACAATCTTACAAGAAAGTAGAATTCTAAACAGCCAGGTCCACACAACTGTCTGTGAAAACTTACCAAGTAGGTACTAGAGGTACTAGAAGTAGGGGTGTGCATGGAACCAGCTGGTCTGGTTCAGTTCAAATCTGGTTCAGCCCTGACCAGTTCAGTCCAGCACTTCCTTGAACCCATCCCCCAAGTTCAGTTTGGTCCAGGGGGCTTCATGTGTGTGCGTGTATGCATATGTGTGTATATGTGTGTGTGTGTGTGTGTATGTGTGTGTGTGTATATATATATATATATATATATATATATATATATATATATATATATATATAATGATTTTTTATATTTTCCTCCTCCAGCAGAGTAGTTTGAGGCAGTGGAGGGGGGTCTGTGGATGTGTGTCCCACCAGCCTCCCTTATTCCTGAAATCAGCTGTTCAGTCACTCTTTGGCTGGTTTTTGGCCTTCCCCCCTTGGCGTGATGGCCATTTTGGAGTCTGCCGCACCTCCGCAATAGGCTTCTGCATGACTTGGGTCATGCCAGGTCACACAGAGGCCTATTGCACAGGCGCTACAGCCTCCAAAATGGCCCCCACGGCAAGGGGGGAAGGCCGAAAACCAGCCGCAGAGCAACAGAATGGCTGATTTCAGGAACAAGGGAGTCCACAGGTGGGGAAGGGAACCTCCACAGACACCTCCACACCACTGCCTTGGAGAACCCCCCCCCAGAGGGGGTAAGTGTTATTTTTATTTTTATTTATATATATATATACACACACACACACACACACACACACACACACACACACACATACACACACACACACACACACACTCATGAACCACTGGGGGGAATGTCGGTCCAGGATCGGACCAAACAGCGGGTGGTTCAGTTCACCCCCAAACAGTCAAACCAAACCAGTTCAACACTGAACATGTTCAATGTTGAACCTGTTTGCACATCCCTAACTGGAGGTTGTGCAGAGTGTACACCCCCATCGGGAATGACATCTGAACCTGACCAATTCCTGTTCCCAATCCCAGTTATTCACTTCCACCTTAATTTCAAGAGGGCACAGAAAATCAATAAAATCTAAGATGGAAGTGGGTAACTGGTATTGGGAAACAGGCTTGGGCAGATTCAAACATCATGATCAATGGAAGCACGTGCACCCCACAATCTCCAGTTCTTCTCATGCCTACAAGTAGTTGTGTGAACCTGCCCATAGTAAGTAACAGGGTAAGTAACACCCTCCATTCATGCTCACTGATTTTCCCTTTCCTCTCCAGCCCCTTGCATTCCCTGAAAATCTGCTCCTGATTGTTGGGAGGAATTCAAGAGCAGATTTCCACAGAATGCAGAGACTGGAGGAAGAAAAGGAAATTGTCTGGGTGAGGGGGATGCACTTCCTCTTGTGCAAGTGCAAGATAGCACAAAGTTTAGATACAATCCTAAGACAGGCAAGGCTTAGATATAATCCTAAATCCCATTGAATACAGTGGGGCTGTTTATTTCTAAGAAAATATGAGAAGAATTGAATTGTATGCTGCAAACTGAACCACACTTACTTGGGAATAAGCCCCACTGAACACAGTGGAACTTCCTTCTCAATTTTTTAAAAAGCAAAAAAATAGCACAAGACTGGACTGCATAAATGAAAAATGCACCAAGCTTATAGAAACATCTAAATGGAAGACTCAAAGATATTTGTGGTAAATGTGATCTACACTTATAATTTACTTTCCTAGTTTGCCATTACTGCTCTTAAAACCCTAACATATTAATTAATTTTAATATACACTACGGAGATAAATATTCAATTAATAAAATGCAATAAATACTCACTGAATAAGCAATAACCCCGCCAGGGAAGCAGCCACCTGCAAACCAGAAGCCTCTAGTTAACTTTATGTATGATCACAGCCATTTTAATCCCACCCTTCCTCCAAGAACCTCAGGGCACCATACTCAGTGATCTACCTCCACCATCTTATCTTCACAGGAATGCTGTGAGGTGGGCTAGATTACGAGACAGTGGCTGGTCCACGGTTACCCAGTGAGCTTCTTGGCTGTGGGGATAAATATATATTTTATATTTATACATTTTGTTATTTGCTTAATTTTACCTGCTTTGCTTTTATCTAGCTTGTGGAAAGTAGAGCTATGCATCAAATCAGAACAATAATTGTTTCCAATTCAATACAGCCATATCATATGGTTTTTTAATTTTATCATTCCTGATGCAAATTTCATAATAGCAAGCCCCATCTAATACAATACAAACTAGCTGATGTTTTCCATATTGTGCTGGACAGTATGCCATTCTTTTGTTTTAAACCTTGTATCTTTTTAAATCTGGCATTGTCCCCTATATGAAAACACTGAGGGGAGAAGGAGAGGAGTTATCTGATTGATTATCTAACACAGGCTAGGAAGCTGCTGCCACCATCCAGCTCCCATGTTCCAGCTGAGGCTTCTCCAATTGTCACCAAAGAGTGTCCAGGAATCACCTAGGTCTGCGGGAAGCAGAGAAGGGGCAGACACAGACTGGGGAGCTGCCACCAACAGCTCCCATGTTCCAGCTGCGATGGTCCCTCCCTTCCCAAACTGCCACAACAGTGACTAGGAACCGCCTTGCTCTGGAGAGGAGAGAAAGGACAAGCCTAAAGAATACAACATGTCAGCCTGTTGCTTGCTGTATGGTTCTTTATTGATGCTTTCATATAAACCACTTTTGGAGGTTTGCCTGAAAAGTGGTATATAAATGTCCACAAATAAACAATAATGTCCATCTGTAGATGAACATTACTTGAACATATTCTCAAATTTGCAGCTACTGAAAGCATGCTACAATTTGTTCATCACGTCTCTGTTCCCCTTCCAATCACAGTGCTTTGGGAGAGGGGTGTAAAAACAATGGCTGGATTCAGACAGAACATGAAACTGGAGGTTGGCAAACCCACGGTTTATATTTTAAATTGTCAATTGCACTGCAAATGTTCATCAAATCGCGGCCCACCAACTTCCAGGTCGAGGGGAGGGGAGCCCCTCCCTGCTGCTTGGCTGCCAAGGCCGATCCCATCAAGCTCCATGGCCAGACTGTGGGGAAAGCATCAGCATGTCAGCAGAGTGGCCGCGACTGGCCACAATCTCGAAGTGCTGAGTGTGATTTGTGCATTTTCACCATGGACTGCCTGCGTTTGACAGGGAAAGGGCATTTAAATCCCTTTAAATACCATGCCATGCCCGTGCTTCTTCTGGCAGTGATGGCACCCCTCACAAGAGCTGCACCCAAATAGCCCCGCACAAGCATGATCTGCGGGGAGGGGGGCTGGTTGGGGCACTATTTCCCTATTACTCTGGAAAGGGAAGAGACTTCCTAGGAGGACATATGTATATGAGGGAGGGCAAAGGATGCTGCGGGATCTGTCCTGCCATGACCTAGGATGCTGTTGTGAGGGATCACCCCATCAAAGCAGTCCATGGAAGCCAAACTACACTCTGGCTCCACTGGCAGCTTGCTCATGAGAGGGCCAATCTACTGGGGAAGATCATGTGGCTGTGACCCCTAGGTCTCCCTTTGGACTGCATGCTCATGAGTTGAACTAACCCACCAAAGAAGCCTGGGGGGGGGGGGGCAACTCTCCATGGTAAAAAAAATAGAACAGAATCACTGTAAAACAGAACAAACATTCCCTGTGAAGCCTTACATGCACCCAATTGAGATTCTGACATTCCATGTGTCAGAGCCAGGCCTGCCACATGCATGGCCAGGAGGAACACCGGGTACATGGGCGGATCTTTAAAACCCATTTAAAATTCCTGGGCTCAGCCTGGCATTGTGTGATATGCAGATCTGCCAGCACAGGAAATTGTGGGAGGGGGTGATTTCGAGTGACCCCAGGGTGATTTCCCGAATTTCAGTGACCCCAGGACAGCAGGGTCACTGTTTCGGGGCACAAGCAAGGGTGTGCATGTCCACATGGGTGGATGAGTTGGCAGGGGGCATGCTTTGACAGCTGCTTGGCGGCAGTCACCAAGACAGGGAGAGCATTTACTGGGCTACCCGTCCCCGTGAAATTCCTGCACAGAGCAAAACTGCCTTGATATAAAGCCCCAATGGCCTGGCATTCTTGTGAGCGAGTGGTCCATGGGAGAAGAGAGATGTTTTGCTGTCAGGAATCATTAGAGATTGTGCTTGGCAATTCTCCCCCTTACTCTCTGATGGTCATTCTCATGAGATGTAAGGGGGTGTCCCCATAACCTGGGGATTCCCTTGCTCCTTCTGTTCCACTCCATCTCTGAGCACTCCAACTTGAGTACTGCTGACTCTGGTGACCATGAGTAAGCCTAGGGACCACAAACCCCCCAAGGGGAAGAGGCTGGGGCTCCTTTCCAACCCTTCTGTGAAAAAAAATAGCACTTGGCTGTGTAATAATGCCTGCTTGGGACTGCCTTTAAAACCTGACCACGGGCACCCCACCTCCACTGCCAAATGTTCCACACTCGGCACTGTGATGGGGTGCCCTGCTTATGTTGCCACCTGGAGTGTTTGTGCTTGTGAACATACATCATGGTCATTTCCTTCTGGGGCAGCAAAGCACTTAGTCCCCATCCTGTCGTCCTTTCCCTTTTCCCTCCTGCTTGCCAGGAGGAGGGAGCAAGGGACAGAGTGGGAAGAGGGAACGTCCCTGTGTGACTTGGCCGCTTGACAGGCCGACAAGCCTGGGATGGAATGTGGTAACATCCCTGTTGCTGGGCAACTGCATTGCTGGATCAGGGACAGGCGGGGCGAGGAGTGCTTGGAGAAGCGGTCAGAGAGAGGTGCCGCTGCTGCAGGCATGGAGCAAGCATGATCCCAGGTGTGTCTGCACCACTGCCTCTACAATTGTGGTTTGAAAATCAGCACAAAACTGTGGTTAAGGTGGTGTCCAGGTTTGGACATAACCCATTGGCAGCCAAACCAGAGGTTTCGGCAGTGAACTTTTGTGGGAACCTAAAGTACAGATCGTTTGGCAAGGCAAACTGCAGGTTGCTTTTGCCACAAAACCGTTTTCATGAATTCAGACGTACTGGAGTTCCAATCTCTGCTTTGTTCAACTCTGGTTTCGTGCTACATCTGAATCCAGCCCCTTTGAAAAAAGGTGTGTGTGTGTGTGTGCGTGTGCGTGTGTGCATATGCCTCCTTCCTGAAAAATCTAGCACACATCAGCCTGGAGAGTTTGGAAGATAAAATGCTGCCCCCCCCCCGCCAAAGGCTATCAGTGCTTCCAGCATTGAAATGTCTAAGCAAAGCAGATATGTGGTGGGGGGGGGGGGCAGTGGGGAAGAGGTGAGCCTACTTTTCAGAAACTCTGGCAAGTCTACTTGAAATTGGAGTGGTAGCAAGCCCTAACAATCAAGCCTAAGAAGGATCTACCTCTCCAAGACAGATATAATGCATTTGACCAATTTGATCCAGACTGCCATTTGCATCAAAGGAACAATACATTAATTCCTTGGACTGAATTGGAATCAGATCAGATCAGTTATTTTGATCTGTTTACAGCTCCAGTAGAAAGGTTTATGGACCAAATAAACATGTTGATTGTGCCCAGACCTAGAAACAATCACTACAACACACTGCACCATCCGATCACTACAACACACTGATGTCCCTTTAATCTCTTTTCTTCTAATTATGCTATGACAATAGTTTTCTATTATACTAATTATTTATGCAGAGAACATTAGGAAAGGTTATAATTCCAGTTGGCTAGGATCTGAAAGAAATCTAAATAAATTTACCATGCAATTTTCTTTAACACAATTTCTTTTTCATATCTAATTCCTATGTGCATATATTTGTTTTCTGCCTCTTTTGAATTACCTCCACCAGTTGAGTTTGCTCACAATTACTGTTCCATCCTTTGTAACTATTACCACATTGATAGATTCTTCTACAAGGTTGCTTTGAGGTTTTCCAGCCTTATTATTGCCTCGTATATCTTCCTAACAAGTTTCATTTCCTAAACACTAGTAAGTTTTTTGTTGGTCACAAACCACTGATTACAACATTAGTCTTTAAACGACATTACTTTCCTCTTTGTCTTGCATTTAAGAACTGAGTAGCCTAATCTATTTATGGGTTAAAGTGGAATATTTGACTTCATGATTGTATTGCAGCCTGATTGCCCAACTCTCAGAAGCCCAGAAGGCACATGAAATATTACAAGCAAAATGTAACACAGATATTTCAGTAAGGTGTTCTGATACAAATGTTTGGAAATGGAATGACAGTCATCTTCTTTATATTATATTCTCTAAGACATACCCATGGCTAATCCCATGTGTGGCAGCTCTCGTGAGAGTTCGGAGAGCTGCCGGATAACCCCGGGGACAGGGGAAGAAAACAGCCATGGCAACCAGCAGAGTCACGCCTGATGGTGGAGCCGCACCAGCTGTGCTAGTGGGAGAAGGCAGCCAACAGGCGAAGCCGTGCCAGTAGGAGAAGGAGGCCGGTCTGTGGAGCCACACCGGTGGGAGGAGGCAACTGGCCAGTGGAGCTGTGCCAGAGGGTGAAGCCATGCTGGCAGGAAGAGGAGGCTCGCCGGTGGAGCTGCACTGGTGGGAGGAGCTGAGGAGGCGGCCGGATGACTGGAGGAGGTGGCGGCAGGCCAGCCGGGTGGAGGCAGCTGGCGGGCAGGAAGTTAAGTACCAGTGGGCGGTCGGTGAGAAAACAATGGCAGCGGCGGTGGAGAGCAGGAGAAAATAAAGACTAGACTAGGAGAAAATGGCTGGGCCAAACTAGAGGTGCAGATGCTCTGTGCCCAGCGCAACTAGTTGTAATTAATTCATATAAGGCTGCTAAAGATACTGTGTGCACTGGCCCTGAGAGCTGGACTGTTAGAGTGCTAACCTTACAATTATTCTGCAACAACTATGAAAAAAGCAATATTAGCACTGACCCATTTACAGTTAATTATATAGACTGTTCACTGTTACAAACACAATATTCTTACCTCAATTAAAAAAATAGCTACACACATAATTAAAACAAAAAACAGCTGTTTGTGGACGGTAATATATCTGAAGTATGTATTCCATGTAGTAACAGCACTCATTGTCTCAGCATCATCAAAGAAATATTCCTAGCAAAATAATTGACAAGAACTAAATTAGAATATATTGGAATAACTACTTCTCACATAGCCATAACATGTCAGTGTCATTGGCATCTTTATTCACATGCAGTACATCTACTGTTGAGATGTACATAAAATGTTGGTTTTCATTCTTCTGCTTTATTTGAAACAATATAAGCTTACAGGATCATATGCTTAAGAATTTTATGTTTGCTCCTTCTAAATCTTCTTCATTCATATTTCTTATTATATATACAAAAATAACACTTGTAAGTAAGGATGGGATTAATTCTGGAAATTTTTGAGATTTCACCTGAATCTTGTAGTTGTGATCTCATCCTCAAATAACTGAAAAATCCTATCTCATCTGATGTAAGGCACCACGGTTCCTAAACCAGGGCTCCAAGCAGTAAGGCTGTAGTGATCAGCCTCCCCTCCCTCTAAAGAATTAACAGGGAGTGAACCTTTGTCTTGACTGACACACTGGTGAACTCCAGGGCAGCCAACTGGTAATGGGCGGGACCTAGAGAGTGGGACCTAGAGAGTAGTTGCTGGGAATTCTGGGAACAAGAAAGGCAGTCTTTGTTGGAGAGAGGCGTGTGCAGAAATGTTTATTGAAGTGCATGGAGTTTTTGCTCCCTCATGGTCAAAGCCAGCATGGAGGTTTCTCTCATGGAGTAACTGTAGATCCTTGAGAGACAGGATTGCAGGAAGCTTGATTCTCATGAGGTGCTGGGTGAGTTTTCAAAGAAAACGGGATTCAGCATAGGGAACAGTTCGTTAGTCAGATTTTGTGTTAGAAACTTAGATTTCTTTGTGTGCGTGCTTTGCATATTCCTGATACTATTCTATTACAGTTTACTTGCAACGTAATTAAAATAAGAAACACTAGCCTATGCTCAACCCAATTAGGGCGTTGCAAAAGAATCTATAAACATCTAAGCGTACCCCTAAACTGAAGCCTAAGACAATGTATTTTTGTAACCTACTAAGTATTTTTGAGTGTATTTAAAACCTAAACGCCTCAGACAGAAGCAGTCTGTAGTAATTGAATAAAACTGGGTTTTTCGTTCTTATTACAAGCTTCTCAGAGATTGTTTTTAAATCAAGCAAAAAAGGAGGGCGGAAAGGGGATTTCTCTGATGCAAAAGCGTCCTCAAGCAATCAGCAGCTATAGGTTTTCTCACCACGTGTAAGACTAGACGTGGAAGGTTTTTGTATTTATCCAATAGCAAAATAGAGTTTTCCCTGGGATTCCACCCTGAGTCCAGGGAGGTTCAAGGTCTGTCGATAAGAGGGGTGGTGGTGGCAGCATTTTAATTCTACCTGAAATATAGATTAGTTTTAGGAGAAGCCTAGCCAGGCAGCTCACCAGGGATGATTCAGCATTTCACCCCCCTCACATGACCTGCTCTGAGACAAAGGCTTTAATCCACTACAAAGGCTCAGGTGCTTTACATCCTCCTCCACCAGAAGAACTTGCAGTTAGAGGAATTATTGGTCTGAAGTCTGCTGCACTGCATCAACACCCTTATAGCTAGCCAGAGACAGCACAGCTATTCTTCAGCCCGTGACCTGAGCAACCAACAAAGGCCTGGATGGCTTTGTATAATTGTTGCTCCAAGCCTCAGTCCTCAGTCTGAGGACTGAGGTAGTAGGGAACTTCATCTGAGCTGGAACGATACCACTTGCTTCTGACTCTTGGCTGCCTAATCTGGTACTTGACCATCAGTATATTTTTTACTATGTCTTCCATCTTTAGACCCTGCCTGCATCAAGACTAGACCCCAACCTACCTTGACCCTTCTGAGCCTAACAGTCAGACTAGGACCTTTTCTGAAACATTGAGCATGGATGCCAAATAAATTCCTTTGCAAAAGGAAATACTCTGGTTTAATCAACTGTAAATGATTAAGCAATAAGGTTTCTGATGACTAGGCAATTAATATTAGCTTAACTGAGATCTAATTTCATCAAAAGTAAAAGAAGCAGGTACCTGTTGGACCACATAGTGTTCCAAAAGTGCTCCTTATTGAAAACAAAGTTAAAGTGTTCCTGCATTAAGCATTACAAATGATCACAGATTGAGTTTGCTGGAGTTATATTATTAAATATGAAAAAGATGTATTAATTAACAACAAATTTTCATCCTTGCTATAAGTGCTAATCTCACCTTCAACATACATGGCCAAAACTAGAACAACAACAAATGCACAATTAAAGGCATTCTAATGCTCCCTACATATTCTGCAATACAAAATATACAGGGAGCATTATAGTACCTTAAATGATACAGACACTGCATTAGTAGCTTGGGTAAGTGTTGTGCTCTTTCAACTACACAGATCACCATGCCCCTTCCCTAAGACTAATATAGCTGCTGTTGCTGGTAGAGAGCTCTAGGCAATGGGAAAGGAAGAACTGGAGAATGGAAGAGCCAGTATCACCACCAATCCTCTGTCTCAGAAAAGTTAGGATATTGCTACAAGCAGCTGGAAGGGAGGGAGACAAGGACTTACCACACCGTTTCTCTTTAGTGCAATGCAAGTACAACTGGTGAAATAGTCTGCTGGCTGCATTTGTATTGGCAGCTCTAAACTGGCATAAAACTCAAATACATCTTATTGGGTTGTGAACTGGGCTAATAGTATGATAATTTAAGCATGAAACAAGGAGATCTAGATGAGGAATGTGATAATGTGGAGGCTGTGGGAATGTTTTATATATTTGGGGGCATTTTGCATTATTGATTATATATCCTGTTAGTTCTGCAAAACACATTTTAAGTTGGCAGTCAGCTAGCGGGCTCCCTTGACATTGAAGCTCACTTGGAACTGTGGTGGATCAAATCTGACCACCTTCCTACCACATGCACTTGATGACTGGTGCACAAAGCCACTCAATGCCATTTTGGTCATGTCAAGCACTGTTTTGGTATCTGAAGCATAGCCCACGCCCAGTTTAATGGTTTGATTCAGCAGTGCAACAAGAATAATCCTAATTGGTTCAGCATCTTTAAAAAATGAATTACATTTTCAACTCAAAATTAAAGGGAGGTGTGATAGGGAAATTACACTGTTAGATCTGTAATAAAAGATGTCTGCATTAAAGAGATACTGGAATCTGAAGCACATACCTTTAAATCCTCTTCATTAAGCTCTTCAGTTATTTCTACAATACTGTCCCGAGATAAACGCCTGGAATAGATGTCTACCTCAGAAGACTGGTGGAGTACTGACAGTTTACGTACGGATACACTGCCCTTTTTGTAAAAGCTTTGTGCTGGGTGAACTGAGGTTCGGGTCATCAAGTTAAGCACGGACTGCCTTCTCTGTCCTCGGAATGTGGGACCTGCATTGAATACATTGCTGCGGGGCAGAATTGCTTCCCCTTGTTCGGAGTCTGGCACCAAAGACAACCTTCGTTCTATAGGTTCACCATGACTTTCTTCTATACCATTGAACTGCAGTGGTGTTCTTTGCAAGAGAGAAAATTTTCTGCTCGAATTCAGTGCATTCATGATGACAGAGTTCTTTCTTTTTTCACTAAAATCTGAAGCTTGTTTAAAAGATGGTTTTTGAGAAACTATTCCATCACTGTCAACAGAAAGTCGCCTTAGAGTTTCAGTCAAAATGGAGTTTCTTCTGTCTGAACTGAACTGATCAAAAGCATCAAATCCCATCAGCTCAGAGCTGAAGTTGGGTCGTTGACTCTGAAGTTCTGGAAATGTTCCATAAAAATAACAGCTTCCTTCATGTAATATTAATATTTTGTCTGCTATCTTTAAATGTTCCAGCTTTGAAGTAACAAGTATTCTTGTTTTGTTGACAATAAGCTCGCAAACACAACTTCAAAAAAGAAAGAAAGAGATTGATTGATTGATTCATTCATTCATTATATTGCTGCCCCACCTTTCTGGCCCATTTAAGGGACACCGAAAGCAGCTTATAGCAAGTTTTAAAACACAACAAAATAAATAAAATATTTAACAAATAAAACAAATGCATCATAAACAGATTTTTAAAACCAGTGTAATGATCAAATTCCCTTTCTTTCCCTAGACTTCCAATTGTACTCATTCTGTTCTCTCTCTGAGTGCTTTCTAACTTAAGAAAAATCACATTGACTCATGTGGCCAGAATCTATCTATCTATCTATCTATCTATCTATCTATCTATCTATCTATCTATTCAATTTCTATACCGCCCTTCCAAAAATGGCTCAGGGCAGTTTACACAAAGAAATAATAAATAAATAAGATGGACCCCTGTCCCCAAGGGGCTCACAATCTAAAAAGAAACATAAGATAGACACCAGCAACAGTCACTGGAGGTACTGTGCTGGGGATGGATAGGGCCAGTTACTCTCCCCCTGCTCAAGGGTATAGAGGCTATTCTCACATCTGCAGGAAAGTGGGCTAAGGGAGCCCAGCCCGCTTTCCTGAAGTGGTATGAACCGCCAGGAGCTGCGCGACTAACGGCGGTTAGCCACTTAAGCCCCCCCCCCTCAAACAAGGTTAGCGGAGCAAGCACTCTGCTAACCCCATTTTACTGATTGTGTGCCTCCACAGAGCAGCTCCGCACTGTGGCAACACACGACTAGTCTCCCGGCCTTGGGGGTCTCCCCAGAATGCCCCGCGAGTGCTCAGGGCATCCTGGGGCTTCCATGGACCATGTGGCCCTTGATCCCTGCCACCCTACCAGCTCTGTGACAGAGCTGGTAGTCGTGTGGGTGGCCAATCTGGCTGCCCAGGGACAGCTCCCTGCTTGTATCCAGGGAGAGCAGGCTAAGCCCGCTCTCCCCGCTGAGCCCAGAAAGGCATTCCACACTGCTTGTGTGGAGAGCCTCAGTATCTATTAAATTCAAGAAGTGGGAGAGAATATGCTAATCCCCTGAACATCAAAGTATGAGTGCACTAAGAAGAACTGAGTATCTGACATACCACCCTACAACATAAACTTGCAGTGCTCAGTTACCTGGAAATCTGAGAGAGTACCAGTTGACACTCACTTCTTCCTCCATCTGGCTTTGGCACAAATTGTCTGTAGCTGACCCTACAGGAATGGGGCCATAGCTCAGTGGTAGAGCATCTGCTTGTCATGCACAAAGTCCCAGGTCTAACCCTGACATTTCCAGGCTGGGAAAGACTCTGGCCTATAACCTTGGAGAAGTTGCTACCAGTCCATGTATACAGAACTGAACTAGGACCAGTGATCTGATCTGATATAGGGCAGCTTCCTATGTCCCTATTCCTAGTTATTTTTCATAATATCAAGCCATTAAATCCCCAGGATTGCTTTCAATATTGACCTGGGGATTGATGCTGATTCCTGGAGACTCCTAGCCAATCCTGAATAGCTGGAAACCCTAGTTCAGTTAATATTCAGAAGTGCATAGATTAGTAGGATTATGTATGTTTCATGATCCCTAAGCAGAGTACAGTGACAGTGGCACTACTGAGCTGATTTGTAGCTCTGGCACTACATGACTCTGATACATTCTACATAGTTCTGATTGTTTTCTAAGGTTGCTTTGTGAATACAGATGGAAAAGCTATCAGTCATGGACTGACAAGATTTTTCGTGATGCTTTGGACCTAACATTACTCCTATTAAAAAGATGTATTTGCATAAACTTGCCAAATTCCAATTCTGTATTAGAAAATGTAATGTGTGGCTGTTGACACTGTATCTCACACAATCTTTTTTGTCTTGTCACCATAATGCCCTCTTCCAAATAAAACAAATATGTCAAAATATACCGTACCTTTCAAATATTTCTTTTTCAGTTAACATGTCTAAATAACCAAAGGGGGAATCCAAGAGATACAAATCAGCATCTTTATACACTGCTCTAAATAAAGAACATAGAAATGTAATTAGCTTTAGTTATAAATAAGTACCCATCTTGAAACTGTTTTAACTGAAAAAGACTTTTAATTGATAGCTTGAATAGCTTCTCAAAAAACTTATTATTATCTTTAACCCATCCTGGCTCACATCATGTCTAATATTGTGCTTGCAGGACTATGGTCTGCTTGCACAAGAAGGACAGGTTATTTTCAATTATATTCTCTTTCTTCTGCTGCCTCAATGCCCCCCCCCCATATATCCCTACCAGTCTCATAATCCTTAGGGACATATGGGGGGGGAGGGACATTAGGAGTAGAAGGAAGGAAGGGTTGGGGATTTCTCCGACCTTGTGTGAGTAGAACATATTCCTACAGGAACAACATTAGTTAGGTTGTAAGCCACTATGTCCACAGAAACTGTGGTTACTATAACATAGGCTTGCATAATTGACTATATTACATTTTAATTGTAGAAAATATCTGCTGTCTGAATGTTCTAGTATACTACCAAGAATTTATTTTCACCAAGCTGACATTGTGCTCTACCTGAAGTTTACATCCTCAGTTATTTTTATTTCTTTATTGGACGGTGTGTGTGTGTGGGGGGGCACAATCCATAGGTGGAAATGTATATAAAATTTTATTCTGGTTTCAAATGGACGTTTCAATATTACGTTGTAAGATTGATCATATTCCTCCTCTTATGACTTTTCACAATTGTGTTATGTTTTGATATTTTAAATTCTTAGTTTTTTACTTTGGGGTTTGTGTTGTTTTATTTTAAATATTGTAAGCTGATGAGTGCAATTTTATTGTAGGAAGATGCCAGAATGTTTGTTTGTTTGTTTGTTTGTTTGTTTGTCTGACATATTTTTATACTGCCTAAACATATGTCTCATGGAAATTGACGAAATTAAAATTCAAAGACCATAAACATGTTAAGTATAAAAAATTGAAACAATACAAACATCTAAAAACTCTTAAAAGTTAAGAAAAACCTTGTTTGTTTGTTTTTTAAAAAGGCTGCCAGCGATGTTCTTATTTCAATCATAGTAATAAACAAATAACAAATAAATATGTCTGAACTTCAGTGCCTTGTATCAGCTGAATTGAGAGCATCCAACAATTCTTATTCAAAGGATAAAACCATTAGCTACAATGCAACTGCAAGTGCTTGCTGTACATGAATAATACAGTGCTGACAACATTGGCCAACTATGCATTATACTTGCACCAGTTTTCAGACACAGGGATGGCTTCACGCATAATAGGCTAGTTCAAGCAATACTTTGTGCGTCTCAACACACGTTATAAGCATGTGTGTCCACTGTGGGCATGCATATCCTTCCACCTTGCCAGTGTGCTCAGGTGCCTTTTCCTAATCACTGAGGGGAGCTTTTGTCTAACTGCCCCTCTACATGCTATAAATATTACCTGACATACAGAGGCGTAACGGGGGGAAACGGCGTCCAGGGCAAGCTCTGCCCCTGAAATTGCGCCCCCCGCCCCCCCACATACCTGCACCCTGGCCGGAATCCGCGGCGGTGGCGGGCAGCGGCGGATCGTGTGCCCCATGGCTTGTGGCGCACAGTGGCAGCGTGGGTGTGACCGAGTGAGCGCAGCGGTGGCGGGCGGCGGCGGATCACGCGGCGGTGGCGGGCGGAGTGGTGGCGGATCGCCGAGTGCGCAGAGTGACGCCGAGGCCTGCCGTCTGGCCCGGCGTCGCTTCCCAACTGCGAGGCACGCCTGCGCGATCCAGGGGGGATGGGGGGGGCATGGCACTTTTTGACACCCCCCACGTGACCCAACAAAGTGGCGCCCAGGGCACGTGCCCTGCCTGCCCCCCCTATTGTTACGCCCCTGCTGACATACCACATAACCATCCCTCCACCGAAGAGGCTGTGCTGCAGGGCAGCAGTGCTTTGTAGTAAAGTGTCCTGCTTCCGCTGAATTGGGAGCATCTAACAATTCTTATTCAAAGCAGAACAGCATTGTTTTGACACAGCTGTTGACTACCCCTCCCCATACATACTGATACAATGCCTGACCTACAATGCAAGTTCTTGCTGTAAGTGAATAATACTGCATCTGCAAATGCAGTAGTGAGACACAATGTCCATGGGAAATAATGGGCATCATGTTCATGTCACACACACACACACACACACACACACACACACACACACACACCCTTATTGTTTATGCTGGGACTGGCAGACAAATAATCATTCAAACTGGTCCTAAAATTGAGGGAGTGCAAACAGGTAGCCTCTACATAAGAATACCAGGCTGGGGGTGGGGAGAAATATGGGATTGTTTTTGAGGTATATCTTTGGGAAACAAACACATTTTCATTCCATAATAATGCACTCAGACATTATATTTGAAAACAATAATAATCTAGTGAAGAACTAGCAATTTCAGGCATTGACAATTTTTTTCAATTAACTGTAAGAAGCACAGAAATTTCTGAATGAATGAATGAACATTCTTACCAAGTGTATGAATTGGTTGCTTCTGTTTATTATAATGGGAAACTGCATGTTGATATCAAATTCTACGAAATGTGGGCTACATTTATTAAAAATATCATACGATCATTTCAACTCACCTGGCTAGGGAGATTCTGGCTCGCTGACCTCCACTGAGGGTGATTCCACCTTCTCCCAAAACAGTGTCATCTTTCTCTGGAAACTTTGAAATGTCCTATTGAAACATTTTAGAAAGAAGATATTCATGTGGGCATCATGAAAGCTTTCTTCCCAGGGCTAATCACCTAGCAGGGACAATGCAGTTCAGGTCCATGGTGGGGGCAAAGAAACTTGGGACACTGCAGTCCCAATCCAGATTTCCTTCCTCCAAATAAACCTGTCCAAGTCATGAGGCTTTTTTTGCAAAATGCCAGTACTACAGAATCATTAGTAGCACAGTACAAATCTTTAATACTAAATATATTAACAACTGACCAAATGGTTATTGTCACAAACGGAATGAATGTAAAATCTCCTACTATAAAATAATGGATTGGTAAAGTGTGGCAAATAGCAAAGTGAACTAAATTGATGAGTTTGTTCATTTACATGATGGCAGACAGAATAAACCTATGTTGTAAGTAATAAATGTATTGTTGTAACCACAGGTCATAACACACATTAAAATATTTTAAAAACAGCATAAAGCATAATAGCATGCATAAAGAAAAACAGATAAAACATAATAAGACAGTATAAAAATTTTATACTGAGTGGCAGCCCTTTTTGATTACTGGAAATCTCAATATAATATAGATAAGTCTTATAAATGTTTTTCCATTTTGTAAGGTCACTTTGAAATATACTTTCTGTCATTCATATTTACTGAAGACAGTTTTGAGATTGTACAGTATATTATATATTTTAATGATTAATGATTTAATCATTAATATTTATTCTAAAGTGGTAAGATTGTACACGTTATTTTGATTATTTGTACTACATAAGTGTAAATGTGTGAATGATGAATCTGTATTAATATTTTTATTAATAATAAAATCTATATATTTAAAAGCCTTAGGACCATATGTCGAACATCCCGTGGTACATGGCACATCTCCTGAGAGTTGTCCAAGGAGAGAAGGAATGGAGTAGGGTTGAGCAGATGACGGAGGGGCAGCTGCTGAGGAGGAGGGAGGGAGGACTGAGGAGGAGGAGCTATGGCAACAAGGAAGAAAGAAGAGACATTGAGTAGTGGTCTCCCTGCTGAGTCTCCTCGTGAAGAGGATGGCCAGGATGGAAGAGCACACTGAAGGCCGTCCATGCAGGCTGGAAGGGATGCTCCAGCCCGGCCGTTCTCCTTGTGAGGAGACTCAGCAGGGAGATGCAGGCCAGCCCTTGGTGCTTTCTCCTGCCCAAATTGGCCATCCTCCTCATGAGGAGACTTGGCCGGGTGATGCAACAGAGACTGGCGGTAAGAACCAACCTATGCTGCCGCAATGCTGCTGTCCCTATGAAGGGAATGGGAGTGGGGAGGCTAACGGATGGGGAAGAGTAAGAGAGAGAGTTGTGGGGGAGAGTTGTGAGAAATTGTGGGAGGAAAGAGAGTTGTTGAGGGAGGGAGAGTGTTGTGGGGGGAGAACAAGAGAGAGTTGTGGGAAGGAGAGAGAGAGATTTGCGGGGGAGCAAGAGAGAGAGAGTTGTGGGGAGAGTGAGAGAGAATTGTGGGGGGAGCAAGAGAGAGAGAGTTGTGGGGAGAGTGAGAGAGAATTGTGGGGGGGGAGAGAGGTGGGGAGAGAGTGAGAAAGTTGTGAGGGGAGAGCGAGAATTATTGGGGGGGGGAGAGAGAGAGTTGTGGGAGGGAGGGAGGGAGGGAGGGAGTTGTGGGGGGAGAGAGAGAGAGTTGTGAGGGGAGTGGAGAAAGTTTTGCCACCACTGCCATCCTGGATGGCAGGGAGAGGCTTAAGCATGGTGGGGGAGGCAGGGCTGGAGCCAGATTGTCTGGGGAGGGGTGAGATATGGAGATCTAGGGTGCATATTTTCTTCGCAGGGCCAGCTAGCTATATTTAAAATACTACAGAACTCAGCTGTAGATCTTGCCAAGCCTGTGAAAATTGCCAGTTAAAATTTTATCTCAACACTGTAATAGCGTGAAAGCTTATGAATAAAATAGCCTAATATCATTTATAAAATTGAAAGCATCCATTTTTATTATTACATTATTACATATATATCATTTGGTTAAGTGTTTTCTTCTCCACAACCACCTTTCTGCTTCCCTCTACTTTTACCATCTATAAAACAGATATTTCATTGCTGTATCTTGGATGTTGTCCCATCTTCTCAGTGTTTTGAGTCAGACTGATTTTCTTCCCCCACCCATACAAACTCAACTGTGCCACACCACACCCAAAGCAGAAAAGAATTTCTAACCATGAAACCAACATGTTCCTGCCAGGAAACCTGAACTAGAAGTCAAACTACAAATCAAGTTAAAGCACTATCTAAGAGTTTGACCTGGACTTGTAGTTCAGCAGCTTGCTGAAGGACAGAACATAAGAACCTATCTGGCATATCTAATCCAGCATTCTGTTTTTCACAGTGGCCAACCAGATGGCTCTGAGCAATCCACAAGCAGCAGATGAAGGAACTTCAGGCAAAATGGAACATAAACACCATAACCCAGAATTGTCTTGCTCCTGGGAAGTCCTTGGTAGGTCAGTGCAAATTCAGATTCAAAAATTTGGATTTTATCCAAAATTGCCCCAACTTGGTGAAAATCAGTAAAATAGGAGTTCCCTGAAAATCAGATTGGCAAAGTCAGAATTAATTCTAAAATATCAAAATTAATTTCAGAAATACTTCAGAATTTTGGAATTCATAAAACGGCATCATTTCCCCCCTAAAGGTAAATAGGGAAATCAAAAAGATAACAAAAAATCACCACTTGGTCTAGAGCCTTGAAACATACCAAACATGTTGGGAAGGAGGTCAGGCCCTCTGTAGTAAATTTAAAGGGAGTTGGACAATAATCTTATTTTTGGGGATTTTTTGAAAATTTTGTAAAGGGCTAAAAATTGTGAAATTGGGCTTGGTGCAAGCCAGTACTTTACAAAAACTTCTGAAAATTAAGATCCTCCTTGGACCATCATTCCACCAGCATGTAGAGGAATCTGCCTTCATGAAAAGGGGTAACAGCATGCCCCTCCCACTTTTTATATTTCCGGAACAGATAGACGTATAGAGTTATGAAATCTGGAACACATGAAGTCCACATGGGCAGGACTCTCTCTCTCTCTCTCTCTCTCTCTCTCTCTCTGTTGTTATGAGGATAAAAATAACCATGTACACCAAGTAACCTTGTACAGAATTTGAATGGGTATTCGAACTCTGATCTCCTTGGAGGAAGAGTGGGATATAAGTGTAATAAATTAATAATAATAATAATAAATACAAATATAATCCAAATCCAAAATTGTCAAAGTCAGATCAGATTGAATTCAAACCTGAATTTTGCTACAAAGGGTGTAATTCATCTTGAAACAACTTCCTGAAACAACAGGGCAGACTGGCAATAAAACTTTTATGTCAGGGTCCCTTTAAAAACCCTCCTCATGTGCCAGAATACATCTGGTGCCCCTCCCCTTTACCTGGCAGCATGCCAGCCACCACTGCTGTTGCTTCTCACATTCCCTGTACTTTAAAAAGGAGGAGGGAAATGGAGCAGAAAAGGAAGTGTGGAGGAGTAGTGTGATGAGTAGTGTCAAGCGTAGTGTGATGAGCTAGACCAGGGTTTCTTAACCTTGGGCCCCCAGATGTTGTTGGACTACAACTCCCAGAATTCCCAGCCACAAAGGCCATGTCTAGGGATTCTGGGAGTTGTAGTCCAACAACATCTGGGGACCCAAGGTTAAGAAACCCTGAGCTAGACCAATGCTTTCATACATCGCTTTCTTCTTCACCTCATTTCCTCTTCTATTCTGTCCCCCACTTCCTTTTTAAAATCCAGGAGTGGGAGAAGGAGGAGCAGCAGCAGTAGTGGTGGCCAGATAAGAAAAGGGAAGGGGTGCATACTGCCAGGGAAGGGAAGAGAGGTGATGCACTGCCTCAGGTAGTATTTGATGCAGCATGCTGCTGCGCAGGTGGAGTGGCATTCTGCCATCTCAGGAGGGGAGGGCACTTGGGCCAGTTCAATATTAATTCTCCCAGATCTTTCAAATCATGCTACTTAAGGTCCTTTATTGAAAGCTGCAGCAGACTTCTGCCGGAACTTTGTGTGTACACTTTTTCTGAGTGACAGTCCCTTCCGAGTCTACCCCACCCCCCATTTAAAGTACTTGTTCCTTTACTGATTATTAATCGAACTAGCTGAGCTGAATTTGAAGGAAAGAGGTTGGGTTGACACTTGGCAGGATTGCATGTTTTATCTCAGTTATCCTGATAAGCAATGGAACATTTAAGATTTGCTAACACTTCTACAAGAAATTGCATAGGAATGAACAATGGTCATATATATTGTCCTCTGGAACAGATAAGGCTACTTGTTGCTGTACAACTAAGCAATAGGCCAAATGGGTACTATGTCTCTTCTTCCAGAACATCTTTAGGTCCCTGAAAATCAATGTATGCGTTTGTGTTTAAAGAAGCAGCAGCTTCTTATATACGGCTGAACTGGGGCCTTTGTACTATGTGGTTTCAACACACAACAAAGACCTTCTGAAGGTACTGTTAAACATTTATCTTTGTGGGTATCTCTCAAATCAGATAATATGTTTACTTTAGGTGTGTCAGTAGGGATGTCAGCTAGAAGTTTCTTAGATGCTGACTTTACAAGAATTATTTCACATGTTGCGCTAACCCCTTGAATAAGCCTACAGTAAAGAATTGTTTATTCAGTTGAATAATTTAAAATGAATGGCTGACGAATGAACACAGGCTGAAGAATGAGGCATAAAATGTTTCTGACCCTGCAAATGTTCCAGGAATATCCAGGGCACCATTTCCCTGCTGTTTCTCTCAGGCATCCAGTACTACACAATATCAGACAGTTTTTGTAAAGGGCAACTGTGCATTAACCCCAGCTCCTATACATGCCTTATCACTTCTCACCCTTCAACTGACTGATCTTGTCTCAAACAGTTCCACCCATTACTGTAATCTGAGTTCATTCCTTAACAGCTGCTTAAAACCCCCCAACGTGCTGATTATATATACCTATTGGACTTCAATTCCCATAATCACCAACCAAAGGCCACTGGGGCAAGGGATTATGGGAGTTGAAGTCCAATAACTTCTGGGGACACAACGCTGAGAATCCCTGATATATACTATTGAAACCTGGTTTGCTTTTCTCCTGGACTAATACCAGCTTAGGGGAGAAATTTTGTTGGGGCCACAGCATGTGGGGAAAGGGTCAAATAACCCCACCCTGTGCATCACAGTCTTTGTCCTGATCCCCCCACATGGCTCCTATTTAACTTTTAAAAGGGCAACAATACAGGGCAAAGTACATATTTAATGTAACATTTGGTTTGGCCCTCAAGCTGAGAAATGAATATTGAACCCTAAGACTGAAAGACGACACTAAACAAGTGCCAGCCAGAATAAAGGGGCAAATCTAACTGAACAATTAGCCTTTGGAAGCATTACTCAATAGTGTAATAGATTATCTTGAACTCCAAATCTTAAATTAGCGATATTTTTCCTCTGGATATATTTCCTAACTTCTCAGCTAGTTCACAGTTTCTCAAGGTCTGCAAGAGTGCTGATCACAGTCTACAGAAGCCTTCCTCATGTCCTCTTGGTTGTTCTTATAGCAGAGGTGCATTTAGCCATGGACCTTGAGGACCAGGTCCATGGCCTCCTGGGCAGCCTCCCCATAGCCCTGCCCTCCTGCTGCTCTGCCCCATTGCCACTGCTGCCCCGCCACTATTTTCCCCTCTTCACTGCTGGGGGTGGGGTGGGGGGTGAGCTGAGCAGAGCAGGCCACGGCCACCACCACCCCTGTGGTGGCAGCCACCACAGGTGGACCTCCTCGGCCGGTGCACCGGCACAGTTCGAGTATGGAGTGTTGCATGCCTGTGACATCATGGGCATGCAACACTCCATACTCAAACTGCGCAGGTGCACCAGCCAAGGAGGTCCACTTACGGCCGCCACCATGGGGTGTGTGGCCATTGCCTGTTCTGCTCGGCTCACCACCACCCCCCCACACACACCCCAGGTAGTGAAGAGGGGAAAATAGCATGGGGCAGTGACATGGTCAGGCAGCAGCGGGCAGTGGTGTGGTAGGGCAGCAGTGGTGGTGGGGCAGGAGCGGCAGGGCTATGGGAAGGCTCCCAGATCATTTGGGGGCCCCCAGGAGAAAGGAGCAATGGCGGGGGGAGGTATGGTATCTTTTTTTTTAAATGGGAAGGAGGGCACGCAGTGGACGGCCCTCTGAAGCCCTTCAGGACCGGGCACCAAAATTACCTAGGTGCACCCCTGTCTTAGAGAGAAAGCTGAGGCTCTTGTGCCTTCTCCTCAGAGTTCACTTCTCCTAGACATATCACTACATTTCTTTTGGGTTTGCTTTTTTCTAGCCTTGGGGGCTTTTTAAGATCATATGGCAAGGACTGTTCTTAAATGCTGTACTCAACATGGATGTCAAATACAATGGGTTCAGCACCCCTAGTGAAATTCTATGAGGTCATTCACACAAATGAAAACTATGTTCTACCCAGGTTTGGGAGCTGTATGTACTCCCAACTTTCAGTTGTGTGGGTGCAAACAACTAGCTAGGAGGAGGGAGAAGGGATTGTTTGGAAGCAAGGTAGGAGGAAAAGCTTCCTAGGTTTTCCTCTACTTTGCTTCCACACAGTCACTTCTCTCTCCTCCTACCTAGCTGTTTGCACCCCACACAGCCGGAAATTGGGAGCACACACAGCTCCCATACCAGGGCAGATCACAGTTTTTGCTTGTGTGAATGACTTCTATACGTACTTCAAAAAATGCAGTAAAAACCCACGGTAATTTCTTTGAAAGAAACAAACACACTCTGTCATACATATCTGCCAAACAGTGTTGGGTTTTTTTTTAAGTGCTTCCAGAGATCTTTCAACTTTGTATGCACTAAATCAGAGTTTAACAAGTAAAATGCTCCACCCTGAAGAATGTGCTTCATGCTGTCCTATAAAGTGAACATTTTATTCTGATATCTCATATCCAGAGAGTTATGTAAGCTATTTGCTTCTACTTCCATCAATGCATAATTGTATTTGATAAAGCTACCTCACATATCTTCTGTTATTTCTCAAGTGAAATGTAGTGATACATTCTTGAAGAATGGATTACAGCCAAAGGAGATTGGACCTAGCTTCTTAACCTGAAGATGCCTAACTAGTCAAGGCATGGATACAGGTGGGGATGGTTCAGCTTTTCACTTTTCTACTGGCCATAGGTAGTCTGCTGCCTCAAATATTAAAAAATGTACAAAACAGCTGGTTCAGATATTACATTTTCCCTCTTGCACATGTTAATGGTCTGTTTGGTTAACATAATTTACAGGTGGACACTCACAGTGCAGTTTCCAATTCCAAACACAGAAGTCCTGCCGGAAGTCCTGCCTCAGCCCCACCACTCACGGTTACTGTGGTGTTTGTCTGAACAGGGAAACACTGTATCCACCATGGCAGAGGCTTCCATGACCAGGAGGCCCCAGCCTCACAATCAAGGAAGTGCCCACCATAATGGATATGGCGTTCACCTCTTCAGATGAACACCACAGTAATTGTGAGTGGTGGGCTGCGGGGCTGAGTGACGGGGCTGAGGCAGGACTTCCAACCCCATTTGAGATGCCATACGTGAGTAAAGGTAAAGTGTGCCATTGAGTCGGTGTCGACTCCTGGAGACCACAGAGCCCTGTGGTTATCTTTGGAAGAATACAGGAGGGGTTTACCATTGTCATCTCCTGCGCAGGATGAGATGATGCCTTTCAGCATCTTCCTATATCGCTGCTGCCCAATATAGGTGTTTCCCATAGTCTGGGAACCATTCCAGTGGGGATTCGAACTGGCAACCTTTGGCTTGCTGGTCAAGTAATTTCTCCACTGCGCCATTAGGTGAGTACAGTGCCTTTAAATTAACATCTAAATAAGGCTGTTATCTAAACTATTTGTAGATTCACAGAACTATATTTTTCAGAGGCATATTCTAAAATATCAAGTCAAACTGACTTTTTCAATTAACTGCAATTATCTATTTATGTATTTGTTATCCTTAACTTGAGAGCGGCTAATTCGTAAGCTAATTAATGTAAATAAATAATCATTATACATCTATATAGTGGTTGGTCTGTGATCTGAACAGATGTTGAACCATTTATTCAACCAAAATACTGTATATACTGAGAACATGCCTACTTTCAGCAACAAATAATTTTATCTTTAAAAGAGTAATCCCCTAAATCTCCTAAACAAGGCAATTCACATATATTTGTCTTGCATGTTTGAATTATGAAAAGGCATATTTAAGTTATTTGAATCAACCCTCCTTGTACACCACTGTAGCTAGCTATACCCTTTGCTAGAGGTTTTAGAGCTACTTTGATTTGCCACCAGCAAGACAAAACCATTTAAGACTAACCTCTTGTAATTGACAGGCTTTGAGGACGCTCTTGTATCGGAATTCATCATAGGAAACCCCAAAGATGATGTTTTCTTTAATTGTTCCAGGCATGATCCAGGATACTTGAGAGCAAAAGGAAATTCTTCCACTGTGCTTGATTTTACCTTCCAAAGGTTCCAGTTCTCCCATGATCAACATCAAGAGAGAAGTCTGTTCATTGAAAGTAACAATATTATTTAATGTTTTGCAAAGGAAATCTGCACAAAACCTACAAATGTGTTTATCAGCAGTGCTGGCTCCAGGTTTGAGGAGTCCTTCAGTGAACTGCCTTCTATGGGCTTCCTCTACCTGGTGGTCCATCTAAGTGGGGTTTACCCTCCTTGGTGGTGGTGTGGGTGGGTGTTTCTGGTGCTGATGGGACAAATAGGGAAGCAAAAGAAGTCATGCTCTGTTGGTGTCTCCTCCTAGTGCACTCATGCACAAATGGAAGCTTTGTGAATGGAAGAGAGAAGGTAATGAGAGAGTAACTCTCTTGGTCAAGATAATTGTTCAATAGGGATGTGCACAAAACCGGTTTGCCTGGTTCGGTTCAGATCCGAACCAGGTCCGAACCAGGAGGGGGTGGTTCGGTTTTGGTTTTGTTCGAACCACCCTCTGGTTCGGTTCGGATCTGAACCGGATCGGACCGGTTTGGACCAGACACCCAAAAATTGGTAGGATGGTAGCTGGTACCCAGGGGTACCTGTCACCCAAACCCCAAAGCAATCGGACACTCATACGATTTTTTATGAATTTTTGAAAATTATTTTTTTTCTCATAGGATATAATGGGACTCGAACCAGGTTCTGGGGTGGCCCAGAGCAAGTGGTGGTGTAGTGCACATAGGGTGCCAACCACCCCCATGGGTTTCTAACCCATGGAGTAAAGGTTCTGTTGTTTCTGAGGTATTGAGTGTGGATTCTATGATAGCAAATGAGATTTTCAATGAGACACCATGAATCCACTCTAATATGCTATCATAGAATCCACACTCAATACTTATGGGGCTGCTGAAAGCTCCATTATAACTTATTATGAGGAAAAACCTTAAAGACGCGTAAACTTCAACAATTAACCAAAAATCAGCCCTCTGCCCAAATCCTTTGGAAAAATTCAGGTAGCTTCCTTGCCCCTACCTGGCACTACCACCAACCCCACACTGCTTTAGGCCACCCTTTTGCCCCTGACGTGAAGCTATACATTTCCTGACACCTCCATGCTTCTTTATGGAGAAAAACCTTAAAGACGCGTAAACTTCAAAAATCACTTAAAAATCACCCCTTTGCCCAATTCCTTTCAAGTAATTCTGATAGCTTCCTTGCCCACCCTAGGAACTACCAGCCACCACACTCCACTCTACGACAACCCTTCCCCTCCAATGTGAAGCTATACATTTGATACAATCCTAATTATTCTCTATGAGGAATTCAAAAATACTTTAACAATTCACCAATAATCAGAGGAGTGTCCAATTGCCTTGGGATTTTTTTGGGTGATAGGCACCCCTGTCTGTCTACCACCCACCCCACTTTTGTGCCCCTAGGTGCTCCACAATAGGGGATATGGATTGGTTCGGGTCCCATTATACTCAATGAGAAAAATAATTAAAAATATTTCAAATATTCATAAAAGATCATAGGGGTGTCTGATTGGTTCAGGGTTTACATGGTTGTTGGCACCCATGGGAGCTCCACAATAAGGAATAATGGCCTGGTTCGAGTCCCATTATATCCTATGAGAAAAAAATAAAAATGATTTTCAAAAATTCATAAAAAAAATCGTACGAGTGTCTGATTGCTTTGGGTGACAGGTACCCCTGGGTTCCAGCTACCATTCTACCAGTTTTTGGGTGTCCTAACCAATCCGAACCGGTCTGAACCGGTCTGAATCGAACCACCCCCGGTTCGGTTCGAATCTGCAGCCCATCTGAACCGCCGAACCACCCCGGTTTGGATTTGAACCGGTTCGCACATCCCTATTGTTCAATCACCACTGCATAGAAGTCACAGAAGTACCTTTAGGGATTGACAGTGGTTCCCTCTGAGAACTCTGGATCCTTGGCAGCTGCCCAACCATGCCATTCTCTAATGCCATTCCTGCTTGCAAGCACTACTATTCTCATTGCTAATTCCACAATACTTCTGTTTATACTACAACAAAATTCTACAGTATTGGCATCTGTTGTGGATAATTAATATCCACAGAATCATCTCACAGCAGTCAGAGGAGCTCCATCTTATTTATGCCTGACATCCTGAGATAAATGAATCATCCTATTGCTATCCTCTCATTTCTTAGAACAAAGCAGCTCATATCAGGTGAATGTACCTGAGACATAGTCACAAAGGGGGCTGATGAAGTGTCTCAAATTCTGGTCCAAATCAAACAAATATTGAAAATGGTAGATGTTCTAATATTGTAATTAGGAACTTAAATTTCTTATGCACTAAGTACTTTGCAGAATGAGCAAACATAAAATAGTTAAAAGAAGTGCTCCAAAAAACTTGTCATACAAAACATAATACATGTTCATACTAAACAGTTTGAAAGGAGAGAGTGTTAGGTGCATGATAATTCCAACATAGTTTGAAATGCACAATGATATGCATTGTGTGAAGAGTAGTCTTGCCAGTTGATGCTAGATATAGATTTTAGTCTCTCAATTCAGAGAGACATAAAGTCTTGTATGTTTCCTGGCAAGCCCAAACTTCTTTCTCAAACTCCGACAAGTTTGGCAAGATGTGAAGGACAAATTAATTATAAACCCAAAGATATGGTTGTCAATGCAACCTTGAAGAGTATAATTTATTTGTGTGGGTTTTTAATTAATCACATTAAGAATCTGGTTTGATCAATCAGAATTTTATTAGTACATCGATCATTTACAACCATTTGGTTTGACCTGATCTTTCCCTCGGTAAAACAAGACAGAAGCATAACTAGTGATTCATATTAACTTCAAAGCCCTTCACTATTGATGGATACTTTAGTACTCACTTACTATATCAAAGTTAATGAGTAACTAGCAGTAACCTTGTGGCACTTATTGGGCATCAAAGAGTTGAGTAATGTAAGGAAATATCATACATGTTGTCAAAAGAATGGTAAATCTAATCACCATTTCCTGTTTTCCAAGCAGAAAAGCCTTGAGATAGTAAAACACTCATATAAACACCTTTCATTTTAAATCTTTCTATCCCTAACAAAGATGGGAATATAGTAACATAACTGGGGACCTTAGAACCTAAAGCTGAACTCTGGGCTGATGAGTTATCCAGGACCACATGTCCTTCAGAGTCAGGGCTGGTACTTTCAATGGAGTGGATTCTTCCATTCATGCCAGAGATGATTTATTTTATCCAGTCCCCCCCTTCCCTCTGAAACCCCTGAAGATTTACTCTTCAGGTTTGGGGAACACTCTGAAACAGAATGACATGTGGCATAGGGGACTGCAGCAGAAAGTGGGGATTAGTGAAGACTGCCCCTTCCCCTTGCACAAATGGAAGTAATACTAAAGCATTTATTAAGTTTGATGAAAAATACAATGATACAATTGTATTTATTATGTATTGTTCATCAGAAATTGTAACCTTTGGGCAGGATCACATCCCCAAACTTTGTTTGAGGAAAAGCCTGTCCATGGCCATGACTTGGTCTTTACAGGTAGAAAACTACTACTGAAGTTTCAGATTTTATTAAGTTCTACTAAGATGGCCAAATCTCCCCCTTTCTTTCAGTTGCTCTTTTATAAATAATGCCAACTTTATTTTAAAGCCAATAAACTGGTGAGAGACAACCATTCTGGTGCCAGGTTACTGTGGGACCTGGGGCAAATCCCTGCACTACACACACACACACACACACACACACACACACACACACACACACACACACACACACACACACACCCTCAGTATTTTGGGTCTCCACTTGGTCCCCCAAAAATGTTTTGAGTTCCCATACATCCCAGGTTTACTGGCAGCAGACAGTGAGTAACAGTTTCTCGCACCCTCCCCATCAGTAAATGGGATGGAATTTTCGGCGGTGACGGCAGCAGCAGCAGTACCTCTATCTCCTCCCACTGTCAAGGGCAGAAGAAAGAGAAGCCACTGCTGGGCCATGCTCTCATTTACCAATTATTTGAATGATTGATTGATTGGTTGGTTGGTTGATTTCTATACCTCCCTTCCAAAAATGGCTCAGGGCAGTTTACACAGATGGGGGCAGAGAATGGGTAGAAGAGGAACTGAACATGAATTCTTCAGAACACCTACTCTCTTGGTGAAATACTCTTCAAAGAATTAGAGTGCACTGCACATATTTCAGTTTGGGACCCCTAATTTTAAGCATAGTTTAGCTGCTTTTATGGTCACATGTCAAACATCTAGTACATGCACACACACCCTGCCCAGTCATCTTAACACTATGTAATCTATAGCCACAACTGGATGTTAATCTATGGCCACAACTGGATGTTACATGTGTGGCTGTCACCAGAAGCATTGGTCCTGTGTCTCTTCCTATACCTACTCCTGTTTCTGTTTTCTCTGAAATGTCTAGAACTACAGTACATGCAATAGAATGATATTAGCTCATATGATGCCCAGCATTACATCTCTGTAGTGCTCTGCCCTGGGACTGCTGGGGACCCATAAGCAGCCCTGTTCAGAAGCAGCGGTTGCACAAAAACATGACTGCAATTTCCCCCATAGCAGTAAACAGGGAAAATTGTGGTCGTGCTGTTTGCAGAACTGCTGCTTCTGTACAGCATCGGGGCTGCTTACAAGTCTGGAGCAGTCTAGGGCAAAGCATTACAGAGACATAACACTATGCATTATGTGGTGGGCCATTTAATATCGCGAGTTCCTCCACCTCACTGGATTTCATTAGGTGCTCTTAAGGAAACTTGCAGTGCAATAATATCATAAACATTATTGTCATAGACACAGGGCAGAAGAGAGGGAGATGTGAGGCTGCTACTCTCAGTGGCAAGCATTCATGTTTGATAGTGTCTAATTCTTGCCTGTCTTTCCACAGGTAAAAAGAACATCCTAAATATTCATTATCACAAATATTTCCAAACAGTTCTCTGAATGATAGTATTATATATTTCAGCATTCTAGCATCTGTTCAAATACCTTGCCTGCTCCAGTAGATCCCGCAACAGCTAGCAACTGTCCCTTTTCAATTTTGAAGCTTATGTCCTTAAGGACAGGTGTAAAATGAAGTGGGAAGTTACTGAAGAATAGGCCATTATTACTAGTTGATATTTTTCTACCAACATTTTCCTGTTTTGCTTTTGCAAAGAGTTCGCCAGATCCCTGTGTGTAGTGGGGGAGGAATCCGAAAATTAGCTAACAGAAATAAGTAGACATATGAATACATATTACTGTGAAATGCCTGCAATCTCTATAGAAAAGAGCAACACACCATTTTCCCAACACTGGTTTTTGTTTATATATATCCATAATGTTGTCACATTTAAACATAATTACATATGTTTCTGTTAGGTTGTAGCGGGAAAGAGACCCAGAAGGGCACAGCCCAGACTGCAACCCTATAACCATGAAGGGGGAAATTGAGGCCAAATTGTAGGTGATATTTATGGATATTTATGGGAAGTATGTACTACTTATGGGGTCTCCACTGTGATATTTGCATTTTTGAACAGTAAGTTGCTGGCAAGGCCAGGACTCCTCTATACAACAGAGAGAGTGAGGCGAGTCTCACGATCAGTGAGACTTACTGGAAGGAGGTTAGCGGGGAGAGTGGGCTTAGCCTGCTCTCCCTGCAGACGATCAAGGTGGCAGCCCTGGGTAGCCAGATCGGCCGCCCACATGACTGCCGGCTCCATCATGGCGGGGACTGCAGGGATCGGGGGCCACGCGGCCTCCGGAAGTTCCAGGAGGAACTTGTTTCAGTTCCCTGTTTCAGCCACTTGGCAGGGGTCTCCTCATGTGTTGCTTTGGTGCGGAGCTGCGCCGCGGCAATACATGACCAAATAGACAAGGTTAGCAGCAGAGGCGTAACTATAGGGGGGCAGGGGGGGCACGTGCCCCGGGCGCCATCTTTTTTGGTCACATGGGGGGCGCCGCCATGACAAAAAAATTTTTTTAAATTTTTTGTTAATACAAATGTTTCCTGCTCAGTGCAGCAGCGCTGCAGCAGTCAAGGGAGCGCGTCGGCGCCCCCTCCCCCACGAGCGGTCCCTTCCGCGCTGCCCGCGCCCCCCCATTGCTTTGCTGGCGCCTGGCGGCCAGTCAGTGGCCTGGCTTGGCGGCGGCGGTGGGTGCTACACTCTAGCAGAAGGAACAGGTACACAGCTTGGGAGTGCTCTTGGATACAGGCTTCACCCTAGTATCTCAGCTGGAGGCTATGGCCAGGAGCTTTCTATCAACTTTGGCTGTAGAATGATCTCAAAACAGTGGTGCATCAGCTGGCAACCTCCAGGCTCGATTATTGCAATGCGCTCTACTTGCCGCTGCCTTTGTACATAGTTTGGAAACTTCAGTTAGTTCAAAATGCGGCAGTCATATAGGTCTCTGGGGTAACCCGGAGAGACCATATTGTGCCTGTCTTAAAACAGTTGCACCGGCTGCCAATATGTACTCGGGCAACATACAAAGTGCTGGTTATTACCTTTAAAGTCCTGAATGGCTTAGCTACCTTAGAGAGCACCTTCTTCTGTATGATCCCCATCACACACTGAAGTCATCTGGAGAGGTCACTCTCCAGGTACCACCAGTACATCTGGTGGCGACTCGGAGCCAGGCCTTCTCTGTAGCTGCCCCTGGCCTATGGAATGCACTCCCAGCATATATCTGTAATTTAGGCTCGTTGTTGGCCCTAAAAACATACTTGTTTGGCCTGGTCTTCCAAGGCTTTTTAAATTGTTTTAAAGTGTTTTAATTGGTTTTAAATAGTTCTGAATTGTTTTAAGCAGTTTGTTCTTAAATGGTGTTTGTGAGTCTTTGGATGGGGCAGTCTAGAAATGTAAAAAATGTAAAAAAAATGAATGAATGAATGAATGAATGAATGGATGGATGGATGGATTCTACATGTTACACAGAGAAGAACTGAAACAAACAGGGACAGGGTTAGTGCCTGGAAAGGACACTCACTCACTCATAGGAAGTGGCTATAAATACAAATCAGGCACTCACAAAAATAAGGAGGTAAAACAAAGGAATACTCTCAAAATGCACCATCTTAAAACCAAAAACCCCCAAGAACATAGTAAATTCAAACAAGATGACAATATTACCTCATCCCAGAAGGCTGTTACTTTATCCAGTTCAAGCCCAGTAGTTGTTAAATTATATTCCAGTGTTTTGTATTCCTCTTTTTGTAAGAAATCCTGTAAATTTAATTGAAATTTTTTTTCCAAGCACAAACATAAATATAACATAGCATGTGGAATTCTTGTCAATTCCTGTTATACTGGTATAAATTAATGCCTGGTATTTTAAGAGAAGGACATTATTGATGAAAAGGCCAATAAATATGCATCTTGCAGGTTAGTCTTCTTTCTGACATTTTAAGTTATTTAAGTTAAGCAACATGAGCATATGAATCAGCACTAACCCATCCTTTGCTTTTGGGTTCCTTCACCATATCCATTTTCCGCTATGTATTAAAGATGACTAACCAAGAATTTAAGCTTAAGCTTGTGAACTTAAGAATAACTGCATGAACTCGAAGTTAATTCGGATGTGCAGAAATTGACTTGGTAAAGTCCTTTCTTGTGACTTCAGGACAAGCTTCCCATGTGGAGGGACATTAATGCAAGTGATTCTTCACCTGCATTCTTGGTTGGTGAAAGCTCATGGGGAGTGCACTATACCACATGCCTCCCTGTATCCTTAGATTAGCCTTAGGGTCCATTTTAATATACTTTAAAGCAAAATCCCTAATCATATATGTAATGTAGCAAATGGCTAATGGACTACATTCATTAGACAGGTCCACATGATCTGCCAACAAGTATGTAGGAGGGAACCAGTGATTCTGGTGAGTGTGTGTTCCCAGGAGGTGTGTCTTCTAAACCCACACAATACTGGTTTCCAAGTCCTCTGCCTGACTTTCACCCAACAATCTCTGTCCAACTTCGAAGCTTGGTTACAGAAGCTGGGCAGATGTTGGGCGAAAGCTGGGTAAAGGGCTCAGGAACAGGAAGTGGGTGAGTTCGGATGAAACACCTGCTGGAAGCACACACTCCCTGGGAATTTCCGATCCCTTCCTAATCTGCCAGCGGATCACATGTACCTGCCCACTATATAACATAAGTGTACAGTACATGTTTGCAGTAATAAAGGCTTACCACCCAGTCTTCAGACCTGATGTGGCAGTTTAGGGTGTAACATACTGACAGATTTGGCATTGTTGCAAGGGCATTATGGCAGACCACTACCATGGGTGCCACATTTACCATTCACTTCCCTTTAAACCAAAGCAATAATAGCAACTGTGGCAGTGCAATACTGTGGTTTAAGCCTACCACTTACATTTGTTGAGGGATATTCCATTGTAGCTTTTACATTTTAATCTTGCCTTTTATTTGTGTGTATAGTGCATTATGGTGCACTTCATACTGAAATAAATGGTTAACTTCCATGTGGTTTTATTGAATCCATATTCCACCATCAGTATTTATTTAATATATGAATGTGCCCATATGCCATTATGCACTGCTATTTAAACAGAGTGATGGTAGCACCAATTTTATTTTCTTTCAATAAAATAAAAATACTTGACCTTTGAATAAGAAGCATCCTTCCAAAACATATTTGAAACATTTGCTTGTAAAATAAATCCGCATTCTGAAATCATATCATACATTTTAAAAGGGCCATGTTGCCCAAAGCTAACCTGCATGCTTTTCTTTCCAGTTGAAATCATTTAGACTTGCAAGTACTTAACTGCAGTTAAATTGTGGCTTATGTTACATTTTGTTGAATGATATTTATTCCATAAATCAGCAGCATTAACCAAGGACTGTTTCTTGCCCAAATGATGTGGCTCAGATGTAGGCTGCAATCCTCTAACACTTGCACAAAAGCAAATCCCACCCAATCTCAACAGCCCATCTAAGCATGTGTTATTTAGAATTGCAGCTTAAGTCAGCAATGATTTCAGGCACCTGAATATCCTTATAACCACAGTAGAGAAATAGATCAAAACTAGCTCTACAAATAGCGTTTAATTAAGAGCAATAAAATAATGTTATGTACTTTCCATGATAAACTGGCAGGATAATATATTACACAGGATTAGTTTATATTCTTGTAGGGAACTAGGTTTATGCACTATACCTGTATTTTGTTTATTGCTCCAAGAGAATCATACCATGTCTGCACTGCCCAAGGAAATTGCCTTGTGACTGACATTCGGAGAACAATGCAGAATGAGATAGTGGTGAATATTTGTCTGAGGCTAATTTCATGGCTCAGTGCATAAGGAAACACAGCCAAAAATACCACAAAAAATCCGGAGAAGAAGAAGGCTGAGCTATTGAAATATCTCACATAAGCTGCTTTTTGGGTCAACTTCAGTTCAGTCCTATTAGAAAAAGAACAACATGTAAAAGTCATTACACCTAGGGAAAAGGAGTTGTCATCTTAAAATGAAAAGCAGCTAAAGCTATAAAGACATGAGGCTATTCACACAAGCAGCTCTACCCAGGCTTACGCAGCGCAACCGGGATCAATGCCAATCCCAGTGCTGCCTCCCCAGGAAGCCTGGGAATTCCACCTGAGCTTTTATCCAGGGATGTGGTCATGCGTGTGCTCAAGTGGCACGTAGCCGGAGAGAGACACAGAGCTGGGTGCCTAGAGTGCCCAACTTAGGGGAGAATCCCTCAATGCACTGTACTTATCATACGGTGCATTGTGGAATGTCTGGATGCCAGGGTGCATTTTCCTGGCCTTCAGAATGCGGCATGGCTCGTGGCAACACCGGCCATGTGGGTGCTGGAGCCCGTGCAGCCGGGATCAACGTTGGACCATTGGGGGTGCGGGGAGAGTAGATGCTATCCTGTCTTTATCTTCCACCTCCTCCAAGCAGCTCAGGACTAAACAGATGGTTCTTTGTCTCCTCCTTTCCCCTCACCATGATCATCTTAAAGGAGTGAGCGGATGCAAAGGTGAACAGAGAACTTGTATCCTTTATATCTGCAAGATAAAAAGGCTTTTCTCATGACCAGCCGAAACCGGGCTAAGGGAGCCCAGCCTGGTTTTGGCTGGTCGTGAGACCCAACGGGAGCCACGCGGCTCCTGGTGGCAGTGGCACAGCGGTGGACCCTCTTAAGTGGCCTGACACTTAACCTGGGTTTCAGGAGCAGGAGTGCCTAAAAAGCAGGTTAAGCGATCATGTGTCAGTGCAGTGTGATTTTGCACCACACTGACTCATGAGTAGCCTCCCAAGCATGAGGCTACAACAAGCCTGCTGGTGTCAGGAGGCTCCCCAAAAGTACACAAGTGCACGGCGCCTTCTGGGGCTTCTGGGAGCCAGGAGGCCCCCAAACCCTGCCAACAGGCTCCATGACAGAGACGGTAATCATCTGAGTGGCCAACCCAGCTGCACAGGGAGAGCTCCTTGATAATCTGCGGGGAGAGTGGGTCAAACCCACTCTCCCCACAAACCCTCTTTCGGCTCTACACACTGCTGGCCAGATTTCCATACTGGCCAGATACTGGCCAGATTTCCCCCCACACCTACAAAAGTCCTCTCCTCTGCATCATTATTAAAGCAACAGAAATCCTATTCTCTTTTACCTCTGGTGCACACCCTACTGAATAAATCAGATGAGTGAGTAATCCATTAAAATGTTATGTATGCAAAGGTATGCTGGGTACTAAGAGCAACAAAGTGCTGGAAACACCTTTTTTCCTCTTGGTCCTATTCCTGTAATTTTAACAGAAGATTGACATGCAGAAATTAAGCGTGTGTCATATTTTTCATCACTTACCTCCATGCCAGAAAATGTTTCAATGTTCTGCTTGTTAATTTCACAGAGGTTGGACATGTGAAAATATGGCAAATCTAATTCACAGCAAATCTCCCACTCTGTTAACTTTATCACATAATATGATTGCTGCTTTATGTTTGTGGTATATAGTGTACATGTTTGAGCTCGGTGGGATTAGACTGGAGATCAGAGGCACCATTAGGCATAGACCTGGAGGCCCGGGGCCCTGTACCCACTCTCCTAGAGGAAATTGAAATTGCCCAAGGGAAAAGAGATGTCCTTTTATATTATCTGGATTGGATTGGCCTAGACTTCTGAAATTTAGCACAGATATAGGACAGGTTAGGACAATGTGTACTGATATTGAAGTGGATTGGTCAATCTATTGATTTTTAATTATTTTTTGAACGTTTTAAAACTTTAAAAAGTTCTCTAAGTGGCTTGTTTCATGGCAGAAAATTACAAAAACTTCTGGAACTGAAGTGCCCCCCCCCCCAATCCCAACCCCATGAGGAAGAATCTGCCCGTTGCCTTCATTAAAAAGGATAAAACAACCCCCTTACGTGTACCCACACACACACACACAACATTTATATTCCGCTTTTCCTCCAAGGAGCCTAGAGTGGTGTACATAGTTAAGTTTCTCCTCACAACAACCCTGTGAAGTAGGTTAGGCTGAGAGAGAGGTGATTGGCCCAGAGTCACCCAGTAAGTATCATGGCTGAATGGGGATTTGAACTCAGGTCTCCTCGGTTCTAGTCCAGCACTCTAACTACACCATGCTGGCTCCAGAATGGCTTGACCTAGAGTTCTGAAATTGGGCACAAATGTAGGACAGGTTAGCAGGACTCTGTGTACTCTCTGTGGCGGTAGATTAATGATTTTTTTTTTTAATTAAAACACTTCAAAAAAGGTCCTATTAGTGGCCTTTTCAATGGTAGTGGGGGCAGCTTCTGGAACTGAAGTCCCCCACCCCAAGACTATCATTTCATTCCCATGTGAAGGATTCTACGCTTTGCCTTCATAAAAAGGTGCAACATGCCCCCCGCCCCACATTTTGCCCAAACCTTTACATTTCCAGAATGGCTGAGTTTAGAGTTCTAGAATTTGACACAGGTAGTCCAAGATGGCAGGACTCTGTGTATCTTTATTTTTAAGAAAATTGGTCAATTCTGTGGTTTTTAAATAATTTTTTCCAATCCCTACTGCAGTAAAACTTCCAGGAAGAGTTTTACCTCTATCCATAGAATTTTATCTCTATCCATAGACTACTTCACACTTTAGTGAAAATGGAACTGTTACATCTGAATTAACAAACAACTTTATTTTTCAATCCACTATGCTCATGTTGGTTTGTGATCCAAAAGGTCTGCATGTGAACTGTGAAGCAAGGGGCATGTGTTATGGTTTTAATTTATTTCTTCTGAGTGCATTATATGTCCAAGTTGGTTTTATGTTTGAACTGTGGAGCAAGGAAAACATCTTGTGTCCCAGTTAGTTTGTGAATGGTCAGGAAACTGTGTGAATCCATTTGGGCTTGTGTAGTCTTTATTGTGGGGGAGAGCAAATGAACTCTAGCCCAGATCTGTGGGTTTGTGGTGAATGGTCAAGAAGATGTATGGCTCCTTTGGGGTTTTTGTAGTCATCCCCCCACCAAAAATATATATATATTCTGGCCCAGACCTGTGGATTTGTGATGAAATTACATACACAAAGAGGATGCTTATTTTGCGGGAGGAGGGGTATGTTCATTAGATCGAGGTCCAAAATTAACTAGCTGCACCTCTGCCAGAAATCCCTTCTATGTATTTCTACGCTCATTCTATAAAATATAGCTTATCATAAGAAACCTTTACACAGGTCAGCATTTGAAAAACAAGAACCACATAGAGCTATACTTTCTGAGATAAGGAAGCTCCTTAAAAGATCCTTAAATGGAGCATCTAGCAACCATATCAACAACTGAGTAGCAAAACTAAGCATAGTTGTTGCATGTGGAGTGTCCCACATGCAAAGATTTTGTCAACAAGTTTGTGTATAGGGACAGTATGAATTTGTCTCCAAAAATATGGATGTTATCTATGGTCAAGGAAACACAGCCTTTACAATTTGCAAGCAGTGACAAGATTGAAAGCCAGATCATTTCCCTGTTTTTCTGTTTCTTTTTCTTGCAAGTGATTATGCTTTATCTCTTGTGTGATTTTGAAAACATTCTAGACCTACAGACGTCAGCCTAAGTATTATCCAAATAAATCAAGTTGGGCATTTTTATTAGCTACCTCCTCAGTTTACTTCTATAGAGAAGTAAGCACAGATGCACAAATACAGAAATCATACTATGCCAAATAAAACTGTGAGGGAAAAGGGAAGGAGAAGAACATATTAATAGCTAAATTGAAACGTCTGAAGCATATATACTAGAGAATAGGATAAGAAAAATTGTTGTGGCTCTTCATTTCTTCAGAACTGCTTCATCAAAATGCAAGGGTTATCTGGAACACTTTGGAGAATTATGAAGCTCCTTATCAGCTTCTTATGCCAGACTGAAAGAAGCTTCCATACAGTAGTGTAATAAAGCAATAGCAGTAGACTGAGCTTTGGAGCACCCTTTACCCCAGTGCAACACTGCAGCAATTGAAGGTTAATCATTCAATGAACGTACATAATCGAGGATGTATTAGGAAGGAGAACTGTGCCTCCATAGAGCCCCTTGTCCTTCACATTATTCAGGAGCAGACTGAAGGGTTACAGAACTAAATGCATGAGCAATAAAATAGCAAATCAAATTCAGTGCTGACAGCTGGAACATAATGGAAACTGAAGAAAGAAAAACCCTACATTGGCCCCAATCCACACCTCATTTGGAGCTATTAAGTGTGCCTTTGACAGGATTTTAACAGATGTCTGACATCCAGAGCCAGGGAATGGGGGCCCATGAGTGCCCATGCAGCATTAGTCCCTATACTTTCCGAAGCACTCTTGCATAGAAGTGTCATTGATTTTTGGAACTTGCCCACAGTGCTTTATTAGAGTGAAAGTGCTCTGGTCTGGAAGTGCTCTATTAGAGTGAAAACGTGTTGCTGTTGCTGATCCATTTCTGCTCTGACAGAGCACATGTGGAGCACAGACAAGCTCCAAAAATTATTTGCAGTGGTGTTTTGGAAAGTGTAGATTCTAGTACAGCGAGGGCACTCATTAGGTTAGGAACACCCACATTCCCTTGCTCTGGATGTCAGCCACCATGTATGCAAAAGCTTGGTATGCAACAGCCTATGTATGCAAAAGCTTGGGTTCCAAAATAATAGCTACCCGTTGGAAATGAGGCCAGCTCCTCATTGGCCTTTTTTCATACTGCAACATCTGAAGCCTCCAATATCAATGGCTGATTAGTGGAAGTAGACATGAAGGCTATTAACATGACCAGAAGGCAGGGAAGGTGGGCATAGGGAAGGCTGTGCAAAACCTACCTTCCCCCTAGATGATCCTGCAAGGGAGGGAGGACGCACGGACCCCACATGATCCGTTCTGCTGCATGAAGTGCAGATCTCCAGAGGCGAGGATGATATGTCCCAGCATGTTGCATTTGGGGATACCTCTGTGCAACCGACGCTCTAGGCACCCATCTGTGTGTTCACTTGGGATGCATGCAGCCCGAGCACACATATGACCCTTAAGCCAGGGTTACGGTGCACCAGTGCCATTAACCTTGGTAAAAGGCTGGGGTAAAAAGCTGGGTTCGGTGGTTAGGCACTTCATGCACAGCCTTATGGAGTTTTGTCTTACTCCTTTCATGTCTTATATTCTTGTGATTCTTTCAGGAATCCCAGCACTTAGATATAGACTGGTTTTCTCTTGTTTTAGAACATTTTGATGGGCTCGTTTCAACACTGTATTCTTTCCAATTACTAAAGTCATGGAATCCCGGCTAAATTCTGATATGTTGCAATACTGAATACTGCTGCAATTCATATTTACATTATGTGCCAGACACTAAGACTGCAGACTGTCTTTCTCAAAAACAGAATAGGTGACACACCCAGTACCACAGTTAGTTCTGTATATCAAACAAGAAGGTGCTTATTAAGGAAAACATATAGTAACCAGATAATATTTAAGAAATTGTATCATAAAACAGTCTTAACTACCTAAGTTGCATACTGGTTCCCAGAAGCAGAGCTGGGGGAAGAGGGAAAGCCAGTATCGTGTTTTGTTTTGTTTTTGCCAGTCCAGCAGCTAGGATTTGATATAGTTTTACGGTTCTGCCAAGGGCCAGAATGTAAAAAGAGGATGGTGGCAGACAGAAATTTGAACTAATAATTCATTTCTGCGCAAGACAGGCACCTTGGAATCTGAAATAATTTCCAGTCCTGACAGATGGCATGGACCACAACGCAATCTTTTAAAGAAAAGAATTACTGATTGTATGATCTCTAGAGGCCACACTGTCCTCCAAAAAGTCTGACAGCCCATGTTGAGGAGGAATCAGGGCTACAATTAAATTTATCTCATTTACCACTCTAGCTCTGCTCTGTCTTGAGAGAGATTCTTTGCTACACAGAGTTCCAAAACACATGATCAGGGGCCTGAAGCACCTTCTTTATGGGGCAAGGCCACACACAGGGCTTTTTAGTCTGGAAAAGAGGCAATTACAGGGAGACATTATAGAGATGTACAAAATTATGCATGGAGTAGAGAGAGTGGACAACACTAGAACCAGGGGTCCTCTCTTGAAACTAAGGGACCAACAAAAGGAAGTATTTGTTCATACAGTGCATAATTGATCTATGGAATTCTCTGCCATGAGATGTGGTGATGACAATTGACCTGGATGGCTTTAAAAGGGGCTTAGACAAATTCATGGAGGGCAGGTCTATCAATGGTTACTAGTCTGGTGGCTATAGGCCACATCCAGCCTCAGAAACAAGATGCCCCCAAATGCCAGTTGTATGGGAGCAACAGCAAGAAAGAGGACATGCCCCCACCTCCTGTCTTCTCAGAGGCATCTGGTGGTCTACAGTGTGAGAAAGCGTGCTGAACTAGATAGGCCTTGGGCTGTTCTTATGCTCTTATATTTCTTCTATTAATATTTGTAAATGTATTTCTACATATGAAAGATAGTGTTGCAATGATTGTGGGATTTCAATCCCATTTTAAATTGTTACGAAATAAAGAAAACAGCCTGACTAATGTAAACCTCAAATAAATATAACCAAATAAATATAAATATAACAGGTATGAAGATTTACTACAAAATCTTGGGTGTACCAATCCACACACTTACTCTCGCAGACTTTCAATCATATTTTCCATTGCGTTCTCCCAACAATAAGCTTTCACGGATTGTATATTTTCAATCATTTCTGAGGTGATGACAAGTCTTTCGTTGATCTTTCCTGCTCTCTGATCCCTATGAACAGAGAATCTCAATTATATTTTATGCTTAGTGATCCATTGTAACTTCATTTAACACTGCATATGCTACACTGCTGGTAGAAATGATCAGTTCAAATTATAACAAAAGAAAGAAATTTTTATATCTGGCTGCACTGCTAATTTATATAGAACTGTCATCATAAACACTTGCACTAGCATAAGTGCATGTGGCACTGCAACTCCAACATCTACAGTTTAGGAAGCTGCATTGGTACAGAGAGGTCTCGATCCACATCCACAACAATTAAGGCACGATCCAGCAAAAATAAAGTACTTTCAATCTGCATTGACTTCAGCAGGTGAATTAGGTATATACTTAACTTGAAAAATACTACATCTGGAAGTATCATAACTCTGCAATGTAGTCTCAAGAATATATGAATCCTTAAGTCTGCCTTCCATTAATATGCTGTACAATTTAAAACTTCAAGTGCAAATGGAGGACTGCATGTGATACAATATGGCAGTAATCGGGCATAATGCCAGCATAGGCAGTTAAGCTTTGACTATGGGAATATGTTGAATTAAACAATAATAATTCTGATAGAATACGTATTCTATATTTGTGGTGGTATAACATCAGGCACTGATTGGCTAAGCTAGTGTGTTAGCAGTTTTCAGTCCAGCTTCTGTAAGGAAAAGCTATGACTTGCAATTACAACTTCACCCAGAGATAGGTTAAGGACTGGGGCAAAATGATACATATGTCTTAGACACAGGAAGCACTATGGCAGGAAGGAAGTGGGCAGGCAAGGGAAGCTTTTAGGGCCAAGGACTGCTGGGTTGGCAGCCAAGGGGGCACAAGGTTGTAATGTCTTGAATTGTGCCAGTTGTGGTTTCCACTATCAATGGGGGTTTCCACTATCAATGCAGCATTGTGACCTAACCCCATTAGGACCATTAAAGGCCAAAAAGCAGTGAAGGGCTTGAATTTACACACTAAATTGAATTAAAGATGCTGCCAAGTTTTGTAAATACTTGGCTAAGGATACAAACCTTGGTGACTCATAATGCTTATCTTGAAAACAAGGTGAGCATTGTGACCTCAAAAGGTCTTTACTTTTTAGATTTCAGTCCAGACTGGAGAACTCCTACCTACCCATCCACTTGGCTGCTGCTCTGGCAGAAGAAAGGAGGGCGAGAAGAAGGCAATCTCCTCCTCCTTTCCCTGCTGTTACATTTGTCAGGCACCCTGGAAAAACTACATTTTCCATGGTATCCAGCACTTGATTCCAGACTGCAGGGAAGAAGAAAAAGAGACAAAGGCACCTTCCTACTGGTTACGGATGTTGCTTCAGCAGTGATGCTCCTGGTAGGGTGTGGTAGGAAGAGAGAGAAAGTCTCAGCAGGAGCTCATATGTGGTTGGGGGGAGTAAGGTCCTCTCCATCAGCTCAGATAGGTCGAATTGCCATTTGGCTTTTCCTTTCCCAAAACTGCTTCCATTGGTGACCATTCCTTCTGGCTGCATCAGTGCGCTCTCCCTACTGGCTCAGCTGAGACTAATTGACATTGGCTTGTCTCCTCTGAGAATGGTCTCCAACAGCTGTCATTTACTTGTGTGCATCTCAGGGGGAGGTGAGATTGGGGGAGGGGGTCTTCCAGAATGATATATTCCATCTTCAGGGCAAATTGCAAATGAGATGTAATCACATGGTGTTGGTGGAAATATGTCAGATAAGTTCTTAATGCCATCTGCTGGCAATCTGTGAAAAAGCTGTGGCTTTTCAATACTATTCCTACGTAAACTTGAAAAGACAATTTTTTCACCAATTGTCAGCAGATAGCACTAAGAACTTAAGTGATGTACTTTCAACTTCATGTGGATGCATCATTACATTTCCCACTGAAATTTGTGCTAAAGTTGGAATAGATTAGCAACAGAAAGAACACATGGGAAACCCTTTCTATCAGCTGGCTGGGATGAATTGCAAATGGAAGCCCTAGAGAATGCTCTTCTGACAGAACTGTCTTCTGCAGTGCCCACTGCATTGAATAGCCCTATTCAAAATTGGGGCAGTTCCGAAGATACAGTCCCTGCCCATGTGATTAGAAAGGAAATGCTCTGAGAGTGTGCCTGTTGGGAAGGTACACAGATGTCCAGAGAAAGGCGGGGGGCGGGGAGGGTTGGTCATCTGAATAGTCCCTCTATACATGCTTCAAATAATTCTTTAAACAAGTACTTGGGGAGTGTGTAGAAGCAATGAAGGTACATGCCACAGAGGATGTCTTGTTCGGCATGCTCTTGGGGCATCCTTTTCCTAATCACATAAACAGGAATAGTATAATCCAAACTAGCAGATTATGTTGTACATGTGTTCAGGTGTCTGTACACATGTACGTGTCTTTGTGTGAATGACTGTATGTAAGTTCATTGTAAAAGTAAAACTGGGTACAGACTCTCTCAAATACAAGTACAGATGGAAAGCTGTACACACATTCAACATAATGGCTACATTCACATATAACTTGAAACCGGAGGTTGCTGAACCCACAGTTAATTTTTCTAACCATGAATCACATTGCAGACATTGGTCCAACTGCAGCCCAGAAAACTCCATTTTGAGAGCAGGGATGTCCTCCCTCTTTCTGGTCTGCTGAGGCCACATTCCAGCAAGCTCCATAGCACTTGCATTGCCAAATCATGGGCAAGGCATTAGAACATCAGCAGGATGGCAGCTATTGGCCACGATCTGCAAGGGCACATTCTGGGAGTGATTGTGCCTTTTTGGAATGGTCCACAAACCCTTGGCAGGGAAAGGTCATTCAAATCCAGTTAAATGCCATGCACACCCTTCATCTGACAGTGATTGCACCACTGCCCTTGTAAGAGCCACGCAGCAAATCAGTCATGCACAAGCACAGTTTCTTGCAGTGGAAAGATGCTGAGGGGTGCCATTTTTCTGTTACTCAGGAAAAGGAAGGGAACATGACGACTTCTTAGGAGGGAATATTTATATGAGGGAGTGCAAAGAATCCTGGGGCCTGGCCCGCTGTGACCAAGGATGCTCTTGTGATGGATCACCTCGGAAAAGAAGTCCATGGAGACCAAACAAAACTCATGGTACCGTGTCAGCTTGCTGGCCGAGCATTATCCCTCTCATGAGAAGGCCATTCTACTGGAGGGGAGGGTTGGTCATCTGAATAGTCCCTCTATACATGCTTCAAATAATTCTTTAAACAAGTACTTGGGGAGTGTGTAGAAGCAATGAAGGTACATGCCACAGAGGATGTCTTGTTCGGCATGCTCTTGGGGCATCCTTTTCCTAATCACATAAACAGGAATAGTATAATCCAAACTAGCAGATTATGTTGTACATGTGTTCAGGTGTCTGTACACATGTACGTGTCTTTGTGTGAATGACTGTATGTAAGTTCATTGTAAAAGTAAAACTGGGTACAGACTCTCTCAAATACAAGTACAGATGGAAAGCTGTACACACATTCAATATAATGGCTACATTCACATATAACTTGAAACCGGAGGTTGCTGAACCCACAGTTAATTTTTCTAACCATGAATCACATTGCAGACATTGGTCCAACTGCAGCCCAGAAAACTCCATTTTGAGAGCAGGGATGTCCTCCCTCTTTCTGGTCTGCTGAGGCCACATTCCAGCAAGCTCCATAGCACTTGCATTGCCAAATCATGGGCAAGGCATTAGAACATCAGCAGGATGGCAGCTATTGGCCACGATCTGCAAGGGCACATTCTGAGAGTGATTGTGCCTTTTTGGAATGGTCCACAAACCCTTGGCAGGGAAAGGTCATTCAAATCCAGTTAAATGCCATGCACACCCTTCATCTGACAGTGATTGCACCACTGCCCTTGTAAGAGCCACGCAGCAAATCAGTCATGCACAAGCACAGTTTCTTGCAGTGGAAAGATGCTGAGGGGTGCCATTTTTCTGTTACTCAGGAAAAGGAAGGGAACATGACGACTTCTTAGGAGGGAATATTTATATGAGGGAGTGCAAAGAATCCTGGGGCCTGGCCCGCTGTGACCAAGGATGCTCTTGTGATGGATCACCTCGGAAAAGAAGTCCATGGAGACCAAACAAAACTCATGGTACCGTGTCAGCTTGCTGGCCGAGCATTATCCCTCTCATGAGAAGGCCATTCTACTGGAGGGGAGGGTTGGTCATCTGAATAGTCCCTCTATACATGCTTCAAATAATTCTTTAAACAAGTACTTGGGGAGTGTGTAGAAGCAATGAAGGTACATGCCACAGAGGATGTCTTGTTCGGCATGCTCTTGGGGCATCCTTTTCCTAATCACATAAACAGGAATAGTATAATCCAAACTAGCAGATTATGTTGTACATGTGTTCAGGTGTCTGTACACATGTACGTGTCTTTGTGTGAATGACTGTATGTAAGTTCATTGTAAAAGTAAAACTGGGTACAGACTCTCTCAAATACAAGTACAGATGGAAAGCTGTACACACATTCAACATAATGGCTACATTCACATATAACTTGAAACCGGAGGTTGCTGAACCCACAGTTAATTTTTCTAACCATGAATCACATTGCAGACACTGGTGAATCATAGGAGAGGAGAGCCCTGGTTTCCAACAACCCTGGGAGAGTGGTGTGGCTGTGCTGGGCAAAAATAAAGATGGATATGTCCCAGTGGGTGACCAGACTGGCAGAGGGCCCACTTAGACAGCCTCCTTTCAGCAGTCGCCAAGACTGGGAGAAGTGTTGCCAGGTTACCCGTCCCCGCAGCTTGCTTGTGTGGGGAAAGCAGGCTGGGTGGCATCTTCTGTCTGGCCAGCATGCATATCTCCATGGCCTATCACTCTAGTGAGGGAGCAGTCCATGGGAGAAGGGCTTTTGCCACTCATTATTAATGATTCTGCTTGATGCCCTTGTCCCCCTGGATGGTTCTTCTCATGAATTGTGAATAGGTAACTCCATTGCCTTCCATTCTCATGAGAGAGTGGTCCACTCCGGAGCAGCAGCCATCCTCATCACATCTCTCCTTTCACTGTAGGCAATGCTTATCCTGCTGGGCAGTTCTTCTCATGAGTAAGCCTAGGGACTGCATGTGTTACCCCAAGGGAAGGGACTGGTCCCCCCTTCCTCAACATCACTGAACAAAAAATAGACCTGAACCATTCAGGAACTCCTGTGTGGGGCTGTCTTTTAAACCTGACCCTGAGTATCACCGCCCTTCCATATGTTGCCTTCTCATGGGGCTGCCCTGTTTATGTTGCCACTGCAACTGCATTTTCTTGTGAACATACATATTTCTCACTTCATTTTTGGAGAGCAAAGCAAATAGTGGTTTTTTTTGCTATTCTTGCTATTCTCTCCCCTTTCTCTCCTGACTGCCAGGCAGGGAAGAACAAGGGACAGAGTGGGAAAAGCCCCCATGTGACATTCCTGTTTGATAGGCTTAAAGCCCCCATGTGACATTCCTGTTTGATAGGCTTAAAGCTTGGGATGGGATGTGGTGGTGCCCCTGTTGCTGGGCAAGTGCATGATTAGATCAGACGCAGGAGGCGGGGCAAGTGCTCAGAAAGGTGGCCAGAGAGAAGCTCGCAGACATGGAGTGGGCGCGATACTGGGTGTCTGGGCCATCCTCTATGATTATGATTCCAGAAACAGCACAAAACCATGGCACTGTCCATGTTCAGACGCAACACTGCTACCCCCAAACCTCAGACTGGGGTGGTGAAATTCACTATAAACTGAAGGTTCAAATTGGAATTTGGCGAGGGAAGCCACAGCTCACTTTGCATTTGGATGTACACAATTTCCAACCTTTGCCTCAAGTGATTGCAGTTTCGCATTATGTGCAAAGGCCAATATATGAATAACTATGTGCATATAGATCTGTATGTGCATATATTGTACATGCATCGAATATAATGTGTGAATAAGGCTTGTGTGTACATTTGATGCATAACATTATATGCATTCACTTATTGTCCTCTTTCCACCCCATCCCATCTTCCTTTTGTGTCATTTCTATTAGACGGCAAGCCATTATTTTACACTCTAAACTATACTGAGGTCATTAGCAGAATGTACATCTAGAAAATAAAGAGACAAAAAATCAGTAAATATAAAGATTTTGATTCACAATACCTGGAAATTTTCACCAAAAAAGGAAACAAACTACATTTGGAAGAAGAGCTTCAATATCTATATCCTTATTCACACATTTTGTTCAACACTCATACAATCTGTGTACAGTGTACACAGGTACCAATCTGAATATGGGTACAGTTCATGTGATCTTGAATGCAGGTGCAGCAGTTCACTTCCTATCTAAATCCTGCATTTGAGGGACCTGTACCAAGTTTGCTTTTAAATGAACCTGTCATTCACACAAAAACTTATACATGTGTACAGACATGTGAACGCGGGCACAGCATAGTGTTTGCAGAAGGCTTATATGTATAAGACAACTTATAGTTTTCCAAGATATCAAGAGCTAAAGAATACCTGGTGACATCCAGACCTAAATGCAGGAGTGCAATGAACAAAGATGTGCATTTGCAAAACAGTGTAGCTGAGCAGATGCTCAAAGCTGCACAATCTCCGGAAGTCATGGTCCACTTGCAGAATCATGGAGCTTGCACAACAATATTAGTAGAGAGATTTGCTTCATTTCCTGCCACATATATGGACTGAGGAAAACATTTCACAGCAGGAGACATACCACAAGTTGTGCAAGCACACCCTGTTGCACCAGTGAAGCACTAGTCTGCAATGCAAGCTCCTAACTTGGAACTAGCTAATAAAAGATCTTTGCACTAGTGCAACATGTTTGTACTACTACAGCACCATTCTGGATGTCAGCCACCAAACATTAAAAATATTTCACTCCAAAGGCAGCAAGGTTTTTATATATATGTATGGATTATATTTCAAAAATACTCTGGCATATGGTCACACTATCCAATAATCTGTTATGCCTGCAATCTGAGTAATTCATAATTTTTATAGCAAATAATAGTCCAGTTAGTAGTTGACTCTTGACAACCTTTATTTAGACCCCTGAATCAATACGTCTTGTAAAGCCATAATATTTAAAAGAAATACCGGCAATTGCTTTGTCACCTGTATTTCATCATCATTCGTCCTAGCCAGGCTTGGAAAAGGGCGATGAGAATTAAGAAACCAAGTCCATAAAATGCCGAGGCCTGCAGCATATCCCAGAGAAGCCCCATCATCAGCACTACTTGTAAAGGTGCAATCCACACAAAAGGAGCCAAGGCTAGACCCTGGAAAAAAATTCACAGCAAATGCACACTGAAGCTGTGCTCAGAAAACAACACGAGAACAGGTGAAGATTAGTCATTAAATAAATGCTTGATAGGACTTCTATGAACAGCATAACAAACAAACACAAGTGTTTTGTGATTATGAACAGGTAAGCGTCTCAATGTCAGTTATGAAAACATCCCCAGTGTCCCATGGCAATATCACATGGTAAGTTGCTTTCAGTTTTTTAAAAAAGGTTCGCAGTATGGCACGAGGTTCTTCAAGAAGTCTCTCTGAGCATTTGCAAGACTCTGAGCATGCTTAAATGACTTCCTAGATTGTGACCATGGAAACTAACATGTAGTACAACATAAAAGTACATGGAACTCGAAGAAGCAGAACTGGACAGGGAGCAGGCAGCGTGTTGCTCTTGTCTATCTTCCCAGTACAATATAAGGTCACTAATTCAAGTCTGTCAAGCAAGAGAGATGGAGACCTTTCTTCACTTACCTTCATAGTCCTCCATCTGACACTGAGGTCATTGCCACAGTGTAAGTAATTGGTTAAACCAGGTTTGCTTTTTGAAATCTGTACCATTGGACTGAAAACAGTATCCAGAATTTGAAAAGGCGATAAGGAACCTTTTCCCCTTCTCCACCCCCCGCAACCCCTAAACATGCATTTTAGTTGGGTTTAGAAACATATTGTCCCCACTTCTCACATCCATTCGTTTTGGTTGCTTATTACAATTTTATCCCATCCTTCCTTCATGAGGCTTATTGATTGATTGATTGATTGATTCTTAAATTTATATACCGCCTTTCATTAAAACAATCCCAAGGCGGTTTACAGCAAAATTTAAAAACAAGATTGTAAAAAAGACAATTAAAATATTATGCTAAAAATATAAAACAAATCTGATTAAAAATTTAAAACACAAGTATAAAAGCAATACAGAGTACAAAGAGCAGCAGCAGAGACAATCATATGAAATCCTGGGTAACATGCTTTCTAAAAGCTGTGATGGAGACTGAGGAGTGAATAGGCACCGGGAGAGCATTCCAGTGGTGGCAAAGGGGTGGGTGAAGAGAGGGCACATATATTGCTGGGGGACAGAGTAATTGACAGAAGGTATTTGTCAATGCCTTTCCAGGGCCAGCTGATCCAGCCCATCTACATAGCCCTACCATTTATTTACAGAACTCCCAGGGCATTGGGCAGATTTTGCTGGCCCAGCACACATAATCAGATGTGTGCCATGAGCATGTGAACCCTACCTGACCAGTATGCCAGAGCACCTTTTCCTAATTTTGGGAAGGGGAAGGTTGGACAACTTCACTTCAGTGAGGAATAAATTACAGTTATTTGTTTCAGCTTTGTTGGAGGGGAAAGTAGTGGTCATCCCATCATCCCATGTAGTAAGGAAACCAAATGGAGGCTTCAGCCTTTCAAAAGGGCACACTCATCAATTAATATTTCTTCCAGGGAAGTCAGGATTGGTTACACTGCTCTGCAAAATATATACTATTGTCGCTTTCAAGTATCCCCAAAGAAATAGCATTAAATAACAGATATTTAAGCCATAATAATGTAACACAGAACTACTAGTAGTCAAGCATGAAACATGTGTTGGTCAGAGCACATGAACTAGTAGTTCCAGCAGTATATCAGCTGTGCACTGCACACACACACACACCCCTTAGTCACACCAGAGCGTGGTGGAATGTTGAGAACAGAATATGACCCCCAAAAGGTGTTGGGAATGGACTATTAAATACACTGCTCTGAACCCCCCCCCCCCCGTTTATAAATTGCCTCAGATGGCAAGAGATTGGGATTAAAATGTTTTAATCAAGCAATCTAGATCTTGAAGCGACAAGTGTTAGGGCTGAAGACACAGACCAAGAAGTGTGTGACTAATGCTGCTGTGTATCTTTTTTTTCTGATTAGCTCAAGTCACACAATTCAGTAAAACTATTCATTGCAGCCAGTTAAGTTTGGTTCTGGTGATGCTAAGCACTTTTGAGCAGTCTGAAGATACCTGTTCTTTTTAAAGAAAATACAATAAATATATGTAATTAAATTAACGCCAACATACTTCATCAAATTTGTTCAGATTGTTCGAAAGGAGGCTAACGAGGTGTCCAGTGCTTATTTTATCTAGAACTCTGCTTGATAATTTTAAGGTCTGTAAAACAGAAGAAAGAAACCATCAAGCAATCAGATGAAAGAAATTGAAATGTTAGATAGCTATCATCAGCCAGATGCTAGTAATTGCCAGTGTCTTCAGTTACCATAATCAGAGCTGTCCTTAGGGCATGGCAGGCAGGGTAACCGCCTCGGGCCCTGCTCTTTTAACCCCCATTAGAATTAACTGGAAGAGGGCCTCGCACTGACTGATTGGCTCTGTGCCCCACACCCTGCCAGGGCTCCCTAATGACAGTCCTGACCATATTTACCCAAATAGAAGTTAACCCTGAATTTAAGACGACCCCCTTTAAAAATTATGGGTTAAAATATAGGTTGTACTATTTATCCAGAAGGAAGAGGTCTCTGAATTTAAGACTACACCCCACTTTCTAACATCAAAGAACATGGGAAAATCCTAGACTAAATACAGTATACTTTCTACACATAAACATAGTTATTGAACCTGTTTTATCTCTCACATTTCATTATATTCATTACATCACTTTGCAAATATTGACTTTTTCATTGTATCTACTGCTGTTTCCCATTTTCCATTTCTGTAAGGATAGATGCTGCAATATTGAGTTGGCTTAAGGATTTGGCTGTCAGGTCTGCTCCCTCCTCCCGTTGCACACTCTGATTCCTTTCCTGACTTCCAATTTGGGGTAAACTACATCCATTACATTTGCCATTACATCCATGTTGGCAAACTATACTTTGCTTTCCAAACCAGAACTGGAAACCCACTCCAACGTGTGGTTTTCAGTTCTGGTTTGGAATGCAAGTGCAAACCATCGTTTGCCGTTTGGATGGCAAGGAAGAAAATGAAAGAGAAAAAATAGAGTATACAAAGAGGGGAGGAAAGAGAGGGACTGCACCATAGGCAAGCCATAGTTTGGTATTATAGGTGAACCAGCTTATAACATTGTCAGTATACAAAGGAATTTCTCAGAGATGTAATAAAATCTTTTATAAGCTTTGGCTGATACGTCAGTTGCGACCTTACCCGTACAGAGATAGCTTGGCCACATTACTCATATTCTGGTGACCTTTCGCTTAGATTACTGCAATGAATTGTATGTGGGGCTGCCTTTAAAAACAGTCGGGAAACTGCAACTGGTACAAAATAGGGCTGCAAGTTTATCAACTGGGACTGGATGTTTTGATCATATTATGCCAGTGCTTCATCAGCTACACTGGCTCCCAGTCTGTTTACGGGCCCAATTCAAAGTGCTGGTTTTAACCTGTAAAGCCCTAAATGGCTTGGGACTGGGTTACCTGTGAGAGCACCTTGCCCCATATGTCCTGACTCGAACCTTAAGATTTTCTTCAGAGGCCCTGTTCCGAGTGCTCCTGCCAAATGAAATGAGGTGGGTGGCTACTAGGGAGAGGGCCTTTTTGTTAGTTGCACCCCATTTATGGAACAGCCTCCCCAGTGAGCTTCATCTGGCATCATAACTTTGTTCTTTTAGATGCCAGGTAAAGACCTTCCTATTCAAGCAAGTCTTTTAAATTTTATTTTTAAAACTGACTTTAAAAAAGAAAGGTTTAAATTTGTACTGTATTTTGTATTATTATAAATATTTGGTGTGTTGTGATTTCATGTTTTTTAATGTGTTTTTACTTGATGTTTTAATGCTGTGTTTTGAGCTGCCTAGAGATCAATTTGTCATGGGGCAGCTAACAAATAAAGGTTATTTATAATATTAAATATTATATATATATATATATATATATATATATATATATATATATATATAATATTAAAATAAAGATTATTCATAATATTTGTTGTTGTTATTGATGATGATGATGATGATGATGATAATAATAATAATTTTAAAAATGTGTAAATTCCCTGAAAGTGGAACCAGAAAAACCTGATATAATGGTATCACATAAGCATGTTCCACAAAATAGAAGGGCTGGTTTCTAGGAGTAATTACCACATCCATCATGAACTCAATATAATAATTCTTTATTTTTCCTTTAAATGTGTATAAATGTCATATTAATAAAAATGCTAAAAAACAAAAAAAAATCCCTCCACCCATATTGTACAACAGTTTCAGATTTATAAAAGGGCAGCCAAAAAGACATTCTTTAGCATGGGTTAGATCCTTTCCAAATAGAAAACTGACTGCTTTTATGACAAAAATCTCCCATGAGTCTGTAGTTCATATCAACGAAAAAAGATGCCTTACCTTTTTATAAATTAAGCTAAACAAGGCTATCCTTATTTGCATTCCAATATGATGCAGGGCAAATATAGCTGGGTGAAGAAGCAACATCCGCACAATGAAGAGAAGGCAGAGTCCTATGGCTAAATAATAGGCTATTGATCGTTCGTGTGAATTGGAAGGATCATAGGAGGCTATTATTCTTCCCAGTAAAAGAGGCTGCACAGATTTAGTAACTTCCTGTAGGGAGAAACAAAAGTAAAACATTTCTATCAGTTTTCCCCAACAACACTTCCAATACAGTGATAGACTAGCTGACATCCAGACTAAGTTACTCATAAGTAGTTGTCCACTGAAATTAATGGGACAAGTGATTAACTTTATTTCAATTGGACTACTCATGAGAAATTTAGTCTGGCTATCAGCTACTATTTTTAACTTTATTTTTAATTGAATTTTAAGAATGTCATTCAATGTAAATTACTTTGTAATTAATCTAGTAAATTAATTCTGCCATGGGTAGGATTTCCCCACCCCATCTTCTCATGGTTTCTGGTTTTCTCCCATTCTTTACTATCTTATCATATTTATATGCAGATATATGGGCTGAGTTCCTGACTAATGAAGCATACCTGCTTCAAGCAGCTACAGGGGCACAGCGTAGAAGCTCCTCATCGGAACTGCGCAAGAGCACTACAGTGCAAATATTTCGGAGGGCTTTCCCACACTCTAGAAACAGGGATATGTTTCTGCTGATATATCATGTCCCCGCCTTTGGGGGCAGGGGAGCCCTCCAAAATATTTGTTCTCATCCTTGTGCAATTCTGATCAGAGTTTCAAATGCAACAGAGCAGTGCGGAGTCCTGCACTGTGTCCCTGAAGCTGCTGTAAGCCATGGTTCCAGCCTAGCTGGTTCCTGATACCATTCAGATCCACATATGCCAGAAATCAAAAGATTGCTATTATTTTGTAGGCCTTTTGACATTTAGACTTGCACAGTTATTTTTCCCCCCATGACTGCTGTATCTGATACAAAGGAAAGCTGCAGGGTAACATGGATTTTCCAGTTTGTGCCATACATAACGTAGCTGCTGTAAATAGGTTGATGATCAGTTTCTTGTTCAGGGGGGAAAAATATTTCTAGCTATCATGTATGACTTGTAGTTCCTTGGATCTTATCACCAAACACCTTCCTGAATTATAGATACATATATGAGCAGAGGCAGTCTTACCCCTGGACTTCGGGGCCAAAGTCCAGGGCCTCCACAGAAATTGCCCCTCCCCCCATATCCTCTTTAGCCTGTCCAGCATGGTGTGGTTGCCAAGCGGAGCATGATGATGCTTAATTTGCAGGGGAGGGGAGGCCTCCAAAGGCCTTTGGGTCCAAGCTCCAAAATTACCTAGGTGCAACTGTGTATATGACCTTTTCAAAACTATAACTGCCATAGACATTTTTCTTCTTCCAAAACATCCTGAGAAGATACAGAGAGAATAAATACAGGATTTATCCTGAGAAGATACAGGATACATCCAAGAGTGTCACAGGAGGCTATACCCAAGACTGCTATAGCAGAAACCACATGTGGCTTCTAGGTTTCTGTGAGTTATTTTCTTTCTTTTTCTTTTAATGAAAGCTGAACTTCTTGCAGCTCTTAGTTACTGGAAAGGCCATAATAACTAAGAATCGCAGAGCTATTATGAACATAGTTTATTAGAGCCTCATCACATTAGAAATGCTGGTAATGTTGGATGACCAAATCCCTCCGCCACTGTCCCCAGTTGTTTATGCAAACAAAAACTGATTTCTAGAAAGACACTGGGTGGCTTCACATGTCAAGGTGAAGCCTCCACTTGGCCAAATCACTGGTTTCTGGAGTACATGTGGCAGCTGTTACCAGCTACACTTCACAATCAGCCTTGCACACAAAAGGTGATCCCTACATTGTTACACCCAGGAAGAACAATCAGACACAATGCATTCCACGCAGGCCCGTCCTGGCCCTTCTAATCAGCAAAGTACGACAGCAGGAATATGCCCCCAAGGCACGTTTTGGGATATAAGTATCACCAGTTCCATGACCCAGTGTACTCCTCTGTGCCTCTTACGTGGGACTCAAACCAACTCTGCAACAAGTATAGTGCTCTCAGTTTGAAGCCTACTCTGGGAAGAGCAGAAGCATCTTGAGGAGACAAGCAAGCTTTTCTAAACAGAACAACATCTAGCCTTTCCCCTCTTCAAACTAGCTAACAGGAGGAGGGGAGATTTTGAGGGGCTGGTTTCTCTTTAAGGGATAAGGCCTAGTCTGTGTGTGTTATTTGCCAGGGCTAGCATTTGCCAGGGCTAGCAAACTCCTGTGTTTTTGTTTGTCGCTGCGTAGAGGGGGGTGTAGTCAGCTAGGGCTGTGGGAGGCCCCACATTCCTGTGACATTCCTTTGACCCACATCCTGTGTCTCAGTTTGAAGCCTACTCTCTACATAAGAGGTGAAGGCCTGAGAGCAGAGCGAACAGGGATAGCAAACAGGACGTTGGAGTTTTGCAGAAGTTTAGCGGGAAGTGTGCAGGGGAGCCTGGAACAAGCCCTGTTATCACAAGGAGCCCAGTGGAAAAAAGAAGGTAAGTACAAATCCCTCCCTCATATTCTTGAGAAAGGCTGTTTGGACAGTTAAATAGCTTACCATTACAGCTGAGACATACCCTTCTAATAAACTATCTCTAAATACTGTAAACAGCCAACAAAACCAGTATGAAGATAGAAAGTCAGCAGGGGAGGGGGCATTTCCCAGTGTATTGCACAGAGTGCCAAATGTATGATTATTTGCCCTATGGGCAGAAGTCATGGGTGTGTGCTCGGTGCAAGGAGCTCCTGGCTCTCAGGGAACATGTTCGTTCCCTTGAGACCAAAGTGGTGGATCTGGAGAAGCTGAGAGAGACAGAGAGGCATGTGGACAAGACCTTCAGGGGCATGATAGAGACATCCCACTCCAGGGCTGATCTCTGCTGTGAGAGAGAATGAAGGTCTCGGGGAAGGAGGAAATGCTCCTTTAGAAGGTACCCCTTCTGCGGAAGATGAGCCCATATCCTCACACACAGGGGATACTCCTCCGGGGGGTGGGGACCTCCTTGTACTGGGTGATTCGATCATTAGAGGTATAGAGAGATGGGTATGTGATCTACATGTTGACCGCATGGTGACTTGCCTGCCTGGTGCGAAGGTTGCGGACATCATGCAGTGTCTGGATAGGCTCTTAGGCAGTGCTGGGGAGGAGACAGCTGTCGTGGTGCAAGCCAAATTTAGGCTGATAAGTAGCATTTTGAAATCCAGGACCTCCAAGGTAGCATTCTCAGATATGCTACCGTACCTGTTCCATGCGCAGGTACAGTAAGATAGGCAGAGTTGAGGGGTTTCAATGCATTGATAAGTTGTTGGTGCTGGGAGGAGGGGTTTAGATTTGTTAGGCACTGGGATACATTTTGGGGCAAGCAAGGCCTGTACAAAAGGGATGGGCTGCACTTGAACCAAGATGGAACCAGACTGCTGGTGTTAAAAATCAAAAAGGTTGCAGACCAGCTTTTAAAATGACACCTGGGGAATAGCTGATGGGAGCTAGGCAGTATCCAGTTTGGCAAATGCCTAAAGTGCGAGGGTGTAAAGGATTCAGATAAAACAATAGTGGACAAAGCAGAACCACATAAAGAGCACATAGAAGCCTGTGCCAGCTGGTCAAAGAGTCAAAAGAAAGATAGCATACACCAGGTAAGAGATTCAGCATATAGGTGCTTATATGCCAGTGCCAGAAGCCTCCAAGCCAAGATGCGTGAGCTGGAGTGCTTGGTTGCTAACACAGCAATAGGCATAATAGAAACATGGTAGAACAGTGAGAACCAGTGGGACACTGTAAGAGGTGGGGTCTCTCAGGGATGTCTACTGGGACCAGTGCTTTTAAATTTATTCATAAATGATCTAGAAGTAGGTTTAAGCAGTGCATTTGCCAGATTTGCAGATTATACCAAACTCTTTTGGGTAGTGAAATCCAAAATGGATTGTGAGGAGCTACAAAAGGATCTCTCCAACCTGGGTAAGTGGGCAACAAAATGGCAAATGCAGTTCAATACTGGCAAGTGTAAAGTGATGCACATTGGGATGAAAAGCCCCAACTTCAAATATACGCTGATGGGATCTGAGCTGTCGGTGACTGACCAGGAGAGGGATCTTGGGGTCATGGTGGACAGCTCATTAAAAGTGTCGATTCAACGTATGGCAGCTGTGAAAACAGCCAATTCCATGCTAGGAATCATTAGGAAGGGGATTGAAAATAAAACAGCTAATATTATAATATACAAAACTATGGTGCGGCCACACCTGGAGTACTGTGTACAATTCTGGTCACCATATCTAAAAAAGGACATTGTAGAACTGGAAAAGGTGCAGAAGAGGGCAACCAAGATGATCAGGGGCCTATAGCACCTTTCTTATGAGGCAAGGCTACAACACCTGGGGCTATTTAGTTTAGAAAAAAGACGGCAGCAGAGAGACATGATAGAGGTCTACAAAATCATGCATGGTGTGGAGAAAGTGGATACAGAGAAATTCTTCTCCCTGTCACATAACACTAGAACCAGTGGTCATCCCATGAAATTGATTGCCAGGAAATCTAGGAACAACAAACGGAAGTACTTTTTCACACAACGCACAATCCATTTGTGGAACTGACAGTCAACAACCTGGATGGCTTTAAGAAGGGTTTGGATAACTTCATGGAGAAGAGGGCTATCAACGGCTACTAGTCGGAGTGCTGTGGGCCACCTCCAGCCTCAAAGGCAGGATGCCTCTAAGTACCAGTTGCAGGGGAGTAACAGCAGGAGAGAAGGCCTCAACTCTGGCCTGTGGCTTCCAGTGGCATCTGGTGGGCCACTGTGCGAAACAAGATGCTGGACTAGATGGGCCTTGGGCCTGATCCAGCAGGGCTGTTCTTACGTTCTTATGTTCTTACATGCTATAAACTGGAGACTCCAAGAAGAGCCCCAGCAATGAATCTTTGTGTTCCCTCATGCCTTTTACTTGGGACTCCATTGCAACAAGCACTCTCTTGAGCTCCACTTGGGATTTCATCCAACAACCTTTGTGCTCCCTCATATGCTATACTTGGGACTCCATTGATAAACCCTTCTCATGGGCACCTCTCCCTCTACTAATCTCTGCACCCCTCCTGCTTCCAAACACACTGTCTTGGAGAATGAGATTCTGCAGCCCTCCCTGGAGTCCTGAGGGCTCGTCGTCTAGATCAGGTGAAGGTGAATGCTTGCCCTGCTCTTGGGCCTCCATCTATCTATTTCTTACATCAAAGCTATCCCCATCTCTTAAGCCTCTTTCTCTCGCCTGCCAGGGGAACTTACACAACTAGACTTCAAGCTAAAATGCCTCATTCCAGTTGGTTTACTTAGAGACATATATTTATTAGACTCATTGTAGTTAAATATATTTTAGATATTAATATTGCTTTAACTACGTAATTCTCTTCCTGTATCCTCCCTCCCTCAAATAAATCCTTATTATTATTTTGAAACCATATCCTGCCTCAGTCCAGTCATTTCTTGAGTCGAAACGTTTGCATGAATTAAAACTGTTGGAGTTGACCCCCTTTAAGAGCTAATCCCTCCACAAAGCCCAAACATCCCAGGGCCAGTTCCATTAACATTGCTCAACTTTCGATGTCAGGATGTTCATGCCAACACTGGGCAAGCCACATGAATCTGTCAGTGTTTACATGTTCCACCCTATATGTGGTTCCAGACGTGTCATCTGTAATATTAATTTTAAGATGGTTACAGATGTCAGTTTCAGAACTGCAAGGAGGGCAGTACATGCTGACATTGTCAGGTTCACGTGACATGGCATCCCCATCCTGGATTCAGAAGTCGGGCTCCCGCACACACTCCAGGAACCAGCAGTTCAGTCAAGTAGTAACTTCACCAGGTTGTGAAAAGCCACCCACTAGATTCTCACTTTTGGTCTTCCACTTTCCTAAAAGGCTAAATGGATAAATTAAGAAATATCCTGAGGATTATATTGTGTTCTTCAAAGCAAAGGGAAGCCAGAATCAATAAGGTTGAAAGTAACTTTACTGAACATACATTGACTCTGCATTAATTTCATGTCTCCTGAGATCATTTGCTAGGATAAAATCCTCCACTCTAGTTTCTAAAATAGGCCTAATATGGAATGGAAAGACTTTCATAATGAACACTTTTGTCCAAAACAATTATTACATGTGTCTTTCACTTGACCACACCTATTCCAGTCATACTAAAGAAATCCTGACACATATTCTTGCAGCAACGTCATCTGTGTGCTTTGGTATATACATTTTCTTCATATCTAATTTCATAATTTAGTAAAAACCATACCACTACAATCCCCAATCAGTGGCAATGGGCCAAGAAGTGGAACAGGTTACCTGGAGGTAATATGAGAAGAAAGTGGACTGAAACAGTCCACTTTTGCTCCCTAGCCACAAAAGCAGAAGCTTCCCTGAATAAAGACAACCCAAATGGATCTGTACTTCCCCCCTAAGGTATCTAGAAATTTTTGTGAGATTCATTGAGATTTGTTGTGGATTTAAACCAAAAGTTGATAATGTTGGTCTGACCCACTGCAGCTCTTTTTACAGTGTCTCAAACAGTGTGCATCCATCTCATTAATTTTTGCATACATTTGGGAGTGGGACACTACTACTGTGTAGTAGCACTGGAATGTCATGGAAATACAAAATGTCCTAAAGGTGTAACTGCATGTGCTAAGAAATGTGCACATATGCTTGTGTCCTCCCTTTTTTCACTCTGCTGTCTATGTCTATTTGCCTCTCTTCCAACAGAGAGACTGTTTCAGTCCATGTGAAACAAATAATGCCTCCTTGCAAAACCTGTATTAATACTTGATGTACTACACATCCTGTTTAGAGAGAAAGAGAATAGAAGTAAACAAGCACACAGTTCAAACAGCTTTCCAAGATAAAAGAGAAGTAATTGTTCAAGTGTGGCTTAAAGGAATGCTCGCTCACAGTTTCTCATGCTTCTAGTATGGTGCTTTTTTGCGAAATAGGAAGTGCAGGAAGCAGTGGCATTAAGTCCCCCCCCCCCCCACTGCCACCCACTGCTGCCAAAAGTAGCAATCGAATCAAAACTTTCCCACTCTCTTTATTTCAGATAGACTGCACCATTGGTGCTCAGCCTGAGATTGTCTACCTCTGCACATCAATGGGCATGAGATCAGAATAAAGCACAAGTATTCTATGGCCTGTGTGTAGGAACAGAAGCCCGAAACAAATGGCCTGAAACTATTCATCTTTGTCCTCATCCCAGGAAAAGGGCAGGACTGGAAAGTCTTGGGCGGTATAAAAACGTTAAATAAATACATACAAACATACATACATACATACATACATACATACATACATACATAAAGCAATGGATTGAAATTACAGCAGATTCAGGCTGGGCGTTAGGAGAAATTTCCTAGCAGAGCTGTTTGTCAAGGGAATGTCTGCCTCATGCAGTGGTGGGCTCTTTTTTTTGCTGGAAAATTTCAAACAGAGGCTTAATTTCTTAATCAGAAATGCCATAGCACTCTGTCAGAAATGCTGTAGATTCCTGCACTGGGCAGGGGTTTGGAACAGAAGATCTCCAAGCTTCCATCCAATCATATGATTCTATGACAAAAGTATAAGAGTTTCATAATATGCCAAGGAAGACAGATCCTTGGGAAGCACAATTGCAAAAAAGAAGCACACTGCATGGAGAAGTGTTTGTCTCCCTTGGCAATCTGTTTGACCACTGAGAACTCTTCATGAAAAGCAAAGAGATACATTGAGATGCAGTGGGTCACAAGTGTCCTTCATGCTTTCTCCTCTAAATGACCTCAGGTCAACAATGTGAATTAATTTTGTATTATTTTGTGTAATCACTTCCTAAGAGGCCATTTGGTGGAGCCACTATCCATACACAGCTTTCAGAAATGGTCTAAACCTTACACACTGAATTATATAGCTCTTGTTTTAAGTACTCACATCCTTCACATAATTACATATAATTTTACAAAAAATACAAACACAACAGACTTGTGTTTGACCAACACAGCAATGTTTCTAGTACACAGGGAGTAATATTTATAAAAAGAGCAATTAAAAAGAGAATTGGACAGGTGTGTTGAGTTCATCCACTTCTAAGATCAAGAAGCAAAGCAAAATCACAATAAAGCTGTGCTGCATTTTTTAATTATTACTTTGTGTTGTGAGAGAGAGATTCAAGGGCAAGAGTCGTATCTCGTATATCTTGAGATCCATGAATCTTCTGCCATGCTCCACTATTTACAGAGTATACCATTTGTGCAGTGGTGGGAATGCTACTCTTTGCTACTGTTTGTTGTGTATACCATATAGAGATAGCAAAAAATGTTTTCAGATTATTGTAGCAAAGTGATTCACTGCATTTACAAGAATATACAAGGAATGCCTTGTATATACAATTTACAATTTACACTTTATTTACTGTCTGTAAAATGCAGGGGTAGGGGAATGGAATGAAAGTCACATTACTTAAGTTACATGTGCAACAACCTTCTCTTAAGCTGCTGCAAGAAGTATCTCTACATTGGCAGAGCAGGTAGGCAGGCAAGGGGTAGTGATATTTAGAGGGGGCTGGGTTTCAAAAGGATACTACCGCCTGCCAGAATAAACAGCTACTGCTGCCAACCAGTCTTTTGATCAAGTGGGTCTGGTCTGTTTAAACCAGTGGTTCTCAGCCTTTTCCTTTATGTGGACCCCTATCTTGTCATCAAAAGCTTTTGTGGACTATCACACAGGCAAGCTGTTTTAAACATTTTTAACGTAGCCTATGGCTGATGGGTCAAACTTATAAATAAAGGGGTAAAGGGGTATCCCCTGCTAACTTGGCAAAGAGGCATCTTTTAATGTGGTGGTTCTCTTTATTTAGCAGGAGGAGAGTAACTGGCCCTCTCCACCCCCAGCACAGTCCCTCCAGTGACTGTTGCTGGTGTCTGTCTTGTGTTTCTTTTTAGATTGTGAGCCCTTTGACGTCAGGGATCCATCTTATTTATTTGTTATTTCTCTGTGTAAACTGCCCTGACCCATTTTGGAAGGGTGGTATAGAAATTGAATAAATAATTAATAATAATAATATTAAGAATACAGCCATTTCTAATAATGTATTATACTCTCAAACATATTGCACTTGTCACAGTACATTTACCAGATGGAAAACGATAACACTTACAGCCATTTCTAATAATGTATTATACTCTCAAACATATTGCACTTGTCACAGTACATTTACCAGATGGAAAACGATAACACTTACCTAATGAGAAGGCTGATGTTGATTATTATTACATTGTCTTTTTCCCCCACGGACCACCTGCAGCACCTCACGGACCACCAATGGTGACCATTGGCAACCACTGGTTTAAGCATTCTATGTGACAGAACAGAGTCTGCCTTTGTACTTAACACCAAACTAGAAGCGAACAAGCTAAAGGTTCCATTTTGTGGTTGTCCAAATGTGTGAAACTGCAGTTTCATCACAAAAGCAACCCAAAGTTTTCAAGCCAAAACCGTAATCTGAACTTCTGGTTTGTATTGAGTTTCACTGCTCCAACCTGAGGTTTGCAGGCAGCCTCATGTTGTCCAAATTCTTCCACCGGTGTCACCTGGGTTTTGTGCTGTGGCTAAAGCCAAAACTATAGAGAGGGCAGCTCAGACCAGCCCAGAAATGTACCAGCTCTATGCCTGCAATGCTCCTCACTTGCCCCACCCCTCGCTGTCTCCACACTCCTCCAGCACTGGCCAGCAACAGAGACGCTGCATTGCAAATCCCAAACTTCAAAGAATGTCAAAGGTGAGTGAAACTGAAACATGTCATCCCTGATTTTGCCAGACTGAGCCCACGGGGAAAGGGCTGAACACATGGAGCGGCTTGGACTACTTGGGAGTCTTGTAGGGGTTGAGTGTAGAGGGAAAGGTAAGGACTATGAATTCTATTTTTAAACAGATATACTGGGGTCCCCACATCAGTAGGCCCTCAATAGTTGGATGGTCTAACTTATGAGGGCGCAGTTTGACAGAGACCCAAGGTTCATGGAGCCTCTGGTCCTCCCCAATGGACTGGCCATCTGATGACAGGGCTAATCCCCAGACAGAAAGCTGACATGAAGGCAGGAGTGGTTTGAGGGTTCCTGGACTGCTTTGACTGGCTCTGCCATCACAAGAGGATCCTTTGTCAGAGTGGACCAGACCCCAGGATCCTTTTCCTGCCCTCATATATACCTTTTACCTTAGTTATTTGTATTGCAGTCTTGGAGTAGAGGCGGGGCTAACAAAAACAGCCAACAGCAAGAGCACTGAAAAGCCATCTGCACTTGCCTCTCTGTAAAGGTAAAGTTGTGCCGTCAAGTCGGTGTTGACTCCTGGCGACCACAGAACCATGTGGTTGTCTTTGGTAGAATACAGGATGGGTTTACCATTGCCATCTCCCGTGCAGTATGAGATGATGCCTTTCAGCATCTTCCTATATCGCTGCTGCCTGATATAGGTGTTTTCCATTGTCTGGGAAACATACCAGCAGAGATTTGAACCGGCAACCTCTTGCTGCCTAGGCAAGTTATTCCCCCCACTGCACCATTATCCTCTCTGTACATAATATCTATTTCATTAAACTATTAATATTCCTGATTCCACTCCACTGCCTTGTCCTTGCATACCACAACTCTTTCCCTTGGATTCTGTGACAGGTAATATAAATTTGGAAGACCATGACAATTTATATGTTATGTACGAACTATAAATGATGGATGAAATAAATCCCAGTAGCTAAGGAGAATGGTTTCAACCCATCAACTATATGTAGTGCACAAAGTACAAGGAAGAGGGTAGAGGGAAAACAGGATACAATTAAAAGGACAGTATTGTTTTTAAATGATATTTTGGAACAAGAGTTAAAAACAAGGGAAATTTTGAAACTTTATTTTTGTCATGAGCATGGAAGCATAACATGACATGTTGCAGAATATATGCAACATATCCTTGGTTTCACATATCTTCTGTTTGCTATGCCGTGGTTTCTTAAACAAATAAGGATGTGGCAAGTATGTACATAATGACTGCAATCATACTTTTATGGCCAAATTAATTATTTCCACATCTGTGCCTTCTCTGTTGCCGCCCTGAGATTCTGGAATATACCCCCAGCTGAAATAAGAGCCTCCCCTTCAGTGTTTCCTCTAACAGATATTCCCAGATGTTATTCACTACAACTCCCAACATCTGCAGCTGCAATGGCCTCTGGCTGGGCATTATGGGAATTCCTGGGAATTCCTGTTAGAGGGAATACTGCTCTCCATCTCTGACAATTTTTTAAAAGTCTTTAAAGGCGCATTTGTTCACCCAAGCTCGTTAAGTATACTTGTGGTTTTAAATTGTTTCAAGGTTTTAATTTCTGTTTTAATTTGTTTATGTTGCTGTAAACTGTCCAGAGACAGAAATACAACAGAATAAATAGAATAAATAAATTTAATTTAATTTCACAGTAAATTGACCTCTCACATATGTGCTTTCAGTACAAAGTCTATGTATGCATGCTATCACTTAACAGCTTTGCTTTGAAATTCTCAAGTATGCCACATTACCAAACCTGTTGCCAGTTCTTCTATTGGTCTTAAATCAGGTTTTCCTCAAGAGATACCTCCAGCAGACAAACATGAAGAAATGGAGATCCAAGCCCTATTCATATATTTGGTTCAATGTAAATACAATCAGTCTACAGTGTACACATATACAGATCTGTAGGAGTTGAAATCGACTTGAAGGCACACTTGTACATATTTGTAAAATACTTGTACACACTTGTACATACACACTTGTACAATTGTACATATGTACAATTATTAATATATTATGTTCAAGGCAGAGCAGTTTACTTCCTGCATTTCAGAGGAGCTATACCCAGGTTTGCTTTTAAATTAAACATATATACAGTCATCCACACAAAAACTTGTCCATGTGAACTATTTCTATTTCTATTTGCAAAGTGACAGTTTATTTTATTTTTTAAAAATTGACCAATTAGTATTAGAAAGATGTGGATTGAGATATCCATGGGGAGGCATATGTATGTTTCGACAAGAAATAAACTAGCCCACACATGACCAGATAGCACCTGACATCTTGATTAAATTTGCTTGAGGAAGTCCCATTGAAATTGAAAGGACAAGTTAAGCAATTTCCTTTTGATTTGAATGAGAATTCTTCAAGTAAATTTAGGCAGCCAGCAAGATCTAAGGGGAGGAAATAATTTGCCATAGAAATTTATTTTATCATTTCTTTGGTTGTCTATTTTCAGAGAGAGAGAGAGAGAGAGAGCTGTGCCTTTAATCAAAGCCTAAAAACCTTTAATTTTTGTTATTGTGCTACTATCATATATCATAATCAAATTCCTGTTGACATTTGTAAAATCAAACTAGACTGCTTTCGGCTGTATTTCATTGGCCTTTTATTGCAATGTGCATATGTCAAATAAATTGCATAGAATTATTTTCATTAATTATAATAATTGTTTAGGTGATTTTTAAAGAACTTATAAACATCATACAAAGTTGTTGTGAGCAATGATCTAAATAAACCAAGGTACTTACTTCATCTCCTTTCATATTCTATAAGAATTTGGCTTTAAAATGACAAATAAAGTTTTATACAACATATTCCACTTCCCTTCCCTTCCCTTCCCCTGTGGTACTCTATTATTCCTCTGTTGTCCCCCTTGTGTCTAATTATTCCTCTTTTGTGTCTCTAGTGTCTATGTTTAAACTGTGAACTTTTTAAAGCAGAGGCCTGTCTTACTTATTTTTTTCAAAGCAGCATGCACACAGATGGCATTATATAGAACCATAGTAATAAGTTTCTACTTTATACTTCTTTTACAATCATTTTCTGATCTGGCCTCTTTAGCAAGAAGGGTGATAGAAACCGTTTTCTAATTAACATAAGCATTGCTCAGATTATTATCATGCACACATGAATACGTGTAGGAAGAGACTAGTATTATGGTGTCCTGCCCCCAGCACACATGCTTCAACTAAACCATCTGTATGTGCATAGGGACTATGCAAACAGACTATACAAGTATGAGCCCGTTCTCATGGTCGGGAAAAAGGGCTTAAAAGGGGCAAGGGGAGGAAGCCTCACAATGCTTACATCTCCCACAGACCATCTTCCTGCCATTGCTGGGCCCAGACAACTTCTGGCTGCTCCTGGCAGCATGGAGGTTTGGGAGCCAGGAGGCCCACAGAACTCGCATAATCCACTGTGTGAGTGCGCAGTGCATTATGACCCCCTGGTGGTGCAGTGGTAAAACTGCCGCCCTGTAACCAGAAGGTTACAAGTTCGATCCTGACCAGGGGCTCAAGGTTGACTCAGCCTTCCATCCTTCCGAGGTCGGTAAAATGAGTACCCAGAATGTTGGGGGCAATATGCTAAATCATTGTAAACCGCTTAGAGAGCTCCGGCTATAGAGCAGTATATAAATGTAAGTGCTATTGCTATTGCTATTATGGGTATCTCCTCTGACACCAGCTGGGAGGCTGCTGGTGTGTGGGTGACATGATTATTTAGCCCAGGTTAAGGGTGCCCTTGTGCCCTTAACCTTGAGTAAGTGGTGGGTTCCAGTGTTCCCTCTAAGGTGTGCGTGTGTGTGAGCACTCACATGTTTTTTGATGTCCGCTCAGTTAATTTTAATCCCACTCAGGTTGGATCAGGAAGGTCCCTCTGTGAATGCACATGAGCACACACTGCCTTGATACTGCCACCCAGAACAAAATTCATTCCTCACACAGATGAAAAAAATTAAAAAGAACACTGGTGAGCTCCCTAAGTGGGTTTGCCACTGCACCGCCACTGGGAGCCACGCAGATCCTAGTGGTTTACACGTGCAGAAACAAGCCGCTCACCGCCCTCCTCGGCGGCACTGCTGGCTTGCCCACAGCCCCCACCTTGGAGGAGCACACAGAACCTGGGAGCTTGCTTCCATTGGCCCCGGCAGGCTTCCGGGGCGGGGCCAGAACAGGTGAGCCAGCAGCGCGCCTCTGCCAGCATCAGTCCACCTCTCATCAGTGAAGAGGTCGGACATGCCGGGCGAGTGCTCCAAGGCTGCTCACGGAGCACGTGGCCTGGCCTTTGGAGAGGCCCACCTAGAGGCTGTATTGGCAGGCCCAGGCTTTTAAGCCCTCCCACTGGCCGTTGGCTGGCCGCTGCTCACGCGCCTGGGGATGGTAGCTGTGGGGCCCGGGCTTGCGGGCCCACCCACCTTTTTCTTCTCCGGTGCCGCACAGCCCAGCAAGCGGCAGTTCGCCGCGGCCGCCATTTTTGCCGCCGCAGAAAGCCAGGCCGACCACATGGCCCCCCCCACCATTGCCACCCCTCACGGCAGAGGACGCAGCCTGGCCTGCTCCTTCTTGCATACTGGTTGCTGCACAGGCTGGGCCTTGGCCCAGCAGCTGGCCTTCACTGGACCCAACTCCTCTGACCTAGCGAAGCAGCACCAGCGGCAGCACACCAGGCCAGGTTTTAACCTGGCTCAGGTTTGGAGGATAGGCTTGGAGGGTGGTTACAGGACATAATAAGGCCAGTTGGGGAGTGGAAGGGGGCATCCATTGGTCGCCAGGGCTCCAGGCCCGGTTCCTAGCAGCAATCAATAGCGGGGGAGAGAGGGGGAGTTGCTGGCACTATGGCTCCACATGTGCATGCGGGGCACTCAGCAGTGGGATTCGCACACACATACACGCGTGCTTGGCTTGGCAGGCTGGGGGAGCCTGCAGCCATGGGCCCCAAGAAGATGCCAACAGGGAAGGGAAAGAAGCTGGCCCGCCCCCCTAAGAGGCCCCCAATTTCACTGGATTCTTCATCTGAGGATGAGCGTGATAGGGAACTGGGAGCCATCAGGGCCCTTATCACCCTCCTGGAGGCTTTGGAAAGGGAACGTGCGGCACCCAAGGGGGAAGGTGGGGATGGTGGCCCATCAAGGATTCCCACACACCCACAGAGGCTGTCCAGGGCTGCGAAGCAAGCTAAACTAAAGCAGGGCTTTGTTGATCGCTTAGCAGCACTTGAGGTGACCGTGTCGCCATCACCCAGTCCAGGGGGCAGTGGAACACCAGTGTGACCCGCACCAGGAGGCGGCACTGAGGAAACGGAAGGACAAGGATCTGGATCATGTGAATCTCCCCAGGGAGTGTGGCCATGGGGTTTGTCTTATAGCCCCCCCCAACCGTTGGGCCCTATGGGTGGTACCCAGGCCCGTTGAACTAGGCATTGCCTCATGCCACCTTTAATCAGGTCTGGCAAGGGGGGCAGACAAGGGGGGCCAGGCAGGGGGGGCAAGCACCAACCCTGTGCAAGAGGCCCCGGCGAGCACAAGCAGCAGCACCGAGGATGGGCCCATCCCCTTGGGGACCACTGTTGCCTCATGTCAAGGAGCACATTTGGAAAGGCGAGTACATGGAACCTGAGCCAGTGGGTAAGGAGAAAAAGACAAGGAACGCACAAAGAGGAAGTCAATAGAGCATAATTGGAACAACTGGGTTTCCGGGTTCACTATATATATGGGAGTCATCACTCAGAAGTACCTTGAGAAGGGCCCCGCACTCATTAAGTACTTTGACACCATTCATAGGGCATTCATGGACTTTGCAGGCAATGTGTGGGAGTGTTATGATAAGGCCTTTAGGGAAAGGGTGGCTAACAACCCGGGGCTGTCATGGGAGAAGCAGCATTCCAAGCTGTGGCTCCATCTGGATCATGACACCGGCCAGGCCATTGACAGGGGAGTGCGCAGAAAGCGGCCACTTGATTTCCAAAACTCCAGCAGCGTCAGCAGCCTCACTCATGGGTGTCCAGGGGGTTCAAAGTTCCCTCGTTTGCTGGGAGTTCAACAGGAGCGGAAAGTGCTCTGGCTCCACGTGCAAGTACAGGCATGAATGTGGCTTTTGCGGAGGCTGACACGCCAGCCTCAACTGCCCACAGACGAAGGGCTTTAGAATGGGAGACGGGAGCTACCACTCAGGGAGGGAGTAAGGGGCCTGCAACCACACAGGGAGGCAGTGCAGGAAAAGGGCCACACCCCAATTAGGATTCCGGTGCTGTGGTGGCTGCTGCGTGACTACCCGGAAAGGGAGTGCATGCAGTACTTGGAAGCTGGTTTTTCCGAGGGTTTCAGAATTCCATGCCAGTTTCCTCAGAGGCATAGTTTCGCACACAATTTAAAATCAGTTCAGGGGATGGAGCAGGTAGTAGCTAGGAACACTGGTAAAGAGGTGGCTTTGGGCCGGGTACTCAGCCCCTTTGCCGAGCTTCCCCTGCTGGTATTGAGGGTATCCCCTCTGCGTATCCCCTCTGGGGGTGGTACCCAAGAAAGCTCCAGGGGAATAAGGCTAATACACCATTTGTCTTCCCCTAAGGGCACCTCCGTCAATGACGGCATACTGACCAAGCTTCGTTTGGTCCATTACACTTTGATGAGGTGATGGCGATGGTCTGGGCGTGCACCTTGCTCGCCAAATGCGACACAGAGTCAGCTTTCTGGCTACTGCCAGTACCCAGACGACTTCAACCTGTTAGGGTTTGCATTTGAGGGGAAGTACTACATCGACAGGGCTTTGCCTATGGGTTGCTCTGTCTCTTGTGTGGCCTTTGAGGCTTTCAGCACAATGCTGGAGTGGGTGCTGCGCTGAAGGGCGCAGCTCAACTCCTCAGCCCACTTTCTCGATGACTACTTTTTCGGAGGGAGGGCTGGCTCTAACCAATGTGCCAGACTGCTGCACACATTCATTGCCCTTTGCCAGGAGCTGGGGGTACTCCTGGCAAAGGACAAGACCAAGAGGCCGTCCACCAGGCTGACCTTTCTGGGCATAGAGCTAGATACGCAAGGTCAGTTGTTACGCCTTCCCAATGACAAGCTCAAGGCCTTGAGGGACCTCCAGAGAACTTGTGAACAGGACAAAAAGGTACCTAATTGGCCGTCTCAACTTTGCATGTTGAGCTGTGGCCCCAGGCCATCCCTTCTTGAGGTGTCTCTGTGATGCCACAGTGGGGTGCAGGTTGCCGCACTTTCAAATTAGGGTAACTGCTTCCATGAGGGAGGACATGAGGCTCTGGTTGAGCTTCCTTGACTCCTTCAATGGGGTTTCCTTTAGTGCTCCCCACAGCTGCTGGAAGCAGATTTTCAAGTGCAGTCTGACACAGCAGGGGGCCTTTGCTTCGGTCTGTACCTCAGAGGTTGGTGGTGCGGTGAGCGATGGCCATGAGATTGGGCAGTGAAGGGAGTCACAAGGGATCTCACGTTCCTCGAACTGTTCCCCATAGTGGTGGCCGTGCACATCTGGGCAGACCATTTCAGCAACTCAATCGTGCGTTTTTGGTGTGATAACCTGGTGACGGTGCATGTTGTCAACAACCAGACGTCCAAATCCCCCAGGTTGATGGGCTTGGTGTATGCTTTGGTGCTAACCTGTCTGTGCAATAACATACTGTTTAGGTACAGCACATGCCTGGAGTGCAGAATGATGTGGCAGATGCCCTGTCTCATTTTCAGATGCAGCGTTTTCAGCAGCTGGCCTCCGAAGCAGCCGCCCTGCCCGAAAGGATGCCTGAAGGGCTGTAGAGCCTTGGAGTGTAAAGGCACTCAGGGCGATCGAGGCTTCAATAGCACCTGGGACACGGGTAGCCTACAGCAAGAGAGTTAGGGCCTTCCAACACTTTAGGTCACAGGTAGGGATCAACCAGGAGTGGCCAGCCCCCCCCGCCGCCAGCACCTGATGCAATATCTGGTGCACCTCCAGGCAGGCGGGTTGGCAGTAAGCACCATGGCCAGCCATTTGGCGGTGCTGGCCTTCTACAGGAAGGCCAGGGGGCTTCCAGACCACTCGGGCGACTTTAGAGTCCAGCACATGCTAGAGGGCTGGGTCCGGGAGACCCCAGCTCAGCCAGACCAATGCTGGCCGATTACACCTGAGGCGCTGCAGCGGGCCATGCAGAACCTTGGGGAGGTTTGTTCATCCCCCTACAAGGAGGCATTGTTCCACGCTGTGACACTGGTGGCCTTCTATGGGGCATTCAGGGCTGGGGAATTGTTCCCCGGGGGGTGCAGTCTGAGAGGCAGGGTCCTGCAGAAGTGTGACCTTGCTCTGGGACCAGCCTCCGTAATGCTGCGGCTCCATTTTCCCAAGATGGACCAGAAGGGCAAAGGGCAGTCACCCTTCACAGAGCAGACGACCAGTGCATATGCCCGGTGCGGGCACTGGGAGCTTATATGATGGTAAAAGGCGAGGCTGATGGATGCCTCTTTGTCCATGCCAGTGGTGGCCACTTGTCCCAGTACCAGTTCTGGGCAGTGATGAAGAAGGCCTTCATTGCGGTCGGCATATCCATGCACCACTTGTCCTTGCACTCTTTCAGAATCAGTGCAGCGTCAGCAGCAGCAGGTATGGGCTATTCGGGCAGTGCCATACAGCGACTTGGTCGATGGTGGACTACAGTCTACCGCAAATACGTGCACTGAGGAAGGGTGCCGCACACCCCCGCCTCCCCTTCCCCTCCTCACCAATGTTCTCTCTCTTGCGCAGGGGCGAAGTCTCCGGCAAAGCGGGCCAGAGTCCTCGTCTTGGGCCACTCCTTTGTATTTTGGGCCCTTAAATGGGCGCAAAGTACGGATCCGGGAACGCAAATGGGCCTGGGGCGATGGGCCTAAGTTGAATGGCGTGGGCCGTAGGGCATGCGAAGGGCCCAGCTGCTGCCAATGCTGCGGGAGTTCCTGTAGGAGAATCCAGCACCGGATATCCTGATTTTACATTTTGGGGGAACAATCTAATTAGTCAGTCAGGTATTTCACTGTCGCAGCAAACCGCACAGGATCTGGAGGTGGTTCTAGCCTGGTGTCCAGGAGTGGTCATACTTCGGTCGGACATCACCCAGCGCAGGGTGTGGAAGGGGGCACTTAAGCAAAACAAGGGGGACAGGTCTATGCGGGGGGTTAACGCAGCAATGGCACGCTTCTTAGCTGCTAGGGGAGGGGGTTGTATTCCGCACGATGACATCTTGCTTTCGCAGCCCGCCCTTTACCGAGGTGACGGGGTCCACCTGTCGGCCGCAGGCATGAGGCTACTCATAGATGACTTACAGCTGGGATTGGCAATGGTTCTATTTGGTCTGTGGGGTGCGGAGCATTAAGCTAGCCTAACACCCGTCATGGCAGGTACAGTGCGGTGAGGAACAGCTAAGAAAATGGATGTGGCACCTTACATAAGTTTGTACATCAAGGAGGAGGAGAATATCCCTTGCGGCTTGACAGATCAGGGATGCTGCTTAACTCCTACATCCTTCCGTATGGCTTTGCAGCATCGGTGGGGTGGCGTTTGATACCGGAGACCCGACCTTAGGTCGGCAAAGAAGGGCACCCCCACTTTAGAGCAGAGGAGCCGCTTGGAGCCACAGACATTTGGGCGTGGGCACCGAAATTGGGCAGCCACGGCTGTGGCCTGCCTGATAGGCACCGCACTGTAGGGGAGAGGAGGGCCAATCCCAGCTGACGTGCTTTGTAGGCATGATAGAATTAAGCCTCAGTAAAGTGACCAATTCCACCATAGTAATGTCTCCATGTCTCCTTGGTCTGGGCGCAAACGTTTGGGCTTAGGCCCAAGCCCAGTCTTTGCTGCACGTGTGAACAGCCTCTATATTTGTTAGTCACAGCTTTATTGTATTTAGCCATAGGCCATCACAATATCAAAATGACAATAAAAACAACCATAAACACAAACCAACCTAGTGGTTGTAAAATCATACTAAAACATAGCTGGAGCAGATCTTAGACATAACACCATAATCAACTATTGATATTTTTAACATAACAACCTCTTAGTTTCTTTTCAGCTAAGGTAAATAAACTATATAAGTAATATATGGCCGATTGTCATCTAGTAGGTCCACTACAATATCCTCTAAGTTCTTATCTAGGTATTGCAGGAGAAAGGGTAGCAGAAATTTCCTCCTTGGATCTACATATAGAGGAACAATCATGCACAACATCTTGCATCTGGTTACAACCATAGATACATTTCTGTTCCATCTTAGGGACAGTATCTTAAGTATCTCCCTTCAAGGTAAGCAGCTGGCATCACCTGAAACCTAAGCTCAGTAAAGGCTCTTTGTATCTGGAAGTGAATTAGATTTGAAAAATAAGATGTCATGGAATGATTCTTCTTGATTTTAGAAAACCAAACTGATAAAAACAAGTTGTCAATTACTACTCTGTCCTTGCTCATGTCTTGATCAAGGACCCAGTTTCTCAAAGCAAAAAATAAAAGAATATAAGTGGGGATGGGCTTGCCACCTCAAGCTCCCTTCTCCATACACATCTGCACAGTATGTGTAAGGATCATTTGAATAGTACTATTGAGCCCTTTCTCACAACCTGTGAGAAAGGGCAAGAGAGTTAGCAGGGAGGAAGCCTCAAAAAGCTTACCTCCCTGCAGAGGAGCAGGTCCTTCCCTCTGGGTGGGTGGCTCACCCACCCAAATGATTACCAGCTGCTTCCAGTTGCTCTGAGGGTTGGGGTGCCAGACACTTTGCCCCACGTCACCCCCGTCCCAGAGCCAACCAGGAGCCCTGCAGCCAGCCAGCCTGGAAGATGATTTTTAAAAACAAGGTTAGGAAAGTGCTCGTTTCTTAACTTGTTTTAGAGGTATGCTCCTATAGGCTGGTTTGCCGCTGCAATACTGCCAGGATCAGGCCAATCCTGGCAGTGCACACATGCGTGCAAAACCGGACTGGGCTTCTTTAGCCCAGTTTTGCACGCACGTATGAATAGCTTCCTTGTTTCCCATATTTACTGTGAATACTGTGGTAAGCATCAGAGTTCTATTGAAATACATATTAATTAGGAAATGCATACATTACACATGGGTATGTTTTAACAGGGTAATATACAGGTAATGAGCTGAACAATTTAATCAGCCACAATTCTGGCAGGAATGGAACAAGATAAACCTGAAAGCAATATTACTCTGCTGTTTGGAAGTTGCTACCCATATAATAAGGCAATATAACCTTACAAAAAGTCTATTGAAATTAGAGCAGTTCTTACCCCTAAATATAGTATTATTCCATAGAACATAAATTTCCAGAAAAAACTTCGTCTAAGAGCATTGATGAGTCTGGGTTTTTTCTTTGAAGCCAATTCTCTGTCCCATTCTCTGTAAAAGAAGACCATTATGTTGTGTGACCAAATACAAGGCTCTGTAGCTCTAGCATAGTTTAACTCACTCAAGTATATCCAAGGAGATTTAGCAAAGGTAACTAATGAAATGAAGCCTTTGCAAAGACCCCAAAGATGTGATCCTCAATTACTTGATAGCTCAATAAAAGTTCAAGTGTAGTTCAAGCCACATATTTGGCAGATTTAAATACCTAACTATACATCATCCTGCAGGGAGTTAATTCATTAAAAAGGTCACACTGTATGTTTTAAAGAAACCTGTTGTACTTCTTAAGACCAATACACAAATAATAGGCAAATAAAGGTTTTGGAGCTCCTCCAGTCCCATGTAAGAAGAACACAAAGACAAACTATTGTAAAGTATTCTATTTTGTGACTTTTCCTTGTGCTGAATAAAGCATGTCAGCTACTACTGAACAGACTTTTTGATGGTATATAATTTAACAACCTAGTAGTCAGGGGAAATGTCAAACTAGATTTAACATAGATGTAAAACCCTTTAAACAAATTGCTTGATGCCATTTAAAAAAAAAAGTGTTATAAAGTACACTAATGTGACAGCTTTCAGCTGCAAGCTTCTGCTTTTTGAAAAACCAAACAAATCTAATTGAAATAATGGGAATTATATATGTCATAGGACAAATTTCCCTGATTTTAGCAAGAATTAAAAAAAATCTCTATAGTAAGCACCTATAATGCACGGTAATAATCTGCACTACTCTCTGGTAGTACGCAAAAAAGAAGCGCCTCTTAAAATGACAACCTATTTACTCCTTCAATCTAGTACCCAATTTAATTGGAGAGTGACATGTAGCCCCTTTTTCTCAACTATCCTCTGATAATCTCCATTTCCGCAGCCAAAACTTCTCACAATATAGGTGTGTGGGGGGCATGACACCAAATTTCATTTTTCCCCTAATGCCCCCCCAAACCCTCATAATTCCCCCCTGCTTCTGGCATGATACCACTACCACAATCCTCAACCACCCTCCTTTTCAGCTATTGCTATCTGTTTTCCTTTCCCTTCCTTCCTTCCTAGTAAGGACCAAACAACACGTAGATGCAAACACATCCTGTAGAAGCATGCTTCCAGCTGGAAGAGCTTGGGAGGGGGTGTTAAAAACAACTATGAAGGCAGGGGGTGGACCCTGTCAGGATTAGGGCACATAGGGAGGTAGAAGCTCACTCTTTCCCCATGCCCCATGTTCTTATTGAAAATTGCCCTCTTTGGTGATTTGCCCCTGAAGAAGTGATCTAGAAGTGATCTAGAAAGGAAACATAAATTAGATCATTTGCATTCTACATATGATGAACCATTGATGAAAAGAAAAAGAAAAACTGAATATAACAGAAACACTGAAAGGTCACAATTATATATGAAACAAGGATATTTTGAGAGAGGAGCCCAGCTGGATAAACTATTCAGAAATCAACTAAATACAAAAACAGAAGCAGAACATTATCCTTCCAGTGGCAAAATCTATAAAGAAATGTGGTAATAGAACAGAATATAACATATTGAAATCTTATAAAAAAATTAAGTCAATACCTACCTTTCTAATTTTTCAGAAAGATTATCTGCAGAATCTGCAGCAGGAATTTGATAAATGTCTGACAATTCCAGGCGTTGTCTGTAACCTTTTCTCAAGATAGGCTTTGTCCACCTAAAACATAATGATAATTTTCTCAAATTAATCTGTAAATCTGACTGAAGTATATACATTCAGATCCTACCTACCCAAATCCATACAAGTAGTTCTGCACACCACAGGGGACCTTGGCCTTTGTCGAACAACAGTCCCCTTGTACCATGTGAGAAAACACTTTTGAAACTGAGGGGTTTCAAAATGAGTTTGTGATATGGCATGGGGGTCTGTTCTTCAAAGTCAAAATCTCATACAGGTGAAACTTGGAAAATTAGAATATCGTGCAAAAGTCCATTAATTTCAGTAATGCAAATTAAAAGGTGAAACTGATATATGAGACAGACGCATTACATGCAAAGCGAGATAAGTCAAGCCTTAATTTGTTATAATTGTGATGATCATGGCGTACAGCTCATGAAAACCCCAAATCCACAATCTCACAAAATTAGAATATTACATGGAACCAAGAAGACAAGGATTGAAGAATAGAACAATATCGGACCTCTGAAAAGTATACAGTGTACTGTGCTCGATTGGCCAGCAAACTCGCCTGACCTGACCTCATAGAGAATCTATGGGGCATTGCCAAGAGGAGGATGAGAGACATGAGACCAAACAATGCAGAATTGCTGAAGGACGCTAATGAAGCATCCTGGTCTTCCATAACACCTCATCAGTGCCACAGGCTGTTAGCATCCATGCCACGCCGCATCGAGGCAGTAATTGCTGCAAAAGGGGCCCAAACCAAGTACTGAATACATATGCATGCTTATACTTTTCAGAGGTCCAATATTGTTCTATTCTTCAATCCTTGTCTTATTGGTTCCATGTAATATTCTAATTTTCTGAGATTGTGGATTTGGGGTTTTCATGAGCTGTACGCCATGATCATCACAATAATAACAAATTAAGGCTTGACTTATCTCGCTTTGCATGTAATGTGTCTGTCTCATATATCAGTTTCACCTTTTAATTTGCATTACTGAAATTAATGGACTTTTGCACGATATTCTAATTTTCCGAGTTTCACCTGTAGGTCATGCCCAAGTCCCTGGCTAGATCTAAAGCAGTGTATCAGATACATATCACATTGTAAAACAACCATGAACCAATATTTTATTTATCACAAATCACATATGTAGTAAAGATAATGCATCAAAATGAGTTTTGATTTTAAACTATTTGGTCTTAATCTCATATGTTAGAGAGCATGTAACTATATCTAAATTATATCAGTGAAAAAAACAAGTTCCAAGGATATGTGGTTTATCTCACAGTACTTATTATGATGGGATCCAAAGATTTACTTTGAAGACCTGGACATGCCATGGGAATTCTGCCTTTTTAAGCCAACTTTCCAGTAGGCTTATGAGATCACCCAGCATTCCGTGTGTGTGTGTGTCCCCATCAACTTTGCAATGCCTGGACCAATATGAACCAAACTGGGTACAGTTGAAGGGACACCTTGATGGGGATACCTCAAGGGCACAGGGACACCTCAATGGCGTAGTTTGTGATGATGTCATCTTCCCCAGTTCAACATGGCAGACAGATAAACTTTAGAGGCGCAAGTGGGCTAACATGTGGAATGTCTAACCTATTTGAACCAAATTTGGTACAGTTGTAGTGGATGACACCCGGGGACACTTCAATGGCATAGTTTATGATTATGTCATCCACCCTGACTCAAGAAGGCAGACATGTCAACGTTTGAGGCACATGAGGGCTAACTTGTGGACCACCTAACTGATTGAATCGCATTTGGTACAGTTATAATGAGTGACACACAGGGACACCTCAATGGCATGGTTTATGAAGATGTCATCCACCCCAATTCAAGATGGCAAATGCATGAACATTTGAGGAGTAATTGGGCTAACTCGTGAACTGCCTAACCAATTTGAACCAAATTTGCTATAGCTGTAGGGACACACAGGGACGGCTCAAGGGCATAGTTTGTAATGATGCTATCCACCCTGAAGCAAGATGGCAGACACGTGAACATTTGAGGTGCAAGTGGGAACCAATTTGGTCCAAATATGGCACAGTTGTAGGGACATATAGGGACACCTCAAGTCCACAGTTTGTGATGATGTCATCCACCCCAATTCAATATAGTGGACACAAGAACATTTGAGGCGCAAGTGGGCTTACATGTGAACTACCTAACTGATTCGGACCACATTTAGTCCATTTATAGGGACAGTGAAAGGAAAGTAAGCAGATCAGTTCTTACTAGAACAACTTGTTTCTATTTGAATAATAGACTCACTGCTGAGCATATCACAACTTGCTTTTGAAAGTCCTCCCAGTTTCAAAAGTGTTTTGCTTTATGACATTGAAAGTATGTATTCAAGAAATATAATCCTAAAGTTTGTATGTCTTAGCAGAACTGAGGGCCAAGCTATACACTAATGGGATTTCTGTGACTGGAACTCTCCACATTTTTCTCTATCTCAAAAGGCAGTCTGTGCTCCTTGTGCTACAGGCCCAATCCAAATGCTCACCTGAAAGCTGCTGTTAGAGGTGCAGAGAAAATTTGAAACAATTTTTGTAGCCATATGTTTCCCCTTCTGCAGCTAGTATCTGGCAGAGGGAGGGGCTGATATAAATCAGAAATATACTGCTCTCTTCATCTTGACCTGCCAGATAAAATAAGTTGTTGAGGCTGATGAGAACTCACAACTTCTGAACCCCAAACTGAATAGTGCATGGTAGTCAAGAAATAACCATTTCTCTTCCTCTTACCCATACCATAGGTTGGGCTTTCGCTCCAGGCTTAAACTGCCTGAGCAGACAGCAATCTGTGTTTCTCCTCCAGCCACAACCTCACTTTTATAGTATATGTTTAAATGTTTTGAAATATTGTGTATATGTTGTTGTTCCTGTTCTTATGTCTTTGGTCTGGAGTGTTTATTAGGGATGTGCGAATCGATTCGGATAAAAATTGATTTGTACTCAAATCTAGCTGATTCGGGTGATTTGGAGACAAAACAAATCACCCCTGTGGTCCATTGGCTAGATTTGGGTACAAATCGAATCGCGGCTGATTCGATTCGAATCGATTCAGGTTTAAGATCTGTCCTATTAATTTCCCCAGATTCCCAGCTTTCATTTTTAAAAAAAGCTAAGCTCTAGCCCTTATAGAAGTGGAGTTATGGAGCAAAATGTGTGGTCACTATTTTTCAAGTGTTCGGATTCTTTTGTGTATAATAACTTTCACTCAATGAATCCTTATGAGGATTCATTACACACCTTCATTTCTTCTATTCATTTTGACTGTCTTTTAGACAGTGCCAATTGTCAACTGCCATGTGCCAACTGCACCCCACTCCCACCCACAAGGCAGTGAGGTACTACTCAGTTTAAGTTAAGTGCCTAATGGGTAGAGGCTACCACCCAAATTGCAGAGGGATTGGGCAAAGTGCTGGTTTTTGGTGAATTGTTGAAGTTTTCCATAGGAAATCATGTAGGTTTCAGCAGCCCCATAACTGCACTTGCGGGGTGCTGGGGTGGCCCAGAGTGAGTGGTGGTGTAGTGAACAGAGGGTGCCAGCCACCCCCATGGGTTTCTAGCCCATGGGGTTCAGGGTTGTGTTGTTTCTGAGGTGTTCTGAGAGTAGAGTCTCTGGTAGCAAATGAGATTTTCAATACAAACCATGAATCCACTCTCATTTGCTACCATAGAATCTACACTCAGACCACCTCAGAAACAACAGAACCCTGTACCCCATGGGTTAGCAACCCCATGGGAGTGGCTGGCACCCTATGCGCACTACACCACCACTCACTCTGGGCCACCCCAGCGCCCTCCAAGTGCACGTATGGGGCTGCTAAAACCTCCATTATACCTTATAGGGGAAAACCTTAAAGATGAGTAAACTTCAGCTATTCACCAAAAACCAGCCCTTTGCCCAATCTCTCTGCATTTTGGGTAGTAGCCTCCACCCATTAGGCACTACCACCTCACCACACTCTTCCACCCCAGATCCCACTTTATGCCCAAATCTTCCTCAAAGACACTAAACCTTCAACTATTCACCAAAAACTAGCCCTTTGCCCAATCCCTCTGCAATTAGAGAACCAGCGTGGTGTAGTGGTTAGAGTGCTGGACTAGGACCGGGGAGACCCAAGTTCAAATCCCCATTCAGCCAAGAAACTAGCTGGGTGACTCTGGGGCAGTCACTTCTCTCTCAGCCTAACCTACTTCACAGGGTTGTTGTGAAAGAGAAACTCAAGTATGTAGTACACCGCTCTGGGCTCCTTGGAGGAAGAGTGGGATATAAATGTAAAAATAAATGATGATGATGATGATGTAGATAGGCTATACCTCCCTCGCAGCTCAGGTGGAAGAGGAATGCTGCAAGTCCATCAAACAGTAGAGGAGGAGAAAAGAGGCCTTGAAGAATATATAAAGGACAGTGAAGAAGATGCACTTCAAATGGTCAATAACACAAAACTATTCAACACCAATGAAAGAAAGCAGGCCCACAAGAAAGAACAAGTCAAAACCGAGCAGAAAAATGGAGAAATAAGCCACTGCATGGTCAATATTTGCACAATATAAGTGGAAAATCAGACATCACCAAGACCTGGCAATGGCTTAAGAATGGCAACTTGAAGAAAGAAACAGAGGGTTTAATACTGGCTGCACAAGAACAGGCACTAAGAACAAATGCAATAAGAGCAAAAGTAGAAAAGTCAACAACAAACAGCAAGTGCCGCCTTTGTAAAGAAGCAGATGAAACAGTGGACCACCTAATCAGCTGTTGTAAAAAGATCACACAGACTGACTACAAACAAAGGCATGACGAGGTAGCAGGGATGATACACTGGAACATCTGTAAAAAATACAAGCTACCTGTAGCCAAAAATTGGTGGGACCATCAAATTGAATAAGTGGTAGAAAATGAAGATGTAAAAATATTATGGGACTTCCGACTACAGACAGACAAACATCTGCCACACAATACACCAGATATAACTGTAGTCGAGAAGAAAGAAAAATAAGTCAAAATAATCGACATAGCAATACCAGGGGATAGCAGCATAGAAGAAAAATAAATAGAAAAAATCACCAAATACAAAGATCTACAAATTGAAATTGAAAGGCTGTGGCAGAAAAAGACCAAAATAATCCCAGTGGTAATTGGCGCCCTGGGTGCAGTCCCAAAAGACCTTGAAGAGCACCTCAACACCATAGGGGCCACAGAAATCACCATCAGCCAATTACAAAAAGCTGTTTTACAGGGAACAGCCTATATTCTGCGACGATATCTATAACAACTGACAATAAAATTCAGCCATCCCAGGTCCTTGGGAAGGACTCGATGTCTGGATAAAACAAACCAGTCAATAACACCTGTCTGACTGTGTAAACAAGAAATAATAATAATAATAATTTGGGTGGTAGCCTCCACCCATTAGGCACTACCACCTCACCACACTCTTCCACCCCAGATCCCACGTTATGCCCCAAATCTGCCACAAAGACACTAAACCTCCAACAATTCACCAAAAATCAGCCCTTTGCTCAATCCCTCTGCAATTTGGGTGGTAGCCTCTACCCATTAGGCACTTAACTTAAACTGAGTAGTACCTCACTGCCTTGTGGGTGGGAGTGGGGTGTAGTTGGCACATGGCAGTTGACAATTGGCACTGTCTAAAAGACAGTCAAAATGAATAGAAGAAATGAAGGTGTGTAATGAATCCTCATAAGGATTCATTGAGTGAAAGTTATTATACACCAAAGAATCCGAACACTTGAAAAATAGTGACCACACATTTTGCTCCATAACTCCACTTCTACAGGTGAAATGCAGAAAATTAGAATATCGTGCAAAAGTCCATTAATTTCAGTAATGCAAATTAAAAGGTGAAACTGATATATGAGACAGACGCATTACATGCAAAGCGAGATAAGTCAAGCCTTAATTTGTTATAACTGTGATGATCATGGCGTACAGCTCATGAAAACCCCAAATCCACAATCTCACAAAATTAGAATATTATATGGAACCAAGAAGTCAAGGATTGAAGAATAGAACAATATCGGACCTCTGAAAAGTATACAGTGTACTGTGCTTGATTGGCCAGCAAACTCGCCTGACCTGACCCCATAGAGAATCTATGGGGCATTGCCAAGAGAAGGATGAGAGACATGAGACCAAACAATGCAGAATTGCTGAAGGCTGCTAATGAAGCATCCTGGTCTTCCATAATACCTCATCAGTGCCACAGGCTGATAGCATCCATGCCACGCCGCATTGAGGCAGTAATTGCTGCAAAAGGGGCCCAAACCAAGTACTGAATACATATGCATGCTTATACTTTTCAGAGGTCCGATATTGTTCTATTCTTCAATCCTTGTCTTATTGGTTCCATGTAATATTCTAATTTTCTGAGATTGTGGATTTGGGGTTTTCATGAGCTGTACGCCATGATCATCACAATTATAACAAATTAAGGCTTGACTTATCTCGCTTTGCATGTAATGCGTCTGTCTCATATATCAGTTTCACCTTTTAATTTGCATTACTGAAATTAATGGACTTTTGCACGATATTATAATTTTCCGAGTTTCACCTGTATAAGGGCTAGAGCTTAGCTTTTTCTAAAAAATGAAAGCTGGGAATCTGGGGAAATTAATAGGACAGATCCCAAACCCAAATCGATTCGATTCGGATCAGCCGCGATTCAGATCCGAATCGAATTTGGGGTGATTCGGATGGGTCAGATTCGGATCCAAATCGAATCAGGGTTGTTTCAATTCGGTTACAAATCAAAACATAGAAAATCTGAATTGCACACCCCTAATGTTTATGTTCTCCTTTACATCTAGTGCCATGTAAAGGTTTGAGTTAAAACTTATCTCTTTTATAATTAGGGGTTGAGTGATCCTATTAAGCACCTATTAAGTCCTTAAGTCAATCCTAAGAAACAACCCAGCAATCACGTTTGTTCAAGAGACTCATGCCTGGGGCAAAGCAAAAAAGACAAGCTTACTCACCCCTCTCTAGCTCAACAATTCACTGCTCCAGGCTCTGCTAGAGCACTAGGTATAGCAATCTTTTTTGCCCTATCACATAATATACTTTCTCCCATGATCTAGAGAGACCCCCAAACACAGGTTCATATTTATCAGAGGAAAAGTGTGTGACTCCATTTATACAGTCACCTCCATCTACTGTCTGAATCAAGGTCAGCATTCCTTTCTACAATCTGCACTGGATAAATTGAACAGGTTTAAAGAGGATGAAATTATAATAAGAGACCTGGATACTGTTTTTGACTCTTCTTCTGACAAAGGCTCCAGTCATAATGATTTTCTGGGATGCCTGAAGAATGCTTAACCCTACTGCAAGAGATTTCACAGAAGTTCTACTCCAGACTAGATTACATGTTTTACTTCCCTGTTCCCTCAAAGCTAATACCAGTGCAGCAGAAACAAGCTCAATAGGGCTGTCAGACCACACACCAGTTTTTGTCACAATAAAATGTTCCCCATTACAGCCAACATCCTATGTGGCAATCAACCCGTTACTTTCTGATAAACAGGAGATTACTGAAAGACTGCCACAAACCTTCTCCCAATACTTTGACCTGAATTTCTCCCCAGATATTTCACTGCCTGCAGTCTGGGATGCTATGAAAGTCATTTTAAAGCAGAGTGCATTAAAAAAAAACCCACCCCTTTAAAAAAGACTCTGCCTTTATGCTCTTATAATGCTCTTATAAAAGGCATTATCTTTTTCTAGAAAAGCAGCACCAGATCAAGAAAAGTTTGTCAAATTTCATTCAAAAAAGAAAAGATCTACAGAATGTAACAAAATAGCTACCCAGTTGTTATTCTTTCAACTAAAATAATTTGTTGTTCTGCCCTGATTAAAAAAAACATGTCTTTCAACATTAACCCTTTCTTAAGTTCCATTTTGAAAATTTGGAAAAAGTGGCACATTTTCTTGATCCTTCCTATCTCTCCACTTATTCCTACACTAGGTCATCTAGAGTCGACACTGACTCGATGACACAACTTTACTTTTACTTTAGACAACCCTAACCTCCCTGGTATGTTTAGGGGCTTTCAGACCATTTGCTTAGTTGAAGCTGACCGTGTTAGGTTGAAAGATGTCTATCAAAAATGCATCCTAATTTCTTAAGATCTGCTTAATCCAAAGAATTTGAATAATAATTTTGAATAACAGTTTCACTTTGTTCCAATTCTTTCTGTCTGTGGCCCAGAAAGAAACTACTCAATAAGCCACCAGGCAACTTACTAAATTTGAAGCTACAGTATCAGAAATTTTATTATCACCCAAAGATTTAACCTCCAAACTGTATTCTATTTGCTCGACCAATTAACATCTCCCCGGTAGGCTTGAAAACTGCATGGGAAAACAACCTTCAAACAGAAATAGATGAAAGGGACTCAAACAGGATATGGTCTCTCAAACCCATTTTCTTGTCATAGGCCCAAATAAGGGGAAATTATATCAAAACCTACCATAGGTGGTATTTAATGCCAGTAAAATTGACTCCTATTATGAAAAATGTCCTCACTATATAGGAATTGTGAAGCAAAGGGTACTTATTTCCATCTTTGGTGGTCATACCCTCAGGTTTTAACCCGGTTTGAATGATGCCATTTCTACTCTACATTTCCTGCTCACTCTCTCCAAGCCTGTTCCGATTCTGGCCCCATTTACACATAACACAAAACCAGAGTTGAAGGAGCCTCAGGTTGAAATTTCTGTACATCCAAATGTGTGCAACCACAGTTTGGACCCCAAAGCAACCCGAAGTTTCCCTCCTGAGACTCCAGTTTGAACCTTTGGTTTGTATTGGGTTTCACCACCCCTACCAGCAGTTTCGCGGTGCCAGGGTGATGTGCAAACATTGCACCTCAGTCCCACTCTGCTGAAACTGGAGTTGAGGGAGGAAGCTCCTCCCTCCTTCCGTTGTGATTAGATGCTAGGGCTGTCCTTCAGTCCAGAAGGAAGCCCACACAGTAAATTTCCCCTCCTCTCTGCAGAGGAGAGTTCCCCCTCTCTCTGACCACAGAGAGCCTCCTGTCTGTTATGTGCGAATGTGGACAGGAGAGCAGGGGAGAGCGAACTGTGGGTCCATTAGACCCACAGTTCCACCTTACGTGTGAATGTGGCCTCTCTTCAAAACAGTCCCTCTGTTTTCCTGGAAGCCTAGATGGGGTGTATATGCTTTCTTTATCCAAATGAGTTCAGGTTCATTGCTCATCTCTTCCCACTCTCTAAGGCTCTCCACACAATCTGTGTGTAGAGCCAAAAGAGGTTCTGCGAGGAGAGCGGGCTTTACACGCTCTCTCCGCAGACTATCAACCACCCTTCCCTGGGTGGACATTTCGCCTGCCCAGATGAGTGGCGGCTTTGCTTGGGTGCTCCTGCACCTGGCCACAACTCATCCGGCAGCTCTGGGGGATGCGTGAAGGTAAGTGCTGCTGCATGGCACCCTGTTCCCCAGAGCGCCAGTAATGCACCACATGAGTACATGGTGCATTCCTGGGGTTCCCGTGGCTGCAAGCAGCCGCGGCGGACACACACCAAAAAATGGGGTTAACAGAGAGCTTGCTCCATTAACATCGTTTAGGAGGGAGGGAATTTAGGTGGGTTTGCCACCAGGAGCTGCACAGCTCCCATTGCTGGGAGCTCCCATCAAACATTCTCCCCTACTGGGTAGATCAATAACACTTACAGCCTTTGTCTGAAGAGATGAAGGCTGTAAGCATGATTGTGCACCTTCCCATGATTGGGAGAGTGGGGCATCCCCAATAATACTTACAGCCTTCACCTCTTCAGACAAATGCTGTAAGTGTGACTGACCCTCCTGGCAAAGGAGAGTTATTAATACACCAAACAGGACTTCCACCTCATTTCCAGACTATACATGAGTACAACCTCCTTAAAAAACCTCTGAATAAGGCTGAAGTGTCTTTCAGCATGATTGTGATCATCATCATTGTACTTTTGTTGGGCCTGTTTATTTCACACTTCCTCCTCCATATTGACATACGCTAATTTTTATCCTCCTTTCCATCAATAATTGGGCTGAATACACACCCACAGTGGTTTGGTGCATGATTTTATATTTCAAAATGAATCAATCTAACTTTGTCACCAACTGCCAAATTATTATCTTTTTCATTCTTTCTTTGGTGTCTTTTTCTGGACCATTGGAAGTGGAGTGCTAGGGTGGTGCTTGAATATGTCTATTCCATTTTTGCTTAAGAAGTCCCTCTTTGCCATGGTCCCAGTCTGCAGTTGGCAGATGGAAGTAGTGTGTGTAATGTCAGGCAGAGTGAGTCAGAAATGGACTGATATAGCCATTCTGGAGGAGGTCAGAGAAGTTCCGGATTGAGAGAATGGAGCTTCCCAGAGCTCCAAATGGCAGGGGGAGTTTACTCTATTTATTATTATTTTTTTAATATTTTTTTGCAATTGCAGCTGGTGGAAAACAATCTTCTGGCCTCTATTTGCCCACCTGCTTCCCTGCCTGAGCATTTATTTCATCTTTTTAAAAAGTTTTTAGCCCTTTTTAAAACTTACAGAAGTAATGTGGCTGATTTCTGGGTTTCCCCCTGAAATTCTCAGATGCTACATCACTTCTCCTGAGATTCTCTGATGTTACATCATTTCCCTTGTGATTCTCTGGTGTTACATTACTTTTCTTCTGGGTTTCACAATAAGTACAATTTCCAGGTTACTTTTAAAAATTAATTTTAAAGTAGTTAATTAATTATCAGTTAGCTTTTTGAGTTCAGCTACATATGGCTGTAAACCATCCAGAGAAGAAAGTTTTGGGCAGTATAAAAATGTGTTAAATAAATAAATAAATAAATAAATATTCAGATATTCTATTTGCATCTCATTATGAAATTTAAAATGTTACACAATAATGTTAGACTTTGAGAAAATGTTCTGTTAAAATGTGCTGGTGTCTTATAAACTTTTGTTTCCTGCTTTCTGAGGTTGCAACAACATTCTTAAGAGGGAGTATGCTTTACAGTCACAGATACAGACAGAGAATAACTGCATTCTCTGTGCCCTGATCTGTAATCTCATTTGCCATGAAAAATGGTCTAATCTTTCTTTCAACATATTGCTTTCACTCCTTGTTTTCTGGATCAGGCTCCCCAGCTTTCCCATAGAATGCTATTGCTAGGCTTTCTTGTTGCCATTTTTGTATAGGAACCCCGTATTAAAATTCCTACTCACTTTATTTTACAGACTATTGCTGGAATAACAAATCCACAAATGCACTCATCATAGATGAGATAGTGATTACCCCTCTGGTGAATGGACCAGAGTGAATGAACCAGTCAGATTGAAGCTCAGGCAAGCTTTAAAGCTTACTATTGTTTGAGGATAAAATCTTTCCAGACAATAATAATAAGAGGTTCTAAACTTGACTCCATTATGGTCAAATCACGACACCAAAAACAAGGCATTACATTGCTATCAGGCAACATAATCATACTGGATGCATACACAGTTGCACAAATCCAACATGATACTCTCTCTAATTTTTTTAAACATAAGCGGAACATATTAAGGAAGGGTGACACCAAAGAGATCATCAAGTGGAGAATGTGGCACATTATTACACAACACAACACCAAGTGGAGCCAACTTTTTATTACAATGCAGACATGCCTCAATGCTCTCCCATTCAATGTACTTAATATGCTGCCCTAGCACTGGATTTGATTAAACTCTGTGGTTTAACCTGGTAGTTACCAGCTTTGATAGGTCTTTTCAAAGGACCTATCAAATATGCATCTTTCAGCTACAACTAGCTTTACACAAATTATTCCAGTCAGTGAAAGCTACTCAACAGTAACCTGATCTTCCCCTTTTCAGTCCAATATGTAGTTTTATCAGTAGCAAAAATATAATATAATCTATAATATAGGCATAACGATACCAGATTACCTCAAGCTGCTACTGTAAGAATTATTGAGAATAAATGTGACATGCTTCAAGCACCAAGGAAAAGAAATATTTAATACCATAAGCATTGTGAATACTTACAAGTAAATTTGTAAGTAAATACTTACAATCTTCCGCCACACTCTTTTAGTGTGGACTAGAAGAAAATTTTAGGCCCTGACCACAGAAAATGAACTGGTGGTGTCTATAGAGCAACTACACTGCAAATATGAGAATAAGCCACAATTAAAAAAATGTAAAGAGGACAGTCAACTGATGCACTTTGAGTGTTTTGTAATGTGATTTAGGGATGTGCGAAACGTTTCGGATACAAAATGTTTTGTACCCAAAACAGCCTGTTTCGGGTGTTTTGTAGACAAAACAAAACACCCATTTTCCAGATCCAAAAGTTTTGTATACAAAACAAAACGTCCCTGTTTTGGCTACAAAATGTTTTGTTGTTTCGGAACTCCATTTTGTAGTGATCTCTGAGTCAGCCTCCATTTTGTGTTTGACATCTCTTTGAATTTCCCACCCTTCCAGCTTTCTGATCGGTGACTTAAATCATGGGCTGACCTGCTGACAATTCCCTCCTTGTTCCGCATTGGCTCTTTTGCTTCTTGCCACTCTTTACTGACCCCACATTGGCCAGGGGAAGGGTTGCTAACCCATGGGGTGCTGGGTTCTGTTGTTTCTGTGGTGTTCTGAGTGTAGATTCTCTGGTAGCATATGAGAGTAGATTCTTGTTTTTCACTGAAAATCTCATATGCTACCAGAAAATCTACAATGAACACCTCAGAAACACAAAACCCAGTACCCCAAGGGCTTGTGAGTATGGAGGTGGTTGGCACCCTATGTGCACTACACAACCCCTCGCTCTGGGAAACTCCAGTGCCCCCCAAGTGGAATTATGGGGCTGCTGAAACCTCCATTATTCCCTATGGGGGAAATCTTAAAAGACACGTAAACTTCAACAATTCACAAAAGATCAGCCCTTTGCCCAATGGAGAGGAGAACTGGTCTTGTGGCTGAGCATGACTTGTCTCCATAGCTAAGCAGGATCTGCCCTGGTTGCATATGAATGGGAGACTTGATGTGTGAGCACTGCAAGATATTCCCCTCAGGGGATGAAGCAGCTCTGGGAAGAGCAGAAGATTTCAAGTTCCCTCCCTGGCTTCTCCAAGATAGGGCTGAGAGAGATTCCTGCCTGCAACCTTGGAGAAGCCGCTGCCAGTCTGTGAAGACAATACTGAGCTAGATAGACCAATGGCCAGACTCAGTATATGGCAGTTTCCTATGTTCCTAATTCTTTTGAGATAATTCTGGAAGTTTCCTTGCCCCCATTGGGCACTACCACCCACCACACTCCGCTCTGGGTCATCCCTTTCCCCTTGATTTGAAGCGATACATTTGCTGGAATCCCCATTACTCCCTATGGGAAAATTCTTAAAGATGTGTAAAGTTTTAAAAAATTCACAAAAAATCAGTCCTTTGCCTAATTCCTTTGAAATTTGGGTGGTAGCTTCCACCCATTGGACACTACCACCACCACCCACTCTTTTTGCCCTGGGACCCTTTTTAAAAATCCAAATCGATTTGGATTCGGAAAATTCGGCTACAAAACAAAACAGGGCTGATTCAGATTCAGAAAATTTGGGTACAAAACAAAATGGGGGTGTTTCGATTTGGATACAAATCGAAACAAGAAAATTCCAAAATGCACACCCCTAATGTGATTATGTAAGTCAGTCATAAACCCGGCTGACAAGTTAGTTAAATTAGGATATTGGATAATATGTAGTACCAAAACCACCCATCATAGCATTTTGTGAATTTTTCTCTAATTTTATTCAGTTCATAGGTATTATAAATATCTATATTTCCTAATGTTTTGATCTTAGCTTTTGTACCAAGGGCAAGTCCATTTTTAAACAAAGAAAAATGGGGGGAAGGACTCTAATTGTCTCTAATGCATTAAAATAGCAAATGCCTCCTAATTACTGGCTGGCATTTAAAATAACTCTTTCATGGATGAACCTTTAGAGCTGTCAAAGTCTTGCCAGTGACTAGGGATGTTATTATGGGCACATACTCAAGAGAACTCAGAAGGGAACAAGGGTGTTATATAGGTAAAAGAAGGAAAACAAGTTCCGCCTCTTCTTTTCACTGCCTGGTAACAAAATACACCTCATAAGAATGATACAAGGCTCTCACATACGTGAGTTATTGTTCTAACTTTTCTTTTATTTGTCTTATAGCTAAGGTTGTTTTTCCCTTAAAGCATTTCCTCCCCTTTATCACTGTCCCTGGAGTTCCTTATTCCAAGTTTGCTCAATAGCCATCCTACATAAGCAAATGGAGGCATATTGAATAGCTTTTGCTCTTCTGTAGTGGTTTATCTTGTGGCCTTTACCATTTAAGTTCATCAGCAGGGAGAATTCCTTTCCCACATCTAAAGCTGTAAAGTGCCAATGAAAAGTGCTAAGACTTTACATATAATTCACATAAATAGCTGCTAGAAGCTGTTCCTAACGCAACAATAATGAGGGATTGGATAGGTGACCATAATCATTCTTGTAGCTTCCCCCTTTATGAAGGTACCTGGAATAGAAATAGGTGTGGCAAGAATGTTAGGGTGTCCCATTTTGGATAGTGGAACTTGATCCTTGGCAAGTGCTGCAAAATGTTCCTAGGCAGTGTCCCACATCGGTAATTTATCAGAAATGCCAAGTAATTCCTGTGACCTTTGAAGGATAAGAGCAGACTTTCATTTGTGTTCTAAATTATGCATGGTGAAGGACAGGCCACCATGCTACCTCCTCAGCCTGTATTTTCTAGCTTGCTCGCCTTTTTGAATAACTAATATCCCCAAGAGGATTAGCTAAGTCTATTTTATGATTCTGCTAAGGATACTATACCTAATTCATCCCAACAAATTCAATAGAGAGGCAAGAGGGGCAAGTTCAACACACACACATTTCTCAACGAACCCAATTATAATTGTAATGTCATATTAATCGTTATTAGTTTCTATCAAAATACTCCTAACTACTAAATTTTTCAGTTAACTCAAGATGTTTTATGTGAAAAAGTGAACATTATGTGAAAAAGCAAAAAGCAGAGTCAACCTAATTCCAGATCAGAAATAGCAGTTCTAATCCAGATTTAGATGCAGAGAAAGAAAGAAAGAAAGAAAGAAAGAAAGAAAGAAAGAAAGAAAGAAAGAAAGAAAGAAAGACTATGTCAGCTGCTGCCGGTCAGTATAGACAATACTGAGTGAGTTGGACTAATGGCCTGATTCGGTATAAGGCAGCTTCCTATGTTTCTAGGTACTGTAAGTATAGCATGGATATTTGGGGGGCGGGGTGGGGCATGTTTCTATCCAGTGAGGGCTCTAATGTCTGTATTCAGCTTCTGGGTCTGATGTCTGTATTCAGCTTCCGGGTCAGCATGATCAGGTCACAAATAACCCTGTGAGTACCACTCACTCTCAGAAAGAAGCAACACTGGCATGGTACTTATCACATGATCCAGCTGATTCACACAAGATGGTTACAGATATGACTGGCAGTGGCATAAGTAACTTTGCACTGAAGCACTTTTTCATAGCAACCATACAAGGCTCAGAATATTTAAATCAAATCAGTTGTGGTTCAGTAGGAAAACACACACTCATCTAGCAATGCTGCATTCATGTGCACCTATTTACTCTCTTTCCTTCACTGCTCCCAGCATTATCTGCTTCAGATCCTATCTGCCCCTGCTTTTCTTTGTTCAAAAATGGTTTATTATCATCTTCTAAGGGAGACCCACCTGGCAACTTTCTTATATATATTTAGGTGCCAGACTAAAGCCTTCTTGTTCTATCAAACATTTAATCTGCAACTTGTATATATATATTGGTCCCTACTAGTTTAAGTGGTGCAGTGGGGAAATGCTTGACTAACAAGCTGAAGGTTGCCAATTTGAATCCCCGCTGGTACTATATTGGGCAGCAGCAATATAAGAAGATGCTGAAAGGCATCATCTCATATTGCACTGGAGGAGGCGATGGTAAACCCCTCCTGTATTCTACCAAAGAAAACCACAAGGCTATGTGGGCGCCAGGAGTTGAATTCGACTTGACGGCACACTTTATACTTTACTGGCTCTTTATTGGCTTTTTGCCAGCTTTATTAGCTCTTTTATTGTTGCAAGCTTTTTAATTGTTTTTCCTAATTATATTGTTGTTTCATATTTGGTTTTAGTGTTTTCTGTTTTGTATTCTGACTGTAATAAGTCCCAAGGACATTGGTCAGTTGGGTAGCATACAAAATTAATTAATTAAATATATAATTAGTTTATAATTAATTGATTGATTGATTGATTAATGTATAACCCATACACAATCTGGCTGCAATACAACAAACAATATTGGTCACATTGGTGGGAAACGGCTCTGATGTGTCTGTTCATTTATTAACTAATAGGCCCATATGGTCTTGTAACTAAGTCTAAATAAGTGTGTATTAAATAATCACCAATTGTTCCCCAGGTTATTCTTGCTTCCACTTCTCTCCCCTTCCTCTGGTGTCAATTTTACATTATAATCTCTCTGTACAGAGGCCTGACCTCATTTTTTGTAACGCATCATGTGCAAGGATTGCACTATATTATTATTAACAGCACCTTCTGTTTTCTTATGGTTTTCCCCAGTGGGCGCATTATTCTGACAAACTATGTTGTGGCTAATACCCCCTTGCCACAAATAAGGGAGTAGGGAAGATGTTGTTTGCTTTCGTGACTCATCTGGTGATTATGCTCTGTGAGCACCTCTTGAAATACACCTGCTTTTCTGCTTGTGGCACACTATGGTCTTGCTTGGGCAGGATGTTCTGTAAGAGGGTGGATGGTGGTGGAATGAACTCGATAACAATTTTGGTCTGTTCCAGCTGTATGATGAGTCTTTGAAAAGGATACTTTATCCAACAATTTTTGTTTAGAAGTACAGAAGCAGTTACTCTGAGCATCTTTATTTCCTTTTTAACACTGATTTCCTTGTGATTCTTAAAACAACATAGCACTGTTGCAGATAAACCTTTTGACCAATAAGCCAACAGTAAAATGCTAAATGCAAAAATAGATCTTATTTTTCTTTATGTTCACATTTCTCTCTCTCTCAATATTTGAGTCTGCTATCAAGTGGTATTTGACAATGAAAACCTTTAGCTGTAATAAACTGACTTACTATGCCATTAAAAAGGAATACTCAATGTTCTGCTTGAAACTCCAAGACTCTAATAGCTAACTTTAATGAGAATTGTTATGGGGTAAGCCAAGAAAGCATTTCCATTTAGTTTTTCCCTCTTTGAAAATGTGACATTTATTTTGGTTAGAATCCAGTAGTTAGTGTGATCTGAATATACTGCAATGTTGTGTGCTGTTGTTAAGAATAATTGTGACTGTTTTTCATTAATGAAAAGCCCTAATAAAGAACAGCCTGATTGCATATATAGTATTCAAAGAGATATACATCAAGCATGCTATAACCATAAAATATTAAATGAATTTTAATCTCTATTTTATCTCCATATACCAAAATATACTGAGAGGAGTCTATACAGTCTATACTAAGGGAGGAGAATGTCAAGGTCCCTTAAATTTGCATATTATTTATTTATTTATTTATTTAGCACATTTCTATACCGCCCAAAACACAAGTTCTCTTAGGACTTATGTACATGATCCACAGCATTTACTTGGTTTCCCCCCTCTTAATGTTCTTTTTTTAAACCTAGGTTAGTTGCCATATATCTGCATTGTATTCTCTTTGTAGATTCTGCTTACTGAGTCATCTTGGTGACAATATCATTCAGAATTACAAATGTGTCAGTGGGAAAAGTTGTCTTTTGAAGTAAAATATCCTTAAAAGTAACAAACTTTCATCTGCTTATCCCCTTGTTTGTTTTTAGCATTTCTGTGCACACACACCCAGGGGCATAGCAAGGTAGGAGTGGGCCCAGAGACAAAATTTTAAAATGCCCCCGCCCCCACTGAAGCTCAGCTCATAAAGTAAAGAAATCTTAAATGAGGCTGAATAGTGGTAACAAAAAGCATAGTACATCCTAAATTATTTTTTTTAAGGTTTTGTAAATTGTGGACGATGCAAGTCATTTAAAGGTACTAGAGAAAGACATGGTGTTCTGGTAGCTCCAGGTCTTAACACCCACACCAGTTCTGGAGGATGAATACAACTGAAGGAAGCCTGGGCGAGTGTGCAGCTAGAGGAATCAGTCATGTGACTTGCCTCGGGGGGGGCCCAAGGCAGTGGGCCCCCAGACAATTGTCTCCCCTTGCCCTATTATAGTTACACCCTGTACACACACCCCAATTTATTCTTGGTTAAAATGAAAGTGTAAGGAGTAAGGAGGCTCCAAAGCTGAGTAGTAGAGCACATGCTTTCCAAACAGAAAATCTCAGTTCAAAATACCTAACGTTTTTCATTAAAGGATTTAAAGCAGCAAGGCTAGGATGGGTCCATGCCATAGGGAGCCAATAAAAGTAGATAATATTGGATAAACCAATTATCTGACTGCAGATAAGGTAGCTTTAGATGTTATTATGTTTAATAGTGTAACTGTTAAAAATAAATTCGGCTGTAGTGACAATTATGCATGTGCGTAAGTAAGCAAAGAATTCTGCCCACAGATCTGCAAGCAAAGGTATGTTACTGTCATCAGCTAGCTGAGAAGACTAATGATGACAAATATGTTTATAATTCGGAATCTTGTGATTAATATCTTCCCTACATATTTGTAAGCAGTCCTTGAATGACCTTCAGGAAGTTTCACAGTATCAACACTGGCACTTTACAGACCTGACTCTAACAGGTACAAGTCTGCATTAGATGAGTCTTTTTCATGTTACACTGTGTGATAACAGCTGTCATTACAAGAAAGAAACAGCTTTTTCTTACACACTACTTTATTCAAAAGATGGACTGGTACATTGACCGTTTGAAGTTTTCAACATGCATTAGCCTATAGAATGAAACACCAACATAACTAAAGGAAGATCCTGGAAAAAGCAAGTACCCTCCGAGCAGCCATCAGGGCAAACACCCCATCCATCTTATTATCTAACTGAAACAAGTGCAGGGTTTTACTGACCTCACACAGCAGTGACAATAGCAGTGACATTAGTTCTACTTCTTTGCTGCCATTATCTGTTACAATCCCAGCCCTGCCTCACTGTATCAGCAGTTTAATCCTGTACTGGGGCCAATTTAGCAGAATGTCTCAAACTGAAGCTTTCCACTGAGGAAGTCCAATCCCATGGGCTTTATTGCCGGTGTAAAGAAGTACACACGTCATAAATCCATTTTATCTGCCAGGGTAATCTTACAGTAAAACACGGATGCATCCTCTCTGACATTTGTGATCAGTTTAATTATGGCAGTAGAAACTTGTGTGAACATCCCAACATTAGGTGTACTGGATCCATAGAATCAACAGAAAGATAGTAGCCACATTGTCCTGCACACATAATTAGGAAAGAGGTCACCCTGAGAGTGCACTTGTTGTGACATCAGTGGAGGATGTCCCAATGGACTCTCAGCACATCTCTTTATCATGTGGGGGGTTCTTAACCTGAATCCTCTCTTCACAAGATCCAAATACCCATTTAAGACAGTAACCATTAGACAGGAGCCTGTGATTTAAGACAGCCTGTAGTTTAGTTTAAAATGAAAAATGTCCTCTGTGTATGCTCAGAGGCTGTTGTCACCTGCTGGTAGCTTTTACAAAATAGTATTTTGTATTCTTTCTGTGTGCTGTCTACAGGTAGAAATAGATGGTAACTTTTATTTTCTTGTCTTCCAAGGGTCTAATGAAGAGAAATGCACTCTGTGTATGCCCAGAAACTATATCCTCTGCTGACAGCTTATAAAATGTACTATTTTGTAGATAGCAGAGAAAGAAAGAGAAGCAGGCACCAATGTGTGATTAAATATGCTACAACTTTATTAAAACTTAGCAATGTGATACTTAGAATCTCTTCTTAAAAGTTACTAAAGCATGTTGGCATTGATCACTATCTACAATGAACCTGTCACTGGTTCTCTGAAGCTAATTTATATCTTTTGGATTGGTAATCGATTTTCCTTCTGGAGAATGGAATTAGGTTTTCTGTATGAATGGAGTAGAAACTATGAACATGCTATAGCATCCTGAGAAGTGCCTGCAGCTATGTCCTGCCACTGAGACACTCAGAAGCTTTACTCATATACACTCTGCGCACACTGTCCATGAGTTTGTCTGCAGAGACAAACACCATATCCATGAAGAGATTACTTATGGGACTGGAAAGCTGGGGCGTCCCAGCTTCCCAATCATGGAAAGAATCTCTTCACATTTACAGTGTCTGCAGACAAACACTATAACTGTGTTCAATGTTGGGGTGAGGCTTCTGAGTGCATCAGTGCCATGGTAGGCTGTAGAGGCATGCTCTCAGGACACTGTACTTGAGTACCTTATTCCCCCTTTTTAATGTCTGAAGAGAGCTAGTCTCTGAATGGAAAGTGGGGGAAAGTATTCCAGGTTGCAACTCTTTCTGGCTTCATTCCTTGTTAGTGCAGAACAAGAAGATGTGGAATGTTGCCTGGTTGCCTCAGCATATGCTGACACATTCCATCTCTCCAAAGAGCAAAAATGCAGGATACTTTTGGGGTGGACTTAGGAATATTTGTAAACCATGCTCCCTCCTTATTAGTTCTGATTGGGATAGCTGGCTGCTCCTGCTATTGCTGCTCAGCATTCCTTTTTGTCTCTCTACTTTCAGTCAGATGTGCCATCTCAGTTTGCTTTGCTTTGCTCTATAACTTAATCAAAAGATATGTCATAACTGTATCCAGTGTCACTGAGTTCCACATCTGTGGAACTTCATAATCTTTTAAATCTCTTTGGAATTCCTTTTCTTTAAGTTCTTTATACTGTACTTTTAAATTCTTAGCCAAATATTCCAATTTTTCATTGAGCAGTTTTTCACCTAATTTCTTTTTTTAACTCATCCACCATGATTGACGTTTCCTCTTTAATGCATTTAATTTCTACCCGAGACATCTTGATTAAGAGTACCATTTAAATCCAAAGAGCATTTGTCGAGTATGGCAAACCACTTCTCCCTAAAGTTCTCATCCAAAGGGAACATACCGAGATCCTTTAATACTCTAAGATCTACATTTTTGGGTGGGCTCCTACATCCCAAGAAAATGTGTCAAGGTCTGTTTTAATTAATACCTCTATGCAAGGCACTGCTGAGAGTAACTTGTAATATTGAAGAACAATAGCCAAAATTAAAATAGCCTTGCCAGTAAAGCAAGTTGCAATCTGGAATCAAAAGGTCTCCTGCCACTCTCCCCTTCCAGATGTAGCCACTCCAGATATCGGTAGTTTGATGGAGATGGTCCAACTAATCGCTTTGCTCTTTCTTGTGTAGCCTGAGCTTTGCACTGACCTGGTCTTTCATTTGTCAGACTGGTTGTATCCAGACTAACCCACAGCCCACCTGTGATGGACAAAAAGTTTGTTTAATGCAAACAAGAAAAGCCAAACAGAGACTGAGGAGTCTGGCTAGAGTTCTGTTTTACCCAATCTCATGTTCACGTTGTTATCCAGTGATACTATGAATAGTTGGCTTCAAAATAGCTGGGACCAATGTTGTCACCTGAAGCCAAAACTACTAAAGGCTATGAAAGAAACTGAATTTCAACCTGTTCCAGCAAGTGAATGGATAGCCTTACAAAATGGATAATTTAGTATGTTTATATCTTGTTCCTATTTTTAGAAATGGAAAAAGGAGAGTGTTATGTATCATAACAATCTAGCCAAAAACAAATATTTTTGATTTCTTGTAACAAGATTTTTATTATGTAGCATCATTGTTTGTATTGTTTTAACATTTATATGTTGTTTTTAATTGGGTGGCATACTAAAAATAAGTTTAGAAGAAAAGGTGCTATATGTGACACCACCACCACCACCCCGCCCCGCACCCACTGGGAAAGATCAGGGTTGGGATTGGGGCAGAAAGAGAAGTTGCTTGTTGGTGCTTGCGGGGGGAATTGCTGAGGTAAAGATGGTGGCTTGGCTCACTGCCTCAGGTGCTGGTTAGGATTGGGTCAGGCCTTGGTAAATTTCATAAGCTTACTTGTAATACTAGGGCAGAGATGCACAATCAAGTTCATTGATGCTATACATACTGAACTCCAATGGAACTTCTGCTTTGGCAGGCATAGGGTCATAATGTCAGCTGATTAAGTGTGTCAGCTGATTAATCAGTTAATTGAGTAAAACTACATAAATTTGCACAGAATCAAAAACAATAGTTCAAAAGAAAAAGCATTCTCTCTCTGTCTTTAGATTCTGCATGCCTGTTTTGCAGCTCTTGTCATCCTAGAAGAGGCATTCCCCATTTCACTCAGGAGGGAATGCCTCTTTTAAAATGGCATTCACCAGCACTTTTTATAAGTACCGCTACTTATTATTGTTATTATTATCATTTAGAAAATCTGCTGACACATTAATCTAAAGCAAATTTGTCGTCAATCAGAATATTTTTTAAAAGATCTAATGAACTCATTGGTTAAACATTCCATCCCACTTGTTATGAACTCTTGTGGTAAAGGGAGTGAGGGCAGAGTCTTTGTGCAATGCTTCCCTCAGAGTTACCATGTGCCCCTCTCTCTGAATGGGAGATGCGGAATCCCTACATTATTCTCTTTATCCTCATTTTTCTCTTGTGGTTTTCCCAGAACCACATGCCCTTATAAGCAGCTTTAATCTTAGATAAAAGATATTATGCTCTTTCCCATGTTGTCCCCTTGGCTTTATACTTCTGGCTACCATATATTCCTGGCAAACATGGGCTGAACCATCATTGTTCTAGGGACTATTTCTGTCAAAAAGACAGGGGATGAGGGGGAAGAGGCTTAAACACTCTCAATCTCAAGCAACGCCCTAAAACAGACCAATTACCCCTCAAAGGACATTGTAGCTGGCCCCTTATCACACAAACATGTTGATTCATTAAAAAGAGGCAAACAGGTAGGCATTCCCCCCTTTCCTTCAAGGCATGTTTATATGTAGAGCAGTGATTCTGATCTGCAGTTGTGAGAGTGCAGAACTGAGGATGATCGTTGTTTTGAGTTAATAAAGATTGTGATCAAATACATGTGCCCGTAAGTCACATCCTGTACTTGGCATTATCCCTCCCTGCTGCCACCACCCTTTAACTAAGCATATCATGGATAGTTCAGCCTGGACAGTCCACCTACTGAGTACATCAAATTCTTCCATGAACTTGCCTAACTCCCTTTTAAGTAAATCCCCTTTTTAGTAAATCAAATGGCAGATTTACGAAGGTGCCGGCAGGATGGCAAGATGCCTCCCCCACCCGCCATCACTATCAGAGCAGCTCTTTGGGACTGGTCTGGAAACAACGAAATAAAAGAAAGCTGCTGGCAACATTTCCTCTTCCCCGCAGCTGCACTACTTTCAACGTTTACAAGGATTAATTTTTAAAGAGGGCTGCCACAACCACACCAGAAGTGTGGGGTAAGGCAGCATTTTGCACCTCACCTTGGGTGCCCCCATACCTTGGGCCACCCCTGCCCATCACTTTACGATGCACCAGCAAAATCCTTACATTAAGTCCATGTGGTGTGAAGAAGCCCTTTCTTTAGCTACTGTCAATCCATTTCATGGGATGACCCCCAATTCCAACATTATGAGAGGGGGGAATCCTTTTCTCTGTCCACTTTTCTCCACATCATAGGAAGCTGCCATATACTGCCTATAGTAGTAGATCTAGCTTAGTATTGTCTACACAGACTGGCAGCAGCTTCTCCAAAGTCACAGACAGGAATCTCTCTCAGCCCTGTTTTGGAGATGCCAGGGAGGAAACGTGGAGCCTTCTGCATACATGGAAAGAGAGAGTCAAGTAGCCTCTCTCCAACATCGCAGTCTGCTCAGGCTTATTTGAAGCTAAAAGACAAAGAAAGCCACGTGCATTGTAACTTGGGCTCAGACTGCAATCGTACCCCAACTGACTTGAGGCAAAGTCGCATTGAACTTGCTTTTGAATAAACATTTGTAAGATCGGACTATATGCGCCTTTCCGATGGAAATGTTGTACGCGCCTCCCTTGCACCTGACCAGTCCGAGCTGTTTGCTGCCCTCGGTGCTAGGAAATGAACTACGCAACTGCCGGCAAATCCCTGCTGCCCAGGTAATCTCTCCCCAGAATTATCTCTCCCACCCCGTTGCTGCTGGAATGCGCAGCAAGCAAGATCCCGAAAGTGAGCAAAAGGCATTCGCGGTTAGTCCGCAGATGACGATCTGCTCTAAAGCACTTTATCTGGCTTCGGGTATAATGTGCGAGCCTCGCCCCACAGAGGTTGGAGGTGTTTGCCGGCAAGGAGCGCACAGTGATAAGAACGCCGGAGGGCAAAAAGGAAAGGCGGGGCGGCACGCCGGGGAAGAGGTCCGCCGGCGGAAGAGAGGGGTCCTCCTCTTGGAACAAGCCTCAGTTGCCTCCCTCCTTTTGCCAACTGTTCTCCGGACTAACTGCGGGCATCTCAGGCAGCAGCGCGGTGCCGTTTGCCAAGAAGACATTCTCGCTGCGCTTCCCTGCCTGAGCAGGAGGAGATAAGAGAGAGCCCAGCTGCCTGCCTGCCAACCTCTCCAGTCATTAACCACCTCGCGCCTTGACTGAAGGGAAGACTCGGAAAGCCTCCTCGCCGCTGCCCTGAAACACACGCCGTCGCCGCCCTAGAATGGGCCGGGTTAGGAGGAGCCCGCAGCAAGTCCCCGCGGCGGCGCGCACCCACGGCCCGATCGAGCGCCTCCTCCGAGGCTCGCCAGCATCTACGAGGGGGAGGGGGCTGCAGTGCTCTAAGCGGGGAGAAATAGGGGCATTGCCCTGAGCCCTGCGCCTCCTCCTACCCCGGAGCTGGAGGGCAGCTGCTTCAGTGGGTGGAAACTGCGCAGCATGAGGGGCGGGGGGGGGGCTGGGCTGAGAGGATTTCCCGCCATCGCCGCCAGCCCAAAGTGCAGCTGCCGCCGGCCGCCTCTTCCACTTGGTCCTCCTGCCTGCGCGGCACACGCCGCTCAGCACCGCGGGGGGCTGGTTTCACTCTGCCAGCAGTAGGGGCGGCACGGAGATTTCCCACCCGCCAGCCGAACTCAGCAGCTGCCTTCCAATTGAGCTGGACCCTCCCCACAGCGCTTCTTCTTGGCAAACCAGAGCGTGCAGTGGGGCTGGCTGAGCCAGAGGGTCAGAGGCAAGGGGGCCTGCGTTCACCCCTCGATCCGGCCCCTTGGAGAGCGGGAGAGAATCAAGAAAACAGGGAGGGGTGGAGCTGGGGGCCCCTCAGGAGCTGGGGGGGGGCAGGTTCTTTGAGTCCATTCGCTCACTTATAGCTACATCCCAGCAAAGGGTGGTAGCTGCTGTGGGCAGGAGCTGTGCTCTGCCAGTGGTGGTGATGATGATGATTATTATTACATTTATATCCCACTCTTCCTCCAAGGAGCTCAGAGCGGTGTACTTCATACTTGTGTTTCTCTTTCACAACAACCCTGTGAAGTAGGTTAGGCTGAGAGAGAAGTGACTGGCCCAGAGTCACCCAGCTAGTGTCTCGGCTGAATGGGGATTTGAACTCGGGTCTCCCCGGTCCTAGTCCAGCACTACCCCAGTCCTAGTCCAGCACTACACCACACTGGCTCAATCCCCACCACTGCTGGCTCAGAGCATGGCTCCTGCAGTAGTTGCCCTCCAACTTGGAACACCACCAGGCAGCATCACCACCAGCGGCACAGATATTTCCCACCGCTGCTGGCTTGGATTCCTGCCTGTTGCAGCAGTTGCCCTCCAACTCGGCTGGGCCCCACAATGGCCTCCTCTATTCAGCAAACCAGAGCATGCTGTGGGGCTGGCTGAGTCACAAGGGGGCTGATGCAGGAGGGACTTTTAGGCATAGCAGGCTTCACTGCGAATTTACTGGGAGGCTTGACTGCAAACTTGAAGTTGTCTCACAAAACCGAAGCAAACAGTGGATTTTATTTTTTATTTTAGAATGGATATAAATTGGGCTGCACTCTAATGTGCAGTGAAAAACCCGAATTGTATGTGCAGTGCTCCCCAATCGCTCGCAGGGACTTTGGGGTAAATCTGGCCAATATGTGAATGATATCCTGAATATCAATATCCTGAATTCCCTCCATTCAGGAGGAGATGCCCTGTGAAAAACTTCCCAGTGCTGACTACACTACCAGGTGCAGTGTGCTCTTCTCAGCACACCAGAGCACACCCCGGGGCTGGCTGAGTTGGTGAGGGGGAGCTGCACTCTGGCAGCAGCATAATGGACATTCCCCACCACCACCGCAGGCCCAGTGCGTGGCTCCCACTTATTGCAACTGCTGCCTCCAACTTGGCCAGGCCCCACAGCCCACTCTCTTCCCAGCAAACCAGAGCATGGCTGTGGAGCCGGCCGAGTCGGCGGCTGGCTGCTGTGGTGGGCAGAGACTGTGGTGGCAGCAGCGAGGATCTTCCCAGCTGCTGCCGGCCCCGGGTTCAGCTCCTGCGCCTCAGCAGCTGCCTTCCAATTGGGCTAGACCCTACAGAGTACTCTTCTTGGCAGACCAGAACGCGCCAGAGGGCTGTTGGGGTCAGTGGGTGGGAGCGGCTGCTCTCCAACTCGGCTGGGCCCCACGGCATTCTCTTCTCAGCAGCAGGGCGTGGGGCTGGCTGAGCTTCAGGGTGGCTGCTGTGGTGGGTGGGAATGTGCTCCACCAGCAGTGGTGGCATGGATACGTCCCACGGCTGCTGGCCCAGAGTGAGGCTCCTGCATGTTGCAATGGTTGCCCTCTAACTCAGCCTGGCCCCACAGCAGGGGTGTAGCTAGGGGAGAGGGGGCAGGGGTGCAGCTATAATTGAGTGGATGGGTTATTATTTATTTATTATTTATTCGATTTCTATACCGCCCTTCAAAAAATGGCTCAGGGCTGTTTACACAAAGAAATAATAAATAAATAAGGTGGCTCCCTGTCCCCAAAGGGCTCACAATCTAAAAGAAACATAAGATAGACACCAGCAACAGTCACTGGAGATACTGTGCTGGGGGTGGATTGGGCCAGTTACTCTCCCCTTGCTAAATAAAAGAGAATGACCACGTTAAAAGGTGCCTTTTTGCCAAGTTAGCAGGGGACAGTTCAAAGAACCCGGGGCCCAGCTCCTGAGGGCCCCTCACTTCACCCCTCCCTATTTCCTTCATTATCTCCCTCACTCTGAGGGGCTTCGGGAGAGAGGGGTGAAGCCCCCTATCCCCTTGCTACGCCCCTGGGCCCATGTTCACCCCTCTCTGCTGTGGCCCCTCAGAGTGAGGGAGATGAATAATGGTGAAGCTGGGGGGCGGGCTCCGTTTCTTAGAATCCATCTGCTCGGTTCTAACTAGAGCCCTGCCCCAGGGCATGCTCTGCTCAGCAAATCAGAGCAGGCTGCAGGGCCTAGAGAGTGGTGGCGGCGGCGGCGGCTGCTATTTGAAGGCGAAGGCGGGAGCCACGCTCAGGCTGGCTGCGGTGGGAGGGGTGAGACGATGGCATTTCCTCTCGCCTGCGCCCCACACGCCCTCCCATGATTGCCCCCCTGAGTCGAGCACACACCCGCATAGACGGCCCTGCCTTTACTCCCGTGCCGCCCTGGCTTCTTTTCGCCCGCCGGCTCCTCTCCCTTCTCCTCCTCGCCGCCCGCTTGCCAGCAGCGGCATGTGCCGTCTGAGGCGGCGGCCACTCACCTGAAGAAAAGTTTGGAGAAGATGTTCGCCTTCTCCAGAGGCGACCTCTGCATGGTGCCGCCTGCCTGAGCTGCTGCGCCAGCGGACAGATCAGAAGAGGGAGCTCGCCTCAACTAATCGCGCACCGTTTAAACTCTGCCTCCAAAAGAAAAGAAAAAAACCAAAAAGGGGTGGGGTGGGGGGGAGTGAAGCCTTCCGCGCTGTGCGCCGCTCTCCGACCTTATCCGCGCCGCGGTCACCGCCTCTTTCGTTCTCCTGCCCCTCTGCCCGCCTCCGCAAGTTGGCCCGTCTTCATAAACCTGCCCTCAGCTTCACGCCCCGCACTCCACCACCTCACGAGGAGGAAGGACATTCTCCTCATGGAATCGCTCCTGGCGCTCGCTCCAGGTGCCTCTCCAGCAGCAGCAGCAGGGCAGGGCGCGCTTCGCCCCAGCGAGTGCCCTGCGGAAGATTCGCGCTCCTCGGAGGGAGCTGCTGCTGCTGCAGCTTCCTCCTCCACTCACCCACCTCCTCCTCCCTCCTCCTCCCTTGGCTGATCCAGTCTCCTTAGCGGTGGCCACAGCCTTGCCAGAGCAGCCTCTCCTTCCGGAGCCTTGCCAATGATTACTGCTTGCCTCCGCTGTGAGTCCTAACCTCCTGCCGCCTTCAAAGAGGTTTGCCTTGCAGTTCCTTCCCATTAGGCGTCGCTTCCTGCCGTTCCATTGGGAACCAGGCTGCGCACAGGACCTGTAATAAATGTCAGGACTCGGGCTGTGCGGGGAGAGGAGGATCATCAAGACTCACGGCTTTATTAGGAAGCGGCTCCCCTAAGCGTGCGTAAAGGCGCGCTTGTCGCTCACCTTTGAATAACCGTCGGATATCGACAGAGGCGTTATTGGGGGACACGTGGATGAGCTTCCAAACCAAAAGGGAGTGCTCTTTTAGGGACTTGGGACCAGAACCGATCCTTCTAGAAAATCACCTTTGCATGATGCTGCCCGTTTTCAGTAATAATGAGTGGCTTGCAGCAATAGAAATTCCCCACTCCTTTTGAACAGATATCAAAAGAGTGGAATATCCAACTTATTTTCTTAGCCCTGGTCTATCCTTGCAGCAGGTAGAATAGATTTCTTTCTTTGTTTCTTCCCTTCCCTTCCCTTTTTTCTTATCTGAATGTATAAAGGTAAAGTGTGCTGGCAAGTCTATTTCAACTCCCGGCGCCCACAGAGCCCTGTGGTTTTCTTTTGGTAGAATACAGGAGGGGTTTACCATTGCCTCCTCCCGCCGCAGTATGAGTATAATCCCCCGCAGTACCAGCAGGGATTTGAACTGGCAACCTTCAGCATCTTCCTATATCACTTCTATACAGGTGTTTAGAACCGGCAACCTTCTGCTTGTTAGTCAAGCAATTCCCTGCTGTACCACTTAAGGTGACTCATCTGAATGTATACATCACCTTTAATAGATATTTCCAGGGCTGTTTACACAAAGGAAAGTAATAAAAGAATAACATTTTAAAATAATAGTAATAATAGAATCATGATGCCACTTCATAAAGCATGTGGAGGATGCCGTTGTTTACTGCTCCTCTATGTAAAAATCTCCCTGCAAGAAGACATCTAGCATATCAGGAAGAGAAGTTCTAGCTCTTGGACTCTGTGGTACTAATTTTCAACAGGGAATTTAAAAGTGTGATCTCCCACCTGCTGTCTGAAATGGTACTTTCTATTCTACTACTCCAGACATCTGCTACCTAATGCGTAGACCATCTCACTACAAATCAGAGGTGTAGATCAGAGACCTCATTATGAGAAAGACAAAATGGTTAAGGATGTTAAGGAATAATTAATCCATGCTAAATGACCTTGAATATATGCCAAGAGATTATAACAGATGTTTTTGGCCAAACGGTGACCTGATCTATCCTGAAACAGTTTGGCTAATATCAAGAACAGGGTTTCAAAATGCAATAGTTCCAAGTGTGACTAAGTGTACAGAAGAATGGATAGGTAGGTGAAATGTAGGATAGGATAATGTGAAAGGTGAGATGGAGTGTGTATGTAAGAATCAGTGTTTCTTTGAATCTCTGAATAGGGACCTGGCAACAAGAACACTGAAGCTCTTAATATAGATTATGGTGTGACCAATAGCAAGAGCGCATTCTGAAACAAGTTTGCATAATAAAAATTTACAGGGAATAATCCTTAACAAACATAACCTACTTTAAAACATTTTATTTATCTTATAAGGAAGTTTTGAAGTAGAAAAGGGTAGAAAATTGTCTTTGCCCCAACACAAATGCTTATTTTACTGTTTATTCTTATTGTACACAGTACTGGAGGAGGAGATCTTGCCTCTTCCTTCTGTTGCAAATGTTTTGGAGATGTTTAAAAGTATTCACACATAATGTTCTATGTTAAAGCAGTTTCAAGAATACTTTCATTTCTGTTGTCAAACCCAATCAATATAATTAATATTTTGACATCTAACTGAAATCTAAAAGGCCATTAAGGGCAAATGAAAAAAAAATGTTGTTAATTCCATGGGGGAAATAAACAATACATGCCTTCCTCCTACCCCCAAATAACAGCATACTGAAAAAGTAAGAGAGAACACACTGGATCGTCCTTATTAGTATAGGGGTGACATCTCGGGTGCAGAGGAATCTCACCATCCCATAATCTTCTGTACTATATTAATTTACCCACAATCATCCTCCGCCATATAGGGGTGTTGTTGTTGGGTTTGTTTTGTTTTTTGTTTATTTTTTGCCCTTCTCCCACTGCAGCATTACAATCTCAATCTCCTGAAGTCTATAGGTAGGCAGAATAGGCAGGCATTGATTCTTGAATGCTCTTTGGTGGGAAAAGAGGTGTGGTAGCAGATGAACAATGAGGGTTTAAAACCAATGATCTTACATAATGAATTACCCCTAAGTAACAAGTGAGGCAATTAAAGAGTCCCATATTATTTCAAGCATCTTTTCTTCACTATGAATTTACTTCCATGACTGATTCACACCTTTTGTTATATAAACAAATCCACAGCATCAATGGATTTCTTCCTTTGATAAATATGGTGTGTGTGTTTTTTAAAAAGGAAAATTTCCTTTGTTTCAGTCAGACAATTACCTCGGGTAGTTCACAGAAAATTCAAAACTGACCTTTTCAGATAAATTATAAGAACACCAGTTGGGTTTAACAAAGAGAAAGTGTAAAGTCTGATGTCTGGAGGAAATCCTGAATGCCAAAGATCAAATAAGGCAGTAACTGAAATACCTAGTCCTGTCTCACCTTTCTAAAGTGCTCAATTGTGTTAAAGCCAGGAACACTTGCGAAAAGTACACATTGACAATGGAGAGCAGCAGAATAACAAACAGACTTATGAAATTTGAAGGTTTTCTATCTCCAGGCTTTAGGTTTTGTATAGCAGACTTATTTACTTTAAGATTAAAGTAATTGCTGGTTGAACATAATGATGAACACACAGTCAAAAGTCACATTTGCTTAGAAACATATATTTTTTTGTTGCCCCTGACATTAATTATAGGTGTGATCATCTGGCTTCATAGAGACAAACTAGATGATGAGTTAAGCCAGTTGTTAAGACTGACAGTAGATCTTTTTGGTGCCTGTGGGAGCTTTTTTCATGGCCAAATAGCATCCGATGGGAAGGCTGATCTGCATCCAGAACATGGCGGGGCGGAGAGCAAAGGGGAGCACTTCCTCCCATTGCAGCCCTGCTCTGGATCAGGACCCCCCATCCCCATGGCTGCTATTTTGAAAGAAAAGTTAGGCCTGTCAATGCTGACAAGACTTAATGTAATGTGTAGTTCTGCCCAAAACTTCCCCAGAAGTACCACTGGGTTAATGTTTGTGTTAAAGCATTGTATGAATCTAAGCCCTATTCTTCAGTGGTTAAAAGGGGGGTGGACACTATACCCACTTACAGATATTTGAACACACTTGGGGCTGCACTGGGGCGGGAGTAGCAGCAATGACTGCTAAGCCAGCCAGGTAAGGACCTCTTTACCTCTCTCGTCACTGCCTGTCCCTGAACATTTCCTGGACCCCCAACCATTTACTTGTAAAGAGGGATCCTCACGGGATTCCTCTTTACAAGTATTAGCCGCCCGAACCACCAAACTGGTTCAGTCAAATAGACTGGACTGAATGGTTGGCTCGACTGAACTGGTTTGGGAGCCTGCGGTTCAGCTTGAATTCGATTCGAATTCAATCCAAACTGCGATTTCTGGTTTGTGCACACCCCTAGTCAGCATCAGGGTGGGGCTTATGGGTATGCTCTTGGGACTTGGGGGAATGGGTCTAGCATCCCTTTTTAAGGACTGGAGAGGGCCTTTTTAGCCTCTTTTAAGGGGTTGGGTTTAAGGTTTAAATAAAGTATAAACCAAATGATAGTTCTGGGGAAGCTTTGTGTCTCATTTCCATGAGTCAAGATAATCACACCTATAGTTAATGTCAGAGACTATAAGACCTATATATTTTTAAACAAATTGATCATAAGGACCATCAGAAGGTATAGTGTTTTTGTGCTACAGTGCGCTTTGAAAATCAGGACACAATCCCAGTTTTCACAGTGGCTTGTTAAAATAATTTGTTTGCTCAGGCAGGAGTCCACAAAAGCACTTTTTAGCTCATCACTGGCGTTAAAAAAATAAATAAATCCTGGCAAGATTTCTCCATCCTTCTCCTAAGTCTGGAAAAAGACAGGAGGTATCTCATACTTTCTAAGTCACCTTAAGTGGCGCAGCAGGGAAATGTTTGGCTAACAAGCAGAAGGTTGCCGGTTTGAATCCCTGCTGGTACTCTATTGGGCAGCAGTGATATAGGAAGATGCTGGAAGGCATCATCTCATACTGCACAGGAGGCGGCAATGGTAAACCCCTCCTGTATTCTACCAAACAAAAACCACAGGGCTCTGTGAGCACCAGGAGTTGAAATCAACTTGACAGCACACTTTACCTTTATCTCATACTTTGAGAGGATGAACGTAGTTAGATGAGTTCTTTCCCCGCTACCTAGCTTAGAACTGAGGAGGAAAGCAGGCACTTGCCCCTGAAGACTCAGAGCACCTCTGAAACTTAGTCTGATGTTACAAAGATGCCCCATCTCACATACTTCATGATAAACACATTTGGCTGACTGCCACATGTTTGGACTCCCTATCCTTAGGTCAAAATTGTTTGCTTGACTTTACTCCTCTGTTGTTCAGAAAACAATAAGGAGGATGAATGAAACTCCAGAAGAGAAGTTAAAGCCATGGCTGTCTTTACCAGAAGAATGCAGTTAGCACTAGGAACTTCTGTAGGGATAGTGCAAACGAAGATACTGTTCATTCATGTTTGTCATACAACACTTATGTCCCTTCCTGACATTACATCTCATGAAAGAAACTCTTGTCAGTGCCTACAAAAGTACATGGTACCCTGGTTGCACCTGATGAACTTTTTTCATCAAACAGTTCTATAGAGTCAGATGTACTTAAGTCCATTGGTTTTGGTGGAGCTGGATGTGTGCTCTTTGTCTTTTTTATTTTATGACAGTACATTTTCTTACAAACACGACTACCATCTATATTAAGTGTGATATTGTGATGATATCCCATACATCTTCTCTCCTTTGCTTTAGGCAGTAGAGCTTTACCAATGATGAACACAAGTAGGCTGATAAGATGGGGAGCCAGGTCATTCTCATAAATATCACTCCTTCCCCCTAGCCTTAAATCTCCTCCTCCTCCTCCTCTACTAGAAATATTTATATACAGCTGTTTCATCAAAAAGTTCTCAAAGCTGTCACACTCATATTTTCTAGTGAGTGTGACTACAGACATTAACTGAGTTTGTTAAACTAAATAAACTGTGTGAACATGACCAAAAGACTTATTGTACAGTAACTGCCTGTGAACATAAGAACAGCCCTGCTGGATCAGGCCCAAGGCCAGAGGCGTAACTATAATAGGGCAAGGGGAGACAGTTGTCTGGGGGTCCACTGCCTTGGGCCCCCCCACCCCAAGGCAAGTCACATGACTGACTCCCCCAGCTGCGCACCCGCTTCCTTCAGTTGTATTCATCCTCCAAAACTGATGGGAGTGTTAAGACCTGGAGCTACCAGAACAGCATGTCTTTCTCTAGTACCATTAAATGACTTGCATCCTCCACAATTTACAAAACTTTTTTGAGCTGAGCTTCAGTGAGGGGGCCCCATTTTAAAATCTTGTATCTGGGCCCACTCCAACCTTGCCATACCCCTGCCTTGCCACGCCCCTGCCCAAACAGTCCAGCATCCTGTTTCACAGAGTGGCCCACTAGATGTCGCTGGAAGCCACAGGCAGGGGTTGAAGGCATGCCCTCTCTCCTGCTGTTACTCCCCTGCAACTGGTACTCAGAGGCATCCCGCCTTTGAGGCTGGAGGTGGTCTTTGTTGGAAATTCTCTGTGGTGAGAGAATCCCTTTCTCATTATAGCAGAGTGCACAGAGGCACAACACAGCGGTAGTTTAGTTAGGCATGCGTGTATCCTGAGAGTAAAGTAACTTGGAGCCAATTCATAGTTTCAAATCAATATAAAAGGCATTTATTAAGGAACTCCATTCTAGATAGGAAAGTGAGGAGTTAGGATCTCTAATCTATCTATCTAGCTGGATGCAGATGGATTCTGCATCCTCTCTGCACATATGGTGCAGGGAGAGAGGCTTGCCATGTTGCAAGGTAGGCGGGCAGGTAGGAAGAGAGAGAGAGGAAGGAAGTCCCTGAGATTAGCAATCTACACATCAAAGGGATAGCATCAGAGCAGTGGAGAAGGGATGACCAATGTCTTGACTCTCTAGCCCTCTGACTTACTAATCTGTCCTCCACTGTCTGAGACAAAGAGACAGCGCAAAGTCCTTTAACTTCCAACAGTCTTTAGTCCTCCAACTAGTAGCCGATGATAGACCTCTCCTCCATAAAGTTATCCAAAACCCTCTTAAAGCCATCCAGGTTGTTGGCAGAGAATTCCACAAGTTAATTATGCGTTGTGTGAAAAAGTACTTCTGTTTGTTGGTCCTAGATTTCCTGGCAATCAATTTCATGGGATGACCCCTGGTTCTAGTGTTATGGGAGAGGGAGAAGAATTTCTCTCTACCCACTTTCTCCACACCATGCATGATTTTATAGACCTTTATCATGTCTCCCCGCAGTCGTCTTTTTTCTAAACTAAATAGCCCCAGGTGTTGTAACCTTGCCTCAGAAGAAAGGTGCTCTAGGCCCCCTGATAATCTTGGTTGCCCTCTTCTGCACCTTTTCCAGTTCTACAATGTCCTTTTTTAGATGTGGTGACCAGAATTGTACACAGTACTCCAGGTGTGGCCGCACCATAGTTTTGTATAAGGGCATTATAATATTAGCCGTTTTATTTCCAATGCCATTCCTAATTATCCCTAGCATGGAACTGGCCTTTTTTCACAGCTATCGCACATTGAGTTGACACTTTCAATGAACATTTCCCAGATCACCCCTGAATCCCTTTTTGAAAATTGGTGTTACATTTGCTACTTTTCAGAACTCTGGTACAGAGCCCAATTGCAGGGATAAGTTATATATTTTAAGAAGGTCGGCAATTTCACATTTGAGTTCTTTGAGGACTCTTGGATGAATGCCACCTGGCCCTGGTGATTTGTTAGTTTTCAGTTTTTCCAGACAGTTTAGAACATCATCTCTCGTCACTTCTATCTGGCTCAGTTCTTTAGCCGCCATCCCCGAAAAGCCTGGTTCAGGAACAGGTATATGCTCAGTATCCTCTGCCGTGAAGACAGATGCAAATAACTCATTTAGCTTCTCTGCAACCTCCATATCCTCCTTAATAATCCATTTCACTCCCTCATTGTCTAATGGTCCAACCTCTTCCCTGACAGGTTTCCTGCTTCTGATGTATTTAAAGAAGTTTTTGTTATTTCCCTTGATACTTTTGGCTAAATGTTCCTCAAACTCTCTTTTTGCCTCCCTTATTAATACCTTGCATTTCTTTTGCCAGAGTTTGTGTTCCTTTCTGTTTTTTTCATTTGGACAGGCCTTCCAATTTCGGAAGGAAGTCTTCTTCCCTTTTATGGCTTCCTTCACGGTACCTGTTAGCCATGCTGGCAACCTCCTGGACTTAGTGGTACCTTTCCTCCTTTGGGGTATACAGTACAATCTAACTGGGCTTCTAGTATTGTGGTTTTGAGTAAACTCCATGCAGTGAAGTGACTCTCCTGATTTTCCCTTTCAGCTTTCTTTTCACCATACTCTTCATTCTGGAGAAGTTTCCTCTTCTGAAATTCAAAATGTCTGTGTTAGACTTCCTTGGTGATTATCTCCCCGCATGTATGCTGAATTTGATTGCACTATGGTCACTCTTCCCTAAAGAGTTGATGACACTGACATCACACACCAGGTCCTGGGTGCCACTCAGGATTAAGTCCAAGGTCTCCTTCTCTCTGGTTGGTTCCAGAACCAACTGTTCTAGGGCACAGTCATTCAGCGTATCTAGAAATTTGACCTCTTTGTCATTACCTAACTGTGAATTTACCCAGTGTATGTGTGGGTAATTGAAGTCACCCTTTATTACAGCCCTGCCTCTCCTTGATGCCTCCCTGATTTCCTCCTGCAACTCCCAGTCACTGTCAGCGTTTTGATCCGGAGGGCGATAGCACGTCCCCAGTAGCACGCTCCCTTTCAGACCTTGTATTGTCACCCACAGGGTTTCTGTGGAGGACTCCAGTCCACCTAGGTTTTCTAGCTTGTTAGATCCTATCCCTTCTTTAACATACAGTGCTACTCCACTTCCAAGGCGCCCCTCCCTGTCCATTCCATAGAGTTTATATCCAGGGATAACCGTGTCCCACTGGTTCTCACTGTTCCACCATGTTTCTGTTATGCCCACTATATCTATTTCTGCGTTAGCAACCAAGCACTCCAGCTCACCCATCTTGGTTTGGAGGCTTCTGGCATTGGCATATAGGCACCTATACGCTGAATCTCTCACCTGATATATGCTATCTTTCTTTTGACCCTTTGACCAGCTGGCACAGGCTCCTGTCTACTCTTTATGCGGTTCTTCTCTGTCCCCTTCTGTTTTATCTGAATCCTTTGCACCCTTGCACTTTAAAGGATGGCTTTTGCCAAACCGGATACTGCCCAGCTCCCGTCGGCTATTCCCCAGGCGTCATTTTTGTGTGGTCACTAAAGTCTGTAACTTTACTTACAGCAATTATAAGGAATCCTAATGCTACTATCTTATGCACACTTACTTTGGAGTAAGCCTTATTGAATCCTGTGGCACTTATTGGTAGGGCTTACCAATCATATATGTGAGCATGCCAAATCCTGTTTATGGGGCAACAAGGAAAACATCCAGACTAGTTTCACTTGCACTTGTTCTGGTCCTACAAGGGGGGAAGATTTTTTTGCTGAGTCCTCCTGCTCTCTACTGCCCCTGCACTACCCCTCCCTCCACCAAAAATATGCCCTGAGGGTTGGGGGACTTTCAAGGACACATGTTCTTGAAAAGAGGCTGCAGAAGAAAGGGGGGTTGGTGAAAATCTCTCCTTCCCCCTTGTACAAGCAGAATGTTCTTGGTGAATGGCAGTACTATTTTATTTATATTTATTTATTTATCAATCAATCAATCATATTTTTTACCATCTGATATGTACCTCTCTAGGCGATGTACAAAATTTAAAATATTTACAAGTCAAAACAGATTAAAATACATGACACAACAGCATAAAACAGTTATTAAAACAAATTGTTAAAATTATTAAAAATAATTCTAATTAAAAGCCTGTGAAAACAGGAGAGTCTTGAGGGATACTAGTCTGGATACTGGGGGTTTATCTAGCTTGCTGTGTCTCACGGTGCTTACATAGGTCAAATCTTTCCTCATAAGTGCCTCTGCCAACTCTAGAATGGGAAAAGCATTATCCTCCACCACAATCTTCCAAGGGCTGCTTCAGGTGAACACAGCCCTGCACACGTGATAAAATAGACTGCAATGAAAATGTGCCCGCCCTGATGTCATCAGTGGGCATGCCAACAAATGCTCTGCATAACCATTAATCACGTGAGAGAGGTTTCATTCCCAACAGAGATTTTGAGTGCGTGCTGAAGGGTGAATCAGATGAACAACTCTCTCCCGCACTTACTGGACATTCAGAGAGTGTGACCATACAACCATCAGTGTTGTCAGGATGGGTGCATTCTCTGCATTCTTGTTGCGGCTTCAATGTTTTTGCATATGCAGTGCTGTATTTATCTGAAATGGCCCCAAGTGTTGTTCCATGGCTGTACACATTGCTGCACAATATACAGGCCTATTGGTCTTTGCTGTAGACCTCCAGCTTGCTTCCCAAGGCCAATATCTCCTGTCAGTGGGTTAGATGTTTCTGCATCATAGCACCCCCATATTATCAAGCCATTCTTCTTTGATTTCCTTGGCATGTGTTGCCAGAAGGGACAACACCCTCAGAAACTAACAACTGTTCATCAACTTGTAGGTCAGACCCTGTAAGTTGGAATGTAGCACTCTTCTCTCTTGTCATTTGACTTTGTCATTGAATCTTAAATAACATGTGATGCTCTCAAACCATCTCAGCTACATCATTGCATAGAAGTAGAGATGCTGCCAACAGTCCCTGAAATACTTCACAATTGGCAAGAAACAAACCAGCCAGGACTAATGGATCAAGATATGCTTTCAGTTCTTTTAGGACAAGGGCTTATTTAGGAACATAGGAAGCTGCAGTCTACTGAGTCATACCATTGGTCCATCTACTACTGTTTACTCTGTATCATTTACTCTGACTGGCAGTGATTCTCCAGGGCTTCAAGCAGTATGTTTCCTATAATGTATCTGATAATTTCACATATTGCCATTCAGTGTGCCCTGTAAGAGGTAATCCCAGATGTTGTTGACTACAGCTCCTAGAATCCCTAGCTGCAGTGGGCTTTGGCTGAGGATGCTGGGAGTTGTAGTCAACAACATCTGGGATTCCCTCTTACAGGGAACACTATTGCCATTGTGTGTTCATGTATGATGCCTGCATTGGACCCATAACAGGCTGGTTGTGGTGTTGTAGGACATCATCTGCCATTTCGGCCTATTATGTAACCCATGTTACTTTGGCTTATATAAGTTTACTTATATTTCCACTGCCACCAAATATACAATGAACCCTCTGTAACTCTTTTGGTTTCTTTACCCTGATAACATGGCTTTGCAGATGTGAGGAGGGGTTGTTACAGAAATCACTCAGTCAGATGTATTTTAAAACAAAACAAGAATATTATTTATCTAATGATGATGGTATCTGAGGTTTGTTTGTTTCACTACTGATTAGTAGGGCTGAAATCTTGTTTGGTTACAAAGTTGAGGATTGGAACTTCTCACAACACTTAATTACTTTACACACCATATATAAGGCTTTACACCTTTGGACCCAGTTCCTTCCCAGAACTGTAATTCACAGCCCAGTCTTTATTACAAACTATCTTAAGTTTAGTTTTTAGACTGTCTTATCCTTTGAGTCTAAGAACTCCTCTTTGAGACTGTTCATACCCAAACTCATATTCTAACTGAACTTCACTTCCAGCTTCTTACTGTCACTCTCTGTCTCTTATGATTGACAGCTCTCCAGGGTTCTAAGCTCATTTGTATAAAAGTGGTCCTGCACTGGCTGAAAAAATGTTTTTTCCTGCTGTGTGTGTGTGTATGTATATGTGTATACACACACACACACACACACACACACACACACACACACAAACACAGAGTTCCCAAATAACCCAAAATATTGAAGGAAACACTAAGGTCATTCACACAATCACAAACTCTGTTCTACCTGGGTTTGGGAGCTGTGTGTGCTTTCCACACAGTTGTGTGGAAGCAAGGTAAGAGGAAAACCTGGGTAAAAGTGATTGTGTGGAAGCAAGGTAGGAGGAAAAGCTATGCAGGTTTTTCTCCTACCTTGCATCCACACAATCACTTCTACCCAGGTTTTCCTCCTGCCTTTCCTCTATACAACTGAAAACTGGGAGTAGGGATGTGCATGAACTGGTTTGGATGTCCTTTTCTGGATCTGTCTGGTGTTCGAGCCAGTTTGGCGGTGGGGAGGGTGGGTTACTTTTAATGAAGAGGGTGGGTGCTCTCCCTGCCCCCACTGCATTTCCCTAGCCAGCGCTGTGCCCAGAATCACTGGTGCAGGGCAGCAGCATATCCTCTTGCCTCCCCGGTCTGCATCAGACCAAAGTGGCACTGGCCACTTCTGGTCTGACACTGACCGGGGAGGCAAGAGAGTATCGTGCCAGTGATTTTGAGCACAGTACCAAGAGGGAAACCGGGGTGTGTGTGGAAGGGCACCCTCCCAGCTCCTTAAAGGTAACCTCCCCCTGCCACCAAACTGGCTGTCTGCCGGTCCGTGCACAGCTGAAACACTTCATAGGAACATAGGAAGCTGCCATATACTGAGTCAGACCATTGGTCTATCTAGCTCAGTATTGTCTTCATAGACTGGCAGCAGCTTCTCCAAGGTTGCAGGCTCTCTCAGCCCTATCTTGGAGAAGCCAGAGAGGGAACTTGAAACCTTCTGCTCTTCCCAGAGCGGCTCCATCTCCTGAGGGGAGTATCTTCCAGTGCTCACACTCCTAGACTCCCATTCATATGCAACCAGAGTGGACCCTGCTTAGCTAAGGGGATAAGTCATGCTTGCTGCCACAAGACCAGTTCTCCTCTCACTTCAAGCTGCCCCAGGCAAATCATTTAGGTGGATGGTGAGTGGGGGCTTTAAAAGGAGGAAGGCAGGTCTTACCTGCTCCTCTGTTGCTCCTCTGCTGCCTGCCCCCCGTAGTGCTGTCAATGTGACAACAGTCACGTTGTCTGTTCTGAAAAGCCATGCTACGAGGCTGCTTCCTACATGGGAACAGAAAGTTCCCTGGACGCAGCAGATTTTGATTCGAACCAAACCACCATTTTGGGTTCATGCACATCCCTACTCCAAAGTCTTGAAACAATTTGTGTATCCATGCCATCACCTGGAAAGCCTGAGTGGCTGACACACACTCCGCTTCTGTATAACAAAGAGCAACAGTGTTTTGCTTTTGATTGCACCAACTAATTGCTCGTCCTCCATAAAAGAACAGGAATCCACTTGTGGATTGACATCTGTTCTGCTGTCTTCTGCCCAATCTGCCAAAACCACTAAGTACTACTACTTGCTGCCAATTTAAGTTTTAAATAAGCTGTACCTTTAAAGTTACTTACCCAGTCTTTTAACTGAAATCCAATCGTTGTGTGTGTGTGTGTGTGTACTTTAAATTCCCACAGCTCCAGCAATGCCTGGTCTTATATATATATAGACATTTCCCAGTTGCTTCCCTATATTGCCCATTATCTGGAAGAAGCTCACCTTTTGCATCTTGCTTGGAAAAGCTGGCTTCCATTGGAGTGCTGACTTCCTTGGCATCTGTAAGACCCAGACATTCTAACAAGTTAGTCTTTAATCTTTTGTTTCTGATTAAGAAGGTAATTTGGTTCTCTTTCTATTTGTATTCCGAGATAATAGGAAATGTTCCTCAGTTGCTTTATTTCTGTTTCTTTGTTTAAATGTTCTACAGTTTCATCACTATCTTCTCTGTTTTGACAACAAAAAATTAAATCGTCAACATGTCAGTAAATAGTACATCTATTGTTTCCAAACTTTGAATCAACTTTCCTTGAATAAACCCTTCAAGTGTCAGCTTTTCCTTGAATAAACACGTGTTTAATTAGCAAATGATTTAACTGTGTATTCCAGGCTCTTTCTGCTTGCTTTAGACCAGGGCTGCTCAACTTCGGCCCACCTGCAGACGTTGGCCTAAAGGTAAAGTGTGTTGTTAAGTCGATTTTGACTCCTGGTGCCCACAGAACCCTGTGCGGTTTTTTTGGTAGAATACAGGAGGTGTTTACAATTGCCTCCTCCAGTGCAATTTGAGATGATGCCTTTCAGCATCTTCCTATATTGCTGCTGCCTGATATAGTATGATATAGTACCAGCGGGGATTCGAACTGGCAACCTTCTGTTTGTTAGTCAAGCATTTCCCCGCTGTGCCATTAAGTGGCTGGCCTATAACTCCTATAATCCCTGACTATTGTCCACTGTGGCTGGGGATTATGGGAGTTGTAGTTCAAAAACAGCTGGGGGGGGAGCTAAGTTGAGCAGGCCTTCTTTATCAATATCCTCCTATGTTTTAGGCTCTTGTATATTTTCTTCTCTAGTAATATATGAGAGTCTTTTTGCTGGAATACCTTTGTTGAGTCTTCCTGAGGACATTATCTTTGACTGAGCCTAAATGTTTTCATTCTGCTCTGGATAGTTAGTTGGCACAATAATTACATCAACTTCTTTCTCTGATATTTCTTGAACGTCTGGTTTAATATCTGGTACTTCATCAGCAGTTGGCCTTTCTCATCAAAATACACCACATTACACATTTTTACAGTTTCTGTGGCAAGATCAAGTATTCTATACCTTTTATTTTATATATGCAACCATGGTGGCCAGGATAGTATATGCGCAGAAATGGAAAGACATTAAAATGCCCTCAAAAGAAGACTGGTTGATAAAAATTTTGGAATATGCTGAGATGGCAAAGCTTACAGTACTTATAAGAGATGAAAATTTGGAATGTTTTAAAGATTGGGGACTATTTTTGCTTTACTTAAAGAATTATTTTTCCAATATGGACTTTTCAGTAGGGTTTGAAATATAGTAATAACAGCAAGTTGGGTTGGGTAAAATTGAGTAGCATTGTATGTATGTTTTGAATTATTATAGCAACGGTTTACATATATAGTTATTGTGAACTGCAGAGATAGGCAAGCAGGAAGTCAATAATTACTTATGTAGAATTAGATAAATGAATGTAATTTGAAATGTAAACGCTATTGTAAAAACCAATAAAAATTTAAAATGGAAAAAGTGTTCTATACCTTTTACATCCTGGTCCATAGGACCTGGGCCAACTAATATTTTTTCCTCACACTTGTAGTTGAATTTGCTTCTTTTAGACTTTGTCACATAGGCATATGCTTTTGAGCCAAAAACTCCAATATGCTTCAAGTTAGTTTTCTTTCCATGCCACAATTCAAATGGTGTTGTATTTATAACTTTAGTAGGCTGTCTGTTTTATAAATAGGTAGCAGTCATAATTGTCTCTTCCCAAAACTTACTGTGTAGTCCTGGCATCTAGTCATTTCTATTATAGATCAATTATTTCTTTCTGAAATGCTATTTTGTTGTGGAGAATATGGTATTATCATTTTATGTTCAATGTCCGCCTTTTTCAGATATTCAGTTATCTCTTTTCTGTATATTCGCCTCCATTGTCTGATCTGAATTTGAAGCTTCTTTCCAAATTTATTGCAAATTCTTGCAACATAGTCTTGCAATTTTACAAGTAATTAGTTATTTTCACTAATCTAATATTTATTTATTTAACACATTTGTATACTGCCCAAAACATAAGTCTCTGGGCAGTTTACAACAAAACAATAAAAACAAACGATAAAAAGATTAAAATATTTCAACAATTAAAATTTAAAACATTAAAACTATTAAAAACAATTAAAACACTATCTAATTAAAAGCCTGGGTGAACAAATGCATCTTGACTACTTTTTAAAAAGTTGTAAGAGATGGGGAGGCTCTTATTTCAGCAGGAAGTGTGTTCCCAAAGCCTCGTGGCTGCAATGGAGAAAGCCCATCCCCAAGTAGCCACCAGACGAACCAGTGGCAACTGCAGACAAACCTCTCCAGATGATCTCAGTGGGTGGTGTGGTTCATGGTGAAGAAGACATTCTCTTAAATACCCAAGGCCCAAGCTGTTTAGGGCGTTATAGGTTATAACCCAAACCTTGTACTTTGCCCGGAAACATATCTACAGCCAGTGTCGATCTTTTAAGATAGGAGTAATATGGTATCTCCGAGATAATAGCAATAGCAATAGCACTTACATTTATATACTGCTTTATAGCCAAAGCTCTCTAAGCAGTTTACAATGATTTAGCATATTGCCCCCAACATTCTGGGTACTCATTTTACCAACCTCAGAAGGATGGAAGGCTGAGTCAACCTTGAGCCCCTGGTCAGGATCAAACTTGTAACCTTCTGGTTACAGGGCGGCAGTTTTACCACTGCGCCACCAGAGATAACCCAGAGACCAACCTTGCTGCTGCATTCAGGACTAACTGCAGTTTCCAGACTACGTACAAAGGCAGCCCCACATAGAGCACATTGCAGTAGTCCTAGTCTGGAGGTGACCAGCAGATGTACTACTGTTCCGAGCTCTTTTATCTCAAGAAAAGGACACAGCTGGCCTATCAGCCGAAGCTGATAAAAGGCACCTCTGGCCACTGCCTCAGCCTAGGACACCAGGGAGAGTTTTGTGTCCAGAAGCACCCCCAGACTGTGTACCTGTTCCTTCTGGATGGGTTCACACTTCCCCAGAACTGGCATCCAGAAATATGTGTGAATCTATCAAAGTTTCTATCAAACAAATACTCGTCTAAAACCATCTATCAAAATTAACAAATACTTGTTTCCTCCTGATGAACTGATCTGCATGGGCCCACAAATATCACTGTGTTGATATCTGCAAGATGTTCCTGTGCCTCTCTTTCTGCACTGTACTTTTCTCTTTCCACACTTTCTGCACTTTCCTCTGCACTGAGGAAAGGTGGGTTTAGTTCCCTTTGCCCTTACACAGCATGTACACTTCGACTCTACATTACAATGACTTCTATTTAGGCCTCTGGCTAGATTCTCCTTCTCCAGTTGTATTGTATTGGGATCTCTGTTTCGCATTTTTCTATACCATAAAATCAAACTTTTAAAATGTGAGCATTGCTTTGCAATTTTAGCCTCATTTATACAATACACTTCAAATAGGCCACTCTTTTGCAAAATCCCTTTCATAAGTAGTTCACCTTCATCTGTGATAAAACAATGTTTTCCTTTGAATTCCATCTCATAACCTTTCTCTGCAGCATATTTAACAGACACCAGACTAGATTCAAGTGTGGCCACAAACAATGCATCCTCAATAGTCAGTTTCATGGTTTCTCCTTTTTGCAGTTTGCATGGTTGCCGCGCAGAACCCCTTCCTTCAACAAACATCTGCTTCCCACCCACAAGAAAAATGGGAACCTTATAGTTTGTGTCCACCTTAGTAAATCTTTCTCTTTCTTTAGTCAAATTGTTGGTTGCGCCATACAAATTCCAGCATTACATTTTGTAGAACTAGTTCTTAAATTCTTCTCTGTATTAGCAACATATGTTTTATATGTGTCAGACTAATTCCCTACTTGCTTCCATGCATTTTTCTTTGTATGCCTAGGTGACTCACTCCTCTTGAAATGTGGTTTCACCTGCTTTTTAGTTGCAAATCTTTTGTTCTGAGGACATTGAGCCTTCATATGTCTGGGACTCCCACCGACAAAACACTTTTTGTTCTTTTGAAAAGTTTTAAAAGCATTTTCACTTGACTTTAGTTGCTGCCCATTGCCTCTGTACAAATTAAAGTCTTCCAAGTGGATTATTATAAACTCAAATATTCTTTGGCTTCTAATACATTTACCAAAATGCTCAAAATTCTCAAGAAGACTGTCAAATAACAATCCAATCTGAATTGTATCAGGCAATCTGAACCGTATCCTTGTACTTGTAGCTGTTGCAGAGCTTACATCTCATTTACATGCTTAGAGAGATCCACTCCCTCCTTTAATTTCTTATTACACATCTTTTTAACTTGATGCACCTTGGAGACTGCTGACTTCCTTTCATTCAATTTCTTCAGAGTCCCCCACATGTCCTTTGCATACTGTTTTTTTCTTAAATCACCAATATAGAGTCAATCATGGTTTAACAAATTATCACAGTGGCTTTACCATCTGTACCCAGGCTTCTTTCTCCTCCTCCTCTGACATAGTGTTCTCTGTGTAAGACCCTGCTGATTTCATGGCTTTTTAGAGCATCAGAAATGAAAAAAAACAACCCACCCACCACATATAATATACTGTAGATCCTAATCTGTTATGAACATAGAAACCACAATTTTATTTTAACTATATAAATTGCAAATGTGTGAAATCACAATGATAAAAACACTAATCAAATAAAATTCCATAAAATAATTATACTGCCATTCCTGCAACATCTAAGTAAACAAGTGCACTGCAATTGTGCGTATTGGAGCTTGCCAACAGTCTGTGCTCTTATTGTTGGAATTCTTCTGATGAGTATGCAATCAAAGTAGTTCCTTTATGCCAGCCAAATGCGTTTTGATCCTCCTGATCTTCCTCAGTGGCTTTTGGAGCAACCACTGTATAGCTTCTTCCTCCACCACAGCACTATAGAAATATCATATCATGAAGCTACTTCACAGTATATTCATTCTTACTAAGCATCTTGAATTATACATACACACTTATAAACATTAAACATCATTACTTACATGGCATTCTCCAAGTAAAAAGTACTTTTGAATTGTAGGTCTGTATCTTTTACCTTCTGCCTTTCTGAAGGCTATAGCAACAGTGGTACTTAAATACAACTTGTTGTTTTGTTCTTTTTAGGAGCTTCTCCATTTTGAAAAACCACAGTTCAAAATCTGGACCTTGTAACTTCTAATCCTCTGTAGCACTTGTCCTGTCTCCATCTTTTAGAAAACCTTAATTTTCTTATTCAGGCTAATTACGTTTTTCACCAATCGGAGCCCATAACCCTGTTGAGGGATGTGAGAAGAAGTCATCACACAGAGTATGCTCTGGTGGTAAACAAGATTAGCCCAAGAGATATATACTGTGAAGTAGCTTCATGATATATTTCTATAGTGCTGTGGTGGAGGAAGAAGCTATACAGTGGTTGCTCCAAAAGCCACTGAGGAAGATCAGGAGGATCAAAATGCATTTGGCTGGCATAAAGGAACTACTTTGATTGCATACTCATCAGAAGAATTCCAACAATAAGAGCAGAGACTGTTGGCAAGCTCCAATACGCACAATTGCAGTGCACTTGTTTACTTACATGTTGCAGGAATGGCAGTATAATTATTTTATGGAATTTTATTTGATAAGTGTTTTTATCATTGTGATTTCACACATTTGCAATTTATATAGTTAAAATAAAATTGTGGTTTCTATGTTCATAACAGATTAGGATCTACAGTATATTATATGTGGTGGGTGGGTTGTTTTTCTCATTTCTCTTGGTTCTTTTACCCACTACAAATTCCTTGTTGTTTTGTTCTTTTTAGGAGCATCTCCATTTTGAAAAACCACAGTTCAAAATCTGGACCTTGTAACTTCTAATCCTCTGTAGCACTTGTCCTGTCTCCATCTTTTAGAAAACCTTAATTTTCTTATTCAGGCTAATTACGTTCTTCACCAATCGGAGCCCATAACCCTGTTGAGGGATGTGAGAAGAAAAGTCATCACACAGAGTATGCTCTGGTGGTAAACAAGATTAGCCCAAGATATTGTCTGGAGACAGTAGCAGATTGAGCTCAAAAAACAAATATTTATTAAGAAACTAATACATCACATATTGAGAGGCATAGAACAACATACCCAACAGGCACTAGCCTTCAATAACTTGCAGATTCAAGCAAACTCTAACTGTCCAAGAGAGACCTATTAACATAACTCATCATGCCTCTATTGGCAAAAAGAGGTTACTGCAGTGCTAAGAGTCAATGCTGTAGAATATCCCACAAAGAGAAGCAGAAAAAGACCAGATACATACTGCTGATGGTTGATTTCCTGATGCCCAGCTTAATTAAGCTGAGATGTTGAGGGTCTTGTCTGTTGTGGTTTTTCTGCCTTCGTTGTGGTGGCTAAAATCCTTGCTTCTGTGAGGTCAGATCCTTTTGAATAATCTATTCATTCCAAACACTAGATCTGACGTTCCGGGAGGGGCTGGTTTCATCTGCTCAAACTCGGGAGCACAGACAATTACAGTACCTCAGACAATTGACTAGCCATTGAAGCTATTCCCACAATCACTAGAAAGCGGGATAAGGGAGCCCGGTTTCTAGTGATTGTCAGGACCGCTGGGCTCGTGGGCGAGCCCGGTGGTTCCACAGTGGGTAGTCCGCCTAAAAAACCCTCCCACTAAACAATTATTTTCTATCCTTTTTCTAAACGATCATTTTCTAGTGATTGTTTGTTTGATCTGTGTTTCTTTGATTGTGTGTCAGCCTCAGCTGCCACACTCAGGGTGGGGGAGAGGGGTCCCACAGTGCCTTCCTGGGGCTCTGGGGGCCACGTGGTGGTGCTCACTTTCCTCCAGAGCCCCCCAGCAATGCCCGACCGAAGCCGCTACTCATCTGGGTGGCCAATCCGGCCGCCCAGCAGTGAGCGACTGCTCGTGTGAAGGGAGAGCAGGCTAACCCCACTCTACCTGCCAAACCCCTTGAGGCTCTACACCTTGAACATGTGTAGAGCCTCACTATCACCTTTCAAGGTGAATTGAGCTTGTAAGGGAAAACTAAAGAGAACAGGGTATTCTCTCCTATCTCAATTGATCTGACATGGAACCCAGAATAGGAACTACCACAATGGAGAAAGTCTATGAATTGCTGGGTTGTTTCTCTCTCAATTGACTTACAATGGGAATGGGATAGAAAAAACCTACCTCACCACAGGGAGTTCATGCATTTTGGGGTGGCTTTCTTTCCCCGCTGATACTATATCGGGCAGCAGAGATATAGGAAGATGCTGAAAGGCATCATCTCAAACTGCAAGGGTAAACCCTTCCTGTATTCTACCAAAGAAAACCACAGGGCTCTGTGGGCTCCAGGAGTCAAAATCAACTTGACAGCACACTTTACCTTTTTTTAAATTAACATTTTTATTAACAACATAAATATCATAACTAGTGAGGAGCCATACTTTTGGATATATATTGTACCAAACTGCAGTAATAATATAACAAGGTTATCACTGGGAGAGCAGTGGTTACATGTTCATGCACATTTACTCAGCTGGAATAGGAATTACGGAATTACTCCATAACTCAGGGTGAGGGTTAAATATCTACACACACACACACACACACACACACACACACACACACACACACACACACACTCTCTCTCTCTCTCTATTTTTCATTTATGTTTCTTTATCTCAATTTTTTAAAAAGCCTATATCACTAATATCCAAATCATTCTGTCTGCTCCCTATGAATGCAAGTTGTAGCCACACCATTCCATTCTCTCTCAAGTATGTTGTTTCCATCACTAATCTCACCGTGTATGTGCAACAAAACACACATGAGTTTATTGCAGCCATTTTGGCTTTCTTCTACTCAAGAGGGGCCTGTTTCATTCATGCTGCAATAAGGTTGTTTGAATCCAAAGCCCTGGCCCAGCTGTTATACGGTGCCCAACTTGGCCCATATCCCAATTTTGCAGCATTAGAAGCAGTACAATCCAATTTCCTCAGGAAGTTATTTCAAACAGCTCATGGTGTTCTCAGTGCTGTTTTTCGCCTGGAGGCTGGTCTTCCCAAGGTAGAATCTAAGGTCTGGCTTTCTATTTTTAAGTTCTGGCTCAAGCTAAATTTCTATCCTTTGGGATAGAAATCCCAACTCCGCTGATGCTTATGGATGGATTTATCTCTAAATAGAGAGCCAGCGTGGTATAGTGGTTAGAGTGCTGGACTAGGACCAGGAAGACCTGAGTTTAAATCCCCATTCAGCCATGATATTTGCTGGGTGACTCTGGGCCAGTCACTTTTTTCTAAGCCTAACCCACTTCACAGGGTTTTTGTGAGGAGAAACTTAAGTATGTAGTACACCACTCTGGGCTCCTTAGAGGAAGAGTGGGATATAAAATGTACAATAAATAAATACATTAAATAAATGGGAGTGTGCATTTGAGCAGAAATTGCTTACTTATCTATCACTGCAAGTACTAATAATGATGGGCTATGATCTGGCCAAGTTGGCCCAAAAGATCTTAGATGCAGAACGGCAGACAGACCAAAGTTTCATTCCAAGGGGAGTAGTGCTGGGAAATCAAATTCTGAACACAGGTCCTGCCAGATATCTTAATCAGAGTACAGCGACCAAGTATCACAGGGTATTTACCCAAGCACAATTTGATGTCCTGAGTATTGCAATGCTTGATGACAGGTTTAACAAAATCCTGTTTGCAGAGCGCTTTTGTCCCTGCTATTCAAGAGCCATAGAGTCAACAGCACATGTTCTATTATATTGTAATTTTTATAGGGACATTCATAATATGCACATTACTCCACATTTATTAAATTTTCTGGGCTGTTCTGATGGTTTCTACATATGTTATATTTTATCAGATCATGATGATAAAGATTTCTTATGCAGTTGCCAGGTTCTGCCTAATTGCCAATAGAATTCGTAAGACCATGTTCTGTATTTGAACAATTACAGTAAGTATTATTATCTATTGAGGATAGCTGTTATATATTGAGTTGGTTCCCCCCCCCTTTCCCCCCCCGCTTCCCCATAAATGATGTTGGTGTTTCCCCCAATATGTTTAAATGTTTCTAGGAACCTTAAGGAATTGTATGCATTTTTATCTTTTTATTTTATTTTATTTATTTTTCTTTTTACTTTTGCTCTTCTCTATTTGCTGGTCAGTGACCAATATAAAAACTACTACTACTACTACATCACTGATCAAAATGTTTGGTTTTGGACCAGTCTACCTCATTTTAGGCCAAACTCAATGTGATGGTTTCAATCCTAAAATCCAATCTATGAGGGCAAAACTATATGTGATGTGGGAGTTTCATTATGAGAATTCCTGACATCTTTTTATTTTCAAAAAGCAGTCACAGGACCCAATTTAGATTGGTGCCACTTCATTGGAAGAAGGTCTTTAAAGCTATTTGTCCTGTTCCAGTTTCCTGACTGAAGTCATCCCCTCATAGCTGAGGAGGGAAAGGTTATGGCCATAATCAGGGGTGGAGCCACCATTGTGCAAACAGGTTCAAAGAACCCGGGCCGCCAATGAAAAGGGCCACCAAAGTCTGCAGGGGGGCATGGCTCGGGATCCGGAAGAGCTCCAAGCAAATTCCTCCCATGCATGCCCGGGCTCCTGAGAGCCCTGATCGAGCTTTCCCCAGTCCTTTCCAGGCCGCATCTGCTGCCTGACAGGCTTTATTTCCCTTTCTCTCCCTCCAGTGAGGGAGAGAAAGGGAAATAGATGCTGCCAGACAGCAAGCGTTGCCTGAAATGTCAGGGGGAGAGCTCACTTGGGCTCTCCAGAGCTCAAGGCCATGCCCCCATGCGCGTGATGTCAGGAGGTCAGGCATGGGCTTGGGGCACTTCCAGAGCCCAAGCCATGCCCCATGCATGACATCACATGCATGGGACAATGGTAGAGGGGCCACCGGGTGGGGCCGAACCCAGGCCACCATTCAGCTGGCTCTATGCCAGGCCACAATTTGTGTGGGAGTGACTTGGATTGGGAGCCCCCATGGCACAGGAGAAAGTGGTAGACTCCCACCTGTGCTATGGTGGTGATCTAAATTGGTCCCTACAGATGCTTTTTGAAAAAACACATTTGGACTTCCAGTTAGAGAATGTTCATGTTATATCTAATTTCACTTGCCAGAGAGCCACATGGCTAATTCACCTATGCTTGCCATCGCAAATGGCCTTTATCGCATATTGTATATCTGCATGTTGTCATATGGGTTTTTCATTATTTGTTTTATTGTTCTTTCATTATTACAGGGGAAAGATAGACATATTTTAAACAAACAAAGAGGCTGTTCTGACATGTAGCCTAGCCTGGCCTAAGCGGTTCATGTGGTGTACCAAGATCTGTGCGGATCCCAGCACTCCTACCCAGCCTAACCCTCCTCTGAAGCTCTATTCTTAGCCAAGGTCTAAGCGCTCCCTTAACCCAGCTGATCATGTGTCTCAAGCTGCATGCAACCCAAGGAGACTCAGAGATGAGCGTGTAGAGTGCCAATCTGATGGGGATCCTGTCTATGCACTGCACTCATGGTGCCGTGCATTGTGAGATATCCAACAAGTCCCGGCCTACAGAGTGGTCTGTCAGCGCTCTCAGCAGCACTTTTTGTGATCGTTGGGGTGTGTGTGTGAGTTGGAGCAACCTTCTCTCCACCCCCAGGGAAGAGGAGAGCTGGACTTGTGATAGTAAGCATGACCTGTCCCCTTAGCTAAGCAGGGTCCACCCTGGTTGCATATGAATGGAAGACTTGATGTGTGAGCACTGTAAGATATTCCCCTCAGGGGATGGAGCCGCTCTGGAAAAAGCATCAAGGTTTCAGGTTCCCTCCCTGGCTTCTCCAAGACAGGGCTGAGAGAGATTCCTGCCTGCAACCTTGGAGAAGCTGCTGCTAGTCTGTGAATAAAATACTGAGCTAGATAGACCAATGGTCTGACTCAGTATATGGCAGCTTCCTATGTTCCACCCAGTGTTGTGAATGGCCCCAAACAATAAGGCTATTCCCACAAGCAGCAAAAAACTGGGATAGGAGAGCCTAGCCTGATTTTTGCTGCTCGTGTAAATGACTGGGCTTGCAGGCAAGCCTGGTGGTTTACAAGCGGCTAACCTACTTGAGAAGCCCTCCCCTTAGCCCAGGTTAGTGGAGTGAGCGCTCTGCTAACCGGGGTTAACAGATTGTGAGCTGCCGCAGCACGGCTCCACACCGCGGCAACTCACAAGGAGACCCCAACCGGGAAGCTAAATATCAGCCTCCCGGTTCAGGGGTCTAACCAGCTCAGCGGTCTCTGTGAGCTCACGCAGGGCATGCTGGAACTTCTGGGGGCCGCGTGGCCCCGAACTCCCAAGCCCCCACCGGCTCTGTGACAGAGCTGGCAGTCGTGTGGGCGGCCGATCCGGTCGCCCAGGCAGGGCTTGCTGATCGTCTGCGGGGAGAGTGGGCTTAGCCCACTCTCCCCGCAAACTCTTTCAAAGTGGTTCTCACTGATTGTGAGACCCATGTCAATATCTTCATTTGGTAGATGATTACAAAAGGAGATTTTGCACACACCACAGCTCATTTTTCTTCATTAGCTAGTATTGCTGACCAGCACAGCACTCTGCCTTATTGACCATAGTAAGTGTGACAATTGACCTGTAACATTGCCTTCATTAGCAGTTCATTGTCAAGTAATTTATGGTTTAACTATTAAAGATAAGCCATGATGCCTTTCTTCTTCTTCACACTAGTTTCCAAAAGGGTTGGTTTCAGGGTTCCCTCTAGCAGGGATTCCCAGATGTTGTTGACTACAACTCGTAGAATCCCCAGCTGCAATGGGTTTTGCTTGGGGATTATGGGAGTTGGAGGGCTCTGTGGTTGCCAAGAGTCGACACTGACTCAACAGCACACTTTACCTTTATCTTTAGTCAACATCTGGGAATCCCTGTTAGAGGAAACACTGGTTGGTTTTAGTCATTTGTTGTCAAGTAAACATAACTCTCAATTTCTTCAAAAGTGATTTTGAACAGCCATTTGGCCAGGTCTTATTCTCTATCAATTTAGTTTTCAAGATATTTCCATTCCAATTATGTATTTTTGCACCGGTGTTGCATTTTCCTTTCCATACTCTTGGCTGACATTTAGACCAGTGTTTCTCAATTGCTGGGCCGCAGACCAGTGCCGGTCCACAAGGCATTGGATAAAGGTCTGTGTGACTTCTACAAGAATGACCGATCAACACTTATTTTGCCTTATCTTGTGATGTTTCCTGGTTATTCAGATGAGTCTCTCTTAAAAAATTTATTGTCAAATTTTAATTATAAATATTCCAATACAGTGGCTAAATTTTGTTATATTTTATGTAAATTACATTTTGTTGTGTGTGATAATGTTTCTGGTCAATTACTGAAATAAAGTATGATGATGATGATGGTGATGGTGATGGTGATGATAAAGGTCTGTGGGGCATCACTAATAGAAATCACCCCTGCAAAAAAAATTTCGGGCCAGTGGGGGCCACACCGAGAACTCTCCGGAGCTCATTTCCAGGTAGCCGTTGCTGCTGGATAATGTTCATTTTGAGGAAGTGAAGTTAACATTATCCAGCAGCAAGGGCTGCCTGCCTAGAAATGAGCTCTGGAGAGCTCGCCTGGGCTCTGTGGACCCTGGGCCCCCTTTGCACATGACTGGAGTAGGGGTGGCGGTGAGGGAGGTGACCCTTCTACTAACTGCTGGTCCGGGAAACTGTGCATGAAGAATGTACTGGTCCATGACTTCAAAATTGTTGAGAAACATTGATCTAGACTAACAAAAGTTGAGTTAACACTGTGGAATAGGCGCAGTTTTTGTTCTTCTCCCCTTCCATCTAAAGCGCAATGAGACTACCAAATACAGTAACTAACAGACTAAATATGGCTCATCATCTAGTTGTTTTGTCTCTACTGTGACATAGCAATTTAACTGGCAGGATTATTCTTACCTTACAAATATCTTATAGGGCTGATTGATTCCCCTATATCCAATGTAAAATCGGTTGAAAATCAGTTGGTTTTGAAATGAGGACAAATGAAGAGTTTCTTTTTATTTCAGAAAATGGGAAAATCACGAAATGCTGTGTCCCCCCCCCCATTACTACATGTAGACAAATTATAACCACTGAAAGTGTAATTTACTTAGCTCCTTCTCTGCTATACATTGAACTATTTGTATAAGACTTTTAACATTGTTTCTATGAATTGTAACCTACCCTTAGGGAGCGGGCAAGTAAAAATGTAAATTCTAAACAAGTAGTTCTAAGTAGAACTAGATGTGATATTCTAAGTTCTAAGCAGAACTTAGTTCTAAGTAGTTCTAAGTAGAACTAAGATACCTTAGATAACCCAGTGTCATGACAACACAGCATTTGCTATCTATCTATCTATCTATCTATCTATCTATCTATCTATCTATCTATCTATCTATTAAACTTCTATACTGCCCAAACTTTTGTCTCTGGGCGGTTAACATAAAAACAATTAAAACATATAAAAGTTAAAACAATGCAACAACTTAAAAACAGCCATAAAATTAAAAACACAGTTTTTAAAAGCTGGGAAAGCTTGGGTGAAAAAATGGGTTTTCAGGTGTTTTTAAAAAACTGCCAAGGACGGGGAGGATCGTATCTCAGCAGGGAGCGCATTCCACAGTCTCGGGGCAGCGACCGAGAAAGCCCATCTCTGTGTAGCCACCAAATGAGTGGTGGTAGCTGGAGACGGACCTCCTCTGATGAATGACCTCAATGAGCGGTGTGGCACATAGTGAAGAAGACACTCTCTTAAATACCCTGGGCCAAAGCCATTTGCGGCTTTATAAGTTATAACTAGCACTTTGTATTTTGCCCGGAAACCTATTGGCAGCCAGTGAAGCTCCATCAGCAGAGGAGTAATGTGGTCTCCCCAAGATGACCCAGAGACCAGCCTGGCTGCCGCATTCTGAAGCAACTGGAGTTTCCAGATTACGTACAAAGGCAGCCCCATGTAAAGCACATTACAAAAGTCAAGTCTGGAGGTTACCAACAAATGTACCACTGTTTTGAGGTCATTGATCTCAAGAAACAGGTGCAGCTAGCGTATCAGCCAAAGCTGATAGAAAGCACCCCTGGCCACCGCCTCAACCTGAGAAATCAAGGAGAGGTGTGGATCCAGAAGTACACCCAGACTGAGAACCTGTTCCTTTTGGGGAAGCGTGACCCCATCTAGAACAGGTAGATCAAGATCGTCTCTGGAGTTCTGACCCCACACAATAAGTACCTCTGTCTTATCTGGATTCAGCTTCAGTTTATTCTCCCTCATCCAGCCCATTACTGCTTCTAGGCAGGCATTTAGAGAGGATATGCCAAATCCTGAAGAAGTTGGCATGGAGAAGCAGATCTGGGTGTCATCAGTGTACTGGTAACACCCAACTCCAAATCCCGATGATCTCTCCCAGCGGTTTCATGTAGAAGTTAAAAAGCATTGGAGAAAGTATGGAGCCTTGAGGGACGCCAAAATTAAGCTTAGATCTCGAAGAGCAAAAGTCTCCAATAGACACCATCTGGAATCTATCCAAGAGAAAGGAGCAGAACCACTGTAAAACAGTGTCTCCCACCCCCAACACTTTCATACGTTCCAGAAGGATACTATGGTCGATAGTATCGAAAGCCGCCAAGAGATCCAAAAGGACTAACACTTCCTTCACTTCCAGTCACACTTCCTCTGTCAATTCCCAATTGGAGATCATCCATCAGGCCAACCAAGGCAGTCTCCACCCCATAGCCTGCCCGGAAGCCAGTTTGAAATGGGTCTAGATAATCAGTTTGCTCCAAGACCGCCTGGAGCTGAGAGGCCACCACCCTCTCAATTACCTTGCCCAGCCATGGGAGTTTGGAAACAGGCCTATAATTGCTCAACTCTGAGGGATCTAATGCAGGCTTCTTTAGAAGAGGTCTAATGATTGCCTCCTTAAGACAAGGAGGCATCCTGCCCTCCCTCAGAGAAGCATTTATGATTTCCACCAGGCTGTCTACAACAGCCTCCTTGCTAGATCGAACAAGCCATGTTGGACAAGGGTCAAGAGAACAAGTGGTAGGCCTTACCGCTCCAAGCAGCTTGTCCACATTCTCAGGAGTCACAAACTGAAATCGATCCAGTCAAATTGCATAAGAGGAGTTGCTGGACACCTCCAGTTCAGACATCAAATTAACTGTGGAGTCTTCATCTAGATCGGCCCGCATCTGAGAGATTTTATCTGCGAAAAATTCTTTAAACATGTCACAGCGGGTAACTGATGACTCAAATTCTAGTTCAAGGGAGGGGGGAGGATACTAGTCCCTCACAACCCTGGACAACTCTGCTGGGCGTGAACTCACAGAGGCAATACGGGCAGTAAAGAAACACTTCTTTGCAGTACATATTGTCTGAGCATAGATCTTTAAATGCGCTCTATGTCATAGTCTGTCGGATTCGAGTCAAGTCTTTCTCCACTTGCACGCTAGTTGCCTACCTTGCCGCTTCAGCCCCTGTACCAAGGGGCCAATTTTGAAGCGGATTGGAGGGGACGCTTGGGGGCAATCGTGTCTACTGCCCTGGTGAGCAAGTTGTTCCAATTATTAACCAGGGCATCAACAGGATCACCAGCAAAGCCAACATTGGATCCCTCCAAGGCTTCTTGGAATCTTACTGGACCCAATAACCTTTTTGGGCAGACCATTTTGATAGGCCCCTCGCCCCTGCAGAGGTGGGAAGTGGTTGTAAGTCCAACCTTAATCAGATGGTGGTCTGTCCATGACAATGGGGAGATCAAAGGAGTCCCCACCCACGGAACACCACCCTCATTAGAGTAGAAGACCAAATCAAGCGTGTGACCTTCAATATGCATCAGTCCAGAGACTGCTTTGGATAGGCCCATAGTTGTCATGGCCTCTATTAGCTCCTGAGCTGCCCCGGACAAATTGGTCCCAAAACGAACATTGAAGTCCCCCAGCACCAAAAGTCTGGGAGACTCCAGTTCCGCAACCAAGTCCATGATCTCAGTAAGGGACTCGGTTGGGCAGAGGGACGATCGGTACATCAACAGAAGTCCCAATCTATCCCTGGTCCCCAAACTTAAGTACACACATTCAATATGGCCCGATACCCTAACAGGGACCCTGGTGAGGGAGATGTCATTCTTATAGACCACAGCCACTCCACCTCCCTGCCCACATCCCCTCATCTGCTCCTCTACAGAATATCCTGAAGGGAGAAGCTTGGATCAGACCGGACCACTAGCCTCCCCCAACCAAGTCTCGGTAATACATACCAGGTCAGCCCCTTCATCCATAATCAAATCATGGATGAGGTCAGGCTTATTTTGAATCAACCTGGCCTTGCAGATGAGCATGGTAAGGCTATGTGGGTTGTTGGCAGTGCTCCCCAAGGTCAAAGAGCTGGCAGGACAGCCGGAATGGGAGAGAGCTAATAAATTTCTGTCTACCCTTCCCCTGCTGACCTGCCAACGTTTCTTCTTCTATTCCCCACCACCACCGGAATAGCTGCCCCTTAGTCAGCGAAGGCACCCCGTTTCCCCATCTCCAGACGAACCCAAACACATTGCAGCAACTTCAACCCAATTCCCAAACAGCTAAAAACTAGTTAAACAGAAGCCCTCTAGTTCTCACCCTCGTTCTCCCCTGAAGTGGCTCCCCCCAAGGAGAGACCCCGCCACCACAAGCAGCCTCCTATAAAGCCCATAACTGAGCAGATGACCCGAGGAACAGCTGAGTCACTCAGGGGCTGGTCCAGGGCCTGCACTCACTCCCACACATGTTGTTTAGATTGGCTGCTGTTGTAAAAGTTCATCAGCAGTTACCATCCTCTACACCAGGCCTGCTCAACTTAGGCCCCCCAGCTATTTTTGGACTACAACTCCCATAATCCCCAGTCACAGTGGACAATAGCCAGGAATTATGGGAGTTGTAGGCCAACATCTGCAGGAGGGCCGAAGTTGAGCAGCCCTGCTCTACACAAATACATTGAGTTCAATTCTGCACACAATTAAATACCATCAGAGATGTGAAGTTGAAACTTTTCTGTGAAAATTTTCCAGTATGTAACTTTCCTGGAAATCCTTCCCATACTGAATGTTTCTGTGGAAAACTTTCTGTTTCTATATTCATTTCCACATAAAGCTTTAAATTTGTTTCAGTACAACAGTTAAACCATATTATCTTCATTGATTCCTTTCCTACCACAATTAAGTATTTCCATTCAACTACTTGAAAAACTTTGAAATACAGCATGGGGAATTAATACGGTGGTAGAGTGTGTTTGTTTTTACTAAATATATAGGACAAATAATATGCCAGATTAGTTCACAATATATTTAGGGCACCTGGAAAATATACACAGTAAAATTTTCCGAGAGAAATTATGCAAGTTTTATGCAAATGACAAAATATTTGCATGGGAAAGTGTTCTGGAAAACTTTCCAATTCAAAATTTTCCAGAAAACCCACATTGCTGAATGGAAGTTAATGAGATCTAAATGACCTACTTGTGTAGGACAGCAGCCCATATAAGTTTGATCTGCACTAGAATGTAGGGTAGAAACATCCAAATTTGCTTTAATGACTGGTAAACCTTCCCAAATAATTTTGAAAGTAAAAAAATATTAATAGGAATATGATAAGCTCCCTTAAATATGTATTATTGGAGAAGTCCACCCATTTACCACTTGTACCAGTCTCTAGTGAAATAAGTAATGTGAATGAAGCCTGCTTTCCACTTCCTTCAATATCTAAGCTACATAAACAGTTTGGAGTGAAATCTGTCTAGTATTATTTGATTACTATTCTTTGTTCGAAATGAGAAAACCCATATTAGGACCACCTCCTATGTGCTGTGAATTTGGATTGTATAGGATTGTAAGTTTTAAGTTCTAAAAAAAAGTGATGCTTATATTTTGAAAAGCCATCATTTTGTTTCAAAATGGTGGATGCATAAATAGAAGTCCATCAGGACACTGGTGGTCCCATTCCCATGTGCTATGAATTTGGTTTGTATCAGGGATGTGCTTATAAGTTCAATGACCATAATCTTGCTTTAAGATTGTGGAGTGTGTGTGTGTGTTCGCTCTTCTGAATATCCTTTCTCATGTGTTATAAATTTGTTTTTTATTGGATTGTGAACATATGAGTTCTAAAGGCGAAGTGTTTTTACTTTTGAGTAATTACCATCTTGAAATAAGATGGTGGACTGAAATAAAAATACTTCCATCAAGATTCTCTTTCCATGTGCTGAAAATTTGATCTTTATCAGACTGTAAACACAAAAGTTACTAGGAATACACAAAGAGACACTTCATAAGCCTTCTTTTATTTGGAAAGTAATCTAAATATTAGTAATAGTCATGGAATTAAATCCTTGAGATGTAAAAATCACTGAATTCAATAAAACTGAACTCTCTGATACAAAAGGAGAAAACCCAAAGAGCTACTTCAGATGCACTCAAGAGCGTACACAAACTCAGTATGATTCGAATCCAGTGTGATATTACAAGAAGCTTTTGAAGCTCCCATCTTCTGAGTTTCAGAATCGGTTTGTCATGTGGCATGGGGGGGTGGGGGCTGCTGTTCAAAATACACATGCTCAAAGTCCCACTGGACATAGTCACACAGCAATCTGGATTGTGCCCAAGGACAGAATGTCACCCATTATGCTCTAAATGTTCTTTAATGTGAACTGTGAACTGTTAATAGGCACATTCTGAAAATACAAAGGCCGAGATTCAATAAATAAGTTTATGCACACACACCTGTTTCCTCTGCACTTTTATGCATGCTTCTGCACCTAGGAAATAAAACATACTACTGAATCCTGCACCACAAAAACAGGGCAAACAGGTTTATTGTATAGCACATTACAAGGGCTCACTTGATGGTTGTCACTGCGGAAAATTCCACATCTGCTATGCTTATGAAGAAACCTTCAAAGAACACAGCGAAATAAGTTCATTTTTGGTTTTGATCCAAAGTTAATTTAAAATGGAAAGCTTCCAGTTGACATCAAATAACTTCAGTCCAAGCCTTACTGAGCCCATGAAAGATGATAGACAGGTCCCAAAGAATCAATTTTATAGACTCTGTCCTACAGACAAAGGATAATGGGGAAGCTAGTTCTGCATATTTCTCATTCTAGTCTCTCAACATGCCAACTCCCAGACAGAGAAGAGACACTTGTAAGCATGCTAGTATGGTTCAGTCTTTATTTTATCTTTCAACAAACATAACAATTAAAAATTGTTATACTGGATGGCTTTGTATTACTAACATGTTTACAAAGGAGCACCATCTGACCTAGAAGTTCTGCCTTTTAAACTCTAATGTGTCTGCATAAACTGATTTTTCAGTGGGTAAATATATACAGTCAGCATTTGCCGAGTCTCATCTATAAGATTGCTGAGCGTGCTCCAGGTCTAAGTTGTGGCACTGGAAACTATTTTCCTATAGTAGGGCTTAGCTTCAGTGAATTAATTGAGCTCAAATTAATTCTTGCCTTGGATAACACAGTATAATGACAAATAGGGAGGCTGTTCTCAAGACCAGCCTAACCCTGCCTGGGCTACCCTATACAGGGTTAGGCTGGTTTTGAGAATCAGCAGGATCCTTGTGGATCCCTCCACTCCCCACCTGCCTAACCCCGTTAACAAATCCAGCTTTTAGCCAAGCTTAAGGAATGCTCTTGCACCCTTAACCAGGCTTCTGGGAATCGGTAACTGGCTCTGAAAATCACAGAGATGGGTGCATAGAGCATGCTGCGCATTGCATTGAGGGATGCCTGGAGGCTGGAACAACAAGTTCCGGCCATGGATCCCTCCAACCTCCTCCGTGCTTCACAGAGCTGCATGGAGCAGGGCTGTCCATGTGGGTGCACGGAAAGTGCGCTATGAAGGAATGTTTGGGGGGAAGGTAAATTCAGCCTTCCTCCCATGCCCTCCCAGTCTGCCCAGAATGATTGTGTGATTTGCCCCAGGGTTTGCTTCTGAATTGGCAGCCATTTATTTATTTTATTTATCATATTTTTACACCACCCAAAACTTACGTCTCTGGGCGGTTTACAACAAGATTAAAAGTAAAACATTAATTAAAAACAAAAACAAAAAATTTAAAAGCAAGAAAATTTAAAACACAATTTAACATTTTAAAACAATATTCTAAAAACAACATTAAAACAATCAAAACAATATCAGTTAAAAGTCTGGGTGAAGAAATGCGTCTTTAGAGACTTTTAAAAAGATGTCAGAGATGGGGAGGCTCTTATTGCACTAGGGAGTGCATTCCAAAGCCTCGGGGCAGCAACGGAGAAGGCCGGTCCCTGAGTATCCACCAGACGAGCTGGTGGCAAATGCAGATGGACCTCTCCTGATGATCTCAATAGGCGGTGGGGTTCATAACGAAGAAGATGTTCTCTTAAAAACCCAGGGCCCAAGCTGTTTAGGGCTTTATAGGTTATGACCAACACCTTGTATTTTGCCCGGAAACATAATGGCAGCCAGTGTAACTCCTTCAATACTGGGAGTAATATGGTCTCTCCTGGATGAACCAGAGACCAGCCTGGCTGCCTCATTCTGGACCAACTGTAGTTTCCGGACTAAGTACAAGGGCAGCCCCACATAGAGTGCATTGCAGTAATCCAGTCTGGAGGTTACCAGCAGATGTACCACTGTTTTGAGGTCGTCTAACTCAAGAAACAGACGTAGCTGGCGTATCAGCCGAAGCTGATAGAAGGCACTTCTGGCCGCTGTCTCAGCCTGGGACACCAAAGAGAGACTTGGATCCAGAAGCACTCCTAGTCTACGAACCTGTTCCTTCTGGGGAAGTGTGACTGACCCCACACAATGAGTACCTCCGTCTTATCTGGATTCAGTCTCAGTTTGTTATCCCTCATCCAGCCCATTACCAACTTCAGGCAGGCATTTAGGGAGGTTATGCCTCTCCCAATGATGCCGACATGGAGAAATAGATTTGGGTGTCATCAGCATACTGATAGCACCCTGCACCAAATCTCCTGATGATCTCTCCCAGCGGTTTCATGTAGATGTTAAACAACATCGGAGACAATACGAAGCCCTGAGAGACACCATACAAAAATTCAGATTTTGAAGAACAGCAGTCTCCAAGGGACACCATCTGGAACCTGCCTGAGAGGTAGGAGCGGAACCACTGCAAAGCAGTGCCTCCCACCCCCAACCCCCTCAGACACTCCAGAAGGATACTATGGTCGATAGTATCGAAAGCTGCCGAGAGGTCCAAAAGGACCACCAGAGTCACACTTCCTCTGTCCATTCCCAGTTGGAGATCATGCATCAGGCCGACCAAGGCAGTCTCCACCCCATAGCCAGCGCGGAAGCCAAGGCAGTACAAGTCCCACACACCAACCTTCTGGGTGCAATCCTCACACAATTAGTCTGCTTAAGTACCACTGAAGTAAATTGGATCCAAATGACCTAACTGTGCAAGACTGCAGCCAATATAAGTTTGAAGTGTATCAATATGGATAGACAAATTCAAATTAAAGAACAACACCAAGGTAGAGTAGTGAATACAAAGATTGGCTGTGGAGGCAGATGTGAGGAAGTGGAAAATCAGGGAAGCTATGTATATAGAACAGCTGCGTCCCACCATAAACATTAAAAGAAGAAATGAGGGAAGCAATGAAATTCATTGGCTATTGAATTTTTACTCTTTCCCTCCCATTACCATTTCTATTATGTGAGGGTGGGAATTTTTTCTTGCTCCCTCTGCTTATGAGATATTTGGAGTTTTGTAACAGGAGTGGCTGACACTGTAACAAGATTGGCTAATTAATGTCAGTTGTGCTGAGTCATGTTGGGTTGTATATAAGAGCACGTTTTAATCACCACTGTAGTGCAGAGACTCCAGAGGCCAGTTTTGCAATATGTGACTTCAGTACATGTGGAGTGAGGTGTTGACTGATGGATAGATGGGTGGTTTATATTCCATATTTTTGCAGAGTGAGCTGACCATTTGAGTGGCACCTGTTTTTGGAGAATCTACAGAATACAAACATTGTTTGGAGCCACATCCCTTGCTTAGAGACAATCAAAAGTCAGTCTTCATGACATGAAAAGTAGAGAAGTATGATTATGTCCCAAGTTGCCAATTTTGAAGCCAACATAAGCAATTTCACAAACAAATACCATTGACTCAAATATGAACCTGAAGTGAAATTGTCATTTGAGAAGAAAACTTGCTAGTTCTATAAGTACAAAACACACAGAAAATAAACATTTTGCAACTACTGCCAGTATTTTGTTTATACTGATTTTTGTTTTCAAGTTTGTTTGAAAATACAGTATACAGCACTTATTTGTATCCTGTCTCAGGCCAAGCTATTGTCTCCACTGAGACAGATATCTGGGAAAGATACAGATCTTGGACAGCCCCAAAGGGAAAGACATCAGGACCTTGGATAGCTCCATCAGGACTACAAGAGAACTAGGTATAACATAACGATGCTCCAGCAGCTGTTTGGAGATTATTGATCGTTTTTATGGCTGCTGCCAAAGCAGAGTGGATTCGTTCTGCCCCTTCTCTTACTCTGGTTGTGGTTTTTTTATTTTAAAAAAATGCCTGATGTTCTAAATGCTTGTTCTACCAGCACTGAGGGGACTTTGCTTGGGCTAACAGATCCTTGAGGGGATCTTCTGAGTCACATAAAGGCAGGACCATGATCTCAGGTCATGGTAAGGTTGCTGGCTCTGGTTGCCCTGGTACAGGGCGGTCCAGACCAGTGTTCCTTGTGATTCCCAGATGCTGCTGATTGCAACTTTCATCATTCCCAGCCAAGGGAAATTACAGCTGGGAATAATGAGAGCTGTAGTCAACATCATCTGGGAATCCCAGTTACAGGAACACTTATCCAGGCAGTGCTGTTCCCCCAGGTGTGGGTTGTAGGGCCTTCCTTCCCTGTCTCATCCCCAAAAGTGTCCACCACATTCTCCAGTTGGGGTGTGTGTGTCCCAGATCTGGGACTATAACTGCTTGCAGCAAACCATACTTTCCAGTATAGGCATAGATCTGGTTTTCAGCTGAAGTGACCGGAAATAACCATGCAGGTGTGGGAGGTTCACACTGACACTGGATCCTCAGCATCACCCTACTCATTGAGTGAGAGTATTATTACACAAACTAAAGCCTGTCATCTTCACAACTGAAGGTAAGTCATTGTTCCTTTTGTAGGTGCAAAATTGCATACCTGTGTCTGACAGGTAGTAACCAACCTGAAATGATTTAGTATATTTATAGCTGCGTTTTAGCTTGGAACTGTCAGAATCTGCAAAACATTTGGACCAATTCCTAGGGAGTCCTGGATGTCTGAATCTAAATAAGGGGTCATTGTTGTGGTGATACCAAGGAGAGAGGAAAAACTGCAAAACTTTGTGAGGAACTGTCAATATTCTTTGAGGGCCAAAGTAAAGGGAGGAGGAGCCAAAACCCTGAGAATTTTGCTCTGGCCAGCTTATAAGGTTTATGTTTCTAAAGGCACTTTTATTTAACTTCTTCCATCTCATATTATTATTGAATAATCCCAGAACAATAACACTGAGGCCAAGAGCGCAAACATCCAAGACCGTTATCTCTTGTGACTTAACAAAAGGCACATGTACGCTGTCCCACACAGTTGAGCAACAAAGAGTATCAAGCAGTAAGAAAGAATGTTTAATTATTTTGCAGACTGTTTTAAATAATGTTAAGAATACAGTCTCTCTCAAACTGAATATACAAACTGGCATCTTTGTACTTAAGAAAGACTATAAATAGTAATATAATATTAATGCCATTGTGTAAATTACATGTATTCACACCCAAATTAACTCTTTCTTGGGTTAATTACAAGCTGTGATTCCATGCTTTAGAACAAGCATATGAACACATTACTAAACTAAAGGATGCTGTTGGAAAGTATAAACACAGTCAGCTACTCACTAAAATATTTCTGAGAGAAAAAAATGTGACTTGAAAAACCCTAAATAGGGCTGTGCATGGAAGCAGCTGGTCTGGTTCAGTTCGAGTGCGAACTGGACCCGTACTCAACTGGGCCAGTTTGGTTCGGCACCCCCTCGACCCCCCCCCCCAGTTTGGTCAGGTCGGGTTCACAGACTCCCCCCCAATTAATTTTTTTATAAAACTTAACCCCTCTAGGGGTGTTCTCTGAGGTGGCGGGGGCTCCGTGGAGGTTTCCCCTCCCTTGCCAGCCTTCCTTCTGTCCAAAATCGGCCCATTCGGGCCTCTCCCGCCAGTGCAGTGACTATTTTGGAGGCTGCCACACCTGTGCAATGGGCCCCTGCATGGCCTGGCAGAGGCCCATTGTGCAGATGTGGCGGCCTCCAAAATGGCTGCCACGCAAGGGGGAAAGGCCCGAACAGGCCAAAGAATGGCTGAACAGACCGGGGTTGGACAGAAGGGAGGCCTCTGGGGGAATAGAATCTCTGTGAAACCCCTCTCTGCCACCTTGGAGAACATCGCCAGAGGGGGCAAGTTTTATATATATACACCTATATATATACCTTGCGAACCCCCTGAATGAGCCTGAGCCTGGGGTGTTCAGTCCAGGGTAGGACCAAAGCACACCGGAGGCCAGACCAAATGGGGTGGTTTGGTTCGACTCCGAACTGTCAAACCTGTTTGCACATCCCTAACCCTAAAGAGGCCCAGAAACCAATTAAAGGGATGTCTTAAAATTGTTAGAATCACAGACTTTAATGGGACTGACTAAACCTGTTAACAGACAGGTTTATTAGATTTAGATAGATTTAGAATGAACTAAACCTGTTAATAGACAGGACCATCTACTATCTGATAAACTACACAATCTGGACCAGTGTGTTACAAACAAAAAAGGAGGACCAGTGCAATGAGCTGCACAGAGAGGAATCACAACGAATATTTCAAGTAAACAGGACAAGCTACGTACAATAGAAGAAAAAAGTCACGTGTCATTTCGATCTGAGAGTAACTGATTTCCTGCTCTTAAACATTTCCTCTTATGTTTGAGATCTATACCCTCATTTACATGCTGGGGAGCAAGAATGGAAGAGGGCTGCAGCTTCCGTGCCCATCTTGTGGGTTTCCTGCAGGCATCTGGTTGGCTACTGTGGGAAGCAGGATGCACCCTGGTCTAGATGGAATGAGATGGACCCTGGTCTAATCCAGGAGGACTCTTTTTATGTCATTACATGCAATGCTTTGGTTTATCCTTGCCACAGTCACAAATAGAAATTAAAGGGATGTTCACCATGTGAACATACTTCTGTTAATCACAAAAGCAGTGGCAGTATTCCCAAGATAACCTGGGTGTATTTTTATCTAGAAATTATTACTCAGGATGGCCCTAATATGTAAACATGGGAAGAACATGCCCCCCCTTCCAAAGACTTATGGGTGACTAACATATCCAATTATTGCTTTCAGCTGACACTTCGCACTGCAGATGCTTCTTTACTACAGAAAGTGATTGAATTCCCCTTCATCATTATAATCTGTTTTACCATTAACCAACAATGTGGCACTCTAGTGTGGCACTTGAGGGGATGGTGGTACTTTTGCAAAATTGCAAGTAGTCATTTACAAATGATACAGTGGGATGTGGTGAATAATGCAGACTTGTTCTATATTACGACTGGTGCTTCATTCCATAATAGTACTGAGTGGCTGCATGAAAGGTCTGTGTGGAAAGTCATGAGGGATGGGAGGGCATGGCTTTGATTTTCAGCAAAGGATCCAAAATGTTTGGTCCCATTTCTGCCAACTCCAGAACCGTTTTGGCCCATACACTGGGTGGGGTGGGTGGGGTAAATATCCCCAAGATTTTATGTACACATAATGTGCAGCATGTATTCACCCCTTCATTTCTACTAGAAGGGGAGACAGGACAATCAAAGTTGTGGTCAGTATGTATTGTTATAAAAACTAAACAAGACTTTAAGTCAGCCTGTGTCGCTTTCACAGAGTAGGTTACTGTCCTTCACAGAAATGGTGGGTCAGGATGTCAGTAGTTAAATGTCCATTTTACCCTCAGGGTGAAATTCCTGCACCCTCCTAATGAGCACTGGAAGTGTTTAAATATATTTATTTACATCTTCCTTTGCAAGCACTAAAGGAACAATCTGAACTGTTCAAACCCACTGACATATTCTAAATTAGCTGCTACCATGCAGAGGTGACAATTTTCTGCAAGGCTCATTGTAAACAGCACAATGAATATAGAGTCTAGCAAACAGCAGTGTTCATAAAAAGCAAACAAGATTCTTAAAACCACATGCAATAAGAGAATAAATAGATAGATAGATAGATAGATAGATAGATAGATAGATAGATAGATAGATATTAAAAACATTTTAATGCCACTCTGCAAATAATAAAGATGAATTCACCTCGTATACCACATTCAGCTTAGTTTAGGCACACTTTTCCCAATCCCCAGACCAGAAATAGACAACTGAATGTTTGGGAGAATTTTTTTATTTATTTTATATATTTATGCTTCACTTCCTATGTGCACAAGCAAAAGGATTTTGAGGCCCTCACTGCATTCCTTATATCAAGAAAGTATATCTCATAGTGATCCACTCCTCAGTTCTGAATGAGAGGAAGCCTTGAGGACAGGTGTTGGATTTGGACTGGCAAGACCTGGAGGCTGTTCTCATGAGCAGCCAAGTCCAGGCTTACGCAGTCAGGTCTGGGCTCGGCTGCCTGTGAGAGCCATCATGATCCATGACGATTGTGGCAGTGCCCCGGCACCAAACCCGGTGCCAAAGCCTGGCTCTTAGCCAAGGTTAAGGGTGCAAACACACCCTTAACCCAGCTGCTGGAATTGTGTGTCTGTGCAAGCTACTCGCAGGTCACGCTGACACAGAGACCCTGTGGGAATCCCCACGTGCACTACACTCGGTGCACTGTGGGATACCCAGAGGCTGGGATGAGTCCTGGCCTCAGAGCAATCCACCCTGCTCCGTGCTGCACAGAGCAGCAGGGATCGTGCTCTGCGCTCCCACCAAACAAAGAATTATCATCTGGGCGAAGGCGAAGCTTTCCTTCTGCCTGCCTGCCCACCCACCCAGTAGGTTGTGTGAATGGCCCCCTGGATTTGAATTCTTGCTTAGCCATGAGGCTCATACCTTGGACCAGTAACTCTCTCTCTCTCAATCTAAGCTACCTCACAGGGCTGTTGTGAGAATAGCCCCCATGTAGGCTGCCCTTTGGAAGAAGGGAAGAAAACAAATGTAATGAATAAAAATATACAAGTGTTTCAAGTAAAGAACCAGAGTGGTAGAAATAATGAAACCGCAGAGGAGCGAGTCTCCCTTTAAGGGCGGGAGGGGTTGCACTTACTCCTCCTGCCGCTTTCCCCCCGCTGGCGCTTCATTTTTTGGAAACAATTTTGGGGTGGTAGCGTTCCTCTCTGCTGCCCCTGCCCCCGTTAGCTGGAATGCTTGTTACTTCCTGTATTTCTGGCTAACAACAGGGGCAGGGGCAGCAAGGAAGAACACTGCCACTCCAAAATTGTTTCCAAAAAACGGAGCGCCGGTGGGGGGAAAGCGGTGGGAGGGGTAAATGCAACCCCCCCCTCTTAAAGAACCATCCCCCGCCAATGCCGGACTGGGCCATGTTCGAACCGGTTCGGAGGCCTCTATCATGGCCTCTGTACTGGTTCATGCACATCTCTTATAAGGAGTACTGATTAATGTATAAGGGCCAGATCCAAAATACACTGGCTGACATCCAGAGCCTCACTGAGATGATGCAGAAAGAGACTGCATCCCCACAGCCAGAGTCTTCCTGAACAGCAAAGCAGACATGCAGGGGGACCATAAGTGCTCTTTGCTTTCCAGAAATATGTCTCTGAGGGTTGCACAGCCCTCAGGAACATATTTCAGGGAGGCAAAGAGCACTTACAGAGGCAGGGAAAAGAACTCTCCCTGTGTGCTCTGCAGCTTAAGACTCTGGTTGTGAAGGCACAGCCTCTTTCTGAATTCTCCCAGTGTTCCTCTGGATGTCAGTCACTGAAGGTAACATGAACCTCTCATATCATTAGAATCTGCATCAGTCAGCAGTTGAACAGCTTGGGAAATGTTTATGATAAATTGTTTTGAGATACCAAATTCACACAGTAATTGGCATTTCTTGCCACTTACACATATTTTCAAGTGGCTCTGCACAGTAATGAATTTTCACTACTCTGTGAATGTGTTCCTATCAATTACATGGGTAGGACATGGATTCATTAATACCCACATTACATTTTCATCTACTGACTGAATTAGAATCCTGTGGATGCAACGCAGATTTAAACCTTCTTCAGACGTTTTTGGAAACTTCCAGGATAACAATTTAAGGTTTTAGCACCAGCTGTTGTAAGTATTTAGAAGAACCCAAACCAACTTATAAGGCAAGAGGTCACAGCTCAGTGATGCTTCACATACATCAGGTTCCACATTCAATCTCCACCATTAAAAGGTCTCAGGTAGCAGAACTGGAAATGATCCTTGCTCAAAACCCTGGAGAAACACAGCCAATCAGATTACACTGCTTTGACTCCACACAAAGCAGCTTTATATATTCATATACAATCATAATTGTTCCATGGGTGGAGACTCCTAGAGTGCCTCCATTGTCATGGACAGACCACCATCTGGTTAAGGTTGGTTTCGTGGCCACAATCCATCTCTTCAAAGGTGCAGGACCTATTAGGATGGTCTGCCCAAGAAGGCTATTGGATTCTAAAGGATTCCAAGAGATCTTGGAGGGTTTTAGAGTAGGTTCTGCCAGTGATTCTGTTGATGCCCTGGTGAAGACCTGGAATAAGGAGCTTACCAGGCAGTAGACACTATCAACCCTAAGCATCTTCTCCATTCTAATTCAAAACTGGCTCCATTGTATACTGAACAGCTACGGGAGCTGAAGTGGCAAGGAGAAGACTAGAGCATAAGTGGAGGAAGACTCAACTTGAATCTGATAAGACATGACATAAAGCCCATCTGAAGGCTTATTCTGTGGCAATACGTGCAGCAAAGAAGCCATTCTATTCTATTCTACACATATTGCATCCACAAGTTCACATCCAGCAGAGTTGTTCAGAGTTGTGAGGTTCCCTCCTCTCTGAACTTACAGCAGGATTTTTCATTATCCTGCTGTGATGCTTTAAACAACCTGTTTTGTGGATAAAATCTCTCACATTTGAGCTAACTTGGACTCCATGGTTATGGCAGGGTCAACTACAGAGGTGCCCAATAACTGCTCTTGTTTAATTAGAATGGATCAGTTTCAATTTGTGACTCCTGAGGATGTGGACAAACTCCTTGGAGGCTTTTGGTCTACCACTTGTCCTTTAGATTTATGCCCAACATGGCTTATAACATCTAGCAGGGAGGCTGTTAGAGATGGCTTACTTGGCAACATAAATGACTCACTGAGGGAGGGCAGGATGCCTTCATGTTTGGGGGAGGCAATTGTGAAACCTTTGCTTAAGAACCCTGTTCTAGATCCCTCAGTGATGGATAATTATAGGCCAGTGTCCAACTCTCTTGAGTTGGCAAGGTAATTGAGAGGGTGGTAGCTGATCAACTCCAAGTAGTTTTGGAAGATACTGATTATCTAGATCCATTTCAAACTGGCTTTAGAGTGGGCTATGGGGTGGAGACTGCTTTGGTCAGCCTGATGGATGATCTCTACCAAGGAATGGACAGAGGGCGTGTGACTCTGTTGTTTATTTTGGACCTTTCTGAGGCTTTCGATACTATCAACCATGGTATCCTGGATCGTTTGGGGGTTTCAGGAATAGGTGGTACTGCTCTGCAGTGGTTCTGTTCCTATCTCTCAGGTAGATTCCAGATTGTGTCGCTAGGAGAGAGTTTCTCTCTGAAATGAGTTAGGGTATGGTGTCCATCAATGCTCCACCATATCTCCGATGCTTTTTAATATCTACATGAAACTGCTGGATGAAATCATCATGAAATTTGGAGCCTACAGGCAGTAATGGACTGGATGAGGGATAACAAATTGAAACTGAATCCAAACAAGACTGAGGTACTCATCGTATAGGGTCATACTTCAAGGGACGTGATAGATCTTCCTGTTCTGGATGGGGTTGTGCATCCCACAAAGGAACAGGAATGTCACTTGGGAGTGCTTCTGGATACAGGCCTCATTCTGGTTTCTCAGGTTGAGGCTATGGCCAGGAGTGCTTTCTATCAACTTTGGTTGATAGAACAGCTACGTCCGTTCCTTGAAGATAATAATCTCAGAACTGCGGTGCACTCTCTGGTAACCTCTAGGCTTGACAACTTCAATGCGCTGTACGTGGGGCTGCCTTTGTATGTAGTTTGGAACTTATGTTGGTCCAAAATACAGCAGCTAGATTGGACCCTGGGGTTTCTTGGAGAGACCATATTATATCTGTCTTAAAACGATTGCATTGGCTGCCAATAGGTTTACGGACAAAATACAAAGTGCTGGTAATTACCTTTAAAGCCCTAAATGGCTTAGGACTGAGTGACCTGGGAGAGCGCCTTCTTCTGCATGATCCCCACTGCACATTAAGGTCATAGAGATGTCCATCTCCAGAAGCCACCAGCTCGTCTGGTGGCAACTGCCTTATCTATCGTTGTTCCTGTCTTGTGGAATGCACTCCCTATAGATATTATTTATTATTTATTTGTTTATCATATTTGCGGTGTACAAATTTTATTTGTGGCTTAACATCTGTATCAGATGTTAAAAGAGCCCTTAAGATGCATTATTTTAGCCTGGCTTTTAATAATCTTTGAATAATTCAAATTGTTTTAAATCATTGTGGTTTTAATAGTTTGTTTTGTTTTATTCATCATTGTGAACCTTCTAGAGCTTTGGAGTCAGCCAATATATAAATAAAATAAAATAAATCAGTTAAAGGCAGCAACAACAACAAGAAAAATCAAACATATTTGATCTCAGTAAGTAGAATACATTCTCAATCTATACCTTGAATGACTGAGAAAATCCAGAAATCCCTGCTGGGCACAGGGGAAAGTATAAGAGACATCAGTGTTTGCATACAAATCAATATATTCAATAAGGCCACACAGGAAGTGCCAACATGTTTATTTTCTTCAACATCTCCATCTTGACAATTGACCAGTTATGAACATATGAAGCTGCTCATACATACTGCACTAAATAGAATATTCTATTGAAGATATGTATTTCAGGCAGAAAAGAATAAGCATCTGACCCAATATTTTTCATTAACATGTAAAACAATCTTAAAATTGAGCCCAAGGAAACTTCTGTTGGAACTAGATTAGAATCTTCTGAAATCAATTAAGCCTTTACTGCCTAATGGCATCAGTCTTAATAATCAGTCTGGATTCTGAGCACTCATGGACAGTTTGTGCAGCCAAATACACTGCTGGCCTTGGGATCAGTGACTGGAGAACAGAATAGAACCAGAAAATACAGAAATTGGCAGTCTCTGACGTAGATTAAGGGGGCATCACTTTTCCAGCAAAAGGTTGAGAACCCATCTTGAACTTTCTAATTCAGGTGCATGTCTTCCACTGCTTAGTAACAGAGTAGGTAGGATGCATATCCTACCTACACTTTATAGGCTCATGCCTCCATGTTTCTTCATCCTCTGCTGTTACTAATCTTGTCCAAAACAGCAAAAAAAGTCAAAAAGGGCCAAATAAAGTGCTTTACTGTGCTCTGCGGGCCTCCAGTGATCCAGCAATGCCTTCCAGAAGTCCAAATTCCTCTTTTTTGAAGAAGAAAAGGGTTTTTAAAAGAACTAATTGAGCCACAAAATGGCTCCATGTGACAAAATGGTATCCAGAAATGACCTCCAAGGTCATTTCCAGCCAGCCCTTGACTCATGGATACAACCCTTTTTTGTGTGCATACACTGAGGTCGGGTATCAGTTCCCCGACAGCAGATATGCGAAACTGTGGATGTTGGATCCACAGATAACAAGGTTGCCCTGTATTTTAATTATGCTGCTCAATACTTCAACTCTTTTTGCTGTTACATGACCATGCAGAAACCACACAAATATGATGAGCAGCTACTCTATGTTCTTCTGGATTGTAACGTATATCGTGTAGCAACAGTTTATAATATTGGGCTATCTGAAAGCATTATTTACACTTCCCACTGATTATAATAGTGTGAGGGCAGATTCAAACTTTACTGTGTTTAGAGTGGCTGCTGCTAAAAATCACTGCTGCATGTTCAAGACTCCATTAAAGCTGTGGCATAATATCAGGATTGGTTTGCCACATAGGCTGGCCCGATTCATATCAGTAACACTGACTGACCTCCATATTAGTGCTATTGACTTTCCAGGGAGGGCGCATTGCAGTAATCCATTCTGGAAGTTACCAGCATATGTACTACTATTCTGAAGTTGTTTATCTCAAGAAATGGACGCAGCTGGTGTATCAGCCAAAGCTGATAGAAGGCACTTCTGGCCACCACCTCAACCTGAGGCACCAGGGAGAGGCTTGGATCCAGAAGCACCCCAAGACTGCATACCTGTTCCTTCTGGAGAAATGTGACTCCACCCAGATCTGGAAGATCAAAATCATCTCCCAAGTTTCGACCCCACACAATGAGTACTTCCATCTTATCCGGATTCTTGTTATCCCTCATCCAGCCCATCACCACCTCCAGGCATGCATTAAGGGAGGTTGTGCCTTCTACTGATGACACTGACATGGAGAAAAGATTTGCGAAAAATAGATCCAGCATACTGATAGCACCCTGCACTAAATCCCCTGATGATATCTCCCAGTGGTTTCATGTTAAACAACACTGGAGAAAATATGGAGCCCTGAGGGACACCATACAAAAGTTGATTTTGAAGAACAACAGTCTCCAAGGGACACCATCTAGAACCTACCTGAGAAGTAGGAGCAGAACCACTACAAAGCAGTGCCTCCCACTCCCAACCACCTCAGACGCTCCAAAAGTATACAGGTAAAACTCGGAAAATTAGAATATCGTGCAAAAGTCCATTAATTTCAGTAATGCAAATTAAAAGGTGAAACTGATATATGAGACAGATGCATTACATGCAAAGCGAGATAAGTCAAGCCTTAATTTGTTATAATTGTGATGATCATGGCGTACAGCTCATGAAAACCCCAAATCCACAGTCTCAGAAAATTAGAATATTACATGGAACCAATAAGACAAGGATTGAAGAATAGAACAATATCGGACCTCTGAAAAGTATAAGCATGCATATGTATTCAGTACTTGGTTTGGGCCCCTTTTGCAGCAATTACTGCCTCAATGCGGCGTGGCATGGATGCTATCAGCCTGTGGCACTGATGAGGTATTATGGAAGATCAGGATGCTTCATTAGCAGCCTTCAGCAATTCTGCATTGTTTGGTCTCATGTCTCTCATCCTTCTCTTGGCAATGCCCAATAGATTCTCTATGGGGTCAGGTCAGGCGGGTTTGCTGGTCAGTCAAGCACAGTACACTGTATACTTTTCAGAGGTCCGATATTGTTCTATTCTTCAATCCTTGTCTTCTTGGTTCCACGTAATATTCTAATTTTCTGAGATTGTGGATTTGGGGTTTTCATGAGCTGTACGCCATGATCATCACAATTATAACAAATTAAGGCTTGACTTATCTCGCTTTGCATGTAATGCGTCTGTCTCATATATCAGTTTCACCTTTTAATTTGCATTACTGAAATTAATGGACTTTTGCACGATATTCTAATTTTCCGAGTTTCACCTGTACTATGATCAATAGTATCGAAAACCGCTGAGAGGTCTAAAAGGACAAACAGAGTCACACTTTCTCTGTCAATTCCCAATTGGAGATCATCCATCAGTCTCCACCCTACAGCCTGCCCGAAAGACAGTCTGAAAAGGGTCTAGATCAGGGCTGCTCAACTTTGGCCCTCCTGCAGATGTTGGCCTACAGTTCTCATAATTCCTGGCTATTGACTGCTGTGGCTGGGGATTATGGGAGTTATAGTCCAAAAACAACTGGAGGGCCGAAGTTGAGCAGCCTTGGTCTAGATAATCAGTTTCCTCCAAGACTGTCTAGAGCTGGGAGGCCACCACCCTCTCAATTACCTTGCCCAACCACGAAAGTTGGAGACAGGCCTGTAGTTCATGCCAAGCAGCTTGTTCACATCCTCAGGAGTCACAAACTGGAACTGATCCAACCTAACCACACAAGAGAGTTGCTGGACACCTCCATATCAGATACTGAAGAAATTGTGGAGACTTAGTCGAAGTCAGCTCAAATATGAGAGATTTCCCCCACAGAGAACTTGTGTTTTGGGCAGTATAAAACTGTGATAGATAGATAGATAGATAAATAAATAAACTCATTAAACTATTAATGAACTATTACTAATTATTAAATTATTAATGTCATAATCCCTGCCGCCTGTTACAATCTTCTTGAGAGGTCTGGTTACGGTTGCCTCCGGCTCGTTTGGTGGTGACCCAGGACCGGGCTTTCTCTGTGGATGCTCCAGGGCTTTGGAATAAGCTTCTTGCTGAAATAAGAGCATCTCCTTCTCTGTTTGTTTTCAAGAAGAACCTCAAGACTCTTCTGTTCTCTCAGACTTTTAATTAGAATTAATTTTAATAATTTTAAAAAATTGTTTTAATAATTTTATTCTATTGTTTCTATTCTCATGTATTTTAATTTGTGACTTTAAAATATTTTAAATTTTGCATACTGCCTAGAGATACATATATCAGGCAGTATAAAAATATTATAAACAAACATACATGTCACAGCAGGAAATCAATAGTTCCAAATTCTGACCGAAGGGAGGAGGGACACATATTAGCCCTCTCACAACCCTGAACAACTCTGCCGGATGTGAACTTGTAGATGCAATATGGGCAGAAAAGGATCGGTTCTGTGCCATACATATTGCCTGAGCACAGAGCTTCAAATGCGCTTCATGTTGCAATTTGTCAGATTCGGGTCGAGTCTTTCTCCACTTGTGCTCCAGTAGTCTACCTTGCTGCTTCAGCCCCCATAGTTCTTCTGTATACCAAGGGGCCAATTTTGGAGCGGGTCGGAGAAGCCGCTTAGGAGCAATCATGTCTACTGCACTAGTGAGTTTGCTGTTCCAGTTCTCCACCAGGGCATCAACAAGATCTCCGGCAGAGCCAACACTAAATCCCTCTAAGTCTTCTTGAAATCCTATTGCAGCCAATAACGTTCTTGAGCATACCATCCTAAAAGGTCCCTCAGCCCTGCAAAGGTGGGAAGTTATTGTGAGTCTAACCTTAACCAGATGGTGGTCCAAGTATGACAATGGGGAAATCACAGGAGTCCCCCACCCATGGAACACCACCCTGATCAGAGTGAAAGACCAAATCAAGCATGTGACCAGCAATGTGTGTCACACATTGAAATAACATCTGAAATAAGAGTCACAGATGTGTGACTCAAATGTGTTAGTAATAATGAGTGAGTCAAAGAATATAAATGAGAAAGGTCAGCTTCACAAACTACCATTCTTTTCCCTGGGGAGGGGGGGAAATTAAGATGTTTACACTGAAAGTACATTCAACAGTTTATTTACCTCTTGTATTGCAAATATCCCATTGAACACATATTTGCATTAAAGCCTTTTGTGTATTTAAAAATTATTTATATTGTATTAAAAATTTACACAAAATATTACCGTAACTCTTCAACTACACAGAACATAGCATCAAAGGGTTCTCGCCAGGACACCAGAAGAGAAAAGAGGCCAATTAAGGAAAAGACTATTGTGTGTAAGTGAAATTATTTCTGCAAGACTAAACAAATTAGAATCAATGCACCAGCCAAGACACACAGGATGGGGTATGTTGACCATGTGCATAATTTCACAAACCACTGTCCTAATGAAGCAAGGGATAATATTTTCTATATCATTGCAAGAATAGACAGAAAAGTATAAACTTCTAAGATTAATGTGTTGAAGCGTACTGGCAATTGCAGCTTCCCTTAAAAATGGGCCATGTTCCATCCTGCAAAAGAGCAGAAAAGTTTGCAAAGTTTGCATTTCAGCAGGCTTAAACACAACCTGCATAATCTAACAAATGTTAGTCACAATCTTTTAAGAAGTTGTCTGCTGCAGATCGAGCCTATCTAAGCACACTTTGAAGCTAGTCCCACGTTGTTCAACAGGATTTGAGCAAAGCTTCAATTCTTTTCACACTTACTTGGGAGTAAATCCCATTGACGTCAGTACGACTTACTTCTGAGTAAATAGGCACACAGCGCGCACAGGCGTGCAGCCCATTCCAATACACCCTTATTAGCTATCAGTAAGTCCTACTTGTGTTTAGCGTAATTTACTATCTCCAGTAAATAGGAGTGGAGTTAACTTCTAAAGCCTCACCTGATCTATCAGACTAAGTATGGTAGGGCTCCATTTCAGTTCAAGGTGAGATGCAGCGCTAATAACGTTCTCTCCGCGCCCCGTTTTTCGGAGACAGACGGCGCTCGAAGCCACGTGACCTTCCTGAACCATGGGTGTCTTTGCACGTGGCTCCTGGTTCCCGCTTTGGCTTCCGTAAGTCGAAACGCCGCCGCGGCAGGCGCTCGCTGTCCTCTGCGCCTGCGTTGTGGCGGCGGCCTGTCTGTGTCGACGAAGGGAGCGCATGAGCGGCAGGTGGCTGAGCTGGAAGGGTCTCCTCTCCTCTAAGGGGGTCGTAGCAAAGGGAGGATGGCTGGCGGCCTGCGCTCCCTCGCGACGCTGGCGGGAGTCGAGAGCAGCGAGAGCGACGATGATGGCTGGGAAATTGGGTTCGTGCCGGAAGCGCTGCCGCAGAAGCAGGTGAAAAGGGTGCAGGCTGGTGGGGGGACGAGGAGGATCTTCGGGGGTTGGGGCGGGGGTCAAAAAGACCCGCTTGGTCTTCCTGTAGAGGCGCGGCCGGCGGGAGAACCTCCGTCCTTCACCTCCGACCTGGTTTCTCCCCCAGAAGGTAGTGCTGCGCCACAGGGTAGCATCCAGACTAGTTAGTCACGGCTAAGCACCATGGGAATCAAGGGGACAGTTATGATTAACTTGAGTCTTGTGAATTCAGTGGGATTTCGTCATGACTAACTTAGTCCGGAAATTGTCCATTGTAAAATACGTGTCTCCCTGTATTTTGTAACATGGACAAGTGTTCAGTAAATCACCATTCAGCAGAACAGCTGCATAACCTTATTCTTGCATATCGTATAATGTTGTTCCCTGCAGTGTTCCCTATAACAGGGATTCCCAGGTGTGAACTATAACTCCCATAATCCCCAAGCAAAGGCTATTGCAGCTGGGGATGCTGGGAGTTATAGTCAACAATATCTGGGAGTAAGGGTATGAGTACCACTGGTGGTACTTTGAAGAGTCCCAGGTGGTACTCAGCAGGGGCTCAGCTATATGCTGGATTGAGCTCCCTGTTCCTGTCCACTGCCCCCTGCCTTCTCCAGAGTTCTCTGCTGCTTCTGCATCTCCTCTGGAGTTCTCCTTTGCCTCCACATCTAGTCCTGAATCCTTCTGGCAGAGCTTGGCCATTTGCAGCCAGCTTGCTATTGGTTGGCAGTGGGTGGGCTGTCTGTCTCGGAGGCAGAGCAGCCTGACGCATACCGCATGTGTTTGTGAGTGTAAGTTTGCTTTTCTTCAAGGCTCCTTGTTCTTTGTTTTCCTTGTGTCATCCTCTGCCAACTTGCTTCCTCCACTTCTCCTCTCCTGCACACGTGTGTGCCTGCTTGTCGCCGCCACTGCATTTCAAGGCTCCTTGCCTCTTCAGGGCTTTCTCATTCTTGTGTGTTCTCTGTTACTTCCAGTGCGAACTTCATCCTTGTCTCCTCTCCCTCCACTTTTGTTGAAAAGTGGTATGTAAATATTCATAAATGGTTGTAGGTGGAAGGAGATAAATCTTGTTTGGGGGAGCCTTTAGTAACTCCCTTGTTACAAGTAGATATTTATATTGATTGTGGGTGCGATCTTTTATTCAAGTGGTGGTGAGGGGAGTGGCTTTCACCTTAACTGTAATGTTTAAATTTGTGTATATGTGCATGTGCACACACAGAATCTCCAAGTACCTGAGCTGAAGGTCTGCAGCAGAAGTGGTACACTTGTTTAAAAAGGTTGGGAACCCCTGATATATTGTAACAAAACATCAGCCTAAAAGGTGCTACCTTGCTCTTTCCCCCATATAATTGACTAGCATGGCATTTCACAACTATTTTTATGCTGTGCTTTTCATATAGAAAGCTGTTTTTGTAAAATTCATAGGAAAAATCTTGGAGTAGTCCTTCAACTAAATGTATGCACAGTCCTCTTGTAAGTTCTTTTGTGGGGGGAATGGGACTTGCTTCAAGCCTTGTACAAAGGTGGCAACTTAAAAGACTGATAAAGAACACATTCTAAGAAGAGAAGGTCTTCAAATAACCATTCAACTCCAGGGCTTATTGGAATCTTAAAAAGGTCCTTTAAAAACACCACGCAATTGTACAGAAATGTGGTAGAAGGAGGTGATATCTCTTTTTTGTCTTCTTTTAAAGTATAAGTATGCTCTTATACTATGGTTGTTACTACTGTACTTGTTAAGGGCTAACTCAAAAGTTAATAATAGTAGAAGCATGTATCTTGGTTCTGTTCAGAAACTTGTGAAGATGTGTTTTTGGTTACGTGTAAATCTGGTGCGTGTCTTCTCTGTAATTTTCTTTCATCTGTGTTTGTAATGAGTTTTGTTCTGGGTGGCAGTATCAAATCAGTGTGTACGCACATATATTCCTAGTGGGGCCTTAGTAATTCATCCTAAGCGGGATCTAAAATTGACTGAGCGGACATCAAAAAACATGTGAGCACATGCACACTTTAGAGGGAACACTGATCAGGGGTATGTAGTTTGTGTCTTGGTGTATCTCTGTTGTGAAGCTATAAAGGCAGAAAAAGCCTTGCCCCTCGCATTCCAGGGTGGAAACAGGTGTAACTTAACAACTTATCTATTTCTTTTGTAGTATGGGAGGTAGTTCTTTGTAATAAGCTTTAGTGTGCATACTGAATGTTTAAAATTATGTAATCGTTTTCTTGTCTCTTTAGCATTTGGATGATCCTCAAGGTGACAAAGATGAGGCTTTTAAAAAAGCATTAACTAATGGAAACTTGCTTATTGTTGAAGAACTGCTGAACTCGGGTAAGATAAGTGTCTTTTTAAAAAAGAACATTTTGAAAGGCTTTCTGAGAAGTTTTTCTTGATGTAGTGTTACCATGTTTCAGGCAGGGCAGCGGTACAGTAGAGCTTTATTATTCACATAGGCACTGAGAGTATCCTAGAGAACTCATAGGCAAGTACAGGAGTTTGTGGATGTGCAAAGGGGCTGCTTTCTTGAATCCCAGATTCAAGCCTTGCACCACATTGCAACTGCTGCTCGCAACTCATTTGAAAAGATGCCTGTATGTCGTATAAGGGACAAAGGCTCAGATAAGAACATAACAGCCATGCTGGATCAGGCCCAAGGCCCATCTAGTCCAGCATCCTGTTTCGTACAGTGGCCCACCAGATGCCGCTGGAGGCCACAGGCAGGAATTGAGGGCGTGCCCTCTCTCCTGCTGTTAGTACCCTGCAACTGGTACTCAGAGGCATCCTGCCTTTGAGGCTGGAGGTGGCCCACAGCCCTCCGACTAGTAGCCGTTGATAGACCTCTCCTCCATGAAGTTATCCAAATCCTTCTTAAAGCCATCCAGGTTGTTGGCTGTCACCACATCTTGTGGCAGAGAATTCCACAAGTGGATTATGTGTTGTGTGAAAAAGTACTTCTGTTTGTTGGTCCTAGATTTCCCGGCAATCAATTTCATGGGATGACCCCTGGTTCTAGTGTTATGGGAGAGGAAGAAGAATTTCTCTCTCCACTTTCTCCACACCATTCATGATTTTATAGACCTCTATCATGTCTCCCCGCAGTTGTCTTTTTTTCTAAACTAAAAAACCCCAGGTGTTTTAGTCTTGCCTCATAAAAAAGGTGCTCTGGGCCCCTGCTCATCTTGGTTGCCCTCTTCTGCACCTTTTCCAGTTCTACAATGTTCTTTTTTTAGATGTGGTGACCAGAATTGTACACTGTACTCCAAGTGTGGTTGCACCATAGTTTTGTATGCATTATAATATTAGTTTTGTATGCATTATAATATTAGCAGTTTTATTTTCAATCCCCTTCCTAATGATACCTAGCATGGAACTGGCCTTTTTCACAGCTGCCACACATTGAGTCAACACTTTCAACGAGCTGCTCACCACGACCCCAAGATCCCTCTCCTGGTCAGTCACCGACAGCTCAGATCCCATCAGCGTATACTTGAAGTTGGGGTTTTTCGTTCCAATGTGGTGTAGTGGTTAGAGTGCTGGACTAGGACCGGGGAGACCCGAGTTCAAATCCCCATTCAGCCATGGAACTAGCTGGGTGACTCTGGGCCAGTCACTTCTCTCTCAGCCTAACCTACTTCAGAGTTGTTGTGAAAGAAAAACTCAAGTATGTAGTACACCGCTCTGGGCTCCTTGGAGGAAGAGCGGGATATAAATGTAGTAGTAATAATAATCACCTTGCACTTGCCATCATTGAACCACATTTGCCACTTTGTCATCCACTCCCCCAGTTTGGAGAGATCCTTTTGGAGCGCCTCACAATCAGTTTTGGATTTCACTACCCGAAAGAGTTTGGTATCATCTGCAAATTTGGCCACCTCGCTGCTTACTCCTGCTTCTAGATCATTTATGAATAAACTAAAAAGCACCGGTCCCAGTACAGATCCCTGGGGGACCCCACTTCTTACTTCCCTCCATTGTGAAAACTCTCCATTTATCCTTACCCTCTGTTTCCTGTCTTTCAACCTGTTAGCAATCCACACATCTACTTGTCCCCTTATCCCATGACTGCTAAGTTTCCTTAGGAGTCTGATGAGGAACTTTGTCAAAAGCTTTTTGGAAGTCCAGGTATACTATGTCAACTGGATCACCTTGATCCACACACTTGTTGATACTCTCATAGAACTCCAAAAGGTTGGTGACTTCTGGGACTTGAGTTATAGTGTATATTATACAGGTTTAGAATTGTATGTAGTCTTGGATATAGCAACTTTATGTTATAGTTGTTAAATAGCATTTTGAAAGAGCAGTGGGCAGGTAGCTACAATAGTTTAAGATCATGATTTGTAAAGTATTTCATGCACCATTCTAAGATAAATTTCAAAAGTTTTTTAAATTTTTCCAAAACTTCAAGTTTTTCTGGGAAGAAAATAGAAAAACAGTGTTCTGTGTTTGTTCATCTGATTCCCACCTCCCCCAGGCTTTACCTCTGATTCCCCCCTCCCCCAGCTGGTCTTGTGGTAGCAAGCATGAATTGTCACCTTTGAGAAGCCCCTGGCTTGCATTTGAATTGGGGACTACATATGAGCACTGTAAGAAATTCCCCTTCAGAGATGGGGTCATAGCTCTGTGGAAGAGAATCTGCATGCTTGCCTTCAGAAGGTTCTAAGTTCCTCCTGGCATCTCCAAGATAGGGCTGAGAGAGACTCCTGCCTGCAAACTTGGAGAAGCCGTTGCCAGTCTGTGAAGACAGTACTGAGCTAGGTGGACCTATGTCTGACTCGGTATAAGGCAGCTTTCTATGTTCCTATCTCTGGTTCTGCTACATACTCCAGGAATGTGTTCTCCACCCGCCCTCTAAGTATCAATGTTGAAATCATTTTAAGATAAGGGACCTTATGTAGAATGCTATCTTACTTCCTGAGTTATTACTTCATCTTTTCAGCTTGATCATTTTCTGTCTATAAAATCAGCAGCTTTCCTGTAAATAATGACACTTCAACTGACACATACCTGGGTAGTCCAAATGTGAGAGAAGATAAAGTGCTTACGTAACTTTCTCTTCATTCTTTGCTGATTCTGAACATTATTTGTGAATTTTCTTCATAGTACCAAAGCCCTGCTAGTCAAACAAAAGGCACTAGTACAATTTGTTACATGACTAGCATATAAGAATAATATCAAATAAGAAAATGTTGCAAGGAAGTTGGCAGTTTCCTAGTGGCTGTGCAAAGATGAAATAGGACAAGTGGTGCATAAATAATGATTTGCAGTCTAGTTAGTCTAAAGTACATAGCAATATTCTATCTGTATCTAAATTACCCTGTAAGGTGATGCCAAGATCATTCCTTCATAAATTATATTTGAAGGATTCTACAGCTTTGAGACTACCGTAGAAACATATCTCTGAGATCATAGATGTAGATTCTATCGCTAGAAGAATGGTTTTAAGAGCTGTCTGGAAGGAAAAATGGATTGAACTGCTAATAAAATCAATTAGATACTGCAAAGGATTATAGATGTGATTAAACAAACAAATTGAATCTACTGTACGGAGTGTGTCATGAGCCTTAGTGCTTGCAAGTTGCATTTGTTCCCATAGCTTTGTCCTTTCCCTTGTCATTTTATATAGAATCTCTGTCTTTTTGAGTCTCAAAGAACAAGTCTTTAGGGATATGCATGAAACAGATTCTGCATTTTGTTTTGAATTTCGAGCTTGAAATGAAATGCAAAACTGCTGAAACATTTTACCAAAACACAGGTTGAACCAGCTGTTTTGACAAAACAGCTCAAAGTTTCAAGTGTTCTGGCCATTGCTCCTCATGGGTAGCTCCTAGAGACACCAAAGTGGGTTGTGTGGTAGGGCATGATGGGTGCTACTTACCACCCAACCAATAGATGAAATGGGCAGGCAGGTGACCCAGCATCCACTGCCACCCACAGTGCCTACGCTGCAGTAGCATCATTGTTACAAGTTTCTCTTTCGTACACAATTATGATTCACTATGTTTCTAGCATTGCAACAGCTGGCGCAGCATCAGTCTTACTTAGCAACAAGCATAGCCATAAGCTCAACTAGAATAACTTCAGCTGCATTTTGACTGCGTATACCTTGCAATGCAGATTGCCGAGCAGAGCAGTGAGTGAAGCACAACTTAATCTCAAGGCCGGACATGGAGCTCATCATAGCAATCACCAAGAAAGATTACACACACAGGTGCCACTGTCTATTTCTCAAAACAAAACAAACCACAACTCAAGGAAGGAGGGCACCCAAGATCTGCATTTGTCAATCTGAGATCCAGCAAAACCAGATAATTATAGCAGCAATAGCACAGCATATTATACTCGGTACTGAAAAAACTGCAAAATCAAAACCACTGTCGTCCTCTCATGATGCATCCTCTTCAAGAGAGGCATAAGGCTATCTTTGCCTCCCTGTCGCTTTGAATACATTTTGAAATTTCCTCCTTTTGTGTTCTTCATCTTCCCCTCCAGCCAATGGAGGCACATCTGACCATGACAATACTTGATTTGTATGATAAGCCAACCAAGAAGCAAGGAGCTCACAAACCAATTGGAAGCCAGTGCCAGAAAACCAATCAGCAAGTAGAAAACAGGCCTCCAAAATGGTGCTCAAAACGTTTCAGTTGAAACGGGGTTGTTCTGCTCCATGCTCAAAACAGGCCCTTTAGATGGTGTTTTGTTTCAAGCTTGAAACGGCCTGCTTCCAGTTCAAATGTTTCATGGCTGAAAGGTTCGTTAAATCCCTACAAGTCTTATTGTATCTCTTTTAAAATTGCAAGCCAGAAGCAGACTTGAGCAGAGGAAACTGCCGTATACTGAGCCAGACCACTGGTCCGTCTTGTTCAGTATTGTCTACACTGACTGGCAGCAGTTCTCTAGGGAATCAGAGAGAGTTCATTTACAAACCTGCCAGGAGATACCTAGGTTTGAGCCTGTGACCTCTTCGTGCAAGGTCCTAGGTGCTCTGTCACTAAGCTACAGCTACAGCTTCCCTACAGCCATATGTAAACATGTGTCCTTGCTGCTGCTCTTAAATTATTTTATACTTTTTTTGCGAATAATCAGATAACTGTGTTCAGTGGATAAAAAACCATATTCTTGCTATATACATTCTGCGGTATGGTTTAGGCTAGTTGGTCCATGATTGTTTGCTTAGCTATTGAATTTGTATCTAATTTTATAAAATAGTGTAACATATGAAACTGTTTTTTAATGCATTCTCTCATGTATAATAAATATCACAGGTGTAAGTGTAGAAACTATGTTTAAGTTTGGATGGACTGCCCTGATGTATGCTGCAAGTGTTGTGAATGTGGAACTCATGCGTATCCTTTTGGACAGAGGTGCAAATGCAAGCTTTGACAAAGGTAAGACTCGGTAAAGGAGCATTTCATCACAGATCTGTTTCTTACAGTTTAGTTAAACCATTAAGTAAGTAGTGAAATGCATCATGTATGACAATACAAGGGACAGATGCACCTGCTTAAAAGGCTACACGATTTTTATTTTTTAAAAATCTAAACTGTAAGGAGATTTGGTTGGCTTCTTTTACAGCAAATGTTATATCTGCAGTATTCAAACAAAAAAGACATTTGATTGTGTCTTTCAGATTTCTGGTTTTGGATGAAACCCACAGCATCAATCTTAATGGATTGAGAACTAGAAGAAGTAACACTGTTAAAATATTTGCCCCTTTCTTTTAACTATATATTCCCCACCCCACCTCCCATGGTATACAATCTTCTGCTGCTCCCTTGGTTTTGACTATGTGACTATGACTACAAACAAAGGCATGACGAGGTAGCAAGGATGATACACTGGAACATCTGCAAAAAATACAAGCTACCTGTAGCCAAAAATTAAAGTGGGACCATAAAATTGAAAAAGTTGTAGAAAATGAAGATGTAAAAATATTATGGGACTTCCGACTACAAATAGACAAACATCTGCCACACAATACACCAGATATAACTGTAGTCAAGAAGAAAGAAAAACAAGTCAAAATAATCAACATAGCAATACCAGGGGATAGCAGAATAGAAGAAAAAGAAATAGAAAAAAATCACCAAATACAAAGATCTACAAATTGAAATTGAAAGGCTGTGGCAGAAAAAGACCCAAATAATCCCAGTGGTAATTGGCACCCTGGGTGCAGTTCCAAAAGACCTTGAAGAGCACCTCAACACCATAGGGGCCACAGAAATCACCATCAGCCAGTTACAAAAAGCAGCTTTACTGGGAACAGCCTATATTCTGCGACGATATCTATAACAATTGACAATAAAATTCTGGCATCCCAGGTCCTTGGGAAGGACTCGATGTCTGGATAAAACAAACCAGTCAATAACACCTGTCTGACTGTGTAAACAAGAAATAATAATAATAAATCGATTTCTATACCACCCTTCCAAAAATGGCTCAGGGCGGTTTACATAGAGAAATAATAAATAAATAAGATGGATCCCTGTCCCCAAAGGGCTCACACTCTAAAAGAAACATAAGATACACACCAGCAACGGTCACTGGAAGTACTGTGCTGGGGGTGGATAGGGCCAGTTACTCTCCCCCTGCTAAATAAAGAGAATCACCACGGTGAAAGGTGCCTCCTTGCCAAGTTAGCAGGGTGATAGCAATAATTATCCTGCCAAGTTAGCAGGATAGCAATAATTTTGAAGAAAATCCCATACGACATAAGTTTAACTTCCAGTTTTTGGTGCCAAGTTGATGTAAACATATCTACCAGCATTAGAGAAGCTAAACTGGATGGAGAGAAATTAAGCTTTAACCAGAAGTTAATTATGGAGAGCCATAATTTTGCCTCTACTTTGAACATTCATGAATAAAGCAAACACATGAACTACTAAAACATCATCCTACAAAAGATCCTCCTAAGTAAAGTCTTGATCAGCCAAGAAGGTGAAGATTACTCTTGGATGCAAAGTTGAATATCTTGATGGATCTCCTGAGCACTTCAGCCTCCTTCACAGTAGTAGGCTTTACTATTAGAGCTAGATCCCGCTTGAGCTAGCAAAGTTTGATGTGGCTTCAGTTCCTCTACCTAGCAGAGCGGTGGAAGGTAACCATTCTGCCTTGAGTAGCTGATGATATAAATACTGTCATCTGATACCTTCAAAAGCGGAAACCCATGGTTAAGTAGACTACATATAAACATTATATAGTGAAGGTGATTTTCTGTTAACAGATTGGCTGTTTGCAGAAGAGGAGACTTTATGGTGAAATCTTGGTGAGGTAACAACAAATAGAATTGCAGTTCTGAAGCAAAGTAGTCTTTATACTCTTGCCAGTGTTTATTGGAAGAATCATTTCTTGGAAAACAAGAGACACAGATATACAATTTGGTGACTTCTATTTGTTAATCTTTAAACTATTGGTTTCCATACATGATCCAGGGCCTCATGAAAATACTCCACTTTATCATTGGTCTCACAATTGCACTTCTATTCCCCCCGCCCCGCCTCTTGAAGTGTAGCACAGCTGACATTCAGGACAGAAAATTATCAGTGTATCTCTTGAGTATATCAAAGGAGTGGCCCTCTGTGTTATATATAAGCAAGCTTTGGATGTGTTCATGTTTCCCCCTCATGTGCTAAAACAATCTTGCTGCTAATTGTGGAATGAACTTCCTGGTGACATTTCATATTTTGCACACCCCAGATAACTAGCAGTGTTGAAGAGAGCATGATTCACCCAAACAAATTACAACATCACTCTTCCTCCTTCTACCACCACCACCACCACCAGATTTCAAGAGAAATTTGAAATCTAACTTTGCAGTTTCCACTACAAGTTTTATTCTTTGCAAATTAGTTACTATCATTCTACAAATTGTTTTATCACCTTGTTTCTGTTTAGACCAGTATACGGTGTTAATGGCTGCGTGTACTGCCCATGCTTCAGAAGAGCAGATTTTGAAGAGTGTAGAATTGCTCCTCTCAAGGAACGCTAATCCTAATGCTGCATGCAAGTAAGCAAATATTTTGTAATTCAAATTGCTGAGCAATGTCTTCATCATGTAATAAAATAAAGTCACTTTTCTTTCTTGGGCATGTTCTGCCTTGTTTACTACCAATGGATCATTTCTGGCAATCTTTCTGTGATGAAATCTACCAGTGTTCCTTAACAATGTTTGATATGTACTGTTTCCTTCTAAAGTCTCTGTCCACTTGTGGAGTAGCTCTCTGACATTTGTGCTGCAACCTTTTGTTAACCATTTGCACTGCAGAGAAACTCTAAAAATCTGAGTATATGGGGGGGGGGAATGTCCTTGCAGAAATATAATCTTATTTTGTTGGTATTTGATTTAGTTGGCTATCTAGTCATTTAGTACAGGGCAGTTTTTTTGCTTTAAAAAGTGGGTATGAGAATTTGCAACAACTTGTGAGATTTCTGGTGCTTTCTGGTTTATCACATATTAAGTATCTTGTATAGAAATCTCCATCAGTTCAATTTCTCACTGAACATTTACTAGTCTCCCTATCCATGCATACATATGTTAGTCATTTGCAGCAAATCAATAATCTGGAGGAGGGCAGGGTCGGGAGAGGACCATCTTATTTCCAATTTAGAAATTGTTTTGTGTCTGGTAATCTGAAGGCGATGTCTACTTGCCACAATCAACTGGCTATTTACAAACCTGGAATTATCAAGTGGTAAGTTGCTCCTAAAGTACTTGAACCATATGGAGGGAGAGCTGCTCATCTAACTAGTGATGAGAAGGTTTGTCATACACTTGTTCTGATTAAAAATTCAGGAGAGCAGGGGGAAATGGCAAAACTCTTGTTTGCTTTGTCAGTGGACAATACAAGTAGCAACGTAGCAGTGTGCCCACTTGGTAAGTGGTTCTGACGATTCACCTTCTCTAGGGATTATTTAGCAAGCTGATGCAGGTGCTTAGTTTGTCTTGTATTCCATCTTTCTCTACAAAGTGTTGGGAATTCTCTCTGGTAAGAGATACCCTTCTAATATAGCAGAGTGCACAGAGACACAACATAGCGGCGTCTGCTCGGGCATGCATGTATGCTAAGAGTAAAATAACTTGGAGCCAGTTCATAGTTTCAAATCAATATATGGAGTATTTATTAGTGAACTCCATTCTAGATACTAAAGTGGAGAGATAGTATCTCTAATCTACCTAGCTAGCTGGATGCACATGGATGCATCTCTGCACACATGGTGCAGGGAGAGAGAGGAGCTTGCATGTTGCAAGGGAGAAGAAAGAGAAGAAGGAAGTGGCCAGGAAGGCAGGAAGTAAGTCCCTGAGAATAGCAGTCTACATACCGAAGGGATAGTGTCAGAGCAGTAGAGAAGGGATGACCAGTGTCTTGACTTCTCTAGCCCTCTGACTCACTAGTCTGTCTCCCTCTTTCGTTGAGACATGAGACAGAGCAAAGTCCTTCACTTCCAATATGGTTTAGAATAATTTAAAAATACAATAATACATATGCAGCAGACTAAAGCAATATTCTAAAGGGCTTCAGAAAAAGCTTACTGAAATAAATGATTTCATTGCCTGTCTAAAAAAAAGGCAGTTATAGAGCCAAGCTTACTTCTTTGGGAAGGCTATTCCGTAATCTGGATGCCACGATGGAAAGGCTGCACTTCTTATAATGGAAGAAGGGTTGTAGTGGTGGAATTGAGTTCTTGACATTTTTGTATGAGTGGAGTCAGTTCTTGAGATACTCTGGTTCCAGTCCATTTAGGGCTTTAAAAGTCAAAACTAGTGTCTTGATGGAACCTGGAAACAAGTTGGTAACCAGTGAAACCTGTACAAAACAGGAATAATATGATCTAATCTCCTAGCTCTAGACAAAACCCTGGCAGCTATATTTTGCATCAGTTGACATTTCTGGACTGCCTTGAAGAGCAGCCACACACAGAACAACAATTACAGCAGTCCAAACTAAAGCATGGATGACTGATGCAATGTCTGACTTCACCAAGGGGCACAGCTATTGAACTAAATTGGCAGAAGGCACTCCTGGCCGCCACCACCACCACCACTACCACCACCTGTAACCACAAGAGTACTCAAACGGTTGCTTCAGGAGAAGTATAGCTCATCTAAAACAGGTTTGCAAATCTTCACTTCAGTTATTGCCTGCATTAAACTTCATTTTATCCACTCTCCAATCTGGAACTACTTCTAGACACCACTTTAGAACATTCAGTGCCTCCTCAGGATCAGATGATTAAAAAAAAAGTTGGGTTGTTGGCATAGTGATTACCCCCAAGCCCAAACCTCCACATGTAGATTTTGAAAAGCATGAGGGGCAAGAGAGAAGCTTGCAGCACCACTTAAACCAAAGGCTACAGGGTAGAGCCGTAATCTCCCTGCACCGCCTTTAGAGACCTGTTGTTGTAAAATGGTAACCCTGCCCCAAGATAGCCAGTACCCTAGGTTCCAGGGGACAGTTGGTATGGGTGGGTGGGGGGGACTTTTTTAAACAGGGTGGGGAACTTGAGCAAATTCCCCTATATTACTCCAGCTGTGATGTTGAGCCTTTCCTTTGTTTTGCATCTCTTTGATGTCCAGATATGCCTTTGCCCCCAAAGTTCACAGAGTGGTGTTTTTGAAAGAGTGAAGTTCTATATTTCCAGAGTGAACCACCCAGAGACATAAGTTTTGGGCAGTATAAAAATATATAAGTGCATATATATCTGCATATATATCTGCATATACATATTTATTTCCCCCCCATCAAATAACCGATTTCCTTAGATTAGGCTAGAGCAGGGCTGCTCAACTTTGGCCCTCCTGCAAATGTTGGCTTACAACTTGCATAATCCCTGGCTATTGGCCATCCCAAAAACAGCTGGGGTGGGCAGAGTTGAGCAGGCCTGGCTGAGTAAGGGGAAGTCTCTGCTCTTTTGGCAGCCATCGAAGTTGGTTTTCCACATCTTTCTACATTTGGATACTGCTTTCTTCTAAGACCAGAAAAACTTTAAGCAATACCAACAGTAACTTTTCTTTTAGCATCTATTTGCTAGAAATTATGTATAAAAACACCAGCTATTTAATGGCCACTTTGGCATATATCAAATCTCCATGTATTCTTGGAATACTGCTTTCCCTTCTAAGCTTTTTAATGTGTTCCGTATATATAGGGTAGAATCCATTCTGGGACAGGAACATTTACCAAAGACTGCTATTCCAGACTAAGACAACTGTGATTGCTGCCCAGTGAGGTATTTCACAAAGCCAAAAACTGTCCTACCGAGGTTTGGGAGCTGTGTGTGCTCCCAGTCTTTGGTTGTGTGGGTGCAAACAACTAGATAGGAAGAGGGAGAAGTAGTTGTGTGGAAGCAAAGGAGGAAAAGCTACTACCCTCACAACCGAAAATTGGGAGCATAAACAGCTCCCCCCAAATAGGACATTTTTGGTTGTGTGAATGACCTCAGAGTTTAATTTTCTGAAATTAAGTGCTGCTATGGTAGGCTTTATCCAGTTAAAAGCGTGGAGGCATTAATTTTTATTTTGCATATGTGTGTTAATAGACTGTATTAACATTCATGTTTTCGTGACTCATTGGTTATGTTCATGAGAATGTGCACAATAATTCTGGTTTTTACAGTTTTATTACCATCTGCTGTTGGTGTGCACTGCGTCTCTGGTGTAAAGGATAGGTGTACTGTTTTCCAGTAAACCTGTTACATTAAATTGTTTTAATGTCAGTGTTGACTTTGAGCTTCTCTATCACATGTAGACTCTTGAAGGTGGTAATGTCATTTTCAGATGTCTGTAGATTGGATATGTTTTTATAGTCAACGTGATATACACCAATAAACCATCTACACATTAAAAACACAAAACTGAAAAATGCAAACTCCCTCTAGTGAATTTAAATATATAAAACTTTAGTTTAATACTCATCCGCAAAGCTTAAGGCAAATACTGTCTGCCTGTATCACTGAGTATTTTTAGCCTATTTTCCAGTAGGCTTATGAGATCACTTGGCTGTCCGTGTGTGTGTCCCACCAGCTTCACAACATAGTTTGTGATTATGTCATCCCCACTGATTCAAGATGGCAGATGGCAGGCACTGATTCAAGATGGCAGACTTTGGAGGCGCAACCCCACTGATTCAAGATGGCAGATGGCAGACACTGATTCAAGATGGCAGACTTTGGAGGCACAAGTGGGCTAACTTGTGAACCGCTTAACCAATTTGAACCAAATTTCCTACAGTTGTAGGGACACATAGGGACACCTCCAGGGCATAGATTGTGACGATGTCTTCCAATTCAAGCTGGAAGACAGGTAAACTTTTGAGGTGCAAGTGCACTAACTTGTGGACAGTCTAACCGATTTGAGCCAAATTTGCTACAGCTGTATAAACACATAGGGATGCCCCAGTGGTATAGTTTGTACTGATGTCATTCACCCCGATCCAAGATGGTGGATGCATGAATATTTGAGGTGCAAGAGATCTAACTTGTGGACTTTGATTTGAACCAAACTTAGTCAAGTTGTAGATAAAGTGAAAGGAAAGTAAGCTAATTAGTTCTTACTAGAACAACTTGTTTAAAAATTTATATCCAGTAATCTAGTACAGGAAAACCCCATTATTCGCTGGGGTTCCATTTTCCAGGGGTCCCTGTGGATAGCGAGTCCACAAATACCTTGGCGTTAGGGCAATGGGAATTGGGGTGTTGGATTCCTGGATGCAGAAAATCTGCCAAAATGGCAGATTTTGCCCCATTTCCCCCATCACCCCCAAATGGCTCCTCAAGGTGTTCTGCCATGCTGCACCGTTGCCCACAGTGTTATCCACCCTGAAAATCGACTGAAAATTGCATTTCTTGCCTTCCATTTTGAGCTATATAATGTCTCCTGATCTCTCCAACAGTCAAAATGGTAGCTGGAAATTCCCTCCTGGGTCATTTCCGGTCACCCCCGACCAGCGGGTACGCAGGTTTAACCCCTTTTTGTCCATTTGCCCCATCCTGCGTATACTGAGGTTGTGTGCTAATTACCCAACTACAGATAGCAAAACTGCGAGTTCTAGACCCGTGAATAGTGAAGTCCTCCTTTATGCAAATACTACATGAATTAGATTCAAATTTAAAACTGATTTTGAGATTGGACTACAAATACCTTAGTAATGAAACCTGAAAATTGCTGCATTTGAAGCAACTTGTATTCTTTTAGTTTATTATCTTCCAGATGTCAGCTTTTGTTGAAATTTATGGCTTGGTTAATATTTGAAATTTTTAACCTGTTGTTTAACACTTAATATTAATGGAAATAGTTCTTCCTGTTACTAAGATAGCACCATACCAATTCTACTCTGTAATTTCAGTGGCCTTGACTTTATCATTTTATGATCACTTTCTGTCAAATGACACATCTCGAAAGAGGTAAATAGCCTGGGAAAAGTGTCACATTTATACTTTAGATGATAAACTCTGCAGATAAACTAGCCTCATTGCTTCAAAACAATGAGGCTAGTTACATAAAACTCAACACTTTATTACACTACATGTGTTTGATCTGGTTCCACAAAAGAGAAATATCCGCTATCTGTTTGAAGGTATGTTTTAAAAATAAAAACCACATGTACTTAATATTACATTCTAGAGTTTATTTGTCTAGAGACATAATCTAAGGGTCAGTAACTTAATGCATACATTCTTACCCACATTCTTAGTGTACATTAATGTTGTATATAATATAGAGATTCTACAGTGCACTGCTGTGTAGAATGTGAAAGACTGTGGCTGACATATGGCTCAATGTTCTGTCTGCCTTTTAACATAACATGTGCATGGTTGCACAAGAGCGCTCTTGTAGTTGTGTTGTATATTAGCCACTGATACTAAATGTAGGTAATATGTTGGTGTTCTAAGACAGGATCCATTACAACTTGTTCTTAATACGACGACTATTTATAAGAGCTTAAGAGCTCTTGTTGTTCAAGAGTCAGCATCATCAAAAGATAAATAACCACTGAATAAAGACCTTCTGCAGAAAGGGATTTCCCATCAGATTCCTTGTGGGCACTACCAGTTAATGACCTGTGCTATCCTGAGATGTTGTTTCCTTCTTGTCCACTAGATCTTAATTCCTCACAAAGCAACATTTACTTTGACGGGAGGATAGATAGATAGATACTTTATTTATGGCCAATGCCCAAAACAAAACAACACAAACAATAAACATTATTCCAGCATTCAACATTAACTTAATCATTAACTTTAGCATCAATCAATGAACTATGAATTCTAATTGCGATGTAACAGAATTTTGCTACAACATGAGAGATGCAGAGTGCATTATCTTCAAGTAAAAATTTCACCAGCAGATCATCCGATTGATGTTGAAACCTAGAAGGAAGCAGCTGAATCAAATGACATCTAATATTACTATAGAATCTACAGCGTAATAAAATGTGAGCGATTGATTCAGGTTCACCCAAACCACAAGGGCACAAGCGAGCCTCCAGAGGTAAATGTTGAAATCTCCCCATTAATATAGCTGAAGGAAAGGCATTAAAGTGTGCTCTTGAAAAAGCCCAGCGGAACTTTCTAACAGTTATGATGGACAAATATGAAGCCGGAAAAAACCCACCCTGGCCTTAAACTGACTGTAAAATGCTGGCAGACAAGCCAGCTAAGAGTTTTAGATGGACTGTTGGGGGACATCAAGTCGAACAAGTAAAGCAGATCAAATACCTTGGTGTGATATTTCAATATAACAGGCAACGCGCTCATGCTAGAATGGTTCTGATTTGGCTTAACGAAGTGCGGTAACTATTCTGAGATTTCACTATGTGCAGAGCGGAGGATATATTCCTGCTGCCATTAAATTGTTCCTCGCTAAAACTGTACTGCAACTTTTGTATGGGGTTCAGTTGGGCCCTTTTGATAGTTTTATGCCCTTAGAGCGGGTTCAGTTAGGCTTTCTAAGAGCGCTTTTTGGTACACCTAGATGCACCCCTAATGTGGTGCTATGACAAGAGGCTGGGTTGTGGAGGATTGAGACCAGGGCATGGTTGCAGATTATTTTCTACTGGCTGAAGCTTCACCTCCAGCCAGTGAGACTTGTGCCTGGGTTTCTTTCGGCTACACCCCGGCCTATTTGGCTGGTAACGATTGCGGATAAACTTTCCCGTATTGGCCTGAATCCTGAATTTTTATTAGAAACTGACCTAGTGAATGCCAAAAAATTAGTTCGTCAGCGTCTAAAGAGTCAGTGTGGTGTAGTGGTTGAGTGCTGGATTAGGACCGAGGAGACCCGAGTTCAAATCCCCTATTCAGCCATGATACTAGCTGGGTGACTCTGGGCCAGTCATTTCTCTCTCAGCCTAACCTACTTCACAGGGTTGTTGTGAGGAGAAACTCAAGTATGTAGTACGCTGCTCTGGGCTCCTTGGAGGAAGAGCGGGATATAAAATGCAAAAACAAATAAATAAATGATGGGAGGTTGAGAACAGATAAAAGTAAATACTTCACACAGTGCAGAATTCATGGAATTTGCTGCCACAAGAAGGGTGATGGCCACCAGTCTAGATAGACTTATAGGGGATAAGATAAAATTTATGGAGAAGAGAGATTATCAATGGCTATTAATCATGATGACTATATGCTGCCTCCCATTCTCAGTTGGAATTGCTGAGAGGCAAAAGGAGTGGGTTATTTGTCTCCTGCTTGTGGGCTTCCCAGAGGCATCTGGTGTGGAAACAGAATGATGGGCTATATGGGCTCTTGATTTGAACATCAGAGCTCTTATCTTATGAGCAGGTAAGTCTCACTGAGGTCTCATTCATTAGGTCTACTTGGGTCCAGTATACATGAGAGAGTATCTCCCAGGTGACAAGATCCTGAAGAGTTTAGATTTGGAGACTCAACTCTGTTGACACCATGGCCCGAGGAACTACTATACACATCCCTGCCAATCCCGGTCCTCAGCTGGCTACTATGCCACATATGATTACTAGGTGCACAGGTAATACTAGTAGTTGCTTACTGGCCACACTATCCATGGTTCGCCGCAATACTTCACCTGGTGGTGGACAGCGTGTGGTTCCTGCCATCCACAAGCAGTCTTCTCACCCAGTGTCCAGTACTTCATCACAACCCAGCATGGTTCAAGCTTGCCACCTGGTTGAGTGTAACATCCTAAGCTGCCTTGGATATGACCAGCGGGTCTTGGATACTATCCTAGCACCCAGAAGGACAACAACCAATAGGATTTACCAGTCTCCTTGGCACATACTTCTCCTGTGATGCAGGAAATGCAAGCTCTCAGTGGTAGTAGACTGTGTGGGGTGACAAAACTTTTGTTATTCCTCTAGGATGGCCTGGATAAGGGCTTAAAGGCCAACACCATCAAGTGCCACACAGCTGCTTTGGGGACTCTGCTGTTTCCTTTCAAGCGGAGAGGTCTAAGCTCTCATCCCCACTTGAAGTGTTTCCTGAGGGTGGCCACCCTGTCTTCTCTTCCAGTGGTCCACAGGCTTCCTTCAGGACCTGCACCCAAAGTCCTCGGGTGATGCACGCACCTGCCTTTGAGCCACTGCATTTGATACCACTACATGTCTTTTCTATAAATCTAGCCTTCCTGGTGGCTATTACCTCATCAAGACGAGTTTCCGAACTCAGGTCCCTGTCTGCTAACCCAAGATCTTGTGTGTTCTCACCAGATTCAGTAACCTTGATACTGGATCCATCCATGCTCCCAAAGGTGGCTTCTGTCTTCCACAGATAGCAGGATATTGACCTGCCATCATTCTGTCCCAAACCTTCTCATCCCAGGGGAAAAGAGCACAATCTAGATGTATGCTGTTGTCTAAAAATTTACCTTCCTCATTACGATCCACAAAGACGTTAATGGTTCAGCAGATGTCTGCCTCAACCCTAGCCCGGTGGATCAAGGTTTGTATTTCACTTGCATATGAGGTTCAACACCTTCCTACACCACTGAAGATTACTGCGCATTCCACTTGTTTGGCCACCTCAGCGGCATTCTTCACCAACGCTCCACTGGAAGACATCTGTAGAGCTGCAATGTGGTCATCCCCATCCACGTTTACAAAAAACTACAAGTTGACTTCATGCGTTCCTCTCAGGCTGCCTTCGGCAGGCGCGTGCTTCAGCGCGTTCTCCTGTCCCAGAAGCCGTGGTCACCCCCTTTCAGGTTCTTAAACTGTGGCATGTTCCATGTGAAATCTCCTCACCCAGCATCTGACAAAGGAGCATTGGGGTTACTTAACAAGATTGCTTCTTCTTGCTGCTGGAGTTGAGTACCTCTCAACCCACCCTGGGTGTCCATGATCCTGGTCTGCGTATCTTTCCTTTGTGCCTTCAATACCTGTTATTTTATTCTCTTAATCACTTTCTTTCCTTCTAGAAACTTGGGTTGACTAACCAAACTGAGAGGGGATACCCTCCCGGGTCTTCTAAAGGTTTCCATTAATTAGATTTGTCCTGTCCTCTGGAGCATACTAGGGAAGATAACACACGTGAGATGTCCTCAACTCCAGCAGCGAGAAGAAGCCTTCATGGTAAGTAACCAACAGTCCTTTCTAGTGACTTGTATTCAGTGGCCTTTGAATCAGAGGGGTCAACGGTCAGGTCTCTTAGCTATATTTCTGTTGTTTATCTAATCTTTTTAAGCCATCTAAATAACTCCTACAAGATGTGGTGAGAGACACTGAATTCCATAAAATCATTATGTATTATGTGAAGAAACCCTTTATATATTCATCTAGTCCAGGGTTTCTTAACCTTAGGCCCCCAGATGTTGTTGGACTACAATTCCCATCATCCTCAGCCACAAAGGCCGTGTTTGGGGATTCTGGGAATTTTAGTCCAACATCATCTGGGGGCCCAAGGTTAAGAAACCCTGATCTCTTTAAAAGAAAATTATTATAAGATGATGTATAGGTGGTATCTGACACTGAAAAAATTAGCTTTAGTGTATAAAAATGTTTCAAACAAATGTTGGAAATGTGGACAATGTGAAGGAACCTTTTTCCATATGTAGTGGTCATGCGAGACGGCAAAGACTTTTGGGGATATGATATACAATGAGTTGAAGAAAAATTTTAAAATGACATTTCTTAAGAGGCCAGAATCCTGCCTGCTGGGAATAACTGAAAGAGAGTTCTCCAGAAGAAATTTAACATTTTTAATGTATGCAACCACGGCGGCTAGGATAGTATATGCGCAGAAATGGAAAGACACTAAAATGCCCTCAAAAGAAGACTGGTTGATAATTTTGCAATATGCTGAGATGGCAAAGCTTACAGCACGTTTAAGAGACAAAAATTTGGAATGTTTTAAAGAAGATTGGGAACCATTTTTGCTTTACTTAATGAACTATTTTTCTAATATGGACTTTTCAGTAGGGTTTGAAATATAGTAATAACAGCAGGTTGGGTAAAATCGAGTAGTAGTGTGGAGTATGTATGTTCTGAATTATTATAGCAATGGTTTATATGTGTAGTTATTGTGAACCGCACATAGGTAAGCGGGAAGACAATATTTATTTATGTGTAGAAATGAATGTAATTTGAATGTAAAGCTATTGTAAAAGCCAATAAAAAGTTAAAATGCAAAAGAAAAAGAAAGAAACCTTGATCTAGTCTAATACTGTCACCTTAAGTGGAGCAGCGGGGAAATGCTTGCCTAAAAAACAGAAGGTTGCCAGTTCGAATCCCCGCTGGTACTATATCAGACAGCAGCAATAAAGGAAGATGCTGAAAGGCATCGTCTCATACTGTGTGGGAGGAGGCAATGGTAAACCCCTTCTGTATTCTACCCAAGAAAACCACAGGGCTCTGTGGGCTCTAGAAGTTGAAATCAACTTGATGGCACACTTTACACTTTACCTTTAGTCCAATACTGTCTACTATGATTAACTGGCAGTAACTGTCCAAGGCCTGTGCCACATGTTTTAACTGGAGATTGAACCGGGCACTAGGGATGTGCACAGAACCAGTTCGGAGGCCCTTTATGGGCCTCCGAACCAGTTCAAAGAACTGCCAGTTCGAAGGTGGTGGAGGGTGCACTTACCCTCCCACCACTTTCCCCCCACCGGTGTTCATATTTAGCAAAGCCGATTGGGGCAGCAGCATAGCTCCCTGCCGCCCCATTGCCCTCGTCTTCCAGATATGACCGGACGCGTGCACCCATGCCGGGGTGAGTGCACCCTCCTCCGCCAGCTTTGAACTTCGAACTGGCCCCAGGGTTCGAACCTGTTTGGAGGCCTGTAAAAGGGCCTCCGAACAGGTTCGTGCACATCCCTACACCTCAACGGCATAGTTTGATATCATCCACCCTGATTCAAGATGGCGGACACCTGAACTTTTGAGGCATAAGAAATCTAACTTATGGACCTCAGTTTCAATCATATTTAGTCCAGTTGTAGTGAAAGTTCTTACTACAACAACTTGTTACAGTTCTGTGTTGCCCTTTTTGAATGAGAATTGTTGAGTCTTCTGAATGTAATGGTATAATAGGATTATATAAAAGGATTTTGATGCTCGTAGTCTTATTTTTGTCCTTTCCTTAATAATCCCTAGCATGGGTTTTTGCCTTTTCTATTTTTGCACACTGAGTTGACTTTTTAATTGACCTGTCTACCTAAAGATCTCTTCCCTGGTTAGTCACCACCAGTTCAGTTCTCATCTGTGCATATGCGATGTTTGGATTTTGTCCAATGTGTATTTCTTTGCATTTACAGTGGACCTAATTTGCTATTCTGTTGCCCACTCATCCAGGTTGGAGGAAATCCTTTTGGAGCTCATTGCAGCCCACTTAAGTTCTCACTGTCCTGCAAATTTCATGACATCTGCAAAGTTGGCTACCTCATTCCTTTCCCTGATTTGAGAGAATTTATGCACAAGTTAAATACATTACTGACATTCATTGAGACCCAACAGTTGTACATGTCTAGCTGTGCCTGCGTGCTGAAAAGGTAACACTTCTGAAGATGTTACCTCGAATGTCCTGGACTTCAACATTCTACCTAGTAGCCTAATTTTTAAGTATTAAGTATGACTACCCAATGTTGTGCTACCTACTAGACTATGTACACTTTATGTGATGTCTGCAGTTTCAAACCAAGTAGGCAAGTAACTGTGTGGACAACATGCCCATCACAAACCTATGTTTGTATCTTCTTTTAGTAATGATTGTCTTTTCATCTCCTGAAGAATGTCTTTTTTCTAAGACATCACTTTCCTCAGAGCAGTGCCCTCTTTGCTTTTTGGGTTCATTTTGTCATTTTTCTTAGTATGTCTTATACTAGTACTTCAGTGGGTCATTCAGTGCTATTGTACTTGCTAATGAATTAATGCTGGATAATAGCATTCATTTGCTGCTTAGTTTCTTTTAGGAACTGTAACACAATAGGGGTAACTAACTTGTAATCATCTGGCACATATATCTATTTCAAATATACTTAAGCTGTGGGGAAATGCTTGACTAACAAACAGAAGGTTGCCGGTTCAAATCCCCGCTGCCGGTTCAAATCCCTGCTGCTACTATATCGGGCAGCAGTGATATAGGAAATGCTGAAAGGCATCGAAATGCTGAAAGGCATAGGATGCTGAAAGGCATCGTCTCATACTGTGCGGGAGGAGGCAATGGTAAACCCCTTCTGTATACTACCAAAGAAAACCGCAGGGCTCTGTGGGTGCCAGGAGTCGAAATTGACTTGACGGCACACTTTACTTAAACAGATCCAAAATGGAGATCCCATCACTGCAAGTGGTGAATTTGATGTTTAGAATCTTCTAAAGCTACATGACATGGTTGAGTCCATTCATTCACACAAGGCTTCCCAACAGGGCTTGAAGGGCTTCCAGGCTGTATTTGAGCCCTCCTGCCTACCCACACTGCAGCCAAGCTATTTGTTCCCCATCTGAGAATCACTGGCTTCAAGCCAACACATCCTCGGCAATATGTCCACTGCAGAAGGGGAAGGAGGAGGGTGAAGATCTTCCTTGACTCCTGATTGGCTGGTTACATGGTAAAGCTCAGCATACCCCTCCCCTCAGCCATACTGGCTTCAGAAAATGAGCACTGTGTGCTCCTATTGAAATTAATTGGGCTTGTTCTATGGGACATCCACCTTGAATACTTATCTATTATCTCTTGAGTAACTTAGTCTGGATGTAAGTCAGTGACTGGTGTAACCTGTCTCATAAAAGTCACATTTGAGTTTGCATATGTGTTTAGGCACACACACACACACACACACACCTATCTCTATGGGTTACCTGAGTTTAAGGTTTGCAACAGAACTCTTGTTAAGAGCTTGGGCACCCCTGCACTAACAATATAGAAGTGGGGGGGGGATTGTCTTTCAGTATATGCTTTTATAAACTAATAGTATTTTTCAGCCCGTTAAAATAACGGGCGCTAGTCTCCGCATTCAACCGATCTGTGCCGCCACTGCCTCTGCCAGACCCGCCGCCGCCTCTGGCCTCCCGGCCGGGCGGAGAATTCCACCGCCGCCGCCAAGAGTGCCACCCACCGCCGCCGCCTTTGGCCTTCTGGGCGGGCGGAGAGTTCTGCCGCCGCAGCCAAGAGTGCCGCCTGGCGACCTGCCGGACCCGCAGCCGCCACCTCTGTCCTTTTCGGTGGGTGGGCCAGACCTGCCACCGTTTCTCCCTTCCCCTTCCCGCGGCCATTTCTCCCCTCCCCGCTGAACCCCAACGCCTCGATGATGATGATCCACTGCCGCCTCTGCCCTCCCGGTCCCCCAGCTGCCGCCTCTGCCCTCCCCATATCCCGTTCTTCGGCCGCCTCTGCCCTCCCCATATCCCGTTCTTCGGCCGCCTCTGCCCTCCTCAACATGGCCGCCGTGTCTCTGCGGCCGTATCTTTCTCGGATGTTCTGGTCATGCGCTCCGCGCATGCCCAGAACAGCCGAGAAAGACACGGGCGCAGAGACACGGGATCACACTTTAGCATTTTATTATAGAGGATAAACTAATGACGCAGCAGGGAAATGACTTGACTAGCAAGCCAGAGGTTGCAGGTTCGAATCCCTGCTGGTATGTTTCCCAGTCTATGGGAAACACTAATATTGGGCAGCATCAATATCGGAAGATGCTGAAAGGCATCATCTCATACTGCACGGGAGATGGCAATGGTAACCCCTTCCTGTATTCTACCAAAGAAAACCACAGGGCTCCGTGGTCACCAGGAGTTGACACCGACTCGATGGCACACTTTACCTTTATATGCTTTTATGGGTCCCTCTAGTGGTCTGTAATCTGATTAGCACAGAGTGCTATTTAGTCTTCCTATCAAGTCCCCCCCGCAAACAGGATACTAACTACAACACTATGCATTTATAGCAGTATCTGAAGGTTGTGTTGTTACATTCAGAATATTTATCAATATTTACACTGTCCAATGTAGATACTGTTCCTTGCCACAAGCACAATTGATGCTTGTTTTTACTTCTCCCCCCCCCCAATTCTGTGTTTGATTCATTGTTCGATATTTTTGTAATGGTAGTATGATTATGGAGCAGTTGATTATATCTTGTAAAACACACTAGAACTCATTTTCTATAGAACATCAGAATTCTTGATATTTGACAATTCCTGTAGCTCAAGGACTGGTGCATAAGACAATGCAAGTTGTTTTGTAGTTGACAATTTGAGTGAGACTAAGTGGTCCTGAGCCATTTTCATGTGTGAGATACTATATTGATCAATGAACAATAAAATGGATGAGCACACAGTTGCTCCTTTAACAATTATATGGATTCTTCCTAGGAAAAAAATGACTCCACTGATGTATGCAGCCCGTGAAGGCCACCCTCAGCTTGTTTCTGTTCTTGCTGCTCATGGCTCACAGATAAACGTCCAGGATGAAAACGGTTACACTGTAAGTTAATTTTCTGTGTAATAGTTGCTTATTCTGAGAAACATTGTAGATGTTTGCTCAACATCTTGAGCAAACTTTAAATGTGTTTGAAATATTTATGATTTATTTATTTATTTGATTTATATACCACCCTTCCAAAATGGCTCAGGGTGGTTTATACTTCATATACTTCATTTTGTACCACTTGGAGATTTTCCTGCATCAAAAAACATTGTGTTGTCCCATTTCCTTTTTATGTGGAAGCTAGAGAGAGGGGGGATCTAATCCTTGTTTTCCTTTAGTAAGGAAAAATAAGGAAGGGTCCCCAATGCTGACTAGGCTTGTGCATTTCGATTCAAGTACAAAACGTTTTGTGCCCGAAAATGGCAATTTCAGAGGTTTTGTAACCAAAACAAAATTAAGAATTAAAAAACAGAGATTTTTGTTTCCTAATTGAAATGACTGTGTTTCAGACAGAATGCTTTGTTCTTCAGAAAAGCATTGCAATTGAAATTGACTTTTCTGACTCTCTCCATTCCAGCTGAGGCACTGAGTGATTAGCAGAAGATAAGATATGCAAAAAGCTCATGAATGGTTTAGTTAAGTATGTATTGTATTCAGTGTGATTGAAATGCAAACTGACCTTGCAAAGGGATTTGGAAGACAGCATTTTGAGACAGAAATACCCAAATATCTTTGGGAGCCCAATGCAATTCCAAAACTCTTGCTAAAAGCCATGTACAAATTGTGTGGAGAAGCTTTTTGAGAAGCTGGTTAGGAAAGTTCTGAAATTACACAGGTTTTTCTTTCCAAAGGTTTAGAAAGAATCTCTTGACTTGTTCAGGACTCTTTTGAAGAGCTATTTTGTTTTTCTTCTGATTTTTATGAGTTATAGTGGTGTCTAAGTTTTGTTGCCCAAGTTGAGCAGTCTAATGTAATTTAGGCCACAATTAAATTTGGTGGGACATGATGTCTAAGCTAGTGGTTCACAACTTTTGCCATTGCAGGAACAGGTCATCCACATGGGACTACAGGAGACAAAAGGAGTAGGGTGGGGGATATCCCTGTCAATCTATTGACATCCCCAGGAATCTTAGTTGCTTCTCTCTTTCTTGTAACCATGATCCATGGTTTTGCACTTTCTTAAATGCAGTGATGATAAATCTCAACAATTTTGAACAGTAGGCTGATTTGTTTGGGCTAAGGCTCACTCCAGTTTAGTTAAATGAATATTTGAAGCTGTTCCATAGTACCAAGGCAGTTTTATTTTATTTTTATTTATTTTTTTACATTTTATATCCTGCTCTTCTTCCAAGGAGTCCAGAGTGGTGTACTACATACTTAGGTTTCTCCTCACAACAACCCTGTGAAGTAGGTTAGGCTGAGAGAAGTGACTGGCCCAGAGTCACCCAGCTAATATCATGGCTGAATGGGGATTTGAACTTGGGTCTCCCCAGTCCTAGTCCAGCACTCTAACCACTACACCACGCTCATTGGTCTATCTTGCTATCTCAAATGACCTGTGGTCACTGTTCCATGGGGAGGAAGTGTTTTTATTGAAAGATTGCTCAAATCCACAAATGGGTTATGCTGCTGTGCTAGTGCCACAGGGACAGGTTCCCACCCGCTGCAAAATTCTCAAATAACTGTGCCAAAAAATTAAGTGTCATTGTTTTTTCATCATTCTCTTCTCTCTTTCAACTTGTTTATGTGGGGCTTCAGGGGCAAAACAGTGGGTTGGGTGGCAGTGCCCCAGGGGTGGTGCACCCAGATTCCAAATAGAGCAATGGGCTGATTTCTTAGGAATATTTGAGGTTTATGCATCTTTAAGATTTTTTCCCCCATAGGGAATAATGGAGGTTTCAGCAGCCCCATAACTCCACCTGGGGGGCACTGGGATGGCCCGAAGCGAGTGGTGGTGTAGTGCACAGAGGGTGCCAACCACCCCCCTGGATTGCTAACCCATTGGGGTACTGGGCTTTGTTGTTTCTGAGGTGTTGAGTTTAGATTCTCTGGTAGCAAATGAGGTTTTTAATGAAAAATCATGAATCCACTCTCATATGCTACTAGAGAATCTACTCTCAGAACGCCTCTAGAACTACAAAACCCTGTACTTCATGGGTTGGCAACCCATGTGGGTGTTTGGCACCCTATGTGCACTACACCGCCACTTGCTCTGGGCCACCACAGTGCCCCTCAAGTGGAGTTATGGGACTGCAGAAACCTCCATTATACCCTATGAGGGAAATCTGAAAGACGCCTAACTTCATTAATTCTTTAAAAATCAGCCCTTTGCCAAATTCCTCTGAAAAAATTGTGGTAGCTTCCTTGCACCAACTGGGCACTACCACCAACCACACTCCACTCTGCCCCCCCCCCCCGCGTGAAGCAATATTTTTCCTGAAACCTCCATCACATCCTATGGGGAAAATCTGAAAGAAGCGCAAACTTCAAAAATACACCAAAAATCAGCAGTTTGCCCAATTCTTTTGAAATTTTTGTGGTAGCTTCCACTCATTGGGCACTCTAACCCCCACCCACTCTTTTGACCATGTGACCCATTTTTAAATCTGAATTAATTCGTATTCAGATTCGGATTAATTCGGATACAAAACAGAACTGGGGTGATTCGGAAGGCTTAATTTTGGACAGAATACAAAATGGGGTTGATTTGGTACAAATCGAAAGAGAAAAAAATACAAAACGCGCAACCCTAATGCAGACTATTAGAATAGAGAATGTACTCTTGGAAGAAGATTGTGTGCAATTTGTTTGTGTTCTTGTATGGGTAGCTTTTTCTCAACCAATTCAGAAGAATCTGCATGTAGTCAGAATCCACAGAAGGGATGTACATGCATATTAGAGAACAGTATCTAGAAGTAGTACTTTGTCGCTGCAGCATTGCCTACTGCTGAAGAGACTAGCTGCCTCATACTGAATACCAGAAGCTAGCCATTTTCATACTGACCACCAGCTTTCCCTTCTGCAAGAGTGATACAAACAGTTGCTAGATGTAGGATTCTCTTCTTTCTTCCTCTCCCCCTGCCCCGGCAGCGGCCTTTTGTGCTCTTGCTATAGAAAATCGATATTAAAAAATAGTTTTCTGCGTGCAATTTTATGTTGATGGTTTGGCTGAATAGCTGAAAGCTCCAGCTGAACAGTAGCCTCCATGACAGAAAGTACAGACAGCTTTGGATTTCCTCTATTCGCTTTTCTCTTCTTTTCCAGGCATTTTCCCCAGTCCTCTTGAGTTTACAGGTTCTCTTTAATCTTGGGTAGGTGGCAGTGTTGAACCAAGAAGTGGGAGGAAAACAGACTATGCAAATGGTCTTGTGGGTTTGTTCAGAGTTCAGAGCACTTGTTCAGAGTTGGTTCGTGCTTTTCTCTTCCACTCTAAAGTACATACCACTCAAACAACTAACATATTGTTTCAGGCATTAACATGGGCAGCTCGCCAAGGACACAAAAAAGTAGTTTTCAAGTTGCTTGAACTTGGAGCTGATAAATCAATACAGACAAAAGATGGACAGACACCAGGAGAGATTGCAAAGAACAACAAGCATCCAGAGGTATTGTTCTGAATAGCATGTCAGGATTGGATTAAAATGTTTGCATTTCCATAGGCTGCTTCGTTTTCCACATCGAGGTGAATCAAGGCATTCAGTACATGAGAGCTTATAGGATCTATTGGTATTGGCATGGCTCATTTAATGTTGTGTAGAACTACTAGTGTGTTAAACCCTGTGGATGTTTTGTTTCTAAACTGCTGTAATGTTCTTCCTTAATCACTCCGCTACTGAGAATCTAGTTCTCTAGAATCTAGAGAATCTAATCACTCCGCTACTGAGAATCTACCTGATGCACTAACTTGGAACAAACAAAAAAATAGGGTCAGTACAAAGAGAAAAGAAAACAAAAGCTGCAGTTACTAAGAAGAATTAATTAACCCTGCACTGTACACACTTGACACACATTCAACATATTCGCTATTCACACAAGCAGCCTAACCCAGGCTAGGTCAGCCCAATCTGGGTTGGGCTGCTCCTGTGGAGCACCAGGATTGCTTCCGATCCCAGCATTTCCACTTCCACTACCCTGACCTTTTAACCTGGGCAGCTTAAAAGCACAACCGCCCCCAGGTTAAAAGCGCACACACACACACACACACGGCTGGCTGCCATTTCCAGTAGCGAGGGTGGAGAAGCAAGGACTTTGCTTGTGCCATGGGGCACTCTGGGACGCAGGAGTGGGAGGAAGTCCTACCACTCCCAGCTCTTGCCTTCGCCATGCCACCGCTCGTGTGGGCGCGCGGCATGGCGGAAGGCAAAGGTGCTCGTCTGCAGAGGAAGAGAGGCGAGCTCCTGCCTTCCCTGCAGACCTCGGAGTGGGAGCGTGAGGTCGTGTGCCCAAATTCACTGAGTGCTTTGCTCTGTTCAGGGTAAAATGAGGAAGCCGAAGGGAACAGCACATAGGCCTCACAGATCTGAGAGCAAAGGGAAAACCATAATAAAGTGATGTTTTGTGGTGGAATACGTATTCTCAATGTTTGTTTGTCTTTATTAATACTTCAGAGAAATAAATCTCTGGAATCAGGCAGCTTTCTTCCGTGATGTATAAAATCTTGTATGATATGGCTTTGAATTTATTTATGCAATGGGGATGGAGATATTTAAATAATTTGAAACCCATTGATGTTGGAAACCATCAATACTAATGAGTTATCTATCTTTCCTTTTCTTCTTTGGAAACGTGTTTTGAATTTTTTCCATATTGCTTGGTTTTGGACTCTTGTTTTTTTGTTTTTTTTTACTTACCATTTCATTTCATTTCTCTGTTTTAATTCCTCCCCTCTTCTCTACTCTCTTCTGGGATTTAAATGTAATGATATTTCCTGTTGCATATTCTATGGATATTCTCCCTTTTTAACACTCTGAAATATTGCAGTATTGTGAGTGATCTAAATAGTGGGTGGATTTCTCCCCTTCCCTCTGCAATTCCCTGTGTTCCCCAAATTATTTCCCTAAGGGTCACCCAGCCCTTAAGGATGTAGTTCTGAGAGACACAAGCAGCTGCAGAAGGAAAAGGGTATTGTGTCACAGAAAACCCAGGCATGTTGATGCAGAGTTACCGTAATCTGGGTATGGCCAGTATCTGCTTTGAAAAATGCTAACTTTTAATTGAAGATAAAGATTAGTGCCATAAGGTTAAAAAAGCAACATAAATTGCTGCAACACCTTAAAGACTTTATTGTGGACCAAAGCCCACTTTGTCAGATGCATGAAGTGCTATCCTTAGCAGGTTATATAAGGGTAGCAGTAGAACTATGTTACTAACCAAGCAGTGCATCCCACAACAGACTCAGCCAGCCTATCCAAAAAACCATGGTCAATGGTATCAAAACCAACTGAGAGGTCCAAGAGAATTAACTGGGTTGTTCTTCCCCTGTTTCTCTATACAGGTCATCCCACAAGGTGACCAAAGCAGTTTATGTTCCAAAGCCAGGCCTGAAGCCTGATTGAAATGGATCTAGATAATCAATTTCCTCCAAGAGTGTCTGGAGCTGGCCAGCCACTACGTGCTCAAGCACCTTGCCCATGAAGGGTATATTGGCCACAGGCCTATAGTTGTTTACATCCTCTGTGTCCAGACTAGGTTTCCTTGGGAAAGGCCAAGAAATTGTTTTCTTCAATAAAACTAGGACCATTCCCTCTCTCAAGGAGCCATTAGAACCTGCTGGACCCAGCTAAAAATTGCTACTACTATTAGTAGTATATCCCTACTAGATATAATAAGCCATGAAGGACAAGGGTCAAACTTATATGTTTGGGGAAAGAACTGTGTCTTATAAATATGCATCAGGCAGAAATCTGTCAGGTGTATCTGTAGGAAGTTAACTCAAGAGGAGTTAACCTCTTGAATTTCTGGCTGGACATTTACTATACAGGTGACATTTGGTGAAGCACTCCCTTGTAGAGATGCACCAGGCAGAAATTCATCAAGACGTCTCTGGCAAGTTATTGGGAAGCAACCCCTGTCAAATTTTTGGCTGTAGGCATCCCTCCACAGCTCACTCTTGAGCTGGAAGACCAAGGCAAGGTGTGTGGGACATGGAGCCTCATTTCTAAATCAGCTAATATAGGAGACTACTATAGGAGACAGTCTTTACAGCTTATACAATATGGTGCAGAAGATGAACACTTTGACTTGGATTGCCCACACTTTTTAGAGCAGGTAAAAACTGAAAGTCTATTAACACCCATCTTAAACTGAAGCTTTTTGAATGCCTGGATATCCAGGATTTGTGAAAAGGAAAATCTCACCCATGCTGGTTAGGAGCTTCTATGTTCATAGCCAGTATATCTCTGATGTAGAAAGTTCATATTCAGAGGCAGCCTACCTTGCCGCCATTGCATGTTCCCTCCTATGTCCATTTGCCATCTTACCCCCACTTTGTGTGACCTTGCAGGGCCCCTTCCCACCTAGCTGCCAGGTTAGTGAAGGGAGAAAAGAAAAGCCCATCAAAGAAAAAGGAAGCAGAAGGGAATGTTTGAATATTTAGAGCTTATATCCATGCCTTATCAAGCTGCTTCATCCAGAACCTGGAAGTCACTCTCCAGAACTTGCCCTGTCCAGTTCTGGCTTCAGAACCAGACAGGGCAAGTTCTGGAGAGTGACTTCCAGGTTCTGAATGAAGCAGCTTGATAAGGCAGGGCTATAAGCCCTAGATGTTAAACGTTCCCTTCTGGGGAATGTTTGTACTAAGTGCACTTTGCTGATTTTGCCCTTTTTATTATGAGGACTTCAGATGTTAATAACGTGGGAAATACTGGATGAATTTTTTTAGAACAATATAGGATTAATACTTCTGCATATACCTGATTTTTTTTTAAAAAAAATTAAAGGATCATTAATTTATTTTTAATACATTTATACAGAGAGGGAGAGGGAGGATAAGAGAGAATGAGAATTTTCTGGGACATGAATGAATTTTTCTGGAAAAATCTGTATTTTAATCTGGAATTTACCTGTGAAAACGGCATGTTTCCATCTTTTATGGTTTGGTCTGGGAGTTTTATGTCAGTCAGGCAATGAGTGGGTGAGTGAGGCCTAAGCAGCTTCATATTATAGATGTTGGCTGATGACAAACGGTTTGTTTTCTAGAGTTTAAGAGATAGTTTTTCAACTGCTGTATCTCAACCATTTTACATTAGAGCTCTACTAGATTTGTAGGGATGATGATGCTTATTTTGATTTTATGATTGATAAAATGTTCAGGACATTATAATGATAGAATGCTAGGACCCCTCCTCATCTTAACTCTACTGGTGTTACCTTGCCAGTATATCACCAGTGGTGGCTGTCATGAATGAGTTGTATTGTTGTACATTTGGTATTTACATACGGTAGATCTGTGATACTTCAGTCTGTTGCATTTCCTAGTAGTAGTAGTAGTTGTTGTCATCATAGTAACTGTCATGTCTTTTGGTCTCGAAGTTTCCCCCTGCTTTGTGTATCCTAACAATTGAGGCTTTCACCATGTGCATCTGACAAAGTGGGCTCTAGTTCATGAAAGCATATGCCACAATCTATTTCTAAGGTGCCACAAAAAGTCTCTTGTTTTGCTCCAAAAACTAATAAAGCTACTCTTCTGGATTTTGTCAAGAGGCATCATGATGTGTCCACAAAGAGGCAACTGCCCAATGTTGTACAAAATTATGCATAATAAATATGACCTACATAATAACCAATGAACCTGATCACTGACTATCTCCCTCATTGTAGTTTCTAAGGATCAGTTTTGACAAGTATCTATAAATATATAAAAATGCCAGTTGAGTAGAAATTGTGTCCCTGGGTTAGCAAGACCCAGGCAAGAAATTGTGTCCCTGGGTTAACTTTCATTATACTATAGTTGGATTTACAATTGCACTTAACTATGTTATGAACATATTAATTTACCTATCCAAAATAGGTTGTCTGAATATTAATAGAATGTAGTGTTCTTTTCTTAGCTTTTTAGCTTACTTTCTTTGACTGCAACTCCTTTCCAAAGAAGGTTCCAGAGCCTGACTAAAGAAGAAGCTTTGCATACACTTTTGAAAACAGTCCCTGATGCAGTTACGGGCCATAAAATCAGGTAAAGTAGTAGTAAAGGGGCTGGGTCAGATGTGACGCAGAAATGGTTAAGCCTGATTCCATGTAATGTCTCTAAGGCTCAGCAGTATGCACTTCCCCAGCACCCTACCCCACTCCCATTCCCATGCAAGTATCCACTTCCAATTTAGATTTGAACAAATGCCAAATCAGTCACGCTGTCTGAACCAACTCTCTGTTTGTTCTAATCAATATACTTGAATAAACTGCAGTCTGTACCCAAAGTTTGAAGTGAGTTGCAGATCTCAGTTTAGATCAAGTAAGTAGGCTAGAGATCAGTCAGTTCACACATCATAACCCATTTCAGTTTATTCTAACCCAAATAGGAAGTGGATGCTTAGGAAATAGGAACATAGGAAGCTGCCTTATACCGAGTCAGACCATTGACCTATCTAGCTCAGTATTGTCTACATAGAATGGCAGCAGTTTCTCCAGCGGCGGAGGGAGACTGGCGGCAGCCCGTGTTCAGCCGCTGCCCCCTGGTCCTGCCCCCTGCATCTGATGTCAGACTCAGGGGGTTGGCTAGCCCTTTAAAGGGAGAGCCGTTCCGGCCACGCTGCCAATGCAGTGCGGGCCGATATCCTTCCTAAACGGGGCTGCGCATCTCTCCCTGCCTTTAAAAGGCAGGGAGAGTCACTCCGGCCACACTGCCAACACAGTGCAGGCCGATTTGCATTTGGGAGCTAAATAACGCCCCCACGCCTGACACCAAACACGGGGGGGGGGCGTGTCTGCGGGCACCGGCCTGGGTTCTTTGAACCCATTCGCCCAGTGGTGGCTCTGCCCCTGGGCTTCTCCAAATTTGCAGGCAGGAGTATATCTCAGCCCTATCTGGAGATGCCAGGGAGGAAACTTGAAACCTTCTGCATGTAGATGCTCTTCCCAAAGCAGCTCCATCCCCTAGGGGGACTACCTTACTGTGCTCACACGTCTCCCATTCAGATGTAAACCAGGACAGACCCTGCTTAGCAAAGGGGGCAATTAAAGTAATGATGTGTGTACCTGAGTCCCTAAGATACTTACTAATCATGTCCGTGGAAGATAGTAATGGGATCTCTTTCTTAGCACATACTCTGACCCAATTCTAGGGCCTCTTCTGAAGAGGTTTCTTGCTGAGAAATGAATGTAAGTTAACTTTTCTATATAATTTTACAAGCATTTTAAACTGCAGGTGCTTGTTCCTGTGTACTAATCCTAGGCTCCCTCTCCCTTCCTGCTGCCCCATTTCTTAGCCATCATTTCTCATTCAGAATGTATCAGTTCATGGAAATCTTGTCTTCCTCAGGCTGTTCCTCATATGTATGTAGTTTAAACAGGTCTTTCCCTGTGCTGCATTCAGTGGTGTTTTAAAATATGTAAATTTATTAAAATTCAATTACATAGCCATCAGATAACAAATCCAAATCTCTAATGTATAGAGAGCTAATACATATAGTACAGCAACGGTCTCGCTCTGTATTTGAGATACTAGTGTAGTATGAATTGCCAATACTTGAAAGTAATGTGTGTAGGTTAGAAGAGGTATAGTGAATTGTCTTTGAACAGTTATTGGGATACAGGTCGAGAATCCTTTATCCAGACTGCTTGGGACCAGAGGTGTTCTGGATTTTGGATTTTTCTGGATTTTGGAATATTTTCATAAGTTATCTTGGGCATGAAAGGTTACTAGTTGGTGTTTTTTAAAAAGGTTTTATTTAATATACTATACTATACCCCTCCTCCCCCTCTCAGACCGGCTTGAGAAAACCAGCTTGGCTCTGCCTCGAAGGAGGGTTCTTCTCGGTTGCTGAAGCCAGCGTTTCTCTCTTTCTCTTCTCATCTATTCCTGTTTGTTCCTGTTTATTCTGCTAGATCTTTACTCATCTGTGTGCCCCTGTTATCTCCTAAACTCTTATGTATATATACCTTAAAAAACAATAACACCTTCTTTTGTCTTCCCCCCTCCCCCCCCCCTTTTCCTTTCCTTTCCCCCTTCCTGGGAGCGAAGCTTGAGAGGCAGTAAACAAAAGGCAGATAGCAAAGCCTGAGGGGAAGAGATAAGGATCGCTAATGAGCTGAGGAATCAAGGGCCCTATCTATTGCTTCTGCAAACAGGAAGAGGTTGAAGCTACAAGCATTTTTTCTCTCTCTTGGCATGGTATCCGGATTTTGGAGCTTTCCGGATTTCAGAAGTCCGGATAAAGGATTCCCAACCTGTATAATACCGCTTTTAAAATGTTCATTACGACAATCAAACAAAACAAGTATAAACAGTTCAGGTTTCAAAATACTTTACTGCAGATGTCCCAATGTAATGCACATGCACATATGTTTGTGTATCGTGCTTAGCACTCTTGCCTTGAAAAGTTGGTTTTTCCTGCCTGGGGGAAAACGTTCATACAAGTCAAATGTGAAACCCGGGGAGAAACAGGAATGCGTCTCTAGAAAACACCTGGATCTGTTGCTTGAATAGACTCCCATTTTAAGAGTATACGTGGGCTTGTTCAATGAACTGCATGTGGAGTCATAACTGGGTATCTATGCCTAGAAGTGCTGTCTTGTCCCACTATTTTCTGTCCATATCAGGGGCCATTAGAACATTGTGGGTTGGGGTTCCTCCCACTGAAGTTTAATTTTTTTTAACTTAAATGTTGTTGTGTAGGAACACACTTCTGCATTATTTCTTCCCCTCCAGTGCTCCTGCTGTAACTCCCGAGGAGCTTGGAATGGAAGAAACCATGTTGATGTGATTCTTGGTGTATCCTGGTTCACTAAACATTTTTGCTGATCCCACTTGCTTCCTGAAAATTCCACTTAATACATCACTTCCTGAAAATCTGCTGAATTTCCCTCTTTCCTACCAGCTGATGGTTGCCCTTTAATGAGTTTGCTGCAACCCTATGCATGGTTTATGGGGAGCAAGTCCCATTGAACTTAGTGGGATTTACTTCCAAATAAACATGTGTCCATAGTGCTATTGCAACCACAGTGTCCTCCTATTTATTGATGTTGAATTGCTGCTCTTTTGATTATTGGGCAGGGAGTAGAATAAGTAAAACTGTCGTAAGTTCTTAAAAATAAATGGGGGAAATGCAATAGGGAAGCAGAGGAGGTGGATCAGTTAGGTGTTGCAGTCAATCAATCAATCAACTTTATTACGGTCCAATACCATCATAAGATAGTGTGGTGCAGTAACAAATTATGAGGAGTACATACATTAGGATAGGACAGATTATGAAGCAATAAAACCACATTACATTAACATTACTATAAACTATAATTACTATAAAACAATTACTATACAATTATTAATAATTACTAGTAGTTAGAAACTATAATTATTATAAAATGCTACTCTAGAGTTGTGAGGAGGACTGTAAAGCTGCTACTACTACAGCTCAGATTAAATATAGTAAAATATTACTAAATATATTAAAATAGGGAGAGGACAGAAGCAAAAGTATGAGTATAAGGTCACTACGTTTATATTCAAAGTTATATGCATCTGTCTATGAAAAGATAAAACCTAAGCTATTTAAACTATAGGATGGGGTGGCTAAAATATGTGGGACAGGATAATTAGCTGAGAGTGAAGCAGGCAACTAAAATAGACAGTGGCTAAAATCAATACAAGACTAATACATGGTTATGGACTGGCAGTCAGGGCCTAGCAGATCTTGTATGCTGCCACACAGAACTTGGCAATCTTATATGTGCAATCTTCATCTGAAAGCAGCATCCTGGTAGAAGCTTGACTAGGGCGACCAGGGTACCTGAGGAGCAGTGGAATTATAAGCTGCTCACGACTGTTCTTATAAAAGGGGCAAGAGTACATGCTCTGTGGTTTCTACCTCCCCCGTGTCACAGAGGCAAAGTGTTTCCGTGACTGGTAGCTTTCTAGCACTGCGGAGGGAAGGGCATGACAATGGGGAAGGGAGAAACCCTTCTATGGCTGGGGATTTCCAGCTGTGTCAAGTACGCATCAGGGGAGACAGTGAATCTAAGTCTTTCTGAGGACAGGAAGCTTGGTGCTCTACTAAGGTCAGCCCTGGTGCTCAGTGTCCAAAATTCTTTGATTGCTGTTTTCGTTTGTCACAGCCCATAGCAAGGAGGAGGGGGTGGGGAGAAGCCTAGTAGCACCACTTTATTCTGGACTGCCTGTTTCCAAGAAGATTGGAAATTGTTCTGTAGGGTCAGAGGGGCCAGGCTCTGAGGGCTGAGGGCTAGTTTGAGCCAGTGGTGGGAGAATGATCATCGACACCCTGGGCTCAACTTTTATCATACCAGATTCCAGGCATAGAGTAGCATTGGAGACACAGCAAGGCACTTGTAGGGCTGCTCTTAAGAATTTAGACTGGACACGTTCTAGTGAGACAAGATTGGAGGTGGGGATCCCGGGTAAGCACCATAAAGTAGTTGAGCCAGTGGCTTGGCCTCAAATAATTTAAAGCACTGTTGTCACATAGTGGCCACCTCTAGTCCATAAGAACTTCAGGATGGCAGTGGAGCTTCTCTGCGCGGTGAGGGCGATGTGATTACAATGGGGCTTTCTTGTGCCAGAGGCATGACTGACTACCCCCAGGTATGTGAAGCAAGTGACCTGCTTAATTCTGTGGCCGTCAATATTCTAGTGGTGGACCTTGGGTCTTCTGGCAAAGGCCATGACCTTAGTTTTTTTGTAATTAATTTCAAGTTGTTCACTCTTGCAGAACTGTGCAAGTGTCGCCAACGCCCTTCTGAGACCTATAGGGGTCCTCGAAGACTGCCACATCGTTGGTGTATAGTAGGGTGGAAATGCTTCTTTTGGCCAGCTTGTGGGGGGGGGGGTGGATGTTTGGGCTGTTAAGATGGCTCACCATGGCATTGATGTAAAAATTGAAAAGAAGCAAGTCAGGATACATCCCTGTTTGACTCCCTTTGGGATCAAGATAATAGTTCGTAAGGTGTCCTTGGGGGCTACACCTCACCCTGAGTGTCTTGTCTGTGTGAAGGGTACAAATTAGGTAGAGTCAATCAATTGAGGCAGATTCCAGCTTCTCCCATAGCTTAACTCAAAAGCGGCTTTGAGATCTGTGGAGGCGGCGTAAAGGGAGGCAGAATTGTTGGAGGAATACTTTTCAATGAGATGTTGGAGCACCAGGCATTGATCAAAATCCAGTTTGCTAATCTGCCATCAGATTTTCTTGTTCTAATCAGTCCTTGAGTTTCCCATGTAGGTGTCTGGCATATATCTTGCTGATGGTGTTGAGCAAGCTGATGGGCCTATAGTTGTCAGGGTCATCCCGGCTTCCCTTTTAAAATTTGGGGATTTTAAATGATCACCAACCCCCAGTTCTTGGGAATGTGGCCATGAGAGTCAATGCAGGTAAATAGTGAAGCCAGAACTGGGGCTCACCACTTCATTTTACCTTTTATAAGATTATGTGTTGCAGTCTGAAAAGGAACCATCTGCTGCTTCCTTGTCTCCTTTTCTAGTTGCAGTGAGGATGAGTTTCTTTCTTTTCTCATGAAATTAAACAGACAGTGTATTCATCTGCTGGCCTTGCATCTTTTCCCATTGCTCTGGCCATGAGCTCCAATAAGAAATTCCTAAAATGATTTTAATGGATTTTTTCTTGTCAGAACAGGATGGACATTTCATGCATCTTGGGCTCTTATGAGTCCATTGTACCATCCAGGTATAGGATTTCTGTGCATGTGTGCTTTAATAAAATTTTGAGGCTTTTTGCCATTTAAATCCCCAGGTGTTCAGAGGAGAACAGTGTTTCCAGTGCTGCTTTGATGTGGTTTAGAAAGACTCCTGATTCTCTGCGACATTGAATAAATAGCAGCAACAATCATTGGTGAAGACTGAGGCAAGGGGGAGAGCAGACTTGCTTCACTAAAGGCTATTTTTAAACAGTGGATTAAGAGTGGATTTTTTGGGGTGGAGAGTCAATAAAAATTAAAGGGCTGGGAACTGAAGTATTAACTGAAAGATTAAATTGTCATTGGTTTTAAAAAAAAAATTTTAAGGACCTCACGAGGCACATAACAAAAAAGTGTGCTCAGGTGCAGAAGTGAGAGAGTAGATGTGCTGGTCTGTCCCTGGGAGCCAGTCCTCCCATATGTCTCCACCCATGCTGGTAGCCCCTCCTCTGCAGGTTGCATAGTGATCAATCAACATCTTTGCCTCCTGGTCAAGGTTTCTCTCTTCTTTGATCAAGTCAAAGTAATGCCTGCACTATTTCCTATAAGAATCAAAGGTCATGTTGGAATAAAACACCATCTAGAAAAATCCTGAAATAGTACATTTGAGGAAGGTTAGGGAGATTTATGAAGGTGGTTGCATGAACATTTTCTGTCATATTTAGTGGGTGAATTGCATTGATTAATACTGGATCCATTGATTAATTGGATTGATTAATACTGAATACTGAATTGCTTGATTAATACTGGTACATTACAAATGTGTCTGGGAAATCTTTCATGAGTAGCCTACAAGATGCAATTCATAAAGTTCACAAAATACAATCATGAGCAAATGCTGACACGAGTTGAGAAGCTCACTTGCACTCCATCTCTTGCCAGTACTGCCTAAGTAAGTGTGTGTGTGTGTGTGTGTGTGTGTGTGTGTGTGTTTAATAGGGGTCTCCACCTGGGCACAGGCAGAACCACCATAATGTGCTCTTTGCACTTTACTGAAGATTGGATCGTGCCTCAAGTAATATTCCTTTTGTCAGTAACTTGCACCAAACTACAAAACTATTATGATGGTTGGAAAAACTATACTTTTAGCAGAGATGTAAATAAGCATATGCATGTTTGCCTTTTTAAACTTTGCCACAACAGAAACAAGCAAAACCAAACGAGAATTGGTGAGATACTTATTAAGTGGAAGGTTTAAGTTTTCTGTTTAGCCCCTTTGCATTTTTAAACCTAAGCTAACTTTAATATCAATATTTCAAATGACTGCATAGTGCAACTCAAGCAAATGTTTGCTTGAAATGTGTACAGATGGTCCTCATTATCAGCGGACTCTGGATCCATAGTTTTGCCTATCCGCATTTGGGTCTTAGAAACCCAGTATCATTGTTTTACAATGATAGGGTTAAAAAATAGGTGAAATTTACCTATCCACAGGCTGGAAATGAACTGGAAATGAGTTCCAATGTCATTTCTGACTGCCATTTTCCAGCAGAAAGCAATTTTGTGGCTGCGGCAGCTTCTACTGCTTCTTCTTCTTCTACTGCTTCTTCTTCTACTACTACTACTACTACTACTACTACTTCTACTTCTACTACAGCAAATATTCAACCATTTGGGGGGTTTGAGGGGGCATTGCTGGACAGCTGGAGACTTGAAGAATATTTTTATTTTTTATTTCTCTCCCCCTCCTTGCTTTTTTGTCCATTTTTTTTTTGGTTAGGAACCTAACCCCCCAATTCCCATTGACTCAAGGTTTTGTCGTTCACAGTTTCCATATTTGCACCTATGAGTGAGAACAGAACCCCCGCAAATAATGAGGGCCACTTGTACTTTTTTTGTTTATGCGCATGCTTAATATATGTGTTTAACATAATGGAACCAATGTATGTATAGTTCTTATGCAGCCTTTGGTGACCTGGAAGTGTTTTTACATGGACTTGAACTAGAACACATAACAGAACTGCTAAAGGTAAGGCCTTGTTCGTGTAAACATATATGAAAAATTGCATGTGTTCTAATTTTGTCTCATGTTCACTATTAAGACTAAAGTTACACGTTAATAAAAGCATAAGGTTGTAGCTGCAATCTCATGTATAGTTTCCAAGCCATATGGAATATTGAGATTTTCTTCTACTTGCATAGGATTATGCTGTAAGTGTTCAAGCTATTCTTGAAGATGTAAATTGAAATCTCTACATGTTACCTAGGCTCTGTATGTTTGCCTACTATGAATATGCTTAAGCAAAATTTGATATTTGGTTTAATGTTTTGATGTGTGTAGCATTGCCTGAAAAAATTCTGGCATACGATTGTCTCATAGCATAATTTTGTTTCATACAGGAGAGAGAGATAGCATTAAGACAGCTTTTCACCATGGAGAAAGAAGATTTTATACAGGTCAGCTTAATACAGCTATTTCAAACTCTCCTCTTTATTTTATTACACACACGCACACACACGCACACACATGCACACACACAAGTTATACTTGAGCTGATGTATACATCCAAATAGAAGAGTGTCTAAATTCTTGTGATAGTCTGTTTTAGACACTTTGGGGATTTAACAGATACTTCTTTTTTTACAGAGAATAAGAGTAGGTTGTGCACTGTGACAGTGCAAGGCCTGATTTGCTAGTAACTGTAAATGTTGGAAATTATACAAAATGTGCACAAAAATTGACAGATTTATCTAGTCATATGAAAGAATGGAGAATGTGTGTGAAGTTATAGATGTAATGCATTGCCTAGTCACAATGCACAGTCTTGTAAGATAATAGCCTCTGGATGGGGCAGTTTATAAATGTAATAAATAATAATAATATAAATATAGGAATTTGTTATCTAATATTGGGGCTGTATAGCATGCATAATATGACACATCCTGTGTGTGTTCTACTTTGTGTGTTCTCAGTGATTTCATGTGAAAGATCACAACTCTTACACAGTCTTTATTCAATTTTCTTTACTCGCATGCAACCTATATATCGGGGCCCACATAGTTAAACCTAGGTCTTCAAATCTGAAACAATTTCTTGCCTGAATGCTCTTTGACCACATGGCGGTGCCACTTCTGCAGTTCCTACTCACAGAAGAATTGCAGGGCTTTCAAACAAGGTTTGAAAGAGTGTGCAAAGTTATTCTGTGCTTAAAGGACTGAAAAGTGATGGTGTAGTCTATCTTACACGTTATGTTTTTTTTTATCAAAAGGCAAAAACAGATGTTCACTGCTTTGTAAAATTCTTCTCAAATTATTTTAGAAAAATTTCAGTTCTCCTTTTAGACATTAGTTAAATTGTTTACTCATGCCTTGAAATTTACTATGCAATAAAATAGGATTGAAATTTGAGTTTGCTTAGATAAAGCTTTTGTTAAAGTTTTCCTATTTTGGAATTAAGATAATGTTTTTGGATGCTCTGTATTAAAGCTTGTAACTTGAAATCTTCCTTTGTTAACAATTGTAAAGACTTATTCATGTGTCATTTTAGATTGGTTTTTATTCTCACTTATCCTAAATGTCTCTATTTAGTGAGAAATTTAGAATAAGTGTCTGACATGATGTGTAGCATATTGCAGGAGGGTCTCCACCACTAGCACTGCTGTAGGCATCTAAAGCAATGCCAAGACCACTGTGGAGCTAATCCATACAATGGTGCAGTTGTGCTTCTTTGTCTCTATGGCCATTGTAAATGGTTGCAGCATTGCATAAGCATGATTGTGTGGTTTTATGTAATAGCACAATAACACCCTTGCGCAGCAGCTCTGTGTTTGTGTTCTAGACACAGCTGCGGGTGTCTAAAACAATGTTGGCCCTGTTGTGCAAGAGCACTCTTGCGCAACAGTGCTGGCATTGTGTTAGACATCTGCAGCAGCGTGGGCAGTGCAAAACTGCCCGTGATACACTGCACATCATGTCAGCCAGTGAGTATAAAAGATCTATATGATGTATCCATAAGTGAGAATAAATGTAAATGTCCTCTCATTTAGATTGGGATTAAGAATACGAGAGATCAACAGAAAATCCTAGATGCTGTTAAAGAACTACAGGTAGAAGAAATAAAATTGGATGAGTTGTCTGGCGTGGTGAGCTTAGAACTCAGGTAAAAACACCAGTTGAAAGACATATGAACATTCACAGTTGTTCGGCCTCTAGCTGGAAATACTCAGGGTGGGAGGAGATAAATGAGCCATTCTTGTTTATGAGCAGTCAAGTATTGAATAATAATTCTTCACAGTGTATAACTGCATAAATCCAACTGTAGATGTTGTTTCAACAAAATGTTTCGCTCACAATATCTCTGTCGGAAAACCAAGATCATTGCTTGGAATCAAAGATCCTGCTGTGAAAGCAGGTGGTGGGGAAGGGGCAGGCATCTCTTCCCCCCAGCCCCCAATCCCTCTGGCATGGGCACAAGTGCCTTGTATTTACATAGCAGGGTTTTTGGATCTAAACCATTATAGACTTTCCATCATGTATTGGAAGCCATTTTGTGTGTGTTGGTTTGCTTTGTTTTTCTGTTTGTGTGGCTCACTTTGTCAGTAATAGAAGTGCAAGAAGCTGTCTTGGTATATTTTAGCTCTTGTAAACTTTCTTCTGTTTGCTGATTTAAAAGACAAACACTTGAAAAAATCCTCCACAAAAAGTATGTCAGCATTGTTTACCACTTTCCTTTTCCATAAGGAGCTATGGAAATATATAAGGATTCTGCCTTTTTTTAACCTTGCAATTGTGAATGTATTCAAATGGTCAGTGGTGAAGTTTGCTTTTCTTCGCATGACGTTGAAGCAGGCAGTACCACAGACTTTGTGTATTTCATTTCTGTGCATAAAAATGAATCTAAAACATCCTTATTCTGATGTTGCAAGACTATACAACTGATACACTGCAGAATGCTTTACTGTGGCAATATGTAAACCCCAAAAGGAAACAAAGTGGTTTGCTTTTACTATACATTTTGATTGTGCAGCTGTCAGAAACAAAAGTCCAAAGCCCAGGAGTCATGTGTAACAAGTTCAGTTCTATGGATCCTGGCCACAGAAAAACATGCTCATTAAAACATAGATTTCAAAATATAAAAGTAAGCATACTGGGTTTCTTTGCTGCTGTGTGAAAATAAAGCAATGCTGGACTTTAGCTATTAGCTATAGGGTAACTATTAGTATATAACTATTATCTCCTTTTATTCTTGCAGTGGTGATGAGTTTTTTTCTTTTCTCGTGAAATTAAACAGACAGTGTATTCATCTTACAACTTCTGTGCAGAGTGTGGTTAATCAGTTCCCTACAGATTCTCACAAGGTATTCATACAAAATGAAAATATTACGGTGCTGGTAAAGACATTGGCTGACATCCAGATTGGTGTTACTTCAGTACAAGGACATGGTACAAGGTAGTTCTTCAAAGATGGGAGCTTCTATTTGAGACTAGCGTTATGTTCACACAAGACATTGCACATCATGTTTCAAAACCTTTGTTGCCCAAGTACTCTGTGGTTCTATCAATCACACAACTTCCCACAGCTCCACAGACTACTTAGGTGTGTGCAACTTCCCTTGTTGCACTAGTGCAGTAGTAGTCTGGATGTCCGCCATTAATTTGTATAACTTTGCATATTTGGAAACTCATCGCTGCTGTATTGTACTATCAACCATTGTCCAATGCGGTTTCTTGACATAATTCTTTAGTAAGTCAAGAAATCAACCATTGTCCAATGTGGTTTAGATTAAGCCTTACATAATTATGTCAAATTTTAAAGGAATATTCCCGTTTTAAAGAGAAAAAACACAAGTCGGGAATGGTTCACCATTTCATTATTTGTGTTTGTAACCCGGTTCATAAAGGTTAACAGCATAGAGATAAATTGGAGAATTATTTATTGGTGATCAGCACCTTGCTTCTAACAGTAGACTGAGGGTAATAAGACTTCCTCAGGAGCAACATCATGGGAAAAAAAAGGCTTTAAATGGCATTCGTGTTAATAACTCACTCCACCTTGTCATGTTGGCAGCTTACAAGTCTACTTGTAAGAGCCAGCGTGGTGTAGTGGTTAGAGTGCTGGACTAGGACCGGGGAGACCCGAGTTCAAATCCCCATTCAGCCATGAAACTAGCTGGGTGACTCTGGGCCAGTCACTTCTCTCTCAGCCTAACCTACTTCACAGGGTTGTTGTGAAAGAGAAACCTAAGTATGTAGTACACCGCTCTGGGCTCCTTGGAGGAAGAGCCGGATATAAATGTAATAATAGTAATAGTAATAATACTTTCATAAGAGGAACTAGAATATTGATCATATACATAAATCCTGCAGTATTGGATACTAGATTATAAAATTAAAATATTCTAACTTTTATTTGAGAGCAGGTCAAAGAAAAATATATAAAATAATAATGCTGTTGAATCTTTTTACAGTTTCAAATGCCTTTTTAGAATGAAAAATTTAAACTGCATTGTATACCAAACGGCATTACTTTCTAGGAAACCCTTGTGATATGTGGTTGCTGCAATTGTAAAAAAAAGCTACTGTCCTGATGTTCTCTACAGAAAAATATATTTTGTGCAGTTGACTAGAACTGTGTTCCAGTTAACACTGGTTGCAAAAGTTCTGTTCTAACTGAGTTGTATGTCCTGCATTTCCCCAAGTAATGTTCCATTTCTGTTAGTTAGTTCTTGAATGGAGTCCACCTCAAAGCCTCATTAAAGTCTGTGAAGACCTTGTTTCCAGTGCTGAAGACCTGAGTGGAGAAGTTAACAAATTAAGAAAGCTCATGCAAAAGGTGTATACATGTCTTAACAAATCTTATTTTTATATATATATATATATATATATATATATATATATATATATATATATATATATCTTGAAGCTTGTTGATTTATGAATTTGTTTGTGCAAAATAAAATCATACTTCCCAGTTACCTACATATACCAACTTTTGCATACACAATCCTCCCAGTTAGCTGAATGCACTACATTTTACATTGGAATATGCTGAGTGAAAGGTTTGGTATTTTAAAATTATAGCAGAAATACTGAATATAATCATATTGTAACTGTTCTCAACATATTTAATGGTCAATCAGATCAATAATTCAAAATCACGACATACCCCAAAGAAGTAGAAGATCTCTCTGATTCAAATTTAATGTGTGATGATAATTCAGTAAAATGAATATTTGAAATCCTACAAATTTAAAATTGTGTTTACTTGGCTTTTGCAAACAAACTAATTAAAAATTCTACGACATATCTTTCATTTCTTGAACTTTCCTGGAGTTATAATCTACGCAAAATGCCTTTGCCCAGTGGTCAATGGACTGCACCTCCTAGCAGAATATATTTAAAACAATTACCAAAGAATGGAGAGATTTTACAGAATATGTCAGGTCAGGAATTGTGGAACTAACATCGCAACAGAGTTTTAAAATTGTAGTACAAACATTTTAGTCCTAATCAGTTTGTGCAATTTCATAAATGTATGAGCAACAAAAGTATGTGTTATCCAAATAACAAAACTCATTTAACCACCACATTTTGGAATATTCAGTTTTTATTTTTGTCATAGACCAGCATAAAATCAACAAACAGCAGATTGGGCAATAAAAACTTGGCGAAACTTACAAATGAATAAACAAAACTTGGCCACATTAACAGAAACCATTTCTTTAAAACTGGACAGCAGAAACTCTAAATAAAATTGAACAGTGCGACCAGGCAAATTCTTTAACAAGGGAGAAATAAACTTAGAAGAAGTATCCCTGTAAAGGGTGCAATAAAGGATAACATGGGCAGTAGTCTATATCACCCGAGCCACAAGGGCAGAGACGTGATGCGTAAGGTAGTTTTTTATACTTTCCTTCTAGGACTGCCGTGGGAAGTAAGTTGAGACGAGCAAGAGTCAATGCCCTCCTAAATTTAGGTATAACTAAATTATTTAGGTAGTCAGCTGGTCTAGATTTTAAGAGCTGAGTACCAATAAATAAGCTACCTGACAGATTTGCAGACTCTTCCTGCAGTTCTATGTCTAGGGCCCGTTGTGTAATAGACCAAATGGCTTGGTCAGACCCCAACCTGATGTGTTCTTCCTGAGCTAAGCCAAATTGTTGTAACTTCAAATTTAAAGTAATCTTCCATTTAGATATATAGCTGTCAACTAATACCAAGGGGGCAAGGCCAATAGGAAAGAAGACCAACTTCAACCAAACCTGATAATGGTCAACCAGCATCTCAATTTTAGCATGGAAACCCTGGCCAAACTTGAGTTTGGAACACAAGAGACTTGAAGGATAGCTCTTAAAAATATAGTTTGAACCACTTCTAGCGGGGTGAAGTTACATATGGGCTCAACTGTGCACCATACAGAAGCTGGGGGTATACCTTAGCTATAAAGAGTTTGATGGCTGCAGGAATAAAGGAAGTGCCCCTTGAACAGTGGAATGACTTAATAGCATTAGCTGAAATCTGCCTATTTTGAGATAGAAAATTGAGGGGTGCTTTGTGGCCTCCGTTAGAATGAAAAACACCCAGATACTTTAAAATCTTCACTTTTTTGTCCACTGATATGCCATGCATAGGTCTTAATATGCGTAGCAAACACCATCACCTTCATTTTTTGTGTAATTTACCTCTAAAGCCTCATTAGTACAATAAGAGCTTAGTGAGGCTAACACACGCCTCAGCCCAACTGGGGTTTGTGAAAGTAAAACTAGGTCATCCGCATAGAGCAAAATCGAGATGTGCTTATTTGCCAATTTAGGGGGGTGTAATGCCAGATCATTCAAATGGTGAACAAGGGAATTGAGATAGAAGTTAAACAGAAATGGAGCTAGAATACACCCTTGTCTCACTCCCCTTTGGGTTGGTATTTCAGCTGAAAGGTGACCTTTAACACTGCAGTGGACCCTAAGTTGGTTATTTTCATGGAGGTTATGAATTAATAATAGTAAGCGCATATCTATAGATGGGTCCCTTTGCTTAGACCAAAGCCTAACCCTTGAAATAGAATCAAAAGCCACTTTAAAATCTATTAATGTGGCAAAGACAGAGGATTTTGGTCTTTGGGAATATTTTTCGACTAGATCAGTGATTCTCAAACTTGGGTCCTCAGGTGTTATTGGACTTCAACTCCCATAATCCCCAACCAAAGGCCACTGAGGCTGGGGATTATGGGAGTTGAAGTCCAATAACACCTGAGGACCCAAGTTTGAGAATCCCTGGACTAGATGATGTAGAATGAAAGCTTGTTGGATAGGAGAGCGGCCTTCACGAAAACCCGCTTGCTTAGCTGACAAGACGTTATTGAGTTTCAGCCAATCCGATAATTTATTAAGAAGATGTCTGGCATACAATTTGCTAATGATGTTGAGTAAGCTAATTGGCCAGTAATTACTTGGGTCATCTCTTGCCCCTTTTTTGTAAATGGGGATAATTATCGCAATACCCCAATCTTTGGGAACATTAGCAGAGGAATCAATAAAGATAATTAACGAGGCTAGTAAAGGGGCCCACCAGTCCAAATTGGTAAGTATAATTTTGATTGTAATACAGTCAATCCCTGGGGCCTTGCTCACCTTAAACTTCTTGACTAAGCCCTCAATTTCTGAGCAAGTGACTGGGTTCCAACCAGACATTTTGGAATATATCTCTGCAATCTGTAAGATTCAGAAACCTTCCATATTCTAGATTGCCATAGCACTTGTAGGAAAAAGTACATTGTGCTGCAGATCATGTTGGGTGGCCTCCTGAGAACCTTATGTATGATTGCAGTTAATTGAAAACTGAAGTTTAATTGCCTACAATTTGAAAATGGTTTAAGATTATTCTGACAGGTTTATTAAAGAACACACCAAGGCTATGCACACGAGTAGCCCTGCCCAGGTTAGGGAAGCCCTGTCTGGGTAGGGCAGCTCATGTGCAGTGCCAGGCTCAGTCCTGATCCTAGCACTGCCTCCTCTGCAAGCCCAGCTTTTGTGCCCATTCTTTTGCAACCCAAGCGTACACAGAGACAGGCGCCTAGAGCACCCATCTCATTCATGCTCATTGCGCGGTGCACTGTGGGATATCCAGAGGCAGAAATGTATTGTCACAGCCTCCAGAGATCTTGAAGCCGCATTGCTTGCTGCTTCAATCAATGCGCACTTGATCATCTTGGGGAGGAGTGAGTAGGACCCTGCCTTCCCTGCTGCCTGCCTTGTTGTGTGAATATCCTTACTCTGTATTACAGAAGGGAGAAATCCTGTTCAACTTGGCTCCCTCTTCTAGTATTGTTCTCTAATTGATCATTAATCTTTTCTTGGAATCTCACCCAAGCACAAAAGGCCTATCCAACCACCATTCTTATTTGTTTTTCTCTGCTTTCCTTTCCTTTTGATAACTCCTAGCTGATGGCAATTCATTGGGAATTGGGAAGGGAGATGTCGGACCTCTCTACTCTGATTAACAAATGTTTGATAGGAGATTGAACTATTAATATTCAATAATGTATTGATAAGAAATCATTGTATATTATCCAGTAGTGAAAATGAGATCAGGGCTGTTGGCACTGTATCACGAAGGCTCAAACTAAAATTTAACTCAGAACTCTGGCAGAGAGGACAGTTTGCCCCCCCCCCTTCCTTCCAGGGTTGATTTGATTTAAATCATGATTTAAAATGCTTCACATAAGGACTCATAAGAACATAAGAACAGCCCTGCTGGATCAGGCTCAAGGCCCATCTAGTCCAGCATCCTGTTTCACACAGTGGTCCACCAGATGCTGCTGGAAGCCTATAGGCAGTAGTTGAGGGCGTGCCCTCTCTCCTGCCATTGCTCCCCTGCAACTGGTACTCAGAGGCACACCCTTGAGGCTGGAGGTGGCCCACAGCCCTCTGACTAGTAGCCATTGATAGACCTCCATGAAGTCATCCAAACCCCTCTTAAAGCCATCCAGGTTGTTGGCCGTTACCACATCCTGTGGCAGAGAGTTCCACAAGTGGATCACGCGTTGTGTGAAAAAGTACTTCCGTTTGTTGGTCCTAGACCTCCTGGCAATCAATTTCATGGAGTGACCCCTGGTTCTAGTGTTGTGTGAGAGGGAAAAGAATCTCTCTCTCTCCACTTTCTCCGCGCCATGCATGATTTTATAGACCTCTATCATATCTCCCCGCAGTCATCTTTTTTTCTAAACTAAAAAGCCCCAGGTGTTGTAGTCTTGCCTCGTAAGAAAGGTGCTCTAGGCCCCTGATCATCTTGGTTGCCCTCTTCTGTACCTTCTCCAGTTCAACAATGTCCTTTTTAAGATGTGACCAGAATTGTACGCAGTACTCCAAGTGTGGTCGCACCATAGTTTTGTATAAGGGCATTATAATGTTAGCCGTGTTATTTTCAATCTCCTTCCTAATGATCCCTAGCATGGAATTTGCCTTTTTCACAGCTGCCGCACATTGAATAGACACTTTCAACGAGCTGTCAACCACAACCCCAAGATCCCTTTCCTGGTCCGTCACCGACAGCTCAGATCCCATCAGCATATACTTGAAGTTGGGGTTTTTCGTCCCAATGTGCATCACTTTACACTTGCTAACATTGAACCGCATTTGCCATTTTGTCGCCCACTCCCCCAGTTTGGAGAGATCCTTTTGGAGCTGCTCACAATCCGTTTGGGATTTCACTACCTGGAAGAGTTTGGTATCATCTGCAAATTTGGCCACATCGCTGCTTACCCCTGCTTCTAGATCATTTATGAATCAATTAAAAAGCATCGATCCCAGTACAGATCCCTGGGGGACCCCACTTCTTACTTCCCTCCATTGTGAAAACTCTCCATTTATTCCTATCCTCTGTTTCCTGTCTTTCAACCAGTTTGCAATCCACACATGTACTTGTCCCTTTATTCCATGACAGCTAAGTTTCCTCAGGAGTCTTTGATGAGGAACTTTGTCAAAAGCTTTTTGGAAGTCCAGGTAGACTGTGTCAACTGGATCACCTTTATCCACATACTTGTTGACACTCTCAAAGAAGTCCAAAAGGTTGGTGAGGCAAGATTTACCTTTGCGGAAGCCATGCTGGCTCACTCCCAGCAGGGCCTGTTCTTCTAGGTCAGTGATTCTCAAACTTGGGTCCTCAGGTGTTATTGGACTTCAACTCCCATAATCCCCAACCAAAGGCCACTGCGGCTGGGGATTATGGGAGTTGAAGTCCAATAACACCTGAGGACCCAAGTTTGAGAATCACTGTTCTAGGTGCTTTACAATTTTATCCTTGAGGATGCTTTCCATCAATTTGCCTGGAACGGAGGTTAGGCTAACCGGCCTGTAATTTCCCGGATCCCTTTTTGAAAATTGGTGTTACATTTGCTACTCTCCAGTCCTCTGGTACAGAGCCTGATTTCAGGGATAAGTTAAATATTTTATCAAGGAGGTCGACAATTTCACATTTGAGTTCTTTGAGGACTCTTGGATGGATGCCATCCGGCCCTGGTGATTTGTTAGCTTTCAGTTTTTCCAGACAGTTTAGAACATCATCCCTTGTCACTTCTATCAGACTCAGCTCTCTAGCCTCCATCCCTAAAAAGCCTGGTTCAGGAACAGGTATATGCTCAGTATCTTCTGCCGTGAAGACAGACGCAAAGAACTCATTCAGTTTCTCTGCAACCTCCATATCCTCCTTAATAATCCCTTTCACTCCCTCCTTGTCTAATGGCCCAACGGCCTCCCGGGCAGGTTTCCTGCTTCTGATGTACTTAAAGAAGTTTTTGTTATTCCCCTTGATACTTTTGGCTAAATGTTCCTCAAACTCTCTTTTTGCCTCCCTTATTGTCACCTTGCATTTCTTTTGCCAGAGTTTGTGTTCCTTTCTGTTCTTTTCGTTTGGACAGGCCTTCCAATTTTGGAAGGAAGTCTTCTTCCCTTTTATGGCTTCCTTGACGGTACCCGTTAGCTATGCTGGCATCCTCCTGGACTTAGTGGTACCTTTCCTCCTTTTGGTTATACAATCTAACTGGGCTTCTAGTATTGTGGTTTTGAGTAAACGCCTTGCACTCTGGAGCGAAGTGACTCTCCTGATTTTCCCCCTCAGCTTTCTTTTCACCATACTCCTCATTTTGGAGAAGTTTCCTCTTTTGAAATTTAAAATGTCTGTGTTTGACATCCTTGGTGATTCTCTCCCCGCATGTATGCTGAATTTGATGGCACTGTGGTCACTGTTCCCTAAAGGGTCGATGACACTGATATAATGCACCAGGTCCTGGTTGTCACTCCAAATTAGATCTAAGGTCCCCTTCTCTCTGGTCGGTTCCATGACCAACTGTTCTAAGGCACAGTCACTCAATTTTAATGATTTTAAAATCACTAGTCAGGAAGATTCTATTTAATCAACATTTTAGAAAGCTTTTTCAATGAGCTTCTTTAATGCTCAATAAAAGTTAAAAGTTTAAAAACATTCACAAGTTTAAAACTTAAAAAACTAAACCACAGATGTAACAAAATAGCAAATGTTTCAATGTAAGACATCATCCTCAGTTCTGTCATTTTATAGTAAAAGCACATACTTGTTGTCTAATATAACCTTAATACATATTGAGGGATAGATGTAAGTTTCATTTTTAGAAGGTAAATACACACTATAATAGGTGCACACTTCTGAACACACATAACAGCACACATAATGCTGTTTCATTTGGGCAACCAGTCCTTGCTATTTCTTTCTTGCACTATTTGCATTTAACAGCAATGCCTATCTTATCCACAGGTGCAGGAACTTCATTAAAATATGCCCAAATGGGGTTGCTTTTACAACCTAGTGCCATGATAGGTGTTTCCCTTCTACAATGGAGAATGCACTCAGAAAAAGTTTCCTCAGAACTGCATGAATACATTCTGTTCACTTTTTGTTTCATGTTTTTTTGCTCCACTATTGCTTGCATTTATATCCAAATTCCTCCTCCTTGCTCAGATCTACTCTATCCTCGTAATAATAATACTGATCTCCATTCGTTAGTCTTCTTTAGCCCGAGTCAGACATTATGCTGTACACTTGCACACATGTTTATCTGAATGTACCTGTGTTCACTATAAAAGTGAACCTGGATACAGGATCTTCAGATATATGGGTAAAGGTCGGAAGTATACTTCTGTACCTGTGTGCAACATAGCATGTGAATGACTGTACACTATACACACGTTTGAGGGTATGAATGTTGGACATAATTTGTGAATGGGCCTAATGTACTTTGAGGCAGAGGGGGGAGGGCTTGATTGTTAGGGATGTGCGCAGAATTCGGACGAATTTGAATTGGTTTAATTTGGAGCCCTTGAGCAGAATGGAGATTGTTTCAAATCAGGCAAATTCAAATCAATTCAAACAAATTTCCACTGTGTTCAGTGGTTCCAAATTGAATCAGTTCGATTTGAATCTAATTCAGCCAAATATCATGTGCATCCCTATTAAGTGTGTGTGTGCGCACATGCTGTATGTACACCACCAATAACAAAGATGAAAAACAGGAACACGGGTGACAAGTACAAGGAATACAACACGAAACCTGTGAACAACTGTGAACAGTAGGCAAAGCAAAAAATGCAGAGTCACAATACAGGGTATAACAATACTCCACGTGTAATCACAAACTGCAACAGGCACCCATCATACAAAAGCAAGTAAATACAAAAATGTGGGCTGATGAAAACTCCACAAACTCAGAGGTGTGATTCTTAACAACAGTTTCTGAGATGCTGATCGTGTCAAGTAGCTGATGTGATGCTGGAGTTTAGCATGTTCTAGCAGGCACTTGTGATGGTGCTGCTCCAAGCAACAAGGCTATTCCAGATATAAGATTATTGGTACTTCTGACGAAGACTTTTTCAAAACGGACTATTACCTAGGGAATCTGTTTATATTCAAAGTTTCAAGGTTCTCATGCAAAGTTTCAAGGTTCCTGTGCAGAGTGATTACCTCTTACTCATGAGGATTCACTTCCAGCAAACTGGCACCACCAGCATCACATCAGCTATTTGACACGATCAGCATCTCAGCCCACATTGTTGTATTTACCAGCTTTTGTATGATGGATGCCTGTTGCAGTTTGTGATTACACGTGGAGTATTGTTATACCCTGTATTGTGACTCTGCATTTTTTGCTTTGCCTACTGTTCACAGTTGTTCACGGGTTTCGTGTTGTGTTCCTTGTATGTACACCACCTGCAGAATAGGAATGATCAGGTCTGTTATCTCTCATCCCCACATACTGCTGTTAACATGTTCATAGAATATTATTAGAAATTATGCTTAGCATTCATGATGATATATTTGATCTAGGTTCTTATTTAATGCATTTTTTAGAAAATCAAATTTATGTGTTAAATTGATTTTTAAACACCCTTTCTTACCAATATCACTCTGGACAGGCTGAGTTAGAGTGGGCAAAGTGTGCGGAGTAGAGAAGTTTAATCCTTTCAGCATAGACTCACCAGCCGACACGTCTGGCAGCATAACACGGGTGGTACAAACCTGCCTGTGCCACTGGCTCTAGCACACATTTTATTTATTTATTTATTTTTACATTTCTATACTGCCTTTCGTTAAAAGAAAACCCCAAGGCAGTGCTACTTCACAAGAGGACTCTTCTAGTACCACATACCTGTGCATGATCACAGGTTGCACACTACTTGCATTCATCCCAAAGCAAGTAGTGCACAACCTACCCAAGGCTAAGTTGTAGCAGAAGAACAGCCCTCTTAACAGCTGTGTTGTTGTGTGTATTAGAGCCCCACAGTGTCACAGGGCTCTAACATGTGCTGCGGGACATACCAGCCGTTGCTGACACTTTTACACTACAAGCATTGGACATGTTTTTACAAACTTTGAATGCTTTAAAAACCAACTCTCTTGATCTGGATTGAGATCCATGAGAATGGGGTTCTATGCCTAGTGGGAACCTCACAGAATGCCACAGCTCATCATGCCAACCGAGCCTCACTTTCATGCCTACCACATGCTATTTAAAAGCGGGCTGGTGCCATGTTCCTCAGTTCTTTTTTTGACCACCATTACTTTTGGACTTTGGTCTGTTGTGCTTCGTCAGAAAGTTCTTCAGAAAGCTTTTTTGCTAATCTTGAAGCTTATTTCAGTTATTCAACTTATTTATTTGGCTTCTGGATAATGTTGGTGTGTTTGACCCTTGGAACAGACTTTGGACTAAATTTCTGCTTATCGTATTGTTATGGATGAGGAGAAACAGAGCCTTAAAAGGTGCAAGGGATGCAAAGCTAAACTCTCCTCTAAAGATTTCCATTATTTGTGTCTCATCTGCCTTGGAGAAGAACTCAATGTGTCTGCTTGCAAAATATGCCTGTCTTTCTCAAAACAGATGCTCAAAAATTGGGCTCTGAGACTTTGCATTTGTTAAGCCCCTCAACCCTGGCTTTCAACATTGATGTCTAAATTGCCATCTAAGACAATCTCAACATCAAAGTATTTGACACAATCGATTTAGACATCCACAACTTTAGAAGCTGTAACAGCCTTCGGATGCAGGCTCAGCATCAAAACATTTAAAGTCGAAGACCAAGCGGTCAACCTCAGAGACTAGCCCACCATCTCCAAGACCGATGTCTAAGACTATAGACCTAACCAAAGATTGTACACTGTCACTATTGGGTCTACAACAGCTGTCATTGAATGTATGATCCTCGATATCAACCCTTTGCCATCAGCTCCCTTGATATTGAAGAAATCTAGCAACCTCTTGATACTGATGAACATCAAAGCCAATAACTCCCACTCCTTATTTTCCAACTTCAACGCCAACTTCCAACTTCGATATCAACACTACACACACCTGTGCTATTGGCATTGAGACAGTCTCATTTTGATGTCCACATTGAAAGGTTTTTTACCATCAAGCACTGATGGAACAACTACGCCAACAGGATCTGTTCCTGTTCACATAGTAGATCAACCATCTTCTGGCACCTGTCTGCTGTCCACTTAGAGGGGCCATCTGTCTGGCACTCCTGCACACTTCGGCAGAGGAATCTACTCTGGCTATGGCTGCCTTAGGAGCCACCTCACCTGGCGCTCCATACGACTATCAAGAGGGAAGACCATGGAAGTTGACTCACTCAATATCTTATGATCCCCTTTCTTTCTCATTGACAATAAACACCTTGGCAAGTGGGGATATACCTGTTTTCCAGAGTAGGCCACTTATTCTGTCTTCTGTGGCTATGCAGACCATTACTTCAATCCTGGTTTCTACATCAACACAGACAGTCCCACCTCTTCCAAAATCTCCATGCTTGGATGTGGGGATCCAAACACGTTCTCAACCACCATTTCTGGTGAAATCTATTTCTGAGACTCAGACATAGATCTCTCCTTCCCCAGCTGGATCACCTTCGGACCATCCTGGTTCCTCCGACTTTGAATCAGATCCGGATAATTTGATGAATCCTCCAACTAATGTACCACCCTCTACCTATGTCTCCCCAAATGAAGGCCTACCACAAACACATTAGGGAGATGATGGAGGCTCTGGGTTTGGACCTGAAACCTGAACTAGCCACTATAGATGACCTTGTCTGTAATTTCATGGCCAAGTCACAAACATCCTAACCTGTGGTTCTCCCTGTTCTCCCAGTGATTTCCAGTGCGGCAAAGTGTCTGTGGGAAGTTATTCATACATCAGCCTCAACCTCCAAACATTTGGAGAGTTTGTATCACATACAGGAAAAGGACAATACTTACCTACTAAAGCATCCTGCTCCAAACTCACTGCGCCACCTCGGCAAAATCTGGGAGACGCCACACGACTCCCGCAGATAAAGAAGGGAGAAAATTGGATCTCTTAGAGAGGAAGATCTACTCTACATCTTGCTTCTCAATTAAAATCGCAAGTTATTCAGCTTGCACAGCCAAATACAATCATGGCCCATGGGAAGCTTTTCAGAATGACCTAGATGCTCTGTCACCTGAGAACTTTTTAAAAGGTAGCTTTAAGTCAGCAGCACTCACTAGGCAGCAGTTGAGCACAGCAAAACATCTTGCCGAATCAGAGTCTTGCTCGATGACTGCGGCGGTCTCTCTAAGGAGACACGCATGGCTTTGTCCACTTTTCTTCAGAGTGATATGAAAGAGAAGATTGAGGGCTTACCCTTTTGATGGTAAGGGCCTTTTCAGTGAAACGAGCAGCTCTGCAATGGAACAACTAAAGGGGTCCAAGTTCAGTGCTAGGACCTTTACCATCTCTGTTTCAGCTTCTTTATATGGGACAAAATATGGCTCCTATTCCAGGCAGAAACTTGCATTTAAACAGAAGCACCAGGATTTCAAAAAGCAATACCACCCATATCATAAACAACCCTATCAAGGGAAAGGGGAAAGCACCCAGTCCCAATGCACTAAACAGGTGGAACCTCAAAAACATTTTTGAGGAACAGAACTGCCCACTGTCACCTCTAGACTCCTCCACATTCCAGCCTCCAGGGGCATTAACATCTTGGCAAGCAAGCAACCTCACCAACCTCTTAATCCCATACCATTAGTCAGTTCACATTTCCATCAGACTGGCACACCATTCCCCTGCATGGCCCTGCAATGACATCAGACCACTGAGTCCTGAAGATCATATCCTTGGGATACGCCATAAAATTCAAAACCAACCCATTCTTTTCAAGAATGAAGTTCACTCAGCTGCCCCTGTCTTTACAGGAAGAAGTGAAAGAGTTGTTGGGAAAGGGTGCAATCACACTTGTGCAGTAGACTGACAGACGGGAAGGTTTTTACTCCCATTACTCTTCGATCCCAAAGAGGGATAGTGGGATCTGCCACATCATGGACCTATGCTTCCTGAACAAGCTTGTCCAAGTAAGAAAATTTTGCATGTTAGCATTGCAGGAGACCCTACCTTTTCTCTGTCTCAGTGGCTTGCAACACTGGATCTGAAAGACACATTTTTTCACATCAACATAAGGGAACAACACAGGAAGTATTTAAGATTCACCGTAGGAGAACAAATGTACCAATACAAGGTCTTACCCTTTGGACTTCCTACCGCCCCAAGGGTATTTACCAAATGTATGGCTGTTGTGGTGGTCCATCTGAGGACACAGTGTATAGCAATATACCCGTTCTTGGATGATTGGCTCCTGACCTCAAAGGATCAAGGAGAGTTACTTTTTCAGACACAATGTGTTTTAGAACTCCTCCAAGACTTGGGGATCCAAGTAAATGGGGAAAAGTCCCATCTGAAACCAGTACAAATCATGAACTACATTGGAGCAATCCTGAACACAGAGACCAAGAAAGCTTACTTACCAAAAGAATGGTGCGAGTATATCAGGGACCTGATCCACGAATTCCATCAACATCTGTCACAGCCAGCTCAACTCATACAATGGCTCTTGGGCCTAATGGCTTCCTGCAACACAGTAGTATGTTATACATAGCTGAAGATTCAAAAGCTACAATTTGGTTTCTGTCAGTTTTCTGTCCAAACTTAGACAGTCAGCATAAGCATCTGGAAATTCCAGTTCAGATACTCCACTCCCTTTCATGGTGGTCAAATGGCTGGAATCCCTTAGGGGGGTTCCATTTCAGACTCTCTCTCCCTCAATTTGGTTGATGATGGATGTGTGTCTACTGGGTTGGGGTGCTAACTTCAAGAACCATCATATTCAAAGCAAGTGGACACCACAACAAACCCAGTTTTATATCAACTTCCTGGAGTTACTAGCCATCTTCCAGGCAATGAAGGCCTTCCTACCATTTCTGCATGGCAAAGTTGTACAGGTGCAGTTGGACAACGCCACTGCCCTTGCTTACATCAGCCATCAGGGTGGAACAGTGTCAAGGACCCTCTGTGCTCTCCGCTTTCAGCTGTGGCACTGGTGCATCAGGCATCAGGTTTATCTGATAGCCATCCACATAAAAGGTCTAGATAATGTGCTAGTGGATGATCTGAGTCGCACGTTTGTGCAACAGCAGCAACACAAGTGGGAGATCAAAACAGAATATATTGCTCCCCTTTTCAACATCTGGATGAGCCCCACCATAGACCCATTCACGAAAAACACAAAGTGCACTTGTTTTTGTTCAAGGGCGGGTCACAGCCCACAATCACTGGGGAACTCCTTCCAGATGGACTGGTCTGAGATGCCTTACATGTTCCCTCCACACCCATTAATCAGCTATGTGGTGGCACATCTCCTGGCCACTCCATCCTGCATTCTGGTGACTCCATGGTGGCCAAGGCAACCATGATTTCCACAGGTATTCAAACTACCAAAGAACCAGTACCAGATACTGCCTCAAAAACTAGATCTTTTGACACAAGACAACAGTCATATCCTACACTCAGACCATATCATACACTCAGACGTACTCACATTCCATCTGACAGTATGGTGAATCGGCTTCTGAGTAACATTCTACTCGACTGTAGAAAACCTTCCACCAGGCATAATTATTTTGGCAAATGGTTGCATGTTAAGACCTATGTCAAGGCACATGGTTTTTACCCTAAGAAAGCTACCATTAAGGACTTAATTCTCTATTTGACTACTTTAAAATCACAGGGTCTGGCTACTGTGCCCCTTTAAAGTTCATTTGGTGGCACTTTCTTCCAAACATCCAAGCTGTGGTGGTAAAACTCTTTTCTCTCACCCCGGACAGTAGAGCCTTCCTAAAAGGCCTCATGAATGTGTATCTGCTTCCTGTAGAACCATGGAGCATATCCTTGGTTCTCTCAGCACTGACCCAGAACCCATTTGAACCAATCGGCACTACTTTGATCAATCTGGTAACTTTAAAGATGGCCTTCCTTCTGGCCATAACCACAGCAGAGCGTGTTAGTGAACTGACAGCTTTGACTCCCAGTACACCAGGATCTATCCTGATAAGGTTCTTATGCATTTAGATCCTGACCTTTATACCCAAAGTGTTATCTGAATTCCACCTCAACCAAGATATTGTTCTCCCCACATTTTTCAGAGATCCTTCTACACCCTTGGAGCGTGCAATGCACTCTTTGGATGTGCGCAGGGCTCTTCTATATTACCTGGACCACAATAAAGACTTTAAATCCACAAAGCTCTGTACCGGAGGACTGGAAAGTAGCAAATGTAACACTGATTTTCAAAAAGGGATCCAGGGGTGATTTGGGAAATTAGAGGATAGTTAGCTTAACGTCCATTCCAGGCAAATTGATGGAAAGCATCCTCAAGGATAAAACTGTAAAGCCCATAGAAGAACAGGCCCTGCTGGGAGTGAGCCAGCATGGCTTCTGCAAGATTTACCATCTACAGTGGTAAATCTTGCCTCTCAAACCTTTTGACAGTGTGAACAAGTGTGTGGATCAAGGTGATCCAGTTGACATAGTATACCTGGACATCCAAAAAGCTTTTGACAAAGTTCCTCATCAAAGACTCCTGAGGAAACTTAGCAGTCATGGGATAAGGGGACAAGTACATGTGCGGATTGCTAACTGATTGAAAGACAGGAAACAGAGGGTAGGTATAAATGGAGTTTTCACAATGGAGGGAAGTAAGAAGTGGGGTCTCCAAGGGATCTGTACTGGGACCAGTGATTTTTAATTTATTCACAAATGATCTAGAAGCAGAGGTAAGCAGCAAGGTGGCCAGATTTGCAGATGATACCAAACTCCTTTGGGTAGTGAAATCCAAAACAGATTGTGAGGAGCTCCAAAAGGAGTGTAAAGTGATGCACTTTGGGACGAAAAACCCCAACTTTAAATATATGCTGATGGAATCTGAACTATTGGTGACTGACCAGGAGAGGGATCTTGGGGTCGTAGTGAACAGCTCGTTGAAAGTGTCGACTAAAGGTGCAGCAGCTGTGAAAAAGGCCAATTCCATGCTAGGTATCATTAGGAAGGGGATTGAAAATAAAATTGCTAATATTATAATGCCCTTATACAAAGCTACGGTTTGGCCACACCTGGAGTACTGAGTACAATTCTGGTCACCACAACTAAAAAAGGACATTGTAGAACTGGAAAATGTGCAGAAGAGGGCAACCAAGATGATCAGGGGCCTAGAGCACCTTTCTTATGAGGCAGGGCTACAACACCTAGGGCTATTTAGTTTAGAAAAAAGATGACTGTGGGGAGACATGATAGAGGTCTATACAATCATGCATGGAGTGGAACAAGTAGATAGAGAGAAATTCTTTTCCCTCTCCCATAACACTAGAACCAGGCGTCATCCCATGAAATTGATTGCCAGGAAATCTAGGACCAACAAACGGAATAACTTTTTCACACAACACAAATCAACTTGTGGAATTCTCTGCCACAAGATGTGGTGACAGCCAACAACCTGGATGGCTTTATAGGGAGCTTGGATAACTTCATGGAGGAGAGGTCTATCAACGGCTACTTATTATTTCTCTGTGTAAACCTCCCTCAGCCATTTTTGGAACGGTGTTATAGAAATTGAATAAATCATCATCATCATCATCAAACAGTAGAGGAGGAGAAAAGAGGCCTTGAAGAATATATCAAGGACAGTGAAGAAGATGCACTTAAAATGGTCAATAACGCAAAACTATTCAACACCAATGAAAGAAAGCAGGCCTACAAGAAAGAACAAGTCAAGAACCGGGCAGAAAAATGGAAAAATAAGCCCCTGCATGGTCAATATTTGCACAATATAAGTGGAAAATCAGACATCAGCAAGACCTGGCAATGGCTTAAGAATGGCAACTTGAAGAAAGAAACAGAGGGTTTAATACTGGCTGCACAAGAACAGGCACTAAGAACAAATGCAATAAGAGCAAAAGTCAAAAAATCCACAACAAACAGCAAGTGCCACCTTTGTAAAGAAGCAGATGAAACAGTGGACCACCTAATCAGCTGTTGTAAAAAGATTGCACAGACTGACTACAAACAAAGGCATGACAAGGTAGCAGGGATGATACACTGGAACATCTGCAAAAAATACAAGCTACCTGTAGCCAAAAATTAAAGTGGGACCATAAAATTGAAAAAGTGGCCGAAAATAAAGATGTAAAAATATTATGGGACTTCTGACTACAAACAGACAAACATCTGCCACACAATACACCAGATATAACTGTAGTCGAGAAGAAAGAAAAACAAGTCAAAATAATCGACATAGCAATACCAGGGGATAGCAGAATAGAAGAAAAAGAAATAGAAAAAAATCACCAAATACAAAGATCTACAAATTGAAATGGAAAGGCTGTGGCAGAAAAAGACCCAAATAATCCCAGTGGTAATTGGCACCCTGGGTGCAGTTCCAAAAGACCTTGAAGAGCACCTCAACACCATAGGGGCCACAGAAATCACCATCAGCCAATTACAAAAAGCAGCTCTACTGGGAACAGCCTATATTCTGCGATGATATCTATAACAATTGACAATAAAATTCTGGCATCCCAGGTCCTTGGGAAGGACTCGATGTCTGGATAAAACAAACCAGTCAATAACACCTGTCTGACTGTGTAAACAAGAAATAATAATAATAATAATAGTTGGAGGGCTATAGGCCACCTCCAGCCTCAAAGGCAGGTGCCTCTGAGTACCAATTGTATGGGAGTAACAGAAGGAGGGAGGGCATGCCCTCAACTCCTGCCTATAGGCTTCCAGCAGCATCTGGTGGACCACTGTGTGAAACAGGATGCTGGACTAGATGGGCCTTGAGCCTGATCCAGCAGGGCTGCTCTTATGTTCTTAAGCATCTTTTTGTAGCACTCAAGGGCCCTAGGGCCCCTGCATTTCTAGACAAAGAATGTCCAGATGGCTGGTTGAAATCATTATGCTGGCCTACAAGACACAGGATGTGAATCCACCTGAAGCCATTAAGGCCAACTCTATCTGTGCCCACGCTTCATTGGCTGCATATCTGTCAGGGGTAACTTTCACAGACATCTGTAAAGCAGCAACTTGGTCCTTAGAATTACCTTTCATCAAGCATTATGCCATAGATGTTCACTCTGCTGCTGATGCGAGCTTCGGGAGAAGTGTTTTGAAGTGGGTTTTACAATATCTACTAATGCACTTTCCTCCACTGGGAGCTAGCTAAACACCCATTCTTATGGGTCTCAATGGATCTCTAGCTAGATAAACAGGTTACTCAACTGTAACTATTGATCTGGTACCCATCAACATCCATAAGACAGTATCGCTACTCCCAAGAACCTAACCTCTTTTCCTGCTGGCCAGATTTCTTTAAATGCTATGGCATAGAGATGGTGTCAGGAGTAGAGCTAGTACCATTAGACCTTATTGGATGAGGGGGGGCAACACAGAGGTATGTCAAGGTCTTCCTTATTTATTCTGTAGTATCTGCAGTAGACCCATTGCAGATGTGCCTGTTTTCTTCCAGTGCCTGAATAAAACTATTTCCCAGCTGATCAGACGGAGTCAGTGAAGGTGATCAGTCAGTCCACCATAACTTATTTATTTAATACATGTATTTAGTACATTTATATACCACCTCATACAAAAAAGTCCTTGGCGGTTCACAATACAAAACCATTAAAACATTAACATAATTAAAACAATTTAAAATACAATAGAAACTCTAAAACCAAAGCTTTAAAACTATAAACTAAAAGCCTGACTAAACAGGTGTTGTTGTTTTTAGGTCCTTAAAAACATTCAGAGAAGGGGAAAATCTAATTTTGTTAGGAAGTGCATCCTAGGGCAACTCTAGAAAAGGCCCAGTTTCGATTCTCCACCAACCAAGCTGGTGGCAACCGAACCTCTCCAGATGATCTTAACAGGTGGTGGGGCTGATGAAGAAGGTGCTCTCTTAAATACCTTGGACCCAAGCCATTTAGGGTGTTGTAGGTAATAACCAACGCTTTGTATTTCACCTGGAAACGTATTGGCAGTCAGTGTAGTTCTTTTAAAATGGGTATAATATGATCTCTTCGAGCAAGCCCAGAGACCAACCTGACTGCTGTATTCTGTGCTAACTGCAGTTTCCGAACTGTGTACAAAGGCAGCCCAATGTAGAGTGCATTGCAGTAGTCAAGTCTGGATGTTACCAGCATATGCACCACTGTTTTAAGGTCATTTATTTCCAGAAATGGATGTAGCTGGTGAATCGGCTGAAGCTGATAAAAAGTAGTCCTGGCCACTGCCTCAATTTGAGAAATCATGGAGCGGTTTGGGTCCAGAAGTACTCCCAGACTACGTACCTGCTCTTTCCGGGGAGTCAACCCCATCCAGAACACGCATATCTAAACCACTTCCTGAGTCTCGATCTCCATCTTACTTGGATTCAACCTCAGTTTGTTCTCCCTCATCCAGCTCATTACCATCTCCAGGCAGGTATTTAGGGAAGTTAGGCAATATCCTGAAGAAGTTGACATTGAGAAATAAATTTGGGTGTCATCACCATATTGATAACACCCTGCACCAAATTCTCTTGATGATCTCTCCCAGCAGTTTCATGTAGATGTTAAATAGCATTGGAGACAGTATGGAGCCTTGTGGAACTCCATACCAGAGCTCTTGTTTCGAAGAACTGTCTCCAAGTGACACTATCTGGATCCTACTCACAAGGTAGGAGTAGAACTACTGCAAAGCCGTGCCTCCCACTCCCAACCCCTTCAGGCGCCCCAGAAGTATACCATGGTCAATGGTATTGAAAACCTCCGAGAGAGCCATAAGGATCAACAGAGTCACACTCTACCTAGCAATTCCTAATTGGAGAAGATATGGATATCTTTAATCACTGGGCTATTTTGTTCAAACCTACTGTAGTAGCTAGCAGGACTTGAAAACTCTTCACCTTGCTCCCAAATTGTCAGCATGGCACGGTAGTCTTGGGCTTTATTTATCCATATAGTACTGTAAACTCTGATACGAACTTATCCCTCTTCTCCCAGTTCAGGGAGTACAGGCAAGTGCTTGAGTTCCACTTATGATATCTAGGAAGTAGCACTCTGCCTTAGTCCACTGTGTTGATTAAAACAAATTCATATCAGCTGTACAAATGACAAATTTTTAAACGTGCTGTGGAATTCATATTTAACATTCTCTTTCTCTCCCCCAACCTCGATCAATACATGTTAGCTGCATGAAGGACAGAAGGAAGATCCTTGCCGAATACAGCCGTGGAAAAAGAAAGGCAAATGGATGAAGATTTTTTTTAAAATAGCTGCCGTCACCTTGGCTGGATCTGGATGTGCCTTCCTTATCAGCATGTTCAGTTCAAGGAAGAATGTCACTTGAAACTAACTTGTAACATTTAAAGGCTCTTTGTTTTTGTAAAAGTACAACTTAAATTTGCAGTACAAAAATGGTTGGTTCAATAGTCTAAATTTTGTAGAGGAGTGAAAAAATTAAGCTCAATCCGGTGAAATAAGTGTTTCAGTATCTTACAGGTTTTTTTTATAAAATGTCTATATTCTATTACATTTTGATAGAGTGAATGCATCTGCTGTAGTAAATTACATTTTATATTTGTTATGGAAAATAAATGTTAGTTATTACATTTATCGGTTTATGACTATATTTCAGATAATCATAAGTGTGTTGGTATATGTAACTGATGAAAGTAGCCCCACTTTTGACCCATATAGCATACTGTCTTTCTTGTCTGCTCTTACTGAGTGCCCAAGTATATATTAAAGTACTTGGAACCAAAGCAGCTTGGGGAGGGGTTATGGAAGCAGGGGAAGCACATAACCACCCCCATCCCTGATATTTTGTCCAAATCTGCTATTCTAAAGAAGAATCTTGGAATAAAAATGAAGTCTTATAACATTCTCACTATATTCTGCTACTTACACACAAATCCGGTGGTATACTGAGAACAGGTCAGATTCCTCCTAGATTCCTACTTTTCTAAATTTTTCCAGCAACTGGGACCATGGTAAATCCTCTGTAACATAAGAGATGAGCTGCTATTTGTATATGAATTCTCCCAAAAATTTGTGAGGCAGGTGACCTTTCTCCTGTACAGAGGAGGAACTAAGAATTGTGTCTTGCCACCTCTAATTGCATTCCTGTGCTGTTTCATTTAATTTCCCATACACATGTTTTTTCTCTCTCAAATTATGGGGCACAAACTTATTTGTAAAAAAGCTCTGTATTCCTATACATACCAATAATGTCCCTGCTAACCGGCCCCTGTTTACTGAGCAAAGAGACACCTTTTTCAAGTGGTGATTCTTATATATTTAGCAGGGGGAGAACAACTGGCCTTATCCAACCCCAGCACAGCATCCCTCCAGTGGCTGTTGCTGGTATCTGCCTTGTGTTTATTTTTAGACAATGAACCCTTTGGGGACAGGGAACCATCTGATTTATGTATTTTTAACCGCTGTAAAAATAAACCACTTTATGTATGTAAACCACTTTGAGAACTTTGGTTGCAGAGCGATACATAAATATTCGTCGTAGTAGTTTGTAAAGCAGGGGGCAGATGTTAAAAGAATTTGGAGATGCTCTGGGTCTTGGAGAGACATTCACATGTGCGCATACAACTCCCCACAACGGATGGGTTCCAAAGTACTACATGCAGAAAAAAGTTTCCCCAATATGTTTTTGTATTATTATTCTACCCCTTCCCAAAGATCTTCTGATGTTCAGTCTTTTAGGAGTGGGGAGGGCCTGTGGAGAGGAAAGTTTTCTTGGCATTTTCTTTCACACACAATACTTGGATTCCAGCCCAAAGTGTATGTGTGTTGTGCAAAACCAGCCTTAAGACAGAAAAGCTCATGGAAAAGGGGAGAGGCAAGTTGCTCATGTAATAATAATAATAATTCGATTTCTATACCGCCCTTCCAAAAATGGCTCAGGGTGGTTTACAAAGAGAAATAACAAACAAATAAGATGGCTCCCTGTCCCCAAAGGGCTCACATTCTAAAAAGAAACTTAAGACACACACCAGCAACAGTCACTGGAGGTACTGTGCTGGGGGTGAATAGGGCCAGTTACTCTCCCCCTGCTAAATAAGGAGAATCACCATGGTAAAAGGTGTCTCTTTGCCCAGTGAGCAGGGGAGTAAAGAAAAATGAATTGCCGGAAGATTATATTATTTTTATTTTATTTTACATTTTATATCCCGCTCTTCCTTGACGGTATAAGATATTTAAGTTTCTCCTCACAACAACCCTGTGCATATTTAAGTTTTTCCTCACAACAACCCTGTGCAGTAGGTTATGCTGAGAGAGAAGTGACTGGCCCAGAGTCACCCAGCCAGTATCATGGCTGAATGGGGATTTGAACTTGGGTCTCCCCAGTTCTAGTCTAGCACTCTAACCACTATACTATGCTGGCTAAGATATTGAATGCTAATGAGGAACTAGCTAAAAACACATTTTTGTTACAATGATGTAACATTGTATGGTGATCAAAAGTTGCACTGAATAAAAAGGGATAAATTGCACGTTCAACATACCTTGCTGAAATGGAGATAGAGTGGAATGACTCACCTCTCTCAAGCCCCCAGAACTGCTCCCATCTTTTTAATGACATGCAGAGAGAGATGCCAGAAGCAGGACATGTGGTATGCCCTCTGAAATCAGTCAACCAAAATGATTGCATCACATTGTTCCATAGCAGGCGCGTTCTGCCACATGCTGGCAATTTATTCACATTGACATTCTGGCAAGCACCAGATAGAATGATAAAATGATGAAGCTGTTTGTTTGTATGACTGCTCTGTTAACAAGGTAATCTGAGTTTAACAAGATGACACTGTTATTATATCTTAGCTGCCTCTGTTGGCCTAATGATGTTATAAATCTAATAAAACTAGCCATCATACCAACAGAGCATCTAAGCTGTAATAACAGTGCCATTTTGTTAAACATTTCCAAAATGTTATTGTTTTATGCCTCATTTTCCCACCAGTAGTCTCCAAAGCAGCTCCCATTTAAAAACAAAAACGAGTACAAAACTAAATACAAAGTAAGACGACAAATGGTGATCCAGTTTGCAAAATATTACTTGCTGCAGTAAGTACAACTTTTTTCTGTTGCCTTTAATGGTGATGTGGTGTATTAAGATAAAGTTTAATAGTACATCCAGAAATATTCAAATAGATGTACACATCATAAAGCACCCATGCATATATGTGAGTATATGTGAAAGCATTATAAAAAGTTAAACATCATATAGGTATCGGGGCTGTTAACCCTTATGGTGTTCTCCATGTTAGGATCAATATTGAAATCATTATCCCCTTATGATTAACTGCAGTGGGTCACTGCAGTATCAGCATTTTAACTTTAAAAAAAAAAAGAGCACTCCCTGAGCAAATGTGGAATGCATTTATCTCATTACTTTGATATTAACCATCTCCAGTCTCCACAACTTTGGGATACAGAGTGAGATTTTTCCAAGGCAGAAGATGAGTCTTTACAGCAGGCTTGAGCCTCAGCATCTCTCACTTTAGAAAAGAAGTATTGTTTTTCTTTTACTCTCCCTTCCCTTTAATAACCATAGTTACAGGCATCACAAGGGTAAAAGAAATCCCAGAAACTACCCAGCCAGCCTGCAAGCACTGCAACCCAAAAGCTCTTTTGCTTTCGCTGAAGAGAGGAGCTGGGGATAATAGAAATGTGTGTTTTATCTTCTCCTCCCACGTCTAAATGTTCTTCTGCCCAGACAGAGGAGAATCAAGAGATCACTCTCATCATCTGGGAGTGTAAAAGTAACTCTGGCCAGAGGCAACTGTGAAATGTGAAAGTGGAGCCATTGATACATTGAAGAGAGTACCTCTCCCTCCGATAGTTGCCTTGGCGTCCCTTGCCTCAGTCCATTCTTCTTTACTTCCTTGATTCAAGACAGATGTAGACAGCACTCTTTCTAATATGAACTTTGCCTTGGAGATCTGCCTTGCAATTTGCCTTTGGGGAGCTTCAGAGGTCACTTCTTCATGGTGGTAAGCTGTGTTAATGTTTACAAGAAGCTTATATTATTGCTTATCTCTGGCAATTTAAAAAAAAAATCTAAAAACCCATCTTTTTAACCAAGCTTTCTTGGCCTTTTAAAATTTGTTGGTTTTAATTTTGTGATTGATTTTAAATTGTTGAATTGTTTTAACTTTTGATATGTGTTTTAATTGTTTTATGTTAACCGCCCAGAGACAAAAGTTTGGGCAGTATATAAATGTGATGAATAAATAAATAAATAAATATTTGCTCTTTTAACTTGACTTTCAGGAAAATGGTGAGGGAAGGGATGAACATGGGCTACATATATCTGCAATTCTTAAAAGCTTTCTCAGAAAATGTTTTTGGAATTGGTTTCAGATCAATCCATGCAACACAATTCCAGTGTGTTGACATTTGAATCCATCCAAGAATCAAGTAGCGAGATACTTAGAGGTTACAGGTGCCTTCACACCTGAGGCTAAAACATCGCTTTTAGCCTTGTTACCTTGTTTGTTCCATGTATACATTGACATTCTGGCCAATGTCAGTTCAATGACTTGCATGACAGACGGATGTGAAGAAAAGCCCATTTAAGCCTTGTGTGAAAAGGTCCCTTTGTGCCTGACACTCCTTTTCACAGTGTCTGGTGTAATACGCTTTTTGCAGGAGTATGGTTTATTTTGCCTTGATTAACTGAAGATCAAGTGTCCAACCTTAGATTTATTATTCTTTAGGCAAAATGGTATGACTGATGAAAACCTGTTGCAGAAGAACTTACAGTATGCCAAGGGATTAGTAAGCGAACAAAGGCCTATGCCACAGAATGTGTCACTTGGTGTTTCCTGTTCAGTAACATAATCAGTGTGAACTGAAATGACAGAACAGCCTAGATGTACTCAATAGCCCCTTTTTGGTCCTTTGGCTTCTGCTCTCCAGCACTCACCCCACTTCTCTCCCAGTTCCATCATTGAAATTAACATTCCACAGTGAATGGCAATACGACATACCCAGTTATGCCAGAGACTTTCAGTGCATATTGATGGCAGCATTTATTATAGGAAGACCTTTCTATCTCGCCCTTCTTCCAAGGAGCTAAACTTAGTCCACTCTTTCATAACTTTGTGATGTATGCCAGGTTGAAAGGTATAACTTTCCCCCAGTACTGAACTTAACAGCTGAGCAAGGATCTGAACCCAGGATTTTAATCCACACACTAGCCACTCATCACAAAGGTTCTGTAATATTGTTGTCATGTGAACTGCAGGATACAGGGCAATTTTTTTTTAAAGGGCAAGTAGCAGTATCGAAACAAAACAAGAATGTCAGGATGGGAAATATGATCTTTTTCTCATTGAAATATAAAGAAGGAATGCATTTCACTTTGACCCTGCTGACTTTGGATGGAAAGGCACTTTGTCAGGTTTAGGACTGTGCTGCACATCTATTTACTCAGAAGTCATTCCCACCAAGTTCAGTGTGGCTAACTCCTAAGTAAATACGTGTATACACACGTGGACAAATTTGTTGGTAGCCTTACAGCTCATTGAAAAAGTGTTTTATGCCTCCTGAAAAGCGATTACATGAAAAGCAATTGTCCCATGTATACATATTTCAATGTCAGCTAAATCATTTAGTGTGGTGTAGTGGTTAGAGTGCTGGACTAGGATCAGGGAGACCTGAGTTCAAATCCCCATTCAGCCATGATAATTTCTGGGTGACTCTGGGCCAGTCACTTCTCTCTCAGCCTAACCTACTTCACAGGGTTGTTGTGAGGAGAAACTTAAGTATGTAGTAAGTACTTACACTCTGGGCTCCTTGGAGGAAGAGCGGGATATAAAATGTAATAAATAACTAAATAAATATTTCTATTTTTATTTCATTTATATATTGCCCATCCAAAAATGGCTCATGGTGGGTTACAGTCATTGGAAGTTAAAGCAGAGAAATATTCTTTATTCTTCATTATTTACTAAACTGCAGCTTTTGATATTAACAGCACATAAAGCAATGAAAATATAAGAGAGAGATTCTTTCTTTTCATACGAGTGCTTCAAATGACACTTACTGTATGGCAGTTTGGGTTTTTTTATGAAGTACCTTTCTAAACATTTCAATGCCAATAGAAAACATCTGTGCAGAGAAGATGATGCAATTTTTCATTCTGTCAGGGTTTTTAGAGGGTAATATTCCACCTATAACAATGATTTGAATTATTCCAAAGTGACTTTATAATATTAAAACCAACCAAGAAATGCTTTGATTACACACACACACACGGCATAATCCAGCCAAAGTTTAGCATATTGAGTTGAATTCTCGTTTATTTTACTAGAAGAGACAAAAGCGTGTGTTAACTCTGCCATTAAAATAAATGCAACCTTGAAGGGCACAAATCTGTATAAAAAGAATAGCCTTATTTATTTAATTTTATTAAATATAATAATTGCTGAATCAGGCCCAAGGCCTATTTAGTCCAGCATCTGTGTTTCGTACAGTGGCCAATGAAATACCTCAGGGAAGCCAACAAGTAAAAGATGGTAGGAATACTTGTTCTCCCATCTTGCTTGCTTGCAATTGAAATTCAAAGGCATCCTGCACTGGGACCCGGAAGGTAGACTAAAGCCATCCTACCTAGTAGCCACTGATAAACTTGTCATCTTTTAGTGTGTCTAATTGTCTTTTAAAGTCATCTAAGTTAGTGGCCATCATTACATCTTGTAGCAGTGAATTCCATAAATAAGCATCTGCTGAAGAAATATCTCCTTCCTTGTCTCTCTTACATTTCCTGCCAATCAGTTTGGTTAGATGAGTCCTGACGGTAGTGTTGTGAGGGCGAAAACGTCTCTCTACCCACTTTCACCACACCATAGATACGGAGGTGTACCTAGGTAATTTTGGAGCCTGGACCGAAAGCAAATGTAACACCAATTTTCAAAAAGGGATCCAGAGGCGATCCGGGAAATTACAGGCCAGCGAGCCTAACGTCCGTTCCAGGCAAATAGATGGAAAGCATCCTCAAGGATAAAATTGTAAAGCACCTAGAAGAACAGCCCTTCTGGGAGTGAGCCAGCATGGCTTCCACAAAGGTAAATTTTGCCTCACCAACCTTTTGGAGTTCTTTGAGAGTATGAATAAGTGTGTGGATCAAGGTGATCCAGTTGACATAGTATACCTGGACTTCCAAAAAGCTTTTGACAAAGTTCCTCATCTACGACTCCTGAGGAAACTTAGCAGTCATGGGATAAGGGGACAAGTACATGTGTGGATTGCTAACAGGTTGAAAGACAGGAAACAGAGGATAGGGATAAATGGAGAGTTTTCACAATGGAGGGAAGTAAGAAGTGGGGTCCCTCAGGAATCTGTACTGGGACTGGTAATTTTTAATTTATTCATAAATGATCTAGAAACAGGGGTAAGCAGCAAGGTGGCCAGATTTGCAGATGATTTTGGGTAGTGAAATCCAAAACGGATTGGGAGGAGCTCCAAAAGGATCTCTCCAGACTGGGGGAGTGGGCGACAAAATGGCAAATGCGGTTCAATGTTAGCAAGTGTAAGGTGATGCACACTGGGACGAAAACCCCCAACTTCAAGTATATGCTGATGGGATCTGAGCTGTCTGTGACTGACCAGGGGAGGGATCTTGGGGTTGTGGTGGACAGTCGACTCAATGTGCAGCAGCTGTGAAAATGGCCAATTCCATGCTAGGGATCATTAGGAAGGGGGTTGAAAATAAAAGAGCTAATATTATAATGCCCTTATACAGAACTATGGTGCGACCACACTTGTGTACAATTCTGGCCACCACATCTTTAAAAGGACATTGTTGAACTGGAAGAGATGCAGAAGAGGGCAACCAAGATGATCAGGGGCCTAGAACACCTTTCTTATGAGGCAAGGCGACAACACCTGGGGGTTTTTAGTTTAGAAAAAAGATGACTGTGGGGAGACATGATAAAGGTCTATACAATCATGCATGGTGTGGAGAAAATGGAGAGAGAGATTCTTTTCCCTCTCACACAATGCTAGAACCAGGGGTCACTCCATGAAATTGATTGCCAGGAGGTCTAGGACCAACAAACAGAAGTACTTTTTCACACAACGCGTGATCCACTTGTGGAATTCTCTGCCACAAGATGTGGTGACAGCCAACAACCTGGATGGCTTTAAGAGGGGTTTGGATGACTTCGTGGAGGAGAGGACTATCAATGGCTACCAGTTGGAGGGCTATGGGCCACCTCCAGCCTCAAAGGCAGGGTGCCTCTGAGTACCAGTTGCAGAGGAGTAATGGTGAGGGCACGCCCTCAACTCCTGCCTGTGGCTTCCAGTGGCATCTGGGCCACTGTGCAAAACAGGATGCTGGACTAGATGGGCCTTGGGCCTGATCCAACAGGGCTATTCTTATGTTCTTATGCCTTTGGAACACACACACACCTCTCTGCAATAAGCATCATCCCCCTACACATATACACACTGTGACACACGCAGCATTTTTAACATGTGGATTCTTGAGGGCACAAACAGCAACTGAACTCACAAGAAGGTAAGGATATAAAACAGGTATATGTATGCAAATAAACATGAGCAGAAACATTTCAACCCGCAACCTAACATATTCCCATCCCACCTATTTCCCCAGTCCCCACTCTGTCTCTAAAGCACCCAGCACAGATCACAATCACACTTTGCCGCCTGGCAGAGTGTGGGCCAGCGGCCACCACACCACCCAGGAGAGACTAAAGAGGATTTGGGGGCCCCCAGGGTGTGTGGAAGTGCTGGTCTTCAGCCCAGAAGTCCAGGGGTTATCAGGGGCATCAATACTTCTACAAACCTCTATCATGCCTCCTTTTAGTTGCAGTTTTTCTACCAAAAAAGCCCCTAATATTGTAGCTTTTTCTCATAAGGAAGCTGCTCTAGTCCTCAGGTCTATTTAGTTGCCATAGGGTACTATCCCCCAAAGGTTCTGGGTTCCCTTGTGGAGCTTGTTTGAAGTTCTACAAGAACTTCTCACTTGAAGTGGTATATTGTGCTCATATATTCCGGTGTTTTTACATACTTGGACATATGCAAGGCAGAACACACATAGAATGTTCAAGTGCAATGTGTAAAAGTGTCTGAGCTTTATGCGGAGAACTTTATTCTGGTTGCCTATTCACTTCCGAGTTCAATGTAAGGTCCTGGTTTTGACCTTCAAAGCCTTGCGGGGTTTGGTGCCTGTCTACCTACAGACCCACCTCTCCCATCCAGTTACATCCTGGCCAGTTAGATAATCTCAGATGGCCCTTTTGTCGGTCCCTGATTTCCGAGAGGTTCAGGGTGCTAGGACCCATAAAAGGATCTTTTCGGTTGCTGCCCCACTTCTTTGGAACTCTCTTCCCCTTCAGATTTGTTTAGCTCCTTCCTTACTGATTTTTAAATCTCTATTGAAGACTTTTCTTTTTCGCCAGGCTTTTGCCCTGTAGTTTACCTATTTGGTTTTTTCTTTTTTGTTAGTTACTTTAGTTTTTAATTCAGAATGTAATTTTAATGCTGTCTTGCTTTGCATGTTTTTGTACACCGCCCAGAGTCTTCGGAGTGGGCAGTATATTAAATGTTTCTAATAAATAAATAATAGCACAATCCTGCTAACTGAGCAGAGACACCTTTTTAAAAGTGGTGATTCTTTTTATTTAGCAGGGGGAGAGCAACTAGCCCTCTCCACCCCTAGCACAGCATCCCTCCAGTGGCTGTTGCTGCTGTCTATCTTATGTTTCTTTTTTAGATTGTGAGCCGTTTGGGGACAGGGATATATACATAAAAACATGCATGTATGTATATATGTATACATATATATACATCTCTCTCTCTCTCTCTCTCTCTCTCTCTCTCTCTCTCTCTCTCTCTCTCTCTCGGAACTGCTTTGGGAATTTTTGTTGAAAAGTGGTGTGTAAGTTGTTGTTGTTGTTGTTGTAATCCTGTGCATGCTTATTCAAAATTAAATCCTGCTATGTTCTTATTCCCAGGAAAGTGTGCATAAGATTGCAGCCTGCAAGCAGTTTTTGCACTTCCCATACCTATAATGTGAAAACCATGTGGGGCCATGGTTGTTCTTGCTTTAGTAGCTTCCAGACTGGAGTACTGTAATGCCAATGGGATTACCATTGAAAAATATCTGCAAACTTCCAACTGGTCCAACATGTTGCTACCAAAGTTGTGTCTGGGGCTGGCCAGAGAGAGCATATTCCTTGGTCATCTTTATTGAGTTGTTTTTGTTTCCAGGCTCAATTCAAAGTGCCAGTTCTGACTTTGTCAGCCCTAAACACTTGGGGTCTGGGCACCCGAAGGACTGCCCTCTCTACATGTACCCCCTTAATGATCAGGTCCTGCTCCAGATTCTACCACTAACCTACTTTCAGCAAGTGAGGACAAAGAACAAACCCCAATGTGCTTGATTTGTATGATCTAAGGAGCAGCTGGGGAGCAGAGACAATCTGGATCTGAACCATGATGTGGCGGGAAGCGGGTCATTAACCCTTAGCCCCCATCACAGTTACAATCTGGGTTTGCCACCCTTCCCCACAGCTTCTTCTGCCCCAGGGAAAGTCCCAGTGTCTCCAGTGGGAGCATCTCTCCTGAGCGAATAGCTGTTGGGCTCCCAATTCTGAATGGGACTGTGGCAGGGGCAAAGCGTTAAATCCCTCCTTCCTGGGTCCTGATCTGGATTCCCCGCCACCAATTGAGAGTAAAAATCAAGCAATCGGGGCCTAGCACATTATGAACCCACCAGCACACTGGCAGGGCACTCTGGGGCTTCTTTCAATTAGATGCCTGGCAGGGGAGACAACACAATTGGTCCCATAGTGATCAAAGTCTTTTGAACAACATATAGAATGAAAATTCTTTTGTACGCCTGTACAAGAACTTGTCATTTAAACTTTCAGTGTTTACTTTCAAACCTGAAAAAAAATGCAAACGTACGGGGGGAAATGGGTCAAACTGCTTCTGTCGATGTCTGTGTTGTACTGTACATTTGATGGCTTTTATTTTTATATCAGAATAGCTCACCATTCTATATAGCTTGAATAACATATTCCTGTATTAAATTAAAGATTTACTACAGGTTGTCAAAGATGTAGCCTCTGAAACAAACACATTCTCAGAATTCAAAGGCAGCAGTATATTTTTTGTTGCTGGTGTGCACTTGCGAGGTGAGCAAAAGCATGTGTCAGACTCTGAACTCTTTGAGAAGCCTTGAGAGTGAGTCAAGTAAATGGAGATGATACAGCAGACTGAAAAGAACCTCATCTCTTAAGAGATAACAAACACCCTGACATCTGACATTGTGTTTACTACAAAGGAAGGTGAACACTGACTTTTTCCAGCCAATTATTTGGGGAAAAAGAACCCTCCCTTTTACAACAAAATGCACTGCAGAATTGAAAAGGTGGAAGAAAAGGATCAGAAGACAGACCTGCAACTGTATTCATTAGGATCCAAAGCCACACGATAGGAACGTCATTGCACATTCAGATCTTATCTGAAGCCTCCAAGCTCAGTTTGTTAACATAGCCCCACGTTTCCCAACCTTTTTCATCCTGAGGCACAGTTACTTTAAAAATAATGGGGGCGCTCTGCCTTCCAGACACTGTCCTCTCTTCTCCCCCCACTCTGCATTTTTTTGCAGTGCCAAAGCTGCTGTGCAATTTTTATTTCTTTACTTCTTTCCTCCTCTTTATTCTATATTATTTGTAGCTTACATCCCGCCCAGAGCTGACTTGCCCCCATAATGCACCAGAAGGATGCAGAAATGCCAGGGGGCAGCAGTGGGAGATTCTTTAACTCTTCTCTTCTGTAAGGGTCCTGCATATCTGTGGTGCCACTCCTCATCAGGACCCCACCCATGGCCCTGAGCAGGGCCGAATTAACATAGTAGCAAATGTAGCATTTGCTATGGGCCCCGCATTTTCTAGGGCCCCGCACACCTGGCTTGAATGTCTGCCCCTTCTTTTGCTCTCTATTTGGTACTCTCTGCTGACTCTCCTCATTGCCTGCTCTTGCCCATTCTCATCTCGCCTCGCTCGAGGGCATTTAAGCAAGGTCTTCCTGGCAGCATGGTGTTGATTGGGTTATCTATTATGTTAAGCAGCACGGAAGGGAGTAGTAAGAACAACAATAGGAACAGATAGCTTGCAAAGGGGTCTCAAAGATAACTTAACCGCCAGGGAGTTGGTCCTTATTTGTTTAAACTGTAAAAGTTTTTAAAAACATACACACAGAGAGTAAAAGAAATAAAAGCAGTTTAGATTAAAAAAACAACTAACTATTAATGCCGGGTGGAAGAAAGGAAGCTAAAGAAGATGCTAGTTGAATGTTGCCAGCATTTTCCGACTGACTGGGAGAAGGTAAAGTTAAACAACGAGAACGTGTACCTTTAAGAGGAAAAAGAAAGCCGGAGGTAACTCAGATGCACGGCAAGAGGAGTCTCAAAGTTTAGTGGATCAATTGAGGGGAGCTTGGAGGGAGATTATATTATGGTCTTGTTGGGTAAGGTCACTTATATCCTCCTTTAGTATCTAGTGCTGTTGGGAGGGAATTTGTGATCATTGCTTTTCAAGGAACTGCCAAATTTAAGGTGAGCTCCTTTCCTCTCCTCTAGAACTGAAATAACTACTGCTGCGTTGCCAACTTCATTAGCTTTACATTGGGATGCCTGTTGAAATTGTCCAAAGATAAACGGAGGCTGCAAACCTAAATACACTTACTAGAGAGTAAGGCTCATTGAGTTCAGTGGGACTTACTTCTGAGTAAACATGCTTAGGGTTGCACTGAATGATTTGTGCATTTCCTCCTTTTAATATTAAGCATGTTAGTGTAATTTAGATTGAAAGAGGCTGTGCCTCCTGCCAAAAGATTGTCTTTTGGATACTTCTGTTTTCATTGAAGTTGCTAATGCACCTCATCATAATCACATTCATTTGCAGTGCATCAACTGTTTTAAATATACATCTGCCTTCCTGTCAGGCTTGCACAAGAGGTTAAACATATATTCTTAATATTGTCAAATGGCCCTTTTAATGTGATGGCTGCTGGGATCCAATATGTTCTGCACACATTGGAATCAAACATCCACTGTTGCGTGCCAAAATTGCTAATAGGTTCAGATTTCTCAAAGTACAGAATTCCTGAGAACCTTTTAATTTAAACATTCAGAGTTTTGTTCCCCACCCCCTTTCTCTTTGTGAAAATAACTCCAAAGGAGAACCCATGGTCAGGAGTCACAAAAGTGTGTGTGTGGGGTGGGTATGTGTGTTTTGCAAAGTTTGTTGGTTAGTGGGGGGGGGGGCACTAGGCAAATGAAAAAATTGAATTACTTTACTATGCAAGTAAATAATTTATGTTTCAATATTTATGTACATTTTTTAAATTTGGGGCCCCTTCATAACATATGCTACAGGCCCCAAACTAGCTTAATCCGACCCTGGCCCTGAGCCCTGCACTCCACTCGGGATGGCCCCGCCAACATCTTAGCATCCATAAACAGTGATGAGTCAAGGAGCATCCCCAAACTATAGACCTGCATCTTAAAAGGAAATGTAATCCCCTTCAGTGCCGAGTATACAACTAGCGTCCAACGGACTGAATCTCAGACCTACCATACTTGTGTCTTATCTGCTTAAGTTTCAGTTTGTTCTCTCACATCCCCCATATGTTGGAAGTTTTAAATCTAGTTCATCTTCTCCCCTTCCCAAAGAAGCACCATTCACTTAGTAACCATTTGGACAAGTGTGACCCAAAGCAAGTCAAACATAAGACAGCACCTTTCTAATGTGCCCTATAGTATATACCAAACCCTGTGTTTGAGATGGTTTTATTGTGTGACACCCCCACTTAGGTTGGAACTCCCTCCTTGGGAGTGCCAGGGGCAGTCAGGCAGTCGGGCCTCAGCAGGTGACAGAGTACTGAGGCAGTGGGGTGGTTGCAGTAACCCATCACTGTTGTGGTCCAAGCCTGATTTGTATACTAAATATGCTCATTAGCCAGCATACAAAATTAGGCCTGTCTCATGAGTGTCACCAAGTGACCAAGTTCTTTTATATAGTGACCATGTAGGATCTGGGCGCAAGGAAGAAAGGAGATCAAACCAATCCTAAATGATTCAATGGGCTTTATTGAGTATAAAAGAGTAACAACATCAATCTAACTGAGCAGAAAGCAGAACATTCTATCAATATTACTAACAGTATTTCAACCCTAACCAGCACCAATATTCACCCAGTGTTCCTAACTAACATGTGTGTGTGTATTAAATCTTCCTAGAGCCTAATGCAATTCAGATATAGATGGAAAAAGTGGGGGGCGGGGGGTAAGGAAGGCTGAGGGCTGGCATGGTTTGGGGAGATCAGGAATTAGTAGAGGGACGAGTGGAAAGGAGAAGAAGGGGAAAGGATGGAGGGATTCAAGGCTTGTGTGGTGGCATATTACCAGGATCAGAGGCTTGAGAACGGTGGATCTTTCAGCTGAAGGAGAGAGGCTTTGGCTGGGAACAGCAACTTGGGGGCAGCTCCTGTCCATTGACAAAGTTCCTGCTTGTTGCCCCGCAGCTTAGCAGCAAACTCTGGGATTGCTCGTGAGCAGATCTTGCTTGTAGGCACAAGATTGCTAGTTCTCTGTCCAGTAAGCCTCCTTCTTTATAGTTGTATCTTCCTTTAATCCCCATAGAGTCTATTCAAAATATCCTCATCCTTCCTGTGTCCCAAAAGGTGACAACTTGCTGTTACCTCCTGGATATCATCTTTTAATTATTCAGCCAGTCCAGAGAGATCTGAATCTCATCTTCTGTTAGCTGCTATCTTGAGGAGGGGACATTGCCCAAAGCAAATCTGCATCTCTGAGTTGCAAATGGGCCCCTTCTCTTGTCCCAGATTTGCTAGCCTGGTCCCAAAAGGTGTTAAAAGTCAGGAGTTAGTGAGAGAATTAGTTCTATTTGTGTGAGACAGCAATTACATTATTTCTTGTGTACCTCTATCTAGTGTGTAATTATAACAAGATAATATTTAAAGTAACATAAAAAGGGGTACATGTGTGAGACGAGTTAATCAATACATTTGACTGAGGCAGAAGCATCCTGTCAGTGAGGAAAAGGGATAATTTCAGCAGTGTGAGACTGGTAATTAAGCCTGACCCATTGAGTCTCTTGTGAGTTCCGCAAACACTGATAAACAATGCTAGATTACCCCTGCCTCTACAAATCATTTACCAGGCAGTCATGAGATCTGGGTGTCATGTTCACCTCAAGTTCAGGCATTTAATTGAACTCTTAATATAAAATGAAATCAGACACAGGCTGGGCCGGTACTTCTCGATCTAAGGTTGGGGTGCCCAATATCACCACTTGCACCACTGCAGTTGGACTTGGTCTGCGGATGGCACGGAAGCACACCATATTGCTTGGTTTTTGGACTAAGGAGCAGACAGCAGCACAGTGCTGGAAATCCAGGCAAGAGTACAGGCCTGGGCAACTTGTGGCACCTGGTGTGGCTACTGATGAGTTTCACCACCATATATCTTTGGGCCCCAATCTGATGGGTGAATTGCATCAAGTGTGTGTTAAACAAATAGCCACTTGAGTCAAGAAAGAGCACCAAGCAGCTTGTCTCAGAGGAAAGCTACAAAACCCTCAGAGAATTTTGGCCTAATTTGACGTGAGGGAAATGTCCCATTCTACAGCCACACTGGTTGTTTGCATAGATGTGTAGGGTGAATCTCTTAAAGCTTCGTTACTTACTCATTCCTTGCCTTTCAGTCCGTGCCAGCTCAAGGCATTTTTCCACCTGATGCAAAGCACCAAATCTATCCCATTCCTTCTATTCCCTTTCTCTTTCTTACTATTAAAAAAACTTCTATCTGCTGAGAAGTCATCCTTCATGGTTCCATCGAAAATGATTACCCTGCTGAATTCACCTTCTGGGCTAGAACCAAAATGCCTGCCATTGACTATATAATTGTTTCCAGAAACCTGCTTCAATTTGCAGACCGCTTTGAGGTCATCTCCCAATTTGATAGTGATCACTTCCCTGTCTCACTATGCCTAAAACCCTTTGTCCAGCAGCCCCACGCCAAGGCACTATATCAACCACAAATTCTACCTGTGGGCAGAGCCTGCTACATTAAATGGTACCTGCAGCTGGACAAAGCAATGACAGAACAACTCTCCTCTGAACATTACCAATGCATCCACCTTTTCCTGCTCTCTGCAGAGGCCTCCACCTCAGTTCTAGAGGGCTACAGCATCCTAGTGCAGGAACTACAAAAGCACCTAACTAATGAAAACATTGCTCACCCCAAATGATGCCTGCACCGCTACAAACCATGCTTTGACCTAGAATGCGCTGAAGCCCCCCCCCCCACACACACAAGCTCATTGCCAATTACAACGCCTATAAAACCAACAACTGCGCAGAACCTTCTTAAGCAAAAGTGGCAATACAAACAACTACTCAAACACAAGAGAAGAGAGGCAATGAAAGACTCCTGGTCACGTCACATCCAAGCAGTCAGAACCAATGACTCGGCCCTATACTGGCACATCACTGCAGATCACCCCAGCTATGGCCTGACGCACATGGATGGCTGTATTCCACCAGAGGACTGGGAAAGGCACTTTTGTGAACTGTACAGAGATGAAGTAGGGGACCTTGGATACTCTTGGCAAGACATAGAGGGCCTGGCTGCTGGTAACATCAGTAGACATCATGGATCTGATCTCTCAACTAAGACCTCTGAAGGACCCTGGTGACGATCGAATCCCCACTGAGCCATTAAAAAACAACTGTGGTGAGTTCCCATTCTGGCCTTGCTGTTTACATTGATCGACAAACATGGTCATATCCCTAGGGACTGGGAGATAGTAGTCATTGTGCCCATCCTCAAAAAAGGTAGGAGGGATGACCCAGCAAATTTATAGACCCACCAACCTGCTCAGCATATTAAGCAAGCTCTATGCCAGAAACGTAGAAACTGGCCGGAACAAGAAACGTCCTAGTGGAGGAGCAGGCCCGTGTCAGAAAGGGATGATCCATCATTGACCAGTGCCTAGTTCTTCAGAGAAATGCTCCACTCAAAACACAGTCTCCCTATATGCAGCCTTCATAGACCTCAAGTCTGTATTTGACTCCATCTCCTGAGCCAAATTGTGGGGAAAGCTGGAAGCCTCTTTGATCAATTGGCACCTGCTATCTCTCATTTGTACCCTCCATGATGACACGTCCCTAAAAGTCAGAGGTAAACCTCAAGGTCCTCTGTCAAGCGCCGTCCCCACCTGTCAGGGTGTCAAACAAGTCTGCATACTTGCCCTGCCAGGTGTGCCCTTCCCCCCAGACTTCTAGGCAGAGGTCTGGTGCCCCACAGGCCCCAAATTCCCTCTCTGGTGTGGAGGAGTGAGTGGTGGGCTGCAGCTGACTGGCCCATGTGGTGCCGCTCTGCTGCTGGCCCATTTGTGCCGCAGGCCAAGAGGTGGAGCCAGGAGGGAAGGGGTTGGGAGACACCACAAGGGGGGGGGGAGAAACCGCCAAGAAAAAGTAAGCCGAAACGTTGCTTGGGTTTCCCCACCCCACACCCCCTGGCCCACCCCACTTGCTCAATAAAACTTATGTTTTTGGTTTTTTGCAAAGTGTGGAAGGCTTGGAGAAGGAAAGCCTACAGTTCTTATCTTAATGTTAACTTAAACTATAATCCCAATCTTAACACATTTTATAGTGTTTTTTTTAAAAAATAGATCATAATTTACAGCAATACTTTGACACCTTCAAACTGTCTTCATAGACATGGGCTGTTTTTAATAATATAGCTGTTAATCTCTTAGCTTCTATGTTTTAACTTATCACATTTTAACCAATTTCATAGTTCTTAGTTTTATAGCAATATGATTTTAGTATGCTATAGTCACGCCTTCACAGCCCTGATAGGTACTGTTTTTAAACTATAATTTTATAGTTTTAATCTTTAGCTTCTGATGACAGTTTTATGTTTGCCTTATGCTGGTCAAAGACTGTGATAAAGATATTGATTGATTGCTATCTGCTGAGGGGAGCAAATGTACAATTAAATGTGTCAATTTGGTTCTCTCCCCATACACCTATAGGGATACAAAGCAAATTTAATTAGATATTAATTGTGTTTTAATTGTGTTTTAATAGTTTTAACTTTTAAAATTTTAGTTGTTGAAATAGGTTAATCTTTTTATTGGTTGTTTGTATTGTCATGTAAACCGCCCAGAGAACTTGTGTTTTGGGCGGTATAGAAATATGTTAAATAAATAAATAAATCATTTTCAAGCGAGTAAGCAAGCAAGTGTGAAGACTCACTGCCAAATCTTCTGGCTAAATTGACTCACTTCACCCTTCTTCATGGAAGAAGGCTGGCCCTGCTCTCAATCTCTTCCTGTCCCAGGCCATATTTAGCAGGGAAGATGGCCTTTTCAATGGGACTGTAATGATTTTCCTCTTGTAGGCTCCCTAGGCATAGCTGGTCGAATCTGCAACCACACCTCCCATGGCATGGGCAGTTGCGAGGTGTTGTGCTGCGGAAGAGGCTATGATACCTCTCCTATCAGGAAGGAGACAAAATGTGGCTGTAAATTTCGCTGGTGCTGTTTGGTGCACTGTCAAGATTGCCTGGAAGTGCTGGACATGCACATGTGCAAAGGACCCAAAAGGACTGGCACATGACGAGAATGTGGGGATCAGGGCAGACAGAAAGTGCAAACACTGAACCTTCTTCCATGCAGGGAAGGATTGCTCTTTTTCTTTTGAAAGCACACTTCTTATCTTTTTCGGGATGGATGTTTCTAAATGCCGGGTAGCATCCACTGTTGCCCTTAGTCCGGAACAGGAGTTTTATTCCAGAACAAGCAAGCTCCAGGTAAGGACAATGGTGGCTGCTACCCAATATGTATTGTATTGGGCTTTTGTATCTTGCTTGTACACCTGTTTCAGTGTAAGATTTGAAGCAACCTTGCCTCCACTGTCATGTTTACTGAACTTCTTTCTTTTCAACATTTTGAACTCACAGCTATGAGATAGTGGTTGAAAGGTTCAAAATCAACTGAATCCAACTTCAGCCACATGAGGTAAGTTGGGAATCGTTTAAAACATTATACCTCTAAGTATGTATTTTTATTGCAAAATTCATCAGGTCGATTCTGGATCTGCCTGGTTTGTATATTGTAGCTATCATAACTGGCTGCCGTTCTGATTAATGAAGTGTGCAAGCAGTGAAGAGCATTCTTGGCTGTCTCCGTGCAAAGAAGGCAGTTTTCATAGTCTCCCTCTGTAAACTATCTCTCCCCCAAATAGAAGGAGGCTGCACAGCCCTCAGGGACATATTTTCAGGATTCATAGTTGGCTTCTGAAGTTCCCTGAAAGTTGTGCAACCTCCTATGTTGGGGAGTCAGATTCACAGGAAAGGAGAGATCAACATAAATTGCATCTTCTCTGTAGCAGAGGATGTGCATTAGCTATACACGTGCGTTGTTAATCTGGGATTCTTAAGGAGGATATGGAGATTGCAGAGAAGGTACATGAATACTTTGCATCTGTCTTCACTACAGAGCATATAGGTCAGATAGTGGCTGAACTAATTTTCTGAGGGAAGGAGTCTGAACAACTGAGTCAAATAGGGGTGACCAGAGATGACATTCAATGGAGTATTGACTTTGAAAATTAAGAAATCACCAGGACCTGACAACATTCACCTAAGAGTTATTAAAGAACTCAAACATTAAATTTCTGATTTTCTAAAATATATAGTTATAGTTATATATATATAGTTAGCCAAATATATAGTTAACCAGAGGACTTGAAGGCCAATGCAATGCCTTTAAATAGCAGGGGGTGGGGGGCAGGGAGAGATCCAGGAAATTTCAGGTCACCTAGCTTAACCTCTGTCCCAGGTGAATGTGTCAAAAGCAAAATTAAAGAGCTGTTATTAATCATATAGAAGTACAAGCCTTGCTGAAGGAGAATCAGACGTCTACAAAGGTAAGTACCGCACCACTAACCTAGTTCTGTGACAGTGGCTAACATCTGCAAGGCCTCCATCGACAGTAGGGCTTCCAGAGTGGCTGCTGCAGAGCTGGAAGCAGTAATGAGGGTGTGGAGATCATTCAGTAGCGCTAGAAGCATGAGGTTCTCTCCATTGTTGCAAATGAGAAAAAGTGAGGCTGTGCTTCTGCCACTTCTGCCTTGCTGCTGCTTCCAACTCTGCAGTAGCAGCTCTCTACGCTCTGCTGTCTGTTTAGGGCTCATGGATCATGTTAGTCAACAGGCATTTGGATTGAGGTGATCTAGCTGATACTGTATATTTGAGCTTTCAGAATGCTTTTGACAAAGTCCCTCATCAAAGACTCTTGAGGGAATTTAGCAGTCATGGGATAAGAGGGCATGTTGGTAACTAGTTAAAAGAACAGGAAGCAGAGAGTACTCACTGCACTGGGGCTTAGTATTGTGAGGGTCAAACCTTTCCTGTGGCCAAAGAAAACAAACCTGCCAGGCACATGACAAGCCCATTACTTATAGATGTTTCAAAATCCTTGTGTTTCTTTAAGAAAATCCTGCTCTCCTTTACCAGTACCTCCATTCCGTAGGATCCTCTGGGGAGATTGTGCCCTATGCTTATCTAAAATCATATTTGCAGGCGCAAGAAACAGGACTTTCACAGCTGTGGCACCTTCTCTTCCTAGGGAAGCCAGAAAGGATCATTCTGTCTTCATCTTCCCCAAAACTGTGACAACTTTCTTCTTCTAAGCAGGCATTCAGTGAATGAGTTCGATTGCAACTGGAAAAAAATATTTTTATTTCTTTGGACTATGTTCTGTAGCTTCTTAATGGATTATAATTTTATAGGTATTTTATTTGTTGTATTCTTACTTTGCAAGGTACCCTGAAAGCCCTTGGTAGGAAATGGATATGTGGTAGATAGGATATTATATTTAAAAAATATAGCAATCTATTTGTATTAATATTTAAATATAATAATTAGCTGAAAATATGGAATAAAACTATAAAGCCCACGTGATCTTTGAAAGTTGTATTTAAAATGTATACTAACTACAAGATTGTATGTGCATAGGTAAAGGCAAAGTGTGCCGTCAAGCTGATTTCGACTCCTGGCACCCACAGAGCCCTGTGGTTTTCTTGGCTAGAATACAGAAGGGTTTACCATTGCCTCCTCCCATGCAGTATGAGATGATGCCTTTCAGCATCTTCCTATATCGTTGTTGCCCAATTTAGTATCAGCAGGGATTTGAACTGGCAACCTTCTGCTTGTTAGTCAAGTATTTCCCCGCTGGGCCACTTAAGGTGACATGAGGTGTATACTTAAGGTGTACACAGACCCCCCCTCCCTAAAAAATAAATAAATCTGTAATCATATCTGTCACTTGTGGAGCTTTTTAAATGTTACCCTGACTGGGTGAGATCCACTTTTCTGTGTCTTCCATGCTCTTGCCCCAACTACATAAGGAACTGAAAGCACAGATCTTTCCTGTGAAATAGGCATCTTCCCTCTTGATGGGTTCCATTGGCAGCAGTCTGTTAGCCACTCACAAAAAGTGTCTAGGTAAAATTGAAAGACATTATACTGCATATTCCTAATCACTCATTCATACTTCCAAGAATTCTGAGTGCTGAATTGCTCTTATTCATTCTCACTTGAGATTATATACTGAATATGCCCAGAACTACTAAGTTCATCATTGAGCCAGGATGCAACTAACAGAAGGCTCACCGGTTCAAATCTATACACATGATTGCTCTGGAATGACTTGCAAATTCTAGCCTTCTCTTGCTTCAGAAAGTCATAGAAAAACAGTTTGATTTTTCTTATGATTTGTTCTATAACCATTTGCTTTGATTCCATCTGTTGTTTTTGTGAAGATAATATCTCATTTGGTCTATGTGCATGGATGCTTTACAAAATTTCCATTAAGTTTTGCTTTTAAAAAGACTATTAGGGTGTTTTTTTTTGTAGCTGGGCTACTTTAAGAGCATAATGTTTCTATTATATTTCCTGGGTGTTGCAGTGTAATATGGCAGAGGTGCTATTAGCTAATGTAAATGCAAAGTTATTGATGTTTCCCTGACAAAAATATCCATAATTACTAAAAGCACAGGGTCTGTAACACAGCATCAATACGGTTAATTAACATTTCCTTATTGACTACGGTATGAAAGCCACCTAAGTAACTTGCCTAGGGAGCAAGAGGTTGCTGGTTTGAATCCCTGCTGGTATGTTTCCCAGACTATGGGAAACATCTATATCGGGCAGCAGGGATATAGGAAGATGCTGAAAGGCATCATCTCATACAGCACGGGAGATGGCAGTGGTAAAACCCTCCTGTATTCTACCAAAGACAACCACAGGGCTCTGTGGTCGCCAGGAGTCAACACCGACTTGATGGCGCAACTCTACCTTTGTTGACCATGAGGTAAGAATCAAATGCAAGGCCTGTACAGATGATTCAGTGTTCCCCCTTTGCTGTATTTCCCTGTCTCAGTCATGGGCCCGTAGCCCACTCTCATATCTCCACATCTTGGAAGTAGACTGGGGAAGCTTTTGCTTTAGGAACAAAGAGGTACAAGACTATATTACTGCAATACACAAAAATTTATTTTTTAGTTTTTTTCATTTTATTTTCTGAAAGCAAATAGAATAGAACCAAACATTGATGTGTATTTTGTACAACAAAAGTGTATATGATAACAGACAATCCATGAAGAGTTTCTTTTTAAAGTCTTAGAACGGCTTCCCTTTTTTAAAAATCATGCTTTCTGGTTGTCAACAATAAGTTGGCACAGAAAATGTCCTGGCAGTAATTCAGGACTATTTTGCTTCAGATCCGTGTGAGCTGATGCCAGAGGCTGGAGGGCAAGATGCTTTCCACTTTTTCCATCACAAAGTTCAAGGGAGCAAAAAGAGTACTAAGAAACTGTAATGCAAACAGACAGAGAAGTGGATCAATCAAGTTGACCAGTCAAGGAGATAATATGCTTGTATTAGTTCTATCAGTCATACACTGCCACCTTGCCATAAGCAATGAATGTCATTGAATAATTTCTAAAACAGAGTTCTTGTTTTTTATGCTGTGTGGGTGTGGATGATGCCACACACCAAGCCCTTGGCCATCTCTTCCATTAGCAACAATGGATATCGGTATGCACATATGCAGGGGATAGATTCTTTCGGTTTATCTGTCATAAAGTGTCATTCAAAACCAAATACAGGATATTTGGGTAAACAACTGTCAAGGCCTGCGGGTGTCTGCTCTCCGATATGGATTGACAAGTTCCTTTTTATTGATCCAGCAGTGCAAGCAGCTGTTTGTAAAAGAAACAGGCAAAGCATTGGCACAGGGCGAAATGAGAGTACTGCTTGTCCTCTTGACAATTCAAGTGCAAAAGTTTTTGCTTAGTTTTTCAGAACCTTGGTATGCAGTGATGATGCATTCTCGTTACTGTAGATGCATTTTAAGTGGAATTATATATTTTTACGTTTCCTAGTTTTTATTTCTTAAATCATTTATACCCCCACCTTCTCTAAAAATGCAAGACTGCTAACTCTTCCATTTTACTATGTCCTGACATGATGCACAAATCCCCCCTTCATTGTAATGTGGCTGCTGTGGACTTCACAGCAAGCCTCAAGATTGCTAAGCAACTGATGCAGAAGTAGAGCTTCTGGAGGTTCTCAGTTTGCAACCATGGGGGCATCCACTGCTGCTTAACACTATTGGGGCTTGCTTCTACGTCCACAGCAGTCCTCGGGTAGACGATTGCAGCAATGGAAGGCTTAACAACCATCTAAGCTGCTGTACACAGCATATACATACATACAAAGTGTCCCTTTCCTGCAACTCAAAGATAACACACATAACTCACAAGCAAAAGCAATAGCATTCCACGTACAGCTCACCCCTCAATTTCAGAGCCGTCAGTACCTGCAATGGTGCCTTGCTCCAATGGACCACAACTGGATGCAATTTGGTGGAATATAAATTGGCACATGGCAACTGCTTCACAAGTAAACTTAACAAAGGAGAATGAGGGGAAACTGCTGTTATATGGCCACTACGCTCCTGTAGGAAAAATGTTTGTATACGCATGGGCTGGTATGGACGATGCGCAGCCAGCACAGATGCGAAATAAGGGGTCAGGCGGAGAGTGCCCCTGCCAAGACAACAGTGGAGGATGCCCCAATGTGCTCTTGGAGCCTCCCTTTATTGCATGTGGCAGCAATTCCTCTGAACTGCCCCTCCACACACGCTCCAAATGCCTGTGTCACAATGGGCACACTCCCAGCACAACCTCTTATCTATCATATATGCCAGCTGCCTATCATCCATACCAACCCAATGTTACTTACTATTTGGGAGAATCATATTCTAATAATACTTAGATAGATAGAGCACTTAGAACAGTTCATAATATAGAAAAACCTTGGGATTCTCGGGGGGGGTTCCATTCCCTGACATTGCCGTGGATAAGGAATGCATGAATACCAGGTCATTACAGGCAATGTATTCACGGGGGTTAGGTTCCTGGAGGCTGGGAAACCGTGGCCAAAGGGCATGGGGCACAAAAATAAAAGGCCCTTTATTGGTCTGCAGTCCTACAGGAATTCCTTGCAAAAGTGCCAAAATCATTTTTTTTCTGTGAAAAACTGATTTTTGGACTTTTAAAACCCTCCACCAAAATGAGCCACAAAATGGCTCCGATGCACAAAATGAAAGCTGGAAATGACCTCCGTGGTCATTTACGGCTGCCTCCGATCCATAGATATGCAGATTTAACCCATTTTTTTGCCAGGTTAACATTATGTATACCAAGGTTGAGTGCTAATTACCCGACCACAGATACATGAAACCGCAAGTGCTGGACCCGTAATTAACAAGGTCCTCCTGTACTGCAAGTTACATCTATCTTTTTGCAATTCTTTTCATAATCCTGTAAGTAGCTGCAGTCAATCTGATCAGTGGGGACTCACTGCTGCCACTCCTAGCCTCTATGCCACCACAACTCTACACTTTCAGGTGATTTTTCAAGAGGTTGTCTTGATCCTAACCCATAGCATCAGCATAGTGTAACCACCGGTTTTCCTGTTAGACAGGATTGATAATATCCTAATATACTGTATAGCTGTAACTCAGAAACAGAGCCCTCCATGCTATGTAGGCATGAAATTCTTTACCCCGGCAATGTTTAGCACAGACCCATGTTATTTATGCAGTTGCACATCCCACAGCTTCCCTTTGCTCTGCCAAGGTGGGAGGCATAAGAAGAGACTTACTGCTTTTGCAAAGACTCCCATTAGCTCTGGGAACTGATGTGTCAGGAGGGCCAGCATAGCTGTGAAGGAACACAATCCAGCAGTGAAGAGAATGAAGAAAGGAAGCTCTTTCTTGGGGTAAACAGAGACTTCATGAAATGCTGCAAGGAAAATAGGGAGGTGAGTGGGGAAGACGGGAAAGCGAGGGTAAGCAAAAAATATAGCACTTGTGGCTTCAAGTTGTCTTTTGCAAGTTCTGGAGCTCAGTTCAGAGACAACCCCCACCTTAAATATCTTGCAATATCTAGGGAAGCTTGCACCCCTCAAGAATAACAGCTGACATGATGAAGAATAGTACTCAAAGTAATCCCACTGAAATTAAGAGAACCTTGCCTAACTTGTCCTTTTAATTTAATTTATGGGACTACTTTGAATAATACAAGTTGTAAAAGGGCTTCAAGAGAACTCTTAAAACCTATTTGTTTGGTCTGGCCTTTCAGGGTTTTTAAATGTTTTTAATTGTTTAATGGTTTTATTTGATTGTTTTAAAATGATCAAGTCATGGTTTTGTTCCTATGCACCGCCCAGAGCCTTTTGGATGGGGTGGTATAAAAATGTAACAAATAAATAAATATTCTTCATTATGTCAGTCACCATCCTTGAGAGTCCTTTTTGCCATTTCTAGCTCCCTTCATGGGGCTAATTTGGAGGACGCTCTCTCTACATAATTAAGAAAGGGGAGGCATCAAGAGGGCACCCATCCCAACAAGTTTCTTAACATTGTAATGAGTTTGCTCAAGTTTGTAAGATCTTTGTTTTTATTTGTTTATCTATGCATTAAAAGAGGTCTTAAATCTTGACTATACTTCTATAACTCTTTACTATAAAAAGTAAAAAGGCTCGTACGTACATGGAAGAAGTTCTCTGTCTGCTGTTTCTGTACAGATGGGGTAAGGGTAGAAAAGGTGCCCTTTTTCCAAGGGATAAGGGATCATTCTAAAAGCTAAAAAAGAAGGGGAGGGAGAAACAACATTTTGAAGATTACTGAGAGCCCAATATTAATTTGTATGGCACTTTACAGTCCTGTTATCAACTGCAACAACTTTAGACAAGAATATCTGCTTTTATATTCTGATTTCAAAGAAGAATATCAATACTCTGCTTTTAAAAGGCTTATATTTAACTACTGCACAGTTTCTAACCTTGTGGCTTCCAAGATACTGAAACAATTAGTTTAGTATAGCAATGCTGGGGAAAAAAGAAAGAAAAAGAAAGGAAAAAGAAACAGAACAAAGTTGCTAGGATGGCTATATGGAGCCCAGTCTGGTCAAACTGCTAATTAACTTCCTTGATATTTACATACATTGTTTACATAGTCCCTTTTACCAGTGAATCTGGTAATTCACAATCTGAATTATCAACAAGCCAAGACATCATATTCACCATCTAAATAACTACAAAAGAAATGAGAGTGTTTGAGAACCTAAGACTTTAGCTTCTATGAGAAAAATGAAAGAAGCCAATGTGTTGACTTTAAGGAGAATGCAGTGAGGTGGTTCATCAAGATTCAGGTCACAGGCAAAAAAAAAAAAAAAAGCTGAAAAATGTTATTTTCTAAAACTATATATTGTGGCCCACATACTGCACAAAGTAATCAACACTCTGTCTTAAAGGTGTGCAAATGCAGTTGTGTGGTGTGAAATCAATGGAAAAGAATGGAAACAGAGCAGTACAGTCTTGTTCTGAACCATCAGCAGTGTTTAAACAGATACAACAGCACAAAATGTCAGCAAGTCATATTTGAATCTAACCAAATAAGGAATAACTATGTTCACCTTCATTTAAGGTGAACGTGGATATAACCGTCAAACTGGATTAAATTATTCAAGTATCCTTGATTCAATTATGGTATTGAAACCCTTTCATGATTTTTCATTATCCTATATGCTGTTCTTGCTATTAAGAGATCATCAGCCTGTTAATCACTCCAGTGCTCAGGAACATTATTCACCGAGTCAGCTGTCCTAATGTTCTAATAATACGATGTTTGGTGTAGAAAACATGAACACACAACAGAGTATTCAGAGGAATGCTCCATTAAATCTTTCCACAAGGATTTCTCCATACTACAGTATTTGCATTACCTTAAGTGGCACAGCGGGGAAATGCTTGACTAACAAGCAGAAGGTTGCCGGTTCGAATCCCCACTTGTACCCATATCGGGTAGCAGTGATACAGGAAGATGCTGAAAGGCATCATCTCACACTGCATGGTAGGAGGCAATGGTAAACCCCTCCTGTATACTACCCAAGAAAACCACAGGGCTCTGTGGGCGCCAGGAGTCAAAATTGACTTGACGGCACACTTTACTTTACAGTATTTGCAGCTGTCAATCAGTGCTGCCTGGTAACCTCAAAATCTGGCAGAATGCAAGGCTCCTGCAAATCTGCCCTGCCCCCTGCCAACCAAATGCACCATACCTGCTTCACCGAGTCCTGTATTTCCCATCTCTCCCCCTGCTCCCTTCTCTCTTACCCAAATCTGTTGCTGCCCCCAGACTCTGGAATGCTCTCCCAGTGGCCATTTGTTCCTCAGACTCCATCATGGCTTTTAGAAAGCTTGTAAAGACTTGGCTTTTTACCCAGGCTTTTACATAATTGTTTTTACTGCTGCTTCTGGGTGTTTTTATTTGTTGTATTGTTTTATGCCTGTTTTTATGTTTTTATACTCTTAGCATGTTGTTTTTATTGTGTTTTTATTGTATGTTTTTAACTTTTGTAAACCGCCTTGGGGCTATATTTTAACGAAAGGTGGTATAAAAATGCATAAATAAATAAATAAATAAATAAATCTCTCCGAAGCTCTTTCCATCCCTCCTTTCTACCAGCTCTTCCCACCTACAAATAACTTGTCCAGCTCTTCACTGAGAATATGGGCCATTCTCCACAGCCTCACATGGAGCTAGCAAACTAGCCACACTGCAGGCTTGCCTCACAGCACAGCACAGTACATCACATGGGGAGGGGGATCGAAAAGCAATTTTAGCTTCTCTCCCATCCCTACAAAAGCTCTGCCTGTTGTGTGGCCCTCAGGCAGAGAGCAGGGCTCTTGCGAGGAGGGGAGAAAAGCAAAAATCACTTCTTGACCCCTCTCCCCATGTGCTGTGCTGCAAGGCAAGCCTGCAGCGCAGCTAGCACCCTGGCTCCCTACAAGGGCAGAGCTTATGCTCCACCCTCATAAGGCTGTGGAGCATGTGGGCTAATGGTTTGGTCCACATTCCACCTTTCACTGCTGGATTGTAACATCCATATAAAAGATACAGATTTGCCCATTAACACGGCATCCACTTGGGTGTTCGACAAGTGCGGCTACAAACCATTTCTAGATTATCCACAAGCCTGTCCATGAGTTTCAATGAAGAGGGTGGCCCCATGCACACAAGAGACGGATGCGTGTGCTTGAGCCTCTATTTCTGCAAGAGATTTCTGTCAGAATAGGTGGTGCTGTGAAACATGATACTTTGAAACCTGTGGGCACTTCAACTGCAAGATGCTGCGACTCATATAAAAAGCAAGTGGGCTGCCTCCGCACACAGCACTCATTTCCGGCAATAGGCTTCTAAGAAAGGGAATTACTTACTGCCTTCCCACGTACAATGTAAGAGGTTCAGGGCCCCCTCTACTCGTTTCCAGTGCTGAAGGTGAAAGAACGCATAAGCTATGGCTTCACTGTCACCTCTCTTCAAGATATGTTCAGGCGGCAATATTAAGCTTTTCATCTCTAGGAGATACTGCAATAAAAACAGAGAGCACACAGTCACTTCTGGGGCATGAAGGAACGGAGTGGAAATCTGTAAGGCACACCAGTTTCTCCTGCAATGCACACCAGTTTCTCCTGCAACCTTCCATCGAGTGCTTTATCAAACCTGTGACATCACCAATTTGATAATAAAATGTATCGCAAAGCTTAGCAGGACTGTGCTTAATAGCTTCCTTGGGGCCAGTGGGAACTATAAAATGAACTGATAATGGGAAGACAAAAGAAAAATAGACTAAAACAGTAGAATATGTGCCCAGTAGCTTTTGACCCTTCATTCATTCATTCATTCATTCATTCATTGTTCAATTTTTATATCGCCTTTCATAAGGCATTGCAAGGCAGTTTACAAAATTTAAAATACAATTGAACTTCCTAAAAATCACATTTAAAACCTTAAAATCAGTTACACAGTAAAAACCATAAAACACCCCCCCGCCCGCAAAAGACAAACCGAAGCCATAGAACCTGGCAGCCCCTAAGGATATTTAAATTGGTCTTTAGTCATTTCTTATAAGTAGCCACAGATATCAAAGAGCGGACATTCACTGTGAGAGCAATCCAAAACCGGGGGGCAACAACAGAGAAGCCCTTGTCCCATGTGCATGACAATTTCTCCTCTCTCAACATGGGCACATGAAGCAAAGGCTCCTTTAACGACCTTGTTGGGTGAGCAGAAACCCTTGGTGAGCAGAAACCCCGTGGTCCTTCAGGTACCAAACCGTTAAGGGCTTTAAAGGCAATAACCAGCATCTTGAATTGTATCGGAAACAAATTGCCCGTCAATGCAGCTCTTTCAAAATAGGAGTAATACGCTCTGAGTGAGCAGTTCCAGAGAGAACCTTGGAAGCTGCATTCTGCACCAATGGAAGTTTCCAAATATTCTTCAAAGGCAGCCCCACGTAAAGCGCATTACAGTAATCTAGTCACAACATGACTAAGGCATGGGTAACCGTGGCCAGATCTACCTTTTCATGAAAGAGATGCAGCTGGAGTAATAGCTGGAGCTGTGCAAAGGCAACCCTGGCCACTGCCTCCGCCTTAGCATCCAAAAGCAGAGCTGGACCAGCAACACCGCCAAACTGCACACTTGCTCTTTTGAGGTGAGTACAATCCCATCCAGAGCTGCCTGAATCACCCTATCCCAATTAGCTTTTCTATTGACCAGCAACACCTCCATCTAGTCTAGATTTAACTTGTTTATAATAGATATATTAGCCCACATCCAGCCCATCACTGCCTCCAGCCCCCAGATCAGTACATCCATTGCTTCTCTAGGATCTGATGTCAGAGAAAGTTAGAGCTGAGTGTCATCGGCATATTGATGACATTTCAGTCCAAAGCTCCTGATGACCTCTCCCAGTGCTTTCATGTAGATGCTATGGCAGAATGGGGAACAATACTGAGCCTTCCGGGACCCCATAGGCCAGAGGCCAGGAAGCAGAAGTCCCCCAGCACCACTTTCTGGAACCTCCCGAAGAAAGGACTGGAACCACTCCAATGCACCATCTGTCCCTGAAAGAGGGTCCAGAAGGATACCATGGTCAATGGTATCAAACGCTGTTGAGAAGTCCTGCAGAACCAACTGGAATGTACTCCCCCTGTCTAGTAAGGAACATAGGAAGCTGCCACATCCTGAGTCAGACCATAGGTCCATTTTGCTCAGTACTGTCTACATAGACTGGCAGCAGCTTCTCCAAGGTTGCAGGCAGGAACTTCTATCAGCCCTGTCTTGGAGATGCCAGGTGTCAGGTGTCAAGGAACTTGGAACCTAGATGCTCTTCCCAGAGCGGCTCCATCCCCTAAGGGGAATATCTTACAGTGCTCACACTTCCAGTCTCCCTTTCATATGCAACCAGGGCAGTCCCTGCTTAGCTAAAGCGACATCATGCTTGCTACCACAAGACCAGCTCTCTTCCTGGCATAGGTTATCCATTAGGGCGACCAAGGCAGTTTCAGTTTCAAACCCAGGAGGAAAACCAGACTGAAAAGGGTCTAGATACTCTGGATCATCCAAGACCCTTTGCAGCTGCACAGGCACCACATGCTCTATCAACTTGCTTTAAAAGGGAAGATTTGAAACAGACCAATAGTTATCAAGGTGTGCGGAATCAAGGGAAGGCTTTTAAAATAGTGATCTTACCACTGCCTCCTTGAGGCTCAATGGCATCTTGCCCTCTCTTAAAGGTAAAGTTGTGCCCTCGAGTCAGTGTCAATTCCTGGCAACCACAGAGCCATGTGGCCCTCTCTTAGCAAAACATTAATAATTGGCTCCAACCATCTACCTGTTCCTTCCCTGGCAGATTTTACTAGTCATGAAGGGCAAGGTCCAGAGCACACAATGTTGCCCACACACTATGGGCAACACCATGCACACTGCCTAATATATCTATTACAAGAAAAGTGCTTTGAGGTTTGAAGCCTCCGTGTTTACAAACTGCCCAAATACTACTGTTCATGCACATAAACCTCTATCAGTTTACTTCTTCAGAATCATTAGAATTCATTCTGAATCATTCTGAATATCAGTCCTCTTTTGCAGCCAGTTCTGGCTACTGGTGGCCAACAGGATGCGCAGCAGTAGATTATTTATTTATTTATTTATTTATTTATTAGATTTATATACCGCCCTTCCAAAATGGCTCAGGGCAGTTCACAGTATGATAAAAACAATTAAAACAAATTAACAATCAAAATCAAACTATTAAAACACAACAAAAACCAATAAAACAGCTAAAAGCCCTGAAAATCAGGGCAACAATTTAAAACAGTTAATCATTTAAAACCCTGGAAGGCCAGGCCAAATAGGTAGGTTTTAAGGGCTCTCCTGAAGGACAGCAATGATCTCAAATTATGAATTTCTGCCAGGAGTGCATTCCACAGCCCAGGAGCAGCTACAGAGAAGGCCCGCCTCTGAGTCGCCATCAGACGAACCAGCGGCAACTGGAGATGGACCTCCTCAGATGGCCTTAATGTGCGGTGGGGATCATATAAAAGAAGGCGCTCTCTTAGATAACTCAGACCTAAGACGTTCAGGGCTTTAAAGGTAATAACCAGCACTTTGTATTTTGCCCGGAAACATATCGGCAGCCAGTGTAGCTGTTTCAAAACAGGCATAATATGGTCTCTCCGGGTTGCCCCAGAGACCAGTCTGGCTGCCACATTCTGAACTAACTGAAGTTTCCGGACTATGTACAAAGGCAGCCCCACGTAGGGCGCATTGCAGTAGTCAAGCCGGGAGGTTACCAGCTGATGCACCACTGTTTTGAGGTCATCCTCTTCAAGGAATGGGCGCAGCTGTCGAATCAGCCGAAGCTGACAGAAAGCACTCCTGGCCATGGCCTCCACCTGAGATACCAGGGTGAGGCCTGGGTCCAGGAATACTCCCAAGCTGCGCACCTGCTCCTTTTAGGGGAGCGTAACCCCATCCAGCACAGGGAGATCTAACTCATCCCTCAGATTCTGAGCCCCCACAATGAGCACCTCCGTCTTGCTTGGATTCAGCTTCAATTTGTTATCCCTCATCCAGCCCATTACTGCCTGTAGGCAGGCTAGAGAATGAGTGCCATTTCTTGAAGATGATAAGGAGAAGTAGATTTGGGTGTCATCAGCATACTGATAACACACAGCACCAAATCTCCTGATGACCTCACCCAGCGGTTTCATGTAGATATTAAAAAGCATTGGTGACAGAATGGAGCCCTGGAGGACTCCATCTAGAAGCTCCCATTTTGAGGAGCAACTGTCTCCAAACTCCACCATCTGGCATCTACCCGAGAGATAGGAGCAGAACCACTGCAAAGCAGTGCCCCCTATCCCCAGCTCCCCCAGGCGATCCAGAAGGATACCATGGTCGATGGTATCGAATGGCGCCGAGAGATCCAGAAGAACCAGCAGAGTCACACTCCCACTGTCGATTCTCCAGTAAAGGTCATCCATCAGGCTGACCAAGGCTGTCTCAACTCCATAGCCAGCCCTAAAGCCAGTTTGAAATAGATCTAGATAATCAGTTTCCTCCAAGACTGCCTGAAGCTGGTCAGCCACCACCCTATCAATCACCTTGACCAACCAAGGGAGACTGGAGATTGGCCTGTAACTGTCCATCACTAAGGGATTGGCATAAGAAGGGCTGAGGGTCTTCAGGGAGCCTCCGGCATCCCTGCAGCAACAGCCCATTGTGCAGCCGAGCAGGTATTCTATTTGCAGGAATACGTTCCTAAGCACTCTGCAACCCTCAGAAACACATTTCTGCAAATGGAAAGGGCTTTCGGAGGGAGAGGAGAAAAGCGAAAATCACACCTTCCTCCCCTCCCTTATCCACTTGGCTGCACAATGGACCATTGTTGCAGGAATGCTGGGGGCTTTCCGAGAATCCTTCTTGTGCTGATCTACTGTGATGCATCATGTCAGCTAGCGTTTTTCAAAAATTTGGATTGTTAGCCCTGGACTTTTCTCTTTTTGTCTGAAAATAAACCAGCCGAATTGCTTTTTCTCAGAAATTAAATGCTAGTGCTCCTACAAAATATACTCTAGTCATCTGGCTTCCAATTAAATATGAAATTGGTCTCCTTTGCATTAGGAAGGGAGACTGGCTATTCGTTAAGAGATACAATGAGAGAGAGAGAGAGAGAGAGAGAGACAGACAGAGAGACAGAGACTTCTTAAATTGTGAACATCCCAGATAAAACCATTTATGCCACAGATTATATATAAATATATGATTACTGTTATAATTGTCCAAATATGTTCCTGCAGTACGAACACTATTTAAAATTCACATTTGCACAGACAATCCTTTCTCACAAGGTTTAATTATCCAGAATGCAAAAGGCCACTTTACTCTCCATACCAAGGACAACTCATATAATATGTAGGAACCATGCTCATCTTTAGACTATGTGCACATGAAGGGGCATGTGTGTACTGGATGTACATGCTGTGAGGAGCTATAATTGGCCCCAAGTACCCCCACTGATGTGCATACTTCAAATGCATGCAACTAAACATATAAGCAGAGCTCTCAGACACTGGGAATGTGTGATATATAGTCTTGTATGCACTATTTCCTGTAACATGTGAAGCAACTCCCAAAAGTAAACCAGGAGACTTTCTGTCATGTATATCTCATATTGTATTTGCCTCAGTTACAGAAGAAAGGAGTCTGCACCAAGGCATGAGAGGTGAGGAGAGGAGAGGAGAGGCCTCATGCCAGAGTGACAAGAGTTCTATCTAGTGCTACCCACAAGCAGATTTCTTGGGGCCACTTTTCTTGGGTTTGCAAAAGCCTCTAAAAACAGCACCCAGCAGCAGCAGGAACACAAGAGAACTGGAGAAAGATTCACCATTCCCCAACTCTAGGATCTCTATTACCTGCCTCACAGCTATAGCTCTGCACTGAACTGCATAATTTACTGTAAAGTTGCCATGTAACTGTATATTAATAATTAAAAGGTAATATCAGAGATTATTACTCCCCACCCCAACAGGCTGAAAGAAAGTCCCAGTAAAGAAGAATCAAAAGCAAACCAAGATTTTAATTTCTTAAAATCTCGACTAAATATAGTTCATGCAAAAAACTGAGTTATAAGCCACATATGCGGCAAAAGGCGGAGGGTGGGAGGGAAGGCTGTTTCCTCCCGACAAATATAAATATACAGTAAGGTTAGCAGGTAAGAAAAAAGCAATTTAGCTGCATTTTGAAGATGCTCATTTTATTAATGTTGCCTACGAATTGGTGAAGTGAAGAAGCAATTATGCAAAAGCAAATGGAGAGCAGCAGGCGCTAAGAGATGGATTTCAGAGTTCTGATGAGTACACTGAAGGCCAGAAACTAACAGCAGCTCAGGGCAAAGCTACATGTTGGAAGTATTATGTGGTATAGCTCTTCTTGGCCCTCTGATCCACCACATCCGCAACTGTTTCAGACCACATGCATTTATTCTTTTAGATCGCTGGCCAGATCTGCACGCTGAGCAACGGTTATAAAGAATTCTACCAAAGGCAACATAGATAACATTGCTGCAGTCCGTAGGAGATATGAAGATATAATCACAATGTTACTCATACACCATACAGTGAAATGCAGGTGGTTGAGCACCCTCCTCTACTGCTGCTGCTGCTGCTGCTGCTGCATGTGGGTAAACACTGCCGGCGCTGTTGTGTAAAAGAGCAGTTCCGCTCTGACTTAAAGTTGTGCAAGAGCAGTCGTGCTGTGCAGTGACCACTGGAAATAATTGGCATCACATCATACAAATGTCTTTGTGCAACTTTAAGAGAGCGGAACCTCCCTGTTCCACAACACTGCTGGCATTGTATACACACACACACACACTCTCTCTCACACACACACAAACCAGCAGCATGGGCTGATACTCAGCTGTGTTCCACTATGCAGTATGCAAGTGAGAATTCTTTTAAAATCATTACTTTTTAAAAGATTCCTGATACACACATATATACACACACATACATATATACACACATACATACACACACACACACATATATATACACACATGTTATACGTGGATTCTGTATCTGCAGTTCCATGTATTCGCGGGTGTCTAACTGACACCCAATTTCAGTATCCCCAGATTTTTTTTATTGATTGATTATCAATAAAAAGCAATTGATTGGTTTTTATTGAGTCTATGTTGACTCTTAGCGACCATATAGATAAGATTCTCTCCAGGATGATCTGTCTTCAACTTGGCCTTTAAGATCTCTCAGTGGTGCATTCTTTGCGGTCGTAATCGAGTCCATCCACCTTGCTGCTGGTTGTCGTCTTCTTCTTCTTCTCTTTCCTTTAACTTTTCCCAGCATGATGGACTTCTCAAGTGACCTGGGGTTTTGCATAATGTGTCCAGAGTATGATAGTTTGAGCCTGGTCATTTGTGCCTCGAGTGAAAATTCTGGATTGATTTGTTCTATGGTCCATTTGTTTGTTTGTTAGTATCTGCAGATACTAAAGGGTTAAAAACCATGTTAAAACCCACGGTTCCTACAGGGACATTTTCTGCCTCTTTTCTTAATAAAGCAAGCATTTTCAAGCGATTTTTTTTCAGTTGGGGGGCATTTCATGGTCTGGAGGGCTTCGCTGGGCACAAGGAGCTCCTACAGAGCACACCATAGTAGGGGTTTTTTTTGCCCTTTTTCTTGCATTTTTACAATTTTTTTGTGCATTCTGGAACCTAACCCCACTTCCCCGATAGGAATAATGCCTCGTTACTTGCAGTTTCATTACTCGCGGTGGTAGGCAAGTAACAAGGTTCTCCTGTGCTGCTCTTCCAAATTGGTTCCCTGTCCCAAAGGGGCTTACAATCTAAAAAGAAACACAAGGGATGCACCAGTAACAGCCATGGGAGGGATGCTATGCTGAACTGAATATATTCAAGCACAGATATTTGAGCTTCCTATGAATCCTGCCTTCCCCACTGAAACTTGAAATGGCATCTTGCTTCCTAATGGCATCTTGCTCCCTTACTTTCAGACTGAAAGTAAGGGATCTCATATCTGAGTGCTCCCCATTGTCAACAACTCTCTACTAATGGAAAGCTAGTATCACATGTTTCAGCCTATCCTCCTCTCCAAATGCTTATCCTCATTAGTATGCTCTCCCTTATACATATCACAATCCCCATCTGTACTATGAAGAGGTGCAGGCTAGGGATGGCTTGCCATGTGACCATGTAGACCATGCCCTAAGATTGCTAAGAAATAAGTAAGATACAGAAAAGAAAGAGTGTATCGGGAAATTTACTGTTAAGCTCGTTTTCAGAAGGGAAGCTAAGAACTGCTTTCAGCCTAACATTGTGAATGTTGGTAATGTGGGATAACAAGCAAGAGAAACATTTTAAAATCAAATCTCCATTCTAGCTGATAAAAGGTTTTCCATTCAAGGTATAAGATGAGGGAAATGGAAAAACAAATATACCCATCACTTGTGAAAATGACTTAAAACCTAGAGAAGATGTGTGTTGAAAGAAGAACAAGAGGAAGGAATATTGGAGAGGATAATTACACAAGAGCAAAGAAGAGATAGTGAAATCTCAGCTCAGCTTTTGATTTCAACAAAGGCTCAGCTAGGGAAAGGTAGTTTAAGGCTTTGGCAGCTGTACTGTTCTTGTAAGGGCAGCAGGAGGAACAGAAAAGCTGAACAGAAATATAGAGGTTGTACAGAGATAACTTCCTTTTCTTTGTACTGTATGGCAGCTTGAATAGTTCAATGTATATATCAGGCAAAGCTAGAAACTCCAGTACAGAGATATTTTACTAGACTAAAGGAGAATTCATAAATGCATATTTTCACACTTCCCGACTGCAGGGTCAAGTGATGCATGTGTGCAACCGTCAGCACAGACCAAATACTGCAGAACTTTATCACCTCACATTACTGCAAACCCAAGACTTTTCCAAGGAGGCAATTCACATATTCAGCTGCAAGTCACTGGGTAATGTACATGCACTTGTGAATCAGCCATTAGGCAAGCCAATGGGGGGGGCGGAATTGGAAAAACAAATGCTCTAAAAATGCAGTGATTCTGTTCTACAATTTAATCCTGAACATATCCAACTGCAAAAACAATTGTGTGACAGTGGCTTCCCTCCACCCCAAAACGATCACAAGCTTTTATACTGTGTATAAATCTTCTATTCCTGTCACTGCCCCATAGGGATTTGAGACAATGTCATTGGAGGAAGAATGTCATTGGACAAGAAAAAGGCTGGAAATGAGCACGGAAGTCGAGCGTAACAGAAAATTTCCTTCAAGTTAGGTTACATGGTGTCCAGTGCTATCTCTAATTTTTTTCATCTGTGTGCGGAATGAGTTTTGTTCTGGGCGGCAGTATCAAAGCAGTGTGTGTGCACCTGAATTCAGAATGGGACCTTCCTGATTCAACTTGAGCAGGATCTAAAATTAACTGAGCAGACATTAAAAAAACATGTGGACACATGTGCACACCTGAGAGAGAGCCCTGATGGTGACCCTGTGGGCAGTGTTCCCTCTAAGAGAGATTCCCAGGTGTTGTTGACTACAACTCCCAGAACCCCCAGTTATAATGGCTTTTGCTTGAGGATTCTGGGAGTTGTAGTCAACAACATCTGGGAATCTTTCTTAGAGGGGACACTGCCTGTGGGGTATCTTTTCAGAGGGGGAGGCAAAATATGTTGGTAGCAGAGCACTTGTGGATAAACTGGGAGTATTGTATTAAATATATTCTACACAAATCCAAGCACCCTGATCCAATACAATGCAAGTTAGGGCAAAGGCATCTTTTAAATTGGTTGTCCTCTTATATTTCACAGAGGAATTGCAACCGTCCCTGTTCAGCCCAGCCCAGCTTCCCCACCGCCCCAGTAGCTCTGGCTTGTGATTCCCTTGTGTTTCTTTTTAGACCATTTTGGGACAGGGATCCCTCTTCTCATTCCTTTTGCTGTAGAAACAGCTTTGTAAACTTCCATTGTTGAAAACAACAACAACAACAACAACAACAACAAGAATAGATCAGGGACGGCCAACTGGTGGTCCACCGACAGCATCCAGACTTCACCTCAATTTTGTGTATCGGGAATAATTTTGTATTTTGCTTTCAGTACAACTAGTTGGCACATTGCACTATATTACATGAGTACTACATTACACTCCAGTCCTACTTGTTAACCTGTCACTCAAGCTCAAGAGACACATCTTGGGTCTTGTTAAAATAGTAGTAGGGATTAATAAACTCACTTTTGGCACATGTGGATTAAATTCTACTGCTCTGTGAATAGCTTCTACTGCATTCATCTCTGCCGTACTCAGCCCTCGTCTTGAAGCTGCCTCTGGAGAAAATCTGCATAGAAAAAAGAAAACAGAAGCATGAAGGTCAACTCCAGCACAAAGAAGGAACATACAAGGATTTACAGAGCAGGGGCCTGTGAAACCAGTCTGAGCCAGTTTCCTTAGCTCTCTCGAAAACCTCCATGGCAAATGGACATCCTGAACAACCAAATCACACCGAGGCTATCAATGGAAATCCCAGCAGAAGTCAAAAGCATGTTTGCAACTAATCATGACCAAAATTCACGCAGTCAAATCTCTCTGTCTCTCTGCTAATCTAGGTTTGCTCTATATGCTTGTTTGAAAAACCAGGTCCAAAAACGCTGAAGGGGGATTAAAAACGAAAAAATGACGCCAGTAATTGTTGGTGAGTTTTTCTTTGGAAATACATTCTGGGAAGATTTTTGAGGGAAGACGTTTGTCCCAATGCCACTGGGATGGGTTGAGATGAAAGCTCGGTGCAGCAGCAGTAGTGAGTGATCTACTTTCAGCTGCACTTGCTCCTGGTGGTGTGCCCATACTGTGGGCAAATATCATCTGCCCCAGTGAATGGAAGGGGTGGGGAGGGGGGGAAACCCAGACCATGCAATCTCTTTCTCACCTCACACCCCACGGCTAACTCCATAGCTGTACTTGGCAGGCAGACACCACAGGGAAAGCTGTGACAAACCTAGCCCTGCCCTCCCAAGCTGGAGTCGCTGTGTAGGGAGGAAAGATGTTGCAGTTGGTACTGGCGATCTACAGGACAAAAAGAATGAAAGAAAAAAATTACTCAGGTCTTGAAGTGCACATACACTATAATAGCAAAACTCTCTGCAGAAAGCAGGAAGGAAAGCGGCTTTCCTCCGCTGCTCACTCCCCACCGTTTGGGCTGCTCTCTGAACCCAGATAGCAGGTGCACGCTCGGGATCTGTGCGCTTCCACCTCGGAGCAGCAGCTGGCTCTTAGGAACCCATCCTGGACGGTGCCCAGCAGCCCCACAAACCACGACATGCTTCCAGCTCCGAATGACTTTGACAGCAGCTGAAGAAGCCGAGGAGGAGTGCTGAGTGCCCTGAAGAGGTGCTTGCGTAAAACACAGTTGTGTTTTACAGACCAAGATAATACACCACTTGCCTGCCAGGGATTCTCACGCAGGAAATGCTTGGCCTATCTGCCTCAAACAGATGACTCCCCCAGACACACATGATCAAAATTCTGCTGGTAAGGCTGAAATGCCAGAATTACATTGACAGTATTTCAACTTTATTGTGTATGAAAGGAGAAGGCAGGCAACAGCACCCACCTTCCAGCTGTTTCTCCAACACTACATTAGGTTGCCATTGTTGTTTTCGGTACTGCATACAATTGTGATGCTCAAGCAATCTCCATCGTGGAAAATCAAATCAAAATACATTTTTCTTTGTGAATAATATATATATGTGTCACAGATTAATCGCAGGACAAACGTTTTCCTGCTAGGGTGAACACTCCTTCAGCTATGAAAAATGATTAGAATTCTGATGAGAAGAAGTGTTTCTGCACTTACTTGTCAGAGACAGCTCTGGCTTTGAGAAGGGCTGCTGTGTAGCATATTGTTGCTGATTTTGGCAAACTTATATCTGTGGGGAAGAAAACAAAATTAAAAAAAAATAGGTGTTTTAAAGATAATACGTTTCTGCAAAAATTGCTTTATCTTTCTGAAGGTAGTCTAGCGGTTCTGCTGCATACTGAGTTGTGCTGGTCATCTATTATAGCTAGAGCACATATTGCCCAGATCAAATGTTTTAATAGACAGAATTGCCCGCCCACCACAGGAATGGCTTACTAGTAGGTGTTACATTGGAGCTATTGATAGAGAAAACTTGAAAGTCTGACTTCCAGAATCTAATGGACTGTTATTCTCGGTCTGATGCAGTAGGAATGTTCTGTAATGACCAAGGGGAACTGAGAGATTGAGTTTTTTGGTCGTACTTAAGAAAAGATCTCTTTGTCAAGATCACAAAATTCTCCCAATAGTTCCACTTGTCGAAGAGCAAACACTTTAGAGCAAGCTGTCTATCCAAACTTATATCAGTATGGTTAAGAAATGTATTCATAGGCTTAAGATTTCAGTCTATGCCTATTGCATTATTGGATGGGCAGTACCAGAAGGGGCCAATGACCCAGAGCCTCTGTATCTGTGGACAAAATCAAGCTGAAGACCTAATTAGGGATGTGCAAGAATCACGTTTCGAGATGTGATTCGGAACACATCCCCTGCTCCTTTAAAACAGAGGACATGTGTATACCTGCTCCTCAACTTCTCGCCTCCACTTCCTGAATCGTTGGTGCTCCTCCCAACTATCTTCACATACCAGCTATCTTCACTCCCCCAGCTGCCCCTGCATGGCACTGGCATGCACATGGCCTCCACACTTGCACAGCGGCTGTCTTTGAGGTCAGCATGGTTGCTGACTGTGCAAATGGCTGCCGCGCATGCACAGCAGCCATGTGCGTTCTGGCATCATGCAGGGGCAGCTGGGGGAGAGTGCTGCCCGCATGCAAAGATAGCTGGGAGGAGCGATGCTGACATGGGAAGTGACAGCAAGCAGAAGAGGAGCAGGTATGCACCTGATCTCCATTTTAAAGGGACAGGGGATGTGTTATGAATCATGTCTTGATACACAATTTTTATACTTCTTCCATTAAATTTGGGGGAAACTAACTTTCCAGCTGCACTTTCCAGGTGCAACCCTGTCAATTCCCTTGGATCTCTCAGCGGCTTTCAATAGCATTTCAGGCCTGCTCAACTTAGACCCCGTAGATACAGCTCCTATAATCCACAGCCACAGTAGCCAATAGCCAGGGATTATGGGAGTTGTAGGCCAACATGTGCAGGAGGGCCAAAGTTGAGCAGCCCTGACATGGTATCCTTTTGGATAGGCTGGCCGAGTTGGGTGTGGGAAGCACTGCTTGGAGGTGGTTATGCTCCTACCTTGAGGCCTGTTTCCAAAAGATGGTGCTGATGATTACTGCTCAACCCCTTGGCAGTTATGTTTTGGGGTTCCACGGGATTCCATTCTCTCCTCTATGCTGTTTAACATCTACATGAAACCGCTGGGAGAGGTCATCCGGAGATCTGGCCTGAGGTGTCATCAGTATGCGGATGACAGATACTCAGTTGTATCTCTCCTTTTCATCGGACTCAAGTGAGGCAGTGACTGTCCTAATCAGTGCCTGGATGCAGTAATGGACTGGATGAGGGTGAAAAATCTGTGACTCAATCCAGACAAGCAGAAATACTGCTGGTGGTAGGTGGTTCCTCTGCCCAGGTGAATGATGTTCAGCCTGTTCCAGATGGGACTACATTTCCCCTGAAGGACCAGGTTTGTAGTTTGGGGGTGCACATTGATCCAGCACTGTCACTAGAGCCTCAAGTGGCCTCTGTGGCTCGAAGCTCCTTTTATCAGCTTCGGCTGATACACCATGACCTTACCTGGTCAAAGATAGCTTGGCCACAGTTACTCATGATCTGCTAACCTCTTGTTTATGCAATGCAATGCATTGCACATGGGGCTGCCTTTGAAAACGAACTGGAAACTGCAGCTGGTACAAAATAGGGCTGCAAGATTATTAACTAGGATTTGATGTTTTGAGCATATTATGCTAGTGCTTTCTCAGCTGCACTAACTTCCAGTCCATTTCTGGGACCAATTCAAAGGGCTGGTTTTAACCTAAATGGCTTGTGATCAGGTTACCTGAGAGAGTGCCTTGCCCCATATGTCCCAACCCGGACCATAAGATCTTCTTTGGAGGCCCTCCTCTGAGTGCCCCTGCCAAAGGAGGTGAGGCAGGCAGCTATTAGGAAGAGGGCCTTTTTGGTGGTTGCACTCCACTTATGTAATATTCTTCCAAGTGAGGTTTGCCTGGCTTCATCACTTTGTTCTTCTAGATGTCAGGAAAGACCTTTTTGTTCACTCAGGACTTTTAAGTGTTGGTTTTAAAATTTGATTTTAAAGAGATTTAAAAAGAGTTTTTAAATTGCTTTGTATTATATTTTATATTTTCTTTTTCCATTTTGGGCTGGTCTAAATCATTAATATATTGTGTATTTTTATTGGATGTTAATGTTGTGTTGTGAGCCACCCAGAGAACAATTTGTTATGAGGGAGCCAACAAATAATGTTTGTTTGTTTGTTTGTCTATATCGTAAAATAACCAAGACCATAGGATTGCTCTGTACATTAACTCATTTAGGCCAAACTAGATGTTACAGGGACCAGTCATGCTTTTCAATGTTTCATCTGCTCCTTATATCTGGTATGTTCCTTCGTTTTTATAGTTCTCAGTTTTTAACTTTCTATTAATAACTTTTAATTTGAAACTTTTTAAAAATTGTAATTTTAAATGTGGTTTTAGCCTGGTCTTTTAACATGTTTAACTTTATTAGTCTTATTTTACATTGTATCTATTTTATTAATGTTGTGAGCAGTAGTGTATTGGGATGGAGTATAAATATTTCAAATGAATGAATGAATGAATGAATGTTGTGAATGCCTATGCATCAAGTGGTGGTGGTGTGGTGGATTTCTATTTTTAATTACAATATTAAAAAGGTCAGACAGGTAAGGGGGTGCTGAACCTTCTCGTGGTTCATCGTCTCAACAAAGGGTAAGTTGGAAGTGGGCTGAGTCAGAAATGGCTGAAACAATTCACCATTGGAAGATAAAACAAGGAAAGGTTCATTTTCCCTCACTCATGTGTCCTTTTTCATGTTAATATAAGAATCTACTCCTCACCCCATGTTATACATGAATGGAACAGGCACTTGAATAAACAAACTTGGCTGTCTAGCTTGGTCCTCGGGAATTGTGTTGTGTGTCTCAAATTCCTTTAATGTTTTTAACACCCAAATCAAGTAACGCAACACTTGTCCAGTTCAGACATAACACCCCTAATCCAACAAACCATGGATTGTTGGACCAGAAATGAATCATGTGACTACATGCTCCCTCCTCTCCGGTGTATGGTTGAATAGAAAATTTCCTGGAATGTTAAAGCACAGTTTCCCATGATGTCTGAACCAAGAAACTATGGCTTGAATACTCCTTACAAGCCACAGTTTCCGGGTTCAGACATCACGGGAAACTGTCGTTTAACAGAGGATATCAAACCAGGATGTCAAACTAGGATTAAATGGTTTGATATCCTGGTTTGGAGGGGGCACTCACACAAAGAGTTCCCAATTTAGACATAATGGAAAACTGTGGTTTAACACAGCAAGACTCTTTCGATTTAGCCTGGTGCATGAGGGGAGGAATAAAATATAGGCACACAGCTTGTCCTTGGTTCAAAAATCATGTCTGAACATAGAGAAAGAGAAAGCATAACTACAAACATATCAATTACATACTAGTTTACTGAAGATGCTGAAAATTCTCCACTACAGATTTCTACTTACAAATCCTCACAGAATGACTATTCCTGGGGTTTCTTGGCATGTTATTCTGGTTTAAGTCTGTGATGTAGATATTCCCAGAAAGGGGGGGGGGGGGCGGGAAGGGTGCAAGATGCAGTCAGATAAGCAGACAGAGATTGATTGTCTGACCTTTCCTCAGGTTTATCAAATAGAATTATAGGCTTAGTCAGGGACATAAATACTTATAAGAATTACTCCTTGAATCAGATAAACCGTTCTGTTTCACACATCATGTAGTGGCAAACACACAAGTACAAGTACTACCATGTATACACATGGTAGTACACATGTATTTGCCACTATGTAATGTGTAAAACAGAACTGTCTGTCTGATTTAAGGACTAATTCTTACTGATATTTAATTCTTACAAATATTTACGTATACACATGGCAGGAAACTATAGTCAGTCCCAGCTCCCACTGTGCTTGTACTTGTGTTGTTTATTTAACCAATTCATATCCTGCTCTTGCAAACTGAGGACAGTTAACTAAGCAAAATGATCACTAACCAATATTAAAATCCTAAAACAATCATGGGAATAAACATCAACCCACAATATCAGGCATACAAACTACAAATAAAAAAAGGAGAATAAAGATGCAGAGGAAGCAGCTTCAGAATCCAATAATCCACCTCTATATGCTAAGCTCCAAAAGTAAAATAGGTATTTTACATTTTTCCTTCCAATAAATTAGCAGAGAGATACAGCTGTGTGCTTTTCTCAGGAGTGTGTTTGAACACATAAAAGTGGGATGGAAAATGTCTTATATTTACATGTTCAATTTGAAATGAGTGAGTTGGCCCAGACACTTCCAATATGGGGTACGCTTGTTTGCACCAGATCTCACCTTATAGAACGCTATAACCCAAACAATTTGGGTTAATGGGGGTTCATATACTGGGCCCACGTGAACAGGTGTGACAGACCCTGCCGTAGGGTTGAGAGACAGACTACATTGTTAACCTTGCAAACACTCCAATGCAAATAGTCTTCAGGCTTCCCGTGATCTGATCTGGCCCCAGCTAATCATCCCAAGATTGGTTTTTGTCTTCCTCCACAACAAATGATTTGGCAGGCTTCTGAGAACTATCTTGAGCAATTGCTCTGAAAGGACTTTTCTGCAGTGTACCCACTCTCTCACAGAAGTCTCGGTTGTGTAGTTTGATGAAGAGAAAGAAGGGGAGCTGGTGAATGGATAGCCATGCTGCTCAAAAGAATGTTTGTTCCCTTCCATCATCAGGCGTTTGCCAAAGAAAGAACAGCTGTTAAGACCACTGGCCGGTCCATCTACCTTTGTTTTACTGTAGCATAAAAGCAAGATGTTGAACTGCACTTAGCTAGAAAACAGTGTCACATGTAACCTGTGATCCTCTGAAAGGCAGAAATCCTCCCTAGTCACTTTCACTGAACTATTCAGGTCAGAATCCAATTAGCAACACAGCAAGAACACACTCCCATTGAGGTTAATAAATAACTTGCACTCAGTACCATTAAACATAGTTGCTCTAATGGAAAACAATTCAGTTTTACAATAAGGCCTGAGGTAAGGGAGATTTTCATTTACTATGAATCCTATTAATAGCACATTTCTTCTGATGAAGAAACCCTTCAGCAACTCGAATAGAAGCATCTCTAACCCAGAATGCAATAGCATTGAGACCATCTGAATGCCACCTGTATTGCTGCAGAAGACCCAAGCCTCTTGTCTGTAGTAGAAAGCAGTTAAAATGCGTTAGAGCCAACAGGATCATCGTAAAGCAGACTTAAACCCTGGTTGCCAAGCATAGGATACAATTGCAGTACCACCATAGCTATTTTTGTGGCACACCTGCACACAGTTTTTGCATAACGGGTTGATCAATTCAAAGAAGTCCACCTATCTTATTGGAATGGCTTGCCTGGGTCTTGGCCAAAGGCATTTTCAAATCAAGCTGCCCAGGGTCTTTCAAAGATAGCAGATTGTAGCCTTCCATCTCCAGCTGAAGAACCTTTGCCTAAGACCCTGGCAAGCCACTTCCAATAGGCTAGATGACTTGGAGAAGCAAGTATAAAGTCTCCAGTGGTATCAAGGATGATGGAGTTATACATGAGAGAGAGGTGCACGAGGGAGGCACATCATGCTGAAGAGGTGTTTTGTATCAGATGCTGGGCAGAGAATTAAAGGGCATCTCAAAAATGGGCAAAACAATAATTGACATTTCACCTTCACATGCTTAGAGAATCCTGATCAGATGACACAGCACTGCCAACTGCAGTGTTTCTCAGATTTTTTGAACTCTGGCCTCCTCCTAAATTTTTGGTACTCTTTAAACTCCCCAAGTCATCACCAGCTCTTTCTTTGGTAAACACAGAATCCTTGTACCCAAATACACATATGCAGTCCATGGCTCTGTGTGCAATGATCTGTGGAATGGAGCACTTATCAAACACCAGCATTAGAGGAGATCTACAACAGATTATCTCAGACACCCTCATATAAACAGCCAGCCAGAGGAAGTAGGAGAGAAGAAGTTAAAATAATGCCAGAAGGTGTTATTTTAGGGGATGGGATGGATTGGGGTGGAGTTGGCATGTGAGAGGTAGAAGGATCAATGGCCATATTCTCCAGCACAGTCTTTCCCCTTATCCCCTCCTCTTGGGTAGGGATGTGCGAAATGGCTTGACCTCGAGCTGGTTTGCCATCAATCTGGCCCACTTGGAGGGCTCACCCTTGAGCTGGAATGAGCCTAGTTTGGCTTGAGCCCCACCCCCCGCCCCGGCTGGTCCGGGGCCAGTTTGGTGTTTTTTGTTTTAAATGGCAGACTTACTGCCTCCGAGGCCCCAGGGGGATGCTGCTGCAGCTGCGGGGGGGGGAGTCGGGGTCCTCCGGCAGTTCCTCCTCTCCCGCTGCCCCCCCCCGGTCTCCCACAAGCCATTCTGGCCCTCTCTGAGCTCACAGCGACCATTTTGGAGGCTGCCACATGTGCACATGGACCATATGCATGCTCACAAATGGCCCATGTGCACATGCGGCAGCCTCCAAAATGGTTGCTGTGAACTCAGAGGGCTGGAACGGCCTGTGGGAGACTGGGGGTAGGCTGGCAGGGGAGGGGGAACTGCCAGATACTCCGGTAGCTGCTGCAGCATCCCCCCAAGGCCTTGCAGGCGGTATGTTCACCATTAAACCAAAAATTTAAAAAAGTCCCTGGCACTCCCAAACAGGGCCCGAACTGGTTCAAATTTGAACTGTTTGGGGTGCCAAAATCGAACATTCCTGGTTTGGTTCGAGCCCAGTTTGGACTCGAACCGAACTGGACACACTGGTTTTGTGCACACCCCTACTCTTGGGGATAGGGTCACAGCTCAGTGGGAGAACACATGCTCTGCATGCAGAAAATTCGAGGTTCAATTCCTGCTATTTCCAGCTAGGGCTGGGAAAGATCCCCTTCCTAAAACCCTGGAGAACTGATGCCAATCATTGTAGACTGGATGGTCCAAACAGGTATAAGGTAGCTCCATATGTGAACTTCCATATACAGTATTCCCTGCCTCTCTTCAGCCACCATGGTTAACACAGCAGTTGGGTGGCTGCAATGCTAAACCACAGCTGCTTGCCGGAAAGTGCTTCTGCCTGCAGGATACTCCTCCCCCAGGCCAGAATAGCTTGCCTCTTCCAGGGGTCTTGCAATCTCTTAAGGGGACCTGTTCTGGAATTTGTGCACCACACAAGTGGAAAAAGAGGAAGATGCACTTCTCATTTAAATCTAAAGCCTGATTATGCAAGGAGACCAAGTTTCTACACAATCACAAGATACAGTTGTTTTTAACTGTTTTAATTGCTTTTAATTGTTGTTGGTTTTAATTTTTTTTTTAAATTTTCTGTAAACCACCTGGAGATGTTTTAGATCAGGCAGTTCTTAAATAAATAAATAAATAAATACAAAGAAGTCAAGTCACTCACTGACTGGACAGATCTTGCATCTTCAGATTCATACAGGTCCCTTAAAATGCTAAGAAACTGAATAGGAGATATATAAACTGTCCTTCCCACCACATACCATCAAGAAACTATCTAGATCAGTCATGGGAAACATGATAAGATGAGAAAGCATATGTTAAGTATGGCACAATGTTGCTAGAATTGCTTAATACAGCCCCTACAGTATAAAATAGTACAAGGGGGAGAAAAATGCAAAAGCGGTAGCAATTTCTGTTTCTGCTGTCCCATTAAAGTAATTATGTGATAGAAAGCAGTTCTCATTTCCTCTTTTTCACAAACATACATATACATATATATTCAGTATGTCTATACGTACTTACCATCATATTTTGCTAAAACTGCCTGGACATCTGCATATGCTTGTAACTCCAAAAGAGCTTCTAGCAAATTTTCATGGATGTTGAACATGCTGAGAAGAGGGAATTCTTTCATTAACTATAAAAAAGAAAGAAAATGGGCTTAGACTTAGCATGGAATCAGGTAGCACTGACAAGAAACCAAGTTAAAATGATGACTCTAATTAAAAAGCATTGCCTCTATTGCCTTTGGGCTCGACCAGTACACTTTGCAGACATTGCAAATCCTCCTCTAATGATTTCCAATTGCTGCTAGGTTAAAGAATTGCCTATGCTTGGTTTCATAAAACAAGCTCACAAGGACAACTTGCATTAATAAATAGCTCTACCCTTTTTTGGGGAGGGAGGCTTTTTTAAGGCAAAGATTTTTGAACATTCTTTAGTGCAAGTTAAATCAGAGCTTTCCTGAGTCCAGACAAACTATTCAAACTTCTCCAAAGGGACGTAAGCCTGAACTACATGACAGAAGTTACTTGGTTCCAGGTGCAAGGCAGACAATGAGGCGAGTCTCACCGGAGGGGGTTCTGCGGGGAGAGCGGGCTTAGCCCACTCACCCTGCAGACGATCCAGGCTGCAGTCCTGGGCGGCTGGATCGGCCGCCCACATGACTGCCGACTGTCACAGAGCCGGTGGGGGCTGCGGGGATCAGGGGCCACGTGGCCCCCGGAAGTTCCAGGATGTCCAGCGTGAGCGCGCGGGGCATCTTGGAGAGACTCCCCGGGGACAGGAGGCTGGTTTCAGCCTCCTGGTGGGGGTCTCCTCGTGTGTTGCCGTGGCAACACACGATCAAAAAGATGGGGTTAGTGGAGTGCTCGCCTTAGGTTTTAGCCATAGAGCTCATTCCATTTCCATTCACTATAGAGCTCATTCCATCTCCTACCATTGTTCTTCACTTCCTTAGATGGACGCAATTCACTTGTAATCATTCAGAATAGAAGGTGGGACTTAAAATTTGCATCTCCCACAGTTTAATATAAATACACTCAAAATTCTTCTAGTGATATATATTTATTAAAATATTTATATCTGGCTTTTGGTCCAAACAGGGACATCCCCAGTGTGGCAAGCTATAATAAAAGTTAAAATAGACCAGAACCAATCAATAAGGTAAACAAAAAATAGAACACTATGATAATAATTTTTATTTTTTTTAAACCAGACAGCAGCAGAAACTAACACAGGGGTGTCATTTAAGCCCATTAACATGGTGATATTCCTCAATAGCATCCAGCAAAAATTGGAGAAATGTTATGCAGTTATGCCAAAGTTTCAAGGATTGTAGGTTTTCTGAAGTTTACTGGTTCAAGGGTCAATGACATTCTTGATATAATGTATAGTTTGGTCCTAAGAAATTTAATAATCGCAATAATTTGAATTATACTACTGAGTTTTTGTCATCTTTATTAGCAGTACGTAAAACATACAAAATATGATTGGACTCAATAGCTCACAGAGTCCCATATTTATAATGAGGCTTGGAAATCATGGCAATTCCACAAATGTGGCCATATATTGTCTATGCATGTGTGACAGTTAATATTGTGTCCTTTTCACCCTCCTTCCTTCTGATTATGACGTATTCATCAAGACCAGGTTCTCATTCTGTTGATATGAAATAAAAAGGAGGTGCTACATGTGGATACACTGAAAGTCAAACCAAGGGTGGGGGTGGTGGAAAGAATAAGAAAAAGTCTCTACAGATGATAGCAGAGGAGCATCTAGGTCATTTTGGAGCCTGGACCAAAAAGGCCTTTGGAGCCTCCCCGCCAATTAAGCATCATCATGATCCGCCGGGTGACCACCGCTCAGGACAGACTAAAGAGGATTTGAGGGCCCCCAGGGGCTGTGGAGGACCTGTACTTCAGCCCCCAAATCCAGGGGTAAGAGCACCTCTGGATGATAGAGACCCTTTCCCTTGCCAAAAGAAATATATATATGGGGAAGGGTCAAAGTAACTGTGAGACCTCTCCCTAACTGCCCCAAATTAGTAATGGCTTAGGGCTGCACATTTCCCAGAATATGCTGGCAGTAGAGAGCAGAACAAATCCTCAGCTGGCTGGGGCTGAAGAGAAGCAAGTGGCTTGTATCTCTTGTATTTGGGCAGAAAAGGATTGTAAAGTTAGGGCAAAGTCTGTTATGGAGGTATCCAGCAACTCCTCTTATGTGTTATCCATAACACATATGGTCAGACAGGATAACTTTCAATTTGTGACTCCTGAGGATGTGGACAAGCTGTTACAGACTATGCATACTACCACCTGTTCTCTTGATCCTTGACTAACAATCAGATTATCGGAGATGGTCTGGTAATCATCATAAATACTTCTCTAAGGAAGGATTGGATGGCTCCTTGTCTTAAGGAGGCTATCATCATACTTGAAAAAACCTACACTGGACCCTTCAGGCAACTATAGGCCCGTCTCTAATCTCCCATGGTTGGGCAAGGTCACTGAGAGGGTGCTGGCCTCAGCAACAGACAGTCCTGGAGGAAACTGGTAACCAATTCAAACTGGATTATTTATTTATTTGTTTGTTTTTGGTCTCTTTCGAGCAGGCTATGGTGTTGAGACTGCCTTGGTGGGCCTGATGGATGACCTCCAATTAGGTATTGACAGATGGAGTATGACTCTGCTGATCCTTTTGGATCTCTCAGTGGCTTTAAATACCATCCGCCATGGTATGAGGGAGGTGGGATTAGGTGGCACTGTTCTACAGTGGCCCTGCTCCTACCTCTTGGGTAGATTCCAGATGGTGTCACTTGGAGAGTATTGCTCTGCAAAGTGAGAGTTACTATATGGAGTTCCACAAAGCTCCATACTGTCTCCAATGCTCTTTAACATCGACGTGAAATTGCTGGGAAAGATCATCACGAGATTTGATGCAGTGTGTTATCAATATGATGAAACCCAAATCTATTTATCCTTATCAAATTCATCTGGAAATGGCATAAGTTCCCAAAATGTCTTCCTGGAGGCAGTAATGGGCTGGGTGAGTGATAACAAACTGAAGTTGAATCCAAATAAGATAGAGGTACTGATTGCGGGGGGTCAAGACACAAGAGATGGTTTAGATCTGCCTGCCCTGGATGGGGTTACATTCTCCCTGAAAGATCAGGTATGTAGCTTGGGACTGCTCTTGGATCCAAAACTATCTCTGGTTTCTCAGAGGGAGCAGTGCCTCAACCTGAGAAGGCACTTCTTAGCTTTAGCTGATACATCAGCTATACCCATTTCTGAAGGTAAATGGTAGTACGTATGGTGGTAACCTCCAGGCTTGACTACTGTAATGCACTCTACGTTGCACTGAATTTGTATGTAGTTTGGAAACTACAACTGGTATAGAATGCGGCCGCCAGGTTAGTCTTTGGGACAACCCAAAGGGACCATGAAACACAGATTCTGAAATAATTGCACTGGCTGCCAATATGTTTCCAAGAGAAATACAAACTGTTGGCCATTACCTATAAAGCCCTAAGGCTTAGGTCCAGGGTATTTAAGAGACTGTCTTCTTTGTCATGAACCCTGCTGCCTATTAAGATCATCTGGGGAGGTCCAGTTATGGTTGCTACAGACTCGTCCGGTAGCGACTCAAGGCAGAGCCTTCTCTGTGGCTGCCCCAGGGCTTTGGAATGCGCTCCCTGTCAAAAAAAGAGCTTCTCCATCTCTAATGGCTTTTAAAAAGATCCTTAAGACATACTTGTTTCCCCAGGCTTTTAATTAAAATTAATTTTAAACTGTTTTATTATGTGAAATTGTTTTAATTGTTTTACTCTGTGAATTGTTTTTAAGCTGTGAAACTGTTTTGTTTGTTTTTATTTTATATTGTAATTTGTAATATATTGTACACTGCCTAGAGATGAATATATCAGGTGATATAGAATTATGATTGATAAACAAAATGATTGGTCTGCAGCACATACATATATATGTAGCAAAAGGTATCAAATTTGAAAACAAGTCCCCAATATTTAATAGATTTTGATGTTCTTCCGCAGAAGTTAACTTTAAGATCTGAAGAAAAGCAATAAAAGTAAAACTCATCTACTAGAAAAATACAATTAAACAAAAAGAAATGAAATAAAAAAGGATGAGGAATACAACATACCTAAAAGCCTACCCAAATGAATAAATTCAACCTGCCAAGTTACCATTAAAAGAAATGGAAGGAACCAACAGACAGTATGATCACACAGATGAGAAATGAGAGCAAAGTAGGAATGTGCAGAATGTTTCAAGCTCAAAACGTTTTGGCTCGAAACGAGCCGCTTTGATGTTTTGAGCTCAAAACAAAACACCCCTCAAATGAAGGGCCTGTTTCAAGGTCGGAACAACCCTGTTCCGAATTGGAACATTTTGAGTGTCCCAAGCGCCATTTTGGAGGCACTGGCTTCCAACTGTCTTCCAATTGTTATCATACAAATCAAGTTGCTTCTTGGTTGGCTTGTTATCATACAAATCAAGTTGATTTGTATGCTAACAAGCCAACCAAGAAGCAAGGAGATCACAAGCCAATCAGAAGCCAGTGCCCAAACCAGTCATCAAGGAAAAAACAGGCTCCAAAGTGGCACTTGGGACACTCAAAACCTGCCAAGTTCAGATGGAATGTTCTGGAGATTCGCATTTTGAGCTTGGAACGGAACATAAATCCTGTTCTGTGCACATCCTTGGAGCAAAGCTCAGCCTGAAATTAAAAAGACTGGATGATTATCAAGACATAGCAGGAACATGCTGAACTAAATTGACCCTGTTCAAGACAATAAGGCACTATAAACATGGAAATCTGCTCTGTACATATATCACATCAGATATTATTCAGTTATATGTCCTGAGAAATGCAGATCCAGAGTTCATATTTTTATTGACAAAGGTTTGATGCCTTGGATATGGATTTTATCACATTTGTAAATAGACAATATTTATTTGAAAGGGGTTTGGGATTAGTGATACACTCCAGAGATACCTAGGAATGTTTAATGCACAAGACTGTCTAGAAACTATGCTTTCTCATGCCCAATGCACAGGGACTGGCCCTGATTACTCAGATATTAAGAGGCACTCTTATTATAATTATTACTTCAAATCTTCCAGGGCTGAGTCTGCACCAAGTTCTAAGGCCCGCCTCAAATTAAGTCTTGCTGAAAACAGAATATGCAATACAAAGATTGATGTAGGAGTTCATGGGTGCATGCAGTTCTGGGGCAAGGACATAATCGGAAGGGAACAACCAGCTCCAAAACTGGATCGGAGTAGCTATCCTCTCTTAAAAGGAGCTTTGCTTCATCTACTCTCATCTACTGTCAACTACTGAATCATCTACTTTCTCCATGGTTGAAAAAGATTCTTGTAGTTCAGATTCTGGGTCTGGAGAGGAAGAGACAGTGGCGTAGGGAGGACACAGGCAACCCGTGTTCTCATGGGCAGCCTGTCCACCCCTCTCCGTGGTGATGGGCTGCCTCACTTGTCCCTTCTGTGTTGCGTGTCGCTCACCTCATTGCCACAGGTAACCACCGCGTCTCTTCTGTGGCAGTGGCAGGCTCGCTGACCCTGACCCTGCCGCTCTGGTGGCCCCTGTGCACACACAGGGGCCATTTGAATGGTCAGCACAGCAGCCAAGTGTGGGTTAGAAATCAAAATCATTTCCTTTAAATAGGAATGGTTCCTTGGCATCATGCAAATCAATTACTAAGAAGCTAATATTTTCTTAACCCCCAAATAAAACAGAAGACTGGCAATTTAGACACATTGCTTTTCTTCTTCTTTTGGATCCCTTTCTTTCTGACTGACATCAACTTTTTTGTTGACTTGCAACACTCCCTATTAGAGTGACAGGCTTGGGCATCAGACAACAACACAAATAAGTGCAATGCAGAATGAAGGTTCCATTGAATGTCAAATCAATATGAATATGAATATGATGAATATTTATATACCAGCTTTCAACTAAAGTTCCCAAAGTGACTCATATAGAAATAAATAAATAAATAATTTTTTTGAAAAATGGCTCCCTGCCCCCAAAGGGCTCACAATCTAAAAAAGAAACAACATAAGATAGACACCAGCAACAGTCACTGGAGGGATGCTGTGCTGGGGGTGGACAGGACCAGTTCCTCTCCCCCTTCTAAATAAAGAGAACTACCACTTTTAAAAAGTGGCTCTTTGCCAGGCAACCAGTTAGCAGGGGATCAACAACAATTCCATCCAAAAAGCGTTTCCTTTAAAAATGCATTATTTGCATTCGCAGATAAATCAATTTGGACTGCATCCATGAAAGTAACTATCGGCTTCATTTATTCTGAGAGAGTAAATGCAATCAAACAGGAGCATGTGGACAGAAAACGTGACACGGGTTTCTCCCTGTAAAGGTAATGGTTGGCTTCAATTACCAGCAAATATGTTAGGCTAATATGATGAAAGACCATGCAAGTGGACTGGAGCAGTGTTGTGAAAATGACAGAATCTAGAGAGCTGCTCTCTATATTTCTATTCCCAGTTGCCAGGAAGTAGTCAGATTTGAGTATAATTTCCTTTCCCAGCTATAGAGGAGAAAGGAACTCTTTCAGGCTTTGCTCACACGTTATCACTGATTGCACTGGATGGGGAGGGGGGGTGCTTCTTCAGAGTGAGCAAAGGTTTGCGTACTCATATACTTGCGGATATATGACTTGGTTACCACTGTTCTTTCCTAGGGACTACATAGTGTTTTCACTACATTACAACGGCCACTGTCTCTATGCTGCTGTCATTCAGAAGCAGATTGGTGGCTGGGCAGCTGTGGCTGTCACCCAGGGCAAAATGTATGTATGTATGTATTGGTGTGTTTGTAAACAACCAATAGTCCCTGTGTTTATTGATTGATCGATTGGTGTGTTTGTTTGTAAACAACCATTAGTCCCTGTGATTATTTATTTATTTATGTGTTTATTTGTAAACAACCAATAGTCCCTGTGATGAAAGATATTTTATCAAAATAATAGGTATTGCTTTAACTGGAAAGTTGATCTTTTAAATTAAAACAAGAAATACTTCAATAGATTCATACTGTGGAAGATGGGCTAACACCCAGACTAAGGAAGTACCGGTACAGCGATGCTGCACTGGTGCGATGGGGAAGGGGAGATTTTTGTCTATCTCCCTTTCCCTCTGATTCCCAAAAACATGTCCCTGGAGACTGCACAGCCCTCAGGCACATATTTCAGGAGTCACAGTGGGCTTCAGAGAGAATGGGAGATTGACCAAAATTGTCCCTCCCCTGTAGAACCAGCGCAGCATTACTACACTGGTGCTTCATTCATTTGAATGTCAGCCATAGTTTTTATTTTTGAACTTTTGGATATTATATGCTCATATGTACGGCTTCACTAGACAGGCTAAAGAAATGATAGATATTTATTTGATATATAGCTGTAATATAATAAAAGACATTTAAACATCTGGCGCGGGGGGGACGGGACCTGAGACATTTTTCAATCCTTTTGGTGCCACACTAAAAACTATGTGCATAGTCCTACTTTGGGAGTACCCCAGTGTTGGCAAGAATTGTGGATTGGATCCACAGGCTTACAAATCCCTCTACAAAAATTGGGAGGAGGGGGAAGACAGAGCATGAAAGATGGAGTTTGCACAAGTTGGGATGAACCAAGACTATAATTAAAGGCCAATGAGCATTACGCATAATAAAATCCTTAGTGTTACAGGGAAACTAGAAAGGAACCCAGTTTCTGTTTCATTGTTATTCACATGGGGGTGGGGGGGAATCCAAGTCCTTAACTTTCAGCACAGGTACTATCCATAATGTAGGTTACCCTTGAAGTAGGATTAAGAAGTAGCAGTAAAATGACAGTGAGTATTGGTTAAAATGGGGCAAAGTCTGACAAAGAGAGGGAAGGTTACAATGGTTAAAATGATATCCATAAAGCAAAAGCATCTACAAATATTGTCTTAAGCACTAGTAACAGCCAGTAGGGGTATGCCGAACCATTTCAGATAGAACCAGATTCAATTTGAACTGGACAGGTTTGACCAGTTCAACAGCGAACTGGACTGGCCTAAAAAAAAAAAGGCGACCAGCTGGGATTGAACCGGATTAGACCTGTTTAATTAGAACCAGTTCAATGGTTCAAATGTCTATGGCGGCCATTTTGTCTGGTGTGTTCACTAGTTTTCTCCCTTACTGATTGGTTTTCTGCCACTGCCTTCTGATTGACTTGTGATCTCCTTTGCTCTGGTTGGCTTGGTGTCAGTCAAAATCTAGCATTGTCAGGGCAACTCTGACCTCATTGGCTGGAGGGGAAGGGAGGAGGGAGCAAAAAGGAGAGAGTTTCAAAGTGTATTTAAAGCCAGGTCTGGCTTCACTGTCTCTGGAGGAAGAGCTGGATGCCTTGCCCTGAATTGCTGCCTTTTTTGCTTTGCTGCCTCGCTCTCTGCTCTGCTGCTGGACTCTTGTTCTACTGCTGGGCCTTCTTGCAGGACCTGTGCTGCTTTAGAGAGAGGCTTATTTCTGTCTCTTTGGGTTCCCCCCCACTTTTTGAGAGCCAACTGCTTTTTGTTTTCTTAAATTACAGCACTCCAGTGACTTAACTGGTTGCTGTTTTTTATCTGTCCTTTGTTTGGGTGAGTGGGTGGCCTGCCTGCTGACCCCCATCTGCCCTCACCCAGCTATTGAGTGCCAGTGTGTGCTGCTCAGCCTGAGACCCTGGGCTCCCTCAGGGTCATACTCCAGCTGAAGAGGGCCAAAGAAGAAGACATCAGATTGGTAAGCCCCACCACCACAGAATGACTCTCTTGGTTCACTGGCTCTACAGGGCAGAGCTAGTAGCAGGGTTGCAGCCAGAGGAAGGGGTGATGCTGGTTGGAAATGAGGGTAGATAGAGGGGCCTACTCCCCAAGTTGCCTCTGTCACCCTAGAAGTCATTACACAGGCTCACCTATCTGGTGCTTTCTGCTCCCGCAGCACAGCTGCCTATGGCAGCTGAGACAGAAGATGGGGGGATCCTAACTGGTCAGGGAAGAAGCTCTTCCTTTGGTGGGACCAGAGCAGGAGGTGTCAACAACTGATAGCCCAGCTCTCCATCCCTCTCTCCATCCTCCCCAATCCATGTTGACTCTGGATGACTAGACATTCCAGTGGGGTGGAATGCTTTCATTGGCTGCTCCGGCTGCTTGCCCCCGACTACCAGATCAGCTCATGCACCACCTTCAGTAGGCAGGTGGTGTCTTCCCTGTACCAGGTGTGTAGGGAGGTCGTGTCAGGGCTACTGAAGTCAGCAGTGTCTGACCCCAGTGTGTACGTCACTAAAGATATGTGGACCAGGTGTAGTGGATGCATGCTGCTTTCCTGTCCCTTATGGCACACTGGTGGGGGCAGGAGAGAGCGCAGACACCTGCTGCTGGTGGCATGGCCAGCTTCTCCCATTCAGCAAAGCCTAGGTTGGCTGTGCTGTATGTGGAACTGCTGGACACTGACCGCATGGCAGATGAGCTGTTGGAGGCCATTGGATGCCAAGTGGAGGAATGGTTGGCTGGGTAGCCAAACCTTCACCAAGGGTTCCTGGTCACCGACAATGGTGCCAATGTGGTGAGGGCGGTCCATCAGCTGCAGTTTGTGTCCATATGGCGTATGGCACACAATCTGCACCTAGCCACGACAGATGCGCTTGGCTACAAGGAAGTTGAGGACAGACAATGTTGATGCTTCCCCCTTGAAGGTCCTGCTGCTGTCATGGATGCTCTTGTGGAGAAGTGCTGCAAGATAACAGGCCACGTCCACTGGCGCAAGAAGGTGAGGCAGATGCTCTGGGAGAGGCAGCGTGAGCTCTGTCTACCTGAACACCCGATCCCTCAGGATGTTCTGACCCGGTGGAACTTCAGCTTTCTCTTGCTCCAGTGCTTGCAGGAGGAAGAGGCGGTCATCCATTCCCTGGCAAGGAGGTGTGGCTGGGGAGTGTGCAACCTGTCCAATGCGGACTGAAAGCTCATTTCCTAGGTTGTCTTGACACTTAAGACATTCTCTGTTGCCACAAACAACTTGTGTGCTGAGACAGCAACGCTGAGCCAGGCTTTGCCTGCCACTCTTCTCCTGGAGGAGAAGAGCTCCAGACCTCACTGACTCCTGGGAAAGCATACACCCTATCAGGTCAGCTGACGACTGGAGTCGTGGAGCAGCTCAGCAACACATTGGATCAATTGGCAGAGCATGTTTTGTCCTGCCTATGTGACCCAAGGATGAAGGGCAAAGTGTTCACCCTGACCAACTGCCCAGGTGCTTCTGGCTGCAGAGATTAGGCAGAGGAGAGAAGGCTGAGGCGCAACCAAGAGGGGGTGCTGGAGCACCTACTTCTGTACACTCCACCCCCAGCCAACACAACCGGCAGTTCCACCCAGGTGTTCCACCCAGTGGTTCACACAGGGTTGCCATGGGGTATGGGAAGAGCTGGCAGAGCCCTGCAGCAGTATGGAGCAGTCTGTTCTGCATTATCTGCAGAAGCTGGTGGTGGCAAACTCAGAGATGGAGCCGATCCAGTTTTTGGCAACGTGTCACCAAGTCTGGCTGCATTTGGTGGCAGTTGCCGGATGGTTCCTCTCCTGTCTGCCAACCAATGTCCAGCACGAGAGCGTGCTCCATGACCAGGGATGTCCACTTGGATGCTGGGTCGGTGGAACAGCTGGTCTTTCTGAAGGCCAGCCTCTCCCTGCTGGGCTATCCTGAGCTTGATGTGGAGTCTGAGTGACTCATGGTCACTCACACTCACTGCAACACCACTGTAAGCTTACCCCACCTTAGCCAACCTCCAAACCAGATGTGTCCCAGTCTGCCCGTTGGTGCTGCTGACACACACAGACATGCACATACAGACATCCAGGCCCATGATGACGATGGACTGGTGCCCTGAGGCGCAGCACCAGATGATGGCAGTGATGGAGCAGGGAGGGTTTGATTTTTGTGTTTTAGTGTTAACTTTTCCCCCAAGCAGACACGCATGCATGTGGCCCATGATAAGTGTGGACTGGTGCCCTGGCCCCTGACATGTCAGCCAGGCAGGCTGTCAGCACAGTCAGGGCCCAGCCAATTCTGAGGCCAACTTATCCCTCCCAGACATGAAGAGAAGAAGATTTCTTATCAAGTAGCTATGTGGTTTTCTTTTTTTCATCACTGTTTAATATGATTGCTGCTGCTATGATTGATGACTATCTGGTTTTGCTGGATCTCAGATGGATAACAGTAGAACTTGGTTGCCTGCCTTTCTTAAAACTTGTTGAAGTGTGCTATTCTGTGAGATGGTTGTGGCAAGAAATTAGCAGTGGAGCCCAGCTCTCTCTAGTGTATGTAATATTTTATTGGTGATTGCTGTGATTTCTGCTGCATGTCTATCCTTGATTCTAACTAACTTGTGATCCACTCACAAGCTTGGTCTGTTCTGTCTGCACTCTGCACTGCAAGGTATACTCACTCAGTCAAAATGTGGTGGAAGAGATTCTTCTTCTTCTAGTTGTGCTCAGCTTATGTCTATGCTTGCAAAGAGTGCTGCTACTGCTGTTGCAATAGAGTGTGTCAGTTAGGGGCGTGCACAAATGGTTCGTGCTAAATGGTTCATGTCACATCAAACTAGGGTTGGTTTGAAGGTTCGATCACAGATCGAACCAGGGGTGGTTCGGTCCGTGATCAAACCAAACCAGGCCTGGTACAGGTGAATCGGTTCACCATGGTAAGGGGCAGCTGGTTGGGGGTGGTGAGAGAAGTAATAAGCTGGATTCCTCTTTACATGTATATCAGCTGCATGAACCACCCAAACCTAACATTCGGATCGGACTAACAGATTGGACTGGCTGGTCGGTTTGACTGAACTGGTTCGGAGCAACGTGTTTCAGTTTGAATTGGTTCAAATTCGAATCAAACCACTTTTTTTAATTCATACACACCCCTAGTGTGTGTGTGGCAGAGCAACTTGTGCCAATGATGCAGTGCAGGCATCATTGTGCATGATGCAGTGCAGACACTGTGACTGGCAGATTCTGGGTCAGGGATCCTTTTTTAGACCCTGTTTTGCACTGTGTTGGGAGTGAGGTTGCCTTTTTTGTACTGTGGTACATGTATGTTTCACTTGTGTGGCAGTGCGTGCTGTTTCACCCATGGGGAATCAAACCACCCCATTTATTCCCCATGGGAAGTGCCTAAGGACACCATAGCAGGTTCGGAGGTAGGGCATGATGGGTGCTACCTACCACCCAACCCTAACTTAGAGTTGACCTACTGACCCAGTAAAGTATGTCTAGGCTTTTGCTAGCAAAGTAAGGGACCTGCAGATTACAGACCACATGATAAGGTTTCCTTGCTCCTGTCTTCTCAGTGCAGGGAGGGCCAAACTGGTTTATCTTGTCTTGGGCCCCTCTAGACAGGAAGAGTCCCATAGAAACTGCTGAGTGCAAATGTTCAGCCAATAGAATTTTTCAGCAAACAGCAGATTTCAGCCAATCTATGTGATTGGCTGAAATAACAATGGCATAAAGTGAACTTGAGCAGGGCTGGCCCCTCGGATATCCCTTCAGATACAACTGATTGGTCAGCTTTCTACTGTGAGGGCTGGACCATGCACACAGAGACCAATTGGCAAATCCAAACTGGCTCTACCAACTTCAAACTTCACCAGCTGCCACTGTAGGTACCACACATGTACCCATAAAAGTACACTAATTGCACTTGTATAGTTATAAGAACACACTGGCAGCAAGAATTAGAGCTGGTCTTGTGGTAGCAAGCATGACTTGTCCCCTAGCTAAGCAGCATCTGCCCTGGCTGCATATGAATGGGAGACTAGAAGTGTGAGCACTGTAAGATATTCCCCTCAGGGGATGGGGCCACTCTAGGAAGAGCAGAAGGTTTCAAGTTCCCTCCCTGGCATCTCCAAGATAGGGCTGAGAGAGATTCCTGCCTGCAACCTTGGAGAAGCTGCTGCCAGTCTGAGTAGACAATACTGAGCTAGATGGACCGATGGTCTGACTCAGTATATGGCAGCTTCCTATGTTGCTATGTAACTAAGAGCAGCAGAGAATAGTATTAAGGCAATGAGGATGAGCTCATAGGCGATGCTGATATCTCAGCCAGCTGGAGAGGCTTAGCAAGCTGGTTATGGCCCATGGAAACTCCCCTCCATTCTAGCTGAGGAACAATACTCTGCTTATGATCCCAAGTTAAAGTCTACTGTGTGCCATTATACAATATTATACAATTATTAAGTAGCATCCTCCATCTTGCCTACCTCCTTCCCAATCAAAGAGATTGCATTAGTTTTGATGTTCCTTTTAAAATAAAGATAGCACCTGTTCAGATAGTATTTCCTCCCTCACGTCACATATATTGAGATCAGCAGTGATCCTTGAATTCACATTCATCCTTTCCTATTCCACTCACTGCACATAAAAGGCAACTGCCAAACCAAGAGATCTGGTAGTTATTTGAATGCAAGGTCTCCCTGCTTCTGGATACTGAACCCATTAAAGAAAGCAGGTTCAATATCCAGGGTAAGTGAAATCCCATGTTCAAATAATGGTGGGATCTCCCAATTCAGATGTTATTTCTAACATGCAGCAAGGGAATGGGAATAAGTGGACAGAAAGCATGTGCGTAAGGATGCCACCTAGCATGCATAGTGACAAGTAATGTCCAAAATGGCTCACAAAAAGAAACTAGATTAAGCACTATAGTGACTATCATTCTTGTCTGTGTGATGCTTAATCTGCAGGCAAAATGAGCATCCTTTCTATGCTTTCTACTTTTCATGGTAATAGACAAATATTAACACAAATCCAAACTCACATCTCTCATCATTTTCACAGCTTCCCTGGTCCTCCCCAGCTTTCTTGCACACATAGCCAGCCTCCTTTTAATGTAGACTAATACATTAGTGTCCCGTCCTGGGGAGAGAGAGAAAGAGAGAAAGAAAAAGGAGAGAGAGAGAAAGGAGGAGGGGGAAAAGGTTTTAAGAGGTTGAGCGTTTGCAGAAATAGACAGAACAAAAGGTCCATTTAACATCTCCAAGGTGTAATGTACAGTCTTTTCAAAGAACTCTTACTGCTGAATACCAGACACTGGGAAGAATATAATAAAAAAAGAGACTGACTTCTGCTTTTAGTTACAAAGATCTAGAGATGGAGCCCATCTGTCTCTGTTTAGTCAATATGTGTATTTAAGGGTTTTTTAGCTTCATGTCTACAACACAGAGTACTATCAATAAATCTAATCACTGATATAAGTTCATTCTTATGAACCCGCATGCATGCTAAAATACAGTGAACTGCCACATGTATTCATCTCAGCAGGCATTTATTCTGCCCCACTCCTTCCCACTTTTGTGAATTTTAGTAACAGCACAAATGGAATACTGCTGTTGTGTCTTTCTGTGTGGTTTATGTAACATTTGGTTATTGCCAATTTCCTGCAATTTGCTTACATTTTGATTCTGAAAAGCAGTTGGCTTCTCATAGGCTGGAGATGCATTTAGTTAAATTGTTAGGGCAATCATCCCTCCAGAATGCTCCTGTTTACAGTCACTTGACACCTTTAAACAGGCAACTTGCACGGCAGGCTTGGGAACAACATACGAATTTCCTGTGTGAACTTGCAAACTGTGCAGTGCATGGTAGCTTCTTGTAGGCATCATCACACCCAAAAGACACATTTTGCACCCCACTGACAGTTTGGATTTAAAAGTGTTTGCAGAGGCATGTAAAAAGCCTGATTATGTATATGTTTGTGTCTACATATGGCTGGCTTGCAATAGGCAGGGATCCAACATGCACAACAGATTTCCTACAGCTATCAGGCACTGAAGGCAATGAGAACTGGCCCTTGTGAAGAATGAAATGTGGAATACGAACTTAGTGTGAAATGAGAAGGCAGTTAATAACACCTTGGTTTTAATGGACAAGATCAATCAATACAAAGTTACAAGGACAACTTGTACAGAGTTAAATAACAACTTATTGTAAGCAGCTTGCACTATACTATAAGCAGTTGGAGCGAACTGGTGGTATTTCTTTTTATTGTGGGTCTTATAGCCATAAATAGAGAAACTGGCTGACATCCTGACTAAAGTACTCAATAGAAGTCCCATTGAAATTAACAGGACAATTTAGTCATGGCTAAGTTCTATTATTTTCAGTGGGGCTTCTATTGAGTAGTAGCCACCTAATGGCGCAGCGGGAAATGACTTGACTAGCAAGCCAGAGGCTGACAGTTCGAATCCCTGCTGGTATGTTTCCCAGACTATGGGAAATACCTATATCAGGCAGCAGTGATATAGGAAGATGCTGAAAGGCATCATTTCATACTGGCAATGGTAAACCCCTCCTATATTCTACCAAAGACAACCACAGGGCTCTGCGGTCATCAGGAGTCAACACTGACTCAACAGCACAACTTTACTTTCTATTGAGTAACTTAGTCAAGTCAAGATGCCAGCCATTATTGTTTATCAGGTCCTGTAGATACAGTTACGTAACACGAGCATTGTATAAATTCTTGTTTATAAATGGTTAATAAATGCCGTTGGCTGTATAAATGTTTGTTTATAACTGTTTATAACTGGTGGTTCAAGGCTCTTCAATAAACTCTCCTATCCTGGTACATTTCCAGTCCTGAGTAAATTGTACTGAATGGTCAGATGTGTTAACAATGAAGCACACACTAATTTGTTTTCACACAAAAAATCAAGAGATCTCTCTCACTGGAAATGTTAAAAAACAACAACAAAATATTCAACAAATGAATAGGTTCAAATGGGAGGAGTCAATCAATGAAATGATACATGAAATAAAATATTTAGTGGCAGAGATAACATATAATACACTAGCCTATTTAAAAAGTTTATAAGTGAAACACACAGGGGTTGCAAGGTATCGTCTCTTTCCAGCCTCGCTATTTGTCTTTAGCCTGCCTAGAGCCTGGAAGTTGGGGATCATGGGGAACTGTGGAGAAACCATGAAAATGCTGGTGCATGGGTTGGGCTAGGAAACGTTGGCAGGGGTGTGTGTGTGTGTGTGTGTGTGTGTGTGTGTGTGTGTGTGTCAGATGCACCCTGGAGCACTGAGTGTTGCCTCACTCTGGAATGTACCAAAAGATGGGTCCCTTTTGAAAGTCCCTTTCTTACTTACCTACTATAAGATGCAAACTACACAGACCATAGAAGCAGAAATCCTGATCACCAAGAATTTCATATTGTTATATACACTGCACTTTTCTTTCACATTATAACTGTCGAACTGCTTGTGACAGTTATCCTCAATCACAGATAGATAGAAACAAATTCCACATATGACAGGGTGGAGCATCATCTAGCATTATTCACTAAAGAATGTATCAATAATGTTTTACTTCTTTCAGTCTTTGAGAATTGGGCATCATATTCTTTTGTAAAATGCTATATGTCCTCTTTAAAACAATCCTGGACTTAACAGGAAATGTGCATGGTTAATAATCTATAAAATCACTCTATCAAGACAACACAGCTGCTCCACATTAACTACATGGATCCTACACACCCATTAAAGATTTGCAGACTACAGTCATCACATTTTCAAGTCCCTCCTAATAAGAACAAGATGTATGCTGAAAGTATTCAGAGTACATACAAATTATCCTAAAGCTGTGATTAGTCTTTTCAGACAGATTAAGCAACGGTTTGAGAGGTCTTACTTTTGAAGAGAAAATAAACAAGGCAGGAGAGGAAATTCCTTCAGTTGCATTCAAGACTAAGTAACCATTTATCTCTAGATTGATTCCTTCATATTTAATAAAGGACTCATTAGCCACATCTGTTTTCAACATTGTTATATACCATATAATTAAATGGGTTTGTCTTCTAGGCTAGGTTTCTTTAAGAGTAACAGTGACTCAAAGTACGGTCAAGTATAGTCATCCATCATGAAGTAAAGGAAAGCCTTTTAAGTTCACAATCCAACATATTCGAAAAGGCCCTCATTTATAAAATTTGGGTCTTGAGTCATTGAATTTTTTCTCTTTTCCTACATAAATAGAAGAAATCCAAGTGTATTAATACTTGTCTTCCACACCCACACCGTCCTCATGCTGCCGGCCCACCTCTTTATTTGGTCAGGAAACCATTTGAGGGAATAGACAGACTCATAGGGCTGGAAGGAGGGCAAAGGCCATCAAGTCTGGACCGCTCTCCTTAGACAAGTTCCTCCACCTATCACTATCCTTTGCATCCTTTACAGTTACACCAACACAATCCAGATCTCAAAGTATCGCAAGCAGACAAGCAACAAGGCTCTTGTCCCATTCAAGTAACTTCAATTATGACAGCTTAGAGCTGCTGCAGTAAATTTGGCAACCTGTGACAAGACTGTCATATCTGACAGTAATACCCTTCTACAGTCTACTCTGTGTATACAAAACTGTTGGAAAGCTGTAATGATATAAACAAGCTCTCACCTAGCCTGAAATCACTTCTGTATTGGAAATCTGTGACATGTAAAGAGGCTCTCAGACAACTCCCAACCAAAACTGGTGTACTCAGATTTCCAACTCACTCAACTCTTATGCCCCCTCTTCTGTCACACCATTAAACTTTCTGTCTGAGATAACTGGATCTGCAGAGATAAAGGATCATACTTGTTAGCAATCCCAGTGGGATTCCAACCCATATTCTGTGAAACATGAACCTCCTGTGTATAGACACATTGCTAATGGCTTGCATTTATCCCATACTCTTGGGCTCTGCCCCTAGCTCACCTGCACATGTGCATTCTTAGAAACACTTACCGGAATGCTTAGGGATGGGGATGTGCAAATAATCACATTATGGAAAGAACCATTTCTGGGCATGGAGCAACATCATATCTTATGCTGGGGTGTGTTCACGAAACCCTTTTAACCACAATATTGAGTGGAAAAACTATTCCAAAAATAGCTGCATAAATTGGTCCCTAGTTTCCATCTAGCAAGTTAAATATGCCAAATTATTTTAATGAATTATGTTCTTAATTATGCCATTATTCTAGTTAACTTTTTATACCTGAATTCTGATTTGAATTCTTCTTGAACACAAGTGGCCACTATTAGACCTCACAGACGCCATTCCTTAATTGTACTTATACTTCCCAATTCTTCTTAGAAATCCCAAGAATAAATGCACCCAATAATTGCACTCTCCTCAGAAACAGCTGCCTTATCGTTATTCTCAACACTTGAATGATTTTTCTTCTTCATTTGTTTCTGGCTATTTCCCTCCAAGTCATTTACATTACTCTCTATACAACTGAATTTCAATCAGAGTCTGCACTAAAAGAAAAAGAAAAATTCTGTGCCAGGGTATCCACATTCTGCACCAATAAAAGCTGAATTCTGAAGCCCATGTAAATTATTTATTTATATACCACCTGATATCTAAGCAGTATGTACATCCAGGCGGTGTACACAATCCAAATTACAATAAAAAACAAACACAAAAAAAACCCGATCACAGAATAAAAACAATTTAAAACAATTCACAGAGTGAAACAATCTATTATATTAATTCTCCTAGACGTGCCTCTGTGGGGATGTGTCCCAGCAACCCAGCGGATTGGCTGGGCGGTGGAGGCGCCGGATTGGCTGGTTGGCCGCGTAGGGAAGTGGCCGTTTGGGGAGGAAAAGGAAGGAAGGAAAGCGGCAAATGGAGAGGAGAACTGAACGGACTGGGGAAGAAGGGAGGGGAGAGAAAGCGGGGGAGCCTGGCTGGGCAGAGACAAACAGTTGGCCGCTTCGGAAGATGCTCTCTAGAGGGAGGGCTGCAGGAAGGAGCTGGCTGAACGCTTGGCGGCCCGACACCAGGGACTGGAGGAAGGAGGATGCGGCAACGGCCAGCAGGGAAAACACAAGCAGGCTAAAAAGCGGAGGCGGGGGGGGGGGGAGCACGAATGAGAGGGAGAGGAAAAGAGAGAGAAAGAGCTGGAAACAGAGGAGGGAGCAAGCTGGGGCAGAAGGATTGCAGGGGAGGGGACTGAGGCAGAAGGCTTGGGGGGAGGGGAGTAGGAGAATTGGCCGGCCCACGCTGGTGGGCCTAGCCTGGCGACCGGTGGTGGCCGCAGACTCTAGCGACTGAGAGAGGCAGGTGGCGGGGGAGACAGAGCGAGTGAGAGAGGTGTGCGGGGGAGGGAGACAGAGCGAGCGAGAGAGGCGCGTGGGGGGGAGACAGAGAGAGCGAGAGAGGCGCGCGGGGGGAACAACAGCGCGAGCAAGAGAGCTGTGGGAGGACCAGCCAAACAAATTCTCCCAACTATCCCCAAAAAGGAAGTAAACTACCGCACAGATGCTCTGTGCGGGTTCAGCTAGTTAAAATAATTTCACAGGATTAAAACAATTAAACAGTTTAAAACTAATTTTAATGAAAAGCCTGAGAAAACAAGTGTGTCTTAGGGGGCTTTTTAAAAGAAATCAGAGATGGAGAAGCTCTAGTTTTGATAGCGAGTGCATTCAAAAGATCTGGGGCAGCAACAGAGAAGGCCTGGTCCTGAGTCACCATCAAACGAGCCCACGGCAACTATAACCAGACCTATCCAGATGATCTTAATAGGCGGCAGGGTTCATGACAAAGAAGGCGGTTTCTGAAATACCCTGGACCTAAGCCTTTCAGGGCTTTATCAGTAATGACCAGCACTTTGTATTTCACTTGGAAACATATCGGCAGCCAATGCAATTCTTTCAGAATCTGTGTTATATGGACCCTTCGGGTTGTACCAGAGACTAACCTGGCTGCCGCATTCTGTACCAGTTGTAGTTTCCAAACTATGTACAAAGGCAGCCCCACATAGAGTGCATTACAGTAGTCAAACTACTGTAGATCACCAGCATATGGACTACCATTTTAAGGTCATTTACCTCCAGACATGGGCATAGCTGATGTATCAGCCGAAGCGGATTAAAAGCTGTTTAAAAAGCTGATTAAAATTACACAAAGTTGCTTGTTTTGCATAATTTATTCTGCAGTACTGTTCTGCAAAATTTATGTTCTGCATAATATGCTGCTCATGGGAGAAAACAAAGAGCTATGCAGGCATCTCCCATACACTTTCAACCATATCTTCCCAATGTTAAGGGTCAGAAACTTGCTTTTTTAGGGAAAACAGTTCTGAGATACACAAGAAACATAATTCTGTACCCCCGTTCCACATTCTGTGTTGTTTCTGTGCTCTCAGCATAGTATGATCGCAGCACATACTCTGGATATAAACAGTTACACAGAATGAAATGCTCAAGATTTTCCTGGGCACAACTTTTACTAGCAAACTTCACAAATCTGAGAGCTATTAGTCACACACAGAAAGACTTACTGTGTTGGGCTTCATACTGGGAGCCATGATGCTGCAGCTGTTGGCTACGTCTGTAACAGCCTTCGCCAGCCTTCAGAGCCTGTTTAAACAGTTTTTCTGCTTCCACAATAGTTGTTGCTTCCTCTTCTGCCAAGAGAATATAAGCAGTGGCACACCTATCAGTGAGATAAACAACAAAAGCAATAATCAATAAAGGAACTAGAAAAGGGAAAGGCATTTGCTAAGATATAACAGATGAACATGTGAGTTTTGCCTGCCTTATTGGAATATGAAATGTGCATGCCCTGATCCAGCAACCAGCTGTGTGCATGGAGGCTCTCCAAAGTATAAGATGAACTCTCAAACATACTAAACCTAACCTGTTTACTTACATGAAGGAGAACAGTTCTGCACTTGCAAAGCAGTGCATGTGTGCAGCTGCCTAATCACTGAAGCAAATGAAACAGTTTGCAGACATACAGTAGGAGTTTAAAAAAAACAACAACCCCAAAGGAGTGTAGCTTAGGCTACAGATCAGGGCAACAGGCAGCAGTCAAGAACTCTGTATAAACATGGGCCTTGAAGCATGCACTGTTTCAGTCTGAACAAGGATCTAGATCTGTTCATTATGTCCCCATGGACAGATCTTATTGTGGGCTCCTGTGCAGAAAGGTGAGCTAAACCTGTAATAAAGAAGGGCGTGGTCCACACAGCCTGCTGTCTCCTGACACCACTGCAACTAGTCCAGCACAGAAATGCCAAGCATAATTAGGACTCAGGATATGGTATATCCCAGCAACCATGTGGTATCGGCTGCAGTTGCTGTGAGTGATCAGGTTACTTGCAGTAGCTCCTGGCCAGAATCTATATGTCTTTGGTGCCCTCTTCATTCAATGACTGAGCACACAACACTGGCAGGCCCTGCAGTGTGGCTGGAATGCCAGACCCCAGTAAGCAATCTGGGAGCCACTGTCCAGAAACAGAGTGCAGGAGGGAGGGCATGTCAGTGTGGGTGGGTTCCAAAGTCCTTGTGCCACAAATAATACTGCCATCTGGCCCCTTCCCTCTGAGATGGTGAGCCCCTTGGGACAGAACGATTAAACATAAAAGATGCAGTAAGCCACGCTGTAGGCATACTAGGTCAATATCAGCTCTTTCACTCTGTACCTGGCTCTCCCCTGATAAGGATTCGTATATTTTCAAGGACCTGTAAGTACACTTACTCATTTAACTCTAAAGCTTCATGGGCTGCAGAAATTCTGGCCTGGGGGTTTCTCTCTCTCCACGCTTTCTGCATTACTGTTGGACAAAATATTTTAGAATTAGAGGTGTGCTTTGACATGACATCATTGCAGTCTAGCCTAGACGATGATGAGGCATTTTGCAATCATTTGGCTCCTTCAGTCCAAAAAGATATTCAGGCTCAAGGTCAAGGTCAGTGTGCTTTGCATTGGATTCCCCCACTCATGGAAAGTGACTCCCCTTCCCCTGCAGCTCCTCCTCTCTCATACCATGGCATTCCCATAGGTCCCTCAAATCTCAGGAGAGGCCTTTTGAGGGTACAGGAGACTCCTGCAGGGAGGAGAGGCAGGGAAGTTCCCTTTTGGGAACTTCCATATATAATAGAATCCAACTCCTTGTCTCCAGTTCTCAGATTTCCTCTTTTTATAGTAGAATCCTAAACATGTTTACTCAGAAGTAAGTTCTGTTCAGTTACCTTGAACTCACTCCGATAAGGGGGCACAGATTGCAGCCTTATTGTGTTCAGAGAAGGATGTGCAAACAGCTATCCAGGTCAATGCTGACAGTGGTTGTTAGAAGAAACGAGAGTAGAATGCACTCAACATTGTCCACTCCAAGAGCAACTTCGAAACACAAGATAAAATGCTGGTGCTTTAACCCTCTTAGAGTATGTCTATAGCAATACCTTTTCCTGTCATTTTGGGATGTCCCTGTTCTTTTCTTATTTGTTTTCAATCAAATGAGTTTTAAAAGATTAATCAATCAATTTTATTCATATATTTTATGTGACAAAACGGAATAGTTTTGAAGAAAAACAGAAGCGGACACATTGCACACCGTTATGAGCGCATCGCAATGTAATGTTTGTGCAATTCCACAAGACTTCTGTTGCACTAAATGCAAGAATTGCACAAATGCAGTTGCACATCTAACAGCCATTGGAAATAATGGCCATCAGTTGCACAGTTTCAATTGCACAACTCTTGCATTTAGCTCAGCAGTGCTCACGTGCATCTGTGTGAAACTTATGTTGCAACATGCACAAAACACTGAGTACTATGTCAACCAGCATACAATATTTTAGATGGAGTGTGTATACACATACCACCTTTTTTAAAAGTTATCTGTAATTTATTAAGATTTATAACAAAAAATAATAGAAATGAAGAATTATAAAAAAAAAAATCATAAAGTTTTGAAAAACAGATATAGAAGAAAAGAGGCTTCTAATAATTAAATCACGTCCCTATTGGCATTGTCTTGGACCTCTGTGGATTTATTGAATATCCAGTTTTGAGTTTTCCATCCAATCAAAAAAGAAGAAAAGGAAAGAGATAAAAGCTCCAACTAGCTCAGACTGGCATTTTCGCTTCACAGCCATCCAGTGAAGTAGGTTGCGCTGGGAGATAATTATTTGCCTTGAACCTGGTTTTTCCACATTCAGACACAACGCTCTAACCACTGCATCACATTGGCTCTAGCATTTGGCTCCCCTGGGCCCCTTCACTCACAGCCTCAGGATCATGGGAGGTGCTTCTGCACATGAATGATGTAACTAGATGGATGGGACTGATCACATGGTCTTTCCAATGCAGTTGGCACCTGGACAAGAGGGGCAGTGCCAATCAGGTGGGAAGGATTCATGTGACTGCATCATCCACACACAACATACAGCTGTACAGGACTGCACCATGCAAAAAAGCAGCTCTCATCCTGCTGTGACTGTGTGTGTGAAGGGGGCTGAATACAATAGCCAACATGGTGCAGTGGTTAGAGGATATTGGACTTGGCTGTGGGAAACCCAGATCCAAATCCCTGATCAAATAATTCTCTCCCAGCCTAATCTACTTCACTGGATGGCAGTGTGTGAAGGGAACCTTTGTTCCTCTTTGTTTCAGAGCTGCTTTTCCTGGCAGCTGCCTCTGCAGCCTCTTTCTCTCCTGGCAAAGGGGTAGAAAGAGCTCGTGCCAAGACTGAGGGCAGCCTTAGCGCGCCACTGTGTTTCTCAGATTGTGGAAGCACAGAGGCTGCGCTAAGGCTGTTGCCAGTGTGATCTCTATCTGAATCCATCACTTACTGCCAGGAAAGAAACACCTGAGAAAGCCCTCCAGCACACAGCCATGAAAAACCTACATAAACAGCTTCAAAGAGTGCAACCCGAAAAAGAGTTATAAGGAGATGGCAATAACTGGACAGAAGGGACTGGAGACACGCTGCATTTATCAGCAATTATAAGAGCATATGAAAGTGATGAATGCCACCAACCAATGTTCCCTTTAATAGGGATCCCCAGATGTTGTTGACTACAATTTCCAGCATCCCCAGCTGCAATGGACTTTGGCTAGAGATGATGGGTATAGTTGTAGTCAACAGTATCTGGGAATCTCGATTACAGGGAACGCTGCTACCAACACTACAAATTGCAAGAAGCTGCAGTTTAGACAATTGCTGCAAGCAAAGAGTTGAGACACGAGCAAAGGCAAGAGCTGGGTAATCTGAAACACTTTCCCCCTAATTTCTTAATATAGTTTTGGTTATTTCTGCTAATCAGAGTTGGCTCAAAGTTTCAGGAGACCCTCAGCAAACTGTCTGTCATGAACCAGGACCTATCATCATACCAGGTGGGGTCAGACTGTGAGAGCTCTGAGGATGAGGCTCCTGGTCTCCAGGAGATACTGCACAACCTGGCCTTCTAGGCACCTTCTGGTATCTGGACCTAGACTGTATCTGGACGTAGTGGTGAAAGCACTGAGGATGAGGGAAACAAAGAGGCACTGGATCCAAAAGAGCCACCACTCGCCCCTCGCCCTGAGGACACACCCTTGCCACCATCCTCTGATTTGGAAGAGGACTTTGACCCTCCTCCAGAGACTGAAGAATCGCCCAAACTCCATAGGAATCTGTGACTAAGAAACAGGGCTCAGCCCTTTCACCAGCCATTGTCTCTTGGAGTACATGACTTGTCCCCTTAGCTAAGCTGGGTCCACCCTGGTTACATTTGAATGGGAGACTACATGTGAGTACTGTAAGATATTCCCCTTAGGGGATGGAGCCTCTCTGGGAAGAGCAGAAGGTTCCAAGTTCTTTCCCTGGCATCTCCAAGATAGGGCTGAGAGAGATTCCTGCCTGCAACCTTGGAGAAGCTAGTGCCAGTCTGGGTACACAATACTGAGCAAGATGGACCAATGGTCCGACTCAGTATATGGCAGCTTCCTAGGTTCCTATGAGCTCAGTCTGCTGCAGTAAGCAGTTGCTGAAGCAACATTGTTGCAAAGGCTCCCTGTCTGTTGTAGCTTCTCTTGATTTCTGGTTCCTGATTTTTGTCTTCCCCTGATTACGCTCTTCACTCGCTTCTGGGAACTGATCTGTATTGACTCCCAGCCTTCGACCTCCTGCTCTGTTGACAATGCCTGACGTCTCCTCCCAAGTGATTCCTCAGACCAAAGATCCTTGTCCCGTGCGGAACACGAAACTGTCCTCCATGGACTCTCTCCTATTGGGGGCAGGTCTCAAGAGTCATTCCATCATCACCACCACTCAAAGACTATGGGCACAGTTTCAGAGATCAGTGGTGGGCTCTTCTGAGGGCTCTTGGTCCTCTGCAGCTGCCCAACCATGCTAATTCCTGAGACCAGCCCTACCTCCAATTCAGGTTTCCAAGCACACTAAGCAGGAATCTTACTTGCATCTGCAGGCCTTAAATGGTCTGTATCACATGTAAAGAATGTTTGATGATCCTGTGCTGAGAGATTCATATCATAGTATGTCAAAGGTTCTCTTCCTGTCACCCATGTATACCTGCAGAGGCACCAAAGATAGACAGTTTGGTTAGATAAATACAGTACAGGAGAGAAGACATAATGGGATATCTATAAATTCTCTCCAGGCTTCTCTCAAAGTTCTCCGAGGTCTACATTTACCCCCTTCTTTCCATCTGATAGATCAAACTTCACCAGTTAGGCACCACTGCACATTTATTGTACTAAAAATGGGATCTTTCAGAACGGCTTTTAGTTGTGCTAGGCTGGAATGGGGGAGGTGCCGGGTTATTAGGTTTGGCCGATGCATTTTGGAAACAATTCTATAAATTAAGAACAAGAAAAACTTTAAAAGGAAAGGTGGTTTTAAAGGGATCTTGAGCATTTCCTGGTTGCACCACACCTCAGCCCTTATCTTGGTCCATGTTTCTGGTGCACCCATTCTCAATAAGCTCCTGAATACAACTCTACCATTTTCAGCAGAAACTCGTTTTGGTTTGGGAAAGGAAGCCCCAATCACTGCTGAGAGCTCCATGTAAATATCTTCCTGTGGTTACTTGAATACTTGATCCAGAGTGAGGAAGTTACTATATGGAATTTATATATTAAATGAAACATTGCTTATATAAGATTGTAAGTGCTTGAGATCAACAGCAGCAATGTAAGAGTGCTAGAAAGTACTTTCTAAATGAGCCACTGTGTTTTAGTAATAATTCTTCAGAGCACTTACCGGTTATATTCGGCTCCTCTAAATAGATTTAGTGGATTTCGCCAGACTTTGCATTCTGTCACAATGGAGAAAGAAAAAAACACCTTAATGAATCGCTTTCTAATTATCATTTAATGCTAATGTTTATTAGGAAACAAAATTACCATCAGATGAGTCATCCCAGGTGCACTCCAAGCACCAAAAGTGGGTGGAGGGAACCAGAGGAATAAATGTTTGTTCATTGTGATAAGGGGCACATGGGAGGGCCTCTGATTGGCACCGAGTGTTCTCTATGTGCTATGGCTGCCTTGTTCTGTCCTAGGAGTCAAAGAATTATGTGTGTACAGATGAGCAAATGAAGTTACATCATTTTGAATCAAATCATTCTCTACTCAAATGGAAGTAGCCCTCCAAAGTTTCAGGCACAAGTCTTTCCCAGCTTGGCTCTTTTGATTTCCTTTAACTGAAAATGCCAGCAACTGAACCTGGAATCTACTGCATGCAAAATATGTGCTTTACCAATGAGCTATAGCCTCTGACACCATGCATGTATATATCAATATCAATAACAATAACTAGCTGGCTTGGGCGCAGAGCATTTGTGGTTCTAGTTCTTCCTCATTCTGCTGCTGCTTTCTCTCCCCACTCCTAGCCACTTTCTCTCTCCTCCCCCACCGCCGTTGCCACTTTTTCTCCTCTCCTGTCGCCGCCACCACATTCTCTCCCCGCCCACCCTCCTGCCATTTGCTGGCCTATCCATTGGCCTTATGTTCCCTGCTGCCGTCGCTTTCCTCCCCCTCTCCCCTCACTCGCAAACTCTCACAGGAGCTGCCACACATGGGATTAACCATGAGCACGTCTTAGAGAATTATATATAGAGATAATAAACAATATTTTTATACTGCCTCACCCAAATGGCTCTAGGCAGTTCACAAATATAAAAACAAATTAAAATAACTCATTAAAACAAAACTAAAACCAATTTAAAATCATTTCAGTATTCACTAAAGGCCAAGCTAAATAGATATGTTTTTAGGGCTCTTTTAAAGGCTGCTAAAACTCTTAAGCCTCTAATGTCCTTAGGGAGCACATTCCAGAGCTCAGGAGCAGCTACAGAGCCCAAATACTGTATTTACCTGAATCCAAGACTAGTTTCCCCCCCACCAAATTCTACACTTGATCTTAGCCAAAAGGCCAAATTCCTCAAAGTTAGAAATCAGGGGGTTGAATTAAATTCAGAGTCCTTTTCCTTTTAGGTAAATACAGTACAACCTGTATTTAAACTGTGTTTTAAAGGGAGTTGACTTAAATCCAGAGTCATCTTCTATTTGGGTGAATACGGTAACTAAACCAACATCAACAAAACCCAAATCCTTCTGCCAATGTTTGAATCACTGCACATGCTCAGATCTTGTAGAGTTCTGAATTGTGGTCTAAGAGTACAATGCAACCAACCATTTAGGTTCCATTCATTTCAATGGGAGAGATTTAAACATATGCTTAATTTTTCCATTGAAATCAATGAGTCTTAGAAATGCTTTACTTTTGTCAGACTAAGGCCAGCATTTTGAACAGAAAAGGGAGATACTGGAGCTAGAGACTGTTGGAACCCAGCCCCCGGTGTCCCATGATGTATCACTGGTGAGGAAAGCATACTGTGTATATGTGCAAAGACTTTGGCTGGCATTCAAAGGAGCCTTCCAGTAACACAAAAGAAACATCATACAGGTGTGGTGGAGCGCTTTCCTAGCTGGGCTTCAGCTGTGCAGCCTTGGTCGCACAGCAAGGGGGAGCAAAAACTTTTCACTCTGGCTTCAGTAGTGCCCTGTGTCACCCAGGGGTGTACATTTTGGATTTGTTTTGTTTTGAGCTGAATCCAAAGCCCCCCCAATTCAGACAGAGACTGAAATGAAGCCCCCCCAAAACCCCAAATTTTCGGTTTCAGAGCCGACTTGCTCCGAAACTGAAGCCGAATAACAGGCTGCTAATCTCCCCACCACTTCCCCCCCTCCCTTCCGCCCCAGTCTGTTCTCCATTCCCCATTGTTCTGTTCTCCTTGTTCTGTTCTCCTTCCCCAGTTTGTTCCCTGCCTTCTGTTTTCTCTTCCCGGCACCAGATTCTCTTCCCGGCACCAGACTCCCTCCTTCCCTCCTCGTCATATTTGCCCGCCCGCCTCCTCTGCCAGGGCCCACCAGAGCTGAGATATCGCCTCCCCACCCCACTGTCCACCGAACACCCATGATGGCTGTGTGTCACCCTTGGGACAATTGTGCCTGCCACCGCCCGCACTAAGGAGCTCTCGGGCTGGCAAGCCAAGCTCCCTGTCCCTGCCGCTCAGGAAACTCCCTGCCGCATCTGGCCCTGCTTTCGCCTGCCAATCTGTAGGTCTGAAGGGCGGGAAATTCAAACTGACATCAGAAGTAGAACTAAAGGGAGACTCTTGAGAAACTGCTAGCGATTGCAAAACTCCTGTAGGTGTACAAAATGTCCAAAAGTGCCATTTTTGGACACAAAATGTTTTGTAGCCGAATCAAAACGCACATCCCTAGTGTCACCTGAAAATGTATCCCTGAGGATCACGCAGCCCCCAGGGACACATTTTGAGAAGACACAAGGCACTCCTACAGCCAGAGCAAATAATCAACATTCATTCCCGACTTGTGGCATGCCCAAGAATGCACAGCCAAAGTGACAGTGGGGAAGCTCTCCCTTGTACCAACACACCTTCCTTTTGTGCTGCTGGAAGACTGCTCTGGATGTCAGCCATTATTTACTCCAACTAGCCTGCATATAAAAGAAAGCAAAAGCCCCTCTTAGCTAATGCATGACATGTACGATGGAGATCCTAGGGCACAAAACTGTCTTTATCTGAAACAGTGTCCAAGGGCTGATCTAATTCACATGGACTTAAATTCAACACTGAAACCAATGTTTTTCCTAGGTGTGAAATGGCCTAGATCTTAGCAGCTGGCAGCTATGTTATGCTCTATTGGTGAGGCCATGCTGTATCTGGGAAAAGTGAAGTTGAGAGCTGAGATATCGTCCTTCTTTAGCAAAAAGTAAAGGAGAACCCCATTATCTGTGGGGGTTCCGTTCCATTGGGGCAGTTAATACTGAAACTGTGGATAACGGGGCATTAGGGCAATGGGAATGGAGGGGTTAGATTCCTGAGGCAGCGGGGCAAAAGGGCAAAAATGGCGCGAAGGTGCTGGTGCAAACAGCGCAGAAGGGCTGGTGGAAAAGAGACGAAAAAAGGACTGAAAGTGGGGGAAAGTGGGGGTGGTCCTACTATGCGCAGTCTGTCCCCAGCTGTCCAGCAATGCCCCCCAATATTGCAATTTTCATCTACCCCCCACAAACAAATAGCATTCCCCCCCTTTTCCTTATCTTAACAAAATGAGCCAGAAAATAGCTCCCTTACACAAAATGGTGGGTGGAAATTACCTCAGAAGTCATTTCTACCCACCCCGACCCACAGATATGCAACCCTTTTTTGGGTGTGTGTTTTCTGCATATACCAAGGTGGGGTGCCAATTACCTGACTGCAGATACGCAAAACTGCGGATGTCGGGTCCGTGGATAACTGGGTTCTCCTGTATGCATAAATGAACTAGTAGCATAATCCAAATGTTCTACATGACAAATTTAGACAGCTTTGTAATCCATCTGGAACTAATTTTATTCCAATGCTCGAAGACTGGAGACAACAGCGGCCTGTGAGGCCACTGACTTGGCACATGCGCACTGGCCGTTTGCGTGGTCAGCATGGTGTTGCTGACTATGCAAATGGCTGCCATGCATGCGCAGAGGCCAGATGAGTGCCATAGGTGGGGCAGCCGCCGTTTGGGATGCTGGGTGGTGTGCAGCTGCTCCCGATGGCTTGCAGGTGCCACCAGTATGGCTGGTAAGGAATTTTAAAAGTACCTCTTGCAGCCTCCCCTGTGCCGCCCTCACTGGCCACCACTGTTCCCTCTAACAGGGATTCCCAGATGTTGTTCACTACAACTCCCAGCATCCCTAGTTGCAAAGGCCTTAGGCTGATGATTATGGGAGTTGTAGTCAACATCTGGGAATCCCTGTTAGAAAGAACACTACGGGCCACCGTTTGGAAAGATAGGAGAGTCCTTAATGAAATTTACAAGCCCCACCCCTTGCTTCTTTCCAATTTTAAGGGAACGCCTTCTTCTGCATGAACCCCATCACCCACTGAGATCTGCTGGAGAGGTCCGTCTGCAGCTGCCACCAGCTCGTCTGGTGGCCACCAGGGACGGGCCTTCTCCGCTGCTGCCCCGAGGCTTTGGAATGCACTCCCTAGTGAAATAAGAGCCTCCCCATCTCTGACAGCTTTTAAAAAGTCTTTAAAAACACATTTCTTCACCCAGGCTTTTAATTAATGGTTTTAATGCTGTTTTAATGCTGTTTTAAAGTATTGTTTTGAAATTTTTAAAATTGTTGTAATGTGTGTCCCCCCCCGCCCCATTTCTGTCTTAATGAATGTTTTAGTTTGTTTTTATTCTGTTGTAAACCACCCAGAGACGTAAGTTTTGGGCGGTATAAAAATGTTGTAATAAATAAATAAATAAATAAATAAATAAATAAAATTTTAGTCACATTTCTCCCCATAGCCTTCTAAAAACAGCAGGTAAAGGGACCACGAAATTACAGGCCTTCCTGTAATTTTAGTACTGTTTTTATCATTGTGTCATCCCCAAAGGATTCTGCGAATTGCAGTTTTTGTTAGAGATCCCTAGCTCTGTCATAAAACTACAGTACAGTATATGGTAGTTTTGCTGGGAACCATGGCAGTTAAACACTCTTTTTTTGAAGTGAATGAGTGATTTAGATTTTTTAGGTCCTCCTGGCTTACAAATACAGATTTTTTAGGTTCTCCTGGCACCATTACAATGCTCATTCAAAAAATTTTTTACCCATGAATCGAACTTATACTTGGTATGCATTTGCACTTCTCTTTTTTAAACATGCAGGACAACTTCATCGAGTGGCAAGGCAAATAATAAATGAACCAAAAGAAGGTCCTAAAAAATATTCAAGAGATTGGAACAGAAGAGAAAAAAGAAGAAAGGGATGCCTGAATGTCAGGAATTACTTGTTTCCACTCCCTATAGGCATTTCTCTAATCACAAGCCTTCAATAATGGTTCCTATATATTCTTTGATGGTTAAAAGGTAACTTGTGGGGGGAAAGCTCAAAAGATCTGGTTTAACTTTGCTGAGCAGACAAGCTCTGGGAGTGAGCCCTGGTTCAAAATAAGCCATGAATATTCAGCTAAAAAGAATGGTCTTTTTAAAGTTGCTTTTTCATTTCAATTTTTATGTTGCAGATGATCTCATTCCAGACAAGCTACTCACCAAATGTGATTTACTGCCATGATTCAACTGCAGTGTGATTGTAGGGCAAGAGGGTTCACATATGGGGGTTATAGAACAGAAAAACCAGGCAATCAGTTTAGTCCCCGTGGGCCTGTTTATTTCTTCGGTAAAATTACACTGTCTAGTTAATACTGTAAATCAGTGAGAATATCAACCACAATCTGCTGCTTTAATTCCTGCTCTGCTGTTGGGGTGGGGGAGTTGGGGGGCGGGGGAGAGATGGCACCAGATGCTGACCTTGCATAAGGTAGAAGCAAACCCAGAATTTTAACTGATACCGTTTTGATTGTTTTTAATGTTGTTTTGGAATATTGTTTTAAAATTTCTAAATGGTTGTGTTTTAAACTTCTTGTCTTTGTTTTTAACTAATGTTTTAATGTTGTTTTTATCTTGTTGTAAACCGCCCAGAGACGTAAGGTTTGGGCGGTATAAAAATATGTAAAATAAATAAAATAATTAATAAATAAGTACTGACAATGTATATTGATATTGATCAGCAGAAGAACATTCACAGTAAAAGCCTAAAACAATGAAAAGGGTTGAATATTTTTGTCATGCTGATCTTTGGGGATGGTGGGGATAATCAGATTCCCAGCAGAAACAGCCAAATACACCTTGAAATCTGAAACCATAGGAGAGAAAAAATCCACTTCAGCAGATTCAAATGGAGAAGACACAAAATTGGTTAAAAATTTCATCCCTAAAGCTCACAAAAGGATGGGCTGCATTTCAATTTCATTCTAAGTCAATGTTAACTCTACTCATTTCAATTGAAAATATAAACGTTTAAGTTAGGAGAAGGTAAGTAATTTATGCAGCACATAGTTTTGTTCTGGGTGGCTTTTTATGTGATATACTATTCAGTTCCCTGCAAGGCATGTTCTGCTTCCTTTGCTAGAACAAATCCAGCTATTAATAGACCATGGTTAGCAATTCGCTTCTCCAGAAAGCCACTCTGAAAATAGACAAGGGTCAAGATACCCCAAAGTAGCAGCTGGCAAATCCTGTTCCCACAGGCACCATTCCCTCTATGTTCGTCTTTTTGCATCTCAGTTGGCAAATGCAAGATAGGCAGTACCCCATAGTGGGTCAGATCTGACCAAGGGGCCTTCAGGTTCTGATTTCTACAATAGGAGGTATACAAGGGCAGGCCATCTGCCAGTTTTCATCATAGTCAAATTCCATCCTGTCTGTCTGAGGCAGAAATGCCAACATTGGTACTAAATGTTGAAGACCCCACCCATTATCATTTTACAAAACTATGTAGTGAGCAACCATGATCTTCTCTTGAGGACTTATCAGGGAAGCAATAACAAACTGTTTCACAAAGTGTGTTAACCATCTATTTTATTAATGCTGTGAGCAGTAGTGCACTGGAGGGATGGGGTATAAATATTTTATTAATCAATCATCATCATCATCATCATCACCCACACATCCTCCTTGAGGAGAGGTCACAAGACATCTAGAAGGGACAAAAAGCTTGGTAAAGTGAACATTCCTTGACATTCCTGGTACTATATCCCTGGTACCCTGGCACAACATGAAAGTTAGGGAAATGTTGGGGAGGTGTGTCTGTGTGTGTGTCAATCCTGAATTAGACTCCAGGGGTTACCCTTCACTTTTGGCAGGGAAAGAGCAACCTTCTTTTGTTGTTCTGTTTCTATTTTCCAAAACGGTTATTTAAAAGTATACGTAAGTATTAAGTAACAAGAGATTCTAGCAATAATTGTAGACAGAAAGAGCAACCTTCAGGACACTCCTGCATGTAGCAGAGCCAGTGTGAGACAAAAGAGTCACTCCAGCTTACAGGATTGTTCTAACATTTATCAAAATAAAATATGTGAGCACTTCATGAGAGCATTCTCTAAATACTAAGCATAAAAAAGAACTAGAATGGATAGACCAGGGAGACCTGGTTCCAAATCCCCACTGGGTGACCTTGGACCAGTGATTATGTCTCAGCTTAATGAACCTAACAGGACTTTTGTGCAGATAAAATGGGCAGGGGAAGAACCATGAATGCCATCCTCAGCTCCCTGGCAGAATAAAAATATGTAATAACTTTTAAAAATCATAAATAAAAACAGCAACTTTCATCTTTTCTCTAGGAGGTACAGAAAGGAAAAAGGAAGGGGCCACCTAATCCATTCTAATCTGATGGGACAGAAAGGAGGGAAGGGCCTACAAGACGTGCTAGCTAAAACAATGGTAATTTAGCTTAATTTGCAACGCAGAATGCATGCTGCTTAATTTCTACAAAGCCCATCCTTCTGTGGATGTGCTGAAGATGAGGAGGAGATCCATAGTTCATCCTGATGGTCTAGGGATCAATGTTCAGTGCTCTCATCATCATGATTTGGGTTTGGATCCTGGCCCTGAGAAAGGTTCTACAAAAGTGAATGTGGTATAGTGTATGAGCGATGTGGTATAGTGTATGAGCCATCCCCAGTTCTTGCTCTGCCATTAATTTACTGGATGGCCTTAGGCAAATTTTCCATCACTCAGGCAAATCTATAATATGGGGTCTACTAATGCATGTAAGGTCCTTTAAGCACTTCAGGAGACCATCTTCTATATGCTAAGTACTATAACCAACAGAAAACAAAGAGAGAGAGAGATAACAGAGATTAAACACACACTGCTGGTGTCATTAAAACAAAGGATTTCATTATAAAGTTATCATGGAATGGAAGGACATTTGCCTGGTGTTTTGGCCACATACATCTAAAAAGGCAAGACATAATTTCTCAATTTTTCTCCGTATAGATACTTTGGTGGGGGAAGAGTTCTGTTTGCAGAAGTGTATTTGGTGTAGCCATGTCAATAATAATAAAAAATAAGCACTTGGCTCTCTTGCATGTAAAATGACTCACTATTGCATCTAACAGCTTGCACAACACAAAGAATATCCTCTTACCTGAGACACTCTGCCGGTTTGAATCGGAATCACCATTGCTTGTATTAGAGTTGTTGGGAGAGTTGTTGTCCACCCCACCCAGCAGAGGGCGCAAGTGACTCACAGACACCTGTTCAATGAAGGATGTCCCATACTTGCGAAAATACCACCATTCAAATATCTACAACAGAAACAAAAGGAAATTGTATATGCATTTACAGACAGTTTGCTTTTCTTCCCTCTGGAACAATTTTCACTGAGTGCTCACATTTAAAATAAAAACTGATTCTATATTAAGTGATTATTTAATCAAATTACATCTATAATGTCGTAAGTGTATACAAGTATGCAAGGCACCATACAGTTTCATAGACTGGACCCTACCCCAGTGGCCTTTCAGGTTTATATCTAGTTTATAATGGGCACATTCCGCCACCTGCCTCCTATCTCCCATCCAAATTTACCTGGGAGTTCTTCACACAGCAGGCTTTACTGTGAGTTTTCTGCGAGGCTTTACTGAGAACCCGGAGTTGTAAAAAAATCCCAAAGAGATGCAAAAAGTGGATATATTTTACTCTGATATAAATCAGGCTGCACTCTAATGCACAGTCAAAAACCTGAATTGTGGGTAAATGTTCCCCAATAGATTGCAGGGACTTTGGGGTAAATCTGGCCAATAAGTGAATGCACACCCTCCATTCCGGAGGAGATGGAGGGCTTTAAAGCCCTCTTGAAACCCCCACCCCCCGGTGGCATGGCAGGTAAGGCTCATAGCAGGACCTCCACTTTATTTATTTATTTATTATATCCCGCTCTTCCTCCAAGGAGCCCAGAGTGGTGTACTACATACTTAAGTTTCTCCTCACAACAACCCTGTGAAGTAGGTTAGGCTGAGAGAGAAGTGGCTGGCCCAGAGTCACCCAGCAAGTTTCATGGCTGAATGGGGATTTGAACTCGGGTCTCCCTGGTCCTAGTCCAGCAATGTAACCACTGCATATTTATTTTATTTTATTCTATTAATTTATATACCACTCTTCCTAAAGTGGCTCAGGATGGTTTACATTAAAATAAAAAACACATAATAAAACAATTAATTTTTTTGAAAAAAAAAATTAAACCAGGTTAAAAGTAAAAGTAAAACTAGATATCATTTTTAAAATGATATCATCACTAGATATAACAGATATCCATTAAATTCCCATAGTTGAGGATGGATTCCACATGCATCCATGGGAAATGTAGTTCCTATAGTTCCCAGCAGACCTAGAGGCTGGCAGAAGCATGACATAACAGCCTCAAGGACTACTCCAGAACTATTTTTTTCATTTCTTTTAGAAATTCCTTTGTCATGGAACCCACTTCAGGAAGTTTTCTGTTGAAAAATGGAATATAACTATTCTAAATACCAATAATAATGCTTCATGGAGAATCAACCATTCATATGCAAGGTAAGAGGAAAACCTGGTTAGAAGTGATTGCAAGGTAGCAGGAAAAGCTACCCAGGTTTTCCTCTTAACTTGCTTCCACACAACGGAAAATTGGGAGCACACACAGTTCCCAAATCCGGGTAGAACACAGTTTTTGATTGTGTGAATGACTCCACTCCTTGTTCTTTTGTCTCGGCTGCTCAGTAGCTATGCGGGAGGCAAAGAGTTAAAGTTCCTCTCCCCTTCACGTTATGGTTCTAATGAGGGGCCTGTGCAGCTCTTATTTATATTTCAAAATCAAGCATGCAAGCTCCACACCACAGAAGCATTCTCCCCTTGGCCTCAGCTATTTCACATCACAGCAGGGAGCACATTTTAGTGCAGCCTTTGAGCCCAAACTGTGCTTGCACTGTGCCTCACAGGTTCAAGCTGTAAGTCAGAATTCACACCACTGCTTCTTCCGTTGTGTGAGGACAGTCTGTGGCCATACTTTACCTGCATCTAGTAAAGCTTTGTAAGCCCTTCTAGATGTGGTGGCATCACTCATCTTTATATTCACACATCCTGGTTTGATTGCCAACGAGGCAATTCAATTTGTTATTTAAAGCAATGTTCGGCATTTGTTTTTAAATTTAAAAATTGAATTATTTCAGAATGTGCTTTCTCAGCATGTCAAATTTGTATTAGAACAATCATATAAGAGCCATAACACTTAACTCAACAGGACATCATCAATTAAAATTTAACAAAATAAGAGAACACAGAATTCCTTGTTTTCCTCCCTGCCCTGTTCATCTGCAGTATGTGTTAATGCAGTGCAGTGACTGTAAATTAAACATCAATGTGAACATTCTTATACATTTCCTGCTTACCATATTCCTTTCACAATCGTATACATCTGCCAACCTCTTTGCTCACATCTTCAAGGAAATTGTGATTTCTCTGAAGACTAATATTGTCCCTTGAGGTAATGACAGTTCAAGGAATACCCAAAGTACATTAATTAAGTTAAGTAATGATCTCCTTGTTGCTTGAAAACAAGGCAAGGAAGGTCTCTGAACAACTTCGGCAAATGTAGTTATTTTTCAGAGATCTCTCCAGTGAGCATGCACAAAATAGTGACCTGGACTCAAGAAACCTTGCAGCTCTGGCAAAACCAGCTTGATTTTTATATGTCCTCTGAACATACTATATGCTGTAGCACAAGTTGTGCTGTTTACTTGCCAACAGAGCGTTCAGAATAATTAGCCTCTCTTTTAGTTTGGAACGTTGTCTATGTAAAATATAGGTATTTAATAGCAGCAAAGTAAGACCATCTGATTTCCTCATCAAGTCAATCTAGGGAAGTCATAGTGGTTAGAGTGCTGGACTAGGACCGGGGAGACCCGAGTTCAAATCCCCATTCAGCCATGATACTAGCTGGGTGTCTCTGGGCCAGTCACGTATCTCTCAGCCTAACCTACAAGGTTGTTGTGAGGAGAAACTCAAGTATGTAGTACACCGCTCTGGGCTCCTTGGAGGAAGAGCGGGATATAAATGTAAATCATCATCATCATCATCATCATCATCATCTCAAAGGTATGGTGCAATACTGGAAGACCAGATAATGAGGGAGGTAACAAAGACCGTTAGGCAGGAGTAGAAGGACGTGAAGGAGGAGAGTGTAGTCGGCAGTAATAAAGTTCAGGAACAAAGGGAGCATGCAGAGGTACAATGCACCCAGATAAAAGTTTCCAACTGGTCTTCTGAGAACACATTAAGCTTTCTTTTTGAGAAAGCTGAGCAACAGACTGACTCAACCAGGATAGGCACAGGTCAGCTGAGGGCTATATTATGGTATGATTCAAAGCAGATACAAATATTACCTGCGTGAGAGGGTACATCTTCTTGCAGGGCCATTCCAAGGGTTGGTGGCACCCCAGGTGAAGCGAGTGGGCGCCCCCCCCCCTTTGCCCATATGGGAGGGCAGCTCCCATCAGGTGAGCAGGCAGTCCCTGTCACCTACCCAACCGCCCACTTGCTCTCCTTGTTGCTCCTGCCACGGCGCATTATAGTGACATTGCCATGCAACACAATTATAATACACCCGGTAGCGGCCGGAGCAGTGGGCAGAGGTGACAGGCAAGCGACAGGGATGGGGAGTGCCCGCTCTGTTCTTCTAGCCTACTCCTTTAGAAGAACAGAGACATGATGACCATTATGAAATGACAGCAAGAAAAACCCACTTTGCCTTGGGAAAACTAAAGTCAGGTGAGCAAACTTAAAGAGACTATGCAGTTAACATAGCAGCAGCATCGCTCAAGTATTACATATGTCTGATTATATATTTTTCAAAGACGGACCATGGAAGTTCCCTTCCAGGACACTCAAACCCTAGAAAGACTAGTATGTTGTGTGAGGGAATTTACATTTCTATAGTGGTTGGGTAACGTGTATTATTCCTATTGAAGCTGTTGTGGTCAAAGCATAAAGTCTATAATGCTTCTGTGAGGGATTTCTGGTTGTATCTAAAATTCTAGGAGATGTTGGTATAAAAAGACAATGACAGGACTCATTGGGAGAAGGTTCTTCATGCTGCCGTGTTTCTGCTGTTAGGTCTGTATTTTCCTGTATGAAAATTCCCATTTAGGTACAAGACATTTAGTCCCAATGCCCTTTCACTGTCATAACCAGATGTGATACGCCTTTTCTCCACTATGTCACTATCTTGCAAGCATATAGTAAGTGCCATAGGCTCAGAGAGCTGCATAGTATTGTTCTTGGGCTGTTTGACCATAAGTCTTCTTTATACGGCACTGTGCGTCTTACTACACTGAACATTTTTCTTTGACTTACTGATGTCCAAAATTTGTCTCTTGCTTTTGTTTATTCGTATGAAAAGCTGCAATGTTCTTCAATTAATTGGTCTTATTAAATTAAAAATGTGAATTAATTATTTTGGGAAGGATGGATTATGGTTAGGAACATAAGAAGCTGCCATATACTGAGTCAGACCATTGGTCTATCTAGCTCAGTATTGTCTTCACAGACTGGCAGCAGCTTCTCCAAGGTTGCAGGCAAGAATCTCTTTCAGCCTTATCTTGGAGATGCCAGGGAGCGAACTTGGAACCTTCTGCTCTTCCCAGGGTGGCTCCATCCCCTAAGGGGAATATCTTACAGTGCTCGCACATCCAGACTCCCATTCATATACAACCAGGGCAGATCCTGCTTAGCTAAGGGGACAAGTCATGCTTGCTACCACAAGACCAGCTTTCCTCTCCTAAGCACACAAAGCACTATATTCACTCTCTGTCTTCACGTTCTTTCAGCAGTTCTGTGTATAACTGTGTCTGCTCCAGCACGAAACTGACTCTCAGCTCAAGATGGCCCTTGTATCATTACTGACATTCTAGTGGTCAGCCCTATACCCTGCTGCCATTGGGCAGTACAACATAGGATCATATTATTAGGGCTTTAAATAGCTGTGGTAGATAAGTGCACTGCCAAGTGCATTAGCTACATGCATTTAGGAAAACAGAGAGATCCAAAGTGCACTGTGTGCATGCTGTATCGATTAGGGATTTCTAAGGTTTAAAACAAAACAAAACAGAACAGTGAGGCTGTGCTCATGAATAACCTGGGCTAGGGACACCCAGCCTGGTTTAGAATGTGCATGAGAACTGTCAGGATCGGGCCCGATCCCAGTAGAGCAGTACCGCCTAGCCCTGCTATTTGCCCCGGATGTTAGCTGAAATTAAGGGGGAGATAACTCTCTTACCCCGGCTACTTGCTTGTGTGCGAGCACGGGCGGCTTCCAGTCCAGCCGCACACAGAGGCAGTCGTCTAGAGTGCCTGTCTCTTGGGGGAATCCCCCAAATCTCTTGGGGAAATCCTCCATGTCATGTGCTGCATTGTGGGCTTCATAGAAGCCGGGACAATGAGTCCTGGCCTCATATCAATCTGCCATCCTCCATGCTGCATGGAACAGGTCATGTGAATGGCCCCAGTAAGTAATAAATAGTAGCCTTTTCAAAATTCAACTGCATATTAAGAATCTGCATCAAAGTAGTTTGTTCTAACCGCACGCTTAAATGTTTAGCTCCTTTGTTTTGTTCCCAGCCACATGGTTTGGAAAGAGATGTATTGACATAAACCCTGAGGTTTCCAAATGCTTTCAAATTCCCCAGTGGCTAATGTCTGCTCAATTCGAGGCATAAAGAGGTTTATAAGAGATGATGAAATGTTAAAAGATTAAAAAGACAATACAAAAGAATCGCTGAATCTCTTCCTAAGCAAGGATGGAGAGTACAGGGGTAGTGTGTGTCACTGAAATTTTATGAGGGCTCAACTGGTTATTATTTTTGCAAGATAATATCAAGAGCTGAAATTATTTGGTGATGGAATGTTTTAGTGAACAATATGCTATGCCATAATGTCAGCTACATCACTCTAAGGCTCTAAAACAACAGAGTAAAAAATAATGTAAATGAGCTATCAGAATGCAAACACTTCTAAAATGTTATGCAAGATTTTTATAGACACGATGATTAGAAACCAAAGAATATGCATGGAATTAAATGATTCACCTAAGAACAATGGTAGATATGTTTGCAAAATGAAGATATGCTAATTCAGAACTGGATTATTTTTTAGTAGGAATAGTACTGGGAGAACTTTGTTTAGTGTGCAATTACCAATTAGCTTTTATTCCAATAAATTTCTCCCATTCAGCTAACCAACATATACCATTGCAGCTAAACATGATTATCAGCCCATCCTGCCAAGAAAGAAGTCTCCACCCTAACTACTATTGCTTGGTGATGGCATAAGCAATGGGAAGAACCCTCTAGCACACCACTAGCTACAGGGCTAAGAGCTGCTGAGGGGTGTGTGTGTGCCTTTTTCGGACAGGAAACCATTTTCTATTTTCTTTGTTATGTACACCACTTTGATAACTTGTTGAAAAGTGATCTATAAATATTTGTAATAAAATAATAATAATAGCATTAATAATAACAATAATAATATTGCAACCCAGTACTGTTGTTGTTATGCAAGTCACTTTTAAAATTTATGTATTTATCGTTAAATTTTTATACCACCTTTCATTAAAACAATCTCAACACTCTTTCATTAAAACTATTTTTGATTGTTCTGTTAATTGATTTTAATTGTTTTTATTTGTTGTAAACCACCCTGAGCCGTTTTTGGAGGGGCGGTATATAAATCAAATCAAAATCAATCAATCAGTCAATCAATCATTTTAAATAAGCAAATATAGATTCTACTAGGATTTCGCTATTAGCATAGTGTCATTGCTTCTGTTTTGCACCTATCAAGCTTGACTAGAAGGAAGCTTTAAAGTGCATGTGCACGCATGCCCAATTTAAGGGACAGGAATGAAAGGAGGAGGCGACAGCATGCACACCATGTTTCCTGTTGGCCTGGCTTAGTCTGTCTCTGGAAGGGGCCTGCCGCAGCATTTCAGCCACTCTGTATGCTGAGCTGAAGACTCTGCAGTGTAGATAGCAGCCAGTCTGAGGGCTGTACAGCAACCTCAGCACCCATTTGTCCCAGCTCATGCTGCCAAGCTGAAGAGGGCTGCAGAAAAGGCAGCTTGAAGCAGCACCTGGGGAGGGCTGTGTTCAGAGAAACAAAATAATTGGATGCTGTGGGATAAGCATGGGGTGTGTATAAGGTGTGTGTGCAGTGGGGGGGGAGGATGGGGGGTGCCTTTGTCCAAGAGAGCAGATGAGGCTGGTAAGATGCCTGAATATGAGAGAATTGCTTTCTCTCCTTCAATGAGCTCAATCTGTCTTGCATGCATTTTGAGTTCTCAGCCATGGGAATTTTGCTGCTTGACTTGCAGCAATTAAAACGTTATGCACTTTTAGTTCTTGCTCTGTGCCTGTGACACAGCTGGAGTCTGGATTGTGTTAGAGTCATCTTTGTTTAGCCTGGTATTATGAAGGTATGTATGGCTTGGTGGCAGGTGCAGCAATGTAAACCTTGAGCAAACAGAACATTTTGTATTGGGGACTGGCCGGGTACCGGTTTTTTTGAATTTCCTTTCACGAACTGTAAACCCTGTGACATCATTAGCCCCCACATCATGGGTTTCAAGCTTTGGCATGCCAAAGACCTCGAGACCAGTGAAACGAATAAAAGAAATTCTATAAAGTGTATAAAGACACAAAGTTGAAAGGGGAGGGAGGCGAGAAAAGAGAACAACGAAAGATACGAAAATTGGAGATGTAGAATCTAATCTTGCAAAGTATTATAGAGCCAAACTAGTAAAATGTAAAGATTATATTTAGTACTTACCAAAATAAGTCCTGAGATTAATGAGGAAGTGCCTGTTAGGGCAACGTAGAACTTGGGGGTTAAAGTGTTCAAAAACATACTCACTGCAAGAGAAAGGAGAAGAAATAATGACTAATACAGGACATGTTCTCACCTTTCGCTTTCCCACCAGCAGCAAGCCCAGCTAAAGAGAAATACATTTCTTCCTTCCCTTTTCCTTCCAAAATACTTTCTTAAAAACTTCTTAGTCCTCTGGTTCGCTTGGCCATGTAGAAGGAACAGTAGCAGGTTTTCATTTGTTTTGTTTTTTAAATAATTGAGTGAGTAGTTTTCTTCTTTGCATCACTAAATATGAGCACACAAATACACCCACCCACCCACAAGAATTTTATTACAGTAAAATAATCATCCAATGATGGATCATACATGTCAAGCGGTCAGAAGCCTGAACGCCAGAAACTGAATCTAGCCCCATACCCACACATGTTAGAAAGGGGGCAGTTTGGATGCCATTTTGCATGTACGAGGTCCTCCAGTACAGAAGTGATCTGTTGCCTCAATGTATTTACAGTTCTAGGTTGTTCCCAACACTAAATCTAACCTTAATCCTTAAGTGCAAAAATGTCTGACCAGTTGTGTTTACACTGTGGTTGACACTAAATGACAGACCCATTCGCTGCAGGCGGGGTTTATTCTAATGTGCAGCTGGACACATTTTGTGCCACAGGAACTAGGTTTTTGTAAAGTTGGCAATATGGGGGGTTAATAAGGAACAGAGCTGTAGAAACAGATGAGAAAACAATGAACGAAATAGAAAATTAAGTTGATAGTTGTTTCTTTCCCATCTTCATAATTATATATCAATAGTATATTATTGAGACCAACTACTTGACTAGTCAAAAGCATTTATTAACTTGCTGGTCAATGACTGAAATAAAGAGAGCTATCACCTACTAACTCATTGAATTCTATATATTAACAGCTTAGCTCTGGATGAGGTGTCAGTAGGTGGTGCATGACGAGGTATATCAGCTAACAAAGCTGCTATTGGTGATGGCGCATTGCTGGATGGTACAAGCCAGCATTGTAGAAAGCCTAGTTTTGCACCAGAAATCTTGGATTGATGTTTGGTTTCCCCCCCAAATACAATACAAACTAGAACAATGGGTTTACCAAAAGGATTGGTTTTTTTAAGGTAGCAATGAAATTCAAGAGATACAACTAAATGACTCTCTCTATATACATACCATGCAGCACAGGCCTTGTGCTTGCCTTGTCCTAGCTAGCAGCGGGAAACTCTTTCCAAAGGCAAAGGGGCTTAATGGAAGCTGGGCTTCTTTAGCAACCTGCTACTGACTCCACGAACTACAGTTCTCAGCCGCCGCAGCCGCCCCTGAACTAACTTCTTCCTTCTCAGCCTTGCAAGTTTTCCTCACACAGCTCAGGAGACAGGCCAGGCCAGCTGCACTGACAGCTCTTTGTGTAGGCTTCTTGTCTTCCTCCTACTCTTACTCTTCTGTCTTCTCCCAACTACAACAGCAGTAACAGCGCAGGCCTTTGTCAGACTACAATCCCCAAGGTCCTTTGAGGCCGTGTTGCTCCTATTTGTCTGCATTAATTTTATCCACCCTCCCTCAGAAATGTAGCGTTCTTGAAAAACACTTCTACCAAATCACTGGATTTCCAGAAATTTCAGGTCAGCACAGGTTCTTCAGGAGGCAACATCGCTCAGAAAGACCCTGAGACTGAGACAAGGCCTACGCCTAGAAGACTGTCAGGTTTTACAGACTGGGTTTGGCCAAAGAATTCAGGACTTCCAGACACAATGAAGTTATAGTTATTAGTTATACCTATTATAGTTATAAGTGAAGTTATATTATAGTTATATGAAGTTATAGTTATTAGTTATGCATATTGATATGAATGTGTTTGTGCATTTCCAGAGAGCATTGTCAGTAAGACAGGAGTTTCTTGTTATGCTGCAGGAGATGTGCCTCTCTCTGTTTTACTGTTCTGATAATCTGCATTCCACTGCCTCCTAACTCAGTTTTCTTTCCCTTGTACAGGGGGCGTAGTGGAGGGGGGACGCACAAGGACGGAGCACTGGTACTTCTCGGCTTCTCGGCTGTTGGGGTGGCCGTGGCTGTGGGGGCTGTCATGCAGAGCGCCTGCACTTCTGAATTTGAAACTACATCACTGCCCTTATGGCAGTGATCGTAATTGTTTTTTAAGTGGAGTCCACTGCTTTGCAACACCCCCACCACAAGAAACAGCAACAAAAAAAACCCCCAAAACCAACACCCACTGCCACTACCTAGAGATCATGGAGAAAGCCAGATTGCTACTTTGAGGGCTTTTTGGGAGCCATCGCTGGGTCTGTGTGGACTGCCAGTAGCCCGTGGGCCACACAACGAGGAACATGGCCTCATGGTAAAATGCGTGGCTTCTGAAAGATTCTCCGTCAATTTCTTGTACATTTATTCCCATTTGTTTACCACATACAATGAAAATTAGGTCTCTTTCTGTTCAAGCCAGATTTACTATCCTTGTTCCATGGCCCCTATAACAGGTTTGCAGCTAAAGTTGTTTAAGGGCAACAACAGCTATGCAGTTTTTGAGCAGCCATTTTGTGATGAGTCTTTGTTCTGTGACAGCTTTAGAACCTACTAGCTGAACGGGCGCAGAGCGTCTGAGCCCCTAGCTTTCCCTGAATCTCCCCCCACCCCTTCAGCCCCTTCTCCCTGACTCTTCCCCCGGGTGTCTCTGACGCCCACCTAGGCTGCTTCTCCCCCCTCCCCACCCACAGTTTCTGGCCGCCTTTCAAGCTGGCCTGTCCCCTCCTGCTGCCGCCTCCACCCTGGTGGCTGGGCCTGCCACTGCCACCTCCTCAGGCCAGTGTGGCTTCGCCTGCCATCCGGATGCCTCCTCAGGCCGGCACAGCTTCGCCCGCCGGCTGAAGTCAAGAACTCTTGCGAGTGGTGCCGCCACTCTCACGAGAGGTTGCCACACATCCCCACGCATCCAAGACCGACCCGTCTTGGAGAATTAATTATAAATATTATTATTCCTACCATACAGAACTTTCAACATATCTTGCAGGACAACCATCTTGTTATACAGGATACATTCTACAGAGGATAAATATTAATAGTTTTAATAGTAATTAAAATAATAGGAAGTTATACTTTTTGTGGGGGGGGGAGTCTCAGTCCTCACTATAATTTAGGGAAGGAAAATAATCTCATCCATTCTTTAGGTATTGCTTAGATTGCATCCTGCCCATCCAAGCAATAATATCCAGAGTGAGAGAGTGAAACCATGGGGTTTGCCTCATACTAATATAAAATTGTAACATTTTAAAAGTATTTAGTATGAGCTGATTTTAAAACTTTGTAAAGGTAGTGAAAACCTTCATTAATTTTAAGTAATAATGCAGTTAATCAGTTCTCAGTGTTACACTGGTATATACAACATAGTGTAGTGGTTAGAGTGTTGGACTAGGACCAGAAAGACCCATGTCACATCTCTCTTAGCCTAACCTACCTCACAGGGTTGTTGTGAGGATAAACAAAACCATGCACACTGCTCTGGGCTCCTTGGAGGAAGATTGGGATATAAATGTAATATAATAATAATAATAATAATAATAATAATAATAATAATAATAATACCATTCCAGCCTTCACTGAGAACTGCTCCACAGTACTGCATCAAATGGCAAGCGATGTTACAGCTACTGAAATGTTCAGTGTTATTAACAAGTTAATATTTATGGATCGTGCTTAATATTGTGATCAGTTAGGCTGCTGATCAACGAATCAACTCGACTCAATTTGAGTGCTTTGAATTATTCGGCCATAGGGAACAATGGGTAACTTGAATCACCCCATTGTTCCCCATGGGTAGGTCTTAGAGTCTCCAAAGTGGGTTGGGTGGTAGGGCATAATGGGTGCTACCTACCTACCAACCCACAAAAGAAATGGGCAATCTTTCTTTTCAAATTTCACCTTTCTCCAAAAATCCCATAGAATCCTATGAGGTTTTTTGGGGGGTGGTGGGGAATGTTACACATTTTATAAAAAATCATCCACTTGCCCATTTGTTTTGTGGGTGGCTGGTAGGCAGCACCCATCACACCGTACCACCCAACCCACTTTGGTGTCCCTAGGAGGTACTCATGGGGTACAATGGGGTGTTTCAAGTTCCCTATTGTTCGCTATGGTCAAAACAAGCAAGAGTGCACAAATTTTACAACCCTGCCTTGAAAAACACTGCAAAACAGAAGCACACAGTCCCTCCCAATGCAGAACACCACATTTTGCCAAACACACATTTCGGAAATGGCCGAAAAAGAATCACTGACCCAGAATCCTCTGCCAGCCACAGTGCCTGCACTGCAATAACATCAATGGAACAAGTTGTTCATTCACACACAATTATGACTTATTTCAGCATTGCAACAGCTGATCATAAGAACAGCCCTGCTGGATCAGGCCCAAGGCCAATATACAGGTGAAACTCGGAAAATTAGAATATCGTGCAAAAGTCCATTAATTTCAGTAATGCAAATTAAAAGGTGAAACTGATATATGAGACAGATGCATTACATGCAAAGCGAGATAAGTCAAGCCTTAATTTGTTATAATTGTGATGATCATGGCGTACAGCTCATGAAAACCCCAAATCCACAATCTCAGAAAATTAGAATATTGCATGGAACCAAGAAGACAAGGATTGAAGAATAGAACAATATCGGACCTCTGAAAAGTATAAGCATGCATATGTATTCAGTACTTGGTTTGGGCCCCTTTTGCAACAATTACTGCCTCAATGCGGCGTGGCGTGGATGCTGTCAGCCTGTGGCACTGATGAGGTATTATGGAAGACCAGGTTGCTTCATTAGCGGCCTTCAGCAATTCTGCATTGTTTGGTCTCATGTCTCTCATCCTTCTCTTGGCAATGCCCCATAGATTCTCTATGGGGTCAGGTCAGGCGAGTTTGCTGGCCAATCAAGCACAGTACACTGTATACTTTTCAGAGGTCCGATATTGTTCTATTCTTCAATCCTTGTCTTATTGGTTCCATGTAATATTCTAATTTTCTGAGATTGTGGATTTGGGGTTTTCATGAGCTGTACACCATGATCATCACAATTATAACAAATTAAGGCTTGACTTATCTCGCTTTGCATGTAATGCGTCTGTCTCATATATCAGTTTCACCTTTTAATTTGCATTACTGAAATTAATGGACTTTTGCACAATATTCTAATTTTCCGAGTTTAACCTGTAGTCCAGCATCCTGCTTCACACAATGGCCCACCAGATGCCTCTGAGAAGTGCATAGCAAGAGGTGAGGGTATGCCCTCTCTCTTGCTGTTGCTCCCCTGCAACTGGTATTTAGAGGGAACTTGTCTCTGAGGCTGGAGGTGGCCTATAGTCACCAGACTAGTAGTCATTGATAGATCTATCCTCCATGAATTTATCTAAGCCTCTTTTAAAGCCATCTAAACTAATATAAGTTTGGATGTGCATAGGAAGCTGAAATATACTGAGTCAGACTATAGGTCAATCTAGCTCAGTATTTTTATTATTATTTCTTGTTTACACAGTCAGACAGGTGTTATTGACTGGTTTGTTTTATCCAGACGAGTCCTTCCCAAGGAGCTGGGATGGCTGAATTTTATCATCAATATCATCGTTATTATTACAGATATCGTCGTAGAATATAGACTGTTCTCAGTAAAGTTGCTTTTTGTAATTGGCTGATGGTGATTTCTGTGGCCCCTATGGTGTTGAGGTGCTCTTCAAGGTCTTTTGGAACTGCACCCAGGGCGCCAATTACCACTGGGATTATTTTGGTCTTTTTCTGCCACAGCCTTTCAATTTCAATTTGTAGATCTTTGTATTTGGTGATTTTTTCGATTTCTTTTTCTTCTATTCTGCTATCCCTTGGTATTGCTATGTTTATTATTTTGACTTCTTTTTCTTTCTTCTCGACTACAGTTATATCTGGTGTATTGTGTGGCAGATGTTTGTCTGTTTGTAGTCGGAACTTCCATAATATTTTTGCATCTTCATTTTCTACAACTTTTTCAGTTTTATGGTCCCACCAATTTTTGACTACAGGTAGCTGGTATTTTCTGCAGAAGTTCCAGAGTATCATCCCTGTTACCTTGTCATGCCTTTGTTTGTAGTCAGTCCGTGCGATCTTTTTACAACAGCTGATTAAGTGGTCCACTGTTTCATCTGCTTCTTTACAAAGGCGGCACTTGCTGTTTGTTGTGGATTTTTCTGCTTTGGCTCTTATTGCATTTGTTCTTAGTGCCTGTTCTTGTGCAGCCAGTATTAAACCCTCAGTTTCTTTCTTCAAGTTGCCATTCTTAAGCCATTGCCAGGTCTTGGTGATGTCTGATTTTCCAGTTATATTGTGCAAATATGGACCATGTAGTGGCTTATTTTTCCATTTTTCTGCTTGGTTCTTGACTTGTTCTTTCTTGTAGGCCTGCTTTGTTTAATTGGTGTTGAATAGTTTCTCATTATTGACCATTTTAAGTGCATCTTCTTCACTGTCCTTTATATTATTATTATTATTATTATTATTATTAGTAGTAGTAGTAGTACTACTACTACTACTACTACATTTATATCCCACTCTTCCTCCAAGGAACCCAGAGCAGTGTGCTACATACTTGGGCTTCTCCTCACAACAACCCTGTGAAGTAGGTTAGGCTGAGAGAGAAGTGACTAGTCCAGAGTCACCCAGAAATTATCATGGCTGAATGGGGATTTGAACTCAGGTCTCCCCAGTCCTAGTCCAGCACTCTAACCACTACACCATGCTGTCTCTCTCAGTATTGTCTACACAGACTGGCAGTGGCTTCTCCATGGTTGCAGGCAGGAATGAATCCCTCTCAGCCCTATCTTGGAGATGTAAGCGAGGCAACTTGGAAACTTTTGCTATTCCTAGAGCAGCTCCATCCCCTGAGGGGAATACCTTACAGTGCTCACACTTCTAGACTCCATTTCATATGCAACCAGGATGAACCCTGCTTAGCTAAGGAGACAAGTCATGCTTGCTACCACAAGACCAGCTCTCCTCTCCTAAGGGTACAGCAGCACCTTCAGCAGCCAGCAAGCATATCCATAAGTTCAACTAGAAAAACATCTTCAGCCGCATTTTGACTGAGCGCACCTTGCAATGCATATTGCAGAGCAGATCACCAGAGCAGTGAATGAAGCACAAGTTAGTCTCAAGGTCAGACATGGAGCTCATCACGAAATATTACACACAGACACATAGAGCTGAGCTGCCACTGTCCATTTCTCACCACAACATCATCTCATAAACAGGTAAGGTAAAGTGTGCCGTCAAGTCGATTTCAACTCCTGGCGCCCACAGAGCCCTGTGGTTTTCTTTGGTAGAATACAGGAAGGGTTTACCATTGCCATCTCCTGTGCAGTATGAGATGATGCCTTTCAGCATCTTCCTATATCACTGCTCCTCGATATAGTACCAGCGGGGATTCAAACTGGCAACCTTCTGCTTATTAGTCAAGCATTTCCCTGCCGCGCCACAACAGACCAAACCATAATTCAAAGACGGCAGGCAGGTATTGAAGTTCAGCCTTTGTCAATCTGAGATCCAACAAAACCAGATAGTTAACAGCAAGCAATAGTACAACAAGCTTATTGAAAACCACAAATCAAACCTTCCTTCCTTCCATCCTGCCTGCCACAGAGAGACAGGAGGACAGAGCAGTAATAGCCTGATGGTCTGACAAGAAACAAAGCTTAGACTCTTACCATGAGAAGAGGTCTTCTTTATTCTCTTCTTCTCCACTGTAATCGTACATCCTTGCTTGACTGCCTGATAACACCATGGTCTCAGATTGGTGCTGGGCCCGGCTGGCAGCCTGACACATAGTCAAGGCACCAGGCCATCATCTCATCATCAGTGTTGCCAGCAAGCCATATTTTGGGGTAGCGCAAAGGCACCCCTCTATCCAAATATCTCAAATTACACTGGATGATGGGCTCATGATCGAAGTGCCAATCTTACATGGCCTAGTCAAAACAACTTGACTCTTGGATCAGGTTATGCTGGCAGCGAGCCTTCAGGTCTAAATTATCAAGGCAGACTGAAACCGGGACATGTCCATGCCTCGCTAATGAAGAGTGCCAGGCTATTCAGAACTACTTCAAAGGCTGCTCACTGACGGGAGGAATCCGTTCATCTAAAAGAGATAACAGTGAAGCACTCTTGGGAGTAACGCAGATGAAGTGGCACATTGTCCAAACCTTAGTTACATTGGTGGCATTGTTGGTGACCATGAACCCTTGGCAAATGTTTGGCTGTACAGTCAGCCATCTCCCCACCTGGCGATCCATGGCTGCCGACAGCTCATCTCCTGTGTGGTCAGTTTCCAGCACGTCAACATGCAGCACAGCCAGGGCTGTCCTTAGAGCCCAGGCGGGGTGCAGGGCTTGGGGCAAATCAGCTAATACGGGGCTCCCTTCCAGTTAGAGTTCATGGGCGTTACAAGAGCAGGGCCTGGGGTGGTCTCCCTGCTTGCCCTGCCCTATGGACAGCCCTGAGCATAGCCCACCTGCATGGCACTGGCCACACCACCACCAGCAGATATCCCCTCACTCTCCTGCCCACACCAGTATACCATGAGGGAAAAGAAAGCTGCATGCCTCCCACTGGGACGCAGTGCACAGTGATGCGCACGCTGGTGTCAGGGGCTGCTGCACACAGCAGCCCCAAAATGGCCTCCCTACACGTACAGGGAGGGAATTACCCACCTGCTGAAGGTGGTACATGAGAGGATCTTTTAGTTGGGAGCAAGCAGTCACAGCAGCCGGCAGAAGCTGGCGTTCTCCACCACCTAGAAAGGCTGGTCATCCAAAGTGATGATTTACCCAGCAGCCCAGGTGATGAGATGAAGCTCTGGGTGACCAGACTGCTTGCCCACCGACTGCACCCATGCGTGCTTCTCTAAGAGCTCTTACGAAAGCTTTACTAACGACGACGGGGGCAGGGGCGGCAGCGAAGAACGCTGCCGCCCCAAAAGCTTCGTTCTAAACGACAGCGCCGGAGGGGGAAGAGCGGCATGAGGGGTAAGTTCTATCCCCCCCACCCTTAAAGGGAGATCCCCCCTTGGTGCCGGTCCGGACCGGTCCAGACCATGCACATCCCTAGGTGCCAATGGGGACGGGAGAGAGAAAGATCTGGATGGGCTAGCAGCTAATGACACCTCCTCCTCTGCTGCCACAGAAAGAGCTTCTACCCTGACAGGGGATGGACCCCCCCTCTTGACCAGCAGCATCACCCCTCCCTCTGCCTGCCATTCTGCTCTTAGGTCTTGTTCTCTCTCTCTCTCTCTCTCTCTCTCTCTCTCTCTCTCTCTGGGGCAGGCAGGCCGACCCAGACCACCACCACCAGTCTCTATTCTCAGTGCTGCTGCTGCAGTCTCTTTCTGATGATCCTTCTCTCCTGAGACACAGATGGCTCTCTGTCTCTCTGCCTCCATTAGAAGCCCCTTAAATACACTTTTTAAATCCCTCCTTGGCCTCCCCGCTCCTTCCCCCCAGCCAATGGGGGCGCAGTTGCCCCTGACAACACTTGATTTGAACAATAACAAGCCAAACAAGGAGATCTCAAGCCAGTGCCAGTAAACCAATCAGCAAGGGGGAAACAGCTTTCCAAAATGGTGCTCCTCACTCAAATCACTTGAATAGATTTGAGCTTGAATCGGGGCTGATTCGAACTCAAATCAGGCCCTTTATTTTAGGAATCACTCAAATCACCCCAGTTCAAACTCAAATCAATTTATACATCTCTACACTGTACCATATTGACTCTCAAGGTCAATTCAGGTTGCCTGAGGCCACCAAAGTAGTCAAATCCCAGTTAAACTGGGATTTGAACCCTGAGCTGTTCAAGTATCACTTCATATGGACATATGCCATTCATATGCCATCCATATTCCAAAAAAAGTCATACATGATGCATCTCCACCCAGTAGCTGTTGTTGGCCTCAGGGTGTTTTAGCTATATATAAATTTCTGCAATCCACCTAGGCAGCCTTTTGTTAGTATAATCTGTGTTCTGGAAAAGAAATGTAAGGTTTTCAGTTAGACTAAGTCTCAGGATAAGAGAGACTGCCAAATAAATTTGGCATTCTTGTGCCTGTATACACATGTGAGCCAACAAAGTTATGCTAGTATCTTGCTCCACACATCTCCAGAGCACTGTTATGTATTACAGTGTCATCAAAACCTAGCAGGGAAGCACAGGAGATGCTACGTAGATACTTTCCCCTCTGTGGTCTTGCAGTAACTGAGCAGCTTATGGGATATTGCAGTCAGATTAAAGAACGCAGTCAAAGTCTGTCCTAATTGGCAAATGCTTTCACTACAGAAAATGGTGGTTTCCAAGTGCTCTTCAGCACACAAATATACTTTATGTCAACAAGACTGGAGTCCTCAGCAACCACTATATATACCTCCTCCCTATATTAGCAGGAACCATTTGTAGTAAAATGTGGTCTGCATTGCTTTTTAAAAGGCCTGCTCCCACCTGCTAGGGTTTGGAGTGCTGCTGGCAGTTATATAACTTTCCACAGGTTCTGGCTGACCTCTAATTTTTGCTTCTTGTATTGTCTCCATTGCTGTAACAAGCCCCCCCCCCCCATTAATAGCTTAGACTGGGGGGTGGGGGATGACGAATTTTGCATTTATGAAATTGCATAAATCAGAGTGAAAAACAAAATGGTTGCATAAATGGACTAGGGAAATGGGGCAGGGAAAGGAAACATTGTTCTTCAGGCAGGCAAGGCAGCTGATTTCTGCTCAGTGCCAGTAGATCCCCACACTCTGCACTGCAGCCAGTAACAGGCAGGTAAATACTTTAGTGTAGATGCCACATGTGAAATATTTGTTGAAATCCATAACTGTTAGAAACCTTATTTTAAAATAAGGAAAGCTTAGCTAAGTTACATGTTTGTTTGGATGGAGAGAGAAAGAAACGTTGGACTTACTGTGCATGGTTCTTTCTACACAGTGTATGGAGTTCATCAGTAACAATGGGTTATTGATTGCTCCCGGTAGACGAGTAGGTCAAAGGATCCGGTAACGGGAAGTCTGGCCTCCCTCCCAGCAGGCATTGGGAGCAGGATCCCCAGTTCCAAAATTGTCACAGCTCCGCAATAGAGTGTACATAGAGAGGTACAAAACAGAAGCAGAGAGAAAGAAACCCGACCCACCGGTGAACCTGTTCGCTTGATCCACGCATGGTCCAGATGACGGGTAGGCCATACACTGTGTAGAAAGAACCATTCACATTAAGTCCAAGGTTTCTTTATACACAGGAGGTCATCAGTAAGAATGGGACATGCCAGAGCAGTAAGATGTGGTAGGGATTGGATCAGACTGTGACTACCTGCTGTAGCACTCTGTGGCCAAAAGTAGCTTGTACCTAGACAAAGGCATTTACTTTATAGAGTTTGATGAAGGGAAAGATGAAAGACCAGGTGGCTGACTTGCAAATCTCACTAACGGCATGTGCAGAGAAGGCAACTGTGGTGGATGCACTGAGTGTTGAATGAGCAGAGATGGAAGAGTCAGTGCTTGGTATGCCACAGCGGTGCATGCTCTGATCTGGTGTGCAAGGTTGGCCTTGTCTACCTTGGAACCCAGGAAGCTAGGGTGAAAAAGAGTTGGACCTATGCAATGCCCTGGTTTTACGAATATATGTGCACAGAACCCTCTGCACATCAAGTTTATGCCACAGTCACCCCTTTCTACAAATATATATGAGCAGAATCCTACACACCTTTTATGCCACAGCCACTCCTTAGGGTGCCCTTCAGGGAGATAGGATAACATCCCTGTGTGGTAAAAGGGAGAACTGACTTTTGGGATCAAAGTAGGATTGGTTTTCAGGATCTGAGAGTCTGGTAGGGCAATGCAGAATTCCTTCTGCACCAACACCACCTGCAGTTTGGAAACCCTGTGTGCAGGTGTAATGGAGACCAGAGTATGGACCTTGTGTGAGAGGAGCCCTGGAGAGATATACCAGAGTCGCTCAAAGGGGGGCACACATGAGTGTGGTAAGGACCTTGCTACATTTCCAGGATGGTAATCTTTGGACGGGTGGGGGCAATGTTTCCAAACCCTTGTAGGGAATGCATAATGTGGAGAAGTAAAGGACTGAAACCTAGCTCTTTAAGGTATTAGGGCGAAGACCCTGGTTGAGGCTGGCCTGTAAAAAAGTTAGAACCTGGGAAACGGGGGCCAAAGGCAGATCTACTTGTCTCCTTCTTGTCCACCGGAGGTATCTAGAATAGTATTCTGAATGGCTCTGGAGTAGCCCTCCATCTCTAGGATGGAGCCCTCAACCTCCAGGTGTGGAGTTGTAGCTGGTCTGGGTGCAAAGTGGCCCCTTCAAGAGAGGGTCTAGACAGAGAGCGAGATGGCACAGGGGAGTGGTCAGCAGGGACAGCAGATCAGAAACCCACAGGCACATGGGCAAGTAATGGGTGACCAATATTTATTTTATTTTATTTAAAATATTTCTATACCAACCAAAACTTGCAGCTCAATATTATTCCTGCTTTTTTAATCTGCAACTTTGCAACTGACCCTAGAGCAGCTGTGCAAGGCCATGTGGAGGCCGCTTGACTGGCATATGAGCAAGAGCACCGGAGGCTTTGTCAGAGCCATATGAGCAGGAACCACAGTGTGGCGGGAGAATATCTGAGCAAGACACCCAAGGCTTCATCAGAGCCATGCGCCGCCTCGCCAGAGCTGCAGAAGGCCGGGCGGTGGAATCAGTGTTGGGCCCAGCGCGGCTGGCAGTGGGAGCACAAATAGAGGCTGCCTGTGTGCTTGTGGTGGAAGGCTGGAGCAGCAGTGAAGGGGTGGATTGCTTTGAGTCTTTCTGTCACCTGTGGGAGCCACGTGAAACTGCCAATGGCCTGAAAGAGCAGACACTCGCTTTGCCTGGTGCCTTTTTGCTTAGATCTGGCCTTCACTCTGGGCTCTGCCCTTTCCACCCTTTTGCTGCCACACTCATACCCTGGCTGCTGGTGCTGAGGAGAGGCTGAATGATGGTGGAGCTTATTGAGGGCCTGGCCTAGCAAGGGCCCAGCCTCTCTCTTCAGAGTCTTTCTCCTCAGAGGCGAGTTCCTCGGAGAGAGAACTGATCAAAATATCCTCTGTCTGGGAAGGTTGCATGAGTCAGAGGGAAAAGGAGAAGACAAAAATTACAGGCAGATCAGATCAGAAATTTAAAAGGTTTTTGTTTTTGACAGGAAAGCAGAAGTAGAGACAAATTAGGAGAGACCCCCCCCCAAAGCTCACCACACCACAGAAATGCAGTAAGAAGGAAGAGGAAACTAGAGCGGGGGAACTGGAGGCCACATGGAATGGGAGCAGAAGCTCCAGTTCATGCGTCCAGTCAGGAGCAAGACAGGAAAGGAACTGGGGATCCTGCTCCCAATGCCTGCTAGGAAGGTGTCAGGTGTTCCTTCTACCTGATCCTTCTCCCTGAATCTAACCAGTCTACCAGGAGCAAGTAGAAGATGATAACCCATTGTTACTGATGACCTCCTTGCCTCTGAGACTGTGTCTCTGTGTCTAGCTGACACAAAAGCAGGTATGCAGAGAATCCATTTACATGAGATGCCCGCCCCTCCATATCCCTTCACCTCTAGAGCTGAGATTAACCCTTTACTTTCTGGCTGGGAATAATTCTGCCACCACTGCAACTTCCAACAATCAACTCTAGTAAGCATTCAGCAACACCATGGCTGAAGACAAAACAAAGGCACACACACTGTCTCTCTGGCAATGCATAGCTTCATCTCAGTCTTGGCGGATTCAAAGCATGCTTAAAGATCTGAGATATTTCTGTGCCATTTTCACAGTACATAGGTTCCATTTCCTTCTTACACTTTACCTCTATAGCATGGAGGTAAAGTGCAAAAGTGGGAGTAGAGAAAATCCAAGTGAAAATGGAGGGCTTCCCTGGCCAACAGAGCTGTAACGTTCCTGGCCCAGTTTTATTTAGCCTCCATCTTGAGAAAATATTCTTTCCCTTATTTGCTCAAGGTCAAATCCAGCCTACTTTAGACAGCTTTTCAAATAATGCTGAGATAAGTAAAACAAAGTTGTGCTGTCGAGTCAGTGTCGACTCCTGGTGACCACAGAGCCCTGTGGTTTTCTTTGGTAGAATACAGGAGGGGTTTACCATTGCCATCTCCCACACAGTATGAGATAATGCCTTTCAGCATCTTCCTATATCTGGGGAACATACCAGCGGGGATTTGAACCAGCAACCACTTCTCCTCAAATACTGTATTTCCAAGAGTCATGCACAAATGGCTTAAAGACTACAACACAGCTGAGTATGTGCAGTATTTGAGGAGAAACTACCTCAGATAGGTTCACCTAAGTTAAACCTAACTCAGTTTAAACCTAAGTTTAAGGAATACCACATCTGTCAAACAAGATTTAGCAAGCAGGAAACACATTGTTCTATTAAGAATTAATCTGCCTACTTTCCTTTTCTTAATTGATAATTACCATCTTCACAAGTTAATCCACTTCAGCCTTAAATGTTCACATGTCCACCATCTTGAATTGTGAGGATGACATCATCACAAACTACGGTATTGAGGTGTCCTTATGTGTCACTCTCTACAGCTGTACCAAATTTGGTTCAAATTGTTCAGGCAGTCCACAAGTTAGCCCATTTGTGCCTCAACCGTTCACATGTCTGCCATCTTGAAACAGGGTGGATGACATCATCACAAACTATGCCTTATTTGCTCATCCCTAATTGTCCCTAAACCTGTAGCAAATTTGGTGCAAACTGGTTAAGCGGTTCACAAGTTAGCCCACTTGCACCTCAAACTTTCACACACCTGTCATCTTGAATCGGTGTGGATGACATCATCACAAACTATGCCATTGAGGCATCCCTAATTGTCCCTACAGCTGTAGCAAGTTTGGTTCAGATTGGTTAGGCGGTTAACAAGTTAGCCCACTTGCACCTTAAACATGCACACGTCCATCATCTTGAACTGGGGTAGATGACATCACCACAAATTACGCTGTTGAGGTGTCCCTATGTGTCCCTAGAGCTGTAACAAATTTGGTTCAAATCAGTTAGTCGATTCATAAGTTAGCCCAGTTACATTCATGCGCCTGCCATCTTGAATGGAGTGGATGACATCATCACAAACTACGCCACTGAGGTTTTCCTATGGATCCCTACAACTGTTCCAAATTTGGTTCAAATTAGTTAGGCGATTCATAAGTTAGCCCAGTTATGCCTCAGACGTTCATGTGCCTGTCATCTTGAATGGAGTGGATGATATCATCACAAACTACACCACTGAGGGTTTCCTATGGGTCCCTACAACTGTTCCAAATTTGGTTCAAATCAGTTAGGTGGTTCACAAGTTAGCCTACTTGCATCTCAAATGTTCACACATTCACCATCTTGAATCAGGGTGGATTACATCATTGCAAACTACACTGTTGAGGTCACTATGTGTCACTCACTACAACTGTAACAAATTTGATTCAAATCAGTTAGACGGTCCACAAGTTAGCTCACTTGCGCCTCAAATGTTTATGCGTCTGCCATCTTGAATCAGGGTGGAGTACATCGTCACAAACTACACCACTGAGGTGTCCCTACAACTGAAAGCACAATGCTGGGTGAGCTCATGGGCTTCAAAATGGCATTAAATATATTTGAATAGATTTACCATAGAATGTGTTCATTCTCTCTCTATACACACACACACACACACACACACACACACACGGCTCTGGTCTGAAGATTTGGCTAGGATTCTGTGAAGAAAATCTAAAATTCCAATATTGCATTATTACTAGATGGGATTACTGTTGCGGTAATTTCTTGTAAAGAAAAGAGGTGTTCTGTTTCTGGATATTACACCTAGTGCTCATTTTCTTGTTTCATGTACGGCACACATCCTACTTCATTTTCCTTGCAGGAAGAAAGTACAGCACATCAAGCTCCCATTCCTTTAAATGCAGCTGCAGAACAGTCCACGCACCACCTGAATCTAAACACTTGCTAAATAGACCCTTGCTGGCAGCTGCAATTATTCTACATCTCTAATCTGCTATGCTAATTTATTTCTGTGCATATTAGGCTCACTAGATGAAATGGTACTACATGGAACAACAAAAGAAATAAGTGCTGCTTGCCAGAAAACATTTGACAGAGCTATAAAAATGATCAGTATCTCAGCATATGTGGCAGTTTCAATGAGCCATCAGTAGGATTTCAGTTGCCAAAACTTTACAGGGAGACATAAATAAGATTCAAGCTGCTTCGTAACAGGCATTCATCTTCTTATGATGAAATATTATCTAGAAATCTAGAAATTCCAAGATTAAACGACACCATTTGTGGAAGCTGGCTTTCTGCGACAGAATTTGTTGGTTTATTCAAAAATCTGTTTATGTGGATGTGTGTCCCAATGAACAAAAAGGTCCTCCAAACCAGAAGGGGCCGTGGTTGTCCTTTCAGTGGTCTAGCACTCAGCGGGGCTGTTCTCTAATTTTTTGATCGTAATGACTTGGGGAATGGAGAAAGTCTCCTTAGTGGTTTTAACTATTCAGGTGTCATCTCAGCAGAGGGTATGTAAAATCCCTGCTGTAATATCTTGAGGTAACTCATTCCAAGCTTTTAAGAGCAAGGCAAACTCCTGCTATGGTGTCAGAGGTTTTCAAAGTCACACTCTCCTAACCAGAGACAAATGAGTCAGCAAAACAGTTCAAAGCCAACATTTGAATCCTGCAAACAAACCAAGATCAAGAAGACAGCTTGTTGGAAATCAGGCTCAAACACCTAAAGCTCCATGGAGACCAAGCTATAATTATCAACAAGTGGGAGGTTACACTTCAAGCTGCCTGACTGCTCAGTTGCATTCGAAGTTTTAAAAGCTACTAAATGTGTCTTAAAGTGCTAGGTGTTCTGGCACACAGAATTGCTATCAATACCATCACTGTGCCACAGTCAAAAGGAGAGCTCTAATTAAGTCAGGCTACACTCTAACGTGCAACAAAAAACCCAAATTGTGTGTGATAGCTTGCAGGGACCTTGAGGTGAATTTGGCTGATATGTGCATGCACACCTCCATTCCGGAGGAGATGAGAACTAAAATTTGGGTGTGAAAAACTTCAGGGTGTGCTTGTATGAAAAGGTGGTGATATCTTAGAGTAGAAATTTAGAAAAACATAGTTTTATGGTTTCATAATTTGTTTTAATCGTGCTCTACTGCTTTATCTTATGCTGGTCTTGAACCATAATAAAGATTGATTGATTGATTGATTGGGTGGTGATGTCATACTCTTAAAATTATTACCAAGAGCGTTCTCAGATGGGCATCTTTACTGCAGCAGGAAGTGGCTAAAATTAAGCAGTTTTGAGTGCTGCACCAAAGTGTTTATTATTAGATATAGCAAATAGCAGCAGCCATACTTTTAAACCCTATTTTTACAAAATGAAACAGTATAGTCATAGATCAGGAAGTAGCAAGAAAAATGAAAGCTTAACGGTCTCTTTCCATATTGTGCAATTACCAGTGAAAACCCAAAATGTTACAATATCTAGGTCTTGCAGAATTTACAGGGAAGAACTATATTAAACGGTCCACCATCACTTCCCATTCCAGATGGCTTGGTTTCACTGCCCACACAAAGAGAAAGATCTTTGCAGGTGAGCCAGTAGTCTCTATTTCACTTGCATTACTAATTGGAGTAGGGAGCAGACATGTGCCTAGAGTACAGTCAGATGATGATGATGATGATGATTATTACTATTATTATTATGGTGTGTGACCAGCAACAAACAGAAAGATACAATAAACACCATCAGAGTGAATAATATACTAGCCCGCTCTACCTGTACAAGCCCCGCAGGCTCTCCACACTGCTTGTGTGGAGAGCCTCAAATTCTTATTCTGTAAAATTCATGGATAGGTGGGGAGGGCTGACTGAGAAGCTTAGGTCCACCTGAAGAACTGGCTAGGTCTGTTTGACCCTCTCCCTTCCTGCAAATATTCCATAATAATCACTAACAATTAAAATTTGAGCCAATTTGTACATTTCATTATAGCCTCATAAAGAAGCACTACCAACAAACATGGATGGATACTGCTTTGCCCTTCCCACGTATAAAGGTAAAGTGTGCCGTTAAGTCGATTTTGATTCCTGGCACCCACAGAGCCCTGTGGTTTTCTTTGGTAGACTACAGGAGGGGTTTACCATTGCCTCCTCCTGCACAATATGAGATGATGCCTTTCAGCATCTTCTTGTATCACTGCCGCCTGATACAGGTGTTTCCCATAGTCTGGGAAACATACCAGCGGGGATTCGAACCGGCAACCTTCTGCTGGTTAGTCAAGCATTTCCCTGCTGTGCCCACATATAGCCTGATTCAAATCTGAACTCCTAGGTAGCTCCTATCAAGCTAATGGATGTTTTCACTTGATCAAAAGGCTGAGGGCTTTCTTGGTGGTGGGGCCCATGTTATGGAATGCCTCCCGGGGAATTTCACCAGGTCAACTCACTCTTGGCCTTTAAGAAGGATAGTAAATGCAATAATCTAATCTAATCTAATCTAATCTAATCTAGAAAGAAAGAACGAACAGTAAGGACATTTCAAGAGCCTTTTCTGTCTTGAGGGAAGACCTGATGATAGGTGTAACCAGACTTGGCATTTGTTTTTAGTGATCTGTTTTATAGCTTCAACGCTTGCTGATATCATTTTTGATGGATTTGATATTGTTTTTCATCTATCTAGCTGGCTGTTTTTATTGCATATTGTACTTGAATTATTTTTATGTTTATAAGCCACTTTGGGAACTTTGGTTGGAAAGCAGCCTATACATTCAAGAACTTTGAAATCCCAATGACTACCACTGAAATCTAAATTTCATTATCTCTAACTATTGATGCACATGGACTTGTCCTGAGAAGGGAACGGACATCCAGTTCCCTATAACAGTAACAAGTCAGTGCAATTCGCTTGCTGAGATCAGTTCAGCCAGAAGAAGATGAAACGGACTAAAGGCTATGCTGATTAGTATCTTCACAAAATATTTTAATATAACCCTCTGGGAGTTAAAATGAGCAAGTTCTTATAATAATTTGCTTAGACCAGGGCTGCACAACTACAGCAGCCTCCACAGTGGCCAACAGTCATGAATGATGCCACTGCCAGTCTGTGCAGACAATACTGAGCTAGATGAACCAATGGACTGACATTATTTGGCAGCTCCCTATGATGGGAGTCGTAGCTCAACAACAGGTGGAGGCCCGAAGTTGGGAAGTCCTCTATACAAGATGTAGGAAAAGGACCAATGGAAAATCAGTGAAAAAACCCACTCCTTGCTCCAGGACTGGCTTCTTCTAGAATGATAAACAATAAGGCTCTATCCACAATCCGGGGGTATAGCCAAAAGAGGTTCTGTGGGGAGAGCGGGCTTGGCCTGCTCTCCCCAGAGACAATCAACCACCCCTTCCCAGATCACCTGCCCAGATGAGCAACAGCTTCGCTCAGGTGCTCATCCGGCAGCTCCAGGGCTTGGGTGAAAGAAGCGCTGCCATGCGGCGCCTCCCCCCCACCCCGAGCCCCAGTAATGCACCATGTGAGTGTGTGGTGCATTACTGGGGTCCCCCCCCCCCGAGTGTGTCTGCCTCGGCGGCAAGCAGCCACGACAGACACACAACCCAAAAAAAAATGGGGTTAACAGAGTGCTCGCAGAAACTGGGCTGGGCTCCCTTAGCCCAGTTTCTGCTGCTTGTGAGAATCACCTCAATAGAGCTATTCTGATGATCAGTGGGAAGTGGGCTAAGGGTACTTAGCCCGCTTCCCACTGATCGTGAGACTCACTGGGCTCGCAGCCGAGCCCGGGTGAGTCAAAGCAGGTCACACGCTTTTGTAGCCCTCTCCTAAGCCCGGGTTAGCGGAGCGCTCCCGGGCTTCCCAATCATGAGTAGCCACGGCTTTGCTCCGCGCCGCAGCTACTCATGAGTAGACCCCTGGAGGGGAGGCGGAAAGCCGCCTCCCTGCTCCAGGGGTCTCCCCAGTATGCCCTGCGCGCTCACGCAGGGCATACTGGAGCTTCCGGGGGGCCATGTGGCCCCCGAACTCCCCAGCCCCCACCAGCTCCGTCATGGAGCCGGCAATCGTGTGGGCAGCCAATCCAGCTGCCCAGGGCTCCCACCCTGATCCTCTGTGGGGAGAGCGGGCTTAGCCCACTCTCCTCACTGAGCTTCACAAACTGGGTCTCACTGATCGTGAGACCTGGCTCAATGTATTTCCAAGATTAACTATGTTTGGTGACCATCACTTGAAGAAGACTCTGTAAAACAGAAAAGAAACTCAGAGGTCATTCACACAGTCAAAAACGGTGCCCTTCCCAGGTTTTCCCCCTTCCTTGCTTCCACACAGTCACTCCTCCTTCCTGCTACCTAGCTGGTTGCACCCACACAACTGAAAATTGGGAGCACACACAGCTCTCAAACCTGGGTAGGACACAGTTTTTGGTTGTGTGAATGACCTCTCAGTCTTTTGTTTTGTTTAAGCCATGGAAAACATTTCCCCAAACTAAAACAGACTTGGAAAGGCTTTGTGTATGTGTTTTTCAAAAGAACATCTTGGCTCTGAACCTGAAATGGCTATATACATTATTAAATATCAGAGGCAGTTAAGGGAACAGCACTGATGACAGCTTAATGCAAGCTATGGAAGCATAACCCAAACAACAAAGTCTTACAGGCTCTTCATCAAGATTTTTGAGTTCTGGCAAGTCTCATGAGTAGGGAACTCCACAAGTGAGGAACAGCTACTAAGCAGGGGCGTAGCTAGGAGAGAGGGGGCCCGTGTTAATCTCTCTCTGTGGTGGCCCCCCAGAGTGAGGGAGATAATGAAAAAAATAGGGAGGGGTGGATCTGGAGGGCCTTCAGGAGCTGGGGGCCCGTGTTCTTTGAACCCTTTCACTCAATTATAGCTACGCCCCTGCTACTAAGAATGACTCTCCACATTCACCTGCTTGCACACTCCTTTCAAACAAACTGAGCACACTGATTGTTCAAGATGTGATGATGCCCTTGGACCAGCATTGGATTGCATGGAAAATGGAGAGGAAGTCTAAGGGGCTTAAACAGGAGCACAGCATAGAAAACAGGAGCACATCCTCAGCGTCACAGAAACGTTCAGCAATGGTTGACATGCAAGTACATCCGCTGATTACTACTCAGTGTGGAAATGCAATTTCAAACAAAATCAACTGGTAGTCATTGTTTGATATCAAATTAGAATTAAATTTAGCTGATATTCAGAAACAGGATTTCTAGCCCACCGAGTGCATGTGAGCAAGAAATAAAGCCATTCATAAATGTTTTTCCCAACGACTGAGTATGCTTCCTATTTAGCAGCAACTATTTCTAATTACAGAAAAGAGAATTGATCCTGAAAATATGTTGCTATTTTACAACCAGTCCCAGAGGTATATCCACAGGTGCATGGAGAAAATTGGTCACTAACCTCCCACTGCTCTTCCACCCCACCCCCAAGTAAACGATGGTAGGAACATGTCTGTTTTAATTCCCAGAGGGCCATATCAAAATGCTGTGTGAAGATATCACACCATCCAAATCAGAGACTCCTGCAGAAGTCCCAATTTGAAGCATTAACTCTACACTGTTACGGAAGCAGAACCTGCAAGCGCTACTTTCACTCTTGCTCTTGCTGGACGCATGCTGAGGATTATTAGCTAAGCCCCAGAGAGTCATTACCTCTTCCCTCAAGCAGGTTGATAGCAGGGTTTTCACCTGGGAGCTTCCTTGGGTTAATTTAATAGTCTTGTCTAGCAAAACCCTTCAGAGATTGCTTGGCAAATCCCAGCCAGAAGGCTAACAGAGATTAGCTTCACAATGATCTTGCTGTCTGTGATCGTAAATGCACTGCTCAGATACATGTTCAGAAATGCTAATGAGTGGTTTACAGGGAGGAAGGGATGCTACAGGAAAGAAAGTAGAAACACACAATACAACCAAACTCTCTTGGAAGGCTGATTCAGAGATAAATATTTCATGTTCATTGCTAAAGTAAAGACCAATCCACATATTTGACACTCCAAAGCAATGATAAGGTGTTAGGCAACACACAACAAAATTGGGGGACTTTGTGAGTGGTAATCAACTTGTCAAAAAGGCATAGGTTTGTCAGATTCTGACCACACACACCCAACAAATCTCCTTTTCCTTTAACTAGGCTTGTCAGTAAACTGCTTGGTATGTACAGCTTCTAATTATACCATTGCAGGTGTCTATCAGCACTTCCTGTTCCTGACTGTGTTACAGTACAAGACCCCCCACTTTCTGCTGAAGTCAGTATGAGAAATGTGTTGGTGAGAAAGTAGAAGTCACTTTTTCCAAGCAGATTCTGGATCAAGAGATAGCAGTCAGGCCAATGTTTGAAAGGTGGTTGCACAATTAACACAAGGTTGAACGTTTGCTCTCGTTCAGTTAGAACCAGCTCTCCTTTAATGAAATGGTAAGGTAAAGTGTGCCATCAAGTCGATTTTGACTCCTGGTGCCCACAGAGCCCTGTGGTTTTCTCGGTAGAATACAGGAGTGGTTTACCATTGTCTCCTCCCATGAAATATGAGATGGTGCCTTTCAGCATCTTCCTATATCGCTGCTGCCCGATATTGTGCCAGCTGGGATTCAAACCGGCAACCTTCTGCATGTTAGTCAAACATTTTCCCCACTGTGCCACGTAAGGTGATAAGTGATTGAAAACAGCTTGAGCCTGAAATTTTCTCTGATAAAACAGATCTGAGAAGAAGAAGATTTGAAGGAAAGGGGTGCAGGCAGGATGGTATAGGTCCACAGAATACCACCACTGCAGAGAAGTCTGGATAAACAAGGATCTTGGTAAAAGGTGGCATCTACAAAGTTAAGAGACTGCAGACGATCTGCCCTCTATGCAGAGAGAGCTGCCACTACACTGCAAATATTCATATGCAACCAAAAGCTAGGGAAGCAACCATATAAATGTGACTTGTTTCTGCTTTCTTTCGCTCTGCTGTGATGTGCAAAGCACAGACTCTCATATATCTATTGTGGCAAGAACTGTGAGCTCCAGATGATCCCTGTGGGTGGTGAAATGTTCTCACCATGGGTGAGATCTGCAAGTCCCCTCTTGTGAGAAAGCAGAAGCGCAGTTCATTCATGCTTCTGTGAAACATGATAGCTGGCCCTAAAAGCCATATGTGTCTAATTAAAAGTGAAGATTATTTTAAAAGGTCTGTATTCCACATTTCAACATGACATTTACTAACACAATAAACTGGGGGAGAAGCTACTTCTTGAGCATTGTTATTGTTCTGCAATTCATGGTTTCCAAAATATACCAGGAGGCTATTCACACGTGCAGCAGAAACCAGGCTAAGGGAGCCCAGCCCAGTTTCTGCTGTGCGTGTGAACCAACGGGCTCGTGCCCGAGTGCTCTCCTAACCCCATTTTTCTGGTCGCGTGTCTGCCGCGGCTGCTTGCAGCTGTGGTGGGCACGCTCGGGAATGGGGGCTCCCAGTAATGAACTGCCCACTCGCGCAGTGCATTATTGGTGCTCCAGTAGGTGGGGCACCGTGGATCAGCGCTTCCATGCACCCGACGCCCAGGGCGGCTGGGGCGAGGTGCAGAGAGGTGTGGGTGGGCCACAGGAGAGCCGCCACTCATCTGGGTGGGCGATCCACCCACCCGGGGAACTGCCACCAATCATCTGCGGGGAAGGTAAGCTAACCCCGCTTCCAGAGACCCGCCTGAAGCTCTTCACATGGATCGTGTGAAGAGCTTCCTTGTCTCCAACAATCTAAAGAAGTGTTCTTCACCGCAAGGCCCAGCAGCCAGTGGTGGCTCCCATCCATCCTAAGTGGGGCTCCCTGACTGATTGTTTGTTAGGCCTGTGAAAAGTTTTGGCGGAAGAGAAATACTCCACACGGTCCCCTTGGCACTGCACAGAGGCAACTGATCCCACCGTGCAGTGCTCTACCTCTCATGTAGCCAGCCAATCAGGAGCAGTAGAGGGTCTTCACCCTCCTTCCTCCCCTTCTGCAGTGAACACATAGGGGAAGACACATCTGCTTTAAGCTGGCAATCCTCAGATGGGGAACAAATTGTGTGGAGGCAGCATGGGGAAGCCGCAGGGCTCTGAATACCCCCAGGAACCTTTTAAATACCCCTGGGGTACTCATACCCCCTGTTGGGAACCCCTTATCTAAAGGAACCCAAATCAACTTGCAGTACACTGGCACTGGTAAGAGCAGAACCGATAGAATGGTCTAATCAACCATGATTTAAAAGGAGAGAGAGAGAGAGAGAGAGAGAGAGAGAGAGGGCTGACTTTTAAGAAATTCTGCTCTTGTCTTCAGGCAAGTATCGCCCACTTAAAAGGAAAATTAAATAAAATGTTATATATTAGATATCAGCTTGCCCTGCTTTAAATGATGGCGACAAAAGAGAAGAAAGGAGACAGCACTGAAATAATTCATTACAATTTCAAGGGGAAATAGAAGGTGCCCTTTTGCTTCAAAAGGAAAGATGTCATTTAATCACTGAAAGGTCAAGAAGGCTCCTCATTAAGAGCAACATGGAAGTTTAGAACTGCTAGGCTGACAAACACGGTTTTTGAAAACCTATAATGCAGAGCTCACACTGAAGCAGAATCAAGAAACAATAATTAAAAATGACAGGCAGGGCATTGCCTTTCTAGTCCTGAGTTTCAGAAAGCTCAATTACTCTCTCCCTCCTTCATCAGTTAACAGTCAATTAACCTAGTCCTACAAAGTCAAGAAAGTCCGGCAAGCAAGTTAGTACTTTGTGGGAATGACATTTTACGCCAGTCTATACAAACCTTCGAATAAAGGCATTTGGTTATTTTGTTTCCTTCTCTTTAAAAAGGCATTTTCAAAAGCATATTATTATTAATATACCACTTTTCAACAAACATGTTCTCAAAATAGCTCACAATCTAAATAGAAACACAAGATGAACAACCAGCAACAGCCACTGGAAAAATGCTGCTAAATATTAGAGTCATCACTTGAAAAGACGCCTCTTTGCCCAGTTAGCAGGAGTTTAATATAAAACATTAAAAATAAATAATAGCTATTTCAATTTTATTAAGCATACTAGTTGAAGGTCCTTCAAAAATGACAGGTAGAATAATAGGAAACAGTTGCTGTTTCCTTTCCCTCACTCCCTCACCTACCTACCTACCTACCTACCTACCTCTCTCTCTCTCTCTCTCTCTCTCTCTCTCTCTCTCTCTCTCTCTGGAGAAGTCCTCTCCTCCTCCTCCTCCTGCTCCTCCACACTTGTTTTTCTGGGCCTCCGCCTCAATATTCTCCCTTCTTTTTTTCCATCCACCCCATCTTTCCCAGCACTTGTTCCTTCCCACCTTTCCCTTTGGCTGTTGGTGGCAGTTTTTGGTTTTATATGCCATGCTTATATATATATATCCCATATATATCCCATTGTTGGCAACTGTATTTTTAACTGTGGTTTGGAGCATTAGTGATAGAGTTTCTTAGATGGCCAGCAGATGTTGCTGGTCAACATATGCATTGTGAAAAGGAAAGAAAATTGAATATGAAACACAGAAAAGTAGAACATTGCTGCCTGCTTGACTTTCCAGAAGACCAGCCTGCCACTGAAAATAATGGCACTTATTTTAAGTGTAATTAAATATAATTAAGCTTCTGAGGCTGTGTTCTGTAATGTGGTAGAGTGTATGCCAGTTCTGAATTTTCTAAATCCTTAAATTCTTACAGCATGTCAAAATGAAAATCAACTGCCAATTGCATTAGACTGTATATGCATTTTTTCATTTTATAGTAAAACACAACTGGCCAATTCCTCCTGTTCCAGATGTTCCAAGGAATCACATGTCACACATGGTGCTATCACCATCAGCAAGCCTGCTGAACTCTAGCATTCTCTGATAAGTGGAATCAAAATGTAACCCACAATGAGCACACACAATTACTTTTTAAACAGTTCTGTTTTGTAAATGATGCTTAATGCAATTTCTACACATTAAGTAATGCTATTTCTGCCACTGACCTTTCAAGGAATGCCAATGCGTATGTAGGGAAAGATCTGTTTTAAATATTCATGCTTATCCCACCAGCTAACATCTAATTCCTTCTCATCTCTATTTCTATGTTGCACACTTGAGCACTAATAAAGTCATAGGTTAACTTACTTATGAGTAGTGCTATAGAAGTTAGTGGGACAAGTTAGTCATAACTAACTTGTCCAATTAATTTCGGTGGGACTACTCATAAATAATTTCGTCTGGCTATCAGCCACAGTTTCTAGAGTTGCCCAGTTTTTTTTTAAAAGCAGCTTGGATGTGAATATGTCAGAATTGTCAGAATTGGACAAGACACACTTCTGTACTCAAAAGATCTCTTCTTGGAAGACATGGGACAACCCAATGCTGGGCCCTGCCAACAAGGAAGGAAGCTTTGAATCTAAGGAGACTGGAGTCTTCCCCATCATGTTTTCCATCAATGTTAAGAGCCTTCCTATTTGACACATACTACTGATAAGGACAACAGAACACCACATCACCATATATCACCAACTGTAAAAGAACTGCACTGGCTGTAGATACGTTTCCAAGCAAAATATGAAGGGCTGGTTGTTACCTATAAAACCCTCAACTGTTTGGATCCAGGGTACTTAGAGAGAGTGCCTTCTTTTTCATTAACCCTGTCTACTATTGAGATCATCTGGAGAGGTCCGGTTACGATTACCAACAATTCCTTTAGTGGTGACTCAGTACCGGGTCTTCTCTATGGCTGTCCTGGGACTTTGGATTATGAGACCCTGTCAAATAAGAGCATCTCTATCTCTGTTTGCTTTTAGGAAGACCCTTAAGACATAACAGTTCTCTCAGGCTTTTAACTGAAATTAGTTTTAACTCATTTGTTTTTATCCCATGAAATTATTTCAACTTCTTTATTCTGTGAAATTGTTTTAATAGTTTTAACTTTGTTTTATATGTGTTTTAAATTGTGTACAACACCTAAATATACATATCAGGCGGTATATAAATATGATAAATACATAAAATAAATAAAAATTATAGTCTATTTCAAAGGTTTGTAGATACTGAATAAGCACAGATCAGGAAAGAATCTTCCTTTGATATACATGCGTTTGTCTGAACATCTCTCACACACACAGCTGGACGTGTGGAAGACATAATCGGGAACTTTGCCTTTTCAGGTTCTCAGTCATGTACAGAAAGCACCCCACATGTCTAGTGGCATGTGTAGGAGTTCCGTATAGTATTACCACAGATTCTGAAAGCCTGAGAAGGACAAACATCTTTCTTGTAACTAAACCTGGCAACTCTTGGGTATCTCTATATTCTTTAGTGACTCTGCTGAATAAAATATTGATGAACAACATAGTGCACTGTTTGTTTCCTGAGACTGAAGCACATGGATAATTCGTATGGGCACCACAAGACAAAAATAGCAGCATATGAGAGTGGATGGAATCTACTGATGTCTGCCAACCAAGTCTCTCATTGCTTGGATGATGACAGACAACTTATTTCAGCATGTAGCTATTTTAAATAATTTCTAACCTTTTCCTCCTCAGTGCTTTCAATATCCTACAGAAATTGCAAAACGAAATGACTCAATCTGTATAAAGGAGACCTACTTGGATGATATGTATCCATCATCCCAATCTCTTCTTACAGCTCTTTTTAAATTAAAGAAACCTAAAGCATGCTGAAGTATATTGTAACATCCCTGAAGGATGCCAATATGCTACCTAAGCAAAAACTTAACAGAGTGATATTACTGAAGTGCAATAGTATATTTGTACTCACTTCTGCACCATGGTAGGGATGTGCACAAAACCCAAATCGAACACTGAATCACAACACATCTCTTTAACATGGGGGGATTGCACACCCTTTAACACAGAGGAGAGCACGTCCATACCTGCTCCTCCGCTGCTCATCACCACTTCCTTAATCATGGCGCTCCCCTCAGCTAGCCTAAGGTACCGAGGGGCACTCTCCCCCAGATGCCACAGCATGATGCCGGATGGCCTCCGCATATGCGCGACTGCCATTTGCATTATCAGCAACCTGGCAACCATGCTGACCATGCAAATGGCCGCCGCACATGCACGGAGGCCATCCGGTGTCACGCAGGAGCAACTGGGGGTGAACGCCCTGGCAGGCGAGGATAGCTGGGGGCGCGTGCCGCAATAAAGGAAGTGGCAGCAAGTGGTGGAGGAGCAGGTATGGCCTGATCTCCTCCATGTTAAAAGAGATGTGCAATCCCTCTGTGTTAAAGGGATGTACTGCGATTTGGTGTCTGAATAGCATTTTGTGCACATCTCTACACCATCGACATAATGGGGGATTTATATTTAAAATGAAAGGACTATAAGTAGTCCTTCTTGGACTGTACCGCTTGTGACTGCAAGTAGAGAATCACACATTTGGTGGTTGTTCTGGGGGAGTACATCAGGGGTCATAACCATCCTATTTCCTGAGTGGAATTTTAGACAACAATGTCTGCCTACAATAATAAATAATTCAGGGGCATTGCCAGGTGTTCAAAAGATTTGGGGCTCGGGCTCACAGCCTCCCTTTTGATAATTAAACTCAATCCTATCCCCCCAAGAATAATTATGTATACTTTTCAAAGTCTTTAATATTATAATACAGCACCTGGCATGAAAAGAACATGCTCAGTCTCTCGATTTGTGGCCAGTGCCCTTACCTTGATAGAGCAATGAAAAGCTATGGCCCAGTCCATCAGGAAATATATTAGGAAATGAAATCTTTTGAATAAGATTATCTCTTTGTCTAAAATAACAAGTTGTATACCCAAATGAAAGGAAAATAGTTTCATACAAACAAGTTTTGCAGAGATGATTTTATTCTGTAGAATACTAGAGAAACAAACACATTCTACAAATAATATTACTTACTCAGTTAACATGCTGTTAAAAATGAACATGCATTTTCTGGTTTTTTTGAAAACCATAAATATTGATATAATAATATATATTATATCGATATTGATATAATAATATAATATATAATAAAAGTTTTGATTAAAAATAGTTTTGACCCCTTATACCCTGTAGCTAAATAAAAAAATGATGATGGACTGAAAGCATGATAGATATTTCTTGTATCATTAACAGCTTTCAAGGATGCCATACAATTAACTCATGTTAATTTTATTCAGTGGCTATTGGCTTTCACTTAGCTCAGCTGTTTGGCAAGATATAGTTTAGAACGTAGAAAAAGGGAATAGCAGTAGTCCTCATTGAAGCTGGAAAACACAGCCTCAGGACTGGTTTTCACTTCTAGAATGCAACATACAATAAAACGAAACAGTAATGTAATGGCATGGCATGGCAAAGGAGGTCAAATGCACAGCTCATGTTGGCAGTTTTTCAGATGCTGCTATTCTTTTTTCCACCAATAATAGACTCAAATATAGACAAGATTCTCCATTCTTTGTGCTTCAGAAACAAAAGCAAATTCTGTGCCAGTGTAGTCCACCACCAATTCTCCTCTGAGACAAACAAGCAAATGAGCACAGCCAATGAATTTATGTCCATAACGTTCATTCATCTACAGTAAGGTCCCTTTCAGACCTTGGGCAGTATGTTTAAAAAAACAGTAACAACCCCAAAAGCTGACATCTTGTGGCTTAAGAAAAAGCAAACTAGTCATCCAGTCTCAGCTGTATTTTGGAAGCTGATTCTACACATTCTGCCCCTGGTGTAAGACCTTATATTTCCAAATGTAAAAACTGGGTGATTAGGAATGTGGCTGCTTCCTATATAAACTGAGCTTGTAAATAGCCTCAAAGCAACCAAATGCTAAGAACCTTACAGGATTGGGTTATTTTTAACTTGGAACCATAAATGATTATTAAAATAGCCATTTGTGGACAGTTGGGCTAGTCCAAATTCAGCCATTTTCGGCAGCAGAAAAGCCAGATTTTGGATGATTGCACCAGTTGTTGGGTGAAGCCAGAGATCACATTTATAAAGAAGGTGCACTGGGTTCTTCACCTGTGGTGCAAGCTTGACTTTCTCCTGGCTATGCAACGCATACGAAATGTACACAGCAGCAAATAAGAGCCTGACTCAGTAGTCAGTCTTGCCTGCATTTTTCTGTAAATGGTATATGTGCGTTTATCCATTTCAGTGTTTATTTGTCACCACATTCTTTTAAAATCCCACTTTTTAAAAAGACTGGCACAGCCAACTTTCTGCTATTGAAAATTACTCACTCTGAAAAACCACAGAGCCGGTTTTGGTTGGGTTTTTCCCTCCCCTAGAGCTTACCCTGGGAGCGGGAAAAGGTACATTTGAAATGAACAAAGCGAAGCCATTCCACACAGATCCCACTGCTTTAGACATCCACCATTACCACATATTAACTATTGCTGCCAGCCACATTCCTAATCACCCAGTTTTTACATTTGGAAATATAAGGTCTTACACCAGGGGCAGAATGTGTAGAATCAGCTTCCAAAATACAGCTGAGACTGGATGACTAGTTTGCTTTTTCTTAAGCCACAAGATGTCAGCTTTTGGGGTTGTTATTGTTTTTTTTAAACATACTGCCCAAGGTCTGAAAGGGACCTTACTGTAGATGAATGAACGTTATGGACATAAATTCATTGGCTGTGCTCATTTGCTTGTTGGGGTTAAGAAAGAAAAAAAGAAAGAAAAATGCAAATTAAATGGAAATCCCTCATTTTCACTGTAGCTGAGAATAGCACAACAGCACATGGTGAAGCACAGCTGGTATTCAGGATTACTGCTACCACCCCAGCTGAATGGCTATCAGCATTAAGTGCCAGGCAGACTGAAACAAAACATCACTCAGCAATTGTTCTTATTTTTTCCCTGATTCGGCACTTCCACTCTTTTAAATTCAGATCCTAATTTAGTCTGAAGCAATATACAGCACAAATCATATTGTGCGAGAGTCTATGGCTTTGGGTTTCTGCCAGTCATTTGTAGCACAGATTGCCAGTAGAGGATTGCTCCCAATTTGCAATGAGAAGACCATCTGGGAAGAAAAGGAAAATGCTAGGAGATGTAATTGGGCCTTTCAGTTGGGTAAATAGGGCAACTGAAGATTGCAAGGCTTGTGGAAAATGGGAAAGCAGATGTCATGGACAAGCAGAGGGGAGGAAACACTTGATGGGGTTTTTCATTTTGATGCAACCACTAAACATTCATCTAGCTAGCTAGCTAGCTATGGATGTAGCATTGTTTTGTCTCCCCTGTTCTCTTAATAATTTGACCTGAAAATAATGTATCCCCACATTGCTCAGAACAATGATGTGGAATTGACAGTGCACAGAGTATCAATGTCAGCTTCAAGAAGCTCTGGTCAGCCTTGTGGTAGAAAGATCTTTTATTTGTTATTATTTCTTGTTTACACAGTCAGACAGGTGTTATTGACTGGTTTGTTTTATCCAGACATCGAGTCCTTCCCAAGGACCTGGGATGCCAGAATTTTATTGTCAATGTTGTTGCTGTTGTTATAGATATCATCACAGAATATAGGCTGTTCCCAGTAAAGCTGCTTTTTGTAATTGGCTGATGGTGATTTCTGTGGCCCCTATGGTGTTTAGGTGCTCTTCAAGGTCTTTTGGAACTGCACCCAGGGCGCCAATTACCACTGGGATTATTTGGGTCTTTTTCTGCCACAGCCTTTCATTTTCAATTTGTAGATCTTTGTATTTGGTGATTTTTTCTATTTCTTTTTCTTCTATTCTGCTATCCCCTGGTATTGCTATGTCGATTATTTTCACTTGTTTTTCTTTCTTCTCGACTACAGTTATATCTGGTGTATTGTGTGGCAGATGTTTGTTTGTTTGTAGTTGGAAGTCCCATAATATTTTTACATCTTCATTTTCTTCAACTTTTTCAATTTTTATGGTCCCACCAATTTTTGGCTACTTGTAGCTTGTATTTTTTGCACATGTTCCAGTGTATCATCCCTGCTACCTTGTCATGCCTTTGTTTGCAGTCAGTCTGTGTGATCTTTTTACAATTATTAATTAATTAATTATTATTATTATTTCCCCTTCATTCATATATCAAGATTCCTTTGCTCTTGTGCAGCTCTGCTCCAGTTCAATGGGGACTGTGCAGTAGAATTTACTATAAGACTGAACCCAAATACCTTCAAAAGACAGAAGCTTGCCCAAGAGCAGTAAATTTGGTCACAAAGCTCTTTTTCACTCTACACACTCCATTTTCTAATACAGGGTTACCAACCAGGGGTACATGAATCCTTGGGGATAGTATTGAGGGTTCTAAGGGGGGCTGAGAGCCTTCCTGGCTTCTGACTAGTGAATAGGATGCATCTCCGTTGCCTCCTGATCAGAAGACTTGGCTACTACAGGCATGCTTACATTCAGATTAAATCACTCAAGAGTAGTGCTATTGAAATTAGTGGGACAGTTTACTTGTCCCATTAATTTCACTGAGAGTATTCATAAGTAACTGATCCTGTATGTAAGCCAGGAATTGTAATAGTATGTCTCATAACTATAACATTTTAATTTGTGTGTATGTGTGTTTGTATATATACACACACCTCTATTGAGTACCTGAGCTGAAGGTTTCATACAAAAGTTAAAAAGAGGCTGAAATCCCCTACATGCTCGCTTTATTTAGTGTTTCAAAGGAGCTACGAACTCTCAAATTGTAGCCATCCACCAAGGCAGTGGAACAAAGAATCCTTATCCCAAAAATTCCTTGTCAAAATATTAGGGGTTCTTTTAGAACATTTGTTTCCTCATCCTGGCAGGTTCCTATTAAGTCAGTACTTTACAAGAACAAATTTCCCTCTTCAAATAATTATAATAGGGAGACCCGAGTTCAAATCCCCATTCAGCCATGAAACTAGCTGGGTGACTCTGGGCCAGTCACTTCTCTCTCAGCCTAACCTACTTCACAGGGTTGTTGTGAGAAGAAACTCAAGTATGTAGTACACCGCTCTGGGCTCCTTGGAGGAAAAGCGGGATATAAATGTAATTAAATAAATAAATAAATAAAAATAATGCAAAAACTGGTAAGCAACTATAGTCTAGAACAGGCATGCTCAACTTTGGGTCTCCTGCAGATGTTGGCCTACAACTTCCATAATCCCTGGCTATTGGCCACTATAGTTGGGGATTATGGGAACTGTAGTCCAAAAACAGCTAGGGGGCAAAAGCTGAGCAAGCCTGGTCTAGAATCTAGACTCATGATGATGATGATGATGGATGATGGAGCTAGTAAGCTAGACCAGGGGGTTACAGCTCTGGGTCCCCAGATGTTGTTGGACTACGAACACTGTGGCTGGGGATGGTGGGAATGATAGTTCAACAACATCTAGGGACCCAGGATTAGGAAGCCATAGGTTTGGAGGAAGGATATGGTCATTTTTAAAAAATCACCTTTTATAAATCAGTAATGACTAAGCACTTTGGTACAGACTTCATGTCTTGTCTGAGTGATCTCTAATATTCAAATATATAGTTTATCTATCATATATAAAGAGACATTTGTGCAGTACTCAACCACACTCACAGTTTAGCAGGCCTTCTACCACCCAATCTAAATCTTTCCCATATTGCCATTCATTTTTGTTTGAATCTATCTTGCCCATGGTAGATAAGAAGATTAACCTATTCTTTTAAGCCATCATCAAGTCTCCTGCTATTGTTCCAGAACAAAATACAGTGGGTGACATTCCATGCAGCAGAATGCTGGATCAGAGACCCACTGAGGCTGCTGTGCAACATGAAAGATAGCCCCAGTGGTGTGGTGGTGGTGGCAAGTTAAACAATGACTTAGACCAAGATGTAGGCACTTGCATTGCGCTACTTCCATTACTTCCAGTGGGGCTGCCTTTACTTCCATTACTTCCAGTAAAGCAGCCCTGGTGGGTCCCCAATACCAGCGTTAGACTGTCTAGAATGTTGACCACTACCACCAGGTAATGCCTTCCCAATGCCAAGACAAGCAGAAGAAGGGCCTCCTGTGAATTAATGCAACTCTACAAGCCTTGCTTACTTTAAAATTGCATTATTTTGCAGACTCAATTTCTTATCCAATGTGATACTCAGATCCTTTTCAATGCCCCAGATTGCTAAACAGATATCCCTCAACTTGTGTCCTCAGTTGTTCTAAACCAATTTCAGGATTTTGTACTTATTTCATTTCCACAACTTAATTTGGTGAAAATTTTGTTGGAAGTGAAGGATTATGTGCTGTCTCTTGTCTCAAAGACAGTGGAAGACAAACTAGTGAGTCAGAGGGCTAGAGGGTCAAGACATTGGTCATCCCTTCTCTACTGCTCTGACACTATCCCTTTGGAATGTAGATTGCTACTCTTAGGGACACTTCCTTCCTGCCTGCCTTGTCACTTCCTCTTCCCTCTTCTTCTCTTCCTGTTTCTTCTACCTTGCAACATGCAAGCTCCTCCATGTGTGCAGAATCCATCTGCATCCAGCTAGCTAGCTAGATTAGAGATCCTAACTCCTCACTTTCCTATCTAGAATAGAATTCTCTAATAAATACAATTTATATTGATTTGAAACTATGAACTGGCTCCAAGTTACTTTACTCTTAGCACACACGCATGCCTAACTAAATTCCACTGTGTTGTGCCTCTGTACACTCTGCTATAATGAAAAGGGTTTCTCCTACCAGAGAGAATTCCCAACAAATTTCACCTAATCATTTCTATCAATTTAGATTGGTAGAATAAGAGATTATAATCATTTATAATCTATATATAATATGCATAAGGCACTGTGCAGAAATTTAAAAAAACAAAACAAAAAACAAGTTAGGCTTGCAATCGAAACAAAAAGCAAATAAATATTCAATTATGTTCACTCCTACTAACTTAGCAAAGAGGCACTTTTTAAAGTAGTCAGTCTTATATTAAATAGAGGAAAAGCAACAATCCCTATTCAATAGGGATAGAGTAACAGAGTAACAGATAGGGATGTGTATGAACTGTGGTTCAAGCAGATTTCAGGAGCTGGATCCAGGAGCTTTAAGAAACAGGAGAGAAGTTCCTTAACTGCTCTTCACTGCCCCATGCAACTTCCTGCTGGAGTGGCACGGGTCACAAGAAGCCACACACAGCATCAGCATGCAGGTGACATCCACTCGTGCACGGGCACCATTTTTGCATGGGCAGCATGGTATTGCTGACCATGCACATGGCATGCTGATGCCACGTGGAGCTTCTTGGGTCCAACGCTGCCCCAGCAGGAAGCTGTATGGGGTGGCGGAGAGCAGGTAAGACCTCCTCTCCTTTTTCTTAAAGTTCCCCGTCCCCACTCAGGAAATCTGCTCAAATAGCGGTTCAAACAGAAGTTCATGCATATCCTTAGTAACAGAGACAGAATAACAGAGACATGTATTGACAGAGAGGCCAAATTTCTAGACATGCTAAATGACTGTGCCTTAGAACGGCTGGTCATGGAGCAAACCAAAGAGAAGGCAACCTTGGACTTAATCCTGAGTGGTGCCCAGGACCTGGTGCAAGATGTCAGAGTTGTAGAACCGTTGAGGTACAGTGACCACAGTGTGATCCAATTCAGCTTATATGTGAGTACAGCATTGCCAAGGAAGTCCAGCACTGATGCACTGGACTTCAGAAGAGGAATCTTCTCAAAAATGAGGGGACTGGTAAAAAAGAAGTTGAAAGAGAAAGTCAGGAGAGTCAAATCACTCCAGAAAAAATGGGATTTATTTAAAACCACAATAATAGAAGCTCAGTTGGAATGTATACCAAGAAGAAGGAAAAGTACCACCAAGTTCAGGAGGCTCCCAGCATGGCTAACAAGTAGAGTCAGGGAAGCTATAAAAAGGAAGAAGACTTCCTTCAAAAAAATTGCAGTTCTGCCCAAATGAAGAGAACAGAAGGGAACATAAACTCTGGTAAAAGAAATGCAAGGAGACAATAAGGGATGCAAAAAGAGAGTTTAAGGAGCATATAGCTAGAAGTGTCAAGGGGAAAAACAAAAACTTCTGTAAATATATCAGAAGCAAAAAATCTGACAGGGAGGTGGTTGGACCCTCAGATGGTGAGGGTGTGAAAAGGATGATTAAGGAGGATAAAGAAAATGCAGAGAAGCTGAATTAGTTCTTTGCAGCTGTCTTCACGGTGGAGGATACAGACCATATACCCTTTCTGGAATTGAGCTTTTCAGGTTTAGCAGCTGAAGAACTGGGCCAATTTAAGGTGAGACGGGAAGATGTTCTAAACTAAAAATTAACAAATCACCAGGGCCAGATGGCATCCACCCACGAGTTCCAAAGGGACACAAATGTGAAATCGCTGTGCTCCTAACAAAAATATGAAACTTGTCCATACAATGAGGCTCTGTATCAGAGGACTGGAAAGCAGCTAATGCAACTCCCATTTTCAAAAAGGGATCCAGGGGGGAATTCGGGAAACTACAGGCCAGTTAGCTTAACTTCGGTGCTGGGTAAATTGATGGAAAGCATACTTAAGGACAAAATTGTTAAGCAAAGAAGAACAGGCATTGCTGAAGGAGAACCAGCATAGCTTCTGCAATGGCAAGTCTTGCCTTACTAACCTTTTTGAGTCCTTTGAGTGTCACTAGGCATGTGGATAAAGGTGCCCCAGTTGACAAAGAATACTTGGACTTCCAAAAAGCTTTTGACAAAATTCCGCACCAAAGGCTCTTGAGTAAACTTCACAGTCGTGGGATAAGGGGACAGGTTCATGTGTGGATTGGTTAAAAGACAGGAAACAGAGGGCGAGAATAAACTGACAGTTTTCACAATGGAGGGGAGTAGGAAGTCGGGTCCTCCAGGGATCAGTACTGGGACCAGTGCTCTTTAACTTGTTCATAAATGATCTAGCAGTTGGAGTAAGCTGTGAAGTGGCCAAAATTGCAGATGACACTAAATTGTTTAGGGTAGTGAAATCCACAACAGATTGTGAGAAGCTCCAAAAGGATGTCTCCAAACTGGGGGAGTGGGTGACAAAATGGCAAATGCAGTTCAATGTAAGCAAGAGTAAAGTGATGCATATTGGGGCAACCCCCCCCCAACTTCACATACACTGAGGGGGTTTGAGTTCTGTCGGTGACCAGGAGAGAGAACTTGGGGTCATAGTGTACAGCTCGTTGAACGTGTTGACTCAGTGAATGGCAGTTGTTAAAAAAAGGAAAATTCCATGCTAGAGATTACAGTATTAGGAAGGGGATTGAAAATAAAACTGTTAATATTATAATGCCCTTATACAGAACTATGGTGCGGCCACACTTGGAATACTGAGAACAATTCTGGTCACCACATCTAAAGAAGGGCATTATAGAACCGGAAAAGGTGCAGAAGAGGGCAACCAAGATGATCAGGGGCTTGAAGCACCTTCCTTATGGAGGCCGGGCTACAGCAATTGGGGCTTTTTCATTTGGAAAAGAGGTGACTATGGGGAGATATGATAGGTGTCTAAAATTATCCATGGAGTAGATATTCCCTCTCTCAGAACATGAGAACCAGGGGTCATCCCATGAAAATGAAGGCCAGGAAATTTAAGACCAACAGAAACTTATAGAATTATCTGCCATGGGAAGTGGTGATGCCCACTGGCTTTGATGGCTTTAAAGGGGGCTTAGACAAATTCATGGACGATGGGTCTATCAATGGCTACTAACTGGGTGGCATTAGGCCACCTCCAGTCTCAGAGCCAAGATGCCTCTAAATACCAGTTTCAGAGGAAGAAAAGCAAGAGAGAGGGCGTGACCTCACCTCTTGCCTGTGGGATTCTCAGAGGCACCTGGTGAGCCACTGTGTGAAACAGGATGCTGGACTAGATGGGACTTGAGTCTGATCCAGCAGGGCTGTTCTTATGTTCTTAATCTAGCATAGTGTGCAGGTACACAATGCAGTAATATTGCTCAACCTAAGGATGCTTGAGTCTAACCCAGAGACTGTGGCCATAGATCAATATAGGCAGCAGAATGAAGAGGTAGACTCAACCATACCTCTTCACACTGCTGATGGGAAGCTCCATTTTTTAATGCTACTGCATATATATAATAAAAAATATTTCTTATTTGTATTTATTTATTTAAAATATTTATACCCTGCCCCTCCACTACGCTACTGCTTGGGGCAACTCACAACAATAAAATAGATACAATATACAAGAAAAGTAATAAAATTAACCAAATTATGTAAACAAGCTAAAAGCCAGGTTAAAAACCACAAGCAGTATTAAGTTTCAAATTAAAAGTTATTTTAAAAGCTAAAAATTGAGAATTATAAATACTAAATAACCCAAAACAACAAAAAATCTAGTAACTTTGTAACAGAACCCTCTGCTTTTGATGCTAGTTTCCCCCTTTTAATAATAATAATAATAATAATAATGATAATAATAATAATAAATAATTCGATTTCTATACTGCCCTTCCAAAAATGGCTCAGGGCGGTTTACAAAGAGAAATAACAAATAAGATTTTAACTTCAGGTAGTTTTTTAAGGGAACTTTCATAAATGGCTCTCCCCACCTGCATTCTGAAATAGTATGGCCCACTCTAATACCTCAGAACTTTACCATCTCATTCTATTGCATGTGTACATCCAGCTCTGGATCCAGCTTCCACTCCCAAATAAGCCACTCTGAACTCTTAGAAATGATTAGAATACAAATGTAATAAAGAAATGGCAATACCTTCCAAATTCATCATGTGCATATAACTATGCCTATTTAGTACACTGAAGTCAACAGAAAGAACATTAGGGTGCTAACTATTGTATTCTTGGGATTCTTTTATACCTTGGCCATCTCCAGTTTTCAACATAAAGCTAAAAATCCCAGAATTTAGCACTGATGTTAATAAGTACATCATGGATATGATTTAGCAGCCTATCGATTTGTCTGAGAATATTTTCCTAAATATTTAAAACATTTTCTTTACATGGAATTTTTTTTTTAAAATTAAGCTACATGAATTCAAATAATTCACTCACATTTTACTAAAATAATGCACTGACATACCTAGATCTATTTCAAACTGGCTTTCAGGCAGGTTATAGGGTGGAGATTGCCTTGGTTGGCTTGATGAATGATCTCCAATTAGGAATTGACAGGGGCAGTGTAACTCTGTTGATCCTTTTGGATCTCTCAACAGCCTTCGATACCATCGACCATGGGATCCTTCTGGACTATCTGGGGTGAATGGGTGTAGGAGGCACTGTTTTACAGTGGTTCTGCTCATACCTCTTGGGCAGATTTCAGAGGGTGTTGCTTGGAGACTGCTGTTCTACAAAGTGAGAGCTTTTATATAGTGTTCCTCGGAGCTCCATTTTGTCTCCAATACTTTTTAAATATCTACATGAAACTATTGCTCCCATAATGGGATTTGGTGTAGGGTGTTATCAGTATATTGATACCCAAATATTTTTCCATGTCAGCTTAATTAGGTAATGGCATAACTTCCCTAAATGCCTGCCAATACGTTCCTGGTAATGGGCTTGATGAGGAATAACAAACTGGAGCTGAATCCAAACAAGATGGAGGTACTCACTGTAGTGAGCTGCGATTCAGACCAGTTCTGGGTTACACTCCCCCAGAAGGAACAGGTTCACAGTTTGGGAGTACTTCTGGACCCAACTGTCTCTGATATCTCAGCAGGAGGTGGTGGCCAGGAGTGCTTTTTATCAGCTTCAGCTGATAAGTCAGCTGCACCCTTTCCTAGAAAAGCGTGGTCTTAGGATAGTGTGTGTACATGCTGTTCACCTCCAGGCTTGACTACCGAAATGCACTCCATGTGGGACTGCCTTTGTATATAGTATGGAAATTTCAATTGGTGCAGAATGCTGCCTCCAGGTTGGTCTCTGGGTTGTCCCGAAGAAACCATATCACTCCCTTTTTGAAAGAACTACACTGGTTGCCAACAGATTTCTGGGCGTCATATTCAGCTGTAGGATTCACCTCTCCCAATACTCTTTAACACCTGTGGCAGGGAGATCTGAGAGCAGATACCTGTTGCAGATCTTACTGGACAAAGGGACTCAGATCCCAACAACAAAGAAGGGGCACCTCCTAAGTCGTGATAACACCCATCCTCTTCCCTTACTCTGACATTGTTATAAACCACCCTCAGTCATGTTGTAAACCACCCTGAGCCATTTTTGGAAGGGTAGTATATAAATGAAATGAAATGAAATGAAATGAAAAAATTGTCCTGTGGGGAGATCTGCCTCTTTATTGCCAGATATCCACAAACAAAAGGAAATCTCTTCCTGGAAATCGACATTTGTGAATAAGCACAACATGAGAAACCCCTTCCTTCTTTTAAATGTTCTGCATTGCAGCAAACTCAGAAGGGGAAGAGATTTCCTATTTCAGACCAGGCTGGGCAGGAGAGACAGATCTCATCCCTACCATGAGTTCTCTGGCTCATGGAACAGAACTGTTGTTTGGATGAAGGATCTGCCTCTTATCTTCTGCCAACCGTCAGATTCTCAAAGATTCTTGTTGCTTCTGAGTGACTCCCAGCCCAGTATGAGATAAGAGGCTCTTCTCTTCCTTTCCCTTAGATAGTCTGATTATCTCTTACTGGGCTTGGGCACACTCTGAAGTGGCAAAAATGAACTCTAGCTACTTCCAAGTGCTTTGCAATCCAGCATAGTGAGCTGGATTGGATTTGGAAGACCCTGCACTTCCAAAAGACAGAGGAAGAGGGGGTTGTTCACTCATCTTGTTCCATGCTTTGAAAGTATGTAGAACTAGAAATAAAGTTTCATACTTCTTGCCTGTCATAAGGTAAGGGAATGGTCCCACTTCCCCCATGATTTCTAGAGGATTCAAATGAGCGGAGGGATTGGCCTTTCATTCTGTGATGAGTTGGCAATACTCAGAAGTATGTCCCAGGCTAGTACAAGGTGAAAGGTTGATTCTCCTTCCCACCCTCTGCACATGCCAGTGGATTCAGGTGAGGGACTGGAACAACCACAAGTAACTGCTGACTACTAAAGTTGACCAAAAATGGCAGATTCCTACTGACACACCAAAAAAACTACATTTAACTGAATACTAGTATTTGTATACTGATGGTCAAGAATTATAGATCCTAATCACTGGGTTCTACCAGCTACAATGCTAGGAATGCCATGTGAAAATTAGTGTAAAGTAGGATCCAAGAGGCTGAGCTATGAATCAGGAAATCGCCAGTTCAAATCTTCCCCTTAACTCACTAGAGAGCCTTAGGCAAGCAACACTCATTCACACACACACACACACCCCCTTCCAACATGGGGATAATGATACTGACCTACACAAGGGTTGTTGTAAGGATTACAAGATGATGGGTAGGTTCAGATATCACATGGATCCATTGTTTATTTTACCTAACTATGGTTAGTTTCTATGTCTGAATTTGTACCAGTCAACAAACTGTGGTTGATTGTGGACTGTCAAACAATGATCTGAACCCCAGGTATGAAGTTGGTTTAGCTTCCTAACCATGGTTTCACATGATGTCTGACTGTAAACATAATTTAATCTTGGTTTGTTTCAGTAACTCCACCCTTGCTGGGCTCTCACATAAAGAGATGCAAGTCTAGATTAGGGGTGTGCACGGACCATTTGGTGCAGCTCAGTTCTAATTTGGACTGAGCTGCACCAAAGCGAACTGGTTCAGTTGAACCGATTGATTGGGCCAGTCAGTTTGACAAACCAGCTCAAACCAGTTTGCGACCAAACAACTCAAACCAACCCAGTTCACAGTGGTCCGGTTCTCAAGCAAACTTGCACATCCCTAGCCTAGATCAGGGTAGGTAAGGAGAAATGGGCTAGACCTGAACAACAACAACAAAAGGATAAATAAACCATGATTTGGTGATCATCCCTGGTACAAATCAAGGTTTATTAAACAAGCCTTCCTTAAAATAAACTGTGGTTCTGTGCAATGTCTGAACTTATCCAATGCATGTGAACCATGCATTGGTTACAAGTTCTCTAAAGTAAAAGTGTTAAGTATTATTGTTACATATTTGTATGGGGAAAGAAAATGAAGTATTTATTGAGGGGGAAATTACAGCTATGTATTAATCAGGAGTCTGATCTTCACTTCACTCATTAAAATATGAGGTTCCCCTATTGGAACATTTGCTTCTCTGTTTTTAGCTGTATACTGGGAACAAGTCATTGTAGGATTACTTGATCTGTATCCAAATGTGATCTTGAGAGAGTGGATCATCATTATCTTGCAATTTCTTCTCCTTTATAAATGTTTTGGAGACTGTGACCTTGAACTTGTCATCCTTTCTCTGTATTAGCAGAAAAAAGGATCTTGGTTCCTCTCCACCCTCCAACAATTTTGGCTGCTGTTAATCTAACAAAATCACTTGACCAGGCCAATTTATTCAACATATATTGAAATATATATGTTGAAAATAATATATTTGTTTATATGGCTTAATGAAGACTCTAAAAGGAACAGAAACTTAACGAAATGTTTGAGTACATATTCTGAATGAAAATAAGACTCAATTTCAAACTCTAGATTTGTAATCAGACCAGCTCAAGGTTTTTTGTCATTCATGATAGGGTGGGGATGGACAAGGCCAGTCTGTAGAAACTGCAAGTGTGACCCAAGCCCCTGCACACCACTTCTGCAACACTGCAGAAGATTCCAGAATGTAGTATCTATTCACACAACCAAGTCAAAAGCAGTTCATGAGCCTGGGGTCCATGCTTAGCAGGTGCCCCTTGAAATGCACCATTCAAGTGGCTGCCTAGAGTGCATATGTAGTTTAGCCAAATGCTACAGTAAGGGACAGCTATAAAATCAAATCTCTTATGTGTTCGCTTTTTAAATGGTTTTCAACTAACCTGTAACGGCACACATCATGTATATCCATGATACTGAGGCAGAAGAGGGAAATTGTGTAGGCACATTTCCACTTCGTGCAGGTCTCAAAATTGAGGAAGAGGGGGAAAAATCAACAAAATATCTATTCTAAACAACATTCTGGGAAAAAAAGTTTTAAAGGTTTTTAAAAATTAACTGTGAATAGAGCCCTTTCTTATGAGCAGTGAGAAAGGGCAAGAGGGTTAGTGGGGAGGAAACCTTTAAAAGCTTATCTCCCCGCAGACAATTGAGGGTTCCCTCTTTGGCGGGTGAAGCGGCCTCCCAGATGATTACTGGCTGCTGCCGTTAGCTCGGGGGGGGGGTGCTGGGATGCATCGCCCCACCATGCCCCCCAGAGTGCCCATAATGCACCACGCAAGTACACAGTGCATTGTGGGAATCCCCTCCCCTCTCCGGAGCTGGCCAGGATCCCCTCAGTCTGCCAGCTGTGGCTGCAAGCAGCCACAAACGGCAGACGATCACAGAAACAAGGTTAGGAGAGCACTCACTCTCCTAACCTCATTTTAGAGGGTGGCTCCAGAGGCAGGTTTGCCGCTGAGTTGCCGTCGGGATTGGGCCTGATCCTGGCAGTACACACATGCAGGTAAAACTGGGCTGGTCTTCCTTAGCCCGGTTTTGCCTGTGTGTGTGATTAGTTTCATACTGTCAACAAATCCCACCACATAATTAATTGATGGAAAAGCTTTAGAGCAGGAGTTCTCAAACTCTGGGGATCAGCTATCCTTGGAAAAGAAAGACTCCTAAAGGAGGGTTGGCAGGAGGGGATATAATCCTGAGACAGGTGAAGTCTTCCTCCTGTCCTATAAGCCAAGTCATGAATGCTTCCTGACAGAGAACTTTCACTAAATCACATTGTATTCCCTCTTGCCCACCTGAAGGGTCATTGTATTCCCTCTTGCCCACCTGATTTATGAAGCAGGGAGGGAGGGAGGGAGGGAGAGGATGAAAATTCCCATGTCTGGTTTTTTGAGAGTCAGATGTTCTGTTGTATTCCAACAAATGTGTTGGCTAAATACCCAGAGATCACTGTATGGAACAGCAAGAGACTGCATGCACATCGTGCATGAAATGGAACCTGTGGAACAAAGTACTGGTGCTGGGTTGAGGAGAGGATACTAAAAGTTACAGAAAGCTCTGAAGTGAGACCCAAGCTAAAAACATTTGAGAAGCATTGTTTCAGGGAGATGACAAACTCTCGGAGTATATTAGGGAATAATCTTACCTCAGAACACTTTCTGACTTGTGCTAAAGACAGAAACACACAGGAGAAAGGAAGAGAGCTCTAGTGTCCTCAGAATGTGTTCCTCTCACTATGCGTACAGGCACACATCCAAATTGCACATTTCTGGAACACTTTTCAAACTAACTTGCCATTGAAAAGAAGCCACCATGGGCACTGTTCTGTGGTGTACTGCTTTAAGTTTGTTACCAGAAGCTGGCATTCTAAATGTGTGCTCAAAGAGTACCTCGCATACAAGAACCACACACACTTCCACAGCATGATAAGCACACATCTGAAAGCTGCCCTAAGACAAAGGCCAGATAATGGCCTACTGTAAAGTGGAAAATGAAAAGCCCTTGCAATGCTTCCTCTGATTGGCTCAAAGACTGCTAGTCATGAGCCTGCAAGAGCAGTTAACCTGTACAGAATGGGGTGGGGCAGTACAAAGCCCTCACTAAGGCTGCTAATATTATTCTGAAATTTTCAGCTTTAAGGTTTTGGATTTTTTTTTATTTGGTAGTTGTTAATAAAAGCAAGCCATATTTATTTTATACAATAAACAATGGTTTGGTTCGCTCTCATCAAACCACACTCTTTCAAGAGCAAAAATGCATTAATCTGAGTGTCATGGAAACAAAAGCTTGCACAGCTGTTGTCAGAAGGGCAGCCAGTTAGACAGCACGTTGGTGACTCGACTCTAGGAAAGAGTCCTGTACAGCAGACAATAAGGAAGCCCTTTATGTAGAGGACTATTTATATAGAGGGCTGTTTAACTACACATCATATGTTCTCACTAAAAAGTGTTGAAATAAAAGTGCTCCTTTCCTTTCCTTTCTTTTTTTCTTTCTTTCCTTTTAAAAATCTGTTCATACAGATCTTGCTAGTTATATTCCCCGGATGGCAGGTGCCATCTCACCAGCTAAAGTATTCACCTTTTCTGCTTTCAATTTCAACTGCAAATATATGAAAAGCAAAAAATTAACCAAAGTTAAGAGATTAAGTTCCTGATGAAAAGTGTCTGGGGGAAGGGAAGAAAAACCATAGACATATACAGATGATGATGAATTTTATTCTGCCTTGACCTTGAACAGGCATTGTGCTAGAAAGAATAGGAAGCTGCCACAGTAAATCAAAAGAACCAGTTAACCCTTTGAAACGCTAAGTCCTTCAAGGGTTAGAGCTCTTATGATCCTAGAATGTTGCTATTCTCAATTAACCAGCATCTCTACAACCAGGACTCCAGATGAACCATTACGGAAAATAAATTGCTTTCTGTATCACAAACATTTACAAAAAAACACAAATGATTACAGCGCAGGTTACATAACATGTTATATGTACAGCACTTATACATATATAAGTGTTACTTTATTTTATGATACTTTATTTATTTGTTTGGTTATTTTACTAGCCCATGGGCAATACTGATCCCCAATGGTGCTAGTGTAACCACACTAGTGTCAGTCAATCAATACTGATCCCCAATGGTGCTAGTGTAACCACACTAGTGTCAATAATAATAATAATGAGTGAAGTCTTATTCTTGATCGTCTCTCACTTTTGGTAGGTTGCTACTCATTCTTTAACTCAAAACACGTCTTGTTTTCAGAGACTTTCATCTGTGCTGCCTTCTTTCCACTAGACACAGCTTAAGGTTTCTATATGCAACAAAGCAGCGCTGACATGAAATCCTCTTACTGTATCTCTCTCAAATGTTTGTCTTCACCACCCCATCATTCTGGCAAGCCCAACTTTGCCAACAGAATTGGAGAGATGCCTATTATTTCATAGTAGCAAGCTGGCCCTCCATCATGAATTCAGATATGCTCTGACTCCCTAGGATACAATCCTGTAGCATGCTGCCAATCCTGTAAACACCCTCGTTATCATCTGGGTAACTCTTTAATTACTCTCCAATAACAAGCTTGTGTCCACCGCCACCCCCAACACACACACACACACACACACACACACACACCATCACATTTCCTTTGCATGGCCAAGCTGCCAGGATGAGCATCATCACTGGCAGTCCTCCTCCTATGTGGTCCTGCTGCTGCCCGTGTCCAAGACGCGCAAAAGGAGAGATGGTCCCCAGCATCCTCCGTTCCCTAACAAGCAAGCAAGCATCACGCCGCCTGTCCGCTCACAATCCTGCAGCCCAGCAGATGCAGTTACCGGGCATGGAACGAAGCCACCGAGCCAGCCCTGCCCCAAACCAGAAATGCAAGCGAGAGACACACGTTTACTTACATGACGACTCAGTGCCAAACATGGCTGGCTCCAGATGCTTGTATTTCAAAAGCGGGGGGGGTGGGGTGGTGAGACAGAGGGAGTGTGTGTGAGCAGGGATGAGGCTGCTACACAGCGAGGATTGTCATTAAGCCAGACAATGCGGTCCCCACAGCTTCCCAGCCGCCAGACTTTTCCTCTCCCAAGCAAGCTTCACTCTGCAGATTGCCTTTCCCGGCAGCCCTTACAGCAAAGCAGGTCCTCTCCGATGCAGTGCACCCCCTCAGCCAAAAAGAAGAAGGCGACGAAGCACAGCAGCAGTGGCTATTTTAAAATCCAGGGGACAAGGGAAGGCCCCTGTCTTTTCTGCTGATGCCGGGAGGCAGGAATTGGTAGCAGACACCAGATACTGCAATCCACAGCCCCTGCTCCCAGTAAGACAATAGCATAGCTTATGCATACACTGGGTGACGTCAGAACACTGCAAAGACTGACTGCTGTTAACCACAGGCTGAGAGGGAGCCTGAATAGAGCACCACAATTCAAATGGGAATTCTTTTGTCACAAAATGCAGAAGACAAAGAGCCACACATATTTCCCCTCCCTGCTCATGAAGAAGGCGAAGGAGCCTCCGACATGCTCAAGGACGAGGGACAGCACTGCTCCTTGGTGAATTGCAAAGAGGTTTCCTCTCAGCTGCTGCAGCTCCTTCCTGGCCGCAAGTAAGAGAACAAAACCAAAAGCCTTGCCCGCCTCAAACGCTATCAGGTTTGCAATATAAAGATCTAGAACCAAGCAGATGACTTCCCCACCCACCCCCACAAGGACAGGACAACAACCGGGCCGCTTATTTACTCAGAACGAATCCCTTCCTGAATATAATGCACGTGTACTAGGGATAGTCAACTGGTAGCTCAACTGGTAGGCTGAATGTGGTCCCAAAGCAATTTGATCTGATGGGTCTACAAAATGTTCAAGGTGTGCTCAAACATTTGCCAACAGTTTAACTCTTAAAGAAAAGGGAAAGGGTTTCAAGTTGTAAGAAAAAGATGTCTCACACTTGAACAGTATGTCTCTTTGGGGGATAGTCAGCTCCTTGACCATGTCTGAACGTAGAAGCTCAATAACGAAGCCCCCTCTCAAAGACAAAATGGTCATTGTTTGTAAGAAGAGGCACATTGCAACATCTCCATAGGGCAAGTATCACAATATTATGATCATTATTATTTAGAATACTTACACAATTCTTAGCATCAGAATGTTTACAAAGTGCTTTCACATGGCAAAAGAAATGAGAAGATGGTTCCCAATGGGGCTCACAATCCAGAAAGGAACACAAGGGAGATACCAGCAATAGCTACTGGAAGAGATGCTAAGCTGGGCTGAATACAGTTGCTCTCCACCTGCTAAATATAATAGAGCCACCACTATAAATAAATATGGTGCCTACTTGTGCAGTTAGCAGGAGGTTCTCTGCCAAGGCCATTTATTGAACCCCAGTACATCTCTTCCCAAGTTCCTGTTTCTTCCTCACGTTCCACTATCCCCTATCAGTCTACCCACAGCCCCTATGGGCCACCATTTCTTCATCCCCAATACAGATTCTGCTTTTTCCACAAGAAACAAAACCACAATTCCTCCCTTCTCTCTACTAAACATATCCAGGGAACTTGACCACTGTGCCACTGCCATTGTTGCCTTTGCCTTAACTTGGGTAGCCTGGAAAACCTGGGTAGGTTTTTCTCCTACCTTGCTTCCACACAATCACTTCTACCCAGGTTTTCCTCCTACCTTGCTTCCACACAACCAAAAACTAGGAACACACACAGTTCCCAAACCCGGGTAGAACACAATTTTTGATTGTGTGAATGACCTCTCTGAGGCTATGTACATATCAGGCGGTATAAGTATATGATAGACAAACAAACAAACAAACAAACAAACATTCACACACATGTGCAAAACCTGACTAAGGGAGCCTAGCACGGTTTTGCACACATGTGTGAACCACCAGAATGGGGCCTGATCCCACCAGCACCATGGTGGCAAACCCAACTATGGAGCCACCCTTCAAAATGGGTGAGTGGGCACTCTCCTAACACCATTTTTTTAATAGTGTGTCAGCTGCAGCTGATTTGGGGAGGGGAGGGGGATCCTCATAATGCACCATGCACTCGTGTGGTGCATTATTGGAGCTCCGGGAGGGGCAGGCAGGGCAACATGTCCCAGCACCCCGATCCTCAGAGCTACTGGGAGCAGCTGGTGCTCTTGTGGGTGGGTGATCTGCCCGCCCAGAAAAATCAGATTGATCATCTGCAGGGAGGTAAGCTCTTTAGGGCTTCCTTCCTGCAAACCGGGTAGCCCTTTCTCATCACTCTTGAGAAAGGTCTCTCTATTTTGTATCTTCCTCTGATTTTTCAAGCCACCTAATGGCACAGTGGGGAAATGACTTGCCTAGCGAGCAAGAGGCTGTCAGTTCGAATCCCCACTGGTATGTTTCCCAGAATATGGGAAACACCTATGTCGGGCAGCTGCGATATAGGAAGGTGCTGAAAGGCATCATCTCATACTGCGTGGGAGGAGGCAATGATTAAACCCTTCCTGTATTCTAGCAAAGAAAACCACATGGCTCTGTGGTCGCCAGGAGTCGACAGTGACTTGAAGGCACAACTTTACTGGTTGTTCAGCATCAGAGTTTCTAGCAAAAAACAACGCCTAACAAAAAAACCAAACCTCTGCTAGCCAGCAGAACTCAGAAAGACCTGTCAGAGGCAACCCAACTGATACTTATATTTTACAGGTGAGGAACACTGGGAGGCTGTTCTCATGACCAGCCTCACCCCGCCTAGGCTGCCCCAGGCAAGGTTAGGCTGGTCATGAGAAGCAGCAGGATGCTTGTGGAACCCACTAATCCTCGCCTTAATCAACCCATTTTTAGCTGAGGTTAAGGGTGCTCTCGCTCTTGCACCCTTAACCCAGCTACTGGGTGTTATGTGATCCCTTGGGCTGTGTGCTGCTCAAGGTGTCACAGAAACGGGTGCATAGAATGCCCGTTTGAGGGGGGAATCCTCAATGCAATACGTGCGCCACGTGTTGCATTGAGGGATGTCTGGAAGCTGGAAAAAGTTCTGGCTCCGGATCTCTCTGCTCTGCTCTGTGCTTCACGGAGCTGCTGCACGCATGGAGTAGGGCTGCCCATGTGGGCACACACGGGTGGGGAAGCACACCGAAGAGGATCTGCTTGGTCATTTGAGGGGGAAGGGAAGGTGAAACCAGCCTCCCCCCACCCCCCACGCCCAGGGCAATCATGTGGATCTGTTCAAAAACAGATGGTTTTTTTACATCCACTTATTGAACAAGTGGTTGAGTCAGAAAGCCTTGCAGATCTACTGCAATCAACCAGTAGATCTTGATCTACATTACAAATAATGCAGATAGTGACATCAAGGGAGCTTAGGCGTATGTCACCAGATGCAGGATTACAGCCTGTGGGTTTAATAAACTGTTCCGTTTTGCTCTCTTTCTGTATGCTGCAAAAGCGATCAAATCTCTTTCCCAAGCAAAACAGCATTTTGAAAGACAAAATGCATTGCACCAAACTGAGCAATGATAAATTCTAGAGTAAGTTTTTTTAAAAAGAGAGATGTGTTTCCCCCCTCCTCATTCCAAGTACTCGAAGTGACCCAAACCTTCATAATATTGAGAACTTCAGTCTTACTTGGAAAATTCCACCTCTGCTTACTAAAAATACCTCATTGTGTTATAAAAAAAGGAACCCTTGGGGAGGAAAATTCAGCCCTTGCTCTTCCGTAGACAATAGACTTGCTACAGAATTCATACAACAAGTTAGTCCCTGTGAATTGCCAGAGAACAAAAATCTGTGAAGCAGTAAGTTGATGGAGTTGAGGCAAGAGGGTTCTTCTGTTAAGAGGCTATCAATCAAGGGCAAATAAGAAAACCTTTTTAATGGCTTCCATTGAGAGTGTGCAGGCAACTGAAGACGCAACAACACCTGAAAACTGTTGCAAAAGGAAGGCAGGAGGGTTATACACTGAATACTTGTAAATACACTTTGCAAGTTGAAACATTACTAAATAGTCCCACAGCACAGTAGATTCTCATAACCCTTAGAAAATACAAAAATGTCACTTTGATTTGTAGCACTGGTTAATGAAATGGGAACAACATCACTTTGCACTTGGAAAGGCTTTCTTCACAGTATCTTAGTATATACATTTTTTTAAAAAAATGTGCATGGGTGGGGGGATGCTGTTCCTGAGACTATAGTGCTTGAATGCCTAATGGAGAGTTTGGAATGCCTAGAGGACAAAAATTTAAGTACAGTGTTATGGTATTAATCAAATGTTGCAGCTAAAAAGAATCTACCACAAATCCCTCTTCTTCTGACTAGAGCTACAAAATCCTGATGCAAAAGAGTAGTGCTCATGAGAAGATGGAAAGGACCCTTCCAGATAATGAGGAAAAGAGAACAAAGATGGAAAAAAGAGATGGATTTTCTGAACTTGCCTGGCATGACACTAAATCATGGTTTGTTTGAACTAACACAGTTTCCCCCAGTTCAGAGATAAAGAGGAAACTTCCATTTATTCAAGGCCGAAAGTGAAAATTTTCAATCTGCTCTCTCGTCCACAAAGGTGGAGAGGGCAGGGAGGTATACAAACCTGAGGCTTGCCATGGCTAATGCTTGTTATGTCATACCTGCTGAGCAAGTCTTAGGACTAATCGCAGAGGCTAATCACACGCACATGCAAAACCAGGCTAAGGAAGCCCAGCTCGGTTTTGCACGCACGTGTGTACTGCTGGTAGCGGGCCAGATCCCAGAGGCACCACGGTGGCAAACCCACCTATGGAGCCTCCCTCTAAAATGAGTTGAAGGGAGCAAGCACTCCCTTAACCTCATTTTATTCACATCTGTCAGCCATGGCTGTAAGCAGCTGTGGCTAGCAGACTGCTACACTCTGGGGGAGGGGAAGCGGGATCCCAATAAGGCACTGTGCACTTGCACGGTGCATTACTGGAGCTTGTGGGGGGGCACCACAAGGCGATGTGCCGGCGACATAGGGTGACGTCGGAGGTACTGGGAGCAGCCAGTGCTCTTCCGGGCAGTTGATCCACCCACCCAAGAACAGAAACTGCTCGTGTGCAGGGAGGTAAGCTCTTCAGGGCTTCCTCCCCACTAACTCTATTGCCTGTTCTCAATGGTCATGAGAAAGGGCTCTCAGTCTTCCTGCTACTGGATGGCTTCTCCCCTACAGGGATCAACTTATTTCAAGAGCTTATCTCCATATTTTTATTTCTAGGTCTAGGTTGGGGCCAGCTTTAGTTCAGCATTCCACCTAAGCAGCTTTCCAGAAACATTTCAGATACACTATTGTTATTCTTTAGAATATTTCTATAACCCTTTTCAACAACCACCAAAGTTCTCCCTGCCGTTTACATATCCAAATGAACAGAAGATGGTGAGGTCATTCACACAATCTAGAACTGTGTTCCACCCAGGTTTGGGAGCTGTGTGTGCTCTCATTTTTCGGTTGTGTGGAAACAAGGTAGGAGGAAAAGCTGGGTAGAGGTTATTGAGGCAGTTCCCACGATCAGTGGAAACAGCTGAGATGGGGTTTGCGAGGAGCCCGCAGTCCTCGCAGTTGACCCGTCAGTCAGCTGCGGGTGGCCGAACTGGCTGCCCACACAACTGCCGGCTCCATTACAGAGCTGGCAGGGGCTGAGGAGTTCGAGGGCCACACAGCCCCCAGAAGCTCCAGCATGCCCTGCGTGAGTGCACAGGGCATGCTGGAGAGACCCCCAAGCTGGGAGGCTGCATTTAGCCTCCCCGCCAGGGGTCTCCTTGTGAGTTGCTGCGGCGCAGAGCTGCACGACAGCAACTCATGATAAAAAAGCTGGATTAGAAGAGTGCTCGCTCCACTAACCTCGGCTGGGGGGGGGGGGTATTCAAGCGGGTGACCCGCTTGAGAACAACCGTGCTCAGCTGCGAGCCCGGTGGTTCTCACAGGCATACCAAATTGGGCTAGGCTCCCTTATCCCGATTTGGAAGGACCGTGAGAATACCCTCATTGTGTGGAAGCAAGATAGGAGGAAAAGCTACCCAGGTTTTCCTCCTGTCTTGCTTCCACAGAGCCAAGAAATGTGAGCACACACAACTCCCAAACCTGGGTAAAACACAGTTCTTGATGGTGTGAATGACTTGGTTCCTTGTCCCAAAGGGGTTCACAGTCACTGGGATGCTATGTTGGGTTGACTAGGGACAGTTACTCTCCCCCTGCTAAATGTAAGAGCGCCACTACTTTAAGAGGCACCTCTTTGCCCAATTAGCAGACCCATAATGGAGCTGCTTATGATTTTAAAAATATGTATTGCTTGATGGTGATGTTAGTATTATTTTAAGTATTGTATCTTTATGGTGTTATTTGATTACTTGTAAGCTGTGGGATATAAATATATTAAATAATCATAAAATAAATACATAATCACTGCAACACTCCTTTCCCCCACCCCCACCACCCCTGATCCTCTGTATGATTGGCCTGGCATTTCCGGGAACTGGCCCCAATCTGTTGAAAGCAATCTTGGAGATTTTAATGGCTTGATATTGCAAAGAATATTGGAGGGAAACAAGAGGGGGAAATCTCCAGAATAGCTTCAGTCAGAGTGTGCAACCCTACTCCTTTGGGTTTAAGATATAAGCAGCTATCTTATACAACAAGCTAGATGTTCGTTATTGGTAATACACAATGTAGCTCAAGATTTCTCAAATACGTTTTCCAAAAGGTCAACTTCCTCGGGTTACATTTACTTAGCTAACACATACAAATCAGATTTAAAATCAACAAGCAGTAAGCAAGGGGGAAATGACTGGTTTATTACAAATTCAGACTTTGCTTGGAAAGATTAATAAAATCATGATATGCACTTTAATATTATATCCAGTGAATAAAAACATTGTTAATCAGCATACTGTAAATATTATCTTTACCTGGACAGTCCATGACTGTTGTTATTCAAAGAAGATTCAGTACTGTTTGTTCAGGGACCTTTTCCAGTGTCAGCCAACTTGAGCAGAAATAGTACCATCATGTGTGTATTTTAGAACAGGTTTTGCAGCATACTACAAGAAAACATGTTGTATTGAGCCTTATCTCCGGCTCAGTCACCAATTTTGCACTCTTTGTCTTACACAAACCTGAAGATATTCATCTTTTAGCACAGCAATCCTATGAAGCCATAGTCAGCTTAATACACGCATAATGCATCTTGTCACAGCTGTGAAAACCCCCAGAACTAGAAAAGCCACATATACAGCAATATTTAATAATTTCTCTTCATCCCACATAGTTTCTTTCTTTTGAAAGGACCTTCATAACCACCTTCCTTATTTGCAAGGTTACCTCTGACTTGGGATTAAGCAACTCTACAGTGAACTTAACTACTTTCCCCCCTAATCAAAAAGCAGATTTTTTTCTCCTTGTTCCATTCTTTCCACGTAATAAAATGAATTATTCTGTAATTATTTTAGATTTGGAAGAAATTACTGAGAAGGGGGAATGATAGAGGTCTATAAAATTATAAATGATGTGGATAAAGTGAAAAGAGATAAGTTATTCATCCTCAACACACACAAAATTGGGTTTATCAATGAACCTGATTTTGAGAAATTTTAAACAGAAGCCACAAACTTTTTCATGCAATGCGCATGATTAATACATGAATGTAGTGTTTGGGATCTCAGTGTTTACTAGCATGGATGGCTTGTTTGAAAAAATGAATAATTAAGGGAAGATAGGTCAGAGCTATTAGCAAACAATGTAACTTCCACATTCAGAGGCAATAACTTCTGATCACTAGATTCTGAGATCCGAGTTCAAATCCCTATTGAACCATGAAACTCACTGGGTGACTCTGGGCCACCCATGTATCTCTCAATGTAACCTACTTCACAGGGTTGTTGTGAGGATAAAAATAAGCATGTGAGCTCCTCGGAGGAAGAGCAGGATATAAATGTAATTAATAGATAGATAGATAGATAGACAGACAAGTAAGCAAGCAATAATTATTTGTAACATGCACTACTTGTAGATGATTTCACTGGCCACTGCTGGAGACAAAATATTTGTGCTAACCTAACATAACTGGTGTAGTGGTCACAGTGTTGAACCAGGACTGGGAAGATCTGAGTTCAAATTCCTTTTCAGTCATGAAACTGACTAGGTGACCCTGGGCTAATCACTTCTCCCACAGTCTAACCTACCTCATAAGGTTCTTGTGAGGATAAACATAACCATGTACACCACTCTGAGTAGGATAAAAATGTAAATAAGTAAAATAAATCTTTCATACATTAGTATACGTTAGAATAACAGCTTCTTAATGCCAATGATCTCCTCTTTCAAAGGTTAGCCCCACATGTCCTAATGACCATTCTTCTACTCATTTCATCGCAGATCTGATTCACAGCTAGGGTTCACCTTTGAATCCAAGTTTTTCTTGGTATGAACCTTAAAAAATATGGGGCTGGGGGGTAAAGCAGTTTGGAGAGGAGGTGATGCAGTGGGCAAGTGGTGGCTTAGGAAAGGGTTAGGCATCTTCTACCCCAACTCAATCTTTTGCTGAAAATCACCCCTTCCTGAAGTTCATCCGGTTTTGTAACATGCATGCATTAGCATGCAACACCTGATTAGACCCTAAGATTTTATTTTAAAAGATCAGACAAATTCATGGAGGATAAGTCTACCAACAGTTATTACTCAGTCTCTAGATGGCACCTCCCAAGTCCAAAGGCAATATGCCTCTGAATACCAGATGCTGTGGACAGACAGCAAGCTACTGCACAATCTGGGCTTCCATTTCCAACAGAAGATGCCTCCAGGGGAGGGAAGGTTAGAAAGCTGGAACAGATGACCAGAGGGCAGATGGGCAGCAGCTTTTCCAAGGCTGCAGGCAGGAATCTTTCCCAGCTCTATCTTGGAGGAGGAGAGCTGGTCTTGTGCTAGCAAGCATGGATTGTCCCCTTTGCTAAGCAGGGTCCACCCTGGTTGCATTTGAATGGGAGGCCACATGTGAGCACTGTAAGAAATTCCTGGTAGGTGATGGGACAGCTCTGGGAAAAGCATCTGCATGTTTGCATGTAAAAGGTTCTAAGTTCCCTCCCTGGCATCTCCAGATAGGGCTGAGAGAGATTCCTGCCTGCAACGTTGGAGCAGCCGCTGCCAGTCTGTGTAGACAATACTGAGCTAGATAGACCAATGGTCTGACTCGGTATATGGCAGCTGCCTATGTTCCTATGGCCCCTTGATCCAATCCATCAGGGCTCTTATTTGTGGATTTAATTTCTATCTTACAGTTTCAGAGTAGCTTATAATATTTTTTTCTAAACTACTACTACCACCACTACTACTGCAACAAATATTTATATACAGCTTTTCAACAAAAGTTTCCAAAGCGATTTACATAGAAAAATAAATAAGTAAGTAAAGATGGATGCTTGTCCCCAAAGGGCTCACATTCTAGAAAGAAACATAAGATAGACACCAACAAAAGCCAACTGAGGGATGCTAAGCTGGGGGTGGATAGGGCCAGTTGCTCTCACCATGCTAAAGAGAATCACCACTTTAAAAAGTGCCTCTTTGCTCAGTTTGCAAGGGATTAATAAACATTAATAATGTCCAAATAACTGTAAACAACATCCATTTAAAAGAAAAAGTTCAGTGCCAAGTATGGTGGTGGCAAGGTTTCTAGAGGCCCAGATTTTGTATGTCCAGGTCAAAAATCACTTCGGATATCAAGCGTAAATCTTCAGCTCCTATGCTGCCAAATTTAAAAATAGAGAGGTGGCTAATGTTTGATCCTTGCAATTTCAAGGGAACATTAACCTTGAAATTTACTGATGTAAGTGAAAAGGTGATATTAGACAGCCATTACATTTAAGTATTCTGAGGCATCTGGCACAACAGAATATTAATTCCCACAGAAAAGAATATCTTTATTTGTGTAAGAACTCTTTTAACGTCTTTTCTTTTGCTGGTTCTTTTCATAAAGTAATAAGTTTTCCCAACAGAGTTAGATTGGAAATTAAACATGCCTTGCATTCTTCACTGCAAGCACATTTTTAAAACTAAAAGCCTGGCAATGCAGCATGATGCATTTCCAAAACCAATATGCTTGCTTAGTCATCCTTTCCATCATATATCAACCCTTCTGCAGAAACCAGCTTGCACCAGAAATAGGACAAAGCTGCATGAGCTTTTGCCAAATAGTCCTTTGGAAATTCCTGACTTGGGTTGTACTAGGCATATGATGCCACTAAGCACCCAGGATTATGCTGTTTGAAATACTAGAGCACACATTTCTAGAGGGACTTGTAGGTACTGAAAAAGGTAGACTTGTAGGTTCTGAAAAGATGGACTAATTCAGTTCCACGGCTCGCTCAGCGGTGGGGGCAAATATCCATGACCTCCCCTTTCCCAGGAAGCACTCTATGGCATTCAAAATTATGCCCTGGAGGATTGTGTAGCCCCCAGGGTCATATTCTCAGGTGACACAGAAGGCTTCTGGGGAAGTGGGAGATTATTAAATCCCCCGCATACAGACTAGCACTAGTACAGTGTTAGTCTGGAACTCTTCAGAAGAACTGGTGCTATACTGGTGCTTCTCCCATTGCACCAGTGTTTCATTAGTCAGGATGTCAGCCGCAGTCAGTGAGGCTATTCACACGATTGCAGAAAATCGGGCTAGCTTCCGCTAGCCCGATTTTCTGCAATCGTGAGAACTACTGGGCTCAGCTGCGAGCCCGGTGGTTCTTGAGGAGGTAACCTGCTCAGTAGCCCGCCCCTAAAACCGGGTTTGCGGAGCGAGAGTTTTTTTTTATCGTGAGTAGCCGTGATCCGGGTTTTTTTATTGTGAGTAGGTGCAGCTCCATGCTGTGGCTGCTCACGAGGAGACCCCCGGAGGGGAGGCGAAAAGCCGCCTTCTTGCCAGCATGCCCTGCGCGCTCGCACAGGGCATGCTAGAGCTTCAGGGGGCCAATCGGCCCCCGCTCCCCCCAGCCCCCGCCGGCTCTGTCACGGAGCCAGCAATCTTTCTTGAGAAGTAAGCCTCGGCCCAGGGCCAGGTCCAGACGACCACCCAGGGCTCCTGCCCTGCTCAGCAACCCAAACCGGGTCTCACTGATCGTGAGACCCGGCTCACGATCTGTGTTTGGTAAAACTATGAGAAGAGGCAGTGGAATTTGGGCCCAGTCACAGAGTAGTTTAAGGCAATTAAGTTATTAAAATTAAGTCTCAGTCCAGTCAGTGCCAAGGTGGGAGGATGCCTGGAATCCCTACATAAGCTGCTCTGAGGATGTGAAATAAATAGCAGTGTCAGCTTTTACAATTTGTTTTTGCTCTCTATGCCATACAGATATCTCAACATTTGTATACTACATCTCCCAGAATTCTTCTTTGTTAGGTACCTCTTCCTCTTGCCAGCCCCAGGGTTAGTGAAGTTGAATTTTATAGCATTTATAGTGTTTAAAGGCTGACCTCTAGTGTTTGCTATAAATAAAAGCCTACCCAATTTCTATTTTTAAAAAATCACAGAATAAAAGAATTTCTATCAGTGCAATCAAAGTTTTTATCTCTCTCATAATAATAGATGTAATTAAATTGGAACTCCTAAACCATAAGCCAAAAGCTTTTTTGGAAGTCAATGCAAGAATATACAATTCCTAAATTCAAATTGTATTGATTAGTTGCTGTTCTTCAGTCAACAAACATCAACTGTATACTGAAAGTAACCGAAACCATATTAGCATGGATTGAAATTAATTTTATGCATGCCAAAAGCACTTTTAAGGTTCATGCCATGTAATCCAGTATGTTTACATTATATGCATTCAGTTGGGCTTATTCCCATATTAGTGTGCACAGGACTTCAGGCTGAACTTGTAAATTATAGAACATTTGAAATAAAACAAATTCTCCAGAGGTTTTGTTGTGTTTTGTTCTTTAAGCTTGAATTTTTACAACATTTTCTTTTGTTTTTGGTCTGCAACTTTCCTTTCACTAGTTATTCTGAAACATAGTTCATGTGATTTAATTCATAATGACATCTCTTAGCTTCAGCTATTTAAGAGTTAAATCTTACAGTATTAGAGTTCAAATATGCTGTTACTTAAAATAATTCTTAATTAGCTTTTCAGAGAGTAATGAAAATTAGGTCTACTACTTTTTAAATGTATCAGCAAGCAAACAACCTTTAAGTCAGAAGCCCACACAGGTTGTCAGCCTGGAGTTTATCATGCACACCAAATACCCGTGGTATCTCTCTGCTTTATTAGCTCGTTAAAGGCCTCTGGAGAGCTTTATTTCTTTCAACAGTCCTTTCAGTTAGCTGCTCTTACAATAGGCAGCACAGTAACTTATTGAAGACAATGATATCGATACCCATATTCTCAACTTCTGAATTACTGTTTTTAAAAATATTACCCAAGATACTTTAAAGTGTTATCCACATTGAAACAAAAATGCAATGGGGCTATTCTCACGATTAACAAAAATCGGGCTAGGAGAGCCTAGCCCGACTTTTGTTAATTGTAAGAACCACTGGGCTCGCAAGCGAGCCCAGTGGTTCTTGAGAGGCTAAACCGCTCAAGTAGCCCGCCCCTTAGCCCGGGTTTGTGGAGCAAGTGCTCCGCAAACCCAGGCTATCTGCTCATGAATAGCCGCGGCTACTCGTGAGTAGACCCCCAACCAGGGGGCAAAAAGCCGCCTCACGCAGGGCATACTGGGCCTTCCGGGGGCCGCGTGGTCCCCGCTTCCCCCAGCCAGCTCCATCACGGAGCTGGAAACCGTGTGGTGGCTGATCTGGCCGCCCAGGGCTCCCTGCCCAATCGTCTGCGGGGACAGCGGGCTTAGCCCGCTCTCCCCGCAGTTTCAGCGAAAGCAGGTCTCACAGATCGTGAGACCCGCCTCAATGTATTCTTTTAGCTGTTTTAAACTGCAATTTAATGGACAAGGAGAACCCATGCAAGAGATCCTACACCAAAACATTGTCAATTTGGTCAGTAACTTGGGTGCTACATTCTATCAGGACATATAGAATGAAAATTATATATAGAATTTTTTTCAATTAAATTAGTATTTATTGTCAGTTCACTGTGGCCTTTTCACTTGGTGACATCACTTCCCGGGGCGGATTAAGCCTTTTGCCGACCGTAAGCGGCCAAGGATTTGCCACCCCCGCTGCTGCAGTGAGGGTAGGGGTGGAGGGAGAAAGCCCCCCTTTTTTCTCCTTAAAAACCGCCACTGTGCACGGCGGGATAAGGTCAGCGAAGGCAGCACAGCGGCGGTTGCAGGAAGGGGGGCAAGGGGAAAGCCCCTCCTTTACTTTTAAAATGCCGCACAGGTGTTTATGTTTATGTATGATAGTATGTATCATACCTATAACCATGTTAAACTTAAAATAATTCGTAAGGATATACATAGTCACACACTGGATTTTAAAAATCTATTTTTACACAAGTTTATCAATTTTATTATTCTCATTTGATTTTTTAATAATATATAAAAGTTTGACCACACATTTACTTTCTAAATATAATTAAATTATATTAAATTATATTAATATATTAAATTATATTAATTAGATTAATCTGGGAGGTGGTGAGGGTTTTTCCCCCATGTTAAAGCAATACATACCCTGATTGCTGTTAAGCGATAGGAATAATGCCCAAATTATCCTTAAGCACTTACTTCCTTACGTATTCAAAAAGGAGTACTCTGGGATCATGTAAAGTGAAACCCAGTCATTTCTTCAGCAGAAGACTGAACTTGTTTCCATAATTAGTAATCATGAGACACAACCAAAAACATGCAATATATTGGCACCATTAGCTTGTAATCGCCAATAGCTGTTGTGTGTTAGATAGCATATAAGTTTTAATCATCAAGATATCCATTACTTATCTGAACTGTAATTAGAAATGATTTCTAATTATTAAACATTAATTAGTATTCTGTAATAACTGTGTTTTAAAATTTGACTTATTGTTTTCTGTGCTCACACAAGAACCACGTGAATTAGTTGAGGTTACTGGAGACTAATAGAGAATAGACATGGCTACATTTGAGACAGGGTTCACCCACTATTTGCAAAAACACTCCTTTGCTAAACACATTGGGCCGATCTGGACAATACTTTTCCGGCTCACGCAATTAAAAGGAGGATTGGTTGAGAATGTTCCCATCTTGGTATATTCTGTGAATTGCAGACATCTTGATGTCCTCCTGGTGCATTCTTTTATCACATGTGGGAAAGATTTGTCCAATCCACTGCTCTACACACAACCCAAATAGCAGCTTAAACTTGTAGAGCGTTTCCCCTCCTCTTCTGCTCAAGAACTTGCAAACAGAATGGTAAAAAGCACCAGAGTAGCTGCAGAAGCTTTGCCTTCTGGAGGCTCTCTCACAAACAAGCGAACTCCTCCCACTATAAATTATATATACGTCAAGGAAACTGGGAACCTTGTTGTTTCTACGCATTCAGTCACATAGCTTGAAACCTGCCATGTCCTTCTCCTTTTCATCTCCCTCCCCATCTCCAGTCTCCAAGCACTTTCAGGATATTTTGTTTGATTGTTTAAAAGGTCAGGTAAGAACACCAGCACTGGAGCACATTGTAAATTTCTTTTTTAAGGAAATCAGACAAGGCGCTACAGAGGTGAAGTGAACAAGAGTGCTCATTTGCATAAAAAACAGTTCCATTATTAGAGGCACAATACAGGCTATTAGGAAAATTGGGCTATACATCATATCAGATTGCATCTGAGTCTAGTATCAAGGCACTATTCTGGACAGTATCTGGAACAGGCATGTGAGTGAGTGTTTTCTCCCATGACATCTCTGTGGAGGTATCTTGACATTTAAAGCAGCAAAAGCTTAACTTGTGTAGGGTGGTAATGCTTATTAACTGAAGAAGAGAAATAATAAATGACGTAAGCGATAATTAAAGCACTGTAAAATGCATATGGATTTCAGCCCACGTAGCATGGCTTTCAGGATGGAGCCAAGTCTATGATCATCTTGCAATGGTTCTTATATGTGAACTCAACAAGGCTATGAAGTTTTCCAGATGGCCTCAAGCAAATTAGATTTCAATAGTTTTGTCCTAGAAAACCCCATTTGGATAACTACCCTAAGACCAAAGAGTGATAAGACGGATAAGTATGTTGCCTATTAAGACAAGTACAATATTGGGTTATTGTTACCCTTATCTCTCAGTACAACCTACTTCACAAGATTGTCATAAAACTAAGATGCAGTTATGTTATAATCACAGCGAGCTCTTTAAATATGACAAGGAAGGAAGGAAACCCATGGAAACTGGGGGGGAAAACAATACAGAAAGAGGAAAAGAATCCTCCTCCAGGGCAGCTTCTTTGGCTATCAGTAAGAAAAGTATCTAACTCAATAGAGTGGAAATCAGCCTCTGCTGGTTTCAGTAGTCAAGACATACAAGTGAAACGTAGCCTTATTAACCTACCATGCATCAGGACTTGACAAGGGCAAGACAACAAAGAAACAGGGAAGGGATGCTGACATTCTCTTATGTAGAATTTTCCTCATTTGCTTTTCCCCTAGAGGGGTCAGGAATGATCCATATAGATTATTGCTATAATCACGTCAATCTTCCCCGCCCACACAGAGCTACTGGTAAAATCTGTAAATGACCAAGCCTAGTTATACAGATTACATTAAATTTTTCCCGTTGGTGGAAGCAGGTAAGTTTCTGTATTGTATTGTCAAACATTGCTACTTTTATCCTTACACTATTACATTACATATTTTATCATAGCATTAACTAACTAAATAGTGCAAGGTACCTGTATTCTACCAAAGAAAACCACAGGGCTCTGTAGTCGCCAGGAGTTGACACTGATTCGGGGGCACAACTTTGTCTCTTACTCTATAGAACATAGATAAGAGGCAGTCCCAGGCCTTGTTCAGAGGGCTTACAGTATACGTTGAACAAGATGGTCCTCCCATAGCTATTTTTATGACTGAAAGTGATCTAAGACGACATAAAGGCATCATATGTCAACACAAAGACAGGGACGCTGGAAGGGGGAACATGGCTCGCCTTTTTTAATCTGCTGCTTGAAGCAGCCCAAGAGACAGAACAAAGAAAGAAGACTCTATTTGATGGAGGAATGGGGATGAGGAGGATTAATTGGAGGAAGTGGGGGTGGCTCGTCCATGAGGTAAAGAGAGGCATGGATGGTATCTGTGCCATGGGTAGAAAGTGCAGGCATCTTGTTCCTCCTTCTCCTCCCTCCACCTGCTACTGCCACCACCAAACCCTGGCTCCTGGCCACCACGCCACCCTCCCTTCCTGCCCACCTACCCACTCTGCTTGTGTCCTGGCTCTGTATCCATTTGGGTTTTTAAAGACCAAAACAAAACAGCCTAACAGGCTATTCTAATACCAAGTTTATTTCTAGAAAGAAAGCTAGCATAAGAGTACTGCTTATGATAACTATAAATAAATTCATTTTTCGTTGTTTCACCAGGCCTGTTAATTGCTATATTTAAATACACTTAATCATGTAAGAAATTAACCTTCACTACACACTAAGCAATAATCAATTGTTGTCCTGTCTTAGCAGCTGCCTAGTTTTTGATTCAGACTCTGAATTATAAAGCGTTTCCTCAGGCCTAACGGTAACAACATGTTTGTTCTATCTGGTGAAAGCCTGCACCTTGCCCTTGAATGAGTTATGTGTCCATTGTGTTCAAAATGGGAGTGGGAGAGATCTGCAGTCATTGTACCTCTTAATATACACGAAAAAGCTAATCTAAAATAAGGAGATTCAAGGTCCAAATATACACTTTTAAACAAACAGGTGCAACATGTGAATAAACATACTTTGGTTAATTCTGTAGGACAGACATGTACAGAAGAATCATCATTTACGGAAGAACTGAAAATAATGTAACTGATGAAGGATTTCATATAAAACAGATGCTTCATTAATATTACTGGCTAGGGCCAATAGATCAGAAAATCCCACCCTCTACCAGTATTACTTCCTCTCCTTGTCTATATAACATACTCACCAGTCCTGATGTTCCCAAAAGAGTCCTAATCGAGTTTCTATCAATATTCTTTTAATAAAACAATACAGCCAAATGGTTGCTAAAAATAACTATGGTAATGTTTGATAAAAGCAGTGTTATGATACTTTCACAAGAGTTAGTGTCCTGCCAACAGCAATAAAAATAGACTTGAGAGTGATTCTCTGAATCAACATCTGATACCAGCATCTCATTTGACTACCACACTGCTCCTTTGACATCACCAATAAGAAAAAAGGATTATAGACTCACTGTTACCCAGTTTTAATGAGAATAAGGAGTGTGTGAGAGTGCGTTTGTGGCATTTCCACTGCCTTCAAAACTCTAGCTTTCAAAATCTTTGAAGCAAACTGGAGTAAGAGTTGAAAGAAAAACATCTCCATTCATGTTAAAGGGATCAGAGCAGAAAAGTAGTGGATAGCCTTCTGGAGTTTGCCAACTCCCCTTGCCCCAATATCCACATACCTCTTCTGCGGTAGGTAAATCCCTAACCTGCCACAGGGCTCAAGCTGGGAGCTTCTTTTAAATAAATTTTCAAGGGTTTCTCTCAATTCTCCATATCCTGGGCTGGGGATGGTGCCACTTCAGCCTGTGCATTTCCCAAGGCTCGTTTCAGATAGTGATGTGCCCGGACTGATCCGGAGGCCATTCTACAGGTCTCCAGACCGGTCTGGACATGGGGCGGTTCGGTTTGGAAGGATTGGGGTGGGGGGTTCCATTAAGGGCGGGGGGGAGTTTACTTACCCCTCCCACGCTTTCCCAACTCTGGCGCCATATTTACTGTAGAAATCGGGCGGCAGGATACCTCCCTGCCGCCCCTTTCCCTGCTTGGCTGCAGGGAAGACGGGCGGGGGGCGGACAGACCTTTGCAGAGCTACCTAGGAGCAGCAGAGCAGGCTTTTGCGGGGCAGGCAGAAGAAGCAGCACGTGGTGTGTGCAGTGTGGGGTGGGTTTGTGTGTGGCCGCACAGAGAGAGCTTCTTCCTCCTTGCAACGGCTCTCCAAAGTGCTTTGGCCGCCTCCCCTCCTCCGGCCCCCAATCCCACCACCAAGGCATTGCGACCACTCCTTCTCCTCCTGCGCGCCTTCCCCTGACAGGAGATCTCTCGCTGAACTCCGTGTGAGTGCCGAGAGATCTCCCGTCAGGAGAAGGCGTGCAGGAGGAGAAGGAGTGGTCGCAATGCCTTGGCGGTGGGATCGGGGGGGCTGGAGGAGGGGAGGCGGTCAAAGCACTTTGGAGAGCCGTGGCAAGGAGGAAGAAGCTCTCTCTGCGCGCCCACACACAAACCCACCCCACGCTGCACACACCGCACGCTGCTTCTTCTGCCTACCCCACAAAAGCCTGCTCTGCTGCTCCTAGGTAGCTCTGCAAAAGTCTGCCCCCCCGCCTGTCTTCCCTGCAGCCAAGCAGGGAAAGGGGCGGCAGAGAGGTATCCTGCCGCCTGATTTCTAAAAGGAGCCAAGCGGGGAAGGGGGCGGCAGGGAGCTTTCCTGCTGCCAGATTTCTACAGTAAATACGGTGCCAGAGTTGAGAAAGTGCGGGAGGGGTAAGTAAACTCTCCCCCGCCCTTAATGGAACCCCCCACCCCAGTGCCAGACCCCCTAGTTTCAGAACATTGCACCAAAGAAAAAGAAGGGAATGGTGATCAAAGCTATATACAAAAACAACTCAGAAACCTATAGCAGAACAGGCTCTGCTGAAGGAGTTTGGAAAAGAGGCGATTACAGGGGACAGAGGATTGGGGTGTATAAAATTATGCATGGAATGGAGAGAGCAGATGTGTGACTAGATGTGTGAACAGTGTAAGACATTCCCCTTAGGGGATAGTGCTGCTCTGGGAAGAACATCTAGGCTCCAACTTCCCTCCCAGGCATCTCCAGGATAGGGCTGAGAGAGATTCCTGCCTGCAACCTTGGAACAGCCGCTGCCAGTCTGTGTAGACAATACTGAGCTAGATGGACTGATGGTCTGACTCAGTGAGGCGAGTCTCACGATTAGTGAGACTCGCCAAAATGAGGTCTGCGGGGAGCCCTGGGCGGCCAGATCGGCCACCCACACAACTGTGACAACCTCAAAACAGTGGTACATCTGCTGGTAACCTCCAGACTGGATTACTGCAATGCGCTCTATGCGGGGCTGCCCTTGTACGTAGTCCGGAAACTACAGTTGGTCCAGAATGTGGCAGCCAGGCTGGTCTCTGGGTCATCTAGGAGAGACCATATGACTCCCGTACTGAAGGAGTTACACTGGCTGCCAATATAAAGCCCTAAACAGCTTGGGCCCTGGGTTTTTAAGAGAACGGCTTCTTCGTTATGACCCCACCGCCCATTGAGATCATCAGGAAAGGTCCATCTGCATTTGCCACCAGCTCGTCTGGTGGCTACTCACGGACGGGCCTTCTCCGTTGCTGCCCCAAGGCTTTGGAATGCGCTCCCTAGTGAAATAAGAGCCTCCTCATCTCTGATATCCTTTAAAAAGTCCTTAAAGATGCATTTCTTCACCCAGGCTTTTAACTGATATTGTTTTGAATGTTGTTTTTAGAATATTGTTTTAAAATTTTAAATTCTGTTTTAAATTTCTTGCTTTTAAATTTTTGTTTTGTTTTGTTCTGTTTTTGTTTTTAATTAATGTTTTACTTTTTAATCTTCTTGTAAACCACCCAGAGATGCAAGTTTTGGGCGGTGTAAAAATATGATAAATAAATAAATAAATAAATAAAACTGCCAGCTCCGTCACGGAGCTGGTGGGGGCTGCAGGTATTGGGGGTTGCGCAGCCCACAGAAGTTCCACGATGCCCTGTGCAAGCACGCAGGGCATTCTGGAGAGACCCCCAGGGCCAGGAGGCTGGTTTCAGCCTCCCGGAGGGGGTCTCCTCATGTGTTGCCGCGGTGTGGAGCTGCACTGCGGCAATACATGAGCAAACAGACGGAGATAGCGGAGCGCTTGCTCCGCTAACCTCGTTTAAGGGGAGGGCTCTGTAAGCGGGTTACCGCTTTGAGGACACTGGACTCACCTGCAAGCCCGGTGGTTCTCACGCTCACCAGAAAGTGGGCTGGGGTACCTTAGCCCGCTTTTTGGCGATCGTGAGAATTGCCTCAGTATATTGCAGCTTCCCATGTTCCACCGTGCATGTACTTTAAAGTAGCCAGTGCTGAACCACTGAATTTATATATCACATCTGCATATAATAAAATTTCAACAGATATCTACCATCAGTGTTCCCTCTAACAAGGATTCCCAGATGCTGTTGACTACAACTTCCAGCATCCCCAACTACAGTAGGCTTTGGTTGGGGATTGTGGGAGTTGTAGTCAACAACATCTGGGAATCCCTATTAGAGGGAACACTACCTACAAAACAGTGGTACATTTGTTGGTAACCTCCAGTCTTGACTTCTGCAATGCGCTCTATGTGGGGCTGCCTTTGTACATGGTCCGGAAACTTCAGTTGGTTCAGAATGCGGCAACCAGGTTGGTCTCTGGGTCATCTCGGAGAAACCACATTACTCCTTTGCTGATGGAGTTACACTGGCTGCCAATAGGTTTCCGGGCAAAATACAAAGTGCTAAACCCTAAACGGCTTAGGTCCTGGGTATTTAAGATAGCATCTTCTTCACTACGAACCCCACCAGATGAGGTCATCTGAGGAGGGCCATCTTCAGTTACCGCCAACTCGTTTGGTGGTCACACAGAGATGGGCCTACTCGGTTGCTGCCCCGAGATTGTGGAATGCGCTGCTTGCTGAGTTACGATCCTCCCCATCTCGGCCAATTTTTAAAAAACATTTGAAAACCCATTTTTTTACCAAAGCTTTCTCAGGATTTTTTTTTTTTTAAATACTGTTTGTTTAATTTTATGGTTTTTAAATTATTGTATTGTTTTAACTTTTATATGTGTTATATGTTGAACTGTTTTAACTTTTATATGTGTTTTAATTGTTGTTAGCCACCCAGAGACATAAGTTTGGGCAGGTATAAATTTGATAGATAGATAGAATACAATCAAAAATTAACAGAAAGGTATGCATGCGAGACACTTACTAATTTCTGTTGTTAATACTAGTCAGATGCATTAAATACTTGTATGTTATTAAAGTCAAAATAATTAAACATACAGAAAACAAGCCACCCTTAGGAAGAAACAGGAGCTACTGCTGCCTTATCATTTTCTTTTCAAGTGTCAAAAAACAAACAAATCATATAGATATTGGTTAACTGGTAGGTATTATATACTCTCTCATAATACTCAAGGTCACCCAATGAAATGGAAGATCATTATATCACTGCGGACAAAAGAAAGTACTTTCTCACACAACGTATAATTAACTTTTGGAATGCATTACCACAAGATGAGACAATGGCCACTGGTGATAGCTTTGAAAGATAACTTAATGAAGGATAGGTCTACCAAGTATTTGTTGGGATACCTAAATGGAACGCTATTTTCAGAGACAATATCTGAATGCCAGTTGCTGGGGAAAACAGGTGACATGAAAAGGCTGCTGCCTTTATGCACTGCTTGCAGATTTCCTAGAGGCATATGGCTGGCTACTGGTAGAAATAGGAGTCTGGACCCTTAATCAGATTTATTTGTTTGTTTGTTTAAAATATTTATACCCAGCCCCTCCAGTACACTACTGCTTGGGGCATCGATAAATATTAATCACATTAATGTTTAATAATATTATTTAATTAATGTTATTAAATGTAATTAATTAATACATTAATGGCATTAATGCTATTAATTAACATTAACATAGATACACTGAGTTAAAATACCAGGCTAAAACCACATTTAAAATTACAGTTTTTAAAAAAGTTTCAAATTAAAATTATTTTTGTTTTAAAGCTAAAAACTAAGATGTATAAAAACGAAAGAACCTACCAGATATGAGCCTCAGTAAAACATTAAAAAGCCTCTTTTAAAATATGTGTGGGGGTTTTTTTTACACTGAGGGAGGGAGCATGGCTGAACTCTTTGGGGAAGGTGTTCCAAAGCCGAGGGGCCACAACCGAAAAGGCCCTGTCTCTGGTCCCCAACAACCAGATCTCTGTTAGTGGTGGGGCCATGAGCAGGGCCTGAGATGATTAGCAGAGGACCCTGGCAGATTCCGCTCTACTGATTTTATCTTAATATATTAGGGTATCTTTGGTGATTCTTGGGTTAACATAAGAACAGCTCTGCTGGATCAGGCCCAAGGCCCATCTAGTCCAGCATCCCGTTTCGCACAGTGGCCCACCAGATACCGCTGGAAGCCACAGGCAGGAGTTGAGGGCATGCCCTCTCTCCTGCTGTTACTCCCCCGCAACTGGTACCCAGAGGCACCCCGCCCCAAGGCTGGAGGTGGCCTAGAGCCCTCCGACTAATAGCCATCAATAGACCTTTCCTCCATGAAGTTATCCAAACCCCTCTTCAAGCCATCCAGGTTGTTGGCTGTCACCACATCTCTTGGCAGAGAATTCCACATGTTGATTATGTGTTGTGTGAAAAAGTACTTCCGTTTGCTGGTCCTAGATTTCCTGGCAATCAGTTTCATAGGATGACCCCTGGTTCTAGTATTATGTGAAAGGGAGAAGAATTTCTCTCTATCCACTTTCTCCACACCATGCATGATTTTATAGACCTCTATCATGCCTCCCCGCAGTCATCTTTTTTCTAAACTAAATAGCCCCAGGTGTTGTAGCCTAGCCTCATAAGAAAGGTGCTTTAGGCCCTTGATCATCTTGGTTGCCCTCTTCTGCACCTTTTCCAGTTCTACATTGTCCTTTTTTAGATGTGGTGACCAGAATTGTACGCAGTACTCCAAGTGTGGCTGCACCATAGTTTTGTATAAGGGCATTATAATATTAGCAGTTTTATTTTCAGTCCCCTTCCTAATGATCCCTAGCATGGAATTGGCCTTTTTTTTTTACAGCTGCCGCACATTGAGTCGACACTTTCAACAAGCTGTCCACTATGACCCTAAGATCCCTCTCCTGGTCAGTCACCAACAGCTCAGATCCAAGCAGCATATACTTAAAGTTGGGGTTCTTCATCCCAATGTGCATCACTTTACACTTGCCAACATTGAACCGCATTTGCCACTTTGTCACCCACTCACCCAGTTTGGAGAGATCCTTTTGGAACTCTTCATAATCAGTTATGATTTCACTACCCGAAAGAGTTTGGTATCATCTGCAAATTTGGCCACCTCGCTGCTTACCCCTACTTCTAGATCATTTATGAATAAATTAAAAAGCACCGGTCCCAGTACAGATCCCTGGGGGACCCCACTTCTTACTTCCCTCCATTGCGAAAACATTCCATTTATCCCTACCTTCTGTTTCCTGTCTTTCAACCAGTTAGCAATCCACACATGTACTTGTCCCCTTATCCCATGACTGCTAAGTTTCCTCAGGAGTCTTTCACTCCCTCATTGTCTAATGGTCCAACTGACTCTCTGGCAGGTTTCTTGCTTCTGATGTATTTAAAGAAGTTTTTGTTATACCCCTTGATGCTTTTAGCTAAATGTTCCTCAAACTCTCTTTTCGCCTCCTTTATTGTTGCCTTGCATTTCTTTTGCCAGAGTTTGTGTTCCTTTCTGTTCTCTTCATTTGGACAGGCCTTCCAATTTTGGAAGGAAGTCTTCTTTCCTTTTATGGCTTCCTTGACAGTACCCATTAGCCATGCTGGCATCTTCCTGGACCTAGTGGTACCTTTCCTCTTTTGGGGTATACAATCTAACTGGGCTTCTAGTATTGTGGTTTTGAGTAAACTCCATGCACTCTGGTGCAAAGTTACTCTCCTGATTTTCCCTTTCAGCTTCCTTTTCATCATACTCCTCATTTTAGAGAAGTCTCCTCTCCTGAAATTCAAAATGTCTGTGTTAGACTTCCTTGGTCATTCTCTCCCCACATGTATGCTGAATTTGATTGCACTATGGTCACTGTTCCCTAAAGGGTCCATGACACTGACATCACGCACCAGGTCCTGGGTGCCACTCAGAATTAAGTCCAAGGTCACCTTCTCTCTGGTTGGTTCCAAGACCAGCTGTTCTAGGGCACAGTCATTTAGTGTATCTAGAAATTTGACCTCTTTGTCCTGACCTGACTGTGAATTTACCCAGTCTATTTGTGGGTAATTGAAGTCACTCATGATTACAGCCCTGCCTCTCCCTGATTTCCTGCTGCAACTCCCAGTCACTGTCAGCGTTTTGATCCGGAGGGCGATAGCACGTACCCAGGAGCACGTTCCCTTTCAGGCCTTGTACTGTCACCCACAGGGTTTCTGTGGAGGACTCCAGTCCACCTAGGTTTTCTAGCTTGTTAGATTCTATGCCTTCTTTAACATACAGTGCTACTCCACTTCCAAGGCGCCCCTCCCTGTCCTTTCTATGGAGTTTATATCCAGGGATAACAGTGTCCCAATGGTTCTCACTGTTCCACCATGTTTCTGTTATGCCCACTATATCTATTTCTGCGTTAGCAACCAAGCACTCCAGCTCACCCATCTTGGCTCGGAGGCTTCTGGCATTGGCATATAAGCAGCTATACGCTGAATCTCTCACCTGATGTACGCTATCTTTTGACTCTTTGACCAGCTGGCACAGTCTCCCATCTGCTCTTTATGCGGTACTGCTCTGTCCCCTTCTGTTTTATCTGAATCCTTTGCACCCTCGCACTTTAAAGGATGGCTTTTGCCGAACGGGAGACTGCCCAGCTCCCATCGGCTGTTCCCCAAGTGTCATTTTGAAAGCTGCTCTGCAACCTTTTTGATTTTAAGTGCCAGCAGTCTGGTTCCATCTTGGTTCAAGTGCAGCCCGTCCCTTTTATACAGGCCTTGCTTGCCCCAAAATGTATCCTAGTGCCTAACAAATCTAAACCCTTCCTCATACGTCTCATCCACGCATTGAAACCCCTCAGCTCTGCCTGTCTCACTGTACCTGCGTGTGGAACAGGTAGCATTTCTGAGAATGCTACCTTGTGGGTCCTGGACTTCAATACGCTACCTATCAGCCTAAAATTGGCTTCCAGGACCTCCCGACTACATTTCCCCACATCGTTGGTGCCAACATGCACCACGACAGTTGTCTCCTCCCCAGCGCTGCCTAAGAGCCTATCTAGACGCTGCGTGATGTCCGCAACCTTCGCACCAGGCAGGCAAGTCACCGTGCGGTCAACACGCGGGTCACAAACCCATCTCTCTATACCTCTAATGATCGAATCACCTACTACAAGGAGGCCCCCACCGAATATCCCCTGTGCGCGAGGATATGGGCTCATCATCCATGGAAGGGGTCCCTTCTAAAGGAGTATTTCCCTCTTCCTCAGACCGATGTCCTCCTTGCCCAAGATCTTCATTCTCCCTGACAGCAGAGGAGCTATTAGCCCTGGAGTGGGATGTCTCTAACACTTCCCTGAAGGTCTCGTCCACATGCCTCTCTGTATCTCTGAGCTTCTCCAGATCTGCCACCTTGGTGTCGAGGGAATGAACTTGTTCCCGGAGATTCAGGAGCTCATTGCACCGAGCACACACCCATGACTTCTGCCTATGGGGCAAATAGTCATACATGTGGCACTCTGTGCAATACACTGGGAAGTGCCCCCTCCCCTGCTGGCCTTCTATCTTCATACTGTTTTTGTTGGCTGTTTACAGTATTTAGAGATAGCTTATTAGAAGGATAGGTCTCAGCTGTAATGGTCAGGTATTTACTGTCCAAGCAGCTTTCCCAAGAATAGGAGGAAGGGATTTGTACTTACATTCTCTTCTCCACCAGTCTCCTTGTGATCACTGGGGCTTGTTCCAGGCTCCCCCTCACACTTCCTGCTAAACTCCTATGTCCTGTTTGTTATTCCTGTTCGCTATGCTCTGTTCACTATGCTCTCGGCCCTAAACTTCTTATGTAGAGAGTAGTCTTCCAACTCTCTTTTTTCTTTTTTGCTTCAGAAGGAGGCAAAAACCTTCCACTACTCATGTTCACAAGAGAGCACACAGACATTAAACTGGGTCTCATAGTGGAGCCTACACAATATACACTTCTCCAGCCACATCATATTTCATCTCCAAGCCACAGGACCCAGGGGCACTCATCTTCAAATGACAGATCCTAATATCCTAATATAAATATAAAACTCCCTGCATTTGGAGAGTTCCAAATGAATTATTGACTGGCACACAAACACACCCAAATCAAATGACAAGGTACAAACAATGCCAACATTTCTGTTAGCAATCTTGTACTATGTTGTTCAGGTTATGTCAACAGAGGTGTCAACAGGGTTTGGCTGCGTCAGGCATTGACCAAGGGCCCCCACACCCAATGAATGGTTATCTGGCTGATCCTTGGACCCCAATATGCACCCCAGTACATGGTGGCAGAAGTGGCACAGGTCAGCCAACAATTTCACAATTCCACTGCCTTTGCACAGAACTCCCATTGGTCAATCAGGAAGAAGGAGGAGCAGAAGAAGAGGAAGAAACTATTGCACAAATCTATTAGTCTTAGGCCCTCTTCATTGGCCCATGGGCTTTGTCCCAAAACCACAGAAACACAGGGTGTCTATGTTCCTATGCCTTTGAGAGAAAGCCCACAGGAGGCTGCCTCATACCAAGTTAGGCCATTGGTCCATCTAGTTCAGTACTGTCTACACTGACTGGCAGTGGCTCTCCAAGATTACAGGCAAGAGTCTCGCCTATCCCTATCTGGTGATGCCAGGGAGTGGATCTGGGACCTTCTGCATGCAAACATGCATATGTTCTTCCATTGAGCTATGCCCTCATCCCCTATGGGAATATCATACAGCACTTACCCGTAGTCTCCTATCCAAATGCAAGCCAAGGCAAATCCTACTTAGCAAACGGGACAATTCAGGTTTGCTACAAGAAGACCAGCTCTCCTCCCCCTGAGATGATACAGGAACCTTTGGAAGAAAGTTACTGGACAATGGGAGTTAAAGAAAGTGGGAAGGGGGAACTACTGAACGACTCTCTTGGTCTGCTTCTCCTTCTCCTACACTCTCCATTCCCCACTGACCAATGTGGGGCTGTTTTGATGTGGCAGTAGCTCCTCCTACCCTCCAAGAGGGGCAGGGGAGCACCTGCCACTTCTCCTCCCCACTCTCCAGTAACTTGGTGAGGCAGGGACCAAATGAGCCACAAGGGTGCAGGACTTTGCCCCAGGGACCACAACCAGGCATTATCACTATCACTATCGCTTAAAGATGATACCCACACAATATAGGTTATTTCTCTTCTGCCACTCTCTTAGAAGATACAGGAACACTTGCAGGTAAGAGATGCTGAAATTTCACCTGTTAAAACATCGTTTAGTTCTGGTATGTAGTGTCTTCTTAAGACATCTTACATCTATATTATGGTAGAGCAAAAAACTTCCAAAAATATCCTCACCAAATATGCAAGCCACCTTTATAGCCTCTAGAGCCAAATCAACCACTGCCCAAATATGAAGATGATGAACAACAAAGAAAAATATAGACTTGTCCAAACTCTATTAGAAATCAAGATTTATCAAGTCAATCTATACCCTGTGAAAAAGAACAAAAATGCAAGTCACTTCTATTTTAGCACTTCTATTTTATTGTAACAAGGTTACAGTAAAAGATTTGATGCCGTTTTCCCAAGTAGCTTAAGTACATTCTTAATATTCAAATTAATCCATAATGATCTGAAAAGATGGCTCAGAAATGAGCTAGTGCAAAACGTGATAACGTGCAATTAATAGATGATAAAGAGCTTATAAAAATATTGTTATGCTCTCTTCGCATTCTTACAGGCATATAACACTTTTTTTCTGTATACAAACACAAGTGCCATCGAGATGAGACAATTTGCAAATATACTGTAAAGAAACAAAGGGGTTTTGAACTAAGAATAACCGGCCATCAGAGATCTTTGCCATTCCCATGTCACTCAAACATCACTCTGACAGAACTAAATGCTGTTTGCAAATGCTTCTAAAACACAATGTGAATTATTCAGTGAGAAGACTTGAAATATTATTGCTACTCACTGCCACGTCCAGTTTTGTCATCACAAGCAAACAGTGATAGGATTCACCTCAACAGTGAATCCCAGTGACTGAGTAATCAACCTAGTAAGCTTATTTAGGTTAGTCAATGTTTGTTCTGGGTGTTTTGGGAACTACATTTGTGAATTTTGGAATGTCTAGTGTTTATTCTTACTGTGTAACACCCAGGCAAGAAAAAATCCAAGGGTTCTGGTCCTTTGGATTCCTAGAAATTTGCTGCTGCCACACCTGTATGTAATTTTCCCCCCATTACCCCATATTATGAGGATGACTGAGGTTACTCATTCTGTAATCTTTGGGCAGGGTCCAGACTAAGTAGTTATGGCTACATTTCATTGAAATTTATAGGACTGTAACATGATTGACTTCTCTCACTGATTTCAATGGTGCATAGTCATGACAAACAAGTCTATATGCGGCACTTTGGTAGTACTCTGTTCATTCTAAACAATACCAGAAAGATAACCTCACTGGGAATATAAAGCAGGAGAGGGGGAAACTGAACTCCACAGTTCTGGCAGGTAGTACTGACATGTTATTCTCTATGAACTTTATCAAAAGGAAGGGATATAATCATCCAGTGCATATGATGATCCCAGTCACATGTGTCAGGAACTTCAGGCCATCCTTGCCTGTAGCAGATGGGATAAGGTGACTGTGGAAATAAACTCTTCACTGATGCTTGCATGACCACCATGGTACTGGTATGTCATGAGTTAAAAGAAGTTGTTCCCCCCATCCCATAACCTAGGTTATGGAAAGCTGCCATACAGACATGCCCATAGAATCCAAAAGGTTGCACAACAGAATTCTGAATTAAGAAATGTAGATGTCAAGAGGCTTAGTTTTTGCACATGCAGTGAATTTTAAAAAATTAATTACCAAAATAGATTGCTATCTGGCCTTTCCCACTCAGTGAGCATAAACAACTGCTATATATAGCCTACCACTTCTGGTAACTGGTAATAAAATAGGCCAAGAAAATGTTTCTCCTGGTCCTAAACTTTCCAGCTTAGCAAAGGTATGTGGGAAATCCTCTAAGCAAACACAAACCTCCTTGCTGGCTTTTCCTTTTGCTAGGTCCTCCTGCTTTTAGTCAACAGAAAAAAGAACCAACAACAGCCACTCTGCATTACACTATGGACAATCTCTCTCTCTCTCTCTCTCTCTCTCTCTCTCTCTCTCTCACACACACACACACACACACGCACAGTATAAGCACCTGCATTGGCTACAAACTGTATTATGAATTCATTTCAAGCTCTTCATCATTTCTCTAACAGCTCTCTGCTTTTCTGTTCCTCACAAGTATCTCCTCTCCTCTCCCATTTCCCTCATTAAAACCAAAGATGGTTTTGCCCCACAACTACCTCCTCTCTCATTTCCCCAATCCTTTGTCAACACCAACTTCCTCAGCAAAGATTCCACCCATAGCCTTCACATTTTTCTGCACCTTTTCCCGTCCCTTTCCTCTTTCCAGAGTTCTTGAACTCTGCATCTACCTCTACCCCTGCCCTGCTTGCTTAATGTGGATTGTAAGTCCTCAATGCCAGAACTGTTCCACTGATTCTCCCCCCACCTCCCATCACCATACTATATTTACCACTTTGGCACTAAAGAAGCATTGAACAGTAGCAGCTTCACTCTACAATACCATCTCACATTCACTCGTGAAAGGTAGAAAAGAGGCCCTGTCTTCAATGTACAGAAATAAATGAACAAAACCCAACTGAGACTGTCATGGTTATTTTTAGGAAATCAGATTCATCAGCTTTCCTGTGAAACAAAAGCTTCTCAGGAGTCTATTTGTCTGGGTTGTCACAAGCTAGCTGCAGTAAATATGGTTTTTATTGCTGTAATAATAATTAAACCCATGTCTTTTTAACAGACTTGGAAAAGGAAGGCCACAATACAATACAGAGCTAACCCTGTTCACTTATTTCAATGAGCTGCTTAAGTGCATTTCACTGTATTATATATTGGCCTATATCTTGAAAATTTTCAAAGTACAGTTAAACAAACAAGAACCTGAATAAAAATAAGGCTGCCGAACAGATTTTAGTAAAGATGTGTTGCATTTCACATTAAAAGGAAATTTGCAAAATCTGCAGTGTTAACAGCGTGTTTAAAGAAATTATCAAAGCAAAGAACATTCTTCGGTTATTTTGGACCAAGACAAGAACACATTCATCTTTGGGTGCTTATTTTAGTTTCTAACACAATGACTGTGCTGTTCTTTTCTTGCTAGCAATAATTATATTTCAATTGTTATTTTACATCATACATGTTTTGCCAGACAGCCTCTCCTCCATCTTGGAAACATTGGCTTTTGACCAGAGTAAGACAGAGTGAAACTGTGCACAGATAAACATTTGGTCCCAAGAGAAATCTTGCCTCCATTTGGACGACACACCAAGTCATGCTAACTAAGTTAGTGTGAGCAGCCTGGAGAGGCAAAACATCCATCCTGAATTCTTGAATGAAGCCAAATTCTGGAACAGAACAAGGGATCTTGGGCAAAAGACACCACCACCCCATCGGCCCTGGCTACCATGAAAGCAAGGGCCAGGCCAGATTTGGTATACTAGAGCCGTCTTGTTTGGATTTTCATGTGAACAGCAACCATCCCACTATGGATGCCCCCATATCCTGCACTAAACAATTCCTAATTATCTTTCATTCCTCCAACTGTTCTGCAATTGCAGCCCCTTCTAAGAGATTTCAGAAAGAAAACCCTATGAATAGGCTCTTTGCTTATAGACATGTGTGTGTCTTCAGACGTGGCATAGTAGCAGTTAGTACTCTGCTCTTCTACTGCCCTGGATACCACCTGGTCAGGCGCTCTGTTATTGCCCTCTCCAACCTCACCTTCCCCTCTGGAGTGCTTACGTAGTTGATGCCAACTGAGCTGCCCTCTTTAACCTCCAAGCAGTCCCCTTACATAAGCTCCCATGGTTGAGTTTCTGAGTTGCCTTCCTCAGTCCTCCAGGAAGCTGGTATGGGCCTGACCAGCCACTGCCCGTCTTTCCTAGGGTTCCTCACAAGCCTTCCCATGCAGCTTCCAAGATGTTGTCAGGCTTTCTGAGGCTTTGCTTCCCCTCCCTGATGATACGCACTGTCAACTCTGTGCAGAGGTGTGTTGTGGGGGGGGGGAAGCAGCTACTCCCACGGGGCCAGGAATAATATGCAAATGATTCAAAGCTAAATATTTGCACAGGCTTAATGAACAGTAAGCTTCCAGTTCTATTACTATATGGACTCTGACTAGCCACCCAATTTTATGCATATTTACTCAGAAGTAAGTGCCACTGAGTTCAGGGGGCTTACTCTTAAATACATGCACCACAGGATTGCACCTTATTAAATGGCAGCTGTGAAGACCTCAGGCATGTCTGGGTAATTTATGCTGAGTCTGCAGATGGGAAGAAAACAAGGCAGGCCCCAAATGCAGAGAATGAGAAAATACCTCAGAATATTTTTTTTAAAGAGGTGTGTCTCAAATTGCAAAGAGTCTAGGAGACAGAACAAAACAGAAACAGATATATACTCTGCTTCTTCTCCCCTCTATACCTTTCTAAAGATTAGTGTTGTTTTTCCTCGGTCTCCAAAGGCTGCCCAAGAAGCCAGTTGTGGTGACACCTCAAGGAGCAGATTTGGGGGTAGTAGATTTGCCCTGCTCCACAATGATCTGTTGTGCTCCAGACCTTCTCTTCCTCCCTCTAGGGTTTGCAGAAGGAGAATGGACCACATCAGCTTTCTAAATGACTCAGGTGCTCCTCCTCCAAGGAGGGGACTGGCTCCTTGTCACCGCTGGGAGTGGGTGGGCAGGGCAGGAATGGGTGGAGCATTAGGGCAGGAGGAATTCTGTGCTGTGCTGCTGTTCTGCCCACAATAAGAGGGAGAGGGAGGGGGGCTGAGAGAGAGAGAGAGAGAGGTTTTTAAAACTGGAAGCAGAATATCATACTGGATCCCAGAAGGATGTTGTTCATCAAATACAATAGTATAAATGTATTGTTGATTAACAAAACAGAAATGTAATGGGCAAGACATTCAGCTTCTGCCGCCTTCAGCTGTAACATCAGAACAGCTGAAGGAAACATTTTGCCCATTACATTTCTGTTTTGTTAATCAACAATAAATTTATATATAGAAAAAAGGATGGTTTGCTTACTTTCAGAATAATAGCAAAGGATTGTTTGATGTGATTGGGTGATTGATTGATTGATATAATGTGTTCATTTTATCCTGACTGCCTGAAGACCCCACACTTTAAAACACTTCAAAGGGTCCTGATTGTGGTCTCAAAGTTTGCTTGAGCCTGTTATACATTCTTTGTGTGAATGGTGTTAATACATGAGATGATGTTCAACACTCATACAATATGTGCACAATATACACAGGTACAGATCTGTACAAAGTACAGAAGTATAGCAAGGTTGGTGTGGGCCCTGTAACAAAAAGCAAAGATGGGCCCGTGGCCCTTGCCTTCCTCCCCTGGCATGTCTTTACAGCAGAAGAATGATAAGGACATGGTGAAAAACAAAACATTCTTGGCATGCCCTTTTCCTTGCTCCTATGGAAATAATATCACACATTCCCCATGAACACAGACACTTTCACAGACATACTTGCATGCGTTTTTGAAACATCTATGCCTACTCAGTGACCTCATACATGAAGAGCGAAGAGCAAGCTGGTCACCCTGCTGGGGGGGGGCTCCTCCCTCAGGGACCCAGGGATATCCCCCCCCCCCCGTATTGTTCAATTATAGCTATGCCCTTGCAGAGCTACAGTTATCCATATGTTATGCTGAATGCAGCAGCATACCTCCTACTTACATCTCAGGGGCCCTGTACTCAGGTTCGCTTTGACCATAAATACAGGTGTGTGTGGACAGACATCTGAATGCAGGTACAACATAATGAGGTCGTTCTCAAGACCAGCTCTACCTGGGCTAGCACAGTTTTAACCAGGTAAAACCGGTCGTGAGAACCGCTGGGATTGGTCCTGATCCTGGCACTCCTCAGCTGGGTAGCTCGGCTTTTGTATTTGGGCTAAAATTGAGGAAGGAGGATACGCACACGCCTTCCTCCGTCACCGCCCAGTCGCGTGGAAGGTCAGGCTGCCTTTATGTTCACGCTCCTTATGCAGTGTATTGTGGGATACTGGAGGACTTTCTCCTCTGAATCCTAGCTCTGTTGATTGCTGCCATGCCACTCGTGAGGAAAAGCCACCAGTTATCTGGGAGGAGACTTCCTCCCCCATCTACCACTTTGTTCATGTGAACAACCTTAATGTATGAATAGGACTATAGCTTGAATGTACATGAGAACTGCAGAAAATGTAAGCATACTTCTTTAAATTTCACTTATGAACATGGTCTGAAAGGGAGCAAAATTAATTCCTTGGCCTGTACCTGAGACAAAGGAAATCCTCTCTATCAGCAGAGAAAAGGAAAATGTGTACTATATTCCTAAAAGGAATTCAGAAAATTGCAGACCTATCAATCTAACTTCTGTCCCGGTTAAACTGGCTGTTCAATAATTGCTCATTATTAAGGCTAGAACTGTCAGTCAAGCCTATAAGCTTTGCTGAGGAAAAATCAGCATTGCTTCTGCAAAGGGGCGTTTTTGTTTTGTTTTGTTATTTGTCTCATTGGTCTTTTAAAATTCTGCCAACAAACATGCAGATGGGAATGATCCAATAAACATTATATACTTATAGCTGATAAGGCAAGTGCTTTTATTGATTGGTAATCAGTTAAAAAATCAGAAAGCAAGCAGAGGACCAGAATAAACAGGAGGTTTTCACAATGGAAGAAAATAATAAATGAATCTGTATTGTGAACAGGACTATTTAATGTATTCATATATTATCTGAAGTCAGAAGCAAACAATGAGCTAGCCAAGTTTGTGGGTGAGACCAAATTATTAATGATGTTGAAATCCCTACGGGAGTGTAAAAAGTGCTAAAAGGACTTCTTAGAAATGGGGAAATGGGCAACAAAACAGCAGTTTATGTATGTGCAAAGCAACTTTCTATGGGACAAAATATCCCCGTTTCAAATATACACTTTGGGAGGGTTTGAACTGGCTGTCACTACAGAGGAAAGAGATTGTGGGAATGAAGTGTGTTACACTAGTGACAAAGGCAAATTTACTAAAGTAACTAAACATAAAACAACTATTGTATTATTTAAATATTTGCTGAAGTCATACTTAGAACACTGAGTACAGTTCTGGTCACCACATCCCATCAAATATATCAGTAGAGCTTGAAAGAGGCAACAACTACTTATGAAGGTGTTGGAACACATTCTGTATGAAGAAAGGTTAAAGTGTTTTTCATTTTAAAAAGTAAAGAGAAATTAAAGAGAAATATGATTATCAGTTATGAAAAATGTAGAGTGTGTGAACAGAGAAAGATCCCGCCCCCTCAATTCTAGAACTTGATTTGCAGTAGGTTCAGGACAAACTAAAGTAGTTCTTTGCACAAGTCACAGTGGTCTATCAAAAACTCTTAACCGCAATAGCTAAATAGAACCTCCATGTACAGAGGCAGTATACTTCAGAGGATGAGATGCTGGGGACAAACAGCAGGGAGCGGCCATCACCATCCCTAAATTCGCTGCTTCCAAGGGGAGGGGGCAATAGTGTGGGGCTGCAGTTCGAAACAGAACGCAGGACTAAATGCACTTTCGTCTGATCCGGAAGGCAGTGCTTTGAGTGGGCTGCCGTTGCTTGATCCTGGTGCGGGGAAAGAGGAAATCCCCTGGAGATTTGCTTCTATTAAAAAAATCCACTTTCATTTAGAAAGAGAAGGGATCCCATTGGCTTGCCGAAACCTTCCTCCCTTTCCTCCTCTCCCTGGCAAAGTTACATTAGAAAATGTAACTTTTCCCATGGGCTGGAGGAGCTGCGTTTGGCGTTGTTTCCCGCCCCCTCCTCCCTTCCCTTTCTAGCCCCACCATTCCATTTATGAGAAGCAGGCTGAAAAGTTACAGCAGGGAGGGAGGATGCCGCCGGAGGGGGTGAAGTCACATTGGCTCTGGGTGTCTCTAGCCCCTAGTCCCGCCTTCTCTCGTGCCGCATAACTACATAAGTAGCTGGGAAGCAGCTGGTTGCAAGAAAGCGGGGGGAGGGGGGGGACGCAAGAGAAAATTTCTCTCATCCATACGCTACTTTTCCGGCTCTCAAAAACTTCGCACCGAGTGTGTGTGTCTCTCTGAGAGAGAGAGGGTGCCTCAGCTATTGCTCCCAAAGCAACGAGGGGCGAGCAGGGGGTGGGGACGAGGTGTGTGTGTGTCAAGGGCAGTTTCCTACACAACTTTCCCCCCTCAGAACAACCCATCACCCGCGTGGTGCTGGGCAAGGCAGCCCTTCCTCCTCCTCCCCTGCCTTGCCGCCCAGCGGGAGCCGCGCACGTACATCCCGCTTTTTCCCTTTGTCTCTCCCGCCCCAAGTTGCCCCTCAGAGTAAAGTTTGAGCAGGGAGGGAAGGTGGCGTGTGCGCTGCGGGCAGAAAGGCTCGCTCGCTCGTCTCTTACCTGTGGCCAGATTGTCATTGATCTTTAAAGGCACCCTCAGGATATAGACTAGGAAGAGCATGACGAAGAACCACAGCGTCCACAGATAAGTCCACGACCAGACGATGCAGGATTTGAGCTGCTCCAGAAAGCCGGCCCCAGCTTCAGCCATGTTTTGGAAAGGAGAGGGAGAGAGAACACACGCACACACTCCAGCCCTGCTGCTCTCTGCTGCCACAACCTCTCGCTGTGTATTTGTGGGATGATTCATGCCTCCCAAAGTAACGTGTCCCCCTTCCACCTCCGCCTCCTCGCAGGGCTTTCCATGCAGGCATCTATTGCAGCCGCTATATTAACTTGTAAACAAACACAGCAGTGAGATCCCTCACCCACCCACCGCAGCCCATGTCTGCCTCTGTCCTTCTCGGCACACACAGCCAGAAGCCAAGGCGACGGTTTCCAAGAAAGCTGCCATTTACATAAACTTGAACTGGACGGGGTGGAGGGTGGCAAGGAAGTAACTGCATGAGAAAATTTTCACAAGAAATAGCCTCCGTCCTTCATGCTCCTTCAATTTGACTCCCCTCCCTCTCTCTGATGCCAGCCCGATGGTAACGTCTTGAGGCTGAAAAGTATATAAATATATATCATCTGATTTGGGTTATGATCTTTGCATATACTCCAGTTGCCCCAGTTTCCTAGTACTTGTCCCTGGTAGATCACTGTCCCTATTTTGCCTCTAGGAGAGATTTGGGGCATGAATTTTAGACAATTTTGTTTAGGATATACAAACTCCCCACCACACACACACAAGCAGACCATAGCCTACAGTAAATGTGGCTATTTGGTCTTGTGGTAGCAAACATGACTTGTCCCCTTTGCTAAGCAGTGCCCAGACATATGAATGGGAGACTACATCTGTGAGCACTGTAAGATATTTCCCCCTTAGGGGATGGGGCCACTCTGGAAACAGCAGAAGATTCCAAGTTCCCTCCTTGACATTTCCAAGATAGGGCTGAGAGAAACTCCTGCCTGCGTCCTTGGAGAAGCTGCTGCCAATCTGTGTAGACAATACTGAGCTAGATGGACCAATGGTCAGTATATGGCAGCTTCCTATGTTACGATTGCATTCTGTACCTACTAGTGTCCTTCACTATTTTTCAGGCATGGGCCACTTTGGCACGCAAGCAAGCAAGCAAGCAAACAAACCCTTCAATGTGAGAGCCATTTCTCAATGAGCTGACCTCCTCACACTACTATGTTTTTCTCAGAGCCCTCTCTTAGGAGTCCTAGGAGGAAAGCACTGCATATGCCTTTCAAGATGATGTAGTGGCCACAAAGAGCCCCATTTCCCACCATTACCTTCAGTACTGCGCAGGGCTATCCCTAGGGGGGTGCAGGGTTGGGGGCGTACCAGCATGTGTGTGGGGCCCTTAACATTTCAAATAAATGAATAATATACTTTATATGTAAAACCAAGACTCAAATATACACAGTTTAAACATGAATTCCAAAAGTCAAGTTGGAAAGCACTATACCATCATCCATCCAAATTAATCACAGAATACCCACTGTTCCTCCATTTCAAAGGAAGAGAATAATCAGTCTGTTTCTGATACAGTTTTTTTAATCCTACATTTCTATTTCACTCTTCCTCTATAAGGAACCCAGAGTACATAGTTACTAATGTTTATCTTCACAACCACCGTGTGAGGTAGTTTAGGCTGAAAGATATGTGACTGGCCCATAGTCACCCAGTGAGTTTCATGGCTGAATAGGGATTTGAACTCAGGTCTCACCAGTCCTAGGCCAACACTCTAACTAGTACACCACACTGGATCCTGATTCTGTTCTTTTCCTTCCTCTAAGGGTAAAGTGTGCCGTCGAGTCGATGTTGACTCCTGGCAACCATAGAGCCCTGTGGTTGTCTTTGGTAGAATACAGGAGGGGTTTACCATTGCCATCTCCCACGCAGTCTGAGATGATGCCTTTCAGCATCTTCCTATATCGCTGCTGCCCGATATAGGTGTTTCCCATAGTCATACCAGCGGGGATTCAAACTGGCAACCTCTGGCTTGCTAGTCAAGTCATTTCCCCGCTGTGCCATTCCCCCTAGCCTTTTATAACCCATCCCTTTTGCCTCACCCCTGAAAGTTTACTGCAGCTTAACAGCGCCACCTACCTTGCTTCACCCTGCCCAAGCTGGTGTTTTATTTCCCTTTCCCCCTTTAAACAGTCTTTTAATGGTCATCAATACGTGTAGCAGTGACTGCAGCTCACAGCAACTGGTCTACAAAAACTAGTGCAGCTAACATGTATTATTTCAAGAACACAGAAGCAGTAGATAGAGGGAACAATGGCTGTGTGTTTGTGTGAACCATCATGAAAACAATGGGAACAAGAAAAAAGGTCGGAGTGTTTTGTGTGGGCATTTTTGTACCTTAAACCAGCAGTTCTGCACTGATAATCAGTTATCATGATAAATAATTGCAACATGCCATGAATCAAAATCTATTCCTGCATTCTGTTTGCGTTATCACCTCCTGGATAGTGCTGGTCACTGATCAGACCATTCAACTGGGCTTTAGAATAATCACCCGTTCAAAATGAAGATAGACTAGTGTGTGTGACCTACAGCAGGTTTTCCTCTGAATGTCTGCATGTGCTGTCTTCTTATTTATTGGAACTTTGGAATGAGCAAGGAGAAGGAAACTTTGAGCCTTTCTTGAGATATTAGCAGTCAAGTCAAGTTGACTGCTAACTTGGCAAAGAGGCGCCTTTTAATGTGGTCGTTCTCTTTATTTATCAGGGGGAAAGTAAATGGCTCTATCCACCCTCAGCACAGTACCTCCAGTGACTGTTGCTGGTGTCTGTCTTATGTTTCTTTTAGATTGTGAGCCCTTTGGGAACAGGGATCCATCTTCTGATCTATATTATTATTTCTCCAAGACAGGCCATGCGTGGCGATGTGGTAGGAAGGAGGCAATTGGCTGAGTTTGCAAGCAGAAGCACCTGATTGGGCAGTGGGGATTCCATATGCAGATAGGGAGAAGGAGCCTATGAGAGCAGAAGCACCATGGTGATTGGGCAGTGGGGATTCCCTATGGAGGAGGGGCCTGTGATAGTTAAGGTCAGTTGGAATGCAGCTGTTACTGGTCGGAAGATGTTCTGGATATAAAAGGATAGCAGGCAGGGGTCTGCAAAAAGACAGGTCATGAGGGAGGAAAGAGCCCCTTCAGGAGAAGGAGGATTCCTTTGTGTAAATGAACAAAATCTGTTAACTCAGGGAGGGAGGAAGAAAAAACATGAAGGGAGGGGGAAGAAAGAGTGGAGGAGAGAGAAAGAGAAAGAGAGAAAGAAGGGAGGGGAAAGAGGGACAGAAGGAAAGGCAAAGGACGGGCCTGAGCCTGTCAGCAGCCTGAGTGGAATGAGTGGCCATGGCGGCACTGGCAGCAAGGAACGGTCCAGGCAAGCACTGCTGCTGTTTGGGGCTACTGAGGCCATTGTAAGAGGGAGGCAGGCAGACAAGGGATGGGCCTGGGCCTGGGCCTGGGCCTGTCAGCGGCCTGAGGGGAATGAGCGGCCATGGTGGTGGCAGCAGCAAGGAACAGCCCAGTCAACCACTGCTGCTGCTCCTGAAGGGAGGAGCAGGAGCGGGCCTCGGGTGAGGGTGGGGAGGTCTCTGGGGACAGGGGGCTGCAGTTTGGCCGATAGGCAGCAGCAATGCTGCAGCCACGACCAAGAAGGGTGAGGGGGGTGGAAGCAATGGGATGGAGAACGAGCAGGAGTGCAGACTAGGTGAGGGTGGGGAGATCTCTGAGGTGAGGGGAGCAATCAAGTACTAATGCGCAGATGCTCTAGAGCGTGCAAGAGTTCCAGCATCGAAGCGGAGAGAAATAATGGCAGCGGTCAGGATGCAGAGGTGGAGGGACAGCAGGTGAAGCCCCTCCATCCAGAAGAGGTGGGTGGACGGTGGGCAAAGCCCCGGCGGCCAGGAAGAGGAGGCGTTGGCGGGGAGAAATGATGGCAGAGGTGAGGAGGTGAGCAGACGGTGGGCAAAGCTGTACCAGCTGGGAGGAGAAGGTGGGAGGCGGTGGTGGGATGGCAAGGCCCTGTCCTGCCCAATGGGGAGAGCTGTGGGGGGAGCAAGCGAGTGAGCGGCAGGGGGAGAGTGAGTGAGTGAGCAGCGGGGGGAGAGTGAGCGAACGAGCGGCAGGGGGGAGAGCGAGCGAGCGAGCTGTGGGGGAAGAGCGAACGAGCTGCAGGGGGAGAGCAAGTGAGCGAGTGAGCTGTGGGGGGAGAGCGAGTGAGTGAGCGGTGGGGGAGAGTGAGTGAGCGAGCAGTGGGGGAGAGAGCGAGCGAACGGCAGGGGGAGAGCGAGCGGCGGGGGGAGAGCGAGCGAGCAAGAGGTGGGGGGAGAGCGAGCGAGCAGGTGGCGGGGGAGAGCGAGAGAGTGAGTGGCATGGGGGAGAGCGAGAGACTGGGGGAGAGCGAGAGAGTGAGCCGCGGGGGGGGGGGAGAGCGAGCCGCGGGGGATGTCACAGGCTCAGTACACAACTGCACAGATGCTCTGTGCGGGGTCAGCTAGTTTATTTATTATTTCTCTGTGTAAACTGCCCTGAGCCATTTTTGGAAGGACGATATAGAAATCAAATAAATAAATCAAATAAAAATAAATCAATAAATAAGTCACAGTATTACTATTGATTTTTATTATTTCACTGAACTCCTCTCCCGTGCTGCCTGGCTGGCTCCCACCGCTGCACACGATGCAAACACATGCTGATGCTGCTCTCTCCTCACTTGCCTGCAAGCGCATTGCTGGCTGCTATGGTTGGGCAGGCTGGTGGGTGGGAAAGCAATTTGGGCTGATCCGCTCCTCCACTCACCATTGTCACCCTCCCCCCTCCCTCCAACAGCCATCATGACAGTGGAGCCAAAGGAGGAGGCTTTGGTTTTCATTTTAAAAGTTGTGCAGAAGCACTGTTCAGGCACAGACAGGGAAAACAACAATTGCCTGCTCTGTGTCCTCCTGCTGTTTCGCTTGGAGCCACTCTCTGCACTGCTAGGCAGGGCTCTGGGTGGTGGGTGGGCTGTTTTAGTCCGCTTGACTTTCACTGAATGTGGATGGCATGGCAGGATAGATGGATGCATGGAAGAACACACTCCCAACCTGGAAGTTTGGAACAGCAGTGAGATGGAAGCTGCTGCCTCTCTGCCTGCTGTTCCACAGCGATTGATTGTAGCAGAGGGAGGAAGTGAACAGTGCAGCAGTGAGCAGGGGCAGGCTGATTGGACTCGGAGCTTCAGACACCCAGACGCTCAGCTTGTGTGCACCCGTGGCCCATCCACCATGGGGCCTGTCCCCAGGGCGAATGCCCCTGTTGCCCCACCCTAAGGATGGCCCTGATACTGGGCAAGTTTTAACACTATATGCTGGTAATGGCTGTCTCCACATGATGCCAATAGTCCAGTGTGCAGACAATTAAGATTTGGCCAAAGCACATCCTCTATGAAAAGATGCCAAGATAGGTCTTGGCGGGAAATGGAGAGTTGAGTGGATACTCTTCTAACTCATTATGCCTCTAATCCATCTCCATCATTCTATCACAGGGCTGCTCAACTTCACCCTTCTGCAGCTGTTGGCCTACAACTCCCATAATTCCTGGCTGTTAGCTACTATGACTGGGGATTATGGGAGCTGTAGTCCAAAAACAGCTGGGGGGCCTAAGTTGAGCAGACCTGTTCTATCATGATCTCATGCATGGTAAACTTGAATTGAATTGAATTGAATTGTTATACCTCCAAGGCAGAATGGACCCTAACCTGCACTAAACAAAGGTATTGGAAGCATGGTGAATGTGCAAGGAAACTCTTCGCATACAGATTAAAACAGTCACGTCACATCACTTTATTCCTCATATTTGGGACCCCAGCAGACTATCCATACCTCACCTGAACAAATTTTAAAATTTTATACTGATCTCTATACTGCTGGTTCTATTGCTGTATATTGATCTTTCTATATTAAAACAGATCTTTCTTTTATGAAAGTGTTTCACTGCCATCTTTAGCTGCAGTGCCATCTTTCACTGTTTCACTGCCATCTTTAGCTGCAGTGCCATCTTTCACTGTTTCACTGCCATCTTTAGCTTTAGCAAAGCAGCCTTAGTGTTCCCTTTTCAGTTAGAGGAATTACAGCTAGCTCCGAAAAATATGGCTAACTAAAGCACCTGAGCCCGATGGCTTTCTAATAGAATGGTACAAAACATTTTCAAACATTCTGTTTCCAAGATTATTGTCAGTCTTCTCTGAGTCCCAGCATACTAAATCTCTTCCTCTATCCCAATTCATTGCAGTTATTTCATTTCTGCTTAAGACAGACAAGGATCTAACTGTGCAGTTAAAGACCTTTTTTCTTTAATCAAGGTTGATATTCAATCAATCTTTATTATTACAGTCATTGATCAGCATAAAGTATAAGTGGTGATTACATATGGTATTATACATAAGTATAATAGAAATTAAAGTACATAAAAAGAAACAAGAAGCATAAGGGCACAAAAAGCCTAAAAAGCACAAAAGGACATAAAAGGATGGAGGGCATAAAAAAGGGATGTGAAAAGGTCAGAAGACATAAAAAGACAAACATGCATAGAAGTGTGAGTAATAAAACTAGATGATCTCCTGGCCATGAGGCTATAAGGGGCAGTAAGATAAGAGTTTAGGGTGCACAGTATTGAATGAGCGAAGTGTAGAGCCCACTCTGAGTCACCAGTAGCAATAGCAATAGCAATAGCACTTACATTTATATACTGCTCTATAGCCGGAACTCTCTAAGCGGTTTACAATGATTTAGCATATTGCCCCCAACATTCTGGGTACTCATTTTACCGACCTCAGAAGGATGGAAGGCTGAGTCAACCTTGAGCCCCTGGTCAGGATCGAACTTGTAACCTTCTGGTTACAGGGCGGCAGTTTTTACCACTGCACCACCAGGGGCTCTCTAAAGCCAGTAGTCAGATTAAGTCTGATAGGACCCACTGCCTACTATCTACCAACACATGCTAGTCGCTGCCACACAGAACCTGGCAACGCATATGTGATAACAGGCTTAATGTCAGAAAGCAGGAAAGAGGCATTGGCTTGAGCATCCCAGATACTTGCATTGCAATGGAAAGATGTGGGAGGCATGAATGTCTTTGTAAAACAAACAGTGGAGGAGGACATGCTCGGTAGTTTCAATCTGCCCTGAGCCAAAGTTGCTCTGCAAATGGAGTCCTTCTATAACACCCTTCTAGCACTGCTGAGGGGCACGACAGCAAGCCAAAGTGAACACCTCCTGTACTTTGGAACCTCCAATTAAGGAAGTTATGCCACTGGAGAGGCAGTGTACCTTAAGCCTATCACTCATATGAAAGTTTGGGACCCTGCTGAGATTGGTTTGGCACTCAATATCTATAATGCACTGCTTGATGTTGGCTTTCACCTAGGCGTGGCCCATGCTAAAGAAGGTTGAAGGAGAAAAGCCCAGGGTAGCTATTTTTGTCTCAACTGACCAAGTCCAACTAGATTGGTAATCATCATCTAGGGTTAGTGGGGCAAGACCAACTGAGCATAAAGATAGTCTGAGGCAGCAGCAAAACATGGCACCCACACCCTAGCTTCCACCTTGATCAGGGCTGTCTTCAGGTGCAAAGTGGCATTGGAGACACATCTTGGTACTTGGAGTCCTGCCCAAAGGAACTGAGATAGCGCATGTTCCAGAGTCATGAAATTGGGGAAGGAACTGAACAAGCAGCTTGGCTATGAACAGTTCTAGAGCCATGGGAATATAATGGCCTCCTCTCATCCACAAGAATTTGAGGATGGCAGAGGAGCTCCTCTGAGCATTTAAAGCCACATGTTCCCCGTGAGCTTGCCTAGAGCCGCCGGAATGAAAAACTACGCCCAAGTATTTGAAGAGCGAAACCTACTCAATCATATCCCCATCAATCTGCCAAGAGTGGATTTGGGCTTCCTAGTGAAGACCATAATTTTAGTTTTAGGATAGTTGATGTCCAGGCAGTCCTCCAGTACAGAGTCAGGGTTACATTTGCCATGGCCTGCCGCAGGTACGGCTCCAACTGTATACTGTATTAAGGGGCCTGCCCTTATTCATTCCTAGAAGCTCGTTTAGCAACTTTCTCAAACTTTCCCACCAGTTTATCTGGCATAAAGACAATCTCAGATTTTCTCTTCATAAATTACAATTACCAAGTGTGTGTGTGTGTGGGGGGGGATATATGTGAATTTTCCAGATATCATTTAATATCATGGAACATACTTGCTTAGTCAGGTCTTTAAATTAAAACATGATCTTCCCAACCCTCCAGCATGGTCCACCCTTGAGCTTTCTTTTGTTGGGCTCAACATTTTCACAGACTGGAGGTACCTCTCCTCCTACCATCAAGGCTTTGAGACAAGCCTGGCATGCTTTGTGCTGTCACAATGGCTCTGAGCCTTACACCCATGACAAAATGACCCTTTGGTACAACCCTGAAATCAAAGTAACCCTGAAATCAAAGTAATATGTTTATGTGAAATAACTGGGCCAGAGATAATATTTTAACTCTTGACCAAATTTTAGACACCAGTCACAACTTCCTGCCTTTTGAACAGTTGCACATACAGTCTGATCTGTCCCTGACAGATCAATGTCAATAACTGCAGCTGAACCATGCTATAACTTCCAGATTTGGGTTCTCTGCTCTAGGTGATTCTGAACTATCTGGAGTTTTAGAACACATCATTTGCATTGCTAATCTGCCTAAACCCAACTTATCATTATACCGCTGGTACATATACCACAATAAATATGATGTATCACTCCTACATGCTAAATGGAATGACGAACTGGAAACCCAGATCCTTCCAGCACAGTGGATCAATGCTCTAGCAAGCATATATCTTCTACCCTAGATCTTAAATTGGGGCTTATCCAGCAAAAATTGATATTCTGTACCTACTGGACACCTGAACGCTTATTCCATAAATGTATCACTGCTTCTCCCTTATGTCGCCGCTGTGGTGTTGCTGAGGGCTCCCTAATTCATATGATATGGAGTTTCAGTGTAATAGCTCCCTGTTGCCAAGACGTGATTGACCGCATCAACCTAGTTTTGGATTCCAGTTTTAAATTTTGTGACAGAATAATCCTTATTTACCACATGTCTGGGGTAGCAGATCATGCCTCTACTGTGCACTACTTGTCACCAGGTGTATTATTTTACAGTGCTGGAAAGGTTGTTTCAACCCTTCAGTTTATCAATGGATAGAAGACCTCACTAATCTGGCAGCTTTTGAACTGACAACTTGTCATCATATGCTGAAAGGGGTCCCCATATCAGAATATGAAAGGATTGTTTAGAGTTATTTGCATAATTTCCTCTATTTCAAATCAATAACTGTATTAACCCCTTCATCCTCCTCTTCTCTCCCCCACCCCCATTTCTGATGTAATTATTTTGTTATAACATGGGGGTTAGAATGGAATAAAACTGTTAATTAGAAGGGGTGAAATGATCTGGCCAAAGCGTCAGACAGGTCCAATAATAATAAAAAAGAGTCAGGGAGCCTCACTTAGGGTTGACGGGGGCCGCCACTGCACCCCAGACCTTACAATGAAGAAAACTGCCATAGGAAATTAAACGTTTTTAAAATTTAAATCTAATCTCCCCACAAACACAAGTGTGGCAACTGGGGTGTTATTGTAAAAAATAAATTATATATATATATATATAAAATCTTACATTTGTATCCTACTCCAAGGGATTCAGGGTGGCTGTCTCCCTCCCTTCCCATTTTATCTTCACAACAACCCTAGGAAGCAGCTTAGACTGAGAGAAAGTGAGTGAGTGTGTCAGCATAGTGTTTTCCAGCCATAGTCCAACACTCTAGCCATGGTGGTAGCACAGTTGCTCTACTAGAATCAATGCACTTAAACTTCTTCAAAAGCCAGTGCAGAAAGGCTACTGGGAAATAAAACAGTACAGAGTAATAGAACAGGCACTCAAGCAGTGATGATGTGAAATGTTGGAATGTATTTGATCCTGGCACATTTTACAACTTTTAATTATTGCTTTAGAGTAACTAAAGTAGAAATTGGGGGTGCTGCATGCATCAATTCTTTTTCATGTTCAAACTAGCCATATTTGCATACATATATTAAGCTCATTCACATTATCTAATTGCCAGGGAGGGTGGTGGGAAAGGCAGGATCTCATCTAACTTTCCCCCAGATGATCTTCGTTGTCTTATTGGCAGCACCACTTGTGCGCCCACATGAGCAGCACTCTGGTAGTGGCACAGGAGATCTGGAGGCCAGGGAAATGCAGCCTGGCCTCCAGAAATCCCACAATGCACTACACGAGGAACACTCTGTATTGGGGGATTTCCCCGCTGCTGGATCATTGGTTTGGGGGTTTGTCCCCTCCCACTTCAGGCTCCAGCAGCAAAGGGAGGGGATTAAAAGGAACAGTCATTCCACTAAGCACTAATTTTGATGTTGTGATTAGTGTTATTGCAGTAAAAACAGTGTTTTTGCATAGGAAGTGGTGATATCTTTCTTTTCATTGTGTTACTTTTCTCCCACTCCACAAGCTCCTCCCTCTGATCACCCATAACACGGAGGGTGCTTCATTACCAACTGCAAACTTGTTGTCCCCAAAACCCTACATAAAGAGTGGATTTTTGTTTATTTAACCTCAGATGTAAATTGGGCTACACTCTAACGTGCAGTGAAAAATCCATATTGTGCATTGACTGCTCCCGATAACTTGCAGGGACTTCGGGGTAAATCTGGCCAGAGAAGATGCGAGTTAAAGGGCTTTAAAAGTCCTTTGTGAAAAACCTCATGCTAATATCTGTCCTTACCATGTGCCCTCTGTAATGTGTATAAGTAGGCTGCATTTCTCCTGCCTGCATTGCAGATAAACTTGTACAGTATAGGCTTGCTTGGCACATTTGCTGCATCATTTGTGAAGGAATGTTTTATATTGTGAACCTCCCAGGGACGTTTTGTATGGGACGGTATATAAATGTATTCAACAAACAAACAAACATATACATGTGCTGAATGAGTACATTCGCCAGCCTTTTGTGAAACCACTGCAGCCAGCAATAGTTTGGCAGCCAGCAGGGAGATGAGTTTTTTCATATTTTATGTTTGGTTTGCTGGTTAAGAATGGGGACTACCTATTGGTGGAACTGTGAAGTATACATGTTTACACTTTTTATTTTGTGGTGATTTTTTGCCTCATCGCTATTCAGTTGTCTATTTCTCAACTGATGCCAGATCAGTGAGCAGAGTGGGACCTAGTCCCTTTTGTAATCAACTGTATCTCAGTGGGAGTTTGTCTTTCCGGAGAGAGATATCTCAGCTCTCCTTTAGGGCTGAGAACAGCAAAATTAGAATTCAGAGCAGCTAACGACCAGACCCACCATGGCAGGTGAGAAATTGTGCCATTAGATTAAAGGAGCATGGTAGTACCTCTCTAGTTGAGGTGAGTGCCCCCCCCCCCAAAAAAAATGGTTCAGCAGGGCTGGCCTTGTATTCTGAAGATCAAAAGTATCACTCTGTTCAATGTGACTATGCTTGGCATTCAGAGTCTGTCCAAGAATGTGACGGATGTCTCCCCATCTGGATCCCTGACTCTTCTTCTTTCTTGTCAATGGGAGTCTTTGCTTGCCTTCTGCCAGTTTTGCTGTAGGATCTGCAACCAGATAAATACAAACATTCCCATTAGATGTGGCTATCCCTTTCATCAATGTGAAGTATAGGACCTGTAGAACTGATCTCTTAATCAGGAATAAGAGAGACATTGCCAACAATGGGGGATGCCTACCTATGCTATGTAATTGCTGAATGCACTGTTACGTCAAGAAACTCTGCTCAAACGATGCATGCTGCCCTCAGTGGCGTGGATCTCTGGAGGTCAGGAAAATGAAGCCCGGCCTCCAGGTATCCCTATATGCACTGTGTGGGGAGTGTGGTGCACTGAGAGATTTCCCCTCAAGCCAGGTGCTCTAGGCAACCAGCTCTGTGTCTGCTCAGGCTGATTGCAGCCTGAACACACACATGTCCCTGTACCTGGGTAAAAGGGTGCCGGGATTGGCCTCGAAGGCAGCACCAGGTCTGGCCAGGTTTGAAGGGAATGTTGGAGGAGGCATCCATCTCGCGAGCCCTCACCTGCAGTCTGCAGCCTGGAGAGATACAAACTGAGGATACATCAAGAATAGGAAAGGAGGGTCTGAAGACAGATGGTGCAGGAACCTCGCTCAAGCTATGCCCTGCATGAGAACCTAGCACTGAGTGCCGGCACATGAAAAGGTCAGATATAAGTGTACTAAATAATAATACTTGCTGTTATACAGTGGGGGCATTTTAGGGCATTTAAAACATTTCACGCAGACTGCCTTGTGGTAATCCTTACAACAGTCATAGGAACATAGGAAGCTGCCATATACTGAGTCAGACCATTGGTCTATCTAGCTCAATATTGTCTACACACAGACTGGCAGCGGCGTCTCCAAGGTTGCAGGCAGGACTCTCTCTCAGCCCTATCCTGAAGATGCTAGAACCTATTTGCTCTTCCCAGAGCAGCTCCATCCCCTAAGGGGAATATCTTACAGAGTTCACATGTAGTCTCACATTCATATGCAGACCCTGCTTAACTAAGGGGACAAATCATGCTTGCTACCACAAGACCAGCTCTCCTCCCACAGTCCTGAAAGGTAGGCTGGAATTCTGACTACCATATTGGCCCAATCTACCCCCAGCAGAGTACCTCCAGTGGCTGGTGTCCATCTTACGTTTCTTTTAAGATTGTGAGCCCTTTGGGGACAGGGATCTCTCTTATCTTATATATTTATTATTTTTCTGTGTAAACCACCCTGAGCTATTTTTGGAGGGGTGGTATAGAAATCAATCAATCAATCAATCAATCAATCAATCAAGTAAATAAATAAACAAACAAACAAACAAACAAATAAATAAATAAATATTGTGGATGGGGCTGAGAGTGAGGGAGTAGCTTACCATAGGTCATTAACTGAGCCGATAGCAAAAGTATGATTTGAACCCAGGACTTCACGGCTTCTTGGGTAATGTATTGCACCACTGCTCTTATGAGTGCCCTCCCACTTCCTGCAACACAGGAATAAAAAGGTGCCAGGCATAATAGTAAGAGGACCACAGGCTCCTAGATCCTGCAAGAGCTTGAGCCTTCCATTCAACAGTGGTTGGCTCTCACTAATGAGATACAGTGCTGGCAATTGAGTACCAGTTGCAGGGGAGTAACAGCAGAAGAGAGGGCATGCCCTCAACTCCTGCCTGTGGCTTCCAGCGGCAACTGGTGGGCCACTGTGTGAAACAGGATGCTGGACTAGATGGGCCTTGGGCCTGATCCAGCAGGGCTGTTCTTATGCTCAATTATGAAGCCTGAAAGCCTAGCAACTAGGGCTTCCATTCAAACACTGAAGAGATGTCAAATGGCCAGCTAGATTTGAACATGGTACTTGGGATTTGGGGACAGGTTTCCCCTTCTGAAAGTCAAGATGGTTTGATGGATGGTAGGGAGCCTATGAAGATTGGTTGTCTACCAGACTGCATGAACTGAGTTTCCTTTCACAAACTCTTTTGTGAGTTGTGGCTCCTGCTCTGCTCTGCAGCTTTCTGTCATGGTGTCATCTTATGGCCCCTACATCACAATCTGCAGGTTGAGGTTGCCATAGGACCACAACCCATTTTTTGGCATCATCGCTATTCAGTTGTCCATTTCTCGACTGGTATCACAGCTGAGAGCAGTTTGGGAGTGTGTCTCCTAAAGTTTATCTCTTTGAGCATTTTAGTGTTTATAATTCAGAGTTTGTGTCTCATCATGGCAGGTAAGAACTTATACCATTAGATTAAATGGGCATGGTAGTTCAGGCGAGTGGCAAAAAAAAAAAAAAAGGTCCTGCCATTGTAACCTTCAAAATTCTATTGTTTATAAACATGACAACTGTTGAACTAATAACTTGAAACAAAACGTGTGTGATCTGCTTGATGAGGTTTAATTAGATTCTGTTGCAGGCGCAGTGTCTGTCTCTTTAATGATGGAAGGTGAACCTTTAGGGAGGCGGGGGAGAGGGGAGACATATTGGGAAAGCCAATGGCTCTTTAGAGCAATGTGAGGAAGAAGCCGTGTGTGGGGTTATTTCTGTAGCATCCTTTCCTTCCGCCTCCCCATCCTCTCTTGTCCGTCAGGCCGAGAGTGGCTGCTTCAGAATTACCTCACACTGCCCGGCTGCCGCCCCTCCCCCCCCAGTCAGGATGCTGACAGGAAAACTGCCCTTGACTTCTGCTCTAAGAAGGTCTTCTGGGCTTCAATGGGCTGGGCTACTTTTCCTACACCTATTCTCTATTTTAAAAAACACTGAGGCAATTTCAGCGACATTTAGCCTATTTACTACCTATCCATCCTCAGCACAGCATCCCTCCAGTGGCCGTTGCTGGTGTCTATCTTATGTTTCTTTTTTAGATTGTGAGCCCTTTTGGGGACAGGGAGCCATTTTATTTATTTATTTATATCTATGTAAACCACTTTGGGAACTTTTGTTGAAAAGTGATCTGTAAATATTTGTTGTATTTGTATTCAGAACCACACAAAAGTACACACACGGCACAAACACACACAACAGAAAGGCACACATGCAACCCAAATTGCATGCACAAAATACAGAACAGCAACATAAATGCAGAAACACACATAAACAAACACACAAATGCACAAACTCACAAACACAGATGCAACTAAACTATTTAGGGTAGTGAAATCCAAAACAAATTGTGAGGAGCTCCAAAGGGATCTCTCCAAACTGTGTGAGTGTGTGACAAAATGGCAAATCCGGTACAGTGTTAGCAAATGTAAAGCTATGTATATTGGGGAAATCCCCCCCCCCAACTTCACATATATATGTATATATACTGATGGGGTCTGAGCTGTCCCTACAATCCATCAAACCATCTTGACTTTCAGAAGGGGAAACCTGTCCCCAAATCCCATGAATCATGTTTAAATCTAGCTGACCATTTGACATCTCTTCAGGGTTTGAATGGAAGCCCAGGATGCTAGATGTAATTTGTGGGACAAATACAAATGCAACAGAAATGAAGAAAGACAAACACAGATGCAAAGCACAAATGCACACAGACACAATACAAAAACATATGCAGCAGCCTACACACACAGAGTCACGCAAATGCTTGCCATACATTAATGCAGAAAGAGAGAAACACACGCATAACACAGAGATGTGCAAATTCAAAAACACATGCACACAACAAACAAATGCAGAAAAACACTCACAGAGGTATAATGAATGTGCACACAATAAGCACATTCATAAACACATGCCGCACAAACAGATATATGCACACAGAAGCATGAACACATGGATATTGAACACAAGCATACACACACAAACATGTGCAAATACAGTATATTTTTGAGAATGTTGTGTATTTATGGGGGAAAACTGGTCTTGTTGGTTTGTATTTTTGTGCTGGTGGTCTTCACTTTAATTCTTATAGCAGTCTTTTTGTTAGTTAGTGAGCCCCTGGTGGCGCAGTGGTAAAACTGCCGCCCTGTAACCAGAAGGTTACAAGTTCGATCCTGACCAGGGGCTCAAGGTTGACTCAGCCTTCCATCCTTCCGAGGTCGGTAAAATGAGTACCCAGAATGTTGGGGGCAATATGCTAAATCATTGTAAACCGCTTAGAGAGCTCCGGCTATAAAGCGGTATATAAATGTAAGTGCTATTGCTATTGCTATTGCTAGTTAAGAATTAATGTTGAGAATTGATTAATGTACTGTGAGAATTTAAGAATTGATTAATGTACTGTGGCATGAAAGGAAATGTTTGATGCAAAATTCTGAACTTATAAATGCCTGTATCAAAGAAAGAGATGCCCTTAGTGCTGTTCTTGAAGTATCTGTTCACATTGGCAAGGAACTTACCGAATCACATATCTGAGCAATCGTGTTCAGGAACGAGAAACTGTTAGACACCTTTTAACTAGTGAAAATAGTGCCTTTAAAGAAAAGTTTACAGTGTCTAAAACTTACACCCAACTTTTAGAAACTTGATACAGTCAGCTGCTTAATTATGTAACTCAGAGAGAGAAAGGGATGTGAATAAGCGTGCTGCTCCATACCTTCTGGAACAGACCCACCTCACTGCTAGCAGTGAGCGTGTGAGTAAAATAGCAATCTCTAGTCAGCTAGAGGCCAAGCCTGGGTCTCTCTTGGCATTTGAGCCTCCAGTTTCCCCTTCACCCCTCCCCAATCCAACCCCTCCTCCTTTGCCCAGGGAAGGAGGCCCCTAGCAAAAGCAACTCACAGTCCAGTCTAACTTTTGCCCTCTCCCTCTTGTATTGGTCATGTACCAGGGTGCTGTGCCAACAGAGGCACTGCTACAGGGGACACATTGTTGCATCCTGTGGTGACAATAGATCCGGCCTTGCCAGCAGGAGTGGAGGAAGTACCTAGCAACCAAGTAGACGTAAACGGTCCCAGAGGCTACCCCAGTAGTGCCTGTGGTCTATAGTCACATATTATGATGATTTATGATTATTTATTCAATTTCTATACCGCCCTTCCAAAAATGGCTCAGGGTGGTTTACACAGAGAAATAACAAAAAAATAAGATGGCTCCCTGTCCCCAAAGGGCTCACAATCTAAACAGAAACACAAGATAGACACCAGCAACAGTCACTGGAGGTACTGTGCTGGGGGTGGATAGGGCCAGTTACTCTCCCCCTGCTAAATAAAGAGAATCACCACGTTAAAAGGTGCCTCTTTCCCAAGTTAGCAGGGGCGCTATAGCCAGCGTCCCAGCAGTTTTACCTACACACTTGGTCCATTTAAATCTCCTTAATCCAGAAGCTGAGGAGTTTGTGCCTTCACAGCTGCCTCTTGCCTCCATAAAACCCCCTCTCCCAGCCAAAACACAGGTCATGGCTATCATTAGCTATGATCAGTGGGGAAGACCTAATCTGGATGCTAAAGCAGGGAAGCCTGAAAACCTAGCCCGACTCATCCTTGATGCAGGAGCTGCCCTGCCCCCACCTGGACGACTGGTGGCAAGCCCACCTCATGCTCCGTGAAGCTTAGTGGCTAGGCAAGTGAGGCACTGAAAGCCCCCACCATCAAAGATGCTCCCCTCACAGCTTCTAAGTTGCAGTGTACCTTAGAATGCGCAGCTCATGATGGCAGCGAGGAAGGAATTTGGGGGATTCCCTTTCTTCGTGCCCAAATGCTCACAAGTGACCTGGCAAAGGGTCTATTCTTTTGTGGCAAGGAGTAGATCTCCCTTCTGTCATTTCAGTCGTCCACAGGTTCGCAGCCCTTAAAGCGGTCGCTCCCCTCTCCCTCCCAGAAGCAGCCACAGATCTCTGGCAGCAAGCTGTGCCAGCAGTCTGGGCCAAGAGTAAAACTGAAATTGGCTTAGGAAAAGGAAGAAGGTCCCTTCTCATTGAAGGCCCTTATCCAGCCCCTAAAAAACATTGCATGTACCCCAGAACTGCAGAGGCATCCCGCCAAGCCTCTATCTCTGATTTTAAAAAAACACCAAATAGTTCTGGTGCACGTACAGAGTGCCAGCACTGCCCTCATGTGGCCAAAGCAGGAATTCAGCATTAGCCAATTGTCAAGGCCTCCAGAAAAAGCTCTTAAAGCTGGATTTCACCCCTGGTTCTCCGACAGTCCATGTTGCCATGAACGGAGGGATGTCCGAACAGGGTTTGGTGCCGTAACATGGCTTCTTATTTAGCTAAGTTGTGAAATGGAAGCCTCAGATGGACTGTTTGCTATTCAGCCACCACTCCAGAGATACCCACAAGCCATTTTGTTTTGCCCCTTTTGACAGCCCCTCACGTAACACTTGCTTGAACTATTTCCCAAATCTGCTCTGACATTTGGAACTCTCTGCCACTAGAGTTCCCCAACCATGGCCAATCAGTGTTAGCTACCTTTTTGCCTAGCTCACCAACCCACTTTTTTATATATGTGTTTACATTACTTGTTTTTCCTGGCTGCATTGGCTAGCCAGTTGCTTTTCAATTGCTTTGTATCTTTATTCCTGTATTACTTATAAAAGTTGTAGAATTTAGCTTTAGATTATTATTGATTAGTAATCAATTGTTATGTCTGCATAGTCTAACCATATTTTTTAGTTTTATAAACTAATTGCTTTTAGTCACAGCTATAGTTTAATGTATGGTACTTGCCACTTTTTGATTGTTTATTTATTAATAATAATAATAATAATAATAATACGATTTCTATACCGCCCTTCCAAAAATGGCTCAGGGCAGTTTACACAGAGAAATAATAAATAAATAAGATGGATTCCTATCCCCAAAGGGCTCACATTCTAAAAAGAAACACAAGATAGACACCAGCAACAGTCACTATAAGTACTGTGCTGGGGGTGTACAGCGCCAGTTTCTCTCCCCCTGCTAAATAAAGAGAATCACCACAGTAAAAGGTGCCTCTTTGCCTGCAAATAATTGCTCTAGTACTTGGATATCAGTAGTAATGATTAGAAATGTTTAGTATTTATTAGTTAACTCATATATTCATTTGAACTACATATAAGTATTTGGTTAGTTTTTGATGTTAGTATGGTTCATCAAAGGTTAAAAACGCCTATCTCTTGCTGGAAAGTGAGATGTGCCTACTCCTTTACTAACTTTTCTGCTTTGATGCTATTTTACCCACCTTTACACCAACCTCACCCACACTGACTTCACTCATACTCACCTATAGGACTAGGAATGCACAGGTACCTTAAGCACCTGTTAGAGAGTGAACAGATGCGTATAAAGAGATTCTGATAGTAATTGGCTTCACCAGCTTATTAGCAGTACCTTAAAGAGCACTCTCAAAATGTTCACAGAACTCTATCTCTAGAGTGGATGCCTCCAAAGTATTGGGCCGTCAACGGGAGGAATATGTTACCAGCTGAGCTTATATTGCCTGCTCCCAGAAGCCTCCCTGGTTGCAACTGCATTTCCAGATTTGGAGACTGCACTTTGGCTATGCTCAGGTGCTCCCAGTCTATATGAGCTCTCAGTCTATGTGAGCTCCCAGTCTATGTTATACATGGGGACAAGTCACTTAGTCGGCAGTGGACTGGTCGCCCCTAGATTTGACTACAAGCCCAACAAATTGGAAAGCTTCACACTCTCTATGAGGGGTGCCCAGCTAAGCAGATTCCCAGAACTAGCTACTGCAAGTGTCTGGCATCTAAGATCATTTCAGTCTTGGAATGAAATCTAAACTCCCCCCTTCCTCTCTCAAAGAGAGACAATACCTGGCCATCAGCCTGGGAAGAGAAGACAGATAAGACAGCCTTGAATGCCATAGGCGATTCACACACATTCCTACCCAGGAAGGACTAAGACCAGTGTTCTCTCTAATTTTTTTCATCTGTGTGTGGAATGAATTTTGTTCTGGGTGGCAGTATCAAGGCAATGCGTACACACAGACATTCAGAGTGGGACCTTCCTGATTAAACCTGAGCGGGATGTAAAATTAACTGAGTGGGGATCAAAAAACATATCAGTGTGTACAAACGCACATGCCTTAGAGGGAACAGTGGCTAAGACACAATGCTTTCCAAAAAAAAAAAAAAAAAGTTGTCTGGGCTCCCCTATTCAGCAGAGCAAAACAAAAGAAATGTGTCCTCAAGGCACATTTCGGGATAGAAGTATCCCTAACTGCATGACCCAGTGTGCTTCCTCGTGTATTATTACACCTGGGACTCCCACTGTGAAACATCTCAGTGCCTCTCACTCCGGACCCACCTTGGTGTACCGGACAGGTGATATTTATTTATTTATTTATTCATTCATTCATTCATTCATTCATTCATTGTTACATTTATATACCGCCTTTCATTAAAACAATCCCAAGGTGGTTTACAGCAAAAATTTAAACGCAAGATGGTAAAAAAGACACAATTAAAATATTAAGTGAAAAATAGTAAACAAATCTGATTAAAAAATTAAAAACAAAAGCATCAAAGCAATACAGAGTACAAAGAGCAGCAGCAGAGAATCAAATAAATGCCTGGGCAAAAAGCCAAGATTTTACACTCTTTCTAAAAGCTGTGATGGAGACTGAGGAGCGAATAGCCACTGGGAGAGCATATAGCCTCTTGCCCGGCTCCTTCAGGGCTGAATCTATCCCTTTCTCTTATTTCTGTAATCTTGCCCCTGTAATCTTAAAGTACTTCTCTAGGCCACCTGGGAATTTACACATGATTTTGAACTTTAAGCGAAATGTGCCTTACAATAGTCTGTTTCTTAGCATTTCTGTAGTGCCTTTAGACTAGGGCTGCATAGTAATTTAGTCTGATTTTATTTCTAATAAACTCCTTTTTGATTTAATTCAAACCTTTCTCTCAAGCCAGTTTTCTTGAGTTCATACGCTTGCACAAATTAAGGCTGATTGGAACTGTTTCCCCTTTTGAGCTAAATTCCCCACATTCGCCTGAACTAGGGGATGCAGGCCAATCACCCTCGAAGCAATTTCATCAATAGCACACACGTATGCAACACAAGCACAAACACAGAAAAACAAAAGCCCTTCCACATACAAGCTCAGATTAACACAAATGCAAACACACTTGCACAGAAACACAACCATAAATTTCCTTTTCACAAACCATGGACATTACAAGGTAGAAAAAAAATCTGCCAAAGTTAAAGCTGTCTTAACCTGACTCAAGCTCCACAAACCGGGAAATTGAAACTTTAACAGACATGCCACATGATCAGTAATGATGTTATCTAATTTCAAAAATGATGCTCACTTCCAACTTGCCCTCTGTCACCAATCTTTGGTCTTCAAGACCCAAATCAAGATGGGGAGGATGGAAAGCCGGGCACCCAGGGGCGTAGCAAGGTTGGAGTGGGCCCAGAGACGAGATTTTAAAATGCCCCCCCCACTCAAAGTCCAGGGCCTCCGCACACCCCAGGCCCCCAAGGATTTAAGTCTGATATTCCAAAATAAGTATGCTGCCTGGAAATACATTTCACTGAATACACACATGCACACGTCACAATATATAGTGATACACATTGAGTACTATACATTTGTTTTACTTTTAATGCCTAGAACACACTAGAAAGATGAATTATTAAAATGGCCCCCTTGCTGCAGATTAGCAAAGGAGACTTTCAACCATGCAGGGTGAGCCTATGTTTGTTTTCCCAGAATTCTGAACAAATTCAGTCAAGTTCGATTCCAGGAGGTTTTTCACAGGAGGCTTTTAAAGCCCTTTAACACACATCTCCACTGGAATGGAGGTGCTGCATTCACATGTTGGCCAGATTTACCCTGAAGTCCCTGCAAGTTATTGGGGAGCAGTTCACACACAAGAAAAATAAAATAAAATAAAAGCACAAGACATGCTTCACAGTTCTCACTCAGACCTTCTGGGTTGCAAAACAACTTGAACATAAGTGCATTTATAAATGAATGAATAAAATAAATATAATACTGTTTCTTCCAGAAGTTTTTGTAATTTTCTGCCATGAAACAAGCCACTTATAGGACTTTTTAGATAGTTTTTTTTAAGCCAGCAAATTTTCCAAGCTGTTTAAAAATAAATATTCAGAGACTTCTCAGTCCCCCCCCCCCATCAAAGCCCTATGGCAAGCAGATGCCTATATATCCGGGGCGGGGGGGGGGGAAGGTAACCACAAAAAGGAGTTCACACTCTACCTGGCAAATGCTGGACTGGGCAGGGCAGCAAGGGGTCTTCTGCTGCAGAGAACAGTGGTGGCCACTCTGGCTCCTCCTCCTTCCTGGCTGGCTTGGGCCCTACTGGAGTTCAGGCTCCACAGAGGCCTACACTGAGGCCTCCATGGAAGCCCCGCCCACCCGCCGATCAGCTGAGAGGCGGGAGAAAAGGAGCTCTTTGCAGCTTGTCTGCTGCCTGGATTGCCGGCCAGGAGAACAAGCTGGAGAGACGGCGAACGGGGCAAGTGGCTGAGGGGCCTTGGCGCTGGGCAGGGGGCAATGGGGAGTCATGTGAGGTGCCTCTGGGGGGCCCCTCCAGGCAGTGGGGCCCCCAGACAACTGTCTCCCCTTGCCCGATCGTTGTTACCGCCTGCAGGCACCAGCGAAGATGCCCCATGTTGTCCTGCTCCTGTACAGCCTTATGAAGCACCTTAGCCATCATGCTTAAACAGTGCTGACTCAACTGAAAAGAGGTTTTATGGTGCACTCCAGTAAGGCTGGAGGGCAGCACCATCCCAAGCTTGTCCCAAGCTCAGAGGAAAAGAGGTTCATCACTGGTTTGTCTCTCTTCTGGCAGTACTACAGTTTTTAGCATCTTCTATGACACTGCACAACAACATTACTGATCATATGGCACATCTGTTAAGGCATCAGCCTTAGGTTTAAGTTTCCTGGCTTTGTGGAGCTTGAGCCAGATTATCTATCTATTGACCTACCAGCTTTGTAGACTGCCGCAAACTTCTGTCTCTGGGTGATTTACAACAGAGAGCAAATTAAGACAAAAATGAAAACCTTAAAACAATTTAAAAGCATAGTAATGTTAAAAAGCTTGGGTGAAAACATAAGTCTTTCAGGACTTTTAAAAACTTGTCTGAGATGGGGAGGCTCTTATTTCAGCAGGGAGTGCATTCCGGAGTCTCGAGGCAGCCACAGAGAAGGCCTGTCCGTGTGTAGCCACCAGATGAGCTGGTGGCAACTACAGATGAACCTCTCCAGATGATCTCAGTGGGCAATGGGGCTCATGGCATTCTCCTAAATACCCAGGGCCTAAGCTGCTTAGGGTTGGATAGGTTATAAAATAAAATAAAAACATCTTATTTATGTATTGAGAACTTTGGTTGAAAAGTGGTATATAAATGTTGGTAGCAGTTGTAGTATTTTCCCCGGGAACCTGTAAGCCTGGCTCTCTGGCTATATGCAGGTCAGGGGTCTCTGGGTGTTCCTCCCCCAGATCAAAATCTCCAAGGCTAGCTAGTCCTGGGGAAGTCTGAGCGATGGGTCCCCCACATCATTCAAAGTTAACATTAGTATAATAGCAATGTAAACCTCTGAGACTTGCCTTTGACCAAAAATGTATTTAAAATGTGTAAAAAATATTTAAAAATGAAATCAAGAATTCTTTCTTTCTTTCCTTCCAGGGGCAGAAGAGGCAAGAGCAAACAAGAGCAGGCCCACCAGCTCCAGCAGCCACTTGGGGGACCGGAAGCTGCTGCTGTCCCCCCTGCTGCAGCAGCCTGGGGCTGGTTCTGAGAAAAGCACCCTTTTCTTGGGTGATCCAGCACCTGTGGCGGGATCACCCAAGAAAAGGGTGAAGTATCCAAAAATATCCACCAGCCAGCCCCAGGCAGCAAGCTGCAGCGAGGGGAAGCCGCCACAGGAGGGCAGACCACCAGCCCTCCTGGGGAAGATCCCCCAAGCCGGTCTTCGTCTGGGCAATGCCCGGGCTGGGAGTGTGCCTTCTGGGGTGAAACCCCTTCCCCACCTGGGGGAGGGGAGACACCCCAGAAGGTTGCTGGAGACCACGGTGGACCCTGAAAGAGGACTGACATCTATCCCCAGGAGCAAGGGGGCTGTGGACCTTGGTGGGGCCGGGCAGGGCTTCTTCTCCCTGGGGGAGAGCCATTTCTCTGGCTGGCCCAGTGAGATGGCTCTTCCCCAGATCACGTCATCTGAGAAGAAGACCCTGACCCCAATGGGGAGACCTCCGCCAAAGCCACTGCCATCAAAATGGCAGGATCCATCGGCTCGGCGGAGAGTCGAACCATTGCCAGCGCTGACAATCAAAGCGCTGGGGCCCCCCAAGATAGGGCCACCCCCTTGCTACTGGGGACGTCCACCGATGGTCTCCAGCTCCGTGGCCACACCAACGCCACCACACTCCCGGCCAAATCCACGCCCTTGGGAAGAACCATCTAACCTTTCCCAAGGGCTGTGGATTCAGGGGCAGCCCTTACGAAGACCGGCTGATCTTCCGGCGGCAACCCCTCAGAGGTGAGACAGCAGCAGTGGAAGGGACCCCCCCCCCCAAATACCATCACCTGGCTGCTGGAGCACCCCCGCTACCTCTTGCTTCTTCCTAGCTCTATTCCTTGCCATGACTTGTCCTTTGCGGACATCCACTACAGTCAGGCCTGGCTGTCCCCTCTGGATGAGACCTCGGAGGAGGACCTGGATCTACACCGCAGATCTCAGAGGATCCAGGACACCCAAGGTCATCTGAAGGCCCCATGCCCCAAGACCACATTCAGCCGACCAACATCAGGCCATCGGAGTCACTGTTACCATCGACTTGGATTCCGAAGGGTCACTAAGGGAAACAACATTGGAACAGCCTCAACAAAGCCCGAGACTACAGCATCAGGCAAGGTTCCTTGAAACCATCTAGAGCCTTGCCCTGGGTGACTTCGCATCCGGTGTGACTTCGGCCTGCCTGACTCTGATTCCGCCCTGCCCTCAGTATTAGCTGGTTTCCGGTGTGACCTGGGCCTGCCTGACTCTGATTCCGCCTTGTGCTCAGTACCTGCTGGATTCCGGTGTAACTTCAGCCTGCCTGACTCTGATCAAGCCTTGCCCTCAGTACCCGCTGGATTCTGGTGTGACTTCGGCCTTCCTGACTCTGATTCCACCTTCCCTCAGTACCCTCTGGATTCCGGTGTGACCTCGGCCTGCCTGACTCGGATTACACATTGCGCTCAGTACCCACTGATTTCCGGTGTGACCTCAGCCTGCCTGACTCTGATTACACCTTGCGCTCAGTACCCGCTGGACTACGTGTGACTTCGTCCTGCATGACTGTGATTCCGCCTTCCCTCAGTACCCTCTGGATTTCGGTGTGACCTCGGCCTGCCTGACTCGGATTACACATTGCGCTCAGTACCCGCTGATTTCCGGTGTGACTTGGGCCTGCCTGACTCTGATTACGCCTTGCACTCAGTACCCGCTGGATTCCGGTGTGACTTAGGCCTTCCTGACTCTGATTCCGCCCTGCCCTCAGTACCTGCTGGATTCCGGTGTGACTTCGGCCTGCCTGACTCTGAGTACGCCTTGCCCTCTGTACCCGCTGGATTCCGGTTTGACCTCGGCCTGCCTGACTCTGATTCCGCCTTGTCCTCAGTACCCGTTAGATTCCGGTGTGACTTCGGCCTGCCTGACTCTGATTCCGCCTTGCCCTCAGTACCCGCTGGAATCCGGTGTGACTTTGGCCTGCCTGACTCTGATTACGCCTTGCCCTCAGTATCCGCTGGATTCTGGTGTGACCTCGGCCTGCCTGACTCTGATAACGCCTTGCCTTCAGTACCTGCTGGCCTGACTTCGGCCTGTGACTTCGGCCTGCCTGACTCTGATTCTGCCTGGATGCCAAGTTATTTGCTAGCCTTGACAAATGCTAGCCCTGGCATATAAGACACACACAGACTACGACCTATTACTTTAAGAGATACCAACCTCTCAAAATGTTTCCTTCTCCTGTTAGTAAGTTTGAAACGGTGGGGGAGGCTTGATGCAGTTCTGTTTAGAAAAGCTTGCTCACCTCCTGAATCTGCTTCTGCTCTTCCGAAAGTAGGCTTCAAACTGAGCTCAAACAGCTCTGGGACAGAGATCCACACAGCCAAAGGATCCATTGGGAATACTTCACCAAAGTTCTTTATCTCTGGTATTCGGATTGGACTGCTCAAATTATTGGCTCTGAACTGGGGTTCTTATACCCAAAATTGATTGGAAATAAAATAGTTGAATAGATTCTAACTCTATTTCATTCATTCTGTTTCATTCATTCTAGGCATAACAATGATTAGTTATATTACTGTGTGCTGGAGAACATGCAGTGTTGGTGCCCCACTAACCATGGCTGGAATTGGACTCCCTGCACCAACATGAACATGCAAGTGCTCTCGTATGGGTCAGTGTCTTGAATGTAAATTGTTTGTTTCTTTTTCCAGAGAGCAGAAGATCCCTCTTCTCACAAACTCGTTGCTATTACTTATTTTGCTGCATTGTGTTCATAACTGCCTGTGGCTTTATTAGCAGAATTATCTAATTAAAGTGTTCAGCTGCTTCAGGAATCTCTCTCATGAGAGAACCAATAGCACTATTTGAGATGACCAAGAGAATATGTTGTCCATCATATTCTCTACAAGATAATCACTATACAGTATTCTGTCACCAAAAGTACTCTATTCTACAAATGGTATCATTTATGTACATTAGGGAACCTACACCATTTTGGGGAGATGTAAGCAGAAATTAGGGTATTTGGCTCCTGTGTCTTTATCACTGAGTAGGAAAGAGTTTGGATGTGTGGTGAGAAAAAAAAGTGTGCGCATAGTGAAGTGACCAGATCTGGCCCCTCTGTGAAAGAGCGTATAGCCCCTGCTTCAACAACATTCTTATGTGGAAGGAGCAGATGATGTCCCATCTCCATCTTACACAGTTGTCCCCTCTCCTCTTCCATTAGCTAGGGAACAGTCCCCAAAAGGGCAGTGGTATTCTCAAGCATTATTTCTTTATTTTTTCACAAAGTGATACCACTTCTGAGGAGTCTACCAAATGCTCTAGAACAGGGGTGGGCAAACTTGGTCCTCTACCTGCTGTTGACATAAGAACACAAGAACAGCACCACTGGATCAGGCCTAAGGCTTGTCTGGTCCAGTATCCAGTTTAACACAGTGGCCCACTGTGGAGGAGTGAGAAGATGGTGAAGATTTGTTAGCCGCTGCTAACAAATACAGGTAGCCCTCATTATTTGTGCTCCAGGCACCCACAGTTGTGTATATCCTCAGTTGGGTCATAGGAACCCATTTTCTTTATCCATGGTTAAAAAAATAGGTAATATTTGCCTATCTGCAGGTCTTGGATGGCCGGAAATGACATCTGATGCCATTTCCAGCCACCGTTTTGCAGTATGGAGCCATTTTGTGGGTCTTTTAAAAAATACCCAAGAATTTTCCAAAAAAAAATCTTTAAAATCTGGAGGATTTTTGGGTTTTGCAGGCCTTTCTGGAGAGATGACGGCCTGGAGAGCAAGGTACTATGCTTTATTCCCTCTATTTCTTGCTTTTGGGGACCTTTTTAAAGCTCAAGAAACCTAATCCCCACATTCCCTTTGACTCAAGGTTTTGTTACTTGTGGTTTCCATATTTGTGCCTACAGGGAAGAATGAGACCCCCCAATGAATAACGAGGGCCACCTGTAGGAAAGGAAAGGATGTGCCGTTTCTGCTGCTGCTAGGGATGCTTTATAAAGTTGAGTCCATTGGTAACTAAGCTTTTTTTCTTTTTGCTCCTGGTCACTCTCCATACATTGATCATTTTCCTTCGATCTCCTCTACTTTCTTCTGGTATTTTCTGCATCTTTCACTAATGAGGCTGGCTCACTGTTTGACTCCATTCTTTCTGCCACAGTTGATTTCCCCTCCCAGGTCCATCTCATCATCCTCGGGCTATTTCCTTATTGTATTATCACTGTTCACATACATGGGCTGCTGGACATTCATGGCACAGGACCCAAGTGCACTCTGATTTTCTTTACTATAGGCAGAAATAGAAATGGAAAAGAGGAATTGCAAATAAATTTGGAGGGGGGTGAATTAAAGTTTAAAAAACAAATTTATCATAACAGGGTTGTTGTGAGGAGAGGAGAAACATAACTATGCACCCCGCTCTGGGCTCCTTGGTAGAAATAGCGGAATGTAAAAATAAATAAATAATAAAATTACTATTATTATTGTCTGCCATTCAGAACAAGGAAGCACTGGTGCAGTGCAATAAGAGCAATCTAAATGCACAAACTAACTGCACGGCTGCACCATGTAAGCAGGAAATTGTTGATGCCCTCCCCTTCTCCAGGATACCTTGTTCAGCCCTCAGAGACATATTCTCAGCTGGCACAGAGGGCTTTCTGGGGAAGGGAAGGGCAATTTCCCTCACAGTTTTGGTGTGGTAAAGTAGCCTTAGGAATGCCCCAAAATATGGTGATATCCAACATTCCATTTCTAAAGGAATATATGATGCCCCAACTGAAGGCTAGAAAAACCTAAGAACTTACATGGGTAGAAAATTTGTCCTCATATCAATGAGCCAAAACTGGAGCACCAGAATAAAATTCATGAAATACGCCTCTGTAATCACTCGTAGGCTTAAAAATATATTGATGACATCTGTATGATAGTTCCTCAGAAATCTGTAACTCTATGATGTTACCTCACCTCTGTCTGTATCAGCAAAGCCATAATTCCCTAGGGAACTATTTGAGTTTTCAGTTAATATTCCTTCTTACTTTCAAACTTTGGCAGTTTTTGAAGTCTTTTGATTTTTATACAGTGAGAAGTGTAGATTTTCTCCTCTTCTTCCTTAAATCAATAATAATTGACTGCAGTGCCTTCAAATTTTATAAATCACTCAATTTTGGAGCCAGCTATGTTTCTGAAAGCAAGTTTTGACAATGCAGTCTCACATTATTTACTATTTGTATGCATGGATGCTTTAGTACATGCTTATATTTTTCATGTTTAGTCCTTAAGGTAGGGTATTTTCTGTTCTTGTTTCTAAACACATCACAGAAGCTTTTCTTTCAGAATAAATAACTTGAAACTAGGGGAGGGAGGAGGCCCCTACAATGAGATGCAGGTAGATATATGCACTCATCAATATGATCAAAAGCAAATTAATTCCAAATATATGATGGTTTTAATAGGACCACAAGCTTTAACACACTATCTATAGTAATCAGCCAGTTCTTTAATTGCATCTCAATAGCCCAGTCAATCTGAGAGTGGAACCATCACATCATCTGCTCAGGAACACTGACACTCTTCTTCCTATTCCATATTTGATCTTTGTTTTTAAGCCAAAAGCTAGCATACATTTTACTTTGTAGGAAACCACTATGGCTGTCTTTTTAGTAGAAAGAACTAGCAATTGAACCTGATAGTGCCCATTTAAAGTCAATGTAAAGACATATTTTAAATTTGAAACTTCCACAACCATCATGGGATTTGAATGTTTTTAAAGCTACCTTCTTGTGAGTTGCTTTAATAGGAAATATTTGATATGCCAGAATTCCAAATGGATGAAAAATAAAATTAGGAATTCCCATTCTTTCCAACAATGAACTTTCTATTTGTTGCACTGCAGTGGGCTTCCTTTGATACCTTCAAGACTATTATTGATATATTGGTTATATGTAAACTTAACTTAATTAAATCAGATAAAAGTTAGATTATTAATTAGCTAAGGTCAGTTAGCAGCCACTGCAGTTAGGTTTAGGTTTTGTTCAGTGCTTCAGGTACATGTAGTTTCTGACGAAAGAATCAGAAATGAAAGAAGTGAGCTAATTACAGCACTCGTACTGGATTGGTCGTATCTATCTTCCATCACTGCCTGTCATAAGCAGCTTTTAAAGTTTGCTGTCAGGGCTGCCATGTTTTGATTTAACCCAAACCCAAGGGGAAGGAAGTTGACCCTTGCTGACAGGCATGACAGCAGTTCCCAAGTTCTTCCTGGGTCTCTCAGCTGTACAAGCTAACAGGATAAAGAGATAAAATGATGTAGGCAAAACATGGCAGTCCTGACAGCAAACTTAAAAAGCTGCTTATGACAGGCAGTGATGGAAGATATTCACAAAAGATCCAGTACGAGTGCTATAATTAGCTCACTTCTTTCATTTAATTAGGATAGGGTTGATTAAACAGATAATCAAGAAAGTATTGTTGGATGTGATAAAGCTGTGGCACTGGAACATGGCTGGCAGAGGTGCCATTTAGGGAGGCCAGAAGGGCGGCTGCTCTCTTATTTTATTTTATTTATTTTACATTTTATATCCTGCTCTTCCTCCAAGCCTAGAGCGGTGTACTACATACTTAAGTTTCTCCTCACAACAACTCTTGTGAAGTAGGTTAGGCTGAGAAAGAAGTGACTGGCCCAGAGTCACCCAGCAAGTCTCATGGCTGAATGGGGATTTGAACTCGGGTCTCCCCGGTCCTAGTCCAGCAATGTAACCGCTGGCTCATCTTTCAGACTACATGCGATCATGCTTCCTATCAACCTCTGAATTGATATGGTTATACATTATATGGTTCTAAATTCATTTAAACATGCAAATACAGAATGCAGAAGGGGATCAACCTGCTTAATTTAAAGAGTGCAGTGAGCACTTGTGTCAATAGCACGTGCATCAGTTTTAGACCTGTATTTTACAGTGTAAAATACAGTGTAGATCTGTATTTTCCAAACCTTTGGTAAAGTAAAGTAAAGTATGCTGTCAGCTCGATTTCGACTTTCTGCGTGAGCTGCTGGTCTGGGCAAAGCTCTTCTGAGGGCAGGTAATAGTGATGCCTCTCTGCAGCAGGGCAGTTGAGTCCATCACACCTGATGAAGACATGCACAATTTTACCCACACAAGCAAGGCCAGAGCAGAGAATCAAGCAGAAACACAACAGGCAGCTCTCTGTGGAGGCAAACTTCAGGCACTCGGGTGTCTATTTCTCCTGAAACAGTGTGCTTTTCGCACACAGCACAGTCTGGGATTTACTAGTATGGACTCACAGGAATTTTTTTATATATATATATATATATATATATATATATATATATATATATATATATATATATGGAGGTTTCACAGCCCAGATGTATATGCATTTGTTAACGTGTTAATCTAAATATGAACAGCATTGAATCTAACAGACATAGTGTGGCAAAAGATTCTGTAGAAAGAGCTCACTTCTTCAGAAGCATTGTTATCCTCAGTTGGCCAAGTGTGACAGGTTGTACACTACATATAGCAGCTTGGGTGGTGGGGTTGGGAATTACTTCCTTATAAAAGCATGGTGCTTGTTAAATACAAACCACACTCAATTTCTTCCCAGATAGTGTTTAATGAGTGTTCAGTGCTTTGTTTGGCAGGCAGCAGTAGGTAAGTCTAGGATATCCTGGGCCCACACTGGCCATTTTTTACCCGACTGTCTAACTGAATTCTTTCACTGAACATACCACCAGAGTTTTTGTGGTGCTTTGCTGTATTCTCTACAAAACAATACAATGTGCATTTAAGGACATCAAGTGAAAATAAAGCTTCTAACTAGCAGAATGTGAGCTTTTTTTACTTAGAAAGAGGAACACGTTCTATTACAATGTCCAGTAGGAACAAATCCTGAGCCAGTGGTCATTTTTTCCCCTTGTATGCAACAGTGTGGACTGAAAATAACAACTACAACATATATAGGCTTCTCATGAAGGACTGAAGTGCAATGCAAGCAGGGCAAACAGGAACTGACACAGCTGTCTCATGTTGGAACAATATCGCTAGACAACTAACAGACCCTCAATTTTTTGCAATGAGTGCCTAGAGAGCTAAGAAACAATCAAATGGTAAAAGCAGATATAACTGTTTTTGTAGGCTACAGAGGCATTGTGGTTATTAGATAGCTTGCTTCACTTTACCATATCACACTGCAACGAATAACCATTTCCTCTTCCCTTCCCTTCCCTTCCCTCCACTTCCCTTCTATTATCTCTCTGTTTAACAAACTACTCCCAGCAACCCTACGAATGAGAAAGAAACAGTGTTCCCTCCCTCTGCTGAAACTACAGAACTAAAATCTGGCTGACAAATGCTCACTAACAACTGCGATCTGATGATATGTCAGAACTAGTAGCTGTAACACTATAGTGCTACTTTTGGTTCTTTGGCACTGCACTCTAAGGATGTGCATGGAACTGCTCAAATCTCCATTCTAGGAGTGCCAACCCGGTGGGGTGAGGTTTTATTTTGAGGGGGGGGAACTAAGGGAGGGGGAGGCCTCATGGCAGCAGGGGAACCTCCCAAGCCCTTCAGGTCCGGGCTGATTTTGGGCCTCAATGCACCACTGGATGGAATCCAAACTCATCTGAGAAGCTGTCAGAATATAGCACTAAATTCATTTCCAAAATCAGCACTAATGTTTAATTTCAACACCTTAAAAACAGCATTAGATCTACCAAACTAGCTAGATAAGTGAAAAGGATTGGCTATAGAAAATGCTTCCCCAGAATGCTTTAGAAAATGCTTTTCCCAGGCTTTTATACAATGGAGGGTTTGATTATTCTTACAATGGTATACATGGCTAAAATCCATGTTGAATGCCAAACTGATGATGTTCAGTACAAACCTCTTCTAGGGACTTGAGTTCTAAATGCTGTCCCTTTTATGAAAGCAAGCAACATGAGGGTAACCTTATGCAAAAATCTTCTTTCAAATTCTTTAAGTGAAAGCTAAAGGTATTGTTGGGAATTCTCTCTGGTAAGAGAAACCACTTTTCTTTATAGCAGAGTGCACAGAGGCACAACACAGCGGAATTTAGTAGGCATGCGTGTATGCTGAGAGTAAAGTAACTTGGAGCCAGTTCATAGTTTCAAATCAATACAAGTGATATTTATTAGAGAACTCCATTCTGGATATAAAAGTGAGGAGTTAGGATCTCTAATCTAGCTAGCTAGCTGGATGCAGGTGGATTCTGCATCTCTGCACACATGGTGCAGGGAGAGAGGAGCTTGCATGTTGCAAGATAGAAGGAACAGGAAGAGGAGAGAGAAAGGAAGGAAGGAAATGTCCCTGAGATTAGCAATCTACATTCCAAAGGGATAGTGTCAGAGCAGTAGAGAAGGGATGAACTATGTCTTGACTCTCTAGCCCTCTGACTCACTAGTCTGTCCTCCACTGTCAATGAGACAAGAGACAGCGCATAGTCTTTCACTTCCAACAGGCATGCCATCATTTTATAAAAAGTCTAAATATATCAGATGCTTTCAAGATATTCACCTACACTGATTTTTGTAACCCTTTAAAGGAGAAACAAAAGGACAAAGAAAAATGGCCACTTAGTTAAGCCTTGTGTTCTAAACAAACTTCTTACAGTGATTTTCAATGGCAAATGCACATGCTGACTGGGTGATGTAACAATTCTGAATACTTTTTGTAATAACTTTATTTTGTAGACAAGTACTTCACAATGATCCAGCTTTGCAACCTTTCCCTCAGGCATTTTTCATTTCTTTTCCAATCTTATATCTACGGATCTTGTTTCAGTCAATCTTTGTGCAACTAACCTGCATTTGTTTGTGTAAGGCCTTGAAAGTAGTGTCCGATATAGTTTGATAGTTTTCACTGACAGCAGTCTGTTCATAGGAAAGATTGAATCGGTTTTTAAAGAATATAGTACAATATGCAAACAGATTTTAAAGCAACATACTCGAAAATACATAACCTTCATTACTAAAAATGTATTTAATGTCTGTCTATATTGGGTTGGATCCAAAGGTTCCCTTTCATCTGGAGAAGGGAACCTTTCAACCCAACTAAATAGAGATAAGGTACAAGATTAAGTCTGGATAATGTGACTACTCAAAAATCTCTTTTTTGAAAAGTATTTCAACGATGACAAAAACGAAATGAACACCATGAACCTCTTCTCACGAACAGTGGGAAGGGCTAGAGGGTGGGCGGCGGGGAAGACTGGTTAAACCTACCTTCCCCGCAGGTGAGCAGTCCTTCTTCCTTGGGCAGGCGGATCGCCTACCCAGACAAGCACTGGCTCCTGCTGCTGGTCGCTCAGAGGGTTGGGCTGCTGGGACATGCCGCTGCGTGTTGTCCCCCCCACCCCGAGCTCCAATAATGCGTTCTACTAACCACATACTGAGGCAAGGCTCCACAAGTGGGTTTTCTGCCATGATGCCGCCAGGATTGGATGCAATCCCGGCGGTTCACACACACGTGCAAAACTGGGCTGGGCTCCCTTAGCCTGGTTTTGCACGCCCGTGTGAATAGCCTCAATATCTTTGTATATCTTAGGGAATACTCAATGACATATGCTCCTAACAATGCATTCCCTTTTATCAGCTCAAGGATAAGACAACGGCTGGATGCACATACACTGGGTGCTAAAAAGCATCACCAAATTAAACTGGCTCCATCACATACTTTACAGAACAATTTGTGAGGGCAGGAGAGCGGAGTCGAGCTATTTCTTAATCCTGAAATTGCTCAAGCCATCCACAGAAAGCACCACAATATTGTAGAGGAAAAGATTTATCAGCTGAAACCAGCTATATTATAGCTTTGGCTAAACAGTAAATTTAAAAATCTTTAGACTATACAATATTGTCATCCCAGAAGTTTAACTTAAAAGCAATGTTTTACATTAATTTCAAAGTCTGATTCTGTAGTAAAGATTACATCTTGAATAGTGATGAGATTGAAAAAGTAATATGAGCCATATGATAGCACTATTACTTCAAACAATAGATGTATCTGACGTTATGCCTTTGTACTCTCATTCGGGAAGCCCATGTAGGGAAGCTCCGAAAATAGCTGCAAAAGTGTGCAGTGTTAAGTGAGTATGGCCAAGTACACATCCATAGAGCATTGTCCTCTCCCTGCCACGGAGACATCTCTGACTCTCTCGAGTATCCACCAGTTATATAAGGATACATTTGAACATGTATTTTCTGGTTGCTTCCCAATGCATACTGTAAACAGGTAATGTCCAAAACAGCAGAAACAGATCCAACGACATGCTTGGTATTCATACCTGGAATTCAGTTTCTGTGGCCTCTACAATCTTTACAAATTCTTTTGCTTTGGGCTTCATTCTATGAGAAAGAGACAAATGGATTCACCACAACACGGAAACAATTATCTGCTTAAGACTTGGGGCCATTTCAGATATCATCATAAGCACTCGAGTATTCAAAGTACTTCACATATATTTTCAGTCAGCCTTCTAACAAGTCTGTAAGCTGTCGGAATTATCCCCCCCCCCCCCAATACAAGTGTGTGTTAGTGCAATGGGGTCAGGGGCGTAACTACTATTAGGCAAGGGGAGGCGGCTGCCTGGGGGCCCCCACACCTCGAGGGGCCCCCCAGAGAGGCAAGTCACATGACTATATATTGTGAAGTGTGTGTGTGTGTGTATCAGCGAGGGGCCCATTTTAAAATTTTGTCTCTGGGCCCACTCCAGCCTTGTTATGCCCCTGAATGGGGTGAGCTTTTTGCCCACAACCTAGATGCTCATACTCAGCTCACACTGCTTGTGCAGCGATATAACTTAGGGGGAACAGAAAGTACAAACTGACTTGTGTTTCTTGACCCTCTGCCCTTTCCTATCCTGTCTAAAATGGGTCTTATATCTTCCCACCATGGTATTTTTACAGCTTGCACACACCTCTACTCGAAGAGAGTAGATAGGGTCTATTTTTTAAAAAAAGTCAAAGAAGAACATGGAACAGAAAGCATTAATCCATTAATCCAAACATTAATGTGCTTCCTGTCCCCCCAGTTTATAATCACATTCAAAAGACTTTTATAGAGTTCCCCAACTCATTTGCCAAAGCCTGCTTCAGCAATCCAGGATACATTCAAACCATTCTTTGTCGCTCATAAATTCTGACTGCTCATCCTTCCACATCATCTCATGCATGTTCTGCAAAGTGGAAGGATGATGTAGAGTTAAGGCAGACCAGCTTTTAATACCTTGCTTTTTCGTTTGTCAAGCAAAGAGCTCAATTTTGCACTTGCGCCCATGACCTATACCATTCAGAGAACAAGTAAGGCCACCAAAAAAAAGAACTACATTGGGAGTGTTTTACAGGAATAAGTGTCACAGCTGATCACAGCACAACTTGCCAATTTTTAATTTATTTACCCAGCCTCCCAACTTAGCTTCTGAAGCAGCTATGAGCCGGTCCCCAGTTAATCCTAGCACTAAAGCTCTAGAAGCTAGATTCTAATTTCCTTCCTCCATACTCAGTGCTACTAAAACAAATGAAGAATGAAGCTTCCAGTACCTTCCACCATACTGACTCTTTTATTGCCGAGTTCTGCATCAAAATGAAACTATCTGAAATTCTTTAATCCTGTGCCTTTAATTCTCTAGTCTTATCAGAATGAATTCCTATGCATAATTTGTTGATGCCTAGTAGGAACATCTGTGTGGTGCTGGCTGTCCTGCTCACCAGAGGCTGGTGGCATTTTGCTGGAGCTTGAACATACCTAACCTATACTACAATCTGACAAAATTCTGGGGAAACCTTCAGAATGCAAACATATGAAGTTTTCTAAAGCTTGATGCATGTGCCCATTGTTCTGATCACAGAAAGGATCTCTCCTCGGGTACAGCATTTGTCTCTTTGCACATACTGCACTTATGCAGAGCATGGGGTGGAGCTATGAAATAAGTTAGTATGGTGAAGCCTGGAATGGGCCAAAGACCACCTGAACTGGGCTTTTCAGAACTTAATGGAGGGCCTGCAGGGGGAGAGGGAAATTCTAGAGACCCCCCGTACAAGGCCCCAGAATGGCGTTGGTGAGTTATATTTCTTTGTGTGTGTGTGTGTGTGTGTGTGTGTTTTAAAAAAAACAAAAATAATGAACCCACAAACCCGAACCGGGGGTTGTTCAGTCCATGATTGGGCCAAACTATACCGAACCCATTCACACATCCCTACTAGGGAGCAAACAACACTGAAGTTCTCTGAAGACTGTACTGAGTGACTAGTCATTTGTGCATGTAATTTTTCAACATGTTGGAAAATAGGTAATGTAAGGTTCTTCATGTAATTTATATAGTATACCAAAGCGACTCAACATCTGGGCCATGCTTGCACATTTATTTTGTGTTAACTGTAGTATCTACCAATGCACTGCATAAGTGAATCAGCCACTACAGACTAATTAGAGATAGAGCTTCTACATCATCTGATGTAAACTCTACTTTTCAGTGCATGCTGCTTGCACATTTCAGATGAGAAAAGTTCAGTATTCAATGCTGCAATGTTCAAGTTCAGACAAATGGCACTGCCAAAGCTGGTAAATTTCCACTTTAAAAAAAAAAGAGGCTCTCCGCTAGACAGCTGCTGTCTGTGGGCTAGAGGAGGTGGCATGGCTCAGGCTGACATTGTCACTGAGACTGGCAGTCTCAGCAGCTGCTGCTGCAGAGCCTGAGGCTGCAGAGGGACTGGATAACTCACCTGGATAACTCACCTGCCATCACTGCTTCCACTCCTCCTCCTCCAGGCTCAGCTGAGCTGTGATAGCAAAAGCGACCAGTCTGTTCCCTCCCCACACATCATTTCCTGCTCACTCACCTTTCTTTCCCATCTAACCATCACTGGAAAGGATGAGATGGAGTTAAGCTATCCAGCTGCCTCCCTTCCTGGAGCGCGCGTGCTCTCTCTCTCACACACACACTTTGCTAGGGAAGAAAGGGAGGCAAATGGGTAGCTCACCTCTATCGCCTCCTCCTCCTGGATGATGGTTAGAAAGGGATGGAAGGAGGGTGGCAGTGAAACGTGGGCTGTGGGAATGGGCCGGGCTCTCTTTCACCATTGCACTGAAGCAAGGTTAGATGGTGTAGCAGATTACCAGCCTTTATCTCAGAGCAAGCCCATGTGAGGGGAAGAAAAATGCTGAATCATCCCCTCCATGCTTTCTGAGAAAAGGCTTCTCCCTTTAAACTTTCCTGTACTTCTGGTAGTTCTAAGGCTGCCAGCACCACCCACTTATCGACAGAGCTTAACTCCCCCATCCCCCGGGCTTGGGTGGAAATCCCAGGGAAACTCTTCTGCTTTTGCTACTGGAAAAGTATAGAAAAACTTTCCATGTGCAAGCTTACATGTGGTGAGAAAACGAACAGCTGCTGAGCTCCTGAGGTATGTGTGTGCACCAGAGTGAGACCCCCTTCCAGCCCCCTTTCTTCTGAGTCAAAAATCCACTCAGAGAGGCTTTTAAAATGCAAAGAACAAAAGGGGGGGGCTTTATTCAAAATACTAAAGACAGCTTCTATCTGAGGCTCTCTCAGCTTTTAGTTATAGGTAGACAAAAGCAATACTCTATGGTTACAAGACTACTTCAAAAAGCACCACATATATTGGGGTGGCACACTTTAAAAATTGTGGTTACCCAGGTGCAAAGAACATGGATGTAAGAAAATACAAAACACCTTTAAAAGTTTTGCAGTGCTTTCTGCACTTTATAGCATCAGTTTTTGTACACAGTTGCAACATTGATATCAAGGGAACACCTTAATACTTCAAGGAAGCTGTAAGCCTAGCAGGAATAGATTAGACAATGGTATAATGGTAAAATGATGTATGTTTAATGATGTAGCAGTTAATGCACAGACTTAATTACTGTATGAAAATGAACCTGCTTCCCCTTTATAGATATTTTTTATAGTATGCATAACAATTAGTGTCTGGGCACAATTCAAAGTGTCCTGACCAATACATACCTAAACAGCATGGGACCATGATACCTCTTAAGGCCTGCCTTCTCCCTTATGAACCCACCTAGCAGCTTAAATAAATTTGTGGAGGCCCTTCTTGGGGTACCCTCACCTTCAGAAATAAGACGGGTAGTTAATGAAAAGAGGACCCTTACTTTGGTTGTGCCCAGTTTCACCTGACAACATCTTTTAGGCACTTGGTGAAGTCTGGACTTCTATATAGTTTTCTATATAGCTCACTATATAGTTCTTTGAGGTGATATCCTTCAGCCTCAGATGATTCATCTTAGTTTATTTGGCCTGGCCTCCCAGGGTTTTTAATTTTTTGTAAATTATTTTTAACTGCTGTAAGTGTTCAGCCTGGTTCTCCAGGGTTTTTAACTGTTTAAATGTTTTAATTGTTAATTAGTTTGATGCTGTTTGGATTTTAATTGTTAATTAATTTTAATTGTTTTTACTTTGATATAAACCACCCTGAGCCATTTTTGGAAGAGTTCTATATAAATCAAATAAATAAATAAATAAATAAATAAATAAATAAATAAATAAATAATTGTTTTTATTTAGTTAGATTTATATGTCACCCTACTCCCATAGGACTCAGGGCAGCTTACAAGCAATAACATACACAGCAACACAATCCTATAAAATACATCTTACATAATGTCCTAACCCCAACCCCATACAGTGCTCATTCCACATGACATAGTAACCATGATTACAAGATCACTCTACGACTGGCTATCTCACAACCGAACACCCGACGGAACATTTCAGTCTAACATGCCTTACGGAAAGCCAACAGATCATGGAGAGCTCTGATATGATCCGGGAGACCGTTCCATAGAGCTGGGGCCACCATTGAGAAGGCGCTGGCTCTCGGTGATTGCAGTTTAATATCCCTAGGGCCCGGGATCACCAAGGTATTACTTGTGGCTGATCTCAGGACCCGGCGAGTCCTGAGAAATTTATTTATTATTCACTGAAGTGTTTTACTTGCTGTTTATTATTCTATTTTGTAACTGTTTTCCCCCATTGTTATTTTTTTTAAGTGTAAAAACAGCAAACAAAAACATTCTCTGAGAGTCGTGTGGAATATAACAATCACGGTTGAGATTTTTTTAGTAAACTAGGGAAGCTTACATGAATTTTCAAGATACCAGCCACCTGAGTGGTTGGAGGGGTGATTGTAAACTTCCATTCTGATTGCAAACGACCATTCCTTAAGAAGACAGTTAGGTGCAGATTAGGCAAATATTGAGAATAATGTCTTAGCTGTACAAAACTATGAAATATTTTACAAGAAAATTGTGCTTTCTGGGAATCCTTGCTTTATAATATCTCATCAATGGAATATGCAGATTCTTGACATTTATGGGCCTTGTTTAAAATCGACAAGAGGAAACTTACTGTAAAAATATGTACAAGGTTGCAAAGACACGGCCATATGCATATCAAGCTGAAGTCCATAAAATAAAACCCGTGTGTTGGGGATGCATTTAGTAATAGGACGTCTAGCCTAGAAAATTAGGGACTAGGCTAGAGTACAAATACAGCTATACTTTTCCTATAACTGTATATTTTGGAAGCATATCATATAACATCTTTCTTGTGATGTCCACTGGTCATGGATGATAAGAAAATTCTGATTGATTGGTTTTTGAAAGATTGATTCTTTCAAAGCAGCAAATGTTTGTCTTAAAAGTTCTTCCAAATAATTCCCCACCTTAATAGGATGGTTATGGACATGGATTTCTAAAGTGTAATTGTATTAACTTTAACTTGAGTTAATGAATGTCCTAAACATTAAAAGACAGTAGGTAGGCTTCAGATTAAATTAGTCACGATTAAGCATGATTGCAATCAATGAAACAAGTTAGTAATGACTGACCCATTAATTTCAACTAAATACTAGTCCAAGACTAGCTTAGCCTGGATTCTATGAATTGAAAAGAGAAATCCAACGTAACTGTAAATACAATGAACAAAAATACAAATTAAATGAAAGTGTACCAATTTATAGATGACAAATAAAAAGCTTATACTTACCAAAGGTTGGGTTGGGTTTTTTTTGCTTGAAACAGATGGCTTTCTCTGCATACAATAATTGTTTGATGTCCATCAATTGTTTTCCATATACCTTAATTACAAATAGAAATCATGTTAAGTTCAGAATCCATGTCTTAAAGGCAAAATGTAAAGTAAGATGCTACTCCAGTTTTATAATATAAACATTCAGAAAGAAAAACCAGTCTCTAGTCAATGTCACTGTTCCTATGTAAGAAGCACAATTAAATTTCCATCGAGCAAACTTGTACAAATGGAAAAACTCTGCAATAGCTGAAAATTGTTTTGTCTAAGTGACTCTTGATAGAAGCAAAGAGCCAATTACTGTGTGGCAAAGATGTGTACAGCAAGATGTACAAAGGTCCACAAGTTTTTGCTGGGCTTGGGTACCAATCATTGTCTCTAGTAGCCAGACAATCTCTCTCTCCACGCTTCACAGTACAAGTGCATCCCTTTTAAATCTACTGCCCAGTGGAGATGTTCAATCAGTTAGCTGGACATTTATGCATGTATATTAAAACAAGGAAGTGACAGACCATATTTGCCCGGCAAGATTTATATGTTCCAGACATGATTTTGCGAAGTGCAGCTGCCATTACTATCTGCTAAAACATTATTTAAATCTCCAGGGACCTTTCCCCCGAAATGAAATCTATTTCAAGCTATATCCCAAGCTTGCAATTTCGTGCCTGCCTGCTAAGCCTGTGTCTTCTTTTCTCCTTGCAAAGCATTGCTGCTCAAACAGCTCTTGCATCAAGCTAACAAAATGGCTTCGGAATGGTCAAGCAGGCGTAACAACTCCCACAATCCCAACATATTACATAGATGCGGCTCCCTATGTAGCATGGCATATTTTGAAAGTCATTCTGCCTTCCTATGTTGATGGTAGCTTAAAAATGTGCACCAAGTATACTGGAGACAATTCTTGCTTATTAGTTGCCAAAACTAATTTTTTAGTTGCCATTGATGATTTGGTGACTGTATTTCTAGGCCTCTGAAGACATATTTTTTAAAAATGCAGAGAGCAAAGCTGCAGAATTGATCTCCCTTACTTACTCCACATGATCTGGACTGGTTACAGGCCAAGATCTCAGTTAATAAGTATCATGACTCAGTTCTGAGTCATGGGGAACACACTGACAAGGGACAGGCAGCAACCGAGAAGTCAAACCAGTAGAATAGATAATATTTTAAATTTAAGGATTTTCCAGGTCCTATAATACTTTCTGGGTAAACACCATTCAGGTAGTGTTCTTTCCCTGCTAACTTGGCAAAGAGGCACCTTTTAATGTGGTGATTCTCTTTATTTACAGGGGGAGAGTAACTGGCCCTGTCCACCCCCAGCACAGTACCTCCAGTGACTGCTGCTGGTGTCTATCTTATGTTTCGTTTTAGAATGTGAGCCCTTTGGGGACAGGGAGCCATCTTATTTATTTGTTGCTTCTCTGTGTAAACCACCCTAAGCCATTTTTGGAAGGGCGGTATAGAAATCAAACAAACAAACAAACAAATAAATATACACCCAATGCGCTTTCTATAGAGTTTCTCCATGACTTAGTTGCATTTTCAACTTCAGGAGGCTTTGGCTTTTGCCCAGTTACCCTGCTAACTGGGCAAAGACGCACCTTTTTAACATGGTGATTCTCTTTATTTAGCATGGAGAGGGTAACTGGCCCTATCCACCCCCAGCACAGTACTTCCAGTGACTGTTGCTGGTGTCTGTCTGTGTTTCTTTTTAGATTGTGAGCACTTTGGGGACAGGGAGCCATCTTATTTATTTATTATTTCTTTATGTAAACCACTTTGGAAACTTTTATTGAAAAACGGTATATAAATAGTTGTTGTTGTTGTTATTGGATCAGTAAGTAAAGTAGTGCTGTTGAGTTGGTGTCGAATCCTGGTGACCACAGAGCCATGTGGTTTTAACTGATAGAATACAGGGGGGGTTTACCATTGCCATCTCCCGTGCAGTATGAGATGATGCCTTCCAGCACCTTCCTGTATCGCTGCTGCCTGATATAGGTGTTTCAGCGGGAATTCGAACTGGCAACCTCTTGCTCCCTAGGCCAGTTACTTCTGCACTGTGCCATTGGATCAGTAGCCTACTTTATTAAATGATCAAATTTAAAATCTTCTTTTTGGGGCCAAAATTTTTCCATTGCCCAAGTTGCCATGTGCTGTTATTAAAAACTGTACTAAGGTTACTTTGGTTAGAATAGTATACAGAACACTTAACACCACATTTAACAAATGAATAAAAAGGATGCAATATATTGTATTGCCACACTTTTTGATTACAGACATAGCAGTACCCATCCCTCAAGTATACTCCTGGTTTGGAGAGGAACTAATCAAGGATCTATATTCATGAGCAAGTTAATACTTCAATATTTTCCTTTGAAATCTCCCATTTTATTTTGGAAAATGGCATTTGAATCAATGAGCAGGATTTAGATTAAGTTAGTCATGATTAAGGACAATTAAAATCGGGACAGTGCTACATGCAAATGGCTACTTGGGGAACAGCCACTTCTACACAGTTCCAAAGAGCAGGCGTATTTGCTTCAGCCGCTCCATAGCACAGCCCTAATAGTCATGTGTAACAGTCAGGATCCTACCCTACTTATGGAATAATTGTGCTTTTAAAAATAAGATGAAGATGTGGGCTTCTAACTTAAAATTGTACTAAATAAGAGGAAAGAGTAAGCCAAATATTTAATTGGTTCTTTTTGAAAACAGCAGGCAAAAATAGCAACAGCAGATGTTTGCTCAGAACTCCATAAAACAATATTAAAGTTACCTCCTACCACCCATACCCAGTTAAAAGCATGTGCCTTAAAGTTACTCAAGCCCAAACCCCTGATCTGGCCTGCAAGTTTCTTCTTCTAAGGGTAATCTTGATGTACATGGTTGTTTAACTAGTATTGTAAGGTTAACCAATGGGCTGGTTTTGCAAACAGTGGTTATTAAGGCAAGGCTTTCTTGGAAGATAACCACAGTCATTAGTTATTTGTAACCATTTCATAAGATGACTAATGCCACGTGATCAATTAAGAACATTTTTAGATGAGCTGTACTAAGGATGCATACATTTTTTAAAAAAATTGGATTACCCTTCATTTACAACACTTAATTGTTGATTTGCTAAATAGAATTCACAGATATAAGGAACCCTCAAGCCTGCCTTAGGATTTTTTTTCCTTTTCCCATGCTGAAGGATATATCCTGAAATGAATGCAATAGAACTTGGAAATGTCTGAGTGTGAAAAGCGTAACTCCCTCAGCTCATGATCTTGGTAGGAAACAGAATCCTTGCTCAACTGCCCACACCTTTGCTACATACCATTGTCATAGAAGACTGGCCTGGCCCAATGGCCAACATCCCACATAGTAGAACTCCGGCATTAGGGATACCAGGGCTGCTGCGCACATGACAAGCAGCCCCAATGTAGTTATGCAACGACTTAAAACAGTGTCCGTGCACTACTTCCATTGCAGAGATGCTATTTTTAAGCCACTGCACAACTGCCCTGTTGCACAGCACCATCAAGACTCTCTGCCACATGCACAGCAACCCCAGCAGGTTCCTAATGCTGGCGTCCTTCTGTGAAGAATGTCAGCCAGTATCTTCTCTGGTATTTGCCAATGAGGTGGATGGGGATTACATTTTCCTTCAACCCTTGATCTGGTGACCGGTCCAAGATAAATGTAGCCCTACCCTCATACAACCTCCCTCTTTAAACAGGGTTTTGTTGTGCAGGTGAATGTCCCTCTCTCACAATTAAATAATGTCTTGACAGCATGTTGGGACGTCCTTTGGTGATGTCAGGATGGTTTGCTTTGGGCACAACCCCATCCTACTCTCACATAGGGGTCCACATTCATCTGAACCGGTCCATAGAAAATGGAATGAGAAGATGATTCCCTGTCCCCAAGGGGCCCATGATCTACAAAAAAATAGCTACTGGGAGGAGTTTCTGATGAACTGAACTGCTATCCCCTACTACGCATGAGAGTTGCCACTTTCAAAGGTACCTCTTTGCCCAGTTAGCAGGTCAATATACAAGCTTAACTTATTGTAACTGTATTCATACCTGATCATCATATTCTTCTATTCTGACTGGATTAAACTGGTCCCAGTTATACTGTGCAAAAGCACTAAAATAAAAGGATTAGAAGCATTAAGAAGCAGCATTCTGAAGACTCTAAGAAATGTTTGATGAAGTTTATCTTCATGTTTATCTTCATCTACTAACAAGCTGAAGGTAATACTATTCATGTAACACGGCTGGGTGTCTTGGTATAAAGCTGATACATAAGTGCAAAAACCCCCAAACATAAATGAAAGTATACTGGCTCACAGCAGTAACAGTATATTTTATGATGAGTTGTTTCAACATCTTACCATTACAAGCTCTGAATGTTCTATTGGTCAAGAAACCAAAATCTTATGCCAAATCTACCTGATTGCAAATGACATCAATTAGGTGACAAGAGACACCACCCCTCCAAATTTGGTGTAGATCTGTTTATTTATTTATTTATTATTTATTTAGCACATTTTTATACCGCCCTAACCCAAGGTCTCAGGGCGGTTCACAACAAACAAATACTAAAAACAATTTAAAACAAATAATAAACAATCAAAAGTTTAAAAAATTAAAAGTTAAAAAGCTAAAAATTTAAAAGTTAAAAAGCTAAAAAGCTTGGGTAAAACGATAAGTCTTTAGATCCCTTTTAAAAGCCACTAGAGATGGGGAGACTCTTATTCCCACAGGAAGTGCGTTCCAAAGTCTCGGGGCGACAACAGAGAAGGCCCATCCCTGGGTGGCCACCAAACGACATGAAGGTAGCCACAGACGAGCCTCCCCTGATGAACGTAGTGGACGATGAGGATCATGCAGAAGAAGACACTCTCTTAAGTACCGTGGGCCTAAGCTGTTTAGGGCTTTATAGGTTATAACCAGCACTTTGTATTTTGCCCGGAAACCTATTGGCAGCCAGTGCAACTCCTGTAATATAGGAGTAATATGGTCTCTTCGAGATGACCCGGAGACCAACCTGGCTGCCGCATTTTGTACTAATTGTAGTTTCCGGACTACGTACAAAGGCAGCCCCACATAGAGCGCATTGCAGTAATCAAGTCTGGAGGTTACCAGCAAGTGTACTACTGTTTTGAGATCATGAACTTCAAGAAATGGACGCAGCTGGCGTATCAACCGAAGCTGACAGAAAGCGCTTCTGGCCACTGCCTCAACCTGGGAAACCAGGGAGAGGTGTGGATCCAGAAGCACTCCCAGACTGCGTACCTGTTCCTTCTGAGGAAGTGTGACCCCATCTAGAACAGGTAGATCAATATTGCTTCCCGAGTGATGACCACGCACAATAAGTACCTCCGTCTTGTCTGGATTCAATCTCAGTTTGTTATCCCCCATCCATCCCATTACTGCTTCCAAGCAGGCATTCAGGGAGGATATGCCTTCTCCTGATGATGTTGACATGGAGAAATAGATTTGGGTGTCATCAGCATACTGATAACACCCAGCACCAAATCTCTGGATGATCTCTCCCAGTGGTTTCATGTAGATATGTTGACAAAGGGCTGATACACAGCAGTTTAAATATCAATCCTAAAAAGAGATGCCTCATGTCATGTGTTTGCTACATACTGTTGTCATCAAATAACATCTTATTTTCCCCCCAATGTCATTAATTTTTTTTTAATGTAGGTGCATGCAAGGATCATCCTGTGTGTTTGTTTGTTTTTGCCGGGGGGAATGATCCAGTAATTCCCGAGTGATTAAAGTTCCTACAACAGGGTAAAATGAACAAAGTGTGCATATGGTCAATTTTGCCCACTAAGGGTTCAGATTCAGAAGCCAGATTTGGGAGGGGCGAGTGCTGGCAAGTGACTTCCTGGTTCTGAATGTAGCTCCTTGATAAGGCTAGAAGCACTCTGGCACTTCTAGAGCTAAACAGATATTCCCTCTCTCCTCCCTTGCCTTTTATGGACTTTTATTTTCTTCCTTCACCCAGGCAGCAGCAAGGGTCCTTGCTGTGGGGCCAGGTGACAAGTGGATTTAGGAGGCAGTGGCAAGATGGGAGGGACACTTACAAGCGCATATATGAACTATGAACATGAACTTTCTACATCAGAGATATACTGCCTGTGCATATGGAAGCTCCACTTAGTCTGAATGGAAAAGAGATACTGTTAAGCTTTCCTTTCCCACACTGCCCAATCAGATTTTCCGTTTTTAAAAGTCTGCAAATTCAGGCAGCCAAAAACCTTTGGTTTAAATGAGAATTGAGATGCATTCAATTTCCGCGTGTGCTTGAAAAAGCATGGAAAGTGCAAGATAAGGTAACCGTCTTAACTTCTATGCCATATAAGCTGTACAGAGCTGTTGTACAGTTTTGTATACGATGATGCTTTAGAAATGAGGCTCCATGAAGTTTGGAATCAAAGGTAGTAATACTTACCGGGCTGCTCCTTCCCTGAGAAGGTTATCATTATTAAGTAGCAATCGAACATCTGAAAGATTGAGCATTAGTGCATGGTGAATATACTTAATACAGTACTAGTCATAAAATACTTTCTCCCCATAAACAAGGCAGTTATTTATTACAGTTCTGTAAGTAAGTAGTTAAGATCAAGGTTGGAAAGTTATTCTCATTTTTTTGAGTATTAGCCCCATGTAAAGCTGGAAAACACTGTTTCAACACCCAAGTGTCAGCATCAAATTGCTAGGTATGTGAAACTCCTAGGCTTTTTCTAGTACTGGCCATAACTATGCGATTCAGGCCACAGAATGAACAAATCTGCACAGAAATAATGTAAGATGACATATTAAGGAACTGGGGTGGCCAATATTCTTGGCAAATATGCCAAGTAGATTTCTCCACCAGCTGAAATACAAATGCCTTAATTCAAAAGTCTCTCTGCACTCCAGTATGCACATCAGGGGCGTAGCAAGGTTGGAGTGGGCCTGGAGACGAGATTTTAAAATGGGCCCCTCACTGCTGATTAACAAAGGAGACTTTCAAAAATGCAATGTGATCCTATGTATGTTTTCTCATAAATCCTAACAAATTCAGTACAATTTGCTTCCAGGTAAGTGTGTAGCGAATTGCAGCCCCAGGCAGCAAATCTAACTACATTTAGCTGGAAGTACATTTCACTGAAACCTAAAGGACTTTGTAATTTTTTGTCACGAAACAAGCCACTTATAGAAATTTTTGGATGGTTTTTAATTTAAAAAATATTAAAAACCAACAATTTGTCCAATCCACTTCAGTTTAAATATACATATTCCTCCCACACCTCTCTGCTCAAAACCAAAGCCCTATGCCCAGTCATTCCAGGTAATCTAAAGGCTGGGGCTGAAATGAGATTGTTGTTTTTTTATGAAGGCAAAGGGCAGATTCTTCCATATAAGGGTGGAACCACTTTTTTAAAAAATAGTAAAAAAATATTTAAAACCAGAAAATCCCTCAGTCTCTGATTTAAATATTCAAAGTCATTGCAATCTGCTCTACATCCCACCCCCCCACCTTATATTAAAGCTCTATAGCAAGCAATCCCTAAATATCCAAGGGAGGGATAACCACAAAAAGGAAATCACATCCTACCTCCATTACTAAGCCTGAAGAGTCAAAGGCGGGGCAGAGCTGTGGTGGGCAAGGACAGCCAGCGCTGGCTACCTTGCCTCCCTCCTTCCTTCATTCCTTGCTGCCTGCCTGCCAGCACTCAAGTTCAGGCTTCAGGGAGGCCTGCACAGAGGCCCCTCTGGAAGCCCCGCCCACCCACTGAGCAGCTGAGAGGCGGAGACTGAAGGGGCTGCAGCAACAGCTTGCAGGCTGCTTCTTCGCTCCCGTGGCCAGAGCAGGAGGGCTAGCAGGAGAGGAGGCCATCAGGCAAGGCAAGGGGGACTGACTAAGGGGCCTTGGGGGGCCCTCCAGGCCCTGTGCGCCTAGAGACATTTGTCTCCCCTTGCCCAATGAAACTACACCCCTGATGCACATGGAGTTCCTGTAAGCATCAGAAGCCCTGGGGCAGAGCTGTAAGGACAAAATATACAGATAGGTCCACTTATATCAGGCCTGCTCAACTTTGGCCCTCCTGCGGATGTTGGCCTACAATTCCCGTAATTCCTGGCTATTGGCTGCTGTGGCTGAGAATTATGGGAGTTGTAGTCCAAAAACAGCTGGGGGGCCTAAGTTGAGCAGGCCTGAATTATATGCAGCCAAGCATAAAAAATAAACTTAAATGTGAGCATCCCCAGTGAGCTGCAGTAATAGCTTGATTTTGCCTTCAGCAAAACACACTTTTAACATCCGGTATTCATTTCATAGGAACATAAGAAGCTGCAATATACTGAGTCAGACCATTGGTCTATCTAGCTCAGTATTGTCTTCACAGACTGGCAGTGGCTTCTCCAAGGTTGCAGGCAGCCATCTCTCCCAGTCCTATCTTGCAGAAGCCAAGGAGGGAACTTGAAACCTGCTCTTCCTAGAGTGGCTCTAAGGCAGGGATTCTCAACCTTGGGTCCCCAGATGTTCTTGGACTTCATCTCCCATAATCCCCAGCCCCAGTGACCTTTGTTTGGGGATTATGGGAGTTGAAGTCCTACAACATCTGGGGACCCAAGGTTGAGAACCCCTGCTCTAAGGGGATATCTTACAGTGCTCACACTTCTAGTCTCCCATTCATATGCAACCAGGGCCAACCCTGCTTAGCTAAGGGGAGAAGTCATGCTTGCTACCACAAGACCAGCAATCCTCCATGGACCACTGTCCTAGCTCTTATCATTACCACTTCCTGTTAAGAAACCTTCTCAATGAAGTGTATCCATCCATCTTGGGGATGGCTCTTGGGCCCTTTGCTTATGGCTTTCCAAGTTGAAGCAAGGGACTGGAGTATGTTTTATGAATTATACCTGATTTGCCAGACGTGCTTTTCTGGACATAAAGGATTTAAGCCACTATCCTAAAAAAAATAGTAACCTTACAAGCAGATTACAGAAACAAGCTCTAGATGGAGCTGTCTGTGAAAACTACTCACAAGTTTCAGGTACTGTCAAATAATGTTGCTGTGCTTCTAATGGAAGTAGGCAGCACCAACCATTGGTGCTCCAAGTCTGTACCAGCTCCCTTCATCTTTCAGTCACACTACCCAGTGCAGTTTCTGACCTATAAAGCTCTACACCAGAAGTGTCAAACTGCCAGCCCACAGGACCATGGAGTTTCTTTTTCTGGCCCCTCTGTGTAGCTGTGTATTAACCTTAGCCACTGCATTTCCTTAAGAAGGCAATTATTAGACCGCTTCTGAAGAAGCCTACCTTGGATCCCTCAGAGCTGAGTAACTACAGGTCTGTCTCCAACCTTCTGTGGCTGGGCAAGGTAATTGAGAGGATGGTGGCCTCCCAGCTCCAAACGGTCTTGGAGGAAACTGATTATCTAGACCCATTTCAAACTGGCTTCTGGGCTGGCTATGGGGTGGAGACTGCCTTGGTCGGCCTGATGGATGATCTCCAACTGGGAATTGACAGAGGAAGTGTGACTCTGTTGGTCCTTTTGGACCTCTCGGTGGCTTTTGATACTATCAACCATAGTATCCTTCTGGAGCGTTTGAAGGGATTGGGGGTGGGAGGTGCTGCTCTGAGGTGGTTCTGCTCCTACCTCTTGGGCAGGTTCCAGATGGTGTCCCCTGGAGACTGTTGTTCTTCAAAATCTGAACTTTTGTATGGTGTCCCTCAGGGCTCCATATTGTCTCTGATGTTGTTTAACATCTACATGAATACACCAGCTGCGTCCGTTTCTTGAGATAGATTACCTCAGAACAGTGGTACATCTGCTGGTAACTTCCAGACTGGATTACTGTAATGTGCTCTATGTAGGGCTGCCCTTGTATGTAGTCTGGAAACTACAGTTGGTTCAGAATGCGGCAGCTAGGCTGGTCTCTGGGTCATCTAGGAGAGACCATATTACTCCTGTATTGAAGGAGTTACACTGGCTGCCGATATGTTTCTGGGCAAAATACAAGGTGTTAGTTATAACCTATAAAGCCCTAAACAGCTTGGGCCCTGGGTATTTAAGAGAATGTCTTCTTAGTTATGAACCCACCACCCACTGAGATCATCTGGAGAGGTCCGTCTACATTTGCCACCGGCTCGTCTGGTGGCTACTCAGGGACGGGCCTTCTCCGTTGCTGCCCCGAGGCTTTGGAATGTGCTCCCTAGTGAAATAGGAGCCTCCCCATTTTTGACAATTTTAAAAAAGTCTTTAAAGATGCACCTGTTCACCCAGGCCTTTAACTGATACTGTTTTGATTGTTTTTAATGTTGTTTTAGAATATTGTTTTCAAATTTTTAAATTGTCATATTTTAAATTTCTTGTTTTTGTTTTTAACTAAAGTTTTGATGTTGTTTTTATTTTGTTGTAAACCACCCGGAGATGTAAGTTTTGGATGGTATAAAAATATGTTCAATAAATAAATAAATAAATAAACAAACAAACAAACAAACAAATAAATAAATAAATAAATTTCCTTCCCACCACATATTGAAGTGGTGGCATTGCTCCCTACTGGCTGCGGCTGGCTGGCTTCTGGGTTCATTCATTTGTTTCTTCTTTCCTGCTGCCGCTGCTGCCAGCATTTCTCTCTTCCCTCACCTCGCACTTGGCACTTCCCTCACCTCGCACTTGGAACTTCCTCCCGTGCTACCACACTCCTCCCTCCTGCATCTTTGTGGCTATTCAGCATGGAGGATTGAGACAGGAGGAGTGAGTGGAGGGCAATGGAGGAAGAGGGGGGAGGGAGGAAGAGAGAACGAGGGGGGAGGACCAAAACCGAAGGTGGCGAGAGTTGCCTTACCCTGCCTGAGTGAGTGGAGGGCAAAGGGAGGGGGGAGGGGAAGGAAGAGAATGAGAGAAAGAGGGAGGACAATGAAGACAGTGAAGTGGGTGAAGTGGAAGGGGGTAAATGAGTGAGTGAAGGGGAAGGAAGGAAGGAAGGGAGAAAAAAGAGCAGAGGAGTTGGCATGAGGCACATATGAGAAGGCGGCGTGAAGCGGGTGCAAGAAGGCAGCACAAGGCAGGTTTAAGGTGGGTGCGGGCCCCCTGGAGATGCACTGGACTCAAATTTGGCCCACCTCCCAATTGTGTTTGACATTCCTGCTCTACACAGCTTGGTACCAGACTATTTTAAAGTAAACTTGTGCGCATACAATCCCTTCAACCAGTGAGATCTCTAGGGCGGCCTCACTCCAAGTTCCCACAATACACCAGTTAGGGCACTGATAGGGAACCAGAGTACAGCCTTCTCTGTGGTGGCTTCCCAAATTTAGAATTTTCTCTCTAGAAGAATGCCACCTCATTCAAACATGCATATTCATACTTCATGACACATTATGAGTTAAGCATCACCATTTAATAATACTGTCTGGATCAGGAGATATACAAATTCTGTCTGTGGCGATTTCTTGCAGTTGCATACAAATCATTTGTTGCAGTTGCATACAAATCATCACCTGATTCTTCACTCAATAAGTGATGGATATGAATGTGTGAACCAAGTTCTTCCTTATATGTCTCTCCGCAATGGTGCTCCAATCTCTGCAATGCTCTTCCCAAGGATGTTTGTCTGGAGTGCACCCCTGCATCTTTTTGATGCCAGGCAAAGGCCCTTTTATTTTCCAAGGTCTCTATAAAAATCAGTTGAATCTCATTTTTATTCTTCTCCTGTGCTCCTCGCTGTTTTATTCCATTAATAGTTTAGTGTCACTTGTGCTATGCTGTTTCACTTTTGTTAGCTGCTCTTGTTTAAGGTCAGCATATTAAATGTAAAAATCTTTTACTCAAAAAGACATTCTGGATTTCTCATCTGTTCAGAAAATGGACCCTATCCTATGTGATGAATTCTCACTTGTCTATTTTGCAGTGTGTACTTGCCATAGTAACTGGCCTGATATGAAGCTTCCCAACACATGAACAATTGATCAAAGACACATTTGAATTCCTCATACATGAAAGTGATACCTGCGTAGAAAACTCATATGTGAAGGGACGCAAACTACTGAAGTTGAAACACTCATTAGTTCCATTCTGTTCAATTCAATGTTTGTCAAGACTGTAAGAAAGAAGCTTAAAAAGCAGCTTGCAACTGCAACATGATCCCAGTATTCTGGCCCACCAGTATCCTTATTTTTATTATTACATTTTAATCTAAATATTTTTGGTGCAATTTTGCTTCTGTGAATGCAAACTACCATTACAGCTATTTCTCATTCTGTCAGCAAGTACTGTAAGTACTCAACCTTGTGCTGAACAGAAAAAAATTGGCTCAAGCTGATAGCTGCACTGAATATTTATTTCTTTTGTCCTGGACATAAAAAAAGGGGTGGTGGCGGCGGTGGGGGTGGCTTTCACCACTCTGACTCCACAAATACAGGACTTTAATTCACCAGTTTTCCTGAACATATTTCTAAAACCCGAGGATTTTTATCTTTATGACCATGATCATAAACTGATACTTTTCTAGAATGAATGTTCATCTCATTTTATATGTTCTGAGAGGTAGTTTTCATAACCATGGTTTAGTTTCAAAAAATGGAACCTAAGGCAAGTTCTAACCTTCACTGATAAATTTTGCTGCTATGAGTACCTGGAATTGAAACAAGTTGCTATTTAGTTGGGGGGGGGGGAGACTTATGCAACTTTTAAAATCTCAAAAGTTCTATGTGAAAATTGGTTTCACGTTTAAAATAGAACAATTACAAACTTTATCCAGGCAGAGCATGCTCCGAGTGTTTGGTTAGATGAAGTTTTCTAATGGTGATAAGAGGTGTCCAAAGAGGGTGACAAGTCAAGTGCAAGAGGTGCAAGCATTATATAAGCCATCACTATTCATCTCCTCCTTCTATGCCACCATTAAGGGGGAAAAAACTATAAAAGTGCTATCAAAATTAGAATATAACCTTTTGAACTTGGACTTGAACAAAGACTATGCGGAAAATTAAGTTCAGAGCTTAGCTAAGGGGAGAGGTCATGCTTGCTACCATAAGACCACAGCCATTGGCGTCTGGCTCAAATGGATGGAAAGAGTATCCTTGCTACTTTATGACAGTATCTGCCATTTCCAAAAGCCATGTTATCAAAGAAGAATCAGGCATGGAGTGGGTGAGAAATCACAGTTGCGGGAATCTGCCTATGCCACCCTGTAATAAATCACCCAAAATGGTAAGGTTCTGACAAAAAGTGTAGCTATGTCTATTGTAGGGTTGCCAACATTGTGTTGGCTGAAATCGGGATACGGGGGGCAAGAGAGGCAGGGGGTGGGGCCACCTAGGGATGGGGCTTGTCAGTGTCATCACCATCTGGAAGGAGGAGCGAGTAGGAGGTGGTGGCGGTGCTACTGGAGGAAAGTGAAACTGCTCCTGACCAGTGAGGGATCCTCTCTGAAGGACTGCACAGGACGGAGGAATCAGTATTGCAGGAGCCACACCTGGGGGAAGGAGGGAGGGAGATGAATGGAGGGGAGAGAGGGGGTGGGAAGAGGGACCAAGCTTGGGGCCGGGCTGCTTCAGCCTTGGGAGTGTCTCTTGCAGGGCTTTGCATCTCCGTGGCAACAGCTGCTGCTGACTACGGGTGGGGAGGGAATGTGCATTTACCACGACCCCTCGGCCACTGAGCCTCTGCTATGCCAGACTTGCTGCTTAGCACGGCCATCTTCTGAGGTGGGCTGTGTGAGACACCTTGGGCAGAGAGGAGGAACTCCAGAGCGTGGGAGGGGATGTGAGTGCTGCCCATCACCAAAATGTGGGGGAAATGTGGTCCCAAATGGGACAAACATTTCCTCCCTACAATGTGGGGCATCCCGCCCAAATCAGGACAGTTGTGAAGCCTAGTCTCTCGAAACAGTTTTGACCATTTTTAGTGATACAATTGCATTATAGACTGGCATGGGCCAGGCTATTGTTGTGACTGATATTTTGCAACCTCAGCTGTTGGCTTCCTTTGCTGCCCTCATTCCTCTGCTGACTCCTCCATACCATGGATCAGATAGGCTCCTTTGGGGTGGGAGATTTTAAATCCTGTTAACTATTGAGCTTTATAATGTGTAATTTTGCGAAGACATTCAGAAGGCAAGGACAAACATGCATCAAGGCCATTATACAATACTTTCCTAAACGACAAGATATTTATTATTCATTTGAATGCTGCCATCTGTTTAGATCCAGGTCACAATCTCAATTTATTTGGGTTTTATACAATCAAGGCTGCACTCTAGTACACACATACTTTTGAACAAGTCCCACTAATTTAAATGGAGCTTCTGAGCAAACATGCTTAGTTAAGGTTGCAGGATGCAGGATAAAATAGCTTTAAGTCAAGAAGCAAGCCTATCTAACAACTTTCTTTCATATAATGCTTTAACTGAAAAAGAAAGCTGTTAAGAAAAGTAGATCATGTCTCAAAACCTGACTAGTCGTCAGCCCTGTGCCTTTTCTCTTGCCATGATATTCAGAATCAATGTACTGTGAGTAGGCTACCACCTCTTGAAAATCGAAACCCAGAGCCGTTGGGTGGGACGGTGTAGAAACGTAAAAACAAACAAACAAAACAAAAAAGATACATAAGCAGGGATCCAGATATTTTGGCGTAGCTCACTAACGAGCCATGATCTGAGGTCACCATCAATCCCCTCTCTTCCCTCAGAAGCTTTCCTGGCACAGGGGGCAGAGTTCTTAGGAGAGGAGCAGGTCTTCTCTCATTTGCACAGGGATATGGAGGTGGTAAGAAACAGTGGGAGCCCTCTCCTACTGCTCAGAAAGCAGTTGCTTACCTTCTCAAAAATGGCAATGGAAGTGAGGTCTCTGGAGAGGAGATCTGTGTGGTGCCGAGTATCCTGCTTGCCTGATCTGCTGGTGGCAAGTGGATTTGTAGTTGCCTATGCAACACAGGTTTGTTTGTTTTTAAGCCGGGTGCTAAAAACCTGTTCATTTTTTTGTTTAAATGACAATACGCGAAATGTCATGAAATGAGATGCTCCTTTTAACCACTAGCCTTCTTGTTTATGACCACAACGGAAACTGATTTGGTTAAAGGCAAAACCCCTTGGCAAGTATATGCCTATACAAGGCATATGACAATGTCCACACACAACGCTATTATAACTTACTGAAGTCAAGCTACAATAGTTTATTTTTGAATGAACTAAAAGGCTAGCTAGTATCTAACTATCAAAGTCTGCAAGACAAGATTTCAGGAAAAGCGTGTGTGTGTCCCTGCTTTCTTGAACATGAGCTGGCCACTATCGTGTCTTATTAGGCTGCAAGAGCCAGTGTCGGTGGTGGTTGATTTGGGAGGCCTCGTTTCAAATCCCTACTCAGCCAAGAAGCTCACTGGGAGGCTTTACAGACAGGGCTTTGATTTTGAATCCACTCCGGATTGCAGTGTGCTAGTCCACGTATTAGCTGGATTTACCCCGAAGTCCCTGTAGGCTATCAGGGACCAGTACAGACCGGACTCTGTTTGCCCTTGGATCAAGGCTGTGCATTCTGGCTTAACCCGAAGTATGTCTGGCTTTTAAAAAATCCTCTAGTTTTTGCGGGGGAAACCTGGGGCTTTTGTTATGCCCCTCAGTTTCTCTGTTATGTGTGGGGTGGTCATGCCAGTAAATCGGCATTTTCCAAAACTCAATGAAGGGGAGTTTGACAGCTGTTTTGGGTATGGTTTGCTCTAAGTGATTTGCAATTGCAAGCGCTGGGGCAGGGAGGTGTTGTTGCCGATTGGTGATACTCTGTGGAGGGAGTCCAGAAGGGAAGAGAGATGGAGAAATTCCCGAGTTAAGCACAAGCACAAACTGCAAAATGTCTGTTTTCTTATGTTTTACATAGGCTTTAGATATGTAGAATGATTGTAACCTGTGCCCTTTTTTGTCTGAGCTGATTCCATTAGGTGTGGGGCGGGGTGGGGACACGAGGTGATGAAGGCAGTCACTCACAAAGGCAAGGGTTAAGAGTCCTCTCTTTGATCCAGCTTGGCAACTTATAATGCCGTCCTTCTGCTCTTAGCTGTCAAACTACCAACAACAACACTCTCTTGCCTCTTTCTCTGTGGTGTGATTTGTGATTGGTTGGAGGAAAAACCTGGAGCAAGTAGGTGGGAATGCACAGGAACTGGGCTGGCTCAAGGGTTCGCCCTCGAGTGAACTGGACCAGGCCCGCTTCAGCTCGACCTTGAGCTGAACCCCCTGGGCTGGCTTGGAGCTGGTCTGGGGTTCGAAATGTAATAATTAAAAATTGTTAACTCACTGCCGGGCCCGGGGTCGTTCTGTCACCTCCAGGGGATGCGACTGTGGTGTGTGTGTATGTCTGAAGGGACAGTTTGGTCCATTTCCAGGCCTTTCCAGCTCTCTCCTAGCACGTGGTGGCCATTTTTAAGGCCACTGCGCATGCGCATGGGCTATTTGTGTGCCCAGGTCCTGGTTCAAATTTGAGTTGAACCGGGGGGAGGGTTTGGGGGTGCACAAACCTGAACATGCCTGGTCCGCTTTTAAACATGCTTCTTTGTTTATATACTAACCGGGCAAACTGGTTTTGTACCCACCTCTAATGAAAGAATAACAGGAGAAATATATAAAGCAGACTTTTGAGAAATCAATACTAACAGGAACTAAAATCCAACTCTTTCAGGTGCATCACATTTTCTTCCCAGTCTTCTCCTCCCACATTGTGCATTGGAACCGAATAACGCTAATCTGTCAGCACTGTACAGTCTGTTCTCTCGACCAAAGATCACCTGTGGTGTTCATTCCACAATTCACCTGGTTTAACCACTAGACATACAGTGGCTATATAATCAAATGAGCTGGGTTTCCCCATTTACCCTTCCAAAAGTGATCCAACTTTCCATCTCATTCTCATCACCTCTTCCTTGTCCAGCACATAGATTCAATGGCATGCACATCCTAGTTTATGCTTATGCTATCATAATATCCTGGAAGATAAAGAGAATATAGTAACCTCTAAGAGGCCAGAAGAGAATCAATAATGTTAATTCTAGCATTAACTAGTGCCTTGGTTCAGGCATAACATTTCTTTCTTCCAGGTCATAGTTTGGAAACATGCCTCGTGCTCATATGTCTCTTTTCTCCCATATACTCAGGTTAATAAATAGCTTCCTAGTTTTTGATGAATCACAGTTTGCCATGATGTCCAAACTGCCAAGCTATGGTTTGTGAGAGTCCTCTGTTTATAGGGCTTACGCAAACCATAGCCAGCCACTTTGGATACAGTAGCACAATGGTTTGCTAAGAACCAGGTAGTTATTTATTAAGCCAAGTATGCAAAGGTAAAGCAGAGGAGAAACATGGGAGCACAGGGCCTATTCTTGATTCTCCAAGCCATAGCACAGAGCATTTTAAATGTTACATCTGAAACAAACCAGTGTAAATTGACTGGGGAAGGGAAATATTGTGCATGTTAAACTACATATGCTGAGCAGTGTTTCTCATGCAGGAATAGAGGAAGTTTCCCAAGCTCTTTCATCAACCCTACCTGCTAGTTAAAATACATGTACCTATCAATAGGACTTCAGCATGATGAACTTTGTCTTAATGCTGTCCAGTCACCTTAAGTGGCACTGCGGGGAAATGCTTGACTAACAAGCAGAAGGTTGCCAGTTTGAATCTCTGCTGGTATGTTTCCCAAACTATGGGAAACACCTATATCGGGCAGCAGCGATATAGGAAGATGCTGAAAGGCATCATCTCATCCTGTGTGGGAGGAGGCAATGGTAAACCCCTGAGTGGACATTCAAAAACTTGTGAGCGTGCACATGTGCACATGCCTTAGAGGGAACAGTGCCCCCATCCCCCAGCTGTGCAAATGGTGGCTTAGACTGGTGTGGCAGGGCAGTGGCAGGGCAGGCACGGGGTGGTGGTAGGCCTCTGGGGAGGCCCCCCCCAGATCATTTTAGGCCTCCCTGGAGACAGGAACCCACGGACCAGATCCCCAAGGTCCGTGGGAAAGATTGCCTCTGATAAAGGAAGACAAAACTAAGGGAATAATGCTTGTTTAGCTGTAGAAGTGCCAGGAAGAACCAGGAAGTCACTCTCTAGAACCTGCCAGGATTCACCCCCTCCCCACTCTGGCTTCAGAACCATCAGTAGTGTTAAATGAACTGTTCTGAAAAGCTGGTGAAAAGTCCCAAGATTGTTTGGGGGCTTGTGTGGGGAATTAGCAAGACTAGAGGAACAGTCCATTGCAGTGTCAATTTGAGCAAAGCTTTGGTCTGCAAACAAAGACTTGAGACAGGAATATGGTACAATCAGATTTATTCAAGGATTATTGGGGAACATAAGAACAGCCCTGCTGGATCAGGCCCAAGGCCTATCCAATCCAGTGTCCTGTTTCACACAGTGAAAAGCCCACAGGCAAGAGCTGCGAGCATGCCCTCTCTCCTGCTGTTGCTCCTCTGCAACTGGTATTTAGAGGGAACTTGTCTCTGAGGCTGGAGGTGGCCTATACACTCAGACTAGTAGCCATTGATAGACCTATCCTCCATGAATTTGTCTAAGCCCCCTTTAAAGCCATCTAAGCTAGTGACCATCACCATAATATACGAGGCGATGTATATTACAAGCAGTATATTACAAGCAGTATTTTGGATGGGATTCATTCATGGCATGACCCCTGGTTTTAGTGTTGTGAGAGAGGGAGACAAATTTCTCTCTTTCCGCTCTCAGAGAGTATAGGAAATGAAAAATAGTTAGGCAAGTGATAAAAAGGCAATAAAACTTAACTAGCAATATAAATCAGAGACTCGCGAAGAGGCATCTTAGCTTAAAGGACCAAATTGCAATTAAATCAGCATAAGGCTTGCCAGAGAGAGGATCTGGAATGCAGAGTTTAGACTTAGGAGGAAGGGGAGGGGGAGATTATTAGTAATACCTTCTTCCAATTCCATTGGTGTGTCTGTCACACTTGCAGGATGGGGAATGCTGGGTTTCTCCTTCCCAGGGGCCAAGCAGGAGGGGAGGCAGAGGAGACGCAAGCAGGCCACTCACAAGCCAGGGAACCAGGAAAGCTGCTGGTTCCAGTGGGGATCCAGGGGAGGTCGGTTCTCTAAGGCAGCCAATTGTGGTTCACAGTTTGGATCAAGAGATAGGTCCAAACCAGGAGCTGGAAGCAAAGCTGGAGCATGGCCATGGTAAATGGCATTGCCAGAGCCAAAGCACTCGCGGATGGTGGGTCTGAAGAAGGAACACCTTGTTGATTGGTGCTTGGGGTTGATATAGGCACAGACATGACTTCGGGCCAAGCATAGGTCACTGCTCCTGGCTGCAAGGGATGACATCCGTGGTTAATAATATATAAATACATGCTGTATGATTCAGTCATGGGTGTGTGAAATCTTGAGGGACAATGGAGTGAAATGGTTTGAAAAACCTGTATGGGATATGGTAAATTGGCAAGCTCAAAGCTTATGTCTATGGTCAGGTAGACCTTCCAGGTGGGAAGATGGGAATGCTTTTCACACTAACAAGGCTCTTCCTCTGGTCTATGCCAGACCATAATTGGTGTGATGGTGATTTGAGAGTGATTCAGCCTTAATTGAGGTCCTTCTGAAGTGATTAGTAAGACTAATCCTTTGAAAAGAGGAATCTGACTATTCTCTTGAGAAACAGTCCTTCTACTTAACTCACGTCTGCCCAGCCAGAATCCTTCTTGCATGTCATACTTGACCTGGGGTAAAGTTTGCCCCAGGCTGCTTGTGAAGCGACTAACTGAGAGTTTGCCAAATATGTCCATGTGGAGGACTTGCGATCCCTCGAGCCCAGGTAGCCAAGAGGGAGACTGCAAGTCTGCAGTTCCAAATCATATTGAGGGGTGCTGCTTGTAGCCCGTGAACAGGCTGTTCTCACAATCGTAGACAAAATCCTTGATTGATTTTATTTATTTATTTAAAATTTTTATACCCCACCCCTCCAATACACTATTGCTTGGGGAGGCTCACAACAATAAAATAGATACAGAAGCTGTTCTCATGATTGCTCAAAACCGAGCTACGGGAGGCCAGTCTGGTTTTTAGCAGTCATGAGAACCACTTCTTTGGTGGCTAGCCCACCTAAGAAACCCTACCCCATCTTTACTTTACTTTATTAAATTTACGGTCACTGACCAAGACATAAACATAGATACATACATATTACAGTGTGAACAACAACAAACAACAACAACAACAACAATAAATTTTACTTATTGGTGAGCAAAGATCTTCGAATATTGATAGAAACATAACAAAATTTAGCTGTTACATAGGAAACAAATGAGTTTGTATCAGAAAGCGGCTAAGCCCACTCTCCCTGCACAAACCCCCATCTGACGCTTCACACTCATCGTGTGAAGCGCCTCACAGTGTAAAATAAAAGTAATAAAATTAACCAGATTAAGTAAACAAGTTAAAAGTCAGGCTAAAAACCACAATCAGTATTAAATTTCAAACTGAAAGTTATTTTCAAAGCTAAAAATTGAGAGTTACAAAACACTGAAAACTAAAGAACCTACCAGATATAACCAAAGATGGAGCATTAAAAAGCCTATTTTAAAGAAGTGTTTTTAGTTGTTTTTTTAAAAAAACACTGAGGGAGGGAGCATGGTGAAGCTCTTCAGGGAGGGGGTTCCAGAGCTGAGGGGCCACAACTGAAAAGGCCCTGTCTCTAGTCCTCACCAACTGGATCTCTGTTAGGGGCAGGGCTATGAGCAGAGCCAGGATCTGCATTCCGCACCCTTAGTTGTTTTTACCTTTATTATTCAGACTTCAGAAACTAGTAGCCCAGAAAATGCTGGATGGACCCCCCCACCACCACCATAATATAGGGCCCGCACCAGTTTATACCCCATCTAGGCATATATGAAGTTAGAATTTTTTTGCCCCAAAGTACAGCACATCATACTGGCTCCCTTGAATCTCATTTACCATTTAATTTCCCATTCACCCAGTTTGCAGCCTTTTAGAGTTATAGCTTGCTTGAGGTTTCACCATTCTGAAAAATGTGATGTCATCAATTCTGATGTAGTAGATCACTCAGTGGGAAATCAACTCAGCATGCAGCAGCAGTGAAAAGTAGATTCTGTGACTGGGATTGTTAGGAATGGGGTTGAAAATAAAACGATCAGTAGCGAAATGCCTTTATACAAATCAGCCATGCAGCCACGTTTGGAATACTGGCCAACATCCAGCGCAGTATAACAAGGCAGTGCTGAGCCACCTCTGCCAGGGCAAACGCATAGCAAAGCACTGGTGGTCTTTTGCTTTTGAGCAATGAAACAAATACTCCATGTAGCATGTCCTCACTCCAAAAGAGCTAGTTCAATTGGAAACATGTCTCTGGTGATAAAGCAAGACTGTTGGTCCTTCGCGATGAGCCTGCAGCAGCATGGGTGGATCAGCACCACCCCAGTGCTATGCTGCACTGAATGTTGGCCACTGTTTGTAGTTGTCCCATTTCAAAAGGATATTATAGAGGTTGTGCAGAAAGGGGAAATGAGGATTATTATCAAGGAGTTAGAAAACTGGAGGGAGGGAACCAGATGTGATAAGCGTATAAAATGATGCATGGCCTGGGGAAATAGACATTCCCCCCTCCCTTTCTCATTACACCAGAACCCATTTCAGAAGTTTTAAAAAGGAGCACTGTAACCATGTACAACATCCCAAGAGTGTGCCTTCAAGTCCCAGTGCGGACGCGGTCAGAAGCCTCACCTCTGTGCTTAAGCACTTACAGCATTTGTCTGCAGAGAAAAACACTAAGTGTGAAGAAATTCTTTCCGTGATCAGAAAGGCCTCAGCCATTTCTAAGGAATCCACATAAGTTCAGTATTGGCTGCTTAGCTTCTTGTTCTTTGTGGAAGAATTCTTCTGAAGTATCTAGTTAGTGGAGTACAGGTGTGGCTACCATAAATCTCAAGCACTGACAATGACATACACATTTCTTGTAAATTATGTTGAAATCAGGGATATTTTCATACATTGTGCCTGCATTGGATCGTGTGTGGTTATAGATGAGCCCTGTTAACATGTTGGCCGACAGACTACACACGGGTGTGTCATCTCAGTAATGTTACTTACATGCAAGTTGTGCAAATGACTACACAGCAGTAAACCCATTGGAAATAATGGGCTTATTCTTTGGTAAGGTTATTTTCACAACTTGTGTGCACACAGCATTCTTGGGCTGACTGCTCTTGCACAGTCTGTCAGCCATTATGTATAACACACATACAGTCTCTGTACATACAGATCTGTACAAACAGGCAATTATTCATACATTATGTACAACACATACGCAGTAGTACACTTCCTATCTGTAGTCCAGATTTGAAAGAAACTGTTCCTAAGTCCACGTCTGAATAGGGCTTTGGTTGTTTCTAAATCGTTAGTAAGTACTGGAGAGCACAATCACAGACAATAGGTTAAAAATGGCACATAACAGTTACTAGTTGATATTAGGATAATACAGCTGGCATGAATTCTGTCTTTCATATTGTACAAACAGAATGAAGTTCCTCTATAAACTGGATAGGTGAGCAAAGAATAGCCCAGCATCAACATCTTTATGTCAGTAGATCAGTGGCTTTCGAATCGATGCCAGAAAATATTGGAAGAACTTTGTGGTGAGCATAGGTAGTTCTAGAGATTCAAACTAGGAGTGTCTATTTTGTCTGGATGCCTAGATCATTAGCAGTCCCCTACTGGTGAGCACTATTGATTATCTGCAGCACTATTTGAAGCACTATCCTTCTGCAAAGGGGGAAATGGAAGAGGAAGATATTGAAACTGCTGGAGTTTTCTGATGACAACAACTTTCATCATCAATTTCTGCAGAGAGAGAGAGAGACAGACAGGGGGAGTGCAACCCTGTTAATACTTTTGGATCGCTCAGTGGCTTTATATACCATTACCATGGCTGAGTTGGGTGCGGGAGGCACTGCTTGGAGCTGGGTGCCACTCCTATCTCAAGGCCCCTTCCCAAAAGGTGGTGCTAGGGGATAACTGCCCAACCCTTGGCAGTTATACTTTGGAGTTGCACAGGGTTCCATTCTTTCCCCTATCCTGTTTAGCATTTACATGAAACTGCTCAAGCTCGGACTGGCCCACAGGGCATATTCCCAGTGCACCCCTCCGTATTCAGCAGCAGTGAATACTCCCACCCTAAAGTTTCCATTCTGCTCAAAACCCGGCACCCTCCCCACATACATTCCACCGCCTTCTCAGTGTCCCCAGTCCGGCCCTGAAACCGCTGGGACAGGTCATCCGGAGATTTGGCCTGAGGTGTCATCAGTATGCGTTTTACATTCCGTTGTATCTCTCTTTTTCATCGGACGCAGTTCAGGTGGTGACTGTCCAGAATCAGGGCCTGGATGCCGAAATGGACTGGATGAGTGAACAAGCTGAGATTCGATTCCAGACAAGACACAAGTATTGTTGGTCGGTGGTTCCTCTGCCCGGGTGAATGATATTCAGCCTGTTCTAGATGGGGTTGCACTCCTCCGAAGGACCAGGTCCACAGTTTGGGGGTGCTCTATTGATCCAGCATTGTCACTCGAGGCTCAAGTGGCCTCTTATATGGGCTTCGGCTGATACACCAACTGTGACCATACCTGGAAAGAGATAGCTTGGCCACAGTTAGTCATGCTCTGGTAACCTTTCTCTTCGATTACTGCAACACACAGTATGTGTAGCTGCCTTTGAAAACGGATGGGAAATTGCAGCTGGTACACAATAGGGCTGTAAGATTATTAACTGGGACTGGGCACTTTGAGCATATTGTGCCTATTCTTCGTCAGCTGCTCTGGCTCCCAATACATTTCCGGGTCCAATTCAAAGTGCTGGTTTTAACCTTTAAAGCCCTAAATTGCCTCCCTTAAGGAGGCAATTATTAGACCTATTCTAAAGAAGCCTGCATTAGATCCCTCAGAGTTGAACAATTATAGGCCTGTCTCCAACCTCCCATGGTTGGGCAAGGTAATTGAGAGGGTGGTGGCCTCTCAGCTCCAGACAGTCTTGGAGGAAACTGATTATCTAGACCCATTTCAAACTGGCTTTCCGATGGGCTATGGGGTGGAGACTGCCTTGGTCGGCCTGATGGATGATCTCCAATTGGGAATTGACAGAGGAAGTGTGACTCTGTTGGTCCTTTTGGCTCTCTCGGGGGCTTTCGATACTATCGACCATAGTATCCTTCTGGAACACCTGAGAGTGCTGGGAGTGGGAGGCACTGTTTTACTGTGGTTCCGCTCCTACCTCTGGGATAGATTCCAGATGGTGTTGATTGGAGACTGTTGGTCTTTGAAATCTGAGTTTATGTATGACGTCCCTCAGGGCTCCATACTGTCTCCAGTGCTTTTTAACATCTACATGAAACTGCTGGGAGAGATCATCAGGGGATTTGGTGTGGGATGTTATCAGTATGCTGATTCCCCTGATTTGTATTTGTATTTGGGTCTGAATCTGACCCATCCGAATCACCCCAGATTCGATTCAGATCCAAATTAATCCGAATCTGAATCGAGTTGGATCAAAAAACTGGGTCCCTGTGCCAAAAGAGTGGGGTGGGGTGGTAGTGCGTAATGGGTTTGGAACTGGGCAAATTGCAGATGAATTGGGCAAAGGGCTGAGGGCTGATTTTTGGTGAATTGTTGAAGTTTTAGTGTCTTTGGGGCATAAAGTAGGATCTGGGACAGAAGAGTGTGGTGGTGTGGTAGTGCCTAATGGGTGGAGGCTACCACCCAAACTGCAGAGGGAATGGGTAGATTTTTGGTGAATTGTGTTCTGAGATTTTCAATATAAACCATGAATCCACTCTCATGTGCTACCAGAGAATCTACACTCCGAACACCTCAGAAAGAAGAGAACCCTGTACCCCATGGGTTAGAAACCCATGGGGGTGGCTGGCACCCTCTGTTCACTACACCACCACTCTCTCTGGGCCCCCCAAGTGCAATTATGGGGCTGCTAAAACCTCCATTACACCTTAAGGGGAAAAACCTTAAAGTCCCATAAACTTCAACAAATCACCAAAAATCAGCCCTCTGCCCAAATTCTTTGAAAAAATTCTGGTAACTTCCTTGCCCCCCTTGGGCACTACCACCAACTCCACACTGCTCTAGGCCACCTCTTTCCCCCCAATGTGAAGCAATACTTGTCTCATTGCAGCAAGCATGACTTGTCCCCTTAGCTAAGCAGGGTCAGCCCTGGTTACATTTGAAGGGGAGACTAGAAGTGTGAACACTGTAAGATATTCTCCTCAGGGGATGGAGCTGCTCTAGGAAGAGCAGAAGGTTTCAAGTTCCCTCCCTGGCTTCTCCAAGATAGGGCTGAGAGAGATTCCTGCCTGCAACCTTGGAGAAGCCGCTGCCAGTCTGTGAAGACAATACTCAGCTAGATAGACCAATGGTCTGACTCAGTATATGACAGCTTCCTATGTTCCTATATTTCATTATACCCAAAACGGAAATTTTCCATTTTCCATTTTGGGACCCGAAATTTTGGCCCCACTGCTTTGGAGGTGGGGGTGGGGAATTAGTGGCATCCCATGTTCCAACTACCCCTCCCCAACCCACAAGCAATTGGGTACTCAGTTAATATTTTAGGAATTTTTAGACTCTTCATTATGAGGAAAGGTTATTAGACACCAAAGAGCCTAAACACTTGAAAACAATCCTAGAACATAAACGGAGTAGTACCCCACTGCCTTGTGGGTGGGAGTGGGGTGTAGTTGGCACATGGCAGTTGACAGTTTGCACTGTCAAAAAGACAGTCAAAATGAATAGAAGAAATGAAAATGTGTAATGAATCCTCATAGGGATTCATTGAGGGAAAGTTATTATCCATAACTTCACTTCTACAAGGGCTAGAGCTTAGCTTTTTAAAAAATTGAAAACTGGGAATCTGGGGGAATTATTAGGAGGGATCCGAATCTCAAATTGATTTGAATCGAATCAGGCGTGATACGATTTGTACTCGAATCTAGCCAATGGACGACAGGGGTCATTTGTTTTATCTCCGAATCACCCGAATCACCCGAATCAATTTGTACCCGAATCAATTTGCACATCCCTACAACTTAGCCCTCCTGCCAGCTGTTTTTGAACTACAGCTCCCATAATCCCAAGCCACAGGGGCCAATAGCCAGGGATTATTTGTTTGTTTTATTTATTGCATCTCTATACCGCCTAGTATAGAAATCTGTAGGCAGTGTACAGATTAAAACATAATATAAAACAAAACATTTAAACCTAGCTGGGCCGGGTGCGGAGCATCTGCGCCTCTAGTTCTCCCCTGCCGCTGCCACCATTTCTCCTACCCGCCGTTTTCTTTGCCTACCGACTGCCGTTGTTTTTGCCCAAGCTCTGCCACCTTCTCCCCACCTGTCTGTCTGTCGCTGCTGCTTTCCTCTTCCCATGCCGGCAGCTCACTTGCGAACTCTCACGAGAGCTGCCATGCATGGGATTAATGACGGGTATGCCTAAGGGAATATATATATATATATATATATATATATATATATATATATATATATATATGATAGATTCATAAACACAGATAAAAATCACAATAGATAAAAGCACACATTTGAATGATTGATTGATTGATTGACTGATTGGAAGTGTAGGACAACATCTGCAGGGGGGCTGAAGTTGAGCAGTCCTGGACTAGTTTTAAGTTCCAACACATTCCGCACCAAGGGGATGTTAAATTCCCAGTTCAGTTTGCATGGCTGGGACTGTCATGGTTTGAACAAAAGGACCAGTGTTTAATTTGTAGGGGGAAAGTACCACCAGAGCTGGGCTGCATCTCGCATGCATCTCAGAAAGGACGGCGAATACCTGAACATGATGTGACAGTTGTTGTCAGACTCCTAATGTTGTTTGGAATCCATTTTCTTGGCTACAGCCCTGTCTTTAAGATTGTGGTCTCCCCTAACACCCAGTTTCCATTGGAATGCAAAGCCATTGAAAGGTCTGACGCAAACCAAAAGGAAGTAAATCTCATTATAGCGTGGGGAGGAATGGAGACATTTGTTAACAAGAGCAGCTCAGGACAAAAGCCAACCCCAAGCTGAAAGGGCAGATGATGCTTATTTTGCTTCTGCCAGCTTTAACAGTCAGACAAAGGAATCAAGTGACTATAACAGGACTCGTCACAGCAGTGGTCCTGGTCTTAGCCTTGTTAAGATTGAGTGGCTGAGCTGGTTGGGAGCAAGAGCTGGTTGCATGTCTAATATAATTAGAAACACTAGCAGGTGTATCACTAACGCTCAACCAAGAGTTTGACATTCATTCAACAATATTTGTACTGTAGTTTATGTTAATTCAGTTATGATTTCAGAACTGGAAGAAAAAGACATATAAAATGTGAATCTAATGCACTTTATAGTTGTTATTCCAATATTTGAGCACCTTTACCCAACTAATTATTAAATGACCTGAAATCCACTTCTCAATTTCTGTGTTATACCAGATCTTATTCGCCCAAGAATAGAAATATGATTAATACGATGAATATTTATATACCGCTTTTCAACAAAGGTTCCCCGAGCAGTTTACCTATAAATAAATAAATGAAATAGTACACGGCTTATGATGCCTAGCTAAAATAATTCATTTGTAGAATCCTGATAGGGTCCATCAGTTCTCACATGCATTTTTATGTGGTTAAAGCCACCTGGACTTTTGTTTGGGATGTTCACATGATTATGAAAATTATAAAAGCCAGGATCACTTTTCCATTTGGGATGCCTCGTCCTCCTTCTGACCCATGGGTCAGATTCTGGCTGGGACCATGCTTGTTTTAAAGAGGCACCATTTGAGTCTCCATCCATGGTCTTCTCTGGAATGTAGCATGCCTTACTTTTCCTCCTCCTCCTCGCTAACTCCCCTGAAGGACTGGCTGCATGGGCAGGGAAGACTGGGTTTTGTATTACTCTGTGTGTGTGTGTGTGTGTGTGTGCGCACGCGCGCACATGCACATATATCTTTGGATTATTGGTGGTAGTGGATGCTGCCACCAGGGCCTGAGTAGTTGTGAGATTGAGAGGGTCACACAATGAGAAGTGTAAGCTAGCACTCTTTTAATGACACTCTCTTTTTCATGGGCAGTGCTTTTTAAAATCAAAACGTCAAGTTTTTAAACATCAAGTTGCCACTTACATTTGAGGTAGCACAAGGAAAGCCATATCATGATACTTCTAAGCATGTAGATTGCCTCTTAGACAGTGGGTCAAACTAGCCATTACATGATTGGGGCATGTGTGCCTGTTTTTTCATTCAGTAAATAGCATACAGACTGAGCCCCCTGTAGATTAGTATCATAAGGAAGGGGGCTTCAACTCTCTTCACCTGCTATGGTCCCAATCTGGATTGGCCCTTTTAATGCTTGTCCTGGAAAAAAAATGCCCAGTAATAAATATGTCTCCCTTTCTCCTTGAGCCTGAGACCATCCAGTCTCTCTCTTGCCAATACCCTACACTTTATTTTGTTTTGTAGCATAATTGATCTGGTAGAAATATAAAAATAAAAACCAGAAATTGTGTGTGTGTGTTTAACGATGACATTAGAATCATTTGAATGCCAGAAGAGTGTATACCCGAAAACCCATTTTGTCATGCTCTGTTGATGGATTTACTGACAACTTAATATTTAATCCTATTACTAACAGTTTTAGATGATGCAAGGGTATGCTGTAAAACCATATAGTTTGTGAAGTATTGAAGACTGTGGGAATTCTTCTCACTTAACTGTGTGTCTTCTAACTGCTCTGTGGGTACCTCACGGAGGCAAGGGTTGGTGAGGAGGAACATGAGAGGAACAGAGGAGGAACAGCAGGCGAGAGGGTGTACCTTCACCTCTTGCCTGTGGGCTTCCCAGAGGCAACTGGTGGGCCACTGTGTGAAACAGGATGCTGGACTAAATAGGCCTGGGGCCTGATCCGGCAGGGCTGTTCTTATGTTGTCCTAAGAAAACAGTGAAGAATTTTGTTTATGTATGAGAGTAGTAAAGAATCCAGTCAGTGGTAAAGAATCCTGGGCACTTCTGAAGTCTTTTCCTTTAAGAACGTATCAGAACAATGGTGTCATGACGCACAAGCATTTTCTATTGCATTTTATTACTCAGAGAAAACTCAGAATTTTTAAAAATATGCAGTTGAATAGTTATAATCGGAAGAGAGGGTGTTTTTTTTTTGCTGTGACAAATAAGAATGCACAACCAGCTTTTGAAGGAATATATATTTGCATGCTGATATTTTATTTTAAAACAGGAGTTCCAGAATTCCAGTCTAATCTACCAGCATTCTCATCTGCTTCATTGTTGGTGTCCATTTGGGCAACCAAATTTTGAGTTTCAGTCCTGCCAGATACCTAAACCAGATAACTGTGCCAAAATATCACAGAGCTCTGACATAGGCACAATGCAATGTCTTGCCATCAGCAGTCCTGGAAGGGAGATATCAAAAAATCTCCTAGAAAGAACGTACCTGTCTCTGCATATCGGGAGATATTGAAACAACGGCTCATGTGCTCCTTTATGGTCGATTTTACCGAGATATACTGCATAAACATAAAACCCCTTTTATTAGCTACCATCCAGGTTGTACAGATTCTTTTTATCTTGATTATCTCTTAACTGACCAGAATGACCTGAGATCTTATAATGTGGCTAAGTTTTGTTTAATAGCCAGTAAAATCCACCATTAAGAATCATTGGTAATTGGAAGCTTAAGATCTGCTGCCAGTCAGTGGGCTAGAAGATGGCCCAATGGTCTGGCTCTAAATAACATATACTTGCTTTGTAATGTGAGTAGGGCCAGGACAGTGCTCTTATCAGCTTAATATTACTATCTGCAGAGATCAGTGGATCAGTAAAATGATTTCTTCCCCTTTGTCAACAAAGCAGTTACATGGCATACACACAGACAATGGACTGATACACCACCCGCTTATATAGAAACTTTTTCATTTAAAAAGATGTTTCAAGTTGAGCCATGAGGAAAAGAGCTGGTCTTGTGGTAGTGAGCATGAATGGTCCCCTTTGCTAAGCAGAGTCTGCTTCAGTTTGTATTTGGATGGGTGACTACATGTAAACACTGTACGATATTCTTCTTAGGGGACGAGGCCATAGTTCAGTGGAAGAACATCTGCTTGCCTGCAGAAGGTCCCAGGTTCAACCCCTGGCAGCATCTCCAAGTAGAGCTGGGAGAGACTCATGCCTGAAACCTTGGAAGCAATATTGAGCTAGATGGACCAATGGTCTGACTGTGATGGGACCATTGTGCCAAAAAGAAACAGTAGTACAATTCTGTACATGTTTGCTCAGAAATAGTTCCCACTATGTTCAATGAGGCTTGCTGCCAGGGAAGTGTGCATAGAACTGGAGTCAAAAAGTCCAACCAGGCCATTGTTTATCTTTTTTCACAATTCTGTTCCTGGCTAGTAGATTTTACAGGCGCATCTGTTTCAGGGCACCTAATGTAACTGGTTTTTGAAAATCAACACCAATCATCAGCCATGCCTGCCACCTTCTAACCTCTCTTCCTGTGGGATATGGCTGGAAATGAAATATCAAACATGTCCGAAAGCACTCTCTGAAATTTGGAATTGATTTCTGGGAGGTGCTGTATGTTTGTAGTGGGCATGTTGATCCTCTAGATGGCACTGTTGGTTTTCTTTTCACTCCAGTCTCTTCCACAAAGGAGCCGGTTTTCCAAACCTTAAATAGTTTCCTTTTGAAAACAAACACGCTGTTTCAACAAAGGGTCAGTGTACATTGTTCTAGGCTGCAGCTTTTATGTCTATAGCCATGTAATCAATATGTTGGAAGAGTAATTAATTTTTAACTTCAAGCCAATTGTAGATCAAATGTCACTGGGTGGAAGTGTGATTTCTTTTGAAGCAGCAATACTGATTAGATGAGGGAAGAACAAAAGAATTCACTGTAGGTTGTTGGGTTGTAGATGACCTTGTGCTGTGGAGGATGGAGGAAAAAACCCTCAAAGGAAGCACAAAGGTAAATTACTAAAGAGAAGATACTTAGGGGCTATTTATTTTTGTTTACTTTTATAGCCTGCTCTTCCTCCAAGGAAGAGAGTATATGGCTATGTTTATCCCCTACAGTGTATATAGCTATGTTTATCCTCACAATATGCCTGTGAGAAAGATTAAGCTGACTGGCCCAGAGTCACTCAGTCAGTTTCATGGCTGAATGGGGATTTGAACTCAGGTTGCCCCGCTCTTAGCCAAACACTTTAAGCACTAGGGCAGTTGCTTAGCAAACCCTGCAATAAAACTACAGCAGAAATCTTGATGGCTTCCAATGCATATGCGCTAATCTACAGTATGAGAAATAAATAAAATGAGCTGGAACTCTAGTAAAGAAAGATAGGTGGAACTTGTTAAGTGTACAGAGAATTGGTGGGATGACTCCCAGTACTGGAATGGGCATTATATGTCAATCATGCGTACACCCCTCACACAGAGATCCAAGATTAGGTTTTGACAATCACCCGTGACCCGCCTCATCACACGGCCATGACAAAATTGTACGGAGAGCATGCCTGTCCTGACATCACTGCAGGACCTCCTGATGCACTGTTGGGACACCCTCTAATTAAAGGGGTGTTCATCTGAATCACCCCTCTACATATTTTCCCAACCCCTGTGTAAACAGTGCATCAGGAGAGGATGTCCTGTAGTGGCTTCAGGATGGGCACGTTCTGGGCATATCCCTATTCTTATAGCATGGATGATTGTGTGAACCGGCCCTAAAAGAGTGAACATGGTAGTCCAGTGGAGAGCATCTGGGTATAGGTAAATTTAAGAAGGAAGTAAAAACAATATTGTATGGTGGTATGTAGTAGGGGTGAGTAGTCGGACAGGTCAGAAGGTCCAACATGGCCATTCCCTCCCACCCCCCGCCCCCAAAAGGGGATGCAGCCGATTGCAGGTAAATTGTCCCAGGTGGTGGGATGGGGTGCTTTAAATGCCGACCGAGCAACGGTGTGGGAAAGGCGGGGCAGGAGCGGGGAATGGTGGGAGTATCCGTGTGGAGGGTGGGGATTGGCACAGGGGAGGCTGGGAACAAGCATGAGGTGACTGGGGAACAGCACAGGGATGGCTGAGCCTTCTGGGAGGAACTGCAATCCCTAGCATCCCTTCTCAGCCTCCCCCGTGTCACTCCCCGCCTTCCACACAGACATTCCCTCTTCTCCCTGCAGCCTCCCATCTTTCCTTTCGCCACTGCTGAGTTGGCATTTAATGAATCCAAACCCCACCCTTACTACCCCGTGCAATTGCCCTACGATTGGCGGCCTCCCTGTGGTGGTGGGAGGGAATGGCCATGTTGGACCTTCCAATCTGTCCTACTACACACCCCGAATATGTAGTTTACCACCATACCAACGAGAGGATGTGGATGATGCTTTCCTGGGACTTATTGTAGGTATTTCAAGAGCCTTCTTCAGACATTCAAAATAAGGGAGGCCCTATTTGTGTATAATATCTCAAGAGCGTGCCCAGAAACCCTGCCCCGGTGCTGACATACTAAAAAACTCTCTGCCCCGTGCTCTCCACGCTTACGGTGCTGACATACTAAAAAACTCTCTGCCCCATGCTCTCCACGCTTACGGTGTCCGTCTGTTCCAGTTGTGGAAACAACCACCACCATGCTTACACCACTTGCCTCTTCAGACAAACACAGTTAGTGGGCGGGGGTGGGTGGGTAGGTGGGATTGAGGCTTTCTGAGCAAATCAGTGTCAGGGGCAGAGCTTCTGGGGCATGCTTTTGGAATGCTGAAAGTGAGGTTCTTTTTTTTTTTTTTTTAAAGTATGAAGAGAGCTAAGGAAGCAAGAATGAACTGGAGGACTTCAACACTCTGATCTCTGCAGGGAGACAACCACCACTAAACTTCAGATCTCCAACAAAATCCTAGCAAGCTCCTCTTTCAGAAGGCGGAGGAAGGAACAAGAGGATCAGCTATCCTTGACTTCATCCTAACCAACGGGGAAGAGTTGGTCAATGAGGCTGAACTGGCAGTTTGGTGGCAAGTGACCATATATAATGTTAGAATTCTTTATCTTATAGAAAGGTAAAGGTGAACATAGTTTCAGGAAAGCTTATTCTATAATAAGCTCAGAAAAGCACTAGGCAGGATTCCATGGCAGGGCTACATTCACATAATCACAGAGATCTTGGTTAAATGGTTAACCAGGATCACTGAGTCCTGCAGAGTGGATTGTGAGAACCCAGAATTTCCAGGCAATCCTGGCCAAACAGCTGCAGTTAAACTACATTTAATCAGGGCAAACAAGAATCTGATCCTGGTGAAAAGGGGGTTTTCTAGATACATTTGAAGTAAGAAGGAAATAGACTCACTGCTCAGTAAGGATGGGGGCAAAGAGAAGAGTGAAGTGCTCAACTACAATTTTACCTTCTTCCTCCCAAAAGGAGAACTGTGTGCAACTTAACAGCAGAATGAATGGCGAGAGATCAAAAATGCAATTTGACACTGATAAGGAATTTGTCAGGGAACACCCATGTAAATTAAATAGTTCAAATCTCCAGGGCCAGATGAGTTGCATCCTATGGTATTTACATACAGGAAGTTCTGAGAGTAGATTAGCAAAGTTGTGTTTATCATCATTAAGATAATAGATAGTATTATCTATTATCTCATCTAGATAATAGACAAGGTGCCACAAGACTGGAGATGGACTAAAAAAAAGGAGGAATCAGTAAGCTACAGGCAGGCCAGTCTGGGTACCAGAGAAGATACTAGAGCAGATGATAAAGCAGTCAGTCTGTAAGCATCTTGATAACAATATAGTGATTAATGGAAACCAGCATAGATTTGTCAAGAATAAAGCTGCCCAATAAAAAAGTCAAAATTAATTTAGTTATTCGCTTAGTGGATTGTGGGAATCCTGTGGATGTAATTTATCTTGAGTTCAATAAAGCTTTTGATAAACCTACCCATGATATTTTGTTTAGCAAAGTTGTCAAATACAGGCTAGATGCCAATACCATCAGATGGATTCACTACTTGTTGGAAAACCGTACTCAAAGAATGTTCATCTATAGAGATGAACACAACAGAGGGGGGCGAGATAGAAAGAGAGAGAAAAAGAGAGCTCTTCAAACTAGAGGGATGTTTTGAGTAGCATGCTGCAGGGTTCTGTCCTGGGCATCATCAGTTACTCAGATGAAGATTTGCAGATTACACACAACTGGAAGGGAAAGCTAACAAAATTCAAAGTGGCCTCGGTAGAAACTTGCATAAAGAAATCCAAAGATGAAAAATGCAAAGGTCTGCACTTGGGCAAAATAAAAATGCACAGGAATAGGATGGGGGATACTTGGCTTGGCAGAAACACATGTGAAAAGTATCTCAAGACTGCAGTCCATCACAAGCTGAACATGAGACAGCAATGCAACACAGTTGCAAAAAAAAAAAAAAAAGGCAATATGACTTTAGATTGCATTAATATGATCCCAAGTGACAGGAAGTGATCTATTTCCTGTTAACTAGTCAGACTTCACCTGGACTGGAGTACTGCATCCAATTCTGGGTACTGCAAAAAGGATGTAGGGAAATGGGAATGCATTCAGAGAAGGGCCACAAATATGGTCAGGGTTCTGGAAAACAAGCCAATGGGGATAGGTTGAAGGAACTGGGTTAATTTAGCTGGAGTAAGAGCAGCTGGAGTGGGGGGTGGGGAGACATGATCTTCACAGCTTCAGACACATGAAGGGCAACCACACAGAAGAGGTCTGAGACTTGTTTTCTGCTGCCTTGAGGGTGAGACTAGACCCAATGTGCTTAAGTTACAAGCGTGTAGATTTCAGCAGAACATTAGAAGAAACTTTTTAATGGGAAGAGCAGTTTGACAATGGAACAAATTACCTAGCTAGGTGGTAGGCTCTACCTCACTGGAGATCTTCAAGCAGAGGCTGGACAGACATTTTTTGGGGTGGCGGGGAATACTCTAATTCTGGATTTTTGCATTGAGCACAGGAGTGGACAAAGTGCCATTCGAGCTGCGATAATAAGTAATGTTAACTCATAGGAACATAGGAAGCTGCCCTATACTGAGTCAGACCATTGGACTATCTAGCTCAGTATTATCTTCACAGACTGGCAGAGGCTTCTCCAAGGTTGCAGGTAGGAGTGTCTCTCAGCCCTATCTTGGAGAAGCCAGGGAGGGAACTTGAAACCTTCTGCTCTTCCCAGAGCGGCTTCATCCCCTGAGGGGAATATCTTACAGTGCTCACACTTCTAGTCTCCCATTCATATGCAACCAGGGCAGACCCTGCTTAGCTATGGGGACAAGTTATGCTTGCTATCACAAGACCAGCTCTCTGCACTTTTATACCAAAAGTGCTTCAGGTCTTAAGGAAGGAAGCTTAAGATTTTGTTCTGTTCTATCAAATCTCTTGATATTTGTATGTCAAGAAATGAGATCTGACCACACAAATTCACCACATGTAGTAAATGATGAACCTTTTATATCATAGCCATACCAACACTGGAGTGAGGGCAAGAACACCTTGTCAAACAAAAACAGCTTCAGGGAATGATAAAGGCAGCTGCTGCTACCTGCAAAGTGTGGGCTGTACAAGCGTGGGAGTTACACAAGGGTGTGGGCTATACAATTATTATTATTATTAACATTTTTTAATATCCTGCTCTTCCTCCAAGGAGCCCAGAGCGGTGTACTACATACTTAGGTTTCTCCTCACAACAACCCTGTGAAGTAGGTTAGGCTGAGAGAGAAGTGACTGGCCCAGAGTCACCCAGCAAGTCTCATGGCTGAATGGGGATTTGCACTTGGGTCTCCCCGGCCCTAGTCCAGCATTCTAACCACTGTACCACGCTGGCTATACAACAGTTTTTTAACACAAACAATGATTAGCTGTGGGTTATACCAACATGTAGGTTATACTCATGTGCAGTTTGGATTTGTGAAAATACAGTGTGTATGTGTGTGTGCGTATTTGTACAGCTACCCATCCTGCGTCTTTGGGATAAGGCAAGCTATAAATATAACTAACTGGAAACTGCAATGCTTTGAAATAGGCGTGTGAAATAGAAATAGTTCTGGTAAAGGGGGTAAACGGGGCGGCAGGGAGGTACGCTGCCACCCTGATGGACTTTCTAAAAACGGAGCGCTGGAGGGGGAAGAACAGCGGGAGGGGTAAGTGTACCTTCCCCAGCCCTTAAAGCAGCATCTCCCCCCCCCCCCATGGAGCCTCCCTTGCCCAGTTCCGGGCACATCCCGAACTTATACTCCTGACTAATCAAAGGGTTTTGCCTTTCGCTTAGGTGATATTTCTAATTGCCTTTAATTCACATATACACACTGCAGTTGTTCTATTCAATTAGTTTCAGGCCAGCACTAATGCAAATAATCCAAAGTGTATCCAACACCCAAAAGTCCTGTATCTCATTAATAAACCTGAATTCAAGTCTTGGCAGGATCACGTCTATTCTCTGACAAAGGCATACTTGAAACATGAACAACCAGCAAACAAGTTTCACTTTACTTTAATAAGAAGTTTGTTAGGTCATCACAACTATAAAGGTAAGTACCACCCATCTGATTGGCAAGTATATGACTGTACAAACACCAAATACCTACAAGAATCACACATTATTTACAGGTGTCCCAGACACAACATGGATTTCTCTTCATAAATAGTATAGTATAATTGTTCCATCATGCTCTCCCTCCACTGCAGCATTCCTCCAAGCAGGTGTATACAGGTCTAGAATATATCCTCTACACCTTGGCATCATATTCTTTAACCCTAAAGGTCTTTTCACCTTAGTGTTGGCAGCAGCAAAATCTTTTGTGCTTAGGCAGCAATTAGCATTGCTCTCAGCACACATGAAGTATTTGCTTCTGAAACTGATGTGGCAGTTTAATACAATCCAGTATTATCAGCAAGTAGTTTGCTTACCCACTCCAACCTCATCATAAATCTTTCAGTGCAGCATTCTTCCTCAAGAACAATAAATCTCTTTTATAATTGGTTTATAGCCATCGCCTCCTCAAAGATCTTAAAAGTGTTTTTGATTCCAGCAATGGGGATTTTAAACACTTGGGGTGGAGGCGCTGTGCAATCAACTCTTTGCCTTTCCAGTCTTGACAGCGTCAAGTTTTTAACCTCTTTACAACTTAGGAATCAAAGGCTGATAAACTATTTTTTGAAGTGTTCACAGTGCAGTATTTTATGGCCAGACTGAACCTTTATATATCTATCTATCTATATAATTAAAAATAAAAATTTCAATATAAAAATAGAATGCTTTGAAAGGGTTTACACCAACAAAACTAGCTATTATCCTACACTAAACAGTCTATACAGTAGAATGCACAGAATTCCACAGGAACATAAATGAAACAAGATGCGCCATTTAAGCGCAGTTTCTATTTAATTTTTTTTAAATAATTGTTTTTTTAAAAATCCTCCTTTATTTTGGTCATGAAGAAATACACAGCATGTCACAATCCACAGAATCAGTTGAATGGCACCATGCCGCTATGGGCTGTATCACAAGCTCTTCTAAGTTTTCTTCTTTGCTAAGATATGACACACCCAGCTTAACAGCAATCACACAGTGCTGTATGCCTTGTGGTTCAGGGTTAGATAACTTTTTGTTTTTAAAAGCACTTCACTTTTCTTCAGCTGCAGGTCCTCTGAGTCACACATTCAGCCACTGCTGTGAAAATCTAGAGTTATTACCTAGCTGTTCTCTCAGGTCTTCTGCACTGTTCAGTTTACCCCATTTCTTAACTAACTCACTGGAATGTTGTTCACAAAATTTGTTCATCATGTTCTTTGGCCCACTGGCTGCAGAGAAGCCTGAAAGTGTTTATCCTTGTTTCAGAATGTGTTTCTTTAAAGACCTACAATGCTCATTGTTAATATATTCCGATTCTCAAAAGCCAATGCAATATTTTTGATAACTGCAACCAGTATCCCAAATTTATTTGGAAATCTTGTCCCAAGAGTGGTAGTCCTTGGACATGAAAGCAAATGCACATTGGTCACCAAAGCTTTGCCTTAAAACAACCCATTTGCTACAGTGAGCAAAGCAAACCTTCAATACAGAGGTGAGAAATCTTAGCAACTGTGGAATAACCATTATCTGGACTGGCTCTTATGCAACAAAAGACTGCTGACTATAGGTACCAATAGTGCTAACTCATCCCTTAAGTGCCTGACTTTCTGCTGATGAGTCCCAGAGCAGCTGGACTGCTCACAAATGAGCAATAGTTGGCAGTAGATGAAGTGTTGCTATAGTAATGTGGTTGCTACAGTTCCCCATTGCATTTGAAATGTATACTTGGACAGTACAGAATTCTGTAGCTTTCAGCAATATGAAACTGTCGTCTCCAAATTGTGCAGTTTGTATAACACATACAAGTACAGTGCTTTTACATAACCAGGCAGCAAAAAAGTAGTTGGCCACTATTGATGGTTTCCCCCCACAAACATATCGTTAAATAGACTCAGTCATGTATCTGCATCCCTATCTATGTTGTCTTGTGATGATAGAAGAGAAGGGTAGGGTGCAACACATTTTATGTTGACATAGGTAGCATTCACATGAACGTAATGTTCCCCAACGAAAGTGGAAAAGATTGTAGAAATATCTGAAACTAGCTCAGAGAATGCTGGCCGTAGTTCGGGCTTTGGATGCCAGCATTTCAGCATGACCTCATACCTGCAATTGAAACACAGGAGAGTGAGTTCTTGGCCATAAAACACGATCGCGAAGCCTTGGCAATATTTGCATGACATTTTACAACTATTAACTTACAGTGCATCAGGGCAATATTCAGGTTGCAAGAGCCTTCTTCCTTGTAGTAAATAAACAGTGATATCAAAAGAGTTGACGTCAGGATAGGGTGGTGCTCCTCTTGTCATTAGTTCCCAAAGTAAGACTCCAAAGGACCACTAACAAAAGCAAAGGAAGACCAAGTCACATGGCTGGGAAGCTTCGCTTAGGAGTCAGACCAAGAGTATATAACTGAATTCCTTTTTTAAAACGGACACACTACCTGCCATTCCTTCTAAAACATTTTAATTAACTGCTTCTCTGTAAACAAGAGTCAGGGAATATGAAGAAAATTAAACACACACACACTGGTTACCCACGGTTTAGCCAATTACATTATACAAGATCCAGAGAGGATAACAAACATAGCACTTAAAATGTAACAACTGGATGCTTTAAAAAAACACACCAAAAAACTAGTGCAGTTTTCCCACTTTTTTCATCCTGAGATGCACTTGCAGAAAAAAATGGGGGCACACTGGCCTCCCAACACCGACACACCATTTTTTGTTGTAGCAAAGCTGCCACACCATATATTTTTGCTTCTGTCCTCGCCTTTATTATTCTACATAGATGTATAATATCCCTCCTAGAGCTGATTCTCCCCATAATGCACTGGGAAAGACTCATCCTTTCCAGTGACTTTATGGGGTCAGCCAGCTCCAAAAACATGCAGGCTAAACTCCCTGCTTTTGGAGCCAAACTCAGTCAGTGCTGACCAGTGTCCTGTGGGGCACTGGTGTGCTGTGGCAGACTGGCTGGGAAATACTGAATTAGCATACTAGACAGTAGACATGATATTGTTTATTTATTATTTATTTATTATTTCTCTCTGTAAACCGCCCTGAGCTATTTTTGGAAGGGCGGTATAGAAATTGAATAAATGAACAACAACAACAACAACAACCTACAGCCTCAAGCTGCAGTCCTATACACACACAATGAGGCACCTGCAGATTCTAATGAAGCAAATAGGATGTGCACACATAACTGCATACAGGATTTCAGTGTGAAACCCAATTCTATACAAGTTTACCATTTGCAAAGGGATTCCACTCCCCTTGTGGCTGGAATCATTCATAATCTTACATGGCCAAAGGAGGCACTGCTTCAGAAAAAGCCAGTCCAGGCTACTTAAAACATTAATGATGTCATGTCTTAGAGTAAGAGAACTTCTGTCCAATACACCACTTCAAAAAGGGAGATATTCCAAGAAAGGCACACACACAGAGAGAATTCACAACCTCCTTAACAAGGAAAAAGCTGCTGCTGTTTGAAAGTGCACCCTGCACATGCGTACCCCATACTCCACTCCCCAAGCGGCAATGGAGAGTCGAGTGTCTCATCAGGTTCAGTTGACCACACGTCAAAGTCATGACAACATGGTCACGTTCCACTGGCCTTATTCCCGCAGATGTGTATGTGTGGAGCTGAACACATCACAGATTTTCTGTTGATATTGCAGAATGTATTTTTTAAAAATTAAGTTCCTGGCTATAAAGTTTAAATTCTGTGGTTTTGGGATGTGAACAAACAAAATAGGAGTAAACCAGTCATATTTATTTTGCAAGTTAAGATAGATGAATCCTACTTTTGATTTAGATTGCAAGCTTTTTGCACTATTCCACCATAATATCATCCTTGTCTTTTAATATTTCCAGGAATGCCTTGAAATGTGAAAAGTCAGCAAGACCTATGTAAATAATTATAGCCACATTACCACATCTGACTTGGTAGTGAACTTCTGAGTTTGCAAACTTTCTAAAGCCATCCATTTTACTGGCAGTTTGGCTCCTGTTTTATTGTGTACGCTGTAGTATTCTTTATCGTAGACATCTCTAGCGAGGCCAAAATCAGCAACCTTGACAGTGAATTTTTCATCAAGCCTAGAAAAATGACAAAAATCATTACTGGTGTCAAAACACCACAATTTACATTTTCTATGAATATTTTGGATCTTACAGTGCCTTGGAGACCATGGCTTTTGCAGAGTATGCATTTTAACAACTTAAACCGATATTTGTAATAAGCCTGGAGAACAATAATATATACAATGGCTATACACGAGAGACAAAACAGAGCCTTAAACAGGCTCCGGTTACCAGCTGACATGCTGCACAACCTTACGAGGCTGGAGCAAGAGCCTCATCTTCACAAGGAGCCAGGAAACGAACTGCACTTGCAGCCAGGCTTGGCTTGCAGCCCAGTGTGGGTCACGCAGCCTTCAGAGACATATTCTTGGAAGAGAAAAGGGCTTTTGTGACAAAGGGAGAGGAGCAAAAAATGGCTTCCCCATCCCCCTCCACCTGCTCTGGGCTGCAAGTCAAGCCTCACATGCAGCTCCTTTACCAGCTCCTTGTTCTTGCTCCACCCTCCTAAGACTGTACTGCATGTCAGACACCATTTACAAACAAACAAACAGCCATGTAGCAATTCAAATTTAATGATCCCATACCTGGCATTATTGAGATGCCCCAACACCTCTTACAAAATCTCTTTCACTATGACCTTAAAGTAGATACAGAAGTCATGGACAAATACACCTATACTCTTGGGTAACATTCAATAATGTCACTTGTTTTCTAGTAGCAGTTTCCTTAAAATGTGCCATTCCCCTCCCCCCTTGTCCCATCTACTTTTTGATACGAGAGGTTCCATTTTAACCAAAAATCCAGAATACTAGTCAGGATGTATCTCCATAACATTTCAAGCAAGATGCTGAGGCTCATTTCAGAACAGAAAGCCACTGTTCAACCCTCTCTGCAGCACACTAAATGTGTGTGTGTGTGGGGGGGGGGTGTTGAACGTTGGGCACATGATCAGCAGTGGCTGAAAGCCGTTCACCACTTCAGGCCAACAGGAATGAGCTGCCCTGCCCACATGGCTGGGTTCACCTTCAGGAGGCACCCAGTGCTGACACTGCCCCACCCCTTGCTGGCCCCAACTCCTGCCTCACATGCCCAGGCACTACCTTTCCCCTTTCTCATCACCAGTCTTGGCAGCGGTAGCAAGCTGCTGCTTCTGCTTGCGCAGTGCACCCTGAGGGAGGCAGTGTGAAGCATGTCTTTGATCTCTCCGTTGCCACTGTGCTACGAAGTCAGCAGCCACTGCCTCTCTGTCTCCCCTTTTCTCCATCAGCAAACTTGCTTACTTTATAGCAATAGCACTTGCATTTATATACCTCTCTATAGCCAAAGCTCTCTAAGTGGTTTACAATGATTTAGCATATTGCCCCCAACATTCTGGGTACTCATTTTACCGACCTCAGAAGGATGGAAGGCTGAGTCAACCTTGAGCCTCTGGTCAGGATCGAACTTGTAACCTTCTGGTTACAGGGCGGCAGTTTTACCACTGCGCCACCAGGGGCTCATTTGTCATTGGACAGGTTTGGTGCTGGAGGGAAAGGGAGCTGGTCTTGTGGTAGCAAGCTTGACTTGTCCCCTTAGCTAAGCAGGGTCTGCCCTGGTTACATATGAAAGGGAGGCTAGAAGTGTGAGCACTGCAAGATATTACCTTCAGGGGATGAAGCCGCTCTGCGAAGAGCAGAAGGTTTCAAGTTCCCCCCAAGCTAGGGCTGAGAGAGATTCCTGCCTGCAGCCTGGGAGAAGCCACTGCCAGTCTGTGTAGACAATACAGAGCTAGATGGACCAGTGGTCTGACTTAGTATATGGCAGCTTCCTATGTTCCTAAGAACATAAAAAGCTGCCTTATACTAAGTCAGACCATTGTTCCATTTAGCTCAGTATTGGCTCTATTGACTGGCAGTGGCTTTTCCAAGGCTTCAGGCAGGTGTCATTCCCATCCCTACATGGAGGTGCCAGGGATTGAACCTGGGACCCTCTCGATGCAAAGCAGATGCTCTACCACCGAGTTATGTCCCCATCCTCAAAAGGTGGCATACAGGGGTCTCCTATCCAGGGACTGACCACACCAAGACCTGCTCAACTTCAGCAAGGCGGTTGTATTGTGTGCCCTTAGACCAGTGGTTCCCAAACAGGGTTCCTCCAGAAATTTCTGAACTACAATTCCCATCATCCGCAGCTACAATTCTTTGTGGCTGAGGATTCTGGGAGTTGCAGTTCAGCAACATCTGGAGGAACCCTGGTTGAGAACCACTGTCTTAGACCACGCTCTGAAACCTCTGACACAGTGGTGGTGGGGAGTGGAGAGCTGTGTGGTGACAGGGGGTGGGTGAGGGTACATACTGCTTCCCCCAAAAGACCCCCAAAGGCAACACCTGGTGTGACCGCCTTATTCGCTTCATGGGGGAGCCACCCCTGTGCATGGTGAACTAGTAACACAATCATATCCCAACATGCCAGATATGGTATAGTGAAACAGTTACCGTTCACATGCTTAAGTTTTCTTTTTTAAGTATTGAGAGTTCATGACTGAGGAAATATTTGAGTTAGGGAGCTCTTGTTTACTTATCACTAGTCCCTATGTTTCATATTTTATTTCTGTGCTTCACTAACTTTTCACTTATATTACTGACTGAAGACATGGGAGTCGGCATCGTGGGAGGGCTTGCATTTTTAAAAAAAATTGGCTGGTGTGGGAGAATTCAGCATATTTCAATTTCATTTAATATAAAAAAACTATTAAGCGAATGATAAACAAATGGATTATTCATCTGCAAACTGGATAGTGAACATATATAGCTGTTTTATTGACATGCTGCATATACATTTATAAATGGGGGGAGGAAAATTACACCCCCATTTTCAAAAGGAACGGTTGGCTTTTTATGCCAATGGAACCCAAACATCACATATCTACAAAGTAAACTCTGTTAATTAATGCTGTTAAGCTCATTAATTCATAATGTGGGCGATGAATCAGCACAGCAATGCTGACAACTATTGTACCAAATCAATCACTGTGTGAACTAAACTGTCTGGTCACTCAGACACTAATAAGATTCTTAGTATAATTTTTGTTTGGTATAAAATTCTTGCACAGCAGAGTTCAAAGCAAAAACGAAGGCAGAACTATGGACAAAGCCTCATGATCAAGCCAGATCTTTTGTTTGTTTTCTTCCCATCATTCCACAGTGTTTACTTCTTCACAGTGCAGCAAACACATGCAGTTCATGGCTAACTTTAGTGACAGCATAATGAACCCAAAGAGCATATTGTGACAGCCTTCTAAAGTCCTTTGAAAACTTTTTTTTTTTTTACAGCTATGTCAAATATCATGGAGACATGAAACTATCATTGCTTTCATCCGTTCATTCATCTGTAATTGCTCCCATGGCAATAGCACACAATTGTATACAAGATGTTTTTTTGAAAGGTAATACACTACACAATGAAATGGACTTTTAAAAAAAACCCTGTCAAGTTTTCAGAACTAAATGGCATTTCAGGAACAAAGAAGCCTAAAGAATGCAGCCATGAAAGGATGAATTTCAGAGGGGATCCTTGGGATTTAAAGAGAGACATTTCATTAGTAGTTTGCTGCAAAGAAAAGAAGTCTACGGTTGCAATCCTATGCAAGCTTTCCTGGAAGTCATGTCCATAGAACACCACCCCAACCCTCAAATGTACATGGAATCACATTATTGTACTTACATACAATTTCTTGCTGCCAAATCTCTATGGACAAACTTTTTGCTTGCAAGGTATTTCATCCCCTTTGCCACTTGCAGGCCAAATCCAATCAAATCCTTTACTGTTGGGTTCTATAAAAACAGTCAGTGATGGCAATTAAAACATAGTGCAGTAGAATTAATTTCATTAACAAAATACAAATGATGACATAAACTTTAATTTTGGTTTACTGTTGGTCGGTTCTATTGTCTTACCATCAGTTATCTTAAAACTTTCTTAAGACTTGGAAACCTGGTGTCAGCCAACACAAAGAATTAAGTCCATTAAGATGTTTGAATTATACAAAGGGGCCATTCACACGACTGGGCAGGCAGGGGAGTGGGCGGGCGGGCAGGCTACGTGAATCTTACCTTCCTCACAGACGATCCATTAAAACGTTGCTGGGAGCATGGATCAGGCTCCCAGATGATCTGTTGCTGTGCCAGGCAGTGCAGAGCTCCGGAGGCCAGGACAATGTGTCCTGGCCTCTGGGCATCCCACAATGCACTGCGAACCGAACATGGTGAAATGGGGAATTCCCCCAGGAGATGGACGCTCTTGGCGTCTGTCTCTGTGACTCCTTGGGCTGAATGCACTCCGAGGAGACACACAATCCTGGAGACTGGATTAACGGTGCGCTGGCACCATTAACCCAAGCTAAAAAGCCAGGCTAGGCAGTGCTCCCCACCGGGATCAGGCCCGATCCTGGCAGTTCTCACACGCAGCCTAACCCAGGCTGGGTTTCCTTAGCCTGGGTTAGGCTGTGCATAAGAACAGCCTCAAAGTATACCGCAAATATCAGAACACACTAACTTATTGTTATCGGTGCTTGAAATAAGCGCATGTTTAATCCCATTAGATTTCTAGGTTGCTTCTTGCTTATATGAGCAGCACATTCTATGTATTCAGGAATAGTTCCCGCCAAGTTTAATGGGATATACTCTCACATATGCATAGGGCTGCTTACTTAGTAGATATAATCTGGCTTCAGTGGCCCAAATACTTCCAACCACCATCAGTTATACTAGAAAGTTAAATAGCAAGATACTGTCGGGAGACGGCAGGTGTGGAGCAAGAAGAGACAAAGAAACTTACCCCATTGCCAGAGAGGGCCCAGTCACTGCACCATGTGCCCTGACCACCATCCCAGCTTGAGGGGGACAGCATTTTGGCTTGGGGGCTTGTTGGGGCTGAACTGGCCCAGACAGAGAGGGAAGCCCAAGTGTGTGGCTGAGGTTGCGGTTTTGGACAGTCTGCGGAGACTTTCACATGATCTCGGAACAAGAGCTCATTTCGGCCTGAGATCTTGTGAGATTTGTCGGGATTGCCAGGAGCTGTATAAAGATAGACTGGCCAATGATGAGGGGCCGGTTACCAGTGAGAGCTCCTACTGGCAAGAGCTCTGTGAATTGATAAGACTTGTATGCACTCCAGAGGCTCTGTGAATGAACTCAACCTCCAAACCAGTAGTGCTAAAAACCTCTGAGGCTGAACTGGGCAGTAAGAAAGATAGGTGGCCAGAGGTGGCTTGTGGACTCAGGAACTTGACAGATTACGCAACTGAAACAATTACTTTACACAGTGTCTGCTACTGTACTGAATCTTCAACTCCACCCTTAGAAATAACTGCCTGGGATAATAGTGGAAAGTTACAGAGATAACAGACTTTGTGCCAATGAGAGCTTATGAGTTGTCATGGATGTTGGAATAAAATCGCTAAATTTTTCCTTATTTCATTTGATTCAGCTAAGGCCTAGAGATGATGACCTACCTACAGCCTTTGGTCCTCAAACTCAGTTGTGTTTCAGGAATTGTGTTTTTAGTATATATTTAAGGATTAGAAAAGGAAGTTACAGAGATTTATTAGAAATATGAGCTAAAATAACCATAGGTCAAAGAAGCAGTAACAAACAAATTTGCATGCGACAATACATTTACCAGAACGAAAGGACTGGGAGTCAGATGTTTTTCTTATGATCATACAGAAACATAACTAGGGAGAAATTTTAGGATTAAAAATGTGAAATTTTTGATGGAGATTCAGGTTGCCTTTGGCTTCCTCACTAGACTCTGTCCTTATTTTATAGTTTTGTAATGAAAAAATGTTCCTTGAAACTACTGTTTGAGATGCCCTGAATAATAGGAACATAGGAAGCTGCTCTATACCGAGTCAGACCATTGGTCTGTCTAGCTCAGTATTGTCTACACAGACTGGCAGTGGCTTCTCCAAGGTTGCAGGCAGGAATCTCTTTCAGCCCTATCTTGGAGAAGCCAGGGAAGGAACTTGGAACCTTCTGCTCTTTCCAGAGCGGCTCCATCCCGAGGGGAATATTTTACAGTGCTCACATTTCTAGTCTCCCTTTTATATGCAACCAGGGTAGACTCTGCTTAGCTAAGGGGACAAGTCATGCTTGCTACCACAAGACTAGCTCTCCTCTCCTAAATGATTGCTATGTTGATATCTTAATCTTTGTCTATGTTTTTGCCTGTATATGCTGAACTAGAAGTTAAAGGGGCTATTCTCATGATCGGGAAAAATCGGGCTAGGAAAGCCTAGCCTGACTTTTCCTGATCATGAGAACCACCGGGCTTGGCTGCGAGCACGGTGGTTCTCAAGCGGGTAACCCGCTCAAATACCCCTCCTCTTAGCCCGGGTTTGCGGAGCGAGTGCTCCACAAACCGGGGCTATCTGGTTGTGAGTAGCTGTGGCGTGGCATGGCTACTCATGAGTAGACCCCCAGAGGAGAGGCAAAAAGCCGCCTCCCGGCTCCGGGGGTCTCCTCAGTATGCCCTGCGCACTCGCGCAGGGCATACTGGGGCTTCCGGGGGCTGCGCGGCCCTCAAGCTCCCCAGCCCCCGCCGGCTCCATCACAGAGCCAGCAATCGTGTGGGCGGCCATTTTGGCCACCCAGGGCTCTGTTCCGATCGTGAGTGGGGAGAGTGGGCTTAGCCCGCTCTCCCTGCAAAACCAGGTCTCACGGATCGTAAGACCTGGCTCAAAGAGACTGCTCATGTGGAGCACCACGATCCGTGCGGATCCTGGCGCTTCTGCACAGCCTAACCCTACTTCTTAGCCCAGCTCTTACCTGGCTGCCAGGATAATGTGTTTTAATACTGTGCTTCAGCCATTAAAGGAATAAATTTTATTTATCCTCCACATAGCCCAAGGAGACACAGAGGCGGAGCCTAGAGCACCCGTCTAATGGGGGACTCCCTCAAGGCACTATGCTTGTTGTGTGGTGCCTTGTGGGATATCTAGAGGTCAGGAAAACAAGTCCTGGACTCTGTTGATCTGCACTGCTCCCAGCAGCATGGATTGTGTGGGTGTGTGGCTCATGCACCAAAGACACAAAGATCACTTGTCTGGGGGAAGGTAGGTTGAACCCTGCCTTCCCTCCCACCTGCCCAGGTATTGACCATGAAAATGACCTTATCGTATTTGTATAGAAGCTTCTTCTTGTGAGTCTTGATCTTTAAATATTGTTCACGAGGGCATACAATGACATTAACCAATGGTGTGGTGTAATTCTGGATTGGAGCCTTGCTCACAACAGTTTCCCAATACAGTAATCCCTCGACCTACGAACTACTCAACATCCGATGTTTTCGAGTTACGAGCGACAAAAAAGACCGGAAGTAGTTGCCGGTTTAGATTCAGCTTACTCGACCTACGAATTTTTAGATGCGGTTTCCTCGACTTACGAATGTTTCCAGACTTCCGTGGTGCGCTCTTCGACTTACGAAAATTTCGACCTCCGAACGTGCGTTCGGAATGGATTAATTACGTAAGTCGAGGGACCACTGTATAGCTTACAGCTACACTAAATATTGAGGTGCGAGACGTCTTCTACCAGAGGCAATCCATGACAGTCTCAGAACTATATTTTATAATCTGGAGCTATTGAGAAGGTGTAGGGTTTATATCTATGCACAACTGATATTCTGAAAATATTTAATGTTTTTGTTATATTGACTATTGTAGAAAAAAATATTGTTTGGAGGATCTCGTTAAACTAAACATCTCTACAAATGATTTACAATAATTCTTCTGGCACGGAAGATATTTTTCACAGATATGCTAAGATATGGTTAGTACATTCTGGTTTTGAGCATATTTATAAATGATCGTTGACCAAATCACAGTTAATGCTTTTAGATAGAACAGAACTGTAGTCACACACACACTGCCTAACTTTTCACTGTAATAAACAGGACCACAAATGCACTTACATGCGACTCATTCCTAATGAAGTTTCGAAGATCACCATGTTTCATGTAAGGAAGCACCACTAAAGGAGACCCTTCATTGGGCAAACAGATTCCAAGTAATGAAAGGACATTGGGATGAGTGAAATCTTTCATGATGATCCCTTCTTTCAGAAACTGGGCTACTTCATCCAAGTCTGTGATTCCTGAGAAATCCAGTAGCAAAATCAAATTTAAAATTACAATACTTCTCATATACAGTACATTATAAACCTAAGATTTACAGAACACGTTTTACAGATATGACACTTATAAATCCTTTCCTTTATTCTAAATGGTCTTTAGGCACAGCTATAAAAATCTGGATATGACTTCTCTTTCAAAATTATATACAGCATGCCTAGTCATAGAAGAAGAAATTTTTAAAAACCTCTGTTTTTGTTTTTGTTGTATTTTATTGTAGTTCTCATTTCTGTTTTAAATTGTTTTTAATTGTGTGCTTTACTTTATTGTTGTTCTATTGCCTTATTTTGTTGTTCTATTGCCTTATTTCCACCAAGAGAACAAATGTTATGGGGTGGCCATGGTGTAAAATGTTACTGGTGTAAAATTTACACCATCATTTTTATGGTGTAAAATGATACTATCACATTGAGGCTATTCACATGAGCAGCCCAGCCTGGGTTGGGCTGCTCGTGTGGAGCACCAGGATCACTTCTGATCCTGGAGCTTCTGCCCCACTAGCACGACTTTATACTCTGGCCCTTAACCAGGCTTAGAGGGTGAGAGCACACCCTCAACCCCAGGTCTCGGATCCTGTGTGCGCTCAGGCTGCACACAGACCAAGTGCCTAGAGTGCCCGACTCATGGGAAACCCCCCACTTGGGGATTCCTGGAGGCTGGGACTCGTTTTCCCAGCCTCCAGTGATACATGCTGCTCAGAGAAGCGCAGATCATGTGGGCGCATCATGGTGTACCAAAGAGGAGATCAGCAATTGTCTGGGGGGAAGGCAGGTTCAACCCTTCCTCTCCACTCCCCCATCCCTGTACTGGTCGTGTGCACAACCTCATTCTCTTTCTTCCATTTAATATTTATCACTGGTGGGGGAAGGATGATGTGGGCATGGTGAGACAAATACATATTTAGTGTAGCTTTCTACAGACTATGCAAAGACATTGATGGAAAATGGTCCATATTCAACCAATACTGTTTGTGAACATGCAGTTCTGTAACAGACAGTAGTATAAATTGCCTCTGCTTACTCTAACATTGATTCTGGCCCATTATTTTAAAAAAATAAATGCTATGACTTACGATTCAAGGACTTCACAGCACAATGAACTTTCTTGCCATCAGTATCCAACAAAGTTCCATGGTAGACACACCCAAAGTGTCCTGAATAAAAGGGAGAAAGATTAGCTTTCTGCTTCCCACCATATAGAGATTACAACATGACAAAGTCACTGCAGCTGTCTTCCTGTGCTCTTTCAGACAACTGTAATATAGGATTTAAACAAAGATAATAGTAGATTCAGGACAGACAAAAGAAAGGACCTTTTCACACAGTGTATATATAACTAAGTTGTGGAAGATGTAGCAATGGACGCCGCTTAAATGGCTTTTAAAAAGGGATTCAACAAATTCATGGAAGATAAGTCTGTCCATGGCTACTGGTCATGATGGCTAAATGTTCAGAGAAAGCATTCTGCTGAATACCATATGCTGCAAACAAGGGAGGGCCATTCCTTCATGCAGAAACATAATAAAAACAATAGTAGAATTATTAAAAATGATGCACATTCTAGATTCTTCTAAAACTAGTATCTTCATAGGAAGGAACATAGAAAGCTGCGATATACTGAGTCAGACCCTAGGTAGGGGTGTGCACAGAACCGCCAACTGTGGTCCGGCACTGGGGTGGGGGGTAGCTTTAAGAGCGGCGGGAGGGTTTACTTACTCCTCCCGTTGCTTTCCCGCTCTGGCGCCGTAATGCTAAGAGTAATCGGGGCGGCAGTATACCTCCCTGCTGCCCCTTCCCCGATGTTGCTGGAAAAAACTCCCAGCAGTCCTTTGCGCTAGCGCATGTCACAGAGATGTGAAGTGCACGCACAATGTGTGTGCGCGCAAAGGACTGCTGGGAGTTTTTTCCAGCAACATCGGGGAAGGGGCGGCAGGGAGGTATCCTGCCGCCCCAATTACTCTTAGCATTATGGCGCCAGAGCGAGAAAGCGGCGGGAGGGGTAAGTAAACCCTCCCGCCGCTCTTAAAGTTACCCCACACCCGAACCGGACCGCCCAGGTCTGGACTGGTCCGTAGGCTTTTTCAAAGGCCTCCGGACCGGTCCGGGCCCATCCATAACCCTAGGTCCATCTAGCTCAGTATTGTCTACACAGATTGGCAGCGGCTTCTCCAAGGTTCCAGGGAGGAATCTCTCTCAGCCCTAGGCTTGGAGATGCCAGGGAAGGAACTTGGAACCTTCTGCTCTTCCCAGAGTGGCTTCATCCCGAGGGGAATATCTTACAGTGCTCAAACTTCTAGTCTCCCTTTCATATGCAACCAGACCAGACCCTGCTTAGCTTAAGGGGACAAGTCATGCTTGCTACCACAAGACCAGCTCTCTTCTCTCAACTTAAGAATGCATAACTTCGAATGCAAAAGAATCAGGCTCAGAAAAACCATGGTCATTGGATTTCAGCCATAATCTTTTGTGTACGTAATTCCCAAGTAACTCAAGCCTCATCTACATGAACGACATAATGAAGTTATTGAGTGGACGGAACCAATTTAGACTGGAGGGATTGCATTTTTAAATTCTCCATTGTAAAAGCTTCTGAAGGTGGTGGTGTTGAAACCTAGCACAACAGAGAATGATACCCCCTGCTAATTTGGCAAAGACGCACCTTTTAACGTAGTGATTCTCTTTATTTAGCAGGGGGAGAGTAACTGGCCCTATCCACCCCCAGCACAGTACCTCCAGTGACTGTTGCTGGTGTCTGTCTTATGTTTCTGTTTAGATTGTGAGCCCTTTGGGGACAGGGATCCATCTTATTTATTATTTCTCTGTGTAAATAATGAGCTATTTTTGGAAGGGTGGTATAGAAATCAAATAAATAAATAAATATATTAGCCCAACCTGCTCTGGGCTCTCTGCAAGTGTTTTCTACTTGCAGAGAGTTTTTAGCATAGGGGAATATTAACAAAGAGACCTCTCTATCCACAATCCATGGGACAAACCATTAATTTCCGCCTCATTATCTCCTCATTCTGCTGTAAACCAGGACTCAGTGGAACTTATTTCTGGAGTAAACATGCATAGAACCAGGCTGTTAGAAATCTGAGCAGGAATCTGAACCCAGGTTTTCCCAACTGAAGTCACATTATGCACATTATCCTGTACAAAATTTTTAAACAAAGTATACCCCCTCAAATTATGAAAAGCAATACTCCACAATACAAGTTTATATAACACAAATTGGATGAATTGATTTGTGTTATATTGACATGGGAATACAGCAATTACTTATTTAATTCAGACAGGTATATGATGCATGATTGTGGAGAAGCATGGATTGAAATGACCACTTAAAACACCCACCTCTTCCTATTACTTCACTAAAATGCACTATCAGGCTATCAGCACCAATAACCACGTGCTCAACTTCTTTGACCAAGTCTGGATTTAATGCACTGATGTCAATGTGGACATTTGTCTGCAACAATGGACTGGCTAAATCAGAGTCTCCGGTAGACAGAATGGGAGACAGGTCTGTGTGAGGATATTGGGCTGGTCTGCAGGATCCGTTCTGAGATAAAGCTGGAAACTGATCTATAAGAAAAACAGAAGTGATTGTCAATAGTGAGTTCCATTATAGCAGGACTTACTCTGAGCCCCAGAACCGGATTTGACTGCTAGAACTTAATGCTGGAATGTTTAATTTTAGTAAAGAAAAATTAGTGGGAAGGCCTCTTAGGCAGAGGCGTATCTAGGGAAAATAGCACCTAGGGCAAGCACTGAAATTGTGCCCCCTGTCCAAACATCTGACACCCATCTTTCAGATAACTTTACCATAATATCAGCTGGAAAATACAAGTCAAGCTTGTTAATCTTTTAATATTTCAAAAACTATTTAGCAGTCAATGTAGCCAGACCAAAAAATGCTGGGAAACTACAAATTTCAGTATGCTGGGGCTCATGAAATACCCAAATACTATGTGGAGGTATACTTGGAAAACTAAACAGAAGTGCCTGTCTAACTTCCTCCTATGCATTGTAGCATCACTAATATATATGTTTTAAAAATAAATGGATAATTTGACTTTTCCCAGATACTCTGTAAATAATTAAAGGATATGCAGAGTAAACTGTGTCACTGCTTGGAATATATTCTAGTATTTCAGAAAGACAGTTAAAATGAGAGAAAGAGAGCAAGAAACTCCCAGTGGGCCTTAATACTAAGGCTTTCACACTGATTCAAAGACAAACTTACCATTAATAGCCATATTATTAAGACATCACATTTAACTCACTTATCATAAGAAGCAAAGTAAGAGCAAATGAATACAATCCTAGCTCATAAGCTTCAGCTCAGTATTCACAAGCCCTGATTCTCTGTACATAGTGCTAATCTGAACATGTGTACAGTGACATATTATATATTTTTTTACCTGTAGCCCCTTCGGTAGGCTTCCTAAAGGCCATGGGGGGTGGTCTGCAAAGGTTCCCCCTCCCCCCGCTGGCCTCTAGGGCCTTGCAGGGACCATTTGAGCAGGTGAGGTGGCCATTTTTTAAAATGTTTTTTTTAAAAAATGGCTGCTGAAAACAAAATGGCCACCACACATGCTCAAATGGCCTCTGCAAGGCCTGGCATGGCCTAGGGCCTCACAGAGGCCATTTGAGCATGCACAGTGGCCATTTTGTTTTCGGTGGCCATTTTTAAAATTTTTAAAAATGGCACCCCCACTTCAAGTGGCACCCAAGGCACGTGCCCTGCTTACCCTACCCTAGATACGCCCCTGCTCTTAGGTCAAAAGATACAACTTGCAGAAAGACTTAAGCTCCAGGAAAGGCTTGAACTCCAGGACTTCTCTGTGTAAAAAACTATACAAATTCTCTTGCATTTACTGGGATATGAACACTGGTATTTAATTATCTCCACACTTTTGTATATTGTATTCTTAAGTGGTAATCCACTTCTGCTTCTACATTTACTATTATCTTGACAATTAGCAAGGCTGCCATGTGGAAATCCTAAATTTTACTTGGGGACGAAGTGGCCTACTTCAATTTCCTGGAGTTGTTCTACTTAGAACCAAGCTCAAAATTATGTCTACAGTTATCTATACTTGAGTTATCCTTATGGAAGCATAAAACTGGGAAATGACACATTAGTGAGAAGAAGGAAACAGCAAAGACCAGGGGTTATTGTCACATTATAATCTAGTGGGCTACTGGAAATCTGATGAATACGCCCTAAGTATCCATGACTATATTTATCTAGTGGTAAATATTCAACTAGGAAAATGGCTTGAGTGACTCATTTCCTGCAGTTTATAAAGATAACACAGTCAAAATACAGCAGATGTAACATTTGCTCCAAATTACTTCAATATAGGAATTGTAATATCTCACTAAAAACAGGTTTTAAAATTGTATAAGACAGATATTTATAGATATTTGTTTTTAGTTATTGTTTTAACTTTTGTAAAATGCAATTGGTATCAATCTGGAATTACTTCACAGATGCACTGTATGAGCACACAAACTAGTTATAGCTCCTCCATAAGAGTGCTTTCTGAGACCGAGAAAGAGAGTCATTCAGATCCTCATGCACAAAGATCCTAACACCAGTTATGGGAGATGAAGCTGGGCAAATTCATGAGGCTCTTTCCCTTTTTCATGGCTGATAATCTAGAAGCCTTGCCCATATATGTGAGGTTGTCTTGCTGGATCACAGGGAGGCCTCAGAAGGTGATACACTGATCAGCGACACTGGTGGTGTTTAGGGTCCATGTATGAGCATACTTGGGTGCAGTGTTCCCTCTAACAAGGATTCCCAGATGTTGTTCACTACAACTCCCAGGATCCTTAGCTGCAGTGCCTTTGGCTGGGGATTATGGGAGTGTAGTCAACATCTGGGAATCACTGTTAGAGGAAACACTGCTTGGTGCCATATTTTTGCAGACACAATGTACTGTATGGTCTGGTAACAGACAAGTTAAGTCAAATGTGAAATTGCACACATTTTGTGCATGATCCAACCATACTTAAGACACACTGATTTCAACGGGAGAGATGAGCATGCGCTTAAATCTTTCCCACTGAAAATCAACAAGGCTAAACGGTGCTTAACTAATATTAGATTGTACACACTAAATTTTATCAGATCTTCAGGCAAATCAGCTTCTGCAAAAGTGTACTATCAAAACTGGACATATTCACTTTAATATTCACTTTACTATTCACTAGGCACTCACTATACGGTTTCATACAACAAACCTTGGTGGATTGTTTCCTGAATTAAAGATCCTTTTAAAAAAAAATTCACAGTAATGAACATGAATACCTCCAGGATGCAAGGTTATTTTAAGCTGAAAACACACAACAGCTGTAACTCCTCCTGAAGGATCTGTATGTGGCTTGGGAGTGCTCCTGGTCCTGGATCCAAAACTCTCTCTGGTTTTTCAGGTTGAGGCAGTGGCCAGGAGGCTGGAGTGTTTTTTAATCAGCTTCAGCTATTATACACATCAGCTATTACCATTTCTGGGGGGTAAATGACCTTAGAACAGTGGTGCATATGCTGGTAACTTCTGGTCTTTACTACTGTAATGGACTGTACGTGGGGCTGCCTTTGTATGCAGTCCGGAAACTACAATTGGTACAGAATGCGGCAGCCAGACTGGTCTCTGGGACAACCCAAAGGACCCATAACAGTGATTTTAAAAGAACTGCACTAGCTGCCAATATGTTTCCAAACAAAACACGAAGTGCTGGTTATTATTTCCTCCAAAGCGGTCTTGGAGGAAACTGATTATCTAGACGTATTTCAAACTGGCTTTCAGGCGGACTATGGGGTAGAGGCTGCCTTGGTCAGCCTGAGGATGATCTCCAATTGGGAATTGACAGAGGAAGTGTGATTCTGTTGGTCCTTTTGGATCTGTCGGTGGCTTTTGATACTATTGACCTTAGTATCCTTCTGGAACCTCTGAGGGGGTTGGGAGTGGGAGGCACTGCTTTGCAGTGGTTCCACTCATACCTCACTGGCAGATTCCAGATTGTGTCCCTTGGAGACTGTTGTTCTTCAAAATCTGAACTTTTGTATGGTGTCCCTCAGGGCTCTGTAATGTCTCCAATGTTGTTTAACATCTACATGAAACTGCTAGGAGAGATCATCAGGAGATTTGGTGCACGGTGTTATCAATATGCTGATGACCCCCAGATCTATTTCTCCATGTCGACATCATCAGAAGAAGGCATAACTTTCCTAAATGCCTGCCCGGAGGCAGTAATGGGCTGGATGAGGGATAACAAACTGAGACTGAATCCAGATAAGACAGAGGAACTCATTGTGCGGGGTTGAAAATCAGAAGACTATATTGATTGGCCAGTTCTGGATAGGGTCACGCTCACCCAGAAGGAACAGGTGTGCAGTCTGGGGGTGCTTCTGGATCAGAACCTCTCCCTGGTGTCCCAGGTTGAGGTGCTTTTTATCAGCTTTGGCTGATACACCAGCTGCGTCTGTTTCTTGAGATGAACAACCTCAAAACAGTGGTACATCTGCTGGTAACCTCTAGGCTGGATAATTGCAATGCGCTCTATGTGGGGCTGCCTTGTACATAGTCCAGAAACTGCAGTTGGTTCACAACATGGCAGCCAGGTTGGTCTCTGGGTCATCTAGGAGAGACCATATTACTCCTGTGTTGAAGGAAATGAACTGGCTGCCAATACGTTTCCGAGCAAAAATACAAGGTCATTACCTATAAAGCCCTAAACAGCTTAGGCCCTGGGTATTTAAGAAAACATCTTCTTCGCCATGAGCCCACCGCCTGTTAAGATCATCTGGAGAGGTACGTCTGCGGCTGCCACCAACTCGTCTGGAGGCTACTCAGGAACGGGCCTTCTCTGTTGGAGCCCATGGACTTTGGAATGCACTCCCTGTTGAAATAAGAGCCTCCCCATCTCTGGCAACTTTTTAAAAGGCACTGAAGACACATTTATTCACCTAGGCTTTTAATTAGATTTATAGTTTTAAATAATTTTAATACTGGATTTTAAAGGTTTTTAATCTTTTAAATGATTTTAATTAATTGATTTAATGTTTTAAATGATTTTAATTGTAAACTGCCCAGAGACACAAGTTTTGGGCGGTACCGAAATATTTTAAATAAATAAAATTATCTAGAAAACCCTCAACAGTTTGGGTCCAAGAAACTTAAGAAAGTGCCTTCTTTGTCATGAATGCTGTTGCCTATTAAGATCATCTGGAGAGGTCCAGTTATGGTTGCCGCCAGATCGTTTGGTGGCAATTCAGGACCAGGCCTTCTCTTTGGCTGCCCCGGGGCTTTGGAATATTGATTGATTGATTGATTAAGTGCCGTCAAGTTGGTGTTGATTCTTAGTGATCACATAGATAGATTCTTTCCAGGATGATCTGTCATCAGCTTGGCCTTTATGGTCTCTCAGTGGCACATTCATTGTTGTTGTAATCAAGTCCATCCACCTTGCTGCTGGTCTTCCTCTTCTTCTCTTTCCTCCAGCTTTTCCCAGCACTGTGGACTTCTCAAGGGAGCTGGGTTTTCACATAATGTGAAATAATTGGTGCATAATGTGAAATATGTTCCCTGTTAAAGTAAGAGCATCTCTTTCTCTTTTTGGATTTTAGGAAGACCTTCAAGATACACCTGTTTTCTCAGACTTTTAACTGAAATTAATTTTAAACTGTTTGTTTTTATCCCAAGAGATTGTTTTAACTTTTTATTCTGTGAAATTGTTTTAATTGTCTTTTACCCTGTCTTATATTTGTTGTGTTTTAAATTGTATACACCGCCTAGAGATGCATATATCAGGTAGTATATAAATATGATTAAATAAATAAATATCTGATATATAAATTTGAAGCTTTTCACATTTTGTAGAATAATGTCAGTATTAATTGAATTCTATTACTAATTTATTTGTAATTTCACTCATTAACTACTACTAAATTACAAATATTAAATCACAATGTTTAAATACCTATATATGACATGTAAATCTATTTGATACAATTATGAGATCAAGTTTTATTAGAAACTAGTCATGAAGCCCGTTACATTAACGGGCGCTAGGAGGAGGATTATCAGGTGCGCCGCCGTGGCCCGCTTCTCCGGGCCGCTTGCTCCGCCGCCGTTGGCCCCCGCCATGACGGCAGCCTGAGAGTCCCCTCAGCTGCTGGTAGCAGGAGAGCCACTGGCTCGCTCCCTTCCTTGCCTGCCTCTCCCTCACTTTTTCCCCTCCCTTCCCCTGCTGGCGGTGCTTCTCGCGATAGCCGGGAAGGCCGGCACCCTCCCTGCCCGCCTCCCTTAGGCTGCCTACTGCTCTCAGTCCTCTCCTCCTCCTCCTGCTGCCGCCGCCACACTGCCTGTGCCTGGCGGCTCCAGCCTGCTTCTCCCCGCCCTGACATCAACCCGCCCTCGCTCTCTCGTTCTTCCCCTTCTCCCGCCCCGTGTGGCTGGCTGGCTCCCTAGGGTGTCCTGGAGTCCCATGGGACTCAACGCCGTCCGTTGCTGCGTACGCGTGCGCCACGCATGCGCAGAACACCTGCCAGAGACACGGACGCAGGACACGGACGCAGGTACCTTAGGGTTTTATTATATAGGATGGTTCTTGTGAATTACTTCATTCTTATAGATCTATTTAATATAGAAATAGCATCATTGTACTCTGTTTGCAGTCTCTGGGCTGCAAGAAGATTACATCAGACTGTGAGTAGCAGGCATAAGTGGATGAGCCATTATTTTATTCTGTGAGCTGATTTTATTCTGCTGATGCTCCAACAGTCCACAGAGCATAGATATGATGTTTGGATATATTCTGAGCCTTAACAAATATTCCCAGGCTTCAGCCTGGAATCTGAGCCAAACTTTATCACATCACCTCAGCAGCCTTTCCTATGACACAGAAAGGCACGTATCCAACATTCCAACACTATCTTGTGTTGATTGCAGTATCTGAAGTCAAGAACTTGAGATCTAACACCCCTAACCTAGAGCTGTGGTATAACCTAGAGCTAAATCTTTTACTTAACACACAATTAAAATCAACATAATTTACCCTAATACAAACAAACAAACAAACAAACCAGTACCGCATTATCAGCTAAAATTTTAAGACATGAAAAGTGACAACTCTCCCAATTATATAACCCAGGCAGATAATGTATTTGAACAGTGCATTGTATTACAAAAGGTATATAGATTTCTCACTCACTCACTACACTCACACACTGGACAAATCCAAAGCTATTCATCCACCATGTACTGCTATGCAACGAAACTTGGTAGATTGTTGCCTGAATGAAATTCTAATTAAAGACATGCTTTTTAAAAAAATACACATTATAACTGGTGTCTAAACTAGGGCTTGAAACAAGGCACAAGAACATAAGGAGGCTATTCTCACGACCAGCAAAAACAGGGCTTGAGATCTGAAGGTGGGGTTAGCATTACTGTGTGAAACCTTGGCAAGCTCTCAAACAGGGCTCTGTCAAAAGGGGGTCACCCAGTTCCCAGCCCCTCCTCTAAAACCAGGTTTAGCAAGCAGGGAAGCTTGCCTACCCCCTCCCAGTACTCGTGTGAAGCCACGGAATGCTGTGGAAGGTCCATTTATACAGAGCTACCATAGAGCCTGCGTACCAGAGTGGGCTGCAAAGCAAGCAGAACGTTTGGGGAAAGCCTGGCCAGCCACAGCACTCAGCAGCACTCACTTCAACTTTCTTAAAGTGACAGGCACCCAATGAGCCCAAGGGAAAATATGAACATAGGAAGCTGCCTTCCACTGAGTCAGACCATTGGTCCATCCAGCTTAGGACTGTCTACACCAGGCCTGCTCAACTTAGGCCCCCCAGCTGTTTTTGGACTACAACTCCCATAATTCTCAGCCACAGCAGCCAATAGCCAGGAATGATGGGAATTGTAGGCCAACATCTGCAGGAGGGCCGAAGTTGAGCAGGCCTGGTCTACATAGACTGGCAGTGGCTTCCCGAGGCTCTCAGGCAGGATTCCCGCACAGCCCGACCTGGAGATGCCAGGCAGGGAGCTCAGACCCTTCTGCATGGAAGTATGCAATTGACCTTCCTATAGCAGCCCCATCCCCTAAGGGGAATAGTTGCACAGACACATATGTCATACTATTCATTCATTTTACATTTTATATCCTGCTCTTCCTCCAAGGAGCCCAGATCAGTGTACTACATACTCAAGTTCCTCCTCACAACAACCCTGTGAAGTAGGTCAGGCTGAGAGTGAAGTGACTGGCCCAGAGTCACTCAGCAAGTCTCATGACTGAATGGGGATTTGTGTTACTTCCTGTCCCCTACAAGTCACTGGACAAGAGCAGGAGTGTCCCTGCCCTTGCCTGCAGCGTGGTGTAGTGGTTAGAGTGCTGGACTAGGACCGGGGAGACCTGAGATCAAATCCCCATTCAGCCACGAGACTTGCTGGGTGACTCTGGGCCAGTCACTTCGCTCGTTCTGCGGCACCCCTGGCCTCTGGAGGATGGGGCTCTCCTTCCTGGGCGCGCTCCTGCCCCCCACACCTTGCAGCTGCGCTAGAGGGAGCTCTTTGCACCTGGCGAGGGGATGAAGGGATGCGCTCTGTATGCTGAGAGTGCAGGGCCCATAAAATATGGCCAATGGACGGGGTAAGTGGGCAGATGTTCAGCATCACCCACCCACCCGGAGGTGCTCTTAGTCCCGGACCATGGGGCCCTTGCCCATGGCCTCCAAGGTGTGGGGGAGGCATTGAATGGCTGCAGCGGGGTTGTTTGCCACCACCACGAGGCCAAATTGCTGATCGTTACAAGTATTCTAGCCACCATGTGTGCGGCCAGGGACGGGGTTACAGCAGGCCCCCGTGGTGGTGGCCAGTGGAGTGCAAGTGACCACTGGATTGACTGTCTGCGCAAGGGCCACCTGTTCGGCCTCATGGTGGCAATGGCTTTGGCGGGGGGGCTCACAGTGGCAGCAGGGGGCTCACAGCAGCGGCGGGGGGCCTCACAGCAGGGGCGGTCCAGGTGCCCAATTTGCCTGGATGTGACACTGCACCCACCTGCCCACCCTCTGCGCCATCATCAAGATGCAGAGGGTAGCAGTGCCAATGAGGGTGGGCAGGTGTGGGCGACACTTTGCCACTTACTCTCCCACCCTGCTGGCACTGCAAGAGTGGTAAGTGGCAGCATCAGGGCAGGTGGGTGATGGGGACACCCTCCCCCACATGCCCACCCCCCCACACCCACTTGCCTGGTAACACGAATGGTCTCTGTAAATGCACAGAGGCTCAAAATGAGTTGCAGATTGACTGTCCTGTTATCTGGGAGGTTGGCAAAGGGTTACAGTGGCGGATTGATGGGGAGGCAGAGTCGCTACTTGGCTATGGTGGCAGTGGGGCAGCAAGGGAGGTTCTCCCTTTTACCTTCTACACACGCTATACAGTGGGGTGGGGTGTGTGTGCTGCGGAAGCCACAGCCACAGCTGAGGGGAGGGTGAAGGGGCGAGGGGAAGGTTCCCCCTTCTGCCTTCCCAAACCACGCTGCTGTACGGTGTACGGAGTGTGCCTTGTGCCTGGGCTACTTATGGGGGCATCTGGCAACTGCTCTCACCGGCATCTAGCAACTGCTCTCACCGGAATCTGGCAATTGCTAAAGGGGGCATCTGCTGTGTCCCTCCTGGATTTGGGGAGTGCGTTGGGTGTGTGTGACTCTTCCCTTGGGGCTAGCTGGCAGCTACAGCTGCTCTCTTCTCTCTCCTATCCTTGCCTTGTTGTGGGCGTGGAGTTTTGGGCATCAGGACAGAGTTCAGTGCCTTTGACAGTGCTGCAGTTGCCAGGAAAGGGTTAATTGAGGCTACCAGTCAGAGTGCTGCAAAGCGGGACTGCAGCTTGGAGCCCTCTGAGTGATCTCCTTGGATCATGTGATTCCCCCCTGGCCACTGAGAGGGCTGGAGGACCAACATTGCAAGCTGTGGCTGACTGCCTTGAAGAGAACCCTGTAAAAGTTGATCGTCAGTCTCTCATGTTCGCTGCTGAGGCTTCACCAAATGCACGTGAGTTTGCTGTAAGGTTTGAAATAGGCTTAAAGTTGTTTGCAGGTGGTCACCCTGTTTTCTGCTTGTGTGAATAGCTCCGAGGTTTTACTCTACACCATATTTCCACTGACACAGATGCAGCAACTTTATGCATTGTCATTTATGGCAGATGGTTCTCAGTTTTGGTCTGTTCATGGAACAAGGACATTGTGTAAGCAGAAAACTTTCTATAGGCAGACTACTGCGTCCAGTTGCTCTGCCACCTAAGTTCAAATAAAACTATGCTATATCTGACTTGTGTATCAAGCCCAGTTATTATTTAAGCAGAGAGTAAACTAGTAGCAAGAAATCAAAGAAGGGTGCAAACACCTTTTCCTGCTGTTGTAATGCACCGAAACAAGTGCATAGTCACAGCCATTGAAGCATAAGTAGTCCCAAGAGCACAGTTTGACTGTTAGATCTCCAGCAGTCAATTTAGCGCAGACAATTTTTTGCTTGGCAAACACTGTCAATTTAGCAACTTTTAATATCCCTCAAATATGACATAGTATGATTGAACCCAGTGGTTCCCAATATGTAAGCGCAACACCACACATGTAGGAAAGAAATGACACTTATGAAGTAGGCCTGAGACAGGATAAACCTTGGGATTCCTTGGGAACTGGTTCATACAGCCAACAGCCTCGATGACTTCCGCGATTGCACAGGCTGCTGTTGGTTCACAACCATGCTGATTATATTCAACTTTGTGTGGTGGTGGGGAGAATAATGGCTGCTGTAATCTGTGCAGTCCTGGCAGCTTAAGAAGAGGACTGCTGTGATTTCACAAGCCACAAGCTGCAGCGGCTGCATATCCACTCACAAGTGGCTTGATCCTACACACACTCAACATGTACTATGCAAGAGCTATGAACTGGCACCTACATACTGTTTTCAGAACATATCTTCTCTTAAGGAGGGAAAGTCCTATAGGCCAAGAAGAGTGAAAAAGCACACACCAGAAACATATTGGAAAATATTCTGTGATGGAGCACAGCTGCAAAGCTCATAATTTCTTACTGAAAGATTGGCGCCATCACATGAGGAGTCTCTGTGCTCCTATCACAGCCACCAGAAACATGAAACAGGGGTGGGAGATAGAGTCACCACATAAGCTGATAAGAATCTGGTAGGGAAGCAGTTCTGAACATTAGTGCAAGGTTGAGGGAAAACATGCAATAGGAATGCTTGATTTTATACTGGGTTCACGATGAAATTTCATTTTGAGCAAAACTAACATTAAGAAAAAAGTTGAATATAACAAAAGTACAGTACTTATAACACAGCAGGTGAGAGTCTCCAAGACTTAATAGGTATAAAATCAATTTAACAGACTGCAATCTATTTCACACTGTGACAGACATATGACAACAGGGAGAAGATGGGAAGTTTAAAATATGCCAGCCCTTTGTATTTACTAATCAGAAAAGCAATACCTTCTAGAAAAGTTGATCTGTAGTCTACAGATTCACTTGATACCATTTCTGTTGTAGGGCTCACACTCCTTGCACTCACAAGCCTGTCCAGGTGAGGAGTGTGCACTCTTCCATCATATCGAACAAGCTCTCTGCCTACATCTGAACATTGAAGAAAGAAGAGTGTCAGAACTAGAGTTAAGAACTAGAGTTAAGGTCACCTAAAGGACTATACAGTGGTCCCTCGACTTACGAGCTACTCGACATCCAAAGTTTTCGACTTACGAACGACAAAAATGACCGGAAGTCGTTGCCGGTTTAGATGCGGCTTCCTCGACTTACGAATTTTTAGATGCGGTTTCCTTGACTTACGAATGTTTCCAGACCTCTGTGGATGCGCTTTTCGACTTACGAAAATTTCGACCTACGAACGTGCGTTCGGAACGGATTAACTTCGTAAGTCGAGGGACCACTGTATTATTTTTCTCTTGTTCTGAGAACAACCCAGAGATGCTTGCAACAGTTCTGTGCAAACCAGCATTTTCCTAGTAGTCACAACTGTCTGGGACAGCGCAGTTTAGGTAGGTCGTTAATGTTTTGGAGAAATATTGCAAAATCTGCCCACTGTGTAGTAGGAAAGTATGTAGAGATTCTGGGGACTCTCAACCGACCCATCTGTATACTGTACAAGGGTATAGCTAAAAGTCTTTCCAACATATCTTGTCCTTAGAGGTATACAACTGCTAGCTCTGATTCAGTACCAGCAGTGTGATATTCTGTTTTCATGTAATGGATAGAGAGATAGTGCTCCTAAACTGAGGAAGAGGGAGCTGTGTTGGGTGGCTGGAGGGGCTCGAGCAGTTTGGATGAAGAACGACTATGCATTTATCCACTCAAATTATCATACAGAAAAGTTTTCACAATTTGGACCAAAAACTGAATATATTTAAAATCTATTCATAGAAGACATGAAGAAAATAACTTCCAAGATTTTCATAGTTTGGGATGATGGAGCCCCACTCTCTATGGAGTGCTGTCTCCTCATGACTCCTCAAAACGCAGCTCCTGCAGACAATATTTGTGCTGCATTCCCTAGCACTGAATTCGCTCACACTTCTCTCAAGCTGTTTTCATCTCTTCTATACTTCTCCTCCTCCCTCTAAATTCCTCGGGGCAGGGACTTGGTTTTTTTGCTCTGCTGTAAAATATGACGTACAGTAAAAATGCAGTAGCAATGATTAACAACCTTTAATCTGCTTTCTTTTTTTTCTCCACAGGAAGAGACTGAACAGTATCAATAAAAGAAAAATCAACAGTGCCACAAATCCTGCAATGAGCCCGGTGAAGTTCTGGTCAGGCACAACCTTTACTTTCCCAATAACTACGGATGAAATTTCTTTCTTCCACTGAAAGAAAGAAAAGAAACCAAAAGTTTATTTTACAATAAGTATATAAATTATACAGTTGCACACATGATGTACATATAATATATCTCAAAGACAGAACTGAATTTCAGTTGAAAATATAAAAAGAAGCCATTACTCATGTAACCATCCAGTTCATGTAAATCCTTTCTTTTGACTTTCCTTTTTGCGCCTTGTTTCCATGGGCAGGGAGTTTGCTTGTTTTTTTTAATTAACAATTTTGTAATGGGGCATTGATGTGTAATGTAAATGCTTAGTGCCACATTAGGCATTTCATAATATATTCCTGACTACACCAGTCAGGTAGCTTTAGTTTATGGGAGGAGAGCTGGGTTTTTTTTGGTAAGAAACATGAATTGTGCCCTTGGCTAAGGAGGGTCTGCCCTGGTTGTATTCGAATGGAAGACTACAGGTGAGCACTTTAAGATGTTTGCCTTAGGGGATGGGGCAGCTCTGGGAAGTGCATCTGCCTGCTTGCATGCAGAGGTTCCGGAGTTCCCTTCCTGGCAACTCCAAAATAGGGCTGAGAGAGAGACTCCTGCCTGCAACCCTGGAGATGCTGCTGTCAGTCTGTGTAGACAATACTGAGCTAGATGGACCAATGGTCTAACTCAGTAGAAGGCAGCTTTCTATGTTCCTAAGCCTGCCCCTTGGTCCTGAGCACTGATTCTTCTGACAACACTTCAAAACATCATATCTGATCCAGTTAGGAAGTTCTATTAGAGTTCTGTCTCCTCCGCTAAAAGTTAAGACCATGCTTCCTCTGGGAGCAAGCCTCGTAGTAACCTCTTTTTAGCAACTTGAAGAGGCCTTGTAGTAACCTATGGTAAACATAAAAGCAGAAAGTTGGTTTACAAAATGGTGCATGTATGTTATTTTGTGGGAATGCTCCTTCATTGATCTAGATATTGTAAAACAAGAACCCTCTTCAGATGTTATACATTGTAAGTGTGAGCACTGCTCATGAGAGGGAAAGCAGGGAGGAAACCTTGTCCCCTGCTGTCACTCACCCCCCCACCCAACAACTACACTTATAGCGCTGTTTACTAAGTGTCCATAGTAAAGGTCCATTCTGTTATGCTGTCAGAAATCCTAGTAGTTTACTTATGTATGCACATGTACTGGTTTTTTTTTGGGGGGGGTTGCAGTACTGGCTTTTTACTCTGGTTTCACAGGTATTTAAGCTAGCTAGCACATCCTCAACTTGGTTTAAAAAGAAACATAATTCTATTATGCTGCATTGTGAGACCCAGCATGTCTCTGCAATCTCATTTAAGTATCCATGGCCTAAGATTCTATCTCTGCAGGGTTTCTGTTGGCTTTAGAACATCACAACAAGCATCACTAATCAACTAGGAAAGCCAAAGCATTTTATAACACACCAGTATCTCAATCAGTGGAGTGCACTTGGTAGTCTTTTCCACCAAAGTATCCAAATTTCATCAGGAAAAATAAGGAACAAAGTATTCCACCACCCACAGCCTACTGCTGTGGTCTTAATTCAACATGAGATGACATGAATAAAAAATCCTGATACTGGAGAACCTCATTAATTGTGGGTCCAGCACCTACGGTTTCACATATCCACGGTCGGGTAATGGATACTCGACCATGGTATACACAAACAAAAACAAAACAAAAACAAGAACACGAGGGTTAAACCCGCATCTTTGGAGGATGAGAGGGGCCGGAAATGACCTTGGATGTTATTTCCGGCCACCATTTTGTGTTTGGGAGCCATTTTATGGCTCATTTGTTTAAAAAAGTGGGGGAGGGGCAATTTTCAGTGCTGTTTTTGCTCGTGGGTGACTCTGGAGCACCGTAGGGCACTTTATTTGGCTCGTTTTGGGCACAATTGGGTGCAATTTGGGACAGTCTGGGAACCTAATCCTGACCCTCGATTCCCATAGCCCTAATACTCTATTATATGCAGATTCACTATCTGTACCCCTCCTGGAATGGAACCCTCGTGAATGATGGGGTTCTTCTGTACTACCAGCTCCACTAATCCTTCATTTATAACTCTAATGATTTGTTGCTTTTAAAATCAAGGACTTGTAAAGATTGTTGAAATAATGATCCAGGAAGTGGAAACTTTTTAGAACTAGCCCAACACTGTCCATATTTCCTGAGAATGTGAACATATCCAGGATGTAAATATGAAGGATTATTCCTTCAAAGAACAACATAAATTTGAGACAATACATTTTTCTAGCTATTTTTGTATATGAGAGTAGGGGTGTGCAGAACCGGTTCGAATTGAACTGAGTTCGATTCAAACCAACTCGGTTCGACCTCAAACCAAACCATCTTAAAAAAAAAAAAGGTGGACAGTCCGAATTCAAACGGCACTGTAGGGATGTGCACAAACTGGTTTGGAGGCCTTTTTACAGGCCTCCGAACTGGTTCAAACCCTGGCTGGCTCTAAGGTTCAACAACGGGGTGGGTGGGGGTGGTGACTTTAAGGGCAGGGGAGGATGCACCTCCACCCATCCCCTGCATTCCCCCCACCGGCGTGCAATTCCCTAAAAGCCCGTCAGGGTGGCAGCATACTTCCCTGCTGCCCCATCCTGATGTTGACCAGATATAACAAAGTATTAGCTGCATGTGTGTGCATGTCACACTCGCGCACGTCGGGTGCATGTGTGTGATGTGTGTGCAGGCGTAGCTAGTACTTTTGGTTATATCCAGTCAACGTTGGGATGGGGCAGCGGGGAGGTACACTGCCACTTCGATGGGCTTTTAGGGAATTGTGTGCTGGTTGGGAAATGCGGTGGGGGTGAGTGGGAAGTGCATCCTCCCCTGCCCTAAAAGCCACCCCCCCTCAAACTGCCCCCTGCCCATTCCATGCACATCCCTACTGCACTGGGCCCAGTCTGTTACAGAACAGTTTGACCTGGTTCGATGGGCAATGCTTGTAAAGGGGGACCTGATTAGGCAAAGGGGAATCCTGCTTTACAAGCAAAGTGGAATTCTGCCATTAAAAGGTGTCTAAGGGCAGTGTGTGTGTGTGTGTGTGTGTGTGTGGTGGGGGCGGTGGCGGCAAGAGGGCACCTTGCTGGTGGTGACTCCTCTAAACCCCAGCGCTCCTCCCAGTAGTGTGGCCCACACAGCCGTGGTGGGGTTCTGGTCTCCACGAGTGCCAGAATGCACCCACATCCCCCATGCATCCACAGAGGCCGGAACTGTGCTGCTGCTGGGCGGCGTGGAAGCCAGGGTTTAAAGGCGCAGCTGGTAAGGTGTCCTCTCGTCACTGCCCTCAGAAACCTTTTAAAGGCAGGATTCCCCTTTTCTTGTAAAGGGGAATCCTTACAAGCATAAACTCTTTTACAAGTTTAGCCCATCAAACCAGGTTGAACTGGTTTGATTGAACAGACTGAACCGCTGGCAATTAGGTTCAAATTTGGTTTAAATTTGAACTGAACTGCCAAAAATGGTTCCGTGAACATCCCTAGATGTGAGCTCCTAAAGGAGTACAGTTCATACATCCAGTTGAGGGTAGAGGCGCAACATGAATCCTCTTTGTTTGGCAGCGGTGGGGTATTGGATGGCCTGGTTCACACTGGAGGCTCTCTCTGAGTGAGCCTGAGCATTCAACCTGAGTGCTCAATATGCCACCCCTGTCTCTCAAAAGTCAGGGGGCAGGACTGTGCAAAGCCTGGTTCACCCTGAAGGCTGTATGCTGGAGAAAACAAGTTTGTGCTCCTCCTCAATCAATGCAATTGCAATGCTGTCCAGAAGAGGAGAAAGGGATGAAATGGTGTGTGAATAATATGTACACACAGAGCTGGAGCTTATGTCTCCAGGCAGTATTGCTAAAGAGGTGAGATTTCAAATTATAAAACACCCAATTGCTAAATACAGATATCTTACCACTATATTTAGTTCACTGTTTGATTTCAGCAGTTCTTTAGGAATAGTACACAAAACAGACTGTATCTTTCGGGTGATATTTTCACAGCTCTTGTTTCCAACCTTTAGAACTTCACCTTTAACAGCTTCCATGTCAATATTATCTCCCTAGAAAATATAAATAAAAATGGTTATAATTTTGCTTTTTCTAACCGAAAGCCTTATCAAAGTAGTCTCATTTTTCTTTAAGTCTGTTCAATAGGTTGTTACTGTAAATAAGAGCTTGTATAGTGATTTTAACACCTTTAGAAGTTTAAGATTAGTTTTGTGCTTAGCTATGCAATTCACATAGATTTCTGAAAAATATAAACATACAAGTATATTCTTTGTTTCTGTTTGTTCTGTTGAAATGAAGACTTATGTGGTCTTAATTATACAAAGTGGACATTCTACTATCTACAATTTTCTAGGAATCTTAAGCATCCTGGTTTGGAAGGTGCACATAAAACACAGAAAAATTGAAAGATGGAACATTATGTACTTTTTCTTTGAAGGAGAGGGGGGAAAGTAACCACCGAACACAAGACAATGAGGGGCTTGTTCTTGCTTGTGGGCCTGAGGCATCTCCACACTGCTACTCTATCATGACTTGATAATGAATACCTTTTATAAACCAGCCTTGAGTTACCCAAGCAAACTTCAGCTGGCCTCATGTTTCAGATTCAAATAATGTATTTGTGCTGCCTAGCCACTCTCTAACTTGATATCAATGACTAATATTCTAAACTGAAGACAAAAGGTTCAATGAGAGGTCTTTCAGATGGGAGAGGGGGACTACAGAGCCTGGCATCAAGTCCAAGGATGCTATAGAGCTCCTGTGCAGACAGTGATTTCTTTACTAAGCTTCTTTCATGTTACTGAGAGATGCTGAACACCACTTGCAAAAAAACTCCGAATCTTTTTATTAACAATGGGTCAAAGTGATGTTTGGGCAGGTGCTGCTCCTCCTGACACAGTTCTGAAGGATCCGGGGGCTCAGTATACTGTAGACTAAGTTAAAAATTTCTCTATAGGCCAAAATAAACATCACAAGAGGTAGCACTAGGAAACACCATTTTCATCCCATAACTCACACAGTTATCATCCCATAGAACTTTGGACAGTGTCTGATGTCCAGACAAAGTTACTACATTACCGCTCAGGAGTTACTCTAAAGGATTACTTAATTGCAATAGGACTTCCATTGAGTAATTTTGTTAAGATGTCAACCAGTGACATTAGCTAAGTCCCAGGATGCAAACCAGTTTTATTCTGCAGTGGGAAAGGAGGTCATTTGTTAATATAATTTGTTAAGTTACAGATTTTTTTTTTTAAAGTTATTAGCCTTCAGAGTCAGGTTACAAAACAGCATTATGTTTTTTACTGCCAACAGGTAATTAAAATTTTCACATCCCGTTTTTGGTTGATCTAGACAATCTGATTTGTTCAACGTCCTAATCTCCAAGCTGGCAGGAGCGTTAAACCATGTTCAAAGAGCAACAGCAGCAGATTGTAAAACTCTTGTTTCTTGACCAGTCTGACTACAAGTGAACTTTAGGTAGTCGCAACTTGGCACAGACAGATTTTTGGCTTGATATTGAGCAAGGGATTAAGGTAGTTTTTCCTGCACTTTTCACTGAAAACCAAAAGGAACTGTGATGCTCTGACCATACAGACAGGATCTTGCTAACACAGCTTAGTGAATATGTTTTTTTGGCTAGAATTTTCTAGGGATATAGAGAACATTTCAAGCTCGGAACATTCCGACTTGAAACAGATTGTTACAAGTGTTCCGAGATCGGAACAGAGCATTCTTCAAACGAAAGGCCTGTTCCAAGCTTGGAACGGAACAATCCCATTCAGAGTCGGAATGCTGAGTGTTCCGTGTGCCATTTTGGATGCCAATGGCACTCTTCTGGCCTCTGCAAACACATGGCAGTCATTTGCATGGTCAGCACCACCATGCAAAATGGCTGCTGTGTATAAACAGAGGTCAGAAGAGTGCCATTTTGGGGTCCAAAATGGTGCTCAGAATGTTTTGGATGTTCCGGGCTTGTTATGTCAGAACATTCTGGGCATTTGCATTGCGTTCCGAGCTCGGAACGCAAATATTGTTCCGTGCACGTCCCTAGTATTTTCTTATAAAGTACTCTGTTCTTTTTGAGCAAGATAAAAGGAACCTTTCAGCCAGTATACAGTCTCACTTGCTTGGAGCAAAATGTGCCACATTAGATTAGTTTTACTGAAAAACCAAGTGATAAAAGCTGCCCCACTCTTCTGAAACTAATTAAGAAAACAGATAAAAGAATTTTGGTTTGGTAAGAACTATTTGTTCACTGAACCAAGTGGCCATTTAATTTCACGCTGTGCTTGCTTAATTATTGGATGACAAAATATGATTATGAAGCATGTAAACTTGTCTCTGTGTTTGTGTGTGTTCATAAACTCACAGCACTGCCAATCCGGCCCACAGTGACCTTTTGACTGAAGGAACACAATTTCTCAAAAGCTGTACTGCCTCCCCCTTCAAGTTTTACTTGTAGGGGAGAATGCTGACTAACCAACAGAGTTTGCTTTTAGAAGAAGTTCCACAAATGTGTTCCTTGTTTTAAGTGGGAACAGACCAGTGACGTGTTATTTTAACATATAGCCTGGTCTGTAACAATACTGAAAACAGGATCCACAAACATTTACTACACATTCATACACCAAAGCAAGCTGAGTTAGGTTCTCATGGTAGCAATGATACAAGGATGAAGAACTATCTCCAGTATTCCTCTTTAAACAGTATGCACACTCAACTTTACACCATTTTACTTTCATTTAATCAGAAAAGAGAAACACTGTTAAGTTATGTCAATACCAACAGCCACATAAATTGTTCACATGAATAAGTAGGCAGCAATTTTATAGGGACTTAGTCAGGATTTACTTCACTCCTACAATTATTCGCAACTCCAAGAAGCACATACACTGAGATAACAAATAAGTGTACAACATTCTTGGAATTACTTAACTAGTAACTAGGGTCTACTGCTGTTATCAGCTAAACAGGGAGGGAACCAGGCATACTCTGGTGAGCGGGGAGGGGAGGAAAAACCAACCAGGGTGCATTTTGGCCATCAGTTTCAGGTGAAACCTTCCGAGTTAAGTTTATCCAGCTGTCCAGTCCAGCCTGAATTGGCTAATCTTCACCCCATACTTGGGTCTTCCTGCTAGCACTCTGGTACTACAGTCCACTTCCTGGCATACTAACAACTGCTTAGCAACTTGCCACATTATAAGCTGTGGAATGGATGGCAAAATATCTTCTAGGTCTGGCCTGTGACCATTGATCAGAAGCATTTCCACCTGCTAACTGGGCAAAGAGGAACCTTTTTAACATGGTGATTCTCTTTATTTTGCAGGGGGAGAGTAACTGGCTTTATCCAGCCCCGGCACAGTACTTCCAGTGACTGTTGCTGGTGTCTATCGTATGTGTCTTTTTAGATTGTGAGCCCTCTGGGGACAGGGAGTCATCTTATTTATTTATTATTTCTCTATGTAAACGGTTTCAGAAACCTTTGTTGAAAAGCAGTATATAAGTTGTTGTTGCTGAATAACCAAAGTGTAACATAACTGAATCTCTCACTGTTATACAGGTTTGTCATGCATAATACATCCACAAGAAGATATGCAATACTCAGGAGTATGCAGATGCTGCCTGCCCCTTTTTTGATGAGTTACTTGCTGTAAGTCAGAACCATATTTTTCAAAAGCTGTTTTCCAAAGTCCTTTAACATTGCTTTCAAAGACAATTGTGAATGCATGTAAAATTTTGCTCAATCCTTTTCTTTTCGTTAGCTAGTGGTGCTTACTCTATAGAAATGGACAAGAGGGCAGAACAGGACATCACAAGAAACAAGGGAGCTGCCACCACACTGTTTTTCCCCTGAAGACATTTAGCATAACCATGTGTGATGTAATTTCATCACACTATTCATTTCTCTGTCACCATCCCCATTACCAAAAGCCATTTATATAGTCCAGCTGCCATTGAAAAACATTCCACAGTAGGGATGTGCACGGTCCGGAGCAGTCCGGACCGGCACCGAAGGGGGGCCTTCCTTTTAGGGCGGGGAGGGCTTACTTACCCCTCCCGCCTCTTTGTCCCCTCCAGCACCTGTATTCCACAGAGTAACAGGGCGCTGGAAACCAGCCGCCCCCCTCGCCCCCCCCGCCACGAGCAGATTAAGCCAAAAACTAACACTGCCGCCGTCGCCCGCCAGCCCTCCCTCCCAGCCGCCCTCCCGCCCACCCGAGTCCTCACCTATGCTGCTGAAAACAAAGAGAGGAGCTACCGAACAGAGCTCCTCTCTCTTTCAAGTCCTGTAGGCTACTGAGGCTTTGCGCGCGCATGCATGCACCACAAAGGACTTGATCGCCGGAGGCCCGGTCTACCCACCAGGAAAAGGCCGGGTAGACTGGGCCTCTGGCGATCAGAGGCCCGGTCTACACGGCCTTTTCCCGGCGGGTAGACCAGGCCTCCGGCGCGCGCAAAGCCTCAGTAGCCTACAGGACTTGAAAAAGAGAGGAGCTCTGTTCGGTAGCTCCTCTCTTTGTTTTCAGCAGCATGGGTGAGGACTCGGGTGGGCGGGCGGGCAGCTGAGAGGGAGGGAGGGCTGGCGGGCGACGGCGGCAGTGTTAGTTTTTGGCTTAATCTGCTCACGGCGGGGGGGGGGGGCGGCGGGGGAGGCGGCGGTGGGGGTGGCTGGTTTCCAGCGCCCCGTTACTCTCTGAAATACGGGCGCTGGAGGAGGCAAGGAGGCGGGAGGGGTAAGCAAGCCCTCCCACCCTTAAAGAAATACCCCCCACCCGGACCCGGACCAGCCAGGTCCGAACTGGTCTGGCAGTTCAGCCATTCTTTAGAATGGCCTCCGGACCGGTTCGGACACACCCCTACCCCACAGGGAGTTGCATTCCCTAGGAGTTCTTATTAAAAAAATGTCTAGGGATGGGCAAATTGATTCTGGTACAAATCGATTTGTACACGAATCTAGCTGATTCAGGTGATCTGGAGACAAAACAAATCACCCCTGCGGTCCATTGGTCAGATTCGGGTACAAATCGAATCGTGCCTGATTCAATTCAAATTGATTCAAGATTCAGATTCCTCCTATAAATTCCCACAGATTCCCAACTTTCATTTTTTTTAAAAAAGCAACGCTCTAGCCCTTGTAGAAGTGGAGTTATGGAGCAAAATGTGTGGTCACTATTTTTCAAGTGTTTGGATTCTTTAGTGTAGAATAACCTTCCCTCAATGAATCCCTATAAGGATTCATTACACATGTTGATTTTTTAAATTCATTTTGACTGTCTTTTTGACAGTACCAACTCTCAACTGCCATGTACCACCTACACCCCACTCCCACCCACAAGGCAGTAGGGTACTACTCAGTTTATGTTCCGGGATTTTTTTCAAGTGTTTAGGCTCTTTGGTGTCTAATAACCTTTCCTCATAATGAATCCCTATTCATTACACACCAAGGAGTCTAAACACCTCAAACATTCCTAAAATATAAACTGAGTACCCAGTGGTTTGTGGGGCAGCTGGAACATGGGATACCACTAATTCCTCACCCTCACCTACAAAGCAGTGGGGTCTAAATGAACAGAAGAAATGAAGGTGTGTAATGAAGACACCAAGTAATCTAAACACTTCAAAAATACCTTAAAAAATAAACTGAGTACCCCAGTGTGTGTGTGTGTGTGTAGTTGACACATAGCAGTTGACAGTTGGCACTGTCCAATGACAAAAATGAACAGAAGAAATGAAGGCGTATAATGAATCCTCATAGGGATTCATTATGAGGAAAAGTTATTAGATACTGAAGAACATTTCAATATTCCTAAAAATTAAAATGAGTACCCCACTGCCTTGCAGGTGGAGGAGGGTGTATTTGACACATGGCAGTTGACAGTTGGCACTGTTCAGTGACATTCAAAATGAACAGAAAAAATGAATGTGTGCAATGAATCCTCATAGGGATTCATTACGAGTAAAAGTTATTATACACCAAAGAATTCAAACACTTGAAAAATAATGACTGCACATTTTGCTCCATAATGCCACTTCTACAAGGGCTAGAGCTTAGCTTTTTAACAAAATGAGAGCTGGGGATCCATTTTAGGGTTAGGATATGGCAACTTCGAATCCCTTCGAAGCCAACTTCGAATTGTTTCCTATGGTGGAAATGTTTAAAATCAGTAAAAACGAAAATAAATTCATTAAAAATCAACCAAGTGTCCCACTGCCTTGAAATTTGGATGGTAGGTGGCATCCATGGGGACCTACTCACCAACCAAATCTGGTGCCCCTAGGACCTTGTTAAGTGGTCTGAATCGGTCCTAATCTGAATCAAATCAAAGCAAATACAAATTGAATCTGGGGTGATTCGGAGGGGGTAGATTAGTTTTGGGCAGAAATAGAATAAAAAAATTTGATTTTGCACATCCCTAAAAAATATCTGTACTCCATGCACACACTGCCCATCATGACAATAAGTATTTTGAAAGTGAGAAGGGATTTCTCCTTTGGAACTTACTTGATGCTGCAGTTGAATACATTTAATTACTTATGAGTCAATGTGCTGTTCAGACAATATCTGTTCAACTGGCCTGAGCACATGCAATCAGGCCATGTGCATGCCATCAGCACTTAAGAGTGCATGAGAGCCAGTGCAGTGCATGAAAGCCAGTGTGGTATAGTGGTTAGAGTGCTGGACTAGGACCAGGGAGACCCAATTTCAAATCCCCATTCAGCCAAATACTTGCTGGGTGACTCTAGGCCAGTCACTTCCCTCTCCACCTAACCTACTTCACAGGGTTGTTGTGAGGAGAAACTTAAGTATGTAGTACATCGCTCTGGACTCCTTGGAGTAAGAGTCGGATATAAAATATAAAATAAATAAGTTCTTCCCCCTTTCTGGCACAACAGGGTGCCTTCTTCTCAACACATGTGGTGGAGCATCCCTCTACATACCCTAGAAAGTACTTTGAAGTAGTATTTGCAATACATGTAGAAGAGCAGTTCACACAAACCACCGCCATACAACTGGGGAAAGGTGCCCCAGTGTGTGGGAAGGGAGAAGGGATGTGCATGTTCACATATCCTGATCATGAGTGTGAGGGCTAGTTGAACAAGTAAAGTCTGAACAGGCCCAATGCAGATCAAAGGTATTTATAGAAAAACCTACATTTGATAACTTTTTTTTTGTTTAAAAGCAGTACAGAAGTGGTTAGGATGTTGTTCCATCTATACAAGGTCATCTACAACCACATTGTTGCTTTCTTCAAATCGCCACTGATCCTAGATACCCTGACACATTTCCTGTCCCCAAAATGCTCAGAGGAAAGAAAGCATATTTAGTACATTTAAAACTGCAGAACATCTTACCTTAATCATGATATCTTGATTTCCCCTGGAAATCACCACTGGCTTTTCAGAAATTGTAAAGCTAGGATCATTCACATAATCAAAATTAAAACCTGATGAAATGACACCATCAAAAATGAAAAATACTTTCGTCACAAAAGGCAAAGTCAAATTGTAGGATTCTAGTGAAGGAGTTGTGCAGCAGATTATCTCAGAATTAGAACGACGGTTACATGCCTGCAGTACAAACAGAGAGCCATATAAGTACAAGTATTTTTAAATATAATACACATGCCTATACAATTTGATATGACAAGCAGTTTCTGGACTTCAGCTTTTTGGTTTATTTGGCTTTGAGAAGAACACTGCTATAGTTAGATGTTTTATCTATCATGACAACAAAGAACTAATGCTATCCATCATAAAACTTCACACTCATATCAGATATTTCTAACATTATAAAAGCCTTGCCCACCTGGTATACAGGTTGAGTATCCTTTATCCAAACTGCTTGGGACCAGAAGTGTTCCGGATTTCGGACTTTTCTGGATTTTGGAATATTTGCATATTTGTAATGAGATAGGCGTGTGCAATTCGGATTTTTTGTGTTTTGATTAGGATCTGAATCAAAACACCCAGTTTGTTTTGAGGTCTGAATCTGACCCATCCAAATCACCTCAGATTTGATTCAGAACCAAATTAATCCGATTCAAATCGATTCCGATTAAAAAAATGAGTCCCAGGGCCAAAAGAGTGGGGTGGGGTGGTATTGCCTAATGGGTGAAGGCTACCACCCAAATTGCAGAGGAATTAGGCAAAGGACTGATTTTTGGTGGATTTTTGAAGTTTTAGTGTCTTTGGGGCAGATTTGGGGCATAAAGTGGGATCTGGGGTGGAAGAGTGGGTGGGGTGGTAGTGCCTAATGGGTGGAGGCTACCACACAAATTGCAGAGGGATTGGGCAAAGGGCTGATTTTTTGTGAATTGTTGAAGTTTACGCGTCTTTAAGGGTTTCCCCCTTAAGGTATAATGGAGGTGTATCGCTTCATGTCAGGGGGAAAGGGGTGGGCTACAGTGGTGTGGGATTGGTGGTAGTGCCCAAGGGGGGCAAGGAAGCTACCAGAATTTTTTCAAAGGATTTGGGCAGAGGGCTGATTTTTGGTGATTTGTTGAAGTTTACACATCTTTAAGGTTTTTCTCCATAGGGAATCATGTAGGTTTCAGCAGCCCCATAACTACACTTGGGGAGCGCTGGGGTGGCCCAGAGTGAGTGGCAGTGTAGTGAACAGAGGGTGCCAGCCACCCACATGGGTTTATCTACCCATGGGGTGAGGTGTTCTGAGTGTGGATTCTCTGATAGCAAATGAGAGTGGATTCATGGTTTGTATTGAAAATCTTATTTGGTACCAGAGAATCTACACTCAGAACACCTCAGAAACCTACATGATTTGTACCTGAATCAATTTGCACATCCCTATAATGAGATATCTTGGGCATGGGATCCAGGGCTAAACACAAAAGGTTACTGTACACTGTATTTTTTAAGGTTTTATTTAAAGTATAAAAACCAATAAGCATTGAATTTATGATAACTACAGGTAGCTGCACATGTAATGAAAACTAAGCCGCAACGTGTTGGTGCTGTGGGCGCATGCCGTCGTGGTTTCTGGATTTTGGAGCATTCCAGAAGTCCGGATTAGGGATACTCAACCTGTAATATCAATGTTACATAAACCCAAAGGTACATAACTTTCATATCTGCATGCAAGTCTACTGATGTGCCTAATTGTGTTGAATGTCCTTATCGTTTTGGGAAATGCTGTCTTTTCTGGAAAACAAGGTGGTCGTAAGTTCTGAACTTAGTGGTTATTTTATATACCACTCAAGTAAAATCCTGCACCTAAACTCAAAGCAATGTATACACTTCTAGTACATACTGAGCTTTGTACTCAAACTCCCCCATTCATTCACTCCAGTGGAGGAAGCAGATCTGTGCATCAAAATCTGAGAAGTCCATGGAAGTAAATGAAAAAGCTCCTGCACCAGTAAGAAATTGTTCAACTAGTCTGTCTGTCTGTAAGGTGAGGAACTGTAAAGTGCATTTTCATTTGAAAGAATAGCTAGAAGAGAATTATACAAGCATGGCATTTTAGCCTGATTTTACCAAAACCTAATTAAAAGACAGTAAAAAAATTCACTCCTGGATTATACAAAGTTATAGCATGTGCAGATGTGATTTTAATTTTCTGTTCGTCTAATGCGGGGTGGGGAGGGAGGTGGAATCTGTAGCCGTCATCTGCAAATGCAAAAATGCACAGATGCAGCAGTTCTGACAGCTTCTCTGTCATCAAACTAAAGACTCTGATGCACTCAGAAGGTTGACTTTGGGCCAAACTACATCTTACACTGCGAGATCCATGACTGACCTTCCAGCTGTTTTATTAATATTAAATGCAGCTGGGAGATGTCAGTGGTGTGCTAATTTGAGCAGGTGAACTGACATGGACATGGGAGCACTTAACTATTTCCTTGTTCCAAATCTATCTAATTAACACACCAACCTATTTGTTGCATGGGCTGGGGAAGTAGAACAGGCATGATGTAGCTACTGTATTTGTTTCTCAGCGAAGCAAAATAGCATGTGGGGATAATTTTTAATCAGGAGTATTGTGCATGGGAGGGGGGTGGGAAAGGGTTAAATGCCTCAGCCCTCCATCCAATCAAATCAGTGGTCCCATGCAGTTGTTTTAGTAACAGCAGATAATTAATCTTAATCTCCTGGTATAATGTGTAGCTTGGCCCTGATAAAATAAGGTGCTGACCTCTGTCCTCTATCTAACCTCGTCTGAACATAGCTTCCCTAAAATTAATTTGAGGTGGTTGGTTCACTTGCCCATGGGAAATTCTGCTCCAATCCCATTCTTTTTCATCTGGCAGAACAGTATGAATAGTAAGATTGAGAACTGTGGCCTTTTATTCAACTGGAACAACAACAGAAGTAAGCCATAATGGAATTTAGTTAAGACAATGGAAGAAGAATTCCTAACTACTGCCAAACACACTATGGGCACCTCAGCCTCAAAACTGGCAGCAGTTAGAAATGTTTTTTCTTCTGTCCTACTTGCATTATTGCAAAATCACTGCATTAAATATTTGATGGAGGCTGGGAAGGCAATAGACCCACTTTCTATATAGTTCCTGGGAAGCTCAGGAGAGCCACATATATCTTATGCCAGAAATCCTACATCCAGGTTCTGTGTCTACAAAATTAAGATTTTTCTGTCCAAAATAACCTATGCAAATCAGTAATATTTACATAAATTTAAGGCCAAATCACACTGGTGATTTAGGTGCTCGGAACATACTTGTTTATGCAGATTCACATGCAGTTCCAGTATCTTTTTTTAACCTTTAGTGCAACTTTTCTTTCTTTGATTTCTTTTCAGTCTGCAAACTGCAATAGTTCTAACTTCAGGTTACTTAAATGAGCATAGTGTAAGTTCTGAGCATGCCCACTTAAACTCTGCGCAGTTCCAAAGTTTGTGAGCATGCATGCATGGGAGAGCTTAGGAGAAAGGAATGGGCTCTAATACTGACTGTTCAAGTGGCTTCTAGTTAGGATCCGGTGACAGCAGACACTTTTGATAGGGTAAAACCCAACCCAACAACAAATCAGAACAACTGTCAGGAGAAAAAATATACTGAATCGTCCGTTATCAAATGACATGCAAATAATTGGAAGGAGCAAGTGATGAGGATTCAGGTAAACAGAAGCCAATTTTAGCCAGCACTTTGAAAACAGATTGACTTGACTTCGCTCAACTGATTAGAGAAACTGGTGCAACCCAGTACCTGTAGTTTGCTTAGGTCTCAAACTGCAGCCCTCCTAAAGATGTTGGCCTACAACTCTCATCTACTGGACAGTGTGACTGGAGATTAGTGTTCTTGTTTTTGGCCTACAATTCCCATCATCGTGGGCCAAAAGACTATGATGATGGAAGCAGTAGTCCAAAAACAAGTTATCCAAACAAGCTTTGTTATAAAACTAGCACATCAAAGATAATATTCTGGCTTGGTCTTGGACATGCTGTGCCGATTTTATATTTGCAGCATTAAAAAAACACCCATAATGGAACATTAGAAAATTTAACCCTCTGTCTGAAATGGTGCACTTCATTCTACCAATTCATTCAGCTGCATGCTTATACCATACATTTATGAGCTACTGAGCAGCAGGTTGGTACCAAAGAAAATATAGCCGATGCTGGTTGAATTTTAAAAGGGCTAGTTTGTGACCCAAGCTACCATAGCACAATCTTATTATCCCATCAACTTGCACATTTCCTTTGCATTAAATAGCAATAATGCATAGACTAAACTTGCAAATGCTACCACATTTGCTGCAGTGGCCTCTAGCTCGTAGCCTATTCATATTCTTATTTTAAAAGATACCTTGTAACTAGGATATTGATAATGTAGATGACTCCACAGACAGACACCCAACATTTTTCTCTATCAAAGTCAGTCTCTGGTAATCATTACACTGATTTTATTAGTGCATATTCATTGCACATCTTATCTACTGCAGAGTACCAATGTCCTTTAAATTAATAACATTGGCATTGATAACCTAGTTTGTGGGCATCTATTAGAATAGGGTCTATAGCTCTTTACTTTATCAGGCAGTCTCTGAAAAGGGATGCTCTCAGAGAATGATAAAAAAAATTGAATAATACCCTTTAGAGGTGATGCAATGTGACTGATTGGGAAGGTCAAGAGAAATTGCATTTGTAGTGCCCTTATTGTTATGTAATTTGACATGACATTTTAACTCTGAAATTGGTTTTAGCAACTGAGAAATGTGATGCTTTTCATGAAATACTAGATTGACAACCTATAAGAAAAAAAGATTCAATTCAAATTAGTCAAGGCTAAATTAAAATACTGCCTATTTAATCTGTCTTTAAAAAACTTTGAATGTTTAAATGTATTTTAGATTTTTAAAAAAGAGAATGCAATGGAAATATTAGCCAAAAAGTGGAGTACCGCTCAAAGTATAAATTAATGAGCCACAAGGATGAAGACAGACTTCTTCACAAAATGCATGCAGCTCACAAGATCAAAGCATATGTATTCTTGCTCTAACAATAATTGCAATCTATGAAGCAATGAATGCAAACATGATCCATAAAATCTGATCTCCAGGATATAACTTGATTCTTCTTTAACTTGTGTAACAACAGGATAAATGTGGAAGATGTGTGCTTTAGGACACCATGGGATGCCAACTGTGTCTGTTTCTTGAGAGAAACCACATCAGAACAGTAGTACATACGCTGGTAACCTCTAGACTTGATTACTGTGATGTGCTCTATGTGGGGCTACCTTTGTGCATAGCCTGGAAACTGCAGTTGGTACAGAATGTGGCATCCAGGTTGGTCTCTGGGTCATCTTGGAGAGACCATATTATTCCTGTGTTGAAAGAGCACTGGCTGCCGATATGTTTCCGGGCAAAAAACAAGGTGTTGGTTATAACTGATAAGTCCCTATAGAACTTAGGCTCTGGGTATTTAAGATAACATCTTCTTCGCCATGAGCCCCATTGTCCATTGAGATCATCTGGAGAGGTTTGTCTACATTTGCCACCAGCTCTTCTGGTGGCTACACAGGGACAGACCTTCTCTGTTGCTGCCCTGATACTCTGGAATGCACTTCCTGCTGAAATAAGAGCCTCCCCATCTTTGACAACTAACAACTAACCTCATCTCTGACAAATGAGTCCTTAAAGACTCATTTTTTCACCTGAGCATTTTAACATGATTGGGTTTTAAACTGTTTGAAGGTTTTCATCTTAATTTGCTTTATGTTATTGTAAACTGCCCAGAGACAGAAGTTTGAGGCAGTCTACAAATTTGATCAATCAATCAATAATATATATATAGTAGCTGACCCAGATAAGACAAAGGTGGGAGGAAATTATCAAATGAGGCACCTAGAACACTGATGCTTTATAGTGCTGAATATGAAGATGGGAGGAGATCAATATCAGGCACTTGAAAAAAGTAGATAGATATAAAAAGGAACAGTGGCTGACTTAGACAGATGCACATACCCAACTACAAGACTTCCAGCCTAAGACTGCTTATGGGAAATTTTAAAAAAGGCTTTTTTCCTGATCCTGTCAGAGTAATAAAAAATGGAGTAAAGTAAAGGAAATTGTGAGCATGAGTGATGTAGTAATGCAATGTGGGGGGGGGGAGTATGGGCTAGCATTTGGGAGTATGCAAGGGGAGTTCTACTTCCACACTAGCTGGAGCAGGTGTGGTGACAAAGTGGCTAAAGCACAACTTGCAAACAGAATTCATGCATATTAAATAAAGTGGGGAAGAAAACAGAGAAGACACTGAAGCTTTTAAAAATGCATGTGTGATTTAATGGCTTAAAGAAAAAGCCATAGGCAGAATTCTGAGATTTAAATTAATATGACCCAAATACAGTTTTAGAAATTCAGTACATCTTGACTAACTCTAAACCAGAGATGGACTGCAGAGTCATCTCATACATTCTCTTTCCCACCAGGCACCATTTAGTGTAGCATAGTTTCAGACTATGCTGATGCTTGGTATCAGATGAAATTGACTTTTTGTGGCTATTAGCATCTCCACCAACCAGTTTTGTTTTAGAATACATTTGCTTAAGTTTATCCACATGAATCTTTCCAAATGTCAATCTCAGAAACATACCCTTGGATTAATCCAATTAATTGGATCAATGAGACTTCCTATTATAGAAAGCATCACCTATAGCATTTTTTAATAGCTAAAATGGTTCCATGCTACCTCTGAATCCCCAGATTTATCAATGCTTCCTCTATAAAATCTGTACCAAAGTGTTTTAGCAAAGCTCTGGGAACACCCATGTGAGAAGGGTCAATCTGGACATTTTATCAGAAGCTCAACCAAGTGTGCACGCAACTGCATATAGAAATACCAATATGACCTTCTTTTCATACTGACTAAATTTATTAGAGATCTTCATATTGAAATGTAGTAATCCTTTAGATTACTTCCCGACTAGTACTATTGAGAAATTGAATCAGGATGTCAGTGTTTCTACAAATATGAAAAATGAAAGGACTATCAGACTTATAGTTGTAGAAACTATATTCCATATTTGTAGAAACTTATAGTCTGATAGTCTTATAGTCAGAACTGAGCAGATGGAGGAAATACTGGACTTGGGCAGGATAAAATGAGCTTATTTGGGTCAGATTTATTCCTTTAGATTTGTAGCTGTCTGATCACAGGGGGCACAGGGCAGATAGTAGCATTTCACTAGTGAGTTCCTTTAAAAAGCTTCAAATTCATATTAGGCATGCAACAAATGAAAACAAAGGCATTGGAAAACAAGCAAAGACACCCCTTCCCACTTCATTAGCTTAATTTAACCCATCCATCTTTCTACATATTCCATTGCTTTAGCTCTCATCCAAGGGAGCCCTTTATGACTAATGCTAATACCCCTGCTCAGTTCATAATCCCATATGTGAAGGAACCAAAGCTGTGAATCCTTTTTCATCACTGATGTGAGAACCATTCTCTCAAAAACATTTTTAAAAGATTAAATAATCCAGCTAAGTCCCCTTTCTTGCCCCATTCTGTCAGCTCTACTGGGCAGCTGATGTCAAAATTCACTCCTGCCCAGCAATATCTCAGATCTGTTCTGCTTTTATGTCTCCATACCTAGCTCCTTTGACCCCGAATTCTCTTCCTCAGATCTCACCCCAAAATGGTTTTGCTCGTAACTCACACCAATCTGGCTACAAACATTTCATTCTGTGGTGGCTTCTATTTCCTTATTCTTTGCAGAATAAGAAAGGACATGCATTTGACAAGACCAAACACAATCACATATGACAAAGCATTCATCATAACAACTGGCTGGATCTAATGTGTTTTGTGCTAAGCTGGTAGATGGGTATGCACTGGCACTCAATTTGTCTGAGCACACTTCATCAGAAGAACTTTTGCTTTAAGAAAATCAAACCTTCTGTTCAAGCTACTTCCCATTGCCATCCTTCATGCAAAAGACTTCATCATTAGTTTAGTTTGTCAGTTTATCAGTAATTAGAAGATGCACAAGGAAACACACAATAGAAGTTAAACTTTTAGAATAAATCCAATTTCAAAGTACATGTTTATTCAGGACATTTTAAAAAGTAGTATAATTAAATTGGATAATATACAGTAATTACTTGCCAACCATGGGTTTCCCAATTGTGGTTTTAAGTATATGCGACTGGGAAATTGTGACTGGTCTCACCAACGGTGACCCAAGTATCTATGGTTTGGCAAGATTTTTTGGCAATTTGGGGGAGGGGGAGTTTTGTGATTTCCAGAGGTTCAGGGGTGATTTCTGGGGGATCCTCCTCACCCCTTTTGCTAACTATGGCTGACTCAGGGTGCTTTTTGGTGGGTTTTTTAGTCTTTTCTATCTATTTTTTGGTATTTTCCCGACCACAATTCCCCAACCCGATTTCCAATGCATTTCTATTGCTCTCCAACCACGAATGTGCCAACCACAAAGTTTTCCTAGAACAGAACCCTCGTGGTTGGCGACAGATGACTGTAATTCAGTAATTCCCTGGATGTTTGTTTCCTTCATATGTACATACAGGAGACCTGAAGATATCGCGGGTTTAACTCCCAGAGTTTTGCCCTTTTGTGGCTAACTTCCTGGTACCCAAATGTCGTTATTGTGGGGGAAGATTTGGTCTTTTGCAGGGTTTTCTAGTTGGAATTTACAATTTACAGCCAAAAACCCTTTAACTTTTAAATCCCCAATTTTGCAAATGACCAAAACTACCCTGTAACTAAATTTGTGTGCTGAGAATGATCAGACAGCTTCTCATCTTCCTTCCTCTTTGCCTCTCTCCTGCTTTGTTATCTTCTCCCTTTTTCTACCTGCCTCCTCACCCTCCCAGTGATCTGCCAGCCTGCTGCTACTCTGGAGTTAGGTGGCCAGATTTGGGTTTTAAAAAGCCAAATTCTGGTTTACAGCCCATTTGACCTACGAGAATACCCCTTAGGTTCTGACAACTCTGGCTCAGCAGCATTTCCCTCCAGCTGTCAGCCCAGCTGGCCTCCTTTATTTTAGTGATGGCTGATCTCTCTGGGGCAAGGGAGAAGGAAGGAGGGAGGCAAAAAAGGGGGAGAAAGAGGCCCTGAATCAAAACAGAAATCATGCTCCCTTCCTTTCTTCTTCTTCTCTCCCCACCAGGTGGCTGCCACCACTTCTCAGCTGCTCATGTGCCTTTTAAATACCCAACTGGGCAAATAGGGTTTTAAAGCTGAAGAGCAGCTGGCTCCACTTCTCAGCTGAGAAACAGCACAGGATGCTCTGGGATGTTAAATCCTCAACCAGGCTAACGAGCAACCTGCACTGGTTCTCAGGAACCTAACCCCATGACTCAGGTTAGGTTTAACACTTGAATATAATGGTTTTAGCTTTTGCAGTACTTCCATGGAACACTACACCCACAATATACAAATAGGTCTCTTGTATTACAGTCCAATGTAACTATTTCCAGTTTCCACAGATACTAATCAGAATAGAAACATTCAAATATAGGGTGTATCTATCTATCTCTATAGCCTCAGAAGAACCCTATGTTGTTGTCACATGTACTAATCAATTGTACAGCGAGCTTGAGGGGTGAGGTTGGGGATAGTTCTTCCAATCTGCAGCAGTCAGCACAAACTTTGCGCAACAATGATTGGCTGGTGGTTCCCCATCATCAGAGCAGTTTTGCAGCATTTAAAAAAAGAATTACATTACTTTTACAATAGACAAATGCATTTTGAAGATTTTTTTGGAGGGGTTGTTTTTAAAGGCAACAGCCTACCAGGATCATTGGGCAAGGAAGCGGAGGATGGGTGGGAAGGAGAATGAACAACAGAGGCACAAAACTGATGACCAAGCATATCTGCTCGATAAATTGAGAAGTGGAAAGAAGCTTGGCCCATTCCACAGGAGAATGAGACTAGTAACTTCTGTTTGAAGATACATCTATATGCACTCATAGATAGAACTAATACTACAAAGACTCACCACAGTAAAATTCTTGCCTTGCTTAGGGATCATTACCACCATCTTTGGAGAGAATGCGGAATTCAAATTAATCCCCTGAGCTGTAATTGTGCTTCCACCACTGATGGAGAGAGAAATATAAAAAATTATATATATATAAAACCTATGGATACCAATTCACAATACCAGTTTGTATTCTCATTTTAATATTTCATAAAACTATTTTCTTTAGACTCTATAAGTTGAAACCTACTTAATGAAAGTAATTAATATAGATAACACAAAATAATTACTACAGTATATGCAATCACTTCTTTTTGAGAGATAGGTTCACTTTCACATGCCATATTAAAATGTATTACAACACAAGTATTTTACTGTATGAGACTTAGGAATATACAAAAGAAACAACATACTCTGTTTCGTAAAATACAAAAGCTCTAAGGCACCTTGGGGTTTTGATGCCGTTAACTTTCAGTTCAGCAGCTTTCCTTACACCTTAAAAAGCACAAATGATTTTAAGTAGAGTGCTTGGGAGCAGACGGTTCATACACTTACTCCTCACTACTATCACTACCACCAAGAAACGGGCCAATGAGGAGACCTGACCACGGAAGCTTGAACATTTTTTAGTCTCCAATGCTCAGGGAATATTAAGTTACTGCAGGATCTTCATGCTTGACAATTTACTGCAGTGAGAAGAGATGCAGGAGGAAACAAGTCTGAGGCTTACTGCCAAATCATCCTTGAGGCTATCTGAGGGGCAGGAAAATCACAAAGGCCCTCAAAAATAAACCCAAATCCAACCCAAGAGCTGCCCTTCTGAAGCAAAGAAGTTGTGGTTCTCCTGTTGTCTCCATTTTATTAGTCTTGCAGACTGAGCTAAGAGGCACCTTTTAAAACTGGTGATTCTCTTTATTTAGCAGGGGGAGAGCAAATGCCCCAATCCATCCCCAGCACAGCATCCCTCCAGTGGCTGTTGTTGGTGTCTATCTTATATCTTTTTTTTAACTCTGTGAGCCCTTTGGGGACAGGGAGCCTATTCATTTATTCCTATCTATGTAAACCGCTTTGGGAACCCTTGTTGAAAAGCAGTATATAAATATTCATCATAGTCGTATTAGTACTCTCTGTATGGTTTGCATTAAAGTCCCGGCAATGTTTAGGGACAAGACATTGAATGATCTAGTGGACTTGCCCACAATGATGATTCTTAATCATAACCAGGACCTACCCAAAAGCTGTACTGATACTGCACTCATCAAACAAGAAACACCAGAGAGCACTTGGTAAACATTTACTATAGTGACATTGTTCAGATTCATCAAGTTCCCCCTTCAAATACATACCACAGCTTTGTGGGAGCACAACACAAAAAAGTAGCTCCCATATGTACATACGCAGGGAGTCTGAGCAGTTGTGATACAGTAACATTCCCAAATTGCCAATAAAATTCCCCTTCACTTGTACAAGGCATTGCCTTCTTTGCATAACCCAGACTATAGTAGAATCATTTGGTATGGTGGCTAGAGATAAAAATGCAATTTCTTTAAGTAGATTATTTTGTGCGAGTGTCATTCTCTTATTTGTTACTACCTCTATATCAATGGAAAACTTGTACTCACCTAAGAAAGGATTTGGCTGGATAAATTTTCGAAACAGCAGGGTCCTCTCTGTATGTAAAGTGACCTGCTGAACGGAAGACTGAGTCAATTTTCATTCTAACATCACACTCCGAAACTTCTCTTTGTATAGGGGTGTAACACTCTATGGCATTATTGGACACCCTGCACAAGAAAGAACACAGAATAAAAATGAATGCTTGCTACTACTATAAGATATATACAGGATTAATACAAGTCTCTGACTCTGAAGTAAAGTCAGCTGGTACACAGATATCCACAGAAGTATACATATACAGGTCTAAATCAGGATCTTACAAGACAAATATCGTATAAGATGTAAATAAGATTTTGAAGGCGGCAAACTTTTCTTTAAAGAGTTTCTTCTAGTGAAATAAGATAATGGATAACTAAACCTTGGACAACTAAAATCTAAGTCTGGGAGTATCTGGAATCTGATAAGAAAATCAAACTCAAGTTTCCTATTCCAATTACTTTGTCAAAATATTGTGGAAACAATTAGTAGGGATGTGCTGAAATGAGATTTGGGTGTCCGAGCTGTGGGCACTTCCTTTCAAAAATGAGGGCTTACACAGCCCCTTTAAAGCTGAGGAGAGCAGGCCCATCCCTGCTCCTCCTCCGATGGCCACCCTTGCTGTAACCCTAGCATTCCCCAAAGATATGGGTGTCTCCCAGCTACCACTGCGTGACGCCAACATGTTCATGGCCTCCGTGCATGTGCAGAGGTAATGTGCGTGCTGGTGTTTTGCAGGGGCAGCTGGAAGACACCAATAGCTGGGGGAGCGCTAGAATTACAGCAAGGGCGGCCATCGGAGGAGCAGGTATGGGCTGTTCTCCTCTGCTTTAAAGGGGCTGTATAAGCCCTTGTTTTTAAAAAGCTATGTGCCCGTTATTCAGATGCCTGAATCACATTTTCAATACAAAAGGGAGAACACGTAAAATTGCGTGTTTTATTTATCTATATTGTAGCAGACAGTGTTATGCTTCTATTTTTATAGTCCTTCGTGAGGAAACTATGGCAAAAAAAACCTGGTACCTAGGCAGTTTTCAAGGCCTACTCTTGTGCATTCTGGAAATCACATTTTGGCACATCCCTAACACTCAGACTTACAGAAACTATCATTGTTTTAAATTGTTTTAACTTCGTTTTTAACCAGTTTTATTGTAAACTACCCAGAGATATGTGTTTTGGGCAGTATACAAATATGCTAAATAAAATAAATAAATCCATAACTGAACAAATTACTGAAGATGGTGGTACTCTTGTGATTTTCACTAGTAGAATATATGGCCAATCTTTATGAGAACAATTTGCTTTAAGGACTCCCCATTTTTTAAAAAAGTAGATTTTTGGATGTTTTTTTCAAGATGTTACAAATACAATTGGAAAACAATTGTAAGGGATAAACAAATAAATATAAGAATACTAAACAATCCTAACCTTTTGCGGAGTGTTGTTCTATTGCCAGACTCCTGTTGTACTTACAGAAAGAGACACGCTTATGCATGGGGTCCTTCTATGAGCAGAAAGGCTAGTTACGCATAGGGGTGTGCATGGACCAGTCCACTGAGAACTGGGTTAGTTCAAGTCAGTTTAAGCATGAACTGCTTCGAGCTGGCCCCGCCATTCGGTTTGACTGAACCAGTTCAGGGAATGGCAGTTTGGTCTGAATTCAGATCGAACTTCTGCCACCGGTCTGGGCACACCCCTAGTTATACAAGTCCAATTCTTACACAAGTTGAAGGTGCATCTGACAAGGGAGAGGTCTTTTATTTTGGGACAAACAAGATAATATACAATTTAAAGAATACCTTAAGATATCCTGTAAATTAATAAAAGTGAAAACATACTTTCATGCAATTACCTTGTTAAGCTGCATTGCTTTCTACCAACATAAACTTCTCGAGAATTTCCACTGCTTAGATATTCCCCTTTTAATGTCAGCAACGTTCCACCAAATCTTGGGCCATAGCTGGGTGAGATACTTCTTATTACAGGATCCTGCAAAGTAAAAACAATTTGTCTTTGTTTTTGTTAATGTTCAAAACCATACTAGAGGAATAAAAAAGTACGGGATCCTAGATATTTTTTATGTATAATTAATTTCAGAACTGAAAAGTTAACCATTAACACTTACCACATAAGAGAATGTACTGATGGAAGCATTAGCTTGGCCGTTGGAAACAGTACTTGAAACATTAAAACTTGCATTCTTTAGTGCACCAAGACTGCACTCCAGTCTTCAACAAAAAAGACAAAGTCATTTTAATGTTATACACAGAACAGAATTGTACAAGCTAAAAAGTTTTTAAAGAAAAAGTCAAGTGACAGCTTTTCTTGTTGCAGAATTCTAATTTCTTTCTTCTTCTTTTTTAGAAGTTGGAATATAGATAGCTTGAAGCTACAGATGCTTTGTCAAGATACCTCCCTGATTGCAATGTGAACAACAAATTCCAGCCCCTCTAAGCCACTTTTAAAAATCCAGTCATTGAGATAGAAACAAAACTTCACTTTTTCGAAGATCCCCTGTCCTAAATGAGAATACATTGGTAAGAAACAAACCTACCATATTGGTTTTCCATAAGAGCATTACAACGTAAACAAGTTGTGTTAGATGTGTTTCTGAAAAAGTCCCTGATGGACTGAGACTGTTAAAAGCAAGTGCTTAGCAAATATTAATCCTTGTGTCAGCACATCACCACAAACCCATGCTGCTTTCCATATTTTGCAATGGTGTTACAGTGTTTTAGGAGGTTTAGTATCTGGATGCCAGAGTAGCTGTTAAAAGTGCCCCCTTTTATATTATTCTAAAGTAATACAGGAACAAAGCAGAACTAATTTGGCACTGGAACCAGATGCATCTGTGCAAGCAATGCCAGAGATATGTTTCTATTTGCCAGTTTAACAACACTATGGTCCGTGATGTTGAGATCATGCTCTAGCTAGGACACCCCTTCCAAACAGAAAGGACACATCTAAATAGTAGATGGTTTTCATTCTGGGGATTGTATGCATTCGTCCAACATTTCTTGCTCCCCTAACCCACACGGGTCTTCCAAATATATGACTCAGAGTCAGACTGCCGAAGGATGCACAGCCCATATCGCTAGCTTCTTGCATTTAATGCATGGTATCTGCAGCACATGGTTAGGTGTGAATACTGGAACTTCAGACTATTTCTTTTATCCTGACAAAGATCTGACTTATGAGGAATAGCTTCTTCATGGTCAATACTACTGAGAACTACGAGTGCAGCAAGTACCATAACTGAAGGCTGGACCACCTTCTATTGACACAGGAAGGTTGCAACCCACCAAGACTGGCAGGGATTTTCTGTTAGTTCCTTAATGCCACACCTTCAGGACAAACTTCAAAGAATGGGTGACTCAGGTTATAGATGTTTTTCATTATCTAAATGCACTGGAATATTTGCTTACAAGAGAGTATCTTACTTGTTTTTGTTACTAGCTTTTACATCCAGCTTGCATTGCTGTCCCCCAATAAGAACTGCCATATTTCTTAAAGTGAATTTGTTACGCTTGCTGAATCCAAAGTCCGATCCGCACAGTGTCAGTCTTGTATTGCCATCAAAAGGTGCACTGCTTGGAAGAATCTAGGAGGGGGAAAAGATAGTTACATACTTCGGATTTCTGATGGGCTTTGAAGGCATTTTAAAAGCACAAACAATAATGGCAGAAAATAATTCCTTCTGCTGGAGAGTCCCCTACCCTTTATCTTAATTGTTCCTCACCTTTCATTTATCACAGTATGAGCTTTGCAGACAGTAGCAATAAATAATCCAGCCGCTGCTAGAAAGGTCTGAATTATTATGTTTGGGGGTACTGAACAAGCTCTGCATTGTAATAGTCTTTTTAATACCCTTTAGCTTGTCTTTTATGTCTTTCTTGTGGTATGTAAAAGAATACAATGTACTTATTTTATTAGAACCACATACTGAATAAAAGAATCTCAAAATGATGATATAACTTATTTTACCAGCCTGATGAAAGGTAGGAATTCACAGTGATGATAGCTTCAAAGGATATCTAAATCAAACATTGCCTTGGGAGCCACAAATTTAAACAGAGCTTCTACAATGCTTTGGCTGAATTGCTATCATTTGGTTATTCCTAAATTTGAAGTTAAAAATAAACTACCTTGCAGCAACCTACTGACAATCTAGAAAGGAAATGCTCTCCCCCACACCCCCAGTATATTGTAAATTGTACTGTAAAACATAACAATGGTGGGAAAAATGTATGAATACTATAGAAGTTGTACAAAATTCAGTGAAGGGTATTTGGCCAGGCACTGTCAATAAAAATCTGACAATGCTTTAGGGCTTACATGGGCTTTTAACAATATCATCTAATTTTGCAAACATTCAAGCCCTGGACAAAGAACAAAAGACTTAGCTTATGCTTGTGGTGAAACTACTAATGTCTCTTTAGCTTAATCTTTTATAGTGACAGTTATTTTATTCTTAATAAGCAGCACAATTGTGCCTTTCATCAAACACTGCTTCTTCAGGCTGCATCTAAAAGGAATGATTCTAGTAAAATGCTCCGGTTACTGTGCTCTTTGAACATCCAACAAAACAGGAAAATTTATTTTAAGACTTCAACATTTAACTTAATACTGGAAGGATTTAAGAAATGAAATGCCAAGGGGAAAGTAGGTATTGTGAACATGCTGCACAAATTAAACCATATAATAGTGAGATTGTTGCTCCAGTAGAAAAGGGGATACAAGAACCAAATTCAAGCCTACTAAAGTCCATTTGGAATCTGCTCCAGAGTCATTTTTCTGCATGCTGTAACATTTCCTCAATGTCTTATATTATTCCAGTCTTACAGATAGAAATTTTCTATCTTGTGGTCATTTTAAATGCCTCAGAAAGCTTGAATACTAAGCAATGGACAGTATATACATGCTTGGCACACGGGGTTAGATAGGCTGGTTGGACAGGTATACTAAGTGTCATGGAAAGGTGTAACAACTGGCAAACATGCAAGATCTGTGGGCTATGTGTGCATATGATGTATCTGGGCCCAAACTGGCACCACTAAATCAAGTGTGGCATGTAGACTCCAAACAAAGTAAGGCAGGAATGTGAATGTATGAACCACTCTTGAACACCACTGGTTACATGTGAGCAATCTCATTTTCTTCTAGTGGTGTCATACACATCAGTGATTGGCAAATTTCTTCTAAGTAAGGAGGAGGATCTGACCACAACACATAAACAGTTACCCTGTGGACACTTCAAGAACTCTTGAGTCCCCTCCTATCTGGGTGTGTGTAAAGGGGAAAAGGTGGCTGCTCATTCAATACTCAAGTAACTGAGGTATTGCCCGGTTGGACAGGAATTCCCACTGTACGGATCTGAAGCACTAAATTACAACAAAAGCTTTAGACCGCCCTAATTTTATAGTCCGCAAAACAAGAACACACACCACCATGAATATTTATTTATCTCTTTCCAACAACAACGTTCTCAAAGCTGTTTACATAGAAAATCAAATATTAAAATAAGTTGGTTCCTTGTCTCAAACGGGCTCACAGTCTAAAAAGCAACGCAAGGTAGACACCAGAAACAGTCCCTGGAGAGACATCGTGCTGGGTTTGGATAGGGCCAGTTGCTCTCCCCCTACACAATAAAGAGAATCACCACTTTAAGAAGTACCTCTTTGCTTAGTTAGCAAAGACTTTCCAAAATAAAATATTTTCCTAAAATGAATGAATATGCAAAACCTACTGGGGATTGAGTTTGTTTACCTTTTTAAAGTGATGTTTCTACAAGTGAAGCAATCTTTAAAAAAAATTCTATTACAAAGTTCTTTCTCTTGCAATAGTCATCCAAGTTTCCAAGCTTGTTTTTGCACTGTTTGTCATCTCAACTAATAACTATACTATTTTTTGTTGGCCTAAGCAATAAATTTCAAGGTATTTCAACAGAGCTTCTGAGCCAAGCAAACTGAGCTGCTGAATGAGAAATAAATAGGCATTACATGGAACTTTCTGGAGAGTTTTATTCCAACATTCCTTAATAATTGTACATTTTTATACGTGTGATCACACACGCACATACACAGGGGTGTGCAAAACTTATGGAGCTCAAAATGTCCGAGCTCGAAACAGAATGCCCTTCAATTTATGTTTCAAGCTTGGAACGGAACGAGAGCAGTGCCAGGGTGGGCAGTGAGAGGTAGCTCTAAGAATCATTACTTGGGTACTGCTCAGCCCCCGTGAGCAGCAGTGCCCCGCCTGGCATCTCGTGCTGATGCTGCCCTGCCTATGGTGCTCTTCTGGACTCTGTGCATGTGCAACAGCCATTTGCATGGCTGCCGCACATGCTCAGAGGCCAGAAGAGTGGCATAAGTGGGGCAGCCTCAGCATGAGATGCCGGGCGGGGCTGAGCGGTAACTAAGTAGTGATTGTTAGAGGTACCTCCAGCTGCAACTTGACGCCTGCCATGGCGCTGCCCTCATGGGCCAGAACACTCAAAACATTCCAACTCAGAATGGGGCCATTTCATTGGAACAACTGGCCCAACTGGTTCTTCCGACATAACGTTCAGAGGATTTTGGCAAATCACACTCTGTGAACATTCCTATATATGTATGCATGTATACACACTTTTTACATTCTACTGCAGGGAGTGTGATCACTTTAACCAAATGTTTCAAGGAAGAAATTGAGCTATTTAAAGAAAAAGGACACAAAATAGCATTCTATAGAGCTCTCACTCCCCCAACCCCCAAAGTATGTTTTAAACTTCTCTTTTGCTCTGGAAAGAAAGATTCTGTTCTACATTTCCCGCCACTGACTAAAGGCTCAGTCAAAGGGCTAGCCCAGCACAGATTTTAGAGCTGCCTTTTTAAGTTTTAGCTCCTCTGCTATGGGCTAACGTGGTCTTGCAGCCATTGACTAATACATATAGAAGTTGTATTTTTATCCTTTATTATTACAGTTCCTTTAACCCATGGCACTGTAGTCAGAAGTCAACATCAGACTAAATGCTGTTGCTGCCATTACTGCAGTGGTCATGCAACCAGGCTAGAATACATTACAAAATGCTGAAATAAATCTAACACAGAAGGCAAAGGGAGCATTAACACTCACTCAGTATGAGCGTTTCATACTTCTTTGTATTCTGCATTACAACCACAGTATCATTTAACATATTTTAATCACTCTGTTCCTCTGAGAAACTTTTTATATATTAAGGGATTTTCAGATTCCACTGCAAATGTCACACAAAGCAGGTTATCTTCCATTTGATAACGGGTGGGGCGGGGGACAAGCATGGCTCTCTACTAGGTTTAATGCACATGGATTTTAAAGAAACAGGCCTGAGAAGAATAATCTATTTTTTATTTTTAGTAGTAATGCCAACCGTCATGGTCCAGCAAAGCGTGAAATCTGCCTTAGCAGCTAGCAACCATAAAGGATTTAGGTATTCAGCTGCATTATTTTTCTTCTTTCTAGAAACAAGGTTCACAAACATGCAGATATTGTAGCACTAGCTATTAGGATATTTCACCATCTATGAATGCCAGAGATTAATATTTATTGCATTTTTACAAAAGATGTAGGACATGAACACAGAACTTACATCAATTCAATTGCACTCCAGAAATCTTTTGTCCATTCACTAATCTTGCACAAAGTTCCCTCCAAGTTATCACAATAATGTAAGGATTGGATTTGGGCTTGATTTACAATATGTGCAGTAAAAGAAAAAATACTTATTTAAATGTATTACATTTTTATACTGCCCCATTCCAAAGGTTCTGGGTGGTAAACAACTGTCTACAGTATATAAAAATTAGAAAGGTTAGTGCCTCACTCAACACAGATCTTTAAACTTATTTAATGGAGATAAAAATACAAATATAACAAACACGTCTACATGTTGTCATTCAGAACAAAGCAAATGATATAAACTATATACATATTTCATACTGATCTCACAGACTCATCATGGGCTGACTTGTCAGCCACACTAGGGCCTTTTACCATGGCAGGGGTAAAGGGCCTTAATGTAGTTTTAAATATGATTTACATTCACTCAAAGGCCCTTTTACACTACATGGAAAACACAGAGGGGCCTAATGTAACTATGAATCAGACTTCATAATTCAAAAGTTATTTAAGGCCTGCCTTCTATTCCATTTTGCCATGTGAACTTGTGTAAAGTGAATGTATATACTCCAGATTTCTCTTTATGCTGGGCATCTGTACATAACTGTAGAGTACAAGACAGTGGAAGGATTGCTCCCTTGTCATGTCTGAATTTACAGCTCAGTTATAATCTATTATAACTGAGATATATTTATATCTATTATAACTGAGAAATGAGATCTATCTACTATAACTATGATATGTTTTAGCATTAGCCTGATAAGTCTGCTTGCTGTGTACTGTTTTGCTTCAATATAGCTTAACACAGTTTTAGAAGTTAAAATTGTAACCCAGATGTTATTTTTTTAAATCAGGTTTAATTTGGATGCTATTTTAAAAATAGCTGTTTGGCAGTTTAAACATCCTTTTGGTATATCTAGGCTGCAATATTATGTACTACTGCAATCCTGGAAGCAACCACAACTGAACACAGATGAATTTACTTCCAAGTATACATGCAAAGGACTGCAGCATTAGCAATCTAAACTCAATAGCAGGAGTAGCAGAAACAGAATACAGTGTAAATGGCTGGTGTGTGGGGCAGGGGGAATTACAAGCGCCACGGTCGCTCTGTAAAACTAGACCTTCATAATTATGTCACACTTAATGCAAAATGATTTGGTTAAATGCAGAAACAGCCTGTACAAATCTTGCAATAACCATAGCTAAATGAAAACAGCAACAGACTACTAAGATTTTTACTCATTTGTGTACTTTTAGTCTTGCTTACTTTATATTTATGAACTTTTTCCTAGCAGAATTAGCTCCCAGTTCTCCCCTTTCACAAAGGCCAATCTTCAGGCTCCATCTTTACTTAGTGGACAACAATAAAGAAGAGGGGAGCATTTTCTAAAAAGATCCACACCAAAATAGGTCTTCAGATCTGACAGCTCTGTTATAGAGCTCTCATGGGGGTCAGTAGTACACTGTGCCAAAGAACTGCCTTTTACTCCCATCAGTACCAAGGTTTTTGTTTTGTTTTTAAAGTCTATTTTATACTCCCACAATATAGGAAGGAAAACTGCTTTATACTGCTAATGATTCTTGTAACCAAAAATGAACATTCCATGATAAGAATTCTAAAGTGAGAGGGATTTACAGTAAGTACATTCCAACTTGCAAGTCTGAAACTGGTATGCATAGAGTTTGGGAACTGCTCAGCATATTCATACCTGACTTGTTCCTGTATTTTTTACTTCTGTTGTTGTTGTTGCAGGAGCACTCCCTGCCATGAATGAAAACCATTATGTGGTAAATTGTCTTGTCTTGACACTTGGCTATTTTTATCTTTCAAGTAAGTCTCAAGACAGAGAGGTTCTCCACACAAGCAGTGTGGAGAGCCGAGGAGGGTTTGGCAGGGAGAGCGGGCTTGCCCACTCTCCCCGCACATGAGCATTCTGCCCTCCCTGGGCAGCCAGACTGGTTGCCCACATGATTACTGGCTCTGTCACAGAACCGGTAGAGGTGGCAGGGATCGGTGGCCCCCAGAAGTTGCAGGACGTCCCCGTGCGAGTGCACAGGGATATTCTGGGGAGACCCTGAGTGCCGGGAGGCTTGTTGTTGCCTCCCAGTCAGGGGTCTCCCCGCTGTGACTCACGATCAGGGAAACGGGGTTAGCAGAGCGCTCGCTCCACTAACCTCGTTTTAGTGGAGCCTGGTGGTTCTCATAACCGCTGGAAAGCGGGCTGGGCTCCAGCGGACATGAGAATAGCCTCAGCATGTGGAAAAGCCCCCAGTTAGGCCTGAGCTAGTTTCCTGGATTTACTGTGATGGTGAAACTTTATGCAAAATCTGGAAAGAGCCTTTGTTAAAAAGGTATTTTCAGGCCTGGTCTATTCAAGCAGCAGCATAAGGTGTAACTGAAATGATAAACTCTTGAAGTTTGCACTGCAGATTGCAAGAGAGAAAATATTTTAATGCTATCCCACATAAAACAAACCTCACTCACTACAAATAGGGAAGCAGCAAGAAGTGGGCTCAGAAATCATCTCTCTTCCTGATGGGTTAGAAACCTATGTTTGGTTTTAAACTTGCAGGATTTCTTTTTTTAAACACACACACACACACACACACACACACACACACACACACGACCAATCAAAAACAACATTCTGCATTCTATATTGGCAGACTATTCTGTTACCTCATTCTGCTACATGTAAAGACCAGCCTTCAAGGTCTAGATCAAGGTCAAGGCCTTCAAGACAGGACACTGGAAGATCAGTGAAAAGGATGCCTGGGGAAAAAAAGCTGCCTTTTTTCCAGTGAAACGGGGCTGTGATATCAGGAGGGAAACCCTCTCCTCTCCACATAACCTATTTTCCAAGTCTGAACTGAAGCTATCATTTGTACCACAGGGGAAAACCTACACCTGTTGAGTGCACAGCCACTTTTACCTTTTGCGGGGTGGGGGTGGAATCTATGAGATCCATTCACAGATCTTTCCAGGCATCATGCCTAGTTTAGTCCTTAGCTTCATGCTTCACTGGCATTCCACCGTGTGAGAAGACACTGCTTCCATACTACTGGAAAAATGTTTATTCAGTGGAAAGGAAGTTACAGCAGGGATTGCCAAACAGCAGTTCAACTAGCCTCTTGCAATCATTTTAATGGGTCCCTTCCAGGCCTCTCCCCACAACATTCTTCTGGGTTGGCAAGTTTCTGCTTATCATCTGAAAGGTGTTCCTCAAATCAGCAAGTGATACGATACCCATACCAGTCTAATACAGTACAAATGGTCATTAGACAGGAATTAATTTCATGCAAGAAAATAATTTTACCTGAGAAATTCTGGGCAAGCATGTCTCCTGTGTCCACCCTCCTATGTTGCACTCCCAGGAACGTACACACCGATTGCTACACCAGCCACAGTTCATGAAAGGTGGCGATAGAAGACACTGACTGCAGGTAATGAAATGAAAGCAACCTGGTCCATTTAGTGGGATCTTTGTTATCTAAAACAGAAAAGTTACATTAACCTCATTTTAAAAGTGCATTGGTTAACAGACAATTTAGACATGTTAAAAAAACGAGTAATACTTTCAAGCTGTCATAAAACATATTGAGCTAGCCACCCTCTCACTGAAATAGTCTCTTACAATACCTGGAGGCTTGTATTCTTTGAGAGACACTAGAAGCACTATCTTCAAGGAGGCTCACCTCTGCAAGCCCCATTTACAAGTATGAATACAAATACGACATATTGATTTCATTTAAATGGGAATTGTGACAATGTTTCTGGTAGATTCTGCCAAGATTAGTCTATTAGATTGTAGTCTAGTCTACAAGACTATTTGATTAGTCTTGTGCAGCTTCCGTTTCCATATCATATCTGCTATAAAGTGGATTCTACATAATTTACAGCCTGATCCTAAATAGGAATACTCAGAAGTCCTAAGTGTGCTTAGGATTGCAGCCTTTGCCAGTAAAGCCAAGCTAAGAAATTGAAGAAAGAAGTTAGGAAATCTTCACATAAAATCAGCATAATGCCAAAATCTGGCCAAGGGGCTGAAGCACACTGAAATGGGTTTAAAAAAAAAACCTTTTGCAAAACCTTCACTATCTTTCATCCCCATGCAAGTAGAAGGCATATAGAAATGGCTGAAACAGAGGGCTTCTTGAAAGCCCTGGTGACTTACAAATTGCATGAAATAGTGAACAAGAGAGGTTAAACACCCTGAACTGGTTGCTGCTACAGACAGGATGATTTAAAGTAACAACCCTGAATCAATAATTTCTGAAAAAACTTCAAGTTATCACATCCTTGATTGCACTGGTCAGCTTCTAGTCGAGTCAGATTTTATGTCTGATAGTGGCCATTTTGCCTTCAGTTATTTCCCTGTAAGACAGGAGTAGTGCTGGGTTCAGAGGTATCAGTTAATTGACATTTGCTATGATGATCCTTAGAGGAAAGAATTCTATCAAGAGTGCATGGCAATACAACTATCAAGAAGTAATTCCTATATTAATGGGTCTCAGCTCCGCTTTAAACTCCCTTTCTAAGCATTATATTGCATTAACTCTAATACAAACTAACAAGAGTTAGGAAATTCAAAACACCATTCTCTTACTCAAGTCATTGTGCATTTTATTCACAACAGTTTGCATTGAAGAAAAAGAAAGAAAGGTGTCAGCCCTACATTTGTATTTCCTCTCTTCGCTGGTTTGAATAAAAATTCTCATGTTCAAACAATTCTCAATATTCATTTACTTGCTTCCTTGGTCAGAGCAAAATACATTTGAGGAAACAAAAAAATCCACACAGGCAAAGGAAAGGGAAATCTCATGTAGCTCATCAGTATGATCTAGTGCAGGGGTTTCCAACCGTTGGTCCTCCAGATGTTGCTGAACTAAAACTCCCATCCTACCCAGCCACAATCAACTGTAACTGGGGATGGTGGGAGTTGTAGTTCAGCAACATCTGGAGGACCAAAGATTAGAAGCCTCTGATCTAACGCACAGAGTTTTAGGCTATTTTTACAAGAAACTCTAATCCATTTTTGCATTTCCATATATTTAATTCAAATGCAACACAATTTACATTGATTATGATTTATTCTCTTTCTGTCTGTATCCTGCATTAACATTAAAAAGCATGCTTAGTGTCACTTGTGAAAACATCTTAGATGGGGACATAAGTTGGGAGTTGAATTTCAGCTCAGCCTCATTTTGTGCAAGCCTCATTTTTTAGGACCAGCAACTCAACAGTAAAACTGGGAATTTAGTGACTTGCCTTCACAGGGCTTCTGCAAGAGTGAAGAAAATAAAAGTAAAATATACCTTGCACAAGTGTTAAAAACCATCAGTAGCAGCAACTATCATTTATGTAAAATTGCTTCAAGTGCATATCATAAATCTGAGCAAAGAATTATCAAATAGTTACCTTGTTCGCAGTAACTGCCAGGACATAACCATTGTCACCTTGTGAATTTTCAATTATAACCTCTGGAGAGACAGGTTTGGAGTCTAGCTGGAAATTCACAAATGGTACTGTGCGTTCTGAACGAGAAATCACTATCTAAAAAAGAAACATTTTACAAATAAAATAATTTAAATTCACATTACCCAGATTTCTCTGTACAACAACTGGTCCACTTGATATAGTACACTATACTATAAGCCATTAGAAATTAGGGGTCCACAACGAACTGGGCTGGTTTGACCACAAACCAAACTGGCCTCCAGGAGAGGCAGTATGGTCCACGATCAAACCGGACTGATCTTGATCCATTGCAGACAGCTTTGACCTGTTCCAACAGTCCAAGAAGCTATGCTTGTAAAAGTGAGGATTTCCATTTACAAGCAAAGGAGAATGCTGCTTCTAAGAGGCGTCTAAAGGTGGTGGTGGGGACAGTACCTTTAAAAGCAGGCACTTATGGATCCAGTGGGGGCAGCTCCTGGAAACCCTGATACAATCCCCAGCACACAAATGCCCATACGATGGTCGTTTGCGTGACCTCTTCACCTTTTCAGAGGTCAGAACCGCACTACCACCTTGTGGGCAGCCTGCTGGGGGTGTGTGCCCAGGTTCCCAGGAGCAGCTGGTGGCAGATTGGTAAGCATCTGCTTTTAAAGGTGCCCTCTCACTGCCCTCCTGACTGCCTTTAGAAGCCTTTTAAAGGCAGGATTCCCCTTTGCTAGTAAAAGGGAATCCTCACCAGATTCCCCTTTACAAGCATAGCCCTTCAGACTGTTGAACTGGTTCGAATGACTGGACCAGCCGGTTGGTTTGACTAAACCGGTTCGCAGACTGGAAGTTCAGTTCAAATTTGAACTGAACTACAAAAATTGGTCCACACACACCCCTATCAGAAATATACTGTCCAACATCCAGACCAAGGTTGCATTCGTGCAAGAAGAAAAGTTGTGCACACTTTATTGGAGCTTTATGAAACAGTAGGGATCCCCACAAGGTTGTACAGTACAGAAAGAAGACTTTCTCTAAGACATAAACAAGGTTGTACTACAAGATTGTGCAACCCGATGAGCAACCTGTCAACATCTTCTGCTAGTGCAATGAGTAGTCCGAAACAGATTATTTTTTTCCTTTGTGTAACAGTCTTGCACTAGACCCTTGTGCTAGCACAACAGCATTCGACTAGTGCAACACTAGTCTGGATGCAGGCTACTGTGAACCAAACAAACACACTGACTTAAACTCTATAATGTTGTGTAAGGCAAGGCTTTCAAGGCTAATGGAAATATCCCTCCTAATTGTCCCAGTTACTCAGAAGTATGTTAGTTTGTAAATTAAAAAGAAATACAACCCAAACAGTCAAGTGGAGGACTCAACATGCAGTCACAAATAAAGCTTGGGACTACAGATATGTTTCTACTATATCAATATAAAAACCAGTTTCAACAATAAATAATTTTAGATATGCATTTTAGAAAATATTTACTCTGTTAAAATGTGTACCACAATGAAGTAATTGTTATAATAACAGTTTTACTTGTGTGCAGTTTAAAGTCAATTAACTAAATTTGGTATGCATCTTATTTTTGCATAAACATTAATTACTGTTATAGGGTACAACTATGTTGTAACATAAAAGTCAGCTGTAGTATAGGTTATTCTTCAAGTTACGAAGTCTGACAGTCAACAGTAAAAGTAACAATTCACTAAATTCTGAAAGTCAACAGAAAGTGTAAAATAAGCTTTGAAAGATCGTTGCCATATTATTGACATAGGTGTGCAATCCCTTGCACAGTTATATTAGCTTCAATTAGATTAGTTCATGGATAAATCTTGGTACAGGCTTCTGGTCATTGTCTAACAATGCAGGGGACTGGGGCGAGGGAAACCTCAATGAAGATATAGAACTATATATGGCATGCAACTTTGGCATAATATATTCCAGATGTGTTTGGGTTTTGTGGCCAAGCAAGAGTGTGAAAAAATTGAATAAATTGCAAAGCTGCGTGAAGAAAACAGATTAATGCTGGTATTAAAGAGAAATACGTACACAGCTGCAAATATCTTTATAATGGATCATTAGCCATGTTTTCTGGTGAATAACCACAGCTACAAAATGCAAAGAATGCTCTTCTATCATTCATTCAGGCTTCCTCTTATTGCCAAATACTCTTTCTCAACTTAACCCTTAGAAGACCAAGGATGCTTCCACAAAACAAGGCCATAACTTTAGGTCCCATCTCTGGGACGTAATGCCTAACCTCAACAACCAGGATCCACTTTCACTGAACTACAATTCATAATAAGCAAACAAGTTGTGCTGGCAATGCAGTCTGAAGACATTCCATATTGCTGGTGAAAGGTACAAGTGACACACAGTCACCATTGATATTCTAGGTTGGAGCCATTGCCACATTCCCAACACACAATTTATGGCAAGGATACCGATCAGGTGGTTTGCAATCTTTCCTCAAATATTCCTTATTGCAATTACTGCTTACATTCCTGACTTGTTGAAGCAACCTTTTCTGAATGGAACGGAGGTTATGGTGGTGGGGGGGCGGGTAGATATTCCCCAAACAAGAAAAAACAGGTTCTATTATTTATCAAGTATTTGCTGATCTGCACATAACTTCTGTTCAGAAAAGATTTAAAAAATTGTGCTCTGCATACCGCAAGGAGAGCATTGACCCTTGCTCGTTTGAATGCCCTTCCTTCTGCATTCCTAGACAGGAAATATAAACGAGTTCCGTATGCATTGCATCGATGCCCTTGTGGCTCAGGGGATATAGAGTCATGTTATTCTCTACTGTCAATTCTATAGGGATGCTTGTATTAAGTTCATTGCTCCTCTCTTAAAGAATCATCCTGGCCATATGGATCAATTTTACTTGGACTTCTTGCTGTCAAATTTTAAATCTGTTACCTCTATTTGTTTTGTTGCATCCAAACTTTGTAGAGTCTGTATTAGCAACTTGAATATTTTGTAAATTATAAATGTATTATTTTAAATGTTAAGCTGGTCTAAGGACTGTAATAAATTTACTAGTACTACTACTGCATACCGTAAGGTGTCTTTAAGGCTATAGCAGGGTTCACATGATCACTGCTATGTCATTAAGCCTGAAACCTTCATTTTCCAGCAAACACATGTTGCCAGCCAGAGGTGCACTTAGGTAATTTTGGAACCTGGACCTAAAGGCCGTTGGGCCCACCTGCCACATAAGATGCAATTTTTAGAATAAATTCAGCATAAGATACTGCATACCACGGATTTGCATAGACCGTCCGAGTCCTGCTACTCTCCCCTCTTCCTCCCTTGCCTGTCTGGAGTGTGCCAGTGCCAGCCCCAGCAAAGGCAGAGGGCAGGGGAGAAACACAGTGAAGAAACTCTTACTAGGCACTTGGGAGGCATGGGCAGTGGGGTGGGAGGAGGAGGGTGGCGGGAAGCAAATCTTTTACCACCCCTGTCCCAGGAATAAACAGATGTTAAGGGGTCTAACTCTCAGATGCATGTTCATAAGACGGCAGCTTGCATCTAGCAGACACAAAAGAAAGAAACCAACCACCTTTTATGGACCACTTACTGACCTGCTGCATGGTTGCTTGTGACTTTCCACAGCAAAGGCGAGAAGCGCTTCTGGTGCTTCTTAATGTGTGCTTAATGTTTGCTTGGGCGGCCCCTAATGTGCTTTCCATGTGCAGTCAACACTTGCAGTGCCCAGCTTCCTGCATCTGGAACATTTATGTGGTATGCAGGAATTACAGCCTGATCTGCGTACCCCTAGACCAGTGTTCCCTCTAACAGGGATTCCCAGGTTTTGTTGTATACAACTCCCATAATTCCAAGCAAAAGCCATTGCAGCTCGGGATTCTGCGAGTGGCAGTCAACAACATCTGGAAATCACTGTTAGAGGGAACACTGCCCTAGACTCCTATGTACTCCTAGCTGGAAGCAAGCCCCACTGAGGCTGATTTAAGGGAGTTTGCCTGCAAGTAAAGCTGCAATCCAACACAAATCCTAACAAAAAGGACTAAGACTGCATCCTATGCATTATTACCTGGAAGTAAGTTCCATTATACAAAGGGACTTACTTCCGAGTAAACATGCCTAGCATTGGCATTGTAAATAAGGGTGCCTGTTCACAGAGTGTTTCTCTCCTTTAGAAGATTAGACCTTTAAAAGTGCCTCGGCATCGTCTTTGTTGCCCCAGCCGGCCCCAGGAGCTAGTGCAGCCTTCTTTCTTGCTGTGGCTGCTGCCGCCACCGCCACCGCATTTCCTCCCCCTCCTTCCCTGCACACATATGTTTCTTCTCCTCCAGTCACCACGCTGCCTCATGTCATGGCCAGCTGGGTAGAAGCTGTTGTCTACTTGGCAGCTTCTCTAGCTTCACTCATCAGCTCAGCAGCTTCTACCCCAGCAGTTTGGAGGGCCCCCATGCTTATGGGGCACCAGACTCTGGACCTGAAGTCCAGTCCAAAGGGCGCCAGTGTTGCCAGCAGGCTCATTGTGTGAAGCCACCAACTGCCAGTTCCTGCACCAGATTTTCTGAGATTCTACCTAGATTTGTCCAACTTCTGTAACTGAGATGTGAAGCTTGGCAGAGTATCTCAGTAACCCGGCACAGGAGCACGTGTTCAACAGGAACCAAGTTCCCAGCTTACCGACTTGGCAGCAATCATGTGGACTTGTCCTATATTAATTGGCTTGTAGAACCATATGAACTGATGAAGTTGTCTTACACTGAATCACTATTTGATTGCATTTGTTTATAACGTATGTATCCTGGTCTTCATCCAAGCTCAGGGCAGGACACATGGGAACTCAGCTGGTCCTTCATTCCAGTGCTGGCCAGGCACAGATATGCTTAGTTTCACTTAAATTAGGAGTGGTAAGAATGTGTTGGAGTAGTTGTGTTGCCAAGTAGTTGTATGATCCAGACAGTTCAGATTTCTCATAGATTTCTCATAACAAATTGTATTGTGTTTGGGCCAAGCAATATATATCAAAAGGTTCCTGATTGAATGGCTAAGGTAGATGCAGAATGCCAGCCCTGCTGAAAAATGTATTCTGGCACTAAGATATAGTCACAGACAAATGTGAAATCGCTTTCTGGAGCAGCTCAGAATATTTCAGTAATTGCTGTCTATGGAGATAGCGAATATTGAAGAGACAAGATCAAGAGATTAATGTCTCATTTATACTGGAAGTGAGTAATCAGCTTGAAGTGCATGGCTACCAGATAATTCTTTCCAGCATTTCTTATTACTACCAATTGATCTTATCATAGACTGAAGTCTCGACTACCAGTTACATTGCACCTAGGTTTGCATATTAAGTCTATCATTATTTCAATAAAATTGCATAAACTATGTATCACAGTAAGAATCCACATTGACTATTAAAGCTGTTTAACTCTGCATCTCAAGATGCTTTTCATAAAAACAGTAGGCTTGCTCAAAATCATACCAAGTTCTGCCTTGTTATTTTTCCATGCTTGTCTAGCAGGTGTAAGCCATTATCCAGAACAGATATGCCCAAGGCCAACTTTGTCTTTCAAAGGATTTTCAGCATATCTTTGTAAAGAGAGCAAATATGCAGATCTCTCACAACACACATCCCCTCCACAAAACATTAAAAAACCAAAACAAAAATGTTGTATATAGTTCCAATCCATTGAACATGGATCTACTCTGAAAACTGGTTCAAATGGAAAATGTTAAAACTTCAAAACAAAGTATTCTCTAAACACAACCAATTGGTTCCAGGTATTAAAGGTAAAGTTGCGGTCGAGTCGGTATCAACTCCTGGCGACCACAGAGCCATGTGGTTTTCTTTGGTAGAATACAGGAGGGGTTTAAATGGTTTCCCTGCCCCTCCCCCAAACCTGGCTGAGTGTTCAGTAGCTCTAAATGGGCTTGACTTAAGGGAATTACACTGTACTGAAACGAATTTGCCACCATTACCCTTCAAAATGAATTACCCGAGCTCAAATCCCCATTCAACTATGAAACTCACTGGGTGACTCTAGGCCAGTCATGTATCTCTCAGCCTAACCTACCTCACAGGGTTGTTGTGAGCATAAAAACAACCATGTATAACGCTCTGAGCTCCTCGGAGGAAGCACAGGATATAAATGTAAAAATAATAAAATAATAAATTTATGCCATTCAAACTGAGCAGAGACACCCAAAATTTAAGATTCCATAAAATTCATAATAACAGAGCTACGGATGTGCACAATTTGGTGATCAACCTCCAAGTTAAATGCAATCACTTTAAATACAGATAGCATTATTTCCAGTTGCCTATGGACAGTGGTTGTTTGTTCGAACCAGTGGTTGCAAGATCGAATCCCCACTGATGTGTTTCCCACCTATATTGGGCAGCAGCGATATAGGAAGATGCTGAAAGACATCATCTCATACCATGCGGGAGATGGCAATGGTAACCCCCTTCTATATTCTACCAAAGAAAACCACATGGCTCTGTGGTCGCCAGGAGTGGACACTGAGTCGATGGCACAACTTTACCTTTATGGACAGTGCATTTATACAGACTGTTTTGATTCCAGTCCTGTACTAAGCTTCTCCACAAAATAGTTTCCTTCACTGTTTGCATACCACAGTTCTTACAGGCAGGATTAGCCTTGGTTTTCCTTTCCTTTTATCTCTTATATTAGCACTGAAGGCTAGAAAGCTATCACATGCTCACTAGAGGAGGAGGGGACATTCAAGATGAGAGAAGGAGGATAGCATGGCCATAACAGTTCCACTCTGGCTGGCTGAACTTACTCGGTCCACACAGCAGAACCATCCCATCTCCACCGGCTGCAGTCCCCACTGCAAGGATATCTGCACTGGTTTTGGAGTTGCTGAAGCATTTCAGAAGGAATGAATGGCAAGACAGAGTCTGTTGCATTACATTTGGCTTTTGTAGTATTTATTTATTTAACATATTTTTATACTGCCCAAAACCTATGTCTCTGGGCGGTTTACAACTAGTAGAGATGAAAGTGATAGCAAATTGTCTCTTGCTATATATATCTACAAAGTTGATATTGCTATTGCTAAACAAACACAGTTTGGACAACTACCTTAGCAGACATCCCATAATAAAACTGCTTTTTTGAAACCCGGAATTCCGGGGGGCATGGCAACTCTAGGCAGGACAGACCATTGCACACTGTCAGAGGAGCACTGGTAGAAGAGCAGAGGCAGCACTCAGCCTCCAGTTTTTTGCAGGAACTAGGGACCCCATGCAAACAGATAACAAACAACAATTTAACAAACAAAAGAGATGAAACTGTGTCTCAGCCAAAAACCTCCTTTTCCCCCGGGGAGGGAAGTGAGCAGTGGTGCAAGGGTGAGTCAGGCAGGGAGGAGGACCTGGTGGCAGGTCAGAGGTAGCTCTCTCTTTTACTTGTTTGGTCGAGGGAAAAATTCAACAACTTCAGTTTAAAAATTTGTTGCTTCATGCTTTCTCTCCTCCACACCTTCCCCCACCCCTTTAACTGTAATAAGATGAGAGCTGGTCTTGTGGTAGCAAGCATAAAAATGTCCCCTTAGCTAAGCAGGGTCCGCCCTGGTTGCATATGAATGGGAGACCACATGTGAGCACTATAAGATATTCCCCTCAGGGGATGGAGCTGCTCTGGGAAGAGCAGAAGGTTCCAAGTTCCCTCTCTGGCTTCTCCTAGATAGGAGAAGATTTATTTATTTATTTAAATAGGACAAGATTTTTTTTTATTGAACCAACAAACTACCAAAGCATACAGTACGTTACCAAAACACAATTATATACCAAGTGGTTGTTTGTACATCATATATCTACAAAGATTTACAAACAAGGATTTGGTAACCCACAGGGTTATAAATTATATGCAGGCAGTATTGTAACTCGAGGTGGGGGGACTACAAGGCACATCAAGTAATCGGAAGGGGGTGGTGGTTACATCCAACATCCATTTCCACAATTTGTCCCATTGCTGTTTAGAAGAGATACACTTGTCTTTTTGCACATAACCATACAAACTTTTCCGGAAGAAATGTACTGTCTCATCCACGTGAACCTTGGTCATGTCTTCTCTCCCTATTCCTATGCAGGAGCATTGCATAAATGACATACAGGTTTACTAACCTGATTATGAGAAGGGGAATGTTCCAATTCCCTGGTATGAGGGCACCCGTTCCATCCCATTTCCTTGAAGGTTTCTTTCTGGAACCTTGAAAAGAGGTTCTGTCACTCAAACCCGAGGTTAGTTCTTCCCAAGTCTGCTTTTTCCCAAATCAGGCCACTCTAACAACTTGCTTACTCCCTGCCACACTCTTTTGGCTACCACACACTCTTTTAAGAAATGTGAGTGGGTTTCCCTGAATGTTTTGCCTAGCTCACTAGCTTTCTGTTTGCAGGTGATTTTAGGACACTCTTGCTGGTCCTCTGGGAGCCATGGCCTAGCCACCTTAAGAGGCTTATCTCCAAGATAGGGCTGAGAGAGATTCCTGCCTGCAACCTTGGAGAAGCCGCTGCCAATCTATGAAGACAATACTGAGCTAGATTAATACTGAACTAAATAAGATGTGCAGCAGGCCAAATAAAACATTTGTCAGTGTCTCCTCTCCTTCCTACCTTCTCTCCACTGCCTTTGTGCGCCTCTCGCACAGCACAGGAGTGCTGTCTGTTTGGGCCAGGCGGGGGAGAAACTCCGGCTGCTCCACCACCTCCTCGTCCTCTCACTCACCCTGGCCAGATCGAACAAGCAGCGCCAGCAGGAGGCGGACTAGTCTGGTGGCTTGACTGGTGGCAAAAGGCAGTGGGTGCCCTCGGGATCATGATGGTGCATGGGCGCAGACACCCCTAGAGAAGGGTGCCCCTGGCTGATGCCATTTTGGCCCGTCTTAAGCCAGCCCTGACTAGGAGCCACAAACGGCTTTTGTGTGAATATGCCCCTTGTTAAAACTTTCTGAACTCATTTTAAACTAGCTGTGCATGAATTCTCTAGGACTAGCAGCATAAAAGCCAACAACAGTCTGAAGTCATGTCTGTTGCACACTGTTATATGGATAGATAGATAAAGACTTTATTTCAGTCATTGACCAGCATAAAATAAACAATACATAATAACATCCAATTAAATAATACCTCACGAGTTTTACAAAAAATGTAACAAAACTTGGCCACACTGCCAGAAACTGTTTCTTTAAAATTGTACAGCAGATAGTCTAAATAAAACTAGTCAGTGTGGCCAGGAAAATTCTTTAACGATGGGGAAATAAAATTTAAACAAATATCCTTATAAAAAGTACGGTAAAGAATCACATGAGAAGTGGTTTCTATTTCACCCAAGCCGCATGGGCATAAGCGAGCTGAATATGGAAACTTTTTGAACTTCCCCTCTAGCACTGCAGTGGAGAGTGCATTTAGGCGAGTGAGAGTCATGGCTCTTCTGAATTTTGCTATTAATGAATTGTTTAAATATTCGGCAGGCCTTGCATTTAGGGACTGATTGCCTATATGCACCCCCCTCGGCAGCTCTGCTAATTCATCTTGCAGTTCTATATTGAAGACACGCTGTTTAATAACCCCTGTGGCTTGGTCATATCCCATCCTAATGAGCTCTTCCTGGGGGAGACCATAAAATTGTAGCTTGGCTTTTAGCGCTACCTTTCATTTCGAGGTGTAGCTATCAACAAGTGTTAAGGGAGCCAAGCCCATGTGTGAGAAGATCAGCTTCAGCCAAAACATGATGTTCAGCCATGTCTTGTTTCTAACCTAAAAACTCTTGCCTCACATCTAAGTGCAGAGTTGGGAACACGACAAGGAACCTGGAAGACAGTTCTCAAGAATTTAGTTTGTATTACTTCTAATGGGGTGAAATTCTCGAAAGGGCCCAATTGGGCACCATATAGAAGCTGTGGGAAAACTTTGGCTGGAAAAAGTTTTATAGCAGCTGGAATAAAGAGAGCACCCCTGGTAAAATGGAAGGACCTGATAGTGTTGGCTGATTGCTGGGCGTTTTGGGTAACATAACTGAGGTATGCTCTTCGGCCTCCAGCAGAGTGAAAAACGACACCAAGGTATTTGAAGGTTCTAACTTGTTCAGTTATATGACCATTCATATGCCATAAGTGAGGCTTGGGTCGTTTGGCGAAGACCACCACCTTCTTTTTGAGTAGTTAACTTCTAAGGCATCTTCTGCACAATAAGTGCTTAATGAAGCAAGTGCCCGCCTCAACCCAATTGGGGTCTGTGCTAACAAGACCATATCGTCAGCATAGAGAAGAATTGAGAGATGTCTGTTCGCCAGTTTGGGTGGGTGGAAATCAAGATCATTTAAGTGGGATACCAGGGTGTTAATATAGAAATCGAACAGAATTGGGGCCAGGATACACCCTTGACTGACACCCCTCTGAGTTGGTATTTCTGCCGATAGATGACCTCTGGCGCTGCAACGCACCCTCAGGTGGGAGTCTTCGTGAAGTTTATATATAAGAAGCAGTAGGCGCTTGTCTATGGTGGAATCCCTCAATTTAGCCCAAAGTTTTTCTCCTGAAATAAGATCAAAGGCTGCTCTGAGATCTATAAAAGTCACGTATAGAGCAGACCATGGGTGTATTTCTCAATTAAGTGATATAAAATAAAGGCTTGTTCAACAGGGGAGTGTTCCTCGTGGAAACCCGCCTACTCGGCTGCCAAGATGTTGTTGGACCTGAGCCAGTCTAGAAGTTTCCCTTTAGCATACAATTTGCCGATGGTGTTCAAAAGGCTAATTGGGTGATAATTACCTGGCTCATCTCTTTTCCCATTTTTGTATATGGGTATTATTATAGTGACACCCCAATCTTTTGGTACTTTAGCAGTGCAGTCTATAAAGGTGAAGATAGGCTAATATGGGGGCCCACCACTCCCGATTGGTGTGTATTGCCTCAATTGTTATAAAGTCACTTCCTGGAGCCTTGCCCATCTTAAATTGTTTCACTAGCCCCTCAATTTCAGAGCAAGTGACAGTGTTCCAGCAAGGCAAATGTTCAGCGTTGAGATCCAATGTTAACACAGGCGGGCCTTCCTGCATATGGGCTGGATGAGGGAGAATAAACTGAAGCTGAATCCAGATAAGACAGAGGTACTTATTGTGTGGGGTCAGAACTCTAGAGATGATTTTGATCTGCCTGTTCTAGATGGGGGTCACATTTCCCCAAAAGGAACAGGTTCACAGTCTGGGAGTACTTCTGGATTCACACCTCTCCCTGGTTTCTCAGGTTGAGGAGGTGGCCAGGGGTGCTTTCTATCAGCTCCGGCTGATACGCCAGCTGCACCCGTTTCTCGAGATCAATGACCTCAAAACTGTGGTACATCTGTTGGTAACCTCCAGACTTGACTTTTGTAATGCGCTCTACGTGGGGCTGCCTTTGTACGTAGTCCGGAAACTTCAGTTGGTTCAGAATGCGGCAGCCAGGTTGGTCTCTGGGTCATCTTGGAGAGACCATGTTACTCCTTTACTGATGGAGTTACACTGGCTGCCAATAGGTTTCTGGACAAAATACAAAGTGCTAGTTATAACTTACAAAGCCCTAAACGGCTTAGGCCCTGGGTATCTGAGAGAGTGTCTTCTTCATTATGAGCCCCACTGCCCATTGAGGTCATCTGAGGCGGTCCGTCTCCAGTTACCACCAACCCGTTTGGTGGCTACACAGAGATGGGCCTTCTCGGTCGCTGCCCCAAGATTGTGGAATGTGCTCCCTGCTGAGATACGATCCTCCCCATCTCTGGCAATTTTCAAAAAAACACCTAAAAACCCATCTTTTCACCCAAGCTTTCTCAGCTTCCTAAATTTGGGGTTTTTTAATATTTGGTCTATTTTAAAATTCAAAACCTGATTTCGGGGGTTTTAATCACTGTAATTGTTTAATTGTAGTTTTAAAATGTTTTTAAATTGTTAATTGTTATATTGTTTTTTAATTTGTTTTAGCTCTTTACTGTTTTAGTGGTTTGTTTTAATTGTAAACCGCCCTGAGCCATTTTGGAAGGGCGGTACACAAATCAAATCAAATCAAATCAAATCAAATCAAAAAATAAATATAAAGAGTGTGAAAATGGCTCTCCCATACCCCAGCTGGGATAATTGAGGATGGGTTGAGGGAAGCCCTTGCCATGGGCAGTGATTCGAGGCACCAAAACACTGAGGGTTTCAGAAGAATCAAGCTGCCCGATAATTAAGGCTGCTCGTAAGCTGCGAGCTTCCTGTGAACTTAAAAGCATGGTAACTCGATTTTGTTGAATGGAAGACCATCTCACTCGATGAAGACTATACTCCTCCACTCTGATTGGGGTTTGATTACAATCTAGATGGACTTTCCCCTTCCAACCAATGGTCAGGGACATTGGAACGTGGTCACCTTCAAGTCGACTAATTATAAGGAATTTCCTTACATAGGGTGCTAGGTTCTGAGAAATTGCTGTATAATCAATGAGTGAAGGTTTAGAACCCTCCCAGTGGGTGAATTCAGCTGAGGAGTCACTTGATGCCACCTCATTTAAGCAAGTGTAAATCAGCCCTGCTGAAGGTCTGCAGAAGATTTAAGCCACAAAAATTGCCCATATTATCTTTAGATTGTCTGAAATGAAGAGGGAAAGGAGTAACTTGAACCAGGGGGCACCACTGGAATTTGGCATAGAGCATTTTTATCATTGGGCCCAATCCGGGCATTAAAGTCTCCTGCCACTATTAAATAGGATCCATAATAAGTGGACTTAATTTCACCAATAAAAGCCTCCAATCTTGACCAGACCATACTTGCCAGGGCATGAGTTCTAATGGGTAGAATATACATCTTAACCAGCACTAGGAAGATATCTCCAGCTCTAAGCAGGACAGCCAAGGCATACTGATCCAAATTACCAAGGGTGTTACATGGAAGTATTTCACTGAACAAGGTATTACTGGAACAGTCTCTTCCCCTGTCCCGCCCTCTGCCAGAATCATCATGTTTATTTTTCACATTCATATATCACAAAAAGAGTTTTACAGTCTTTTTGAAAGCTATCAGAGATGAAGAGACTCTTACATCAGCAGGGAGCGCATTCCATGGCTTCAGGGTGGCTACAGCAGAAAAAGTCCATCCCCGAGTAGAACGTTTCAGCCGAAGCTGACAAAAAGCACTCCTGGCCACAGCCTCAATCTAGAGACAGAGATACTAGAGAGGTCTGAACTACTCCCAGTATTACATATCTGCTCCTTTTAAAGGTAAAAGTGTGCTGTCAAGTTGATTTCGACTTCTGGCACCCACAGAGCCCTGTGGTCAGCTTTTGGTAGAAAACAGGAGGGGTTTGCCATTGCCTCCTCCTGTGCAGTATGAGATGTTGCCTTCCTATTTTGCTGCTGCCCAATATAGTACCAACGGGGATTTGAACCAGCAACCTTTTGCTTGTTAGTCAAGCATTTTCCCCGCTGCGCCATTAGGTGGCTAACTTTTAGGTGAGTGCAACCCTGTCCAGAACAGGCAGGTCTAAATTCACTCTTGAGTTCCAGCCCCACACAATATGTACCTCTATCTTGTTTGGATTCAGTCTGTTTGTTATGCCTCTAGTCTAGTCCATTATCACCATGAGGTTTTAAAGACAGGGCTCCCCCAGCCCCGAATCCACTCCTGATTGGAATGTGCCAGTCCACATATTTGCTGGATTTAACCCGACCTCCCTGTGGGCTATCAGGTACCAGAACAGACAGGGTCCCCCCCCCCCCACACACACACCTCGAAGGGAGGCTGCAAATTCTGGCTTAGCCTGAGGTATGTCCAACTTAAAATAATCCTCTATTTCCAGTGGCTTTTGAAAAAAACCTCGATGTTTTTGTTAAGCTCTGGAGCTTGTCTTTGATGTGTGTAGGGGAGCAGCCAAGGGCTGTGAATGTTCCACCTAATCCCCCGGATTAAACTGTCTTGAATCCACTGCGAAGTAGATTCGCTCCTCGGATACCCCACAGCAAAAAGCCCTGTCTGTAAAACCTCCAGAAGGCAGACATTTAGGGAAGTTATGCCATGTCCCGATGAAGTTGACATGGAGACATATTCCCTTGCTAACTGAGCAAAGAGGCACCTTTTAAAAGTGGTGATTCTCTTTATTGAGCAGTGGGAGAGCAACTGGCCCTAACTAAATAAGTATTTATTTATTGAACACATATTTATACCTCCCCATATGCATGTCCCTGGGCAGTTCACAATCTTATGTGGGGTTTTTTAGATTGTGAGCCTTTTGGGGACAGGGATCCATCTTTATTTACTGGTATTTCTCTATGTAAACCGCTTTGGAAACTTTTGCTGAAACATGGTATATAAATATTTGCCATCATCATAGAAATAGACTTAGGTGTTATCAGCATACTGAACCAAATCTCCCAATGATCTTTCCCAGCAACTTCATGCAGATGCTAAAAAGCATTGGAGACAGTGAAGTCATGTGTGACTCCATATGAAAGCTCTTCTTGTTAAGCACAGTGGTCTCCAAGTAACACCATCTGGAATTTGCCTGTGAGGTAGGAGCCAAACCACTGCAAAGCAATGCCCTCTGCATCCAGCTCCCCTAGGTGATCCAGAAGGATACCATGGCCAAAGCTATCAAAAGCCACAGAGAGATTCAAAAGGACCAACAGAGTCATACTCCCTCTATTGATTCCCAACTGGAGATCATCCATCAGGCTACCCAAGGCAATCTCCACTTCCACAACCAGTCCGAAACTGGTCCAGATAATCTCTTTCTTCCAAGACTGTCTGTAACTAAGAAACCACCACACTCTCAATCACCTTGCCCCACCATGAGAAGTTGGAGATGGGCCTATAATTACTTAAAACTGAAGGATCCAGTACAGGCTTCTTTAAAAGTGAATATAATACATATTTATATACCACTTTTCAACACAAGTTCCCAAAGCGGTTTAGATAGATAGATAAGACAGATCAGACAGACAAGAGAAGACAAGACAAGACAGAGGGATCCCTGTCCCCAAAGGGCTCACAATCTAAAAAAGAAACATAAGACAGACACCAGCAACAGCCATGGAGGGATGCTGGGCTGGGGATGGATAGGGCCTGTTCTCCCCTTGCTAAATAAAAAGAATCACCACTTTTAAAAAGGTACCTCTTTGCTCAGTTAGCAGGCTTTTTAAAAAGTGGTCTAATAATTGCATCCTTAAGAAGCATCTTGACCTCCCTCAGGGAAGCATTTATAATATCTACCAGGTCCTCTCCAATTACTGCCCTCCCTGATAGTATAAGTCGAGTTGGGCAAGTATCAATAGAACAGGTTGTGGGCTGGACCACCCCAAGCAGCTTTTCCACATCCTCGGGAGACACAGACTGAAACTGATCCAATATAACCATACTATAGGTGAGGCCCATCACTGACTGGGCAAAGTCATTTTGCATAGATTAGACTTCTAGGAAAACTTAAGAAATTGAATACTATGTAACAGATTTTTTTTAATTAATGTGCTTGCAAAAGGGAAACAGAACAGTTTGAAATTTGTAGCATTTAAATTTCAAACATTCATGTTATTGAATAATTAATATATATGGTAAATTTGACTCATAGTAAATTTGAATCTGCTTATCTCGGGCATAATGTGGTTTTAGAATTATTGATTTGATTGAGTGTTTAATTTGAGTGGCAGGATTGTGTATGCAATTTGGTATCTGTAGGTCATCAGGAAGTATGACTTAATGTTGCACTAATTCTTCAAAATATATAAAAGATAAGAGGATTCAATAGATACTCCCACAGAAGATTCTGCAATAATAATAATAATAATAATAATAATAATAATAATAATAGTAGTAGTAGTAGTAGTAGTAGTAGTTGTTGTTGTTGTTGTTGTTGTAGGTTGGCCTGAATACGAAAGATGTTTTCCACACACAAATCATTAAAAGCCTCACAGTGGGTAACTGATGGCTCCAAATTTCCCTGGACAACTCTGCTGTATGTGAGCTTTTGGATACATTGTGTGTAGAAAATTGTTTCTTTGCTGCTCATATTGCCACAGCATAGGTCTTCAAACAGGTTTGTGTCACTTCTCTGTACTTAAAATACAAAAAGCACAACAAACAGGTTGTTGTGCTTTTTGTATCTTAAATACAGAGAAGTGTCACAGTTTTGTTCTAATTATGATTAGTGTTCCCGGGAAAAGGTTAGACTGAACTATGAATTGTGTTTTGATCTGGAAAGTTTAAAGTGATATGAAGGAAGACAGGGAAGCACCTTTTCAGGATGCACATTATTTTTAATTTTGTATTACCAAAGTGCTCAGTGGGTCGGCACCCCTTTGTTCTGAATACTGTATAAATATATTCAGGGGGGAAATTGTCTTTCCCCCATTGATAAGGTAGAGGCAAGTCAAACCAAGTCTGTACAGGAGGGTTGAAATGTACATAGAGCAGGCAACAGAGCATATTTTAATGCTGTGGTTAGTGTTTAAGACACACACATATAAATTATTCTCTTCCTAAAATAAAATTCCTGTAGGCATATGTGACATCACAAAGGAACGTGCTACCATTCCCCATCCGTGCAGTGCTTGCTAAGCTTATGTTCTGGTGGGAACAGGTTAAATAATGTTGGAGTTACTTTCTTGCACGGAGATTGGTGCTCTGTTCAGTTGCTAAGAGAACTGTCAGGATATAATGCTGTGCCTGGTGTGTGTTGTTGAGAAGTTGCTATGGATTCTGCAGTGGGCATGTCACAATAGATGCATTTGGAGTTTTTAAATTGCTGTAGCACTGTTGGCCAAACACAGGAAATTGGCTAGCTTACACGAGTGAAATCATAAGTGTAAGCAGTTCCTTTCTGATATTGGAACTATTAAACAGTTCTGTGACTAACACCGCATTAAAGATCATTCACACAGCCAATATCCCAGAGGGCAGGATTGTATCTACCTTCCTCCACATGACCGTGGCGATCCTCTTACCTCGCCACTTGGCCATGCGTACAATCACCACTATTCTGAGGCATTCTGGAGGCCGTGGAAATTCCACAATGCACCATGTGAGGAGAGCAGCGTATTTCCCACAAGCCAGGTACTCTAGTCTAAGTGCCCAGCTGGGGCTGCTCAGGATGTAGGCAGCCTGAGCAGACACACAACCAGGATCCCTGGTAGAAGGGTGTGCTCTGGCCCTTACAGCTAGGTAATAGTCTGGGGGCAAACCTTGGGCTACCCGGAAGGGCAGCGCTGGGATTGGGATCAATCCTGGCACTCCACATAAGCAGCCCTACTCAAGTAGGGCTGTGCAAGCCCCAGGTAGTGCTGCTTGTGTGAACAGCCACATTATCTGCCTCAAGTGGTCATACAGAATCTCTTTGGCCCACAATCCCATTTTCTCTCATTTCTGCAATAAATATTAAGGGACAGGAGCCCTGGGTTGTGATATACCTGACCAGCCTAGAAGTAAGGTCAAGCACTTGTTCTCACATGCTGTAGTTAGGACAGAGTAGTGAATGGAGATAACATGGGCTTGACGTGAGGAGTGTGTTAGAACTTGGTATTTGCTCTTCTGGTTCCCTTTATACTTTTTACTACTGTTTTTAGAAACTTAACTTTAATTAGAATGCAAGTTAATAAAGAGCCTTGAAAAAGGAAAGGAGTGGGTGCACTTTGGAGATTAATGTGTAATGGCTTAGACCAGAGATTCTTAACTTTGGGTCCCCAGATGTTACTGGACTTCAGCTCCCATAATCCCCAGACTCAGTGGCCTTTGGTTGGGGATTATGGGAGTTGAAGTCCATCAGCATCTGGGGACCCAAGGTTGAGAACCCATGGGTTAGACTACAATCCAGTTAATAATGGTAATTGTTGTGAGAGACTAACAGAAAAATAGGTTTATAACTGGAGCGTCAATTTCTAGTGCAAGTCATCATAGCTCCTATAACCTTAGTGAACCGTACCCAGCTTTCATCCATTGAGAATCCAGCTTTATGCCTATAATATTGCTGGTTTGACAGCATAGTCTTTCTCATCAAACCATCTCAGATAAACATCCAATTCACTTTGCACCCAACAGCTGTACTTAGAGTCTGCGTTCCCAGCCACACACCAAAAACACTCACAATAGAGGCAGAAACAGCTGCAAACTCTTGGGGTGGGGGGAACCTAGCAGAGAGAATGTCATTCAGCTTAGGGAGGAAGTAAAGCCATTTTTCTTTTCTGTCTCAGGCACGGCAGCTGTCTTAGTAAAAATTATTAGCAGTCTGTTTTGTAACAGAAACTCAACAATACAATGATCTCTGAAGTCAAGGATATTCAGGGACCAATACAAGCTTAGCACTTATGGTGTAGCCAAAACAAGGGTGTGTGCAAGTGCTCCAATGGAGCAAGCTCTGTTCCTTCTTCCCCATATTATTAATCACTTTAAATAAAGACTCTTAGACCACATCTATTTCTAGTCTAATACTCAGTTACCTGCAGCCACGGCACAGAGTTTACCATCCTTAGTTGATTATTTTATTTTAAAACACAAAACCACTTTCAGACAGTAATTGAAGATATGTTTTAAGTATACTTTAGAACATAAAGTTGTACCATTGAGTCGGTGTTGACTCCTGGAGATCACACAGCCATGTGGTTGTCTTTGGTAGAATACAAGAGGGGTTGACCATTGCCATCTCCCGTGCAGTATGAGATGATGCCTTTCAGCATCTTCCTATATTTCTTCCTATATTGGCTGCTGCTCATTATAGGGGCTTCCCATAGTCTGGGAAACATACCAGCAGAGATTTGAACCAGCAACTTCTTGCTCCCTAGGCAAGTTATTTCTCTGCTGCACCATTAGGTGGCTCCACTTTACAACATATAAGCCCTTAAAACCAAGCTTTTTCCTTTTTTAGCTTGAGAAATACTATTCAGGAAAACCAACACAAGCCAGAAACCAAATAACTTCACTCTTGTTCAAATAGACATTCTCATCTTTTTTCAATCTATCTGATGTTATTGTAACTGCAATAAATACAATTCTAGCATCAGTTATCCTGACATGGTCTGATAATCACCGAGCAGTCACACGGAAGTATACTCATTTTCTATGCAAATAAGGAATAATTAAAAAATAAAAACAAAAATTCCTGCATTTAAATAACCTGATGGCACTACCACAGCCTGGATCAGATTCCCAGCACTTTTCACAATGTCATTGTCCGTATGACTTTCCAGTAATCCAGGGTCAGGTATCTTATACACCGTTTAGACTGCTTGCTATAACATGTTTGCCATGCCCATTTCCTGCTCGAGTGTCTTCTGATTGTACTGCCCAATTGTTTTCCCTAGGAAGGCCCCCAGGTTTTAAAAAGCTGCTGGACAAGCAGAGATTCAACCAATGAATGATGCAAATAAAAGTTTCACTGGCAGAAAGCTCTGTTGGGGGGAAATGTTAAAAGGCTTAGGAGTCTGTTAGGACAAAGGTTGGCAGCTGTATGCCCAATCAGGAAAAAGCACACTAGAATGCCAATTCTAGCATCTGAACTCACAATCTCTCACCTTAGATTATGCAGGCTAGATGATGGTAAGTTATTTGCATGGGGACCAAGAGGGCAACTAAGGTCTCCTATTTCATGAGCTGATTTGGGCTAAAGGAGACTGTGCTCAGTTAAGCACTTAAGTGATCTGATGAGAGCTTTCAGCATGGAGATCCATGAGTTCTGGTTGTACTGTAAAGACATCATCTCATACTGTACAGGAGGAAGCCAATGGTAAACCACTCTTGTATTCTACCATGAAAACCACATGGCTCTGTGGTCGCCAGGAGTCGACACCGACTCAAAAGGCACAATCCTTCCTTCCTTTGTAAACAAAGCATTGTTTCTGATAGCCAGGGCTGACATCAGGGGTTAACATTCCTGGGTCCCAGGCCTTCAGAAGGGCCCATGGCTGATCCTTGACAATCTTAGTACCCATAAACTTTGTGCATTTGTGGCAGAACAACTCTCATTGCTCATGGAGGATAATTTATCCAGGTTCTCCCCTGAACTTGGGAGACAGTCCTGCTGATAGGCAACAAAATTCAGCTTCCTTGATTCCTGCTCTACAAAGGCAAAGTATGTACATTCTTTCCTACCTGCTGTCTATTTATAAATGAAATTTTAAAGTGCTTAGCTTTGGCTGGAGCATGCCAATAATTTCTAAGTTGAGCACAAGCTCAATTGCTTTTGCTTAGTTCTGTAACTGTTGGTCCATCCTGAAGTGAATTAACCATGTCTCAGAAAAGTGAACATAAATGGTTTGGTCTTTACAAACTGGATTTTCTGTTATATAAATTCCCTTCTCATCTGCTGAACTACGGAATTTGATAATGAATACGTTTATCCCAGGCAACTATTTATGAAGTAAAAAAGAAAAATCCAATTTAAGTGGGATATTGCATTCTGAAAATGTTGTAAATCCTACATCCCAGAAACACAGTATTTTCCTCACCCCTATCCCTTAGATTGTCTCAAGACAAGCTACATTAAAGGCAAGTTTCACGGATATGCTGTTACTAGGCTCTAAAGGCAGGCGCGTGCTCTGTCCTGCTGGATGTTTCAGGCCCTAGGGCTGCTCAGAGGGTGGGGAGGAGGGAAGAAAAGACTCCATGGGTTATTACAATATGATCTTGATGATAACTTTGCTCTGTAACTCAATCCAGTCTAATTCAGTGGCTGTGAATATTTCTGCTAATGGCAATATGTATCTCAGACAAAAGCATTCCTTTTGATCCCTTGGCTGGCCTTACAAAAGAGAACGTGCTTTGCAAGTAGTGTGTTAGATTCTTTAATGTTTTGTGCGACGGGAGGCAAAGTGCTGAGTGAAAAGATCTGGCTCAAGATGTGAATGAATACTAAGACTACTAGAAAGTGGGAAAATCTTATTATTTGTACTTCTACATAAATCTTTTAAGTGCAGAAAATTAACTTAGAACTATAGAGAATTTCACAAGAAAATTTGTGATTGGTCATATTTTACTTATAGCCAACTAATTAAATCTTTCGTATTTTACTCAAGATTATGCAGAAGCTGCGTTCACACAATGTTAAACCATTGCTTTGCACCCAACCTACCCATAAACCATGATTTATATGAAGCCAACAAACCAGGATCAGAAAGTTTGAAGTTGCTCGCAAGCCATATTTATTGCTAATTGTGGTCTTGCATTATGTATGAATTCACAAACCAGAGTTAAACCCATTGTGTCTCCTCAAGAGGCTGCTGTATCTTGCCATCATGAGTGAACTTATGAAGTCGGGTTCTGCGTAGATGCAAAGAAAAGCAAACAAGCAGCTCGTTTTTTGTCTGTTGTCTGGAAGTTCAAGCCACAGTTTGGGTTGATCAACAATGTCTGAACCAGTGTCTCCAAAATTGGAATTCAAGACCTTGTCACTAACCCAAAATATGGGATGAAACTAAATATGGGATCAAACATAAGCTGTTGACTTGACTTACTGTCAAAAGAGTTGATTTGATGGAACATAGGAAGCTGCCATATACTGAGTCAGACCATAGGTCCATCTAGCTCAGTATTGTCTACACAGACTGGCAGCGGCTTCTCCAAGGTTGCAGGCAGGAATCTCTTTCAGCCCTATCTTGGAGATGCCAGAGAGGGAACTTGGAACCTTCTGCTCTTCCCAGAGCAGCTCTATCCCCTAAGGGGAATATTTATTTATTTATTTATTTTATTGTTAAATTTATATACCACCTTTCATTAAAACAATCCCAAGACTGTTTACAGCAAAATTTAAAAACAAGATTGTAAAAAAGACACAATTAAAATATTAAGCTAAAAATAGAAAACAAATCTGATTAAAAATTTAAAACACAAGCATAAAAGCAATACAAAGTACAAAGAGCAGCAGCAGAGAAAATCATACAAAAGCCTGGGTAAAAAGCCACGATTTAACACACTTTCTAAAAGCTGTGATGGAGACTGAGGAGCGAATAGCCACTGGGAGAGCATTCCAGAGTCTGGGGGCAGCAACAGAGAAGGCCCTGTCCCGCGTGCACAACAACCGAGCCTCCCTCATTGTCGGCACCTGGAGCAGAGCCCCTTCAGACGACCTCATCAAGCAGGCAGCAACCCTTGGGAGCAGGCGGTCCCTCAGGTATCCCAGGCCCAAACCGTTAAGGGCTTTAAAGGTCAAAAACAGCACCTTGAATTGGATCCGGAAACAAACTGGTAGCCAGTGCAGCTCTTTCAAAATGGGTGTGATGTGCTCCCACCGGAATCAAATAATATTTTACAATGCTCACAGATCAAGTCTCCCATTCATATGCAATCAGGGCAGAGCCTGCTCAGCTAAGGGGACAAGACATGCTTGCTACCACAAGACCAGCTCATTCAGCTTATTTGAACATTTAATTCAGATGACAGCCAGCATGGTGTAATAGAGTATTGGAATAGGACTGGGGAGACCCAGTTCAAATATCTGTTCAGCCACGGAACTCACTAGGTGACTCTGGGCCAGTCACAAGGGCTAGGCCTGAGCTATCAATATGCTAAAATGTAACTCACTATCAGATAATGTCTGTGGAAGAGGCCAGAGGCTGAGCTCCTCTTTCCTGTTGCAAGAAGTCTATGTTAATCCCTGTCAATGATTGCTCTGCTATGCCCAAAGGGGATACTCAGTTGCTGTCTATAGAAATTCCACTCTAGGAAAACAGCTGTAGATTTAGTCTTTTATTAACACCTTTTAACAAATCTGGGGACAAGAGAAGATGCCCATTTGCAGCTCAGAGATGCAGATTTTCTTTGGGCGAAATAGAACCCCAAGATAACAGCTAACAGAAGATGGGATTAAAATCTCCCTGGACTGAGCTAATATCCTGAATAATTAAAAAAGACAATATCCAAAAGAAAACAGCAGATTGTCACCTTTCTGGGGAACCAGGAAGGATGAGGATATTTTGATTAGAATCTATGGAGATCAAAGGAAGATACAACTATAAAGAATGAGGCTTACTGGACATTGAGCTAGCAATCTTTTGCCTACAAGCAAGACTTGCTCATGAGCAATCTAAGGGTTTGCTGCCCAAGCCGCGGGGCTAGAGGCAGGAACTCTTTCCAGGGAGAAGGGACTGTCTGTGACTTCTGCTGCGCAGTGAGAAGTCAAGACTCCCCAGCCATGATACTCCCAAGCAATCTCGCCTAACAAGCATACTTGCTCAAGAGCCATCCCAGAGTTTGCTGTTAAGCCGCGGGGCAACAATCAGGAACTCTGTCCATGGACAGGAACTGTCTGTGACTTCTGCTGCGCAGTGAGAAGTCAAGACTTCCCCAGCCATGGTACTCTCAGCCTCGATCTGAGCAAACTGCCTGCTTGATCATCACTCTCAAGCTCCTGTCTCCAGCTACAGCCTCTCTCCTTCAGCTGAAAGCCCCACTGCTCTCAAGCCTCTGACTCTGGTAATATGCTGCTCCACAAGCCTTGGATCCCTCCATCCTTTCCCCTTCTTCTCCTTTCCCCTCTTCCCTATACTAATTCCTGATCTCCCCAACCCATGCCAGTCCTCAACCTTCCTTACCCCACTCCCCCTCACTCTTTCCCCATCTATATCTGAATTCTTTTAGGCTCTAGGAAGATTTAATACACACACATATGTTAGGAACACTGGGTGAATGTTGTTGCTGGCTAGGGTTGAAATATTGTTAGTAATACTGATAGACTGTTCTGCTTTCTGCTCAGTTAGATTGATGATGTTATTCTTTTATACTCAATAAAGCCCATTGAATCATTTCGGATTGCTTTGATCTCCTTTCTTCCTCGCACCCAGATCCTACATGGTCACTATATAAAAGAACTGGTCACTTTGTGACACTGATGAAACAGGCCTAATTTTGTATGCTAGCTCATAAGCATACAGTATTTAGTATACAAATCAGGCCTGGTTCTCTACAAATCCTAAAACATAAGTTTTTACTGTACTATTACATGTTTATTTTTATGTTTTTAGTTTATAGGCAGTTTTTGGTTTTGGCGACTTTGGATTGTATTACTGCGTACTTTCTGTTTTTTAGCCACCTTGGGCTATTTTAAAGAGAAAGGCAGGATCTTCTAAAACAAAACATACAAATATACTACATGGCTGAAAAATGTGAATTTTTACACAGTACCAGTACCACCATTCAGTCCATTACTTGAGCCTGATAAATAAAACTTTATCTGATACAGATTAAGCACACAGCTTTTTTTTTTTAAAAGGAACTTTGTGATACTTCTGAATCTGTAGCACTTAGGAAGTTGCAGTCTATCACAACAGGCTGTTTTACGATCCAGCAACAAAGGCAGAAGCACTGACTGCTGAGTGAAACAGATGATAATGTGGGAGATAGCAGTGCAGACAGAGTAATGTCATCAACCTGCACCAAATAAATAGCTGGCTATAAATTGAGCATGAATGATCTAGAGAAGGGGGGAGGAGCACACACAACTGGGGCAACAGAGACAGTGGCAAATTCAAGCAAAGAGTCCAGGTAGCCTAGGGCAATTGGAACCAAACCTAGCCTTAAAGATAACAAGATGCCAACCCAGAAAACCTAGTACCTAGCATTAAGATGTTTATTCTACATTTCAATTTTTTCTTTAATTCTCATTTAAAGTATTTTGGCTTGGTTTTGAATTCATTTCTCATTTCCATTAAAAGTTAAGCCTCCTTTCCTTCCCATTCTTTACTTTCTGTATTTTCTTTCTGCACAAGTGAAGTGTTTTCAAGGAAAAATTCCAGTATTACTTACCTGCATGAAGCGACCCTCATATGTCCCAAGATTTGCAATGGTAAGATCTCCCTTAGTGAAGACAGATATAGACGTTAGCAGGACTGTGTTGAATTGCTCTGCAAACAAGTCAATCCGCTGCAAAGCCATTGTAACCTCCACTCGATACTCATCATCTTGTGCTCCACAGTATGTAGGATTTCTTGAAAATGTCTGTTAAAAAAATTAAGATATGTTTCAACAAGCTATGCAGGAATGATAGGGGGGATTAAGGGTCAGAGCCATCACTTTGAAAATGGATGCAGATGATGAACTTTACAGAGTATAAATTTTGAATGTTTTCACAGATGTTAGCTATATTATACAAACTAGTATAGTTGTACATAAGAATTGTCTTAGGAAAGCAACTCTTTGCTGTAGCATTTCTTTCTTTCTGTCCAAGAAATCCCTTTTCTCAAAGAGTATATAAGAGATCATCTTATAACAGATTAGTCTACTTATATGTACAACACACACATTGCCATTGAAGAATACAAATCATCTAGTACCTTAAAGTGGACATGGCAGCAGAATAGTACTCAATGAAGTTATTTTGATACTGGCATAAATATGGACCTAGTGGCCAGTCCAGTGAGGAGTCTGGCCCACAAATTTTGAAGCAACTGAAATCTGCTTCTGTCTTAGAATAGAATTTTAGAATCATATCATGTTTACAGTTGGAAGAGATCTTGGAGATTTTCTTGTTCAATCCCCTGCTCAGTACAGAAAACTGCTACACTAACTCTGACAGATGGTTGTTCAGTCTGTTTGAAAACCTTCAGTGAAGGAGAGACCACCACTGCATGAGGCAGACTGTTTCACTGGCAAACAGCTCTTACAATTAGGAAATTCTTTCAAACTACCTTGACCTGCACAGAGCATCTGCGTGCTAGTACCTGATTGCCCCCATCACAGCCCCCCTCACCTCAGAGATCTCTCCACCCTCACCTGAGCCGCACTCCTGCTCCTCCTCCTCCTCCATCCATTTGTTTCCATCACCCCTCTTAGACATGGCTGCAGGGTTGCTGACGCCTATTGGCCAAGCTGCAACCCTCTATTCCCAGAAACCTCCCTACCCTCATCAGAGTCCCACTCCTGCTCCTTCCCACAGGAGAAGCAGCAGCAGTGGTTGACCAGGCCTTCCCTCGCTGCTGTTGCTGCTTCCGCCACCACCATGGCTGCTTGTTCTCTTCAGGCTGCTGACAGACTGAGGCCCGTCCCTCACCCTCCCTTCTTTCTTTCTTCACCTCCCTTCATTTTCTCTTTCTCTCTCCTCCACTCGCTTTCCCCCTCTGTCTTTCTTCCCCTCCCTTTTTATCTCTCTCCCCGCCCCCCGCCCCCCAAGTTAACAGATCTTGTTCATTTTGTTTCCTCAACTAATTCACACAATGGCAGCCTCCTTCTCCTGAAGGGGCTCTTTCCTCACTCATGACCCCTCTCTTCGCAGACCCCTGCCCACTATCTTTTTATATATAGATCCTCTCCTCTACAATCAAGAACATCTGACCAGTAACAGTTGTATTCCAACTGACCTTAACCATCACAGGCTCCTCCTCCCTATCTGCATATGGAATCCCCACTGCCCAATCACCACAGTGCTTCTGCTTGCAAACTCTCACGAGAGCTGCCACACACAGGATTAGCCATGGGTATGCCTCAGAGAATTAGATAGATAGATAGAAGATGTCTAGCCTAAATCTGCTTACTTTCAATTTACCGATTCTAGTCCTGCCCATGGAAGCAACAGAGAACAAATATGCTCCTCTTCTTATGTGACAGCCTTTCAGTTATTTGAAGACAGTTATCATATCTTCCCAAGTTTTCTCTTCTCCAGACTAACCATACCCAGCTCCTTCAACTGTTCTTTATGGAACTTGGTTTCCAGACCCCTCGCCATCTCTGAACTCATTCCAGTTCATCAACCGTCTTCTGTAAAATGTGAGGCCCAGAATTGAACACTGTATTCCAAGTGAGTTCCGACCAGCACAGAACAGAGTGGAACACTTAATTCTCACCATTTGGACACATTTCTGTTAATGCAGCATAATAGCACATTCATTTTTAACCTGCTGGTTCACATTGAACTTGTTGTCCACCAAGACACTTCAGTACCTTTCATATGTACTGCTGCCAAGCCAGCAGCATCACATGGCAACCCATCCTGTACCTGTGCATTTGATTTCTCCTGCCCAAATTTGTATTTGTCTCTGTTGAATTTCATTTTATTCATCAGGCCTGTCCAGATTAGAATCAAGATTCAATCCATCTTCTAAGGCATCAACTATCCCTCCCCCATCTTCATGTCTCCTGAGAACTTGCTCTGCATCCTGTCTACTCCCTCCTCCAATTCATTTATGAAAATGTTGAATAGCACAGACCCAGGACAGAGCTGTGAGTTACAAACATCCGACTTACAAACACCCATACTTACAAAACTCCATTACATACTATATTAAGGAACTCCTCAACTTACAAACACCAACCCACACATACACATGGGAAATGTGTGTTATGAGTATGAACTTCTGACTTACAAACTAACTTTTGGAACATAACTCATTCATAAGTTGGGGATTTCCTGTACTGTGAACTCACTGGGTATGATTGCTCAACCAGTTGTGAATCCACCGAACAGTAGCATCATCTATCTAGCCCACATTTTACTAACTTGCCAACAAGAATATTGTGGAAGACTTTGTCAAATGCTTTGCTGAAATCAAGATATACTACAGTATGTCCACAGCATTCCTACGATCTACTAAACTAGTAACTGTAGAAAAAGGAGATGAGATTAGTCTGGCACGACCTTTTCTTGACAAATCCATGCTGGCTCCTACTAAACACCAAATTATTTCCCAAGTGTTCACAGACAAGCTTAATAATCTGTTCTAGGATCCTCCCAGTTGTGGTCAAGCTGACAGGTCTGTAGTCTCCTCTTTTTGAAAATAAGGACAACATTTGCTTGCCTCCACTCTGACACCTCACACATTCTCCAAGAGTTCTCCTAGGCCATTCTCCAACAGACAGTGGTTCCAAAATCATGGAACCATTCAGTTCCAAGCTCCTTCAGTACCTGGAGATGCAGTTCATCTGAACCTGGAAACAAAATCATTTAAAAGGTCTTCTCACCATATGTTTACACATCTGGGGACCATTTCTCTTTTCAATTATGTATCCATTGCCTGATTAGGCCACATCTGCCTCATGGGAGAAGACTGATTCAAACAAGTGATAAGCAGCTCAGCCTTCTCTATGTCAACTGTTACCCATTTCATCATCTCCAAGCAACAGACCTACCACTTTCTTGAGATTCTGGACGTATCCATAAAACCCCTTTTTGTTGTTTTTGGCAGCCCTCACAAGCCTCAGGTCACTGTGAGCTTTAGGATTTTCTGACATCTCTACTGATTCATGCTCAGATTCATGGATTTCTGTACAGGTGTAGAATTCCTTACATATAATGCAACTCTTCCTCCCGCTTTTCATGTACTATATCTCAGTCATGAATCTCATCCCACAAAGTTTCAATTATACGTATCAGATCATATTCCCCTGCCCACATTAGGATTTAAAGTTCCTCCTGTATGTTCCCCATACTCTGTGCATTAGTGTATGGACATCTGAAAACATGAATATCACTGTCTTCAAGCTTCTTCGCTCTAGTGACTTGTGAATTCTGAGGGCTCCTCCCCCATTTTGATTTTCCTCTGGCACTTATATGTCCCTAATACTTGGTTTTATATTTGGTTCTGGGCTTTTGTTTCCCTACCCTATCAAGTTTAGTTTAAAAAAACTCTTTGGATGATGTTTGTGAGGCTCCTGCCGAACAAACCACTCTTTGGAATGTGCACTAGGTGTATTTTGTATAGGTAGTATAGGCTGTGGTCAAAGTATCAAAGCCATTCGAAAACACCATCTTCATAGCCAGCTGTTTATCTGCAGCATCCTGAGTTCTCTTCCTGCATCTTAACAGGAAGGATGAACAACGGTTTCTTCCAGTGGTATTCATTCCCATGTCGATCAGCAGGATGGGATAGTGGCTGGTGGGTTTGACAAGTCTCAGCAATCAGATGAGTCACATTCCAGATTTGTGCACTAGGAAGACAGTATATCTCCCCTGATGATCTATCAGGTGATCTGCATAGATATGGCTCCACCCCTCTCAGTAGAAAGTCACTCGCCGCCACCACATATCCTACTTGTCAGGGGAGTAGGTGGGTTCCTCCCAATCAAGGAGAATTGGGCATCTTCCTCCCTTTTCTGTGTAACATGGGATGACAATTCTTAGCCAGGTGGCAATAGGTTGCCTTCCATAGGTAGAATCAGTTGCACTGAATTCCTCCCAATTCTCCTGCTCCCATGCATCATATGCTTCCATGTGCTCACCTCTTCTTACGGAATTACTTCATCTTTCTATGGAAGCTTCTTTCTTTGGAGAACTTCTGTACTGTCCAGCAGCTCTTCAACCTCCTTGAGAAGTTTCAGAGCAGAAAGGCATGCCTCAATCAATCAATCTTTATTACAGTCATAGACCAGCATAAAGTATAAGGGTGATTACATGTTAAAAGAGAGAGTAGATAAAAAGTGATTACATATAAAACGGTACATATTAATACTAAAAGGACAAAAAACATACTAAAAATAGTAGATAATACACCAAAAGCATGAGGGCCTAAAAGCCTGAGAAATAGTAAGAATCATAAAAACGCATGAAAGGCATAAAAGGGGGAAGCATAAAAATGGATGTCATAAGGTTAAAAGACATGAAGACAGAAATACATAAAAGACTGAGTAAAAAACTGGAAAACAGCCAGATTAAAGGTTATAAGGAACAGTAACAAGGGAGGCACATGAGCAATTGTAGGGCCTGCCCAGAGTCACTGAAGATCAGATTCAGGCTGATAGGACTCACTGCCTGTCATCCGCTGCTGAATGCTGATCTCAGCTGCACAGTACCTGGCAACACTATATGGGATGGTAGGCTTAGAGTCAGAGAGTAGCAAGGAGCTGTAGAATTGGCTTGGACAACATGAACACTTGCTTAGTGAAGGAAGGATGAGGGAGGGAATGTCTCTATAGAACAAGCAGTAGAGGAGAACATGCTCAGTAGTTTTGATCTGCCCTAGGCTATAGGGTCATAGTCGCTCTGCAAATGAGGTCCTTCTATAACAGCCTTCTAGCACTGCTGAAGGGAGGTCATGACAGTGAGCCAAAGTGAACGCCCTTCTGTGCTTTGGAACCTCCAGCTGGGTGAGGTATGCTGCTGGAGAAGCAGAATATCTAAGCCCATCACTGATATGAAGTTTTGGGACCCTGCTGAGATTGGTTTGGCGCTCAATGTCTATAATGTACTGCTCGATGGTTGCTTTTGCCTGGCTGTAGCCCATGCTGAGCAAGGTCAAGGGGGAAAGGCTATTATTAAGGGGGAAAGCTATTATTGCCTCAGTTGTCTGAATCCAGCTAGATTGGTAATCATCGTGTTGGGTTAGGGGGGCAAGACCAATTGGGCAAAAGGATAGTCTGAGGATGGCCATCCACACTAGCCTCCAGCTTGATCAGGCCTGTCTCCAGGAGCAGAGTGGCACTGGAGACACATCTCGATACTTGGAGTGCTGCCTGCAGGAATTTAGATTGTACAAGTTTCAGAGTCGCAATGTTGGGGAAGGGGCCCAATTGAACACCACAGAGGAACTGAGCTAGTGATTTGGCTGTGAACAGTTCAAGAGCCACGGGTACATAATGGCCTCCTCTTGTCCACAGGAATTTGAGAATGGCAGAGGAGCTTCTCTGAGCATTTAAAGCCACGTGTTCCCCATAAGCTTTCCTAGAGCCGCCAGAATGAAAAAGTACTCCCAAGTATTTGAAGGGTGCAACCTGCTCAATCTTATGCCACTCAGTCCACCAAGAGTGGATCTTGGGCCTCCTGGCAAAGGCCATAATTTAAGTTTTATGATAGTTGATTTCCAGGCAGTCCTCCCTGCAGTGCAGTATCAGGGTCCTCAGTGCTCTTCTAAGACCAATGGGGGTCCTTTAGAGGATGGCTGCATCATCCACATATAACAGGATGGCAATGTGTCTTGCAGCGAGCTTTGGAGGGTGGAAATCTGGGTTGCTGAGCTGGCCCACCATAGAGTTAACGTAGAAACTGAAGAGGAGTGGGACCAAAATGCATCCTTGTTTGACACCCTTCTGAGTTGTAACAGCTCTCTCTTGTCAGGTGGCCTTGGGGGCTACATCTCATCTTGAGTGATGTATCTACATGCAGGGTGCGAAGAAGGTATAGCAGGCACCGTTCAATGGAGAAAAGGCATGCCTCAAGCACCTCCACCTTTTCGTCCAGTAGGGCTACTAGCTTGGACTTCAAGCAGGTGTAGTTAATATTTTCCTCTTGTAGTAAAACAAACATGGCACATTCCCTGCAGGTCACCACAACATTTGTCTTGTTGCCCGGTTGCTTGGAGTCCCTGAGTATTTGGTATTCCACCCTCCCACACAAAGCTTCCTTATTCCTATCTGCAATCTCATATTTACAAGCATTGGTCACAAGCTCTTCAAGGGCATCTCCACCTATAATCTAGCTAGAAGCTTGCTGTTCAAAAAAGTATTTCATTGCTTCTCTCATGAATTTCTTCAGGCCAAACAAAAACACTTCAAGAGCGACATGTTGTTCAGTAGTTCTAGCTTGGCAACAGAAGTATTTGAAGGTCTTATTTGTATTTGTCTATTTTACTTTACCTACAAGAATTCACTTTAATTACAAGAAACTCAGAGGGTCTTCGGTTGCCAAGAAGCAAGAGAATAGTTAAACTAAGTAAATTGAATTAGGCCAAGAATATTTTGACATTGAATTGCTTAAAAATCTACACTTGCCAATACTGCTTAATATTATCTTGGTTATTACCATAATAGATTTGTTCATTTTTAATCCTCTAATTCATTGACAAAGAATACATCTCTTTCTTTTCAAAAGCATCACTTCCAGAACAATGCACTCCAAGTTACTCTTTAGAAAAAGAGCACATCCAAGTTATATCAGCAATTCAATGGTAATCAACTAACTGAGAATTCAGTTACTATTGATGCTTCATCTTCCATTCCAGATAATAAACTGGGACCATTTAGATCTCTATAAGCAATTTAATATTGAAAAATATACGATATGTTTCTGTCATAGCATATGAAATGGGAGTAGGACACAATAAGAATTAAAAAACAGCAAACACATCAATGCCTCCTTAAATCAATACCATGCCCATTTTTCTTTTGTTTATTTACTTTAAGGATTTCTTTTTAAATGAAGGTAGATATAGCATGACTGAATGCTTACCGAGAAGCAAAAATAGGCGTGCCCATTTATTTTCTAGACTTTTGCAATAGGCCTTTAAATAGCAAATCAAAGTACAATACAAATTTGTCATTTCAAGTTTCAGCTTGAAATCAAGTTTTTTAAACATTAATTTCCATCAGCCTTGCCTCAGCTTGCTGCAGTGCAAGGTGACATTGCATCATCAGGAGTACTAGATATCAGAGATGTGCAAAATGTTTTGAGCTCAAAACAGAACGCCCTTCAAATAAACAGCCTGTTTGAGTTAAAAAAAAAACACAACCCTGCTCCAACTTGAACCTTTTGAGTGTTTCGAATGCCATTTTAGAGGGCTGTTTGTTTCGTTGAAACAGCTGGCTTGGTCACTGTTTTGATGAAACATTTCAAGCATTTTACATTTCATTTAGAGCTCGAAACAAAACACAAAATCCATTTCATGCACACCCCTACTTGACATACAAAGTTATCAAGCTATTGATCATGCTTTTGCAACAGATACTAACTAAAAGTATAGTAACTTTTAGTGAAAAGGATGTCATTGCCATGAGCCAAAATAGACAGCTAGCTATAAAATGAGCAACAATGGTGCAGACGAAGGAAACGATACCAGATAAAGTAGTAGCAGCAGCAAAAAGGGATGGCCCAGAGTTGCTCCCAAAACAAACAAACCAGTATTCTGCTATCAGGGGCCAATTTAAAAGTGATGCTGGCCAAACTAAATCAAATCCAAAATTTATTACAGTCATAGACCAGTATAACTGGACAAGCCAAGTAGAATTCATCTGCAAGGATATGCATATTCCAAGCATTTCGTTTAAATTGGGTCATCTTACTGGCACAGATCCCCGATATGCTAATGAGTACCGTCCATGAGTAGTGGCCAAGGATGCCATCTAAATGAGACAGCAAATGGGGATAACATCGTGTGGGTAAGCCCTTATTTGCTCAGCATTATGTTTGAAGTCAGACCAGAGTGAACCAGCATTTGGTAGTAAAAGATAACATGCACCTTTAAAAAATAAATAAATTCCAATTTCATTCTGTAAAGGAAGCAAACTTTGCCCAGGCATTTCAATAGTCTACCCCCAATAACTGAGCAAAGTGTCACCTTTTAAAGTGGTAATTCTCTTATATTTAGCAGGGGGAGAGCAACTGGCCCGATCCAACCCGAGCACAGCATCCCACCCGTGCAGGCCTGCTCAACTGCAGCCCTCCTGCAGATGTTGGCCTACAACTCCCTTAATCCCTAGCTATTAATTATGGGATAATCCCCACTGTGGTGGGGGATTATAGGAGTTGTAGTCCAAAAACAGCTGGGTGTGGGGCTGAGTTGAGCAGGCCTGCTCCAGTGGCTGTTGCTGCTATCTGCCTTATGTTTCTTTTTAGATTATGAGCCATTTGGGGATAGGGGACCATCTTATTTATGTATTTTTAATATATTATTTATTTTTCTATATAAATCACTTTAAGAACTTTGACTGAAGAATGATATATAAATTTTCATAGTAGTAGTAGTCGTCCAAGCCACCTTAAGTGGTGCAGTAGGGAAATGCTTGACTAACAAGCAGAAGGTTGCCAGTTCAAATCCCCGCTGGTACTATATTGGGCAGCAGCGATATCATCATATAGAAAGATGCTGAATGGTATCATCTCACACTGCGCAGGAGGCAGCAATGGTAAACCCCTTCTGTATTCTACCAAAGAAAACCACAGGGCTCTGTGGGCACCAGGAGTCGACACCAACTCAACGGCACACTTCACTTTAGTAGTCATCCAAACCCAGCCATTGTCTCTGGTAGCAGTGAAGAGGAAGTTGCAAGAGCATAGGAAACACCAACTTGTTTAGGTGTCTGTGAATAAGGTTTTGCATATCACAGGCCTTTTTCTGTGCAGAATCTTTCTGGACACATTAGAGCTCTGCAGAGAACTGAGCAAGGAGGTCGTGGTTCTCTATATGGTGGTGATTCTCTTATATTTAGCAGGATGAGTGCAACTGCCCCTACTCAGACCCAGCACAGCATCCTTCCAGGGGCTATTGCAGGTGTCTATCTTATGTTTCTTTTTAGATTGTGAGCCCTTTGGGAATAGGGGACCATCTTATTTATCTAGTGTAAACTTGTTTTAGAACTTTTGTTGAAAAGTGGTATAAAAATATCCAAAATAGGGCAGTCTGAGGCTCGTACATACCAGTAAAAGAGACTCTAAATTATCTTTTGCATCTCTAAAAGCTTAAGCTCTTAATTTATCCAAGTTAGTATTAGTTAAGCTGCCACAGATAACTTTTGCTTAATTTTTAAAGAGGGTCCTCTGACAACCTTTGAGGGCACAGCTTAACTCTCCCCTCTCCTCCCCTTCACCACTCTTTCTAAACTATTCACTTGGCTGATAATATGGAAAACACCCATTATCTCTGGATTAAGTATTCATTGGTCTGATGCCAAATTCCAGTGACAAATCCCACAAATATTGTTATGCAGCAAGGCCCCTACCGGTATGTGGCTTGGTATTACTATTTTCCTTTCTGTACATAAGTGAAAGTACAGAGTCCATTTGTGACTCATTAAGAAAAAAATTTATCTGATGTAGGTCTAAATTGGTATGCAATGATGTACAGGCAATTACATTTAACTGATGTCCAAGCTTCAAAACTTCAAGTCAAATTGTACTTTACTTGCTCATACAATTATTTGTGGCTAGCTGGAATTTACTCTGTACTGAGCCTTCATGATATAGGTCTACAAGCTCATTTTCTTTTAAAACTTTGGAACACCTTCCAACTGTGATATGTATCTCTATTACTAGTGTATCCTGCTCTTTTTCCAAGAAGCCCAGAAGACTATTTTAGCCTTATAACCACTCTGTGAACTAAAAGGTGGACACATATCAATTTGCCCAAGACAACCTGGTGAGTTCATAGCTCAAACCTGGAATCAAATGTTTAACTTAAGGTAGCTGCTATATATCTGACAACAAACGTCATCATAAAGTTATTGGAATGCAACAATCAGAATTTTTAAACTATTCATCATATGATAATTTCCCCCCTGCTGACTGGAGAGGTGAATAGGCACCTTTGAATGTGGTAATCTCTTACTTAGCAAGGGGAGAGCAACTGATCCCATTCAGTACAGCATCCCTAGCGGCTGTGTCTACCTTGTATTCCTTTTTAGATTGTGAATGCTTTGGAGATAGAAACCAACTTATTACTCCCACCACCAGTTAAACTGCTTGGAAAGCTTTTTCGGTGGTATAATAGTAAGAGCATAAGCCGAAGGAATCGTATTGTCCAGCATTATCCAAGACTGAATGCTGTTCCTGCAGAGTGTGATCTGACGAATAAAAATTTATTTATTTATTCGACTTGTATATTTATTTGAATTACATACCGCCCTTCCTAAAGTGGCTCAGGGCGGTTTACATTAAATTTTAAAAAACCATAAAACAAAACACATGTAAAACCAGAATTAAAATTAAAACTAGACATAATTAAAAGCCAAGATAAAAAGATGAGTCTTTAAGGCTCTCCTGAAGACCTCGAAGGAAGAGGCCTTATAGATAATTGGCGTGCATCTTTGCAATTTCTACTCAAAACCCTGTATATAAATTAAGCTCTTATTTAACCAGGGGGGAAACATAATGTTATCGTTTTCTGTAAATAACAATAAAAAAATAGGGCCAGTTCAGATGTCAATGCCAGGATTCAGTCCTAGCATTCCATGATGTCTCCACGCCTCAGAAGAACTTGTTCCCGACTCTCCTTTGGATGTGTGGCTCAGAAGAATTCTACTTCTGAGTCTGGTTAAGAACCTAAGGCCATTTTCAGATCATTATTTATTTGGGAGATCTGGTTAGAATAAGCCAGGAATGCTCAGTTTGAACACAACATAAAGTCCTGGCTTGTTCTTAACCAGAATCAGAAGTAGAATTCTTCCCACCCCGACACCTCACACATGAAGGGGAGGGGGAAGCACACACATCTGAGGCTCAAGGATCTCACACACAGCCAAGATGCAATCCTGGCTCTGCATTACAGCTAAACCAACCTACGATGATAACTGGATTCCCAAGTCTGAAATGTTATTGTTATTCCTCAGACATATTCCTATTCATGGCAGCAATAACCCTCAGAAGAGACAGTGTTGGATTTTGCAGGAGGCGGGTTGTGGAAACTGGTGCAGAACAAGATTTATGAAGTCTTCAGGTTGCTTTACAAACAGCCTCAGGGATTCAAATTGACAAAATGAAGTGGTATGATGCAGGTCTATTCAGGTTTTACCATGACTGACATTACCAACCTCCCACCTCACCCTAGAACTTAACACCAAATTGTCGCCCCATAGCACATATCTTCGATAGTTTTGTCTGTTTGTGGATCTGTCATGGAGAATAGTTATATGCAAAACCCTTCATTTTTATAGAACAATATTTGGGAATCCTTACTGGATACTTTCATTACACTTTTATACTGCCCCTTTCTCAAAGGAGCAGTGTACATGATTCCCTCGTCCCACCTACCCACCAAGCCCACAAGCACTTAATTCTTTTAACCCTGTGAGTAGGTTGCCAATTGGCAGTTCTTAGCAGTCACCATAAGCTTTGTGGCCCAAGCTCAAATCTCTGTTCAGCCATGAAACTCATTGGGTAACTGGGCCAATCACTCTCTCTCAGCCTAACCTACCTTGAAGGGCTGTTGTGAGGAGAAACATACTCTGGGCTCCTTGGAGAAAGAGTAGAATATAAATGTAGTAAATAATAAATACTGCACTACACTCTCAATTTAGAAACATCTGAATCTAGAACAACCTAGAGTATGAAATAAAATACACCATAGTCAGAATGTGCTGACTATGATTTTAATAATCAAATTTCTAGGCCTAAAGCCTTTGAAATAAATGGGAATAATTGTTGAAACTCAAAAGAAACAGCAGTTATATAAGACATCAGATATAAATTTATCCTTGAATATTTCCAGACACACTTCAAATTTATCAACTGAGTCAATTTACTGATAGAACAGGAAAAATTATTCTGCTAGGGGTGCATTACGTAAGATAAAGAGACAAATGTTGATGTAATTAGCTAATACAAATTAAAAACATTGCACATTTTCTTGTCAAAGATCATTCTTAGTATTATTCACTTTTGATATTGATTACCACTGCATCAGTTCTTGTAATCTGGTTAGTGCATTAGCACTAAGTAAATATTATTGATTCAGATACAGATATAATGGACCCATGCAATCTCTGTATTTTACCCATTTCCTTTGCATTAGGTTTTTAAAATCAGCACACAGATCACCAAGACCAAAGGGTGCTAACGACTGAAAAGAAAACATAAACTATCAATTAAAAAATATTCCACAGCTTATTGGCCAAAATAGCACCTGAAATAAACCTTTCTTCCTCTCATAAAACTCTCTAGAAATATTTGTGGCTTAAGCAATAGGAACAGAAATTGACACAATATTGACTGGATCAATAAAGATGCACACGTTTTCAAGCTTCACAGAACCCTGCATAAGACAAACATTAAAAGAGAACAAACTCTTATATTATTTATTTATTATTTAATACATTTCTATATTGCCCAAAATGCAAGTTCTCTGGGCGGTTTACAAAACAATTAAAAAACCCACAAAAAATAAAAACAATCATTAAAAAACAAATAACAATTTTAGCTTTAGCACGAGCTGTTCTTATAGCAAAAGGCAGATTTGGATTTCTTAATATAGAGTCTGTGACTCCTGCTAGTTACAATATTAAAATAGGAAGAGGGAGAGGGTTAATTTTTTTTAAAAGGATGTTATGATTGAAACAACTAATATAAAGTAAGGTCTGATTAGGGTAGTACAGTGATACAGTTCTTATGTACAGTAGTACAGTGATATTTTCAGGAGTCAACGAATTCCTGATAAAAGATTGTGATCACTGGTAATAATAATAATAATAATAATAATAATAATAATTCAATTTCTATACCACCCTTCCAAAAATGGCTCAGGGCGGTTTACACAGAGAACTAACAAACAAATAAGATGGATTCCTTTCCCCAAAGGGCTCACATTCTAAAAAGAAACATAAGATAGACCCCAGCTACAGTCACTGGAAGTACTGTGCTGGGGGTGGATAGGGCCAGTTACTCTCCCCCTGCTAAATAAAGAGAATCACCACGGTAAAAGGTGCCTCTTTGCCAAGTTAGCAGGTAGGGGGGGAAAGACAGGAAATTGAAGATTAAAAAAAAATAAAGGTCTGCATGTGCCAAAAAGTTGTTTGTGCTTGAAGTTGTGAACAAAATAGATGCATTGTGCTTCACAAGGGAGCCATCGTTATAGTCACCATCTGACAGACCATGCAGTATACTATAGGCAGGCAGTTCTGCACCACTCACACTGCTGCAGGCATCTCAAACAATGCCAGCACTGTTGTGCAAGAAAACTTTTGTGCCAATATGTAAAATTGTACAATCATGCTTGTGCAATGCTACAGCCATTATTGCCAATTGCTATAGTAGTACACAAGCATGATTGTGCCATGGTACATATTGGTGCAAGAGTGCCCACAGTAGTTGCCTAAAGCAGTGCGGGTGGTGCAGAACCGCCCGTGGTATGCTGTGCAGTGTGTTGGCCACCATCTCTTCAAGACAAAACTATAGAATGGCCACTGCTTATTTGAATGGTGTATGTGAACACACACACATACACACGATTTCATGTTTCCTTAAATGCTGGGCTAAAAAAAGGAGCAAACAAGATAGCTCAAAAACAGCAATGTGGTAACCATAGATAAAGTAAGTAAAGTGTGCCATCAAGTTGATTTTGACTCCTGGAGCCCACAGAGCCCTGTGGTTTTCTTTGGTAGAATACAGGAGGGGCTTACCATTGCCTCCTCCCTCGCAGTATGAGATGATGCCTTTCAGCATCTTCCTATATTGCTGCTGCCTGATATAGTACCAGCGGGAATTGAACCGGCAACCTTCGACTTGTTAGTCAAGCATTTCTCCACTGTGCCGCTTACTTCAGTATTTATCTTCCATCATCCCTGCAATGCTATCCCAGGACCCAAAAGATCCACTGGTACCTTATAATCAGAAATGTTGTGCTGTTCCTTCTACATGCAATATTTATCTATCAAATTTGTACATTGCCCCAAACCTTTACTGCTGCGTGGTTTACACAGCATAAAACAAGTTATACAGAAAATAAAAATCTTAACACAATTTGAAATCACAGTCAAATTAAAAAGCAATATACTGTACATTTGACAAACACACACCATATATTTATTTATTTATTTATTAGAAACCTTTAATATACTGCCCACTCCGAAAACTCCGGGCAGTGCACAAAAACATGCGAAACAGGACAACATTAAAAATTACATTCTAAATTAAAAACTAAAGTAACTAACAAAAATAAAAAAACAAATAGGTAAACTACAGGGCAAAAGCCTGGCGAAAAAGAAAAGTCTTCAACAGAAATTTGAAGATCAGTAAGGAAGGGGCTAAACAAATCTGAAGGGGAAGAGTTCCAAATAAGTGGGGCAGCAACCAAAAAGGCCCTTTCACAGGTCCTAGCTCCCCGAACCTCTCAGAAATCAGGGACCGACAAAAGGGCCATCTGAGATTATCTAACCGGACAGGATGTAACTGGATGGGAGAGGCGGGTCTGCAGGTAGACAGGCACCAAAACCCGCAAGGCTTTGAAGGTCAAAACCAGGACCTTACATTGAACTTGGAAGTGAATAGGCAACCAGTGCAATGACTGCAGAAGAGGTGTTACCCTGTCATATTTTCTGGGACCCATGAGTAGGCGAGCCGCTGCATTCTGGACACGTTATAGCTTCCTGATCGTTCTCAAAGGTAACCCTAGATAGAGGGTGTTGCAATAATCTAAGCGGGAGATAACAAGGGCATGGGTCACTGTCATTAATGCCTGCCAATCAATGTAAGGGTGTAATTGGTGAATCAGATGAAGCTGGGCAAAAGCACTTCTGGCCGCAGCCTCCACCTGCTGTTCAAGCAGGAGGCGCGAGTCCAAAAGGACCCCCAAATCACAAACAAGCTCCTTGTTCGATTATATCCTTTGCTGCTGTTTTTGTGGTCATGGTTTTGGAATATGGAGAAATTTATTTTCAGGATTAAAGTAAAGATTTTATTATGCATTTTTGTTTAATACTGTGACAAGTATGAATAAATGGTATGGGGGGGCACATTTCATCTCCAACTCATGTTAAAACATATCTGGGCACACATTGTTCCAACTTGCAATGTGCAATCAATTTCTCTTAAGTTGCAAGTGTTTAAAATATGCCACATTGACCACTTTTGATCAGGAGACCTGATAGTTTTTAATTCTTCCAAAAATTTGTAATAAAAAAATACATTACAGTTCCAGGACCTTGAAGGAGTTATTTCTCTCTTATTAAATATTTCTAGACATTTCCCAAGAATGACAGATCAATAAAGGTCTTTGTGGTTTCCTGATGGAAAGTTGCAATTATTTTCTTCCATTATACAATACGCATAATTCAATTTTGCTCATCTATCATCTTTGTAAAGAAAAAAAACCATTCTGTGTTTATTTCACCGTCTCTTCTGATTTCATTTCAGGAGCCTGCTTGCTTTCATTTCACACTCCTAAATCTTTTGTGTCCCTATTTGCATCTTCATTTGACAATAATCATGACCGGTTTATCACGCAGTGACAGAGACACAGTAAAATCAAAATTATTTTTTATGGGATACACACACACACACACTTACACTTTAACAATTTCATTGTGGGGAGCACATTTAATTATTTTAAAGAAAACAGAAAAAAGAAAAAAAGAAAATGTCTGAGCCGAACAGTGGAAGTCTTATGATTTCAACTATTTCTACTTTATCTTCCTAGGGTTGGATAAACTGCAGGAGTTAACATATTTGACTTGAGTAACCCAGGCTAAAAATGACTAAAATTGAATCTGTGCCCAGTCCACTGCATTCAGTTTTCCTAAAGTGAGCGTGGCAAAAAAAAATACCAAAGAAATGATTCAGAAGCTTCCAGGATTACTAATATCTTTTAGTTTCGATGAAACTACTCTAAAGTCTTTTTTTCCTTCCCCCTAGTATTGCTAGAGGTAATTCTTCCTTTTCAAATTCAGATCAGTTTTTAGAATTGCAAAGGTAAAAATCCATGAATGTTCTCAGGTCAAAGGTCCCACTGAAATCAGTGGGGGGACTAGGTAGAAGTATTTGACAGATGATGCCCATAGTTGGGGACATCGCAAGACTGGATTCTGAAGCCATACAGAGCAGGACCTCCAACAATCTAACCATATAGGGCTTCTAAAGGTTAATGTCAGCACTATGAACTGGACCTAGAAATTAACAGAAAGCCCGTGAAATTGCTGTAATATTGGAGTTGTTTTCTGAGTCTCCTATCCTAGTCAATACTCTGACAGTTGCTTTTTAATTTATAGTTTCTTGACATTCTAAGGGCAGCTCCATGTAAGACACATTACAGTAGTCTAATTGGACGTTGCTGAGGACCAAACTGTAAGTTTGACTAAACACTTTAAGAGGCATGCTTAACACCAGAAGAGTCTCTTATGAAGCAAAAAGCAGCTGTGGGGGCCTGATCCTAACTAGAATAGCAGAGTTCAGGGAGGGATAAATAGCAGAGTTCAGGGGTAAAGTTAACTCTTTACCCCTGAACCATTTTCATGCTGAAAATACCCCCAAGGTATCTTTTTGCAGTACTTTGGGGGAGTGATTTTCAGCAAGAAAACAGTGCAAGTTAAATTCACTCTCCTTGTCTTCTACAGAACCAGTCAGGATAAGGCCCACCACCTTCAGAGATGCTTTTTCACAATAGGAATTGCATCAGTTTTAATCATGCCTTAAACATGTTGAGTCAAACATCTAATTTAGTCCTAAGGCATGAATTATTATGGATTATATCATTTCTCCCCCACATTTAAAAGTGGGGGAAAAAAAAGGTTTATAATTTATTCTATTTCTAACCTATCTACAAGCTACCTAATGGCGAAGCAAGGAAATGACTTGACTAGCAAGCCAGAGGTTTCCGGTTCGAATCCCTGCTGGTACTATATCGAGGAGCAGCGATATAGGAAGATGATGAAAGGCATCATCTCATACTGCGTGGGAGATGGCAATGGTAAACCCCTCCCGTATTCTACCAAAGACAACCACAGGGCTCTGTGGTCGCCAGGAGTTGACACCGACTCGATGGCACACTTTACTTTAAAACCTATCTACAACATTTAGTTAGATCAAAATGAGAACAATGAAAAAATATTCACACTTGAAATTTAGCCTGGAAACTTTCAGTTGAAGTGATGTGGCCTCACTGACCAACATGCAAGTGCAAATGATCAAAACTGTAGTCTTATCTTAAAAACATTTTTGTGCCTCTTTCTTCCGCTGGTGTTGCTAACAAAATGCTCTTTCGAGAATTGTTTTTCTCCTTCTCTTTTTAACTCTGCATTGGTCAATACTTGTATGTTATTCCAAGAAGTAGGAATTATTCCTGCCCATACATTAGGTATATCTCATGTCGGTATAACTTTTTAAAATTCTGTCAAAACAAACTTCTGGAAAGGCCAACTAAAGTTCACGATTAGTATTTGTTTAGTTTGCTCCTATTGGTTCTATTTTTTTTTAATCAGTTCCGAGCATGCAATGATGAATTCCCTTTCTGGAATTAATTCTAATAGAATGGCAGGTGGGCCCGGCAGGTGGGCAGACGCAGCGGCTGCAGGCAGGGGGGAGAAAAAGAGAGGCAGCTGGGAAGAATGTGGTGGGGGTGGCAAACAAAAAAGCCGCGGAGGTGGAGGGACTAGGGGCACAAATGCTCTGCACCAGATCACCTAGTAATATATATTTCATTAAACTATTAATATTCCTGATTCACTCCACTGTCTTGCCCTTTCATACCACAACTCTTGCCCTTGGATTCTACACTTGTAACTCATTATTAATGCTGGCTCTCTTATATTTAGCAAGGGGAAAACAACTGTCCCCATTCCGTCCAGCACAGTATCTTTCCAGTGGCTGTTACTGGGACCGACTTTGTGTGTTCTTAAAGATTTTGAGCACCTTGGGGACAAGGAACCATCTCATTGCTTTTGCTATGGAAACTGCACTAGACACTTTTTTGTTGTAAAGCAGTATATAAACATCCATCATCATTAGGAACTGGCGCTCTGATATATCACGATGCTATTGTAATCCTGTGCATATAGTGTTCTGTTTAGCTGGACTTCAGATTCATGTTTAAATGGCCATATGAAAAAATAAGATATAATTTTTCTAAACTGCAGCTTTGTTAGGGCAGAATTTCATCTTTTAGTTGTCTGTAATGGTCATCTTCAAACTGTGCTCTAGGAAACCCCGTGGTTCCTTGAAAACTTATCAAGGATAACTGGTCTTCAACTGGTGGGTTAGGACCCAAATAGAGGCTTTAACTTGCCTAAGGTGGAACACATCTTTCTTGTTTGTTTGTTTTTTAAGGAGAACTAGAAAAACAGGAAGTGACCAGATGCAAAGGAGGACAGAGGTTTACAGCCTTTAAAGCTCAGAATAGGGACACTGTGACAGCTGCAAGATTACTGCACCTACCAAAATTCTTTCTTCTGGACAACTATTAAGATGTACAAGAGTTCAATCTTCCCTTTGACTCCAGTTAACCTGGGAATGGGGAGAAAGATGGACATGCAGATTTTTTAAAAAAGTGGATCCCATGTTGCATGCTGGGATTAAAGCTGAGTTGTAAGTCTGAAAACTACTGCTCTATACATAAACAGAGAAGCTGCCCAGAAACACAGCTTGCACACTATTTCTAGTCTTCCCTTGCAATATGCAGATGTATGGGGGGACTGTTCTGTGTTCTGAGCGGTGATGTCCATTCACATGGGTCAACCAAACCAAATGTGAACCTTAGAACATGTCCAGAATTATCTACAATATGCAGACATTCCATGACAGAGGGGTTTGTCTGCAGACAAGTTGATGAGAAGTTGGAAACTAATCTGACGGAAAGCTCGAAGAACCACTGATATATAGTGAGTGAATTTAGCAGTACAATGGAGATACTGACATATGATGGATTTCTTTACTATCAGCTACAAGCTAAATCGTTTTTGTAAAGGTTCGGTTATTGCATATATTCAATAAAATCTTAATTTTTCAAGAAATCTGAATAACACTAAGCTTTATTCGAGGTTAAAAAAATCCTGAAGCAACTCAGATTTTTTATACACTACAAAGAAGCAACCCAAGCCTAGTTTAAAGCCCCTCTGTATACCTACACTTATTCTATCAATGGTTGTTCCAGAAAACTTTGCAGTGCATTTTTAATTTAGCTTTCTGATTTTGCTTTCCAAGAAAAACATTTGTAAAATGTGCTAGTTCTGAGGGGGGGAAATAATAAATGCATGCGCGCACACACACGCACACACACACACACCCACCCCTCATTATGAAAGAGGTCATACAAGGAAGCATATATGAGTGGCATACCCCATTTCGAGAAATGTCATAAGAGCAGAAACTGGGGGTTTTGATACACAATACTGATAAAGGTGTACTTTTGAGGGTGTTGGTATATCAGTATTATGCATCAAAACCCTTAGAATCCCCCAGTTCCTTCTCTTATAACATTTCTCGAAATCGGATATGCCATTTCACTCAAGGTCAAACAGTCATCTTCCCTAATTTATCCATCACTGATATGCGAAACACATGGCAGATTCTGAAAAGTATCCTCCAGCAAGAACAATGTTCTCAGTAAGTGGAAACTAATTCTGTCAATAATTTTAATGACATTTGTTTAAAAAGACAAACTTTCTAATCCAGAGCCTCCCCCACCCCACACACAACCCTGAATAGGAGTGTGATTAATGGTTGGGTGGGAGCCACTATTCTAAAAACAAAATGTTTCATTTTTCTAGAATGAAAAATGAATAAAGGAAATTAAACTTCAAGGAAAAGAAGAATTTTCAGCCAAGCACAAGACGGCAGCTCGAGACACTATCTGTGCCACACAATACCCTAGAAAGTATGAAGACAAAATTGTTTCTCTTACTCACTCACCTCTCTTTTGACAGCTACAACTGCAATCAAGCCATTTCTAAATGGAAAACCTTCAGTTTTAGTCATTCAGTCTTAATCGGAATAAACTGGCTTAAATTCAAATACTCTGGGCTTACTTTGTTAATTAAACTGATAGTTTGTGCAAGAATGCAAACAGATACTCTAAAAGTGTCTCCACTTAGCACTGGTAAGCTTTGGACAGGGCTATCAGAAAGGACCCCTAGTTTGGCTTTTGTCCTGAACATTGTCAATTTCCTTTCCTGCTCAAAACCAAAATGTGTACAAGTTAATAGGTTTTTCCATTTACCTTACTGAAGACTGATCCTTCAGTACCTATTATTGCTTTTCCCGTTCCAGTCCCTGGAAAGAGGCCCTAGATAATGTAGATGTGAATCATGAAGAGAATATCCTTATCCACAGCCCAATTCACGTTCCAATACAAGTCATGATCAAGAGAGATTATTTAGGACTTGTGGATACCCACAACTTCTTGCTCTCATGAAGTTCCTTGCTTCTCATCAGAGGAGATAAGCCGCACAGAGAAATAAGTTTTGGGCGGTATATAAATTTTTTGAATAAAATAAATCAGAAGATATTTCTAAGCCTTTCCTTGTTTTTTTTGGGGGGGGCAGACTACTTGGGGACATGTATATGTAGAGCTCATCATGCAGGTATATGGACCATCTTGACCAAGATCACCAAACCTCTTATGCATGCAAGTGGTCACCTTATTTCACTGAGAACCAGCTTTGTGTGTCCATGCAATGTGACATGTAAAGCTGGCCTCTCTACAGACATGAACAGGAAAGACACGGCAAAGTTCTTTTGTTAGTACCTTATTACACTAGAGGCTCCCCCATGCCAATGCCTGTAACAAAATACTGGATTGAGTGAATATGTGGACTTGAAAAGTAACAAATATATGGTAGGGAAAGCTGTTGAGGGTTTTAGTAATTTATATGCTGTAGGTAAAGTAAAGTATGCCATCAAGTCAATTTCAACTCCTGGCACCCACAGAGCACTGTGGTTTTCTTTGGTAGAATACAGGAGGGGTTTACCATTGCCTCCTCCCACGCAGTGTGAGATGATGCCTTTCAGCATCTTCCTATATCGCTGCTGCCCAATATAGTACCAGGGGGGATTCAAACCAGCAACCTTCTGCTTGTTAGTCAAGCATTTCCCCACTGCACCACTCAAGGTGACCTTAAGTAGAGACACTGAAGAGATAATGCAAAATCAAAATTAGCTGTAATGAGGACAACTTGGGGTGGGGTTGTTTGTTGAAAGCTAAGGTATGAAAAATGCTGATATTTTGGCAGAAACTGTAGAATCTTCCTGAAAATTGTTTGCATCAAATAGGTTTTTTGAAAACTATCAGTGACATAAGAATGGTCCAAATGGTTTCACAGACACACAGTGCCAAACTTCAAGTACTGTTAGGGTCAAAATAGACATGACAGGAGATAGAATCTCACAGGTTTTTTTAGCCTAAAAGGCTGCCTAACACAGCTGCTTTGAAGACTGGAAAGTGGAACTCTGAAGAGGACATTTAACCTTTTCCTCCCCAATCTAAGACTGCACTGTTATTGGGGGGGTGGGGGTGGAGACCCAGGTAGAGATGCTATACCTGCTTTGCCCCTCCAGCTTGCATATTAGAAAACACATTCAAGTCTTCAGTACTCTCCTTGCAGGAAGACTTACTCTGTAATAGCTACCAGGCAAAGTCCCTAACAGTAAGGGAATTCAGAAATGTTAAACATTACAACTATTCCTTCCTTTGTAATTTTTTTCCTGGCTATTTCTACTGCTGCAGAGAGTTATGTAATGCTTCAGTTCTGCATGAAACACTTGCAAAGGATTTAAGTAGTTTAAAAACAAGAGGCTGAAATTATCATAGGCACACATGGGTTGAGCCATCCAATATGGAATGACATCAAAATGAAATATTCTACATCACTCCACTGGCAGTACTAACAGCTGCAAAGGAATGATGTAATGCATCCAAGGCACGTGCCTTGCATTTAGATCTCAGGAGTTTTAGATTCATTGTTCCACAGTTTATATTTGCTTTGCCGCATAAAAGTGAATATGGTGAACATGTCTCCAGTTCTGAAAGATCTTCACTGGCTTCCAGGTTGTTGCTGGACAAAATTTAAATAGTATTAATGGTTCTGCCTACTAAGCCCTATACAATCTGTTAATAACACATCTGAAACTTTGCCATCTCCCATACAAACCTGTCCATCAACAGAGAACTTCATCAGAGACTCTGCTCCAAGAGGTCTGGGGCACAGAATTCCAGACCCAGGATACTGGAGAAATCACAGATATCCAAGCCCATCCTTCTTCTTAGACCTTTTCAACAGCAGTTGATAGCAAATGTCCATACATGTTTCTTATTGCTAACTATATTGTTTTGTTGGATTTAATTTGTTCATTGTTAGATATATATTGTTGGTATTTTATATTGTCTTAACTGAGTGCCATAAGTGGCCTTGAGGTTATTTTAGTGGAAAGGCAAGATAATAATAAAGAATAATACATTAATAAATAAAAAAGTGTGGTTCTCCATGAAGTCGGTGCTGGAACAGGTTCATGTAAAGCCTGTTTTCAGGAGTTTTTCATGTTTTACCCTATTAAACTCCCTTCAGTGACTTACATATTCTATTTACAGGAACTCCTTCTTACAAAGATGAATCATTGTTGGCTGTAACTAGCACTAATAGTTATTTATTTAGACAACTTAAATAATTTGAAACAATTGGCCTTGGACTGCAGCCAAAAGTGGCAGCCCTGAAAATACTTATCACTCACAACTGAAATCAATGGGGCCATGGACTGAATAATGGAACACTCAATGTAAATGAGACTAAGGATGGTAGGGTAATTCACTGACTTAAGCAGTTAATTAGCACAAGTTAACACCATGCATACTTACCCTGTTTACACAGTATTTGCTGTCCTTCTCATACAGGTGTTGAAGACATTTCATGTTTTGTTTGCCTACGATCTTGCCAAAGAATTCATTGATGGTTTTGATAGATACTGCACAGACAGCAGACTTATGTGTTGGTTCTGAAGAGTCTGGTTTACTTTGCGCAAAGGCACCATATAGAATATCATCATTCATATCAAGACCCATTTCCTGGGCCAAGGCTGGACCTGGCTTACCAACATATGCAGCTTGCAAAAGATTAAACACTTCATTTGACTGCTTGGTTGACCTCTTCCTACGTTTTTCAGTGTAAATGCATTCAAGCGGCATTTCCATGTACGAACGCAACTCAGAATCAAACGAGCAGAACCGTATAATCCTGGTGTGAAAAGTCGGGGAGTCTAGAGATTCTCTCTGGACAGTGAGAAAGTACAGAAAGTGGTCCTTTTCAAAAGCATGGATATACTTAATGGGGTAGGAATCCATGAATTGTGGAAGGACATCAATATAGGAGTGGGCCGCTGGAAACTCAAACCCATTCAGAGTTTCTTTTAATCTTCGAACAGATATTGAATGCATATATTGATCTTGTTGAAATGACTTGACAGTATTTCCAACATAGAAGTACACAAATCGTCCCTTTCCCGTTACCAGAACTTTGGTTCCTAAAGGGCTTACAACACAGTCAGGACACTGGTTTGATTCTTCATGCATGTGCTCAGGGTACATGCAGTGCACTCTCTTTCCAATGTCAGCAGGGTTTTCAGAATCAATGAAATGGTGTTGGCAAGTTCCTTTTGCAACGCTACCACAGCTGATGAGCCGATCTCCATAATAGGTTTCTAGGAGTAGAGCCATGTTGACATTGTTGTTCCAAATGCCACCAGACTGATTAATTTTAGATTTACAATCTTGACAGGGAGCACAGTCTGGGCTTTCCAACACAGGTCCAGTCTTGTACACAGAGACATTGTGAAGGCTTTCATTTAACACATAGATTTTGTTAATTGCTCCTATATAGATGTGGTGTCTATACAGAACTATATTTTGTATTGAGGTTTCTGCAGTGAAGTTAGGGAGTTGATACTCAACGCTCAGATTCATCTCTTGCCTTGAACCTGCTTCTTTACATTTACCATTGCTCCTCGGTACCAAAGTCAACAGCAATACAATAATCCAAGAGACAGATGTAGCAGAAGGCTCCATTGCTGCAGATTTATCCTGTAAAAACATATTTTTAAAAATGTTAATAATCCACATATAAATTATCTATCAATTAACAGAAATTTAAATCTTAAATCTAAGGAGATGGAGAGGTTCTCATAACACTCTTATTTCCTATATTGACAAGCATCTCCCCATTAAAGGATTTTAACAGGAGTTCTTGAATTTTCTTTAGGCTAGGACTGATCTTTAGAGTCTCAGTACAGTGCTGACAGAGGCAGAGGACTGCAGGAATAACATCAGCATTGGTACTGGTTTGCATCTGAGTTCTTGGTTCACCCTCAGCTCTTGATCTGAGCAGCCAGAAGGGTGCTCTTGTATTGCTGCTAGCTTACTCTCTGGAGAAGAATTAGGGAGACACAAAGCACAACAAAAATGGATCTTCAGTGGCAAAAGCAGCAATACAAGAGCACCCTTCTGGCTGCTCAGATCAAGAGCTGAGGGTGAACCAAGAACTCAGATGCAAACCAGTACCAATGCTGATGTTATTCCTGCAGTCCTCTACCTCTGTCAGCACTGTACTGAGACTCTAAAGATCAGTCCTAGCCTAAAGAAAATTCAAGAACTCCTGTTAAAATCCTTTAATGGGGAGATGCTTGTCAATATAGGAAATAAGAGTGTTACCAGAGAACCTCTCCATCTCCTCTTAGGAAACTCTGGCTTCCTACAGAAGCAAAGGAAGCAAGACAATTACTTGGTGCAAAACTTGGCCTCTATTTTGATCAAACAGCTGTTTCTTATTGCTAAATATATTGTTTTTGTTGGATTTAATTTGCTTATTGTTCGTTATATATCCCTGAACCAGTGCAAAAGCTGCCTAGTAGAAGGTGATACACCCTCCCTCCCCCCAACTTCCATGTGTTCTTAATGAAGCCAAAGTTTGATACACCAGAAAAGTCTTTCCGATTAAATATTTTAAGATTAAATTTCCCAGAGAGATGGGTAACACAAATCCCAGAATACAATCAAGGTCAAGCCCCAAATCAGCTTTGTATACCTGGCACAATAGCACGTTTTTCTATTGTGCTTCTTCTGAATAGCAACTAACTCACCCACACCTCCTTCAAGTTCAGTACTTGGACTTCTTTTGTATTTCAAACCACCCTTTGGAACTTAGTAGAAGGCATATAAGAGCCTCTGCTCTCAAACCCAAGTTGTGAGGCTTCTGCTTGACTTCTGTGAGACTTGGTTGTTTAATTGTTTGCTGTGGAAACTTGGTGACACACTCTGCCTTCAACTGCTCAGAAGCCTGCCTGAGCACCCAGCTGTGAGCTCAAATCCTTCCCCTTCTGCTGAATCACTGGACTACTGAGTCCCTAAACTGGCACTAAACTGCTGAGCTGAAATTACTATCCTTGAGCTTTCCTTGTGTGGTTTGGAGAGACATGGACTGGACTGACCTGGTCACTCTTGGGACCTGAAGTCCTTGGGTCACTCTCTGCATGGGCCTGCCATGGGCTTCATCACTTAGAAGCGTTAAGAAAAAATTTGATGGCCAAAGGGCCAGGAAAGGAAAACAATGGTTGTTTGACAGCTGGTGCTTATAAACCAAAATGTTCAGCCCCCTCTCCCCTTCTCAACTCTCCCTTGTTAATTGGACGTGCTTTGTGGATAGGTGCCTTCAAACCTTAGGTTTCAGCAGTGAAACTCACCAAACAAGGGTTCAAATTCAGGTTTGGAAGTGAAAACGGAACTGCAGTTGAAACCGTGGCTTTACACATTCAGATGATCTCTAACTCTTCTGGCATCTTAACCTTTGGTTTGGCGTTATGTCCAAATGTGACCTGGTTCTTCCTTCCTCTCGTCTTACCTTGTTCTTCTGCCACATTCTGAAGCCTGACAAAACCAGGCTATTATATCATTAGTTCCTCCTCCCTCCTTATCTTATCCCATGAGCTGCCTTCACTCCCTATGCAACTGCAACTTTATCAAGGTTGTCAAATAGCACTGTGCTTCTATTGTACAAATAAACTTATCTTATTTTCAAAAGCCTTGCCTCTGAGTCTGTTGCTTCTCTGGGAAACCCTTATGTTGGCTTTTGCCTCTGTCTAGACTGCTGTCCATTTATTATTTAGCCTTGCAAATTCATTTTTGTGCAAATTTCCCCCATTCAAAAGAGCATAGATACACATGTGTCTAACAAACATGTGAGAGCAACTGTAGTTACAGCAGACTCTTACACAACAGTTTCACAAGCAAATCCACTGGAAATATGAATCAATTTTTAAAGTGAAGGAGCTATAGCTGCCATTCTATACATGGATGCTACAAGTGATCTCTACTGTAATGTAAGTAATGTTCATCTATAGTAAACCTACTGTGCATATAACAGAAAAGGCACCTACCATATATTAGCAAGTGTTGCAAGTTTTCTGAGTTTCCATTAGCATCTTTATGCCACACCTTGATAAGTTTTCTTTGGATCTAGGAGACAACCCAAACATTTAGGAGCCAGCCAGTGGACCATCCCTTGCTTTCAAGAAAGAGTTAGCAAATGCAGCACAGAGCATCACAAGACATTGGCCCAAGGACATTGTTTAGCATCTGCCTTGGTGGTGGTGACTGGTTGTAGAGGAGTGGAAGAGTTGGAGGTTTACAGAAGCACCTCCTCAGTATTGGCTATTTGGAGCTGTGCCAGCGGATTGCTGGTGAAGGTTTGTCTTGAGGTTGAGGGGCCATTTCCTTTGAAGGGATCAGGCAGCATCTATGATTGCTTCTGGAGTTGGGAGAGGGCTGGATGGGCTCATTCTGAGAGCAGCTCTAATTCTGGGCTTGACCCATGTTGGAGACCTTAATTTAACAACCCCCCTTCAGTTCTAGGGAGTGGTTTTTTATGTAACATATAGATTGGAGCTTTTATTATTGGGGACATCATTCATCCCAGGATTGATGTGAGCATTCTTGTGGGTGGGTGGGTGGGTGGCTTTGCCAGATAGTTGCTGCTCTTGTACATGACTGAGGACGATGTGGAAACACAGGTGCTGGGGGTGGTTGAGCTGGGGACATGTGTCTGGGACAGTGTTCCCTCAAAGGCGTGTGCATGTGCTCATACGTTTTCTGATGGCCGCTCAGGTTTAATCAGGAAGATCCCACTCAGAATCCACATGTGCACACACTGCCTTGATACTGCTGCCCAGAACAAAACTCATTCTGCACACAAATGAATAAAATTAGAGAGAACACATTGGTCTGGGAGAGCAAAAGAGTGGGGATGCTCTAATCTGGGGGCTGTGGCTTCATGGGTAGCGGGCAGAGGGAGATAGCATGGTGAGAGCTGGGCAGGCTGTTGCAGGGGGAAATGGTCCAGGCAATTGAGGCCTGTTTCTTTCTTCCTGCTCTTCTCCCAACCCTCTGAGATAGGCTGGGAATTCTGTGTACTGACCACCCTGCTGCACTTCAGTCCCCCTAACTGAGTTGGCAGGGGTGGTCTCAGAGGTGGCTTTGGGCTCCACAAATCTTATTGTCTTAGGGGACTTCAACATCCACACTGAGCACCCCCACCACAGGAGAGGCTCAGGATTTCATGGCCTCCATGGGCCTATCTCAATTGGTATCGTGCCCTACCCATGTGGCAGGACATATTCAAGATCTTGTTTTTGCTGACCAGGGAATACGTTATCTGGGAAGTGGGGGAGTTTGAGGTAACTCCCTTGTCGTGGACAGATCATCATCTGGTGAGGTTTAGTTTGACTGCTCCATCCACCCTCTGCAGTGGTGGTGGGCCAATTAGAATGGCCCACTCCCAGAGGCTTATGGATCCATTTGGTCTCCAGACAGCCCTCAGGAAGTTTCCAGTGTCTAGAGCTGGCAATACTGTCGAGGCCTTGGTGAATCTCTGGAATGTGGAGACTGTCTGGGCTACTGGAACTATTATGGTAGTTCCTAATAGCCCTTTCTAGCTTGGTAGAGCCCGCTCTGCTCCCTGGTTTTCCTTGGAGCTTAGGAAAATGAAACAGCTCAAACAGCTGGAACAACACTGGAGGAAGAGCCTTGATGAATCTGACCACACACAGGCTGGACAACTAGAGACCTGTTTCTAACCTTCCCTTTTTGGCAAGGTGATAGGAGTGTGTGCTAGCATCCCAGCTGCAAAGGGATGATATGGATTACCTAGACCTCTTTCAATCTAGCTTCAGTCCTGGACATAGGACTGAAATTGCCTTGGTCACACCAATGGATGACCTATATGCAGGGAGCTTGATTGGGGAATTGAGACCATTTTGGTTCTCCTGCACCACTCAGAGGCATTCAATACCATCAACCATGGAATCCTTCTGGACTGCGCCTTGAGTAGCGGGATTCGAGGTACTGCTTTGGAGTGGCTTTGGTCCTTTTGGGGGGGGGTCCAGATGATGGTACTGGGGGACTACTGCTCGGTTCCTTGGCCCCTCCTGTGGGGTCCCGCAGGCAGGGATGTGCATGAATCTCAATTTTCAGCACATCCCTGGCACCTTTAAAACAGAACAGGTGCATACCTGCTTCTCTGCCATGCACCACTTCCTGTATTGGTGGCGCTCTCCCCCGCTATTATCGCATACCAACGGCGCTCTCTCCAGCTACCCTCGTGGATGCACAGTGGCCATTTGCATGGTCAGCAACCATGCCGATGACACAAATGGCTGCTGTGCATGTATGGAGGCCGTGTGTGTGTGCTGGTGTTGTGTGAGGGCAGCTGGGGAGAGAACCGCCAGTACATGGTGATAACTGCGGGGAGTGCCGCTGATATAGAAAGTGGCAGCGAGCGGCAGAGGAGCAGGTATGCACTTGCTCTCCTCCATTTTAAAAGGTCCTGGGGATGTGCTGCAAATTGCACTTTGAACCGTGATTTGTTCACATCCCTACCTGCAGGGTTCCGTTTTGTCCCCCATGCTTTTTAACATCTGCATGAAACTGCTAGGAGAGGTCATCCAGAGACCTGGACTGAGTTGTCAGCAATATGCAAAAACCACTTTGGAAACTTCTGTTGAAAAGTGGTATATAAGTATTTGTTGATGATGCAAATGACATCCAGCTCTCTCTTTCCTTATCATCTGATCCAAGGGAGGCAGTGATGGGTTGGATGTGGGCTAATAAACTGAGATTGAATCCAGGCAAGATAGAGGTACTGTTGGTCAGTAGAAGAGCCAATCAGAATGAGGGGATTTGACTGGTTCTGGGTGGGGTTGCACTTCCCTTGAATGAGCAGGTGCACAGCTTAGGGTATTGCTGGACTCAGCTCTGCTTTTGGAAGCTCAGATGGAGATGCTAGCCAGAAGGCAGAAAGCCACAACTGCCCATGTTTTAGTCACATCATGGCTGGATTACTGTAAGATGCTCTACATGGGGCTGCCCTTGAAGAATATTCTGAAACAAAATGTGGCAGTTAGGATTTTATCTGGAGCTCCCTGCTGGGATCATATTACACCCATTTTGAAAGAGCTACATTGGCTGACAATTTGTTTTTGGATCCCATTCAAGGTGCTGGTATTGACCTTTAAAGACTCTTAATGGTTTGAGCCCTGGGTATCTTAGGGATCGCCTGTTCCCAAGGGACAAAATCATTGGAGGAGGCTGTGCTCCACATGCTGACAATGAGGGAGGCTCAGCTGTCATGCATGTGGGATAGGGCCTTCTCAGTTATTGCTCCCGGACTTTGGAATGCTCTCCCAGTGCACATCCACTCCTCAGTCTCCAAAACAGTTATTAGAAAGCAAGTGAAATCTTGGCTTTTTACCCACATTTTAAATGACTGTTTTTGCTGCTCTGCATCATATGGTCACACTGTGTATGTTTTTAAAACTTTCAATTAGATATGTATTTTTATGTTCGAATATTGTTTTTAATGTTTTGTAAACCGCATTGAGATTATTTTAATACAAGGCGGGATAAAAATCTAACAAATAAAACTAATAAACACAACACTTGACAAAATTATCCAACTTAGCGATGGACACTGTGGCGGGGGATGGTAAATGAGCTTCTCTTATCCCCTTTACAAGTAACATACTTTGAACAGAAACAAGTCTGTCTGGGACAAATAAATATATCAAATAACTTTGAATATTCTATTCTAGGCACCATGGTTAAATTTCTAGGTGCCATAATTCACTGGCACCTGGGATTTCTCAAGCCCCGCTTTATGCAACTAAATACTAAATTCAGCTTTCATGATATGTTGGTTCATATAATTACTGTACTGTGTTTGTTAGCCAATATTACAAGAATTTTTTAAACAAAAAATTCCTGGCAAATATATCCTTTTTTTAAAAAAGGAACACTTTGTATGGGCTGTAGGTGGAGGAGAAATATCTAAAATAGTCCTTTGATATTCCCACTGCATTTAGAAATATAAGTCTTCCATTAGTAATGTGTTTTTCATATATTTTCCTTATTGACTTTTTGTTAAGATTAATTAGATTCACATTTTTAAAATCCTCACAGCAGTAAGTGACTTGGGAAGGCTTTGAAAATGCACAGCCAGGCAAAAACAATTTTGAAAAGTAGTAATTAGGCTCATGGAAGGTCTAACTTAGCAAATGTCTTCCTTTTTATTCATTTTTTTCATGTGGTTTTCAAAATCAAAGACTCATGACTAGGGTGATAAAAAACCGACATTCTTGTGGTTCAAGAACTGGGTTTTGTACCAGTTTTCAACAGTACACTACAAGTCACACCAAACCTTTATTGATACTTATGCACAGTTGCTAAGCTAAATTTAGCTTCCTTAGAGGAAAACAAATAATCTAAAAGCAATATGACCATATGCTGTTTACAGGATTTTGCAGAAAATATTATTTGGATACAGATGAATGGTATTGTTACAAATATACAAATGCTCACAACAGCAAGCTCAAAAGCACCTTTGATTTCTAGAAATCTTTAAAAAGGCTTTAACAAAGTTACCAATAGTTCTATTTTACCCAAAAACCATCACAGTTTTGGCTAAAATAATACATTGGCAGGAATTGAAAGAGCAACTTGTACAAACCGAAAGGCACTTCTGCTCACTCAAGTGGTGAAGTCCAATTTCCATTGAAACACACACACCCCACCCCAAACTGCAGTCTCCTGTACCGTTACCATCAGGTTCAAGCTCAAGGGAAGGAGGAAATCAAGGAACCAAAAGGATACTCGGCCAAGTGATTCAGTAATGCACACTGGGGAGAGGGAAGTCAAATAACCAGAGGATGCTAGGTCCAGGGATGCCAAAATCTGTCATTCAAGACCTCTGCAGGGAACTGACCACAACTGGATCTGTTTACTTGAGATGAAGGATGCAGGAGTTAAGTCACAATTAATGTGCTGACACGGAAACTATTTCTCTTCATTTTAAGCTCACTCCAACATACAATATGCTGTAATGTATTTCAAAGCAAATAATATATATCGATGCAATGCCATATCAACATATAATGTTTATTAGCTGAAGTATTAGCTTCATCAGGTTTTAATAGTCGTGGAAATTTCCTTATTTTATTAATATTTCATTCTATTCTACCAATTTAACACTTCAATGGGTTCTCTATAGAGTTTCCAGACATTTAGGTCAGTGGAGTAAGACCCCAGCTACTGATCCAGGACTCATTGAAAGGCAACAATACTGCCTTGCAAGCAATCCTAGACAGTCTGCAGAGTGTCAGCAGCTGCTTAGATGAGAGCAGGAAGAGACGATGGATCTTAACAACTGTTGGTGGAGGTCCACTTCCATAATGGAGCTTTCCTCAAGGATAGTTTTTAAAATTGCACTCTTTTGCATTGGAAGAATTGGGACAAAATACAAGAATATTGATATAATACGGACTTCTGTATTCCTCAAGGCCCTCAGAGATGCAGATTTGTTTGGGGAATGTCAATAAAACAGATTCTTCCCAATAACAGTTAATGACAACAGGAGATGGAACTCAGACTGATCTGATCAATAACTGTCAGGAGACAGGATCCAGAGGACAACAGCAATTAACACTGAGATTCTGGAAGGATGCTGATATCTTGAGAAAACTCTTATGTTGAGATCAAAAGATCAAACAACTATATAAAAAAGTGAGCTCTCCGGACAGGGTCAGCAATCTTTGCCTAACAAGCAATACTTGCTCATATGCACACCCCAAGTGCCTGATGTCTAGCTGCAGAGCTAGCAAAGGCCTGGGACCTGCAGGAAAGAGACTGCCTGGTGATTCTTGCTGCGGGGCGAAGAATCAAGGGAGAATCAAAAACTCCGTCTTTGAACCCCAGCACTAGAAGTCCACCAGATGCCCTGTTTGCAACACTCTCCAGCAATGGGCACTAGCCTCGCATCCATCTGGCCTCACATCCATCTGGCCATGACAAGATCTGGTAGAATGCCTCTTTCAAGAACCAGCCTTTGCCCCCAACTTCCATCCCCTTTACTAACCCTGGCACTCTGCCATTCCCGCTTCCAAGCAACTCCCTTCCCTATCTCCTTTCCAGTTTCTCTATCTCTTGCTAGTTAGAAGTAATTACTGAGAATGACATGCATCTACACACATATGATAGTTAGGAATATTGCTTTGCTATAACTAGTAGTTATGATAAATTGTTTTGTTTCTTGCTCAGTTAAATTGATGCCGTGGCTCTGACAATCTTTTATACTCAATAAAGCCCACTGAATTATGTGAGAGTGTTTGGTCTTCTTTCTACCTTTGAGCCCAGAACATACATGATCACCATATAAAGAACTGATCTATTTGTGACACTGTGAAACAAGCCTAATTTCCTATGCTAACTCCAGAGCATATCTAGTGTACAAATCAAGCTTGGCTCACAACAACTGCAAATAATCCAAGCTGCATCCTCCACCAGGTAGCTTAATTGTGCACTTGGGAAGTGCAGCATAAAATTGTCCTCACAAAGTTTACTGAACTGAGATATAAGCTATGTATCCAGTCTGCCATGTTCATAATGGGTACAAAAGTAGATCTAGCTCTGGGCTGGATGCTTTGGCTGTTCCTCTGTAGTTGGTTGATTTCAACACTATGAGCCTTGTTCAATGCTAAGTCACTGCAACTTTATTACTAATGTGCATTTGGAAAATACTTGAGAACTTCAGCTAGCATAAGACAGAGCAGCTCAGCATTTGGTCTTTAGAGTCAGCAAAGTACTAAAGACCATCATTAATTTTAAATATAGGAGTTACTTTCTTTGAAATCATGGATGAGCCATGTTAATGGTTTTTAATGTTTAGCTGAATCAGATCCGCAATACCAATGTTGTCTACGAATATACTTTTCGAGTTAGACTAAGGCACTCAATAAGGCACCTAGAATAAGGCACTCAAAGGAACTCAAAAGCATTGACAAGTGATCTGTATTAAAGAATGAATCCTCTCACCACCCCCCTCCCCCGTCAAAAAAACCCCTCTGACTTTACACAGTCACTAACAAATCTGTTTTTGGACAGCATGATTTCAGTTCTCTCATGAGCACCCACCCTGAATTACAAGTCATTAGAAATGGGCTTTGCTAGCCACCACAAGCATGGTCAGCAATGATGTGTCAACGCCATTGGAGATGCAAAAATAAGTGTTGTGGTCGAGATGTTAATGGTGGAAGCATACATGGCCTGACTAACCACCATTACTGCAAGTGATGCTAAGTTTCTTTTTCTTTTGTAAGCATAATTCTTATTGTCTGACCATCTTCTACAGTTAAGAGTCATACATGCTCAGTTCCTTCCTTTTATGTCCTGATTATTTGGGTTGTGGCAAATGAACCCATGGCAAATACAGCTGTCCTTCTGAATTCATCTTTTGGACTGGGTTCCTCTTCAGAAGCACTCATCCGACCCTGTCACAGAAATCTCCTTCCCATTTAAAATTTTAAAAACTGGAAGGGCCAAATGAATCATCTTGTAACAAGCACAACATTTCAAGACAAGAAATATTAAAGGGATCCCTAACAACCACAGGGCTCTGTTGGCGCCAGGAGTCAAAATTGACTTGACAGCACACCTTACTTTAAACCTGCCCAACCTTTCCTTAGAAAACTCTAAGGTACTTGTATCATCAATTCAAACATGCTAAAAACACACATTTCACAGATGCTGAGGAACAGTATCACTTCTGAATGAGGGCAACTCTAAACTCACTTTTGCCCTGTTGCACTAGCCTTTGATGTGCAGACAGTTTCTGAAGAGAGGCAGCTCTGAAATTTGCTGTCCCCCCCCCCTGTATTCTGAAGTGACAGCATCCCTGAAAACTGAAGCTTTTCAGCAATAGCTCAAGGTGCGCTAAGGAGGTTGTAGGAATACATACTGTATGCCTATTCTATTTCAAGGTACCTGTTCAAGAAAATAAGAGAGATTCAAATCTTCAAAAGAGGGCACCATTCTTTTTCTATTCTCAGAGAGTTAGGGCCAACAATGTATTCCTTGCAGAGCCAGTCAAGGATGGCTCTGATGGAAAGATGGAAAAGGAAGCTTCTTGGTAAGGAGGAAATGATAGAATAGTCCCTGACTGTATTTGCCTTTTCCTGCTGAGTCAAGTGATTCAGATATGCATGTGGAACTTGCAGGTTAAGTTTACAGAAGAAAACAAATCTTAAAATAAAAGTGACTTCAGGCTATATATAATGGAGATGCATGTTTCCATGATCTGCATAATCAAGTTGCATGTTACTATGATCTGCAAGTTTGCTTGTTACCCTAAATAAATGGCTGTCTCACTCTTTGCTTGGTAAATATTAAACACCATGAATATAGTTGCAGTTCTTAGGATTGGTTATAATTTCTCAGCTGAGGTGGTGCAGTTCTCCCCTGTTATGACTGTACTCCCAGAAAGAAATTTCAGGATGAATACGGCAGCTCACTTAAGTCCTGGTCTAAAACTTCAGGCAGCCATATCAACTATACTTTTAGTGAATCCACCAAGAACCAGAAAGTACTTAACAATTGCCTCAAGAAATATTATACACTAGCTGATCTCACGCAGAGCATCTGCACGCTAGTATTTTATTGGAGGAGGAGGAACGAAGGTAGATCTCTCCTAGCCTCCTGTCAAAATCCCCTCACCCCAGAGACCTCCCCACCCTCACCTAAGTCCCACTCCTGCTCCTCCTCCCTCCCTCCTACCTTAAACAGCAATGAATCCATACTTGCAGATCTGATTCAGATTGAGCTTGGCTCTCTTCCTCTCTCGTTTATACCTTTTTAAATATAAAATTTAAAAAATGATCAATCAAACATGCTCCCGCTTGGGCTGGATTGTGGCCCCTTCCTCAATCCCCATTAGGACTCCTTCCTTTGTTTTTCAGCTGCTGCAAGCTTGGAGGATGGTTTTAAGAACCTGGCTGTATGGCGGGGGGGGGCGTTGTTTGGGAGGGGCTTTCATGGGGGCAGGGAGGACATCTTACATCTTCCTGTTTGCCAAAATCCTGCTGGGGAAATAACCTGCGGGCACCTGGCAGCTACCTGTATTTCTTCTAAAGGAGGAAGGGGGGCAAGCAGGTGGAAAACTCTATGTCAAGATGGGGCGGGAGAGAGAGGGTAAGAGAATCCCTTACGATCTGCTCCCTCCTGAAAAGGAAATGCCACTTTCCCATTGCCTCTTCCAATTGGGCATCTTTCCCCATGTCTTTATACTGAACAGTCAGAAATCAATGGGGGGGAATGCCAGGGGGGATTTGCACGTCCATAGTCTGCAACAGGGCCTTGGCAGGTAGTCCGTGAGGGATGGAGAGAGACTCCCCTGCCCCCACCCCAACCTTAGACCATGGCTCTTGGCTTGGGAAGCAACTGACTCAGGAAAACATGGATCTGTGCTGTCAGGAACATAACTGGGCCAACCAAGGGTTTTTGCTGGTTTGTCTAGGCTAAGCTCCTCCTGGGCTCTTGTTTGAAATTGCAACCCTCCAAGATTACCCTGAAGTTGGGCTGCATAAACATCAACAAATGTTCCCCATCTTATTTCCAGGGATAACTGGTGCAGTGTTTCTTTTATTGCTGGATTGCAGATGCCACCTTCTCCCTCCTCCCACTTGAAGGCCAGAGTTCAATGAGGAGACTGCTGCACCTCCTTTCAGCACATCTTTTCTGCCATTTGGCAATGTGGCTAGGCGTCTGTGGTTCCCTTTTAGTCTCTTAGCAGCCCGCTACCTGGCTCCACACCTTAGCAGCTCGCTACCTGGCTCCACACCTTCTCCCACTGAGAGGGTCTGCTCATCATGTGAGGAGGAGCGGGTCTGCCAGCAAGGCGAATCTGCTGGTAGCACGAAAGAGGGGGCTGGGCTCTGCCATCACCTTTTCGCCTCTTTCACTGCTAACAGACACCGCCTCCTTTTTCCTGTTACCCCTTGTCGTGCGGAGAGCCCCTTCTGTGGTGGCTGTTGCTGCTGCTTCGCAATCACAACTGTTGTTTAAGGGCAACACCGAGGCTATGGCAGCAGCGACAATGACAACCTGGAGGAAGGGCTGCCAGCACCGGAGCCCTGCCATCCTCGTCCTCCTCCTCATCTTTGGCAGTGGTGCCACCATCATGCTGCCCCAGCTCTCTCTCACCATGCATGCATTTAGTACTATGTGGGTGGGGCTTGCCATGTATGTTGCTTTCCTCTCCCCCTCCCAGCAGCTCATTCGTGAACTCTCACGAGAGCTCACATATGGGATTAGTGATGGGTACACTTTAGAGAAATAAATATAGACATGAGTTGAACCTGCGCAGAGAATCTGTGCACTAGTACTTGTACAAACAGGACACGAACAGGACTGGGCCAGTTTGGTTTTGCCCCCCCATCGAACTTCCCTTGGGTTCAGTGGGGTTTGCGAGACATTTTTAAAAAACACTTTTAGTACAGTTAAGGATGATTTTTTTAAAAGAACTTACCCCTTCTGGGAGGGGGCTTCTCCAAGATCACAGGAGTATGTGTGTGTGTGTCCACGGAGGCCTCCTCTCTCCCCCACGGCCTTCCTCATGCCAAAACTGCCAGGTTCGGGCATTCTTCAGCGCTTTCTGGGCCTTTTCCCCTTGCAACGGCCTTTTTTTAGTATGCCGCGCATGCGCAATGGGCCCCTGCGTGTCTTGGGTCATGACCTGACTCATGCAGGGGCCCATTACACATGCGCGGCAGCCTTTCAGGGAAAAGGCTCGGAAATGGCCGAAGAATGCCCAAACTGGGCAATTTTTGGCATGAGGAAAGCTGCCGGGGAGAGGGGAACCCTCCGCATGCACCCCTCATGGCCTCGGAGAAGCCCCCCAGAAAAAAAAAATTACTTGTGAACTAGTGACACTCTAGGGGGTTGGACCGAACACGGGAGGGGGTCAGTTCAACTCCGAACCGTCAAACCAAACCAGTTCGATGTCAAATGTGTTCAACAATAAAACTGTTTGCACATCCCTACTGCTGCCATTTCTTCTAACCCAGTCTCTCCCCACTTGCACACCCTCAGTGCCCCCCATGACATTGCTTTTCTCCCACCCACCCCTCTCTGCTGATGTCACCCACCCCTCTCTGCTGATGCCCCCACCCCTCCCTTAAGCCGCACTCCTGCTCCTCCTCCTTGACTGGGCCCTTCCTCACTGCAGCCGCCAACATGGCCGCTTGCTCCCCTCAGGCTGCTGACAGGCCCACCCCTCGTCTGGCTGCCTCCCTCCCACAATATGCTCGGTGGCCCCAAGCAGAAGTGGCGGTGGCTAGCTCGGCCATTCCTCGCTGCCGCCACCACCATAGCCTCTCAGTCCTCTCAGGCCGCTGACAGGCCCAGGCCAATCCCGTCCCTCGCCTGCTTGCCTGCCTCCCTCCCTCCCTCAGCCAATGGGCTCGGCAGGCCCGAGCAGCAGTGGCGATAGTTGACCAGGCCCTTCCTCACTGCCGCCGCCATGCCCGCTTGAACGACACAGGGGCTTTATCGCAGAGAAGCCTGCTGGCCTCAGGAGCCCTGCCCATGTACACTGCTCTTCTCGCCCCGTTGCCACAGCCCCCTCACTCCAGAGACCTCCCCACTCTCCAGAGCAGCAGCAGCAACAGCACTACTTTCCTTCCCTGCGCTGCCTCCTCCTGAGGTCTCCCTCCACTGCTGCCCTTCTGCTCCTTCTTCTAGGCTGCCCGTCAGGCTCCTCCAGTTCTCCAGCTGCCACTGGAAATCCCCTTCACCAATGCTACCCTTTTTTCTTACTCTCTGCCCCTCCCTTCTCATCTCTCTCTCTCTCTCCTCCCATCTTACTCCCCCCACCTACATTTCTTTCTCCTCACCCCTCTCCCCCTCTTTATTTCTTCCTCTGGCTTCTTTCTTTCTTCAGAGGGTTGCCATGACACAGAATTCTCACGGCTGGAGACGTCCACTGATTGGGCCTCCAATGTCACTGCCAATTGGTGGTTAAGCACTGTGTGGACAGGGTTTGCCACACACCATTTGCCACAGACCACCTAAGCCATATATATTTATTTATTTCTCCTGTATCTGTATTCTTGCACTAGTTTATAAGTTTTGAGAGAAAACAATTTCATTTCATTGCACAAAATGCAGGATCATCAAATCCACTTTCAGGGTCAAATCCATATGTAGATTATTTCAAGGTCAAATCCACACAGAGTTATTGAAAATTTGTGCAGATTTGAGACTACCAATCCCATAATGCAGTGCCAATCTGGCAATTTACACATGTACAAGAACCACGGTCCATGCAGCTTTAAGTTTAAGCAAGTCCATAATGCAGTAGACCTGTAAACGCATCAACACTGAGAATCTAGATTACACTGCACATGTTGAGAAATCAGTGAACAATCAGAACACACACAAACATTAAGCAGATTTTGATTCAGCCAGAGGCTTTTCCATATAAATAAGCTGCTAAGACTAAGAGCTATGATGCTATGTAGTGCCCACTTGCAAACCAAATTGTATTCCTTGACGCCAAAACAGACACATAAAAAGACCATTGCCTATAAATCTGAAAATCAAAACTTGGCAATATCTGAAGATCTGAGAAAGAGAAAAATATCCAGAGCAGACACACTTTGCCTACTTTTTTTTTTTTAGTGCTATTGTTAACATCACTGACAATAAGTTATAGGCCTTTCTAGAAAACACATTCATTTGCCTCCTTGACTAGTCTGAAAAATATTTAGTGCTTTCATGCCAAAAAATGAGTGGCAAAATTAACGAGAAAGTTAATATCTATTCAGAATCTTAGCAGATAAGAATATAGTCATGTATATGCATGGCCTATTAATAGTTCTAATATATTACGGTATTTTAGAATAATTTTCCATAACAGAAAAAGGTGTTTTTTCTAGGTTTAACAGTCTGCAAAAATTCACCTGCGCATACAAGTTAGAACAACCATTAATCCTCCATTCTGAAGAAAATATATTATTCTTTTTACTCACTTAACATTAATTTACAGTAAATGGACTAGAGTGCAATACAAATCATAGCCTTTCCTTTGCAACCTGCTGTAGTGCTTTAAACCCAAGGAATAAAGCAGACTTTGGAGCTTGCACCATTCAACTGGATTTATTTCATTGCTTCTGGAAGTGGTAGTGATGGATTAGAATGGCACTAGAGGCCTTTCCCACGCCTTATGAGAACCATTAAAAATATCCCCAAGTATACCAAAGGAATGAAGAATATCAATAGAACTGCATCTTTAAAAGAAGGTGACATATTAGTCAAGATTTGTTAATGAGATATAGTGCTTCTATGTGGAGTAAAGGTTTCAGGATCAAATCCATAATAAGGCATCTGAAAGGCTTGAAGTATCAAAAAGAAAGTTAAAAAGCAGAACTCAAAAAAGAACACTGAGTGGTATTTTTTAAAAAATACAAGGAGGATGAATATCAGTATATAGATTTGTGTTGATTGTTCAGCCTTCTGAGATCTTGACAGTAGTAAAGGCTTTCTCCTTTAAAGAGTGTTTGGGTGCTTGATGTTAGGATGAAACGGAAGATGGAACCTTGAAGAAACATCATACCTATGACAGGTTTCACACACAACCTTACCACATGGGCTGCCCTCATCAGCCCATTTCCAAATTTTAGTTTGGAAAAGAGAAGACTACAGGGAGACATGAAATTATGAATGGAGTGGAGAGAGTAGAGAAAGCCACCTAAGGGCGCAGTGGGGAAGTAACTTGCCTAGGGAGCAAGAGGTTGCTGGTTCGAATCCCCAGTGACACCTATATTGGGCAGCAGTGATATAGGAAGATGCTGAAAGGCATCATCTCATACTGCGCGGGAGATGGCAATGGTAAGCCCCTGCTGTGTTCTACCAAAGACAACCACAGGGCCAGGAGTCGACACCGACTCAATGGCACAACTTTACTTTAGAGAGAGTGGAAAGAGAGAAGTTTTTCTCCCTGTCTCACAACACTAGAACCAGGGGTCATCCTATGTAACTGAAGGCCAGGAAATTTAGGACCAACAAGAGGAAGTACTTTTTCACACAATGCATAGTTAACCTATGGAATTCTCTGCCACAGCCAACAGCCTGGATTGTTTGTTTATTTATTTGATTTCTATACCGCCCTTCCAAAAATGGCTCAGGGTGGTTTACACAGAGAAATAATAAATAAATAAGATGGATCCCTGTCCCCAAAGGGCTCACAATCTAAAAAGAAACATAAAATAGACACCAGCAACAGTCACTGGAGATAGTGTGCTGGGGGTGGATAGGGCCAGTTACTCTCCCCCTGCTAAATAAAAAAGAATCACCACGGAGGTGATTCTACCATGGAGGACAAGTCTATCAATGGCTACCAGTCTGAGGGCTATAGGCCACCTCCAGCTTTAGAGACAAGATGCCTCCAAATACCAGTCGAAGGGGAGTAACAGCAGGCGAGGGGACATGCCCTCAGCTCTTTTCTGAGGACTTCCCAGAGGCATCCGGTGGTCCACTGTGTGAAACAGGATGCTGGACTAGATAGGCCTTGGGCCTGATCGAGCAGGGCTGTTCTTATGTTCCTATCACAAAGTTAAATTCTTTCTGAATTTAGGGCTTATATCTTTATTATTTAAAAATATATAAATTACAGGCCCATTTCTTAGAATTGTTAGGAGCAAACACAAAGTACTTTTTTAAAATGTGCAGTATAAATTAATTAAACATAGCAACTGACATCCTGACTAATGAAGTGAGCATATAAGGAGGTTCTGCAGAGGCGCTCTGGAAGCCTCCGCACAACTCCATCCTGTCCTCCTGCACGTGCACTATTGTACCACAGAGCTAACACTTCCAAGTGCTGCTTGCACTCTAGAAGCATTATGAAAGATCAGAAGTATTTGCCATATGGCTCAACAATGCACGCAGGAGGACTGGGGGAGTTGCGCAAAGAGGACTGCCAGTGCACCTCCGCAAAGCCTCCTTACACCTGTGCCTCTAGTCAAGGTGTCAGCCACTTAGGCAGCATCCAGACTAAGTCATTACTAAATCCCATCCAAATTAATAAGACTTCAGGTAGTCATGACTAACTTGTATCAATGATTTCAATAGTCTGAATGCTGCCATGAGGCATTCAACGAGATGATTCTCACGACCAGCTGAAAACGGGCTACGGGAGCCTAGCCCGGTTCCAACTGGTCATGTGCTGCAATGTGAGCCACATGGCTCCCAGTGGCAAGACCGCTTAAATGCCCCCCCTTAAACACTAACCCCGTTTTTCTGATCTTGTGTCACCGTGGTGCAGCTCCGCACCACAGCAACTCATGAGTAGCCTCGCAATGGAGAGGCTACAACAAACCTCCAGGCATCAGGGAGCTCCCCAGAATGCCCCATACACTCATGCAGGCCATTCTGGGACTTGCCCCTGAACCCCACCACTCCAACCAGCTCCATTAGGGAGCCGGTAATCATCTGGGCAGCCAATCCGCCCAGGGAGGGCTGCCTGATCATCCACGGGGAGAGTGGACGATCAGGCAGTCAAATCCGCTTTCTTCACAGACCCCGTTTTGGTGCTTCACACTGCTCGTATGAAGCGCCTCAATGAAAGTCTCATTAGTTTCCCAGTTGTTTCTAGTAAAACAGAAGTAGAGATTAAAGCAGGCTTTAAAAACAAAAACAAAACGCTTCTTTTGGAACAACCTTTTTGAGCCCAAGGCATCAGTATTCTGGCTTCTAGGTGTTGACGTTATAAATTACTGATGGCCTTTATGTGGCCTATGGCCATTCAGGATGTCTAAAAGCCCCCATCATTCTTGGCATGATACTATCTCTACAACAATAAAATTGAGGCTACCATGTTTCCTATTGTCCACAGCTTATCTAAAGGTCTATCACATTTATAATTCATCCTTATCTCAATATGCATCATCATAAATCTGTTAACGTCCACTCACATTCTGGAACATATTGTTTGGAACAGCCACATATTTAGGGTGTCAGATTTCTTTTGAAAAGCTCGATTGTTTTCCTTCCATTCAGATAGGATTTATGTTGGATGGGATCAGTTTCTTACACTTCAGCACTGCTAAACAAGCATATTCAGGGCAGCTACCACCTAGGAAACATTTCTTTGGGCTGTAGCATAAAACTGTTTATCACTCTTTGTTCTTTGAGTGCTGCAGCCAGATGTCCAAAAAGAACAAAATGCACAATGTATGCATTTAAAGATATTTGCAAAAACAAACAAAACCCAGCAGGATCTGAAACAGCATTGCAGTGTGTTGCCAGCCCCTACAAGAGCTCTTGAACAGGAGCCTGGTACGGGAATAACTTTCAACAGGAGCCTGGATGTGCTGTTCACACCTTGTGTGGCAGGGGAGAAGATGAAGAGACTCTTTGTCGCTCCCTCAAGGTCTTTCTTGAGCCAATCTGACCTCGTACACCTTTAGAAGTTGGGCACTCTCCCACCATACTTCAGAAGCACAGAAATGATTCTCAAACCCTTTAAAAACAGGGTGGTGGAGAATGAGAACACACCAGTGCATCCTGCTAGGAAACAACAGTCAGAGCAAGGGCTACAGTAAACTTTTAATCTGAAAAGCAGCAGCACAGCACAGACCACACCTACCAATCCAGATAACTAATAAAGGAGCAGATATTAATACTATCAAGCTAGACAACTCTTCTTCACAGTTGGAGAATTGCTGTGATATGCCCGGGTGACCTCTATGATGAGGTATGGTTAGCTCAAGTCCACCTGTGCTGTAGGTGTCGCTAGGAGAGTTTTAATCTCTTAGTGAATGTCCTATTGTTGGAGCTCTGTTGGGTGAGCAGCAGAAAGAAAGAAAACAAAATGGGGCAAAAATGTAGGACTCTGAATCTGGATTACACTGATATAAAAGGCCACTGACCTTCCTCTGCCTTGACCTGACAGCTCTAATTTCTAGTTTGCCAGAATAGCATAAAATGCTGTCCATTGTTTAATCAATTGTTTCAGGTTACATCACACAGAATTGATCCCGGTCTGTGGCAGGAGAGATTATTCTATTTAGTTTATTTATTTATTTATTTATTGGTAGAAGCTATTGCCTCCTGCTGAACTTAGAAACGCTACTGATAACATAACCAAGAGTCAATCTCTCCATCAACCACAATTGGCCACTATGAACTCCTTTTTGACAAACGCCCTTCAGCCCGTGTGTATGTATGCTTGTTAACTACCTCAATAAATGTAGAGCAGCCTTCATCTATGGAAGGGTGTCTGAACAGTTTGTTCTTCCACATTTCAATCTTAGTAGTCAGAGTTCAAACTCCAGGAAATTCTTCCTCACCACACCTCACTAGTGCCCGGACATTTTTTGTGCATATATTTGTTTTTAGCTTACCCTTTCTCCAAATTGCTAAGGACAGCATACAGGTCTCTCTTTTTACATTCTCTTTATATTTTTATTTCTCTTTTTGAAGAATATGCACTCCCTTTCTCTGACAGCAACTGTCCTTCCTACCAGATATGGGAGGATCTAAAATACAAGCATTTAAAATGCATATTTTCAATACTTTTGTATCTAAAATACATTTACTCAGGTATTTTGTATTTTTAAAATACATTGCTGAAACCAAAATATATCTCAGCCAATCACTTCATTGCTTTCTTGCTTCAGAAGCTGCCTTTTTATTGCAAGCAGGCAACCCATTGGCTTCCAGGCATCCTCGTGTGTGCTCTATTCCACTCTCTCTGGCCCCTGAAGTCTGAAAAGTTTTACTCTGCTGCTGACTGGTTAGTCAGCCAAGTATGAAGAGAGAGAGAGAGAGAGAGAGAGAGAGAGAGAGAGAGAGAGAGAGAGAGAGAGAGAGAGAGAGAGACTAGACTGTCCCTGTGAGTAATATGAGGGGTGAGGGTGGCATGGGCCTCCTAGCTACAACACTGCAATTAGAAACCTGACCTGATCTGAAGAGGCTGAAGTTCTTCTGACCCAGTCTATGTGTAAATTTGCAACTCACCTGAGGCTTAGGCAGGTTATTTTGCAGAGTAGTTTACAGATATCTCCCTGTCTGTGTCCCCTGTTGTTTACTGTGGCTGACTGATGGTAGCAAATTTTAAATTCTTTCTTCTCTGTGCAACAAAGCATCGGCATATGCTCTGAAGTGTGTTCAGATTGCTGGAGGGCATGCAGAGTGCTTAGCTGGCTTTCCAGGTTACCTGGTTGTGGTGGGAACGGGACAAGGTGATTTTCATGATCGCTGATAGCAGACGAGGAAGGTGCTGCGGGTGGGGGGGGGAGAGCTGTTTTTAAAATCACCTTCCCCCCAGATTACCAAGCTCTGGGTCTTCAGCACGCCTCCTGCATGCCCAAAGGAGCAGCGCTCCATGGGGGAGCACAGAGTGATATGCGGCCAGAACGCATTGCTCCAGTGCAGTGCATTGGGGGATTCCCCCATCTCTGTGTCTCCTCGGGCTGCACACAACCCAAGGAGATACACCATACCTAGAAGCTGGGTTAAGGGTACACTTGTACCCTTAACCTCGGCTAACAGCTAGGTTAGTAAGGGAGTCAGGCTGCACAGGAGTGCTGGGATCCACAAGGATGACCAGCCTAACCCAGGCTGAGCTGTCCTAGCCTGGGTTAGGCTGGGACAGAGAACAGCCCCAGTATCACTTTTCGACACACAGAAAAATACAGGAAATCAAGCAGCCATGCTTGCTTAGACTGGATTAAAAGCTTCTAAAGTTTTAAAAGCCATCTTTTCCCTCACAATAACCTGCAAAGTTGGTCACTTTGAGAGAGCGAGAAAAGAGACTGCCTCACAGGAGCAGATGACTCAATGAACAGTTTCCCAAATTTGTTTCCCATCATTTTATCTGCACCACAATCCTTTGGAGGTAAGTTAGGCTGAGAAATAGTGAGTGGCCAAGATCATCCAGTGATCTGACTAAGTGAGGGCATCATGACTGAGTGAGGGCCTCAACCTGAGTCTCCCAGTCCTCATCCAACAACCTAATCACTACACCACATTAACTTATGGGGCAGTTAGAATCTTCTTTATTTTATTATTAGGAGGAGGATATACAAATAAATCCTTTTGATTTGTATATAAACTAGAAGCTTTCTTTAGTTTTCTTACTGAGTAATAGCTTGGGTTTAAGGGAATCCTCTGGAGTCACTCCTGTAAAACACCCCCCCCCATTGCTCTCAGTGCTTCAAGAACAGCATAGAGTGAGAGGAAAGGGGGGAGTGGATTAATTGAGGTAAAAAGGAATTGTTCTCCTCCTCATATGATTTGACCATAAGATTGCTTTACCATAAATACAACTTGCTGCTCATTTGACTATGCCATAGCTATAGGGTTGCAGGCTTTGTCATGACTAACTTCCAATTATTTCAGTGGGTCTACTCTAAGCAGGATTAACATTGGATACATCCTGTTGTGTTTTGATTTCTAGTTATATACTTTGTGTATTTTGCGCCCCCACCCCACCCCAAGAAAAAAACCCATGGAGGATGGTGAGAATGGAGAAATATAGCAAAAAGAAACAGGGTATTATGTTGTTTTGGAATTATTGATCTGACTGAGTGTTTAAAATGCTGGAAATACTTCAGTTTTTGCAGGACAAATCCAAGCAAATTAGTATATTGGTTATCCCACTGTCCAATGGTTTTTGGTTTTTTTTTTAAAGATATAGATACAAGTCTAACATCAAGTGGTCTCATACAGTGATCCCTCTAATTTTTTTCATCTCTGTGAAGAATGAGTTTTGTTCTGGGCAGCAGTATCAAGGCAGTGTGTGCGCATGTGCATTCAGAATGGGGCCTTTCTGGTTCAGCCTGAGCGGGATCTAAAATTAACTGAGTGGACATCCAAAAACTTGTGAGCTTGTAACCTTAGAGGTAAAAGTGGTACCATAGAACAGTTGTTTTCCTTTGCTGGGATGATTCACAGCCCCAGAAGGCACAAACTGAGTGATTTAATCTTTGGAAAAACTTGAATTGCTTAAAGGAAATGGAAACAAGTTCAGATAAGTATAACATCTCAAAATTTTGTCCCCTTTTCAGGCATTGTATTTTAAGATATATTTTAAAATACTATTTTGTATTTTTATTGGTTGTTTACCAAGTATTTTATCTAAAATATATTTGCTCAGGTATTTTGTATTTAAAATACTTTAAGGAAGTATTTTGCCCATCTCTGCTTCCTACCTACACACATATACTCCTCTGTCCATGAAATGTGGATAAGATTTGCTATTTTTGCGTCATTTGAGACTACTAAAAAACACACTATGAAGGAATGTCCCTTTTTAATAATAATCTGAATCAATCCTTAATCTTCAGGATACTGTCCACTTTTTCAGTAGGCTACAACAGAGGTGCACGACTCAAATGCCCTCGAGGGCTGGAATAAACTACAACGTGGTCAGGGGCTGAGGACAATTTTAAGTGCATTATTATATTAAAGTTAGTGATTACAAATTTTAATGATTACTAATTGACTTGTGGGTCTTTTTCCTTCATTAAAGGGTCCACAATTAGGAAAGAAGGAAACCTTGAGGAGCAACTCCACACTTAAGCTATTTGCAGAGAGAGGAAATACTTGGGGACCTAGGGGGAAAATTGGGAGGGGGCCTTCTCAAATGCTACATTTCTGCCACTAGGAAAAGAGACTAGGAATCTGCACTTCTGCCACTAGGAGCAAGCCACTGCAACAACAAAGTGGAATACCCACCCTCGAACTATGTTTAGCCTCATTAATATCAGAGAAAAGCTTTTGTACCATGAAATATCTGAAGTAGCTGTTGCTGCTTTTAAGGCAGCTATTTTAGACTGAAGGTGGCTATTTAGTGGTTTTTATTGTAAAATGGGTCGCTGAGTCAGTCTCGACTCCTGGCGACCACGGAGCCCTGTGGTATTTCTTTGGTAGAATACAGGAGGGGTTTACCATTGCCATCTCCTGCACAGTACAAGATAATGCCTTTCAGCATCTTCCTGTATCGCTGCTGCCAGATATAGGTGTTTCCCATAGTATGGGAAACAGACCAGTGGGGATTCGAACCGGAAACCTCTGGCTTGCTAGGCAAGTCATTTCCCACTGTGCCATTAGGTGGCTTGTTTTTATTGTACTGATTTTCAAATCCTGTTTTAATTATGTAAATACCTGTGTAAATGATTACAAAAAAAGCAGGACATAAGTGCTGCAGATCAATACAACAAAAATAACTCACTAGCACCACTTCAGGTTTATAGTAAAAATAAATAAATAAAATCCCATTAAAATTAGGTAGATCAATTGGCATTTCTTCTGGTAAGCTTTGGAATAATAAAAAATTAATTTGGCGACAACACGTCCAGGTCTTCCATTTACATATGCACTTTTTTTTTTTAGATCCCTCCTCCATATTTATCCACTTTTACATAAAGAGAAAGTATAGCAGTTTAACCATTTATGGAGTTACATTACCAAGACCCATGTGACACCCAAAGGCTAACAAGTTTATCATACCATAAGCTTTTGTGAACTACAGTCCACTTCATCAGATGCATGAACTGTTATTCTCTGTTGGCAGATACAGCTACCCTTTAAGAAATGGAGTTAAATTATACAAAAGAAGAGAATAATCATCATCTGCTTGTATCACTTGCCTAGGTTACATGAGTGGGTTCAGGATGGAAACAGATTCAGTTCATTGCCAGTACTTTTGAGTCAGACCTTTTTATTAACAAACAGATTTGAATACCCATCTGATTAAGGATTACTCACTTAAAGATTTGATTTTAGTCCTTTAACTAGAACAGGATACACCTGCCTGGGCAAAATTCTGGATTGTAGCATACCTGAAGACTTGTGTAAGGAGTATTTTGAAAGCAATTAAAGACGACAAGGCTTGTTCAGGCAAATTCTGCCCTTTTGTCTTTAGTGTAAAACCAATTCCAAGTTGAAGACTTTAGGGCTGCTTTATACATGACATTTATATCTGTGCAGGAAGAAGCATTTTATGCTGTCATCCATGAGTTGTGGCATAAGAGATTATTTTTGCCAGATCGGACAGCTGCTTTGTGTATTTACAGCAAATAGAGGGAATGCATTAGATGAAAGTATGTACCTGAAGGGCAGCATGCAAGTTTGTCTCCCTGTATGACAAATGTCTTGCAGTTCTTGGAGTGCAATCCTAACGATGTTTATTTGAAGTTCCATTGAAATCAATAGGATTCATTTTCCAGTAAACATGTTTACATAAGTAAGTGTTAATTTATTCTAACTTAGACGAATCTGTGATAGCTTGTGATAGCCATCTAAAGGGTTAATTATGGAAGGGGAGCTAGGCCAATGGTATTGACTTCTGAAATACTAGAAAAGAGTGGAAAGGAAAGAGTTCAGACATGCTTTCTGCAATTTGCAAAGTTTGAAATATTTGTGACAGCAGGACTTGACAAATCCCTGGAATCGGGGAATTATAGAACCTAGAAATTTAACCATGGCACCTAGGCTAGGATATTCAGATGTAGAGTTATTTAATATATAATATAATCTGTATATGGTCCACAATGTCCATCATGAAGTCCTTTAATTTTAATCTAATATCTATTGCCTGGATCTTAAATTTTTAGGCTGGATTCCAGATCCAATAAAATTTATCAAGACCAGTACTAGAGGCATAGATTTCAAAACAGCAAAGTTTCTAAAAGTCATATTTTCAAAGAAGAAATTATTTCTTTTTTTAAAAATGGTGTATTGGTGTGGAGACTTTCAATGCATTTCTAAATATCAGAGGCTAACAGAAAGGGAGAATATATTTAGGGTGGGAGGTAATTCAAACACTGTTCTACTTGTCTATTCAAAGAGCTGGTTGGTATGATCTTTTTGAGCTAATCAGACCCATCATATGGAGCACAGCAAGGGTGCGCCTGCTCTCCCTGCTGCCACAATCCATGCAGAGATGGTACACTGAAAGTATAGTTTGGGCCTTGGAAAGTAGGGATGAGGAATCTTAGCAGATCAACGAAACTTGGGATGGTAAAAAGATGACTATTAGGATTTGAGAATATATACAAATGAAAGGAAAAAGAAGATCAAAAAGGAAGAATCTGAGGAGAGAAGTTATAGGGGGGAAATTCATTATTAAGAATTAAAAAGAGGCATAATATTTGTTTGAAATAACCAAAATTATATTTAGCAGTAGACATCTTGTCAAATAAGATGCTGCTTGAGAAAAGATGCAGAGATTTCTTAAACTCTTTTTCTTTCAGGTCACAATGAAACACACATGATTCTGCCAAGTAGTAAAGCTGGCAAACAGAGAACCATAACTTCTCAAATCAGAATACCCACCAAGTGTTCTCAGAAAATCTATGCATCCTTAAGTCAAATAATTCTTAGTTTCCTTCCTATAAAACATCTTTGTTATTTTGTATTGATCAAAATATTTCTATACCACTATTCCACAGGTTTACGTCAAATTTAAAAAACTAAACTATACTCACATCAAAACATCAGGAAAACAGAAAATGGTTGTTTTAATAAAAGGCTTTGTTACAGAGTATTTAATAAGGCTGAAGGAAATGTTATTTGACTCTGCAATACATATATTAACCTATGACAAGCCCAAATTATAGGCTAGACAATGCCATTCCAACTTCCAGATGCCTGTGTACAGCATCATCTGCTTACACATAGTATTGCAAGTTCCCAAATCCAGCAGTTGGATTGTTAATGCCAGCCAGCGTTCCACTCCTTTTCATACCATATATCCTCCACCTGTGTTAAACAGCATCATATTGCCACGGTGCTACACCAGATAGCTCCTTAAAAGTGGCAAATTTCTATGCCAGATGCTGGAGAAGACTCTGGAATGAAACTGGTCACCCAAGCCTAATCATCTCTAACCAGTGAGACACAAAAATCAACCAACAAAACTCAGAAGAAACTGGGTTTCTTTGCCAATCTCTACAACATCAGAAAGAGTGGATGGTAGAACAGACTAGGCTAATACTTTAAAGTAAAGTAAAATTGGCTGTCAAGTCTGTGTCGACTCCTGGCGATTACAGAACCCTGTGGTTGTCTTTGGTAGAATACAGGAGGGGTTTACCAGTGCCATCTCCCGCGCAGTATGAGATGATGTCTTTCAGCATCTTCCTATATCATTGCTGCCCAATATAGTCTGGGAAACATACCAGCAGGGATTTGAACTGGCAACCTCTTGTTCACTAGGCAAGTTATTTCTCTGCTGCACCATTAGGTGGCTCAAGGCTAGGTAGGTTAAAATCCTATGAGTTAGTAGCTGGAAGAGTGTTACTATTTGCATGCACAATATAAGAGAGGTTTCAATAAGTTAATTTTTAAAAATCCTAAATTCCTATACATATTTAATTTATTTTAAAGGACTGAAAACAAAATTCTGCATTAACACAGAAAAATATAAAATTTTACAGTGCAATTTGGTTTACTTATCTTGCCTTTAAGATATTCAAAACATCTGGATATTCAAAAGATTTGATAGCAAACATTTGCTTAAGCTGCCTCTGGGACTAGCCAGGAGGCAAACAGAGCATTTGGATAACTAAGAGCTCAAAAGGTTCAGATAACAGAATTTAGCATACTTGGATCTTGTCTTCAAAGTATTAAGGAAGCAACCCAAACAATTTCTAACACACAAGGAGACACTGGAGTGGTATATTTGTTTGTAGTAAAAATCAACCTTGTGCTTCAGAAGTTCTCAGGGGGAAAAATCATATTGGGCTATTATTCAAGCTTTTTAAAAATGTAATTAATTCATCCACTGACACCTTTTAGTAGAGTTGCCAGATGGAATTTCAGAAACAACTGGTGCGATCTGTAATAAGAGACATCCATTATGTTCTACAGAGCTGTCACGTTCTGGAGTAAGGGACAAAAAGAGATGAAGAGGCATTTGGCAATTCTACTTTTAGCTCTGCTATAGTGCTGTAGTAGAGGGTAAAAGTGGATAACCATCAAAGACTAATCGGCCTCCACCCCAAGGTGGGGGGTGCGTAGGTGGGGTAACAATGGTCTAAGTTCAGGTTATAGGCAAGAGGTCCCTAAGCGTTGGCACCGACTTGAGGGGTATTAATAATCAATCATAGCCAAACATCTATTTCAGTCAATATTGTGTTATCTAAAATGAAAGGATTTCCTATTTAAACAAACTAATTCAGCAACTGCAGGCAAATCTCTTGTAAAAGAAGATTGCTACTAAAACCATTTCTTAGTGACTGCTAGAACATGCATTGGATTGGTTGCATTTGTATAAAGTCAAAGGTTGCATTTTTGAGAAGAGAAGACATTTATTGCACCCATTATAGACTACAGCCCTTCATTTGGATACAAATGAAAACATGGTGGTCAACAGAGGTCATGCCTACGAACCCTGTCCCCAACTGCCATGCCTGCTTACGACCCTTAAGCACATGGAGGCTGCAAGGTCAGCAAGGTGTGTGACCCCATCACTTCCCCCCTCATCCGTTTATAGCCAAATACATTTCTTACAGGACTATTGTCTTTACATATAAACATCCAGTTTGTCCTCACTGATACATATGCAATACTACATAACTGGCTCCAAGGATGTAACAGACAGCCTATTTATGGGTTCACTGTATCAATAGCAATGTGGAGCAGTTGCTGTAGGGAGCAGATTGTTTGGAGTGGGGAGGGGCAGCAGGCAGGATCATTTTCTTGCCTCTCAATCTCCTGTCCTTGTTGATCAGTAACAGAAAGGGAGATTCAAATCCAGTCAAATCCAGTGATCACATGAAGCTGCCTTACACCAAGTCAGGCCATTGGTCCATCTAGCTGAGTATTGTCTGCATTGACTGGCAATAGCTTTTCCAATGTCTTAGGCAGTCTTTTGCAACCTTTCCTGGAGATGTCAGGAATTGAACCTGGAACTTTCTGCATGCAAACAGATGGTCTCCCACTGAGCTACAGCACCATCAACATGGCATCATGATCACTTTTCAGTTCAGGTGCAAAAGTGCCAACACCACTTACTGGCCCTGTAACACAATGAACTTTTCTTCTCTAAGTAGTATTTCAAAATGTGCAGGGTCCTCCTTATGACTAAGAAACCCTAGACATTCATTAACTCAAGACTTTTTATGCAGATATGCCACATGTTGAAGGGACATAACATAATACATGGACGGCTTGGGGCCGGGGTACCTGTCAGACCACATTCGCCCATATGAATCTGCCAGGGCCCTCCAATCATCAGCTCAGGCCCTGCTCATGACCCCACCACTAACAGAGATCCAGTTGGCGGGGACTAGAGACAGGGCCTTTTCGGTTGTGGCCCTTCGGCTTTGGAACACCTTCCCTGAAGAGCTTCGCCATGCTCCCTCCCTCAGTGTTTTTAAAAAACATCTTAAAACAGACCTTTTTAAGGAGGCTTTATAATATCATTATTTTGTTATATCTGGTATGTATGTGTTTGTTTATTTCGGCCCAAGGCCAGTATAAATACAAAAAGAAAAACAAACAACAACAGCAGTAAATACATAAAATACATAAAACATTAATACCTTCAGATATCATATACATGGCTAATTTTGTTCAAATAAAACCGGTTAATCTGAAGTGCACAACCCAGCATCTCGTGCCTCAATCACTCTAAACCGAATCTTGCTTGCTATGAAGAGAAATTTTGCTACCCTCCTGTAAGCATAATCTGACTTACCAGTAAGCAGGAAAAGGACCTTATCCCCATCAGAAGGACAATTAGAATTGTAATGAGTTAGTAGTGGGGAGAGAAGCTTTCCCCTTAATTCAGTATAAAATCTGCACTTCAGCATCAGATGTTCCGTAGTCTCCACTTCACCATTCTGGCAGGGGCATAATCTTTAATCGTAGGGCACCTTCCCAAAACATCCTTCCAATACCGCCGTATGAAGGGCGTTAAGTCTAGCCGCTGAAAGAGCCCTAAGATGATCCCTGTTAGAGATCGTAAGTAAATATTCAGTGGGGGAATGACTGCTGATTTGATCTCCTAAGAATAGGCGAGGGCCTATTTGGGCAACATCCCCCTGCTTCGTCATATCCCAGATACGTTGAGTTATGGCAATTTTGGTCTTGCTGTGGCCCAGAGATCTAATCAGGGGTAAGGAAAAACCCAAGGATGCTAACATTGCATTGATATCATTTTTCCAATGGGTCATAAAGCCATCCTCCAATATAAAGGAAGCAATGCCCGTGGGGTGAAAAATCAGATTAAGCCAATAGGAGAAAACCATTTCCCACAATCTCACTTCTACAGATGGCCATCCGATCTCTAGCCTAATGAAGGCATTTCAAACTGAACATGGCAATCTAAGAAGAGACCTAATAAACTTAGATTGGACCATCTCCAGCTTCGGATAATTAGTTTTATTCCCTAGCGCGCCTCCCACCAGAAGCAAGAAAAGAGCCTTGGCCTTAAAGAGTTCTAAAGCTACTTGCAGCGAGTGAGCTCGTTTCTTTATGTGCAAGGAGCAAATTGCTGAGGCGGCTTTCTGGGCGTTGGCAATAACATACTCCCTATGTGCTGTAGTGCTTCTGTTGGCCTGTAACACAACTCCAAGATATTTAAATTGTCTGGTCTGCTCTAAAGTATGCCCATCAAGTTTCCATGTAAGTGTCCTAGGTCTAGCCGCAAAGACCATGATTTTGGTTTTGTCATAATTCAAAGACAGTTCGTGGTCATTGCAAAAGTTGGCCAGCTCTCTCAAAATTCGCTTAAGTCCAACCCTCATCCTAGAAATCAACGCAGCAGCATACAGTAGCACATTAATATGTTTTTGAGCTAATTTAGGTGGGTGAAAGTCCAATTTCCTCATGTGTTCCACAAGGGGGTTAATATAAACGTTAAATAATGCCGGGGCCAAAATACACCCTTGCCTGACACCTGGTTGAAATTGAACTAGTCACCTGACCTTTCCTGTTTAGCCTGACTTTGAGGGTGGTGTTCTCATGTAGTTTAACCATCAACAGGATAAGTCTCCTGTCATATATCTGGTAGGTACATTAGCTTTTTATAATTTTCAGTTTTAATTTGAACCTTATAATTGTTTTTAATCTGACTTTTTAAAAAATTTAGTTTTATTACTTGTATCTGTTATTGTTGTAAACTATGTTAATCTATGTTATTGTTGTAAGCCACCCCGAGCAGTATTGCACTGGAGGGGTGGGGTATAAAATTTTTAAATAAATAAATAAATAAATAAATAAATAAAATAAAATAAAATAATAACATGAACATAAAAGGAGATTTGCTAGATCAGGCCCAAGGACGATCTAATCCAGCATCTTATTTCTCAGAGTGCATCCGGGAGGCCCAAAAACAGGAAATGAAGGCATGCCCCTTCTCCTACCGTTGCTTCCCTGTAACTGGTATGCAGAGGCATCCTGCTGCTGAACCTGGAGATGTCATATAGCCAACAAAACTAGTAGCCACCTGTCCTCCATGCATTTCTCTAAACCCCTTTTAAGGCCATCTAAGCTAGTGGCCAGCACAACATCCTGTGGCAGAGAAATCCATAGTTTCATTATCCATAGTTTAGTTTTCTTGTCTGTCCTCAATTTTCTGGCCATCAGTTTCATGGGATGACCCCAGTTGTGGGAGAGGGAATAGCATTGTGCGACATATGCATAATTTTATAAACCTCCATCATGTCTCCCCTTAATTGCATTCATCCTTGGTGTGTTGCATTCACATTGCTTGGCATGTTGCATTCACATTTCAGAAGCAGCAACAAAGAAGGCCTGAGACTTCGAGGTAGGGAAGAAGGAAAGGCCAAGCAACAAGGTAAAGAGTCCCAGCTGGGTGTCAGACTTGGGAACGAAGAGAACAGTGTTCAGCTGGAATGTGAACCATTAGAGTTCACCCAGAACAAAAGAAAGTGGGTGGACCTGTAGAAATGCGTACATGCACATAAAAGAAGGCATCACTTCATTAGCAGTTTTTATGGATAATTATTTTAATTTTTATATATTTTTATTGTTTTAAAATTTCTTGGTTGTATTGTTGTAAACCACATAGAGACTTGGGTAGTGGGTGATATACAAATATGTTAGCATAAAATAAAATAAAATAATAATAATAGATACTCAACAAACCACAGAAGAAAAGGCAACACGAGATCTACACTCAAAGACACTGCCTTTTGAAGCCAGCCTTAATTCTGCCAAAACATGCCCTATCTCAATCAGTATTTCACCTAACCTCTGAGATGAAGAATAAAAATGTTCAGTAAACACACATGGGAAGGAAGGTTTGGTTCCAGTAGTAGTGCACACAGAAAACAGGAAATGTCCACAATAAGAAGGTATTTGTCTTCATACAATGGAACATACAGATGTGTCATCATGCAGTTTCAAACAAACACAGCTATTTCTAAGTAAACTTGCACATTACAGTAGGACAGGATTATATTAGACGTCCAGTACATTTTGCAGCCTGTTAAAACTTGTACAAAGGAGGAAAAACAAACAATTGTAACCTATTCAACTCACTGAACAGTTCTTAATCAGTAAGCAACTGAAGCTCAGGGGAGGGAAATCAATTTTCAGAAGGCAAAGAGTAACAACTGCAGATTTAATCAAATTGCATCTGCAATCCCTTACTATTCTCAATATTTCTAAAAGCAATGAGCTCAATGGCAAAGAATGAATTTCAATAAGTGTTACATGTTTAGTTGCTAGGTTTAATTTATAGCATTTAAGGAGCTGAATAAACCAAAGGAAAAATGCTTCCAGGGCATTTGATGCTATTTAGTCAGAATGTCTACCCTATGAAAGAATTAGAGAGAAGAGCTTATACATCTAACAGCTGTATATTAACAACCTATATAAGATGAAGTCATGGTGTTCTATGTGGATCTTCCAACATAAAGAAAAGATAATGCACAGATCCATCAGGTAATCATTAGAATTCAGTGGGATTTATATCTAATGCAACATGAAAAGAAACCAAGACAACAGCTTTCTTAAAGTATTTGTTTTCTATGGATACAATGGACAGCATTCAGACGAAGTCCCACTGGAAAGATAATAGTACTTAAGTCAGTGACTAACTCGTCTTATTGATTTCAATGGTGCTGCTCACTGAGTATACACAGATCCCAAATTTCACTTATAGGGTGCATGGAAAGAACACACAATGTTTAACAAGATTTACAACTGAGGGTGTAAGTCAAAATTCCAAGGTAAGAATCAAATTTTAAGACACTGGATCTTTAGGTCTGTGATTTCTTCAACACTGATGTGAACACTAGCCCTGTGCAATTATTCGGCTTCAAATGGCCAAAGCCAAATAATGTGCACACACATTCCTGAATCATGCAGAGGCAGCTGTTCCCACCACTCACCTCTGCACAGCCCTTAAAGAGAGCCACAGTAAGCCAAAGCATCTTGGGGTCATGGTGGACAGCGCATTGAAAATGTAGACCCAATGTGCAGCTACTGCTAAAAAGGCCAATTCCATACTTGGAATCATTGGGAGCAGAGTCCCTCAGGGCTCCATTTTGTCACCAGTTAATATCTACGTGAAACTGCTGGGTGAGGTTATCAGGAGATTTGGTGCTGGGTTTATCAGTATGCTGAAAACACCCAAATCTATTTCTCGTTGTCATCATAGTCATCATAATTAAAAAATGGCATTTTATTACTCATTTTTTAACTCAGGCTTTTTCAGCTTCTTAATAATGTATAGGTTTTTAATTGTGTGACTGGTTTTTAAATTGTTCGTTTTTAATTGTTTTTATGTGTTTTTATATGTGTTTTAAACTGTTTTATCATTGTGAACCACCCAGAGACAGGAGTGTGGGGTGGTATAAAAGTGTAATAAATAAATAAATAATAAATAAATGTATTCCCTAAATGCCTGCCTACAGGCAGCAATGGGCTGGGTGAGGGAAAACAAACTGAAACTGAATCCAAGCAAGATGGAGGTGCTCATTGTAGGGGTTCATAATTTCAGGGACGAGTTAGATCTTCCTGTGCTGGATGGGGTTACACTCCCCTGGAAGGAACAGGTACGCAGCTTGGGAGCACTCCTGGACCCAGGCCTAACCCTGGTATCTCAGGTGGAGGCTATGGCCAGGAGTGCTTTCTATCAGTTTTGGCTGATTCAAAAGCTGCATCCATTCCTTGAAGAGGACAACGTCAAAACAGCAGTGCATCACCTGGGAACCTCCAGGCTTGACTATTGCAATGTGCTCTATGTGGGGCTGCCTTTGTACGTAGTTTGTAAACTTCAGTTAATTCAAAATGCAGCAGCCAGACTGGTCTCTGGGGTAACCCGGAGAGATTATATTATGCCTGTTTTAAAACAATTACACTGGCTGCTGATATGTTTCTGGGCAAAGTACAAAGTGCTGGCTATTACCTTTAAAGCCCTGAACGGCTTTGGTCCAGGTTACCTTAAAGATCACCTTCTTCTGCATGATCCCCACCATACGTTAAGGTCATCTGAGGAGGTCCATTTCCAGTTACCACCAGTATGTCTAGTAGTGACTCAGATGCAGGCCTTCTCTGTAGCTACTCCTAAGCTGTGGAATGCACTCCCAGCAAAAATCAGTAGCTTGAATTCATTGTTGGCCTTCAGGAGAGCCCTTAAAACCTATCTGTTTGGCCTGGCCTTCCAGGCCAAAAACTGTTTTAAATGTTTTAGTTGTAAATAGTTTTATATCTGTTTTTAAACTGTTTTGTAATTATTGTTTTTAAAAAGGATAGATTTGCGGGTTTTATTTTTGTTGCTGTGCAACACCCAGAGCTGTTTGGATGGGGCGGTGTACAACTGTAATAAATGAATAAAATGATAAAGGTGTATAAAATTATGCATGGTGTGGAGAGAGAGAAATGTTTCTCCCTATCTTATAACACTAGAATGAGGGGTCATCCCATGAAACTAATTGCCAAGAAATTTAGGTTTCACACAATGTATAATTAACCTATGGAATTCTCTGTCACAAGATGTGGTGACAGCCACCAGCCTGGATGGCTTTGGGAAAGGCTTGGATAAATTCATGGAGGACAAGTCTATCAACTACTAGTCTGAGGGCTATAGACCACCTCCAGCCTCAGAGGCAAGATGCCTCTAAATACCAGTTGAAGGGAAGCAACAGCAGGAGAGAGGGTTTCCCACAGGCATCTGGGTGGCCACTGGGTGAAACAGGATGCTGGACTAGACTGACCTTGGGCCTGATCTAGCAGGGCTGTTCTTATGTTTTAACATCCAGGAAAGCGTACACAGAGAGCTGCGCAGTTAGTCTTTCTGAGTACATTCCTCACTGAGCTTGCTCTGGCTTGCCACAGCTCTTGTTCTTTTTAAGGGCCCTGCCAAATGCTGTGCACAGCACCACTCTACTCAGAGGTAAGCACCACTCTGCGTGAGGCCAGATGGGATGTGTACATCATTTGGCTTCAGCCAATCAAAGCCAAATAATTGCACAATCCTAGTAGTACTGGGAAAATTCATCAAGGAACTTTAGCAACCCCAGTGAGTGTTCACAACTTCCCTTGTTGTGCAATACATGGTAATGGTAAGAGAGTTGGACAGGAAACGTTCCTGTAGCTTGCATCCTTATACTCCATAGTAAGTACACAGGACAAGAGAGCAATTAACTTGATCTTAACACAACAATGCAATATCTATATCTATATATCTAAAAAAAAATACTAAATATGCCATGGGCTCCTATATAAGAAACTGGCTTCAGTTTGAACACAGGCCATTAGTACTGTTGGAGATGCAGCTCCTGATGGCTTCAACTCAGCACCAGCAAGCCTACTGACGACTGGGGAAGATATAGTGAGCAAGGAAATTCCCTCTCTGTTTTCTCTACTCCCCCTTTGTTAGACTGATTGACTCAGGTTTCATTCTCTCACCTGGAGGCTTTACACACATGGCTTTTAATTCAAATCCACTCCAGATTGGAGTATGCCAGTCCACGTATTAGTTGTATTACCTGGATGCATCATGGAGCAGTACAGACATGACTCTGTTTCCCCCCCACCCCACAAAGTGAGTCTGGGCATTTTAGCTTAGCCCGAAGTATGTCCAGCTTTAAAAAATCCTGTATTTCCAGCAGCTTTTCAAGAAAATCTGATGCTTTCCTTTGATGTGCAGAGGGGCCATTGCCAACAATTTGGCTTACTTGCATTTTCGTGGTTGTTGTGTGTTTTTTAAGTGTCTGCTGGGTGGATTTCCTAAATCCACCCAAGTGTCAGCAAAGGAGAGTTTGATGGCTCAGTCTGGTGTGCTCTTTGAGTGATTTGCAATTGCAAGCACTGGGGGCGGGTGAGAGGGGTTGCAGATTGATTCAATTCTATGGAGTCCAGAAGGGGAGGGGGAGGGAAGGATTCCTCAGTTAAATGCAAGCACAAGCAAAATGTGTGTCTTCAAAGTATGGACACCATAGCAACACAGCTTACATATGCAGATGTTTGGATATGCAGACGTTTGGAAACTTAACAATGGAGACTGCAGGTTCTTGCGAATCTGCTGCAAAGCAGATTCACTCTTCAGATACCCCAGGCAAAAAAGCATGTGTGAAAAACCTCCTAGAGAGAAAGACTTCCTTCTCCCTCTCCTCTTCCTGTACATAGCTACCGGTAGCAGCCAGTACTTAAGCCTTATCTATCTCCCTGATGGGTTTCCTAAATAAACTATTTTATTTAGAACATTAATTCCATGTCTCCAGACAATATTAATTAGCAGTGCTCTCCTTTCTGTGCATTTCTGCAGCAGCTGGGGTAGATAAAGAAATCTCCCCTCCAACCTCTCTCTAACAAGTATTTCATTCCATAGTGGCTCCTTTGCTGATGAGCATTTTAAAAGTGCAACCAAATTAATATTTGTCTATCCTCCTGAGTAACTTGTACAGTCCAGTGAAGATCTTATTTTAAAATGTCATCAATAAAATGTCATCAACAGTACTAAATAAGAATCATCTTATTTATTATTTATCTTTCTATGTAAACTGCTTTGCAAACTTTGTTGAAAAGTGCTATATAAATATCAGTAGTAGTAGTAATCAATATCATTAACAATACCTCTCCAGGGTACTGTTTTCATTTCTCTAGAATTAATAGAAAAGGCTAAGCTTCAATACTGATGCTCTAGTATAATCAGAATCAGATTATGACATCATACTATTAAGCTCAGTGTTCCACTTTCACACTGCAGCTCAGATTTTTATTACAACCTGTACTATCTGATCCATAACCCAATGAAATTATTTTGTTGGTTATTTGCTGGTTTTAAGAGAAAAGTATGCAAAATTGCCATGGCTATCCCTAGAGGCTATATAAGCCCAATTCAATGAATTTTCATTAGTACAGACTATGTCTAGGAAAAATTTCATCCCACAATATCAGGTATCCCTTCCTTTAAATGTATATTCAAAACAGGAATAATAATTACACTGTACAGAATGGTTTTCCTGGGGCCAAATAGCCTGACAATTTAAAAAACTTGTTAACACTGAAGGGGACAAGTTAGCACACATGCTCAGTGTTAGGATGCCTTTGGAAATTAGATTGCAATGCTGATTTGATTTCCTGAAAGGTATCTGAAACAAGAACATACCACAAGGTTAAAGATTCTCAGCATAATTAGCATTTGTGGAATGTCAAACAGTTCAATGTAGAACAGTCCTTATGTTCTAGAGTTAAAGGCAAAGGAGGGGGAGAGAGGTTCACTTAATTATTCTGGTCTTTAAAGTGTCATCTACACAACATTTCCCCTGAGTGAAGAAATTGATTTTAAAAGGTTTCTGCTAACATTTTTGTGTCATATTATGTATGAAATATAAATACTTCTAAAATGATTGCTAAGGGGATTAAAAAGTATTTTAATGTGCATGTTGTGAACCACTTTGGATTTAGCTAGACAAGCCAAAAACCTATCTAAATGTCCAGTAATTGTAGGGTAATGTCATCTGTATGCAGTGCTTGCAGACATCTTGTGGAAATGTGATCATTTCTCATCTAAACTCAGGGATTCCATTGTGACTGGATCTTTGTATGTTCACAACATGCAAATTAAAACACAAAAACTGAGCTGGAAGTGACAGTAGAAGCCACAGTATCATCTCATAGAACTGAGGCGTGATGAGGAGGCTATCCTAAAGAAAATGGATTTCATCACTTCTGAAAAGCCTCCAAAGTTGTGCTTACATGGTCTTCCCTATAAGGTGTACCATGAAACTGGTGTCATTACCAAAAAGACCCTGCTCCTAATCTTGCAGATGGCACATTCTGTACTGAAATGCCATTCAGAGGGTGCCTCTACTGCAGATCTTAAAAGGCACTGCTGACTGTGAAGAAACAGGCACATGCTGGAGCCAAAACAGACATCGTGTTGCAATGTTTTAAAAAATCCACCTATGAATTAGGCCTAGCTCTTGAAAGACTCGTTCTCTCCAAGAACAGATTCCTCCATTCGAAAGATCTACTGCCGCTAAGTGAAGCTTCCAAATACTCTTCAATGGTAGCCCTACATGGAATGCATTAGAATGGTCTTGGAGATACAGAAGCGTGAATGATGGTTACCAAATCCTGTCTTGTGTAGGTAGAACTGTAGCCAAATACTGAGCCAGGTGAACGTCATAAAAATGTTTCCCAAAAGATGGCATCAAGGGGCAGATCATTATGATGTAACTGCACCCTCAACAATGGGCAACTTTCATTAGCAATAGCAATAGCAATAGCACTTACATTTATATACCACTCTATAGCTGGAAGCTCTCGAAGCGGTTTACAGTGATTTAGCATATTGCCCCCCAACATTCTGGGTACTCATTTTACCGACCTTGGAAGGATGGAAGGCTGAGTCAACCTTAAGCCCCTGGTCAGGATCGAACTTGTAACCTTCTGGTTACAGGGTGGCAGTTTTACCACTGTGCCACCAGGGGCATTAAGCACAAGTGGCCTGGTTACCCAGTCCTGTAGGGCAAAGACTGCCAACGAACTATCATATTGAGGCGCTTCACACGATTGCTGTGAAGCGCCTCAATGTGGTCTGCGAGGAAAGCGGGCTTAGCCTGTTCTCCCCGCAGATGAGCAGCCACTCGTAGCTGGGTAGCCAGATCGGCCGCACACATGGCTGCCGGCTCTGTCACGGAGGTGGCGGGGGCTGTGAAGCCCCCAGAAGTTCCAGGATGCCCCACACAAGTGCACAGGGCATCCTGGAGAGACCCCCCCCCCAAGCCCGGGAGGCTGCTTGCAGCCTCCCAGTCGGGGGTCTACTCGTGTGTTGCCACATGTCGCGGCAACACATGAGCAAAAAAACAAGGTTAATGGAGCGATCACTCCGTTAACCTCATTTAAGGGCAGGGGGATTTAATGAGGCTAGCTGCCAGGAGCCGCGCAGCTCCTGTTGCAGCACACAATCGCCCCAAAGCAGGCTGGGCTCCCTTAGCCCGCTTTGGTGCAATTGTGGGAATAGTCTCAGTGTCTGCATTTGGTCCTTATTTGCTCAACCTTGGCAACTTCACCACAGGTACCAGGTGAAGGAGAGCACCAACAGTACACTACTCACATGAGCAAAGCTCATCTAAAACAGCATAATATATAAGAAGAATGTTGTGAATACAGATTATATACAGCAGGAATCAGCAAATGGAGACTACAGTGCAACCTAAATTCTCACATTACCAGCTTAGATTCAAGGAAGTGGTCAATGGAGCCTGAAAAGGAAGTGGAGATTGTCAATGGGACTTTGCGCAATTCACCCCAGGGATGGGAGGCAACTGGGTCCACCACCCTTCCCTGCCTATAAGGGCCCTGCCATTAAACTAGTTATTGTTCAAGGAAGTAGAGTGTTGGGAGTACAGCTCAGAGACATGATTAGTCATTTGCTTGCTAATCTAAGAAATATGCATTTGCTCGGCCAAGGCACATAGATGAACGGCAGCACCAATCAATCCTTCCTGGGCACCAAAATGCTCCTTTGCCAAGAGAGGAAATAAACCCAATAAGACATGTAACAACTAGCCTTGTGGGTGTCTCTCAGACTTAGGAAACAGCATTGCTGCTGGAAGTGGTGATGACCACCAATCTAGAGAGTATTAAAAGAAATTCATTGTGGAAAGGACTATCAATGGCTACTAGCCTTGGTAGCTGTATATTTCCATCAGGATCAGAGGGTATCTCCCTGATTACCCAGGTGCTAAGGAACACGAACAGGAGGGGCAGTTGCTCTCATTTCCATGCTTGCGGGCTTCCCAGGTGTACCTGTTTGACCTCTGAATGAAGCAGAATGCTGAACTGGATGGGCCTTTGGCCTGATTCAGTAGGGCTTTTTCTTATGTTCTTAGACACAGCTGACATCAGTATGCGACCGTGCACAACACAACACATTAGATGCAGTCCCTCTCCCATATTTTTCTCTTCAACAAGAGCAATCAACCCCTTCCCAGAGCCAAATGAAAAGGACACTGGAAAGATAAACAAGCTTCATCTAGGGGCTATACAATTTTCTGACTCTCTTCTATCAACAGTCTCATACAGAGACAGGTCTACAAGCCTGTCCACTCCTACTATTCCCAGGATGTCCTTCCCCAAAATCCTCTGCAATGCAGATGGTACAACTTGTCAGAATCTGAGAATAAACACTGCACTATCTTTACAGCAATAGACTAACTGTGGATAGTTTTCCAAAGGTAGATTTGGAAAACAGTTTTTCCTTAGAGGAAAGGTATTTTTGAACATCATGAGATCAGGGGTCACAGATGCACTTGACTCTAGAGAAAATATGCAAGCACAATCATCTCAAAGTATTTGAGTTTGATTCTTTCATGTGACCTAGTAAGAGCAACCAGTTGTAGAGAAATTGCAGAATATTTATACACAGACACACCCTTTCCCAGTTCGCTCAGTAGTCTTGTTGAATGCTCAATTACTATGGAGCCGAGTCCATGTAGAATACTTTTATAGGACCAAGATCAAGGTGTAGACTGCAAAGCAATCTATACTACTACTGCATGCAGTAGACTGCAAAGTGATCTATACTGCCTGGCCAGGACACAGATTATTTGGCCTAGAAGTAACTAATATATGAGCTATTAAAACATAAGAACAAAAATCAGAGCTAAGCCTTTGTGTGAATACAGGAAGTGCGAGTAATGGAACGGTACTTCCTAATCTCCAAAAACATTTTGCACAGATTGCATAATTAATGGTGTCTTCCCCCCCTCTTTTAAAATTATCAAATGTATTTGTATGCCTATACAAACATTATAGGCAAACTTTAATATATATATTTATAATTTGCAAGTGCCAAGGTGTAAACAGGGCAATGCATAAGATGGAGCAGTTCACAAGGGTGAGGCTGAAGAGGGGCCAAGCTCAGACTGCACCATATTGATTTTGCTGTAGGCCCATTCATGCTGCAATGTGGATGGAGTTGGCCCACCTCCTGCAGCAAGCCCTGCATGACAGCACTGGAAGGCTATGCTGTCAAAAATGGGCACGGTTCTGCCTTTTAAAGTTGTACCACTCACTTCTGATGACTACTCATGTTGTTAACACATAGGTTATGCCACCATCATATTGTGATTAGCGTCTATGGTTATTAAAGTCCTGTCCATTTGTGGCACAAGTCCCAGTGAGCAACACAATTGCCTAAGAGATTCTCAAGCAGCCAACTTTATTTTCCAAGAATTCCCAAATCTACCAAACACATGCCATTCCATTTAAGAAAACATGTCACTCATGTCCTATGACGTAGCCTCATACAGGAGTCAAAGGGCCTTTTTCCAAGCCTATCTGGAGAAACCTGAGACTGAATCTGGATCTTCATCTGCTCTACCACTGAGCTACAGACCCGTCCTGCCCCAGGATCCATCACACTCATCCTTCTCTGGACTCTGGCCAACAATGGAAATTTCATTGGCTGTTGCATAAAACATGACACATGAACCTAAACTAAACCAAACCCCCAAGACTAACTCATGCAAAAACTACCTCCTACACCTGAAGCATACCTCCTTACTTTCTATCTTACACTCATTTCACAACAGAAGAAATGGAAAGAGGCCAGACAATCCCTTGTACATATTTGCCGAAACATTACACATTTCAGTAGACATAAAAAAGTATGCATATCACCCACATTAATATAGTATTACCGAGCATAACACGACAGTGTTACGGAGCTACAAAGTGTCATAACACTACAGACAGTCCAAATTAAATATTACACACAAATTCAGTCCCCTTTTTTACTTGTATCACATAGCTATTTTCTTTTGTTTTTCCACCCCCAAATACACAATTCTAATACCTTTACTTGGAAGTACTTTCACTGATTTCAGTTAAGTCCTAACTTTGCAAATAACTATGTTCATGGTCACAACTTTAGAATCATCAGCCCCCTCTTCTACATATAATAGTTATTATTGCTCTGAACTCTTTAACTAGCACAGCTTAAAATACACTTACTCACCACCACTACCCACTACCTCTCCCAAATTCAACATTAACTAGAAATCAGAAAAATGATCTTAAGAGTATATAACCAAGGCTATTATATTTGTGGTCCATAAGTCACTTTAGACAACATACTTGTAATTACATAAGCATAGCAACATGAATGGGTGCTGCAGGTTTATGTGAAACTGCACCCTAGCTTACAATGACCTAATGAATTCCAATAGGTGCATTAATTAACACTAATCTGCCATACAGTTTGGGTGAATTTTCTCACTTTAAAATGCACAATGGACATACTATATGAAGACCCAGCTCCCTTGAGAAGTCCATAATGATGGGGAAAAGTGAAGGAAAGAGAAGAAGAAGACAACCAGCAGCAAGGTAGATGGACTCGATTATGACAAAAATGAATGCACCACTGAGAGACCTTAAAGGCCAAGTTGAAGACAGATCATCCTGGAGAGAATCTATGTGGTTGCTAAGAGTCGACAATGACTTGACGGCACTTAATCAACCAATCAAACCAGATAACAAGAAGTGCTTTAATATCACAATGTTTGTAGCATCACTTTTCTTATCTACATACTTATTATATACAAACACATACTAATTTGGGAGACAATATTTTCTGTTGCAAGTTTTCCCCACAGACAAGTATATGTTTAAAGTTTCTGACAAAACCTAGTCTTTTCAGACTAATCGAGTTTGCCATCCAAAGAGACAGATAAATCGTGTTTGCTCAAAAGCTTCAGCAAAAGGAGGCCAGAATACAAGCAAACACCACCACAATGTGGATTCTTATGCATTAGCTTAACTCAAGAGACTGGAACAGGTTCAGTACATTGTGACATTCCTAAAATCTAACTATGTTCAAAGTTTTTTGGGGTTTTTCTTTTTTTTTGAAGAGGCATTTAGAATTCTTGCCTAAACATCAGTTTGATGGAGGGTATGGAAATGGAAACATTTGGGCTGCAAACCACATCTCACATACTGTATATTGCCACACAAGCCCCACTGAATTCTAGAAGACTGACCTGGACAATTCTGTGAACAGCACATTTTTATTTTAAACTGTTTAAGCCCCAATTGCAAACTGCAAATGTTCTCAGAGAAGAACATTAACATGATTGGCATGAGACCCAGATGCTCCTGGGAATCCTGCCACACTGCAAACAGCAAAACAGAAATCAAACGCTTCCCGTAAGAGGTGGTTAAAGTTTCATACGCCCAACCCGGGTTTCGACCATACCAGACTAAGAGCAGATTACACACACGTCGCCAGCTACATTTCTATGAAGTGGGGCAGCGTGTTCTCTAGTCAGTAGCCTGGTGGTTAAGCAAGCTGTGAGGAGATACGTCCACCTGCAGGCAAGCTGAAGAAATCGCCCCCTCTCGGCAAGGCTGCTTGAAAAGGCGTGCGTTGAACTGGGCACCCTTTTTGCCTGCCGCTAGAAAAACCCTCCCAGCGCCTTCCTCGCCAGCGATGGTGCCGCTGCTGCCGCTACCGCCAGCCTGAGTCAGATTGCGGGTCGCCAAACTTCTTTGTAAGCAAGCCGCGTCGCGCACCCTCCAGCCACTTCTTCAGTCCTTTCTCCACGACCCCTCCCGCTCATCCACCTCCTCCTGGAGAATGAGAGAGAGTCACTCCTGAATCATCCAGGATCTCATTTCAGTCATCTCTCAGAAAAAGGATTTGGCTTATTCTTGGCTTCTTCCCGTGAGCTCAGCACGTCCTCCCTCCTTCCTGTCCCTTTCTCTCTAGAAAGTGCAAAGAACACTACATGTGCATGGATCGGGCAGGTTCCCGTCCCCTCCGGTCCATCCTATGCTATAAAATCCTAGACAGCCAAACCCTATCTCCTGAATTAAGTCCAAGATCAGGGCAGTGTTTGAAAAAAGGTGTCGGGTCCCAAACCTGCTGCGGGGAGGCTCTGCTCCATAATCCCAAATATGTGGAAGCTAAACCTTGATTATTCCGTTAGAAGGAAAATGCATTCTGTATATGCTCAGATAACCTCTTATTTACTGCTATTTCGCATATGCCTGGACCGAGTCTAGACAACCCGAGGTCTAACCACACCCACTAAGTTCGTATCTTTGGACAAAACACAGTTTAGAAGCTAGGAGAGAGACTCACTATTCACTCATTCTGACCGATAAGCAAATCTGTCTAGCATGAGTTCCAGAAGAGGATCTTTAATAGATTGCACGGATTTCCAATAGTTAATTTCTGAAAATTTCACCTAGACGTCACTTGACTTGGAAGCCCCGCCCCTTAATCTCAGATGCAAGACGCCCGCAGGGAAATACTTACTTTGCACATGCTTAGAGGTCCTCTATTTCCACTTCACATGATTCAGTTCAAACAGTTTTTGAACTGAACCCTGCTGAGTCCAGGCAGATCTCCAGAGCAGCAGATGCAGCCAAAAATCCAACCACTCTTTTATTTTACAATCCGCAGCCACCTATCAGCAAGTAGTTGCTTCATATCAACAACGTGCACTCAAAATAAAGGAGCAGTACTAACGCTATTACACACATCTCTAGAATGTCTGTCACAGTGCTTACTATATGAGGTATGCCGCGACTCGAAACTGCCCAGATATCACACCGTTTGATCTAGACAAAATCTTTATCCCAGATAAACAGGAGCAGTTCTGCTTACTCAGTTGCGAGACGAATAAATTTGCTCAGAGGCATTAGTCCTACGACTATTTCACACGTTCCTGGCATTGGAAGTAGGTGCCGAGGCTAAACCCTGCCAGCCGGCCCCTTGGATCAAAAAAAATTATGCCCCCACTGAAATCAGCTAACTTGCAAATGTGCGTTTTAGGCTGCAACAATGCTATGAGCTCTTCTCACTTGACTCAGTGGGACTTACTTCTACAGGGGCGTAGGGGAGTGGGGGGGGGGGCTGTGTTCACCCCTCTTTCCGACAACCCCCTTGGAGTGAGGGGAAATAATGAAGAAGAGAGGGAGGGGTGGAGCTGAGGGGCCCTCAGCAGCTTGGGGGCCGGGTACTTTGAACCCATCCGCTCAATTACAGCTACACCCCTGCTTCTGAAGAATTATGTGAAAGGCTGGTTGGGCAATGCCTCACATAAAGGCAAGTGGCTGCTGCTGGTGCATTGCAGCGGCAGATTCCTCTTTCCGTTCGCCTCCCTGTTGCATTTGCAAACCCCGAGGGTTTAGTTTCTGCTGCTGTACCTTGCTTGCCCAAGACGAAAGCACAGCTGCTCAGCAGACGGGCGCTCCCACTCCTGGATTCCTTCGCTCACTTTCTCCTGCCACCGCCGTCGAGGCGATCTGCTGCCGAAGCCGCAGCCGTTCTCTCGCTTTCCACTTCCAGTGAGCCACCTGGAGGGAAGGCGGTGGAGACGTCGCTGTTTGCCCCGCAAGTGCTGGCTGACTAGGCTTGGCCGAGGCGCTGTCTGTCTCCCGCGCTGGTGGCGGCTCCCAGCGGCAAGCCCGCCGCTGCCTTTGTGCCGCTCCCTTCCCGCGCGGTCCTCCTGAACTGCCGGTGACTCACCAGAGCACGAGTGTTTGGCTGAAGGGGGGCGCTGGGGAAAGAGAGCGAACGACAGACAGGCTCGTCGCCTCCTCCAGCCGCAACACGTGGCGACGCTTCTGTCCCTTCTCTCGCCCCCCCGCCGTGGCCCTGTCTCAAGAGCAACTGAAGGCGCTGGTGGAGACCGGCTCTCGCTTCTTCTGCCCTCCTTCTCTGCTTTTTCTTCACCTCTCTCTCCTCCCACGCCCACCAGGTTTCAGGTGATTTCCTCCCCACCCCCCCGGGGACGGAGGAGCCGCCCAGAGAACCATTGTTATTAGGCGACCTATAAATAAAGTTGTTCTTGTGGCGCTGCTGCTGTTAGTTGCTATTGCTGTTGTTTTTAGGCCCCATTGAAGGAAGCACGGACCCAAACTCTCGGCCAAGTTGAAATGAAACCAGCACTCTCCCATGAGCTCCACTCCAGAGTACAGAGCCACGAAAAACGTGAGGAAGGAAGGAGAGCGTCGCTAAGCCTTTGGAGCAAGCCTTTCATTGTCCTGGGAGGTGAAGGTGGCAGCGGCGAACTGGATATATAAACCAATATTTACTTATCGGAAATATTTCTATCCTGCCTTTCTACCTGAACAAGCATTCAAGGCAGCCACAGTTAACACGCTCGGGGGGGGGGGCAGAGATGGGGAAAGTTCACTGTCCAGGCTTCGGAAGTTACCTCATGAAAAATGCAATACCCCCTTAAAAGTGACGCTCACACAATAAGCACTTTCATTGAGGAAATATCATATAGCCAGTGTGTATTCGGCAGCATGAACGCATGCTGGGAGGCCCCAACTGATGGTAGCTTTCTGGTGGGTACATGTAAGATTGCCACTTTCCCCTCCTGGCAGGGCTCCTATGCTACAACAGGTGACAAAAAGAAACAGCTGTGGGTTTTTCCCAGCATAAAGATTCCATAATGGGGAAATCTGCACCTGTCGTGTTTCTCAGGGGTAGCTGTTTTAGTCTGTTGCAACAAAAACAACATGGGGTACCTTAAAGACTAGCAGATTGATTGTGGCATGAGCTTTCGTGGAGCAGCAGAGCCATGATGAAGTGGCTGTAGGCCATGAAAACTTATGCCACAATAAATCTGCTAGTCTATAAGGTGCCACCAGGCTGTTTGTTGTATTTCTCTTAGTCAGGCATTTTTTACAGGCTGTCCTATATACACACAGTAAAATACACACTGCAGATTTCATTTTGAGTAAAGACACGTGGGAATCTTGTCACACTTGAAGTAGCTGCAGTGCTGCAGCTGTCAGTCCCGAATGACAGCCTGTCAGAGGGGACTCCATTTTTTCTGGGTTGTCATACTCACAATCCCCAGGTCATGCATAGTATGGCACAAGTGCTTGATAAATCACTGTTTTTTGCAGCCTGCATATTTGGCATAGAAAACAAAACGAGGTCTTGAATTTTGGATTATTTGTTTCTCTGCTCACAATAATCTCTCCACCCACCCCTGTTTCTCTGCTCACTGTCATTAGAAACCTTGTCCCATCTATAAATGTGCATTGAAAAGGATGGGAAAATATACCAATTTACTACTGAATAAATATCTGATAAATATCAAGAGGTTATTTAAAATTGTGAATCGGAGCTATGAGCCAGAATGCCCCTTAACTGTGTATATATGCACCACTCTTTTCAGACATTCATTAGGGTAGAAATGGACACAGGGAGTGGAGATATGGGGTTATCTCTGCTGGTCTTACCCTAACCTCCAGCACTCAAGGGTCCAACTTGCACAAAGCCTATATCAGGACTGGAGAGGTGGATTTTGTAGATGCCCGCCCAGCTGGAGATACAGTTAGAAAATGTTCTGTCTATCTAGCCCAATCCAGATTACAACTCAAAACACAGGAAGGGGCCCAGCAGAGAATGAAGAAAGTGAAGTCAGTCAAACCTCAGACAGAACTCATACATATAAAGGCTGTTTCTCCCTCCTTAATTATCTCCCTCACACACACTTTTCCTGCCCTAGTCATGGCAAACCACCACCTAGCAGGTGGATTTTGGGACTGTCACCTTGTGCTTTTGCAATTTTGGCTCCAAAATATTAGGGTGGGTTTCCCATTGGAACTAATGAGAGGTGGAGCCTCTTTTGCTCTGAAGGCCTGCTAGTGGATATGTTTTAACAGAGGGTCAGTTTGGATGATACTGCCCCTGCCCATGGGATTGTTGCTTTAAAAGTATTTGGGCAGGAAAAGTATTGCCATACTGGCAGGGGCATGAATATGCAGCCTGAGCCTCTCCTCTGTAATTCTGCACTCTGCCACTGAGAGAGAGAGAGAGAGAGAGAGAGAGAGAGAGAGAGATGTTATTCTGCCAGTGCTGCAACTGCCAGTCCAAACACAGTGCAACCTAGTGGCCCTTCTGACAAATGCCAGATACTCCTACCTACCTCTTGCCCTATCCATAATAGAGTCCAATAAGCTCTGGGCATAGACTGCACATAATGGGAGCCTATGGGTACGTGCATTGGCTCTGTGCAAAATCACTCTTGAATGCATGGAGGTTGCGGACAGAGGTAATGGGCATTCCCTGCTCCCCCATCCACATGTCCACTCCTGCCCAAATATATACCTGAATACCTGTAACATGTGTGTGCTACAATGCAGAATGTAAAATAAATAGTCCTATTTGTATTTTACAATCCAATTCACAAGCAGGAGCATGTAGATTAACTGCTTATGGGAACAAACCAGTTTAAATCCTAGAAATTTAGTTTCACTTACTGGTAGAGTACAACAACAACAAATTTATTTACCACTTTTCAACAGAAAAGTTTCCAAAGCGGGAGGGAGGGAGGGAGAGAAACAGATTTTTTAAAAATTTAAAGGGTCTCCATGGGCTCACAATCTAAAAAGAAACATAAGATAGACACCAGCTACAGTCACTGGAGGTACTGTGCTGGAGGTGGATAGGGCCGGTTACTCTCTACCTGCTAAATAAAGAAAATCGCCATGTTAAAAAGGTGCCTCTTTGCCCAGTTAGCAGGGGTACAGTTTTTTGCTGCAGACCATAAGCCATTTAATTTAGAATTGTTCTGGTGTCTTCAGAGAGATCAATGTTTTCCACAACCATGTTTTTATAAGATGGTTTCTCTCTGCCCTGCCATTGTCAAAACATGAAGCAAATACAAAATCAAAACATCTCCTGGAGTCCTGATCATAGAAATAAGATTGTTTTCTACTTGTTTGTTTCTGTAATAATTGTTGCACCCAGTCTTACAAATAACTCTGTACAGGTGCCATATCTGTAGGTGCTCTAAGCCTCTTACACCTCTATAAAATAATGTCCTGGCAAGGAAATGTGGAGAATTGTGGAGGTCCTAGCATTTCCCCCTCTGCCAGGGCTCTATTTATTAACTCATTTACAAAATACAAAAACAAAACAAAATCAATTGTTAGTAAATATGTTTGATCTCCTGTTCAAGTTAAAAAGCTCATACAATGTTAAACCCTGATCCTTCATTTAAACATGCATGGGCAACCTTTGCCTCTTTTCTCCATACCATCCTACTGAGATAATACAATAGATATCTGAGAAAATTCAATCTGTATTCTGTCTGTTGAGACTGTCAAAGGTGAACAACTGTCCCCAGAGACCCAGACTTAAATCACCTCATAAACATCATCCAATAGCCATCTATTTGTGGGTATATGACTCCCAAGAGAAGGGAGTACTTAGATTAAGCACGTGGGCTGTTCTGCTTGCAACATTCTGTAAGTTACATATTGGCCGAAGATATTGGCGGTTGAATCACAAAGTGCTCCAGTTGTAAACATAAATAAATAAATAAAACCCTTGCGGTTTGTGATGGCAGCAATTTGGCAATTGCATCATGGCCAAGATATGACTGGGCAAATAGATAGGCTGGTAAAATCTTTTTTGGACTTTTTTGAGGTGGGTGGGTGGGTTAAAAATATCTTTAGAAGGCTGCATATATACAGGGAGAAATCTAAAGATGCTCATAATCAGGGGGATTATGACACGGATGCATGCACATGCACACACACACAAGACGCAAAGATTAGTACCAGGAAAGTGACAGACAAAACTGCAGCTGCAATTACAAGTGACAGAAATGTCGGTCTTAATGTACCTTAGGGTTGCCAACCTTTCATCCTGACCAAGGAATATACAGTTGGTAGGCAGCTCTAGATACAGAGATGCAAATGCAAGAAGCTTTGGGCCACGCTCAGAGTTTGTACAAATGTGCTCCTAGCACCTTCCAAAGGCTAGTTAATATTAATAATGTTGCAGGATTTGGGTCTGTTCATTGTGAATGGCCTCTCACTATCATTTTTTTGCCTAAGGCAATGCCTGGTCGGTCAGGGTGCTTGAATCTGACAAAGGAAAGCTAGTATTCCTTAATGGCTGAGGTAGATTATTTCATGTCCCTTGTTATGATCTGTGGGAAGCAGGGGTGTAGCTATAATTGAGTGAAAGGGTCAAAGAACCCAGGCCCCCAGCTCCTGAGGGCCCCCCAACTCCACCCCTTCTTCATTATCTCCCTCTCTCTGAGGAGCTGCCAAAGAGAGGGGTGAACATGGGCCCCCTCTCCCCTAGCTACGCCCCTGGTGGGAAGTTATTAAGAATCATGTAAAACAAATCTTGTAAAATGCAGGTAGAATTGACCTGATCCTCATTGACCTACCCCCCCCACCGCATCCTCCCTCCAGAGGTGTTTGTGTAAAGAAACATAGCACAGTTTCTTTACATAAGGTAGCAGGGAAGCAGAGGTACCTTAAGGTGCAAAGCTCAGCCTCTGGGGAACTGATGTAATCTGTTGTGCTTATAGGGATGCTCTGTTGTTTCATCTCCATCTAATACTGTACTTGTTTATCCTATACCATAAAAGCCTTCGGCGTGCGGCCGTGCTGCCCGTGTCTTTTTGGGCCGATCTGGGCATGCGCGGAGCGCATGCCCAGATCGGCCCAAAAAGACACGGCCGCCCAGACACGGGCGGCCATGTTGGAACAGGGGAAGCGGCGGCCTAGGAGAAGCGGCCACCGCCAACGAGAAAAGAGTGCTGGCGAGGCGGCAGGGGAGCCACGGCCTCGGCCAGAGGTGGCAGTGGCCGCGGCGGGGCGACTGGCCCCGATGGCGGCGGCGGCCGCCAGCGAGAATGCGGGTGAAGCGGCGGTGGCCGTGGCGGGCGACTGGCCCCGATGGCGGCGGCACAAGTGCGGGTGAGGCAGCGGCAGCTGGCCGACTGGCCCCCGATGGCGGCGGCCTGTCGCCAAGGGAGTATGGGCGAGGTGGCGGCGGAGCTATAGGTACGGCCGAGGCAGCGGGGGAAGCCAGAAAGGGGAGGCCGAAGGTGGCGGGGAGGACTGGGAAGGACTGGGCCCGCTGGCGGCCGCACTCGGGGGGGGCGGGGGTGGTCTACTAGCGCCCGTTTATCTAACGGGCTGAAAATTGCTAGTTGTAAATAAACCCAATATTAGAAAACAACAACTACAACACTCCAGTGATTTGTCCTTGAAGAGAAACCAGAATCCAACGGTGCTGCACACTGGGAACAGAAGTGGGGCTGGGGGGATGTAACACTACTTTAATGAAGAGAATGAGTGAGTTTCCTGTTTGTTTTCATCGACATTGCACTGTTTATCTCCTCCTTGGGCATTATTGCATTGAATAAATCCAATATTCAACATTCTGTATTGAAATAAATCCAAAAAGACAGGCTAACAATCAAGATACACAAATGCAAAGTTGGCCAAGGAGAACTTGTTTATCTGGACAAGGGAGGGCAAGTGAGGAAAGGGAAGGGAAATTAAGCCATGAACAATCAGAGCTGGATTCCATTGTAAATTGGCCGATGCCCAAAATAAAGAATCAAATACAATCTTTTCAGAGCTTGGCTAGCTACCACTGTCATTTTGTTTAAAACAAACAAATAAACAAAAACTGTAAGCACTGTAATTGAGGCATGTCATTTAAGGCATGTGAAAACTTTTTTAAAAAAAATTTCTTCTATTCCTGTTCATATTGCTCTTCATTCTGATAAGCACTTACATATGAACATAGGCAGCTGCAATATACCGAGTCAAACCATTGGTCCATCTAGCTCAGTATTGTCTACACAGACTGGCAAAGGACATCCTTACTTTTGAATTTCAGAAGATTCTAATCAAGTTATTTCATAACTGGTAGAGTTGTTTTGCCCCTATGTAAAAGCCAGAGAAACTACAGTGTATATGCCTCTTTTTCTTTTAAACCTTACTGCCTTGCCTTCTCCAAGATTGTAGGCAGGAGTCTCTCTCATCCCTATCTTGGAGATGCCAAGGAAGGTACTTGGAACCTTCTTGCTCTTCCCAGAGCGTCTCCATCCTCTAAGGCATCCCCAAACTGCGGCCCTCCAGATGTTGCTGAACTACAACTCCCAGCATACCCAGCCACAAAAAATTGTGTCTAGGGATGCTGGGAGTTGTAGTTCAGCAACATCTGGAGGGCCGCAGTTTGGGGATGCCTGTATTTCTTATAGTGCTCACATGTAGTCTCCCATTCAAATGCAACCAGGGCAGACCCTGCTTAGCAAAGGGGACATTCATATTTGCTACCACAAGACCAGCAGCGTCTCCAGTATAGGATTGGGGTGGTGCTGTTATGGAAAGGGGCAGATGAAGATGCACCCTATTGTGTGTCTGAATACAATACATTTCAGTCAAGAAATATGATACAAATATGAATATGATGAATATTTATATACCACTTTTCAACAAAAGTTCCCAAAGTGGTTTACATAGATAAGAAAGAAAGAAAGAAAGAAAGAAAGAAAGAAAGAAAGAAAGAAAGAAAGAAAATCTCACTCCATTTGAGAGTGTTTGCTCATCATGCGAGCTTTTGACCTCTTGCTACACTTGTGACTGTCTATATTTTTGGAAGAAAGTTTGGCCTTCCTATATAGACTAATTTTTCTATAGTGCATGGGTGGAGTCTATGCAGGGGAGTATTCAAACATGTGGTTCCATCTGCAGTCTGAAGTGGTACAATCCAGGAAGAGCTACACCATGTGCTCTTCAGTAGCTTAGCTAAGACTACAGTCCTAAATATCCTTACTAGAGAGCAAGTCTTATACGCTGACTTCTCAGTAAACATTCTTAGGATTGTGTTGCACATAGATAAAATTTTATATTTTATTAGTGCAACTTATTTTGGTGTGGAAGAGGCAAGATGACAAGTTACCCCAAACTCTTCATCAGGTGGAATAAAGCAACAACAATGATGATGAAAAACTGCATTTCTTGGTTTTTACAATTGTACACATCCAGAAATTTGAACTGGAAAACTTCCAAAATGAATCTTGAGCAAAACTAATCCTGCTGAATGTCATTAGTGCTTTTGCAGTATGTTTATCTTTCTGCGTTTCCTACCCTTCCAGATAAATGTAACCTACTTGGAAGAAAAGCCACTAATATGACCATATGTATCAGAGTCAGCATTTACATTCTGCATGTTTATGTAGTTTGGAGTGTCTGTGAAGAAACACCCACATTCTTCAACTACTGAAGAAAAGGTTTTTTTAAAAAATAGGAAAACAATACTATATTATTCAAGCAATTTGCAGTATATTTACATTTAATTATCCTAATATACTTGGATCTGTAATAAGAAAAGTCTCTGACCTTTCATCTAGAATCTTGTTAATGAGGGAAAATTTATTGTATGTTAAAACATTCTTAACCTTCTTTCTACGCATTTTCCCTGGAGTTTAGAAAAATATAATAATGCTCAATATTGCAATCCAGTATTGCAAAAATATATGAATTTTTAAAAAATTGAAACCTCTAAACAACTAACTGCAATGAGAGGCAATTCTAATGCCCTAACCAAATATGTCAATGTAAACTCTTTGGATGAACAAAATAGTTTTCACCTGCCATATTAAACTGTATGGCGAAGTATGTATTTTAATTAATTTCTAAAATAGTTCCTAATAACTCATTCATGATCTTCCCCATTAAAGTGAATGAGGAACCACTTGAGGTCAGGGAATAGGCCTGTGCAATATCGAATTTCCAGTATCAGAAATGGCCTGACATCAGCAGTATTGAAGATATTGGAAATTATTCTAATCTGACATAGGGAATAAGTATCGGAGATAGCAGATAAAATATTGGATAAATTATTTGAATATAAGAGCACAAAATGGTGACAGAAATAAAAAATGGGGTAAGCAAGTTTTTTTCATGATCCTCGGGGGGGGGGGGCATCTCCTGCCATCTATCTGCTTGCCTGCCCACATGTCCATGCATTTATTTATTTATTCTTGTGATTTTTAATTTAATTTTTACTTAACACTTTAAAAATCAAGTGGTAGATTCTTGGATGTTACTTCACTTCCTTTGTGATTCTTAGATGTGACATAACTTCCGCTGTGATTCTCAGATGTGGCATCACTTTTTGTCTCAATTCACGGATATGAGAACATTTAAAAATTCATTAAAAATCAATGCATGGACAGATTTAATTGAAATTGAATACACAGAGTCCTGCCAACCTGGACTACATTAGGGATGGGTCCGGACCGGTCCGGAGGCCATTCTAAAGGCCTCCAGACTGTCCAGACTGGTCCGGACCTGGCTGGTCCGGTTCGGATGGTGGGGGTTCCTTTAAGGGCGGGGGAGGGTTTACTTACCCCTCCTTCCGCTTTCCCCCCTCCAGCGCGTGTATTGTTTGCAGTAATTGGGGCGGCAGGATACTTCCCAGCTGCCCCTTCTCCCTCTTCAGTGCAAAAGGCTTCACGGAGCCTTTTGCGCACACGCACATCGTGCGCAAGCTTCACGTCTCCCCGACGTGCGTGCGTGCATAAGAGAGAGAGAGAGGTGAAGCTTGCGCACAATGTGCGCGTGCGCAAAAGGCTCTGTGAAGCCTTTTGCACAGAAGAGGGAGAAGGGGTGGCAGGGAGGTATCCTGGAGGGGGGAAAGCGGTGGGAGGGGTAAGTAAACCCTCCCCCACCCTTAAAGGAGCCCCCGACAAAGTGCCGGACCGCAGCGCTGCAGTTCTGTGCACACCCCTAGACTACATGTGTGCCTTATTTCAGAGCTGTCTACCTAGTCATTTCCCCCCTGATTTTTAAAATTTTCCCCATAGACTTCTATGGGGATTTTTACTGATAGTTATCAGATTTCCAATCAAAAATCTGATAACAATACCGATATTCTGAAGTGTCAAAATATCATACACACATTATATATATATATATATATATATATATTCAGATTAGATCCAATTCAATACAACATTTCCAATTATGCACAGGCCTACTAGGGGAACTCCATGTGTGCACTGCAGCAATGAGTCACTGGAGAAGAGTGACTAGCTGTGAAACTACATATAGTGATTATATTTTTATAGATCATTATGTGACCAGTTATAAAATGATAACATTATGTGACAAGTTATAAAAAGTTATAAAAGTTATAAACCCCCTACCTGATAAAACCTACTTATATGCATAGTGTATGCAGGGATTCTCAACATTGGGTCCCCATATGTTATTGGACTTCAGCTCCCATAATCCCCAACCAAAGGCCACTAGGGCTGGGGATTATGGGATTTGAAGTCCAATAACATCTGGGGACCCAACGCTGAGAATCCCTGGTCTAAGGGCACATGATACAGGCATCTTGCTGAGCAAGGCAGGTCAATGCCTGGATGCATGTCTATCTGGGACCACCATGTACACTGCCTTAAAGTCCGTGATGGAAAGAAGGTAGAATATAAATGTAATTAAAAAATAAAATAAAGCAAACATATAGAAACGTCTCCATGTGCATCCATAGTGATTTCTGGGGGAATTAGCTCTTAAAGGGGGTCAGCTCCCCCAGTTATAATTTGTGCAAACGTTTGGACTCAATAAATGACTGGCTTTAGACAAGGTTATAGTTTCAAAATTAAAAAAAAGAAAGAATTTATTTGAGGAATAAAGGAAGACAATTGTGTGGTTAAAGCAATAAAAATACGTTACTAAGCAAATTAATTACGATGAGGCATTTCTAACTTAGAAAGCAATAAAGTATGTTTCTAAATAAATCCACTTCAATGAGGCACTTTAGCTTAAAGTCCTAATTGTGTAAGTTTCCAGGTGGGCAAGAGAAAGAGGCTTAAGAGAGATGGGGGCAGCTTAGATTTAAGAAAGAGATAGCTGGGGGCCCATTCACCTTCACCTGATCTGGATTACAGGACTTCTGGGCTGCAGAATCTCACTCCTCAGCATGGCGGGGAAGCAGGAGAGTTGGGGGGATTAGTAGAGGGAGAGGGTTCCACGAGAAGGGTTTCTCTGTGGGTCTAGCTTCCTATGGGTACAAAGCAAGCTGGATGGATCGGCAAAAGGGCTGATCTGGGTGATGGCACGAAAAGCTGAGCACCCCCAGTAGTAATGGTGGGTGGACAGCAGATCGCCTAAGCTGGTAGTGATTTCAAGCCCCTACCTGCATGGATTGCATTGTTGCTGATCTTTGTTCCTGGGTGTACAATGTGGGAATTGCCTAGATATGCAAGGTTGATTGTGATGAAAATCAGAGTAAGCAGGTGCACAAAAGAGTATCTGTGCTGGGACAGGCTCTCCAGTAATTCTATCAATAATTTCAATGGGTTTACAGCAGGTCTAGGTCTACATCACTGACTCACTTTCTTTGTGATGAGGAGACCATTGCCTCACTACCTTATCTACTTTTCTTCCTGCTTGGCATAATCGGCGTGTCGTTATCTCATGTAAGAGAATGAGGGGAGCTAAGACAGTTCACTCTGTGTTCAGAGTGGCCTTGGATGCCAGTTAACTCACTGTAGTTAACTCTAGAGTCTGCTTAGCTGGGACTCCCACATAGGGAGGGGAGCATGCATCTGGTCCTTGTTCCAACTTGCTTTGTTTGCAGCCAAATCTAGGTTGACTAGCCCATTGCCAACTAAGTGACCTGTTCCCCATGTGTACTATTAACTGAGAGCTCACATTGCTGTGAAGCTCCTGAGCACATCCAAAGTGCAATCTCCAAGCCTGGAGATGCAACTGCAAACAGGGAGGCTCCTGGGAGTTGGGCAGAATAAGCGTAGCTGGTAACAGAATTGCACGCATGAATGGGTCACACTTGGATTATTTATCTCTTGATCCAGTAACTGATCCAGCAGCTGGGGCTGCATACATGTAGTGCTTTTTGGAAAAGCTGATATACCACTGAACAACTGTTTGGGGAAATAGAGGAGGGGTGAATTCATTCCCTCCACGTTCCTCCTTCCCTGCCAAGCAGCTGATTTCAACTTGTTTATAATGACTGTGAGACAGTGAGCAGACCTAGATACTGTGCAAAGTTTGTTACACTGAAGTCATGGGGAACTGCAACTCCCCCACCCCCAGCCCGCCCACCGGGCATCACCATTTTCAAGTATTAGAATGCCATATTCATGGGTCAGTGGAGAGGCTTCAGGAGTGGCCCACCTATCCTTGATCACATTCCTACCCCTTTTTTCATACTGTTGGGGTTTACATGTTCAATCAAAAGTAATTTCATCAGTCATTGTGTCAGTCACCAATTGGACTTCCATCACCACCATTTTTTGAACTTGTTAATGTTATTAATATTAATTGATTAAAATATTTTTTAATATTAATTGATTTATTCACATCCTCCCTATAGTAATTTTTTTAAAAAAATAAAAATTCTTGTTTTGCCTTTTCCACTTCTAAAAGTCATAAGGCATTCCAGGAGTAACCTTTCACAGTTAGTTTCCTTGTGAGGAGAGGGCAACCAAGATGATCAGGGGCCTGGAGCATCTTCCTTACGAGGCAAGGCTATAGCATCTGGAGCTCTTTAGTTTAGAAAAGAGGCGACTACAGGGAGACATGATAGAGATGTATAAACTTATGGAGTAGAGAGCGTGGACACTGATACATTTTTCTCCCTCTCTCACAACACCAGAACCAGAGGTCATCCCATGAAAGTGAAGGTCAGGAAATTTAGGACTGACACAATGAAGTACTTCTTCACACACCACATAATTAACTTATGGAATTCTCTGCCATAGGATGTGGTGATGGCCAATAACTTGGATGGCTTTAAAAGGGGCTTAGACAAAGTCATGTAGGACAGGTCTATCATTGGCTATAAGTCTGTTGGCTATAGGCCAGCCTCTAAATACCAGTTGCAGGGGAGCAACGGCAGGAGAGGGGGCAAGCCCTCAACCCCTGCCTGTGGGCTTCTCAGAGGCACCTGGTAGGCCACTATGTGAAACAGGATGCTGGACTAGACAGGCCTTGAGCCAATCCAGCAGGGTGGTACTCAGTAGCAAATGGGGCCCCATTAGCAAATGGGGCCACACACTCCACTTGCAAGTACACTTTAGCTGTGCGGCTCAGTTTTTGAAAAGCTTCAGCCAGCACTGGGTTCCCAGCCTGGCTGGGAACACGTCTCTCTGCTTTTGCAAGCAGGGAGAGGTGCTCCTGGCTGATGTTTACTTTCAAACGGAGTGTGCCGCCTCTGTTGCTAACGTGGCCATGCCCCCTGCATCTGACATCTGCATCCGAGAAGCCTATGGGCAGCGGGTGTGCGTGACTCCTGACCACATCAGCCCAGGTTCTTGGAAACAAACACTACCCCCGTGCAATGGTGGCTCCTCCCCTGGCTGTTCTTATGGGGAGAGTGTGATCAGAGCTCTGTTTTATATTTGAAAGAATCACATTAAACAAAATAAAACAAAATACAACACCAAGTTTCTAGACAGGCAGTATTTCTCTTAAAGTGGCATTAGCACTGCCTCCTCCCCTGCAGAAGACAAGAGTGAAGCAGAGTGAACTTATACAGCTGTCAAAGGCTGCTTTTTGGTTGTCAGAAATCCACATCTATCCCTTTGTCCACATTTATTGCAGTTTTGCCACCCCAGGAGAAGAACAGGGTAGGAGATGTGCCTCAGAGATATTACGCTGATTATATATGTGCCTTTCTCCGGTTCCATTTGGCATAATGTCTGGTTCCTATAGTTCTTCTCACCTTTGTGGCTGCTGTGAAGACCAGGTGAAGGATTTATTTGATTTGAGCTTCAGGCACCATGGAAAGAACACCTGTGACTGTCACTCTGTGTGCTCTTCCTGAGTTCAAAAAGAACATAAGGTTATCTAATCAAACCTTTAGCCTCCCCAAAATCCACAAGTTTACTTTTAATCACAGCCCTACAGGGACATGTATTAGCTAAATCCTATAAAAATGTTCTGAGGCTGTATTCCTAAGCATATGCTTTTGGAAGTCACTTTCATTTAAAAAGCAGGGCTTACATCCAGTTCATGTATTTAAGACTGGGAGTGTATGAAAAGTATTGTAACCATTTTAAGATGAGAGGTACATTAGAGTAAACATTAACGAGTGGTCCAATATTTCACGTCAAAAGTCTGAAACTGTAGACTCACCAGTTAAGATGGAATGAGTAATAAGTAACCAGAGCCATTCAGAGTGTTGTGAGCACAAGTCCAATGAAAAATGCAACCTCTTTTTCTTAATTAATACTGTATATTTATATCCTACCTTTTGATTAAACATTCATTGAATGAGGCCACTAACAAATTTAATAAAATCCACAATAACAGAAGGAACAGTCTTCAAAAATTAAAACAAACATGATCAACCTTTAAAACAGAAAATTGTCACAATCATAAATGATTGAGCAACAAACCAGTAAAATCATCAGCTGGAATTTAACTTAAATGCCTCAGTTTAATAAAATTGTCTTTGCCTGCTGCCTGAAAGCCATCAGAGACAGAGTAGATCAAACCATGCTGTGAAGGAATTCAGTAACTATTACTGTTAAGAATGCCTTCTCCTGAGTCTACCTACCTCCATACGTTTGATAGCAGAGTCTCCAAAAGAAGATTTTCATGCACAAGTAAGTTCATATGGGAGAAGACAGTTCTTAGAACATTCTAGGCCTAGACCATGTAGGTCAACCCCTTCATTTGTACTGGATCTGCAAAACTGGAAGCCAGTGATTATGTCCTAAAACTGGCATTATATGCTCCATTCAGCCAGCTCCAGTTAAGATCCTGGTAACTGCGTTCTGAGCCAGCATTTTCCAAAGGAAGCTCCACTCAGTCAGTAAGGTATTGATTACAATGGCCGCCATCCTGACTAATGCCCAATCCTTGAAACAAAAGGATACCCAGCCACAGTTGTAGTGTGCCACAGTTACAGCAGTCCTGCTTCGGAAGTGTGGACGCTCATGTTGAGGAGTCATTTCCATAGATTCCTCTTTCCTAGAAGTATTCTTTACAACCTAGAAATATATCCCTGAGTGTTGCATGATTCTCAGGGACATATTTCAGGATTGCAAAGAGCATTTCTGGGGAGGGGGCAGAGGAGATAGAAAAAAAAATTGCACCCCCTGCATGAGCATCCAAAACAGTGATGCTACCACTGTAGCTGGGCATTCTTTTGCTGCACAGACACAGCATTAGAGAGGATGTTGACCACTGCCTCTTGCATGTACTCTACTGGTCTATAAAGCACATCTTTGACTTCATATTCTCAGATGTTTTTGCAATAAGGTTCTGCTTGTGTGTGTGATTTTCACTTGATGACTGCAACAGCACAGATAGAAGTTTTATATCCCAGAAACACAAAAGTTCTCAGCAGAAAGCGGTTCATACAATCAGTGTCTCCAAGGATGGAGTAATCAAGTGATCTATGTGCATTTGTGAACTGATCTTTAGTTTCGTTTTCCCAGGTTAACAAAATAAATGTTCAGTTCTCTACCCTCCACAGTTTAAGTAAAAGAAACAATTTTGGAGAAATAGATTGTCATGTCTTACTCTAGTTTTATGTCTGAGACTAGGCAGATCAATGAAAGTGAAGGAGGGTTAGAGTTCAGACATATGTGTAATATTTCCATGGGAGGTACTTAATGAATAAAAAACACTTTGCAAAAGAGAAAAAAGAAAAAGAAAAGGGGGGCGGGGGGAGGGAAAGTTAGTTGCTCCAAGGGTCTACAAGCACCAGCCACCAATATAAGTGCTGAGATACAGTCTGTCATTCTATATAGAGGCACTGGAGCTAGTCCTTCTACCTTCCAGCCCATCAGAATAAAAACCTCTCCAATTTCTATATATGTCCAGTACCACGGAGTTAATTTCCTCTGCCGCCGCCTTTTGAATGCAAGACAGACTGTCCTGATCTTTATACCAACGTTTACCCAATTAGAGGTCTTCTGAGAATCATTAGGGCAATGGGAAAAGAAGTGTTTACAAGGCATTTCTACTCTGATAGGCAGCAGTATATTGTTTGTTTTGCTGTTTACACAACTTGGCAGCACAAAAAGTATTGATCAGCCTAAGAATAGCTAGTTGACGGTTGTTCTGTTCCAAGGTTTTGGTACAGCATCCTCTGTGAATCAATTATATTAGCAGAGTTTCTTTGAATGGGGAGGGGGACACCTCTCCCCCTCCCCCCCAAAAAAAGAGTCTGCAGGAAGGGATCTGAACTTGGGCCTAATCCCCTCCTGCTCAATAGTAGTGCTAGTCCTATTACGAACATGTCTGTTTTAGTTATTGTGTATGTGTCTATTGGATTGCTATGGTGCTATCTAAAGTACCCTGGTGATGACTGCAAGGGCTCAACAAAAGGACTTAACAGTTCATCTGTGTGCAGTTTATTTGCAGGGTGAGATTTGAGACTAACCAGTGCTCTGCAGGGTGTGTGGGGAAGGGATGAAGCAAGCTGTGGGCTGTTTGAATATGGACACAGATAAGGGCAGAAAGGTTGTTTTAGACTTAGACAGAGTTGACTGCAGCAGAAACATGACTACATGGCGTAGAGGATTTGCTCTTTCAGCAAATCTGATGAAGCATTAGTGATTGTTGTGCTGCTTACTGTAGGAATCTGTTTCCACTATGCTCTGTATATTTTTATATACTGTATTTGTAGCCAGGTTATAAAAACACACGCTCTCTCTCATTCAAAGGAAACTAATCCGCAATGTTGCCCTTGGACTTCTCAGTGCTCAGGAAATGGATAGCACTTAAAATTACATTCTTTCATATCCATGCCATTGATCCACTCCCACTTAAGAGAGGTTCAGTTTTAAAATGAATGCATACACAGTCATTCACACAAAAGCATGTCCGTGTGTACAGATACCTGTACCACATACAATATTATGTCTGGACAGAACTCGAGTCTACTTTTAATGGAGGCAGTTTTTGTTGCCAATGTGTGCATGCAAACTCTGCATGCAAACTCTGCATGCAATGGCTATGATCCCGCACAGGCTTAAGTTTGCTTATGGCCATTTATTTCAACTGGCTTAATTACACAAGCCTCCATATTGCCCAAACCTCCAGGTAATCTAGAAGTCCATAGCTCACATGCTCCACAGTGTCATAAGTGCAAACAGGAGCTGCATCCATGGAAGAGGCAGTATCAGAGCTCAGCCAGAGTGCTGCTGAGCAGCCAAACACATGCAGGGGTGGTGGTGGGGGAGTCATATCCATTGCTCTCACACTTCCCTACAAAATTACTTTTTAAAAACTTCATTAGTATATCCCTGGGCATTGCACATCCCTCAGGGACATATTTCTGAAGTCAACAAGTACTTTTGGAGGGAGATGAGAGCAGCAAAAGTTGCTTCCTCTTACCCTCTGCCTACATTTGGTACTTCACAACATTCTAGGCTGAGTTCCAGAGCAGCCTCCTTTATGCACGTAACTCCTGTTCCATATTTCCAACACTGCACAGAATGTGAGCCCATGAGTTTTAGCAAGTCACTTCAGCTGCTCTTTCTGGCTATTTGCAGGGAGATGTTTAAATCCAATGCATATAAAGCTGAGCATACACCACTACCTTATCCCAGAGACTCCCTGTCAGTGTGAGTCATAGGAACATAGGAAGCTGCCATATACAGAGTCAGACCATAGGTCCATCTTGCTCAGTATTGTCTACACAGATTGACAGCAGCTTCTCCAAGGTTGCAGGCAGGAATCTCCCTCAGCCCTATCTTGGAGATGTCAGGGAGGGAACATGGGACCTAGATGCTCTTCCCAGAGCGGCTCCATCCCCTGGGGGAATATCTTACAGTGCTCACACATCAAGTCTCCCATTCATGTGAAACCAAGGCAGACCCTGCTTAGCTAATAGGACAAGTCATGCTTGCTACCACAAGACTGGCTCTCTTCCTAACTGGCAGTTACAGCTGCCATTCCATGAATGGTCATGAAAATGGCTCAAACATTTCCATCCGACATGGAAACAAGAAAAAATATTTAAAATACACTGCAAAAAGTAAAGGTGAGATAGTCATTTGACTCTTGGAAAAGTATATAGCCAGTTTAGATGTAGAGGATGCAAGCATTGGATTAGCTCTGGGGCCAATGTTGTACACGCCTAGCTGAACTGGGACTGCTCTGTGGGATGTGCTGATCCGTAGTTACTGCAGCTGAGATAGAGATCTTGCACTGTAGTGTTCAGTCAGCAGGTCTGCAGGGGAAGCCGAGCATCTGTGGCACAGGAGGGAAGGTGCCAGCTTCTGACTATGAGTGCTGCAGTTTGAGATCCACCCCTCCCTTCCGCCCTCAAGTGCCTACAGCTATAATTCTCTCGTTGTGTTATATGGCTATTGATTTGCTTAGTCACATCTAAGCATTTAAATAGTCGTATGCATACTCTGCCTTAGTGTTTCCACATTGCTCTAGTCCTCTTGGTCAAAATTACACCTGTGTAATAATTTCTTCATGAAGTGGAGGACAGCAGGAGAGCACCTGTTCACAAACAAGTTCACAGTAAATTTAAACATGTAGCTGCGCACCTGGTATCATCTGATGGACTGTACCATCTCAGAATTCACGCGGAACATGCCCCCCACATCAAAACCTCCCCAAACCTAAAAAGCATACAAATCGGAGGGTGGGGGTGGGAATTCTCTGTAAACCAGACTATTTTTGAAATGTTGACAGTGGGCCTTGTTTTGTTAGAAGGTAGGATGCTGTGGTTCTCATCTTGATGAGATCTCACCTGCTGTGGGTTTCTTATATCTGCCGAAGGGTCATGAGGAAATCTCAGGCTCTGTTGACCTGTTGGGAACTGAAGTGCCTGGCAAGCAATTCCCTATGTGCTTGAGACAATATCCTGCATGAGTGCCTGAACGTTTAATTTGGCCTTTAGTTTAAAGCACTGAATGGCATTTGTATGAGTTTGTTTATATTTGCAAGCAAGAGCTCTTTCCATTCAAACAGCATTGTGAAACATGTTTGTGCTGATAAAAAAGCAATATGAAAACAGAACCATTCATAGTTAATCTTGCTCTCTGATCTTGTGATTTTGGTTTTTTATTGCCTTATTAAGGAAAACAATCTGAACACACATATCAATTGTCTTAAAACTGTTGATTAAATAATAGTTGCATTTTCTGCTAAAAACAAGGATATAACTGTGAGCAAAAAGGAAGGAACATTGTAACCCCTGCTAACTTGGCAAAGAGACACCTTTTAACGTGGTGATTTTCTTTATTTAGCGGAGGGAGAGTAACTGGCCCAATCCACCCCCAGCACAGTACCTCCGGTGACTGTTGCTGGTGTCTATCTTATGTTTCTTTTTAGATTGTGAGCCCTTTGGGGACAGGGATCCATCTTATCTTAATTATTATTTCTCTGTGTAAGCTGCCCTGAGCCATTTTTGGGAGGGCGGTATAGAAATCAAATCAATCAATTAATTAATATTATTATTATTATTATTAATAATTAATACATCAAAGAAGAATTGCTGACAAGCTAGAGAGGAAACAAATTTTCAACTTAAAAGCTAATGAGTTGACAATTTTAGAAACTCTGTTTAATGGGTATGTGTGCATGTTAAAAATGTATATTAAGTTTAGAACTGAATTAATTTAATGGAGTAAGAAACAGATGACTGTGTTCAGTTATACAAATTTCATAACATTGGCTCACATTCTGTGCAGCATTACTAGGGTGTTAAAGAGCAGCATGTGTGCAGAAAAGCTTCATCGGAGCTCTGCCCAGTGCATTTCTGAGCAGGCAAATGTAGGCACTGGGAAAGAGGGGGAGAGAGTGATTTTTGCTGCTTTCGCTACCTTCCAAAAAATATTTTGTTGTTGTTTATGCTCTGCCAAGCCAAGCCTCTAGGGGGCTTCTGTTGTTGTTTCACTTAAGGAAACTGCTGGCTGCCTGTATGAGCTCTCTGTTTATAAAGATACTATTACTGAGGATTTTGTCCAGTTTGTGTATGACCCACCTACTGGACACTTTTTATCTTCAGAAATATGTCCTTGAGGGTCATGCAGCAGCAACAACAACAACAATAATAATTTCTCGATTTTCTGCGACTGTATACTTTTGACTTTGAGTTTGTTCTTCAAGTAGCTCTACAGTCTCCAGCCCTGGTTGCTCAGCTGTAGATCCTGAGTCCTGTAACTCATTTTTCAGCAAGTGCCCAGGGACTCTAGCACTCAACACGGCCCTTATTGACCTGGGCAATGACCGATCTGGTATAGAATTTGTTTTTCTTGTTCTCACCATGGTTATAAGATTAGGCACATTTAGTCTGGTTTCTCAGCAGAGGCCTGTCTGGTTTGGGTGACCCTCCAGCATAGCCCTCTGCATCCTCGAAGCTTGCAAGCCCCTCCACCTCATCAAAGTAGTGCTCAGTGGAGGGGCGCAGACTAATTATAAGGAAAGACACAGCAAAGTTGCTGCAACAATCCACTGGAACTTTTGCAAGAATTACAATTTGCCAGCAAGCAAGAACTGGTGGAATCATCTGATTGAGAAGGTCACAGAAAATGAAGAGGCAAAAATCCTTTGGGATTTTCGAATACAAACAGATAGGCATTTAGCGCACAATACACCGGATCTGACAGTCATTGAAGAATCTGGTTCTGATAATTGATATTGCAATCCCAGGGGATAGAAGAGTCGACAAAAAACAGTTGGAGAAAATAACTAAATACAAGGACCTTCAGATTGAAATTGAACAGCTCTGGAAAAAGAAAACAATAGTGGTGCCAATAGTTGTTGGTTCCCTTGGTGCAGTACCAAAAGAACTTGAATTCCATTTTGACACCTTGGGCATCAATAAAATTACAACACATCAACTACAGAACGCCACACACTACTTGGGACAGCATGAATACTATGACTCTATCTTTAATTTTTCTTTAGCTATCCTAGACCCTTGGAAAGGGCCCGATAATTAAAGTACCAAATACAGTCAATAACATCTGGGAGATTGTTTGTAAATAACAACAACAACGATGATGATGATGATGATGATGATATATATCTTCCAACAAGTTTAGAGCAGCAAACAGGGTACTTCCTTTTATCTTTACAACAACCTAGTGAGATAGGTTAGGATAAGAGATAGCAACTGGTCCAAAATCAGATCACTCAGTGGGGATTACTCAGAGAGCACAAGTGAGTGCTCTCCCCAGCCCTAGTCCACACTCCAACTACTACCACACTGGCTCTCCTCAGACTATGGGCTAAAGTCCTGATCATCCTTAAGCACTTGCTTGTGTGGACAAATATGTGAACAGTGTCACAGGTATGGGCTGCAAACATATGCATAGTTAATTGCTGGCTGGCTGCAGCACTTCTTTGAGATGCCACAATCATGGGAGTTGTGGTCAGCCATATCTGGGCATTATATTTGACACATTACATCTGTCATATAAGGGCAGGCAGGATTGTGTTATGTGAATAGACTATGAAGTCTTAGACTGTGTTATGTGAAAAGACTACAAAGCCCTACTCTACGAAGTCAGTCCTTTTCCAGTCACAGGAAGATTTCTACCTCCCACCTGCCATCTTTCCTCCGGAAGTGCCAATACCCTTGCAGAGATTTGTTAACAGCATGTATATGTAACTTTTCTGTCAATTACATTAGCAATAGCAATAGCACTTACATTTATATACCGCTCTATAGCTGGAAGCTGTCTAAGTGGTTTACAATGATTTAGCATATTGCCCCCCAACATTCTGGGTACTCATTTTACCGACCTCGGAAGGATGGAAGGCTGAGTCAACCTTGAGCCCCTGGTCAGGATCGAACTTGCAACCTTCTGGTTACAGGGCGGCAGTTTTACCACTGCACCACCAGGGGCTCATTAAGAATGGATTCCCAAGGACCTTGGTACAAGGAAAAGGAAAGATTGTGCCATCGAGTCAGTGTTGACTCCTGGCAACCACAGAGCCATGTGGTTTTCTTGGTAGAGTGCAGGAGTGGCTTACCATTGCCTTCTCCCATGCAGTATGCAGGTTGCTTCCCCACTGTGCCATTAGGTGGCCTTGGTACAATCCACCATCCAAATAGTAATCTAAACATTCTCGGACTCTAAACATAACTGTGCAATTCCTTCTTGGTTGATGCAATATACCTAGACACCTAGACACTTGATACATGGTTCCAAACCCTTATTTGGAGGAAAAGTGAAAAAGGTATTGAATTAGAACTGTAGCACATCCACACACATCTCTTTCAGCCCTATCTTGGAGATGCCAGGGAGGGACCTTGGAACCTGCTGCATGCAAGCATGCAAGTGCTCTCTTCCCCACCCCCTAAGGGGAATATCAAATGCAACCTACTAAGCAAAAGAGACCATTCATACTTGCTACCAGAAGACCAGCTCTCCTCCCTTAATAGTCCTGGAGTCTTCGAGATGGACTATTCAGGGATAACTCAGCAGTCGCCAAGGTGCTTAGAAATACTCCTCCACTTGACAGCTCAGACTGGCAGGGATCAATATTATTCCCGTGTATGGATCATAGATACAAACCGCTCAACACACAATCAGCTTTCTTGTTCTGTCAGCACAAGAACTGCAGTGTTTTGACTTAAAACAGAGTGTTGCGTGTGGGGGCACCCATCTATCTTCCTCCTGTTCCTGCTGCTGCTCCTAGGTCCCCATACTAACAGCTCCTAGGTTACGGTTAGGTTGCAGACTGTAGCCTCATGGAGCCTTGGCAGTTGCCTCATAGTGCTCTGCAATTGCTGCCAACTCCTTTGTTTGATACAATACGTGAATCATTCCAAATGGTCGAAAGAAAGTGGGCACAGAAGGAAGTGAATTGATGCATATATATGAGGGAAGACATCTCAAAGAATTGCGGCTCTCCTTGCTTGCCTCTAGCTCCCATATTTTAATACTAAAAATGGAGAATATATCATTTTTGTGTCCTAAAATCTCTGTGGGTTGTTGCTTCCTGCCAAATAGTGGACTATTTTCCTTTCTATCTTTTCTGAAAAATGGAGGACTTATATAGAGAAGGAGATTCTGTAAAAATATGGTTATGAGCTGGGATCCAGATCTTTCACAATAAAGGGCCTGTCCTGTATCCAGCTGAATCCCAAGCCACCCCACGTGGAGGAGAGTGAGCATTCAGCATATTCAAGACCATTTAAATGTGGATTAATTACTCCTTAAAATATTTTAAACATCCTGAAGTACCTTTTTAAAAATAGCAGGAAAGGGCTATTTCTCTATTTCAATGAATTATTATGTCTGAAATTGTATTTCTAGTCCGTACTAGTGGTAGTGCAGAACTGAGGGTGGTATTTAATTATAGCTGAATTAACAATGTGAGGGGGTGAACAAGTGGCTTAAGGGTTAGGCTAGAAACACTGACTAAGATGCTGACTAACAGTGCACTTGTGGAAGGACATGGCACTTACATGAGGACACTGCACAGGTGAGTTCCACTAAATTGGGAGCTTAGTGTTGTGCCAGTATAATGCTGTTCTACTAGCTTATGGATATACTGCAAGGATGTTGTGCAAAGAAAGGACCATCTCTTTGAGACTAGTCATATTGTGCTAGCAGAGGATTGTTGATACAGTAAGTTGCACAACAACGATTCCATAACATCGAGGCTATTCTTACGGTCATACCAAATCAGGCTAAGGGAGCCTAGCCCAATTTGGTATGCCTGTGAGAACCACTGGGCTCGCAGCCGAGCCCGGTTATTCTCAAGCAGGTCACCCGCTTGAATACTCCTCCCCTTAGCCGACAGCGGAGCGAGAGTTCTGCTAACCTTGCTTTTTTGATCGTGAGTTGCCGTGGCACGGCTCTGCACTGCAGCAACTCCTGAGAAGACCCCCAGTGGGGAGGCTAAATGCAGCCTCCCGGCTCGGGGGTCTCCCCAGCATGCTCTGCACACTCACGCAGGGCATGCTGGAGCTTCTGGGGGCCATGTGACCCCCGAACTTCCCAGCCTCTGCTGGCTCCATAACGGAGCTGGCAGTCGTGTGGGCAGCTGGTTCAGCCACCCACAGCCAGATCTCCTCGCAAACCCCGAGAGGACCTGCTCTCCTTGCAAACCCCATTTCGGCAGTTCCCACTGATTGTGGGAACCGCCTCATTATTGTTCAAGACTGTTTCACAAAGTTGTTGCTCAAAACTGTTCCACAAGGTCGTTGCGCAATGCCTGTTCCATGAGGGTAGAACGCCTGCTCAAGACTGTTTCACAACATTGTTGTACAATGACCCTAAGTTTGTTAGGGCTAGTAATTTTCCAGGATTTGATTTCTGGCTGGCTGGAAGTGATTGTGTGTTTGTCAGAGGAGTTAGCTTGAGTGGGGGATTCATTCCAGGTGGGTGACATTCCAGCCTGTGGGAGGGATCACATTCCGGGGGACAGTCAGTTTTCTGAACTTGAATACAAGGCTCAGACCAATGGAACTTTTCTCACAGGAGTTTGCAAACAGATATCGAAGGAGTTTAGCAGGAATTTAGCAGGAGATTGGCAAGGAACTCTGTGGGGAGGCACACATGGCCCCCCTTCATCTCAGAGGAGACACCCAGTGCAAGAATAAGGTGAGTACTACCTGACTTTTTAATTTTCTTGGAGGACAAGCTTAAAACCTTTAATTAGCTGACAACTGCACGCAGTACATAGCTTCAAGTGAACAAGCCCTATATACTCTAAATAGCCAATCAAACCAGTTATGAAGGTAGAATGCCAGCAGGAGAGGGGGTGCTTCCCAGTGTATTGCACAGAGTGTTGCATGAATGATTATCTGCCTGAGGGGAAGAAGTCCTGGGTATGCGCTTGGTGCAAAGAGCTCCTGGCTCTCAGGGCACAAGTTTGTTCCCTCAAAGCGAAGCTGGTTGACCTAGAGAAGCTCAGGGAGGCAGAGAGGTGTGTGGATGAGACCCTCAGGGATGTGAGAGAGGCATCACACTCCCAGGATGACAGCGCTTCTACTGTCATGAAGAGTGAAGGTCTCAGGCAACATCTGTCTGAGGAAAAGGGAAGCACTTCTTTATCTGAGACCCCTTCCTGGATGATGCTTCCATATCCCCTCACACGGAGCATACTCCTCCAGGGGGTGGGGGACTCCTAGTAGTGGGTGATTTGATAATTAGGGGCATAGGGAGATGGGTTTGTGACCCACGTGTAGACCACATGGTGACTGACTGCAGTGCCTGCTGCGAAGGTTGCAGATGTCACACTGCATCTAGGTAGGCTATTAGGCTCTGCTGGGGAGGAGTCAGCTATCGTGCTGCACGCTGGCACTAGCGATATTGGGAAATGCAGTCGGGAGGTCCTGGAAGTCAAAATTAGGCTGCTAGGTAGCATATTGAAGTCCAGGACCCCCAGAGTAACATTCTCTGAAGTATTACCTTTTCCATGCGCATGGACAGCAAGACAGGCAGAGCTGAGTGGTCTCAATGTATGGATGAGACATTGGTGCCAGGGGGAGGGGTTTAGATTTGTTAAGCACTGGGATACATTTTGGGACAAGACGAGGCTGTACAAAAGGGATAGGTTCCACTTGAACCAAGATGGAGCCAGACTGATGGCACTTCAAATTAAGAAAAAAAAGGTCGCAGAGCAGCTTTTAAAATGACACCTGGGGGATTGCCGACAGGCACTGGGAGGGATCCGGGAAATTACAGTCCGGTCAGCTTAACTTTGGTGCTGGGTAAATTGATGGAAAGCATACTTAAGGACAAAATTGTTAAAAATATAGAAGAAAAGGCCTTGCTGAAGGAGAAACAGCATGGCTTATGCAAGGGCAAGTCTTGCTTCACTAACCTTTTGGAGTTCTTTGAGAAGATAAAGGTGATCCAGTTGACATAATATATTTTGACTTCCAAAAAGCTTTTAACAAAGTTCTCCACCAAAAGCTCTTTAGTAAACTTAGCTGTCATGGGATAAGGGGATAGGTTCATGTGTGGATTGGTAACTGGTTGAAGGACAGGAAACAGAGGGTAGGAACAAGTGGACAGTTTTCACAATGGAGAGAAGTAGGGAGTGGGGTCCCCCGGGGATCGGTACTGGGACCAGTGCTCTTTAACTTGTTCAGAAATGATCTAGAAGATGGGGTAAGCAGCAAAGTGGCCAAATTTGTGGATGACACTAAACTATTTAGGGTAGTGAAATCCAAAACAGATTGTGAGGAGCTGCCAAAAGATCTCTCCAAACTTGAAGAGTGGGTGACAAAATGGCAAAAGCGGTTCAGTGTAAGCAAGTGTAAATATGGGGGGGACGGGGACCCAACTTTACATATACACTGATGGGATCTGAGCTGTCAGTGACTGAACAGAAAAGAGATCATGGGGTCATGGTGGATAGCTCACTGAACATGTTGACTCAGTGCACAGCAGCTTTGAAAAGGGCTAATTCCATGCTAGAAGTCATTAGGAAGGGGAATGAAAATAAAACTGCTAATGTTATAATGCCCTTATACAAATCTATGGTGCTGCCACATCTGCAGTACTGCATACAGCTTTAGTCACTGTAGCTTAAGAAAGATATTGTAGAACTGCAAAAGGTGCAGAAGAGGGAAACCGAGATCATCAGGGGGCATGAAGCACCATTCTTATGAGGCAAGGCTACAACACCTGGGGCTCTTTACCTTGGAAAAGAGGTGGCTAAGGAGAGACATGATTGAGTTGTATAAAATTATGCATGGAGTGGAGAGGGTGGGCAGAGGGAAATATCTCTCTCACACACACAGCACTAGAACCAGGGGTCATCCCATGAAACTGAAGGTCGGGAAATTTAGGACCAATAAGAGGAAGTACTTTTTCACAAAGCACATAATTAATCTATGGAATTATTTGCCATGGGATGTGGGGATGGCCACCAGTTTGGATGGCTTTAAAAGGGGCTTAGACAAACTCATGGATGACTGGTCTATCAGTGGCTACTAGTCTTGTGGCTGTGGGCCACCTCCAGCCTCAGAGGCACAATGCCTCTCAATTCCAGTTGCAGGGGAGCAACAGCAGGAGAGAATGCATGCACATTGCTCTTGCCTGTGGGCTCTCCAGAGACATCTGGTGGGCCATTGTGTGAAACAGGATGCTGGACTAGATAGGCCTTGTGCCTGATCCAGCAGGGCAGTTCTTATGTTCTTATGACTGTTGCACAACACTTGCTATGTAACTTTATAGTGCAACATTGACTAGGTCCCAGAAAAGGTTTTCCACTTCTTCCATGGTGTTGTGGATGTGCAACATCACAGACCAGCACAACTTTGCACAGCTCCAAAACCTTCTTGCTTTGTTCATTGTGCAAGCTCACCATTTTAGGGAGGAGAGCTGGTCTTGTCCCCTTATGACTTGTCTCCTTAGCTATGCAGGGTCTGCCCTGTTTGCATTTTAAATGCCTATTAGATCTTGGGGTCTGAGCATGCTTAAATAACTGGTCCGAATGAGAATATGTAGTGAAAGAGAGAGACCAAACAAATGATATCAAAGGTGTTTGGCGAGATTGGAAGTAGTATTCTCATACTCAGCATTCTTATAAGAACAAGTGAAATTTACTTAAGCCAATTGGGGGAGCAGAAGTACCACCGGATTCTAGGGACTGAAGGGGCAGCCAAAAGAACAAAAGTAACTGAACCAACACCACATCAGTTGCTAGGAGTTAATGTGCTTCCCTTGTTACTTTCTGTTGCTATATGCAGGCAGCATAGAATGCCAACCAGTCATTTGTGGATTTTCTTCCTTCCTCCTATTAATACTTTGTTTCTTTTAGGTGAATCAAGGCGCTGTACTTTTATGTATTCATCCTTATGTATCAGCAGGAGAAACACATGTAAATGCTTTCTATCTGTCAGCGCTTCTGGGACTTGGCATCCTTTCCACTGTGAGCAGGATGAGTAACTAAATAACCTGTCATGAAATGTCCTCATGTTCCATCTATGTGGCACTAATTGGTACAAAGCAAGATTACACTCATATAACACAACACTGCCAGAAAAATACGATACGCTTTTAGGGACAGGCTCATATCAAAACGATACTTTACGGATCTCTGTGCAGATGATGATGTTGATAGTTCTTATTGTTGCTGTTACTACTACTACTATGACATACATGACATTTTACATAACATAATAAGCAAAACAGACAGGGCCCTGCCTCTAATAAACTTACAGTCTAAATGTGTTAGTAATGCGTATAAATTTCCTTCTTCTTAATTGTAATGATCAAAAAAGCGTGGGTGGGGGGGAGTGAGGTACAAAATCCGTCCTCTAGCTGTGAAGAATCCTGGGTAGGCTTCCTCCATCCACTTTTTAATATTAACAGAGAATATACTGGGAGTGGAGAACCCCTCCCTACAAGAAAGGCTTGAGCAGTCTTAGGCCTTCAGGAGCATGTGGCTAAGGCAGGACCCAATAAGGAGTGACACTCTTCAACAAGAAGAAGAAGGATTTATTAATAACTGGATGATCAGGAAAACTATAGAGGTATCAACAATCACTGCTTCCATTCAAGTAAAACCCTTCCCCATGAACTATAAGAACCATGCAGTCAGTCAGATCCAAGCACTTAAACAAATATAAATACCTTGATAGATCTAGCTAAACTGGTCCCTAGTCTTCCTACTTCCTTCCAGGTAAGGAACTCCCAGTTGATTCCCAGCCCAAGGCTGTGAGACTCAGTTTGTCCTACACTAGTTGTTGATCGCACTTCCCTGAGAGGCCTCCAGGGAAGAATTGAATTCTAACACACACTATCTTCCCCTACCTCTCTATAGGATGTTTGTCCAGTAAATCCTGCCCCTCACTCTGGATTGGGCCACAGGGATTTGATTCTCCCAGGCTTTCTTCCTTATTTGGAGAGGCAAACACTCCAAGCAGTTACTCTAATTGAAACTTAGTCCTCCAGTGGGGAGATGACTTGACTAGCAAGCCAGAGGTTGCGGTTCCAATCCCCGCTGGTATGTTTCCCAGACTATGGGAAACAGCTATATCAGGCAGCAGCGATACAGGAAATTGCTGGAAGGTGTCATCTCATACTGAGCAGTATATATAACATAAAAGTAGTTGGTTGAACCCCACTCCAGGGGGGAAATAAATGGTGGGGGGGGGGGATGCCACGGAAACAACGGTTGTTAACTTAATTCCATTTCTCTTAAACTAGGCAAAATGAGTCTTCATCCATGGTACTATTGTTGGATAATTTGTAAAAGCTCCCCTGCTAACTGAGCAAAAGGGGAACCTTTTAAAATGGAGATTCTCATATATTTAGTAGGTGGGGAGCAACTGGCCCTGACCAACCCCAGTTCCTGGGGCAACATGCCTTCCCTTCCTGCTCCTCTCCTATTGTTGCTAGTGAGCACCATTGTCAAGTGGGAGGTCTTTGGCAGTAGTTCACCGGTTTCTGCTGCCTAGAAAGAGCCAATGCCAAGTATGTTTCTTCTCAGAGTCCCATATGCTTCTTTTTGAAGATATTTTCTTATCTCAGCATCATATCGAAATCCATACATCTGTGTGCAGAGATTCTGCAAAGTGGCCACCATGGCCAGCATTCCATGTTGGAGTTTCCCATGTCCTTCTTCGGGGCTCCACAGAGGGAAAGTCTGAAGAGCAACTCTTCACTTAATTGGTTTTGCAGGAGAGGAAAGCCATTCTTGGGGAGCTGCAGGGGGAGAAAATATATTTCAGAGATTGAAATTATGGATTATTAGGTTTGTTGGGGAGAAGTTCATTAAAATAAAGAAGGGAATTCCTCAAATGCTTATGGGCGATCTGCACCTCTTCCCCTTCCTTGCCCCATACTCCCTTGGCCAAAGGGGGAGTTTAGTTCATTCTGTTGTGCCATTATACAAATTAACTAGTTGGGACCCAATGATAATTATGAAAACAATGCAAACCATGCTTGTTTGCAAAAATAAAAAAGGTGCTATCATGATATACGTTTAGATAATTACAGTATTTTTTTTTACCAGGAGAAGATCAAGGAAGATGCTGGAAACCAAACCATTGCCATGTAGCTGCAGGGGCAGTATAGTTGCCAGGGTGTGCCCTGGCAAAGGATCATACAGGCATTCTGGAAAGGGGAGGCTATAACCCTCCTCGGTGAGGAGAGCTGGTCTTTTGGTAGCAACCATGAATTGTCCCCTTTTCTAAGCAGGATCCACCCTGGTTTGCATTTGCATGGGAGACCATATGTGAGCACTGTGATATTTCCCTTAGTGGATGGGGCCGCTTTGTAAAGAGCATCTGCATGCTTCCTTGCAGAAGGCTCCAAGCTCCTTTCCTGGCATCTCCAAGATAGGGCTGAGAGAGATTCCTGCCTGCAACCTTGGAGAAGTCGCTGCTGGTCTGTGCAGACAATACTGAGCTGGATGGACCAATGGTCTGACTCGGTATAGAGCAGCTTCCTATGTTCCACTATTAATGGACCGAAACTGCATAACAGCCAGATAAAAAGGGCTTAGGAGAATGCTATGTGGAGCTATTTTCTTAAGCTCCACAATTCTCTGACACGTGGCTCACGCCATCTCTTTTGTCAGTGTGCCTGCACAGAGACACAAAATAAAGCCATATAATAAACCTATCCAGGACTTTTCTCATTTCCATTCAGGCCATGAACTTTTTAAAAACAGAGGTGCCACTTAACTCCTCAGGCTACCAGTACTCAGAAATGTCCTGCAGGTACGAACGTGGCTATTAAAGGCAGATTGGAATGAGAGAGCCAGAACATGGGGGGACTCTGAAAAGTCATTGCTGCTGTAGGTGCTCCATGCATCCGGAGTTTAAAAGGCTCTAAGCTTGTGTCACGACATTTTCAGAGGGGTGGGGAAAGCATCCAATTCACATGATGAACACAAATGCCTAACTATGTAGTGTAAGGCTCAGTGGAGCCTGAGGCAAACAGCATGGTTAAACAGGCCAGTGGTCAAGTTCCAGAGCAGGCAGATGATCTTCTGAAGGATCAGAGGCAGATGGCGTGGTTTAACATAGATAAACTAGGAGGTCAAGTTCCAGGCTAGCAAGACTTTAGCACCTTCTCCCAGAGACAAGCTTGGACTGGGTAGCCAAGCCCAGGGAAGTTTTTATATAGGGCCCATCGGCTCTCCAGCCCACCTGATTCTTCTTGGGCTCGATGACTGCAGTTTTTCCTTCTGGCCACTGGCAGGGGGCGTGCTGTGTAGCAGTAGAAGTCCCCCTGTTCCTCTCCCTGCAAATTGTCTTGGTGGCACAGAGTAAGTCATCTGAGCCCTGCTGCCAGAGCTCCTGGCTGAAGACCTCTGCTGCCATACCCATAGTGACAGGCAGTGTGTAAGGGCCTGGCCTCATAATAAGGCAAACTAAGGCAGTGGCCTCAGAGGGGAAGCAGCCAGTGGCAAAGCCAAGGAATAGAGCCACAGGTGCTGCCCCATCCCCGGTGGCCCTGCTCTGCCACACGCTGTACGCACCGTCACACAAATGTGGACATGGCCTGATCACTGGAGGGCCTGAGTAGCCCTCCGGAGTGCATTCCCAGGCAGCGTTTGCTGGCTGGGCGCAGCGGGGAAATGACTTGACTAGCAAGTCAAAGGTGGTAGGTCCGAATGCCAGCTGGTATGTTTCCCAGACTATGGGAAACACCTATATCGGGCAGCAGCGATATAGGAAGATGTTGAAAGGCATCATCTCATACTGTGCGGGAGATGGCAATGGTAAACCCCTACTATATTCTACCAAAGAAAACCACATGGCTCTGTGGTCGCCAGGAGTCAACATTGACTCAACGGCACACTTTACCTTTTTTTTTTTTTTTTTACAATTCCTTACTCACATTCAGACTCCTTTCCAAAGGATTAAAACACACGGCATAGACAAAGTATGACATGCATATTTTCTATCTGGGTCTGGATCCTTCCATAGCTTCAGTCCAATTTATGCAATATGGAAGAGAAGGTGTACCTTTCTAAAAGGGCTCTTAGTGCCTTCTGGAATTGGTCCTATAACAACAACAACAACAAAAACAAAAACACAGAACCCCTCTGCAATACACTAAATAGGAATCACAGTGTTCTTTTAAAAAGGAAAATACACAGCATGGCTGGTGCACTACATAGAGGTACACGAACTTTGAAAAATTCCTGAGGCATTCGTAAAACTAATCTTTGTGGAAAGGATAATGCAATAACATTTTTCTTGGCAAGATAACAAGTTTATTGTGCTTTAAATTAGTTAAGTGAGAGCACTCTGGTACTGCCATCTGGTGGCTGATCTACTGCTACAGCGAGATTGACTATGATTATTATCTAGCTATGCTTTTGCCCTTCACAAAATCATTTCAGAAAAGTGAATCCATATTTAGCAGATGTTGTGCAAAAGGCTTGACGCCCCCGCATTCCTCCTGTTTTGTATGAAAACCAAATAGCCTCTTATGCAGGGGTGTAGCGAGCTTGCCAGAGGAACTTCGGCAGACTGGAGGCTTGCCGTTGGCTCCCCCAACCCTTTTGATTTTTAAATGTGCATGCAGCCCTTTTTATTTCTATTTGCACACGTGCCCCCCCCCCAAGCCATGCCCCCTGCGTCTGATGTCAGATGCAGGGCGTGTGGCCAATAGCAGGAATGGGGCCAGTCACCCCCTGCAGAGTTTCCCAGTCATCCTCCTTGCAGAGGCAGGGAAAGGACGTTGCTCCCAGTCAGCGATTCAACGAAATGCTGACAGAGGAAACTCTCCAGGGGCTGACCTCATATTGGCCCAGCCCCATACTGGCCACGCCCCCTGTATCTGACATCAGATGCATGGGGCGTGTCTACTGCCTGGGAGAGGGCCCATTCAAACACTCCCCCATCATCCCCAGTTAGTGTTTCATTGAAAGGCTGACTGGCTGGGCTTTCCTCTGCAGCCCCGCTAGCATTTCAATGAAACCCTGGCTGGGGAGGTGTGCTTCTGTTCCCAGCTGGTCAGCGCTTTGTTTGCCAGCTTGGTGTGGGAAGGGGCAAGGGGGTGCCCTGGCTGAGGGCAAGGAGGTGCCTTGGTGCCCCCCCCAAAGACCCCGGTGGCCAAAGGACGGCCCTTGCCTTCCCGCTTCCTCTGTTGTCCCCCATGCCTCTTTTCAACACACAACATGTGCTGTTAAAATTGGTTGTGCTTGAGTTTCAAATTGCAGCCTTAGATTCCTGATCTTACTAGTTTTAGTGAAAATCTTTTTTTAAAAAGTGTTTTTGCTCATAGCTGAGCAACTGGATTTTATGACCCCTTTCAGTGATACAGCTAAAATGCCAATGACACTAACTTTCTCCTAAATTCCAATTAAGCTGTAAAGCAGTGGCATTGCAGGGGTTCATCCCCCCAATTTTATCCTCTGCTAAACGGGCAAAGAGGCCCCTTAAAAGTGGCAATTATCTTATATTTCACAGGGGAGAGCAATTATTCAACCCTAGCATAGTGCCCCTCCCAGTAGCTGTTGCTGATGACTTTTTGTGTTCATTTTTAAACTTTGAATAAGACAGTAAAAGGGCGATGAAATATGCATTTCTACACTTCATTGAAAAGAGCATTTTAAAACTGTGAGCCCATTTGGGACAGAGAACCTTTTCTTTTCTTTTCTCTTTTCTCTTCTTTTGATGTAGACCATTTTGAGAACTTAAAAAATGCAAAATCTGGAGCTGCATAACGGAGTACAAGGTAGTGCAGTGGTTTGCAGGATTTCTCCACCTTTTCCACTGCCATTGCTCCATCCCCAGTAATTCTCTTGTGCATCACATGGTGCCTTTCCATAGGCTTCCTGATCACCTTTTGAATCAGTATAAGCATCAGTGCATGGAGATATGTTATATCTTTGTCCAGGTACTGGAAAGGATACTGCCTGACCTTATGAATGGCTGTGTCAGCATAACTGGTGGCCTGCATGGGCAGGTTGTAAGCAATCTTAAATACAGGGTTGCTGTCCTTTCTAATATGGGTATCAACATCTCTTATCAACAGAAAAGCATATGGGTACTTCCAAATATGTATGGATCTGTTGTTGCCAGCTGATTTGCTTTAAGACTTGGGTATCGAGGCAAGCACAAGAGCCTTCCAGTTTAAAGATTACACATTTGAATGGAGGATAATGGAAGAAATGAAATGTTGATGCCTGAAAGAACTGCTTGGCAGTGAGAAGAACTTTCCCCATGCAACAGCAAGGGAAGCATTAATGATGGAAGATGGCTTGCATTTGTTTGACTACAGAACATTGTAAGCTGTGGGACTTTACCAAACTTTCTATCTTCCTAGGCAATGTCTTCAAAAAACAACACTTTTTCAGAAGTGATTTTTCCAGGGCAATCCAGCAGCCTTTTCACTATGTAGGTGCAGGTGGGCTATAGAATTCAGTTTGCCACAAACTCTAGCATATCACTCTTGAGGGAGAGAGTTGGCAGAGAGTCACAAAGTCATCTGATCAAACTTCTGATTAGAATGGAAATGTAGCTCTCATTACACTGTCAAGCTGCACAGCATTGTCATTTAACAATGAGGCCACATTATTCCATGATCTTTGGGCATTGTGGTCCCATATGGGATCAGGGATAATATTGTCTGCTAAATATTCTAGAGGTGGTTCAGTGACCATAAATGTCAAGTTCATGTAAGCAGATCATTCTTTTCAGTTGCTCAGGTTTATAACAAGTAATCTCAGTACAAAAAGCTGAAGCCTTTTCTTTTCCAAAAAGCAAGACATGCTACATACACTTGCATTAAGACACCCTCCAGTTGACCTGCCAGCTTTTTGACCTCATGGAGCACTGCCAACATAACCTCACTTGCTCCTTTGCAATGCCAGGTCGGTCCAGAACAAACCCAAACTCGTCCATGATTTGATTGTGGATGAAGGGGCTGACCTTGGTTGGGTGAGGCTAGTGGCCCAGTCTGGTCCCAGCTTCTCCCTCCAGGATATTCTGTAGAGGAGAAAGCAAGGGGACGTGGGTGGGGAGGTGGAATGGCTGTGGTCTATAAGGATAACATCTCCCTTACTGGGTCCCTGTTGGTGTATCTGGCATTAAATATGGCCAGATACACCAACAGGGACCCGGTAAGGGAGATGTTAATGTGCACTTAAGTTTGGGGACCAGGGATAGATTGGGACTTCTGTTGGTGTATCAATTGCCCTGCTGCCCAACAGAATCCCTTACTGAGCTCACGGACTTGGCTGCAGAACTTGTGTTGGAGTCTCCCAGACTTTTGGTGCTGGGGGACTTCAATGTTCATTTTGGGACCAACTTGTCCGGGGCAGCTCAGGAGTTCATAGCAGCCATGGCAATTATGGGCCTATCCCAAGTGGTCTCTGGACCAATGCATGCTTCAAGTTGCATGCTTGATTTGGTCTTTTAATCTGATCAGGGTGGTTTTCCATGGGTGGGGACTCCTGTGATTTCCCCATTGTCATGGACGGACCACCATCTAGTTAAGGTTAGGTTTACAACCACTTCCCACGTCTGCAGGGCTGAGGGGCCTATTAGAATGGTCTGCCTGAAGAGGTTATTGGACCCAATAGGATTCCAAAAAACCTTGGAGGGATTTAATGTTGGGTCTGCTGGTGATCCTGTTGATGCCCTGGTGGAGAACTGGAACAACATGCTCACCAGGGCAGTAGACACGATTGCTCCTAAGCGTCCCCTCCGACCCGTTTCAAAATTGGCCCCTTGGTATATGGAAGATCTACGGGGCAGAAGCAGCAAGATAGGTGACTGGAGCACAAATGGAAAAAGACTCAAATCGAATCTGACAGATTATGACGTAGAGCACATTTAAAAATCTATGCTCAGACAAAACATGCAGCAAAGAAGCAGTTATTTTCTGCCCGTATTGCTTCTGCGAGTTTATGTCCAGCAGAGTTGTTTATGGTTTATGGTTGTGAGGGGCTAGTACGTGCCCCACTTCCTTGAATCAGAATTTGGAGCCATCAGTTAACCATTGTGTTGTATTTAATGAGTTCTTTGCAGATAAAATCCCCTCCTGGTTGATTTGTTTGGCCAGGGGACGGGGTGAGATTCTGTGACCAGGAGCTAATGAATTCATCACTCAGGGAGGGAGAGATTCCTCCAGCTTTGAAAGAAACAGTGGTCCGCCCTCTCCCGCCCTCTCCTCTTCTCTGGACCCAGAGATATTAGATAATTTTAGACCTATCTCCAACCTTCTCTTTTGGGGGAAGTTTTTGGAGAAAGTAATTGCTGCTTAGCTACAGAGAATCCTAGATGAAGTGGATTTCCTTGACCCTTTTCAGTCAGGGCTTAGTCCAAGGCACAGCACAGAAACAGCATTGGTCTTTCTGGTGGATTACCTCTATTGGGGCCTCGATGAGGGGAGTGTGCCTCTCTTGGTTCTATTAGATCTCTCAGTAGCTTTTGATAATCGGCCATGGTATCCTTCCGGATTGTCTGAGGGGGTTGGCAATCGGGGGCACAGTGTAGTCCTGGTTCTGTTCCCACCTTAGTGGACAGGTTCAGAGAGTTTGCATTAGAGGTGAGTGGTCCAGCCCATGGCCACTCTCTTGCGGAGTGCCGCAGGGCTGAGTCCCTGCTCCCATGCTTTTTAATATCTATATGAAGCCGCTGAGTGAGGTCATCCGTTGGTATGAGGTGAGGTATCATCAGTGTGCTGCTGATACCCAATTATACATCGCCACCCCGGGCCAATCTGGAGATGCCATGAATGTGTTGACCCAGTGTCTGGAGGCTGTAAGGGTTTGGATGGGCAAAACAAGCTCAGACTTAATCCCTCCAAGACAGTTGCTCTTTTTCAGTTCTCAATCTGGCCAGGTTCTGCTTTCGAGTGTTTTCCTTGATGGAGTCACACTCTCCTTGAAAGAGCAGGCTCGCGATTTGGGGGTCATCCTGGACTCACGGCTCCTGCTGGAACAGCAGGTGGAAGCCATGGCCAGGGGAGCCTTTGCCCAGCTTCGTCTGGTGCTACAATTGTGGCCTTACTCGACCGGAAGGCCCTGTCAACCACAGCTCATGCCCTCGTCACCTCTCAGTTGGAATACTGCAATGCACTTTACCTGGGGTTGCCTTTGAAGATGACTCAAAGACTTCAGCTGGTCCAAAATTCTGCAGCCTGGCTGCTTATGGGCAGCAGAAAATATGATCAAGTTTCACGTTTGCTGAGGTTGCTGCATTGGCTGACAGTTCGTTTCAGGGTCCAATTCAAGGTGCTGGTTATCACCTATAAAACCTTTCAGGGTTTAGTGCTTGTGTATCTTCAGGACTGCCTCTCCTGTCCACCTTCAACCCACCCTGTGAGGTTGTCTCAGGTGGGCCTTCTCAGAGTTCTGGGGCCAGGGGAGGTACGTGGTGCCCGAGCTCGTGGGAGGGCCTTCTCTGTTGCACCCCACTCCTTATGGAACACCCTGCCTCCTGAGATTTGTAATGCCCCCTCCCTTCTGTCCTTTAAGAAGCTCCTGAAAACCTATCTATTTTGCCAGGCTTTTAGTTTTTAACTTGTCTGTGCATTGCGGGTGTGTGTCTTTTTCTTTTTCTCTTTTCTTTTTCCTTTCCCCTCCCCAACTTCTTCTCTTGTCTTCGCTGTTGTTATTTTAATTTATGTAAATGCCTTGAGTCTAAGGAAGTCAGGCGGCCAATAAATTTGCTAAATAAATAAACAAAATAGATAAAATCTCTCATATTCAGAACGACTTAGATGGAGACTCCACAATTACTGCGATGTCTGAACTGGAGGTATCCAGCAACTACTCTTATGTGGTTCAACTAGATTGGTTTCAGTTTGTGACTCCTGAGGATGTGGACAAGCTGCTTGGAGTGATGAGGCTTACCACTTGTCCTCTTGACCCTTGTCAAACATGGCTTTTTCTATCTAGTGGGTGGGGGTAGTCTTGTGCCCGAAGTGTTTCGGAGGCCATTATGAAGTCCTATGAAATGTTTCGGCTCTGGGGGCTATTTTGGCGCTTCGGCACCGGCGGGAGTAGTCCTTTAAGGGTGGGGGAGGGTACACTCCTGCCGCATTTCCCCCACTGGCGCTCCATTACTTTTAAGCCCCTCGAGGCGGCAGCTTTCCTCCCTGCCGCCCTTTTTTGTCATCGGCCGGAAGCAGCAATCGCTTGTGCACCCTTTGCGCGCATGCGTGTGCATGGTGGACGGGTGCACGCACGCTTGCTACTTCTGGCCACTTCCGGCCGATGACGAAAACGGGGCAGCAGGGAGGAAAGCTGCCTCCCTGAGAGGCTTAAAAGTAACGGAGCGCCGGTGGGGGAAATGCAGCGGGAGGGGTGAGTGCACACTCCCCTGCCCTTAAAGGACTACCCTTGCTGGTGCAGAAGAAACTTCGTGCACATCACTACAGGGGGGCTGTTGTATGATGCCTGGTAGAAATCATACATGCTTATTTGAGGCAATTATTAGACCTCTTCTAAAGAAGCCTGCATTAGATCCCTCAGAGTTGATAAACTATAGGCCTGTCTCCAACGTCCCATGGCTGGGCAAGGTAATTGAGAGGGTGGTGGCCTCTCAGCTCCAGACGGTCTTAGAGGAAACTGATTATCTAGACCCATTTCAAACTGGCTTGTGGGCGGGCTATGGGGTGGAGACTGCCTTGGTCGGCCTGATGGAGTATCTCCAATTGGGAATTGACAGAGGAAGTGTGACTTTGTTGGTCCTTTTGGATCTCTCAGCAGCTTTCAGTACTATCAACCATAGTATCCTTCTCGAATGCCTGAGAGCATTGGGGATGGGAGGCACTGTTTTACAGTGGTTTCGCTCCTACCTCTCGGATAGACTCTAGACGTCTATCCGGTGTCGATTGGAGACTGTTGCTCTTTGAAATCTGAGCTTATGTATGGCATCCCTCAGGGCTCCATACTGTCTCCAATGCTCTTTAACTTCTACATGAAACCACTGGGAAAGATCATCAGCGGATTTGGTGCGAGGTGTTATCAGTATGCTGATGACACCCAGATCTACTTCTCAATGTCAACATCATCAGGAAATAGCCTAACCTCCCTAAATGCTTGCCTGGGAGCAGAAATGGCTAGATGAGGGAGAATAAACTGAATCCAGATAAGACGGAGTTACTTATTGTGCGGGGTCAGAACTCCAGAGATGATTTTGATCTAGATGGGGTCACACTTCCCCAAAAGGAACAGGTACGCAGTCTGGGAGTACTTCTAGATCCACACATCTCTTTGGTGTCTCAGGTTGAGGCAGTGGCTAGAGGGGCTTTCTATCAGTTTTGGCTTATACGCCAGCTGTGTCCATTTCTTGAGATGAATGACCTCAAAAGAATGGTACATATTATGATGATTATTTTACACAGTCAGACAGGTGTTATTGACTGGTTTGTTTTATCTAGACATCGAGTCCTTCCCAAGGACCTGGGATGCCAGAATTTTATTGTCAATGTTGTTGCTATTGTTATAGATATTGTCGCAGAATATAGGCTGTTCCCAGTAAAGCTGCTTTTTGTAATTGGCTGATGGTGATTTCTGTGGCCCCTATGGTGTTGAGGTGATCTTCAAGGTCTTTTGGAACTGCACCCAGGGCGCCAATTACCACTGGGATTATTTTGGTCTTTTTCTGCCACAGCCTTTCAATTTCAATTTGTAGATCTTTGTATTTGGTGATTTTTTTCTATTTCTTTTTCTTCTATTCTGCTATCCCCTGGTATTGCTATGTCGATTATTTTGACTTGTTTTTCTTTCTTCTTGACTACAGTTATATCTGGTGTATTGTGTGGCAGATGTTTGTCTGTTTGTAGTCGGAAGTCCCATAATATTTTTACATCTTTTACTTCTTCTTCTTATTATTATTTTACATTTATATCCCGCTCTTCCTCCAAGAAGCCCAGAGCGGTGTACTACATACTTGAGTTTCTCCTCACAACAACCCTGTGAAGTGGGTTAGGCTGAGAGAGAAGTGACTGGCCCAGAGTCACCCAGCTAGTATCATAGCTAAATGGGGATTTGAACTCGGGTCTCCCCGGTCCTAGTCCAGCACTCTAACCACTACACCACGCTGGCTCTCTTGTGTGGGAGTGCGGGGCGAACAAAGAAAAACTATCATCAGGGGGGAAGGCAAGTTTTGAGAAGCATTCCCCCCCACCTGCCCACTAACCACGCATATGCTGGTAACCTTCAGACTTGACTTCTGCAATGTGCTCTTTGTGGGGCTGCCTTTGTACATAGTCTGGAAACTCCAGTTGGTCTACAATGTGGTGGCCAGGTTGGTCTCTGGGTCATCTCGGAGAGACCACATTACTCCTCTGCTGATAGAGCCACACTGGCTGCCAGTAGGTTTCTGGGCAAAATACAAAGTGCTGGTTATAACCTATAAAGCCCTAAACAGTTTGGGCCCTGGGTATTTAAGAGAATGTCTTCTTCATTATGAGCCCCACAGCCCATTGAGATCGTCTGCAGAGGTCCATCTCTAGTTGTCACTAGCTTGGCTGGTGGCCACACAGGGCTGGGCCTTCTTGGTTCCTGCCCCGAGATTGTGAAATGCGCTGTCTACTAAAATATGATCCTCCCCATGTCTGACAATTTTTGGAAAGCATTTGAAAACCCACCTCTTCACCCAAGCTTTTTCAGCTTTTTAATTTTTTCATGCTTTTAAAATTTTTATTAGTTTTTACAATATAACAATCTCATTACATCCAATTAAACAAATGTTGACTTCCCGCTCGCTAATCTGTGCGAATCATTAATTATACAATTCAACCATTGCTATAGTAATTCAAAACATATATCCTATACCTTACAAACCAGGATATAGGATATATGTTTTGAGAGTTTTTTAATTTTTTAGCTTTTAATCCGTTTTTGAGTTTGAAATTGTTTAAATTGTTTTATGTTTTGTGGATGTTTTAAACTTGTTTTATGCCCAGAGATGAAAGTTGGGGATGGTGTAAAAATTTGATGACTAAATAAATACATACATACATTATATTATTATATTACAGTGGTCCCTCGACTTACGAAGATAATCCGATCCGAACGCACGTTCGTAGGTCGGAATTTTCGTAAGTCGAAAAGCGCATCCACGGAGGTCCGGAACACTCGTAAGTCGAGGAAACCGCATCTAAAAATTCGTAGGTCGAGGAAGCCGCATCTAAACCGGCAACGACTTCCGGTATTTTTTGTCGTTCGTATGTCGAAACCTTCGGATGTCGAGTGCTTCGTAAGTTGAGGGACCACTGTATATAAAAGAGAGAAGAAAAGACTTGCCCATTGTGATTTACATGGCATTTTTGTTATCACATGTAACTGACAAAAATGATACTAAGAAAGGATATAATTAACACCACCGAAAGTAAGCCCAAGTGTTTTAGCTTTACTAGGTTGAAAACACTAAATAAATAATGCCAGGAGATATGCCATTATAAAATCAAGTGGGATAATAGACTGTGTCATCCCCTCATTGGCACGAGCTCCATTATAATTTATATCAAGGCTAGACAGTGATTCATGCTGTTCCGCTTGGCCCAGCATGCTACAAAACAGTCCTTGAGATAATTAACAATTAGAATTAAAGTACTTACATTTCACATCACCATCAAACATTGCATTGTCTGCATTATAATCCCATTGGCAGCTGTGATTAATTTGCCTGTATTATTTGCTCCACTCATCCTTTGTAACAGTAAGTGGTATTTGTATTTTAGTTGCGTTCAAAGTTGCTCATACTTTATACTTCCTTCTTCAGTGGATCTAAACAGTAACTTATTGTTTTGGTTCTGGCTGATTCATTACTCATACTCAAATCTGTGTATTAAAAAAATAGTATTATAACTGTTCCCAATTGTCCCCTGCTCCATTTCCCCCCTTGTTATTCTTTCTGAATCATTACTTCAGCTATCTTTGGTTATTGAATCCTTATTTACTTGCTAGTAGGTCACCTTAAATGGCACAGTGGGGAAATGCTTAACTAACAAGCAGAAGGTTGCTGGTTCGAATCGCGCTGGTACTGTATCAGGCAGCAGCAATATAGGAAGATGCTGAAAGGCAATCATCTCATACTATGCAGGAGGAGGCAATGGTAAACCCCTCCTGTATTCTACCAAAGACAACCACAGGGCTCTGTGGTTGCCAGGAGTCGACACCAACTTGACGGCACACTTTACCTTTAGGTGAGGAGCGTAGTTGACTGGCAAAGTCATTTGGTGTAGATTACACTTCTAGGAAAGTTCAATAAATTAAATATATGTAATGGGATTTCTCTATTAATGTACTTGCAAAAGGGAAGTAACAGCACAGTTTGACATTTTGTAGGATTTCAACTTTAAACATTATTCATTTTATCAAATAATGACTATACATGGTAAATCTGAATCATAGTACCTTGAATCTGAGAAATATCTGCTTTTCTTGGGCATGATATCTATTTGAAATCATTGATCTCATTATTGAAATCATTGATCTCATTATTGAAATCATTATTGAGCGTTAAAAAGCTGTTGAGAACAATAACAGTTAACATATGATTATATCTTCTTCGAAAAAGAATATACCTGAGCATATTCTTGTGTAAAAAGTAGTGCATTCAGCTAATTCCAGTGACAGGATTGTGTATGCCACATTTGGTATCTGTAGGCCATCAGCAAGTATGACTTTATTTCACACAAACAGATTCTTCAAAATATAAAATAGACTAGAAGGTGTTGGGATTTTTCCATAGACATTGTCTCATTTATTTGTATGAGGCATGCTTTTCTGTTTGAATACATGTATGTAATGGCTTGGGGGTGGAGTCACAGGGTTTTTTTTTGTGCTCTTCACTTATTTTATTTATTTATTATTTATCATTTATTAAAACATTTTTATACCGCCCAAAACTTACGTCTCTGGGCGGTTTACAACAGAAGTTGCCTTGAATTCCTGTTGCCTTGAATTCAAACTGAAAGGTGCCTCAAGAACCTACGTGTTAAAAAATGATGCTTAACTTGCAGGGGCGGGGGAGGCCTCCAAAATCTCCTAGGAGGTAAATTACCTAAAGACCTCTGGCAAGAGGTGAGAGTGGATGAAGCAGCCTGCCCCTCTCACACCACTCCGTTAAATGTCCCATATGCCAGCTGAGAAGCAAGGAGAGTGGCTATTTGAACTGGGTTTAAAAAAACACTAGTAACCGAAACTAGCCCCCACAATAACTAAATTGGTATAGAGGGAGGTGGCCTGTGAAAGGATGAAATCACTATTCAGGGCCCACCTGTATGCATAATAGAATTTTTACTAAGCTGCTTGCAAAAAGGAAGTAAAAGAACAGTTTTAAATTTGTAGGATTTCAACTTCAAACATTATTCATTGTATTGACCAATTACTATATATGGTAAATTTGAATCATAGTAAATGTAAATCTGAGAAAGATCTTCTGGTTTTCTTGGGCATGATGTCATTTTGGAATTATTGATCTGATTACCGTGCTAACAATCTCTTGAGAACAGTAACAGTTAAAATATTATTGATTGATTGATTTGATTTGATTTGATTTGCTTTGCTTTCTATACTGCCCTCCCCAAAATGGCTCAGGGCAGTTTACACAGAGAAACAATAAGTAAGATGATTGCCTGTCCCCAAAGGGCTCACAGTCTGAAAAGAAACATAAGATAGACACCAGCAACAGTCACTGGAGGTACTGTGCTGGGGGTGTATAGAGCCAGTTACTCTCCCCCTGCTAAATAAAGAGAATCACCATGTTAAAAAGTGCCTCTTTGCCAAGTTAGCAGGGGTTATAAAATATAATGATATTCAGAAATCAGAATATTGAAATATGATTATATTCATACTTCCTTTAAAAAAACAACACCAAACCTTTCCCTGAGCATATTCCAGTGTAAAAAGTGGTACATTGAGTTAATTTAAGTGGCAGAGCACGAAAGAAGCTACCCACTCAAGTTACAGAGCAGAATGCAGAGTTTAGTTGTTGCAGCTATTTAGAGAAGACACATGGATATTCTTGTAGAACTAAATACTAAGTATTTATTGGTGAAGTACACTTTGGATAGGAAAGACCTAATCCTAATCTATAGTCTACATAATGAATAGGTAGGGAGAGAGATATATGTTTCCATCTGCTCTCTAAGAGGAAAGGGAGGGATTCTGACTCTCAACAGGAAATACCTGAAGAGTCATATCAGGGGTCACAGAGCAGAGACAGGTAGAACATTTAGGGAGAACCTTACACACTATCTCTATTCTCAATGCCCCTAGTGGTCATTAGGCTAGCTGGTACAAAAGGTCAATGCATTGGAACTCCAACACAAACTTTCCCATGTGTTTAAAGCAGCAGTGGCCTATATTCCCAGGAGCCACATACACACAACACTCCTTGTATCTGCTATACCCTCCTGGAGCATGGGTGAAGTCCTGCAGAGTTCCTCATGACTCTGTACAACCTTACTAGCTACTGCAATGGATTTGGCCCCCAAACTGGCAGACATTCAAGAACTTTGTATGAAAGATAAATTGATCAAAGACTGACAGAGATGTAGTTTCAGCATCAGACATCAAATAGAAATGTTCGAATTCTTTCCTTATAATGGAAGGTGTGGTCCCCTGATGTCGCCATTCAAGGAACCATATAGTCAACTGCAGATTCTTCTTCATATATAGTGAAGACTCCTAAGAGAACTCTTCATCTGTAAGAACCCTAGGGAGGTTGACTGGGTAACAACAACCAGGTTGACTTCCAGTAAGGTCCTTTGCTATTTACTATTTAAATACACTGTAAATTTAGTACTTTGTGCCAGATACCATTGTGTGGTTATACCAAAAAGTTAAATTCTATACTGTTAAGTGATGCTGGACAACACCCAGAGTACAGAGGCATATCTAGGGAAAATAGCGCCTAGGGCAAACACTGAAATTGCGCCCCCTGTCCAAGCATCTGACACCCATCTTTCAGATAACTTTACCATAATATCAGCTGAAAAATACAAGTCAAGCTCATTAATCTTTTAATATTTCAAAAACTATTTAGCAGTGGACTTAGCCAGACCAAAAAATGCTGGAAAACTACAAATTTCAGTATGTGGGGGCTCATGAAATACCCAAATACTATGTGGAGGTGTACTTGGAAAACTAAACAGAAGTGCCTGTCTAATTCTCTACTATGCATTGTAGCATCACCATTACATAAGTTTTAAAAATCAATGGAGAATTTGACTTTTCCCAGATACTCTGTAAATAATTAAAGGATATACAGAGTAAACTGTATTCTAGTCTTTCAGAAAGACAGTTAAAATGAGAGAAAGAGAGCAAGAAACTCCCAGTGGACCTTAATATTAAGGGTTTCACACTGATTCAAAGACAAACTCACCATTAATAGCCATATTAGCAAGACATCACATTTAACTCACTTATCACAAGAAGCAAAGTAACAGCAAATGAATACAATCCTAGCTCTTAAGCGTCAGCTCAGTATTCACAAGCCCTGATTCTCTGTACATAGTGCCAATCTGAATATGTATACAGTGTCTTATATTATATATTTTTTATTATTATTTTTACCCGTAGCCCCTTTGGGGGACTTCTTAAAGGTTGGGGGGGGTTTGCAAAGATTCCCCCTCACCCCGCTGGCCTCTAGGGCCTCGCAGGGACCATTTGAGCATGTACAGTGGCCGTTTTTAAAAATAATTAAAAAAGGCCACTGAAAACAAAATGGCCACTGCACATGCTCAAATGGTCTCTGCAAAGCCTGGCATGACCTAGAGCCTCACAGAGGCCATTTGAGCATGCACGGTGGCCATTTTGTTTTTGGCAGCCATTTTTTTTAAAATTAATTTTACAAAATGGCGCCCCCCTTCAAGTGGCGCCCGGGGCATGTGCCCTGCCTGCCCCACCCCTAGATACGCCCCTGCCAGAGTATGTTAGTCATGACTAATTCCCACTGAAATTAATGAGGTTTAAGTTAGTCATTACTAACTTGTCTTGTTGATTTCAATGGTGTTTAGCGATCTTCTAACTAGACTGGACGTTGCCCACTGTTTAAAGATGTACTGTATTTGCAGAGGAGCCCACCTGCTCCATATTTTTCCACATCCCATGCAACCTTTCAACACAAACCGATCATAATCATTCTGACTCTGGAATGCTCTCCTGGTGGCTATTTACTCCTTGGTTTCCATCACAGTTTTTAGAAAGTGTGAGAAATCTTGGCTTTTTACCCAGGTTTTTGTATGATTGTCTCTACTGCTGATTCTTTGTATTTTGCATGGCTCTCTTATGCTTGTATTTTAAATCTTTTTATTCAGATCTATGTTTTTATATTTTAGCTTAATGTTTTAATTGTGTCATTTTTATAGTCTTGTTTTAATTTTTGTGTGAACCAATTTGGGATTGTTTTAATGAAAGGCAGCATACAAATTTAACAATAAATAAAAATAAAACAACAGCACAGTTATTAGGCTTTGGATTCTGCAATACCAGGTTGCTAAATTATAGGTTCTTTAAAAAAACAAAACTCCTTTATCTTTTATAGAAGAGATTGTTTGGATATTACAGCTGCCAACCCTTAGGAAGTTTGTATCTGTGGCACAAATTCATGAACATTGCCCGTGATGAATAAGGGCAGAGGTTACTGTTGCTCTCTCTCACCCCCTTACAGAATGAGACATATTCACTGGCAGGGTGGTGACAGACACTGGCAGTCCAAGAGGCTGAAGGCCCACAAGTAACTTGGCTGACAGTCAGTGGTGAGCTTTGTGTGTTGCAGTTTTTATCTTAAAACTGAGATCAACAGTTTCCTGCTGTGTTATTTTCCAGGTTTTGAGTTTCAATGGTTGGGGGAAGGAAGGCTTCTGTCAATGAGATGATCTTTAGATTACAAAGCAAGACAAATGAAAGTGCTGCAGATGACACAGAAAGGTGGTGAGTTCATGCGCAAAAGTAAACAGCAGTCCTTAGGGGGATAAATGTTTTCCAGAAAATGTCAACATCATACTGGTCCTCTCCTGTCTCCTGAAACTTGCTAGCTATAAGGAATTCTCATTCCTTATGCAAACGGGTGTGACACAGCACAGGCAAGGGCAGTGTGGGTACCTCCAAAATGTTTTACCAAAATACTTCATCCATGAGATGAAGGGAGTATTGTTAAGGATGTGGCTTCTGTTCAGTTCCCATGCTCACTCAGTCCGTGGTCACTCAGCAGATACCATCAACAAAAGCTCCACTGTGGTGGTGTGTTTTGGTTCCATAGTTACCACAAAAAAGGCAAGTGACATTCCCAGGGACCCCCAACCTTCTTAGCCATTATATCTTGAGGGGTTTTCAACAATCAAGTTTCTATTTTGTTGCTGAAGCCAAATGTTATAATTGGGCAGCAAGCATAAAATTATTCCCCATGGCCAAATGTTTTCCATGACACCACAAAGGGACTCTAGGAAGACTCAGCTACACTTTCATGCTGACCATTAATGGGCCACTGTGGTTTTGTATAGAAATGTGAGCTCCATCCCCTGGTGATAACATTATTTACGTGATCATTCATTTGAGGATTTAAAAGAAGAAGAAAATGAAGATCTTGCCAAAGCGCAGCTAATGCCAGACTGGTTTTATCCCTAAAATGTAAACAAAGGAGAGTCTGAAGTGAATTCAAGAAAGAAACAGCAATGGTAGGAGCTGTTGGGCCATACTTCCGAGTTAGAGCATATGCCTTGCATGCAGAACATTCCAGGTCAATCCTTGACATCTACATATGCAACTGGGGAAAACCCTTTGACTGATTTCAATGACACTTTCTGACCAGCCCCACTCTCCCATGATTAAGACGTGAGCACATGGTGACAACATGTCCACAAACAAAGAACTCTCCATAAACTGATCCATCTTTCTTTTGAGTAAAGACCATTTTAAAGAGGTAGCCACTGCTCATAGACCTAAATGCTGAATATTAACATATTCCTATGTTTGAGAGCCACAAAAGACACATCACCAGTGGCTTAGTTGAAATAATACAATATAGTCCATGATTCTATTGTCACGTTATATATGCCAAGAGTAGAAATCAGGCAAAGCATGGTGTGCTGGAATGAAACACAGGAGACCGCCTCAACATATATTCTCCTTTGGGACCTATTCCACTGAAGAAAAGGCAATCCCCATTCCCACCCCCAGGATTCAAAGTCGATGTATGCATCCATTATTTTCTTATATGGTTTCCGAGGACTTTTACACAGATATGAAAGCATTATATTGGGTGAATTCAGATGCAACATGGAACCTCAGGTCAATTGAGCATTCTTGGTTTGTTTTTTCATGCAAGTGTGCTTATCTCATTCAACCGAGGTTCAGTTTGTCCAAAGAAACCGAACTCTACAACCAAGGTGGGAAGTTGGCTTGTTTATTTCAACCACAGTTCAATTTGTCATCGCGTTGTGCCCGAACCAACCCTGGTGGGTGGCTTGTTGCAAGAGCTCCATCTCTGTTACTAGCCACACTTGCTATGCCATTTTGGGGGTGCTTCAGTGCACTTCTAAACTGTAGCCTTTCAGCCATTTTCTTCCCTTAGCCTGCTTGGAAGAGAAACACTGGCTGCATTCAAGACAAAGTTCTGGCAAGGCATTTTCCTAAAAGTGCCTCCCAGGTCCATTTGCAAATGACTACAATAGGCCAGAGGAAGTGCCCCTCTCTGATTGCATCTGATGTATCTCATCATAGGCAGAGAAAGAAATGCAGGACAGACCTGATTAGAGTTGAAAAGAGACAAAAGGAAAAGGAATGTGAGTTCTCTTCCTCCCACGTACCACTTCCCCATCTTTATCAGAACCAGCAGGCATATGTCAGAATATGTGATATGCCCCTCTCCCATCTCTATTCAGGTGATTGCCCATGGTGATAATTCTTTTGTGAAACTTTATTTGTCTGATGGAGAATACAGGGGAGCCACCTGACATAACCTAATTAATAACCAATATTCACGCCTTATTTGGAGAAGGAACTTCTAAAGTCATCAGGAATTCCCTGAGGAGATCCTCTACTAGTCTCCTCTAGCCTCCAGTCAACGCCTCAGGGTAGTTGTTTGCCTATAAAAACTGCCTCAAGCATGCAATCTTCCTTCCTTTTTTGGCATACTCTACACTCTGCCTGTGGTGGTCTTGCCTCATCATCGGACTCTGCATCCCATGCTGCCTGGGTGTATCTCATCAGCTCACTTCATACTTGAGCTCCCCAGAGAGAAATAATTCCCCAGCTAGATTCAAGTAGCCATGACAATTTCTCATTCTCTTTTCTCTCACCCTCAAGCCTCTATCCCCCTTCCCAGTACTGTAATTTGGTAAACATGGTGCAAGATTAACCACTTATTTTTTGTTTCCTGTACCCCCATTATCCCCCAAGAAAACACATCTTTATTTTCAAGATCATGTCTACATTCTCTTTTTTCTCTTCCAGAGTGTCCATACTGCAGCCACAGTCCTGCAGGACATTGAGTATTTTCTTGCTGTTGGTTGGTCTGCACCCATTTGACGCTAATTTCCCACACTTTGAGTAAAGCATGGCCACAGACCCTGAAAGCTGACACGTGTCTATGCAGACCTCTTAACACTTCCACGCAGAGAGACACAAGCATAAAGCAGCTGAGACAAAGCTGAGAAATCTGACCTCTCTAGGTGGCCAATGAGCCACCTAATGGCACAGCGTGGAAAAGGCAAACCAGAGGTTGCCAGTTTGAATCCCTGCTGGTATGTTTCCCACACCTATATCGGGCAGCAACGATATAGGAAGATTCTGAAAGGCATCATCTCCTACTGCACAGGAGAAGGCAATGTGCAGGCAATGGTAAACCCCTCCTGTATTCTACCAAAGACAACCACATAGCTCTGTGGTTGCCAGGAGTCAACACCGACTCGACAGTACATGTTACTTTACTTTAGGTGGCCAATGCCTCGCCACGGTTTCCCTCAGAATGCGCAATTGGATGAAGCCTAGTGACTACTGATGTCACCACTCCCATTCCCCTCCACAATAGCTGCTCTGTTAAAGCAACAGTCCCACATGTGTTGCATGGTGGGTAAAGAAACTGACTAGGAGATTGACAATGGGACCCAAAGGGCAGCACGGGATCTATATTGGGGTGGCATGGGGTGGGGAAAGAGAAGGGTGTCTACAGGAGCTGAAAACAAGCCATGGACTTGTTCCATGTTTGTGCTGGGCTTCCATTGAGCAGCATCCGCCTTTCCCTCTGACCTGGGACATCCTTGTCTTTGAGTATATGCAATCTTTTTAAATAGTAAAGTCCATCACTGTTTTTGCGAGTCTGCGAGTTGTGTATTTCTTCCATGCATGGGGTGGAAGGGGGGGGGGAGAAGGAGGGACTGAGGAGGTGGACATAGGGTGCACAGGTGGATGGCTGGACAAGCAATCAGACCCCTTCACTGTGGGGTGGTGGGCATGGGGTGAACAATAAGTGGTGTGCTGAGGGGACTGAGGGGATGTGGATGGCTGGGCAAGCAATAAAGGTGGTGATGGGAACCATTTCCAAAATGCTCTGCTCCCTCCATCTCAGTTATAAAAGAAGATCAGCACCTTCTTCTGCAAGGACTTGAATGCGGGGGTGGGGAAGGAAAGCTAATGCCCCCCCCTTTCTGGGCAGTTGTGGCCACTTGAATTGGCCATACTGCATGCATTTGCAGCACAGACTCCCTCTGTGAAACTATTCCAAGAATGCTTTGAGTTGCCCTCTTTGCATAGCTGTGCCAGGGCTAGGTTCCAACCAGCTGAGAGCAGCTGAGGATGGGGAGGAAAAAAAAGCTGAAGTGACTTGTACAGCTTTTCTATGCCCACCTTGGGCTGGCAACCAGTGGTAGGATAGGGAGTGATTGAGTTGGCAGTGCAAAAGGTTGGGCAGGCTGGGAATTCTGGGATTGCATATGGGAGGACTGGGTGAAAGAAGGGGCAAAGAAACTAACAGCACGGAGTTATTCATACATGCCTTCATGCTGGGGGATATATAAAGAGCAAATCTATTTCACAGCAGATTTGCAAGATGTTTAATTCGGGGGATTAAATGGACAGTTCACATAGGGTTGGCTCCTCTCTGCAAATCCTGGCAGATATTTTCCCCGTGCGTTCCCACTGGCTTACGCCGGGTTTTTCCTCCAACCAATCACAAATCACATCAGAGAGGAGGAGAGCGAGAGAGCTTTTTTGTTAGTTTGACAGCTACAGAGGAACAGAAGACTGGCATGGCAAGTTGCCAAGAAGCTCAATCAAACAGCAGAACACTTAACCCTTGCCTTTGTGAGTGACTGCCTTCATCATCTCATGTCCCCCGCCCCCGCAAGACAATTTAAGAGGCAGGGAAGTTTAAAGCAGAAATCAGAGCTTTCCATGGCATGGCCATGGATCCCCCCCCCCATAGATTTTTTAAAAGGATTTTTCTAAAGCCGGATATACTTCGGGCTAAGCCAGCATACACACCTCGATTCAGGGTCTATCAATGGCTACTAGTCGGAGGGCTATAGGTCACCGCCAGCCTCAAAGTCAGGATACCTCTGAGTACCAGTTGCAGGGGAGTAACAGCAGGAGAGAGGGCATGCCTTCAACTCCTGCCTGTAGGCTTCCTGCGGCAACTGGTGGGCTACTGTGTGAAACAGGATGTTGGACTAGATGGGCCTGATCCAGCAGAGCTGTTCTTACATTCTTATGAGATTTGAAGAAAAAGCCCTGTGTGTAAAGCCTCTAGGCAAAACAAACCATGTTGTTGATTGTCTGCAGAGTGAATCTCTGTTTGTTTTATGAAACTTTGTTAAAATCACATTTGGTTCCATGTTGCATCTGAATGCAACCATCATGTTGCCTTTTTCAAGCACTGACTCATCTATAAATCACTGATCTAATAATTCAAGAATCATTTACAATGAGTATGAATTGGTACGTTAAAACCTTCAAGTCTGACCAAGCTTGTAAATTTTGTGTGTGTGCGGGAGGGGAGGGGGAGGAATGGGGGCTGTGGAATGTCCTTCTGTGTAAGGGTGATGTTTGTTGCCATAAATTCTAAGACGACAGATCAGAGCCCTTTCAGGTGTTATTAAAACCATGGCCACTGTATCCAGGAACAACACACCCCTATCTCTGTACTAGCACTACCTTAAACCATGCTTCCCTCTGCTCTCTGAACATACATTTTTAATTGTGTATTTGATATTACACACTGTCCTGCAGCCACTGACAAAGGGCAGTATATATGTGCAAAATAAAATGAATTAAATAAATGAAAACAGTGTTTGCAGAGTGTTCTGTACTTATGTGTGTGGGGCAGGGGGAGATCCTTTCCGTGATTAAGAATACTGGCTGCCCATTGTTCTTAAATCTTATTTTCAGTAACTCCAAACAAGTATTTTCTACTTGCTACTGGGCAAGTTAGATCCCTCTTTCAGTTCTTCACATTCCTTTCCTTTCCCATTCTGGGTGTGTGTGGCTCTTGGACCCATAGTGGTAACATATTTCCATAATGATAGCATTTGGGAAATGTTCAGGTCACAAAGTGTAACCATATTTTCAGGATTGCATCACAAGGGTGTACACACGTATACACACCCCCCCCCCCCAAAAAAAAACTTTAATGTAACAAAATCTTTATGTCTCGCTCATCTCTTTTTGGTCATCCCTAGAAAATCTATAGCAACCCAGTCATTTTAAATTGTATGCTTTCATAAGAAAGTTCTTTTAATAGAGGTTACCCCTGCTAACTGCAAAGGTAAAGGTAAAGGTAAAGTTGTACCGTCAAGTCAGTGTTGACTCCTGGCGACCACAGAGCCATGTGGTTGTCTTTGGTAGAATACAAGAGGGGTTTACCATTGCCATCTCCCGCACAGTATGAGATGCTGCCCGATACAGGTGTTTCCCATAGACTGGGAAACATACCAGTGGGGATTCAAACCAGCAACCTCTTGCTCCCTAGGTAAGTTACTTCGAAGAGGCACACTTTAAAGTGGCTAGTGTTCTTATTAGCTGACAAGATGAGAAAAATTACTCAAAATAGTCCTGTTGATGGGACTACTTTGAATAATTTCTTCCCCTTTTGTAAAAAAGGCAGCATAGGAAAGAAAGCAAGAAATAAATTAAATAAATGTGAATTAGAATCTCCTGCCTCTTTAACTTGGCCTTATATAGTGGTAAAGTCTTTTCATCGCTGAAACCAATCCAGTATAAATGGATTATCTCATGTGAAATACAAAGAATATAATCTCATTTATGTGGACTTCCTAAATCCTAGTCTTATGTCTTGTTTTAAACCCTACATTCCTCCTCATAGCCTTTATATATCCTGGATTTCCTCACTTTTCTGGAAATCTTGTTACCTTTAGAGTCTCCAGGTAAAGTAAACTAAAACTGTGCCGTCGAGTCGGTGTCGACTCCTGGCGACCACAGAGCCCTGTGGTTGTCTTTGGTAGAACACAGGAGGGGTTTACCATTGCCACCTCCCACGCAGTATGAGATAATGCCTTTCAGCATCGTCCTATATTGCTGCTGCCTGATATAGGTGTTTTCCATAGTCTGGGAAACATACCAGCAGGGATTTGAACCAGCAACCTCTTGCTCGCTAGGCAAATTATTTCTCTGTTGCACTGTTAGGTGGATTCTATTTCACTGCACAGCAAGGCCCTTGATAGTCCAGTAGAGGTGGAAATAAAGGTAAATGCCCCTCCTCCCCTTTATTTTCTGGGCTGAGACAACAAATAATAAACAAAGCCCATACTAAGAACCTTGCCCAGTGATAGTTGGAATGAAAGGAAAAATAATACCTTTGAAACCAAGGACCATAATTATTATTTATTTCACCAGCAATTTACTTTATTAAAGTGCACAACATTTGTTACCTTGGAAACAGGTTCCTGAGAAGGTTCTGTTCTAATGACAGTAAGTCAAGCAAGACCCAAAGTCAATATCAATAACAGAAATTAAAACGAAAAGGCTGGTGAGCCAGCAGTGTGCCCTAACTTATCTTTCTTTAATCAGCGGCAGATGCTAACAGGACGCAGCCACACAATGTAGGCTGAAAGTAACTTAAGAACAGGGGGAAAGAAGACTAAACAAAGGTCCATCTTCTCTGCTATTGGCCAACCAGCTTCAAGCTAGGTAGCTTGGAACAAGGGTTGGGGTAGGGCATTGAAGAGAGACTCTGAATTCTGAGTAAAGTCCATAAATAATGTATGTTAAATTCATTTGAACTAGTATGCTACATGAGCTTCCAGATGATAACTCATTGGTGCAGACTGGCTGAGTGGTCTGAGGGCCAAACCAGATGTGACAGCCATGTGTATCTTATCTTTTTTTATATACTTGTATATCACCTTTCACTAAAAATGGCCTCAAGGCAGTTTATAACCCATTGAAATATGAAGCAAGCTGAAATGCAAAATCATAATTACAAATACAAAATCCCTATTCAGACAATATGTTTACAAGTGTACAGATATCTGTACACTCATACATGTTTTTGTGTGAATGATTGTACCTGCATTCATTTTTAAAGTGAAGCCGGGTGTAGGCCCCCTTCACAGATAGGAAGGGTACTGCTATATCTGTGTTCAACATAATGTACGAGTAACTGTACCTGTGTACAGATCTATATCGGTGTACACAGGTACACTAGGTAATTTTGGTGCCCAGAACGGAAGGGCTTTGGAGCGCCCTGCCATGCCCCTCCACGAATTTAAAAAAAGTAAAAGGTTTTTTTAAAAGTTTTTTTTTTAAGGGAACTTGCATTTTTTGAAGGCCTCCCATGGAGGGCCTCCCCAGAAGCATGCCGCCAAATTGCGCTGCCGAAAACTTAATAGTTCTAGCCTCAGTTTGGCGCCACGGGGCAGGGGTGGGGAGGGAGCGGGATGGTGTGGTGTTTGCAAACAAAGATGCTATAGATGGGAGAAATTTATTAGGGTGTTATTATTTGTGCCTTGTGTAACATCCAGCTTCTTGAAGACTTGCTTTGAAAGTCCACATCTAACAATACATCTCACAAGGATGAGCCATTTTTCTTCACCGGTTTAGTGACTTCTGAAAAGCCCTTTGTCTTTGGGCTTTACAGAGTATTCTGAACTAGTTTTTTCCTGTTGTCAAAAACTAAGCACAACTGCTTAACAATATATCATGCTTATTTTTAAAAATTCTTTGGCAAAGTTAGTTGTATTTTGATATTCAGGTCATAGATAGAAGCACCCAAGTAATTATTGAACATCACTCAGGGTGGGTGCATATATGTAATGTTTAGTCATAACAAAAAGAATGTTTGACCATGAGAAATCTCTCTGCCACATCATTATCACCTGATCATTACTACCTATTTGGAGGCTGGAGCTTAGAACAGCACTGAAGCCACACAACAATGCTACAAGATAGAATCGGCTGAGAGACTGTAGTTGACATCCTGATCAATGCTGTGCATGCACAAAGAACAAAGTTATGATTGTGTAGCTGCACTACATCACTGGGAATATCAGAATTGCATTAATGTAGGACAGTTGTGGGCTGGTTTGGATGATATTCTGAACTGCCCTTCCTAAGCACATGGAGGAGTGTGGGCATGAATATCTCCTCCAACCTGGAGCATTGGTGTGCCACCTCCTACCTAACAGTTATGGGCAACTCATCTCCATCATCTGCACATGTGAAAATGAAATACTTCTGTATTTAGGGGCAGTGGAGATTAGTGGCGGCACCAGACAAAATAAATTGAGGGGTAGGGGCACAGAAGGGATGAAGTGCATTTATGGGGTGGGCAAGCTGTGTCCCACATATTAGACTACTGAAACAGAAAGGGGGAAAGGGAGCAAACTGGTGAGCCCCTGGTGGCGCAGTGGTAAAACTGCCGCCCTGTAACCAGAAGGTTACAAGTTCGATCCTGACCAGGGGCTCAAGGTTGACTCAGCCTTCCATCCTTCCGAGGTCGGTAAAATGAGTACCCAGAATGTTGGGGGGCAATATGCTAAATCATTGTAAACCGCTTAGAGAGCTCCGGCTATAAAGCGGTATATAAATGTAAGTGCTATTGCTATTGCTAACTACTTGTCTGAGGGGGGTGCTTGTCCCCCGCCCTAGAGCCACCCTTGGTTGTGATGACCTCATGCAATTAGGAGGGAGTATGCCAGCAGACTGAGCAGGAGAAGAGATGTGGAAGTTCTTTGGATGGTGGTTCAGAATATTATCCAAACTTGCTCTGCATTTTTCAGATATGTTCTTTTGGTGAATCATTACCTCAGCTTTACATCAATGGGGGACAGGCTGTTGCAGAATAAACCAACACCGCTTTCAGTAGTGGTGGTGGTGGTGGGTTGGGCAAGTGATCCTTGGAATGAGAATTGTGGTTTTAATCTGTGACATTTGGGGGCGTGTGGTGCCATGGGTGAACACAAGAACTCCTGTGCATGCGTCAGGCCCCTTTGGCTCTCCCCTTTTGGCTGCAGATCCTTGGGCCACATCACGGGCCAATCCAGACAGTCTGCTCATTGCCTGGAATAGTTCTCTAGCAAAAGGAATGCCTCCAAAACTCTGGAGCATCGGCAGAGTCATCTGTGCGTACCCAAAAGCTCTGTCTTCTGGACCCTGTCTCATCTCTCTAAGCAAATATGTATCACAGTAGCATCAGGAAATATACTGTTATCCAATGTCTGAATTCTATATTTTAACACAAGTACTGCATTTTTTTCAAAAAAATGTCCAGACTCAATCTACTCACACCTTGGTAGCTTTTAAAACTGGTCTAAATGGGAAGCACTTCTTAGTTCAATTAAACTAATGATTACCTGCAGGTACATCTGCTCGCAAGTTTAAAGGGACTGTTTTCAATAAGAAAATGTGGAAATAACTCATAATCCTGTTTAATACCCTGATGGTGATTATGGGGAGATTTTTAGAAATCTCAGGGAAATAAGCATACCTCGCATGACAATGTGTTCACCTCTAACAGCATTCACCTCAAAGGAATTTTCCTTTGAGCAAAGAAAAATCTGTTGAAATGCTTTCTGAATGCACATGCCAGCAAGATAAGCATGAAGCCAAACACTCAGGTCACCTATTTTTTGAAGAAAAGAGGGAGGCAAGTTCTTGGAAGAGGCTCTAGTCATCTCGGTGTTGGAGATGAAGTACAAAGAGCTCTTGGGAAGTTCATGCTTATATTTCTGAATAGCTTTTGTAAGTTTGGGGGTTATATTTGTCCCACCCTCTTTGATAACATCTTCTTTATTTGCTTTCCCTCACTTGCTTTGATTTCATTTCTGGCACACTGTAGTATTACATGATGTAAGAAAGGCCCAGCTAAACAGAATTTTCAACTTCAACAAGTTTTATTACTTATTAGTTTGTTTCATCTGAGAATTCCCCTTGGCCACTTTGTCTGCTTTCTTTGGTCATTTTGATTAATAAAAGCTTGGACTGCCAAATCCAGAATCCCCAAATATGGAACCTATAATTTGCAAATTGATGTAGATAATATTTGGCATCTCAAAATGGCCATTAATCTAGCAGTGGTTCAAACAGTATTTGGAGAAAGAAGTTAACCTTCGGAGTCTCTACATATATAATTGCTCCTAATACCAAACTTGGTGGTCCGTGCCTATCAGTTTGGCAGGGAAATGAGGCCACCCACTGATAATGTAGTCATTTTTGTATACCCAGGGGACTTCCCAGATATGCAGAAAGATATTATTTTGTTAATTAAAAGAAAAACAAAAACACAAAAAAAGAGTCTGATGAGAACTAGCTGATCAATGGCTTGCAGGGGCCACAGAAAGTTGAGTATTTTTCAGCTTGAGAGAAAAAAAAGGGGGAAAGTCTGCTTGGGCCCTAGCAGTATGGTGTCCTTCTGGGTGGGATTAGAGTCAGGTGGGGTGCACGGCATGAGATTACTGGTGAACAACTCAGCCGGGGAGGGGCAGTACCCTCATCTGATAGCTCAGTGGCAGACAAACCTTGTACCTCATCACATGCTCAGCACCCAGGGCGGTATGAGGTGCCCCATCTTCATACTTGTGGCCTTCAAAACACACCCTTGAAGAATTTCCCTCTGTCCACCCATGCAGTCGCTTCTCTTTCTCCCCGGCTCATGGGATGTCCATTCCCTGTGGCTTTCAGAGCATGCCACAGATGAATTTCCCTCTTTCCCATCCACATGTATTTGGGATATATGTTTTCTCTTTTCCTCTCCCTCAGACACAGACCATTCCCCGGCCACACAAGACCTTCTTCTCCTTTTCCTCTGCTCCTTCAACCCAGACTTCTCTCCTCCTACTCTAACACACAGCGTCTTCCCTCCCATCCTGCCCCTTCACCCAAACGTGACTCAAGGGAGATGAGTGGGCAAGCACTCCTGCAAATAAGTGGCTTGCCCCTCTGCCCCACTTCTGTTTCAGAACTCTAATATGTGGGACACAGCTTGCCCACTCATAAATGCACTGTGTTCCCCCCGTCTTTTGGTGCTGCCACTGCCTTCACCCCACTCAGACCTTTTTTCATCTCCACACTGCCCTCTCTCCAAACAACCCCTCCCCCTCCTTCTTACCTTGTGAAAATGGTGGTCCTGGTCTTCCTGCTTTTTCTACCTTTCAAAACGCGGGAAGTGTGGGGAACAAGAAATGTGAACTCACACTTCACTTGAAAAGTACCTGTTTGCTTCTCCTGCTGCCCCTCTGTTTGTTATCTGCACCCCAGGACAGGCTGCTGTGCTGAGGTGAGGCCTTGCAGGATTGGGGCCCATGGAGGAGGGTGACTTGGCAGTTTCCTGGATTCCATCTGCCTAGAGCTGCCTGCTCAGGGCTATATAGGGTTCTGCCAGTGGCGGCAGGCCCACCACCGAAGGGGCAAAACCAAAGGGGGCTGCCCCTTTGGGGGAGCCACTTCGGGAGACAGCGAGGGCAAAGGCCAGGTCTTCTGGCCCACGTATTCATATGTGTGTGGGGGATTTAATAGTGGGGCTTCTGTTTTAATTAGTCCTGTGTGAGATAGTCTTAGAATGTGTCTGGGCTTATCTGGAGATGGGGAGACAGGGGGCGTGTCCACTGACTGTGGGGAGGCCATTCCGGTGGTGGTGGGGAACAGAAGAAGTCATGCTGGCAGGTCAGTGGGCCATTACAGGGGAAGGGGACTTGGAAATCTAATAGCTGTTTCCCCTTCCGGCTGTCCTGCCAGCTCTTTGACCTTGGGGAGCGGTGCTGATCATCCTTGGAACCTCACTTTGCTCCTCTGTAATGCCAGGTCGGTCCAGAACAAATCAGAAACCATCCTTGATTTGATTCTGGATGAAGGTGCCGACCTGGTATGTGTTACAGAGACCTGGCTGGGAGAGGCTGGGGGCCCAGTGTGGCTCCAGCTTCTTCCTCTAGTGTACTCCATTGAGGAGCAGATGAGGGACCGTGGCCGTAGAGGTGGAGTGGCTGTGGTCTATAAGAATAACCTTACCAGGATGCCTGTTAGAGTGTTGGACCATATTCAATGTGTGTACTTAAGTCTAGGGACCAGGTATAGACTGGGACCTGTTGGTGTACCGATCACCCCGCTGCTCAACGGAGTCCCTAACTGAGCTGATGGACTTGATCTCGGACTTGGTGTTGGAGTCCCCCAAGCTTGTGATGCTGGGGGACTTCGATGTTCACTTTGGGACCAATTTGTCCAGGGCAGTTCAAGAGTTCATAGCAGCCATGATGACTATGGGCCTATCTCAAGTGGTCTTGGGGCTGACACACATTGCTGGTCACACGCTTGATGTGGTCTTTCACTTTGATCAGGGTGGTGTTCCATGGGTGGGGAATCCTGTGATTTCCCCATTGTCATGGACAGACCACCATCTGGTTAAGGTCAGACTCACAATCGCTTCCCACCTTCACAGGGGTGAGGGACCTATTAGGATGGTCCACCTGAGAAGGTTATTGGATCCAATAGGATTTCAAGAAGCCTTGGAGGGATTTAGTGTTGGCTCTGCTGGTGATCCTATTGATGCCCTGGTGGAGAACTGGAACAGCAAACTCACTGGGGCAGTAGACATGATTGCTCCTAAGAGTCCTCTCCAACCTGCTTCAAAATTGGCCCCTTGGTATACGGAAGAACTACGGGGGCTGAAGGAGAAAGACTCGGCTTGAATCCGACAGATTGCAACATAGAGCTCATTTGAAGACCTATCCTCTGGCGATACGTGTGGCACAGAAGTGATTCTTTTCTGCTCGTATTGCATCTGCAAGTTCATGTCCAGCGGAGTTGTTCAGGGTTGTGAGAGGGCTAGTATGTACCCCTCTTCCCTTGAATCAGAATCTGGAACCATCAATTACCCGCTGTGATGTGTTCAATGAATTCTTTGTGGGGGGAAATCTCTCGTATGCAGGCCAACTTAGACTCTGTCTCCACAATTACTTCAGTGTCTGATGTGGAGGTGTCCAGTGACTCCTCTTGTGTGATTAGGTTGGATCAGTTCCAGTTTGTGACTCCTGAGGATGTGGACAAGCTGGATGGAACAGTGCAGTCTACCACATGGCTTATATTATCTGGCAGGGGGTTGCTGTAGAAGGACTTTTAGAGATTATAAATGTTACTCTGAGGGAAGGTAGGATGCCTCCTTGTCTTAAGGAGGCAATTATTAGACTGCTTCTGAAGAAGCCTACCTTGGATCCCTCAGAGTTGAGGGACTACAGGCCTGTCTCCAACCTTCCGTGGCTGGGCAAGGTAATTGAGAGGGTTGTGGCCTCTCAGCTCCAGACAGTCTTGGAGGAAACTGATTATCTTGACCCATTTCAAACTGGCTTTCGGGCTGGCTATGGGGTGGAGACTGCCTTGGTCGGCCTGATGGATGATTTCCAATTGGCAATTGACAGAGGAAGTGTGACTCTGTTGGTCCTTTTGGACCTCTTGGCAGCTTTTGATACTATCGACCATAGTATGCTTCTGGATCGTCTGAGGGGGGTGGGAGTTGGAGGCACTGCTTTGCGGTGGTTCCGCTCCTACCTCTTGGGCAGGTTCCAGATGGTGTCCCTTGAAGATTGCTGTTCTTCAAAATGCTGTTCTTCAAAATCAAAATACAATAAAAAATTGTATGGTGTGCCTCAGGGCTCCATATTGTCTCCGATGTTGTTTAACATCTATATGAAACTGCTGGGAGAGATCATCAGGAGATTTGATGCAGGGTGCTATCAGTATGCTGATGACACCCAAATCTATTTCTCCATGTCAGCATCATCGGGAGAGGGCATAACCTCCCTAAATGCCTACTTGGAGTAGGTGATGGGCTGGATGAGGGATAACAAACTGAGACTGAATCCAGATAAGACGGAGGTACTCATTGTGTGCGGTAGCAACTCAAGAGATGATTTTGATCTGCCTGTTCTAGATGAGGTCACACTTCCCCAGAAGGAATGGTACACAATCCAGGGGTGCTTCTGGATCCGAGCCTCTCTCTGATCTCCCAGGTTGAGGTGGTGGCCAGAAGTGCCTTCTATCAGCTTCGGCTGATACTCCAGCTGCGTCCGTTTCTTGAGATGAATGACCTCAAAACAGTGGTACATCTGCTGGTAACCTCCAGGCTGGATTACTGCAATGTGCTCTATGTAGGGCTGCCCTTGTATGTAGTCCAGAAACTACAGTTGGTCCAGAATGCAGCAGCCAGGATGGTCTCTGGGTCATCTCGGAGAGACCATATTACTCCTGTATTGAAGGAACTACACTGGCTGCCAATATGTTTCCAGGCAAAATACAAGGTGTTGGTTATAACCTATAAAGCCCTAAACAGCTTGGGCCCTGGGTATTTAAGAGAACATTTTCTTTGTCATGAACCCCACCGCCCATTGAGATCATCAGGAGAGGTCCGTCTGCATTTGCCACCGGCTCGTCTGGCGGCTACTCAGGGACAGGCCTTCTCCGTTGCTGCCCTGAGGCTTTGGAATGCACTCCCTAGTGAAATAAGAGCCTCCCCATCTTTGACAGCTTTAAAAAAGTCTTTAAAGATGCATCTGTTCACCCAGGCTTTTAATTAATATTGTTTGAATGGTTTTAATGCTGTTTTAAAACATTCTTTTAAAAATTTAAAATTGTTGTAATGTTTTAAACTTTTCATTTTTGTTTTAACTAATGCTTTACTTTCTGTTTTTATTTTGTTGTAAACCGCCCAGAGATGTAAGTTTTGGGTGGTATAAATATATGTTAATAAAAATAAAATTAAAATTAAAAAGGCTGGGAGAGTGGGGAGAATAACAGCTGTAAGGCAGACAGAATGAAGGTCGTTGCAATAACATGGTGGCAGCTGGGTCAATGGCAAAAGGCTTTGCCTCTGCCTTGTCCAATCTGCTGCCTGAGGCCACGGCCTTACCACAGCTCATTGGCAGGCAAGCCCTGTTTGCATTTGGAAGGTCCCAGGTTCATTCCCTGGCATCTCCAGCTAAGGCTGGGAAAGGAGCCTAGTTGAAATCATGGAAAGCTATTGCCAGTTTACTGACCTAGATGCTCCAATGGTCTGATTCATATTTCACTCGTTCAACAAATCTGCACTAAAGAGGGAGATTCATTTGTTCAACTCAGCACTATAGATATTTATCTTTATATACCGCTCGATATGTGTATCTCTGAGCGGTGTGTACACTAGGAGTTGTGTACAATTTTCATGGTTCGGTTTGAATTAGAATCAAATTCAGACCAGACTATGGTCTGCAAACCAGTTCGGGTGGATTAACCAGCCAGTCTGGTCCAGTCCATCTGACTGAATCCACTTGAACCGGTTTGAGCAGCTGTAAAGGGGAAACTGGTGAGGATTCCGCTTTGCTTCTGAAGTAAAAGAAGTTTTTGTAATGGGTGGCGGGGGAGTGATTTTTAAAAGTCCAATAGAAGGTGCTTACTGGCAGGCCTGCAGCACACCCCCGCCATCCTTGCAGCAGTTGCAGTGACAATATCCGGCCTCTGCACATGCATGGAGGTTATTTGGGTGGTCAGCGTGTTCCTGACCATGCCACAAATGGGCTCCGCGCATGTGTAAACAGCACTACAAGATTACTGTTCCTGTCATGAACATAGTGGGAAGTACTAGAAGAAGGCTTATATTTAGCTAGTTTTCAACATTCCATTCCACTTTCCCAACAATCCATCACAAACAGAAAATGGAAAATTGGAAGTTAGGCAGAACAGAATTTCTCAATTCCTCCTCCACCCTATCCATCAAGTTTGATCAGCCTTTAGCTGATCAAGTTACACATCTATTATCCTTGTCCTTTCCCATCTACGTTCTTTCCTTGTGTTTTCTATTAATAGAATTTGTGCAAGGCCAACAAACCTTAAATATACACAAAATATGACAGATACATGGATTGTAGATTTAAAACTTTGCACTAAATATACATTGCCTTTAAAAGGGGGGAAAGAAACAAAATCCCTGCAAGCTAGGAGATGGGAGGAGAAAGATCTTGCACATTTAAAACAAAGGTATTCCTGGAAATAAGCTGGGAAAGATAAATAAAGAAAATATCTTTAATTCTGGGAATTGATTCTCCACTTGTTAGGATTGTTTTCCGCTGCTGCACTTAATTCGCTTCAAATTTCCAACCCACCCTCTCCCTAAACCACAGGGTGGGAAACAAGAACTCTAAAATCTTTAACAATGAAAAACAACACGTTGAGAAGCCTTAGCTTGAGGAGCTCCATGTTGAGTAAAGTAAAGGTAAAATGTGCCTTCAAGTCGGTTTCAACTCCTGGTGATCACAGCGCCCTGTGGTTGTCTTTGGTAGAATACAGGAGGGGTTTACCATTGCCATCTCCCACACAGTCTGAGATGATGCCTTTCAGCATCTTCCTATATCCCTGCTGCCCAATATAGATGTTTCCCATCATCTGGGAAACATACCAGCGGGGATTCAAACTGGGAACCTCTGGCTTGATAATCAAGTCATTTGCCCGCTGCGCCATTAGGTGGCTTCCACATTGGGTAGGGAGGGCCCCAGCTTCACCCCATTCTTACGGAATCAGAAGCATGTTCTCTTTCCCTTTGCTACCTTTTACTCTCTTGCAATGGACTGGCTAAATAGCCAAAGAGGTCATTGAAGTCAAGCTCTATCCAGACAATTTTGAAATCCTGCAGGGGAAGAAGAAGAATTTTGTAAAAAGGCAGATTCTCAGATCTTGAAAGCCAGCCATCTGGGACAAGCAACTGATACCTCAGAAATGAAATCCAAACCTTTACTCGTGGCTGTGCTTTCTGACCTGATCAAGAGCGCTGCCTCTTGGTCTCAGACATATGGAGGGAGGCCATCTAGCCATATTTGGTAGAAATGTGTGGCCTTATAAATTACAATACTTTGTTTCTATTAAGACAGCACAACAGACTTTCCTCTAATACAATGGCCATGTAATTTTCCCCATAGGCCATGTCCTACATTAACCAATATTTCTCAACTACAATAACAGTTATTTCTCTGAGCAGTAAATAATAGTAGTAGTAGTACATTAACAGTGGATTTATGCCGCATGCTAAGGTATTCCTCTCCCTCTGACATAGGTTTTAGCTTAATTATCTCATTACTTTTTGTCATCCAGCACTGCAGCTAATGACCTCAACCATAAATCCAGCCAAGTAAGCAGGGCTTTAAATCTCTTAGGCAGGAGGATGGTCCTGCCTTGTCTACATTTGGAGTTTTGTTCATTATAGAGCAGCTTGACTGGATTTCTTCCCCCACTCCAGCATTTGCTACTGATAATCACCCAAAGTGACGGCACAGGCCACACCTGATTCTGTAATCTTTCACCTCTTGTTCATGCTTAGTACTCTATGGACACATTCTCATGACCCTAAACAGGGTAGAAGGAGCATCCAGCCAGGGGAGGAGTGCTGTGTGCACTCTCAGCGGATGGACATATGTGCACAAAGATCAAGGTAGGAGGAGGGGAGAGTGATCGTGTGGAAACCAGGAGCTGGGTAGGACAGGCACAGCCAAACCACATTTGGTCCCCAGCATTTAGCAATAGCAATAGCAATAGCACTTACATTTATATACCGCTCTATAGCTGGAGCTCTCTAAGCGGTTTACAATGATTTAGCATATTGCCCCCAACATTCTGGGTATGATCGAGGATGAACAAAAAGTCATACACAGAGGTGCACTTAGGTAATTTTGGAGCCTGGACCTAAAGGCCTTTAAAAACATAAGAACATAAGAACAGCCCTGCTGGATCAGGCCCAAGACCCATCTAGTCCAGCATCCTGCATCACACAGTGGCCCATCAGATGCCACTGGAAGCCTACAGGCAGGAGTTGAGGGCATGCCCTCTCTCCTGCTGTTACTCCCCTGCAACTAGTATTCAGAGCGCATCCGTAAGGCAGGGAAGAGCCACTCCTGGCCACGCTGCGAACTCAGCTCCAGCCTGGTTCTAACTCCTGAACAGGGCCACACGGCCCCTTTGGGGAGTCAGACCACGCCCCCGTGTCTGATGTCTGATGTGGGGGCGTAGCTAGCCCCCACGTCTGATGTCAGATGCGGGGGGCGGGGTGAGCAGGGCTGCGGTGGCGGCCAGGCCCGGGCAGCTCACAGTCTGGCTCTGCCACTGTTGTTGACTCCAACTACCAGCATCCCCAGCTACAATAGCCTTTGGCTGGGGATTATGGGAGTTGTAGTCAACAACATCTGGGAATCCCTGGTAGAGGGAATGCTGGTACCCAGGCCCAATGATTCACCTGACATCATGCCACTCTCTTGCGGAGTGCAGCAGAGAGCAGGCTAGCAGCTCTCTCATATGACAAGCTACCATGGTAGTGCAGAGAGTAAGGTATTTGGATCCCACTGCCAGTGGCTCTGGTTTGAGACTACTGTTGCCTTGCAATACTTCATCAAAAAGACACAGACTTTTCTGGAATCAGTCTGGTCTGGATACAAGTCTCCATCTTTCCTCTTCTGAGCCATTACATAGGAAGCTGCCATATACTGAGTCAGACCATTGGTCCATCTAGCTCAGTATTGTCTTCACAGATTGGCAGTGGCATCTCCAAGGTTGCAGGCAGGAATCTCTCTCAGCCCTATCTTGGAGATGCCAGGGAAGGAACTTGGAACCTTGATGCTCTTCCCCGAGCGGCTCCATCATAGGAACATAGGAAGCTGCCATATACTGAGTCAGACCATTGGTCTATCTAGCTCAGTGTTATCTTCACAGACTGGCAGTGGCTTCTCCAAGGTTGTAGACAGGAATCTCAGCTCTATCTGGGAGAAGCCAGGGAGTGAACTTGAAACCTTCTGCTCTTCCCAGAGCGGCTCCATCCCCTAAGGGGAGTATCTTGCAGTGCTCACACATCAAGTCTCCCATTCATATGCAACCAGGGCAGAACCTGCTTAGCTAAGGGACAAGTCATGCTTGCTACCACGAGACCAGCTTTTCTCATTGTCCCACCTCTCCCTGAGTCTGAAACCAGGGACTTGGTGTCTTTGCTAAATGTGGCTGATTGTTTCTTTTAGAAAAAGCAAAACTCCGTTATTCAATCCAGCTTGAGCCCCACCCTCCCTTGGGGAGCCTTCTTTGCACACCTCACCTAATTCATTTGGATCAGGATGGGAGCACAGATGCCAAAGTGGAAGGGCACAAATCCAGTGTTATCCTGAATACACCCACAACATGAAACCAAACCTTGCAGTTCTAGACAAAGCAAGGATAGATGAATGGGAATCATGTGAAGATGAGTAATGGAGCAGTGACGGACAAAAATGTGGTGAAATCAAATGCAAAAAGACTGCGACTTGGGCGTAGCACCCACTGGACAAACAAGGACACATGTCTCTCAGCCCAGAGGGTCAGGGGAACCCAAAGGGGCCCCCAAGCAGGTTGTCCCTGCCCCTCCACCACCCCTGCCTTGCCACTCCTGCCTCGCTGTCCCTGGACCACTGCCCCTGCCCCACCGCCACTATTTCTGTTGGCCTCCAGGGTGGGGGGTGAGCTGAGCGGTGGCGGCAAGCTCTGTGAGCTGGGCAGCAGCAGCAGCAGGCATTGTGGCCGGCTGGCCTCTTCGGCCAAATGGCATGCTTGTGCAGTTCAGATATGGGCGTCACATGCCTGTGATATCACCAGCATGCAATGTCCATATCTGAACTGCGCAAGCCCGCCATTTGGCTGGAGAGGCAGGCCAGTCGGCCAGCCATAGCACCCACCACCACCACTTGGTTTTTCGCTGCCACTGCTCACACACACCCCCACAGGCCAACAGAAATAGCGGTGGTGGGGTAGGGGCAGGGCAGAGCAGGGATGGCGGGGAGTTGTTCATTGCCCCACCCCTTGCATCTGACATCAGATGCAGGGGGTGTGGCTTAGGGTGCTGGGGGTGCACGCACTTTGCACACACATTGGAGAGGCCCCCAAAGAAGATGTTGTCCCCTGGCCCCCTGGGGTCTCGCTACACCCCTGGTCTGCGAGTTTGAATGCAGCCAAATGCACATTACACACAAACGCATATAACAAAGCCCGAATGCCTTTTAAAAAAAGAGAGAGGGGGGCGGGGTGGAAAGTAAAGTGGAGACACAGTGGTATGGTGGTGGGTATGCGCGCGCAGGCAGGGGGAGGGAGAAATACATAACTTTTTCCTTGCCTGCCCCTTCTCTTCTTCGAAGCAACCTCTCAGTTGTTTCTCCTTATGAGGTTCAACTTCCAAATGGTATTTGGAACCCCAGGGGGGAAACGCCCTATCAACATACAGTTGACTTTAAATCATAGAGGATCAAAAGGAGCAGCATTATACCGAGTCATACCATTGGTCCATCTTGCTCAGTGTTGTCCACACTCACAGGGAGTAGCTCTCCAAGGTTTCAGGCAGGAGTCTCGCTTAGCCCTACCTGGAGATGAGAGGGAGTGAACCCAGAATAGTCTGTGTGCAGAGCAGATGATGCTTTACCACTGAGCTGCAGCCCCATTCCCTATTGTGTGGCAAACTAGGCAATACTCCAAATCAACATTACCTTCACATTGGTCTGGAAGCCTGATCTTCTGTCCTTTATGCAATCATTTCAACAGATAGGTTGACCTCCTGATTAATTTACTTGAGGAAGCCTCATTGCAGTTAAAAGGACAAGTAAGGCATTCCGAGCGTCCTATCTATTTATTTATTTGATTTGATTTGATTTCTATACTGCCCTTCCAAAAATGGCTCAGGGCAGTTCACACAGATAAATAATCAATGAATAAGATGGATCCCTGTCCCCAAAGGGCTCACAATCTAAAAAATGATCATAAGACAGACACCAGCAACAGTCACTGGAGGTACTGTGCTGGGGTTGGATAGGGCCAGTTACTCTCCCCCTGCTAAATAAAGAGAATCACCACATTAAAAGGTGCCTCTTTGCCAAGTTAGCGGCAATCTATCCAACCATCCATCCAAATTTGTAGACTGCCCCAAACTTCTGTCTCTGGGAGGTTTACAGAAACATCAATAAAATAAAGTAAAGTGTGCCATCAAGTTGATTTTGACTCCTGGTGCCCACAGAGCCCTGTGGTTTTCTTATGATAGAATACAGGAGGGGTTTACCATTGCCTCCTCCCACACAGTAAATAAAATAAAATAAAGTAAAGTGTGCCATCAAGTTGATTTTGACTCCTGGTGCCCACAGAGCCCTGTGGTTTTCTTATGATAGAATACAGGAGGGGTTTACCATTGCCTCCTCCCACACAGTAAATAAAATAAAATAAAGTAAAGTGTGCCATCAAGTTGATTTTGACTCCTGGTGCCCACAGAGCCCTGTGGTTTTCTTATGATAGAATACAGGAGGGGTTTACCATTGCCTCCTCCCACACATTATGAGATGATGCCTTTCAGCATCTTCTTATATCACTGCTGCCCGATATACGTGTTTCCCATCATCTGGGAAACATAGTTACACTTCCTCTGTCAATTCTCAATTGGAGATCATCCATCAGGCTGACCAAAGCAGTCTCCAACCCATATCCTGCCTGAAAGCCAGTTTGAAATGGGTCTAGATCAGGCCTGCTCAACTTCGGCCCTCTTGCAGATGTTGGCCTACAACTCCCATAATCCCTGGCTATTGGCCACTGTGGCTGGGGATTATGGGAGTTGTAGTCCAAAAACAGCTGGAGGGCCTCAGCTGAACAGGCCTGGTCTAGATAATTAGACTTCCTCAAATAAATTTAATCAGCATGTCAGCCATAATAAAGAAATCCATATTATATACTTCCTCTTCCTATGGGTCTTGATGTCCTATTCGCTCTGTTGATTCAAATAAAATTAAATGAATGTAAAACTGGGAAAACTCATGGTGAATAAGCCCCCTCAAGTGGTAACGCTTTATCATGTTGGCTGAGAATTCCAGAGGGTGATTTATTCTTAACACAGACATTTTATTTCATTTTATTAAACCTGGCTTGGTGCCCAAACCTTTGGAACTTTAAATGTAAACTTAGGCTGGAATATATTGCCTTCTGCTGAACATTTGTAACCTCTATTGATCGGCTCAAGTGGAAGCACAGAATTAAAGGTCTTTATTATTGATGTGGAAAAGATGACTTCCCTGCTGTTTTCAGCCTGAAGACATCCATCACTTTCCCCAAAGCTCCTATCCATAATTCTTCTTTCCCAGGGCCTAGAAAACATATACTTATTTATAGCATTTTCGTATCATTTAATTAGACTTTGGAACCAGACATCCTACTCTTTTAACATTTCAGGCAACTAACATAACAGTTTTGCTTTAGCATGGCACACAAGGCTATTCTATAATGATTAAAAAATAAAAAATAGGACAAGTCTGGAGGAATTGCCAACTCTGTTCCAGGCAAAGTTCTGAGGACCCACCTTCTTCATTCACTACATATGCAAAGACCATTTCCATAGAAAGATTCTTTTTCTCCATCAAGAGATTCTTCTTCTCTATATACCTGGCAGGCTACTCCATACAGGAAGCAGGGCAACTGTTCCTTTGTCATCAGATTGTAGCCCTCTTCCGATGTTAAAGAAAGGAGGGATGCTGTAATCCTGAGAAAGTGTCTGCAAGCCTCCTCTTTGCTGATGTGCTTAGAAGCCTCACTTGCCTGCTGTCCATACTGTTTGAAGAGATATGGTAACCATGGGGAGATTATTTCCGTGACTGGAAGGCTTGGGCGAAAGAGATCCGCTCCAACTTAAAAGGCCCAGGCCCTATTGTTCAGACCCTATTGGCAGGCCCTATTGTTCAATCCCTCTGGCGGGGATGGGGAATCACGGTATCCTCGCTTACTGCAGAGGGTTCCAAGGAGGAGAAATCCTCGGAGTCAGAGGCAGGACACCTTGGGGGTGGAGCAGATGTTGCCAGTGCTGGCTGCCGTGGTCGCTCTCCCATGGGAGTCTCCAGCAACATTAGTGTTTCTTGGGTCCTCTTTAGGTGTGGCCCTACTCAAACCTGTCCATCTTCACATCATCCAGGACTATGATAGGACCATGCATTTACTGAAATACCAGCTGCTTTGGCCATAAGGGTGCAACAGCATTATCAAGGCAAGCTCAAAAGTAGGACCTGGGAAGGGCAGGTGTTACCCCTTTAGAAGGGAATGGCATAGCACAGGCTGACCACATTTGGCTCACACTAAGAGCAGGCTGACCATATGAGTTACCAACAATTGCTCTTTGGGCCATAGAGATGTGCGAACGGGCTTGCCCTTGAGCTGGTTCGACTTAGAACTTGGTCGGCCTCAGGGTTCATCCCAAGCTCACCCTCGAGCCAAAACAGACCCAGTTGGGCTTGAACTCAAGCCAATCCCTCTGGCCGATCCAGGTGTTCTAACAACAAAACATTCTTTTTAAAAGCTCACTGCCACTAGGGGGCACTGCTGTGCAGGGGCGTAACAAGGCTGGAGTGGGCCCAGAGACAAAATTTTAAAATGGGCCCCTCGCTCACACACACACACACACACACACACACACACACACACACACACACTTCACAATATATAGTCATGTGACTTGCCTTTGGGGGGGCCCCTCGAGGCATGGGGGCCCCCAGGCAGCCGCCTCCCCTTGCCTAATAGTAGTTACGCCCCTGCTGCTGTGGCCACGGAGGGATCTCCGGTGGTTCCCCCTCTGTCCGCCGGCTTTCCCCAGTCTCCAACTGGCTCTTATATACAGTACCTATATATATTCAGCCAAGGTTGCCTAGCCCAGCCATAACACGTGCTCAACTCCCAACTGATCCTTAGATTGTAGTCTACAATGAACATCTATGATATAAAGCTGCTTGGGCCTCACTGACTGAATAACATGAAACTCCCAGAACAAACTACAAAAGATAGAAACAAGCCGTTATCGCACGTGGGTCCCAGACCTTGCACAGACCATCAAAAATATTCCAAACCCCAGAGAAAATCATTACTTCCCCGGAAAATCGGGGGAAACTCTCCCCTTGGAAAGCATGGGTAATGAGCTCATAGAACTAGGGAAAGGCTAGATTCGCAGCAAGATAAGATGTTAATATGCTTGCAAACTGCAAACTGTTTTACTAGTACTTTATATAGAGTAAGGTAAAGTGTGCCATTGAGTCGATTTCGACTCTTGGTGCCCACAGAGCCCTGTGGTTGTCTTTGGTAGAATACAGGAGGGGTTTACCATTGCCTCCACCCACGCAATATGAGATGATGCCTTTCAGCATCTTCCTATATTGCTGTTGTCTGATATAGGTGTTTCCCATAGTCTTGGAAACATACCAGTGGGGATTTGAACCAGCAACCTCTGACTTGATAATCAAGTCATTTCCCCACTGTGCCATTAGGTGGATCTTATATACAGTACCTATATATACACATATTCAAATGTCTATACGTATGAACGCCCAGATTATTTCACAGGGGCCTTTGTTTGGCTGAGTTCCTGCTCTATAGTTATTCTGCCTGGATTGAAATCCTAGAATGTTTGAGATATATTGTTTATGCATGCTTTCACGATGTAGAGTTTAGGGTAGAGAAAATAAATGGATCCCATAAGAAAAAACAGAACCAAGAGGATGAATCAATGTCATCTATTTCCCACTGATTATGTTTTGATACTCTGGCTCAATCTGCAATGCAGTGTGTGCAATGGAACTGGATGAGATGTTATTACTAAATATTAGGAAAAATGGGGCTACCTGGAAGGCTTTTAAAAATTATCCCCCAAGGAATCACTCCTACATCAAACAATCAGGAGAGCAGTAAACGTAAGTGTGCAGGTATGCTAATCTGTTTTGGGTTTTTTAACACCATAAAACTGTATGATAAAACAATATATCATACAGTATATTACATGTATATTAGTCATATGTAATATATTGTACAAGAACTCCTCTAACCGACTCCTTGCAACAGGGAAGTAACTTGCCTAGCAAGCAAGAAGTGCCAATTCGAATCCCTGCTGGTATGTTTCCCAGACTATCAGATACACCTATATCGGGCAGCAGGGATATAGGAAGATGCTGAAAGGCATCATCTCATACTGTGCGGGAGGAGGCAATGGTAAATCCCTCCTGTATTCTACCAAAGACAACCACAGGGCTCTGTGGTCGCCAGGAGTCGACACCAACTCGATGGCGCAACTTTACTTTTACTTTAGAGTAATTTGATAGAGTCCAAAAAGCTCTGGTATTCTGAATTCTCACCAGCATCACTTTGGTGAGTATGCAGTCTTCTGAACTGCAAGAATGCCACACAGTGTGAAAAAACTAGGGAAGAGGCAGGAAGTTTTAGAAGAGCAGCAGTTTCCTCATATGTCTCTGTCCAGCCCATCAGGGCAAGTAGGGTCTCGGCAAGGTAGCAAAGCCAGGTAGGAACCAAGGCCAAAGTTGAAGCGGGAGCAGAAGACAGGAGCAACAAGTGAAGCTAGGATGAGGGAGAGAAAGGATAAGCAGGGCCAAGGTCAAAGCAGAGGCTAGAGCAGGTGTCAGGCTAGGGCAAACATCTTGGGTGCAAACTCTAGGAGGAGTTGCCAATGTGGAGTTATTCCACCAGTAAAAGTCTAGCTGCAAGTGAAGTGCTCATAAAAGAGCCAGAAGTCCCACCTCTTCCTGGAGCTTATTCAAGCCCTGATCCAGGCAACTTTCTGAGCTTGTTTCCCCCTCCTCTTCCCAAATAGGACCATTGGGAGGGAAGCCCCAGCGGTCCAAGAGGAAATGGTTAGTACACCATTGAAGTTTGGGGTGATGGCCAAGGATGCTGAGGATGGAACAGGTAGGGGTGTGTGTGTTTGATTTCCTACATTTCTGACTTTCTCTGAGGAGACCTCTGCAGAAAGGGAAAGCTCTAGAGGCTAATGTCCCTGTGGAATCCCATCAATGCTGGGAAGCCCAACTGGAATCTGCTGCTTCTCCTCACCAGAAGAGGCCTTGTCAGGATCTGAGTCCAAATGGGTCCTCTCCGGACACTATAATTCAAACAACATCGTATCTGGATAGCCTATCGGGCATTTATTTCTGCTGCTTAGCTCCGGCTTCTCTCTGAGCAGAAGTCAAGAGGTCGGCATTGATATGAAGGCTTTTGAATAAAACTGGGCTCTCAGAGTGACATGGCTATTCTGGAGAGCAGCTGGAGGAAAGGAGCAGGATTTAGACATACTTGTTTCAAGAACTCTGGTTTTCATTGCTGCCCTGTGATATCCCAAACCTCAGCTACATGTGTCTGACCTGGTAAAGCAAGCTGTTTCCAGACATTGTGTAGGGGATGGGCACTCCCTTCTTCCTTCCCTGACTCCCTCCATCTCCCTGAAGCGATCATCCGACTGGCCTTTGTGTCTATACAATTTATGAGGCAGAACAGCCTTCCCAGGTTTTTCCAGGCTGTGCATCTCCGTCCTCTTTCATCTCGACAACTAGCCGCTGCAGTGATAGGCGAGGTCCACCTGTTCCAACCCAGGCAGCTGGAATATTTTGTGCTCCAGTCTAGAGTCTGTTTCAGTGCATGGTTGTTGCTTTTTAATTTTTAGAACAGAGCAGGAAGGTAGGTGGACGATTTAAGTGGAAGAGGCTTCCCACAATAAAAGACATTCTCTTTGGTTTCGTTCGGTGCATTTGTTCTTCTGGGGTAATTTTTGTAGGCAGCCAGTAGATGGCACTATCTACATTAATATTATGAAGAGTTTAGCCGTGAAAATGTATGTTGCTTTTTCATCTGCTTTAAAATGCTAAATTTAAGTTATATGCAGCTGGGAAAGTGTGCAGCATTGGGCAGGTGCGGAATACTGGAAGAATATTGTGAAATTCCTAACATTTGCCTATATTCACCATTAAATGTAGGGTAGAGCATTATGGAAGATAGAACAAAACATATGATATGGGCACAATCCAATGAATGTTACTCATGACAGTAGCATACTGAAAACAATGGAATAACAGACTCCTTGCTCATTTCAATCCCATTGATTTCAACTGGGCTTCCTTGCAACTAATTTTTGTGGGATTGAGCCTGTAATCTGTTTTCATTACTATTGATGTATAAGATCCAGATTCAGTGAAATCCCATTATTGGCTGTAGTTTATACATAACTGTAATAACTCTGGATGAATGATAGCATTTCTTTCAATCTGGAATATCTACTGTAATGGGTTTCTAAAAATATTGCAACTGAATGTGCCATATTCGGCATCTTTATCTATCATTCTGTCATCACTAGCTTAGAGTCTGGCAATATATTTAAAAAGTATATCCACTTACACTTCCTTCAGCATAAAGGAATCTGTTCATCTCAACTGGCGAAATCAATTAATTAAATTCATTAGATAAGATTCTGCTTCACATGCACTGGCACAATTGAGGAACAATCATGAACAAAGTAGTAATACTGTGTTATAATAGAACTACAATTAATTGTGTACATTTAGGTTCAACAATATAACACTTTCACACCCTTTCTAACAGAGCAACCACCTGGGGCATGTTTTCAGGTGGTACAGAGGGCTTCCTGGGAAAGGGAAGGGCATCCAAAACTGCGACTTCCCCACTGTACCAGTGCAATTAGTTGAGAAGTTATTTTAGGCTGCTCTCTCTTGCTGAACTGCTGCATCCCTACTCTATATGTGAGCTGTTCCCCTCCCTCCCCCGCCCCGGGCTCCTTTGTTTCAGCTGTTTTGCAGGCAGAAATTCAACAGAAATTATTCCCAATATGCAGATACACTAATGTGTCGGAGGGATGATCTGCTGAATATCAGTTTGCTATGAAGCTGTTACACACACACACACACACACACACACACACACACACACACACACCCCTGTGGGTGGAATTGACCCAAACATATTATCTTTTTACCTATTTCTGTATCATATTTGCAATAGGCTTTTTGTTGGGGGCAGGGGGAAGCTGGCCAAAGTATATATAGCACCAGTATGATGCATGTGTTGCAGTATGGGTCTGCTGATTTCCTATAAACTAGTTCCATGGAAGGTGGGGGACCATGCAGGTAGGGATCTGAGATCAGAACTAACTGGAGAGAATAGCTGGCAAGAGAAAGAGCTGGTGAGAAGCAGCTTTGGAAGAAAGCTGTAGGCATTGGAAGGGATAAGTACCCCCTCCTTCCTATCTATGTTGTGCTTTAAATGGCACTCTCCCCATTTGTGGGAAGTGGGCATGATCCACTGCAGCACATGAGTCGTGCTTTCCTAACTTCTCGTTTGGACCAAAACCTCTGCTTCAAAATAAACAACTAAAAAAACTCAACACCTCAGCAACAAGGAGCTGTCCTGTCAAAGAATTGCTTGGGGGAAAACACTTGAATTGCTGTGTGTTTGAATTTTTCAGACAGGACTCTTGCAAAAGATTATGTTTATGCTTTGGAAAGGACATCACCCATTCAACAGTAGGAGAGGGGACATGCCCTCAGCTCTTGCCTGTGGGCTTCCCAGAGACTTCTGCTGGGCCATTGTGTGAAACAGGATGCTGGACTAGATAGGCCTTGGGCCTCATCCAGCTGGGCTGTTCTTCTGTTCTTAACTGCAACCTGTTATTCAGCTGAATGAATAATCTAAATGGATTTGTGAAACACTTCCGTGTTGTGTGCTGGCCCTCTTTACTAGATTCCCTGTGGTCTACTGATGTGCTCTAAATTTGTAAAGCAAGAGTGACTATCACAGAACAGATTAATTATGTTAAACAGTAACAATACCCTGTGTATGGCGTGACACAGAGAGAAGGCCAAATGAGAGAGAGAGAGAGAGAGAGAGAGAGAGAGAGAGAGGTGGGTCTTGGGTTAGAAAGGTTTGTCTGAAACATAAACAGGTGAAGCTGCTTTATACTGAGTCAGACCATTGGTTCATCTAGCTCAGTATTGTCTACACTGACTGGCAGCAACTTTCTAGAGGCAGCAACTCTGCAAGTGTCTTTCAGGCAGGTCTTTCTCAGCCTTATCTGAAGAGATTCATGCCTGCAACTTTGGAGAAGCTGCTGCCAGTCTGTGTTGACAATACTGAATGAGATGGACCTATGGTCTGACTCAGTATATGGCAGCTTCCTATGTTCCAAGATGCCAGGGATTGAACCTGGGACTTTTTGTATGCTCAGTTCTACTGGGCAACAGACCTCTCCTTACTGGAGATCCTGAGACTCAACAACACCACTCTGGTGTCCTTTCCTCACTTTCAGTATGAAATACAGAAAAGCAAGGAAGTTGTAAATACACATGGAGATCCATTATATGTTCTTCATGCTGCACAGGAAACACTATCCCAAGTGCAAGTAGGGTAGGAGGAATCCCCTATTCGTCAAATGTCTTGTATGTGTGCTGGCACTCAGAGGCGTAACTAGGGAAAATAGCCCCTAGCCCTGGGGCAAGCACTGAAATTGTGCCCCTGTCCAAACAGGAATGATGGGACTTGTAGTCAACAATATCTGGAAATCCTTGTTAAAAGGAACACTGTACCATCTAGACATGGTTGTTGATCAAAACCTGAAAACATGAGCCATCTCTGTAAAAGACTTAGAACAACAGTCAGGAGTTATGTGAGGATTCCAAGTATCATTTTCTCTGTCTCATCTCATTCTTTTTAAAAAACATGACTTTGTCCTAGAGGATCACCTGCCCAAATAGCCACTAGCAAAATAGGGGAAGAAGAAGGTGGTGGTAGTGGGGGGGTGTCTATAAACCAGTGAATGATTCCTGCCAGCCTTTGTCTTCTGATGACTGTTGGCTAATGATGGGGTATATGTGCATTCACCACACTAGTGCTTACTTTGACACCAATAGGGAGGAGGATACATTAGTTTGCCACACTAGACAGAGGCATTTGCAACAGGAGCAGACAGCCAAGTTCTGCCAGGGCCAAAACCAGCCCCTGCCAGACTAAGAAATCATTGTAATTTGCCCCTTCCTGTCACAAGCAGTGTGCTGTTCTTTTATTATTGACTCTAATTCTCAAATATCCCAGTCATGGATGGAAAATTCAGGGTCAGTTTACAAGAGACACATTTTCTACATGGAAGTTTCTTCTGTGCAGGTGTTGTGCAGAAACCCATGTGTAATGACCGCCAGGGGCATAGCAAGGTTGGAATGGGCCAAGATGAGATTTTAAAATGGGCCCCCAGCCCCTCAAAGTCCAGGGCCTCCACACACCCCAGGCCCCCAAGGATTTATGTCTGATATTTCAAAATAAGTATGCTGCCTGGAAATACATTTCACTGAATACACACATGCACACTTCACAGTATATAGTGATATACATTGAGTACTATATATTTGTGCTACTTTTAATGCCTAGAACACACTAGAAACGCTAATTATTAAAATGGCCCCCTCGCTGCAGATTAGCAAAGGAGACTTTCAACCATGCAGGGTGAGCCTATGTTTGTTTTCTCAGAATTCTGAACAAATTCAGTAAAGTTTGATTCCAGGAGGTTTTTCACACGAGGCTTTTAAAGCGCTTTAACACACATCTCCTCTGGAATGGAGGTGCTGCATTCACATGTTGGCCAGATTTACCCTGAAGTCCCTGCAAGTTATTGGAGAGCAGTTCACACACAAGAAAAATGAAATGAAATAAAAGGATAACACATGCTTCACAGTTCTCACTCAGACCTTCTGAGTTGCAAAACAACTTGAATATAAGTGCATTTATAAATGAAAGAAAAAATGAATGGATAAATATTTGTTCCAGAAGTTTTTGTAATTTTTTGACATGAAACAAGCCACTTATAGGCCTTTTTAGATAGTTTTTGTTTTTAAAGCCAGCACATTTTCCAGTCTGTTTTAAATTAAATATTCAGAGACTTCTCAGTCTCGCCCCACCACCCATATCAAAGCCCTATGGCAAGCAGATCCCTATATATGGGGGTAACCACAAAAAGGAATTCACAGCCTACCTTGCAAAAGCTCTGCTGCAGGGAGCTCTGCCAGCCTCCTTCCTGGCTTGCTGGGGCCTGCCGAGTTCAGGCTTCAGGGAGGCCTACTTGGAAGCCTCTCTGGAAGCCCTGCCCACCCACTGATCAGCTGAGAGGCGGGGATTGAAGAGCTCTGCAGTTTGCAGGCTGCTCCGATGCTAGGCCGGAGCTGGAGGTAAGTGGCTGAGGGGCCCTGGGGCTGGGCAGATGGGCAGTGGGGTGGGTGTGGCAGGAACTGGTGTGGCGCCCCCACCTCAATGGCACCTAGAGCACTGCCCTGCCTGCCCCACTCCCAGTTCCGCCTATGTTGGCACTTGAAAAGAACCATATTAATACAGATGTTCTTTCTGTTCCATCTTTAAGTCACAACTTTACTCTCCTCATATTCCATGTTATCCTTTGTATAGGGTTCACAATTGTACAAACAAACCTGCCTACATGCCGTTTGCAGATGTGCAGGATTTGTTCTCTACGGCATGCCAGGGCTGAGATCCAGCTCCTTCTTTGAGCTCTGCCTTGCTGCCTGGCTAGATTGAGTGTGGACAGAACACCCCCCTCCCCAGTGGCATGCTGCCCCATGGTAATCAGGCAACAACAAAATTACTGGGCCAAGGAGGGTAGCAAAAGTAGCTCTGCTCTCAGCTGCTGCAGTGGCAGTGCTCCTTTAAAATTTCCAGATGACCTGACCTGGTCTCTAATGCTGCATCAGAAAGGGAGGCATGAGAAATCTAATTGGCTGTGCCAAGGAAAAGGAGTGTCCACTACTGCCCACTGGCGTATCTAGAGAAAAGAGCACCTAGGGCAAGCACTGAAATTGCGCCCCCTGTCTAAACATCTGACACCCATCTTTCAGAAAACTTTACCATAATATCAGCTGAAAAATATAGATCAGACTCGTTAATCTTTTAATGGTTAAGCCATGGTTAGTGGGGCACCAACACTGCATGTTCTCCAGCACTCAGTAATATAACTAATCATTGTTATGCCTAGAATGAATGAAATAGAATGAATGAAATAGAGTTAGAATCTATTCAACTATTTTATTTCCAATCAATTTTGGGTATAAGAACCCCAGTTCAGAGCCAATAATTTGAGCAGTCCAATCCGAATACCAGAGATAAAGAACTTTGGTGAAGTATTCCCAATGGATCCTTTGGCTGCGTGGATCTCTGTCCCAGAGCTGTTTGAAGCATACTCTGTTTGAGCTCAGATTGAAGCCTACTTTGGGAAGAGCAGAAGCAGCTTCAGGAGGTGATCAAGCTTTTCTAAAAAGAACAGAACAGCATCAAGCCTCTCCACTCACCCGCCACTTCAAAGTAACTAACAGGAGGAGGGAACCTTTTGAGGGGATGGTTAATCTTAAAGGGATAGGTCCTAGTCTGTGTGGGTGTTATATGCTAGGGCTAGCATTTGCCAGGGCTAGCAAATAACTGTGGCATCTAGGCGGAATCAAAGTCAGGCAGGCCGAGGTCACACCGGAATCCAGCGGGTACTGAGGGCAAGGAGGAATCAGAGTAAGGCAGGCCGAAGTCACACCAGAATCCAGCAGGTACTGAGCGCAAGGCGGAATCAGAGTCAGGCAGGCCAAAGTCACACCGGAATCCAGTGGGTACTGAGAGCAAGGCAGAATCAGAGTCAGGCAGGCCGAAGTCACACCAGAATCCAGCGGATACTGAGAGCAAGGCAGAATCAGAGTCAGGCAGGCCGAAGTCACACCAGAATCCAGCGGGTACTGGATTCAGCGGGTACTGAGGGCAAGGCGTAATCAGAGTCAGGCAGGCCGAGGTCACACCGGAATCCAGCGGGTACTGAGGGCAAGGAGGAATCAGAGTAAGGCAGGCCGAGGTCACACTGGAATCCAGCAGGTACTGAGGGCAAGGTGGAATCAGAGTCAGGCAGGTTGAAGTCACACCGTAATCCAGCAGGTACTGAGCGCAAGGCGGAATCAGAGTCAGGCAGGCCAAAGTCACACCGGAATCCAGTGGGTACTGAGAGCAAGGCAGAATCAGAGTCAGGCAGGCCGAAGTCACACCAGAATCCAGCGGATACTGAGAGCAAGGCAGAATCAGAGTCAGGCAGGCCGAAGTCACACCAGAATCCAGCGGGTACTGGATTCAGTGGGTACTGAGGGCAAGGCGTAATCAGAGTCAGGCAGGCCGAGGTCACACCAGAAACCAGCGGATACTGAGAGCAAGGCGGAATCAGAGTCAGGCAGGCCGAAGTCACACCAGAATCCAGCAGGTACTGAGCACAAGGCAGAATCAGAGTCAGGCAGGTTGAAGTCACACCGTAATCCAGTGGGTACTGAGCGCAAGGCGGAATCAGAGTCAGGCAGGCCGAAGTCACAGTGGAATCCAGCGGGTACTGAGCACAAGGTGGAATCAGAGTCAGGCAGGCCAAGGTCACACCATAATCCAGCGAGTACTGAGGGCAAGGCGGAATCAGAGTCAGGCAGGCCGAGGTCAAACCGGAATCCAGCGGGTACAGAGGGCAAGGCGTACTCAGAGTCAGGCAGGCCCAAGTCACACCGGAATCAGGCGGGTACTGAGGACAAGGCGTAATCAGAGTCAGGCAGGTCGAAGTCACACCAGAATCCAGCGGGTACTGAGGGCAAGGCGTAATCAGAGTCAGGCAGGCCAAAGTCACACCAGAATCCAGCGGGTACTGAGGAGAAGGCGGAATCAGAGTCAGGCAGGCCCAAGTCACACCAGAATCCAACGGGTACTGAGGGCAGGGCGGAATCAGAGTCAGGCAGGCCGAAGTCACACCGGATGCGAAGTCACCCAGGGCAATGCTCTAGATGGTTTCAAGGAACCTTGCCTGATGCCAAGGTTAAGCAGTAAGGGCCAGGAATCAGAAAATAGGGCAAGACTGGAGAGTCAGGAGAGCTCTGCATGCTCCAAAAAGGAGCCAGCTCAGACTGCAGGCTTTTGTCCTTTTAGCTCTGTTTGGAGTCAAGTAACTCTGCCCCAGGGCAAAGCTCTAGATGGTTTCAAGGAACCTTGCCTATGCTGTAGTCTCAGGCTTTGTTGAGGCTGTGCCAATGTTGTTTCCCTTAGTGACCCTTCGGAATCCAAGTTGATGGTAACAGTGACTCCGATGGCCTGATGTTGGTCGGCTGAATGTGGTCTTGTGGTATGGGGCCTTCAGATGACCTTGGGCGTCCTGGATCCTTTGAGATCTGCGGTGTAGATCCAGGTCCTCCTCCGAGGTCTCATCCAGAGGGGACAGCCAGGCCTGACTGTAGTTGATGTCCGCAAAGGACAAGTTGCCTCATCATGGCAAGGAATAGAGCTAGGAAGAAGCAAGAGGTAGCGGGGGTGCTCCAGCAGCCAGGTGATGGTATTGGGGGGGGTCCCTTCCACTGCTGCTGTCTCACCTCCGAGGGGTTGCCGCCGGAAGATCAGCCGGTCTCCGTAAGGGCTGCCCCTGAATCCACAGCCCTTGGGAAAGGTTAGATGGTTCTTCCCAAGGGCGTGGATTTGGCCGGGAGTGTGGTGGCGTTGGTGTGGCCACGGAGCTGGAGACCATCGGTGGACGTCCCCAGTAGCAAGGGGGTGGCCCTATCTTGGGGGGCCCCAGCGCTTTGATTGTCAGCGCTGGCAATGGTTCGACTCTCCGCCGAGCCGATGGATCCTGCCATTTTGATGGCAGTGGCTTTGGCGGAGGTCTCCCCATTGGGGTCAGGGTCTTCTTCTCAGATGACGCGATCTGGGGAAGAGCCATCTCACTGGGCCTGCCAGAGAAATGGCTCTCCCCCAGGGAGAAGAAGCCCTGCCCGGCCCCCCCAAGGTCCACAGCCCCCTTGCTCCTGGGGATAGATGTCAGTCCTCTTTCAGGGTCCACCGTGGTCTCCAGCAACCTTCTGGGGTGTCTCCCCTCCCCCAGGTGGGGAAGGGGTTTCACCCCAGAAGGCACACTCCCGGCCCGGGCATTGCCCAGACGAAGACCGGCTTGGGGGATCTTCCCCAGGAGGGCTGGTGGTCTGCCCTCCTGTGGCGGCTTCCCCTCGCTGCAGCTTGCTGCCTGGGGCTGGCTGGTGGATATTTTTGGATACTTCACCCTTTTCTTGGGTGATCCCGCCACAGGTGCTGGATCACCCAAGAAAAGGGTGCTTTTCTCAGAACCAGCCCCAGGCTGCTGCAGCAGGGGGGACAGCAGCAGCTTCCGGTCCCCCAAGTGGCTGCTGGAGCTGGTGGGCCTGCTCTTGTTTGCTCTTGCCTCTTCTGCCCCTGGAAGGAAAGAAGGAAAGAATTCTTGATTTCATTTTAAAATATTTTTTACACATTTTAAATACATTTTTTGGTCAAAGGCAAGTCTCAGAGCTTTACGTTGTTGTTATATTAATGTTAACTTTGAATGATGTGGGGGACCCATCGCTCGGAGTTCCCCAGGACTAGCTAGCCTTGGAGATTTTGATCTGGGGGAGGAACACCCAGAGACGCCTGACCTGCATCTAGCCAGAGAGCCAGGCTTATTGCCCTCCTGAAGTGCTTTCAAGGCCACTGGGGGAGGAGCTGCATCCACCTAAGGGCAGGCAGGCATTCAGCAAATGCATATAGAAAACATCGAGCCTCTTTGCCTTACCTAGGAGAAGAGAGAAGGGGCTGGGAAGTGGGAAGACCCGAGTTTGAATCCCTGTTTAACCATGAAACTCACTGGCGGACTCTGGGCCAGTCATGTATCTCTCGGCCTAGAGAGATCAGTGTTAACATCCTTCAGCTCCTGGCTGCCATGAGCAGGAATCGGCCCCTAATTCAAAATCAGGTGAATGTAATTAGCAGCTCTTGCTGCTCGCTCTCCATCCTATGGTGAGCCCTTTCCCAGGATTAGTGGAAATGAAGGGGGGAAATGGAGAACTCTTCTACTTTGTAAGGGGCATGCAAGTTAATGGTGCCATGTAGGGAGAAAGTCTTTGGACAGAAAGCAGAATAAATTGAAAAGGGAAGCTGTGGAAGCAAGTAATAGAAAGGGGAGTAGCAATAACACAGCTCAACAAAAGATCCGGCCCACAATCCACCAAAGTTTATCACAGAGGAGTCCTACTGAAAGCCATCAAAGAGACCCGAGTCACAATGAGATAAATTCCAATGACATGACTGTGGCTGGAGTTGTGAGGAGCTTTTGCTGGCCAGTGAGTTGCTTTCTTCTTGCTTCAGTTTCCCCTCACTTCTTCCAAAGGTTCCACTGCCACTTTTTCTACATTATGTAACTGTGGTCTTTGTCATTTCCCCAGCTATAACCTATAACTACACAGGTTTTAAGCTTTGTGGTAGTCAAAAAGCCTGCTGTTTTAGGACAATTTCATGTTCATTTTTTAGATTTGTATCCCACTCTTCCTCCGAGGAGCTCAAAGTGGTGTACATGCTTATTTTTATCCTCACAATAACCCTGTGAGGTAGGTTAGGCTGAGAGATACATGACTGGCCCAGAATCACCCAGTGAGTTTCATGGTTGACTGGGGATTCGAACTCAAGACTTCCCGTTCCTAGTCCAACACTCTATCCACTACGCTATGCTGGCTCTCCAGAGTTAGGGCTATCTAAATCAATGGGCTATGGGACGGAGGCTGCCTTAGTTGGCCTGATGATGATCTCCAATTAGGAATTGGCAGAGGAGCCTGACTTTGTTGGATCTCTCATCAACTTTCAATACTATTGACCATAGTATCCTTCTGTAGTGCCTAACTGAGTTACATAATTAAGCATCTGACTGTATCGAGTTTCTAAAAGTTGGGTGTAAGTTTTAGACTCTGCAAACTTTTCTTTAAAGGCCCTATTTTCACTAGTTAAAAGGTGTCTAACGGTTTCTCGTTCCTGAGCACGATTGTTCAAATATGTGATTCGCTAAGTTCCTTGCCAAAGTTAACAGATACTTCAAGAACAGCACTAAGGGAATCTCTTTCTTTGATACAGGCATTTAAAAGTTCAGAATCTTGCATCAAACATTTTATTTCATGCCACAGTACATTAATCAACTTCTTAATTAACAAAAAGACTGCTATAAGAAGTAAAGCGAAGACCAACCAGCACAAACACACCAACAAGACCAGTTTCTCCCCCATAAATACACAACATTCTCAAAAATATACTGTATTTGCTTGTGTTCAATATCCATGTGTTTGTGCTTCTGTGTGGATACATCTGCTTGTGCTGCATGTGTTTACGGATGGGCTTATTTTCTTTTGTGCACATTCATGTACCTCTGTGACTGTTTTTATGCATTTGTTTGTTGTGTGCATGTGCTTTTGAATTTGCACGTCTCTGTGTTATGCGTGTGTTTCTCTGTTTCTGCGTTAGTGTTTGGCAAGCATTTGCGTGACTCTGTGTGTGTAGGCTGTTGCATATGTTTCTGTATTGTGTCTGTGTGCATTTGTGCTTTGCATCTGTGTTTGTGTTTCTTCATTTCTGTTGCATTTGTATTTGTCCCACAAATTGCATCTAGCATCCTGGGCTTCCATTCAAACCCTGAAGAGATGTCAAATGGTCAGCTAGGTCTGAACATAATTCTTGGGATTTGGGGACAGGTTTCCCCTTCTGAAAGTCAAGATGGTTTGATGGATTGTAGGGACAGTTCAGACCCCATCAGTATATATACATATATATGTGAAGTGGGGGGGGGATTTCCGCAATATACATGGCTTTACGTTTGCTAACACTGTACCGGATTTGCCATTTTGTCACACACACACACAGTTTGGAGAGATCCCTTTGGAGCTCCTCACATTTTGTTTTGGTTTCACTACCCTAAAAAGTTTAGTTGCATCTGTGTTTGTGAATTTGTGCATTTGTGTGTTGTTTCTTTGTGTGTTTATGTGTGTTTCTGCATTTATGTTGCTGTTTTGTATTTTGTGCGTGCAGTTGGGGTTGCATGTGTGACTTTCTGTTGTGTGTATTTGTTTCATGTGTGTACTTTTGTGTGGTTCTGAATACAAATACAACAAATATTTATAGATCACTTTTCAACAAAAATTCCCAAAGCGGTTTACATAGATTTAAATAAATAAATAAGTAAAATGACTCCTTGTCTCCAAAGTGCTCTCAATCTAAAAAAGAAACATAAGATAGACACCAGCAACGGCCACCGGTGGGATGCTGTGCTGGGGATGGATAAGCAGTAAATAGGCTAGATGTCACTGAAATCGCATCAGTGTTTTTAAAAATAGAAAATAGGTGTAGGAAAAGCAGCCCTGCCCATTGAAGCCCAGGAGACCTTCTTAGGGCAGAAATCAAGGGCGGTTTTCCTGTCAGCATCCTGACCGGGGGGGGGGGAGGGGCAGCAGCCGGGCAGTGTGAGGTAATTCTGAAGCAGCCACTCTCGGCCTGACGGACAAGAGAGGATGGGGAGGTGGAAGGAAAGGATGCTACAGAAATAAACCCACACACGGCTTCTTCCTCATATTGCTCTAAAGCGCCATTGGCTTTCCCAATATGTCTCCTCTCTCCCCCGCGTCCCTAAAGCTTCACCTTCCATCATTAAAGAGACAGACACTGCGCCTGCAACAGAATCTAATTAGACTTCATCAAGCAGATCACACATGCCGTGTTTCAAGTTATTAGTTCAACAGCTGTCATGTTTATAAGCAATAGAATTTTGAGGGTTATGATGGGAGAACCTTTTTTTTTTTTTTTTTTTGGCCACTCGCCTGAACTACCATACCCACTTAATCTAACGGTATAAGTTCTTACCTGCCATGATGAGACACGAACTCTGAATTATAAACACTAAAACTCTCAAAGAGATAAACTTTAGGAGACACACTCCCAAACTGCTCTCAGCTGTGATACCAGTTGAGAAATGGACAACTGAATAGCGATGATGCCAAAAAATGGCTTACAGTCCTATGGCAACCTGGAAATTGTGATGTAGGGGCCATAAGATGACACCATGGCAGAAAGCAGCAGAGCAGAGCAGGAGCCACAACTCACAAAAGAGTTAGTGAAAGGAAACACAGTTCATGCAGTCTGGTAGACAACCAATCTTCATAGGCTCCCTACCATCCATTAAACCATCTTGACTTTCAGAAGGCGAAACCTGTCCCCAAATCCCAAGTATCATGTTCAAATCTAGCTGGCCATTTGTCATCTCTTCAGGGTTGTTGGGGACACCCTTACCCCAACATTAGACCCAGAGGTACCAACCCAGAAGTATATGGAATTCAGGCCTGTGTCTGATTCCATTTTTATTAAGAAATCAGTTAATGCCTGAATTCAGATGACCTAACCAGTACATGATGCCCAGATCTCACGACTGCCTTGTAAATGATTTGTGAAGGCCGGGGTAATTTAGCATAGTTTATCAGTGTTTGTGGGTCTTGCTTGATTACCAGTCTCACACTGCTGAATTTAACTTGCTCTCCAGTAATCCCCTTACCTCACTGACAGGATGCTTCTGCCTTAGTCAAATGTATTGATTATCTTGCCTCACATATGTACCCCTTTTGATGTTACTTTAAATATTCTTTTGTTGTAATTACATACTAGATAGATGTACACAAGAAGTAATTTAATTGCTGTCTCACACAAATAGAGCTAATTCTTTCACTAACTCCTGACTTTTAACACCTTCTGGGACTATGCGCCAGAAATCTGGGAACAAGAGAAGATGCTCATTTGCAGCTCAGAGATGCAGATTTGCTTTGGGCAAAATACAATGTCCCCTCCCCTGAATAGCAGCTAACAGAAGATGGGATTCAGATCTCCCTGGACTGAGCTAATATCCTGAATAATTAAAATACAATATCCAGAAGGTAACAGCAAATTGTCACCTTTTGGGGGACCCAGGAAGGATGAGGACATTTTGAATGGACTCTACGGAGATCAAAGTGAAAAGCAACTACAAAAATGGAGCAAGCCAAAAACAGAGCTAGCAATCTTGCCTAACAAGCATACTTGCTCAAGAGCCATCCCGGAGTTTGCTGCTAAGCCACAGGGCAACAAGCAGGAACTCTCTCCATGGACAGGAACTGTCTGTGACTTCTTCTGCGCAGTGAGAAGTCAAGACTTCCCCAGCCATGGTGCTCTCACACTCTGCCTTACTCTCAGCAAACTGCCTCCTTGACCAGCCTGCTTGACCACCAGAAGCTTGACCATTGCTCCCAAGCTGCTGTTCCCAGAAACAGCATCTCTCCTTCAGCTGAATTCTCACCACTCTCAAAGCCTCTGACCCTGGTAATATGCTGCCTCCACAAGGCTTGGATCCCTCTTCTCTCCTAATCACTGCCATCCCTCTCCTAAGCCCTGCCTTCTTTCTTCTTTCTCTGCTTCTCTCTAAATGTTTTATTAGGATTTGTTAGATTATTAGATACTGTAGCTGTAATCACTGAGCGCACACACATATGTTAGTTAGGCACATTACACTACACTTTGAATCGGAAACATGTTTTTATTTTATCCTGATGAGCAACTTTCTATAATAAAGCCCATTGAACTTTCTGATTGTGTGTGTGTCTCTCTCTCTGTTTGCGCGCCCAGATCCTACATGGTCACAGTATAAAAGTACTGGTCACTTTGTGACACTGATGAAACAAGCCTAATTTTCTATGCTAGCTCCTGAGCATATCTAGTATACAGATCAGGCTTGGTTCACAACAGGGTTTGAATGGAAGCCCAAGATGCTAGGCTTTCAGGCTTCATAAATGAACATAAGAACATAAGAACAGCCCTGCTGGATCAGGCCCAAGGCCCATCTTGTCCAGCATCCTGTTTCACACAGTGGCCCACCAGATGCCTCTGGAAGCCACAGGCAGGAGTTGAGGGTTAGGGTTAGGGCTTGTGAATACTGAGCTCAACTGTGAGTTTGTCTTTGAATCAGTGAGAAATCCTTAGTATTAAGGCCCACTGGGAGTTTCTTGTTCTTTTTCTCTCATTTTAACTGTCTTTCTGAAATACTAGAATATATTCCAAGCAGTGACCCAGTTTACGTGTGTGTGATGTATGCGGCGCGTGCGCGCACGATGGCAACAGGCACGTGCGCTGCGACGAGCAGATGCGTGCTCATTTGTACCAGACTTCCGGGCAATGACGGGGGCAGGGGCGGCAGGGAGGAACGCTGCCGCCCCCGAAACTTCATCCTTAAATGCAGCGCCGGAGGGGGAAGAGCAGCGGGAGGGGTAAGTACTACCCCCCCGCCCTTAAAGGTAGACTCCCCTCAGTGCCGGACTGGACCAGTTCAGTTCTGTGCGCACCACTACACCAAGATACATAAATTTCCAAATAATGTTCCAAATAATGGCCATTCATTCTCCATTTGTGGAGTTTGGGGCACTTAGCGAAGACTAGAACTTTTGTTTTTTGATAGTTTGTTTCAATGAACTCATCGGCACAGAACGAACTCAACAGTGAAAGGGCCTGTCTCAAGCCAACCGAAGTTAATGACATGAGAACCATGTCATCCGCATAAAGCAAGATGGCAACACGCTTATGTGCCAATTTGGGTGGGTGAATTGAGGGGACATTCAGAGTGGAAACAATAGAATTGATATATATGTTAAACAAGACAGGGACCAAGATACATCCCTGTCTCACCCCTCTGGATGCTGGAATTTTGGCTGGAACTAGGCCCTGCGTGCCCAGTTGTACCCTTGTAGATCAAGAGTAACAATCTCTTGTCCAGAGATAACTCCTGTAATTTAGCCCACAATCTGTCTCTGGAAATTGTGTCGAAAGTGCCTTTCAGGTCTATAAAAGTCGCATACAAGGCCGAACCAGGTTTTCCAGAATATTTCTCTATGAGATGCTATAGTATAAACACTTGCTCGGTAGTGGAATGCCCTTGTCTAAATCCCACCTGCTTGGGTGCAAGAAGATTGTGAGATTCAACCCAGTCAATAAGCATAGCTAAGAGGTGTCAGGCATATAGCTTAGCAATAATACTGATTAGGCTAATGGGATGATAATTTGACGGATCGGTACGAGTCCCCATTTTATAAATGGGGACTATTATAGCAACGCCCCACTCGGGGGGGACTCTGGCAGTACTGTCTATGAATGTAAATAAGGCTGCCAGTACCGGCACCCACCAGCCCAAGTTTTTGCATATAATTTCAATGTTGATGTAATCACTGCCTGCAGCTTTTGTGGGTTTGACTTGCTTTATCAAGTTTACAATTTCGTCACAGGGGAGAGAGGGCCACTTGGGCAAGGCAGAAATATCCACAGCCAAAGTATAATTTGAAGATTCCACCCACCTGTATAAGTTATGAAAGTGCTGCTCCCAAGCCTCAGGAGGCACAGCAGCAGAGATAGACACCAGCGGGGGTCTCACCTGAGATGGCTTTACCAGGTGCCAAAAACTGGAATGATAATTTGAGCTGGCCGCATGGATCAATTCTGACCACTTCTTATGGATGTATTGCAATTTTTTGGTCTTTAATAGCTTTTTATACACTTGCTTCATTAAAGAGAGGGCCTGAACTCGACCCATATGAGCGCTCTTAACTTGAGATTGAAAGGCTAGTGTAAGGTCCTTTTTGGCAATTCAACATTCCTGGTCAAACCAGGGGCACAAGACAAACTTCTGCCTAGCATTGGAGGATGTACAGGGTTTAGCAAGAAGTGGGGTGAGCAGACTAATTAATTTAGCATACTGGTCTAACATGTCTATATCCTGCAGGCACGAGCCTCCCAACTTGAGAACCTCACGAAGGGTTAAAAGTTCATCTGATTTGACAAACATTCTAGCCTGCTCTGCCGTTGACACTGACCATTTTGCACATTGAGGAATCAACTCACACTCTTTGGAGGGGGCACAATCTCACATTCTACCCTATGGGAATCCACCCCCAAGAAGTTCCAGGCTAAAGGAAAGTGGTCACTCTCAGGGCAAATAATAAGGCAAAAGTTTCTTACATAATGCACCAAATTACGAGACACTGCTACAAAATCTATTGCACTTCTTCACTTAACTTCAAGACAGTAAAATCCCAGTTTTATTTTTCAGTAGTTTAGAAGGGAAGACTGGTTGTAAGACTCCTAGAATAACATTTTATTGGTCAAAAATTTAAAATTGTGATAACTGATAGAAGTTAATATTTGTACTTTAATATGTGTGTTAACCTACATATGTTAGAATGCTTCCTCGATACTGCAGTATAGCTTCCAGCTCTTGTTCAACAAGACACGAGAGCTGACAACCAAAAAGAACAAGCCAATATCTAACATGCAGTTTAGTGAAACCATTCTGTAGAGAGTGCCATCATTATCTTGCTTTGGGGTGCACCAGTAATATTTTCATGTGGATGTATGAGGTCTGTCACCTGACAAAACCCTCTTCTCCAGTTGTAGGTTAAAAAACAAAACAGGGTTTATAGTGTTGATATTAAAGATGCCAGTAGTAGTCAATTCCTAAGAGCCTAGACGTGTGTTACGCAAAGGGTGCTCTGCCCAGATGCACAGCTCATGGGAGTATTTGCAAGCCCTGGCCCTCATGCTAACTTATTTCGTAGCTCCATCCCATGCTCTGCATAAGTGCAATGTGTGCAAAGAGACAAATGCTGTACCCGAGGAGAGATCCTTTCTGTGATCAGAACAATGGGCAGGTGCATCAAGCTTTAGAAAACTTCATATGTTTGCATTCTGAAGCTTTCCCCAGAATTTTGTCAGATGGTAGTATAGGTTAGATATGTTCAAGCTCCAGCAAAATGCCACCAGCCTCTGGTGAGCAGAACAGCCAGCACCACACAGATGTTCCTGCTAGGCATCAACAAATTATGCATAGGAATTCATTCTGATAAGACTAGAGAATTAAAGGCACAGGATTAAAGAATTTCAGATAGTTTCATTTTGATGCAGAACTCGGCAATAAAAGAGTCAGTATGGTGGAAGGTACTGGAAGCTTCATTCTTCATTTGTTTTAGTAGCACTGAGTATGGAGGAAGGAAATTAGAATCTAGCTTCTAGAGCTTTAGTGCTAGGATTAACTGGGGACGGGCTCATAGCTGCTTCAGAAGCTAAGCTGGGAGGCTGGGTAAATAAATTAAAAATTGGCAAGTTGTGCTGTGATCAGCTGTGACACTTATTCCTGTAAAACACTCCCAATGTAGTTCTTTTTTTGGTGGCCTTACTTGTTCTCTGAATGGTATAGGTCATGGGTGCAAGTGCAAAATTGAGCTCTTTGCTTGACAAACAAGAAAGCAAGATATTAAAAGCTGGTCTGCCTTAACTCTACATCATCCTTCCACTTTGCAGAACATGCATGAGATGATGTGGAAGGATGAGCAGTCAGAATTTATGAGCTACAAAGAATGGTTTGAATGTATCCTGGATTGCTGAAGCAGGCTTTGGCAAATGAGTTGGGGAACTCTATAAAAATCTTTTGGGTGTGATTATAAACTGGGGGGACAGGAAGCACATTAATGTTTGGATTAATGGATTAATGGATTAATGCTTCCTGTTCCATGTTCTTCTTTGACTTTTTTTTTTAATAGACCCTATCTACTCTCTTCGAGTAGAGACGTGTGCAAGCTGTAAAAATACCATGGTGGGAAGATATAAGACCCATTTTAGACAGGATAGGAAAGGGCGGGGGTCAAGAAACACAAGTCAGTTTGTACATTCTGTTCCCCCTAAGTTATATCACTGCACAAGCAGTGTGAGCTGAGTGTGAGCATCTAAGTTGTGGGCAAAAAGCTCACCTCATTGCACTAACACAGACTTGTATTTTGGGGGTATAATTCCGACAGCTTACAGACTTGTTAGAAGGCTGACTGAAAATATATGTGAAATACCTTAAATACTCGAGTGCTTATGATGATATCTGAAATGGCCCAAAGTCTTAAGCAGATAATTGTTTCCGTGTTGTGGTGAATCCATTTGTCTCTTTCTCATAGAATGAAGCCCAAAGCAAAGGAATTTGTAAAGATTGTAGAGGCCGCAGAAACTGAATTCCAGGTATGAATACCAAGCATGTCGTTGGATCTGTTTCTGCTGTTTTTGACATTACTTGTTTACAGTATGCATTGGGAAGCAACCAGAAAATACATGTTCAAATGTATCCTTATATAACTGGTGGATACTCGAGAGAGTCAGAGATGTCTCCGTGGCAGGGAGAGGACAATGCTGTATGGATGTGTACTTGGCCATACTCACTTAACACTGCACACTTTTGCAGCTATTTTCGGAGCTTCCCTACACGGGCTTCCCGAATGAGAGTACAAAGGCATAACGTCAGATACATCTATTGTTTGAAGTAATAGTGCTATCATATGGCTCATATTACTTTTTCAGTCTCATCACTATTCAAGATGTAATCTTTACTACAGAATCAGACTTTGAAATTAATGTAAAACATTGGTTTTAAGTTAAACTTCTGGGATGACAATATTGTATAGTCTAAAGATTTTTAAATTTACTGTTTAGCCAAAGCTATAATATAGCTGGTTTCAGCTGATAAATCTTTTCCTCTACAATATTGTGGTGCTTTCTGTGGATGGCTTGAGCAATTTCAGGATTAAGAAATAGCTCAACTCCGCTCTCCTGCCCTCACAAATTGTTCTGTAAAGTATGTGATGGAGCCAGTTTAATTTGGTGATGCTTTTTAGCACCCAGTGTATGTGCATCCAGCCGTTGTCTTATCCTTGAGCTGATAAAAGGGAATGCATTGTTAGGAGCATATGTCATTGAGTATTCCCTGAGATATACAAAGATATTGAGGCTATTCACACGGGCATGCAAAACCAGGCTAAGGGAGCCCAGCCAAGTGTTACACGTGCATCCAATCCTGGCGGCATCATGGTGGAAAACCCACTTGTGGAGCCTTGCCTCAATATGTGGTTAGTAGAGCGAGAGCTCTCCTTACCCTGTTTTGCCAATTGTGTGTCAGCCGCAGCTGACAGACTTGGGGGCGAGTGAGAGTCCCAATAATGCACCACGTACTTGCATGGTGAATTATTGGAGCTCGGGGGGGGGGGGACAACACGCAGCGGCATGTCCCAGCACCCCAACCCTCTGAGCTACCAGCAGCAGGAGCCAGTGCTTGTCTGGGTAGGCGATCCGCCTGCCCAAGGAAGAAGGACTGCTCACCTGCGGGGAAGGTAGGTTTAATCAGTCTTCCATGCCGCCCACCCTCTAGCCCTTCCCACTATTTGTGAGAAGAGGTTCATGGTGTTCATTTCATTTTTGTCAGCTTCTGTGATGTGTTTAGAAACAAGAACAAAAAATACCCTACCTTAAGGACTAAACATGAAAAATATAAGCATATACTAAAGCATCTGTGCATACAAATAGTAAATAATGTGAGACTGCATTGTCAAAACTTGCTTTCAGAAACATAGCTGGCTCCAAAATTGAGTGATTTATAAAATTTGAAGGCACTGCAGTCAATTATTATTGATTTAAGGAAGAAGAGGAGAAAATCTACACTTCTCATTTTATAAAAATCAAAAGACTTCAAAAACTGCCAAAGTTTGAAAGTAAGAAGGAATATTAACTGAAAACTCAAATAGTTCCCTAGGAAATTATGGCTTTGCTGATACAGACAGAGGTGAGGTAACATCATAGAGTTATAGATTTCTGAGGAACTATCATACAGATGTCATCAATATATTTTTAAGCCTACGAGTGATTACAGAGGCGTATTTCATGAATTTTATTCTGGTGCTCCAGTTTGGGCTCATTGATATGAGGACAAATTTTCTACCCATGTAAGTTCTTAGGTTTTTCTAGCCTTCAGTTGGGGCATCATATATTCCTTTAGAAATGGAATGTTGGATATCACCATATTTGGGGGCATTCCTAAGGCTACTTTACCACACCAAAACTGTGAGGGAAATTGCCCTTCCCTTCCCCAGAAAGCCCTCTGTGCCAGCTGAGAATATGTCTCTGAGGGCTGAACAAGGTATCCTGGAGAAGGAGAGGACATCAACAATTTCCTGCTTGCGTGGTGCAGCCCTGCAGTTAGTTTGTGCATTTAGACTGCTCTTATTTCACTGCACCAGTGCTTCCTTGCTCTGAATGGCAGCCAATAATAATAGAAATTTTATTTGTTTGTTTGTTTGTTTGTTTGTTTATTATTACATTTATATTCCATTCTTCCTCCAAGGAGCCCAAGGCGGGGTACATAGTTATGTTTCTCCTCACAACAACCCTGTTATGATAAATTTGTTTTTAAAACTTTAATTCCCCCCCACCTAGTTTTATTTGCAATGCCTCTTCAGGCAGGCAGGTCTGTAATCCAGCGGGTACAGAGGGCAAGGCAGAATCAGTCAGGCAGGCCGAAGTCACACCGGAATCCAGTGGGTACTGCGGGCAAGGCGGAATGAGAGTTGAGCAGGCCGAAGTCACACTGGAATCCAACCGGTACTGAGCACAAGGCAAAATCAGAGTCAGGCAGGCCGAATTCACATCAGAATCCAGCGGGTACTGAGTGCAAGGCAGAATCAGAGTCAGGCAGGCCAAAGTCACATTGGAATCCAGCAGGTACTGAGCACAAGGCGGAATCAGAGTCAGGCAGGCTGAAGTCACACCGTAATCCAGCAGGTACTGAGCGCAAGGCGGAATCAGAGTCAAGCAGGCTGAAGTCACACCGGAACCAGCGGGTACTGAAGACAAGGCGGAATCATATTCAGGCGGGTTGAAGTCACACGGGTAATCCAGCGGGTACTGAGCACAAGGTGGAATCAGAGTCAGGCAGGCCGAAGTCACACAGGAATCCAGCAGGTACTGAGCGCAGGGCGGAATCGGAGTCAGGCAAGTCGAAGTCACACAGGAAACCAGTGGGTACTGAGGGCAAGGCGGAATCAGGCAGGCAGGCCAAGGTTAAGCAGTAAGGGCCAGGAATCAGAAAATAGGGCAAGACTGGAGAGTCAGGAGAGCTCTGCATGTTCCAAAAAGGAGCCAGCTCAGACTGCAGGCTTTTATCCTTTTAGCTCTGTTTGGAGTCAAGTAACTCTGCCCCAGGGCAAGGTTCTAGATGGTTTCAAGGAACCTTGCCTGATGCTGTAGTCTCGGGCTTTGTTGAGGCTGTGCCAATGTTGTTTCCCTTAGTGACCCTTCGGAATCCAAGTCGATGGTAACAGTGACTCCGATGGCCTGATGTTGGTCGGCTGAATGTGGTCTTGTGGTATGGGGCCTTCAGATGACCTTGGGCGTCCTGGATCCTTTGAGATCTGCGGTGTAGATCCAGGTCCTCCTCCGAGGTCTCATCCAGAGGGGACAGCCAGGCCTGACTGTAGTTGATGTCCGCAAAGGACAAGTTGCCTCATCATGGCAAGGAATAGAGCTAGGAAGAAGCAAGAGGTAGCGGGGGTGCTCCAGCAGCCAGGTGATGGTATTGGGGGGGGGTCCCTTCCACTGCTGCTGTCTCACCTCCGAGGGGTTGCCGCCGGAAGATCAGCCGGTCTCCGTAAGGGCTGCCCCTGAATCCACAGCCCTTGGGAAAGGTTAGATGGTTCTTCCCAAGGGCGTGGATTTGGCCGGGAGTGTGGTGGCGTTGGTGTGGCCACGGAGCTGGAGACCATCGGTGGACGTCCCCAGTAGCAAGGGGGTGGCCCTATCTTGGGGGGCCCCAGCGCTTTGATTGTCAGCGCTGGCAATGGTTCGACTCTCCGCCGAGCCGATGGATCCTGCCATTTTGATGGCAGTGGCTTTGGCGGAGGTCTCCCCATTGGGGTCAGGGTCTTCTTCTCAGATGACGCGATCTGGGGAAGAGCCATCTCACTGGGCCAGCCAGAGAAATGGCTCTCCCCCAGGGAGAAGAAGCCCTGCCCGGCCCCCCCAAGGTCCACAGCCCCCTTGCTCCTGGGGATAGATGTCAGTCCTCTTTCAGGGTCCACCGTGGTCTCCAGCAACCTTCTGGGGTGTCTCCCCTCCCCCAGGTGGGGAAGGGGTTTCACCCCAGAAGGCACACTCCCGGCCCGGGCATTGCCCAGACGAAGACCGGCTTGGGGGATCTTCCCCAGGAGGGCTGGTGGTCTGCCCTCCTGTGGCGGCTTCCCCTCGCTGCAGCTTGCTGCCTGGGGCTGGCTGGTGGATATTTTTGGATACTTCACCCTTTTCTTGGGTGATCCCGCCACAGGTGCTGGATCACCCAAGAAAAGGGTGCTTTTCTCAGAACCAGCCCCAGGCTGCTGCAGCAGGGGGGACAGCAGCAGCTTCCGGTCCCCCAAGTGGCTGCTGGAGCTGGTGGGCCTGCTCTTGTTTGCTCTTGCCTCTTCTGCCCCTGGAAGGAAAGAAGGAAAGAATTCTTGATTTCATTTTAAAATATTTTTTACACATTTTAAATACATTTTTTGGTCAAAGGCAAGTCTCAGAGGTTTACATTGCTATTATATTAATGTTAACTTTGAATGATGTGGGGGACCCATCGCTCGGAGTTCCCCAGGACTAGCTAGCCTTGGAGATTTTGATCTGGGGGAGGAACACCCAGAGACGCCTGACCTGCTTCTAGCCAGAGAGCCAGGCTTATAGCCCTCCTGAAGTGCTTTCAAGGCCACTGGGGGAGGAGCTGCATCCACCTAAGGGCAGGCAGGCATTCAGCAAATGCATATAGAAAACATCGAGCCTCTTTGCCTTACCTAGGAGAAGAGAGAAGGGGCTGGGAAGTGGGAAGACCCGAGTTTGAATCCCTGTTTAACCATGAAACTCACTGGCGGACTCTGGGCCAGTCATGTATCTCTCGGCCTAGAGAGATCAGTGTTAACATCCTTCAGCTCCTGGCTGCCATGAGCAGGAATCGGCCCCTAATTCAAAATCAGGTGAATGTAATTAGCAGCTCTTGCTGCTCGCTCTCCATCCTATGGTGAGCCCTTTCCCAGGATTAGTGGAAATGAAGGGGGGAAATGGAGAACTCTTCTACTTTGTAAGGGGCATGCAAGTTAATGGTGCCATGTAGGGAGAAAGTCTTTGGACAGAAAGCAGAATAAATTGAAAAGGGAAGCTGTGGAAGCAAGTAAGAGAAAGGGACCCGAGTCACAATGAGATAAGTTCCATTGATATGACTGTAGCTGGAGTTGTGAGGAGCTTTTGCTGGCCAGTGAGTTGCTTTCTTCTTGCTTCAGTTTCCCCTCACTTCTTCCAAAGGTTCCACTGCCACTTTTTCTACATTATGTAACTGTGGTCTTTATCATTTCCCCAGCTATAACCCATAACTACACAGGTTTTAAGTTTTGTGGTGGTCAAAAAGCCTGCTGTTTTAGGACCATTTCATGTTCATTTTTTAGATTTGTATCCCACTCTTCCTCCGAGGAGCTCAAAGTGGTGTACATGCTTATTTTTATCCTCACAATAACCCTGTGAGGCAGGTTAGGGTGAGAGATACATGACTGGCCCAGAATCACCCAGTGAGTTTCATGGTTGAATGGGGATTCGAACTCAAGACTTCCCGTTCCTAGTCCAACACTCTATCCACTACGCTATGCTGGCTCTCCAGAGTTAGGGCTATCTCAATCAATGGGCTATGGGGAGGAGGCTGCCTTAGTTGGCCTGATGATGATCTCCAATTAGGAATTGGCAGAGGGAGCGTGACTTTGTTGGATCTCTCATCAACTTTCAATACTATTGACCATAGTATCCTTCTGGAGCATCTAACTGAGTTACATAATTAAGCATCTGACTGAATCGAGTTTCTAAAAGTTGGGTGTAAGTTTTAGACTCTGCAAACTTTTCTTTAAAGGCCCTATTTTCACTAGTTAAAAGGTGTCTAACGGTTTCTCGTTCCTGAACACGATTGTTCAAATATGTGATTCGCTAAGTTCCTTGCCAATGTTAACAGATACTTCAAGAACAGCACTAAGGGAATCTCTTTCTTTGATACAGGCATTTAAAAGTTCAGAATCTTGCATCAAACATTTTATTTCATGCCACAGTACATTAATCAACTTCTTAATTAACAAAAAGACTGCTATAAGAAGTAAAGCGAAGACCAACCAGCACAAACACACCAACAAGACCAGTTTCCCCCCATAAATACACAACATTCTCAAAAATATACTGTATTTGCTTGTGTTCAATATCCATGTGTTTGTGCTTCTGTGTGGATACATCTGCTTGTGCTGCATGTGTTTATGGATGTGCTTATTTTCTTTTGTACACATTCATGTACCTCTGCGACTGTTTTTATGCATTTGTTTGTTGTGTGCATGTGCTTTTGAATTTGCACGTCTCTGTGTTATGCGTGTGTTTCTCTGTTTCTGCGTTAGTGTTTGGCAAGCATTTGCGTAACTCTGTGTGTGTAGGCTGTTGCATATGTTTCTGTATTGTGTCTGTGTGCATTTGTGCTTTGCATCTGTGTTTGTGTTTCTTCATTTCTGTTGCATTTGTATTTGTCCCACAAATTACATCTAGCATCCTGGGCTTCTATTCAAACCCTGAAGAGATGTCAAATGGTCAGCTAGATTTGAACATAATTCTTGGGATTTGGGGACAGATTTCCGCTTCTGAAAGTCAAGATGGTTTGATGGATTGTAGGGACAGCTCAGACCCCATCAGTATATATACATATATATGTGAAGTTGGGGGGGTGGGGTTGCCCCAATATACATGGTTTTACATTTGCTAACACTGTACTAGATTTGCCATTTTGTCACACACTCACACAGTTTGGAGAGATCCCTTTGGAGCTCCTCACATTTTGTTTTGGTTTCACTACCCTAAATAGTTTAGTTGCATCTGTGTTTGTGAGTTTGTGCATTTGTGTGTTGTTTCTTTGTGTGTTTATGTGTGTTTCTGCATTTATGTTGCTGTTTTGTATTTTGTGCGTGCAGTTTGGGTTGCATGTGTGACTTTCTGTTGTGTGTATTTGTTTCATGTGTGTACTTTTGTGTGGTTCTGAATACAAATACAACAAATATTTATAGATCACTTTTCAACAAAAATTCCCAAAGCGGTTTACATAGATATAAATAAATAAATAAGTAAAATGACTCCTTGTCTCCAAAGTGCTCTCAATCTAAAAAAGAAACATAAGATAGACACCAGCAACGGCCACCGGAGGGATGCTGTGCTGGGGATGGATAAGCAGTAAATAGGCTAAATGTCACTAAAATCGCGTCAGTGTTTTTAAAAATAGAAAATAGGTGTAGGAAAAGCAGCCCTGCCCATTGAAGCCCAGGAGACCTTCTTAGGGCAGAAATCAAGGACGGTTTTCCTGTCAGCATCCTGACCGGGGGGGGGAGGGGCGGCAGCCGGGCAGTGTGAGGTAATTCTGAAGCAGCCACTCTCGGCCTGACGGACAAGAGAGGATGGGGAGGCGGAAGGAAAGGATGCTACAGAAATAAACCCACACACGGCTTCTTCCTCACATTGCTCTAAAGCGCCATTGGCTTTCCCAATATGTCTCCCCTCTCCCCCGCCTCCCTAAAGGTTCACCTTCCATCATTAAAGAGACAGACACTGCGCCTGCAACAGAATCTAATTAGACCTCATCAAGCAGATCACACACGTTTTGTTTCAAGTTATTAGTTCAACAGCTGTCATGTTTATAAGCAATAGAATTTTGAGGGTTATGATGGCAGAACCTTTTTTTTTTTTTTTTTTGGCCACTCGCCTGAACTACCATACCCACTTAATCTAACGGTATAAGTTCTTACCTGCCATGATGAGACACGAACTCTGAATTATAAACACTAAAACTCTCAAAGAGATAAACTACTAGAGACACACTCCCAAACTGCTCTCAGCTGTGGTACCAGTTGAGAAATGGACAACTGAATAGCGATGATGCCAAAAAATGGCTTACAGTCCTATGGCAACCTGGAAATTGTGATGTAGGGGCCATAAGATGACACCATGGCAGAAAGCAGCAGAGCAGGAGCCACAACTCACAAAAGAGTTAGTGAAAGGAAACTCAGTTCATGCAGTCTGGGAGACAACCAATCTTCATAGGCTCCCTACCATCCATCAAACCATCTTGACTTTCAGAAGGGGAAACCTGTCCCCAAATCCCAAGTATCATGTTCAAATCTAGCTGGCCATTTGACATCTCTTCAGGGTTGTTGGGGACACCCTTACCCCAACATTAGACCCAGAGGTACCAACCCAGAAGTATATGGAATTCAGGCCTGTGTCTGATTCCATTTTATTAAGAAATCAATTAATGCCTGAATTCAGATGACCTAACCAGTAGTACATGATGCCCAGATCTCATGACTGCCTGGTAAATGATTTGTGAAGGCCGGGGTAATTTAGCATAGTTTATCAGTGTTTGTGGAACTCACAAGAGACACGATGGGTCTTGCTTGATCACCAGTCTCACACTGCTGAATTTAACTTGCTCTCCAGTAATCCCCTTATCTCACTGACAGGATGCTTCTGCCTTAGTCAAATGTATTGATTATCTTGCCTCACACACGTACCCCTTTTGATGTTACTTGAAGCAATCTCTGTGCATGATACTGGAGTCCACTCAGGTAATAAGTTAGGGTCCAGTTCCTGTTCTATTTGTAAAAATGTTCTAGTTGTTCCCTCTCTAGCATATAGAGCATGGAAATATTCAGTCCATTCTCTAACAGGTATATAAAAAGATGGCGGGGAAGGGCTAAATTTAGGACAACTGGTACTCAGTTGCCAGCACTGTATCTCATTAGTGAGAGCCAACCACTGTTGAATGGAAGGCTCAAGCTCTCGCAGGATCTAGGAGCCTGTGGTCCATTACTATTACGCCTAGCACCTTTTTATTCCTGTGTTGCAGGAAGTGAGAGGGCACTTATAAGAGCAGTGGTGCAATACTTTACCCAAGACAGGGGCGTAACAAGGCTGGAGTGGGCCCAGAGACAAAATTTTAAAATGGGCCCCTCGCTGATACACACACACACTTCACAATATATAGTCATGTGACTTGCCTCTGGGGGGGGCCCTCGAGGCGTGGGGGCCCCCAGGCAGCCACCTCCCCTTGCCTAATAGTAGTTACGCCCCTGACCCAAGAAGCCGTGAAGTCCTGGGTTCAAATCATACTTTTGCTATCGGCTCAGTTAATGACCTACGGTTACCTACTCCCTCACTCTCAGCCCCATCCACAATCTTTATTTATTTATTTATTTATTTGATTGCTATACCGCTCCTGCAAAAACAGCTCAGGGTGGTTTACACAGAAAAATAAATAAGATAAGATGGATCCCTGTCCCCAAAGGGCTCAGATAGACACCAGTAACAGTCATTGGAGTTGCTGTGCTGGGGGTGGATTGGGCCAATATGGTAGTCAGAATACCGGCCTACCTTTCAGGACTGTGGGAAAAGAGCTGGTCTTGTGGTAGCAAGCATGATTTGTCCCCTTAGTTAAGCAGAGTCTGCATTTGAATGTGAGACTACATGTGAGCTCTGTAAGATATTGCCCTTAGGAGATGGAGCTGCTCTGGGAAGAGCAAATAGGTTCTAAGTTCCTTCCCTAGCATTTTCAGGATAGGGCTGAGAGAGAGTCCTGCCTGCAACCTTGGAGACGCCGCTGCCAGTCTGTGTGTAGACAATATTGAGCTAGATGGACCAATGGTCTGACTCAGTATATGGCAGCTTCCTATGTTCCTATGACTGTTGTAAGGATTACCACAAGGCAGTCTGTGTGTAATGTTTTAAATGCCCTAAAAAGCCACCACTGAATAACAGCAAGTATAATTATTTAGTACACTTATATCTGACCTTTTTCATGTGCCGGCACTCAGTGCTAGGTTCTCATGCAGGGCATAGCTTGAGCGAGGTTCCTGCACCATCTGTCTTCAGACCCTCCTTTCCTATTCTTGATGTATCCTCAGTTTGTATCTCTCCAGGCCGCAGACTGCGGGTGAGGGCTCGCGTGATGGATGCCTCCTCCAACATTCCCTTCAAACCTGGCCAGACCTGGTGCTGCCTTCGAGGCCGATCCCAGCACCCTTTTACCCAGGTACAGGGACATGTGTGTGTTCAGGCTGCAATCAGCCTGAGCAGACGCAGAGCCGGTTGCCTAGAGCACCTGGCTTGAGGGGGAATCTCTCAGTGCACCACACTCCCCACACAGTGCATGTAGGGATACCTGGAGGCCGGGCTTCATTTTCCTGACCTCCAGAGATCCACCCCACTGAGAGCAGCATGGATCATTTGGGCATGCTAGCCACACACCACACAGAGGACAACCAATCATATGGTAAAGGTAGGTTCTCCCCTTCCCGCCATCCCTGCCTCCATTAACAGTCATGATAAAGACCTTCATATCTTGCAGTTCTGCTACAAACAGGCTCCCCGCTGCCACTAACTGAGCCCCTGCATGGGTGATTTCTTGTGCAGCACTTGCAGATTAGTTTATGGATGTGACCAGAAGATCAAAGCTGAAGGCTATCCAGGATATTTAAGAACAGCTTCTTCGTTATGAACCCTGTTGCCTGTTGGAGATTCATATAAGGGTGCCCCCCCCCAGTTCTGTGGCCACCACTTGCCCCGGGACCATGGAATACACTCCCTGTCGAGATTAGATCTGCTCCATCCCTGATGGCTTTTAGCAAACAACTGAAGACACATCTCTTCAGCCAAGCTTTTGGTTGAATTTTACTGATTTGTTGATTTAATTTGACTTTTATATATGTTCTAATGTTATTTTTAAAAACTGTGTTCCGTGTAAACTGCATTGAAACTTTTGTAATAGTTAGTATATAAATTTATTAAATAAACAAAATATCCAGAGTTTCTTGACGTAACAGTGCATTCAGCAATTACATCGCATATGTAGGCATCCCCCATTGTTGGCAATGTCCCTCTTATTCCTGATTAAGAGATCACTTCTGCAGGTCCTATACTTCACATTGATGAAAGGAATAGCCACATCTAATGGGAATGTTTGTATTTATCTAGTTGCCGATCCTACAGCAAAACTGGCAGAAGGCAAGCAAAGACTCCCATTGACAAGAAAGAAGAGTCAGGGATCCAGATGGGGAGACATCCATCACATTCTTGGACAGACTCTGAATGCCAAGCATAGTCACATTGAACAGAGTGATACTTTTGATCTTCAGAATACAAGGCCAGCCCTGCTGAACCATTTGGAGGGGGGGCGGGGGGGGGAACTCGCCTCAACTAGAGAGGTACTACCATGCCCCTTTAATCTAATGGCACAATTTCTCACCTGCCATGGTGGGTCTGGTCGTTAGCTGCTCTGAATTCTAATTTTGCTGCTCTCAGCCCTAAAGGAGAGCTGAGATCTCTCTCTCCGGAAAGACAAACTCCCACTGAGATACAGTTGATTACAAAAGGGACTAGGTCCCACACTGCTCACTGATCTGGCATCAGTTGAGAAATAGACAACTGAATAGCGATGAGGCAAAAAATCACCACAAAATAAAAAGTGTAAATATGTATACTTCACAGTTCCACCAATAGGTCGTCCCCATTCTTAACCAGCAAACCAAACATAAAATATGAAAAAACTCATCTCCCTGCTGGCTGCCAAACTATTGCTGGCTGCAGTGGTTTCACAAAAGGCTGGTGAATGTACTCATTCAGCACATGTATATGTTTGTTTGTTTGTTTGTTTGTTTGTTTGTTGAATACATTTATATACCGTCCCATACAAAACGTCCCTGGGAGGTTCACAATATAAAACATTCCTTTACTAATGATGCAGCAAATGTGCCAAGCCTATACTGTAGAAGTTTATCTGCAATGCAGGCAGGAGAAATGCAGCCTACTCAGAGGCATATCTAGGGAAAAGAGCGCCTAGGATAAGCACTGAAATTGTGCCCCCTCTCCAAACATCTGACACCCATCTTTCAAATAACTTTACCATAATATCAGCTGAAAAATACAAGTCAAGCTCATTAATCTTTTAAAATTTCAAAAACTATTTAGCAGTGGATGTAGCCAGACCAAAAAATGCTGGAAAACTACAAATTTCAGGATGCTGGGGCTCATCGAATACCCAAATATTATGTGGAGGTGTACTTGGAAAACTAAACAGAAGTGCCTGTCAATTATCTACTATGCATTGTAGCATCACTATTACATAATTTTTAAAAATAAATGGAGAATATGACTTTTCCCAGCTACTCTGAAAATAATTAAAGGATATGCAGAGTAAACTGTGTCACTGCTTGGAACATATTCTAGTATTTCAGAAAGACAGTTAAAATGAGAGAAAGAGAGCAAGAAACTCCCAGTGGCCCTTAATACTCAGGATTTCACACTGATTCAAAGACAACCTCACCATTAATAGCCATATTATTAAGACATCACATTTAACTCACTTACCACAAGAAGCAAAGTAAGAGCAAATGAATACAATCCTAGCTCATAAGCTTCAGCTCAGTATTCACTAGCCCTGATTCCCTGTACATAGTGCCAATCGGAATATGTGTACAGTGACTTATATTATATTATATTATATTATATTATATTATATTATATTATATTATATTATATTATATTATATTTATATTCAAAATTTAATTTTTTTTACCTGTAGCCCCTTTGGGGTGCTCCCTAAAGGCCGGGGGGGGTCATCAAAAGGCCCCCCCTTCCCCACTGGCCTCTAGGGTCTCGCAGGGACCATTTGAGCATGTGCAGCGGCCATTTTGTTTTCAGCAGCCATTTTTTAGTTTTAAAAAGTGGTGCTCCACCTTCAAGTTGCACCCGGGGCATGTGCCCTGCCTGCCTTACCCTAGATATGCTCCTGAGCCTACTTATGATGCACATTACAGAGGGCACATGGTAAGGACAGATATTAGCATGAAGTTTTTCACACAGGACTTTTAAAGCCCTTTAACTCGCTTCTACTCCGGCCAGATTTACCCCGAAGGGCTTCTGTCTCTGTCCATTCAAACGGCAACTGTTTCCAAACTAACTACCCAGTCCCCTCACTGGAAGGTTGTCACTTTCTCCAAGCTCTGATAGGTGCCTCATTCTAAACCTCAGAAAGGGATCCCATCTACCAGGAGATCATTAGAAAACAATCTGCCTAACAAAGGTGGTGTGTCAGCAGTTGTAACAATGCAATCCATGAAACGAAAGAATTCTGCTCTTGGCTATTTTTCTGATTTGTGCAGTGGCCCTCTTACCCCTGGACTTCGGGGCCGAAGCCCAGGGCCTCCACACCGCCGGGGGTCCTCCAAATCCTCCTTAGTCAGTCCTGGGTGGTGTGGTCACCACTGGCCCACACTACCCCGGGCAGCTGAGCGTGATTATTACCTTTGTCGGGTGCTTTAGAGACAGAGTGGGGAGTGGGGAGAGGAATATGTGGGATGAGAGTATGTTAAGTTGTGTGCTGAAATGCTTCTGCTACTGCATATTTGCATACATATGCCTGTTTTATATTCTTGTGAGTTCAGTTGCTGTTTGTTACTCAAGAATCCACATGTTAAAAATACTGTGTTTGTCACTCTGTGTGTGTGTGTGTGTGTGTGTGTAGGGGGATGATGCTTGCGGTGTGGGGGAGGTCGGCTCCAGAAGTGGGAGGGCCTCCAAAGGCCTTTAGGTCCAGGCTCCAAAATTACCTAAGTGCACCTCTGGATTTCTGTAAAGGCATTTTGACACTGTAGCGTTAAAATGTAGCTTGGTTTAAAAAAATGGTTCATTAGGCGACCAGAAAGATTGCTGCATTAGGTGTCTGTTTGAAGTCTGCTCTCATTTTTTTTAGCTTTGTATCATCACCAGGAAAGATAAAGGAGATCCAGAGTCAACAAGGATTTGAGCAGCAAAGAAGAATGTTTGAGTGATTCATAGATTGCCAAGAGAGGTTTGGGGTGGGGGAACAGTGTGAATGCAGACAGCAGCTGTGATGTACCCAATAAAATGGTTTGGCAGTAACAGAGACGGCTTCCAAAATACTTTGTTTTTGCAAACGGCAAAGAGGAATGGTTTCCTCCTGCATTTATACAGATGGTTCTTCGTCTTTATGTAGGTTAACCACCGGGTGAGGTGACCTAAGCTGTTCTGACGCCTTGCAAAGAATAGCTGCAGGACAAAAGGAGGCAAACGTTATTTGAGCATGTGTTAAATTATTAAATGTACATTTTTATACATACAGACAAGCCATTTTATGTTATATCTTAGATTTTTATTCCACTTCCTTCTCAAAGCAGCTCACAGTAAAATCAGCATGCAAAAAGTTTATGTGTACATGCTAAAGAGCACTAGTCCAGATGTTTTGCTGCCTGAAGTTGGACACCAAATAGTATCCTTTCCCTCCCTCTCCTTCCTCTTTCTTCCTATTGAAATGACACCACACTTGTGAAAATGTGGGATATAAATAATTTAAAGAAATGGGCCATGGCTTTCCGATGGATGTGCACATGGTGGGATTCACTTGCTGTATAAACTGTGGTGATTCTCTTTAGATTTAGTGGGGGGTGGAGCAACTGGCCCTAAGCAACCCTGGCACAGCATCCCACCAGTCGTTCTTGTTGGTGTCTAGCATATATTTCTTTTTAGAATGTGAGCCTTTTGAGGAAAACAAACCTCCTCCTCCTCCTCCTCCTCCGCCAACTGCTTTGCAAATTTTCTGTTGAAAATTGGTATAGCAGCAGCAGCAACACCCTCAAGCACCCACCTCTGTAAAATAGGAACAAAATTGACTTTTTAAATAGGATTATCTTGGAGATGAAAAAGAAAAGTTGCTTAAGTACTAGGTAAATTAAAAATGGCCTGAAGATAATAGGTTTCACTGGATTTTCTTTTAAATAATGAACAAACAATGATATTATGAGCATTTAAGAGGCACATGGGTCTCCTCTAAATGGGACTGCTGACTTTTCAACTTGCTTTTGTAGCTGTTTCTTTAACATAGTTTGGTGTACAGACATTAGCAGATGATTTCTCCAGAGCAAGCTTTTATTGCGGGCATAAAAGCAGGCCAGGCTCCCTGCACCCCCACTGCCTGCTCTGCACACACACACACACACACTTTATGCTCATTTGGCAATCCTGTTTCTGAAACATTATGTTATTGTATCACCTTTTAAAAAAGAGCCGGAATCATGAAAAATGATCTTTTTCTTGAAAGATGGTACCCTTTCTCCTTAGGTAGCACACACACAAATCAGGTTTCCAGACCCTGAAGATGATCTGATATGAATATGATCATGACAGATCATATCAGCTGAAAGGGGAATTCAGTACTGTGTGTAAAGAAGACTAAGATTTCATCTGCATTGAGGAAATGGGGGAAAGCTCAATTAATTTAAACGTAAAGGTGAAGTTGTGCTGTTGAGTCAGTGTCGACTTCTCCTGGCGATCACAGAGCCATGTGGCTTTCTTTGGTAGCATACAGGAGGGGTTTACCATTGCCATCTCCTGCACAGTATGAGATTATGCCTTTCAGCATCTTCCTGTCACTAATGCCCATTATAGGTATTTTCCCATAGTCTGGGAAACATACCAGCGGGGATTCAAACCAGCAGTCTTGCTCCTTAGGCAAGTTACTTCCCCGCTGTGCCATTACTTGTCATAAATTCGAACAGGAAAGGGACAATTTTTAGAAATGGATAACTGGAAAATTTCTTTGAGGATTCTGCAGACACACCTCCCCACAAAGTTGTGAAAATGTATAACCGCTTTATTTTGTAAAAGTAATGTAAAATAATGTAAATGTAGAAGAAAATTAAAAAGTAAAATAATAATAGTGAGTTGGAAGTGAACTACAGGTGAATTAGATAGCATTCCAAACCAACAGAGGGAGTTGTCTTGGGCAGGTGGTGTGCCCATACAAAAACAAAACAGCTGCCATGTGGTTCTCTCGACCTCTCCCACTGTTCTTGAAATCATGCAGCCCTTGTGCACTGCAAGATTGTTCTTCTGGAACTGAAGTGCAGGAGGAGAAAAAGGGAAGCAGAGAAGCGCGGAGAGTGGAGATCAGCAGGCAAGTTGAACAAGCAAAGGGGGAGGAAGGGGATGCATGCTTTCTGTTACTATTTCGCTTGGGCCAGTGCTGGGCATTAGTCATGTTCCATTCCATTCCATTTGCCATTGGTGTTGTTACTTTAACACATGGGGTGGGAAGAACTATAGCTCAGTGGCAGAGCGTCTGCTTTGCATGCAGGGCCTCTCAGGTCTAGTTCCTGACTTCTCCAGGTAGGGCTGAGAGAGACCCCTGCCTGAAACCTTGGAGACTTGCTGCCAGTCAGTGAAGACAATACTGAGCTAGCTGGACCAATAGTCTGACTCAGTATATGACAGCTTCCTATATTCAAATGGGAGGCAGGAGCAGGGTTTTTATGGTGTGGGGAGTGGAGCCATTGTTGACCATTGCACTGTACCCCAGGCTGTGGACCCACCTCTCCTAATGCCAGTGCAGCATTATGCCTGCATGGATGTATAGCAAGCCCCACCCCCCGACCGCCCCACCTTATCAGAGGCAAGTGGCAGGAACTGTCCAACTCTGCCTTGCTTTCCTTGAACAGGACACCATAGTAACTGTTGCAGCAGGCTCCTGCTTGTTCTATAGTAGCTACAGTTGGGTTTGAGCTGTAAGGAAACTATACAGTTCAGCAGAGGAGGCTTCTCATCTGGGGCAGAGGGGGCATTACCCTCCTTCTTGTCAGCCCCGCATTCCTGCCTCCCATTCTCTCACCAAAAATGCCATCTGTTCCTCTCTGTCTCTGTCTCATTTGCTGGAATGTTGCTCTTGCTTTCTATCTGCTTCCCAGCAGATAGTGCTGGCTCTTGATCTTTTTTCTAAATTCCTTTGTAAAACCATTTCCTCCCTCTTAGGGTGTTCAGTGGGATCCCTTGTCCTCAAATAAAGTAATTACCATACTTAGTCATTTCCCACGTGCCTTTCTATTCTCCCCCCCCCGCCACTCCCTGGGTGGGCAGGGGCTAGCCCTGCCCCCAACCAACCAGAAGTCACAATAGCTTACAGGCACCTGTTCTGACCAATGGCCAACAAACAAGACCAGCCCAGTCATCTGATTTCCCAGGATTCTTCTAGACAGGCTGAGCAGGCTCTTTGGAGATCTTTGTGCAAAATGGGCACACTCAGTCTGCAAGCAAATGGAGTTCAGAACAGATAGGGGCTCTTGTGACCTTTCTCCAGCCTCCTCTTCTCCACAGGAGAAGAGGAGGCTCCACAAAAGCCAGTTCTTTGGCTCCACAAAAGTCAGTTCTTTTCTCCTCACTTAGCACCCCAACTAAGCCCTCAGAATGCATTGGATTTCTCCAGCATTTTCTGTGAGCTCTTTTCCTTTCAATTTTAAAAACATCTCTTAGCAAATCTTGGCAACATTCAGAGATATAGAGAATGTTGGAGGGGGGTGGGGGGATATGGTGGACTGGCACTTCCTCTGGGTAGTTCTTTTACTAAAGAGCAAAGAAACAGCCTTCCTCCTTCTCTCTTCTTCTGGGACTTTAAGCAAAACCTGTGGCTAGCTCCCTTATCTTTGTCTTGGGCCACATTCACACATAACGCAGAACCGGAGTTGGAGGGGCCAGAGGTTGTCCTAACATTACATGCAAATCAAGCAACTCCGATTCCATGCAGCTACAGACTCGAGGATCAATTTTTCAAACTCTAATCCAAACCCTCAGGTTATAATGAGTTTTGTAGCCACAACCCAAAGTTAGATGCAACCTGTGCTGTGTCCAAATTCAGAGCCACAAGCTGCATCCCTTTCACAACTGGAGTTGTGGGAGGAAGCTCCTCCCTCAGCTCTAGCCATGATTGGCTGTGAAGGCTGTCCTTCATGTGAGAAAGAAGCCCACACAGCCTCGACTGCAGAGAGAGCATTCTCCATTATGTCTGAATTCAGAGAGGAGAGTGGGGTGGTGATGGGGTGCAGAACCGTGGGTCTGTTGGGCCCACAGTTCCACATTATGTGCGACTATGGCCTTACTCTCTTTCCTCTCTTGAAGGTGAAAGGGAGGGAGAGGGTTATGGCTTCCAAATAAAACAAGGCATTTTAACTTAAATGACTAGTCAGACAACTTCAAACTTATACTGAGGCTATTCACACGATTGCAGAAAATCAGGCTAGCCTCTGCTAGTCCGATTTTCTGCAATCGTGAGAGCCACTGGGCTTGGTGGCGAGCCCGGTGGTTCTTGAGCGGGTAACCCGCTCAAGTAGCAAACACGGGTTTTTTCATTGTGAGTAACTGCAACATGGCTCCACGCCGCAGCTACTCACAAAAAGACCCCCGGAGGGGAGCTGAACAGCCACCTCCCGGCTCCGGGGGTCTCACCAGCATGCCCTGCATGTTTAAGCAGGGCATGCTGAAGCTTTTGGGGGCCGATTGGCCCCCACTCCCCCCAGCCCCCGCTGGCTCTGTCACGGAGCTGGCAATCATGTGGGCGGCCGATCTGGCCACCCAGGGCTCCCACCCTGCTCGTATGCAGGGAGAGTGGGCTTAGGTAGCAGGGGGAGGAGGCGGCAGTGAAGAAGGGGAGGCAGCGGCTGTGGTGGTGAGGAGAGGCACCGGCCATGGTGAGGAAGCAGTCGCGGTGGGTCAGGGATGGCTGTAGTGAGGCAGTGGCATGGCCACCAGGAAAAGGTGGAAGGTGGTGGAGGCCCGGTGGGGGTGAGAGGAAGTGAGCAACGGAGCTGCGCCCGAGAGGAGCCTGGCTGGCCATGGTGAAGAAGCAGTGGCAGCTGAGGACCCAGGCCAGCCATGGTGACGCGGCAGGTGGGCCACCAGGTGGCGGAGGCCCAGTGGGGGTGAGAGGAGGTGGGCAGTGGAGCTGTGCCTGAGAAGAGCCCGGGCAGGTGCCGGAGCCGCACTGCACCTGGCTGGCAGAGAAGGAAAGCGTGCTAGTGGTGCAGACCTGGGCAGAAGGTTGAGGGGAGGACAGGAGAGACTGGGGCAGAAGGTGGTGGGGGAAGGGGGAACCGCCGGCCCCAAAGAGTGCACAGATGCTCTGTGCGGGGTTGGCTAGTTTGTATTAAATCACTAACTTTCAGGAATGGGACAAAGCTTGATGGAGGCTGTTCTTCCATTAGTATGTACTATTTGACGGAGACTGCCCTTCCGTTCAACACATTTTTTTGAACTTCTGATATTTTCAGAATAGAACTGTCCACAGGAATTTCTATTAAAACAGCTTTTATTGTGCAGATTGTAGCCTTGGTTGTTGAACATGCAGAATAAAAAAGGTGTCAGTTATTATACGACATAAGCATACAATAGCTATGTAAATATCTTGGATCAACAATTTATTTGCATTTGAGAGCTCTTTCTGGATACACTGTTTACACAGTAGATTTCAAAGTGATTTTCCTTATGTATAGATAAAATATATCTTGTTTACATTCTCACCAAAGATGTGCTGTAAATACTGCAAAATATATATCTAATAGTACACTCTCTATTATGTACATAGTAAAAATGTAAAACTAGAGCCAGACCAGTGTTTGTTTTAAATGCAATAGGAGCAAAAGTAGTTTCTAGGTGTACTGTTATGTGCCTCCACAGATGTTTTCTCTGATCTTTGTGGACCTGTTACAACACTGAGGGCACAGTTTAGAATTATAGACAACTAACTGGAATTTTGTCATTGGCTTCAGTAGTGACTCGCACCCTGAGTAAAACAGATCCTGTGGGCAACAGTGCCCAACTTTGTTTTCTTTGTCAGTGTGACAAGGTTTCTGTCGAAATGGAGTGCGGCCTAGGCCTCAGGAAGTGGAATGTGAATAACCACACAGAAGCACCTACTTACAGACTTTCATATAGTACCCTCGCAACTAAGGTCAAACTGGGGCTGTAGTCTATCTAGTCACAATTATAAAGACTTTTCCAGAAATGAATGGATCATATTCTTAGAGGTTATTTACACAATCAAATACTGTGTTCTACCCAGGTTTGGGAGCTGTGTGTGGTCCCAATTTTTGGTTGTGTGGAAACAAGGTAAGAGGAAAACCTCCTCCTACCTTGCTTCCACACAACTGAAAATTGGGAACATACACCGTTTTTGATTGTCTGAATGACTTCTTAGTGTTCTTCTAGTGCCAACACCTCTTCCAACACCAGTGAAATTATAGTCCACAGTCGACAAGACTTGGGGCAAATAGCCTTGCTGTGGGTGGGGCACAACTTTAAAAGAACCTAGTTAAAAATGGAGAAAAGGGATTCCCACCCCACAACAAGATAGCGGAACCTTGCTGAAGGGAAACAGTGAAACTATTCACACGTGCACTGAAAATCAGGCTAAAGAAGCCCAGCCGGGTTTTCGGGGTGTGTGTGTACTCCTGGGATTGGGCTCAATCATGGTGGTGCCTCGGAGGCAAACCCACCTAGGCAGCCTTCCAAAACGAAGTTAGGAAAGTGAGCGCTCTCTAAACTCAGTTTCTGTGATTGTCTGCCAGCCTTGGCTGCTTGTAGCCACGGCTGGCAGACTGAGAAGATCCTGGGCAGCTTTCAGGAGGGGAGGGGGATTCCCACAATGCACTGCATACTTGGGCGGTGCATTATTGGAGTTCCGGGGGGGGGGGGGGACGACACAGAGCAATGCATTCCGGCCCTCCGAGCTACTGGTTATCCACCCACTGAAGAGGACAGTGTCAACCATCTTCGAGGAGATAAGCTCTTTAGGGCTTCCTCCCTGCTAACCCTCTTGCCCTTTCTCACTGCTCATGAGAAAAGGCTCATTGTTTCCTATGTTTATTGTAAAGAGCTAACGAGTATTACTTTTCTTGAATACAGTAGACAAGAGGTCTGTCTCTAAAAGTACTTGAAAATAGAACTAAAATTAAGTAGGACTTTAGAAAAAGTTATCAAGTGGTGGGGGCATGGAGCAGGAGTTGTTGTTACCTATGAAACTTGAATAACAACATTCCATTCATGCCGCTTTCCAAATTGCAATCAATGCACTTCCTAGGGAAAGAATTGCATTTTGCCAGCAAAAAAGTATTGCAGGATAAGTGCTGGGAAAATGTAAATTTCACAAGATGGGAACTATTGCCTTGTAGAAAAAGGAAACTATTCATTTATTGCATAGGAAAATGGTCACTAAGAAGGTCTTTGGAAACAGTTGCCAACATGATACACAGCATACTAGCGATGGTGCAAACCGTGCTGAAGCTGCTGTGGATTCATAAGACAGCCCACACTGTTGAGAATGAGTGGTTGTGCAATTGTGGCAAATGGGAATAACTGTGATGTAACTGTTTGCAGAACAGTGTTGGGACACATTATGAGTCTGTAGCAGCCCCAACGCAGTTTCCACTCTGCCGGTATGCTGTGCATCATGTCGGCCAGTAGCCTGGTGTGTTGTAGAATACTGGTCTGCATGGATCCTGAGAGATCAGTGAGTGATCAGTGTAATTAGCTGTAGCCCAGCCCTGCTTGACCTCAGTTGCTATGGCAATTTATGAAAGCACCCTGCGAAAAGGGAAATGACAAATGCATTTAATTAGAAAACTGAGGCTGATTTCTAGGAATCCTTGGGTTTGGTGTCACAAGTTTGGTGGTGCTGGTGAACTAAGTGTACTATTTTTAAAAGAAGTGTTGAAGCAGCCATACGATATAAAGAACTATGCAGGTATTATCAGAAATAATGCTTGGGCTGTACCTGGAAGGCCATGACAGGTTTTGTGCTTAACAAGACCTTACTTGGGTTGACCCCAAAAGAGCAAGATCAGGCTTTGAAATTCCTCAGTTTGGATTCATAAGAAAGCTTATCTCAGCTAACTTAACCTCACAGCTATTAAAAAAAAAAAGATGCATGCAAAACTGATGAGGGTATTCTCACACCACAGGTACATTATGATGCGGGTAAAAGCTCCATTCAGGTCACAGCATGAACTAATCTTACAAATGCTTTATTTTTGTATTGTTCAGTCACTGACAGTTTCACAAAAATGACCTCCATGAAGACTTCCTGATTGCTGTGTACAGCTCAGCTGAGGAGGAGAAAAAAGTGAATCACAATGTAGTGTTGCTAAAGCAACTCTTTGGTGGATTAGTGTGAAGTTAAGCAAAGCATGAATGCACTAGCAGCATGCTGACCTTGGCTGACCAAGGGATTTTGAAGCTGGCCCTGCTCACAATAAACCAAGAGCAAACCACCCCTTCAAACCCAGTTTATAGCTGGCATGACTCTGCAGTAGTTGGATACACCTTGCTATCCCTTAAAAAAAGAAAGAAAAGAAAAGAACATCGCAGTATCTATCCATTGACTATTATAATAGGGATAAATCATCACACAATATGGGCAGTGCAACAGCGATCCTGTTGATGGAACTGCTTTGGCAATTGGATCCAAAGCCCAACAGATATTTCCACAATACATTTTTGGCTTTGATTTTAATCTCGAATATTGAAAATCTGTAGGAGGCATCGGTCAGTGATGAAGCACATGATTATATGAAGCTCCATGTTTGATCCCTGGCATCTCCAGTAAGCAGATCTCAGGAAGCAGGGAGAGATCTTCCTTCCTGGAGTCCTTCACAAGCAGAGGCTGGACAGCCATCTGCTGGGGATGCTGTAGCTCTGGAATGCCTGCACTGAGCAGGAAGCTGGACTAGATGGTCTCTAAAGTTCCTCCAACTCTATGATTCTCTCTGTGTATGAGACCTAGAGCCACATATAAAAGCCACCAATCAAGAGTTGATGTACAGAGTTAGAGGAATAGTTGGTCAAATTCAGTATAAAAATAATAATGAAGGTGACTCCTTTCAGTGACATATGTCCTTTTAGTGACACATGATATAATCTTTTAGGATGGATAACAGGACACAGCAAACAACGGCAACAGCTGTAGCTTTTTGTGGACACTGAAAGTTATCTTGACTTGAAGGCTCTTTTCTTCTAAAGGCATTTGGTTTCTCTCTCTTTTGAGCATATATATTAGTTAAGTTATTTATTTAGATCTAGAGGGGTGTGTGTGTAGAGCAGTCAGATATAGTCTACTACAGAAAAGGGTTACAGTCAACTGACAATACATCTGAAAAAAGAACATTCGTTTGAAATCTGCCTGCTTGTCACGTCCATTATGCTGCAATAGCTTTAGACCCTTTTTGCTCACAGTAAAATGATGAGCAGTGTGATATTGCTGGAAAGCATTCTTGCAGTTCTTTATTACATCACCGTAAATTTATCTTGCAACAAATGAATGGAAGGGGTAAGCAGAACATCAGTCAGTTTACTAAAGGGTCAGCAAAACAAATAGGTCGATAGAAATGAGAGAGCTTTTAAAAAAAAAATGTAGATTGACCTTCCTCCAGAAAAGAGTGAAGAATATAAATCCAGGAAGAATAATTAAGTAATAATGAAATCTGAATTGATTCTTTGTTGTATTCTGGGTGTGTCCTCAATTGATGCTGTTGTGTGCTGGTCACTTCATTCATCACTGACAATCTTGCGACTGGCACCAAAATAATGGGATGAGGGAAGGCCTTCTCTTCAGGTTCCTTGAATGTCACTTAGATTTCCTTCCGTACTGTTGCTCTGATAGAGCTGAATACTTTGCCAAGAGCCTCCCAGAATGGGTCGCAGAAGGTGTGGACACAGATTGAATAAACCCGGCCAACACACTGGATCTCAATCAAGTAGCTCTTGATGCATGGCACCACTGCCCAGATGTGCAGGAATGACAGAATGGCAAAGTAAATGCCCCAGATGAGAGCCATGGGAATGCCAAAGATTGCGGACAATAAGCGATAAAACCAGTATTTTGTCACAGTGAAGGTGGTGAAGCTAGCTTTCCAGATCCCATCAAAACTGTGGGTTCCCTCTGGTTCGGCAATGACGTCTTCAAAGTCAATCTGCAGACAAAAAGGTGAAAGGAGGTCAGAAGGAAAAGCAAAAAACTGACAACCACGCGGACGCGTGCACAGCACACTCTATCAATTTTAAAAATAAACTTTATACAGAGAATTCATTCATTTCACTTAATACGAGGCAACAGCAATGTTACCTGATATCCACCAGACTACAAGGCTGTTCACATGAGCAGCTGTGCCCAGGCTTGGGCAGCTCTACCTGGGTAGCGCTGCTCACGTGCATCGCTGGAATTGAAGCCGATCCCGGTGCTGCCTCCCTCGTTAGCTCGTGTTTTTTACTTGGGCTTTTACCTGGGAGGTATTTGCACTTGGCTTCATGCTTCGGGGTAAATGTTGAGCGAGGCCACTTCGACCTACACTTGAGGCAATGAGGGAAGCAGCCCCCCCCCCGCTCTCGGCTTTTGTTTTGAAACAAGTTCACATGGCATGCCCCGTCTTTTCCTTCTAGCCAATGGGGGGGGGGGCAGGAGGAGAGTGAGTTCCCTAAAGAGCCATCTGCATTTCTAAAGAGAACATCGCTCTTATGATGCTAATGACTCTACGTCAGTACCTCTCCCTAGTTGCTCCGGCATTTTCAGAAAAAGTAGCTTCAAAAAAGCATTAAAAAAATCTGGAAATATGTTGAGATAAGCTAGAATTCACATCACAAAGCCCTATTTGTGTGTGGAATGGGTCCAAGAATCTCGAAGGGACTTTGGGGTAAGTTTGTCTGGTATGTGAATGCACACAGTCTCCTCTGAAGTAGATTCGGGGTAGAAGTCCTGTGTGTAAAGCCTCCTGGAAAAAATGGCATAAGCACATCCTTTTACCCAGGTCCGGGGTCATGTGTCTGCTTGGGTGGCAGGCAGCCCGAGCAGACACAGAGCTGGGTGCCTAGAGTGCCTGGCTTGAGGGGAGATCCCTCGATGTACCCCACTCCTCGCATGGTGCTTTGAGGGATATCTGGAGGCCTGGCTTCCTTTTCCCGGCCTCCAGAGATCTGTGCAGCTCAGAGCAGCACAGATGGTGCGGGTGTGTGAGTCCCACACCACACAGCAGATCTGTGACTGTCTGCGGGGAAGGTAGGTTCAACCTTCCCCTTCCCCCACCCCAGAAATGCTTGTGTGAACAACCTCAATGTTTGTTTCTGGAAACAAAGGGCAAGGGGTCCAAATACAGCACTAGGAAAAAAATTATTTGAGCAAAGTTGGTGCTAAGATGGCAAGCTATGTCTTGCACATCCAGGCAGAGGTAGGGAAAAAGAAGTTCATTTGCTTTCTCAGATGCCGCAGCTTAAACTACAAACAAGCCACAAGTCAAGCAATTGCTACAATTCATACCAAAATGGCACATCTCCATGATTCGTGCACCAAGCACACTTTTTGACTACACTCTCTCTTTTTTTGTTTTTTTTAAGAACCTTTGTGGCAGTTTTATAGCTAGATTTTGTGGAAGCAAGTACTTTTAATGCATTGGGAGTAACCTCATTAGCATATGGTATGTCAGAAAGTGGCTCAGTTATAGCCCTATTCACGTTATGTTCCACACGCATGCACCAAGTGTACAGTATACAAAGTTACAAATCTGTATACAGGTACAGTTATTTACATGTTATGTCGAACCCAGGTGCAGCAGTACTCTTCCTGTCTATACCATGCATTTGAGGGGCCTGTACCCAGGTTCATTTTTAAAATGAATGCAGGCATAGTTGTTCACACAAAAACATGTACAAGTGTACAAACATCTGCACACTTGTACAACATAATGAGGTCATTCACACAATCAAAAGGCAGGATGCCTCCTAGTACCAGTTGCAGGGGAATTATAGCAGGAGAGAGGGCATGCCCTCAACTCCTGCCTGTGGCTTCCAGCGGCATCTGGTGGGCCATTGTGCGAAACAAGATGCTGGATTAGATGGGCCTTGGGCCTGATCCAGCAGGGCTGTTCTTATGTTCTTATGATCACATGGGGGTGGGCTAGGGGGAAGGCAGGAGCCTCTCTGCCTTCCCTCAGATGATTAGTTGCCCATCAGAGTTCTGCTGCCTGCACACCCACATGACTGGCATGGTGGCAAACCCAGCAATGACTGGGAGTGGGGAAGCAAACCGGGTCTCCTAGGCATCCCACGATGCACTGTATGAGCAGCACAGTGCATTGGGGAAGCTCCATGCTGCCTGGCCACTCCTTCCCCCCCAACTCTATCATGAAGATGGCTGCTGACAGCCCAGGAGCAGCTGCCGGCAGTGCAGAGCCTCAGATAGGCTCAGAGAGTGAGGTAGGAGGTGTGTGCTTATCCTCCTACCTCACTTTAAACCTGGGTAGCTGATCAGGACTACCCAGGAGAGGAGCAGCAGGGTCAGGAGTGATCCCAGGGCCCCAGACAACCAGCCCTATCTCGGTTAGCCCTGTTCTGCCCAAGTAAGGCTGGGCATTAGAATGGGCTCAATGCCTGAATAGGGTCATATGTCCACCTTATGTTGACAGTATATGCTGAACTCTGGGACAACTCGATCACATAGGGTTAATGTTGGGCATTACATTTCAAGCAATATGTATTCACCTGATAGGTTCTGTTCAATCTGGGGTGGGGGGGAGGTGAGGTATAATATGTATAAAGTACAAATACAGATGCCTTTCTGCTACTGTGGAAGTGCTAGTGTGTTCCCTCACAAAATAAGAACAGCCCTGCTGGATCAGGCCCAAGGTCTATCTAGTCCAGGATCCTGTTTCACACAATGGCCCACCAGATGCTTCTGGGGAGTCCACAGGCAAACATATGACTAGTAGCCATTGATAGACCTGCCCTCCATGTCAGTCTAAGCCCCTTTTTAAAGCCATCCAAGCTGATGGCCATCACCACATCCCATGGCAAAGAATGCCATAGATTAATTATTCATTGTGTGAAAAAGTACTTTCTCTTGTTGGTCCTAAATCTTCCGAACTTCAGTTTCATGGGATGATCCCTGGTTCTGGTGTTATGAAAGAGGGAGAAACGTTTCTCTTTGTCCACTCTCTCTAGTCCATGCCTAATTGTATACACTTCAATCATGTCTTCCCTTAGTTGCCTCTTTTCCAAAGTAAAGAGCCCCAGATGCTGTAACCTAGCCTCATTAGGAAGGTGCTCCAGGCCCCTGATCATTTTGGTTGCCCTCTTCTGCACCTTTTCCAGTTCTATAATATCCTTAAGATACAGTGACCAAAACTGTACCCAGTATCCAGATGTGGCTGCACCATGAATGAATGAATCAATTTATTACAGCCATAATAATGATAATACAGAGAACATACAAAGATTAAAACAAGATTAAAAGCAAAATATGCCAGCAGTAATATAATACATAATTATCAGGACAAAACAATAGCTCCTAAGAATTAGATCTTAAACAGGATCTTAGTCTAATAGCGACATAAAAGAATTTTGCCACCCCCTTAGTAATCTCATTATCTTGATCCTCAAGACAAAAATTCAAATAAAAGGGGTCAGCTCTTCCTGGGAATTGCTCTAACAGAGGGAATATGAGTTCTTTCCTAGTATCAGAGTACAGGGAGCAATATAACAGCACATGAGAAACTGTTTCAGGGAGGCCTGCACCACAAGGGCATAGGCCAAAATCTGACGATCCCTTATTAAATCTTTTTTCCAAAAGGGCTGAAGGCAGCACATTCATATGGGCTCTAGTGAAAGCCATCCTAAACTTTAAAAAGTGTTGGGAAGCTAAATATTTAGCACCTCTATTCCCTGAAGGGGGCATGATACTAAAAAATAGAGGAGAGCAGGTCCTATTTCCCCTAGAAACAAGATTCTGGTGCTCAATGTCATGAAGGCGTTGTATATGTGTAACCTTCGCCTTCTCATTTCCCATGAGTAAAATTTCAGAAGGAGATAGACCCATTTGCAATATTTTGTTGTTAACAAATGACAGCCAAGGGCTAGGAAAGGAGTCTCTCCATAGAAACAAAAAATAGGAGGGCTCCTGAATTTCCAAGCAAAGTTTAATCCATCTGGTGAAAGTAAGTTCCCATGCTTTAAAAAAAAAATAGTAAGGGATCCAGATTCCAAACATAATGCTGAATAAGGTACACATCTGGGTACCCCAGGATACACCATAGATTTGTAAAAGGGCATTATAACATTAGCAGTTTTATTTTCAGTCCTCTTCCTAATGATCCCTACTATGGAATTGGCCTTTTTCACAGCTGCTGTGCATTGAATCAACATTTTCAACGAACTGTCCACCATGACCCCAAGATCTCTCTCCTGTTCAGTCACTGACAGCTGAGATCCCATCAGTGTATATGTGAATTTGGGGTTTTTTGCTCCAATATGCTTGACTTTACACTTGCTTACATTTGCCATTCTGTCACCCACTCCCCCAGTCAGGAGAGATCTTTTCGGAGCTCTTCACAATCTGTTATGGATTTCACTTGCCTAAATAGTTTAGTGTCATCTGCAAATTTGGCCACTTCACTGTTTACCCCATCTCATAGATCATTTATGAACAAATTAAAGAGCACTTGTCCCAGTACCGATCCCTGGGGGACCCCAATTTCTAATTCCCTTCATTGTATAAACTGTCAATTTATTCCAACCTGTTTTCTGTCCTTCAACCAGTTACCAATCCACACATGAACCTGTCCCCTTATTCCATGACTCCTAAGTTTACTCAACCTTTGGTGGGGAACTTTGAAGAATAAATATCCTCTCTGTATTTTTGGGCTTTGAATCTTTATTTCTAATCAATGAAAGAAAATAAGCAGATACTACTACTATATCTGTAGAAGTACATATTTTGTAGTTTTATGATGAAACGCCAACATGTCCAGGAAGTTTGTCATAACATTTCCACAAGAAATTTTACAGAAACATGTTGAGACAAAATAGCTTGGCCCATGAATATGTCTTTGATATACTCCATAGCACAGGATATTTACTGCAGCCAAAATAACCAAACAGAGCAGGCATATCAGAAAAAGAAAATACAGAGGCTGGGATCCAAAGACCTATGGAAATGTTTTCTAAATGCACTGGGGTTTTCTCTCTTCCTTCCTTCAATTATTGTGGCTGGGGATTGTGGGAGTTGTAGTTCATCAACAGCTGAGGGTCAGGTTTGCCCACCCCTGCCTTAAAAAACTGCTGCCAAGGGTAAGGATGGTGTACATTGAGGAAGAGGGAGCTCCAACAGGGAGGGGATGCGATGGGTGACCCTCTCCATCACTGGTGGAAGTTAGGCATGTGCCTGAAACGTTTCGGAGGCCATTGTAATGGCCTCTGAAACGTTTCAGTGCTGGGGGGGGGGTATTCAGCATTTTGGCGCTGGCGGGGGTAGTACTTTAAGGGCGGGGGAGGGTGTACTCACCCCCCCCGCATCATTTCCCCCACCGGCGCTCTGTAAACTTTAAGCCCCTCAGGGTGGCACCGTTCCTCCCTGCCACCCCATTCCCCCCGTCGGCCGGAAGTAGTGAGCGCGCATGCGCCCATCATGCGTGCGTGCACACGCCCGTCTGCCGTGCATGTGCATGCATGACGGGTGCATGCGCACTACTTCTGGCCACTTCTGGCTGATGGAGGGAACGGGGCGGCAGGGAGGAATGCTGCCACCCCAAGGGGCTTAAAGTTTACAGAGCACCAGCGGGGGAAATGAGGTGGTGGGGTGAGTACACCCTCCCCCACCCTTAAAGTACTACTCCCGCCGGTGCCGAAGACTCTTCGTGCACATCCCTAGTGGAAGTGACTTACAGAGTTGGGCTGTGGTCTTAATTCAGACCAGTCTGTAGTCCAGTGAACTAGTTCGGTCCAGTTCTGCTGAACCACAGACCAGTCCAGGGTTTGAGGTGGTGTAGGAGTGGGGTGGCATCTTTAAAAGTAAAGCTGTATGGTCCTTACCAGCATAACCGCCACTCAACACAGCTTCCTACTGCAATGGCATTCCATCCAGCAGCCCGTGGCTCCATCACTCACCTGGCCTCCACACATGCATGGAGGCCATTTGCATGGTGAGCAACATCATGCTGACCATGCAAAAGACCTCTGTGCTTGCACAGAGGCCAGGTGAGCGACAGAGGTGTGCTGCCACTACATGTGGGCTGCTGGGGGAGTGGTGCAGCAGCAGGACACTGCGTGGACCAGTGGTCACTCTGGTAAGGACATTGTGGCTTTACTATTAAAGCTGCTACTTGCCCTCCCCCCTGCACCACCTCAAACTGCCGAACTGGACCAAACTGGTTCATTGGACCACACACCATTCCAAATTTGGACCATGGCCCGAACTGTAGCCTGTGCACATCCCTAGTGCCTTGTTCTTGCATATGAAGCACTCTAGACCCAAGGTGATAGTCCCAGTTCCTGAAACATTAAGAAAAAGTTTTACTAAGGTATTAAAGATCTACTCGCTGTAGGCATAAATAGCAAGAGTAAGATTCTATTTCACACACAAGTTGTATGGCAAATATAATTTACTTTGGGGGGAAAATGCTATTTACCTGCTGTATCACTCCAATTTAAAACAAATATAGCAATGTACAATAAACTCTTGACATTCTGTTTGCCCTTTCAAAGCAGCATTATATTGCTAAAGTTACATAGGAATTATTTTTCCAAAGCAATACATTCTTCAAAATTCTTTAAGTGTATGATTGCCCTTTTATGTATATGATCTTTTCCTCACTAGAAGACCAATTAGACAATAAGTAAAGAACTGAAAAACATTAATTTACAAATTGTGATTTGATTTTTATAATACAAATTATATGAAAAAGAATGAGGGGATCAGGTTTCTTTTCCCTACATCTAAGATCAGTGAATAGTTTTCTAGTTCATATGAGCTTTAGACTAAATTTAGAGTTAAAAAATAGCACTCAGTGGGTGATATGATGTGGAAAATTACTCAAAGTGGTCCCACTGGAATTTAAAAATGCCCAACTTGTCCTTTTAATTTCAGTGGGTCACTACTATGAATAATTTTCCACATCGCCCACCAAAACCGGTAGAGAAAACCAGCAGGAGGGAGGAATATGAGCTGTACACCTGTGTAGGTCTATAACCATCCAAATTCAACATGACCTGTGATGAAGAATATGGAAAATGAATTTCTGGAAGCTTTCTTAGTACAGGGAACATATTTCTGGGTTGGCAAGGCTAACTTTAATCTTGTGATGCACATAAAATAAAAAGTATATTCCAATGACGTATTTCCATTGGCAATTTACTGGTGCTGAATAGTTTATACTTTTAAATGTTTATAAAGGATGTTGACTACTTTTATGCAGCATTCTGGCTTATAAATCACCTCAATTAATTTAAAAGTACATGTTAAACACAAATCTAGCCAGGTTACTTCTAAAGTATATTTATTAACAATCCTTTCACGATGTGTTTGATGTTACCTGACTTAAAATTGTCTACCAGACTGTGTTGAAATTGCTCAATATGTTGAGCAGATTCAATGGCTTTATCAGAAAAAAGTGTACTATTCACAAAGCAAAAACATATTTCTTTTGGTGACAGAAAATTGATGGTTGTGTCACAGAGAAAGCCTGCCACATGAGATTTGTACATGGAGATTTAACACTATTCTAGGGGCAGTGTATTTTATTTTATTCCAGTACTCTTACAGTATGAGGTGCCCAGCTACTGAAAAGTCATACTTTCCATTTTCTGCCTGTTCAATAGCTACAATATCTATTTTGCCATTGTACATATCAAAAGGGAACTATTTGACTCGTGAAACACCAGTTTCTTAAAAATAATATTTAAAACCCATTGATAATATTGAGTGGGGTTGTGAAATTCTGAGAAGTGGAAAACTGGAGCTAAATCTGCATGATGTACAGGGCGGGTGGTGGGGGGCACCCAGGGGAACATAAATATATATTCTCTAAGTGTTAAGGAAAACTCAAATTTTGATATTCCAAAATACCTTAAGTGGGATGTCCCAGGTAGGGATATGCACGAATTGCGATTCGAACAGCGATTTGCTGCACAGCCCAGGCACCTTTAAAAGGGCAACATTCCACTTTAGGTATTTGGACCACTAGCCTCCCCCAACCAAGTCTCAGTTATACAAGCCAGGTTGGCTCCTTCATCCACAATCAAGTCATGGATGATTTCAATCTTATTTTGAAATCTGGCATTAAAAGGAGCATTGTTAGATTCGGTTGGAATGACTCCTCGAGGTCTGAAAGCTGACCGGGCAGCTGAAAGGGAAAACAGTAATTAAATTACTGGGCTCCTTTCCCCTGTAATGGCATGCTGGCCTGCCAACGCCCAATCCTCTATTCTCTACCACTACTGAAATAGACGCAATGTCACCCCAATCAGAAAAATCAACATATATGTCTTTATGCAGGCAATGTGTTCAGGACTGAGACTGTAAACAAACATTTGTCTATAATAGTCAATCTTCATTAGATGACCTCAAAATATCTTCTGTGTTGAGATACCATATTTAATCAACTAGTTAAAAAGTCTATTATGGCTGAGAAACAGCCATAAATTGACACAAACAGTCCATTTACTGCATTATCAGTAGTCAGAAAAATTTCATAAACTTGATTGATGTGAGGAGTTTTAACAGTGCACATCAGTAGTGTGTGAAGCTGCAAGCCTGCTTGAAAACTATAATTATAATTATAAGTAACACCGACATGTCCAAGAAATAGAGGAATCATTGTATTAGGTTAGGCACTTCCTCATGTATGACTGCGTGTGCGCTCTCTCTCTCTCTCTCAACTGCATCTGCTAATGAGTGTTACAAATGTGACAACCATGACATATTCTAAGGGTTAAGGAGCTAGGAAAGCACTTAGCAAGTGCAGGCAGAGAACCATTTCAGGTACACATGTTGACCTCAATAAATTTTGATCACCATTACTAGGAATGGTGACTGAGGTCCTGCAAAAGGCTTCATCTGTCAGTTGAAGGCTTTTGTTCTTTTCCCAATGTGTTGTATGATACCATTATGACATCATAACTCAGGGATAAGGCTAAGAAATTATTTAAGAGCCTCCTCAGGTCCTCACCTCACTCCCATACTATGGATCATGATGTCATTATATAATGGCCATTGTGATGGATGCTTGATGAGAGGTCTTGTCATCAAATCACCAATGCACATGGTGGTTCAGTCTTTGGGGGACTAGGAGTCCACTTAGATAAACAATGATGAACTACAAGCAATGATGACCCACTTCAGTGGCCTGTACTGGCAAAATACAAGGCAGAAAAGAACATTATAGAGACAAAGGTCATGAAACTGGAAAAAAGAAGCATTTAGTATTCCCAAGCACAGGAAGAGAAAGCAAAAAGAGAAAGCAAAAGAGAAAGCAAAATATCAAAGCAAAATTCTACTTTTCTGTGTAAAACTTCCATCATATGTACACATACAAACTGTTCCGCAGCAGATCTTGAACTAAAATCCATAGGTTTATTTGGTTTAAGTCAGTATCAAACAAGAAGGGATGATATGCTAAGAGAGAGAAACGTATTCAGACTGTACACAAGTTCAGGTGTCTGTATACATGCACACATGTATATATTGTGTGTGTGAATGACTGTAAATAAGTTCATTTTAAGGTGAACATGGGTATAAGTTCCCTCAAAAGCAGTGTATAGATAGGAACTGTAGTATGCACATGTGTTGAACATATGTAAATAACTTAAATAAATAATAATGTGTGCAGATCTGTATTTACATACAGGAGATCTTCTCCCGAGCACTGAAAAGAGCTCTGGGTCGGTCTGTGGGGAGAGCGGGTTACACTTACCCTCCCCAAAGATGATCGTCCATGTTTCCCTGGGCGGGTGGATCACCTGCTCAAATGATTGACGGCTTCTCCCTGCAACTCCGGGGGGTCGAAGTGCAGGGAAGCCCTTCTAACCTCATTTAGAAGGGAGGCTACTTAGGCGGGTTTGCCACCATTTCGCTGCTAGGATCGGGCCCAATCCCGGCAGTTCATACGTGCATGCAAAACCAGGCTAGGCTCCCTTAGCCCAGTTTTGCATGCATGTGTGAATAGCCTCATAGTGTACACAGGTTGTATGTCTGTTGAATGTAACATGTGAAGATGGCTTAAGTAGATAAGTAATCCTTCAACTATGTATTCCTGCTTGATCATTATGTTTTCTTGGACAATTTACAAAATGATTTGGTAATGTACCTGCTGGATCTCAGACTGGATGAAGCTTCCACAGTTCATGGCATTGGAGTAAAATAATGTCCTTATGTAAAGGCCAATTAATCAAATGATGAGCTAGAATTTATAAATCAGTTGTGGATGGCTCACCAAGCTGTTGCTGAAGTTGATATCACAGTAGTGATATAGTATGTTGACCATATTATACCACAACAGGTTGAAGAGGCAGGAAGGATCAGGCCAGCCCCCAGCATTTTGGTGCCTGAGGTGGAAAATCTTCTTGCTTAAATGGCACTCACATTGTTCTGCCTCAAGTGGCTACCTAAGGTGACTACCTCACAGAATAGCTTCTTTGGCTGGATGAGGCAAAGAGATGAAAATATAATTTAAATTGTAAACAAAGAATCCTGGTGTGTGTGTTAATGTATACCCTTATTTTAGAACAGGGAATATTATTATAGTGGACTCCACATTTTAAAAGTTGAATGGTTGAAAAGCTGCTTTTTTGTCAATTCATACACAGAAGTCTGGAAACACAATAATCTGTAAAAGAGATGAAACTGGTTTGCCAGAGCCATCACTGCACCACAGTGGGCTTCTTCAGGTTTACTGTCCTGCTATCCTCTTTGGTCAAACCAGTCTTGCTGGTTTTTGAAGCACAACAAATGTCTCTATTGTATCACTTTGAGCTCTGAAAAATCTATGGTCTGTATACAGCCCAATATATTCCAAAGCAAGCTGGTGTTCTTTCTCCGATTTCTGGTTGACAATTGTGACACAATGGCAGTCTTGCTATATGCATAAAGGGAAAAGAGAGAGAAAGAGAGAGAAAAAGAAAGCATGGGAGATGCAGGAAACTTGGACTAGGCTTTGCTATGCTGTGGATTTCACAGTAATTTAAAAAAATTGTAGGAATTTTCACTGAGTTTGGGAGAGCAATACTCTAGAGAGCAATACTGTACTCTTGACCTAGGTGCTGGCTGGCTGGATCAGGACAACTGTGTGGGAAATTGTGAGTCCATTAATTTGCCACTGAAGATGGAAGTGAAACAAGATGTAAAGGTCATTCACATGATCATTGCAGCCCAGAGGGGAGGGCGCGGGGGGGGATGGCAAGATGGATCTTATTTTCCCCTCAGATGGTCTGGCTCTTTGTGTGTCCACATGATCTTTGTGGCTCTGAGCGGATCTCTGGAGCAGCGCTGATCTCTGGAGGCTGGGAAAATTCCAGGCCTCCAAGAATCCCCAAATGCACCACACAAGTAGTACGCACTTGAGGAATTCCCCCCTCAAGCCAGGCACTCTAGGCACCAGGCTCTATGTCTGCTTGGGCTGTTTGCAGCCTTAGCATACACACAACCCCCAACCTGGGGTAAAGGGCACGTATGCACCCTTTAACCCAGGAAAAACCCAGGTAAATAACTTGGGCTACTGGGGAAGGAAGTGCCAGGATTGGCCCAGATCCTGGTGCTTCACATGAGCAGCCCTACCCAGGTACAGCCCTGTATTGTGATAATCACACCCAAGGAGGATGTTTCTCCACCATTCCCTGTGACTTTCACTGACATTTTGAAAGTATACACAAAGTCATTTAATGAAAAAACTCAGAAATACATCAAAATATATAATTGTGACAAACTAAACATTAATTTCCTACTTCACATAGCCCCCCAAATACATGGTAGCTGGACTACACATAGATGTGGATTTGCTCTTCAGAAGCATGGGAAAATGGGTGGAGGTGAGGGAGATAACATTACTTGTGTTGCAGTTGCCAGGCAACAGCAGCCACTGTTGACTTTGGAGCAGTAGCTGGGACTGTGTGTGCAAAATGGCCACAGGCGTGCAGTGGAGAAGGCAGGTCACCAAGCTAGGATTCTGCACACACACCAAGGGTAGCTCAAGAGGGGAAAAGGAAGAGTAACACCCCTTCAATTAGCCCCCGCTTTCTCTTTCAGAAATGTGGGACACAGCTTGCCTTTTCTATGCCCCCTTCAATTTTTTTTTTAATGATGGACACCCCAGTGCCAAGGGAGCTTATTTAGTCAGAACATTCCACTCGTCTCATACAAAGCTGATAAGTGTCTTTTTTTGTAAAAGGACACATTCTATATGGAATGTCTAGGATTTCAAAAGGCAACAGCTAAAAAGAATTAACAGATCCTTCTTAATTAATGACACTGCGGCTCCATAAGATTCTTATGGCTTCTAATTAAGAAAACAGACATGTTAAGAGTATTGTAACAAGCCTAGTTTAAGAGTGATTTCCAAACCATTGTTAAAGTGTTTACATATATATACATACACATACATATATAAACACACACACACACACACACACACACACACACACACGATATAATATAAAATATACCTCTCTCCTACAATTCACAAGGCACATTACAGTATGGATAATGGAAAAATAGGCTAGAATCCAATGTTGGAAGTGGGATCGATAAGAGAGAGGCAGGGATTGGGCACGGCTCACATATCATGCAGAGTTCTGCAGGCCTTTTCTGCACCACAGGAGCTGCTGCATCTTCCAAATGCAAGTTGCGCTAGAGTGTGCACTCTCACAAATGCTAAAATTGCCCAAGGGAGTTAGTTGTGCCATTGCACAGCCACTGGAAACAATGGCCATGCGACTGTACAGCTCCTTACACCATTTCAGTGCAGCACAATTTACGTCTGGAGTCAAAGCAGTACCCACAGTACGCAAACCGCTCACAGAACCCTACACAGTCCATGAGCCATTGTCTTTTGCTCCATTTGCTATGGAGGTGCTGCTTCTGATTCCTAAAAGGCTTGTTGGGTGGTGGGTTTTTTTGGTCTGTTTTGTCTTTTGCAAAGGTGGTCTGTCACCATGCTATCATCATTTAAATTTGTTTCACAGGGAGTGAAGATGATTACAATACTATTAAAAATCTCTGCTGTACATTGCATGATCATTGAACTCATTAATACTGTAGATAAGTTAAGGCCTCTGCTCTTAGTAAACTCTTCCTCTTTCAATCACCAAGGATTCGGTAATACATTGTTACCAAGAATGACTGTCAGAATAAGGGGGCTGTTTTTGGAAATAATAAAAATGTCATTTTCAAGGGCGAATAACGTGTCCTTGTGTGCTTACTGACCCAAACTGTATAGCAGAAAAGATTATAACAATAGAAAAAGATTTTATCACACTCATGTTCCCATAGAGCTCAGTTTCCTTTTGAAACAATTCACTTGGAGCAAATATGCATTGCTCATAACATGGCCATAACTATGAGTCATAGAAATCTCATTTGGGGAAAGCAGGACCATCAGACTTGGAATAATACCAGAGAATGAGTTTACTGAGATAGGCATGTTACTTAGAAGGAGAGAAATAAGATGGTGGGATTTTCCCTTAGGTTCTGAACATTCCTGAGGCTATAATAATTACATGACAATTAACAATCACATGGATAATTTTGTAAATTAGCTTTAACTAGGGAAACTATTTGCAATGAGCGGCCAAAATTACAAAGAAAGTACTGGAGCTATGAAGGGTTTTTCTGACCAGCACTTTCCCATTTCCTTTGGAATATACATGTAACCAACAGACTTCCGGATATTCACTCCAGCTTATCAAAGAAACACTGGAGGGGAAAATCACAATAGGTCAACACACACATCATGTAAGAGATAAAGTGTAGAAGAAGCAGGATTGTTTGGGGACTGAAACATCTACATGGCAGGACAGCCAGGGTTCTAATCTATCAACACTTCCCTTACAACCATGCAATCCAAACAATTTAGCAAGGCAGGTTTTTTTTTGGTGGTGGTGGTGGGGAAATCCCCCTGTCAAATCCACCACACTCTGCTGCTCTGTACCTGGAGGGAATCCAGATTAAACCTGAAGAACGGGGCCACTATTGATGAACCACTGTTCATTGCTTGACTAAGGAGGCTGTTTGAATCACGGAGGCTGTTTGAATCATGTCTCTTTTTGAACTGAATATGAAGAAGTATTCACATGACCCAACAGGTAATATCATGTGAGCAGCAGTAGGAAGAGTGGAGTTATTGTGGCAGGTCCTGTGGCCATGATCCTTCTCTCCACATGGACTCAGTATCCCATTGAGTTGGGTGAACAGCGGAGCTAAAATCTGAGTGCCAAAGTGAAGGACATGAAAGTTCAATGCATATACTGGGGTTAAACATCTTTCAAAAACCTAAGTCACAGTCAGCTCTTCTGGTGGCAGTCAGAATCACAGACAGCTGCCAAACCTTCCATACTTTCCCATGGTTGCCAATTCAATACTGAAGTCTGCTATTAGAGAAGGAGACCCATGTTTCTGTTTTTCAGAATGGTCAATGCTGAATCAGGAACAGATGGAGTTGCTGTAGGAGCTGCCTCTTCTGGTTGTGCAACCATTTGCGGAAGGGCATGTCCTTACCCCCAACCGTTGCACAGCCAGAAGAGGCCCTTGATTGCCCTTCTCTGTGGTACATTGAGAGCCAAACTACAAAGTACTTTAAGCATGTGCTTTGCATGTGTGTGCATGCTTTTAATGTTCACCCTGATCAGCAACCCTTCCCCACAAACTGGAACTGTGGTGGAGGAATGGGAGAACACCTTCCTACTACTCATGGAGCCTGTTCCCATGATCACTAGAAAGCGGGCTAAAGGTGGCTAGGCCACCTAATTATCCCTCCCCTTAAATGAGGTTAATGGAGCGAGTGCTCTGTCAACCTTGTTTTTCTGATTGTGTGCTACTCCGGTGTGCGGAGGCACATGAGTAGACCCCCAACTGGGAGGCTACAAGCAGAATCCCAGTGTTGGGGGTCCCTCCAGAATGGCCCACGTGCTCACGCAAGGCATCCTGGCACTTCCAGGGGCTGGGTGGCCTCTGATCGCCGCAGCCCCCACCGGCTCCGTGATGGAGCTGGTAGTCATGTGGGCGGCTGATTCGGCCGCCCAGGGCTACAGGACTGATAGTCTGCGGGGAGAGCAGGCTAAGCCTCTGAACCCTCCCAGACTCTACCCACCGCTCGTGGGTTGAGCCTCTTGGTCTTAATCTGGATTGGACCTCCAACATCTATTTGCCAAGGATAAAAGTTTCCATTGGTGCCAATGGAAATAACAGCTGTGGAGAGGTGTAATCCGGATCGGGTTAGGGCTAAATCGTCCTCCCTCACTGCAGTCTTGATCCACTGAGGCTATTTAACATTATAAAAAGATGTACAGTCATCCCTTGACAACCATGGTTTTACCAACCGTGGTAAATGAGTATATGTGAATAGGAAATTGTGACAGGTCTTGCCAACCACGGGCCGAGTATCTACAGTTGGCGAGGTTTTTAGTGATTTGGGAAGGGGGTTTCAGTGATTTTGGTTCAGAGGTTCAATCTGCTCATTCCTCTTGGTGACCCTTGCTGATCTTGCTGTCCCTTGCCAATTTAAAATGCCTTTGAGTAATTGGGGGGGGGGTTTTAAAAATTTCCAGAAGTTCGATCTGCTCAGTCTTCTTGGTGACTCTTGGCAATATTACAGGATTTTTGGGTGATTTTTTATGGTGTTTTTTGTTTTGTTCTGTATTTCCCCCTTTATTTTTAAGATCTCTTTGCGGACATGGTTCCCCTAACCCCAGTTCCCAGAGACTTTAATGCCTTGCCAGCCACAAATTTGCCAACGGCAAGGTTTTGCCAGAATGGAACCCTAGCGGTTGGCGAGAGATGTCTGTATGTACTTGCAAAGTACAGACTTAAAATGTCTGGTTTGATCTTTAGCTGGTTAATCCTGCATGCTGCACTTTGTTCCTTGCCATAGTGCTCATTTCTGAAAGCTAGATGTCACAAAGCCCTTTCACTTGCTTCTTACTTTCAAAGTGGGGATGTATCATTTGACCAATGAGTCTACTGCCAGTCTGCACTTGGTGATAACATCTTCTGTTTTCTTGCTGAAGGGACATTTGAATCCTTCAGCTCCCTTACTGTCTTTTAAAAAACCCAGCCCATGTTTTCGACAGGCTGTCTAAGGAATGCAGCACTTTCACCTTTAGCTGTGATGGAATCTTTTCTCCTTCCTATTTGAGGAGCTGAACTTTGATAAGTTACCATTTTGTTGAAAACACTGCAAATGCGCCAGATATAAACAACTCTGTGGACCATATTCATCCCTCATGCAATTCTTCCTAAACCCATGAACTCTACATCCTGGAGGATTCTGGCCTTCTCTCAAGTGAGGGCTAGAGTTTAAAGCTGTTAACTGAGATGCCCTGGAGCGGGGGACTGCAGTGCATCGCTTGACTTAGATGTCCAGAAACTTTCAAGTTAGCAAGCACGGCTCTCTTTTTGTGACATCATCAAAACCAAGTGGAGCTGGGTTCTTGTTTAATGATGCACAGAAGCCCAAGTGCAGAATTTCATCGGACTGCCCCACCCAACATGCACTTCTCTTCAATTCACATGCCATATCTATAGCCTTCTACAGAACACTCATTTTCATGTATGAAACATCCATGAGCTGGAAAGGCAGAAGCCCAGTTCACTTGTCATAACATGTATAGTGAGCATGCGAGAAGGGGAAGGCTAGGATCATGCTTGCTAGCATTCCAGGGACCACTTCATGCCAAAAGCAGGGTCTCAGGTGGCACATATGGAGCTTGGTACTCATGTAGGGCCTGTACACAGGGTCTGCTGAACGCACATAAGTGAGAGCAGGTACTATTCAACCCCCTTTCATGCTTGCTGTATAGGGATGACTCCAAGGGGTAGGAAGGGATAGTGAGTGCTCCCCCCCAATATTCTATACACACACACACACACACCCTTCCTTGCACTCTCCCATCCACCAGTCTGGAATTTTAGAGCAAAATGTCAGTATACTATGATCCTATAGCTTGAATTATTTTAAAAGATCTCCATTCATTTCACCTTAAAGCATTTCATTCACTTACTCCTCTTCCCAGAAAAATCAGCAGAAGCCAGTGCAGCCAGACAGGTAGGAGACTCCTCTAGCCTCCCAGGAGCCAGTTCAATCTCTTAGCTTCCTTCCTAGCCAGGAATTACACACTATGTATGCCAAGGGATTCATCTCTCCTGTAGATTTCAGCTGACCTTTCTCCCCCACCTCACTTTTTCCTGCCATGTGGTGTTGGCTAGGAAGAGAAAATGAGTCTGGAAAGCAGACTGGAATTTTTGGCCTAATCCAAAGACAGTAAGGGTATTCATACAACCGGGGGGGGGGGGGGGGAGACTGCACAAAATTTACCTTCCCCCCAGATGGTTTCCATGCCCCTCCTGCCATCTCCTGGCTGCATGGCTTGGCCGCACACATGAGCGGCTGTCCCGGGAACTGTGTGGCTTTCTGGAGGCTAGGACAATGCATCCTGGCCTCTGGGAATCCCACAATGCATTGCATGATGAACGTGGTACATTGGGCAATTCCCCGATGAGGCAGGTTGTCTAGGTACCTGTATCTGTGACCGTCACACAACCATGGAACTAGGGTTAAGGTAGGGCCGGAATGGGGGCACTGAGAGGGCGGTGGAATATATGTGGGAAGGGCTGCGGGTTTTGAGCAGAATGGGTACTTAAGGATGGGAATATTCACTGCTGCCAAGTGCAGCGGGGAGCAGGGGCGCCCCGTGGGTGGGGTGCACCGGAAATAGGCCCTGTTGCCCTGTGGGCCAGTCCAAGCCTGGGTTAAGGGCACGCTTGCACCCTGAACCTTGGCTAATAGCCAGGCTATGAAGCTGGGTTTGGTGGTGCGATACCACCGGGATCTGTGAGGATCCTTGTGGTTCTCATGGGCAGCCAAGCCTAGGCTTGGCTGCTCATGAGAACAGCCTTAGTATTTTCTAAGAGGACTCTGGCTCATTTTCTGAATAAGTTTGAAGATGTGAAGCAAACTTCATGAACAAGGTAAATAAACTAACATTCATTACCTTAGCTCTAGGTATTTAATGTACAGCAAAATCTTCATTCTTTGCCTTATCTCTCCCCCCACCCTGCCCAAACTAGTTGCTCTAGAGTTGACCCTGTTGCTGTACATGCCCTGTTTATGTGAATAGGGCTAGAGAGGATGTCCTTACATTTGTATGCTTACATTTATATAAAGGAGTACTGCCAATTCTCCAAGCTAATAAGAGATACTTAGTTTTCTTAGCTTACTAGATGTCCTCCCTCCCAAGTACAATCATTTCACAAAGGGTTCTCTTTTGCATACTTGGAGGTACCCTAAGGGAAGTTGGGGGCAGGGTTTGTCATCTTATTTTTGCCAGCAGTGTAAGCAGGTGATTCAATGCTGGGATTCAGGACACAGCACAGGCATAAAGTGCTGCTTTCCATGCCCAGTGAGGGGTGGATTTGGATGACATGCTGAAGTGGGAAAAGCAAACATGCAGATGTCTTGAGCACTCTCCTTCTGTGTGTCTGGTGTGATGTTGCACAAAGAAACATGGGAACCATATGCTGGGACAGCTGCTTGTCAAAAAGCCACTTTCAGAGACCCTGGATAGGCCATTCGTTACCCGCAATAAATGGCTGTTATGACTTTTCTACACATGGTTTGCACATAGTTAGCCTGTCACTATGGCAAGCAAACATTTTCTTGTGCACTGATGAACCATGGGCATTGGCATTAAAGTAGAAATGAAGGGTACATAAGGGTTCAATTATACTGGGCGGAAAGGAGCATAAACAGAACGAGAATTTGATTAGAATAAACACAAACTACTTGTGAACCACTAAAATCCTCACAAATGTTCAAAATGTTCTGTGAGCAAAGAAGAAGGGTGGTCTTCTTCCTATGCACACTAAGGAATACTTCTGCAAGGGCCAACTACAAAAAACATTTCCTCACTTTTACAACTATTTGTACTAGAGTAAACAAACGGACCACAAAAATGATCAGGCTGGCCTCTCAATCACCATGTGTTTCATCAAAGCTTAGCTAATTTGGAGGATTCGTTATATTTTTGAAGGCTAAAGACAAACAACATCAACAGCAAACAAACTCATGGCATTACAAAGTGAACTTCCAAACCTTCAGATTTGGGTAAATTATTCCTCTCAGGCTTCTCTCCGAATGCCATGGTTACAGGATTTATGGGTGGGAAGATCCTCACCATGATGTGAGGGAAGGATCTTTCCAGTACAGTGCTTGTCTCTGCAGACAAGTGCTTAAGCATGGAATACAGGGGGCGCAGTTTCATTATGGGGCGGGGGTAGGGCTTGTAGGCGCAGTCTTGGAAATGCTGTATGCGACTGTGCTGTTTTTGGTTAATCCATTCCTTGATCCAGGCCAGCTTTTGAAAGGGGCTTTAGTTACTTGTATTCCAGTCCTGAAGTAGGGGCAGGGCTAACAAACAGCCAGCAGCAAGGGCAATGAGGGCATAATATCTATTTCATTAAACTATTAATATCCCTGATTCCACCCCACTGCCTTGTCTTTGCATACTACAATTCTTTCCCTTGGATTCTATAGTGACTATAGCATCCCTAGATTCCATAATAACTGAACAGGCTTATTGTAGCAGATTTAACCCAGCCTTTGTCTTAGAGCAAGCTCATGTGAGGGGAAGAAAAACGATGAATCATCCTCTCTCTTGCTTTCATTCATAAAGATAAGACTGCTCCCCAAAACTTTCCTGGTAGATAATATGCTGCCACCACACCCACTTATCAAGAGCTTATTGCCCCCTGGCTTGGGTGAATTTCCAGGGAAACATTCCTTCTCTTTACTATTGGAAAAGTGTACAAAAACCTCCATGTGCACCTACATGTGTTGAGAAAACTTGGTAGAGTTGCTGAACAATCAAATTGAAGTGTGTTTGCACCAGAGTAAACCCCTTTCCAGCTCCCCTTTCCTGAGTTAAAAATCCACTCAAAGAGGCTGGTTAAAATTGCAAAGAACAAAACAAGAAAAATAAACTTTATTCAAAATACTACAGACTGTTTCCGCCTGAGGCTTTCCCAGCTTTTAGTTACAGGTAGAAAGAACATAGTAGCGGCAAAAATACTTCAAAAAGCACCCTCAGATGATACTGAGGTGGCATACTTTAAAAATCATGATTACCCAGTTGCAAAGTACATAGATGTAAGGAAAAAAGTACCTTGAAGAGTTTATAGCAGGGCTGCACAACTCAAATTCCCTGGCAGGCCAGAACCATCCACAACTTGGAGTGCAGAGGCCAAAGTCAATTTTTAGCACATTATTACATTAAAATTAATAAAATTATTATTAGTTACTTATGGATCTATTCCCCCTGTCAATGGACCCATAGTTTCAACCAAGGATAGTGGCCAGAGAATAGGTTCTGTCCCTGCTCAATCAGTGGGGCCCCTAGAGTGGCATGCCAGCCCCAAACAAATGCCAAGTCCTCTCCTTTCCCTAAACTGTTGTTGCTTTCAGTCTGCAATGCTAGGCATGCTTACATGGGAGTAAGCCTCACCGGGCACACCATGGAGCATATTTCTGAGAAAGCATGCACAGGCTGGTGCTAAAAGGCAGTTTCCAGCTCCTGTGCTATTGCAGGATACCTGGGGGCCAGAAATCTGGCCCCCCAGCCTTATGTTGTGCAGGCTTGGTTTATAGAGACTTTTGCAACACCCTGTTGGAATGGTGCAGGCTCAGAGTTTCTTAGCTTAGCTGCATTACAGATAAAACACCATAGAACAGTTGTAAGGATATGCAGGGCACACAAAAGCAAAAATAAGTTTCTGACGGAAACTGACTAGCAAACGGTTCCCTAGACTAAATTTCCAGAAGCCAGAAGCCCTGGCTTCCTTCCCCCTTGAACTCACCCCAAATTTTAGGAGAGAATTCAAGCTTTCTGCAATCCTGTCTCCCAAGGATCTGCAGATGTCCTTCCATGAGAGAATTTTCCAGGCTTGCTATTGACCATGAAGCAGTAAAATTCCATTGCTCCTCACTAAGCCTTCCGCCTGTCCTCTCTTGCCCATCTGCTTCTGCCCAAAGCACTCTCTCTTCTTGCCTCACAGACCTCTAGATCCCACCCACCGTGTGCTGAGTGGCTGATCTCTAGAGGCCATCTCCTGTCAGTCAGGACAGGGTTCACTTCCAGTTCACTCCTTAGGAGAAAGGAGGGACTGTTCAGAGACTGATCACTACACTTATAAATGACTAAAATGGCTTCCATACAGTCCCGACTGGTGCATACAAACTATAAGCACTTAGGCATATACCTAGCTTGCACCTAGATATGTATTTATGTACGTTTGTATTTAATTTAGCACATATGTATACTGCCCAAAACTGACATCTGGTCCGTTTACAATTAAAAAAATACAAATTAAAACAAAATATTAAGGTTAAAACATTACAATAATTTAAAATTTAACACAATATTAAAGACTATTAAAACTGTAAATCTAATTAAAAGCCTGGATGAACAAATGTGTCTTAACTGCCTTTCAAACGTTGTCAGAGATGGGGAGGCTCCGATTTCAGTAGGGAGCATATTCCAAAGCCTTGGGGCAGCCCGACCCTGTGTAGCCACCAGACAAGCTGGTAGGGATGTGCAGGGAACTGGCACCTGCTGGTCCGAAGGTGGGGGGGATAACTTTAAGGGCAGGGGAGGGGGCTCTTACCCCTCCCACCGTGTTTCCCCCACCAGTGCTGTGTATTCAAATGGCCCGGCAGGGCAGCAGCATACCTCCCTGCCGTCCGGTTGCTTCCTTGGACCAGAAGTGACTGGAAGTTCTTCGTGCATGTGCACACACCATATGGGGCAGCAGGGAGGTACACTGCTGCCCCACCGGGCCATTTGAATACACAGCACCAGTGGGGGGAGGATGCGAGAGGAGGGGTAAGAGCACCCTCCCCCGCCCTTAAAGTTATCCACCTCCTACCTTCGGACCGGCTCGAACGCCAGTCCACAGAACTGGTGTGTCGCTACTAAAATGGAGCACCAGATGGTTCCGTGCATATCCCTACAAGCTGGTGGCAACTGCAGACGAATATATGTATAACTAATATACAAGCTCTGTATGCTTCATTGAGGGTTCTGCTTTCTGCAGGTTTCTCATTCATATATATATGTCTTTGAAATATATACAGAAGTGTCTGCCCATCACAAAAAGCCCTAGAAGCACGAAAATACGGTGTATCTTACTACTTCTGTAAGCCAAACTAGATCCTAAACACATACAAAGGTAACATTGCTCCACCTGATTTTTAACCTACTTTCTTTAAGGAAAGTAAGCTTATGAGATCATCCGGCATTTTGGGTGGGGGTGGGGCAATGCCTGGACAATATGAACAAATTGGGTAGCTTCAGGGACACCTCAATGGCATAGTTTGTGTGATGATGTCATCCACTCCGATACAAGAAGGGGACGTGTGAAAGTTTGAGATGCAAGTGGGCTAACTTGTGAACCACCTAACTGATCTGACCCAAAGTTTGGATAGCCTCAGTGGCATAATTTGTGATGATGTCATCCACCCCACTCAAGATGGCAGACACATGAATGTTTGAAGTGCATCTGGGCTAACTTATGAGCCACCTATCCAATTTGAACTAAATTTGCTACAGCTGTAAGGACACATAGGGACACCTCAACGGCACAGTTTGTGATGATGTCAGGCACCCCAATTCAAGATGGTAGACATGTGAACATTTGAGGCACAAGAGGGCTAACTTAACCACCTAACCACCTAACCAATTTGAACCAAATTTGCTACACCTGCAGGGACACATAGGAACACCTCAATGGCGTTGTTTGTGATGATGTCATCCACCTCAATTCAAGATGGTGGACATGTGAATGTTTAAGGCTAAAGTGGGCTAACTTGTGAGGATGGTAATTATCAATGAAGATTATAGTGAAAGGAAAGCAGGCAGATTAGTTCATACCAGAACAGCCGGTTTTTAAATCAAAAGCAGTTTGGACAAAGGACAATTGTGAGTGAAGAAAAGATGGGAAAGAATAAAGTGGTGCTTAACCCTTTCCCTGCCAGCCATTTTTTCTGTTCCAAATCAGCCCATACCATCATTACCGCTCCCCCACAAAATTCTCATTTGGAATTCTGAGGGGCATCATATGGTGAGGAAAAATGACCAAAGTTTAAGTCCCTGCTCCATTCTCAATGCCCCCTCTTGAAGCTGCTTTTGATGTATAAAAAGGCAGTTGTAACAAGTGACTTCTATTTTGGTCCTATGTTGCATGCCAAGCAACTCTGAATCAGCCCTGCATGCTTGATCCAGTGCTCAGAGAACAGGCATCAGTGCAAAAGAGCTCTGATAATGGATTTTCTCAGCCTTAGGGCTCCATTTATAAATCAGGAACTATGGCAATCTCTCTCATTTTTTAAAATGTCATGTCTACTCTGCCCTTCCTCCAAGGAGCTCAGGGCAGTGTACATACTTTCCCCTACTCCAGGTTATCACCACCACACTCTATATGAGGTAGGTTAAGCTGTGAGGCAGTGACTTACCCAAGGTCACCCAGTGAGCTTCAAGGACAAGTGGGGAGTTGCACCCCCTACATTAAGATCTGGCTGGCACTAGCACATTAGCCATTCTAACCTCATATGGCTATACCAAAGGAGGAGGAAGAAAACAATATCAAAACACTCTGCCCACAGTGGTATGTTCACACAACAATTGTCCACGCGTATATTAACTCTCATAGTAACTTCACTTCTGCACTTCTTACAGAAGCAATGAATGATTGCTCTTCCTTTTTTCTCTGGCTCTCATGTTGCAAGGAAAAGCAGTACAGTAATTGCAGAGCAGTAATTATCCCACAATCTCTGACATTGTGTAAGAGAGTATAGAAGATGCTGTCTTCCAAAAGTGCATTCCAGTCAACTTAGGGATGGGGTCAGAGGTAGAGCATCTGCTTTGCATGCAGATGGTCCCAGATTCTGCCTCTAGCAGCAGCTCCAGGTACAGCTGGGAAAGGCTCCTGTCTGGAACCTTGGATAGTCACTGCCAGCCAGTGTAGACAATACTGAGCTGAATGACCAATGCTTTGAACTGGTATAAGGTAGCACCCCCTGTTCCTGTGTTTCTGCCCAGAACAACAGAAGTTGCCCTGGTATGTTTCTGAGTCATCCTCACAGCCCTCTTAGTAAAGTAAAGTAAAAGTAAAGGTAAAGTGTGCCATCGAGTCAGTGTCAACTCCTGGCAACCACAGAGCCCTGTGGTTGTCTTTGGTAGAATACAGGAGGGGATTACCATTGCCATCTCTCATGCAGTATGAGATGATGCCTTTCAGCATCTTCCTATATCACTGCTGCCCGATATAGGTGTTCCCCATCGTCTGGTAAACATACCAGCGGGGATTCGAACCAGCAACCTCTGGCTTGCTAGTCAAGTCATTTTCCTGCTGTACTCCTCAGGAAATTGCAGTGAACTACTCCTAGGTCTTGCAGCAATAATTCAACATGTTTTTAAAATGCTGCTTTAAGGAAATGCTAGAACCGTAGGGGGACACCCAGCAGTATTTGAACAGTGCCATGATAATTATACACCAATGCAAAAGCAGCCCTTAAAGTACTATCTGAAACTATTAATTATAGTTATTATTCTGCGTGCAGAAAATGTTCTTTTAACTTAGGCTATCCTATGCTTTTAATGATTTTTGATAGTAATCCTTTAAAACATAAACAGAAATTCCAGATCAGCATGGATATGTAAATAATACTATTTGCTCAGATGCCAACATACCTGGTGGGTGGGTGGGTAGGAGTTTGCTAATCACCAAGCCAAGAATCTGGAATATGTTTAATCCTGATGCGAGTTAAATTCCGGGCTGCTGAAAGAGCTGCTTAAGTGGATTATTTCAATAACTACCTGCACTTGTGGAATAGCTTAATTTCTGAACATCAAAATAGATTTGTAAAGGCACTGGATCCTAAAAGCTGGATCCTAACTGTGTTTACTTGCAAGTAAAATTCCACTAATTTCAATGCAACTTACTTCTCAGTAAGTATGAAGTTTTAAAAACAAAACAAAAACAAACAGAAACAAAGTTGAGTTATGTGTGACCCTATGTAGGAGTTGTCAGATGAAATACACACAAGGGCCCCTTTCTCTCTGCCCTGCCCTTTCAGAAGGCAGCATAATCTGGCTGTATGGGATCAAGGATACTAAAAGGCAAAGACCAGTTAGCTGCAAAAACCAGGCAGTATTTACAGATTCAGAAAGGCCATGTGTGGGTGTAGGGAGAGGCTTCATTTGTGGAAGAAACAAGAAAACCGAGGCTATGGAATAAATTCTAATTAATATACATTGCACATACGCTCCACATATGTTAGTGGGTGTTTTTTTGTTTTGGTACATGTAAGAATGGTTAGAGTCTCCTAGTAAAGAATGCTTCTTTACAGTGGTTTGCTTAACACACACACACACACACAGCCTTCTGTGCTGTGTGCTGTGATTTTATTTTGCAATCCCTTTTCTTCTCAAGGGTTCTTTCCCCATGTGTCATGTGAGATCATGTCTGTTTTAAATTTCCACTTTTAAAATGCAAATTTCAAGCCTTCATGCTGACACTGGAAACTATGAGCTTGACCCAGAAGGTAAGTATGAAAATACAAATTCAATCTATTGATATCTGAAGCCACTGTTTTGGTTCATTTGTAAGTTATATATAAACGCCCCACGCACCCCCCCAACCCTGCCCCAAACAAAAAAAAACATCCTTTCAATATGGTTTGGTCTATGAAAAGAAAGGTGGGAGGGAAACTGTGAATGGTACCACTTCAGAATGTGGGTAGTGTGCTGTCAATGCCTGAAGTGTCTGGAGCATCTTTAGCTCCACGTGTTGAAAATCAGGAATGGCCAAAGTAGGAACCAAACAGGTTGGGGCAGTGTTTCCCTTCTTTGCTTAGCCTTCCTCTATTGCCACATGACAAACCCCAACATAGAACTTGTGCTGCTTCACTCAGATACTGGAAGAAAATGGCAGGAAAGTGGGGTGTGTGTGCGCGTGAGCTGTGGAAGAGAAGGGCTGGTTGGTTAGGGCAGTAGTCCCAGCCCTCCCCACACACTCTTCTCCTGGCTTTTGGCTCATCAATGGCTCATGTTTATGCCATTCCCCTCTGGAACTCAGGCCTGTGATCAGAGTGCGGGGTGGGGAAACACCCAGAAGGCATGCTGGGTAAATCACTGGACAACCAATCGGAATAGAGGGGCAGGCAGGCATGGTGCCCAACCAACCAGCTTCTTTCCCGAGCCATGTCTACCTTTCTCCCCAGGGCTAACTACTGGTTACCCTGATGATTGGACCAAGGTCCATCTAACTCAGGCTCCTGCATCTAACAGTGGTCTCAGAGGGCAAGCTTATGAAGTCAGTAGTCCTCCCCTGTAGTCTGCCCCTGGAAGAGGGTATATTGCCTCTGAATATACGGGTATACTGCCTCTGGACTCGGAGGCTCCATTTAGGCATCATGTTAAAGTGGCAAAGGTGTGCAACACACACCAGGGCAAAGGTGTGCAACACAATCCTAATAGAGCAAATCAGTGGCATGAGGGGCTTGTTTTCAATGGAGGAACGATAGGCAGAAAGGGGTGCTTGGGGAGGGGCCACAGTTCAGTACAGGGGCACATGTTTGGCATGCAGAAGGTTCTAGGTTCAATCCATCCCTGGTATCTTCAGCTAAAAGGATGTTTGCTGGTGATGGGAAAGGGCCTGAGGCCTCTGAGGGCTGCTGCCCGTCAGTACAGACAACACTGGATGAACCAATAACCTAACCAATAACCTATGAGGCAGTTTCATGTGTTCAACTGATGGCCTGCCTGCTTCCTTTCTACTGTAACTCCTCCCTCCCATCTTCATGCATTTGTAAAGGCTGATATCTGGAAAAACCTGATCTAAAAGGTGGCTACCTTATTGGACATTCTGCCAGATGAAGAGTTCTGTGTAAGTCAAAAGTTTGATGCCGCTTGGCTTATTTTCGATTTCTATGGGCTTCTTTTCAAGGGGACTTTCTGCATTGCCAGCTCAGTGCCTTAACAGTAACCATGAAGCCGCACCTGGGGCTGCGTACACCCCGAGGCTCTTCTCATGATCGGTGAGAAGAGCTTGGATGGGGTTTGCGGGCAGACTCCCCACACATGAGCAGGCAGTCTGCCCTGGGTGGCTGAAGCGGCTGCCCACACAACTGCCGGCTCAGTTACAGAGCCGGCAGGGGCTAAGAGGATCCGGGGCTGTGCGGCCCCCGGAAGCTCCAGCATGCCCTGCGCGAGTGCACAGGGCATGCTGGAGAGACCCCCGAGCCGGGAGGCTGCTTTTCATGCTCCTGGTCAGGGGTCCACTCGTGAATTGCTGCGGCGCGGAGCCAAAGCGCAGCAACTCACGATCGGAAAGCCCGGGTTAGCGGTGCGCTCACTCCGCTAACCTGGGCTAAGGGGAGGGTTGTTTAAGCGGGTGACCCGCTTTCGTGAGACCAGGCTGGGCTGCGAGCCTGGTGGTTCTCACGCGCATGCAAAATCGGGCTAGGCTCCCTTCGCCCGATTTTGCATAACCGTGAGAATAGCCTCCCTGTGTTTTAAAACAAAAATCAAAATTGTGAGCAGAATCCACCAAACTTCTGCACCAAAAAGCTTAATTATGCAGTTGTGCCTACTCTATGCAGTTCACATAGAGTAGGCACAACTGCATAATTTCTTATGCATATGTTATTTTGCTTCTGTTCATTATTGGAGGGGGGGGCAGCAAAGAGGGATGGGCAATGAAGCCCTGCCTCCTGGCAGCAGAGGCAGCCCAAGGTATCGCAGGACTAGAGGTGAGTTGTCACATGGTGCCCTGCCCCATGACTCGGGGGGGGGAGCAGGGAAGAGGGAAGGCTGCCAGCAGCCTCTTCTTCTCTCCTTGTGCTATTTGCAAAGAATGTGAGGAGAGGTGCTTCTTGCACAACTTGCAAGGGACAGATCGGTCCCAAAGAGCAACTCCAGTGGTGGTGGCAGGGGTTGCATCTTACCACCCTGCTATTCCTAAATAATCTGCCGCCTGAGGCAAGGGCCTCTCCTCGCCTCATGAAAGGAGTGCTCATGCCCGACAGCCAACTACTGTTCACCATTTGAAATGGCAACAACTACCAAGCTAAAGCAAAGTGAATCCTTCATAACACAAGAACAGCCCTTCTGGATCAGGCTCAAGCCCATCCTTCCAGACCAACATTCTGTTTCACACAGGGGCCACCAGATGCCTCTGGGAAGCCCACAGACAAGAGCTGAGGGCATGTCCCCTGTCCTGCTGTTGCTCCCCTGCATCTGGTATTTAGAGGCATCTTGCCTCTGAGGCTGGAGGTGGCCTAGAGCCACCAGACTAGTAGCCATTGATAGACCGGTCCTTCATGAATTTGTGTAAGCCCACTCTAAAGCCATCCAAGCTAGTGGCCATCACTACATTCCGTGGCAAAGAATTCCATAGATTAATTATGCACCGTGTGAAAAGGTGATCTTTTCCAGGGCCTTTTGTTGGTCTTGAAATTGCCAGCCTTCAGTTTTATGGAATGGCCCCTGGTCCAAGTGTTATGAGAGAGGGAGTAAAATTTCTTTCTGTCCACTTTCTCTACGCCATGCATAATTCCTTCCTGGGACTTCTATCCATTTGGCTTCTGATTGCTAGCAAGCAGACTCTGTGCTGCAGATGCTTCTACTCACGACTGTTGGAAGCTTGTTTATCTAGAGAGCTCTGGACCCAAAGTGCAGTTCGCTCTTTCATCTAGCATCTCATACGGTAACACTGGAGGTGCACATCCCCAGCTTTTCACAAGTCCGGAGCATTTTTTCAAACAAATGCTGAAGCCATTTGAAGAGCTGCTTACAGAGCAGATTCCTTGTCCCTTGCCTCATCATTTGTCTTCCATGAGTGGTACAGCTTATGTGCTGACACTGGGTAGGTGTCAGCACAGAGTGGATGACAAGAAATGCAAAAGTCCCGAGCAAATGGCTAAAATGCTTCGACTACGTGCAGCAGGGAGTGGGACATAAATATCTCATATGTAGCAGGATTTCTGGAATATGGCATCTAAGAAGACACCTTGTTAGTTAAAAGACTGATTGCACCTTTGTATTTGGTGTTAATTTCTTACTTCTAGCTTCTGTACTCTCACTCTCTAGAAAATAAGAACAACAACAATTGGGTAGGTCTTGTTACTGGTTCACATGTCCTGCAGTAGTATGAGGGTGGAAGACGGACTGCATGCTCACAGAGAGGCTGGAGATTAGCTGTGGTTAATCTTAAGGCTTCTTCTTCCTCAGTTGAAGCACACAGAGAGGGAAAGGGGTCGATTTTTTGCTTCTCTCCCCTCCCTTCAAAAGCCCTTTTCACTTGCATATATATGTCCCTGAGGGTTGCAGAAGGGCTTTTGGAGGGCGGGGAGAGAGGCAAAAATTGCCTCAGTTGCAAAGAGGCCTTTGTCACAGCTACTCTCCAGTCTCTCTGCGAGTGTACAGCCCTTCTTCCACCCTTGTGCTGCTGTGGAGCATGTAAGCCAGTAACAACAACAACTCTGGCTGACTTCTACCCAATAACATAAATCCCAGAACATTCCCCTTCCCCTGTCTGTCTTCTCTTCCCAAATGAGAAGGGGCAGGGCGGGGTGGGGGGGAGACATACTGTATTTACACAAGCTGCTGTCATGTCACACAATCCTTTCACTTTCTATAGTATTTTATGGACTAAAGTGACCTTTCGGAGAGAAACGTGAGAGATGAACACCCCACTTCTAGACATACATATTTGGAAGCAAGTCACATGGGAGTAGATAAATAATAATTAGGCATTTTGCCCAGGTCGCATGCCTAGAGCAGTGGAAACATCCACCTTTTTTAAACCACTCTTTAACTGTCTTATTTGTATGACAGTGTGGTTCAAGAATACTGAATCTATGCTTAGGATCCTGAGTAAGTATGCACCCTTCAAGTGGGCTTTATGATGGATTTTACAGGGGCTTTCCAGGGATTTCCACTGAAATAAATGCCCCATTTTGGTAGGACAACAGACAGCAGGGGTGATGACTAACCTGAGGTTCTCTAGCTCAGGGGTGTAGCTATAATTGAGTGAGGGTCCCCCCAAACTTTACCCCTCCCTATTTTCTTCATTATCTCCCTCATTCTAATGGGCTGCCAAGGAGAAGGGCGAACATGGGGCCCCCTCTCCCCTACCTATGCCCCTTCTCCAGCTGTTGCTAAATACTGCATCTAAATACCAGGAGAGAGGGCATGTCCTCAGCTCTTGCCTGTGGGCTTCTTCCCAGAGGCATCTGGTGGGCCACTGTGTGAAACAGGATGCTGGACTAGATAGGCCTTGGCCCTGATCCAGCAGGGCTGTCCTTATGAAGGATTCAGTTTGCTTTAGCTTGGTAGTTGTTGCCACTTCAAATGGTAAGCAATACTTGGCTGTCAGGCATGAGCAGTCCTTTTGTGAGGTGAAGTGAGGCAGTTGCCTCAGGCAGCAGATTATTCAGGCACAGCAGGATGGTAAGACGGGACCGATCTGGCCCTTGCAACCTTTGCAATTTATTACAGCTGAGGATGATGGGAGTTGTAGTCCAACAACAGTTGGAGAGCCTCAGACCAGCCGCTGCTGACACAAAGCAAGAGAATGATGTCAGATATCCAACCTATGATCCAGAGGGATGTGAATCTCTTGGTTGACAAATCCTAAGAGACAGCACAAGCCAGGCATCAGAGCAGCTGCCTACCTCTCCCATGAAGGATCTACTTGGCAGTCATGCTTGGCCAGCTACTGGCACAAAGCATGAGAGTGATGTGCATATCACATGTGTTGTTGCTATGCCGAGAAATGTGATTTCTACATGTGCCACACCTGCCAAAAAATAACAGTCCACACTGGGATGACTTAGCTCAAAGTGTCTTATGTTAAAACTGGGAGGTGAACTTGTCTAACCCTGAGAATTAGACTGACCACAACGGCACTCTGAAGCTGGATCTACTGATTTCCATGCCAGTGGCATAGATATGATAACTGGCTACCCTGAAACTTTCAGAAGAGCCAGCAAAAGTATTCCTGGGTTCACTTCGCATGGCAGGCAAAGATTCACACAACTAAATGTTCTAACTTTTTTTTAAAATCCACAAAAAACATTATAGATATGGGGAGAAGGATTCTAGCCTTGTTCCCGATGATATTGGTGGGGAGGGAGGTACATTCACCTCCTTATCTTCATGCATTTTAAAAAGACACAGAGCCTTTTCTCACCATCAGTGAGAAAGGGCTACCTGGTCCAGTGGGGAAGAAGCCTGAAAGCGCTTACTTCCCTGCACATGAGCAGTCGTCCATCCTTGGGTGGGCAGATCATCCGTCCAGATGAGCACAGGCTCCTGCCAAAGGCTCCAAGGGTTAGGGTGCCAGGACATGTCACCCCACCCCTGGAGCTCCAATAATGTACCATGCGAGTGTGTGGTGCATTATGGGGCTCCACCCTCCCCGTGTCTGCCAGCCACAGCTGCAAGCAGCCATGGCCGACACACGATCAAATTAATGAAGTTAGGAGAGCACTCACTCGTCTAACCCCATTTAGAAGGGTGGCTCCATAGGTGGGTTTTCCGCCGTGGTGCTGCCGGGATCGGGCATGATCCCAGTGGTTCACACATGCATGCAAAACCGGGTGGGGCTCCCTTAGCCCAGTTTTGCATGTCCATGTGAATAGCCTCACAGTTTAGGAGCAGCATTTTATTGTGATCTATTAATTATGTAGACAAGCCTTTGATTTAAATTAGATTACATTAGGGCTAGTTCCTAAGCAGAGGGATCTAAATGGAGTCTCTGTTGAATTTCAGATTTTGGTGGCATTCTCATCTGATTCTTGTAATCCTTCAGAAGGCCCTAATCCTTCAACAGTAGTGCAGATGGCAAAATGGTTGGTTGATTTACTGTCTTATACCTAGAGAGAAGGAAAATAATTGTTGCTTTCGTATAGCAACAGTCTGAGTACCGTATAGATCTACAAAAGAACATCCTATTTGTAATTACAAAAGCAAGGATGTGGAGAATTCAAAGCAAGGTTCAAGTTGCTACAGTCCTCTTGGTTATCACTTGAACTCTAGCAGCATAGCTTTATTTATCACCACATTTTTATCCTGCCTTCCCGACAAGGATCTCATACATGGTCTTCCCTTCCCTATTTTATCCAAACAATCCTGTGAGGCAGGTTAGGCTGAGAGATGATGACTGTGGCCCAGGTCACTCTGTGCTTCATGGCTGAGTTGTGCTGGAAGTGGAACTGGATGTTGTGTCTCCCCAGTCCTAGCCCAACACACAAACGACAACCCCACCCTGGTTCGATATGTGTACACGGGGGGGGGGGGGGCATTTGTTCCTGAGAGGGTCCACTGTTTGAAGCCGTTCCCAATGTTCTCATTTTCCTTTGGGACATGGGATGTAATCTTTAATCTTCCCCCTGGGGAATGTTTGCAAACATTTCTTCAGAGAGACGTGTTTCTAACTCCTCAGCAACTGGCCTTCTATTCCCAGTAGGATCTGTCTTTCTCTCTTTAGCAACAATGTTTGCTGCTATCGAGATTCCATCCAGCCTTGTACATCTCAGTAATCCTCAGTAGGTTTTGTTGCTTTGGGAACTTTGGCTGCTGCTGCTGCTGAAGAATAGGTTAGAAAGTATGTTCTTTTCTGAACTCCCCAAACAGTTCCCATCCTAGGCCTATTTTCTCTTCCCAATTAAGAAACAAAAAATATGTATTTATTTAGTATTTAATCAAGTTGCTCTCATGTACATTGCTCGGCATGATCTTTTTACTTGCAGTCTTTTACAGGTTAACATGAGCTGTGGGATGGAGACTGAGAGCATGCCACATGGTCAGGGGAGTAGCGTCCACTGTGTGAATCGGTTCAAATAATCCAGGCTGCCACGCTCCAGGGGTTGTGCCTGGTGCCCCAGCCATGACCCTGGTTGGAAGTAAAATTTGGCCAGTGCCATGTTTGCAGCCTGGCCAGGATGGCTTCTCCCTGCTTGCAAAGGCAGGGAGAGACATTTGCGGCCAGTCTGGGAGCCCAGCGCTGGCCGAAACGTCTCAAAAACAGAGCAGCACATTTTGTGACCATGGCCACGCCTCCTGCATCTGATGTCAGACGTAGGGGGTTTGGCTGAGATGGTGGGGGCCACTGGCATCTGGCTGGACAGGGGCCGCCAGCGTCCTTGATACACCACTGCATATGGTGGTGGAGGGGAGGTTTCCCCACTTTTCTTGCCAAAAGTCCTTCCCCATCCTGGAAGTGCCTATTTGCTGTAAATTTCTGTTCATTATCTGCTTTAAGCCTGTCTCTTAATGAGGAGTTTAATGTAACATGAAATTTGGCCTTAATTAAAATGTTTAAAAAAAAATTGTGATGTGACCCTCTTAGGACTGTACCACTTTAGGTGTGGAGTTGCATCTTTGATTGCTCCTAGCTAGCACCTTAGATAAAAGGAAACATTAATATTCCCTAACATTAATATTCTAAATTTCAAAAACACAGACAGTATTTAATGTGGGGAAGCATTAAATTATGCTTCTCCCCACACACATTCTGAGTTGGTCTCTTCCTGGGAGGACCGTACCATTTGTTTTTTTTTGGGGGGGAGCTGTTTTGAATAATCTCTAAGGCATGGTAAATATAATGACAGAACCAAAACATCATAGATCTTAGCTGAATCTCACAATCCTCTTGGAAACAGCCCAAAAGGAAGGTGGCTTCCTCTTGGCCTGTGGCTAGCTCAAGTACCAGTTCAAGTCAGTCAAAGCACAATGAGATTACCAGGTTTTAAATCTATTTGGAAAGCATGCCGTCTAACCTGGACACCCTGCTCCCTAATTCCAGCTACGTGGGGGCTAACTGCGCTAACTCAATAGCAATCTCACACACTTCCATCTCCCTTGAATCCAGCATCCAGCTTAGCCATGATGCTTAGCACTCTTGCAAGATCAAGTCCTGATTCCTGCAGAATTGGCCTGCAGAAAGGAACAATTTCTTCTCTCTGCACCAAGAGAATAAACCAGTCTTCTCCACAGTGGACCACGGAGTGACTGAAATCTTACAGCTTCTGCACCCACTTTACATGCTGTAGCATGGTGTAGTAATGCAGCATGCAACTGCTTAAGCTAAGAAGACTGCAGAAGGATTGCTCCCCCAAAGTCCAAGGAGCTTGGCTTACACTATCCTTGGCCATCACATCTGCAATTCAATGTGTTCCTGCCAAGAACGGATTGCTTCCATGATTTCCCTGACCCAGATGGGCCCTGATAACAGTTTCCATTGACTCAGATTTATTGGAATGGTCAAAGTTTGACATTTTGAAAATTTGACAAGCAATCCAGAAAGGGCTTGTGCCAAGTTATTTAATGCTTTCTCCTCCCCTTCTTTTGGCATTTTGAGATTGGAAAAAAAGATCTATATTTTTTTAACCTCCATTTGGATTAAGCAGAGTGTCGGCATGCTTCCATGAAAAAAGCCATCCTTTTGCAAAACTATTCCATGGAAATCCAGTTCCATATAACATAATTGGTGCTGGGTTTCTTTGTTTACAAACAGCAAGACCCACAACTATCAGGCCTGTGTCTCTTCCAACCGGATTTTAAAAATCTTAGTCATTTAACAACTTGATCTTATGCCCACTTACTCAGAAGTAAGCCTCAAAGGAACATAGGAAGCTGCCTTATACTGAGTCAGACTACTGGTCCATCTAGCTCAGTATTATCTACACACACTGGCAGTGGCTTCTCCAACATTGCAAGCAGGAGTCTCTCTCAACCCTATCTTGGAGATGTCAGGGAGGGAACTTGGAACCTAGGTGCTCTTCCCAGAGTGGCTCCGTCCTTCAAGGAGAATATCTTACAGTGCTCACACATGTAGTCTCCCATTCAAATGCAAGCCAGGGCAGACCTTGCTTAGCAAAGGACAATTCATGCTTGCTACCACAAGACCAGCTCTCATGAAGTTCAACAGGCCATTATCCCAAGTAAATGAGCACAGGATTGCCATTTAATTGTATGAGTTTTAATTGATTGACTAAATTTGCCTATATTTGCATATATGAATAGACAACAGTTCAGGGGGGAAAGTATTTGTGTGTAGATAATCCTTTTGCCTGTGGTAGCAGGGCACTATCTTAGAACTGGACATTCCTCCTGTGTGTGAAAGAATTCATATGTGGAAATATAGGCATATTTAGGAATGGTGCTTCTGAGGAAGCTCCTGCCACTTGCAGTTTTTGTGTATACTTGTATTAGAACATTTTTTTAAAAAAACCAGCTGCTCTGTTGACTGTGGAGTAATCAAAATAATCAAAAGATGATTCAACATTGGAGCCTTATCGTTTTCTTCTTTCTTTGGTTTCCAGTGTTAGGGTATGGCTTTATTTTTTTAAAAAAACCTCTCAGCTCCACCCTCTGAAGCCAGCTTTGGGCAGCTCGATATTTAATGAGCAAATATACAAACACATTTTTTCCTGTTTAGTCACAAAACCTGCAAAAGTTTTGTTTTGGTACAGCGACTTAACAACTTCTCCTCCAGCCAAACACACATGCGGAATGCATTGCTTAAATTAACAGTTTGGCACAATTGCAGTCCTTTTAACATGTCCTTACCCTTCATGCCTAGACCTCAGAAATAACTTCTCATTTGCAAATGTGTTTTAACGTGTTCATATTCATAACAGTCCTGTGAGAAGCAGCCAGTCTTATCTCCATTTTACAAACGAGCAACTGAGGCAATGACTTGCTTGAAGGCATGTCATGGCCTTACAGCAGTGATGGGACATGCCCAGCAATACTAGTTCCCTGCTTATCCAGTGGGCCACATAAACAAAAACCAGTAAACAGCCTCTGATAAACACCCCTCCATCAGAAAATAAGTAGGAGGAAATCATGTCATTCCTCTAACAGGATATACTTCCTTCCTGGGATTTTTAGAACATGCTGTTGTTAATTTATTAGAAGTTTGCCAAGGTTCCTCAGCACAACAGTGATAAATGTGCAGTTATCTTCAGGCACAGAATCCCAGCCTATGCACAGAATCCACTGGTCCAACGCTCAGTAGGCAATGGAGTTATGAAACATTCCACTAGGGAACGAAGGCGCATGGTTAAGAAAGGGTCACAAATATGATCAAACGGTTTCCTGGGGGAGTCCCTGCGCGGTGTGCACGTTCTCTGTTCATCTTCCAAATCAAAACAAATACAAGCCTCCCACTCACCCACACCACCCAAGCAACCTCGAGCCTCATTTCTCCCCACCCCACCCCACCCCACCGCTTCGGGCGCATCATGAAGGATCCTCTTTTAAGGCGATCGCGAGAGGGGTATTTTTCGAGTTGCGGGGAGAGTCTTGGACTTCCTACCTTGACCACATCGTCGTTGAGATGCTTGGGGTCACGATTGACTAGGTCGATTTCCTTGGTGTGGACGTCATGGATCATGTCCTTCTCGTTAATTTCATCGGCCATGACCTTGTTGTTGGGCTTGTAGATGTTGCCTTGTTCCCTGAGGGGCGCCGTGTAGAAAAAGTCCTACAAAAGGAAGGGTGGGAAAGCGATCAGTCCACGCCACACGCTGAACTGAGAGGCTCTGGGAGTGGAGCGCGCGGGAGAAAAAAAACTTCACTCGCTCATCGGACGTTCCGAGCAGCCGGCTAAGCTGGGCTGGGCTAGAGAGCCTGCGGAGCCAGGAGAAACTTCATCCACGGAATGCCCCGAGGCTGGCTTTTTAAATGGATAAAAAGTACCTACACCACACCCCTCGGTACCAGGCAGAGCGGCAACTCCTACTCCTGCCGCCAGGGGTCCTCTCCAGACGCACTGACTAGATGGAGGGAGAAGCCAGCAGCGCTTCCCGAATGAGAGTTCCCCAGCGGGCAGGGCGCAGCCACCCGGTTCCCCGCCCCAGCCCCTGCGTTTGGGAAGACTGCATTAGCCTGGTATCCCACACAATCGCCTCGTTTCTCGTCCTCCCACGCTTTTGGCGTTCCCCCTTTCCCTCGCCCGCCCCACAAAAAAACCCCCAAGCTGATCGTCACCCCTTCGGTCAGGGAGGCTGCAAAAGACGCGCGCCGGAGACGGAGTCGTTTGCGCCACCGCGTTGGCTGCCAGTTGGTTCAGCCTGATCCAATGCGAGAACTTCCTTCGGGGAACTTTCTGCGGAAAAAAGTCCCACTAAGTTCAGCGAGGCTCACTCCCCCAAGTAAGAATGAATGCGCAGGGACGGACTGCAGCGAAGTCTCTGTTCTGTATCCACTCCCACTGACTGTTTTCTCGACTACTCCAGTCCTCACCGTTCTGGCCACCTTATTCAACGGCAGGTCTGGCCACCTTAAAACTCAACGGTAGGTCTGGCCACCTTATTGCTATCCAGGCAGGTTCTTGGGGCGGAAATGCCCCTTTCGCCAATTCCTGAAGCGTCCTCCGAAACAAGGGAGAAGGCAAGGGGAGGAGGAATGAATCTGTGGCAGAATAAAGTCGAGCCTCTCCAAATACCGCCAGGACCTCCCGAAACAACAACTCCTTCCCGGGAGAAAAAGTGCGTTCAGAGACGCGGCTGCTACGACAGAGCGCTGTATCCCTTCTTAAACTCGTCTGCCTGCCCAGATTTTAAATTGCATCCCTGCACCCATTCACTCCCAGGCGACACACGAACACGTTCCAGCTTCATCCATAAGCGAGCACTCCACGGATGGGGAAAGCCCTTTACCACGGCTGAAACACCCCCCGAGTATTGCCGGCTGATGAAAGAGGTTAAGAATAGCCAATCCTCGTTCAATTCTCCTGACTATAGCAAGCTGAAAGTTCCGCTAATGCTCTCCTGGAATGTCACTCTGTGCACAGAGCTGCCATTTGTTGGCCGTCCCATTAAGGGATCCCCCTAAAATGAAGGCAAAATGTTCCCCCCTCACCTCATCCACACCCTACGTTAATGGACTTCACGCGATTTCGACCCAGGTGTGAATGAATCCAGTGACAACGACGACCAATACTTATATACCGCTTTTCAACAAAAGTTCCCAAAGCGGTTTACATTGATGAATAAAAATAAATAAAGATGTACCCAAAGGGCTCACAGAAGCTAGACACCAGCAAGCAACAACAGCACAGGGATGTTGTGCTGGGGCTGGATAGGGCCAGTTGCTCTCCCCCTGCTCAATAAAGAGCAGTTACATGATCGAACTACTACGGTATAATCTGGCGAACAGAACACAAGCGACTTCCTTTCCCGAAAACCCCAACCTCGCTGCACTTTCCAGAACAGACGCGGATCCTCCTAAGTGAAGTGTCCCTTATAGAACTCCAGTTTTACTTTGGCAAACGCCATCGATAGAGCCTCTTCTCCCGCCTTGAATTGTAAAAATTAAATTGGTCGTTTTGTGGTGGGGGGTGAGGGTGGCGTGCTTCCATTCCGGCGTGCTTTTGCTCAGGCAGCAGGCGAGCATTTTTTGAAAACCCTCCCCCCCACACACACTTACACTAGAGTAGCCTCACTGAAGCCTCTAGCAATCTCTAGTCTGGGTGGACTCCACTCACCGCGCAGCCTTGGGATCGCGGAGGGAAAGAGGCTCTGCGTGGGGGAGAAAACAAGTGCCCAGCCAGGCGGTCGGGTTACCAATAACAACAACACAGACAAATAACCCCCGATTGCCCTGAAAACAGTCTGTCTCCAGCAGTGCAAAGGACTTCTCGGCGGAGAACAAGATAAGGGAAGAGCCAGCCAAGAGCACTCCGAGAGACGGCTCCAGCAGGTACTCGGTGTCAAGGGGCGGGGGGTGCGGTGGAGAGCGAGATTGAAATAGCAAAGCAAGTTCCTACCTCGGAATCTACGTATTTGCTCCCAGACATGCTGCCCTGGGCTTGCTTGAGGCTCTGCTGAGGATTGCACGGATCTATATTTTAAAGGATCCGAGGAAGGAAGATCCTGTGGGATTGTTATTATTATTTTTTTTAAAGGAGGGGAGGAAAAAAATAAAAGAACACAAGAAAGGAAAAGCCACGCTCAGGCAGAGCTGCCGAGTGGGAGGTAGCTGAGCGCCAAGTTACACAGCTTGGCTGGCTGCCAAGGGCTTGTTCGGAGGGCGGCGGGCGTGGAGGACAGAGGTGGCCGAGCCAGGCGCATCCCCAAAGGCCTAGCAGCGGCAGCGGGTGGCAGAGGGGAAAGAAGCCGCACACACGACGGGGCGATCCAAACCCAGCCGCTCTCTGCGGGTTTGGGCTGGGCTTTTCTCTTTTCTCTCCCCCCTTCCTTTTTGGCAACCTGAGGCGACGCTTGCTGCGCCTTTGCCCGTCGCAGCAGCAACCATCAAAGTACACACAGGCACGCTACGCCCTGAGCGATCCAAGGGAAGCCGGAGCCGTTGCAGGCAGAGGAAGGCCGCCTGACTCACTTGGCGTCACCGGCTGGTGCAGGGAAGGCAGGGCTTCCCCCTAGCCCTTGGGGGCCCTTCTGGATACAATCAGACGCCTTCAGTGCCCCCCGCCCCCCCAGCCTAGCAAATAGCTGTCACGAGGATCTCTGGTGCTTGTGCCCCGAAACAAGGAAAACCGTGTGTGGAATTTTTATAGGTCTCTATTTCACAGCCGTCCCAAAGCAAAGTTTGAACTCAAACAACCGCTTGTTCAGGCAGTGGTTTCTGCCCCTCCGCAAGGCAACTGTCACGGAAACTTGGACTGGCTGTTGAGTGACAGGAGGGAGACGTGGCTGTTCCCCACTGCATCCTTTCCAAACCATGCAAATGTTCTACAGCTCTCTGCCTTGCTTTTGCTTTTGCTTTTTTTGCCCTTTCTGCCTCCAGATGGTTCGTGCCTACCTGCTATATAGCATATTTTTGCCCTTCATATTATTCTAAGAAAAGAACCATTGGTGCATGAAGAGGTTTCCTAGTTGGAGTGCGGTGGCAATTAGAATCAAATCAGCAGCATTACTTGACCCTTGGTGGACATTCTAAGAGCTGTGGATGGAGATGCATTCAAACATGGGCACACACACACACACACACACACACACCAAGCCCAACCTCCCACTGCTTTACTCATCATGTTGGAAGCATGGAATTCAGGGTGTGGTTGCTGTGCTTTTGTCTCAGATACTGGAAACCGAAGAAAAGGCATATAATATATCACGATAATGTGATCTGTGACCTCTTTAAAAAAGCACCCCATTATTTTTCATTCCCTATAGCCGGAAGAGCACTCACATGGTGAGACCATACATTATTGTATATTTTTATCTTGTTGGTCCCAACTCAGTTTTCCAATAAATTGAGTTCGATACCAGCCCCTTTCCTGTATGTAATGTTTCTGGCTGGCTGCTGATTATCCTGCGTTTGCCAGTGTGGTGTAGTGGCTAGAGTGCTGGACTAGGACCGGGGAGACCCAAATTCAAATCCCATTCAGCCATGATACTAGCTGGGTGACTCTGGGCCAGTCACTTCTCTCTCAGTCTAGCCTACTTCACAGGGCTGTTGTGAGGAGAAACCGAAGTATGTAGTACATCACTCTGGGCTTCTTGGAGGAAGAGCAGGATATAAAATGTGTAAGTAAGTAAGTAAGTAAATAAATAAATAAAATAAAATAAAATAAAATAAAATAAAAATACCCCATGTAGTGTCAAGAGTTTAACATAAGTAGATACTGATGGCCATTTGAAAGCCATTTGAAAGGGTAACTACTATATACTTAGTCAGGTCATTGGTCCATGGCACTCGGTATTGTCTACTCCGACTGGCAGCATCTTTCCTCACGCTCAAGTGCATGTTTGGGGATGGTCTGCCCTAGCCCTGAGATTATTTAATTAAAATACTGGAGATTTTCTGCATGCAGAGCATTTACTTTATCACTGAGGAATATCCCTACCTTATTATGTATAAATTACCACTTGTTAAGCTAGTTGTCTCAGGCCACTCAAATATCAGAGCTACCCGGGGGTGACATCTCTAACCCATGGCAGCCTGGGTACAAACATGGAGTAATATATTGATTACTGATCAGTATATCAGATATACTGATTGATTGATTAAGTGCCGTCAAGTCAGAGTCGACTCTTAGCAACCACATAGATAGATTCTCTCCAGGATGATCTGTCTTCAACTTGGCCTTTAAGGTCTCTCAGTGGTGCATTATTATTATTCATTGTTGTCGTAATCAAGTCCATCCACCTTAGTGCTGGTCGTCCTCTTCTCTTTCCTTCAATTTCCCCCAGCATTATGGACTACTCAAGGGAGCTGGGTTTTATATATATATAAATACACACACAGATAGATAGATATATAAATGGTCAAGTGATTTCACCTAGAAACAGTGTTTCAAGTCAGATCCTCTTCAAAAGTAGTTTAAAAGAGTATTTTTACATTTGTCACCTAGACTGAAATGTAGATTTGATTTGAAAATGGATATCGGGGGAGCCTTACCATGAAGCCAAGTGCGACCACTTCTGCAGTTAGAATTTCAGCCAGAATTTATAAGTTTGGTGTAAGATCTTTTTTTTAAAAAGCACCATACAAGATTGCAAAAGCAGTTGGAGGAATTTTCAGGGTTGGCAAAGTTTATACATTTAGTAAGATGAACTCCAGATCAGGCTGTGAAGAATTGTGGTGTCTGTTGAGGACAGAAGTGGCTGCTTATACTCAACTACAAAGTAAGAATAAATCATAAGGAGAAATATACAAATATTTGAAACATCCTGTATATATGCAATGTATCGCCAAGATCTTGGAAATCAGCCCAATGTTCTCTAATGCAGCTATAGTGCCAACACGTATATTTGCATGAGCAATGTTAACATCAGAAGAGCAAACTCACATGAGATCTCACTTCTGTTCTGAGATCAAGAAACATCCTTGATTGCAGTTTCTCTGTTCATGGTAGGGAGGGAGCAATAGCATGTGAGTTACAGCATTAAACAACTCCTGTGTATAGACTGCTCCCACAAGTAGTTATATGTGCAAATAGTTCAACTAATACCTCGGAACTGACTCCATCTGCAGTATCCGCCTTTCCAAAGTGCAGTTATTATTTTTTAATGGTTTATTCATCAAAGTAGAAACATTAGGTAAGTAAACTACTCGTAAAAGCGAGCTTAGTGATGACTTCACATAGCACAAAGAATATGAATTGCCCTTTCTTGTTTGCTGTAGCTATACGGGGATGAGACACACACACACACACACACCCACTGACTTCTTTTGGACTATTGAACTATGAGGTTCCAATTAGATTCTATGGAAACTGACAATGAACCATATTTGTAAACTGGTATTCATGATAAGTGTGGCTAGATCAAGCGTATGTTAGCAATTCAACTGATCAGAAGCTAACAACATGTAGTCAATAATATTTCCAGAGGCAGAGTCAGCCTGTGAGGTTACTTTGATACTTGTGTTCCACAGGATTTCTAAATACTGGGCATGATGTCCTGGACACCTGCCAGAGATGTATCAAATGTTGTGAACATGAAAGCATGTACATAATTATGGTATAGTGAAGATCTACAGCCAAGTACTCACGTGATTCTGGTAGTATAGGAGTTTTCCTGATGTATTAAAGATATTTCTCTCCCAACTTTCCTGAAATTACTTCAATACGGTGTACAATAAGCACATTAGACTATCATCACAGAACAATTGTATATATACACTGTCATTGACTGGGCAAAGTCATTTTGTGTAGATTACACGGCTAGGACAATTCAAGAAATGGGATACAGGAGGCCTTCTAATCTCACGGGGGTTATGTTTGCAGAAACTGCAACACTGGAGTGCTTGACCTAACCCCCCAAATGGGGTTAGGTCCCTTAGCTAAACTATCTACTGCCATGGCAAGAGCAGTTGGAGCAGCCTGCACACAGAGAGGCTATTCATACAACCGCTCGAAAGCGAGCAAGGGAGCCCAGCCCTGGAGCGGTCGTGAGAACCGCCGGGAGCTGTGCAGCTCCCGGTGGTTAGTCTGCTTAATCCTTCCCTCCTTAAACAATGTTAATGGCGCGAGCACTCCACTAACTTTGTTTTGGCGATCTTGATTCACCACACCATGGCTCCGTGCTGCAGCGACTCATGAGGAGACCCCTGACTGGGAGGCTCCAACAAGCCTCCCGGCCTCGGGGGTCTCCCCAGAATGCCCCACACACTCATGTGGGGCATTCTGGGACTTCTGGATGCCGGGCAGCCCCTGATCCCTGCTGCCCTTACCGGCTCTGTGATGGGCTCGGTAATTGAGTAGGTAGTCGATCCGGCCACCTAGGGCAAGCTCCCTGCTCGTCTGTGGGGAAAGTGGGCTAAGCCCTCTCTCCCCGCAAAGCTCAGTTTAGGCTCTATGCACGGATCATGTGTCGAGCCTGAGAAGCAGAGAGAGAGGCTATTTAAACTGTAAACCTCCCCATTGTTCAGCTCAGCTGAGAAGTGTGGGGAGGTCTAAAGTTTAAACAGCCACTCTCTTTGCTTCTCAGGTGACATGCAGGGAGGTTTAAAGAGGAGATGCAAGAGGGGAGAGTGGATGGAGCAGCCTATGCCTCTCGCATCACTTCTTTAAATTTCTTTGTGCGCCAGCTAAGAAGTGGAGAGCTGGCTATTTAAACTCTATACCAGTTTAGTTGTGGTGGTGTGTGTGTGTGTGTGTAGAAAACAGCAAATAACCAAAACTACCCCAACCCGCGCTATAACTAAATTAGTATACAGGGAGGTGGTGCACAAATGGGCACAATCACTATTCAAGGGCCACCTGTATATGTCATTGCATGTTTTATTAATGTACTTGGAAAAGAGAACTAAAAGGACAGGTTGAGATTTGTAGGATTTTAACTTGGAACATTCAGTTTATTGACAAATGACCATATATGGTAAATTTGAATCATCGTAGATGTGATCTGAAAAAGATGCTCTGCTTTTCGTGAGCATGAGGTCATTTCGGAATTATTGATCTGATTATTGGGTGTTGAAAATCTGTTGAGACTTTTAACATAGTTAAAATATTATGATTATAAGATTATAAGGACATAAGAACAGCCCAGCTGAATCAGGCCCAAGGCCTATCTAGTCCAGCATCCTGCTCCACAGAGTGGCCCACCAGATGCCACCAGATTATAGCATATTTAACAGTTAAAATATAACATAACGAGAGCCAGCGTAATGTAGTGGTTAGAGTGCTGGACTAGGACCGGGGAGACGCAAGTTCAGATCCCCATTCAGCCATGAAACTAGCTGGGTGACTCTGGGCCAGTCACTTCTCTCTCAGCCCAACCTACTTCACAGGGTTGTTGTGAGGTGAAACTCAAGTATGTAGTACACCGCTCTGGGCTCCTTGGAGGAAGAGCGGGATATAAATGTAATAATAATAATATATTACTTGTTAAATAACACCTAATGAGACGATATAGTGGCAATGAAATATGCATACTACCCTACTCCAGACAAGATTTAAGACCTCCTTTAATGTGCAGATAAAACAATTAAAAACAAAGATCTTGCAAAATCGAGCAAATGTGTTTCAGTGTTAAAACATCTTTGTTAATGCTGTATCTCAAACAACTGGAGCATCTTAAGAGTAATTACAGCCACTGAGGCTAAATAGCCAATCTGAAAGCAGGAAAGAGAAGGGAGGAGGAGAAAAATCTACAGAACAAATCCTAACCCTTTTATAAAGGAAAAGGAAAGGTTGTGCTGTCAAGTTGATGTTGACTCCTGGCAACCACACAGCCATGTCGTTTTCTTGGCAGAATACAGGAGAGGTTTACCATTGCCATCTCCTGCACAGTATGAGATCTTGAGGCTATTCCCATGATCAGGCGAAATCGGGCTAGGGAAGCCTAACCCAATTTCGCCTGACTGTGAGAACCACCGGGCTTGCAGGCGAGCCCGGTGGCCTCCAGGCGGTTAACCCGCCAAACTACCCCTCCCCTTAAACCAGGTTTGTGGAATGAGTGCTCTGCAAACCCGGATTTTAAAATCGTGAGTTGATGTGGCTCCGCGGCGTGGCTACTCATGAGGAGACCCCCGACTGGGAGGCTCAAAAGCAGCCTCCCGGCTTGGGGGTCTTTCCAGCATGTCCTGTGCACTCACGCAGGGAATGCTGGAGCTTCTGGGGGCTGCGTGGCCCCCACACTCCCCAGCCCCTGCCAGCTCCGTGATGGAGCTGGCAGTTGTGTGGGTGGCCGCTGCTGCCGCCCAGAGCAGACTGCTGCTCATCTGTGGCGAGAGGGGGCTTAGCCCGCTCTCCTCGCAAATCCTCCCCAGGCTCTTCTCACGGATTGTGAGAAGAGCCTTGATGTCTTTCAGCACCTTCCTATATCGCTGTTGCCCAATATAGGAGTTTCCCATATTCTCACCAATAAATTTCATTACCTCTTTCATTTCTTCCCTAACATTAATAGTTGATTGCAGCTGTTCAGTATACATGACCTCTTTTATCTTATGCTTTACTGTATTATCTTCGGTAGTCAAAATAAACATCTTTGTTAGTACAACCCTTTATGTTTTTCTTTCACATGCTTTGCCCAGGGTTTCAGTTGGCCTTATTATGTTACATGTCTGCTAAGTGCTAACTCTGCTAACTGAGCAAAGAGGCACCTTTTTAAAGTGGTGATGCTCTTTATTTAGCAGGGAGAGAGCAATTGGCCCTATCCACCCCCAGCACAGCATACTTCCAGTGGATCTTGCTGGTGTCTAGCATATGTTTCTTTTTTAGATTGTGATCCCTTTGGGGACAGGGAACCATTATATTTATTTATTTATATCTATGTAAACTGCTTTGGAAACTTTCAGTCCCCCTTTCAGTCCCCCTTTCTCCTGAGTTAAAAATCCACTCGGCGAGGTTTGTAAAAGAAAAGAACAAAAAGAAAAGCAGTTTTATTCAAATGCTACAGACTGCTTCTGTCTGAGACTTTCTCAGCTTTTAGTTACAGGTAAAAAGACTCAGTAGGTTACAAGAATACTTCAAAAAGCACCCCAGATGATGTTGGGGCAGCACACTTTAAAAATCGTGCTTGCCCAGTTGCAAAGAACAGGTATATAGGGAAATGCAAAAAACCAAAAAATCACGAAAAACTTACTTACTTAACTAAACTTAGTTTAGTTACATTTGAGGTAAAAAAACAATAGAGCATTATCAGGGATATACAAAACACACACCAAAGAAACAGAAAGTCTAACACAAAATCTGACTGCACACACATTTCCTTAGACTAAATTTCCTGAAGCCAAAGCCCAGGCTTCCTTTTTCTTGAACTCACCAAACCTAGGTTGAGAATTCAAGCCCCTGCAGTTATGTCTTCCCATAGCTGCAGTCATCCTCCCAGGCTGCAATCCTCCCTGGCTACATGTGTTGTTATTTTGCTCATTCGCAGCCTGCTTCTAACAAAGAAACCCTCCTTCTTCCCAATGGCTCTTTCGGTCCCACTCGCCTGGTGTGCTGATTGGCTGAGCTCTGGAGTTCACGAGCCTGTCAGTCAGGATAGGGTTCACTTCCAGTTAACTCTTTAGGGGAGGGGTGGCTGATCACTACAACTATATATATGTGATGACATTCAAACAGTGGTCAACTCTGTAGAGTGTTGTGAATCAGAGATATTTTGAGATAAGGACATCTGTTCTAATAAGTGCCAACATCATGTTCTGCATAAAGAGGATTTAGCAAACAAAATTCATATCCTTCTTGTAGTGATAGGTCAAATATATTCATATCAACTGTCAGAAGCTTTTAAAAAATGTTGCATGGTTTTTAGCAGGAAGAGTTTAGTCTTAGATCTCATACTGTTTTTCTCAAAGTTGTTTTTTCCACCATAGGGATTTTTTTTTTAAAAAAGAGAGTTCATATAACTTGACAGCAAAAGTTTTATCTCTACAGGTGGGGGAAATAGCACACCCAGGAAAAATAATGGATTAATTCTTTGGTGTCCTGTGTATGTGAGTGTGTGGTCTGGTGCTCCAGAACTGTTCTGACCTTTTCAACTGTATCCTGGAAAACATTTTGCTTCTTGAATGGGTGAGACAGAAGAGCATTTCCATTAGTCATACAATTTAAGGATTTCTGTCCACATCCTTTCCTACAGTTCACACTGCTGTACTAATAAACCTTGAGGGAATTAAAGTTAGCAAGCATCCAGAAGGCTGAAACCTGAAAGACTTGAAGTTTTGCACAATGCTCATAATCCAGAGATGTGGGATGCTCTAGCACATGCTGTTCCACATGGCAGTAAGAGAACAGTGATGAAATGTGTTGACAGCCAAAAGAGATGAAGGAGAAAGATCCTTCATAACCAGATATGCCTTGCTAATTAGCCAGTTGCATTAACAAGACAGTAAAGCAATTGATCAAGAACAAAGGTAGGAGATGCCTCCTACCCTAGTTGGGGAGCTGTGCATGATCCCAATTTTTGATGGTCAGTTAAAATTAAAAACAAAGTTGGCGGTGCTGTCTGTGATCATATGCTAAGCAGCAGCTGAGTCAAAGGGCTCCCTCCTACAAAGCAGCTGTAGTGAGCTCTCCTAGTGCAAAACTACAGTACATTTTTTGTAGGGGGACTGGAATCACAATGCAACATGCTGGAAGTCATCCTATGTTGGGCTGGCAATGAATGTTATACAGGAGTGCTCACTCTGCTCTATACAGCAGTGAAAAATTGTACCCATCACTTAAAATTTGAACAGTCTACTCTACTATCTCCTTCTGACAATTTTAAAAAAATATTTTAAAACCCATCTTTTTACTCAGGCTTTTTCAGCTTTTTAATAGGTTTTTAATTCTGTGATTGACTTTTAAATTGTTAGTTTTTAATTGTTTTAATGTGTTTTTAACTGTTTTATCATTGTGAACCGCCCAGAGACATGAGTTGGGGTGGTATAAAAGTGTAATAGATAGATAGATAGATAGATAGATAGATAGATAGATAGATAGATAGATAGATAGATAGATTAGGCCTTAGACTTAGCTCTCGTTTCAGTACACCATGATTTGATTTCGAAGAGTATTACTGAGTGGGAAAGTGCCCAGTAAAATCCTTATTATACTTTCACTCTCCTTTGGCTGGGTTGTGTTATGGGCAACGATACAGACATTTTTATAGTGAACGTTCATGTCAGCTTTCAAAGCTGAGCTTCAAAATTATTTATGCTTAAAAGTAAATCAAAGTTATTCAAGTTCACAAAATACCAGAAGAGTTTCCCCCCTCAGGCATTCTATTAAATTCTAAAGAGAGAAGAGATTCTGGCCAGCTGTATAGGATGGCTTATTGAACTTAAGCAAAACTGCATAGAGGTATCTATATTATTATTATTATTACATTTATATCCTGCTTTTCCTCCAAGGAAACCAGAATGGTGTACTACATACTTGCGTTTCTCTTTCACAACAACCCTGTGAAGTAGGTTAGGCTGAGAGAGAAGTGACTGGCCCAGAGTCACCCAGCTAGTTTCATGGCTGAATGGGGATTTGAACTTGGGTCTCCCCGGTCCTAGTCCAGCACTCTAACCACTACGCCACACTGGCTCTCTTTCTATATCTAGAAAGCAAGAGGAATCACATTCAAGGAATTTTATCCAGACATTTCATTTCTACTATCTGGACCTGTTTTAATCCATAGAAGGAAAACATTCATTTAAATTGAGCACTGGATATCATTTTGTCCAAAGTACACTGTCATTCACACAATCAAAAACTGTGTTCTACCCGGGTTTGGGAGCTGTGTGTGCTCCCAATTTTTAGTGGTGTAGAAGCAAGTTTGGAGAAAAACTGGGAAGAAGTGATTGTGTGGAAGCAAGGTACCAGTTTTCCCTCCTACCTTGATTTCACACAATCATTTCTATCCAGGTTTTTTCCCTACCTTGCTTCCATAGAACCAAAAACTGGGAGCACATAGAGCTCCCAAACCCAGGTAGAAGACAGTTTTTGATTGTATGAATGACCTCAATAAATTCTCGCAGTGTACAAAATTGTGGCGCTCCATAATGTTGTACAACTGTAGGACACATAAAAGGTTATGCGATATGTTATACAAGGTGTTGAACAACTGTTATGTGTGTCAGTTTCTTCTGCTAGCTCAAGAACTAGATTGGAACAGACATTTTTTACTTTTTGCCCTCATTGCATTGTGCTTGTGCAACTGATTACAGTAGTGCAACACTAATCTGGCTATATTTGTAAGGCAAAGAATTTCACTGCAGGTCTGCTTTAAAAATACTGAGGTTTATTAAATTACAATGCTCTACTTCCTAATGTGTGATGTGCACAAAAATCCGATAATATATTGGATTTATGTACATGTAACCATTTACAGAACTGCAGTCTTAGTTTCGCTAATCATAAATAACTTACTTTACTGGGAAAAAATCCATATGGAAATATTAAGATAGTACTCAAGATAGCACTGAGCACTCCCTGTCTCCCTCACTTTTTAAAATCACCCATTTTTTATTATATTGAAGGATATATTGTTCACTTCCTTCAAGTTTGGATTAAGTTTAAGAGTTCTAGTTGACAGTATTCTTAGAAAAGTGTATAATTTAAACCTTGAAAAAACTTAGTGAATTATGTTGATTCTCATACATAACTATGAACAAATAATCATTTAGTATACAATTCGTGTTGCTGCATCAACTGTGAAAACACACACACACACACACACATACACACACACACACACTTTATTAACGTTGTAGGTGTGAATAGAAAATGATCCTTTATTTTTAGTCTTTAGAGTAATTGACACCCATTCCCTAGTAACAGGATTTTTAAATAACTTTTTTCTTTTAAGAGAACATCCTACAAGATCAAAGAGCCTAACATATTTATTATATGAATTATTAAACATTGTTAAAGTATCAAGGCAAGAAATCTTGAATGTACTACAGAGGATTTTAATAAAGGTATTTGTAAAAGACACATTTCAAATTTCTTTTGCATAGTTTGTATTACAGAGTTTAGGTATGAAGGTGGAATTATACAGTACATAGTATTTGGTATATTTTGCATTGTCCAGCTATAATGCAACTGATTTTTGCACAATCTAGGCAACAAAATTTCATCAAAAATTTCACTACCTTCACTCCAGAGATGTACACCCCCCCACAAAGCACTGCATGCTAGTTTTTGTGTATGACAGCCGCACAAGGCGGGAACAGAGGCCATAGATGGAAAGCCATTCATATCCAAGGGCAGAAGGGAATATCCACATGCTGCTGAGATCAGAGGTGGATAGCTCATGAGGTGCACCACTTCCACATGGGCAAAAACATGCACATCTGAACGCGGACCTCCTCTCCCTATCTTCATGGGATGCTCTAGTTTCTCAAGTCACTAGCTTTTGTATCAGGTCCTGAGTGCAGACTGCAGCTCAGACTCTTTTCTGAACTTTAGAAACTTTGTGGGCTTACGTACATGGACCTGACCTTCTGTGCATGGTAGAAGTGCATGACAGCAGGTAATTGGCTCTTTAGAATAATAGTTTGGCAAGAATACAGAGACTGTAAAAATAAAGCTTCAAGGTGACCCATTGCAATACAATGTACATAAAAACAATATATACAGCAAAGTCAAAAGTTCATTAAATATAGCATAAAGATCTACTACCCGCCCCAAACCAACATCTTATTTTAAAGAGTGGGTTTTGGACACACTTTTTCCTTTTGATCCATGAGAATTTGCATAGTAGGCGGGAGGCAGAAGCATTTGATTCCCTTTCTCCACATAGCTTCTGTGTAAACTTGTACGCACAACTTTTTGGAGCCTGGACTGTGTCTACAGTTTCTACAGTAGAACCTCACAAAGTCCCCAGGGACACATAGTAATCAGGAAAATGCCTCTAATAAAAACACCCAAACAACTGAGGCAATTGCGGGGGGCAATCTTTGTAACTCCCCAGTCCAGAACTCTGTGCAGTCTCAATCAGGTTTAGAGCTATTGAAAGGACATTCCTATTGACTATAACAAAAGGGAGCAGCTCCATGCATCCTACTTTGTAGGGGATCTCCATGTGTGTCTTGGTGCACACTTGGTCTGACCTCCATGATTTCAGAGATTCTAGTGCCTGAACTGGGAATCTCTTGGTCTGAGGCTAGAACCTAGCCGTGTGAATAAGCAGCTTTTTAAAGCGAATATACAACACTGGGCCCTGTGAGTGGTAGGAAGTATGCAGGTTTTGGATTGGTCAGGCCTGAACTAGGAGCTTAGTCTTCTGTTCTGGTTAACAGAGCCATACCCACTTCCCACTGATCTCCAGGTTCCAGTTCAGACCCCAGTGATGACTCACAGCTCCAGATCTCAGAACCAAATACAGGGACATGGGTTTGGGAACACATTCACCCCAGGCTTGTTTCCAAGAAGCCCATAGTCCAAGTCTGGTCCTGAGAAGTGCACTTTGGAGCTCCATGCATAGAACATCACTGGATTTGGGAGTGTGGAGGTGTTGGGCACACACAGGGATAATGATGGATTAAGCTGCTATGGGAGCTAGCAGTTTGAGAGCTGGGTGGATTGAATGTTGAAAGCTTCAGATGATGAAACTTCTATTCCATTCATAATTCTGAGATTCTGTTGCATAGAGTAACACCCAAAAATAGGCCAGATCCATTCCTTGTATAGTTTTCAAGAAACAGTGCATGATTCCGAACAGTTAAAAACCTGTACTCAAGGGTATAGGATACGTTAATAATACTGCCCTGTGACATATCTATGGGAATCAGGCAATGAAAGTACCATTAAAATAAAATGTTGCAAATGTATCCCATTATTTTATTTTATTTTTTTGCTAGCAATGAAAATGGACTAGTTTATCTTAAATTATTCCTGCCCACTCCAAAGCAAAGTTCCTTTCCAGAAAAAGTGCAACCCACTTGGAAATATATAACAGTAGTAGTTTCGGAATGAATTGTTAAGTGAACATCTCCCATGCTATATCAGCAAGGAAGCCTAACATCATTTAAGACTAGAGTGGCGTTGAATCCCAGATGTTCACTCTTGGTCAAAGCGAATACTGATTGCCGCAAAGCACTTTCCAACACTGTGAAATACTGGTGCGATGAAGACATCTGTCATAGTTTTCCATACAGCCTGCACAGAAGGCAAGATCATGAGGCAGGATTTTATAAAAGGCACCACAAGCCTAGAAAGAGGAGAGAAAAAAATTATTATTTTACACTTTTCAGTGGAAAAATTCTCAAAGAAACATAAGGTTTCTTTGAGAAGAAAGAAACACCAGCAATAGTCAGTGCTGCTGCAATTAAATAGGGGCAGTTGTTCATCCCCAGATAAATATAAAGAGAATCACTAATCTGAAAGGCTGATCAACGCTGTGAACTCTTACTTCAGCCACAATTTATTATCATTAAAAAGTAAAGTGTGCCATCGAGTTGGTGTCGACTCCTGGTGACCACAGAGCTCTGTGGTTGTCTTTGGTAGAATACAGGAGGGGTTTTCCATTGCCTCCTCCCACGCAGTATGAGATTATGCCTTTCAGCATCTTCCTATATCCCTGCTGCCTGATATAGCTGTTTCCCATAGTCTGGGGAACATAGGCATAGTTTCTCATAGTCTGGGAAACATACCAGTGGGGATTTGAACGAGCAACCTCTGGCTTGCTAGTCAAGTCATTCCTGCTGCACCATTAGGTGGCTTTATTTATTATCATTATGCGACCAATATTCACATTATTATTAAATATCAAGCAGATCCATCAAAAGAATGCCATTTTTGTTTGGGTCTAAGCTCAACAAATCCTGGAGATGGTTGGAGTCTGGCACATCAGTGGCAAAGTGGTGTTAATGCAGACATACAAAGAACAAAAGATAATAGTCTGCAAAGTTCTTTTTTCCTAGCCCACAAATCCGTTTTTGTAAATGATTGCAGCAACCAGTAGAGAGGATTGCTCAGAAGTCTTACTGTATTTAGTGGGGCTTACTCCCAGGGAAGTGTGCATATGACTGCAGCCTTGGTCATCTGTAGCACCCCCCCCCATAGTTTCACACAGCATTATTGAGTGCACAATTCCCACTGTGTAAAAGTTTTTAAAACATTCAGAATTATTTTAAAAAATCAACACATAGACCGATCTGCTTCAGATTAAATATACAGAGCCCAGCCATCCTGCCCTACATCTGTTCCTGGTATCAAAGCCCTAGGCTAAGCCATTCAACAGATCTAAAGGGTTGGACAGAAAAATCGGGTGCTTCACTCTTTTTATGAAAGCAAAGGGTAGATTCCTCCACATGGGGAGGAAATGATGGTCCATGCGGAGCAGGGGGTGGGTGGGCTCCAGTTTCATAAGTTTTTTTTAAAAAATTGTGCCATGAAACAAGCCATTTATATGACTTTTTTGAAGTTTTTTTTTAAAAAAAAATCATTAAAAATATCAAAGGATTGACTCATTTCCTTTAAATTAAATTCCCAGATTCTAGCCACCCTGCCCTACATCTGTGCCCAATTTCAAAGTCCTATGTCAAGCCATTCCCAGAGATCTAAAGGGTTGGGCAGAAAAGTGGAGTACTTTACCATTTTTTATGAAGGCAAGGGGCAGATTATTCCACAAGGGGGTGGAATGATCATCCGGGATGGTGGTGCTTCAGTTCCAGAAGTTTTTGTAATTTTTTTGCCATAGAACAGGTCACTTATAGGACCTTTTGAAGTTTAATCTTTCCAACATTCATTAAAAATAAATAAATTGACCAATCTGCTTCAAATTAAATATACAGAGCCCTTCCATCCTGCCCCATATCTCCAAGCCCTAGGCCATCTTGGAAATATAAAAAGGGGGGGGGGGAGATAACCCATAAAAGTCCCATACAATCCCACCCACACACCTTCTGGATGGCTCTCATGATGAGGCAGGCACAGCACACAAGCAGGCATGGTGGGGGAGGCAGAGCAGAGGGCTTGCATAAGTCTGGTGGCAGCCAGCATTGGATCCCTGTCTCTCAAGCTCAGCCGTCTCTTGCTGGGCAGCCTTCATCCCATGCTTCTGAAGAGCCATGAGGCAGGAAGAGGCCTCTGTGCTAGCGCCACTCACCCGCTGATTGGCAGGTGGGGGGAGCAGCAGCAGTAGCAGCCTGCCAGGAGGCAGGAAGAGAGTGGGGAAGGGAGGCACTGCAGAGCCCGTGATGGTGGCCGCGTCGGGGAGAAATTCCTGGCACTGACCACTGGCAGGCTTGCTGCTGAGGCCCTTCAGGACAGCAGGGAGGCTGGGGCCTCGGACTTGTGCCTTGAGGTCCAGGCCTAAGAATGCCTCTGGCCTGAATTAATGGTACGGTATAGCATAGAGACTCTGGTCTTCCCTATTCTGCTATGGTCCACATACCCATATAGATCCCTCTTCTCTTTTTGATAGTCTGAAGATGGAGGCTACAGTAGTTGGGAAAAGAGGAGGGCAGAGTGTTAATGAATGCACCAACAGCATGGTGGCAAGAAAAAGGATTCCAGGGAAAGTAACATTTGAAAAACAGGCTCCTTCAGATATCACTTTTAAAAAAAAAGAGCTCTACATGTTGGTGTAGATCCAAGCAAAGTAATATTACAGTGCTGTACGGTGCATAATTTTCAAAGATACTAATCTCAACATCCAACTGAGAACCACTGGTGCAGAATCACACAATTAGCATTATGGTTCTTTCTTATTTCTGTTACCTTGAGTGTTGCAACCAGAGGCGTAACTAGGGAAAACGGGGCCCGGGGCAAGCATTTAAATGGCGCCCCCCGCGCCCCCAACATGCTACATTATACTTAGGTTTTTCCTCACAAGCGCCCGCCGCCGCCGCCAAGCCAGGCCACTGACTGGCCGCCAGGCGCCAGCAAAGCAATGGGGGGGGCGCGCAGGCGGCGCGGAAGGGACCGCTCATGGGGGAGGGGGCGCCAACGTGCTCCCTTGACTGCTGCAGCGCTGCTGCACTGAGCAGGAAACATTTGTATTAACAAAAAATTTAAAAAAAATTTAAAAGAATTTTTTTTGTCATGGCGGCGCCCCCCATGTGACCAAAAAATATGGCGCCCGGGGCACGTGCCCCCCCTGCCCCCCTATAGTTACGCCTCTGGTTGCAACAAGCCTGAAAGCAATTCATTCTGAAGTTTATATTGCCCAACTGTAATCTCAGGAGTTAAAGCTTATTTATACAGCTCCTCATACACACACTGAAATCTTTAACCCATCATGTCAACAGCTAATACTTTCACCAACGTTCTTCTGGTATGGTGTTGCTGTTAGAGCACCTGAATTGCACCAGGGACGGGAGGACTTCTCCAATCAGGTCATTATTTGAAAATTTTTCTGAAATCAGGATTGAAAAAAGTGGAATGCATGGCAAAAGTGCAAAGTAATTAGTGAATAAGAATTCTGACATCTATGATAATGACATCACAGTTGTATACGTTCACATCCCAACCAGCAGAAAAGAGAAAGTACTCGCTGTAAATCAACATAGCCTTGGGCACATTGTGTGCAGAAGCCCTGTTTCAAAATAGGGTCGGGCAGAAATGAGCCTTATACGGCAGACATGGAAACAGCCACACCCTCAGGAAATTATGTTAATCCGGGTGGAGCCTGATCACCAGAAACACCAAGCTCTCTTCAGCTTGCGAGAAAGGAAAGGAGAGGCTATGCCTTCATGCTCCTTTAACTTCATTATAAAGCTTTATTTTGGGTTGAACAGTGATATCATCGGGCGGGCAAAATGAAGACCAGAAAGTAAATCCTGCTGCGCTCCACGTTGTGACTGCTGGTAGTTTTCTAAACATAGGCTGTTTAATGGCACCCGGTATTTTTCTGCTTCCATGCTGAGCCACTTAACCATTCAAAGTTTAGCAATGGCAACTCGATGCTGATCTGCCTGAGCTGCACTCTCAGCTAACTCCAATGGATTTGAAAAAGAATTGTCCTTTTGAAACCTTTCCTTTCTTTTTCTCTGCTGAAACAGCAAATAGCACACACCCCCATGTGGAATGCTGGGAATAAAATGCCTACAGTTTAAAATACCCTCCATTTTACAGTTTCATTGTCACTGCAGATTTGGTATAGGGAAAAAGCTTGGAAAATTCAAAGGACCCGGCCTCCTTATGTGATGGTTTCATAAGCAATTTCCTTTCCTAATTTGTTGATAATTATTGAGAGCTCTGTGGGTGCCAGGAGTTGAAATCGACTTGACGGCACACTTCACTTTACTTTATTGGTTGAATGTATGATGTAACTTCTTCCTTATCCTTTTTGAGGATGTTTACATATATGCATACAAGCTCATTCTTCTCAATCATATTCAGCTTTTCTTTCTCAATTTGTGGCACCATATTTGCACTACTTGTTTACATAACCACACATATAAAGCTTAAGGGACACAGGTACGATTCAACAAGCACCACATGCGATCTGAAGATCCAGTCTTGAAAAGTCTAGGACAGAAATCCTCTACTGTTCCTCAGAACGGCCTGTGAGTAGCTCTGCATAGTGAATGAAGCTACTGCAAAATTGGCAAGGAGAGCCACAAAAGGTTATGAATCCACAAACATTTTTGGAAGTCCACCTGCCTTCACATACGCTTGTTAGTTATTTGTGGCCAAAACGGGGTGGGGGAAGCAACTTTTTTGTAAAACCTCCTTGGCAGGTTGCTCTGAGGCAACTGTTACCACAGGCAGCCAGATAACTGGATAACTGCAATCCTGAATGACACTTCTGAGGTGACAGAAGCAATGTTATGGGTATAAGGGCCAGTGGCAAATCAAAAGGAGTGACTTAGAAACAAAATACAGCTCAAATTGTGTGTGGAGAAACTCCTACTTACATTTCAAAGCTCGGGCAGGGATCTGATCTCTACAATTACAGGTAGAATTTGTCATCTATCATATGAGATATTGCTAGTGCGTCAGGCCATCACACCCAAACAGCTAAGCATTTGCCACAAAGATCTATTTTAAAGCATATATAAATATCCAGGTTGGTCTTGTAGCTTTTGGCTCGATGTTTCTTCCTTAGCTTAAAGCCTGCTTTAAGGGAAAGAAGAAAGATCCAGTCAAGCAGAAGAAGAATGCAGAGAGGCAGCTCTTCCTTAACAAGCCTTGAAACAGCTCGCTAAACTGGTGCTTGGGACTGGCACGGTGTCAGACTGTAGTCTCATACCTACCAGATAGTGTAACTATGGTCACCAGTGTAACTAAGCCAGCCAGAGGGAAAGGTCCAAGGTAAGAGACTTTTAAATTAGTAACAGTAGCTTAAAATAAAGGAGACACACTACTGGGTTTTGTTTTCGCCCTGAATATTTTATTTTTTTTAAAGTCTGCAATTCTCCACATTGGAGAGGGTCTCCAGACCATGAAGAGGTAAAACATTCTGCCCTTCAATGTGAGCATGCAATTGCTTCTCAAGGCACAGAGAGTTCTGGGTGCAGAAGGAATGCGAGGTCAAGCTCTTATGTGAATGTTTGGCATGCTAGCACAGTAACAACTCCTCTCTGTTGGCACTTCAGCAATCCTTCCTAACGGAGGGTTTCCAAAATGCTTCTCTACGCAGGATGGAATGTAGCCTTCCAACACACACCGTTCTGAGGAAGGTTAATAACAGGGTCTCAATTTTTAAACTGAAGAAACAAAATAGTGAGACAGTGATCACACCCTCTTATGGAAATTGGCTGAGCCAGGGGATCTAGCAGTCCCCTCAGTGGAGTTGCTTTGGCTCTTTCCCAAAGGACACTGGGAGTGTTTGAGTGGAATTCATTATCCTGCCCTCAAAACAAGCAACAGTTACACTCTTCCAAACCAAAGGGATTCCACAGGAAAACAGAACAATGCCCCTACAATTCCATCCACCCAACTCCACCTCTAAGTTTTTGGACAAGCACAGCTGTTCTGAGAACACACACTGTGGGGGAGTTGTAAGGTGTATGTTGGGATGGTAAAGAAGTGACATTAATAAATGGTATCCCTTCTCTGGAGCTTTTCTTTTCCTTTTCCTTTTGGTCTCAGCTTCTGAAGCAGTTGAATACCAGGTCAGCAATGTTTTTTCCTAAATGGTGTTGGTTTCTAAGGGTCCAGCAAAGTAGCTTCCTCCTTACCCCATCTTTCAATAGACAAAAGTGGAAAAAGCGTTGGGAAGATAGTGGTACAGTAAACCATCTTAAGGAAATGAAAGAAACTATTTCCAGAACAGTTAGACACTTCCGTTTCTTGTTTGATTTCCCCTTTTTGATGACAGAGACAGGTGTACTATCAATATGGACTTTCATCTTCTGATTTGTCTGAATCACACCATGCTGAAGTTGACAGAAGCACTGATCCAGAGGGCTATGCACAGTCATGGACTTGCTCCCTCCCAACCACAATGGTTTCCCAGTTCATTCCAGTGGAGAGAGAAAACTGGTCTGCCCAAGGGAATTGTATGGATTAGTTCTCCCATTGAAATGAAAGGCAAAAACCATTGCTGTAAGTCAACTTTGTGTGTCTGTTGTGCCATTTGTGTCTTCAAGCAAATTTGTTTTGTTATCACAGATACTGAACCTACTCCTAAAGCTGGTCTTTAGAAAGAATGAACAACTTATGGTAGAATAAGAGGCAAGGCAGGGTAATAAGAACAACTTGGATTAAGATACAACTTTAGATATGTGAAAAATTCAGCTGCAAACCAGAACAGACCTTAAAGGATCCATAAGAGAGATAGACTAGGCCCATTAACACATTATATTCAACACTCATACGAGTGTGTATATCTATATCTATGCACGCACACACACCTATCTATATTCAGGTACAGTCATTCACATGTTATGTTGAACGCAGGTTCAAAAGTACACTTCCTATCTGTACCATTCATTTGAAGAGCCTGTATCCAGGTTAACTTTTAAAATGAACTCAAGTACAGTCATTCATACAAACACATGCATGAATGCATACACAACAGTACACTTGTACAGCATAATGTCAAGTTGGGCTATCTTCAAGGAAAACGTTAAAGCTGGAAGGTGAAGGCAGGTTGAGTCCATGAAAGTTTTAAGGATGTGTATGGCTAGAGTGCTAGACTAAGACCGGGGAGACCTGAGTTCAAATCCCCATTCAGCCATGATAATTGCTGGGTGACTCTGGGCCAGTCACTTCTCTCTCAGCCTAATCTACCTCACAGGATTGTTGTGAGGAGAAACAACCATGTATACCGCTCTGGGCTCCATGGAAGAAGAGCGGGATATAAATATAAAATGAATAAATAATAATAATAACCTTGCAATTTCACCACAACTAGCTAAAGTAATTAACAAACTCCTCCAAGTGAGTGGAGTTGGATATCTCTTTACAGCTGGGGAATAGGAGGTATCCTATTGGAAAAGAGACAGAATAAGATTTTAAATCTGCATTTTCAAGCAATTTGTTCCAGTTAAATTTTCACTACTACGACAGTGTTATGGCACCAACAACATCTACCTCAGAGTAGATGTTTTGAGTTAGACTCAACTTAGCAATTTCGTTTTCTCAAACTACCCTGCCACACACTTTTGCTTTGAGTAGTTATACTCTGACCTGAACCAACTTTTTCATAAGCTCCCTCCACTGGCATTACTGTAGCTGGGTACAGTGTGGCTGAACACAGAGGCTACAGAACATGCTGATGACCTCTCGCCCTGCACTGATGTTCAACAGTTAACTCTTGTCCTGCTCCCATGCTGTTTCTGCAGAACAACAGTTAACTCATGGCCATGGGGGCGGGGCTTCAGAGTGCATCGGTACTTCCAAGGGTGGCTGTACCAGAGGACAACATCCTCCTTTTCAGTCACTGCTGAAGAAGGCTACAAAGTATGGATAATTTGTGCCTCAGAATTCTCTCAGTCAAATCACTGCCAGTTCAGAATATTTTGCTGCCCAAAGCAAAACACAAAATGGCACTTGCTCCTCCCTTTATCTTTTTAACACCCCGCCCCACAACAACACACACATTATTTCCTCCTTTCACATCTCTCCCCAGACCTTTTCTTTTAGGCAGGCTGTCCTTAGGGCAGGACAAGCAGGGCGACTGCCCCAGGCCCTGCTCTTCTAACCCCCTTTAGACTTAACTGGAAGGGGCCCCACACTGGCTGATTTGCCCCAGGCCCCGCACCCCATCAGGGCTCCCTTAGGACACCCCTGCTTTTAGGAAAAGGCAAAGGAATGTGGTGCCCCTTGACCTTCCACCACAGGGCATCTATTGGCGGGAGGGGGAGTGCTGAGTGGGCCGCTGGGCTGCCCCTGAGAACTGGTCCACAACAGTCTGCTTCACCCTGCATCATGGCTGCGCTGGCCTACAAAGCCCTTTAGCTGCAGTGTTCTGTTTTAATTTCCCCTTTAATATTGGAAAAGATGACCTAGTCCCTGCTCACACCAGTTCCAAAGGTTTACAGTAAGAAAATGCAGGGCCAAATGTGCCCACATGTGCCATAAGACGAAAAGACCAGAAGCAATGTGTTTCAAAGGCCAAATGAAGGTTCATCATTTTAGGGGTTCATCATTTGGAAGGATGAATCACTTTGCAGCCACAGATACAGAAGATGCTGTCCATTTTTTCAGTAATCGTAGTACTTTTGCAAGTAACAGATGGGCCGAATCAGCTTGCCTGACACCTGCTGTCCATATGGCCATCTCAAATGAAGTGGCAAGACCAGCATGAGCAGCATAGGCACCACTGCAGAAAACCAGGGATGGTCTCTCCAATTCACCCACACCCCGATGATAAGGATCTCTTCTTACAAGGCGCTTCCTGCTTCACCCTTTTGTATGATGGATACTGTAGTTGCTGTGGAAGCTGATATCTTGAAATGCCTTAAGAAAAGGTTTGCACAAATGCCCACTGTGCAAACATCCCCCTTTTTTAAAAAAATGCACAGCACACTGCTATTTTACATGCAGGTACATGTTTGGTGGTTGCTTTTTGAACAACATGGTGCTTTTTGAACAACATGGTGTCAACATTCAGTGCCGGATTTAGGCAAAAGTTAAATAAGCTTAAGGCCTCACATTAGGAGGGGCCCCAAATTTAAAAAAAATGAGTAAAATTCAAGTTTTACCTACTGTATTTTCACTTAAATTTTTTTCTAATGCAAACAAGCTTACTGCAGGATAACTATTTTTGGTTAGATTATCCATTTTTCAATGCATCTTTGCCAAGTAAAAATAAAGCTTTATTATTTCTAATTCAATTGTCCTTTTTGTTATAATAATAGTATTTTGTAATGCTATGGGCCTTTCAAGCGTGTCATAGCTTAGGGCCTCAGCATGTCATTGTTCTGGTCACATTAAGCGCAATGCTTTTCAGCTCAGCCAATTTTCACATTCTGTTGCCAGTCATCATGTGGAGAAATTAAATGATATATGTGCATGTGTCACTGGCCAAACTTAACACAATGGGGATAATGCTGTAAATAAGATCGGGACTTTAAAGCACTTTTCATGTGTAAAAGGCACAATTATGTGAAAATAATTCCCATTAAATTCAGTAGGTGCTACTTTCAAGTAAATATAATATAAACCTACCTCACAGAGTTGTTGTGAGGATAAAAATAACCATCTACACTGCTCTTAGCTGGAGGAAGAGTGGGATATAAATGTTAAACGAATGAATAGATAGATAGATAGATAGAAGGATAAAATTTGGGCTGATAAAGTGCAAGAAAAAATTATTAATAGAGGAGATCAGCCAAAAAGACCCTCTGTAAAGATGGCAATGCCTAGAGTCAGAAAGAGGGGAAAGTACTGCTTGTATTCCCCATTCCAGAATGCATGTAAAGTCCTTCTGTAATGTACATGTACAATGTTAACGTTTCAGAAGACAGGAGAGGTCAAGGTCTTACCAGATGTGCAGGCAGCTGAGCACGGCAAAGAGAATCCCTGCAACCAGGGCCAGCGGGATGGCAAGGATTAGTGTCAGGAGCTTGTAGATCAGGTATTTGCTGATCTCAAAGAGTGCATGGCTGCAGATCCAAACTCTGTCGAAGGAATGAGTGGATGCAGGCTCTGCTATCACATCGTCAAATCCCAGCTGGAAGGAGACACAACCAGCCCTAAGAACATAAGCCTCTATTTGGAAATGGAAAGGACAATTATGCAAAGTTGGTGAGGGGGCAGCGAACGCAGTGGGAGACGGTTGCTTTTGTTACTAATCTGAAAGCAACTTGCTGAATCAAAAGGCCACTAGCGTCCTACTAAAAGGTCTCTACGTCAACGCGATTTACAGTGCAATCGTCCCACTGTGTTCAAACGAGCTTGCTTCCTAATCAGCGTGTTGTTCAGGATGGAAGCCTTATAGCCTTGGTTATTTACATACACACACATACATACATACACACAACTTGGAAATGCAGTGCTGATCCATTTTCATTCGGTCTGCACAACTGCCTATGAATGTAAGCGTGATCAACATAAGATCATGCTCCCTCCCCCGAAATAAAGAGACAACCAGGGAAGAAAACGGGGGTCAAGGTATCAAAACTACAGCGACTATTCATTCTCAGGATGGGACGGAGAAGGGGGTGGGGGCTGTTACAGCGCCGAGAAGCCTTAAATGGAATAATCATTAAATGCAGCAGCGAGCCCAATCACTACAATGCCAAGCAACAGCAGCAGCCCCCGCAGGTGGGGAAGGAAGTAGCGTCTGGCTCCTGTTGCTCGCGTGGGGATCAGACCGCCCTCACCTTCAAGTGCGTGTTAAGCCCGTGTGGGTCCCTGTCAGGGGCTTTCTCCAGGCTCTTCTCTGTGTCGGACAGAGCCGGACTGCTACTTCGGTTGAAGCCATCGTCGTCCATAAAGATCTTGGTGTCCGCTTTCTCTTTTTCCAGCCCCATGGTCTCCCGGATGATCGTTGGGTCCCGGTCCCGGAGCGCTTCCTGGGCTGTGGCTGGGGATCTCCCCCTCCTCACCTTTCGATGCCCCCCCTTTCGCTTGGCTGCTGGAACGACACGAGGGGTATTCTTGGGTGGAGCAGCCAAACCCTAAACCACGCCCCACAGAAGCCCGCAGTGAGCGCGCTAGAGCCGCGGCGGCTGCAACCCACCGAGGCTGGGCAGCGCAGCAACAGCTATGGGAAAGCGGCAGATGTGCCTGCCTGGCCCTCGCGCATGCTCAAACGCTCCGCTCTGCTCCCAGCGCGCAGAGAAAACAAGCGGTTACTTTTTGACAGCCACCTCCTAAATACCTTTCTCATTGCTTACTTTCTGTCTGGAGATCGCAGCAACAGACCTGGGAACTCTGCCGCCTAACCCCAGATATGCGGGGGCTCATGATTACTAAATGGTGTGAGCAGAGCACTTTGCATGCTCTCAGAGGCACTCTTGTTATTCCATAGATTCCAGAGATCCACCATGGGCTTGAAAGGTTCAGATGCTTAGGCCTCACGGGGCCTGGCTCAAATCAAGCCCTGCACTTACTTGGAAAGTTCCAATTAATTCCATGGAGTTGGTTTCTAAGTAAATGTGTTTACACTTGATTACACTCGTATTTTCCTCATGCCCTCCATTCCTACAGCTGCGCCTGGTTGCTATCCGGATAGAAAGGAAAAGGAGGCAACATAAACAGACACATAGGGAAAGAGAAAAGTAAAAAATTCACACAGGGCCACGGGCGTAGCTAGGGGAGAGGGGGCCTGTGTTCATCCCTCTCTCTGGCGGCCCCCCAGAGTAAGGGAGATAATGAAGAAAATAGGGAGGGGTGGAGCTGGAGGGCCCTCCGAAGCTAGGGGCCCGTGTTCTTTGAACCCTTTCGCTCGATTATAGCTACGCCCCTGCACAGGGCTGCATCTGAAGCAGTGCTTAGCAGAAGATTCTGTTTTATTTATTTATTTATTATTTATTTTTACATTTAAATCCCGCTCTTCCTCCAAGGAGCCCAAAGCGGTGTGCTACATACTTGGGCTTCTCCTCACAACAACCCTGTGAAGTAGGTTAGGCTGAGAGAGAAGTGACTGGCCCAGAGTCACCCAGCAAGTCTCATGGCTGACTGGGGATTTGAACTCGGTTCTGCCCGGCCCTGGTCCAGCACTCTAACCACTACACCACGCTGGCTCTCACAGGTTTTCTCTCTCTCAGTCAGGCCCCTTCTCCTTTCTTTAGCAACCCTAACCTTTCCTTAGCTCATGCTTCTCTGCCACATGAACTGTTGTCCACTGTAAGCCTTCTGAGAAGACACACTTACTTTTATGGCTACAGGTCTATGTGAAATAAGCAAACAGTGCTAATGCTTCTGTAAGAATGAATGGGGAAGGTGTTATTTCGGTACTATTTGTATGTTTTCCAGAACAGCTGATACCCTGTCCCCAACCATCACCAAAGGAGCATTATAATCTTTTCCAAATTATTTTATGTATTTGCTTTACATTCCACTTTTCTTCCGTGGAGGAACTCAAGATGGTATACATAGACTCCCAACCAGTCACTCATCCAGACTCGGACTTCCTTAGCTTCAGCATGGTGACTGTATCATGTGTGCTCTCAGCTTTGTTTTCACTGTACAGAAACCATGATGGAGAAAATGTTACATTCCAATAAGAAGATGCTTCTGCTTTGCATATGAACTCGTTTTTAAGTCTGTATTCCTGCTACTGTAATAGCAGAGAGTCTAAGAAAGGCACTGACATGCTTTTCCAACTATAGGCTCTGAAATAACTCCCCATGCCTTTATTTATACACTGTATATGTGTATACAACTCTCCTTACTATTGGGAATGCAGGGTTCCCAATAATAGGGAGAGAACTCACACACATTTGCATTCATTTGCATGAGTGTAAGTTCTACACTACAGTCGAATGTGTGGAACGCAGCAGCATATGTGATCCCACTCATCCCTCTACATGTGTGATGGCTCTTTTTACAATGTAACATGTGAAAAGGGCCAGGATCATAAATCAATAAAGCTTGCTTTATTGGGGTCCAGAGGAATGGGAGTATTAGGAGAGCATCAAAAGAAATGACTATTTCACATAGAACATACAGATCCTACTCTAGGTAAACAAACTTACAAGTATACACATTTTAGCAGAAAACTTCTGCAGCAAGTCACACAGAGAAAGATTGCTGAGCTCCTCCTCATCCCAAGCAAAGGAGAATGGAGAAACCTAGCCAGTAGATTAGCTGTTGGGAAGGAGCTCAAAGCAATCCCTCCATAGAAGTACAGCTGGTACAGTGCCAGCTGTAGACACTTTGGCCTAGTGAGGACATATTTTATATTCCTTAAGCATGCTTTCCCTCTTGGCAGAACAAAAGGAGTACATTCCAATTTTTACTTTCAGCAAGTGGGCTATCTATCTATCTATCTATCTATCTATCTATCTATCTATCTAATTTATATACCACCTGATATGAACCCAATATGAAACAAATATAAAACAGAGTAAAAACAATGTCACAGAATAAAAACGTTTAGAAATTTGATGAGATAAAAGAAACAGTTTAAAATTAATTGCCGTTGAAAGCCTGAGAGAACAAGTGTGTCTTGAGGGTCTTCCTAAAAGGAAACAGTGTTGGAGATGCTCTTATTTTGACAGAGAGCATATTCCAAAGCCCTGGGGCAGCCCCAGAGAAGGCCCATACCTGAGCAGCCACCAAATGAGCTGGTGGCAACTGTAACTGTACCTCTCCAGATGATCTCAATAGGTGACAGGGTTCATGACAAAGAAGATGATCTCTTAAGTATCCAGGACCCAAGCCAGATATGACCCAGAACAGACAGTGATGATTTAGCTGGCCATTTAGTTACTGTTCATTTTGGAAACTTGAAAACTCTTCAGTTTAAAAAAATGCAAAATATAGGTGAGCACCACCAGGAAATTCTAAGTTTCCTCAGGAGGGATGTTATGAGGGGTGTTCTTACTGTATTATCTGAGCTCTATCATTACCCAAAGAAAGAAACCAATATGACAATGACAAGATGGAGTATTTATCTATATACGTAGCTCTAAACAATTATCTGGATATCCATGGAGTTAAAGTATCAGTGTTTGCCATATGTGCATTTTAGTCCTCTTTGATGGAGTCAGAGGAAGTTTAACAAACTATGTGTTTAAACTGATTCAGGTATTTTCCCCAAGTGGGTTAATATAGTGAGGCTATTCCCATGATCACTGGAAAGTGGGCTAAAGGAGCTTAGCCCGCTTTCCAGTGATGGTTGGAACCGTTGGGCTTGCTTGCAAGCCCAGTGGTTCCATGGCAACTAGCCTGCCTAGGAACCCCTGCCCTTAAACGAAGTTAACAGAGTGCTCGTTCTGTTAACTGTGTTTTTGCAGTCATGAGATGACATGGTGCATTTTTGCGCCACAACATAAGAACATAAGAACAGCCCTGCTGGATCAGGCCCAAGGAGGCCCATCTAGTCCAGCACCCTGTTCCACACAGTGGCCCCCCAGATGCTGCTGGAAGCCACAGACAGGAGTTGAGGGCATGCCCTCTCTCCTGCTGTTACTCCCCTGCAACTGGTACTCAGAGGCATCCTGCCTTTGAGGCTGGAGGTGGCCCACAGTCCTCTGACTAGTAGCCAATGATAGACCTCTCTTCCATGAAGTTATCCAAACCTCTCTCAAAGCCATCCAGGTTGTTGGCTGTCACCACATCTTGTGACAGAGAATTCCACAAGTGGATTATGCATTGTGTGAAAAAGTACTTCCGTTTGTTGGTCCTAGATTTCCTGCCAATCAATTTCATGGGATGACCCCTGGTTCTAGTGTTATGTGAGAGGGAGAAGAATTTCTCTCTATCCACTTTCTCCATACCATGCATGATTTTATAGGCCTCTAGCATGTCTCCCCACAGTCATCTTTTTTCTAAACTAAATAGCCCCAGGTGTTGTAGTCTTGCCTCATAAGAAAGGTGCTCTAGGCCCCTGATCACCTTGGTTGCCCTCTTCTGTACCTTTTCCAATTCTACAATGTTCTTTTTTAGATGTGGTGACCAGAATTCTATGCAGTACTCCAGGTGTGGCTGCACCATAGTTTTGTATAAGGGCATTATAATATTAGCTGCTTTATTTTCAATCCCCTTCCTAATGATCCCTAGCATGGAACTGGCCTTTTTCACAGCTGCTGCACATTGAGTTGACACTTTCAACGAGCTGCTCACCACGACCCCAAGATCCCTCTCCTGGTCAGTCACCGTCAGCTCAGATGCCATCTGTGTATACTTGAAATTGGGGGTTTTCATACCAAGGTGCATCACCATACACTTTCCAACATTGAACCACATTTGCCACTTTGTCGCCACACTCCCCCAGTTTGGAGAGATCCATTTGGAGCTCCTCACAATCCATTTGGGATTTCACTGCCCAAAAGAGTTTGGTATCATCTGCAGATTTGGTCACCCCACTGCTTACCTTGGCTCTCAAGAAGCCTCCCGGCCTCAGGGGTCTCTCCATGATGCCCCACACACTTGTGCGGGGCATCCGGGGACTTCCAAGGGCCACATGGCCCTTGATTCCCACTGCACCTGCCTGCTCTGTGACGGATCCGGCTATCATATGGGTGGCCGATCCAGCTCCTCTCAGTGTGCACAAGCCCTAATGGTGTATCACACTAATTGTGTGGAAAACCTCAGTATTTTTTTAACTGTGTTTTCTTTACATTTATTTTTTCACTTCAGCTCTCAGTGTCACCAGTACAGGAGTAAAGAGTGTTAAGGACAAATACATGTATTAAAATGAAGTAAATGTTGATGTGACCTTGACTATTATCTGTAAGTGCCTACATGCTTTTGGAGTATATAAATATTTAGCACTAACAGCAGGTCAGGTCCTAACCTTAGAAAATATGACAAAAAAGGATACTTCTTAGTACATGCAGAGAACAAATCTAAACATAAAGCCCAGGCCAGCACAGACATTAACAAGTGGTTGTTTCTCCAGGAGGGTATTCAGACAGCAGACTTTACTGCAAGTTTGAAGTTGCCCCCCCCACCGCCCTCAACCGATGCAAAAAGTGCATTTTTTAAAACCCTGGGTATAAATCGGGCTATACTCTAACACACAGTGAAAAACCCGAATCGTGTGTGAAGTCACATGCTCCCTGATTGCTCGCAGGTACTTCAGGGTAAATCTGCCTGATATGTGAATGCACACCTCCATTCCAGAGGAAATGCAAGCCAAAGGCCTGCGTAGAAAATGCCCATGTGATCTATTCCACATGTGCAGGATTGCATGGAGAAACATTGTATGTACAAGCAGTATATGTTATATTTACGGCAGTTTTCCTGACTGCAGGAAATTGTAATCTCTCCTATGGGCATTTTTTGCAGTTTCAGGAATAGCCACATAGAGGCAGAATAGTGGGTCAGATGGATTTGCACCCCAGTAAAATGTACTTTAGAAATAATGGGTAGGTGTTGTTTCATGCCACTTACTTGGGTGAAGTACTGTATCATTAAAACCAGATGAAGTACTTTGAAGTAAGTAGGTTTGAGATTCTGGCACCTGATTTCAGGGGCAGCCTTTCTATGAGACAAGGTGAGACAGTCGCCTCAGGTGTGAGGAGGGGCATGGGGGGTGAGTGCCAGACCCCCAACACTAGCACCACCCTGCCATCCACTGTCACTGTCTTTCTTTTCCCCACTAGGCATGCTCTTCATTTCCCCTCCTCTCCAGTTGGGGAGCACTTCTTCTTTCAACCCCCCTGCTGATCGGAACTAGGGATACCACTACCTGGCTTGGTGGCATAGTCTGAGTCATTATTACTGCCCCAGCAGCCTGACCTGAGAATGCTGAGCACCCATCTGCAGATACGGAGGGGGCGGTTCTACATTTTCATTCGCCTCAGGCAGCAAAATGCCCCGGACCACCCCTGCTGGATGCTAATTTCCTAAGGTTGGGTTTTTACATGCTGCAAAATGAGGTGGTAGATCTTTGGAATGGTAGAATGGACACATTTCAGATGGCGTGCGTGAGCGTTTTTGATGCACCCTCATTGTTGTTATTTTAAATCCTTATAAATGGGAAACGAGAAGAACAAACACAGAACTAGCTAGAATCTCTATCCTCGCTATGCTGGTTTTGTTGTGGCACAGAGCCTTTTATATGTGGAGCATCTGAATATTATGCCTCACACCTGCAGTCTGATGAGGTACTGTCCGTTCTACCACCTCAGGATTTTATCTCCTCACTCTGCTGCATGTGGAGACCAGATCTGTGTTTATAAGTGGAGCAAGAAAAGGGATAAAACTCAAAGATCTGCAGCCTTATTTGACCTGTAGTTTGCATTTCTGAATTCCTTACTGGTGAAAAATGGGCAAGTCAGAGCCAGTTAAATGCCAAACAATGTACAACCGCACTGAAAACGGTAATGTTCATTTATCCTTTGATCTGCAAGTAGAGGATATTCCTGTTTAATCTGCAAGCCACATACTGTTGTTATATTTCATATACAAAAAGCAGCTATCTTTCCTGAACATAAAAAGGATTCTTCCTAGAGCTCAGCTGGTGGAAAGGGTTAGGATTATTTTGTTTTTATAGGAATGAGCTTTCGAGCAGAAAACTGGTAATAAGCCAGTTGTACAACTAACCATCTAGTGGGGGTAACATTTTTTAAAAAAATATGCTATCTCCCTCTTGGAATAATGGCAACACATCTTGTTTACGTAAGTGCGCCTACCTGACACATCAAATTCATTAGAATTCTAGAGTCAAAGAATGGAGCACATTGCTGATTGATGGAGCACATAGCTGATTGATTCAAATCAATATGCAAAATGCAGCCCCATCCTATCCCTCTGTCTCTTGGTGAGGGTGAAGATTGTCATATGGGCACAGTGCTGAGATACCTATGCCACCATAGCTGCTTCTTCTTCTTCTTCTTCTTCTTCTTCTTCTTCTTCTTCTTCTTATTATTATTATTATTATTATTAATAAAACTTTTATACTGCCCTTCCAAAAGGCTCAGGGCGGTTTACATTAAACCACCATTAAAATCAGTTAATAATTAAAACAAAAATTATAAAGCATAAAACAATGATTAACAATTAAAAACATCATAAAACAACAATTAAATAATCAGAACAATTTAAAAACAAGTTTTAAAAAGCTGAGAAAGCCTGGTTGAAGAGATGTGTTTGAAGAGATGTGTTAATGTGTTAAGAGATGTGTTTGAAGAGATGTTGAAGAGATGTGTTAATTTTAGTCCCCAGACCCCAAGTCTGAGCTTCATACTGTTGGAAGTTAAAGGACTTTGCACTGTCTCTTGTCTCAGACAGTGGAGGACAGACTAGTGAGTCAGAGGGCTAGAGGGTCAAGACATTGGTCATCCCTTCTCCACTGCTCTGACACTATCCCTTTGAAATGTAGATTGGTACTCTTAGGGATTAACTTCCTTCCTATCTCTCTTCCCTACCTGTCCTTCTACCTTGCAACATGGCAAGCTCCTCTCCCTGCACCATGTGTGCAGAGAAGATGCAGAATCCATCTGCATCCAACTAGATAGATAGATTAGAGATCCTAACGCCTCACTTTCCTATCTAGAATGGAGTTCCTTAATAAATGCCTTATATATTGATTTGAAACTATGAATTGGCTCCAAGTTACTTTACTCTCAGCATATACACATGCCTAACTAAATTCTGCTGTGTTGTGCCTCTGTGCACTCTGCTATAATGAGAAAGGGATTCTCTCACCACAGAGAATTTCCAACACATACCACTGTCTCTCACATCTTGGGTTCCTGCATACTGCTCCCAGGACCAGGTGTCAGGGGCCTTTGGCAAACTGCATGATATAGGCCCCCTTCTACTTGGGTGGGCCCCAGTAGAGTGGCTTTTTACCACTACCTCATGAAAGCCATGGGCATAGAGGATCCCTTAGGAGGGCCCTGGGCTCTTGGTGATTGCTCAATGATGCCTCTGATCCTTTATGCTGGCCCTGCTTACTCTAATGCTTACTCTGCCACACTTTCCTTCAGCCATTCTGCCCTCTGGGATTTCTGCCCCTTAGTTTTCCTACCCTCTTGGACTGCCTTCCAGCTAGCTTTCCAGTTTTTAGCCAATCTTATACAGCTCCTTTCCCCATAGGGCCTGTGTGAAGTATTAATTCCAGCCAAATTGAAAATCACCCTGTCTCAGAGAACCTGAACTGTGTTGCTGATAACTTTATTCCCTGAGCACTGGAATGTGGACTTCTCACCAGCATAAACAGTTGGAAGCAGAGGCAGCATCACCACAAGTGCAGTGCAATGCAATATAGAATAATACAATTAGAGTGACTTATCCTATTTCAGTAGAGATTCACCAGAAATAAACTCAGAGGTCATTCACACAATCAAAAACTGTGTTCTACCTGGTTTTGGGAGCTGTGTGTGCTCCCAATTTTTGGTTGTGTGGAAGCAAGGTGAAAACCGGGGTAGAAGTGATTGTGTGGAAGCAAGGGAGGAGAAAATACTGGGTATCTTTTCCTCCTACCTTGCTTCTACACAATCACTTCTACCCAGCTTTTCCTAGACAACTGAAAATTAGGAGTACACACAGCTCCCAAACCCAAATAGAACACAGTTTTTGATTGTGTGAATGACCTCCATGTCTCTTAATTTAAAGATGCTCATAATGTTCCTAACAGTTTTATTACCTTTCAGATATTGTCCTTGAATCATGATGGGGAAAGAACACAGGAGATGCTATAATGTAATTATCTGGGTTAATATGGTCAACACACAGGTGAAAGAAGGCGTACAATGTTGTTATTTATCCCCACAGGGCATTCAATAGGTGTGGTCAGACAAGATGAGACAGGTATCCTCAAACAACGCTTCAAGTCTTGCATTCCTGACTTAATTGATTTCAAAATCTGTGCCTGCTCCTAACCTTTCCCAGCATTCAGGGTGGTCAGGCTTGGAATGTGGATTATATGTATCAGAAAGATAGACATGAGCTGCAGCCACAGAGCTGCTGATTTGGTTGCAATGCTGGATCATTTACCAGGAAGCAACACAAAGCAGTTGCTATGGCACTGATTCCAGAGAAGTGGAATGGGGAGGGCGGGCGGGCCATTTTCATTCCTCTCATCTCTGTCTCAATGTGCTATTAAAAAGACCATGGAAGAATGCCATTTTCTTTTCCTTTTCCTTTTTTTCTTTTGCTTCAACTGCAAAATATGCCTAAGGGCTGATTCACATTTCATCAAAACAATCATATTTGTTGCATTTACACAGCCAGTTCCTGCAGGGCATACATAATGTGTGCAAGGGAGATGTGTCTCTCAAAATACCCAGTGGACACATGGCAAAGACCTGCAACCATTACAGATATAGATGTGTGTGTACTTGCTGCTATAATCTGCAAAGCAGCCCTAAGCCTGGCTCTGCTGCTGATTTTCATGCTAAGGGCGGTGCAGGGGGGATGGGTTATGGACATGTTCTATAGCAGCAATGCTTGCAAGTATACTTTATTTTGATGGGTTCAACTGACAACAGTATCGTGTCCCCAATTCAGTCTTGCTTTAGCCATGAACACCCTAGATGGACTTAGGCAAGCCACTATTGCAGCCCCAGGTTCCAATCTGCAGTATGGAGAAAATAATGCTCTCATCTATGAATGTGGCCATGGTAAGGATGATTGAGATAATATGAGTGGCTTCACGTGACCACCAGGAAGTCTGGTTGGCAGGAACTGGCAAGTGCACATTCCCAGCTGATCCCACTCAGTGGTCCCTCTAATTTTTTTCTTCTCTGTGTGGAATGAGTTTTGTTTTGGGCAGCAGTCTCAAGGTTGTGTGTGTGCACCTGCATTCAGAATGGGGCCTTCCTGATACAACCTGAGCGAGATCTAAAAACTGAGCGGACATCCAAAAACTTGTGAGTGCGTGCACATGCGCATGCCTTAGAGGGAACAGAACTCCCACTGATTTTGTGTAATCTGAACCCATCATTCTCTGGTTTCCAAGCTGCACTTCTGTCTGCCACCTGACATTTGAAGTTGAGTAGCAATCAGGTGGCAGAGGGAAGTGTGTCCTGGGAACCGGAGGTTGATAGGTTCGGGCAATATGAAATTGGCAGAAGTAGCTGCTTGAGCCGGGAATGAGCACTTGCTGGGAACTGGAGTTTACATTATATACTACATATATTACATTATAATTCTATCCTTACTCCAAGAAAGTCAGGGTGGTATAAATATGCTGAATACAATGTATACAGGAGGACCTTGATATTTGCGGGGGTTCTGTTCCACACTACAACTGTGGATATGGATACCACGAATATCAAGTCATTGGGGAAATGGGGAATTATAGGTTAGGCTCCCCGTCATTGGAAAACGTTGCCAAAAACATCAAATTTGGGGTGGGGTATGTGTGTGTGTGGGGAAACTGTCTACCATCTTATCTGCTCCTCCTGAGTTGTGCTGTACCCCAGAATGCTGCCCAATTGACTGAAAATTGGCTGAACATTGCCACCCCCCCTTTAAAAAACAGATCCATTTTGAGGCCCCCAAACACAAAATGGGATCCGGAAATGACCTCCATGGTAATTTCCAGAAATGACCTCTGTGGCCACCCCCCGACCCATGAATATGCAAGGTCAACATTGATGGTTTAATTGATTGATTAAATGCTGTCAAGTTGGTGTCAACTCTTAGTGACCACATAGATAGATTCTTTCCAGGATGATCAGTCTTCAACTTGGCCTTTAAGGTCTCTCAGTGGTGCATTCATTGCTGTTGTAATCGAGTCTATCCACCTTGCTGCTGGTCATCCTCTTCTCCTTCTTTCAACTTTCCCCAGCATTATAGACTTCTCAAGGGAGCTGGGTCTTCGCATAATGTGTCCCAAGTATGATAGATCAACATGCCCTCCCACTTTTTCTGCCTATGCCGAGGTCGGTTGTTTATTACCCAACTGCAGATATGCGAATCTGCATATGTAGAATCCCCCAAAAGTCCCCAAAGTGGGGGGATATAAGAAATAATGATATAAATGGGTCTCCCTTCCTATTTTATCCACACAACAATCTTGATTGGGCTGAGATATGATTGGCCCAAGTGCACCTAATTTGTTTCATACCTGAGTGGGGTATGGCATTATGTGTGTACACTACACATGCTCAAGCACACCCCTGTATTTATGACATTTATTTCCCTGATATATGGAATAATGCTCTGAGAATCTGGAAAATCAGACCTGCCTACCACAAAAATGCAACACAGAGAAAGCAGGCATGGATTAAATATATTTGATTCAGAGAACAATACTATTTTGAAGACAATGTATTTATGTTCCATTCTGTAGTCCAACCCAAAATAAATAAATAAAAACCCTAGAATTCTCCACACAGTTTCCTAAACTAGGTTAGCAATAGCAATAGAGTTATCTCATTAATTTGGGATTAGGCAGATTTGATGTTAAATATCAGCCATGGGTCTTCAGGTCCCATTGTGCAGATGGGGAACCTGGGTTGCAAGCCAAGAGGTAGGGCTCAGGAATTTTTTAGGTTGTTTGTTTTCTAAGTACATTCCTGGAACATAATCAAATTTCCAGAATGTTCTCATACTGAGAACAAGGGTTGCATTTTCTTGTTTGTTTTATTTTCTGTGCTAAGAAGTATTTTTCATAGGAGCTGTAGCACAATTTAAAAACCTTTTGTGTTTTTGATGCATAGCCCACTCTATCCTAAGGGTTACAAGAGGGTTATATTGTGTAAAAAGGTGGCTCCTTCTACTTGGAATACATATCTAATTTATGGGGGAACCAAGGGGAAGATTGAATAATACATACATTAACAGATATTCAGCCCCTTCATTGACATACCCCTATCTCTGTTGCTTACTACCCTTGACATCTACTGTTCCACATAATATTCCTATAGCTCTGTAGCAGGTGTATGTTTGCAATACATACCTGAGACCCAAGGTTCACTCAATCCAATATTTCAGCCAGAGGAGAAGGGTCGAACAGCACCTCCTGTCATTTCTCTTCTTAAATTTTCAGCCTTCTGAGACCAGTTCAAAAATAATTAGGGGAAAGATATTTGCAACTGCATGACACATCTAGTTTGGACCTCTGTACAGGTACTGTCTCGCTTCCCTTTCAAAACTGACTTTGAGGCTCTCCACATGAGCAGGGTGGAGAGCCGGATGGGGTTTGGCAGGAAGAGCAAGCTTGACCCGCTCTCCCCACACACAAGCATTCAGCCCTCCCTGGGTGGCTGGCTCGGCTGCCCACACGATTAGTGGCTCCGTCATGGAGCCGGTAGGGACAATGGGGATCGGAAGCCACCCACCCCCGGAAGCCCCAGAATGCCCCGTGTGAGTGTGCGGGGCATTCAGGGGAGCCCCCTGAAGTTGGGAGGCTTGCTGTAACCTCCCGGTCAGGGGTCTCCTCGCGAGTTGCCACAGTGTGGAGTCGTCCTGTGGCGACTTACGATCCAAAAACTGGGGTTAGCGGAGAGCTCGCTCTGCTAACCTCATTTAATGGGGATGGTGGGAATTAGGTGAGATAGCCATCGGGAGGTTCACATGCGCGGGGGAAACCGGGCCGGGCTCCCTTAGCCCAGTTTCCTCTGCGTGTGTGAAAAGCCTCCATGTATAGCATCCATTCAGCTCAGGTAATCTCAGGTGTCCACTTTTCAGCATTGCAGACATCTGAGAGCTACTGTCTTATGCTATGCAGACACATGTACAAGTCACATAAGGCAACACATGCCCCAATTTAACATGAATTAATTTAATTCTTGAAATTTAACCAGGCATTTTAACCAGGCATTTGGTGGTTGCTTTTAAGTGGTTTTGTTTTAACTGTGTTTTTAATTTTTGTATTTAATTGGTTTGTTTTAATTGGCTTGTGTAATTTGATTTTTTAAATTTATTGATTGATTGTAAACCACCTACAGCCAGTATAGGAAGTAAGTATACCAATGAAATAAATAACTAAATAACTAAATAAATAAATAAATAAATAAATTTAAATGCCCACATACTATAGCAAAGTTAGGGCCTATGTGCCGAGGGCTATTACTGCAGGCAAATAATAGATTTAATGTCTAAATTGGAAAAAAGAAGAATGGGTGGAGTGGGAGGCAAGAGAGAAGCAACAGGAAAGGAAGTGCTAATTGTTTTGATATGGTAGCATAAAGCTGGCAGTAGGGTTACCATCCCTCATCATACATCATAAACCAGCATCTTGAAGAGAAAGTAATAGGAACTCAGTTCATATCATACTTCCCTTAATATTGTCAGGAGATGAGCTGCCTCAGCCTGCAGCACCAGATGCATCCTCCAAAGAGCAACCCCATGCAGGGCACACTGCAGAAGTCAAGTCTGAAGGTTAGGTAGGCAGCATGAATGATGGTTGCCTTGTCTGAGAGGAAAAGGCTACAGCCTTCTAGCAATGGGGCTGGGAACTACCAGCAAAATGAAAACAAGAATGTTCACTTCTGAAAAAGACTTCCAGCTTCTGCTGTTCAACAATGCCATGTTAGTTACTTCATATGAATCTACAAAGGGAAGGGGAAGGCAGCACATGGCATCTCTATGCTACACATTTAAGCCAGGATATAGTTTAGCCATTATGACTTCCACAAAGGAACTTAGGCATTTTGAGTTTGAGAATGTTTGGAGGTGCCAAATTATTTCACCGAACTAGCATTTTCTAGGTTTGTTTCACGTCATGAAATAGGTTTGAAGTCATGAAATAGGTTTGAAACAAGTTTAAATTAGGAATGTGGACATTCCTTTTGTTTCATTTCACCCACCTCATGGAGACTGCCTCTGCCAGAGGTGTTTCCCATCACACTGTTGATGGAACCACTGTGGGTTCAGAATGGTCTATGTAACCTGCATGGCCAGCTTCCTGCTGTCAGCATGGGAATCTAGTTTCCCCAATGATGATCCATTAAACAAGGGATTCTCAACGTTGGGTCCCCAGATGTTATTGGACTTCAAATCCCATAATCCCCAGTGGGCTTTGGTTGGGGATTATGGTGGTTGAAGTCCAGTAACATCTGGGGACCCAACGTTGAGAATCCCTGCATTAAATTATGAATGGACAATCTACTCCCCCCCACACCACAATAATCTAAATTTTGAGGGGAAATGACATTTTTCAGTTTAAGAGACCATGGGGATGGGCTTGTCTTTGGAGGAATCTCTTCCTCTGAGGCCAATTCTCCCTCTTCATCTGTGAAATGTTTTCATGTTGTGCTTGTTGTGTTGAGTATAAGCTGGTGGTGGACTGTAATAAATTTGATTTGATTTGATTTTGTCCTGTTGAGTAGTAAAAAGGACAAGCAAATTCCAGAAACACAATTATGAAGTGCCTTACACATCTGGCATCAAAAGTGCTGAAGGAGAGGAAACCACTTGAACCCATACACTCAGAGAACCATCAGGATGCTCTAAATGTGTACCGGGGAATATGTAGTGTGAACCCTATCTGGCTACACAATACAGATAATTTTACAGGAAGTAAGAAATGCATTTCAGCCTATGACTAATGTTTTGAGGGCACTCTGAATGCCTGGGGCTCTGCCAAGAATGTTCTTCTAAAGTTAGATATTAATATTATCAAGGAATGTTTACTTGGTTCCAGAAGAAAGAAGAATCCACCTTACAAATGCAAAGAAAAACATGAAAGTTAGGAACTTAAGACAGAGAAGAGTCAGACCACTGTAAGAACAGTCCCCTGTACTGATAATACTTTGAACATGTTTCAGTGCTCTATACCAGGGATTCTCAATGTTGGGTCCCCAGATGTTGTTCAATTTCAACTCCCATAATCCTCAACCAAAGGCCACTGGGGCTGGGGATTATGGTAGCTGAAGTTCAATAACATCTGGGGACCCAACATTGAGAATCCCTGCTCTACACAATGTCCTGTACGAAGACTAAGTACTGTGAGCAAGTGAGGATTATGCATTGGGCAAATCTAGCATATCCACTGATACAACATGCCTTTACAGAACCATTTATGCAAGCTTGGGTGTTAAAACAATGCTTGAGGCAACCCTCTTTTGAAGAAAGTTGCCATGCAAACTCCTTCTAAACTGCATATTGTATCAATTGTTTCTGTATGAAGGAGGTGTGTTTCTTCACTATATTGTTAATAAGAAAACTGGAATGGTGCACAAGAAAAGGGAAAAACAACAACCAGGCAGTGGTGGATATGTGGCCTATACATGGAATGTTAAAGAAATCAAACTCAGTTTCTAACAAAGACCAGGTTGCTTTGTGCAATGTGTGACCCTCAAGCTGAATGCAATGGCATGAATGAAGAATGAAGAATATAGCCCTGTCCTGCATCTCTATTATTTATTTTGAACTCTAATTAAATTATTATTATTATTATTATTATTATTATTATTATTATTATTATTATTATTATTATGAATAGATGTTTCTACCAAAGCATAGAAGGAGAAACTGCAAGAAACTTAGAAATACCAAATAAAGAAGAAACAGTGCAATTCTGGGGGAAATTATGGAACAATCCAATAAATTATAATAAAAAAGCAGGCTGGATGAAAGAGGTCAAAAAATGTAACCAACAAATGCAAGATCTAATAATAACACCAGAATTAATAAGTGAAAGAGCAAAGAAACTTAAAAATTGGACTGCGCCAGGCGACGATGAACTGCATGGCTTTTGGCTTAAACACCTAACAAGCCTTCATAAACAACTATCAAAACAGTTCAATCACATTTTGCAAGGAGGTGATATTGAACAATGGCTAACAACTGGGAAAACTAATCTCATAACGAAAGACCCAGCAAAAGGTGCAGTTCCAAGTCATTATAGACCGATAACCTGCCTGGCAACCATGTTCAAATTATTAACTGGAATAATAGCAGATGAAGTGATGCAACACTTATTAATTAATAAGCAGCTTCCAGCTGAACAGAAAGGAAACTGCCCGAACACCAGAGGTACAAAAGACCAGCTGCTGATTGTCAAAATGATTTTAGAAAATTGCAAGAGAAGAAAAACCAATCTAAGTGTGGCATGGATTGACTACAAGAAAGCCTTCGACGCATTGCCTCACACATGGATACTAAAATGTTTAGAAACAACTGGTGTCAGCAAAAACATTCAGATATTTATAAAAAGAGCAATGAGCATGTGGAGTATACAGTTAACAATCAATGGCGAGACACTTGGACAGGTTGGCATTAGAAGAGGTATTTTCCAACGGGACTCACTATCCCCTCTGTTGTTTGTAATCGCCATGACTCCACTTTCACAAATACTAAACAAAACAGGCCTCGGATACCAAACATCTAAAACATCAAGTAAAATAGACCATCTGCTGTACATGGACGATCTGAAGTTGTATGGAAAGTCCCAGTCAGAAATTGAATCACTGCTAAACACTGTCTGTATATTCAGTAATGATATAGCAATGGAGTTTGGACTAGACAAGTGTGCTGCATTAATAATGAACAGAGGGAAAATAACAAAAACAGAAGGAATAGAACTGCCCAATGGAAGCAACATCAAGAACCTAGAAGAGAAAGAACCTTACAAATACTTGGGCATTCTCCAGGCTGATAACATCGCACACACTGAAGTTAAAAGGAAAATTGGAAGTGAATACATCAGGAGAGTTAGAAAAATCCTCAAATCCAAACTCAATGGCGGGAACACCATACAAGCCATAAACTCCTGGGCTATACTTGTTATCAGATACACTGCAGGAATAATAGACTGAACCCAGGCAGAGCTAGAGATGCTAGATCTTAAGACCAGGAAAATAATGACCATCAATCATGCTCTGCACCCCTGCAGTGATGTAGATAGGCTATACCTCCCTCACAGCTCAGGTGGAAGAGGATTGCTGCAAGTCCATCAAACAGCAGAGGAGGAGAAAAGAGGCCTTGCAGAATATATCAAGGACAGTGAAGAAGATGCACTTAAAATGGTCAATAATGAGAAACTATTCAACACCAATGAAACAAAGCAGGCCTACAAGAAAGAACAAGTCAAGAACCGAGCAGAAAAATGGAAAAATAAGGCACTGCATGGTCAATATTTGCACAATATAAGTGGAAAATCAGACATCACCCAGACCTGGCAATGGCTTAAGAATGGCAACTTGAAGAAAGAAACAGAGGGTTTAATACTGGCTGCACAAGAACAGGCACTAAGAACAAATGCAATAAGAGCAAAAGTAGAAAAGTCAACAACAAACAGCAAGTGCCACCTTTGTAAAGAAGCAGATGAAACAGTGGACCACCTAATCAGCTGTTGTAAAAAGAGCACACAGACTGACTACAAACAAAGGCATGACAAGGTAGCAGGGATGATACACTGCAACATCTGCAAAAAATACAAGCTACCTGTAGCCAAAGATTGGTGGGACCATAAAATTGAAATAGTTGAAGAAAATGAAGATGTAAAAATATTATGGGACTTCCAGCTACAAACAGACAAACATCTGCCACACAATACACCAGATATAACTGTAGTTGAGAAGAAAGAAAAACAAGTCAAAATAATCGACATAGCAATACCAGGGGATAGCAGAACAGAAGAAAAAGAAATAGAAAAAATCACCAAATACAAGATCTACAAATTGAAATTGAAAGGCTGTGGCAGAAGAAGACCAAAATAATCCCAGTGGTAATTGGCGCCCTAGGTGCAATTCCAAAACAACTTGAAGAGCACCTCAACACCATAGGGGCCACAGAAATCACCATCAGCCAATTACAAAAAGCAACTTTACTGGGAACAGCCTATATTCTGCGATGATATCTATAAGAACAGCAACAACATTGATAATAAACTTCAGTCATCCCAGATCCTTGGGAAGGACTCAATATCTGGATAAAAGAAACCAGTCAATAACACCTGTCTGACTGTGCAAACAATAATATAATAATAAATGAAGAATCACACACACAACATTTGACGGGATTCATCTAGCATTCTTTGAAAACATACAAATTAGAAGTAATCGGAATTCAGCTAATGCTCATTTCAGGAACCCCCCCCTCAGTATCATTACATTTTAGAGAGAAGCATGAGTGAGCTTTTACACTTTAGGTATACAGACCACACTGACGTCATAGGTGTTGGCTTTCCAATCCATGTCCTAGTGGGAGTAAAAAACTAGGATTAAGTTTTCCAAGATAATTCACTATCACCCCCAAACCACTGGACATTAAAAAGAACATAGGTGTGGCATCATTTTAATGTAAGCAGTTGTTTTTTAATAGGTTTTACACTTCAGAAGAAATAACATCTACAAATGCCATTTTGGAATGGCAAATACACTTTTCTTTTTCTTTCATTTCAAGCTAGCACCTCTTGTAGCATTCAGAACTCCCTGAAGTCTCCAGTCATTTCTTATGTAGGAAGTCAAACATCATCATCCACGGAGGTGCAACCCACTGATGTGCTACAGATAATATATATGGTCTTATGATATACTGCCGGGGAAAATGCAATGCCAAATTATAAATAAATAAATCATATCATCCAAACAGAGTGTTGATGAACCTACAGAGTTTGAATTGTTCACTGTTAATTTCAGTTGTCAGAATCCTGAAGGTGCATCCATCTAGCTAAAAGACTTCATTTGCAAATTGCACCATTATCTCTCTCTAGCTGGCAATTTGAAATGCTCTCATTTAATTGCCTTATTAGTTCCTTTGATCTAACTTGGCCATTATGTTTATCCACAAGAAGTAAGGTGCTTATCCAGTCCATTGGTTCCTCTTTTTTTAAAAAATTACTGGCGAGTCCTTCATCTTCGCTAGCTCTGACTTTAGTTTATCCAGAAAAACAAATTGCACTTTCCTGCAAGCGTAGATGACTAAAGGAACTGCCTTATTTTTCTGGACTGAAGGTTCATCCGGCAACTCAGCCCTGCATACTAATCCGCATATTCCACTGTGAGTGCTCCATACCCTTGGTCCGCATAGTCTTATGATAAACACATGTTTTATCAAAATGAGTTGTTCACATGCTTCTGGTCTTGTAATAAAGAACCCATCTTTGGGTGCAATTGTGAACAAGAGTGTCTTATTACATTTTAATATGAGACACAAGAAATACATTTTCCCACGAGCATGCCCTTCTACCACAGATCCCAATTGTGTGCCCAAGCAGCCACAGAGCCGGGCACCTAGAGTGTCCAGCAGTAGGGAAATCCCCCAATGCAGTACACTCCTTGCACAGTGCATTGTGGGATTTCTGGAGGCTGGGCTGCATTTCCCCGGCCTACAGATGTCTACGCTACTCCCAGCAACCTTGGTGTCTTATTATCGTGCATTGGCTGAAATCAATCCTTCTTAACAGTCTTCCTTGCTTCCATATCTACATAAATTCTGGCTCTAGAGTATTTTCAGTGACCTGCATCTATGTTTTATGTGCTAAGAACTGATGCCATCTCGCAAAACCCGTATGCTTTCTGAAGTTAAAGCACAGTTTACCAGAGGCATGACACTATTTAAAGCCCTGCTGCATTCCAGAGTTTTTATGTGCACGTCTCCTTAGCATTTCTCCCCTAGCAGCTGATTGTGGGGAAGGTCTTTCCATTTTTGGAGATGACTTTTGTTCACTCTGTTCCTTCACGTTCAGTTCGTGAACAACACTTTCAGCTGAACTCAGATTTGTAGCCAGGCCTTTCTTGTTTCTGATGCCCTGCACATAGTAAGAGCTTTGTCTTGTGGCAGATTTCTTTGATATAGCAGTTTTTTCTCAAAGGACATTATCTCTGATGCCATAGATAATTCCACTCTGTTCCTCATCAGAGATTCTGTTAATTCACCAAAGCAGCACTTTTTATAGAGCCTCTTTAATTCTGTAATGTACCGGTCCATAATTTGTTCTGCTCCTTCTCTGCATGCAAAAAGAATTCTTTCTTTTAAAAGTTTGGTTCTTTTTAGAGCACATATTAAACTTGTCCAGTATTGCACTGAATTTTATACTCGTAGCTTTTGCAAACCTAAAGTTGTTATAAATGTCCAAGGTTTCCTCTCCCACAAAATGCAGCACAAATGAGGATTTGGAGTCCCTCCACCTTTCTCTTCTGTTTCTCTTCTGCCAAGTTGCCTTCATATCTTCTTCTCTCCTCCATTCCCACTTCTCTGCAGTATCCCCTGCCTACTGCAGGCTTCTTGGCAATTTAACATAATAATTGTTTTAATGTTCCCTTTGTTATGAGGTCCAGAAATGGAATTCCCTGCAACACCCCTTGGCACCTCTACAGAGGTGCCTGGCCTGGCCTGGCCTGTGTTTGAGAGAAAGAGTACAGGAAGGGAACAGTGTTCATCACTGAAGTAGAGTAACCTAGGGAGTCAGGTGAGGAAGAAAGCATGGTCACAGCATCTAATCCTCCCAGGATTCTGCACAGGGTTCCCCAATACCCCCCAAAGGGCTTCCTGGATGGCCACCAGTAATTGCCCCAAACCAGGCATCCATGGCTCTGCATGCACCTGCATTTCTCACCTAGGCATTAAAGCCACTCAATTTTCCTTCCTGGATTTGCCTTAGAATCAACATGCCACAGAAGCCCCTAATACCCCAATCCAGCCCATTTGAATCCATTGTTTTATTGTTCCCACTTGAAGATAATTCCCTATTAACCATTAACACAGAGGGACCTTAAAGCATCTTCTCCTTACACAATAGGAATAACCAACCAACCCTTCACAGATTGTGCAGTCTTTGGGGCTCTTTCTGGAGACACTAAGCACCTCTGCTTTCCCATCATCGCACCCCAGTTTCATCCATGAGAACCTGGCTTCTATTCCTTTTCACATTGGATAGTACATATGGAGATAACTCTTCCTTCCTTGCTCCCCAATCAGCTAGGCTAGAAGATCCCCCTACCCCAATATATCTTTTACCAGAGAAAGCGGGGAAGGTGATCAACTCTATCCCTTCAGTTAAAAAGGGAGCCCCCATAGCCCCCCCAACATATTAGACCCAGAGGTACCAACTCAGAAGTATGTGGAATTCAGGCCTGTGTCTGGTTCCAATTTTATTAAGACAGGAATTAATGCCCGGGCTCAGGGTTAATTGACACCCCAGATCTCAACTGGTCTGTGAGGGAAGAGGTGATCCAGCATTGTATTGTGAAATGGGTACTCAAGGAAGCACAAAAGCCAGGCCAGAACAATCCAAATGCTAGAATGTGACTCACTATCAGATAATGTCTGTGGAAGAGGCCAGAGGCTGATCTCCCCTTTCCTGTTGCAAGAAGTCTATGTAAATTTTTGTCAATGATTGACTCAATTGCTCTCTATAGAAATTCAACATAGGTAAATGCACACAAATAAAACACCTATAGACTTTAATTCTTACTTTACTAACACTTTAACATCTTTTGGGATCAGGCTAGCAAATCTGGGACAAGAGAAGATGCCCATTTGCAGCTCAGAGATGTAGATTTGCTTTGGGCAATGCCCCCCCTTCTAAGCTCACAGTTTACAGAAGATGGGATTAAGCTCTCCCTGGACTGCCTGAATAATTAAAAAGACATTATCTAGAAGGTAAAAGCAAGTTGTCACCTTTTGGGGACGCAAGAAAAGATGAGGAGATTTGAACAGACTCTATGAGAGATCAAAGGAAAATACAGCTATAAAGAATGAGGCTACTGGACAGAGAGCTAGCAGTCTTGTGCCTACACGCAATCTTGTGCCTACAAGCAAGATCTGCTCATGAGCAATCCCAGAGTTTGCTGCCCAAGCCGCAGGGCTAGAGGCAGGAACTCTTTCCATGGGAGAAGGGACTGTTTGTGACCTCTGCTGCAAAGTGAGAAGTCAAGACTTCCCCAGCCATGGTGCTCTGACTCTCAGCCATGCTCTGAGCAAACTGCATGTTTGATCTAAAAGCTCCTGTCTCCAGCCAAAAGCTTCTCTCCTTCAGCCGAAAGATCCACCGTTCTCAAGCCTCTGATCCTGGTAATATGCTGCCTCCACAAGCCTTGGATCCCTCCATCCCTTCCCCTTCTTCTCCTCCCCCCCCCTCCCTCTACTAATTCCTGATCTCCCCAAACCATGCCAGCCCTCAGCTTCCCTTACCCCCCCCCTTTCCATCTATATCTGAATTCTTTTAGGCTCTAGGAAGATTTAATACACACACATATGTTAGTTAGGAACACTGGGTGAATGTTGTTGCTGGCTAGGGTTGAAATACTGTTAGTAATACTGATAGGATGTTCTGCTTTCTGCTCAGCTAGATTGATGTTGTTATTCTTTTATACTCAATAAAGCCCATTGAATCATTTAGGATTGGTTTGATCTCCTTTCTTCCTTGCGCCCAGATCCTACAAGGTCACTATATAAAAGAACTTGGTCACTTGGTGACACTATGGGACAGGCCTAATTTTGTATGCTAGCTAATGAGCATATTTAGTATATAAATCAGACCTGGACTACAACAATAGGGACCCCCCTGATTTGAAGAACAGCCCCAAGACTGTGGACTCACAAGAAGCCTACTCTACCGCTAGCCAAATAACCTAGGAGAGTCTTTATCCTTCCTGGTCTGAAGGCTACTCTCTATGAGTTTTGTCTCACGATGGGCAGTGTGTAGAGAGTCCTCTCATTGGAATGCAAGGACTATCTGCAGGCTTTTACCGCCTGAATTAGAGTGAATCCTCACCTGTTTTTCTAGCCAGAGAGCCCCTGCGGGGTGTCTCTTTCAGTGTAGGTTACTCTAGCCACATGTCCTTCACTTCCTGTTCCTGGTTGCGCCAACTCCCCTTCAGAACACTCCTCCATTTTTCCGCCAGTGGTGGTCCCCTGACTGCCACCTTCTCAGGTCATCCTTCTGGATCCCCAGCAGCCTCCCTTCAATTGTATAACTCTGCCCTGGCATTCGCTCAGCAGCTGGAGAGCCAATTGGTGGCCTGCCTTCTGTAGAATGGCAATGATCCTCACTGGTCTTGCCTAGGCTTTCTCCCTAAACCTTTTTGGGTCTCTGACTCTTTCTCCACTCCTCTCTCCAGCCAGTTCTTTGAATTGGTTTGACCCTCCCTCTCTCCCCAAACTCAGCTGGGTCTTTCCCTCCTTCTACACTGCTCCACTGCCAGTTCTCTGGATTGGCTCTACACTCTCTCTTTATCCGATTTCATTCGAGCCTGTGTCACCTCCACTTTCCTGCTGGCTCTGTTGACTGCCTTTGCTTCTCCTTCGTACCTGAACTTGTTCAACCTTCCTTCTCTCTCTCCCACCCCACTCTTCTACTCTTGATCAGCTTTACCTGTTCCCCTTATCCAAACTCATTTGGGTCCGTTGTCCTCTCTCTCCTGCTCTTTTTTTGGTGCTTTAGACTGGTTCTGTTTAGGGATGTACAATTCAAATTTCTGCCGGCTCAGTAAAGGGTGCGTGTGCGCTGCTTGGGGCTATGGGGAGGGCGAGCAGCAGCGTGTGGCTGTGCTGGAAGCCATGCTGACCAGGTAAGCAGCTTACTTACTTGCTCACTGCCCCCGCCCAGCCACCCTTACCCCTGAATGGTCCTATCCCTTCACCGGATCCCCCTTTACAAGTATATCCCCCGAACTGGTTTGGCCCGGTTTGATGGTTGAACTGAACCAGATCCGGTTTGGGTGGCCAATCTGGTTCCATGCACACCCCTACCATCTGACATTAGGGTATGTCAGCAAATAATTTTCTTAAGATGGTTAACTAATAAGGGAATGTTTCTAGATTGTAAACTAACGCTATAGTCCTTGAATGCTTTCAAGATGAAATTGCAGAAAATGTATTTTCAAAGCATCTCTTGCAATTATTACCTTTTAAAAACTTTATAACAGTAGTACTATCATCTACACAGGACAGTCAACTTTTAATTTAAAGCAAAAGGATGTGTCCCTTTGGCACTCATCTTTGGTAAGGCGGTCCATTCCATTGTTGACAACAACAGTCACTGAGTGACATGTTGTTATCAGCACCTCAGATACAGGTGTTTTTGAGGAATAAGTACATATGTTCTAAAACACAGATTCTACATCCCCAAATGGCACCTCTGATGCACTTAATCCTTATAATATTCACCTTGAAAATATGGATAGAATAAATTTTATCATCAGTGGGAGGTTATGATCTGAAGGTACTACTATACAGCTTAGACAGGCAGGCACATATATGTATACATTGAGCCCTAGTGCTGCTCCTCACCATGGTTGGTACTCTAGAAGGGGTCAGGTCAAAATAGGCTAATACTAGCTGAACCGGCGCACAGCATCAACGCCGCTAGTCCTCTCCTCACTGCTTCCCCCCTCCCTTCCACCCCAGTCCGCTCCCTGTCATTTTTGCCTCTGCCAGGGCCCGCCTCCTCCTCCTCCTCTGCTGCCCGCCTCCTCTACCGCTTTCCCCCCTCCCAGCCCCCATGCCTGCCACAACAGCCCCAATTGCTGCTCCAGCCTCCACCCGGCCATTTTCGGGAGCCGGCTGCCACTGCCCGCCCAACCAGGCTCCTCTCAGTGGCTCCTCTCGCCACCCTCACTAGCCGCCCCCAGCCACCGTAGAGGCACCCCCTCATCATCAGGCTCCCCCTCTGGGCTCCTCCAACCCCCAACCGACATTTCCCTCAGTCCCGAACACTCGCAGCGTGTCGCGAGAGTTCCGCCGCCAAATCCTGGGCACGCATGCTGGCTAAGAGACTTAAATATATAGACTGGCATGAGAAGATCCGAAACCCAGCACTAGTGACTAGATGTTCCATATGTTCTCCATCCAAGCAAATTCAGAAAAAGGAAGAGGATTGTGGTAGCAGAAACAGCAAGAGAGTATACATTCCCTAAGCAAGGACTTTGCTGCCAGGTTGTTGGGAGGATCTATGGGCAGTCTAGAGCACAGATGGCACAGCCTCTCTCTCCAAGTTCTGAACTGACCCATGTTGTCTCTAACATCTGTCCAAACTCTGGTCTGCTTACTGCTGCCCAAGTACTCTGACCACCTTAGTTAAGTCTAGGGATGCCAACATTTGGAGAGGGGGTGGGGGTGGAGTGGCTTTATTAGCTGAATGACAGGCTGGAATTCAGCAGGTGAAGTATTTACCATCACTACATGCACATACTAGGAAAAGCTTTAGCTGCTGAATTTCTCTGCATATGTAACGCTTAGGCACAAGAGCAATGCTAGAAAAAAAAGTTGGCAAACCTAGTTCAGCACCTTTATACATAATATTGTATGCATCTTTCTACCTGTCTCCCTGGAACTGTTTTCTATGCCACCTTTTCCAGTGATAGGGCTGGTGACTGTTATCCCACTGCTATTACTGGTGTACTCCCAGATGAGTGCCCAGCCAAAGATAACCAGTTTTGCTTTATTCTGAACCCCACTGTTCTGTGTTCCCATAGCACAAAGTTCTAGCAGTGACTAATGTTCCCAGTCTTTCAAGTTAGCAGGGCTTTGCAGTCCTCCTGATTACAGTCCGCAGCTCCACCCACCCCAATTCCTGAGCCCCTACAAAAGTGCTCCTTGGCAGTTCCAACTGATGGTATCCCTTTCAGTGTTGACTTGTTTCCATCAGTAATATGAATAATTTGCTTCCTGTGTAGGGGAAAAAAAATCAAACAATGAAGAGAAGGCAAAACTGAGCGATGGCTTCCTGTAGGCCCATTGTCTTCTGAACGCTGCATGCAGGTGCAAGTTGAGTACACATTTATTTGCTGAGAACCAAAAACAACAGAATGAACATCACTCTCTGTGATCTTATCAGAGAACTTTGTCCTAACAATAATTGGGTTGGCCTTCATAAACCTGACACATCTTGGCCGAAATATTTCAGGCCGACTCAAGCCCAGACAAGCAAAACCATATCCAACATGGCAACCTTGTTTGTCCTCATACTAAACTTTATGGACCCAGCCTGGGCTGGAAAAAATCCGAGCAGACATGTTAACGGCTGGGATTTATACTCATGGATAATTTACACTGACTTTAAAAATAGATGAAGGGAGACAGTGTAACACAAAGAATTCAGTATTAATTCACAAATGTTTGTATATAATTAAAATAATGTCTTGTTGGAATGTGTGTGGATGTGTGTGAACAATGGCTACAGAGGAGGTTTTCTAACTCTGACGGCACAGCGACACTCTTACTCTGGGTTCCTGGCAGGTCCTCACCTAAAAAATATCTGGTTTTAAACTACTTTGGCCAGTCATAAAGCACATAGTGATTTTAATGGGTCTCTTTGCCACTGGGTGATGCCCCAGGGTCTCTGCCCAAGTTGCCCGGTTACTGAGTCCGGTCATCTGCTGTCATCATAGAGCTTATTAGCTACTTTTATGCAAATTTGTATTAGATCTAGATTGGGCCACCTTGAATGCTGAATAGTTCTTGTAGATGTTGAGGCTGAAATCATGGAAAAAGAAAAGGTATACTGCATTGCCTGCAGTGCTTTGCAGACTGTGGCCAATATTTATGAAATGAAAGGCAAAATCTTGGAGCTCTATGTTGTGTTCCATGTGCCTGATGAGCAGTTATACCCATGGACCTATTCAAACATTACACCCATGGACCTTGCAGCACATGTGATCAGGAAGGTTTATGTTGAGAGCACCTCCACAGGTCTCCACACCCTAACAACACATCCTTTAACTGTGTGTGGTGTGCAGGGCGGTTAATCCATTTAAATAAGCATTTGGAGTGCATGATTAGGAGCTATTTGGATGAACAGCCCCAACACACGATTAAAGGGAGCCCCAACACACGATTAAGGTCCTGGGAGGGCATGGAGATGAATGTGGAGGATGTCCCGATGGGCACACTCTTGGTACTTTCCTTCCTCTTCATGTCTGCAGCTGGGTTGTATTGTTTGAACTGGCCCCCTGAGGGTTCAACAAAACAAAACAAAACAAAATGTGGCTTTGGAAGTTGCAGTCTGAAACGGAAGAGTCTGAAGACCCACACTAGAAGGGACCTTAACTAATTCCCCTCCACTAGATTAGTCCCCTCCCCCTAAGCTGCTTTTCCTTATATTTTTCAGCTGGAGGGAGATCTTCAGCAAACAAACAAACAAACAAACCAACCAACCAACCAACCAACCAACCAACCAACCACTGGAGGTGAAAGAATTAATGAGCTACCCTTTCTGTGGGGAAGAAGCCCAGAAAAGCTTACCTCCCCGAAGACGATCCTCCAGGCTTCCCTGTGCGGGTGGATCACCTGCCTAGACAAACATCAGCTACTGCCTGGGCACGTTGGCCCTCATTGCCCCAGCCCTGGAAATACCATCATGCACCACTTGAGTGTGTGGTGCATTATAGGTGTCCACTCTCCCTTTCCTGGGCTCCTTGCAGCCTGACAGCTGCAGCTGACATATGATTTTAAAAAATGGGGTTAAGAGAGTGCTTGTTCTCCTAACCCCATTTTAGAGGGAGGCTTCACAGGTGGGTTTGCCGCCATGATGCCACCAAGATCAGCCCGATCCTGGCGGTTCACACGTGTGCAAAACCAGGCTGGGCTCCCTTCGCCTGGTTTTGCACATACAGTATGTGTGAATAGCCTCAAGAAGTTCTTTCCCTCTGCATGGATCTTCTACTTCAGTTTGCAGACTGACGTACTGATCCCTGTGATAATGTCAGGGTTCGACAGGGCAGGGATCATCAAAATCAACACAAATAGCAAACAGAGATACCATTTAGGAGGAATTCACTTTTTTCAGACCATATGCAATTAATTCTTAAGAGAAACTATATTCCAAGTCACTGAGACTACTGTAATAAAGGATTAAATGGGTCTATGTAGGAGGTTTGCATTCTAAAGGCACAGAATATAAGAAGGTATAAGAAGGACACAATGCTCTTAAAGCTCTTGTACTTTTTGTGTGTGTGCAGGTTTAATCATAGCAACTCTGCTCTCCCTATCAAAAGCTGAAATGGCAGTGTTAAAAACAGTAGCCCGCTTCAGTAATTATGTTGTATGTATATGCAGGTGTCTGTACACAGGTACGGATGAACCTGGGTACTGGCCCCATCAAATACGGGGTACTGATGGGCAATGTATAACTGTGCGTGCATTGAACATAATGTGTATATGCATGTGTATGCATTCTGTATATGCATTCAAATTGTACATGTGTTTGCATCTAACATGGAACAGGGCTAGTGACTGTTGCAAAAATCCTCAGTCCATGGCATCTTATCCCAATAGTACCTCTGCCTCACCCATTACCACTCACATCTCTCAGACACATGAATGGCTGGAACCAAAGTGTTTTGCTCCAGAAAATTTTGGTAGATCCCAAAATAAAGTGATTTAGGTACATCCATATTCAGGCCTGGGTTAAAAAATCTGGAATAATTTCCAAAACCCAATCTGGACTCCAAAACAGAACTCAGCTGGTGACCTCTGTGCACGTGTGATGAGGGCTGGCATGGCCTGGAAGTGTTTCAGGGCTGCACCACACCACACACCTTTCTGTGCATGAATATTGAGCTCTGAAACATCACTCGATCAATGGTATCAAAGACCTTGATATGTGCTTGAGTCCTTACAGCATGTGAGGTAAGATCTCCTTTGTGTCAGGAAGTAGCCTAACATGGCTAGGAAGACACTAGAGCTAGTACAAGACCCAACTCAATATTGGTACTTTGGGATTCTACTTCCGGTGGGGTGTTGACTAGAACAGAAACTCAAAATCTAGTGCAGAATTTGCCAGCATACTTAGCCATGGGGAAGTACTGTCTGGACAAACTCTGAGAAGCAAAGAGTCTCTCTCTCTCTCTCTCTCTCTCTCTCTCTCTCTCTCTCTCTCTCTCTCTCTCTCTCTCTCTCACACACACACACACACACACACACCCTTTCCCTTTCCCCAAGTGTGGCTAGAAAAGCACATCAAATAGCCTTTCTCCGAGGCAAGGATATTTTGACATTCCTGAACTGTCTCAAAACAGCGCATTGTTCCGGGGTAGAATATAGCTAACGACTTAGGCACATTATGTGGGCATGTGGAGATTGCCAATAAGAAGGCACACAATTGTAAAGCAACATTAGCGTGAACCTCTTATTGGGCTCACTAGGCCTGAGATACAGGACAGCAGCAGACAACATTGTTATTTGGCTAGGCTTTGAGAAGACGGGGCTGGCTTGAATGTTCTAAATATAAGAATCCTCTGAAGCAAGCCAGGACACTATGTAAACATACATTCCTGTTTATTCAGCCAGAGTTTTGTTAGTTTTACCTTCTGCTAACAATAGCAAATCTTGACAAATCTACCCATCAGGGGATGGTTTCAGCAGCAGTAAAGTTTTGTGTTTCAGTTTGAGTTGATCAGAAATCTCAGTTGAAAACTAGTAGCTCAACCCAAAACGCACACCTGTAAGGGGAATGTTTTTGGAATCAGGTGTGTTCTTTCAGTGGATCTGGTCCCCACAAACATGATGGCAGTGGTTTTTCAGTCAGTATTGGTTCCCTGCCCACTGCAGATGGAGGTGCAGGTTGGGAGAGGAAGGGGCCAGTGCAAGTAATACCAGCTGTCTACTACTGCAGGAGTGAAAGTCAAAATGGAGTTCTCTGCACCATATTGCTTCTGCTTTGCTATACACTCGCCGCTCTCCAATTGTGGGTTCCCCAATTACGGATTTGAGTGTCCGCGACTGGGAAAATGTCACTGGTCTTGTTTTTTTCTGGCTCTTCTATGACTGTGATTCCCCTAACTCCCTGTTTCCAATGCTTTCCTATTGCTCGTCTACAGCAAATTGGCCAAACGTGAAGCACACTCATGGTTGGCAAGGGACTACTGCATTGGCTAGTGGGAATGGGACTTCTTTAGTCCATTCAGGTTAGCACTAAACCTTAGAATGGAGAGTGTAGGAAGCTCCCCTGAAAGTATGCTAACTAATGTAATTCAGATAAGTTGAGATGGTGGGGGAGTGCATGGATTGTGGTCAGGTCAGGAAGAGTTAAAAATCAACTTATGATGCTTTACAGGGAACTGCTGATCAGAAAACGTATGGAGCCAACAGTTCTTATGAACGTCCTTCTATTTCCAACTGTTTTCACTATCTATTGCATATGAGATGACCTCTGAATTCTTTATGCTTTTTTGAAATGTCAGACATTTCTCAATCTCTGGCACTTATCTGGAACTACGCCTTTGCTTCAGTGGAAGAAATGGAGTTGCCTCATGATCTGCCATGTTTTTGGAAAAAGACAAATGTGTCTCAGAAAGTACATTAGACAGCATGCTGCTGAGAGATGCTAATCTTGAATTCCTTCCAAACTCTGCCTTGCACCAACTATAGTATTGAGAAAGTTCTGATTGTCTGTTTTTTTAAAATCTGCCCACATGGGGGAAAAAAGTATATAAATGTGTCCCTTTAACCTCATTTGATGGTGCTATTTGCTAAGAGTGTATTTGTTTAATGAAATACCCCTTGATAACTGTACTTTGCAGGATTAATTGCCATCCTCATTAGTGACTATTTCCTGACCAAATGCTGTCAATGACCATTATCACAGGAAGAAAATGGGGGAATTAAATACCAGTAGCTGGTGTAGCATGACCGTCCTCAGCTCAAGGATCTGGATATGTCGTTGGAGAGACCGCCCTCCCCCCTTCATGTTTGTCTGTCAGAGAGAGAAAGGATGGAGTGTAGATGGACATGGATGTCCTCATCTTCAGCTTCCAAAGTCATCCAGGGAGACATGGAGCAGAGCAAGCAGAGGTGTAAAGACCTTCAGAAGGTCTTTGAATTTTTTGATATTAAATGTATGCATTTGCTGGACTACTTTATATTCCTACTCCTACTCCTCCTGTACCACTTTTCAATGACAGTTCTCAGAGTGGTTTCCATAGAATTGTAATAAAGATGATGATGATTCTCTGTCCCCAAAGGGCTCACAGTAAAAAAAGAAACAGTAGACACCAGCAATAGCCACTGGGAGGATACTGTGCTAGGGTTGAATATACAGCTCATAGATTATTTTGACTGAGTGCCAGCACAAATTTAAAAGTAATTTTCTATGATAGACATGTTAAGAAACAATGAGAACTTCCATCACATCAGCTTTATTAAATTAATGCTTTAATATAAAAGAAAAAAAGAAAGAAAAATAGTGGACATATGACAACTCTATTGTTAACAATTTATTCTAGAGTGCTCTAAACAGAACCTTCTTTTGTTAACAATTCATTCTAGGGAATTCAAACAGAACATTATTTGAGCTCTCATTTAATTGATTATATTGTAGAATTATGCCCAAAATTTCATTTATTGGGGGAGGGGGCACATTGGGATACTGAAATATGAGCCATGACAAGAGGTCCTTTCTTTTTTCTTCTTCTTCTGCTTATCACCAGAATTTTGTAGCTTCCACTACTGGAGATTATCAACATCTCTACATTCCCACAGCTATTGAAGGTGGACCCTTGTTATGTTGTTCAGCATGGATATACAGTCATTACAGATTAAGGGAACAACCTTGTAAATTCCTTGTTAAATATAGCCAACAAATCACAGTGGTGCTTTGTGATATCACTGCCACCATAGCAACTGTGTGTCCACAGAGGGGCATATGCCAGATGCCAGCAGAAGAGCACAGAAAGCTGAGAGAGGAGACAACATCTTGAGTCTGGCAGGGTCATCACAACAGCTCAGAAGTCAGAACAGCAAAATGTATAGCCAAGGGAAGGAAAAGGGAAACAGAGAGATGAAGCCTCATCCTTCTGGAAGTAAAGCTCCAGAAAAGCTTTTTTCAATGGATGAGTGTGCAAAACACATTATTGATACTGCATTAACAAGGATACAGAAACAGCTAATGGAAAGAACTAAACAATGTGGAGCTTGTAAGCCAGCGAATCCTTCATTTGGCTACAATAATCATGATTCGAACTATGAGAGGCCTGGACTTGGGGGGAGCATTGGTGCCAAGTTCCCTAACCTGATCCCTTCACCAAGGAGAGTAATGGGAAGGCAGGAATCCCAACACCAAGAACCAAGCAGGGAAGATTTTTCAAGCATTCTCTCTTCAACTATCCAGAAGGTTATGCGTGAAGCTGTTTCCAATGTAGATGACAATTCCAGCAGTGCAAATCGGGGCCAAAGGCAGGCTCCTCCTCCCGAAATCAGGCCCCAGAGGATAAAAGCCTTCGCAAAACCATCCAGTAGTGGATGGGATATGTATGGCAACATGGAGCATATGGCGATGCCAGATATCGAACAGTTGGTAAAATCTATGACAAAGTTGTGTCTGTTGGAGACTGAAGGTAATGGCTCGAATTTAGGCAGTGGTGACACACCAAATAAGCAAAACAGTTACTCTAGCTCATCTCAGCGTTTAGTAGGGCCAAGGAGAGCACCACTAGTAAGACCAAATGCGAGACAAAGTGGCTCAAATGGAGTGATCGTGACTAACCAGAATAGCGACAATGGGTCATTGAACAAAGAGCTCCAGGCTGTCCTCCAGTGGATGGTGGCTTCTCATTTCAATGTGCCAAACCTGACATTCTTAAATGACAGAGATGGAGAACTATCTGAACTTCCTCGGCTGGCTCAGAAAGCAACCAAGAAGGGTTACAGTGTGGGGGATATTCTTCAGGAGGTAATGAGGTACCTTGAAAAACTGCAAATGGATGATGCGATGGGGAAAAGGCCTCCATGTGGATTGATCCACTGGCTAAATGCCACCTTGTAAGAGCCAACTCCTCCCTCTCATAATAGTTCACCCCAGCACAGGTGCCTTAAACCACCCTTTGCTAGTGCATCTGATATTAATGCACCACCACAGCATGACTGGAAGCAACAGTTTACTGAATTCAGCTAATCAGTCAATTGGTAGCTGGGCAAGATCACCAATAAAAAACATTTTTTTTAAATGAGAGTTGGGGAGAGAGACTATTTTATTCATCAGTCCTACCGAGATTGACAATAAGCAAAGATCTAGTAGCAGGGGCATAGCAAGGTAGGCGTGGGCTCTGGGAGAAAAGGGAAGATGGCCCCTCACATCCCACATTTCCCTTCCCACCCCTCATATCTTTGCTGCAGAAGAACTGTAAGGAGATGATGAAAAACCAAACATTCTCAGTATGCCCTTTCTCTGGCTCCTATGCAAAGAACAAGCTGTTGCCCACATGGCGGTCTCCTCCCTTGGGGGCCCAGGGACATTTGTTGAGATTTCTTCCCCTGCCCCTTTTTAATTATAGCTATGCCCCTGCCCAGTAGGAGGTATTCATGGAGTTGTGTGTGCTTCCATTCTGGCAGCTGAGTGATGGAAGGGCCCATGACATATTGTTATATCCTGCACTGCTGAGTACAGGACATGAGCGAGGAGGTAGGGTGGGTGTGGTCTCCACTGCATAAGTGTGATGCCGATGGCCTCTAGCAGCCCACAACAGCCAATCAGTGGTTTACTGATGCTGGCTGCTAGAGGTCTGGCTGTATTTATCTTCACACATTGAGCTGCCCTCTCATTGGTTGTCAGTGGTTGCTACTTTTGCTATTGTACAGAAAGAATCTAGAATACTGCATTAAGAACATCCAGAACCTTCCATTGTTACATACTATGCAGCCCAGGCACACTTCCATATAAGTATATAATCCGCATTGTGGTTTTGAAGAATGCGGGGCCTAAAGAGAGTGGAAGGATGAACTGGACACATAAGGAATTAAATGCCAACAAGCTATACATGATGTAGCAACTCTGCTGAAGCTCAGCAGGTCTGGGTCTGGTCAGCATCTGGAAGATTGCTTGGGAATCCCATGCATCCTGCCTTGAGTTCTGTTGAAGAAAGGCAGGATAAAGATTGAATACGTTTACATGAGATAAGATGGAATGGATAGAGTTTTACCAGACACCCAGTTCCATTTCTGAGTTTTAAAAAAACTGTATATTTTCACATTCTGTTTCATAATCATGAGCTCTAGAAATATACACATACAATTCAGAGGTTGCCGCAACTTGGAAATAAGTCACCAGATTTTGCAGTAGGAGGCTTATGGAAGATGATCAAAGTAATGCAAATATCTAAATCTTCAAGAAATATCAGATGTGTAAATGTATCACACCTACAGAGTATCTTTGCTTCAGAATAGAATGTGGCTCTCGGTGTATTGAGGTATATCTGAATAACTTGAACTAGAACCAAAACATATTTGGACAATAAGAAGTCCACCCAGGCAAATAATGGATATAGTCACAAAGTATGTCATAGCAGAGGGCTACACAAAGATACATGTCAATTCAATAGCTTCAAACATTTACCAATGTTTGTATAATGGATATCCTATTGTTTTTGTACATATTAAATACACTAGTAATCTTGTTCCCCTCCTTGAAAATAAAATTTTAACACATTCCTGGAATCTTTTGGAATTGTTTATGCAATTCCTAACTATGAAATACTTTCATATCACCTCTTTGCAGGCACCAGTATGGACAAGGTTGGTTTGGGTTGAGCTTATTTTCACAAAGACCAGAACAGGTGGAATTCACAGGGGCCCTGGAAGAGTTTTTAAAGTATGGAGGCTCAAAGGAGTCAGGCATAATGAATCAATGGTGGCTGGTGGAGGCTGGGGTGGGGTAGGGTGGGCTGGGGAAGCAGAAGTTTTCCTATAACTCCCAATAAAAGCTACTACTACCACTACCCAGTAACCTGTGTGGATAGTTACCCCTTAAAATGTTTAGCCAAAGCATGGTTGCTGAGTCTGATTGATTTACCCCTTGCCGTGTGTGTATATGAACAGCTCTGAGGTAAAAATAGAAAATTTTCCAAATGTTTTGGAGTTTTGAAAATGAAGTATATTCTTTTTTTAAAAAAATGAAATCAGTTATTATACAGTTTAATAAGAAAGTTCCCCTCTGATATGAATTTTGAGAAAAGCCTGTTGAAAAAAAAAAGAGCACATTTTAAAAAGGTAATAGCAATTTTCTTCTCCCACTTGTGGAAAACCCAAAAGCTTCTCCTAGATTTTAATTCACTGACATTGCTCTTCTGTCATCACTTATTTATTTATTTATTTATTTAGTTAGTTAGTTAGTTGCTTTCTATACCACCGTTCCAAAAATGGCTCAGGGTGGTTTACACAGAGAAATAATAAATAAATAAGATGAATCCCTGTCCCCAAAGGGCTTATTGAGCTATAAAGCTAGCAAAAGCAAAAAAGAAAAAAGAAAAAAGTGAACAATGTTCAGTGCAATGAATGGGTTTTATTCTGCCTTCAAATGAAGAATTGTTTAGCTCTGGTTTTTTCTCATTGCACCTGTAGACAAACTACAATCCTAGTCACTTTTATCTTTCTGGTTTGTCTTGAAGTTGATCAGAATTTAGGAGAATCAACTGGCATAGATGAGAAAGATGAAGCCATTATAAACAGTATATGGTTATATTGTGATGGTTTCAAATGCTATTCAGCTGAAGGAGTAACCCTCAAGTGCATACAGGGAAAATTGGCTTCAGCAGGAGGGCAAAAATTACTCCATCAGACAGGCAAAGCCCCTAAAAACATTGACTGAAAGCTCCTCCCTGACACAAACACATGAAGCTGCCTAGGGCAACATTTGCACATAATGGCAAACCGCAAATAGATGAACTTGAGGTTAATTTTTGTAACTGTGAATTGCATCACAGACGTTCATCCAACCATAGCCCGGCAACCTCTGGTTTTAGGGCACGGGAGCCACTCCCTCTTCCTGGCATGCTGAGGCCACATCCCAGCAAGCTCTGTAGCACTCACATCTGAAGAGTGTGGGCAATGTGTCAAAACATCTGTGGCCACAATCTTCAAGGGGGTGTGCGGAGCGCGATTGTGCCTTTTCAGAATGGACTGCCCACCCTCAACATGGAAAGGGCATTTAAACCCCTTTAAATGGTATTTAAGCCCTTTTCCTGATTGCAATTGCACCACCACCCTCTTAAGAGCCCCTCAGCAAAACAGTCTCACACAAGAACATTTACTGGCACAGCCGGGCACTATTTTTCTGTTACCCTGGGAAGGGATAATGATGACTTCCTAGGAGGAAATATGCATATGAGGGAGAGCAAAGGATAGCCCCACTGTGACTGAGGATGCTCTTGTGATGGCAGACCCGGGCAAACGAGTCCAGGAACACCCAACCACGCCCCTGCCCCCATGTCAGCTTGCTCCTTGGGGATTAGCCTTCTCATGAGAGGGCCAGTCCACTGGGGATGACAAGAGGTTCAGTGAGCTTCGGGCCTCCATTGGATTATCAGGGCAGCACTGCGTGTACCAAGATGTGTCTCCAGTGCTACATTATGCCTGGAGACAGGCCTGATCAAGATTGAGGCTAGGGTGTGGGTGGCCACTCTCTCCTATTGGCTTAAACTATCCCTCAGTCCAATTGGTCTTGCCAGTCTAACCCTTCATGATGATTACCATTCTATATGGGCTCAGGCAATTGAGATGAAATTAGCTACCCTGGGCCTCGCCCCTCTGTCCCTGATCAACATGGGATATGACCAAGCAAAAGCTATCATCAAACAGCGCATCACAGACACTGAGCATCAAGCGGATCTCAGCAGTGTCCCAAAGTTTTGTATAAGTGAGGAGCTCAGATATATAGCCTCTCTGGCAGTATACCTTTCCCAACTGGAGGCCCCAAACCACAGAAGGGCGTTCACTGTGGCCCGCTGCCCTGGTCTCCCCTCAGCAGTAATAGAGGGACGATACAGAAAGATCCCGTATGCAGAGCGATGATGCCCCTGTGGCTCAAATCAAATTGAAACCACTGAGCATGCCCTTCTATACTGCCTGTTCTACAGAGACATTCGTGCCGCCCTTATTTCTCCACTGCTGAACAAGCTTCTGGGTCGTACGAGTCACTTCTATATCCAATTGCTGCTATCTGACTCTAACCCCACCACCACAAAGATCGTTGCCAAGTTCTGTGCAGCTGCGATTGGCATCCGACGGAAGATGATAGTTGATGGGCTCCCCTAATTTGGGTCCTGATAACACTCGCCTCCATATTCTTCGTATCATACTAATTGCGCTATGGCAATGCATAATATTTTTTATTAGATTAATGCAGTGTAACTTCACCATTTAGCGTATTTTAGTGTATTTTACCATTTAGTGTAATTTAGTGTAACTTTACCATTTTTAGTAATAGTCCAATTTATGGTAACCATTATAGTTTTAGCCATTCTTAAATTTAATTCTAGATTTTTACCACATATGAAATTATTTTCAGCTATATTACTATTACTGTTTAAATTCCCCTTCCATCTTTTCTGTGCATTTTATTATGGGAAAGTATGTTTGGCAGTGTTAGTTTCTTAGTAGTGTAGCTTGTTTCTTTTAAAATTGTAATTATTTTAAATTCTAGCCTTTTCACAATAGTTATCATCATATTTGCAATCACCTCTATCAATAAGTAACCTTTCTCTAGTATTACCTTCATTTAATGTGTAATTTTATGTTGGTCTCTGACCGTAATAAAGCTTGACTTGACTTGACCATTGGATTGTGCTCTCATGAGGTGGGTCATCCAATGAAGGGTCCCCCAGTTGTGTGGGGCCCCTGTTTTCTCTGGTAAATAATAGAACTTGTAGACCATGACCCTTTCCTCTCCAGGCAACCCTTTCATACTCCCAAGCAGTAGTGTCTGTTCCATGTGTCCAGGGTAGGTACCAGGTGGGCAGTCTAGGCAAACACAGGGACCGGGGATAGATGTTTCCGTCCATTCAAATTTCCCAGCTTTGGACCAGCTTTGTGGCATAAGCAGATTGGCTGCTGTGGGGAATTTCATGAGAGGGGAACCCCGATTATCAGGAATCCCAGGAAAGTAGATTGGCTGTAGCAGGTAAAAACAAACTTGGGCATGTGCCAGTGGACAACTGGACTGGCAGAGAGATTGCTTGGACTGCTTCTTTGCGGCAATCTCCAAGATAGTGAAAGGTGCTGCTGGGGTACCCCTCCCTGCGGTTTGTTTGTGTCAAGCAACAAGGCTGGGTGGCATCTGCCATCCAGCCCACCTGCGTGTCTCAGTGGGCTATCACTCTCATGAGAGAGCCGTCTCCATCATCATCACACAGTGAGAACTTGAGGCAATACTTCTCCTGCTGGGTGGTTCTTCTCATGAATAATGCCAGAGACATTACATGCTTTTACCCAACAGGAGGGGGATGGGCCCCCCTTCCCCTACTTCACTGTACACAAAATAGAGCAGAGACATTCAAGGGTGGGGCTGTCTTTAAACCTGCCCCCGGCAAGATGTTCTCTTTGCAGCCGTCTAATGGTGTTGCCTGGTTTATGGTGCCACCATGACTTTATCAATTCCTTTTCGGAGACCGAAAACCATAGTGCCCATATTGCCTTCCCATCCCCTTTCCCTACTGATTGCCAGAGGGGGGAACAAGAGACCCAGTGGAAAGCAGGCATCACCCAATGTGACTTTCCCCTTTGACAGGCTTAGAAGCTTGGGATGGGACAAGGCGGCATCCCTGTTGCCAGGCAACAGCGGCAGAAGCACTCACAGGGGGGAGGGGCAAGTACTCGGAGGGGCAGCCTGTGAGAAGGGTGGCAGGCATGGAGCTGCCATGTCCCTGGGTGGGTCTGGGCTGCCCTCTCTATCATTTCGGTTCCAGAACTAGCACAAAGCCTCGGTTATGGCATCATCTGTGTTCAAACATAAAGCTGCCGCCTTCAAATCTCAGGTTGGAGCAGCGAAACTCATGACAAACCAAAGGTTCAGGTGGGAGTTTGGCGAGGGAAACTGCAGGTCGCTTTTGTGGATGTACACAGATTCCAACCTCTGCCCCATTCAACTCCAGTTTGGCATTGTGAATGGGGCCTCATACTGAGTTAAGACCACTGGTCCGCCTCCTTGTCCACTTTTGCTTACTCTGACTGGCAGCAGCTCTCTGCGGTTTCAAACAGAGGCCTTTCCAGTCCTGCTGCCTGAGATTCTCCTTCGCTAGCCCCACAAACCTAAAATACTCCTCTGAGGTTGCTTTAGATTTCTAGGCTGCATAATTATATGCACGTAGATGATGAAAGCCATTAATCCAGAAATTATGCTCCTCAATCCCAGATGAGTGTGATGAACAGATGAACAGCTAACTAGGGTACTTCACTTTAAGGAGCACCCATTGCGTCAGAAGCAGCGTATGAGTCTGAGCCCCAACTTGGCCAGTTCCTCATGCAAACTAAAAGCATGTGCGAAAATCCTCTGCGACATCACAGAGGATTATGGGCCATGCCCTCAATTCACAGGGGAGTAATAGTTGCTTGAATCATTAGTGAACAATGTTTATATACTGCTTTTCAACCAAAAAAGCTAGTTCACAGAATGGTTTGCATAGCAAAAGAAATGAGAAAATAGTTCCTTGTTCCCAAAAGGCTCATACTGTAAAAAGAAACACAAGCGAGATGTCAGCAACAGCCAATGGAGGGATGCTATGCTGGGATGCATACTCTCCTACTAAATAACAGAGTGCCACTTTAAATGGAGTCTCTTTGTTCCCTTAGCAGAGGTCATGCTGTTAATTGCGGCAAAATTAGAGGTTCACCTCCCCTTTGAGCAAGGCTGGCTTGGCTCCCAAATTAAAATGAGTGTTTTTCAGGGGCTTCAGCCCAAGGGTCACTCCTTGGAGTCCTGACACTATTTCTCCCATATTTTGTAAATAAACCAGTCCCAGCCTCCACTTGCCTCACATGCCCAACCCTGCTTCTATCTTCCTTTTCCTACGGTGACCAAACATGGGTGTGGCCGAGGTTAGGGATGTGCACGAACTGGTTCAGAGGCCCTTTTACGGACCTTCAAACTGGTTCGAAAGTCCAGTGGTTTGGCCAGTTCAAAGGTGGGGGGGATAGCTTTAAGGACTGGGGAGGGTGCTCTCCCTCCCACCACTGCCTCATTTCCCCCACCGGTGCTTTGCTTTAAAACTGTCCCATGGGGCAGCAGCGTACCTCCTTGCTGCCCCGGTGCATTCTGGACTGGAAGTACCCCCATGTTGCACGCACGCACACCGGGCACTCCGGGCACTTGCACTCACCTGGGCGGCAAGGAGGTAGGCTGCGGCCCTGCGGGACCGTTTTAAAGCACAATACTAGTGGGAGAAACACAATGGGGGGTGTAAGAGCACCCTCTCCGCTCCTTAAAGCAATCACCCCCACCTTTGAACCAGCAGTCACTGGTTCCATTCACATCCCTAGCTGAGGTATTTGGTGGTGAGGAAAAGATCCTCTCCATCTATTCAGAGGCATCCTCCATTGACTGCATATACACATCCTGGTGTTTGCAAGAGTTTCCAGGGTTGAGCCCTGGGAATCCCTGGAAAGAAGCAAACAATGGACATTGCGCGCTGAATAATGCTGCCTTTCGAGCCATGCCCATAGATTTCCTTTGATATGGTATGAGGTATGTAAAACAAAAGTGAGATAAATAAATTATTCTGTCCCTTTCCCCACTGAACAGGCTATGGTTTCAGATGTGAGAAAACAGGAAATCTGGTCATTTCCTCAGAGTAAAGTAACTTGTAGATGGGTTTCACTGTACTTGTACTTTTCATAAGGTTTCACTAAATGGACTGTTATATTTTCTATTATATTGCTGCTGAGCAATTATATATTATGCCACCACTTGTCCGGTTTTCTATTTCTCACAAAACCAATGGCCATCTTAATTATTCCAGTTCTCTTTTTTGTATTCAAAGCCAATTTTGTTTATTGTGTCATTTGAAGAATTCAAACTGAGTTTGGTCCTAAATGAAAATGGCTGATATCCAGACTGATACCATGCATGGGGGAAGAATGTTTCGAATGCACAATGGGGAAGGGGCAATTTTTGTTGACCCCCTTTCGCTTTGCAGCTACCTATATCTCCTGAAAAATACACATCTGAGGGCTCCACAATCCTCAGAGACATTATTTTGGGAGGCACAGAGCACTTCAAAGGGAAAGGGGGAATGGCAAAATGCGACCCTCTCCCACTGCACATGCATTTTTTTTCTGCGTGTGTGACATTAGTCTGGAAGTCAGCCAATGTACTAGTAGGTTTGGGGGAGCACTGGCCACAGTAACCCCTTCTCTGCCGTGGTGGCCATCACCCAGGTTGCAACCTGACTGACCCCTGGATCATCCTGGAAGGGAGCTGGGAGCCAGGTACACAGAAATGGCTGTCCAGGATGGACAGATAGGTGGGGTGTGCAATCAGATAGCCCTCTTTGAATTGATTAGGCAAATCCAAGGACCCTAGGACAGCACTGCCTACAGTGTCTGCCATTGTACCAATGGTGTTGTGCACTCCCACAATGGACAGGTGTACAAGGAGGGCAGGGAGGCACTGTTCCCTGCAGCCAGCCACTGTGAGTGAGATCACTGGCAGAAGGCAAAGGGACAGCATCCCTTCAGGGGTCCCATTGCTCACCAGCTGGTTGAGCAGGGAGGCATATGCCCACACATCAATTTCTCCCTCTTGGCATCTCCTCCCTGTTCCAGCAAGATCAGTTGTCCTCCACCTGATTCCATTGTAGCACCAGGGATGGCACCAATCAGCCTACAACGGGAGCACACTTTTTAGAAGGGGTCTTTGGCTCCCCACTTGAAAAATACAAACACACAAGAGAAGCACCTTCTGACCAAGGGACCCTTGGTGAAGGGAGGTCCAGGAGCCACCTGTGCACCCCCTCATATCCCCATCTTTCCCTGTTCATATGTTGCACATTCACACACACATCCCTCTAATCTCCACAACTGAGCAAGCAGCATCTCACAGGACTGGTCCCACAGGCAGTGGATGCGGCTGCTGTTGCTTGAGCAGCCAGTGGAATGTGGGGCTGCTGGCCATGCATTGCTGGCCATAGCATGCTGTGCTGTAGCCTGGAGGGGTGGGAGTGTGGGTGTTGGGATAGGTGTAGGTGGTCATGGCAGCTATGGATAATGTGGTATGTTGTCAGGAAGACAACATACCTGAAGAAGTTCTGGCTGCATGGCCATGGATTGTGGGTGGGAGGCTGGAGCATGAGTGGGCATGGTCCACTCTTGATGCAGGCATCTATGGGTGATGTGTAGGTAGCCAGGATTAGCGTGGGGAGTGAGTTCTCATGATCAGGGGATCTTGGTCAAGGCGTCTGGCTGGATGATTTGCCCAGATTTAATCCTGGATTAAATATCCTGGTTTATACTGGAGAAAACCTTTGAGGATACCGTGGATAGCCAGGAAAACAGACAAATTGATCATAGAACAAATCAATCCAGAATTTTTACTCGACGCACAAATCACCAGGCTCAGACTATCATACTTTGGAAACATTATGCAAAAACCCAGCTCCCTTGAGAAGTCCATAATGCTGGGGAAAGTTGAAGAAAAGAGAAGAAGAGGATGATCAGCAGCAAGACGGATGGACTCGATACGACAGTAATGAATGCACCACTGCGAGACCTTAAAGGTCAAGTTGAAGACAGATCATCCTGGAATCTATCTATGTGGTCACTAAGAGTTGACACTGACTTGACAGCACTCAATCAATCAATCAATCAACTGCTGTGGAATTTAGCCTGGATTACTGCTGTGCACAAGTTCATACAATCACTCTGATTTCAATCAATCCCATTTAACTAGGATTAAGACTGCTGTGAAAATGTGGCCATTATTCTTAAACCATAAAATATATCAATTACAGAAAGACATTTCATGTTGAAGACATTTTCTTCTACAATTAAATAATAAAGATATCCGATGGATGAAACCCTTTTAAACACAATTACATGGTGGTGCTGGGGCATCTCAATGTAATTGTATTTGAAAATGCTTCATCCAAAGGATTGGGCCCGGGATATCCCTCAAGAGAATAATCATTTTTAGCTCAGCCTCAGCTGAGCCAATACGTGAGGTTTAGGACAGATTGTCCTGGACACCCTCATTCATGCAGCCCTGTTTAATGGTAAACAACAGGTTCCAAGACCAAGCGTTTATGGGATATGGTGCAAATTACACATCTCAAGCAACATCTGCATGAGCCTTATGGCTGTCATGGTAATCAACATTCCATATATGAGTGTTTGAAAACAGGAAATTTTCTATTTGGTAATCCTTGACTCTTTCCAAGGAAATAAATAGCTCTCTTCCGCTTACCACTGTGCTCATGTATTGTTGATGATGATTGCATATGTATTGTTCAAGTAATAGCTGTAGAAAGAGCAATTTTTTCCAAGGACAAATATAAAGGGTACCCAAGGAGCCAGACATTTTCAGCACTCTGTGTCTAGTGCATTTGGTTTTAATACTGATGCTGAAATGTAATAATGGTTCATGCCTGTTCATGATTTGGATCCAAAATACTGTTTCCTGGATAAAATCTGGTAACTGGCAGCACAATCTCGGCCTATAAGTTTTGGGTTTGTTAAAGAAAACAAAATTATATATCACATTTTAAATAAAGTATTCCAAAGCGGTTTGTAATTGAAAACATATATAATTCACAATTAGAGCAATATAAACTGGCAGTTAAACTAAAACTTGTAAAGGCCAGGGAGAATTTTTTTTAAAGCATACAAACACTTTTGCCAGGTGCCAGGAGGACCCCCAAAGACTATATCAGTACAAGAGTAGGTCAGTAAGGGGACTGGGCACTCTTTCAGGTCCCCAGGTACCAAGCTGTGGGGCTGACTGGGAGCAGAACAGTGCCGGCAAGAGGAAGCTGCCATTAGCCAGCAAAGATGTTGAGGGGGTGGGGTACAGGGTCACGAACCACTGGGGATGATAGGTCAATCCTCCAGGAAGGGGAGGAACCATAGAAGGAGGAAGGGTGGAGGCTTCAGGACGGTGACAATTACACAGGGCAGTTTAAGGGAGGCTGTGCCATTGATGAGGAGGTCTTTGGTGCACGCAAGGGCAAATCCAGGGCCAATGGAGAGGGCCTGGATTTGAGCCTTGACCACAACCTGGAGGAGGCACAGGGTGGTTTAACCCACTCCCTGGGACTCTTGAGGCGCAAGGGCACTGGCAAGTTTGCTTCAGAACTCCAACGCCTTTGCATGGCCTTAACAAATTGATAATAAATTAAGCAAATTGAAGAGATGCATCATTTCTCATACTTTGCTTAGTTCTTTGCTTTCTCATACTTTCTCATACTTTGCAACTGGGATGCCCTGTTTGTGACTCCTGGAAGTGAGCAGTGAGCAAACCTGCTTATTGCCCCATTTCAGGCAAGTCTTGACATCAAATCAATAAACCTGCCCTTTCCTTTCCTTTCTTTTCTTTATGGATGATGGGCATCAAGCTGGGAAGAGTAGAGGTGAATACAGAGACACTCGATATGTTTCTTTATAACTCTGGAATTCATTTTACAGAAAGCTAGTCAAAGCCCAGATTCTGAATATTCTTTCAAGGTGATGTCAGTCATCCTTAAATGAGCAACCATTTAATAGCCAGAGAAGCATGAGGTAACCCAGCTGTGTATTTATTTATGCTTTCATATTCTGAAACACATGTATGGCAAAATAAACTGTTTTAAATTTATTTTTATATGTCCAGCTCCCTAGGCTTATTTCCCTCTCCTGGGCTTGCTCAAGCACCCCAGTGGTTAGAGGAGAGGGTTACAACCTCCTCTTCCTATGGACATTTTTTCTCATGGACCTTGCTCTTCACTGGGATCCCCAGGTCTCCAGTCACCTTTTGTCCACCTTCGTCTTCAGTGCTGCCCTATTTAAATAATTCAGTGTACTATTCATATTCTCCTGACTGATTTCCAGTGTCACATGCCGCCACCACCCCATCTCACATGGTCCTCCCTATTTCTAGCCCATTTCCTGTCTCTTTCCCTGTTTGAATTCGGCTCAGCTGTTGTGTTTGGGTGGCATCATCTGAGTTCAGAAGCTCTGTATCTCCCCATCTGGTGAGCACTGAAGCGGCAGCCCCTCCTCTGCAAGCTGCTGACAGAACAGTCTCACCATCCACAGAGCACTATCCACAGGTGAGCTTCTTCATGCCAGCAGTGCAGAATCTGTCTGGACATTATATATAATGTTTTCCTTTCTCTCTTTTTGGTTAAACATAAGCGCCATGCATATGTAATTGCACTGACGGAATGCACTGCAATCTGCCCTATTTATCTATCTATCTAATTTATATACCACCTTTCCAAAATGGCTCAGGGAGGCTTACAACATGATAAAAACAATTAAAACAAATTAACAGTTAAAATCAAACTATAAAACAGAATAAAACCATTAAAACAATTCAAACAGCTAAAAAAAAACCCCTGGAAAATTAGGGCAATAATTTAAAACAATTTAAAACAGTTTGTCAGTCATTTAAAAACGGTGGAAGGCCAGGCCAAACAGATAGGTTTTAAGAGCTCTCCTGAAGGACAGTAATGATCTCAAATTATGGATTTCTGCCAGGAGTGCATTCCACAGCCCAGGAGCAGCTACAGAGAAGGCCCGCCTCTGAGTCGCCATCAGACAAACCGGTGGCAACTGGAGATGGACCTCCTCAGATGATCTTAATGTGCAGTGGGGATCAGAGGTGTAACTGAGGCAGGGCAGGCAGGGCACGTGTCCTGGGCACCACATGGGAGGGGGCACCAAATTGCCATGTGGACGCTGCCCACACCCCACCCAAAATTTTTTGTTTCTCTTGGGGCGCCGTGCGCGGCGTGCCTGAGTGCTGGCGGCGGCGGCGCCCCAGCGAGGTCAGCTCCAGCCGGGTGCCATGCTGCCTGCCCAACAGCGATGACAGAGATGGTGAGACCTCCTCTTCCTGCAGCGGTGGCACCAATGGCGCCCCCCACAAGCTCAGCTCTGGCCAGGCGCCGCGCTGCCTGCTGGACGGACCTCCTGGGGCTTCTCCTCTGGCTCCACCTGGCATGCCTGCCCTGCCCCCCACTCACGCATGTGTGTTTCTCACAGTCGCACTGCAAGTGCTGCATTGCATGCTGAGATGGCAAGGAGAGAGGGCATGTGTTGCTGCTCCGGGAGCCCGACGACAAGCCAGGAGGAGTGGGAGCCTTGTTTCACATGACAACAACTTAAATAAAGTTTGCAGACAGACAGTAAGGTGGGTTTTTAAATTTTTGTTTATTTTAAATTAATTTACTTGGTGGGGCTTCTTGCTTGGAGCGCTGGCTTCTATCTTGGCTGAGGGCGGCGGCCGGTGGGGGTGTCGCGGGGGCCAATGGCTGGCGGGTTGCTTTGCTTAAGTTGCTGCGTTGCTAAGTTGCAGTTGCAACTATTTTGGCTGGGGGGTGGCGCGGTGTTGGGGTGGCAGCAGTGTGGGGGTGGCCTCCCTGACAGTAGGGTGGAGGGTGCGGTGGCACACTGGCTTTTTGCATACGAGCAGCGGGATGGGCGGTGCCGGTACGCTCACTTGTCTGCGGCCCTGCTGGAGAGTGTGAGAGAAAGGTTGGTGTGTGTGTTGGCCTGTGTTGTTGGGTACTTCTCCTCCCCCCGGCCCCACCGCCTGGCTAGGCTAGGCTGGCTGGAACGCTTGTGGCACTGCCGCCTGTTGGGCGGGCCGCAGGGGACCTGAGCAGAGGTTTTCAGCTCAGCTGCCTGAGTGAGCGGGGGAGGGCAGGTTTCCGTGCCGGTCGGTTGTGCGGCGGCGGCGAGGATAGTTCCCCTGCTCATCCGGAGGAGGAGGGAGCTTCCTCCTTGTTGCTGCAGTGCACTGGCCACAGCCAGAGAGCAGGGCCGGAAGTCATGTACTGCTCGCTCGAGGGAGGGAGGGAGGGAGCCGCGGCCATACAGTGTGGTGGCGGCCTCGCGGGCACAGCGCACCCAGCAGCCGCAGCAATGTGCGTGCGTGCAGCTTGAGTCAACTGCCCACCACCCGGCCTCGGAGTGAGTCTGTGCAGCCTGAGCCGACTCAGTGCAGGCAGTAGCCCCAGCACAGCAGGCACAGGCAGCCTCTCTAGTCCCTCCTCCTCGTCCTCCCCAATGGTGCCCAGCCCAGCAGCAGCCCTGGGCACCCTACGGCGCATCTCTCGTCGTCATGTGCCACGGGGCTTCGGGTGGTGGTGGGGCAAGGTGAGTGTAACTTCCTTGCTGCCGCCCGCCTTCAGCATTCCTTTGGGGAGGACGGAAGATGGATGGATGTTGCTTGGAAACTTGTGGCTCCCTTGCTCAGCTGTTCTCGTTTTGGTTGGTTCTAATCTTTGCACATAGTAAAAATTACATGTTGCTTCTTGACAGTCAGGCTCGCCCCTTTCTGGCTTGAAACTCTGACGACTAACAGCAAACAGCAAAAAGTGCAAAGGGGTTGCTTTTTAAAAGTAATACTTGTTGCTTCCCTCTGGTTGGCTCTCAAACAAAATCCTGCAAGTGTGGTGTCCCCCCCCCCCCGCCCCATTCCTTCTAAATGGATCCTGGTGATGTTAGAAAAGGGGGGCTTTACCTGTGGTTAACTGGAATACCGTTGCCATTCATCCCCCCCACTACATCACTCCTTTAACCCCCCCCCCCAAAAACCACTTAACTGTTGTGGGTTTGATCATGATCCCTTAAGATCAAAAGCCCAGGCACAACTGCAGGGGCTAAAATTCTGGTGCAGTAAACATATGGTGGAGGGAGCAATTTAGCATTCTCTTGTTAATCCTGTATTGAACAAAGTTGCCACATTAACCAAACATCCCTCTATGACTTTCCCTTTCATGTTCCAAATGAGGATTAAATGCATCTTAAAAAACAGAAACCCATAACAGTCCTCCTGATGCTTTTAGGCTAGAGAGCTGAGCTGTTTCTCTTCATCCAACTATGCAGACAGACAGATACAGAACATTAAACTCACAACCCTAAAATATTTTGTAAGAGGGACATGATAAGATTTTATTATTATTATTAGCATTTATTCAATTTCTATACCTCTCTTCCAAAAACGGCTCAGGGCGCTTTACACAGAGAAATAAATAAAAAAAATTAGGTAATTAAATGGTTTAAAGAGTACCTTCAATTGGTAGTAGCTCTAGGTGCTAAACATTCAAGATTATAATGCTATGCACACTTGGGAATAAGTCCCTTTGAACTGAATAGGACTGACTTCAGTTAAACACAGAACTGGGCATTGCCCTTCTACTATCATTCAATGCAAATCATAAAATTAGAACTGGAGAAGATATCAAATTGTCCTTATACATGCAAGACTCCACAGGCAGAAATAGCAATACTCACTAAAACTAGTATCCAAGCCAAGATTGAAAAGACATTTTTGAACAGAAGTTGAGAAGAGGGTAAAACAATTCAGTTGTACTGTTTGGATGGTGAACATAATTGACTGACTATTTACAGATGACTACTAATCTTTCCAACTTTGAGAACACTCTAAATGCTGCATTTTTGGTAATTTTCTGCATTTTTGGTAATTTTCTGCATTTTTGTAATTTTTAAGGTAATATTATGGTAAAATAAAAGTTTTCTGAAAGATGCATGTCAGATGTTTGGGCAGGGGAGCGCAATTTCAGTGCTTGCCCTAGGCGCTGTTTTCCCTAGTTACGCCTCTGGTGGGGATCATGTAGAAGAAGGTGCTCTACTTGGAGGAATACTGCCCAGAGCCTTTGGATGGCATGGTATATAAATGTAAATAAATAAATAAATAAATAAACAATCCTGCGCTTTCCTCCTGTATGAAATAGCAGCTGGGGCGGAGTGCTCCAGTGCAGGACTGTGGCAGAGGTAAAGGGCTAGCCTCCGCTCTACCTGCTGTAGTTCTGATCTGGATCAGGACCCTGTGCAATTACTATTTACATTTTAAAAAACAACCATGCAAGCTCGAATCATGCAATGTAAATCTTGTTTGGTTTGGTCCTCCAAGGACTACATATGGATAGATGTGAAAATCAGAGACGGAAGTTTGGGCAGTATATAAGTTAAATAAATAAATAAATAAATAAAGAGTCAAGAAGCCATGATAAGAAATAAAAGAATCATATTGAGAGCTCCTTATCTTAAATGTTATTTGCCCACACATTCTCAGTCAGATTCCAGGTTGTATTTAGCAATAGAAAGATAGAAAGAAAAGAGACACAACTCCGAATGGCTGAAGTGGTAGATGGCCAAATCCTTCACATATGAGATTTTATTCTGAAAACGCCTCCCTGTCCCAACACATACAGGCCTGTTTTATTACGTGCCGGGAAAACAGAGCTACAGCCATGACTCAGTTTTAACATCTGTGCTCTCTAGACAAAATAAGTCATAACTTGCTTGGTATGAACCTGCCACTCTTCTGCTTCTGGTGCAAGAATAAATAAACGGAAACAATTTAGGAACTTCTTATATGGTTATAAAACTCTTTTTAAACATATTGGCTGACATTCCGTGCAGCCAAACACCAGTTTTAGGGGCTGCTGTGCAACGTGAAAGGCAGTCTTGTGTTGTACAACAAAGCAGTTGCACAACAACTGTGTAACACTCAGTTACACAGCACTACTTCCATTTTCCCCCATAATGCAGGCATTGCAGAATTGCCCATGCCGCTGCAGGGCTCTAACATATGCAGTGATGGTGCTGCACAGGAGAGTAGTACCAGAATGACTGACCTCTTGCATGATCACACATCATGCGCTACTTCCAGTGGGAATAATGGAAGTAGTGCACAGTGTGCGATCATGCAAGAGGTCAGTTCTTGTCAGTCACCAGAGAGACTAAACTGAAAGAAAGTTAATGGTCAGCCGGTTAACTTCTGAGTTATCATGCAGAGGATTGCGCGCACAAATTGTCATGCATAGTCTGAGATGAGACACTTAACAAGCATTTGAACATCACGTAAAAAGCAAACCGAGCACATCATTCTTACAGGGACTAAGAAAAAGAAATGAAAGGCCAGGTGCAGACAGAAGAATTGTATCTACCTTTCTTCTCAAAGCCAGAAACGGATTGAATGCACTCGGTTTGTTATGTTGCATGGAGACACAATAAAAGGTTTTCAAGACACAAGAAAAACAAAAACTTGCTTTCAGTTTGGACCATTCAGTGTTTGCATTAACAAGTGCCAGCATGAGAGCTGCTTTATGGATCTAGCGCTTCTATTTCATCTCTGTCGCCAGTGAGGCACCTTCGGTAGTGTTCTTGCCCCATTGTCCTGCTCCCAGCACTCCTTTCCTGTTCTTGCTTTCAAATATATCCTTACAAGAAAGGTGGATGCTCCTCATAGTATGCTGGAACCGTTGTGCATTCTGTTCATGTTTTTAGTGGGGAAAGTTTTTCTGTTGCTGTTCTCCATACACAACTTAAAATATCCTGCCCTGGCAGACTCCCAGTGGAGCAGGAACATTTGGTGCCAAGATAAAACATGGTGCCAAGATAAAACATGTTTCTTGTGCTCACAGTTATGGAGGTACCTATAATCTGGAAACAATGAAACATGAGGGAACAGAACAAGCAAGCCGGAGCATAAGTGGCTTCAGTCATGAAGGAAACTGACAAGCCATTCTCTGCAAAATGACCAATAATATTTACAGAAATAATACTGAGGTGAAGAAAGCATGAAGTTAGGGAAAATATGCAGACAGTGTTGCAAAAATGTGAGAGAAATCATGTTTCCAGTGGTGTAGTAGCCCTTGCATTGACTGTACAAACGCTGAACATGGACTGCACTTGCTGCTTTTGTGAGCTCAGTAACGATTGCTGTCCCATATGTGGGTATTCACATTATTCTGAGTACTTGACCCTTAGGGAGGCAACAGTCCAACAATGCACAGCCTTGGAATTGGTAACCCAGATTTTTCACCACTGAAATACCGGCTCTTATGACAAGATAATGAGGCTATTCTCACACACAGCCTAAGCCAGGCTAGGGACACCCAGCCTGGGTTAGGCTGCGTGTGAGAACCACCAGGATCGGGCCCAATCTCAGTGGGCCAGCTAGCTGCTAGCCAAGGTTAAGGGAGTGAGCACTCCCTACCTTAACCCAGGCTACTTGCTTGTGTGTGAGCCAGGCTGCTTCCAGCCTAGTTGCACACAGGCACCTAGAGCACCTGTTTCTTGGGGGAATCTCCCAATACATTGCACATCTTGCATGGTGCATTGTGGGATCTCCAGAGGGCAGGACAATGAGGAGCAGTGTGAAGATTCATTCACGTTGCTCCTGCCAGCACCTTTGGGTCTGCAAGTGGTTGTCTGGGCGGGGTGGGAGAGGTAGGTTTAATTAATTAATTAATTAATTAATTAATTAATTAATTAATTTAAGATTTACTATACCACCCAGTCTACAGACTCAGGGCGGTGTACACGGCAAGAACAGCGTCCAAGATTTTTTTTTTTTAAAAAAACGCCCTTAAATTAAAGGGCAAACATCTGGCAAAAAAGAAATGTCTTCAATAAGGATTTAAAGTCTGAAAGAGAGGAGGCAGACCGAATCTGGTGTGGGGGGGGGGAGAGTTCCAGAGTGGGGGGGGCAACAACAGAGAAAGCCCTAGTACTATGGACCTCTCTGAGACCAGGGACCGAAAGAAGGGCAACCTGAGAAGATCTCACAGGACAGGACAGGACTGGACGGGAGAGGCGGTCCTGAAGGTAAACGGGCATTAAGCCTTGAAGGGTTTTAAAGGTATGAACCAGCACATGAATTGGATCCAGGTTGAACCCTGCCCCCCCCCACCTGCCTGATTGCTCATGCAGTCATGTGAACAGCCCCAATGGGTACATTATTTGATCGTTAAAAATTTTACTTAGATCGACAGCTCACCTCAGCCCAAAGGCTCTGTAAGCATACTGGGCAATCACACACGACATCACCATTTCTTTAATGTAACATTGTTGCTCACTCCGATTGGATGGGTTAAACACATGACTAAATTAAATAAATAATGAAAGTACCTAGATTCAATGAGTCAAGGCTGTATATGAGAGTTAAAATTACGAGAGGAGAGAGATAACATATGAAGAAATCTTGTGAAAGACCATTAAGAACCAGCCCAAATAAACGTTACAACATTTCCACAAGGTTTGAGCTTTGGGCAAATGTTTAGGCAAAATATTTCGTGTCGTTGCAGGAGAACACCTCCCTATAGCCCTGTGCAGACAACATACTTCAGTATAATCAATGCATGATGGAAGCGAGGAGTGAGATTGCATCTGCTGCTCTAAATATCTGCACAGAGTCTGGACATGTACAAGCTTTATGCATGTAGGCAGATGTGTGATCTGTATCCTACATTTTTGCAGGGCACAGATTGTTGGAGCTGTGACTCCATAGGCATCAACTCATAACACCAATAACTCCTATTGACTACTAGGGACATTAGGAGTAGAGGTAGACAATATAGGACTGCCCCCTTGTTCTCTCTTTATTCTTGTATCCTTGCTTCAAGTCTCTTATGCTTGGTCCATTAGTAGACTGAATCTCTTAGGACACTCCCTTCTTCTCGTGTTCACTCTGTTCCTTCTTCTGCCTTCCCACACAAAGTAGCTAGAACAGGGTGCAGGTGTTTGTTTTTTTTAATCGACATTTGTAATGTCTTAAAATAAATCTTTACGTGTTTTATCCCTTAAAGCAATTGTCTTCAGATCTCATCTGTGAGCTCCTTTCTCATCAGACTGGGTTTCTCTGCTAAATAACATATTTAAGAGAACATCTTCTTCACTATTGCCCATTGAGATCATCCAGAGAGTTTTGTCTGCAGTTGCCACCAGCTTGTCTGTTGGCTACACAAGGACAGGCTTTCTTTGTTGCCGCCCCAAGACTCTGCAATGCACCTCCTGCTGAAATAAGAGCCTCCCCATCTCTGACAACTTTTAAAATGTCTCTAAAGACAATTATTCACCCAAGCTTTTTAAATAGACTTGTGGTTTTAAATTGTTTTAAGGTTTTAGTTTCTGTTTTCATTTGTTTTTTGTTGCTGTAAACCACCCAAAGACAGACTTTTGGGGTGGTGTACAAATATGATAAACAAACAAACTAACTAACCAACTCAAGGTCTTCCCTACATAGAGTGCACAAAAAGAAAAGACATGTATGCAGCTTGTACATGAATAACTTCTGTTTAGACATTCAGATCAATGTCAGGGGGTGCGGTTATCAGGCATCCCACCCGCTATTGATTATCCAAAAATAAGTCACCCACACAGGGATTTGTGTACCTGATATGGATAGAATGAGGGCCTGCAAGTTATTGCTACATCTACAAAACCAATATGTAGGCGGGTAACAATGATAGGGCAAGGGGAGACAGTTGTCTGGGGGCCCCACTGCCTGGAGGGGCCCCCCAGAGGCACCTCATGTGACTCCCCATTGCCCCCTGCCCAGCCCCATAGCCTCTCAGCCACTTGCCCTCTTCGCCGTCTCTCCTGCTTGTTCTGCTGGCCGCAATCGAAGCAGCAGGCAAGCTGCAAAGAGCTCCTTTTCTCCCGCCTCTCAGCTGATCGGCGGGTGGGCGGGGCTTCCACGGAGGCCTCCGTGTAGGCCGCAGTGAAGCCTGAACTCGAGTAGGGCCCAAGCAAGCCAGGAAGGAGGAGGCAGCCAGAGTGTTCTCTGCAGCAGAAGACCCCCTGCTGCCCTGCTTAACCCAGACCAGCATTTGCCAGGTAGAGTGTGAACTCCTTTTTGTGGTTACCTTCCCCCCACCCCCATATATAGGGATCTGCTTGCCATAGGGCTTGGATAAGGGGGTGGGGGGAGGGACCGAGAAGTCTCTGAATATTTATTTTGAAACAGCTTGGAAAATTTGCTGACTTAAAAAAAACTATCTAAAAAGTCCTGTAAGTGGCTTGTTTCATGGCAGAAAATTGCAAAAACTTCTGGAACAGTATTTTATTAATTTTATTTATTTATTCATTCATTTATAAATGCACTTATGTTCAAGTTGTTTTGCAACCCAGAAGGTCTGAGTGAGAACTGTGAAGCATGTGTGGTGCTTTTATTTTATTTTTCTTGTGTGTGAACTGCTCCCCAGTAACTTGCAGGGACTTCAGGGTAAATCTGGCCAACATGTGAATGCAGCACCTCCATTCCAGAGGAGATGTGTCTTAAAGGGCTTTAAAAGCCTCCTGTGAGAAACCTCCTGCAATCAAACTTGACTGAATTTGTTCAGAATTCTGGGAAAACAAACATAGGCTTACCCTGCATGGTTGAAAGTCTCCTTTGCTAATCTGCAGCGAGGGGCCCATTTTAATAATTCATCTTTCTAGTGTGTTCTAGGCATTAAAAGTAATACAAATGTATAGTACTCAATGTATATCACTATATATTGTGACGTGAGTGTGTGTATTCAGTGAAATGTATTTGCAGGCAGCATACTTATTTTGGAATATCAGACTTAAATCCTTGGGGGCCTGGGGTGTGCGGAGGCCCTGGACTTGGGGGGGGGGCATTTTAAAATCTTGTCTCTGGGCCCAGTCCAACCTTGCTACGCCCCTGCCAATATGGTTGTCATCTTTTCACCTGACAATTTATGAACACTTCGCTGGTTACTGACTGTAATAAAGTTGATTGATTGATTGATTGATTGCACACTTAAGTCATTCACTACCTCAGTGGAACAAAATAAATAAGGTGTCAAAGGGTCTTTTGTGACCACAGCACAATCAAAGGTATCTAGTCACGGTTTAAATTATGTTATTAAACTGGAAATCAAGTCACTAACACCACATGGCCATTACAACCCATTATTTTCCTTCATAGCGACTTACTTTTTTAAAGTGGTATGACAAACAACTACAGAACAATCCATGAAAACACACTAGTCAGTTATTGGTATTTTCTGCTTCCAGAAGCCTTTTTCAACCTCATGCATATTCTTTTGAAGACAGTTCTACCCTCACATATGGGCAAAGTCCATACATCATATATTTTGTACTTATCTGGACAGAAATCATAAACAATTTATATGAATTAAGAACATGGGACAACCTCGGGAACCAGTAGAATGAAGCAGACAAAAAGACCAGCTTTGAAGTCCATGGCCAGAAGTTGAAAAATTGCATGGCCACAAGTCAAAGTACAAGGTGAAGTCTAAGAATAAGGTGGATTCATTGCTGGATCATGAGAGAGGGCAGGAAACAGGCAGAACATGGGAGATAAAGCAGGGAGGTTAGAGATTCAGAAAAACAGATTGTGGCAAATAGTGTGCAAGAACTAGATGTGCTGAATTCTAAAGTAAAGATAAAGTTTGCCATCATCAATTTCAGCTCCTGGCACTCACAGAGCCCTGTGGTTTTCTTTGGTAGACTACAGGAGGGGTTTACCATTGCTTCCACCCACGCAATGTGAGATGATGCCTTTCAGCATCTTCCTGTATCGCTGCTGCCCAGTATAGTACCAGCAGGGATTTGAACTGGCAACCTTCTGCATGTTAGTCAAGCATTTCCCCACTGTGCCACTTAAGGTGACGTGCTGAATTCTACAGACAGTTTATTTGTTTTATTATTTATTTGTTTGTTTGTTACATTTCTAGACCGCCCCATCCATAGGCTCTGGGCGGTGCACAACAAGTTTAAAAAACATAAAAACAAACAAAACACACTGCTTAAAACAATAAAATTATTTTTTATTTTAAAAAATTATTTTTAAAATTTTGAAAATAATTAAAATTTTTAAAATTATTTTTAAACAATTCAGAACCATTTAAAACTAATTTTTAAAAACCAGTTTAAAAACCTTGGAAGGCCAGGCCAACCAAGTAAGTTTTTAGGACTCCCTTAAAGAGCTGGTCTTGTGGTAGCAAGCATGACATGCCCCCTTTGCTAAGCAGGGTCTGCCCTGGTTGCATCTGAAAGGGAGACTAGAAGTGTGAGCAATGTAAGATATTCCCCTTAGAGGAGGAGCTGCTCTGGGAAGAGCATCTAGTTTCCAGGTTCCTTCCTAGGTATCTCCAAGATAGGACTGAAAGAGAGATTCCTGCCTGCAACCTTGGAGAAACTGCTGCCAGTCTGTTTAATACTGAGTGAGATAGTCCTATGGTCTGACTTAGCTTCCTAAAGGCCAACAATGAGCCTAAATTATGGATATCTGCCAGGAGTGTATTCCATAGGCCAGGAGCAGCTACAGAGAAGGCCTGGCTCTGAGTCGCCACCAGACATACCCGGTGGTAACTGGAGATGGAACACCCCAGATGACCTCAACATGCGATGGGGATGGTAATTGCCCAAATGACTGAGCCAAAGAGGATGGAAGCTGACAAAGATTACTTCATGCCCATCGCTTGATTCCCTGGTAAATTCTATACCTCGGCAGCTGTGATTTTTATAAATATCTTACTGAATAATGAGTCTCTTTTTACCATTGCAAACTTTATATATACATTCATCCCATAGGAGTTATATTCTGAAACCAATTAAAATATAGCCACCAAGTCAAAAAAGAATTGAACCCTCCATGACATCATATGTTGATCTCCTTGTTCTGAAATGCATACATCCATCTGAATTAAAGGAAGCTTGCTTATGCCACTGGAATGTGTAACTTGGAGTCCTTTCAAATTTGTTTTGGAATAATTTTCTTTTCCTTCTGGGTGAAAGAGCAAAACTTGCCTGGCTGTCACAAGACCTCCTGCCATGTGTTGGGCCCAGCAGGGTCAGAGGCAGATGACAGAGCTGAGATGAGCTGCTGGTGAAGTTCTGAAGAGCTATCAACTATCAACAACTATCAAAAGGGCTGGAGGCAGAAGATGCAGTCAAAGATAAGTTGTGCCGTCAAGTTGGTGTTGACTCCTGGCGACCAAAGAGCCCTGTGGTTTTCTTTGGTAGAATACAGGAGGGGTTTTCCATTGCTATCTCCCACGCAGTATGAGATGATGCCTTTCAGCATCTTTCTGTATCTCCACTGCCTGATATAGGTGTGTTTCCCATCGTCTGGGAAACCTATCAGTGGGTATTTAAACCAGCAACCTCTTGCTCCCTAGGCAAGTTACTTCCTTGTTGCACCGTTAGGTGGCTATAGTAAAAGATAAAGTGGTGGTCAAGTATTAGGGCAGGGCAGGCAGATGGAGCAGGAGAGTCTCTATAGCTACTACGTTCAACAAGTTGTCATATTGGGGAGCCACACCTAGAAGAGATTTAATATAGGAGTAACAGGGCCCTTATTGGCTTGCTAGGTCACCTGATTTTTTATTTTTTATTTTGGTGAGGCTAACTGCCTGTAGTGTCTTTTCCATTACTTTCAGGTGTGCTGTGAAGCAATAAGACTCAAGCCAGCCAGTTCCTCCACCCTAGTGGCACAAAGAGTAGGGACCTGTGGCAAACTTCCTTCATTTGAGTCAACTTGTACTTGAGTCAACTTGTACAACCTTATACGATGAACCATTTAGTGACTTTTAAATTCTTATTTACTAGCAACATGCCAGTCATTAAGAGACATGGAGTGGGTAGTGGTGGTAGAGGGAGTGTCTACATATTGACTGGGGGGCACTCAGTCAATATCTGTGAGTGATCATCCTATCTTCTCACCTAGGGGATAACAGAAGAGTCAGGACAGAGGGGAATCAACTATTCTGTTAGTTGAAAATGCTGTGTAATTATATTTAAAGTTCAAAGGTACCATACCTCCTCCTCACATCAAAAACTTCAAAACAGGCAGTTTTCAACCGAAAATGGAACTCCTGCTAACTTGGCAAAGAGGCACCTTTTAATGTGATGAATCTCTTTTATTTATCAGAGAGTGAGTAACTGGCCCTATCCACCCCCAGCACAGTATCCCCAGTGACTGTTGCTACTGTGTATCTCATGTTTCTTTTTAGATTGTGAGCCTTTTGGGGACAGGGATCTATTTATTTATTATTTCTTTGTGTAAACCACCCTGAGCCATTTTTGGAAGGGCGGTTAACAATCAATGGTGAGACACTTGGACAGGTTAGCATTAGAAGAGGCATTTTCCAAGGGGACTCACTATCCCCTCTGTTGTTTGTAATCGCCATGACTCCACTTTCACAAATACTAAACAAAACAGGCCTCAGATGCCAAACATCTAAAACATCTAGTAAAATAGACCATCTGCTGTACACTGACGATCTGAAGCTGTATGGAAAGTCCCAGTCAGAAATTGAATCACTGCTAAACACTGTCCGTATATTCAGTAGCGATATAGCAATGGAGTTTGGACTAGACAAGTATGCTGCATTAATAATGAACAGAGGGAAAATAACAAAAACAGAAGGAATAGAACTGCCCAATGGAAGCAACATCAAGAACCTAGAAGAGAAAGAACATTACAAATACTTGGGCATTCTCCAGGCTGATAACATTGCACACACTGAAGTTAAAAGAAAAATTGGAAGTGAATACATCAGCAGAGTTAGAAAAATCCTCAAGTCCAAACTCAATGGCGGGAACACCATGCAAGCCATAAACACCTGGGCTATACCTGTTATCAGATACACTGCAGGAATAATAGACTGGACCTAGGCAGAGCTAGAGACGCTAGATCGTAAGACCAGGAAAATAATGACCATCAATCATGCTCTGCACTGCCACAGTGATGTAGATAGGCTATACCTCCCTCGCAGCTTAGGTGGAAGAGGAATGCTGCAAGTCCATCAAACAGCAGAGGAGGAGAAAAGAGGCCTTGCAGAATATATCAAGGACAGTGAAGAAGATGCACTTAAAATGGTCAATAACGCGAAACTATTCAACACCAATGAAACAAAGCAGGCCTACAAGAAAGAACAAGTCAAGAACCGAGCAGAAAAATGGAAAAATAAGGCACTGCATGGTCAATATTTGCACAATATAAGTGGAAAATCAGACATCACCAAGACCTGGCAATGGCTTAAGAATGGCAACTTGAAGAAAGAAACAGAGGGTTTAATACTGGCTGCAAAAGAACAGGCACTAAGAACAAATGCAATAAGAGCAAAAGTAGAAAAGTCAACAACAAACAGCAAGTGCCACCTTTGTAAAGAAGCAGATGAAACAATGGACCACCTAATCAGCTGTTGTAAAAAGATCGCACAGACTGACTACAAACAAAGGCATGACAAGGTAGCAGGGATGATACACTGGAACATCTGCAAAAAATACAAGCTACCTGTAGCCAAAGATTGGTGGGACCATAAAATTGAAAAAGTTGAAGAAAATGAAGATGTAAAAATATGATGGGACTTCCGACTACAAACAGACAAACATCTGCCACACAATACACCAGATATAACTGTAGTTGATAATAAAGAAAAAAAAGTCAAAATAATTGACATAGCAATACCAGGGGATAGCAGAATAGAAGAAAAAGAAATAGAAAAAAATCATAAAATACAAAGATCTCCAGACATCGAGTCCTTCCCAAGGACCTGGGATGGCTGAATTTTATTGTCAGTGTTGTTGCTGTTGTTATAGATATCGTCGCAACTTTACTAGGAACAGCCTGTATTCTGCGACGATATCTATAACAACAGCAACAACACTGACAATAAAATTCAGCCATCACAGGTCCTTGGGAAGGACTCGATGTCTGGATAAAACAAACCAGTCAATAACACCTGTCTGACTGTGTAAATAAGTAATAATAATAATAATTTATGTTAGTTTATCCAGTCCTAAGCAAAAAGCTCTGACAAAGTCTTTCTTTTTGCTAATTCTGCTTCCTTTGTTGTCTGTGGTTGAGTACACAAACAATATGTAAGTATCACATGGTAAAGACCTCTTGTGAGTGTATAACTTCAGAATGCAGCAAGATGACTGCATGTTCAAATGCTGTGCATCTGGAAGAAGGGTTCTCAGCTTTAGAATGATAAAGTTCAGAATTCTTTAAGGCACATAATGTGCCTGGGGAAATGTTCTCATTTTAATGTAACAAGCTGGAAACTAGAAGTCATCCACTGCTTACGAATCTTATAGCTACTGTGCTGTGCTTCTGTGATGTTATGGAATGTTCACAAATATTTTAACTTCTCAGGAAAAGGCCTTAGAACATTGACAAACAGTTTTTGTGAGGATATAAAAGGTTAATATAGTATTATATGTGGTCCTCACTTCCCCAAGTGATATGGGGCAATGCTACCTAGGTTTGGTTTCTTTTACATAAGAATGTAAGAACAGCCCTGCTGGATCAGGCCTATCTAGTCCAGCATCCTGTTTCATACAGTGGCCCAGCAGATGCCTCTGGGGAGCCCATAGGCAAGAGGTATGTGCATGCCCTCTTTCCTGATGTTGCTCCCCTGCAAGTTGTATTGAGAGGCATCGTGCCTCTGAGGCTGGAGGTGGCCCACAGCCACCAGACTAGTAGCCACTGATAGACCTGTACTCCATGAATTTGTCTAAGCTGCTTTTAAAGCCATCCAAGCTGGTGGTCATCACCATATCCCATGGCAAAGAATTCCATAGATTAATTATGTGCTCTGTGAAAAAGTACTTCCCCTTATCAGTCGTAACTTTCCAGACCTTCAGTTTCATAGGATGAGCCCGGGTTCTAGTGTTGTGGCTGAGAGAGAAACATTTATCTCTGTCCACCTTCTCCACTCCACACATAATTTTATACACCTTGATCATGTCTCCCCTTAGTGAGCTCTTTTCCAAGGTAAAGAGCTCCAGATGTTCTTTAGCCTCATAAGGAAGGTGCTCTAGGCCCCTGATCATCTTGGTTGCCCTCTTCTGCACCTTTTCTAGTTCTACAATATGGTCACCATTTACATCCTGAGATGTAACATAAAATATAACACCAAATTGACTCCTGATTTAGAACACTAGTATAACCTAGAAACGAGCAGGGGGCAGGGAGAATTCATTATGGCTTAATAAATGGCTTAAAAAGCAAAGTAAAGCAAAACAAAACAAAAAACCACACACACAAACAAAATAATATCTGTAGAAAATAAATGAGGGCTATACTAAGTTTGAGATATTAATAGTGGCTAGAATCCATTTTAGGGACTACTCCATGGCGGTGGGGGTGGTGAAGAAATGCTTTTTCTCCGCCTCCATTGCATCTGCTCAGTGCAGACTGGTGGAGCTGTTTCGTGTAGCTAAGACATTACTGCACACATCCCCCCAGGTAATGGGGGAGGAACCATCCACAGCCCGCTGTGATCAGTTTGCTTGTCATTTTGCAGATAAAGTCGCTCGCATCTGTGCTGATTTGGACTCCAGAGTTTTGGCAGTTCTGGCAGACGTGCCTCTGGTACCATCTGGTCCTATTGTGTTGGATTTTTTTCAGTTGGTGCAGCCTGAGGATGTGGACAAGATCTTGGGCAGTGTGCGGGCAACATCGTGTGCTCTTGACCCTTGCCCTTCATGGCGAATAAAAGCTGCCAGGGAGGGGACAGGTAGATGGTTGGAGGTGATTATTAATGCCTCATTAAGGGAGGGCAGGATGCCATCGTGCCTTAAGGAGGCGATGGTAAGACCATTATTTAAAAAGCCCTCCCTTGATTCCTCCAACATGGACAACTATAGACCGGTCTCTAACCTGCCCTTTTTGGGCAAGGTGATAGAGTGTGTGGTGGTGTCCCAGATGCAGAGGGTCTTGGATGATACGGTTTATCTGGACCCTTTTCATTTTGGCTTCCGCCCTGGGTATGGGACTGAGACTGCCTTGGTCGCTCTAGTGGATGACCTATGCTGGGAACTAGACAGGGGGAGTGCGTCCCTGTTGGTTCTGCTGGACCTCTCGGCGGTGTACAATACCATCAACCATGGTATCCTTCTGGGACACCTCACGAGTATGGGAACTGGAGGTACTGCATTGCAGTGGTTCTGGTCCTTTCTTGGGGGGAGGGTACAGAAGGTGGTGCTGGGGGACTACTGCTTGGCTCCGTGGCCATTGGCCTGTGGTGTCCCGCAGGGTTCGGTCTTGTCCCCCATGCTGTTTAACATCTACATGAAACTGCTGGGAAAGGTCATCCGGGAACTTGGACTGAGTTGTCAGCAATATGCAGATGACACTCAGCTCTATCTCTCCTTGTCACTTGATCCTAGGGAGGCGGTAGATTTCCTGAAACGGGGGCTCGAGGCCATGATGGGTGGGATGTGGGCTAATAAACTGAAATTGAATCCAGACAAAATGGAGGTAATATTGGTCAGTAGGAGAGCCAATCGGGATGAGAAGATTTTACCGGTTCTGGATGGGGTTGCACTCCCCTTGAAGGAGCAAGTACGCAGCTTGGGGGTAGTACTGGACCCGGCTCTGCTTTTGGAAACTCAGGTGGAGGCGGTGGCCAGGAGTGCCTTTGCACAGCTTCGGCTAGTGAGCCAGCTGCGTCCCTTTCTCAAGAAGGCAGATCTGGCCACGGTTACCCATGCCTTAGTCACATCATGGCTGGATTACTGTAACACGCTCTACGTGGGGCTGCCCTTGAAGAATATCCGGAAACTGCAGCTAGTGCAAAATGCAGCGGCTAGGGTTTTATCTGGAGCTGCCCGGTGGGAGCACATCACACCCATTTTGAAAGAGCTGCACTGGCTACCAGTTTGTTTCCGGGTCCAATTCAAGGTGCTGGTTTTGACCTTTAAAGCCCTTAATGGTTTGGGCCCGGGATACCTGAGGGACCACCTGCTCCCAAGGGTTACTGCCCACTTGACGAGGTCATCTGAGGGGGCTCTGCTCCGGGCGCCGACAATGAGGGAGGCTCGGTTGTCGTGCACACAGGACAGGGCCTTCTCTGTTGCTGCCCCCAGCCTCTGGAATGCTCTCCTGGTGGCTATTCGCTCCTCGGTCTCCATCACAGCTTTTAGTAAGAGTGTAAAATCTTGGCTTTTTGCCCAGGCATTTATTTGATTCTCTGCTGCTGCTCTTTGTACTCTGTATTGCTTTTATGCTTTTGTTTTAAATTTTTAATCAGATTTGTTTAATATTTTTAACTTAATATTTTAATTGTGTCTTTTTTACCATCTTGTTTTTAAATTTTGCTGTAAACTGCCTTGGGATTGTTTTAATGAAAGGTGGTATATAAATTTAACAATCAATCAATCAATCAATCAATAAGCAAGCTTTTCAGTTAGGACTGTAATTATACACACTTACTTGAGATAAAATCTGATTGAAAACCAATAGTACTTAGTTACTTCTAAGTAGAGCCACCTAATGTTGCAGTGGGGAAGTAACTTGCCTAGGGAGCAAGAGGTTGTTGGTTCGAATACCTGCTGGTATGTTTCCAAGACTATGGGAAACACCTATATTGGGCAGGAGCGATATAGGAAGATGTTGAAAGGCATCGTCTCATACTACGCGGAAGATGGCAATGGAAAACCCCTCCTGTATTCTACCACATGGCTCTATGGTCACCAGGAGTCAACACTGACTCGATGGCACAACTTTACCTTTACCTTACTTCTAAGTAGGCATACATAGAATGGATTGCACTATAAAGCCAAAAACCTTAAACATTACAACACACAGGCAGGCAATGATTTACATCAAAATCAAGCTATCCTCTCAGCTTTCCTATAGAGATCCTCTGCTGACAAAAAACAAAGGCAACATTCCTTAAGTAGATGACTTATTGTGAACGTCTCCCAGCCAGCCTCCTGTGGTTCACTGCCTATCTCTAAGTCCAGCAGTTGAACCGAATAATGACCGCACATTTTGCTTCTTAACTCCACTTCAACAAGAGCCAGATATTTAGCTTTTTTTTTTTTTTTAATGAAAGCTGAGAATCCTGGCAAACAAATGGGCTAACCAGGTGCCAGGGAATATACTTAAAATCCATCAAACCCCCAGAAATCTGCAGGAGATGACAACCTTAGACCCAGAAGCGTCATACCTGCAGTTTCTTTACCCTGACCATCTTGACAAGGGGGTGGGGGAAGGAATGATTGCTTCCGTCATTCAGAGAGGTCTCTGCAAAACTTTCAACCATTAATCTCCCATTCAGGGACATGACTGACTGAGGTTAAGGGACATGTGAACGGGTCTTCCTCTCAGCCATTAAGAAATATTACTGACCGGCTATGAGTCTCTATCCCCTTCACCCAGCCTGCCTGAGCATGCGAAGTCGGCCTCAGAGCAGGGACGGGGAGGGGTTAAACATTACCCGGTGTCTCCTCCAGCCCTGGCTGTTTGCCCCTTGTGCTGGCCTCTCTCCAGAGGGCCCCAGCACTCACCACCAGCCTCCTCCTCATCCCAGGGCCAGCTCCTTATATGCCCTTTCACAGGCTGTGCACCTCCCACCTCCGATTATGCCAACACCCCTCTTTATTATCCCCTTATCCCTGGCTGCTGTGCCCCTTGTTCCTGTTCCTCCCTCCTCCGCTTTGAGCCCCCTCCCTTCAGGAGGCACGCTGGTGACATCATTCTTGTGCGCCTCCCTAGCCTTGGCTTGCTCCATTCTGGCTCCCCGCCTGTTGCTCCATTTTGCCGTGAGGCGGGGAGGCCGGCCAGGTTTGGGTTCTGGCCCATCAGCACACTGCCCTCCTTCTTTGCCTGCCTTGTCACCCACCTCTGCAACTCCGGAATGCCATCCACAGGTCAAGATGGCCGGCACAGCTGGACAATTGCCTTTCTTTTCTCAGATCCCAGGTCCCTGACCAGACATCCCCTTAGGGCAAAAACCACAGTGAGACAGCTTGGAAACAGTACAAGTACAGAACCAGAAAGAAGAAAGGCTGAATGTTGTTTGTGGGAAGAAGGCTAGATTTCCTGTCACTAAATTTTGAACAAGGGGTTTAGATTAAGGAGCGAATGCATTGCATCATGAGACTGTTACTGTTCACAGGATGACAACATTAAAATTGTGATGTATGTTCATGAATATTCACATTTCCAAAGAGAGAACAGAAGATCTGGTGAGACAGATGGCGTGGCATGGAATGATTAAAATATTATGATAATTGAGATCTCATTAGAATACATATTGCTTGTTGAGTAAGGGTGACAACAATGAAATTGTCTTGGTTAACATCGGACATTATTCACTTAAAGGCAGGGTAGATTTGATGTGAAGTGAGATGCTGAAGCAGTGTTAATAAAGGGATTCCACCTAAAAGATTGTCACTGGCAGCCAGAGAAGAGAAACTGCCAGAACCTACAGGTTGGCACAAAACTGAAGACAGGCCAAATTCAAAGACAGATAAATTGCTGCAGTCAGGGAATAAAAGATTGTATCACACCATAAAACAAAACGTGGGACTTGGAATTCAATAATGAGACAATGAGAAGGGGAATGTTGGGATGTTGCCATGGACATTGTCTCAGTTCTTTACGTGGGGCACGCTTTTATATATTTGAATGTGTCTGTGTACTGGCTTGGGGGTGCGTGCAGCCACTGGCCGAATTTGGACTTAACAGGAAACCGGAGGTCCCTTCACCTCCAGTTTCTGTAGCTGTACGTCTGAATGTGGGCAACTGTAGGTGGAAAGGGATCTCCTTGAACTCCAATCTGAACTTTTGGTTCAGAGTGGAGGTTTGCCACCATAAACTCCATTTCCGTGGTGCCATTGTTACATACAAATGCTGGCACCACAGTTTCGCTCACATGTAACTGGAATTGAGGGACGAAGCTCCTTCTTCACTCCGGCTGCCATTGGCGTCATTGCCATCAGCGTGACTGCAGGGATGCAGATCTCAATTTCGTCTGAATGCGGATGGGAGAGTGGAGGGAAGGGGGTGTGGAATCGCGGGTGCTTTGGGCCCATGGTTCAGCGTTACTTCTGAAAGTGGAGACTGTGTTTGTTTGTCTCCTCCTCACTTGCTGCCCTGAATTCAAATGGAGAAGTTCTCCCTCTCTGCATAAGAGACTGTTAGTCTGTTTATGGTTTTCTTAGCCTATGCTTTGGTTAATAATAAATATCAAACTCATGTTTTTCATTTGAAGTTGGCTTCATGTTCAATTACTTAGAGAACACAAGTAATTTCTCTGCAATACTAAACACACCTGCTAGAAAGTACAGTCGTGCAAGTCCCATTTAATTGAGTGGAACTTAATTCTGAGTGACTTGCTTGGGATTAGATTGTACAAATCCTTTTTAAAATTTGCATTTGCTGTAATACAAAAGTAATTCTCTGTAATGCAGATGTAAAACTGACATTAGCTAGAATGTACATCTCTCTCTCTCTCTCTCTCTCTCTCTCTCTCTCTCTCTCTCTCTCTCTCACACGCACGCACGCACGCACGCACGCGCACGCACGCACGCACGCACGCAGGTGGATTCAGACATACACTATAACCGCAGTTAATCATGAGTGTTGTTACAATTCCTAGCTCCAATTTGTGCTGCAGATGTACAGCAAACTGTGGCCAGCCTGACTGGAGCAGAAGGAGAGGAAAGCCCCTCCCTGCCTCTCAGCCTCCAAGCCTGATCCCAGCCAGCTCCATGGTCAGTCTGTGGGCAAAGTTTCACCATGCCAGCAGCTCAGCTGTGATTGGCTACGATCTCCAGGAAGGCATGCCGAGCACAGTCATGCATTTTCAGAGGGCTCCGCGCATCCTCAGCAGAGGAAGGGCATCAATAGCCATTTAAATGTCCTGCAATACCATTGGTGCCTCTGCCAGACATGGCACTGCTGCCCCTGCAAGTGGCTCCGCACACCGAAAGCACCACACAAACTCAAATTCCGGGGGTGGGTGGGTTGGGGGACCAAATCCCGCTTTCAGTGTAGGGTAAAACCCACATTCGCTAGAATGGGATCTGCAGATGGGGGAGGGCAAATGATTCTGGGTTGTCTGTCCCACCACAACCAGGCGAGATGTCATGAAGGGGGATCCAGGCAAAGCACTCCAGACAGACCCACCACAAAGCTGCTGAAAGCAGCTTGCTGCCCAGTGGGCCCGCACTCTCATGAGAGGGGCCAGTCTATTGGTGATATGCCTGTGCCCTCTAAGGCACTATCCCCACCCATGGACTGTGAGCTCGCAACCTGAGCCACCCATTTAACCACCAGGGAATCCAAGGGGGCCCCTGCTTTAGTGGTGCCCCTAACTCTCTTTGTTAAAAAATTAGGGGGGTGGACAACTACTTCCCTCTCCCCAAATCCCTCTGAAGTCTTGCATGCACCCCAGAGGACATCCCCACACCTCACATCTGTGTGCATGGCCATGGGGTCAGCAAATGGGACAGTACATTCACTCAGGTTTTTAAAATCCTGGGTCCAGTCCATCTGTGCACTGTATGCAGATAAGAGGGCATGGGGAATCATGGGAGAGGGCATTTCCCTCTGATCCCCAACCCTAGGGCAGCTGGGTCACTTGCAGGGGCCGCTGGCAACAGCACACCTGTGCATAGGTGTCAATGGCCAGGCAGGGGGCTGGTTTCCGATGCACTTCGGCTGCCATCCCTGAAAGCAGGAAAGTAGTCTCAGAGATATTTCCGCCCATAGCTTCCCAACACACAGCAACACAGCTTTACCCTGGCAGGGTCCATCATGGCTTTTAGAAAGCTTGTAAAGACTTGGCTTTTTACCCAGGCTTTTACATAATCGTTTTTACTGCTGCTTCTGGGTGTTTTTATTTCTTGTATTGTTTTATGCCTGTTTTTATATGTTTTTATACTCTTAGCATGTTGTTTTTATTGTGTTTTTATTGTATGTTTTTAACCTTTGTAAACCGCCTTGGGGCTATATTTTAACGAAAGGCGGTATAAAAATGCAAAAATAAATAAATAAAATAAATAAACTCAGAGCACGCATAGCCTGACACTCTCGTGAGCGGGCGTAGTCCATGTGGCCATTTTATTGCCAAAATCATCATCATGCCTTGATGAGAAGTAACCAGCGCCTTGCTCATGAGTAACCAGGGGTTGTAAACCTGCCCCCCCGGGAAGTGGCTGGGCCCCACTTCCCCACCCTTTCTTTGTAAAAAATAGAACAGATCCCCCTGAAACCTCCCCTCCCTCTTCCCCTGTGCAGACTTCTAAGCACCCAGAGGCCATCTAGATGCTCTCTTTCCCCTTGCCCTGGTGTGTGTGTGTGTGTGTGTGTGTGTGTGTGTGGTGTTGGTGGAGGGGTGGACACTGGCACGGACTTTTCCATACATTTAAAACTTCCGGGTCTCGGTCCATCCTTGCGCTGTATGCAGATCTACAGGTGCAGGGATTGACGGGAGAGGAGAGACCCCATTCTCTGGCCACCCCCAAAGAGCATTCCGGCGCTGTTCCGGGTCAATGGCAAGGGCACACGTGTACACATGGGCGGGTGGGCAGGCAGGGGGCATGGTTTTGCAGCAGCTTGTCCACAGTCCCCAAGACTAGGAATGTGATCCCCAGGGTAGCACTCCCGGTGGCTGCAACCCAGAATGAGTACCCATGGCCTACGCTCTCATGAGGGAGGTGTCAGGTGGAGAAGGGGATGTTTTGCCATCTACAGATTTGTCTGGACAATTCGCTTCTCTCCGCTCCACTCTGATGGTCCATCTCATGGTGGACCATCTCATGGTGTCCCCATGGCATTTCACTCCTATGCCTGGCTACTGAGCCATGGGTCAGGTGGTTGGATCCCTGATTAAGCATTCCAGTTGACCCAAGACTGTCGTTAGTGACTGGCCCCAATCATGAGCAAGTCTTTGGTGGCACAAACCGCAAAAAGGGGAAGGGGCTGGGCCTCGCTACCCTAACCTTTCTGTGGGGAAAAAAATAGAACTTGGCTGCTTGGGAATATCTTCTGGAGGGCTGCCTTTCAGACCCTGCCAATAGCATCCCCACATAAACCATTTGCATGGATGATGCAGACACCGGGCTGTGGCATGGACCCTTCAACCCATTCAAAATCCCCAGTGCTGGTCCGGTATGTTGCTGCATGCAAATCTCCCAGTGCAGGTATTGGTGGGAGAGGGTATCTCTGGGTTCTAGCTGTCCTGGAATGGCAGCGTCGCCCCTGGGGGCATGGGCAGGGGTGCACATCTCCACATTGGGGTGGGGTGGGGGGCTTGCAGGGCACAGTTTATTTATTGCATGTATTTATTTATTTATTGCCTTTCTATATAGAAATCTCTAGGCGGTGCACAGATTAAAACATAATATAAAGCAAAACTTTAAAATTCATAAAAACAGATAAAAATCACAATATATAAAAACACACATTAACACTTACAATTTAAATTTCAGTTAAAAGCCTGGGAAAACAGGTATGTCTTCAAGGTCCTCCTAAAACCAAACAGAGAAAAAGATGCTCTTATTCCAGCAGGGAGCATGTTCCAAAGCCCTTGGGCAGCCACAGAGAAGGTCCGGTCCTGAATTGCCACCAAACCAGTTGGTGCCAACCATAACCGGACCTCTCTGGATGATCTTAATAAGTGACAGAGTTGATGACAGAGAAGGTGCTCTCTTAAGTACCCGGGACCTAAGCCATTAAGGGCCTTATAGGTAATAACCAGCACTTTGTATTTCATTTGGAAACATAGGCAGCCAGTACAGTTCTTTTTAGAATCGGTGTTATATGGTCCCTTCGGATAAACCCAGAGACCAATCTGGCTGCCACATTCTGTACGAATTGTAATTTCCAAACTACGTACAAAGGCAGCCCCACATAGAGCGCATTATAGTAGTCAAGCCTAGAGGTTATCAGCCTATGTACCACCATTTTAAGGTCATTTGTCTCCAAAAATGGATGTATGTGGCGTATCAGCTGAAGCTGATAAAAAGCACTCCTGGCAACAGCCTCAACCTGGGAAACCTGTTGGACAGTGGCTTGGCGGAAGTAGCCGAGACCAGGACAGCACTTGCCCAAGTGCCTGTCCACACAGATTTCCTGCACAGAGCATCCTCCCTCACTCCCCTTAGTGTCGTGAGAGAGTGGTCTGTGGGCTGATGGGCTAATGTTGCAGCTTACATGAGTACCATTGTGTAAATTTGAAATTAGTCCTCAAAGATGGTTATTCTCATGAAAAAGACTTAGGGAGCAAATATTCCCATCCGGGGAAGGGGCTGGGCCCCTCTTCCCTACCCTTTCTCCGTGTTGTCTTTAATGTAAATCAGAGATCCGGGGTAGAATATTTTCCATTGCTACATTTCTACTTGGCTATTTGAAAAAACTATTTGAGAAAGTGAGATGAAATTAATATAGGGGAGGTAGTTTTTGTTTTTACTGTATGACTAGGTCAAACAACATGCCAAATCAGATCACAATCTATGGGCATCAGGAAAAAATATATAGACTTTTTTTGGAGAGAGCAATTAATGCAAACTTCATGCAAATAAGGGGAGGGGGTGGGATTCATAATTTTCCAGAATGGGGAGGGAGAGGAATCCTAAAGAAGGACAACTCTAGCAACTCATTTGAAACAAAACTCAACAAGGCATCCCCAAGAAGCAAAAACAGTAACTGATTCGAGATTCCAGAAATTAGGGACTGTCCCGGTAAACAGAGAAGGGACAGTTGTTGTCAGTGCAAAAGCAGTTAGTAGCATGTTTGAAAATGTTTTAGTTATTGCCAGCTACTGACCCAAACTGAGGCTGAATGAATGCCCTTATGGTAGCAAATATTGGCTAAGCAGGGTTCACCCTGGTTGCAAATGAATGGGAGACTAGAAGTGTGAGCATTGTAAGATATTCTCCTCAGGGGATGGAGCTGCTCTGGAAAGAGCAGGAGGTTTCAAGTTCACTCCCTGGCTTTCTCCAAGATAGGACAAGATTTTATTTTTTTTAAATAGTACAAGATTTTTTTATTGAACCAACAAACTACCAAAGCATACAGTACGTTTCCAAAGCACAATTATATACAAAGTAGTTGTTTGTACATGATATATCTACAAAGATTTACACACAAGGATTTGGAAACCCACAAGGTTATGAGGTATATGCAGGTAGTACTGTAACTCGGGGGTGGGGGATTACAAGGCATATCAGGTAATCGGCGGGGTTACGTCCAACGTCCATTTCCATTAGGGATGGGCCCGGAACAGTCCGGACCTGGGTGGTCCGGATTGGGGGTGGGGGGTCGCTTTAAGAGCGGCGGGAGGGTTTACTTACCCCTCCCGCCACTTTCCGCTCTGTCGCCGTAATTAGTAGAGTAATTGGGGCGGCAGGATACCTCCCTGCTGCCCCTTCCCCGCTGCAGCTCTGCAAAGCTCCCAGTAATGTTTTGCGCGTGTGCACGTCAGTGACATGAAGCGCACGCACAATGTGCGCACGCGCAAAGCATTACTGGGAGCTTTGCAGAGCCGCAGTGGGGAAGGGGGCGGCAGGGAGGTATCCTGCCGCCCCAATTACTCTACTAATTACGGCGACAGAGCGGGGAAAGCGGCGGGAGGGGTAAGTAAACCCTCCCGCCACTCTTAAAGCGACCTCCCACTCCAGTGCCGGACCGCAGTGTGGCGGTTCCGTGCACACCCCTAATTTCCATAATTTGTCCCATTGCTGTTTAGAAGAGATACTCTTGTCTTTTTGCACATAACCATACGGGTTGAGAGAGATTCCTGCCTGCAACCTTGGAGAAGCTGCTGCCAGTCTGTGAAGACAATACTGAACTAGATAGATCAATGGTCTGACTCAGTATATGGCAGCTTCCTATGTATGCCTGGAAAGGTTTAATACATGTGGCTTTTTCAATCACTGCTGCTTGAGCATGGATAAAAACGCCCATCTAGCTATCCAAGGTGTGGTCACCCCACTGAAGCTGTAGCAGGCAGACAACCCACTAAGACTAAAGTATGCACAACCTGATTTCTTATTGTTCACATTCCAGGCATCTCCTTTCTTTATGGGCATCTCTCTGTTCTGTTCTGAGCCTTATTTCGGGTGTTAGCATCCTATTTTCACAACACTCTGTTTAGTAATATCTGTTTTCACAATCCTCTGTTTAGTAACATCTGTAAATGCAGTAGGATTCTGCTTGCCCTATTACCTTATTATTCTGTTGCAGATTACCAGAGATGAAGCTATGATTATCAGAGTTTAATGTTTTGTAGTTTTGCATACAACATTTTTATATGGGAAGCCCAGCCCTATCACTGTCAGTTTTGTGGACTCTGTATTTGTTTCTTTGTGTATTTTGGGGCTCTAAAGCATAGGAATGGAACACACCCAGTACTTTAAAAGTATTTGACCTACTTCATGTCCATACACGCTCAATTTTATTTCTGGGATTTCCTTTAATAAAAATATCATGTGCTGAATCAACAGTCTATTTTTTTCCTCAGGAATAATATCCTTTTTATTCTTCTTTACATAGCCCAGAATGTTACTTGTAAATCGGTGCTAATTTGGGGTTTGGGAGGACCAGAATTGTTTAGTTAATAAAATGAAGTTGATAATCTCTTCCTGAATCTGATCCCAATGTAAACAGATAATATGTGCCTTGTATTGGATCCAGAAAGGAATCTCTCCTGCAGTAGCAAGCACGACTCATTCTAAATTAAAAGCTTAGTGTGCGCGCACACACACAGTCTTAATATTAAAGCTTTTTGGAAAATCATGTAAAACCATGCTTACATTCCAGTTCCCAACCATGCTTCAAAGCTTTCTGAACAAACTGTTCTGCTTTGCTGAAACAGGCAGGAGTGTTTTGAAGCATCAAATCAGCATAATTTGATGTTGAGCACAAATATTCAGAATATTTATGTATTTATCATATGTATATACCGCCTGATATGTGCATCTCTAGACAGTGTACACACTTTAAAACAGGGATCCTCAACGTTGGGCCCCCAGATGTTCTTGGACTTCAACTCCCATAATCCCCAGGCTCAGTGGCCTTTGGCTGGGGATTATGGGAGCTGAAGTCCAAGAACATCTGGGGGCCCAACGTTGAGGATCCCTGCTTTAAAACACAACAAATTTAAAAGAGTAAAAACAATTAAAACAATTGCACAGAATAAAAAAGTTAAAACAATCTCATGGGATAAAAACTATTAAACGGTGTATAATTAATTCCAGTTAAAAGCCTAGAAAACAGAAGTGTCTTGAGGGTTTTCCTACAAGCAAACAGAGAAGGAGATGCTCTTATTTCAAGAGGGAGCATATTCCAAAGCCCAGGGCAGCTACAGATCAGGCCTGGTCACAAGTCACCACCAAATGAGCTGGCAGCAATTGTAACTAGACCCCTCCAAGTGATTTTAATAGGCAACAGGTTCATGACAGAGAAGGCACTTTCTTAAGTATCCTGGACCTATGCTGTTGAGAATACGGAACTCAGTGGATACTTTTGGGCCCAAAGGGTTGTGGATGACAGTCTTAATTGTCTCCTTTCCTAAGTTGAGTCCATCCTGGTTACATTTGAATGGGAGACTACATATGAGCACTGTAAGATATTCCCCTTAGGGGATGGTGCTGCTCTGGGAAGAGCATCTAGGTTCCAGGTTCCCTCTCTGTCATCTCCAAGATAGGGCTAAGAGAGATTCCTGCCTGCAACCTTGAAGAAGCCGCTGCCAGTCTGTGTAGACCAGGGATTCTCAACATTGGGTCCCCAGACTCTGCTCCTAGTTCCCTTTAAAGCAGGCCTGCTCAACTTCGGCCCTCCTGCAGATGTTGGCCTACAATTCCCATAATCCCTGGCTATTGGCTGCTGTGGCTGAGAATTACGGGAGTTGTAGTCCAAAAACAGCTGGGGGGCCTAAGTTGAGCAGGCCTGCTTTAAAGTAAAGTGTGCCGTTGAGTCAGTGTTGATTCCTGGCGACCACAGAGCCCTGTGGTTGTCTTTGGTAGAATACAGGAGGGGTTTACCATTGCCATCTCCCGTGCAGTATGAGATGATGCCTTTCAGCATCTTTCTTTATCGCTGCTGTATCACCTATACATATATAGGTGCTATATCACCTATAGGTATAGGTGCTATATCACCTATACATATATAGGTGTTTACCATTGCATACTGTGGCTGTGAACAGGACATTGCAAACTAGCACTAGTAGTTGATGCACTGGTGTACCTGGCAGAGCAGTGTCTGTGTCTGATGCAGTGCGCCTGAATAAGCTGCTAAAATTGCTCTGGATGGGTCGGTTTCAACTCTGTCCCAGTGGCAGGACCCCACTGGCAATACAACACTTTCCCACAGACATCTGTCATTGTGCCATGGATAAACCGTGGACTTACTGATTTGCAAGTGAAGTTGCTTGCCTAGCCAAAGTGAAGGCATTCTGTGTGTGTGCGCGTGCGCATGTGCACATGCATGCATATATATCAGCATGATATACTGATGTATCCAAAAAAGTGGGTCCACTATGTGCATGCAAGGGTATACTTTGGCTTGCAAGGCAGCTCAAAGTTTCATTACTTTCCCCCGTTTCTCCTTGTCAAGAGCAGATACTACTCTTACATCCCATATCCCAGTGCACTGCAAATGGTTAAGAGTTGCCTACCGATGCTCCTGGTTTCTGGATGGAAGCTTATTGTCAAATCTAGAAAGAATGTGGCTCTTGCTGCTGCCATGGCTATAGATAAAAAGGTTGCACCATCTTGTTGAGAATTGCACTGAAACTATGTGAAATGCTTCCTATTATAATCCTAGTCACATTCACCTCATACCAGCCTTCACATTTGTCTTCTACAGTCCAGTGTGAATTGGGATGAAGAACACTAGGGGAAAGATAATTATTTCAGCATGCATAGCTAAGCTTGCCTGGCTTCGAACTTGACACAGGGCCCAGTTTTCTAATAAGCAGATGATATCTTGAAACTCTGTAGAGCTCATTATGGTTAAAAATAGGATACCCAGTCAAAGCTCTCTGACTTCTAAACTTTTCGCAAATGCAGCTCCTCACTACAATAATCACTGCTAATACTCTTGTTCCAAACTCACAGCCCTGGGTTGTTTAGGTTATTTCCCCCAGGCTGATATGTATAGGCTTGGTCGGGATTAATGTCCAGGAATATCGTACTTTGTGAAGCCTGGCTGCTGAATAGTCCTAGCTTTGTTAATTATGAGGAGCACGGAGATTTGTTTGGTTTAGCTAACCGTGGGTCATCCCTAGTTCACATGCTCCAGATCTTGAAAACCATGGGCTGGAGGTCAGGAGTATGTAGCAGGCTTGTGCACTGTCTTTCTGCTTTCTATGGGTGTTCTTTAACTCCAAGGTAGTGTTGGAGATGCATCAGGGCTAGCTATGGTTAGAGCTAACACGAATTGCCTCAAAACCATATGCGGGCATTTCCTCTCCCCATGGTGGGAGTTCCATGATCTGGTGCATCACCTAGGAGCATTAGGGCAACAGAGCAGTCAGGAATCCAAGTGCCAGGGGTGCACCTAGGCTATTTGGGTGCCTAGACCACCCAGCTGCGAGGCCACCCCCGGTGCAAATCCCCCTGAAACATCCGGGGGGGGGCATTGCCAAACGGCTGCCCCTGCCCCACGAACCTTATTTAAAATTATTTAAAATTATCATTACCGTGGCCAAGGGGTGGCTGCCTGGGGGAAGCAGAGCAGTCCTCCCCTCTGACCCCCAGTGGCGGCGGGGGCCAGAGCGTTCCCCATCCGCAGCCACCTTGCGGCCACGCTAAAACTTTTTTTTAAGTGTGGAGGTTTGGCGGGGTGGATGTGGGGTGGCTGCCCAAGGCCCCCTGTCCCGGCCATTTGGAGCACCCCCTGGACCTTGGAGGACAGGACTGGTCTCTGCCAAGTGCATGCAATTTCTAAAACTTTATTAAATGTATAAGGTAGCCCAGTGATTCATGATATCTCCACCTTTTCTGTCTGCTCAGAATTATTGATTGCCTTGTTCCATCATGGGTTATGTTTCCCTGTTGCTTCACAGGGACATTCAGTGGTTCTCCTGACAAAGTGGCAAATACAGTCCAATGTAAGCAAGTGTAAGGTGATGCATATTTGGGGGGGGACCCCAAGTTCACGTATACACTGATGGGGTCTGAGCTCTCAGTGCCTAGAGATGTGCAAACAGGTTTGAATTCAAACTGGTTCGATTTTAAGGTTCGAACTCAAACCAAACAGGGCATTGAATTGGCAGTGCTGGTCAGAGTTCAAACCAAACAGAACATGGTTCTATTTAAACTGGTTTGAACTGGTTTGAAGGTTTGAGGCTCCAAAAATGGGTTGGGGTGGTAGGCACCCATGGGCGCCAACTACCACCCAAGCCACAAAGCAACCAGACACTCCTGTGATTTTTTAATTATTTTACAATAGATTTTTCTAATTTTTTGCTTTTTCCCCATAGGGTATAATGGAGACTCGAACCAGCCCATTATTCCCTGTACCTAGGGGCACAAAACCACCCCTGATGGCCAGAAAAAGAACAGTGTGTAACCTGTCCACCTTAATTCCTGTGAACTCTCTGTGAACTCAGAGTTCACAGCAATTAAGGTCACACAGTTATTTTTCTGAATGGGGGAGGGGTTCCTATTTATTGCATTGAAACAGGCTACAATCTTTAAAAATTTATAAAAATAATAAACCATGAACCCCACTGGCTTGGGGCTCCCAGGGGAAGTTGTGGCTATACCTGCCTTGCCCCCAAAACCAATTTGGTACACAGGCACCCCCCAGGTGGCAGTTGGGGCATCATCCAATGGGAAAAATGCAAAATATAGAAAAATCTTCAAAAAAATCATTAAAAATTGCAGGAGTGTCCAATTGCTTTGAGGTTTGGTGGGTGGTAGGCACCCCTGTTTGCCTACCACACACCCCAGTGTTGTGCCCCTAGGTGCTCTGCATAGAGAATAATCAGACAGCTCAATTCCCCATTATACCTAGTAGAACCTTTTAGAACCAGTTTGAGCTGGGTTTGAATTCGAACCGAACCAAGGTGGTGGTGGTGGTTTCCAACCAAAACCAAAACCCAACCTACCCATCCTGGTTTGAATTGGGTTTGAAACCAAACAAAACAGGTTTTGTGCATATCCCTATCAGTGACTGACCAAGAGAGAGAGCTTGGGGTCATGGCGGAATGTTTGTTGAAAATTTTCTCCCTTCCTCACAACACTAGAACCAGCAGTCATCCCATGAAACTGATGGCCAGGAAAGCAGCACATAATTAATCTATGGAATTCTCTGCCATGAAATGTAGTGATGGCCACTAGTTTGGGTGGCTTTAAAAAGGGCTTGGACAAATTCATGGAGGACAGGTTTATCAATGGCTACTAGTTTGGTGGCTTCATGCCACCTCCAGCCTAGAGGCAAGATGCCTCTAAATACCAGTTTCAGGGGGGAGCAACAGTAGGAGAGAGGGTGTGCCCTCACTTCTTGCCTGTGGGCTTGTCAGAGGCATCTGGTGGGTCACTGTGGGAAACAGAATGCTAGACTAGATAGACCTTGGGCCTGATCCACCAGCATTGTTCTTATGTTCTCCCCCTCTGGTGCCCCCAATCGGCAGTGGCCACTTCCTGTGCCCAGCAGATAGACATATCCCCTTAGGTTCCATACTATCTCTTGTTGTAGCTGTAACCCGGGTTCTTCCTTTTCCTCTGCCCGCAACCAACTCTCCATCAACATTATTTCCCCACTTGCCTGCCTTATCAGTTGTAGCAGGAAAGACAGCTTCAGCTTGGGCCCTGCCCCCCACAGCTGTGGGCACTTTATCAGGGCTTCATCCTCCTTCATGTAATAGCTGGCCTATGCCTCCCTCTCATTTTAGGTCCAGCCTAGAGTATGCAGGCACTGCTCGCCTAGTAGACTGCCATCGGACCTTCTCCAGGGGCACCCCTTGGAGAAGGATGGAGCCTTCTCCTGGTTACACCATGAATTGGTTACACCATGAATTGAAATGGGTTTGCAAACCACGGTCTTGGGCAACCCTGAGGAATGAGTCTCAATCATAGGTAGTCTTGATGAGGATGTTAACATTAAACTTTGATTGAAACAAACAAGAGGGAATTTGTGTGCAAGAGAGGGGGGTGGAATATGAGCTTAATGGTTTGTTCCTCATCTGCAAACCATTCTGGACTAGCATGAAACATCTCCCTGTTTCCCCGAAATAAATTGGAATGCTGCTTAGATACATTGAAGCAAAACAATACATGAGGTTTTCCGCCGAATTCACAGCTACTCACTATTGACTCATCCACCTATGAATCACTTATGAATCACCATCAACAGTATATGGGGCTGCACATACTCTGCTCTGCTCTTAAAAGAAAAAGAAAAAGATTGTGCCAAGGCTATTGAGCTCCTACTCCCATTAAAGCTAATGTCTGTCAACAATGTAAGTTCAGATCTGTGAAGGTTGGGGGAGGGGGGAGCCATTTTCTCAATTAAACAATCTCCTCCAAAGCTGCTATTGCCACTCAGGGGGAAATGTATGGTACCAGCATGGTACCTTTAACTTTTCTGCAGTGGTGAAAATGGAGGTTAACTGTGGGGATGAAGACCCTCCCTCAGCAATGGCATGGTCTTGATCCAAACTGGGCCCTTATGGCTTTATTTGTTTTGCTTTGTTTAAATGGGTGATCCTCTTAATCTAGTTTGTTTGTTTGTTTTACATTTATGTCCCACTCTTCCTCCAAGGAGCAAAGAGCAGTGTACATGCTTATTTTTATCCTCACAACAACCCTGTGAGGTAGGCCCAGTGTGTTTAGCCCTTTGTGGCCACCAACACAGATACTAGAGTGAAAAATACATTCTTTTTAAAAAATAATTTGTTAATCCTGCATTATATCTTTAATGACTTGTTTTTTAAATAAGGAAAGTATTGAGCCAACACACCAATGGATGCATGTGCTCAAAAGAGGCATTTACATTTTGTATACATAACTGAGCGTTTACTTTAGAGGCAGGGCCTGATAATACTGTTGTAAGTACCTCAATATTATTTATTATTTATTATTAAAATTTTATACCGCCCTTCCAACAAGCTCAGGGTGGTTTACATTAAAACACCATTAAAATAATTAAAACAAAAATGATAAAACTGCATAAAATAATAATTAACAATTAAAACATCATAAAACACCAATTAAATAGTCAAAACAATTTAAAAACAAATTTTAAAAAGCTGAGAAAGCTTGGTTGAAGCGATGTGTTTCCAGAAGTTTTTCTAAAAATTGCCAGAGATGGGGAGGCTCGTATCTTAGTAGGGGGCGCATTCCACAATCTTGGGGCAGCAGCCGAGAAGGCCCGTCTCTGTATAGCTACCAAATGAGTTGGTGGCAACTGGAGATGGACCTCCTCAAGTGACCTCAATGGGCGGTGGCGCACATAGCGAAGAAGACGTTCTCTTAAAGACCCAGGGCCTAAGCCGTTTAGGGCTTTGTAAGTTATAACTAGCACTTTGTATTTTGCCCGGAAACCTATTGGTAGCCAGTGTAGCTCAATCAGCAAAGGAGTAACGTGGTCTCTCTGAGAGGACCCAGAGACCAACCTGGCTGCCACATTCTGAACCAAATGAAGTTTCCGGACTACGTACAAAGGCAGCCCTATGTAGAGCGCATTACAGAAGTCAAGTCCGGAAATTACCAACAGATGTACCACTGTTTTGAGGTCATTGATCTCGAGAAATGGGCGCAGCTGGCATATCAGCCGGAGCTGATAGAAAGCACCCCTGGCCACTGCCTCAACCTGAGAAACCAGGGAGAGGTGTGAATCCAGAAGTACTCCCAGACTGCGAACTTCTTCCTTTTGGGGAAGTGTGACCCCATCTAGAATAGGTAGATCAAAATTGTCTCTAGAGTTCTGACCCCTTACAATAATTACCTTTGTCTTATCTGGATTCTGTCTCAGTTTATTCTCCCTCATCCAGCCCATTACTGCTTCCAGGCAGGCATTTAGGGAGGATATGCCAACTCCTGAAGAGGTTGACATGGAGTAGTAGATCTGGGTGTCATCAGCGTACTGATAACATCCAGCTCCCAACCCCCTTATGATCTCTCCCAGTGGTTTCATGTAGATGTTAAAAAGCATTGGAGAAAGTATGGAGCCTTGAGGGACACCATAATTAAGCTCTGATTTTGAAGAGCAACGATCTCCAATCGACACCATCTGAAATCTGTCCGAGAGGTAGGAGCGGAACCACTGTAAAGCAGTGCCTCCCAATCCCAACACTCTCAGATGTGCCAGAAGGATATTATGGTGGATAGAATTGAAAGCCACCGAGAGATCCAAAAGGACCAACACACTTCCTCTGTCAATTCCCAATTGAAGATCATCCATCAGGCCGACCAAGGCAATCTCCACCCCATAGCCCACCCGAAAACCAGTTTGTAATGGGTCTAGATAATCAGTTTCCTCCAAGACCGACTGGAGCTGAGAGGCCACCACCCTCTCAATGACCTTGCCCAGCCATGGGAGGTTGGAAGCAGGCCTGTAATTGTTCAACTCTGAGGGATCTAATGCAGGCTTCTTTAGAAGAGGTCTAATGACTGCCTCCTTAAGACAAGGAGGCATCCTGCCCTCCCTCAGAGAAGCATTTATGATTTCCACTAAGCTGTCTACAACAGCCTCCCTGCTAGATAGAACAAGCCATGTTGGACAAGGGTCAAAAGAACAAGTGGTAGGCCTCACTGCTCCAAGCAGCTTGTCCACATCCTCAGGAGTCACAAACTGAAACCAATCCAGTCGAATCTCATAAGAGGAGTTGTTGGGCACCTCCAGTTCAGACATCAAATTAATTGTGGAGTCTCCATCTAGGTCAGCCCAAATCCGAGAGATTTTATCTGTGAAAAACTCTTTAAACACATTGCAGCAGGTAACTGATGACTCCAAATTCTGGTTCAAGGGAATGGGGGCAGATACGAGTCCCCTCACAACCCTGAACAACTCTGCTGGATGTGAACTCTCAGAGGCAATACGGGCAGAAAAGAACTTTCTCTTTGCCTCACGTATTGCCTGAGCATAGATCTTTAGATGTGCTCGATGTTGCAATCTGTCAGAGTCGAGTCGAGTCTTCCTCCACTTGCGCTCCAGTCGCCTACCTTGCCGCTTCAGCCCCCATAGATCTTCCATATACCAAGGGGCCAAATTTGAAGCGGGTCGGAGGGGACACTTGGGAGCAATCGTGCCTACTGCCCTGGTGAGCAAGTTGTTCCAATTCTCAACCAGGGCATCAACAGGATCACCAGCAAAGCCAACATTACATCCCTCCAAGGCTTCTTGGAATCTTAGTGGATCCAACAACCTCTTCAGACCATTCTAATGGGCCCCTCACCCCTGCGGATGTGGGAAGTGGTTGTAAGCCCAACCTTAACCAGATGGTGATCCATCCATGACAATGGGGAAATCACAGGAATCCCCACGCACGGAACACTACCCTGATCAGAGTAAGATACCAAATCAAGCGTGTGACCTGCAATATGCCTCGGTCCAGAGACCGCTTGGGATAGACCCATAGTTGTCATGGCCTCTATGAACTCCTGAGCTAACCTTGACAGATTGGTCCCAAAATGAACATTGAAGTCCCCCAGCATTGAACATTGAACATTCAATGAACATTGAAGTCCCAAGTTTCTGCACCCTGCTATTACAAAGGCCCCTTTTCTTGGAAACAATACTCTGCTTCATCTGAGTAGAGATAAACACCTGTTGACAACAGCTCACCCTCCCCTGACTAGGCATAAGCATAGCTAAAGCTGATTGGTGCATTATTGCTGGTTTCTGCCCTGTAATTGGTTCACCTTGTCTACCAATGGCTAAGCTTTATTCTGCTTGTACTAGTATGATTGGTGTATACCATGAAACTTTGGCCTCTGATAGGCTCTTTACTCAATCCTACAGCCTATATGTAAACAGTATAAAGACTCTTGCCCAAAGCCTGAGTGTGTGCTCTTGGAAGAGAGACACCCTGCATGCTGTGATCAATAAAGCTTGAACCTGGTGGATGGTGAGGGCCTCTGCTCATTAAATGAACCAAGAATTCCTGGAATTTCTCCATCAATATCTCCCCTTAGTCATCTCTTTTCTAAACTCACATGCCCCAAGTGTTGTATCTCTAGAAGGCACAGTGCTTCTCCTGAATGCTATGTAGTATAGTAAGTATCCTGGCACAAATTCAAGACATATAGTAGTTTCGCATATACCTCCTTCAGGAAGCTTTTCTTTCTGCTACATTTGGGCTGCTAGCAATAGAATGCCTTGCTTCAACATCAGTCTGAATGGAGGGGGAGGCAAGATTGCTAGGAATGAATTCTTCCTGAATGTGCTTAAGGACAATTCACTGCATGGCAATTCAGAACAACAGATGGGGAGCATTGCCTGATTTCCTTAGAGCTTGAGGACACATTTCCTATCCTAAGAGCAAAAAAACCTATTTTATGGGGTGGTGCTTAATAATGTGTGTGACTTATGCTCCATCCTTTATTTAGTGTAACTCTGAATGAACAAATTGTTGCCCTAGTTGCTCAGTGTTTGCTCCTATCCTTCAGCTTGTAGTCCGAGATGTCACCTCAATTTGCTTTGCTCTTGCATATAATCACAATATATTTCATTCTTGCATATAATCACAGTATATTTCATTTCATTACTATATAGTTCATATATCATATCAAGTGTTGTTGAGTTCCACAGATCAGTTTGCAAACTAAATAATAATGGCTAAGCAATCTTTTCTATTGGCAGACAGGCTGTTAACATATCCCTTTTCAGGTTTGAATAAAATTCCTCTTAAATGCTTGAAGGAATCAAATACTTGATGCAGCAGCTGCCTCCAGTTTCTCCAGCTGCTATTACCAGCTTTGGCTGAGATGTGAGCAATTAGTGTAAGCCTGGAAAACCTTCTGGGATTCAGACTGCCTGTTGAATCCAGTGCAGGTTATTTGAGGACTACAGTTATAAAAGTGACATTTTAGGGAAGCACTGTGCCTTAAATCAAAGATTTTTGGATGACTTATGAACTACACTGACTGACCATAGAACCTGCTAGGAATGTCTAGCACTACAGTCTGGTTCACTTGCTCTAACAGCTGACTATGAGCAGTATGATTTAAGGCATGCATGTCCAGAAAGATCTAATTTGGGGTACTGGACCAGCAGTCCAGGGTCCTTCAGCTTGCATCGGTCCTCTCCACAGGCCACTGGATGTAAGGGACCAGCAGCAAACTACTGTTTGCCTACTGCTTTTCAACAAAAGCAGTTCTCAAAATGGTTTACATCATTCAAAATGATGTTTAGTATTCATGAATAGCTTCCTTCAGTGAAAGTAGTGGGTAAGGTAGAAGGGAAGGACTTCTTGATTTGTTCAGGCACCATGTAACTGAGACATAACAGCATCAAGCAGGGGTGCAGCAACCATTTAGCAAGGGGGGACAATTGTCCCCAGGCCCCAGGGATCTGGGGGCCCCCCAAGCTCCCCCACCCTTGGCCAGGGCACCTCTTGCCCCCTCCTACAACCAGCCAGCGAGTAAAGCACTAGCTGGCTGGGAGCGCAAGGCACGTCCCTCTCCTCTATATTCATGCTGGCTGGGGAGAAATTGACTCTCCTCTCTTCCTGGACATTGGCCCCTACATCTGACATCAGATGCAAGGAGGTGGGGCCGGTGCATAGAACGGGTTTCATTTCCTCATTTCCCCTATCCGTGGTTGGTGGAGTAGTTGAAAGGGAGCTCCTTTCTAGGGAGAGGAGCTCCCATTCGGCGATTCCATCAATGGCAGGCAGGGGAAATGAAACTATGCCAGGGTTGACAGCCCGATTCTCTGCACTGGCCCTGCCCCCTTGCATCTGATTCGGGGGGCATGGCTTGGGGTGTGCACATGCAAAAGAACCCCCGGGGATTTGGGGGGCCATCAGTCAGGCGTTGTCCCCCAGCCCCCACAAAGCTCCCTATGCCCCCTGGCAGCAAGAATATTAGACTTGACCCCAAACAACAGTGTCTTGGTTGACAGATGGCCTAGTGAGCTAAGTGCATGCAAACCTTTCATATTAACAGTTTGGGGTCTGGATTCCTGGACTGCCTGCTCCCAAACAGTTCTGCCTGCCCAACAAAATAATTGGAGCGGGCTCTTCTCCGTTTGCTGACACTGAAGGAAGCTTGATTGTTCTGTACATGGGACAGCCTTCTCATTTATTGCCCCCAGGCTTTGGAATGCTCTCCCGGTAGCTGTCTGCTTCCTTGGCTGGCCTTAAAAAGCACCAAGAGGCCTTTGACCGTTAGGGCTATAGGTCTCTCTGTTCTGCTGCTCTGCCTTTGCATTTGATGATTGCTGCTCTGTGTGTATTTTTATGCATTGTATTGTTGTTTTTAATGTTTCCCTTGTCACCTTTATGGATTTTATTATTGTATTTTAATTTTTGTAAACTCTTTGGGATAAGTTTTATGAAAGGTGGTATAGAAATCAAGCTATACATAATTATCCTTGCAGCTCAGGGGATATAGAAATACTGCCCACATCATCCTTTGCACCCAGACCCAAGGAGACACGGAGACGTTACTATGGTAGAATTGGTCACTTTATTGAGGCTTAATTATATCATGCCTACAAGGCATGTCAGCTGGGATTGGCCCTCCTCCCCCCTACAGTGCGGTGTCTATCAGGCAGGCCACAGCTGTGGCCGCCCGTGCCTAAATGACTGTGGCGAGAGCACCTTGGCTCCAGGTGGCTCCTCCGCTCTAAAGCGGGGGCGCCCTTCTTCGCTGACCTTTATTGCACATTTTACAAGGATATTCGTATAAATTCTATTGCCCTGCTATTAATGGAGTTTCTTGGTCATACTGATGAGTTTTATTTAGATTATCTGTTGTCCAGTTTTAATGATTTGGTTTCTGGTAATGTGGCTAAGTTTTGCTACATAGTTCGTAAAACCCGCAAAGAACTCACCATCTAATTGGTTGCTACTGTTATTGTTTATATATAATGCTGGTCAATGACCAAAATAAAGAATCTATCTATCTATCTATCTATCTATCTATCTATCTATCTATCTATCTATGTTATACATAAATAAGATATTTGGTTTTATAAGTTTCAATTTAGTGTACATCACTGTTTTAGAAAAGGCCTTCTGCATTTGCTTCTATAATTTTGTAATGATTTTGCAGAATACTCAAAGGCACAGTTTGCAGACTGCAGTTTAACAACCACTCTGCCACAGAATACCCTCCAATATTTCACAGATGAAAAAAGGAACAGCCTTGAAACATACCAAAAATCACTGCTCAAGCCCTTGTCTATTATATGTCGTCAACGGCTTTGTTTTATCTGCTATATTTATTGAGTCTTTAAAAGCCTGTCCTGCATTGTTTTAAAAATCAAGAAAGTGTCATTATGGGTGAAGAATCAATGTTACCATATTATCTTGCTATGGCCCGCCCATGGTGGTAATGCCGTCCTATGCTGAAGTTCTAGATAGGATGCAGAGAGAAAATCCCTCCATTTCCAGTACCTCTAGGTATGAAACATATGGCCAAAACTAATACAGGCTCTGGGAAAACAACTTCAAAAATGAATGCATGAATGAATATCTCCTTAAAGTAAAGTTTTTGTAAACTGCAATTTAAATGTTACTTTTGTTGCAGTATATCGACCTTTTGCACCAACTATCTTAATTACCACTGGGGCACTGGGAGTAGAGATAGTGTGTAAGGGTCTCCCTAGCTGTTCTACCTGTATCTACTGTACTCTATGACCCTTGATATGACTCTTCAAGTATTTCCTGTGAGAGTCAGAATCCCTTCCTCTCCTCTTAGAGAGCAGATGGAAACATATCTCTCTCTCTCTCTCTCTCTCCCCCCCCCTTACCTATTTATTATGGAGTTCTATAGATTAGGATTAGGTCTTTCTTATCCAAAGTGTACTTCACCATTAAATATTTAGTATTTAGTTCTACAAGAATCTCCATGTGTCTTCTCTAAATAGCTTCAACAACTCTGCATTCTACTCTGTAACTGGAGTGGGTAGCTTCTTTAGTGCTCTAATTACCTGGGTGATAAAAATTACAACCTCCAACAACTTTACTCCACCCCATCTTCAGAGGCACTCTTACCCAGGCTCGGACTGGCCCACAGGGCAATAGAGAATATTCCCGGTGTGCCCCACCTGCGGGGTGCCCCTGCGCCCCGCTGCACTCAGCAGCAGTGAATACTCCCACCCGTAAGTACCCATTCTGCTCAAAATCCGGCACCCTCCCCACATACATTCCACCGCCCTCTCAGTGCCCCCAGCCTGACCCTTACCCCTGGACTTCAGGGCCAAAGTCCAGGGCCTCCACAGCCCCTGAGGCCCCCCAAATCCTCTTTAGTCTGCCCCACATGGTGTGGTCGCCTGACTGAGCATGATTATGCTTAATTTTCAGGGGAGAGGGCCTCTAAAGGCCTTTAGGACCAGGCTTCAAAATGACCTAGGTGCACCTCTGCCCATCTTAAACACTGATTTACTTGATGATCACTGTTGAAGGTGTGGAATGACTGGAGCTGATGTATGTCATATTTTTTGGTCTTGTTTTGTTATTGAGGAGTTTTGGAAAGAGTAATTTCAGTTAGTAAAGATACATTGGAATGTGAGTTGGTATATGACCCCCAAATAATTCTGTTTTGGCTACATAAGAGTATTGTACTGTATGATGATCTAGAATTCATTACTTGTCTTTTAGCAAGTTAGCAGTCACTTGATTTTGTATGACTTCTGTGGAAAAATAAATATCAACCTCACCAATTAAAATGAACTTCAAATTTGGAGAGTGATGTTCCTGATCAAGTTAACTTACTATAAAAATGAAAATGACAATTGTGAATTTCCTTAAGAAATTGGTTTTATGATTAATAACTGGATTAATAATGTTATTTATCAGATTCAGTCTTATATGTTATCATCTATGATCTAAAAATATCATATTTCTCTCAGGAAGGAGAGGAAGCTTTTATGACTTTTGTAAATACTTTGATGTTCAATAAAAATATTTATACAGAAAAATGAGGACATTCTTTTTGAACAAGAGCTGCTAGAAAAACATAATTATCCTACACTCTGTTAAGCAACAGCTGAATGGGTGCTTCATCAGCACATGAAATATCAGGCAGTGCACCACATGATGCTTTAGTGATTATACATGTGCATTTTCTGTATGTGCATTAGAGACAAGATGCATCCACCAACTTTCAGGGTCTACTACGTACTATGACTAGAACTCCCATCCACTGTTCCCTTTCAGGCGGGCGCATGTGTGGGCACTCACACATTTTCTGATGTCAGCTCAGTTAATTTTTTTATCCCACTCGGGTTGAATCAGGAAGGTCCCACCAGCCTTGATACTGCCGCCCAGAAAAAAACTCATTCTGCACACAGATGAAAAAAAATTAGAGAGAACATAGCTCCCAGCATCTTTTTTAAAAAATAAATATTTTTTTTAAAAAAAAATCAGGGTGGGGATGTTAATTCTTTGTACAATGCAAATTATTTGCATTTGTAATTTCCCCTCCATAGCTATTAGAAACTTTGGGATGTATGTGTGATTCGCATTGAGAATATGGCACAGGGGAAAGGGTTAGACCCTATCCACCACATCCCCCTATATTAGGCCTGTTCAACTCCCCCCCCCACCAGCTGTTTTTGGACTACAACTCCCATAATCCCCAGCCACAGTGGCCAATAGCCAAGGATTATGGGAGTTGTAGGTCAACTTCTGCAGGATGGTTGAAGTTGAGCAGCCTTGCCCTATATCATGGCCTCAATCCAATCCAGGTTGCTATGGCTGCATTGTGAAAAGAAGAAATCACTTTAAGTAGAGGAGCTAAAGTCTGAAGGACAACAAATATAGCAACTCATACTAACAAAAAAACCCACCAGGGGATCCTCAAAGGCATTAACAGGGACAAAATAGGGACAATGTTTTATCAGGAATAGGTACCCCCCAAAATAGGGATTGGAGCATATGCTTACGGCATCCATCTGCCTAGAAGCTGCTATCTAAACTGCCCTAAGCCACATACCCAGGTGCTCATAGATAAGAAATGAATATAAATTAGTATAATTTTGGAAATGTATACAGTAAACTATACACAGATAGAACTGGGCAAGGTTTCCCTTTTGTACTATACTGCCTCATTAATAGACACACCCGGAGACCTCCGAATGAAACTGCCCATTTGAGCATCTGTAGAAAACAGTTCTGCTTTTGCAGCAGAGGTCTGTGTGAATGGCTGAGCCTGTGTGGTCTTCTCAGGGACATGAATAGTCCTAGACCCAGGTGGACTGGGAAGTAGAGACGGTATGCAAATAAGTTTTGCTTTCATCCATTCAAGTTTTTCTGCTCCGGGCTTTTCTACTTAGTTGTAAGCAATACTCAAGTTAATTAAAAAAAGAAAAAGTCTAGTGTGTGGTGCTATTCCCATGTATCCTACTACACTCCTTCCCCCATTTTGGAAGAGGTGGCAATGACTGCAGCAAAAATTCATTTGTGGTGGGTAATTCATAATAATTTTGTCAACACTCAATCAAATTTCATTGAACCTGCCAACTGGCTTCAAAAATAAGTACACATAGTAGAGCAGTATAAAACAGTACAAATGTTAAATACATTTCTTAAACGGTCTAAATGATTTAAGAAAACTGTAGTCCAGGCATTCAAAGATTTATGGTGTAAAGATTATTATTTAAACTGAGATTTACACCTTCATGCAACGTCATCTAATGCTGTTTCATTGCAGTCAAACCATACAGAAATGATGTACGGGTGGCGGGGGGGACTTATAGGAGAAACATAACAGGGGAAAACACTAGGCATCCCCTCCTTCTTAACACTTACCACCGAAATTTCACCTAGGCATTAGAACCTGGAACCTAAATATTTGTGCCAATATCTTAAAAGTAACATGTGATGTCAGAGATCTTTTGCTTGCTTCGGATGTAGGAGGCCAAGCCAAGTTCTTTGTTTGGGTATGATTCCCATGTTACACTTTTCTCTTTGCATTTTAAAAAAAACCAGATAGAGAATTGACCAGAAAAAATTAGGGATGTCACTCAAGTCCTGCGTGGAGGTCTCTGCTATATATGATGATGTCATTGATGCATTCTAAGGCATAAAGGTTTCAGATCAAACTATGGTGCACAGGTCTCTCAGCATCGTGGCGGACATAGTTCAGAAGTTGGAATAGGTTGGCAGTACATATCCTGCTGAGAACCTATGTACTGGCAAAACAAGTTTTAGGATAAGGTTGTAGATCTAGCAATGAGAGTAGCTTTAGCTGAAGATGAGGGCCAGTTTAAACTTTATGATTGCCACGAGAGGCCACTTTAAATGACCATATTATGACATAACAAGTGATTTGTCATTTGTGTGCAACAGTTCACTACATGGATCTGGTGATTTCCTCTATGGGCTGGTTCAGACAATACTGCCTCCAGTACATGCTATTAGAAAGGGGACAGTCCAAGAGTGTGCCCATTGGGACGGCCTGTGCAGGCATCCTTATGTCCTCCCATTGTGTCCCATTAGTGTGTGAGGGAACTGTTAATCTGAAGGATTCCCATACACATTCTCAAAGTACTAAATGCTATTTGGAGTGCATGTATAGGGGCCATTTGGACAAAATCCCTGCTGCATGATAAAGGGACATGTATGCTTTTCACACATCCTCTTCCTCTTCTTTTCACACATCCTCTTCCAGAGTCATCACTGGGCGACTCTGGGCCAGTCACATCTCTCAGACTAACCTACCTCACAGGGTTGTTGTGAGGATAAACATAACAATGTGCTCCTTGGAGAAAGAGAGGGATATAAACGTAAAAACAATTAAGTAAATAAATATGGTAAATATATGGGGTGAGTTAAAATGACTCCCACACAAAAGATACGGCATGTGAACTGACCTTGGAATGTGACTATCTGTCTACATAGTCCCATCAGTAAATACACTGTAAATTTATGCTGGAAATTTATCTTCTGCTGTTAAACAGTTTTTAGAGGGTTTTGAGAAAAAGGAAGACTAAATAAATGTGATTTTAATTTGTCCCCATCTAACTAATGCTCTTGTTACTCTAAACAGTCTATGCCTTCAGGCTGAAAGGTATTTTGTTCCGAACTGTCCAGGAAGCAGACACTAACAGCAAGTATCTCAGTCCGATATCACAACTGCAAAGTCAGTTTGACCTTGAAATGTAGACAGGGCTGGTTTAAAAGAGTTGCACCTTTATCTGAAATCACACTTTTTACAGACTCTTCCTACAAATTGAATTCTCTGATCTGTACACTGACATCAGAGATGGCTACATATTCTAACTAGAGAACACAGAAAGAAACCGTTGCACATCCATCTTTAACATATTTGCAGTTGCTAATACTTTATTGTTGTAATATGAAGAAATATATGTGGTACAAAAAATCTGATCTTTCTTCCTTAACTGTTAAGCTAGCACTAGTAGGATGATATGAAAGGCTGCTATGCTATTGACTAGCTAAGCTGCCATGGCTCTGTTTTTTGATTTGTGTGTGTGCGTGTACTCAATTGCATTCTGCTTCAAGATTCTTTCTTGCAGTTCTTTACTAAGTGTTATGTATGTCAGTAGTGGTACACTCCAAATGACTTGTTAAATGAATAGAAAATCAATGGTGTCTTGCTGTCAAAATTTAAGTAATAAAATGGTTTGTGGGTGTGTAATTCAAAACTTCAAACATATGAACAATATTTGCAACAATGACCTGCAGCTAATTTTCAGTGATCTGTATTTAATCTTTTGAAGTGCTCACAGAAGAAACAAAAGGAGGTTTCAGGAGACTGACATTCAAAATAAACTGTCAAACATGCTGGTTATTTAATTTCTGCTAAGTGATTATGTGCAAAGAGGAATATTAGTACAACGCAAAATGTCTTTAGGATAGAAGTATAATTTTTGTTATTGACTTATTTTTATATGAACACTTCCACAGTTGCTTTTGAAGATGAGTTCTTTTACTTTAGTAGTTCTTTTTCCTTACTTTCAATAAACGGTGTGCTAGAACCCACAGAAATCCACACCCTCTTGTTTTTCCTGTTCACTGACAATGCTGTCTGTTCTATTCAACATAAATTGCAGTCTTCCAGATGTTGCTCCAAGCAGTAGCAATAGCGAGAACAGGAAGCAAAACAGGAAGTAGCTCAAAGAAGTGGTACTTCCTATTACAGACTCCGATCAGAGAGCCAATCACCTGCAAAGCACTTTGTCAGGAAGCTCTCCTTAAGTCACTTTGCGGCAATTGATGGAAACTCTCCAGAAAAAGTTTACTTGAGAGGCATCATGCAGAAACTGGTAAGCGGAAAAGTCAGAACTGTAAAGTTGAGAAGCAATGCAGCCCATTGATGACATCTCAGACCATACAATGGCACTTCTTTATTTCATTGTCGACATCCAGACTAACATATCACTTGCACAAACATGTTGCACTAGTGCAAAGATGTTGCACTAGCCAGATGCACTAATGCTGGAACTTGCATACTGGACTAGTGTTGCACTGGTGCAAATGTATTCATACTTCAGCCATAAAGAAATGCACTTCCTGCTGTGAAGCCTCTTCCTCATTTGTTTTGCAGGGAACTTTGGTTGTTGTGCACATCCTTCGTTAGTCTGAATGTTGGCTATGAAAGCTTCATCTTTGGGAGGAAGATTATGGTAGGAGTTTGTTTTGTGATCCATGAAATATGCTCTGGAAATAAAGGCCTGTCTTCACTTAAACTTATATCAACTATATGTTCAGCAGAGGTGTTACTTGTAATAAAAAAATGCTATCCAAATTCTCAGCAGCAGAAGAATGAGTTGAACTTCCCAAAGGAAACTAGTGGAAAATACCTAACAATGGTTTTAACTTGAAACAATCAATCCAAAAGTATTTATTTAATGAATGTTTACATAATAAAAGTTACGTTGTTTTGAAAGAGCCATTTGCACATATTAATATCTACGCAATGTATGTATTTGCTTCAGAATCCTGTGCTGCTGGGTTGAAAGCTGGAGATTTGGCAGAAGTTTTGGCACCTAATGCAGAGGAACAATTTTTTTTTTTTGCCTCATGCTCTTCATGTATCTGGTCAGTCATTGACTTCCTTTTGACTCATGATTGTAAATGAGGTTAAGGCAAAAGGATGTATCTGCATCCCGTTTGATGACAAACCTGGATTTCATGGTAAACTGGCTATTTCTGTTCACTGACCATTCATGATGCCCTTGCACTTGTTAGTATATCTGACTTTCATACCATTTCACGGTATGAAAATTTCACAACGTACATGAAGGAAAAATGATTCCATGTGAAGCATAAGCAAACACCAGGTTAATCCTTATGCAGGGGCGTAGCAAGGTTGGAGTGGGCCCAGAGACAAGATTTTAACCCACCCACCCCCACTCACTGAAGCTCAGCTCATGAAGTAAAGAAATCTTAAATGAGGCTGAATAGTGGTAACAAACAGCATAGTTAAATTGGTTAGAGTGCTGGACTAGGACAAGGGAGACCCGAGTTCAAATCACCATTCAGCCATGATACTTGCTGGGTGACTCTGGGCCAGTCATATCTCTCTCAACCTAACCTACTTCACAGGGTTGTGAGGAGAAACTTAAGTATGTAGTACACCGCTCTGGCGCTCTGGGCTCCTTGGAGGAAGAGCAGGATATAAAATGTAAAAATAAATTTTATATATCTCCTATGTGCCACAATAGAACATCATCCTAAATTATTTTTTAAAAGGTTTTGTGAACTGTGGACGATGCAAGTCACTTCATGGTACTAGAGAAAGACATGATGTTCTGGTAGCTCCAGGTCTTAACATTCACATCAATTTCGGAGGATGAATAAAACTGAAGGAAGCCCTGGTGGGTGCGCGGCTGGGGGAGTCAGTCATGTGACTTGCCTCTGGGGGCCCCCCAAGGCAGTGGGCCCCCAGACAACTGTCTCCCCTTGCCCTATTATAGTTACGCCCCTGTCCTTATGAACTCCATTTCTAGGCTTGCTTAGGTCCCATTAATATCATTGCTGCATGTGTGCAGCTAAGTACAGGAATGGCTGGTCCTCCTGATGGTTATGCCAAAGGAAACCTGACTGAGTTCAACAGGACTTTTATAAGAAGCTGTGAACTGGTTATTTTAAAGCTACAGTGCAAATCTTCAAGTTGCAACCTCTTAGTCTTTACATTTATATTTATGTCTGAATTGTGAATAGGTAGGTAGGTATATGTGAGGGACTAGTCATGAAATGTGAACAGTTCTGGATGGACTAAAACCAATTAAAATACCCACTCACTTTGGACATGTATTGATACATTGAATGGAAGTAACCATCTGTTTGTAGACTGGCCTTTGGCCATTGCAAATATCTATCCAGGGAACCATCATCTCACGCATTTGACCTGATTTTTGGTCACTTCTACCTTTTACCTGGACATATTCAGATGAGCCGTGGAGGATTCATCAGTAACAGAAAACAAATCTTTCTCAGTTCATGGGTTTGCTCATAGGCGTGGGATCATTCAGGTCAATAAATTTCATAAAGTGGAAAACAGGTCTTATGAACCCACTGAAACAGAATAAATGAAGCCCTAGGGAGATCAAGAAGACATGTTTTCTTGGGAACCAAGTGAGTCAAATATATAATTGTGATGATATTTTGAAAACATTGCCTCATTGCCTGTAGATTTTCTCTCTGGATTTCTTGAATTATGCTGTAGCAGACTGAATTCCCATTTTTGTCAACAAAAGATATTTGTCCACAGGAACAAAAGATTAAGCAAGCTCAGGAGAAGCCTTTTGAGTTTTTAAATCCTCTTGTGCATTACTCAAAACTTGGAAATAGTTCTTCCACAAAGTCCTCAGAGGAGTTCAGTTTCAAAATCTGTCTGTTTGCTGGCATCAAATTTGGCTTTTGTCCGTCTTTCCACAGCAGTTACCGCCAGGAAAACTGTTTTCAATGAGACTTATGGAGGGGGAAAAATGTCTGTTGGGAACTTCGCCATAACACCTGACTCTACAGAGCTGTTATAGCAGACCTTCTGCTTAAAACTGCTTTTCCTTGGCACTTGGGGCAGAATCCACCATGAGTCACTACAATCCAACTGAAATGGGTAGAACAGGAACTCACCACAATCCACCACTGAAATGTAGAAGCAGTGCAAAAGCACAGTAGAAATGAACAAAAAATATGTTGCTTGCATCACAATCCATAAAGATGCTACTGACTGTGAGAATATCAAAAGAACATTGTTGGCATAGACGATAATACAGTTTTATATCCTTGCTTCTTTGCAGACAGTTCTTTAATACTTAATCATTGAGTTCAGAAGCATGTCCCCAGCCTCCTGGGGGAGCCCCCCTCACCACTGGCTGGGTGACACTTGGAGGGTATTCTCACAATAACTGGAAAGCGGGCTAAGGGAGCTTAGCCCACATTCCAGTAATCGTGAGAACCAGCAGGCTCACAGGCGAGCCCTGTGGTTCCCTGGCAGCTAGCCCACCAAAGGAGCCCTCCTCTTAGCCCAGGTTAGCGGAACGAGCGCTCCGCTAACCCAGGCTTCCTGATCATGGATTGCCATGCCATGGCTTCACACCATGGCAACATATGAGGAGACCCCTGGCCGGGAGGCTGCAAGCCGCCTCCCGGGCTTGGGGGTCTCTCCAGCACTCTCTCAGGGCATCCTGGAATTTCCATGGGCCATGTGGCCCCCAATCCCCGCAGCCCCTGCCAGCTCCATGATGGAGCCGGCAGTTGTGTGCGTGGCCAATCCGGCCGCCCGGGCTGCTGCCTTGATTGTCTGCGGGGAGAGTGGGCTAAGCCCACTCTCCCCGCAGAATGCTCTCCAGCGGGTCTCACTGATCATGAGACTCACCTCTTGATCTTGTTCTCCTTCGTGCGTCTCTGGAGAAGGAGGGGCCCATCTTTACTTTTTGTCCCAGGGCTCACTCTAGCCTTGCTACACTCCAGATTGGGCCCACCACTAAAAGTGTTACAGAGTGCTCCTTCCTGTAATATTTTTTGCCAAAAATATGGAATTTTTCTCCAGAAATACAATGTTTGACTAACACAGTGGTTCTCAAACTTTGAGGTGGGGTTCTGAGATACCTGAAGAAGGTGGAGTCAAATAAATCCCAGGTGGAGACTTCCTTCCCTCTCCCACTAGTGCAGAGAAACACACAATGTGAAGACATCACAACATGGGGAAATCTGCTTAAACCTAATGGGGGAAAGAGGGTAGAATGCAACTGAAATGGCAACTCCATGTTGAGTGTCACCCTAAGCTCTGGTCCCTCCCTTAGGAAACATAACTTGATAGTAGAGCACATGCCTTGAATTCAGAAAGTCACAGGTTCCGTTCTGGCACCTCCAGTTAAAAGAATCAGGTGGGGGTTGATGGGAAGGACCTCTGCCTGAAACCATGGAGAACAGCTGCCATCAAAGTAGATAGCACTGTAGTTGCTGGGGCAAGGGTCTGCCTTGGTGTAAGGCAACTTTATATATTCCAATTTGACTTTCATTCTGTTAAAGACTAAAAGTTAAAAAAGAACCCTGCAAATGCTTTTCTTTTTAGAAGTGAAGGCTTCTTCGTGCTCTATTTCTATGGAAAGTATGTCCAGTGTTTCTTCATCTGTGATTAAAAGATAATGAGGCTTAAGATGTATCCAGAGGAAAATATTTTCAAAAGCCTTTGCAACTGGCCAAACAATACACTTTTTGTTACAGCATTTTATTCCAGGCAAGATGTGTACGTTCATGTGGTGGGTGTCTAAATTGCTGCACAGTTGGTATGATTCAGGGTTCAGACTTTTCATAGTTAGGAGAGGAGCTTAGAACACTGTGTATTCATTTGGACACTCCCCTGGAAGCAACAGGGAGTGTAAAAATTTCCTTCCTCTGAGGAAGATATAGGATTAATTAGCTTTTTATTGCTCTCTGGCATTCATAAAAGGACTCTCTCGTGGTGGCATTTTGTATAAAAGCGCTTGAGGGGAGCAATTTGGTCCAAATTAATTCCACATTGAAGTAAAGCAACAGGCCTTGGAACTGGATCAGAACAACCTTATGAGCTAACCCCAATGTTCCAATTCTACCTACATTATGTGAAAGTGCTCTAACTAGGAGCTAACTAGGAGCACTTTTCACCAATTCAATTTGGTAAGGAGGATGCAACCCTTTCCCCTACTTCAGTCCTGGCAATAATTGTTTATACTGTTACCAGAGCATCCTCACCTTGAACTTCAAATCTCCTGTTCAACCAAGCCAGACAGTCATGAAGAACAGAGCTTGTGCCTTGAGGGGTTACCTGTACTTTGGACAAGCAAGAGAGTCACATAAGCAGGGTTTGTGCTTCGAGCCTTGCAAAATCCACATCCAGTGCTCTTGTATTTTTAATGAAGAAAGTTGCTAGCCCAACAAGTAGAGGTGCTGGTGGGGGGGGAGTCATGTTTGGATAGGCCAACTGACCACACCCTAATGCAATCAAAACAACTCCTTGCCACACTTGGAGCTCTCTCATCTTAGTGTCCGTACCTAGTAGCCGTGGGTCACTTACTCAGCTCCCATGACCTTCAATCCTAGATTTTAGCTTTTGTTACCCAAGAGTCCCCCTTGCCTTTGTTTTCTTGTGTCTGTTCTTATAAGTGACTGAAGACCCTAGATCTCCGTTTGCTTCCAGAAAGGGGATTACTGGCAGACACTCTGCCCAAAACTGCACAGCTGAGTGCCTGTCTGCTGAGTGCCTGCCAGTCTGTGGAGACAATACTGAGCTAGATAGACCAGTGGTCTGACTCAGTATATGGCAGCTTCCTATGTTCCTGATGGGCCCGAAATATCCCATAATATTCAGCTGTGGCCCTTGGCTCTCTGGAATACCCTCCCAGAAGAGCTTTGCCATGCTCCCTCCCTTAGGACTTTAAAAAAAGGTCTTTAAACGTACTTGTTTAGTGAGGCTCTTTAGTGTGTTTTGCTACAGCCTGGTGAGATTTAAATGTTGTTTTAAGTGTTTGTTTTAATTGTTTTTATTCTGCCTTGTATTTTTATTTGTTTTATTGTGTTAAATTTTATATTATTTTTATTGTTTTACTGTTGGGAGCCATCCTGAGCAGTATTGTACTGGAGGGGTGGGGTATAAATCCCTATATCCTGTCATTATCTCTGTAACCAATCAGGACATCAGTTACTATTCCAGTGTGAAGCCATTCCCATGTGGTCCAGTCTCAATATGTATTGGTGGATTACATGATACCTTCCACAGAATATTGCCACTCCCCAAGGGAGGCCCTCACTCAAGGGAGACATTCTCTCACAAGGTTCCTCTCCGCAGGGGTTACCATAGTAGCATGGGACCAGATCATATGGAAGCATCTCCTGCCAGAGAGGCAATGTATGACTCAGGTCTTGGTGGTTTCCTTTCTCCAGCAAGTCCTAACAGTCAGGGTGCATAAAGAGGTTTTCCTGGTGATTGTTCTCCAGCTGTCAGTTCTGAAATCCTATTCTTGCCAAGATCTGACAACACCCAAAGTTAAGCATCTTCTAAAAGTAATATTTTTATGTGACAAAGCGTTCATTCTGGCAATGCATGAGCTCAAATACTGCAGGCTCATTCATGTGGCCTCTGTCTTATGTACCTAATTATCAAGGACCACTCTATTATTCTTCCAGCTGTGGTCTGGTGGCTGGGCATACATCATACTCAATTTCTAATAGAACCTAATGGAGGTCAGGCTCTAACAATTCCCCCCCCCCTTTTTTTGCTAAGGCCTATAAACAAAACCCAAGGTGAAAGAAATGTGTGGACTCTCTTTCAGCTTCTGAAAACAACATTTTAGTACTCCTTAATTAAAATTTGGGAGGGCCAGCTGTGGCTAGAAAATTCTTCACAGGCCAGCAGTGTTACCCTTGGTTTAGCAATAGGTTCTGTTTTTAAAATATGTGCTAGACATTCTATCTCAAACATTACACTAGATACTATATTATTGTTATTATATGTTACCAAAGACTTTATAGAGATAAAGTCTTCTCAACAGCTGCTCCTGAGTTATGGAATGTCCTCTCCGCCAAGTTGAGAGCAAACTCATGACTTCCCCCAGGCATTTTGAAGTGTTTAATCTACGCTTTAACTGTTTGTTTTAATTGTTCCTAATTTTTATGTGTTCTTTTTAACATTTGTATACTGCTTAAAGACTGGTTACCTGAGGCAGTATATAAATGTAATGATGAAATCTGAATAAAATCATAGGGAAGACAGTGACAACAGACTGTGGACCCTTCCATTTTATGATGCCTTAACAGTCAGTGGTGTAGGGAGGAAAGCCATAGGTCGCTAAACTGTTACCTGCATTAATTTTGTTTGCATGAATTATTAACAGTAATGAAAATAGCTCACCCTTGAGAGCTGTCGTTGACTAATATATCAGTTCTGTATACTTCTGGCACAGTCTGGGAGTCTCTGACCCAAGGAAGCCACTGTGGCTTGGAAAGAATCCCTTTCTCGCTGTGCTCCAGTTCTGACAGGCTTCTGCATTCACAGAGGATGTCCCAAACAGTTCTGTAATACAACGTTTTCAGTTGTTTCTGCCACATTTCTTTTTTTCCACAGGCAGAGTTTTTGCCAAATCTTTTTTTTTTAAAAAATCAAAGCTCGTTGCTCATTTTTGGGTCACCAATCCAACAGATGTTGGACATCTGTCACCATCTGCTCTACAAAATGGCGCAAGAAAGCATGAATACCTCAGATTCAGAATGACATCACACACACGCACACACAAACACACAAGGATTCTTTTCTGAATAACCATATATTGGCCAATGTGGCTTAAGGAAAGGAGGGCAGCTGCCTTTGATTCAGCACAGAGATTATGGAGAGGGTTTTTTGTGTGTCCTGAGGAGAAGGTTATGAATATAAACAATCTGTGATCAACCGACATCAGTTTAAATGAATGCAAATGGAAGATTTAATTTACTGTACCAGCTCCGTGTGACTCAGGGATTCCACCACAGCTAACTGCCAGCTAAAGGCATAACTAACTGAAAGCTCTCTTTGTGTTGCATTTTCTTTTAGCTCTAGTGCAGAGGCAAACAGTTTGTACAGAATTTATCAGCATGAGGAGAGGAATTAGATGCGTAGGATACATTTTTAAAAAATAAAAAAAATATTCCATCTCAATATTTTCGATGAGATTTTCCAAGTTCTTATGAACTTGTGAGGTGAATTGGACCCAGCCGCTTCTCCATGGACATCGCAATGCACAGCAGTCTGAAGGCACACAGATGGTGTGGGTCAGAAATTTTCCACTTTCCATTCAGAAATTAGGTGGGGTAGGAACAAAGTTAGGAGTAGATCTTAGAGAGGTCCAGCTCTTGAAGGTTATTATTATTTTATACACTGCACACAGTAAATATCATTCTTCATTGCTTTGGAACTTGTATTACTTCTAGGCAATATATATATGAATGTAAGAATTTTTAAATTATTAAATAAATTCTTTATTAATTCAGAATTTTTAAATTCTTAGAATCATAACTCTCTGGGGCTATTCTCATGATCAGCCCTAGCTGGGTAGGGCTGATCATGAGAATCACCAGGAGTGCTCCCAATCCTGGTGCTCCTTCATCAGGTAGCCTGGGTTTTAAATCTGGGCTAAAAGTAAGGTAGGAGGATGTATATATACCTCCTATCTCACTGCCCAGTCATGTGGAAGCTGGGGCTGCTAGCAGCCCGAGCTTCCATAAAGTCAGGGAGAGGAACGGCCTGGCGGTGGGCAATCCCCCAATGCACCACGCTCCTCATGGGGTGCAAATTAGCCAGGGTGCAAACCCCTGCTAACTTGGCAAAGAGGCACCTTTTAATGTGGGGATTCTCTTTATTTAGCAGGGGGAGAGTAACTGGCCCGATCCACCCTCAGCACAGTACCTCCAGTGACTGTTGCTGGTGTCTATCTGATGTTTCTGATTAGATTGTGAGCACTTTGGGGACAGGTTTCCGTCTTACTTGTTTGTTATTTCTCTGTGTAAACCGCTCCGAGCCATTTGGGGAAGGATGGTATAGAAATCAAATAAATAATAATAATGGTGGGATATGGGAGGATGCAGCCTGCTTTTCCCTGCCCCCTCACTGCTCTGGGATTGCTCGCCCACCAGTCATGTGGGCATGTGGTTCAGCAGAGTCTGGAAGCAGCGAGGATCATGTGGGGAGAGGTAGGTAGTGTCCCAGCTCTGGTGCAAATGATCATCCAAGTAGTAAGTAAATCTGGTTTTCAATGAGATCATGCGTTACGACAAAGTCCCCAGCTTGTGGGTGTTTCTGGACCTGAGGCACAGGTGGTGGCGGTGTGCAGAAGTGTATTTTAGCAAGTATGGCTGGTGCCAGGGGCGTAGCTAAGGGAGAGGGGGCCCATGTTCACCCCTCTCTCCGGTGGCCCCTCAGAATGAGGGAGATAATGAAAATAGGGAGAGGTGGACCTGGGAGGCCCTCTGGAGTTGGGGGTCCAGGTTCTTTGAACCCATTCACTCAATTATAGCTATACCCCTGGCTGGAATGCCAGCTGTGGCCATCCTTGGAGAAGTGGGACCTGACCACAGTCACTCATGCTTTGGTAACATCCATAATGGACTACTGCAAAGGGCTCTATGTGGGGCTACCCTTGAAGGTTCAGAAGCTTCTGCTGGTCCAGAATGCTGCTGCAAGGATGCTTGTGGGCGCAAGTCACTTCATGAGTGCCAAACCCATCCTCTGGCCAGTCTGCTTCTGGGCTAGATTCAAGGTGCTGGTCTTGACCTTTAAAGCTCTACACAGCTTGGGGCTGAAGTACCTGTCAGATCTCATTCACACATATGAACCTGCCAGGGCCCTCCACTCGTCATCTCAGGCCCTGTTCACTAACAGAGATCCAGTTGGTGGGGAGTATAGACAGGGCCTTTTGGGTTGTGGCACCTTGGCTTTGGAATACCCTCCCCAAAGATCTTCACCATGCTCCCTCCCTCAGTGTTTTGTTAAAAAACACACAGTTAAAAACACGCCTTATAAAAGAGGCTTTTAGATAATCTGCTGCTTATAACTGGTAGGTTCTTTATAGTTCTCCATTTTTCGCTTTTAAAATAACTTTTAATTTGAAACTTTTAAAAAAATGTAATTTTAAATGTCATTTTAACCTGGTCTTTTAACTTGTTTAATTTATTAGTCTTTTATTTTACATTGTATCTCTTTTATTAATGTTATGAGTCACCCAGAGCAGTAGTGTACTGGAGGAGTGGCGGTCTAAATATTTTAAATAAATAAATAAATAAATAAATAAATAAATAGACATATTTTATATGCTGCTTTTCAATAGAAAAAGTTCCCTTTAATGTATGTTTCCTGAGGAATACACCATGCACATAATGGCATGCAGAACAGATATAGTCTGAGAAGTATTGCAACATGCACAGTCTTGGCGCAAGGCCTCTCTGTACCTGAATCAGGACACCAAGTGGTACCCGCCCTCCTCGCCAGGCACACACACTCCCCCCACTCTTTCCCCCCTTTTAAGTGCCAGGAAGGCATCTGGCTGCCTTGCTGGCATCCCAATAACCTGCTGCCTGGGTTGACCTCACCTCATCTCAGGAACGGCTGTCCCTGAACATTCATCTGAACGTGCAAAGCATCCTGTTGCACCTTTTTTGTATTTTTGGAGCTTGCGTGGCATTTCCTTGACATGCCAAAATAATAATATTTTTTTAAAAATGGTGCCCCCTTCCTGCAACTAGAGTGCAGAGGAGCCCACTCTATCACTTCAGGATCCTGCCACTTCATTCCACTGCATGTGTAGATCATTTTATCTGAAGTGGTAATATTCATGTGAGAGGGATTTGAATCAAGTGACCTCCTATGTGAAAACTAACATGGTATGAGCCTATCAGAGGACTGTATCACTGTATTCAAATTGGCCTTTATAAAAGGGGGAAGGACTTATAGAAATTGTAGAACAGATGTTGATGATATTAATGATTTGAATATGTAGGAGTTCCTAAGGCCTTACCACTAAGTAGGCACTTCCCAATGGCTAATGTCTAAAAAGGGACATACTACTGATCAAACCTTCTTAGAAGCTTTGCAGTAATGCCAGTTGTAGGGATTCCATCTGATTCTCCTAACCATTGTGTGTGTTAAAGGCTCTTACTCTGCCATGGTCCTGATCCACAGGAGGGCCCTGATGCAGCCTCTATTGATCAAAAAACTAACCACATCAACTAATACACATTAAACATCGTGTGTACTTTGGTCCCTAAACTTTCCCAAAAGGATTAAAAAGACATTTTTAATTCTTTTAAAAACTGGTCTATCAATGACTATTAGCCATAATGGCTATATGGAACCTCCAGTTTCAGGGGCAATATCTCTCTGAATATTGGTTGCCTTTTGTGACTCTAATCCATGGAAGTTACACTATGGTAGATTTTATTTCTGTTCTGCAGATTCTTGTGTTATTATTACTAAGGAGTCAATCACTGCCTTAGGCAAGCTGTTTCACAGCTTCAGTCCCCCATATGCAATATGGGGATTAAAATGCTTACCGACCTTATAGGCTTGTTATAAGGATAACAGAGAATACATAGGAGCATAGGAAACTGCCTTATACTAAGTCAGACCCTTGGTCCATCTAGTTCAGTATTGTCTACACAGACTGGCAGTGGCTTCTCCAAGCATACAGGCAGGAGTCTATCTCAACCCTATCCTGGAGATGCTAGGGAGAGAACCTGGAACCTTCTGCATGCAAGTATGCAGATGCTCTTCCCAGAGCAGCCCCATTTCCTAAGAGGAATGGCTTACAGCGCTCACATGTAGTCTCCTATTCAAATGTAAAGCAGGGCAGACCTTGTTTAGCAAAGGGGAAAATTCATGCTTGCTACCACAAGACCAGCTTTCCTCCTCAAGTGTTTGAACATTTGAAATGCTCTGTAGGAATGCTAAAATATCTATATAATTAATTCTCCGAGATGGGATGCGTGGGGATGTGGCAGAAAGGAGGCGATTGGCTGACAGAGTTTGCAAAGAGAAGCACCAGATTGGGCAGTGGGGATTCCATATGCAGACAGAGAGGAGGAGCCTGTGGCACCATGGTGATTGGGCAGTGGATTACATATGCAGACAGATAAGGAAGAGGAGGTGAGTTGGAATGCAACTGTTACTGGTCGGAAGATGTTCTTGATTATAGAAGAGAAGAATATATATATCCTCTATAATCTATATATAATTATATTTATTTATTTATTTATTACATTTATACCCCGCCCAAACTTACATCTCTGGGCGGCTATATATAAAAGGATAGCAGGCAGGGGGCTGCAAAAAGAAAGGTCTTGAAGGAGGAAAGAGCCCCTTCAGGAGAAGGAGGCTGCCATTGTGTGAATTAGATGAGTAAACAAGATGAACAAGAATTGTTAACTCAGGGATGGAGGGAGAGTGAAGATGAAGGGATGGGGAAGAAAGAGTGGGGAAGAGTGAGTGGAGGAAAGAGAAAGAGAAAAAGAAGGGAGACAGAAGGAAGGGCAAGAGACGGGCTCAAGCCTGTCAGCAGCCTGAGGGGAATGAGCAGCTGTGGCGGCACTGGCAGCAAGGAAGGGCCCAGTCAAGCACTGCTGCTGTTTGGGGCTACCAAGGCCATTGTCAGAGGGAGGCAGGCAGGCAGGCAAGGGATGGGCCCCAGCCTGTCAGCGGCCTGAGGGGAACGAATGGCCATGGTGGTGGCAGCAGCAACGAACGGCCCAGCCAACCACTGCTGCTGCTCCTGTGGGGAGGAGCAGGCGCGGGTGAGAGTGGGGAGGTCTCTGGGGATAGGAGGCTGCAGCTTGGCCAACAGATGCCAGCAATGCTGACCAAGATGGGTGAGGGGATGGAGTAAAGAGATAGAGGAGTGACCAAGAAGAGTGAGGGGGATGGAAGCAAGGGGATGGATCAGGAGGAGCAGGAGTGCAGCTCAGGTGAGGGTGGGGAGATCTTTGAGGTGAGGGGGCTGTGGCAGGGAGTGAGGGGAGCAATCATGTACTAGCGTGCAGATGCTCTAGAGCGTGCGAGAATTCCAGCATTGAAGTAGTGGTGGAGAGGAGACAGAGGGCCAGTGGGCGAAGCCCCTCCAGCCTGAAGAGGTGGGCAGACAGCGGGTGAAGTCCCACCAGCCGGGAGGAGGCGGGAGGTGGCGGGGAAAAATAATGGTGGTGGCGAGGAGGTGGGTGAACAGTGGGCGGCCAGCAGGCAAAGCCCCGCAAGTGAGGGGGAGGAAGCGGGAGGTGGTGGCGACAGGACTGTCTGGCCCTGACCCATCTGCTGGGGTGAGACAGCAGCGGCAGGCCCTGGCCCAGCTGCATGGAGGAAGTGGCGGCAGGCCAGCCTAGCCTGCCTGGCGGTCGGCCAGCCAGAAATCCAGGCATGCTGGCATGGCGGGAGGGGGACAGCTGGGCCGAACTAGAGGCGCAGATGCTCTGCGCCCGGGCTCACTAGTTATTATTAAAGAACTAACTGTTCTGATTCTGCAATGAATTATCTTATTCAGACAGCCTAGTTAAACAGCTACATGTTACACATATATAATTAGGATAACCAGAGGCCAAGGAGTAAGGATGTGCATGAATGGCTCCTGCAGGTGCGGGCAGGGATGCCATGCACAGGCTGTAGAGAACAGCGCCACAAACATGCACGGCCTTTAGTAGAGCGAGTGCCGTGCCTGGAAAAGTGGCATGGCAGCAGCGGAGCAGGTATGGACCTGCTTACCTGCTTTTAAAGGCATCCTACAGAACTGGTTCATCTGTGGGTGCCCGAGTCGATTTGGCGCTTCTCAAAGGAGATGCTGAACCAGTTTGTGAACATCCCTACCAATGGGGGCTGGGCTCCTAACTCTTTACTAGGTGTTGAAAGGAGAATTTTAATGGATACAGGTGATGATGTTTTAATGGAGTTTTATTGCATTTAAATTTTCAACTTGGGATGTCTTATGAAAGGCAATATAAAAATTGAACAATCAATTAATTAATCAATAAGGTTTTATATTAAATGGCAGGGATAAGCAAAGATGCAGCTGCTTGAGTTTTCTCTTCCTACACAACTATTCAAACATACAAGAGTCCTGTCCTCCTGCGCAAATCTAAAGTTGCCAGAGGCAAACCGTATTAATAGTGGCACATCCCATTATCAAGAATTGTCTTGCTGGATCAGACCAAGCAAAACATATAGTCCAGCATTCTGTCTCCCAGCAGCCAGAAGCCAGTTGTTGTGGGAAGCTGAGAGGCAGGGCGTGGTGTAACAAAGCTTAAAACACTGGTCAGATGATAAATTCTCAGCAAGACATTCTGTTCTTATTCCAAAACATATTTAGAATCTCCACAAAGAAGCCAAGGAACAACTAGGCAGGAATTCTTCCAGCCAACCAAATGACAAAGAATGTTGCCAAATTACAACAAAAAACCAACCAGTGAAGTTAGGCAGAACAATATTATAAAACAGACACAGAGTGACCATCATAAGCTAACAGATTCTGCAGCAATGTGTTTAGCCTCTGTTGCACAGAAAGGGCTCTGAACACACGCAGAACAGGAGATGGCAGGCTCCACCCAGTGGCGTAGCCAGCGGAGTGGCGGCCCGTGTTTCTCCCCCCTGGGAGGGGGAGGAAGGGAAATAAATGCTATCCAGCAGCAGACGCTGCCTGGAAATGAGATCAGGAGGGTTGGGGAGCGCCCTCTGGCAATCAGGTATTGCCCCTTTTACATGTGACATCACACGCAACAGGGCTCCAGCAGCCCTTTCCATTGGTGGCCTGGGTTCTTTGAACCCACTCGCTCAATGGTGGCTCCGCCCCTGGCTCTACCCTTGCTGTATGCAAGTTCCTTTCCACCTCTCCAAAGGTTCCTGACTTCATGGAAAGGTGCCTACTACACAATGTACAAGCAAATGGGCATAGACATGTTGCAATCACACAATAGAATATACATATAGAAGGGGCAGAGCCAGTTGTCATGATGCTGCTCCTTGTCCTAACCACATTTATTGAATAAGAGATGCTCCTTCTGGGTGCTGGGGAACCAGCCACTAGATTAATTTCATACTGTCCACTCCTTGACATTTGTGGATGCTTTATAAAACAAACTAAAAACCTTTCTAAAAACCCCACAGGGGCTGCCAGTTTTTAAATTTTACCTTCTCTGCTGTTCTGTCTCTTTTTTTACGGGTTTTTTTTTGGGGGGGGGGTTATTGTTTAACTGATTTTAATATTATAATGTGGTTTTTATAGAGTTGTATTGTATTTTGATTTTTGTAAACTGCCTCGGGATGTCTTATGAAGGGTGGTATAGAAATAGAATAAATAAATAAATATATGAAAGGATCACGCGTGTGCATTTGTGCCTCTGTTTTGAATAATAAATTCACTTTGTAAAAGCACATTGACTCAGAAAACCAAAAAAGGATAATTGTATCCTCAACCGTGAGAGCAGAGGTACAGCTAGGTAATTTTGGACCCTGGACCTAATGAGCTTACACCACCACCGCACAATAAGCATCCTATCCATATATGTACATTTCACCATGAATTCACAGGTCTGGGCCAGAGTGCATTTGTGGTGGTTGTGGGAGGACTACACAACCCCCCAAGGATCCATACATCTTAATCATTCACCACAAACCCACAGTTCTGGGCCAAGTGCATTTGCCAAGAAGAAGCAAACATTCATAAGGGGGGAAAATTAAAACCACGGCACATGCCCCTTGCTTCACAGTTCTCAGGCAGACCTTTTGGATCACAAACTAACTTGAAAATAGTGCATTTGTAACAAAATTAAAGTTTGTTTATTCAGATGTAACAGTTAGTTCCACATTCACTAGATGTGAATTGATATAATGCTTTCGGGCGACTTGACTGCTGTATGGGGAAATCATTAAAAATCACAGGATTGACTGATTTCATTGAAATAAAAATACACAGTCCCCTGCCATCTTGGACTACATGTGTGCCCAATTTCAGAAATCTAAGCCCAGCCATTCTGGAAATGTAAAAGGTTGGGCAGAGGGGGCCATGTTCCACTTTTTTATGAAGCCAAAGGACAGATTCCTTCACATGGGGGTGGAATGATGGTCTGAATGGGGGGCTACAGTTCCATAATTTTTGTAATTTTCTGCCATGAAACAAGCCACTTATAGGGTTTTGACTTTTTTGAAGTTTTTTTTTTAAATTCAAAAAATCATTAAATATCAATGGATTGACCAATCCACTTCATTATCAATACACAGAGTCCTGCTAACCTGTCCAACATTTGAGGCAAATTTCAGAACTCTAGGCTAAGCCATTATGGAAAAATAAAAGGGAGTGAAAAGCATGTGTGTGTGTGAGTGTTATGTTGACCCTTTTTATGAAGGCAATGAGCAGATTCCTCCATCTGGGGGTGGAATGATGGTCCGGGGTGGGGTGGAGTTCCAGTTCCAGAAGTTTCTGTAATTTTCTGCCATGAAGCAAACCTCTTATAGGATTTTTTTGAAGTACCTTTAAAAGAACATTCAAAAAATCATTAAAAATGAATGAATTTACTGCTCTGCTACAAAACCAATACACAAAGTCCCAGTAAAGTCCTGTTCTACACCTGTGCCAAATTCTTACCTCTAGGTGAAGCCATTCCAGAAATATAAAAGGATCCCTATTTTCCCTTGTAGAATATCTTGGGGAGTAGACCAATCACTCTAGCGGAGTGGTCAAGTGGACCTGGGCCACCAAGTCCATGCCTAATGGTGCCCCTGACTGAGAATTGTCCTGTCTGCAGCAACTCATAGGTTCAATTGCTTGGGGCCACAATATAAACATGAGGAGACAGTTCTAGGATTCTTCGAAGATGGGTGTTAAAAGGGAACAGGGTTTGAACACATGGGTATTTCCTGTGCCCAATGGGTCAGAAAAATTACTGAACTGGTCTGTTCTTGTGCATATCAAACAGCCCGATATACAGGAATTACAAGTGAACCTTTTCATGTAACAGGTATTTTCACCTGTTAATTGATTCAGATCAAACTGTCAAAGGCCTAGCTACAGGAGGAGCAAGTTCAAAAGGTGGAAACTCTAACATTGTGTATCCTTGCAAAAATGCTATTTCCCTCACAGCTTACATCTGGGAAAGTACCAGTTATTATGCTATTGGCTTTAGAATGGTTTCAGGAGAAGATGGGCTTCTCACTTATCTATGCAGAACATATGTTGATAAGCAACAAACTACATTCAATTGGTGTAGAGTTAGCCCATATGCAATAAAGCTAATATGATCTATCACAATATTTTCCCAAATGGGAAAGCACATTTAGGCATTACACACCTTTTATGACAATAGGTCCATATTGCTTGCTCAACAACCAAAACCAAACCAAAAACCCTTGGTAAAACATGTTTTACCCATGGTGATGAGAAAAGATAAGAGCTAGTAGAAATCTGTATAATGTAAGCATATTTACTAATACTGCTCTATGTTGTAAGCATTTTATTTGTGAACATTTACAAACTGAAAACCTTTTTTAAAAAATGTGTCTTGCCAAGGTACCATATGATTAAAAGAGTAGATAACATGTTCTCAACAAGTAGTCTAGAAGCTGTACTTTGCTTGCAATGATTTATGGTCAGTGAGGAATATAAAGTCTCAGGAATGCACACATAAGTCTCAGGAGAGCCCTTCTCCTCTAAATCAAAACAATCTCCATGCTCCTCAAGTCCCAAACTAAGCTTCTCGGCCTAATGTTTAAAAGAAGGAATCAGTGCCAACCAGAGAAGAAATTGGCAGGCTCTCTGAATTCTATATTTCCCTAAGTCTCTATAACTGAGTCGGAAAGCCTCCCTAAATTCCCCCCACCCATCCTGTTACAAAAGATCAATCATGCAAGCTGGTTTAATAAGCCACTTGATGCTCCCACATCTTCCCTGACCAATCACATTGCTTCTTTCCTGAACATGCCTGCTAGATATTCCCATTTCACCTGAGGAAGATTACCCAAGCCTTCCCCAGGTGCCTCTCATCACAATCTCTCACACCCACATAAACCACACATGAAGAAGAAACAAACACACCCAAGGGAAAACAAAGCAAGCAGAACAGCAGCTTTTAGAAACATCTTCAAAGGATTTACCAATACAGGAACTGTTCCCTGATGCTCCAAACCAGCAGTTTATAAATCAGCAGAGAACTAGAACATCCCACTTCTATAAGAATTTTATGTATGTGAGTTCCAAATAATCCCAAAAGAGATGAAGATTGGGAAATCAAAGTAAATAGCACAAAGTGATCAGGAGGAGAAAAAGTGTAATTTCATCCTACTTGATGAAGTCAAGCAGGTCTAAGCCTGGTCAGTACCTGGATGGGAGACTTCTTGGGAACCCTATGGATAATGCCTTGAAATAAATAAGTATGATGATATCAATGCCACCAACAGTTACTTACAATTAGACCATATAAATATATTTCAAGTACCTGTTATAATGTAGGAGTTGGGCTATACACAGCCCCAACTAACCAAAATCAAGACAACATAAAATAGGTTATTTTCTTCTAAACAGGCTTTACTCACAGGGTGATTAAAGATGACAAAAACATGGATTTCCCCACCATCTGTCAGTGGATACCTATGGAATGAATGGGAATTGTATTCTCTGCTAGGGCTGATTCACACATCTATTATACATAATTTGAAAACATGACACCCAATGTGCACATAAACATGTAAATAACTTGAGCTGAAAAGATAATTATTTTGCAGTTATGTAAGGTGATAATGAAAGTTAAATCTCTGATGATTGATATGTGATGGCTGTTTCACACTGAGCCCTTGCCTATTAAAGCAATCATTAGTAATTAACACAAATGTGTGCACTCACCCTTAGCTGAGAATCATGTTAGAGGTACTTCTATTACAAATTAACATACTGCAGTGAAGCACATTTGTTCTGTGAAATCATTACATTTATCAACACCAGGATGTCTCATTAATTCATACATTTCAAGATGTTTTAAGCAGAGATTTTAATGCAGGAAAGATCAAATGATAAAGAAGAGAAAATGGTTGGATGTTTCTTTAATGTATGTGCTGCTCCAATAGTGTCAGTTCCACACTGTCATTCATCAATATGCCATTCCGCAAGTGCACACTAAGCAAATGTAGAAAAATCATCTGCAGACTTGTGTGAACTATGTGGTAAGTTTGCTTTACATTTATCTGTGCTAAACAAGTTGCCCAACCCTATTATAAACAGAAATGACATAAGAACGTAAGAACAGCCCTGCTGGATCAGGCCCAAGACCCATCTTATCCACCATCCTGTTTTAAACAGTGGCCCACCAGATGTCTCTGGGAAGCCCATGGGTAAGAGCTGAGGGCATGCCGTCTCTCCTGCTGTTACTCCCCTGCAACTCTTTTTAGAGGCATCTTGCCTCTGAGGCTGGAGGTGGCCTATAGCCACCCAACTAGTAGTCATTGATAGACCTGACCTCCATGAATTTGTCTAAGCCCCTCTTAAAGCCATTGAGTCTGGTGGCTGTCACCACATCCTGTGGCAGAGAATTCCATACGTTAATTATGCCTTGTGATAGTGAAGGAGTGGCTGCCAACACCACAAAATAACATATTGGGTACATTGTCTGTGCTCTCCTCTATAGAGTATTTACATCTATGTGCATTTGTGTGGTTTGGCCAAGGGGAGGAGTATAGTTCACTGATTGGTTGATTTGACTTTTGCATTCAGTCTGCATCCCCACAAGTGTTTTAGCTTCTGAGCTGTAAAGAAGGAGATTGTTCTCTTGGAAAGGAGATTGTTGATTTGTTATTTCCCCCCCCGCAAATAAATACGAACCTTGTTGATTTATCCACAACTCCGTGTGTATTCTTAAATTACTCTGCAACAGTGACATGCTGTGCTAGAACATCATTGTTTTACTGTGTGGACTGGTTCAGACAATCCAGTAAAATAGCTTCTTGAACTGTGAATGCAGTGGGAAAATGAGCTCCATCCTCCTTATCTCCCAAGCTGGGCTGTAAGTGGCAACAGCATCTTGCTTACCTATACCACAGCCCCGTGTGTTGTCTGAGGTTTCATATCCCAAGTTGCTCCTGAGTTTGAATGACATGTGTAGCCGTGACACCAGGATTCCTTTGTGTAGAAGATGAGAGGGGGAAAGGGAGGAGGAACACATGGATTTGGAGCTCATTCCCTCCATGCTAGTTTGCTGGATCATCTGAACTGGCCTGAGGAATTTGGTAAACAAGAAAGAGAATAAATCTGATTAAATCAAGTGGGCATTCCAGGAGCATTGAGGAATGGCTGATGCATTTGGAGAGAGTTTGCAGAGACACACCCTCTTCTTGAACATGAATTTGTCTATTCCCCCCGCCCCCCTATTAGTCATGGCCTTTATCCCTGAAGTCTCTGTTTAATAAGCCAGATATTTATTAAATGCTTCTTTATAATTATTCATAGAACTTTAGCCTTTAGCAAAACTAAAGACAATTGGGGTTTTTTAAAAAGCCAAAACAGGCCTACAATGGCAGTGATGTTGCAATAACTGGATGTTCTTCCAAGCAGGGTCAGTGCTTCTCTCACAAAATGGATACTGAAAATAAATAAAGAACAGGCAGAGTAATGACAATCCAAAACCTAAAAATAATTTATAGAAATGCATTGCAGTGGAAAGGAGAAGAGTAACCCCGTTTCAAAAGGCAAGGGTGCACTTATGAAGCTTTTGGAGTGGAATTGGCAGACATTATGATTATGGGCTCCACAGTGATGTGCAACCTAGCTGAAACGTAGTCTAAAAATAATTCAGATGGTGCTTTCCTGACTACAGTGCAGACATAGAATGGTACATTTCAAGGTGCTGAGCAGGACATGCAGCATGTATGAAAGACTTAACTGGGGTCATCAGTCAGGAACAGACCCAGAGGGTAAAGTGCAATGCCACTAACAGCACCCTCCCAATGCTGTCAGTAGATAACCACAATAATAGTATGTTGGGATCCTCCATTCCCCTGAGCTGTTTTCCTGCCCTCACTGCACCCTCGTTAGGATGCCTGGAGGAAGGCATCGATTCTGTGCCTTTCTTCTTCCCTGACTTCCCTCATTCAATGTCGCTTCTTCATACCCACTTCTCTGTTTCCACAGATCTAGACAACAAAGTGGATGAAGAAAGCAGAGAGTAAGGACCCAAAACAGCCAGCTCTCAAGGTTCTTTGCCCCACTCTGTTTCTCTTGCAGCAGAACAGGAATCACTGGGAATGTTGGGTCATCTGGCTGCTTGTCATTCCATGAAGCACCTTGGCTCCCATGTGTCTATTAGGTAAACTCCAAAGTTTCTATTACAGCTGTTTCAGGGATGCGTAAGACTATAAGAACAGCCCTGACCCAAGGCCTGTCTAGTCCAGCATCCAGTTTCATCCACAACCTTTCCTTGGTATAGCAGTCTATAGTAGACTTCAATCACAATGTTGTTTTTACTCTTGTATGATGGGGAACTGTAAATCTCACTCACATGCATCAGCTACTGGTGAGAATGGTTAGAATCCAGGAAAACCAATTCATCCGTGTAGATATTAGAGTTCCAGTATAACATCTTGGTGATGAGGAATCTTGAGGTTGGATCATGTTCTGGGGGTACCAGGTTTTTAGCTTGTAAAGTGTGCTATTGAGTTGGTCTCAACTCCTGGTGACCACAGAGCCTTGTGGTTGTCTTTGGCAGAATGCAGGAAGGGTTTACCATTGCCTCCTCCCATGCAGTATGAGATGATGCCTTTCAGCATCTTCCTATATTGCTGCTGCCCGATATAGGTGTTTGCCATAGTCTGGGAAACATACCAGTGGGGATTCAAACTGGCATCCTCAGGCTTGATAATCAAGACATTTCCCCACTGCGCCATTAGGCTTGTACTAGCACACATAAGTCTGGTATCTGTGACCCCTTTCAGATGCCAGCTGCACTGTCTGAAATGGTTCCCTCCAGTGTGGTCTCATTCTGATCAGAAGAATGAATGAAGTAACTAAGTTGGACTAATCATGTGGATCTCTTCCACTCTCAGCAATATTCAGATGGAAAAGATCCACATGATTAGTCCTGGTCATGTGGTTGCTTCATTCTCTCACACACACTCCCTGTGTGGCATGAAATTGAACCATAGCGGAGCCCCAATCACAAGCATTCATAGCATGGCAAATGATGAGCAAAGCCATGGTGGTTGTTTTTTTTAAAGGTGCAATGGAAAAGCAGGAGGGGCAAGCCAGTGGGCAGGAAGAGGGGAAACTTAAGCATTCAGTCCACACCAGCTGCACAAGACCTGTTTCCTCCCCTTTTCTTTATGGCAATCAGTTTACAACAACCATGCATAAAATGTGATCGAGGATAGTAATAATATATGTGAGTATAACTGAAAAAGAAAAAGAAAGAAAAAGGGTGGCGGGGGCGGAATCCCTTAAATATAACGTAAACATAATAAGATACAACCAATGCAGGAGAAAAAGAAAGGTGGAGAGACACCTTCTAAGGATATATATCTTATGTTTCAAAGCATAAACAATTCATTATGATTCAACCAAATGGCTGAAAATTCCTCTTTACCTTGCTGTTGGGGAAAACCTCCAGTTCAAATGCTGACAAGGAACACATGTTGGTTATTCAAAATTGCAGTTCAGGAGTAAATTTGTCCTTCTAGTGTTGTAGTATAATCATTTTGGTGACCCCACCCCCACCCCTCAAGCTCAAAGAACCCACAATTCTTGGTGTAATGCTAGATTTCATATGCTGGGGATGTACCCGAACAAAACATGAGCATCCTTGATAGGCAATGATAGCTGCAATGCCATGTTAACACCCTTATGCATTTCAAGCCAAAATGATGCAATAACTAGACAGGACCAAACAATATGTGTAAGTGTAGTCTTGTACAGATTACACTTCCAATATCTAGACGTCCAAAGCCATCCCTTGATAAACATTCTCTGAGGTGTCCAATAAACATGGAATAAAGGTTTATGCTGTATTAGCTACATTTTGAGATCTAAAGAGGCATGTTTCACTGCCTTCAAAGCAATCCACCATAGATTTAATAAGATAGGGTATTCGAAATCATTGTTCCAAAGATCTCAGATATAATCAATACCTGTTTAATGTGAGACAAGACATTGTTTGTGGCTAACTAGGTAGCAGAGCACAAATAGGTCATGGATGTCCTATGGATAGGAATGCTTCCACCTTCAGATGAGAGGTCTTGTTGTCTGACTTATTTCACAATTCTAATTTTTGGATTTCCCTCCCCGTCTGAGATACAAGAATAAACTAGATGTTTTCAGGAACAGAGTGATGCAATCCTCTGTATTTAAATGAAATTCAATATTGTGCCAGAAGCACACTTCATTAAGCGGTGCAAGAACATACTCTTCATGCCTGAAAAAGCTGTGAAATCACAGTTCTGTGGTCCAGCTGCTAGCACGTCCATGCCCATATATAAAGAATTTACCATTGCATTCGATACTCATTGGAACCTCTTGTTAAGATGGTCAGCAACAGCTATGCCAGAGCCTACATGGGTGCAGAAATTCCTTCAAGATGGCATAAGGAAGAGGGCAGAGCTGCTCCCTGTTCTTTGAGGGACAAATGAAATAACACATTTTTCAGTGATGTCAGTCTGGTACCTTTTGCCAGCCGTAATTTAAGAATTTATGTCTGGCTTCAGCCCTCAGTTGAACTAATCAGCAGAACATACAATTGCATGGCAACATTTGTTAAGAAAGTAATAGAATTTCCACCCAAGACTGGTGAATGTCCATTAGACCTGCATTCTCTTAAAAAAAAAAAAATTTGCTATTGTGGGTACAGAAGGTGTAAAATGGGGTGATAGTTGGTGGGTAAAGGAAATTTCATTTGTAGTTCTGAAAGTCAAAGGAAATTATCTGACATATTCAATATACACAGTTAAATGGCCCTGCACATTTGTGAACTCAACAGGCCAGTAAAACATAGATTTTTTAAAAAAAATAAATAAAAAATAAGACTGCATTAGGCCTGGTTCTCACAGAGATAATAAAACTGTGCCTGGCCTATACCACATCAGATTGCAGGTGGTAGTTAATAGGATACTGATCCTCCATACAGAATGTTCTCTCCACTTGGAAAACTAACAAACAGATGGAAATCTAGGTTTGAACCCTTCTCCCTGATACCTAGTTTTCTGTGTGGAGGGAACATTTTGTATGGAGGAGCATTTGGTCATGTGTCTCCCCACCACAGTCTGAATTGGTACAGTCCAGACCTAGGCTCACCTAGATCTGGACTGTACCAGAAGGTCTGGACTGTACCAGTAAAAATTAGCTGGAGATTTTATAGACAAGGCTTTCCCCCCGAATCCACTCCTGATTGGAGTGTGCCAGTCCATATATTTGCTGGATTTAACCTGTCCTCCCAGCGGGCTATCAGGGACCAGGACAGACAGGACTTTGTTTTTCTCTGAAGGGAGGCTGCGAATTCTGGCTTAGCCCGAGTTATGTCCAGGGTAAAAAAACCCATCTATATCCACCAGCTTTTGAAAAAAAACTCTGGAGCTTCAGCTTTCTCTGAAGGTGTTGATGGAGGTGCTGATGGTTATGCGAAGGAGTTGCTTATGGCTATGTGAATGGTCCATTTAATCCCTCAAATTAAAATGCCTCCAATCTGCTGCGAAGCAGATTCGCTCTTCAGATACTCCAAGGCATAGAGCCATGTATGAAAAACCTCCTAGTGGTGAATTGTTATAATCTGCGTTATCCTTGAAGGATGTAATGAATTATTATAGCTCAAAGCTTTCCACAGAAATAGTTTGAGGCAGGAAGGTCTGTTAAATGTAAGTGCAAGTCACTGGCCTGACTCTTTATACCACTGACACCTCCACCCCCTGCACTATTATATGGTGCTAAAAAGAGAAATGATGGGGCCACAGAGACCTGGGCTTTACCTATAGAAGTTGTTTACTGCATAATATAGTATAATACATTTCATACCTAACCTGTAACAGACAACTTTAATTGTCCTCTTAGGCCCAGTTCACACGTACACTTAAACTGGAGTTAACTTCAGACCCTTAACAGCAGTTTTGCATGTCTGGGTGTAACTGTTGTACACCCAGACATGCAAAACTGCTGTTAAGGGTCTGAAGTTAACTCCAGTTTTCCCCACCAAGCTCCAATTGGAACCTGAGGTTTTCTCTAAGCTTCAGCGCCGACAACTGCGGTTTTGCCACCAAACTGTTATGCCCCAAAGCAGACTTGTCCATAACCACAGTTAAACACCCATTTCCAAACTCCAATCATAGAGATGGCAGTGCAGACCTGGCCGAGAATGTAGCTGCTCTATGCTTTCAGCATTTCACGCTGGAAGCCGCTTGGAAAAAAGACCACACCCCTCCTGTCAGCCATGCAGCTATGGAGTTGCCAGGCTATTGCAGATGCCAACACACCCCATCCCGGACTGGCCAGCCTGTCAAACCGCACAGCCGCTTGGGAGCAACAGTCATGGGTGTCCACAAGGATGAACACCCCAAGTGGCAGCACAAGCAGGGCAGCCCTTCACAGCACTGGGAAGGGGAAGCCAAAAGGCAGACCCAAAAAGGGAAGCTAGAGCAGCCATGTTCTATTTCTCACACAGAGAGGGTGCGGAAGGGTGGCCCAGCCCCTTCCCAAGGTAGGGATATTTGCTCCCTAACTCATGAGAAGAACCGTCTGTGGATCATGAATGCCAAATGAACAAGAAAGTACTCATGGTGTACGAATTGGTGCTTGCAATGTATGATGAAGAGCACCCCATTACCCCATGGACCACTCTCTCACAAGACTGGCAGACTAAGGGAAGCAAGGGAGGATGCTCCATGCAGGAAAGCTGAGGGGATGGGCACTTGGGCGAACGCTTTCCTGGTCTCAGTGACTGCCGCCTAGCCACAGTCAAACCCTGCACCCTGCCAACCCACCCGCCAATGTGGAGATTTGCACCCCTACTGGTGGCTCCCAATGGGTGACACAGCCATCCTGAGGTGGCTGGAATGCGGAAATCATTGATCCTCAAGATCTACATACGCTGCAACACAGGTCCTGGCCCCTGGAGTTTTGAATGGCTGGAAGGATCCACTCTGCAGCCCACTGCCCACACCGTCCAAGCAAATGGTTTGCATGGGGATGTTATTGGCATGGTCTGAAAGGCAGACTCCCAGAAGGGATCTCGGAGCAGCCAAGTTCTATTTTTCACACACAAAGGGTGGGGAAGGAGGGTCCAGACCCTTACCCAGAGGTGATGTTTGCTCCCCAAATCTTACTCATGAGCAGGACAGTCCACAGGTGAAGCCACTGTGGCTGCAGTGGTTCAGAGTGCGGCAGAATTGCCCATTTGCCCACAGACGGCTCTCTCATGGGAGTGGCAGACTACAAGGAGAGTGGAAGGATGCTCCATGCAGGAAAGCTGTGGGGTCGGGCACTTGGGCAAGTGCAATCCTGGCCTTGGCAACTGTCTCCAAGCCACTGTCAAACCCTTTTGGGTTTCATGCCCACAGAGACTAGCTCATGAGGGTCGGGCTTCCTCACCCTCCTCCATGAAACAGGGCTGTTTACCTGGTCAAACGGTGACAGGCCGAGAGAGGCAGGAGGCTCTGGTTATTTACTTATTTATTATTTATTAATTTATTCAGTTTTTATACCGCCCTTCCAGAAAGGCTCTGGTTGCTGGCACAACCCCAGAAATTCCCTCTCAGAAGATAGGAAGGGCTCGGAGAGGTGGGCGATGGCTGCTGGGGGGTGGGCTGATGCAGCCCAAGAGGCAGCAGAGTGGTGGAGATGGACAATGATGGCGCCTGCCCCACAGCTGCAGCCCTGTGTGGAAATGCTAGCGAGGGGGATGGAGTTGGAGAAAAAGGCCCCTTGGGAGGCCAGAGATTGGGTGGCCAATCCACTTGCCTGGTCAAGGGGAAAGAAGCAAGCTGGAAGTGGGGGTGTCCTAAATGTAGGGCTTTATTTAAGGCAGAGGCTGCCGAAGATGAGATGATCAGCATGGATGGGGGTTGTTGGTGTGGTGGGCTCCCGGGGAGGAGCACAGTTCTTTATTCCCGCTGATAGGTAAAGGAACAGTGTGAATATACTTCCCTCCTCCCCAACTCTGAGGCAATGCCCATGCCTGTAATTTAGTGTGAGAGGGTGGGCAGGTTAATTGGGGGATAACTCCTCCCTAAACATGGACAATGAGCAGGACAGATCACTGAGGACTGTCTTGGGTCAGCTGAGATCCTTTTTCAAGGATCTTGCCACCCAACCCAGGGTTCAGTGGCCAGGCATGAAAGTGACAGGCCAAGGAGTCACAGTGTCGTCCGTCCCCACCCGGACAGCTCATGAGAGGGACCATCAAAGTGGAGAAGAAAGAAGTAATTTTCCCAGGAGAAGCATAGTTGATTCTAGAGGGTAATGCATCTCCTTCCCTGCACCCAACCACTAGAGCTGCCAGGTGAGCTGTGGGTGGCCCCCAGGAGAGCCACCACTCATCTGGGTGGGCTATCCATCTGCCCAGCAAAGAGTAAGTGATCATCTGCGGGGAGGGTCAGGCAAACCCACTTTCCCCGCAGACTGCTGAGGAGCTCTTCTCTGTGATTGTGAGAAGAGCTCACGATCAGCCAGGGGCTCCCCTCTCCTTCTACTCCACTTAGGCTAATAGCAGTTGGCTGTATGTCTGTGGCATGAATTGGAGTTTGGAATTGTAATCCAGTTACAATTTGGAATCCAGTTAGTGTTAGCTGCAAATTCGCAGATGGTGAGGCATTAAAGCCTATGAGAAACAGGGGGTTAGGGGAACTGCAACCGCAAAAAGGAAAAAATACAAAAAAAACAACAACACCCTGCTAGAAAATCACCAAGAAAATCACAAAAAAATCCAGCAATATCGCCCAGAGCCCCCAAGAAGAATGAGCAGTTGAACCTCTGTAAATTTTTTGAAACACGCCCCCCCCCCCGCAAAATCAAAGACATTTTAAATTGATAAGGGACAGCAGGGTCAGAAAAGGTCACCAAGAGGTATGAGCAAATCGAACGGCTGACCCCCCTCCCCCATCACTAAAAAACCTCACCAACCACAGATACTCGGGTCACATACGTATAAGAGAGATGTAGTACAGTGCCCATCCCTGGGGGCATATCTGCCACATTCACACGTAATGTGGCTTGGCTGCATTTGCATATAACACAAAACTTCAGTTGAAGGGGCCAGAGGTTCTGAAAGTGTTATGTCCAAATCAATTCCCACCTCCAATCTGAACCCTTGGGTTGTAGTGAGTTTCACCTCTGCAATCTGAGGTTTGATGCAGCCCTCATTTCATCCAAATTCGGAACTGCAGGCTGTATCTCCTGGAACCAGAGTTGAGAGAGGAAGCTCCTCCCTCAATTCCTGCTGTGATTGGGTTTGTGGGCTGTCCTTCATGGAAGAAAGAAGCCTGCACAGCCGGTTCCCCTTCCTCTCTGCAGTCTCCCTGGAGGGCTCTCCATTACGTCTGAATTCAGATGGGAGAGTGGGGGGAAGAGGAGCGGAATCGCATTACATGCGAATGTGGCCATTGCTTTGAAAGACAGAAAACGTGTTTGTTTCTTCAGGTTTCAGTTCTCAAAGCATCCCCTTAAAGGGCCGTTGATCAGACTCATTCAGCCTGTGGGTTTCAGTAGACTTCTAATCCACACGTCATGTTATTTTCAAGCTACACACTATGAGCCGGGACTCACGGTCAGTGAGACCCAGTTTGGAAAGGTAAGCGGGGAGACTGGGCTAAGCCCGCGCTCCCTGCAGGCAAGCAGGGCGGGAGCCCTGGGCGGCCTAATCGGCCTCCCACACGACTGCCGGCTCCATGACGGAGCCGGCGGGGGCTGGGGAGTTCGGGGGCCATGCGGCCTCCAGAAGCTCCAGTATGTCCTGCACGAGTGCTCAGGGCATACTGGGGAGACCCCTGAGCCGGGAGGCTGCTTTTAAGGTCTACTTGTGAGAAGCCGCAGCGCGGAGCCACGCCACAGCTACTCGTGATTTTTAAAACCGGGTTTGTGGAGTGCTCGTTCCACAAACCCGGTTTAAGGGGAGGGTTACTTTGGCGAGTTAACCGCCTGGAGGCCACCGGCTTGCAAGCCCAGTGGTTCCCATGGTCAGGAGAAATTGGGCTAGGCTCCCCTAGCCCGATTTCTCCTGATCATGGGAATAGCCTCTATGTGTTGAGTGGAACCTGGCAATCTGTATATCTAGTCAAAAAGCTATAGTTGCAATAGTCTAAAGTTGCAGCCCCTAGTTTCAATGTTGCTTAACAGTGATTTTCTTAAATGCACTAGATTTTCTTAAGTGCACTAGCTAGCTGGACTAGCTTCCTGTGTCCTCTAAGCACCATCTTGGATGGCTTTAAAAGGGGCTTAGACAGATTTATGGTGGACAAGTCTATCAACGGCTATTAGTCTGGTGGTTGTGGGCCATCTCCATCCTCAGAGGTACAATGCCTCTCAATACCAGTTGCAGGGGAGCAACAGCAGGAGAGAGAGCATGCACATACCTCTTGCCTGTGGGCTTCCCAGATGCATCTGGTGGGCCACTGTGTGACACAGGATGCTGGACTAGATGGTTCTGCCTGATCCAACAGGGCTATTCTTATTTTCTTATGTTCTTAAGCATATTCATGGTCCTGGCTTTGCTCTAAAAGCTTCTCAAGCTGAATGTGCCTAAGGGTGGCTTTTGATATTATGAGTTATTTACACATTTCCTGTAACTTCATTGCATGGATGCTTGCAGAGGAGAACTTGGAGGTGGATTGAGCCCAATAATATGATCTGTGTAATTATCCAAGCACATGGTGTGCCTGCAGTATTTGCAGGGTAGAAATGTGAGTTATCACTTAGCTGTGACATTCTCAGGACATAGCCATAAAGAGGCTGTTTACAGGGGAAAGAAAAGATGGAGATCCCCTCAAAGCAAATATGACCTCATAATTTAACTTTTGAATTTTAAGAAGTCTCCCACAAGAAGAGGAACCACTTGGATGTCTCCTAGCATTTAGCATTTATACTAATTAAGGGAATATAGGACAGAGCTGACATCTGGGTCCAATAAAAATAAGTGAATAAAGCAAACAAACTCACAAATAATAAAAAAAAGAGGTCTGGTACAACATGATGTAAAGTTTAGTCCAAATAAGGCTAAGAGTAGCCTTTTACAATACTTCTTTGACATGAAAAAATGTAGCTGGATTGGGAAATGTGCAACAGCTGGCAAGGGTTTTGTGCCAAGTCTTATTTTAGATGATTTGGGTAAATAATAGCTTCATAAACTGTTGCTTGATTCCCAAGGCACAACAGGGACTCTCCTTCTCCCATTTCCTAAGTAAATTTCAGTGTGGGGCATTCCAGAGAACAACAGGATCTACAGAAGATGGTGGTTACAATGGAAAAGAGCATGTATTGACAAGCCTGAGAAAAGCAAGTGCCCTGATCGTCATTCTTAGGATTCCTTCCAGAACCTATTTACACTTGGATAGTTTCACTCTGGTCTTCATGATACTGCTTCAGAGCAAGTATTCTTGGGATCTGAGCCACAGTGAACTTGAAATGGCTAAAATGCAGGAAGATTAACACAACAAAACATCTCAGTGCCTTGCATGTGCTTGGGATTATATGCAGATCACACCTGTTATTCTGAATTAATGAATCTGAAATAATTCATATCCTATGGAAGCCCCTTTGCAGTCATTAACATTGAGCAAGATCCAGACTAGTTAGTCATGACTAAGCGCCAATGAAATAAGTGAGACACTGAGGCTATTCTCATGACCGCTGAGGCTAAATAACTAAATACCCCTCCCCTAAAATGAGGTTAGAGGAGCAAGCACTTCGCTAATCCCATTTTGGTGACCGTGTGCTGCTGCAGCACGCCTCCATGCCGTGGCGACACATGAGTAGACCTCTGACTGGGAGGCAACAACAAGCCTCCTGGCATTGGGAGTCTCCCCGGGATGCCCCGCGTGTCACGCCCTCGATCTCTGACAGCGAGGAGGAAGGGGAAGCTGTCAACTTTCCAGCCGAGTCAGGAGTGTCTGAGGGGCAGAGCCCGGCTGTCAGCATTCATGAAACGGCTGTGGTAGATCCAACTAATGATTTAGAGCAGGCACAACAACCTGAGTCAGCAGAAAGCGTGAGAGACCAATCGGAAGGAGAACTAGGCAATGAAACACTGACACCACAACAACGCAGGCGCACTAAACGCAGTATGCAATTAGAATCTATTAGAAGGAGCAAACGCCTCTTGCTGAAGGCTGATAAGCCGTGAATTATTGCCAGCTGGGAGCTATCAGCTTCCACTATAAATCCTGTCACCAGCCGTCTACGCCTTGCTGAAAAACAACGTACGTCATTCAGTCGACAGCGTTCAGCCAAGCCGTGAACTTCCCTGGCATTTGGCCAGACCTTGACACCGCACACTTGTGCGGGGCATCCTGGGACTTCCAGGGGCCGGGCGGCCCCTGGTCCCCACCACTGCTACCAGCTCTATGACGGAGCCGGTAATCTTGTGGGTGGCCGATCCAGGGAGGGCAGAATGCTCGTGTGCGGGGAGAGCAGGCCAAGCCCGCTCTCCCTGCCAAACCCTCCTCGGCTCTCCACACTGCTCATGTGGAGAGCCTCACTGTAATGCAACTTAACAAGGTAACAAGTTAGTATACCATTAACTCCGGTTGTATGAATTTCAATGGGGCACAGTTACTCGCTGAATCTGGGTTCTGTTAACCATGTGTTGCATTATTTTACACATCAAAATGTATCAAGAGGTTGGTATACTCAATCCTCATGCTACTTTTCCATTCTGACTGCTCTGAAATTTGGTGTAGGGTAGTGGGTTGGGATTTGAATGGTGAGCTATGAACTGAGCCAGTGTGTTGTAGTGGTTAGAATGTTGGACTAGGACTGGTGAGTCCTGCGTTCAAATCCTTAGCCGTGAAACTCACTGGGTGATCCTGGACCAGTCACTTAGGTCTCAGCCTAACCTATCTCATAGGCTTGTTGTCAAGATAAATATAACCAGGCACATCACTCTAGGCTCCATGGAGAAGAGCAGGATATAAATGTAAAAATGAATAAACTCACTACGTGACTTTAAGCAAGCCACCATCCTTCGGGCTCAGTGCTCCACCTGCAGTGCAGGTGGCCCTCATTAACCGCAGTCCTGGCACCCATGGTTTTGCTTATTCACAGTCCGGCCACGTACACCAGGACTTGTGATCTGTGTTTCTAAAAATAGTTAAAATTTGCCTAGTCACGGTTCCTAAGTAGCCAGAAATGACTCCTGATGTCATTTCCAACCAGCATTTTTCTGAAGGAGTCTTTCCCCCCTCTCTCTTATAAATAAATAAATAAATTAATTAATTAAATAAAATAAATCTCCCCATGATTTTTGTGTGGAATATTGGCACAATTGAGGGTTTGGGGGGCATTGCTGGACAGCTAGAGACCTGGAGAGCATGCTATGTTACTTTATTGCTCTTCTTTGTCTCCTCCCTGCCTTCTAATCCTTTAAAAAAAAACCCTCCAGGAATCTAACCCATCAATTCCAATTCTCTCAAGGTCTTGTTATCCATGGTTTCATTACCCACTGTTGCAAGCGACAACACAACTCCTTCAGATAATGAGGAACACCTGTAGGGGCAATAATTCCGGCTGCCTGACCTGACAAGGTTTTTATTAAGATTAATTAGATAAGATACATGAAGCACTTTAGCCCCATTCACACATTATATTGAGCACTTGTACAATGAGTGTACAATGTACACAGGTACAGATTTGTATACAGGTATGGTTATTCACACATTATGTTGAACCCAGGTATAGCAGTATACTCCCTATTAGGGATGTGCACGAACCTGTTTGGTGTTCTATTCTTAGAATGCTGAACAGGTTTGGAACCCTTGTGTTCGAACCGGTTTGAATGCAGGGGTGGAGGTGGCTTTAAGGATGGCGGAGGGTGAATTTAACACACACATATCCCCCGCTGCGTGCTTCGCCCTCCGATGCTCTGTGTATAAATAGTTCAGTGGGTGGCAGTGTTCCTCCTTGCCCCCCTGTTGTTTTCTGGACCGGAAGTAACCGGAAGTGCTGTGCGCATGTGTGCATGTCGCAGGCACACGGGTGCACATTGTGTGTGCTTGCAGTGTGTGTCCACATGCCCACAACATGCGCAAATGCTCAAAGCACTTCTGGTCACTTCCGGTCAGGAAAACAATGGGGCGGCAAGGAGGTACGCTGCTGCCCCAACGAACTATTTATACACAGAGCTCCAGAGGGGGACGTTTGTGTGTGTGTGTGTGTGTGGTGGAGGTGGGGTAAGTGCACCTTCCCCTGTCCTTAAAGCCACCCCTGCCCCACCATAAGCTCGCAGGGAACTGGTTCCGTGCACATCCCTTCCCTACTTCCTATCTGTACCATACATTTGATGGGCCTGTACCCAGGTTCACCTTTAACATGAACGCAGTCATTCACACAAACACATGTACATATGTACAGATATCTGTACACTAATGCAGCATAATGTCTGAATCGGGCTTTTGAACATTCAGTGAGTGCTGTATAAATAGACTGCCTCAGTTTGGTCTCAGAGTTCCAGCCATGTATATAACTCATTTTCTAATTTGATGCTGATGACATATTTGCTAGTTTGCTTCTCATGTCTAACTCAGAGCCTGTTTCTTTCCCTGAGATTCTGTGGTGGTGGTGGTAAAATATCCATTTATACACATTTGAAATTTCAGAAATTAGAAATACATTTAATAAGATGGTTTTTTAAAGTATACAAAATCTTACCCCCCCCTTTCTCCCCTCCCATCTGTTTTGCAGAATAACAAAAGAAATTAAAGAGTAGGAATGTGGACAGGAAATTAGAACATGGGATTCAATGTGGAAAGATGTAGGCTGATACATATGGTAAAAAAATAATCAGATTCAGAACACAGATATTTGGTGAGTGGGAGAGCATATCATGACAAACAAATAGACCTGAGCCAAATCCTGTCTCCAGGGCTCCCAAAATCCCTACATCAAATTATTCATTTGATACAAATGCAAGTTTCCAAGTATTTTACATATATTCACAGGGTTTTGCCAATGACAATGATACACTGAAAGAGATTAAAAGTAATATTGAACTTCCGGAGCAGTTTCTATATAAATATCATATTTTTTAAAAAAGGAATGTAACCAGAGCATCCCTTTAAAAAACTATGACTCCCAAGTTCCTTTCACCATTTCGGGACCTAAAAAGAACTAAAAGGGGGGGAAAGATTTACACAAAAGCTGTGCCAGAAGGTGAGTGATGAGGATCCTGGCTTAGTACTCCATATGAATCAAAGAGGACATCACATGTGCTGTCTCCTGGCCCCCACCCTGTCCCAGGTAAGGGAGAGGGAGGAGAAGACAGCAGGATAGAGTGGGGGTCCATCAGGCATGTCAGAAATCCACCATGATTACATTATGACAGCAGAGATCTCAGTTGGAGTTCTGCCTGCCAGGGCTCCCTGCTGTCCTGACGGAGCTCCATCTGATGATGCACGACAGAGGGCTTTATCAGACCTGACATGATGCATTGCACAGCCTTAATAATTATACATTTGGAAAGTACTGTGAGGATAGAGGAATCAGCCTGGACTGCACAATCTGTTCTTGATCCCCGCTAATCCCTCTCAGACAAGGAGGCTGTTCTCATGTGCAGCCTAACCTGGGCTAGGGATGCCCAGCCTGAGTTAGGCTGCATGGGAGAACCACCAGGATCGGGCTTGATCCCAGTGGGCAAGTGCCATCTAACCCTGTTGTTAAACCCGCCTCTTAAATAAGGTTAAGGGAGCAAGCACTCCCTTAACCCTGTTTCCCTGTTTGAGTGCCAGCGCTCGCTGCTTTCAGCCAATGCTGAAGCACCGAGGGTGCCCTCCTGTCGCTGGCGGGATCCCCACAATGCACTGCACACTCATGTGGTGCATTGTGGGATATCGAGGGGCTGGGAGAATGCATCTCAGTCCCCGTGCCTCCACACTGTCAGGGGCAGCATCTGGGTGTGTGATCCACATGCCCAGCCCCACAGGACAATAGTCTGTGGGGGAGGTAAGCTTTGCAAAGCTTCCGCTTCACCGGCCCAGCCACCCTCACGTTTGATCATGAGAATGGCCCCAAGGCATTTTTGAAATCAATCTAAATCAATAGTACATTACTTGTTAAGGCTTTGTAAATGTTTTAATTCTGAAAAGGTAGCAACATTCTCCTGGAGTTCACTTAATCTTACTAACTGGGGAAAGTCAGGATACACTGCAGTTTCATCAGTCATCAGTCAGACTGTTACTAGGATTTCAGGAAAGAAAAAATGGAAACTGCGAATGCTTCATGAACAGTTTGCCCTTGAAGAGCTTGGAAATAATGGAATGGTCCCCAGAGACCCTAGTTTGTAGAAAAATTCTTTCCTTGTTTCTCATGTATAGTTGGCTGTGGTCACCACCAGTCATAGTGACTAAATGCTGTTATCTATTTATGGGTTTTTTAAATCATCTATTGTATAGAGTGCTTTTGGAGCTGTCCATCACCTCTATGAGATATGGCCATCTATCACAACAGGCTAAGAATGAAACTAAATAATACATTTGCCATGTGATTGTCTCTCTTGTGTTCTTCTTTTGGTTTGAAGTAGCAGCCATGGGAGTACTGCTCTGGATCTGGACCAAAGTGTAGGGGAGGACAATTTTGATTCACCCCCCTGTGTTGGATTCCTGCAAAAATATCCCCCCCCCAAACTATTTGCCCTTAAAAGGTGCCATTTCATAGAGTGGAAGGGGGGGGGGGGCGTGTATATCATCTAGTCCAGGGTTTCTTAACCTTGGGCCCTCAGATGTTTTTGGACTACAACTCCCATCATCCTCAGCCACAAAGGCCATATCTGGGGATGATGGGAATTGTAGTCAAACAACATCTAGGGGCCCAAGGTTAAGAAACCCTGATTTAGTCCAAAACTCTGAATGATGCAGGCAATCCAGTGCTAGAGCATCCCCAGCAGATATGTGGGTTCAGACATCACATGGAACCATGGTTTATTTCATCTAATTGTGGTTTGCTTCTTTGTCTGTGTTGGAGGGTGAATTTACCCGTGATGGCTTTTGTGATTAATTAGGAGAGCACTAAGGAAGCTAGCCACTCCAGTTACAGACTAGAATGCAGAGTTTAGTTGTTGCAGCTATTTAGAGAAGACACATGGAGATTCTTGTAGAATCAAAATACTAAGTAGATTTATTGGTGAAGTACACTTTGGGTAGGAAAGACCTAATCATATCTATAGGCTACATAATGAATCGGTAGGGAGGGAGAGAGAGATGTTTCCATCTGCTCTCCAAGAGGAGAGGAAGGGATTCCGACTCATCACATGAAATGCCTGAAGAGTCAAGGCAGGGATCATAGAGTAGAGGTAAAACGGGGACAGGTAAGGAGACCCTCACTAGCTACCTCTGCTCCCAATGCCCCTAGTGGTCATTAGGATAGTCGGTGCAAAAGGTCAATGCACTAGAACTCTATCTCCAACAGTCTGAACCTGTACCCATCAACAAATTGTGGTTTATTTGGGGCAGTCGAACCACAGGCTGAACCCATGGTTGTATGTCCTAACCATGGTCTCACAAAATATCTGAACCCAGAATTGTGGTTTAATCTTGGTTTCTTTCAATAGCTCTACTCTTACAGAGCTCACATAGGGCAGGCTAACACAAACACCATCAAGGCAGTAAGCTGGAAACCTCCAGTTCCTGATGAGGCGTGCTACTGGCAGGCATGTTGTGCAAACTCACCAATCAACAGTTCCCACCTATCCACCTGATATTCTACCAACTTTCACTATCCATTTGGAACCAAGAGTTAAAATTGGGTGGAGAAAGTCAGTAGAATCTTTTTTTAAGTTGGTAGAATCTTGGGTGCATGGATTGGGAACCACCATTGGAAGTTTCACACTGACAAGCCCGCTGGGAGGATACACCAGCCAGGAACCTCCCACTCCTTGCTTATTGATTTGGTAGTGTTCATGTAAAGCTGCCCAGAGAGAGGGGAGCAAACCTACATTATGAAAATGAGAGGAGAAGAAGAAGGGGCAGGACCAGAACAAACCACAGTGTGGTGAAATAAACTAAATGTAGTGATAGTCTGTGACACCAATCCTGGTTTGTTAAATAAAACTTTTAATGTTAAAATAAACATTAAAATAGACATCTGTGTAATGTCTGAACTCAGCTATACTCTAGAGCTGGGGGTAAGCAATGAGGCAACCAAGTGTGCAGATGACACCAAACGATTTAGAATAGTGAAAACCAAAACAGATGGTGAAAAAAGCTCCCGAGGAATCTCTTCAAACAGGGGAATGGACCACTAAGTGGCAAATTTAGTTCAATGCAAATAAGTGTAAAGTGATGTCCATTGGAGAAAATAATCCCAACTTGATACTGATGGGGTTTTTGCAGAGAGGAAAGCTGGTCTTCTGGTAGCAAGCATGACATGTCCCCTTAGCTAAGCAGGGTCTACCATGGTTGCATATGAATGGGAGACTTGATGTGTGAGCTCTCTCTCTCTATCCGTTCAGCCGTGTCCAACTCTCGGTCACTCTATGGATCAATGCACTCCATGCCGTCCTATCTCGTACAGCTGTGTGAGCACTGTAAGATGTGGGAGCACTGAGATGTATGAGCACTGTAAGATGTGTGAGCACTGCAAGATATTCCCCTTAGGAGATGGAGCCACTCTGGGATAAGCATGCAGAAGGTTCCAAGTTCCCTCCCTGACATCTCCAAGATAGGGCTGAAAGAGATTCCTGCCTGCAACCTTGGAGAAGCTGCTGCCAGTCTGTGTAGACAATACTGAACTAGGTGGACCTATGGTCTGACTCAGTACATGGCAGCTTCCTATGTTCCTATGTTCCCAATGATTAACCAGGAAAGAGATCTTTGAGTCATGGTAGACAGCTGAATTAAATATCAAACGAGAATGCACCAATTATGAAAAAGGTAAATTCCATGCTCAGAATAATAAATTCTATGCTTTCATCACAGGAAAAGGTTAAAAATAAAGCTAATAATATTATAATGCTCTTATACAAATCTGTGGTGCAACAACATTTGAAATAGTGCCTGCAGTTCTGGCCACAGAATATCAATAAGTAGATTGTAGAGCTAGAAATGATGCAGAAGAGGGCAATCAAAATGATCAAGGGACTGATGCACCTGATGAGGAAAAAGGCTATTACATATGGGGCTTTTTAATTTAGAAAAACGGTGACTAAGGGGCAAGATGAGAGAGGTGTATCAAATTATATATGGTGTGGAGAAAGTGGATAGAGGGTTTTCAGACCTCTGACCATCTTCATTGCCTGTCTCTGAACTAATGTCAATATATCTTTTTAAAGTACAGTGCCCAGAACAGGACACAATACCCCAGATGAGGTCTGACTAGTGTAGGATAAAGTGGAACTGTTACTTGTGACTTGGAAACTATGCTTCTATTAATGAAGCCTAAAATCACATTAGGCTTGTTTCTAAGCTGCATCACACTGCTGACTCATGTTCAGCTTGTGATTGGCTGTAATCATGAGATCCTTTGCACATATACTACTCCCAAGCCAGTTATGTCCAATCCTATATCTCTGTAAATGATATTTTTTTTGTCCAAGAGCAGAACTTTGCTTTTGTCTCTGAAGAATTTCATTTTGTTAGTTTCGAACAACTTTCCCATTCTATCAAGGTCATTTTGGTTTTGATATTATTTTATTGAGTTTTATTTTGCAGTGAATCAATGCTTCAGGGGGATATTCAGCATGAAAATAACACAGAGGGAAAGTGTCAACCCTACCACATTGCATATCACAGATCTGGTTCCCCCAAAGGTAATTTGTTAAGATTAAAGCATCATTTCAAATCACCTTCTGTGTCAGGCCATCTTCTAAAGAGGGATATAATAGCGTGCATTGTGTGGCCCTAAGTCTCTTAAAAGTTCATTTAGTACCCAATTAGTTGTGACTGTAGTAGAGTAGTTTAAACCCATGTGCCTTAACAATGGATACATTTGGTGAGGCTATTCACATGAGCAGCCCAGCTTTGGCTGGCCTTGTGCATCACCAGGATCGATCCCAGTGCTGCCTTGGTCCCAAGCCCAGGAATTTACTCCAGGTTCTAACGTGTTTAAGGGCATGAGCACACCCGTAGCTCTAGATTCAGGGTCTTGGGTGGGCGCAGGCTGCAGGCAGCCCTTATGCACACAGAGCTGGGCAGCAAGAGCGCCTGGCTGAGGGAGGATCCATCAATGCTCCGTGCTCTTCTGCCCTGCCAGTGAAAATGGTCATGTGCATGACCTGTGTGTGTGTGTGTGTGTGTGTGTGTGTGTGTGCGCGCGCATGCAGGAGTACAGATTCTCCAAGTATTTGAGGAGTTGCCCCCTCATCTTACAGAACTCCTTTTATCCGCATGTGTGTGTGTCCAATCTTTAGACAAAAAGAGGCACGTAGGTGCTAAACTCTCCTAACCCTGGCATACCTCCCTAGAGTCTGTCCACTGAAACACTGAAGCTATTCCCACGATCAGTAGAAACACTTTCTACTGATCACGGGAACCATGGGGCTCACAGGCGAGCCCGGTGGTTCCAAGGCAGCTAGCCCACATAATCCTCTTCCTTAAACGAGGTTAACAGAGTGAGTCCTCCGTTAACTTCAATTTTTTGCTTGTGTGCTGCTGCGGTGCATGTCGACACATGAGTAGGCCCCCGACCAGGAAGCTGAAGCAAGTCTCCCAGCCTCGGGGGGTCTCTCCAGAATGCCCCGCACACTCACACAAGGCATCCTGGAACTTCCAGGGGTCAGGCGGCCCCCGATCCCCACAGCCCCCACCAGCTCTGTGACGGATCCGGCAGTCATGGAGGTGGCCGATCCAGCTGCCCAGGGCTTGGAGGCTGCTTGTGTGTGGGAGAGCGGGCTAAGCCCTCTCTCTCCACACAAACCCTCCTGGCGCTTCACACGTGTCATGTGAAGCGCCTCACTTTCTCTTCAACTGAGCTCTGAACCTGGAACTGAGCTTGGCTGGGAGAAAGTGTTTCGAAACAGAGCCTCATACCTGCCAACATGTCCCTATTTTCCCATTCAAGTAAATGGGAAAATAGGGGCATGTTGGCAGGTTTGGAGCCAATTGAGGGAGCTATGAGGGAAAGTTCACTTCTCCTCCACAGCATGTCCCACTTGTTCTAAAAAAGCAGGCCTCTCCCATTCCACTTTATACGTGATTAAGGCAGATCTGGCTTTAAACAAGCAGGTCTGTATCTGCTGCCATTTTGTCGACTTCTGGCTCTTACACATGGTAACATTTGGAATGTGGGCACCCATTCCATATATCAGATATTTCCCACAGCAGATTGGTTTAGTTGTTTCCCTTCGAGAGGCATGGTAGCCTCTCTTGCTGCCTTCTTACAGTCTTATCTTTGGCAGTCACTCAGAATGCATGAGTCACTTGCACATATGATCCAAAAGAGAAAATGTGAGAGTCCTGCTGAAGATTATACCCGTAGGGCTATGAAGATTTCTTAGATTGCAAAAGAGGCACTGTTGTTTTATTGGTATGTCATGCCCTCTGAATTAGTCAAGGAATTTATTTAATCTCTGTTACACCAAAAGTTCTCACACGGAACGTTTCACTTTTAAAAAGCTCTGAGATTGCAACCCCAATTATGAGTAGCAAAACTCACTTCAAGCCAAAAGTTCAATCTGGAGTTTGTGGAGCACAACATCAGGTCACTTTACACTGGGACCATTTGGATGTAACAGTTTGGCAACCTCTGGCCCATGAAACTCTGGTTCCGCATTACGTGCGAATGCAGCCAAAGAATGTCTTCAGAGTGGTTAGCAAGTTAGAATACAGTTCTGGGAAACCTGACATGGACTTTTTGAAGCTCTTCTCATGATCCATGAGAAAAGCTTCTGTTGGGCTTAGCCCACTCTCCCTGCAAATGAGCAGATGCTTGTAGCTCAGTGGCCAGATCGGCCACCCACACAGTAGCCTGCTCCATCATGGAGCCGGTGGGGGCTGCTGGGGTCAGGGACCAGGCAGCCCTTGGGAGTCCTTGGATGCCCCGCGTGAGCATGCGAGGCATCCTGGAGAGCCCGAGGTGGGGGTCTCCTTATGTGTTGCCTCAGTGTGGAGCCGTGCCACAGCAGCACCAAATGGGGTTAGTGGACCATTAGCACCGCTAACCTCATTTAAGGGGAGGGGTACTTTAGGTGGTTTGCTGCCAGTAGCTCCTGTGGCAGCAGACAACCAGGAGAACTTGGGCTAGGTTCTCTTAGCCCGATTTCTCCTGGTTGTGTGAATAGCTTCTTTGTGTGTTATGTGGATGCACTATTATTAAGGTCTTAAGTGGCTTGGGCCCAGGGTATTCAAGAGAGTGCCTTCTCCTTTAGGATCACCACCGCTTATTAAGATCTTCAAGAGAGGTTCACCTGTGGCTGCCCCTAGCTCATCTGGTCGTGACTCAGGGCCAGGACTTTTCTATAGCCACACTGAGGCTTTGGAATGAACTCCCTGTTGTTGTAAGAGCTTCTCCATCCCTATCAAGCTTTAAAGAGTACTAAAGAGGCATTTACTTTACCAAGATTTTGATCAGCTGTAAGTTAGTTTTTATTGTTCTGCTGTTTTAATTTTTTTTGTAACTGTTTTAATGTGGTTGTAATTCTGATATTATCATTTGATTTGTAAGCCACCATGAGATGTTGCTATGTGGTGGTATAGAAATGCAGTAAGTAAGTAAGTAAGTAAGTAAATAAATAAATAAATAAATAAATATTTATTATCTAGGGATTACTTCCTCTGGAGACATTTAGTATTTCCCAAGACTGAAATTTTCACAGAGATTTGTTCTCAGTTATCAAGCTTTCACAGACCAATTTGTTAAGTTCACTTTTGACTGTATAAGGCAGCTTCATAGAGAGAAAACAATCACCACACAAAAATAAGCATTTCAAAATAAAACTAACAGAGTCTACTTTCTGCTTCTTTTAAAATCGCAATTCTTACCTATGACCGTATCCCATGTGCTTTGAATTTGGTTTGTATTCAACTATCAGAATATGGGTTACAAAGGGTTATTGCCTTTGAGTGGCCACCATCTTGAAACAACATGTTGGACTAGCAAATATATTTCCACTTCACAGTCTCCTTCCAGGTGCTATGGATATGGCTTGTATTTGTTTGTCAATGCAATAGTTGCAAATGGGTGTTGCCTATAATTTGAATAGCTCCCAGCTTGAAACAACTGCTAGACAAAAAATATCCCTATCAGGGAGGCCAGGACTCTCTCCTATATAACATAAAATTGGTTTGTATGTGATAATCAAAGCAAAGACATTTCTTTAGTGGTGGACTTCCAAAAATCCATCAAACTGAACCTGTCTTTGCTTGGAATATCATTGGTCAAAATTTGGTTCCTGTCTAATTTCCGTACACTGTAGAAGCCAATTTATACAATACTTTCCATTTACGTCCTTTCCCATATATGACCCTTTCAATTTATAACAGGGATAGACATCCTTGGCTCTCCAGCTGTTGAACTACAACTCCTATCATGTCCAGCCAAAATAAATTGTGATTAGGATTGATGGGAGTTGTAGGCAACAGCAGCTAGAGAGCCAGAGGTTACCTACCCCTGATTTATAACAATCATTTTCACTAGGACAGTACCTCCAGTGACTCTTGCTGGTGTCTATCTTATGTTTCTTTTTAGATTGTGAGCCCTTTGGGGACAGAGATCCATCTTATTTATTTGTTATTTCTCTGTGTAAACAGCCCTGAGCCATTTTTGGAAGGGCAGTATAGAAATTGAATAAATAATAATAATAATAATTAATCCCATCAGCTTTCTTCCCATTGCTGGCGATCTCCATATGGATTAATGAGAGCATCACATAGGGTGCTACCACATGATGACCACTTCAGATAATTTTATGATGGGATGATTGCAATATGAATAACATGTCATGAGAAATGATTATATGGGTTTATTAAATTGACCACTGTAGATCTGAAGTGAATTTAGCCTACTACCCAAGTATGCAGTACACTGCTCTGGGCTCCTTGGAGGAAGAGCGGGATATAAATGTAAAAATAAATTTTTAAAAAAACAAAAACCTAATTTTTTATTATAGTTGTGGAGGCAGGACAAAGGTGGTTATAATGAGCATCCTAGAAGAATCTCATCAAGTGTCAACCCCTGCTAACTGAGCAAAGAGGCACCTTGCTAACTGAGCAAAGAGAGCCAGCGTGGTGTAGTGGTTAGAGTGCTGGACTAGGACTGGGGAGACCCGAGTTCAAATCCCCATTCAGCCATAAAAAAAACAACTAGCTGGGTGACTCTGGGCCAGTCACTTCTCTCTCAGCCTAACCTACTTCACAGGGTTGTTGTGAAAGAGAAACTCAAGTATGTAGTACACCGCTCTGGGCTCCTTGCAGGAAGAGTGGGATATAAATGTAAAAATAATAATAGCAATAATAATAATTTTCAAGTGACAATTCTCTTATATTTAGCAGGGGGAGAGCAATTTGCCCTATCTGACCCCAGCACAGCATCTCTCCAGTGGCTGTTTCTGGTGTCAACCTTATGTTTCTTTTTAGATTATGAGCGCTTTGGGGACAGGGGACCATCTTATTGATGTATTGTTTATCTTTCTATGTAAACTACTTTGAGAACTTTGGTTGAAGAGTGGTATATATAAATGGATAGTAATAGTTGAATAAATAAATCCCAACTAGTTTTTAATGAATTTATTCCTTTCAGATCATAAAATAGGGCAACATTCAAGCATGGCCTATTGGTATTACAGTATGCTGGCAGTAGCAACATTTCCCCCCTAATGTCATTCATCCCTTGAGCTATTGTGCTTCATAAAAGCTGCTTTCTGGTGTGATACTCCTCACTAGTAGGTGAATAAGTATATTTGAAAATGGCTACTGAGAGGGAAAGAGATAAAATGCAGAAAACAGTTTCAAAAATGCATACACGGCAGCATTTGCATCCATTCATAATGGCACATACTTGTGTGTGCTCCACTGAAGATGTTTCAAAAGTACAACAATCTTTATGTATCTTTTTTGCATGATGTATTTGTACTCTACATATGCAGAGTTGATGTGTTGCACCTTTTGATATACACTCAGAAGTTACAGTGTGGGTAGTATCTGTTGTGGACAATTGGACATTTGGCCCTGCTTGCTTGATGAAGTGTATAGGAATTCTGAGATAGCACAAGAGTGGCCTTTATTCACCCTCACTTCCCATTCTTCCTGATACAGTAGTTTTAAATTTCTCCCAGCAGGAGCTGGGGGAGAAGCTCTGCTTTGATCCTAATAAAGTTCTCACCCTCTTATACTGGGCTGTCTGTGGAATTATTACAGCAAGGACAATCAGTTTTGGATACCTACTACGTTTCTCATGGAGAGATAAATGGAAATCTTATACCTTTAGTTGGTATCATGTTCATGATAAGAAACAGAAGGTGCTTTTTCTCTGCAACTTAGTGATATGGGCTATCCAGAAAGTGACCATTTTATGAGGTCCTTCTCTTGTCTAGAGTTGGCTTCTGTCCCAGAGGAAGAAAACCTCATTTGCACAAATTCTCCTTTGAAAACATGTACATTCAAAACGGTTCTTCCCCCTCATGATGAGACTGGGTGGGTGGGTGGGTGGAGTGGGGGCTAGAACGATGGCAAAATAAATTGCCTGAGTTTAAAACTTAACCAGCTGGCATTCCCACCATTTCAAATATCTGTATGGGATAAAAACATGAATGTTCACTAGCACAGGCCACATGGGGGCATCTCTACAAGCAAACAGAAAGGAAATGGGAACTACAAATGGTCTAGATTACAAGAGACTTCATTGCTGGTCTTTAAAATTAAGTGAATTTGCTATTAGATTCATTGCATGCACCCACAATTCTGAAATACAACATCTCTAATCTTTTATCATAATTTAAGTGGCAGTGGCTGACATGATACACAGCCTAATGTCTCTGTAATGCTCCTCCCAGGGCTTCTGCAGACTCAAAAACAGCCCCGATGCTGTTCTGAACAAGCAGTTGAAGAAGCAGTACTACCGTAGTTTCCCCCATTGTGCACTGTAGAGAGGCATCAGGCTGAAATTTTTAAGTGCATCTCCAGCAAGTAATGGGAGAAACTGCACCTGTTTAATTTCTGCCTGGACACATCTCTCTCCAGACCAATGTCTAGCTGAAAGACTAAGGTTCCAGAGGAAGCCAGCATAATATAGAAGAATGTAGAATGTCTTTACCAGATGGAGTGGAAGTTAAGGTACCTTAGCTTGCAGTTTCCATGCTTGTTACAGTACAAATGAACATTGTAAGCACCTCCTTAACTCTCATCTTAAACTAAAGGGTGTTGATGTTTTAATAACAGAGAAACACCAAAAGACCTGCCCACTTCATTGACACCTACCAATCATGCTGCTATACACTGATAGTTCCCTCACATTAACTGTACATAGAGGGGACCATTCAACTTATGGCAATGGTAGAAAGACCCCATGACATCACCCTATACAGCACACAGGAAAAAACACAATGCAGCATACACAGAAGCCCTCTCCAGATGTTTGTTGTTTTTTTAAAAAGAAGCCAGTACACACGAAAAAGTGTGAAAGCAGTTTGGAAGTCCCGCTCAGCTTGCCACTCACCCTCCCTTCATTGCATCGCTCTGGAGAGGCAAATGCTGATGGGAGGAACTTCCATGACTGGGTGGCTTGAGAGACCGAGCCTCCTAATCACTGAAACGTGTATGGTTATCCACCAAGATAGTTGTGCTTCCCATTGCCTTCACTTTTGCATGATAGGAAGTTGCCTGCCTCTGGAGGGTTGTGATCAGCAGTCCTTCTCTCTCTGAATAGAGCATACTACTTATCCTGTGTCGCCTGAGTGTGAAACATTGCTGCTACCTCTTCAAGGAGAAGGATTTTTATGAAGCATCCCATATTGGTGGGGAAACATGGGAGACATGCAAAGGCTTTGGAATATGCTCCCTGCTGAAATAAGAGCATCTCCTTCTCTGTTTGTTTTCAGGAAGACCCTCAAGACACTCTTGTTCTCGCAAGCTTTTAATCAGAATTTTAATAATTTGTTTTATATTGTTTTTATTGTGTTTTATGTATTTTAACCTGTGATTTTTAATATTAAAATTTGTACACCACCTAGAGCTTTAGATATGAGGTGGAATAAAAATATGCAGGGAGGGGAAGATTATTGTCTGAAGTGTTTGTTTTCCCTCCCTTCCACCTGAGTTGGATGCTTTATCTTATATCCCCAGTCTCTGAGTCCTGAGGTGCAGAACCTGGAAGATATGGTAGTAATATGCCTTTTCTCTCTTGGCTCAGCAGGGAAATAACTTACCTAGTGAGCAAGAGGTTGCCAGTTCAAATCCTCGCTGGTATGTTTCCCAGACTATGGGAAACACCTATAGTATATCGGCCAGCAGCAATATAGGAAGATGCTGAAAGACATCATCTTATACTGTGTGGGAGGAGGCAATGGTAAACCCCTCCTGTATTCTATCAAAGAAAACCACAGGGCTCTGTGGGTGCCAGGGTGCTTTCCGGATTAGTTGCTTAATAGCGGCTAAATGCCTCCTTCAGGCAAATTGCAGTCAAAACGTAAAACCTGCAGGGGGAGCAGTCTCACAGAAACGAACAACCTGGAAAAACAACACCCTTTTAAAGCCGGATAAATGACGTCATAGCACTAAATCACAGTAATTAAATTCGAAACAAGGAATCCAACATATGAACGGCACCCTGCGGTTGGCATCAGAACTGCGGTGTCACAACACCGGAAGTGTGGAAGCACACTTCAGAGATGTGTCCTGACCCCATTTTAGGGTCTAATCTGGAAAGTGCCCAGGAGTCAACACCGACTCGATGGTGCAACTTTACTTTACTTTACCATTTGGTGGTGTTTGCAAACTGATCCCTTTTCCTGCAAAATGTCCTTTCAGAGTTCCCATTACCAAAGACTCCACTCATGAGTTCTAAATTCTCTAGACATGACACTGAACCTCCATACATTTGGCACTTGTTTGTAGAGAGCAGTGCTAAATGCAGATAGGATTCCTCCATTTTGTGTGGAGGTCCAGGGTACGTGGTTATCAAGAACTCCAGTCCAGGTAAGTGTTTAGTTGAAATGCTCCCAGTCCCATTTCACCCCTCACACATTGGCTCTCCATGAAGAATGTAATATCTTAATAGGATTCTGGTTGGAACCCTATTAGTTATCATGGTTGTGGAGGCAGGGCAAAGGTGCTTGTAATGAACATCCTAGAAGAATCTCATTGAGTGCCAACTCGAATAAATAAATTCCAACTATTGTAATGTAATCCTAAAAATTACACAAGCTGCTAGGAAGGCTAATTCAACACTACATGATTCTCTACTATGCATGCAATCCAAACTCTTGATGCCCTTGTGGCAACACAGTGGGGGGCAGTTGTTTTAGGCTCTCACTGATGTCAGTAGGAGTGTTTTAATGTGCACCATCTCTTTTGACAGAGTGTTACACCACTGCTGTGGGCAGAACCAACTAATGGATTTTGTATGTCTCATTCAGCCCCTGTCATACTCTGGCCAACATGACCACTCATTTGGCCTTTATGCTAGTAGTCTGCTGTGGTACTATGCTGGTGGTGCTTGGTATCCTATCCTCCTCCAGCTGTCTTGAACTGAGGGTAGGATTGCACAATCAGCTATGGAAGGGTTAATGGCTTCAGTGCTGTCGTTATACCAAACATGAGACATGAATCTGAGATAATGAAGTTCAACCGCCTTCAGAATATGACCAGTTTCATAGCAAAAACTGTTTTCTAAACAAAGAGCCTATAGGAAAATATTTCCGTCATCTAAACCAGAAGGCCTTTCAACGAAGACAATTTTGCTTGAAAACAAGGATTTTATTTTATATCACTGTAGAAAGCAGCAGTGTCTGCTCTGAACATCAGCAATCACAAGCCGCACGTTTTATAGTTTAGAAACTAACAGAAGATCTGAATAGCAATCCTCATCCTGAAGACATGTTGCTGTCTTTGCACCCATCCACCCCCACCCCAGCTTTCCTTTAAAAGCTTCAGCAACATCTTGGAGATGTTCCCATGCTGTGGTTTGCCTCTCCTATTTACTCACCGAAGAGCTAACATTCTCTTTACTTGGTGGCATTACGTTGCCATGGCAGACGCTGTTTGTTATAAGAACAGATTTATAAGGGGAAAGCCCACATACCATTGCCCCTTCATGCTTGAAGGGTGGTGAGGAAAACATTCCTTGATACAATCACTGGCTGCTTGAACTCGACTTGCCTGCATGCTGAAAAATGGCAAGATTTTGCACTTTCCATGGAGCTGTGTGGGGCAACACCTATCCTGCGCTGCTGACTAATATGTTGGTAATGGCTGGAATGCTTAGGGTGTTCCTTCAAGGTGAGCAAGCATAGTCCTAACTCTGAAATGCTCCTCCTCCCCACAAATTCCAGCCTTTTAAATTAGGGGGGTTCCTTGAAAAGCAACACCATGCTCTTGGCAAATGACTCTGTTTGCTACAAGGAGGTTTCCAAGAGCCTCAATGGCTCAGCTGAATCCTGACAGGTTCTCCTCTCCCTCGCATTCCAACTGAGGAACCACTGGGCTGCGGTGTGATAAGAGCAGCAAGTGTGGAGTGCGAACATTTTTTTAACATGAAAATTGACTTCATCCAATTAATGAGACAAGGAAACCATTTTTGTTTTCACTTAGGAGGAGAGCATTTAAGTAGTGACTTTATCTTAATTTGTCAGGCATTGCCCAAGGGAACAGAAAAGAAAAACGAAACCTGCACGTGGCCGAGAGCCAACAGAATGCTCAAGCACTGAAGCATTAACACCCTGATAAAAAATGAATCCATTTTAATTGGTTTTCCATCTGAAAAAATAATAAAAGTCAACATGGCCAAGAAATGCAGTACACTCATGGAAAGCCTGGAGCTTATACAATGGAATCTGATTAGGATCTTGGGGCTCCACTTATGCTCCTCCTAGAGTGAAACAAAGGAAGGTGTTTGAGTCCTCTGTCCTTTATAAAAAGCCTCTGCAGCAGTAGTTGGACTGGTCTTAAACCAGGCTTCCCACAGTCTTGCTGCCAAATGCACAAATTTTTTCCTGGCTGACGTTCAGGAAAGTACAGCTCCGGCTGTAGGATGGAAAGTTAAAAGACTTTGCCTGGATACATTGAAGCATATACAAACACTGCTTGATGTACGGCATTGATTCACTCTGCACAGGCTGTCCCATCTGTATCCTAAGGGGAGAAGATTGTACAGCTCTTTATAAACTTTTCAGCTAAGATCTTTAAGAGGTTAGTGAGAGGAGTACTCTAAACAGTTATCAAGTAATCCTCATTCCCGGAGTTAGCAGCAATGTCCAGTTGGACTTGTCAGGTCCAGGGGCAATCATCAATAGAAGTGTGATTTAATCCCTGCGGCTATATTTAAAGCAGCAGATTAATTTTATCTGAATCATGACATAATTAAAAGACTACCCTTAACAGCAGAGAACTTGTAAGTGTTGAGGTGATCACAGCCAGTTTTCTAGAGCAAGCATAGATGCTGCCTGTCACCTCTTATCTATGAGTTCTCATTCGCTGGTTATTGCATGTGTAGCTGTGATAATATTTTATTGCTCTTTTTGTATGTTTATTATCAGTCACAAACCTTCAATATGTGGCATATAAATCACAGTAAAGCAAACCTACATCACAGAGTCCTCACAAACGTTTTAGCTTCTGATGGGAAAGCTTTAAAATTAATAACATAGAAGTTAGGCTGGACAAGTCTCACATAGTGGCTGTATGAGAAGGCGGTAGGAAGAACTGAGGGGATAAATCATACAGACTACAAAAACTGGTTCATTAGGCAAAACCTTAACTTGATACATTATTTATTTACAACAATACTCTCAAGTTAGTTCCAGATATAAAATATTCTCTCCACATTAAAAACGGGGCAGGAAATAGACATATTTGTCACCTCTTTGTTCCCCATTGTGCAACATGGCAAGTAGGGATTTGCATGAATCAATTTTTTTTATTCAATGTGTACCCATATTGTATCACTCCCAATTTGTTTAGGGTCCATATCTGTCCCCCCAAATCACCCCCGATTCTATTTGTATCTGAATTTTCCAAATACGGATCTAAATAATTGATTTGGGGCAAAAAAGCAGTTCCAGGGGCAAAAGAGTGGGGTGGGTGGTAGTGCCCAATGGGTGGAAGCTATCACCCAAATTTCAAAGAAATTGGGCAAAGGAGTGATTTTCAATTTTTTAAAAAAGTTTGTGCATCTTTAAGCTTTCCCCCATAAGGAATAATGGGGATTTCAGAAGACTTATAGCTCCACGTGGGGGGCACCAGGGTGGCCTAGAGTGAGATGTGGTGGGTGATAGTGCCCAATGGGTAAAAGGAAGCTACCACCCAGATTTCAAAGAAATTGGGCAAGGGGGTGATTTTTAACAATTTTTTGAAGTTGGCATGTCTTTGTGGCAGATTTGGGACAGAAAAGGGGTTTCAGGGGCCGAAGAGTGGGTCAGGTGGTAGTGCCCCAATGGGTGCCTGCTACCACCCAGATTTCAAATAAATTGGTGAAAGTGGTAATTTTTAATTTTTTTCTGAAGTTTGCACGACTTTCAGCTTTCCCCCCATAGGGCAAAATGGGGATTTCAGCAGCCCCATAACTCCACATGGGGGGCACTAGGGTGGTCCAGAGCAGGTTGTGGTGTAGTGCACATAGGGTGCCAAACACCCCCAAACCCACAAGCCGATGGGGCACTGGGTTTTGTTGTTTTCAATGTCTGAGGTGTTCTGAGAGTAGGTTCTCTGGTAGGAAATGAGACTCATTTGGGTGGGTGGGTGCCTTGAGTCTTGGCCCAAGTGCCTCAGGGAGTAGCACCAGCCAGACTCCAGCAGAAGAGACAGAGAGCAGGCGCTGGAAGTTACTCCCCCTGGTCAGTTTGTTAGAGTTCTTAATCTTTAAATGGGCCTAATTTGGGGAAGGGATTAGGTAGGACTGTAGGACAGGAAGGGTGGGTTAACGTAGGAGAGGCCGTGATAATCCCCTTCCCTTTGCTTCCCTTCATTCCATTGTTGCTCACTTCCCTCCACACACACCCCAATGAAGCCTGCTTCTTCATTTGGGAGAATTTAATTTTTCTAGCTTCTGTGTGTGCACTACAGTGCTATAGATAGCACTATGTGTGGCACGCATACAGCATAATCCCCTCCCTACACCGCCTTTTTAATTACCCGCCTTAAAGGCACTTCATCCCCACTCCCCTCAGAGTTAGATCTTCATTTTTTAAAAACCCAAGGTGTCTGGGAGGGTGTGAGGCAGAGCCAGCAGCAGATTGCCAGGCAGAGGGTGGGGTGATGCTGCTGGTCATCATGGGCAATGGGGAGATGGGCTGACTCTCCATGTTGTCCCCACGGCTATGGGGCCGCACAGGCTCACCTTTCCAGAGATGCCTGCTCCTGCAGTACAGCTGCCTGTGGCAGCTAAGGTAAAATGAGGGTGGGGGAGGTCATAGGAACATAGGAAGCTGCTATTGGTCCATCTAGCTCAGTATTGTCTACACAGACTGGCAGCGGCATCTCCAAGGTTGCAGGCAGGAATCTCTTTCAGCCCTATCTTGGAGATGCCAGGAAAGAAACCTGGAACCTAGATGCTCTTCCCAGAGCAGCTCCATCCCCTGAGGGGAATATCTTACAGTGCTCACACATCAAGTCTCCCATTCATATGCAACCAGGGCAGACCCTGCTTAGCTACGGGGACAAGTCATGCTTGCTACCACAAGTCCAGCTCTCCTCCAGGTCCTCCCCTGCCAGGGAAGAAGTGGAGGAGGAGGTGTTGTAGGTTGCCAGTCCAGCCAGATCATTCTCCATCCTCCCCAATCCCCATTGGCATAAGGAGGCTGTTCTCACGAGCAGCCAGGCTTAAATAGCCAAGCCTGGGCTTGGCTGCCTATGAAGACCGCCAGGATCCAGTGTGGATCCTGGCGATGCTACATCACTAAACCCAGCCCTGAAGCCTGGTCCGTAGCCAAGGTTAAGGGTGCAAACACACTCTTAACCTGGCTCCGGGGATCATGCTGACACAGAGACAGGTGCCTAGAGTGTCTGTCCCCTTGGGGAATCCCCCAGTGCACTGTACTCGGTGTGTGGTGCACTGTAGGATTCTTAGAGGCTGGGTCAGTGAGTCTCCGTCTCGGTTTACCCATGCTGCCAGAAGCAGTGTGCATAGTTATCTGCACTGCTTCTGGCAGCACTGGTCATGTGGGCATGTGGCTTACCACTACAAATATAAAGACAATAGCAGCAGTCAAATCCTCTCTAAATCAATTGGAGCAGGACCTCATTTGCTGATCTTCATAAATGAGAAAGGAGGAGGCTTTTATAAGTGAAGGCTTTCCCCAAGGCCCCACGTGTAGGGCTCTATAGTTAATTACCAGTTCCTTTAATTATGCCTAGAAGCTCCACAGGTAGGTCCAACAGAAATGTGTTTCCTTACCTACATTAATTACCTGTGAGAGACCAACTGGGAAATATAATTAACAAGCTTTAAAAATATTCATACTTACTGGGATTATCATTTGTCTTCATGTTAAACATTTAATGCTGATCTGTTAATGTTCTAAGATTAGCGCTGAAAATAAATTCCTTCTGAAAAATCTTCTTTGCACATTTGACACTGAATATGCTGAATATTCTTCAGGTGTTCCTTGACTGTTTGAATATTCTCCAAATACTTGATGGCTCTGTTGGACACTCAATGAGATTTGATTCCAGTACTTGATAGATGACAATAAACCTCCAAAGAACTTTTTGGGTTCCCCAAAAGACAGTTTGAAAAGCAATGGTATAACACAGTGATTTATAGTCGACCTACTGCCATGGTCCCCTGTGGACAATTAGCCTAGTTAGCAACTGGTGGTTCCTGGCTGGGTGGAGCCCCCTTCCATTACCATGGCAACTGACACAGGTTTCTGTCATTATTGGTGGGCCAGCAACAGCAGAATTCTAGCTAGCAACTGCTCCCCACCATTTATTCCCACCCCCAGTGCTCCATGTACTGCTATGTGGGGCATTGTGCCTCCACTGTGCCCCCCCAGCCCCACCCCCTGCGACTGACGTCAAACGTAGGGAGCGTTTTGCCATGCCCCCCACCATGTCTGACGTCAGATGCAGGGGCATGGTTTTGCTTCCAGATGGGTCTGTGCATTTGGGAGAGTTAAACAGAAGGGAGAGCAGGAAGAGTCGCTCCGGCCGTGCTGCGAATGCAGAGCTGGCCAATTTTGCTCCCAAACGGTGCCGCATGGCCCCATTTGGGAGTGATATCACACCCCCGCCTCTGATGTCAGACATGGGGGCGTGTCTGGGGTGCAAGGCGTGGCCCCTGATTGGTGGCAGCCCAGGTTCTTTGAACTCATTTGCCTAATGGTGGCTCCGCCCCTGCAGGCAATCACTATTGGCTAGCATGCTTTTGTTTCTGCTGCTGGCCCACTAAAAATGAAAAGAAACCAACAGAGGGCAAGTGCACAAGCAGCCCTATTCAGTCTTGCACTGCCCTACATGGGTAGGACTGCTTATGTGGAGTACCGAGATCGGTCCCAATCCTGGCGCTGGCCCATTTGGTAGCCCAAGTTTTTTACCTGGGCTTTTACTGAGGTAAAAGGGCAGAAGCACACTCTTCTACTCCACTCTCCAGTCATGTGGCTGCAAGCAGCCCGAGAAGCCACAGTGTCAGATGGCTAGAGTGCCCAGCAGTGGGGAAATCTCTGATAGATATTTGTTACAGATTTAGTCCCAATGCACAATATGGAGCAATTTTAGGTGCTTTCGAAGTAAGTAAACAAACAAACAAACAAAAAGAAATAGACAGTCTCTCCCTTTCAAGCAATATGTACAAAACAAAACACCACTAATACTCATGAGAGCTAACTTGAGTAATTCTGCATGACCAATGGGCTTTGGGATGTAGTCAGGTCTATATTTACCTCAGAAAATATTCCATGGTCTACAGCAGGTTCCGAAGGTGAAGAAGACATTATTTGTTTCAAAAAGTAGGGGCATGCTTTCCAACTCACATTCATTCCAACCAGAAAAAGGTTTGCAAAGCCAACAGCATTGCTGGGGTGGGGTGGGGGGGGGACCAAAGGACCTTCTTTTGAAATGTTGGTGACCAGAATGGAAATGTGGTATGGCCACTACACTATACCAGCTTTCTCTTGAAGCCCAGCTGTTGCCATACCAACCGACACACCCTCCAATAGGTAAATGTTGAGCTCTGCCACCACCATTGCAGCAAAATTAAACCAAGAATAATAAGTTATGCCTAACATTTTCCTTCTTCCCACAGGTATTAAGGTCAATATTTATCCCATGTTTGATAGCAAGGTTTAGGTTCTCTGTTCATTACTGTGCTTGATATAGAACAACTTTAAAAAATAGGAGAGAAGGGAGAGAGAAAAAGAAAGAACAAGTGATATTTAAAAAGGATAGTGGCTGGGTTTCTCTGCAGCCCTAGGAGAGCAAGGACTCTGACCTCGTAAGGAGAGGGTAAACTAGCTGCCCTGCAGGCTTGTCTCACAAGGCAGCAAAGGAGGAGGGGGGCATGTTTTTTCTCTTCTCTCCCTTTCACAATAAAAGGCCTGTTCACTTGTAGAAATGTGTCCCCGAGGGCTACGACATGCTGAGGCAAGGAAATGATTTCGCAAAACAAATGAAGTGTCCATGACATCAGGGAGGTTCAAGTGAAGAGGGTGTTAGCATCTTTCAATGTAATTTTGCTTTTTGTAAAACTTTCCAAATCAGTTATACATGTCTCTATATATTCTTAAATTATATATAAGAAATAGAGTGTTGTCTGGTTAAAAGATATACAGAACATGCAACACACTGTCAGCTTAGGGAGGCTGCAAGGGGGAAGATTAAATAAGCAAGCAAGCTAGAACATTGAACAGGCTGTTCTAGTAAGAACTAATTGGCCTACTTTCCTTTTACTGTCTCTACAGCTGAACTGAATTTGGTTCAGATCAACGTTCACAAGTTAGATCTATTGCACATCAAATATTCATGCGTCCGCTACTTTGGATCAGGGTGGAGGACATCATTACAAACTATACTATTGAGGTGTCTCTGTGTGTCACTCACTACAACTATACTTAATTTGGTTCAAATCGGTAAGACAGTCCTCAAGTTAGTGCACTTGCGCCTCAAAAGTTTGCACATCCACCATCTTGGATCGGGGTGGATGAAATCATCACAAACTATACCATTGGGGCATCCCTATGTGTCCATACAGCTGTAGCAAATTTGGTTCAAATTGGTTAGACTGTCCACAAGTTAGTGCGCTTGCACTTTAAAAAGTTTATGTCTCCACTATCTTGAATTGGGTTGGATGTCATCATCACAGCGCCTTCAAAGTCTACGCATCCGCCATCTTGAATGGGTGTGGATGACATCATCACAAACTATGCCATTGAGGTGTCCCTGTTTGTCACTCACCACAACTGTACCCACTTTGGTTCAAATGGGTTAGACAGTCCACAAATTAGCCAGCTTGCGCCTCAGATTTTTATGCGACCACCATCTTGGACTGGGGTGTATGACATCCTCACAAACTACGCATTTGAGGTGTCCCTATGTGTCCCTACAGCTGTACCAAATTTGGTTGAAATCGGTTAAGTGGTTTACAAATTAGCCCACTTGTGCCTCAAAAGTTCATATTGAATCAGGGTGGATGACATCATCACAAAATATGCCATTGAGGTGTTCCTCTATGTCCCTACAACTGTAGCCAATTTGGTTCATATTGGTCCAGGCATTGCAAGTTGATGGCGGTGAGGGGGTGGCATGCACACACATGGACACACACACACAGAGACAGAATGCCGGGTGATCTCATAAACCTACTGGAAACTAGGCTAAAAATGGGAAAACAGAGGGAAATCAAATCAAGATTAGATTCCAAAGTACACAGAGAATTTATCACTTGCTTCTGAGCTACATTCTTCACCTTCCGAAATTTTCCTGGCATTTCAAATTGGGAAATAGTTCAACTAGGTGTGGAAGTTATTAAATATCACCTGGGCTGGGCAATTCTATACTCTAGTTGGGCCAGTGTCCTGGCTAGGCCAGCCTAATGTCAGCTGAATAGGATTTACAAGCTCCAGATATTAGCAGCCCATTATCAGCTTAAAGCAGTCAGGATCCTATACCAGTCCAGCACAAGATAGGACAAGTAAGTTATTATTTTGCATTAATATTGATATTCTTTCCAACCATTTGAAGACACTTTATGGTTTTTGTTATGCAAGAAAGCCAGGTACAGTTCTTACTTGTTTTTGATTTAGTTAACCCAATTAAAGGCAAAGCAATCATTTCTGTTCTTATCACTGTTGTTAGCCTATAGATATGTACTCTTCCAATTGGATTAACCTTCAAATAGCTCCTGAATGCCTAACCCTTATTTGAACTAGCTCCCCTCAGTGTTTTTACAATCAAAAATCTATTTTATGAATTTCCAAATGTAACTAATCTGTGCTCTGGAAATTAACAGAGGTACAGTGGCTGACATCTTGACTAATGCTGTGTGTGTACTTCTAACAAAGAGTGTGCACACAACAACACTAGCTCCCATGCTAGTCCCCATGCTTCAGAAATACAGGTGCTCTTGCACAAGATTGCCACTGTTTTCAGCACTCTCTCCACTCTCTGAAAGTGACAGCGGAGCAAGGGCCTTGAGGGCCATGTCTCTGCTGTAATGGAGTGCTTCCAGAGTGCAGGGAGAGTGCTGGAAATATGCTCTTGCACAAGAGCACCTGCATTTGGAAGCAAAGGGACTAGAGCCAGGGTGAGTGCTGCATGCACACCCTTGCTAGAAGCATGCATGCAATGTCAGTCAGAATGTCAGACACTAGAGCTCTCCTCACAATCCGTGAGAAGAGCACACAGGCAGTCTGCAGGGAACGAGGATTTAACTTCCCTGCAGATGATTGTCTTTTAGTCCCTGGGAGGGCAGATCGACCGCCCAGACAGGCAGCAGCTCCCACTGCTGCAACCGGGGTCAGGGTGCCAGGACATGCCACCATGTATTGCCTCACCTCCTGAGCCCCAATAATGCACCATGCAAGTGCACGGTGCATTACAGGGACCCCACTCCTGCCCGAGCAGCCGCGTCTGACACATGATCAGAAAAACAAAGGTAGAAGCACTCGCTCCCTCATTTAGCTATATTAGTGATTTTGCCGCCATGTAGCTACCAGGATCAGGCCTCATCCTGGTGGTTCACACGAGTGTGAAAAACTGGGCTGGGCTCCCTTAGCTCAATTTTGGGTGCTTGTGTGAATAGCCTCAGTATGTTCTAAAGCTACTCTAGAGGGTGAGTTTTAAACCATGTCCTATTTCCTTAGCCCTAACCTTCAGAGTTACAAATGCAATCATCCAGTTCTCACACCCCAAACTATAATGTGAATAAAGCAAGTGTATCCAAGACTGCAGTGGATTTGGTCTTTAATCCTAACCACTAGCAGTATTTGGCTGGCTTGCTGCACCAACATCTATTGGAAAGAGAATGAGGGCAGAAACCATTGTACTGTCTTATTTTAAGCAGTACAAAGAGGAGCTGTGCTATCAGGCACATTTTTAATACTTGCCAGTCTTAGTCACAATTACAGTGATTCATCTATCTGGCTGACCAGAAAGCAAAATTGCCATTTATTGTTGAGGTTGACAGTTGGCAAATTATTGTTTCCCTTTTTAATATCAGAAGTTTAAAAGTATATTTAAAGTAATCAGAAAGGAACTGTCTGTTTTGTGACCTTTCTGGGTGGTGAAAAGGAACAACTGGTTTTTGTTGGCATCCGAAAACTGAACAGAATGGTGCAAAACTCAGCGTAGAGACTGTTCCACATGGCAGTCTCATCGCATTGCAAGGCACATCTTTCCAGAGGGTCTGTAGACGTCGTCCCCATCATAATCATAGTCTGTCTATGCTAGCTTTATGTCATCTATCTCATGGGGACGATTCCCTTGCAGCAGGCATCCGTTCATTCCTTCAAATGTCCACCACTACAGTTCTTGTTGCAGAACCCAGCATGAGACACATTAAAAGAACTCGGACACTACAAGATAAAAACAATCCTGCCGTATTATAAATGCTTCTCATGCAAATTATGCTAAAGAAAATCCAGGGCTATGACAAGAATGTTGAAATCATTTCAAGGACAGCCGGCCACTTAGGCCAAGAAATAAATGTGAATGACAGAGCTAAGAGGGTTTCCAAGTACCTTCAGGGACGGCAAGCTGATTGCTTAATGAAAGAAGAGCTAAAAGAATTTCGCAGATGCTAAGAATAAACTACCCAGAAATAAATAACTCCTGAGTGCTTTTTAACCAGATGAGAGAAAATGGGAGTAGATCAAAATATCTTTAATTTGCATGTGCAGTCTGATTTTGAATCTTTCACATCTTAATTTTTATGGGACAATAATTTGGGGGTTTGCCCATGACATTAAAACTGCAACTTGTGCTTCTGACTGTTACTAAGGGTGGGGTTATTTAGTAACATAAGAAGCTGCCTTATAATGATTCAGTCTTTTGGTCCATTTAGCTAAGTCTTGTCTACGCCAGGCCTGCTCAACTTTGCCCCCCCCAGCTGTTTTTGTACTACAACTCCCATAATCCCCAGAAACAGTGACCAATAGCCAGGGATTATGGGAGTTGTAGGCCAACATCTGTAGGAGGGCTGAAGTTGAGCAGGCCTGGGCTACGCAGACTGGCAGCTATTCTCCAGGCTTTCAGGCAGGATCTTTCCCAGCCCTACCCAGGAATGAAGCCTGCATGCAAAGCTTGTGCTCTGCCACAGAGTTATGTCTAAAACAATTTCATTGGCTATGTAAATAATGTGTTCTAAAAGCAGGTGGGATTTACTTCAAAGTTTTATACCCTTCCACTACAGTATAGTTACATAGGAAACTAAATCATCAAATTAGTCTCTTGTATCAGAGAGAGAGAGAGAAGCTATTATTTCAAGGATATGCCTCAAAGACCTTCAGGGAATATGTCTACATGCGTCAGATGTTTGAGCTCCAAAGGGGTTCCCAAAGATTCTCCCATCTGTCAGTGTTACAAATTCTGTGAGCTTCCAGCAACATCAGACTATGTTATCCATGAATCACTTCTGTGGAATGTAGCATATGTAGCCTGGCAGTGTTGACAGAGATAGGGGCCAAATATTTTATGGGCTAGGCTAAGTTGTACCATGCTGGGGGAAAATAAATCTTCCCTCTCCCTAATTTGATAATAAACTCTTAGAAACAGGTTTCTATAAACAAATAACATCTTCATGTTACCAGCTTCAGACTTTCTAGGGTAAATGCAGACTAGTAAATATCTGTTTGCAAATATAGATCCCAACTGTGCAGCGAATCCCAGTAAATCCCGGTATATAGTGACTCTCTGTGGAGTTGCACAGGCTTTAATATCCCATTTGACTCATGCCACTCACACCTAGAAATAGCCTTCAAAAATTTTTGAAACATGAAAAAAAGGATTTTAAAATGATAACTGATTCAGATTTGTGATTTATTAAGAACCCTTACCAGTGGTGCACCTCAGTGATTTTGGCACCCGGACACACACACACACACACACACACACACACACACACACACCCGCTGCCATGAGGTACCACTTGCCATTGTGAGGCCCCGCTATGCCGAACTGCAGCTTTTCTGTAATTTTAGCTGCCACGTGCATGGCCAGGGGGGTGAGCCAAGCAGGCCTCCCCCCCCATGGTGGTGGGAGGCCCACTCGGCTCACCCTTCACCCGCTGGCTACGTACATGACGGTTAAGTTAAAGAAAAGCTGTGGTTTGGCACAGTGGGGCAGTGGCAGAGTCTGGTGGCGGCAGGAGGCCCCCCTGACCTTGGAGGCCAAAGACTAGGGCCCCAAGGTCCCATGGGAAGAGAGCTGGTCTTGTAGTAGCAGGCATGACTTGTCCCCTTAAGCTAAGCAGGATCCGCCCTGGTTGCATACGAAAGGGAGACTAGAAGTGTGAGCACTGTAAGATATTCCCCTTAGGGGATGGAGCTGCTCTGGGAAGGGCATCTAGGCTCCAAGTTCCTTCCCTGGCATCTCCAAGATAGGGCTGAGAGAGATTCTTGCCTGCAACCTTGGAGAAGCCGCTGCCAGTCTGTGAAGACAATACTGAGCTAGGTAGACCAATGGTCTGACTCAGTATATGACAGCTTCCTATGTTCCTAGCTGCATGGGTCTGACTTGGTATATGGCAGCTTCCTATGATCCTAGACGGTCTTGGGGTAAGAGCGCCTCTGACTCCAACAGAGATAGAAATCTGATTTATGGGATCATCTGAAGAAAGGAAGTATACTAAACTGAAATACTACATAAATACATGCATTTCTATTTAATCTTACATGTTGATAAAGTTTGATTTAGAATTGTACCTCAATTCACCTTCATTTTCTAAGCTCAGGTAGGACAAGACCACCATCACATCTAAATAGTCTCCATACTACTTTCCACTGCTTCTCAGAACAAAATATGAGCCTCCTTTTGTATGGATAACACTTCTTTGCTCACACTAAGGATTGCTGCCTACTCACTTCATACACACACTTCTCTACTTGATGTGCACTTACTATGCAATTGTTTGCATGTGCTGATTTTAAAGCAAAGAGTTCTTGTGGTTAAGAACAGAGACACACTTACCCAGAAGTGCACCTAGGTAATTTTGGAGCCTGGACCTCAAGGCCTTTGAAGCCCCGCCCCACACTGCAAGTTAAGCATCATTTTTAAACTAATTTCTTGAGAACACAGACCACACTACCCAGGGCAGACTAAAGAGGATTTGGGGATCCTCATGGGGTTTGGAGGCCCTGGACTGCGGCGCCGAAGTCCAGGGGGAAGAGCATCTCTGCTCTTACCCCTAGACTTCCGGGCTGAAGTCCAGGGCCTTCACACACCCGGGGGACCCCCCAAATCTTCTTTAGCCTGTCCCAGGTGGTGTGGTACCTGTGCTCTCAAGAAATTACATGTTAAAAAAATGATGCTTAACTTGCAGTGTGCTGCACCAGGCGGCCAAGTGTGACTGTGACCTGTGCCAAGTGGCCAAGCGTGACCTCTGCTTTAGAAACAGAGGCGGCGTGGGGAAAGAAATATGTGGGATGGGAATATATTAAGTTGCGTGTTGAATTGTTTCTGCTAATGCATATTAGCATAAATATACCTGTGTTACATTCTTACATTTTTGCGAGTTCAGTTATTCGTGCCCTCAAGAACCCACGTGTTAAAAATACTCTGTGTGTGTGTGTGTGTGTGTGTGTGTGTGTGGCCCAAGCCCCCCAGTGACTGGGAGAGCCACCTCCTCCCACTTTCATTGGATACAGAATGCACTGCATACCGGTCTCCCCATCCCCCCCGCAAGCTCCACCCCACCACCATCTCTGTTGTAAACCGCCCAGAGACATAAGTTTTGGGCGGTATAAAAATGTTTTCATCATCATCATCATCATCATCATCATCATCATCTCATTCTTTTCATCTGTGCCATGCATCACATATCAATCTCTCCTCATCTGCACCTCAGGGGGTGGGGGTTGCTGTTGCTCTTGCTTTTCCTACCACTTGTTCCAGTCTCTGCTTTCTGAAAAGGCAGGCAGTGAGGTACAGACTGGAAGGAACTGTGCCTTTTCCTCCAGATACATCTCCAGGAGCATGTCCCGATGGTGCTTTTAGCTCAGAATGGAGGATGTGCATTCGCACATTAGCCAGATTCACACAGAAGTCCATGTGAGATATTGAGGAGCACTTCACACACAATTCAGGAGCAAAGTATGGAGGAAGACTCTGCTTAGTATTCATATAGATCAGGTCTGCTCAACTTAGCCCCCCCAGCTGTTTTTGGGCTACAACTCCCATAATCCCTAGCCACAGTGTCCAATAGCCAGGGATTGATTATGGAGTTGGAGGTCAATATCTGCAGGAGGGCTGAAGCTGAGCAGCCCAGATATAGATAAACCAGAGACAAGATGCATCTGCCTCACATTCAAGATTTAACTTCTAGAGGCATGGGCAGGGGATCTGAAACATGACAAAGCAGCTCTAACAACTGTTTGGTCTGACTCCAGAAGGAACACCCGAATGTTCAGGGGGTTCGTGGATCATTTTAGTTTTAATTTTTTTCACTTATTCCCACTTGGGGGGTGTTCCTGGAGATGGCAGAGGGGCCCTCTACGGAGGTTACCCCTCCCCTTCCCCCGCTGGCTGTCTCCATTACCCCCTGCAGCTGGTTCGACTGGCTTTTCGCCCATTTGGGTGCTCTTCAGCCAGTTTTCGGCCTTCGCCCGGTGGCCATTTTGGAGGTCATGCACCTGCGCACTTGGCCTCTGCAAGTCAAGATTTTTTTTTACTAAAATGGTCCGCGAACCCCCCCAGGCAGTTGAGGGGGTGCCAAACCGAACTGGGCCAGCCGGTTCCATGCACATCCCTAGAAACTATGCCGTTGAGGTGTCCCTGTGTGTCCCTACAACTGTACCCGATTTGGTTCATATTGGTCCAGGCATTGAGAAATTGTTGGAGTTGGGCACACAAATGGTCACACAGAATGCCGGGTGATCTCATAAGCCTATTGTAAAGTATGCTAAAAAATCATGTATGTGTTGTGAGTATATTGTTGTGTTGTGAGTCACAACTGCAGTCAGTGCATATACAAAGAGCCCTGCTTGATCAAACCAAAGGTCCATCCTGTCCAGTTTCCTGTTTCCAAACAGATGCTTCTAGGAAGCATACAAGCATGGTGTAAAGCCCATAGACCTCTCAGGTTGATCCCCAACAACCATTAGTCAGTGGCATACTACTGCCTCTGAACAAGGAATGGCTAATAACCATTTATAGAAACAGCTTCGATGGATTTGTCTCTTTCAAACTATGCCAGCAAATTTGGAGAACAACACAGTGGCCAACAGTTCAGTCTACATACCCATAACAAAGAAAGGAAACTTAACAGATTGCACAAACCATCACACAATATCCTTAATTCACATGCTAGCAAAATAATGTTCAGAATCATCCAATGCAGGTTAGAGCTCTATGTGGAAAAGGAAATGCCAGATGTGCAAGCTGATTTCAGAAAAGGCCGAGGAACAAGAGACATCACTGCCGAAACACGCAGGATAATTGAGAAAGCCAAAGAATACCAAAAAGAAGTCAATATGTGCTTTATTGACTACTGAAAAGCCTTCGATTGCATCGACCATGTCAAGTTGTGGGATGTCCTTAGGAAAATGGGCGTCCCCAAACATCTCATTGTTCTCATGAGAAACTTATACACAGGACAGGAAGCTACAGTCCAGGTGGAATATGGTGAAACAGACTGGTTCCAGATCAGCAAAGGAGTAAGATAAGGCTGTATATTTTGTCCGTATTTATTCAACTTATATGCTGAACATATACTGAGAGAAGCTGGATTGTAAGAAGATGAGCATGGTTTTAAAGCTGGAGGAAGAAACATCAATAACTTGCGCTACGCTGATGACACCACTCTGATGACACCACTCTGATAGCTGAGAATGTGGATATCTGCAAGCTCTAGTAGTGAAAGTCAAGGAGCACAGTGAAAAAATGAGACTACGACTAAATGTCAAGAAGACTAAACTAATGACAACGGGTACTGCAACCAGCTTAAGAATAGATAATGAAGACACTGAAGTGGTGGTTAGCTTCTGCCTTTTAGGATCGACCATCAACAGTAAAGGATCCAGCAGTCAAGAAATACACTGCAGACTAGCACTTGGTAGGGTTGCAATGAAGGCCTTGGAAAGGATATTTAGATGCCACGACGTGTCTACACCTACAAAGATTCGAATCATTCAGACAATGGTTTTTTTCCTTTGACACTCTATGGATGCAAAAACTGGACTTTGAAGAAGCAAGATAGAACAAATATTGACGCTTTTGAACTTTGGTGCTGCAGAAGACTTTTGAGGATACCATGGACAGCCAGGAAAACAAACAAATGGATCATAGAACAGATCAATCCAGAATTTTCACTTGAGGCACAAATGACCACGCTCAAACTATCATACTTCAGACACATTATGTGAAAACTCAGCTCCCTTGAGAAGTCCATAATGTTGGGGAAAGTTGAAGGAAAGAGAAGAAGAGGACGAACCAGCAGCAAGGTGGATGGACTTGATTGCGACAGCAATGAATGCACCACTGCAAGACCTTAAAGGTCAAGTTGAAGACAGATCATCCTGGAGATATGATCTTAGCAATCTATCTATGTGGTCCTGGAGAAATGATCTTAGCAATCTATCTATGTGGTCGCTAAGAGTCGACACCAACTTGACGGCACTTAATCAATCAATTAAAGCTAGTGGCCATCACCACATCTCGTAGCATTGATTTGGCATCTACTTACATCAAATCATTTTATTAGCTCTAATCATGTTACATCATAACATCACACACATTTCTGCTTGCATCATTTAACTGGTATCCAGCTAAGAAAGGATGCACCTATACAAAAATACATAAATCCACATCCAAAATTGTCCTTACTTCCAACTAAACTTGGTTTTAATCCACATTTCCTTCTCATTACCATTAGGATGACTATTGCAACTTCATAGCAGTTTAAGGTCTGATTTACATGTATGTGCAGCTGAATGGATACCTAACTGAATGCACTTGGAGGCAAATACATGTGGCAAGCTATTTGTATGTAGCATATGTTTGTAGCATTTGTTTGTAGCAGTTGCTTGTACAGTTCCTGAGACTACTCCCTCATTTTTTGGTATACAGTCATGGTAAAAATAGCCAGAACAGCATGGACAGCCTCTTCGCACAAATAACTTGCTGCATGGAGTTGGCATAGAGCTTACCTCTCAAACTGGGGTCCAAATGGCTACCCATGCATCTAGGAACATAGGAAGCTGCCTTCTACCGAGTCAGACCCTTGGTCCATCTAGCTCAGTATTGTCTACACAGACTGGCAGTGGCTGCTTCAAGATTGCCCGCAGGAATATCTCTCAGCCCTATCTGGAGATGTCAGGGAGGGAGTTTGGAATCTTTTGCATGCAAGAATTCAAGTGCTATACCCAGAGCAGCTCCATCAACTAAGGGGAATACCTTACAGTGCTCACACATCAAGCATCCCATTCATATGCAACCAGGGTGGACCCAGCTTAGCTAGGGGAACAAGTCATGCCAGGTAGGTAGGTAGGGGTGTGTGTGTGTGTGTGTGTGTGTGTGTGTGTGTGTGTGTGAGAGAGAGAGAGAGAGAGAGAGAGAGAGAGAGAGAGAATCTGGTCTCTGTGTTCTGTTGATTGTAGCTACAATTCTGTAGCTAAGTTCAAAAACCCATTCTTCAATAGAACTTGCACCAGTGCTTTCAGTATCAAGCTATATGTCATGGTCCATAATGTTTATTTATTGTTAAATTTATATACCGCCTTTCATTAAAAACAATCCCAAGGTGGTTTACAAAAGTTATGTTTTGCAAGCGAATCATTTCATCAAGGCTTCCGCCTGTGCAAATGTTTTGAAATGCTTGGACTGGATAAGCTCTGGATCCGCTTCCATGTAAACCAATGGAAGATACACACTGAGGCTGTTCTCACGACACGAGTTGCTTGGGTGACATCTGGAGTGACAGGAGTGGAGAGCCCCTGGCTGCTCCCAAAAAAGGTAGACCGACTTTTTTATCCCAGCATTTTACCGAGGAAAAATGAACCTGTGGTCCATTTTACCTTGGTAGGTGATCATGTGAACAATTCCCGCCCGCCTGCCCCCCCCCCGAGTAAAAAGGCTTCTGCCTGGCCTGCCACCATTTCCGGCAGTGAGCCAAGGGGAAAGAGCAGCTGCACCTACTCTCTAATGAGAGTAGCCGGCACATTCATAGCGTGGAGCACTCTGGGATGTGGGAGGGGGAAGTCCTCCCACGCCCAGATTTCTACTTCTACTCATGTGGGTGCCTAGTGCTGTGAAGGCAAAGACGACACTAGTCTGCTGGGGAGGGCCTTCCCTACAGACCTCCCTAGTAGCGACATGAGGTGGTGAGAACGATCTCAATGACTTAACTGGAGGAAATTCATCTTGAAAAATACTGTGCTGCAATTGTGCTATAAGAAAGACATTCCAATGTGTTTGGGGGGGAAAGCAGATTTCTCCATCAAATGGGAAAGTACCTTTGATTTACATAGTTCGCCTGCTAATTCCTAGAATATGGTCTGAGGATTTGTAACATCAGTCTGCAGAATTCTGGACTGAAGTTTGAAACTGAATGGCCAGTGTGCGTATTAAGTTAGTCTGTAAATTTAGTTTCTTTGAACATTTTTGTTTTGCAGGGTATAAACATGAATTAAACATAATAAAGTAACCCCAGTGCTTTGCTGAAGTTTTAATTATGAATACATTTATTATCTTGTACTGCAATAATCATTGTGCGGCACAATCCTATGCAGAGAAGAGCTGGTCTTGTGGTAGCAAGCATGACTTGTCCCCTTAGCTGAGCAGGGTCCACCCTGGTTGCATATAAATGGGAGACTAGAAGTGTGAGCACTGTAAGATATTCCCCTCAGGGGATGGAGCCATTCTGCGAAGAGCAGAAGGTTTTAGGTCCCATCCCTGGCTTCTCCAAGATAGGGCTGAGAGAGACTCCTGCCTGCAACCTTGGAGAAGCTGCTGCCAGTCTGTGAAGATAATACTGAGCTAGATAGACCAATGGTCTGACTCAGTATATGACAGCTTCCTATGTTCCTAGATGCATGGGTAGCCATTTGGACCCCAATTTGATAGGCAAGCTCTATGCCAACTCCATGCAGCAAGCTATTTGTGAGAAGAGACTGTCCATGCTGTTCTGGCTATTTTTACCATGACTGTATACCAAAAATGAGGGAATAAGGAACAGTCTCAGGGACTGTACAAGCAACTGCTAGAAACAAATGTATAAGCAGATGCTTCCTATGTTCCTTATGTACTGGAAAATAGGTCCTAGCCACAGTTCATTAAAAAAATCTGGAGTATGATTCTCTCACACTGTTGTGCTGTATGGTTGAGACAGGATTACTTCTAAATTTATTTTGTGCCATCTCAATGGTGAGTCAAAGAAGTGCAGTTAAAACAATTTGTGTTGCAACAGCACACAACTTTAAGGCCAAAGTACATGTACTACATGTAAGTACATGCTTGGCCATAACATGCTTGTTTATAATTCTTTAAATAGTAGTCAAGGCGGGGGGACTGATATGAGGTGGGGCCATGGTGGGAGAGAGAGGGGTTATTAACCCTTTGCTATCACCATAGTCCTAACCTAGAATGGGTACCAATGGGGGCTTTCCTCCCAGAGTGAATAGCAGTTGCAGTAGGAGGCGGAATCCAGATCAAGAGGGGACAAATGAACCACATTAAATCCCTACACATCATGGTCCCAATCTAGATCATGCTCCCCCTGGGGCCGCTATTTTGAGAATAAAGAACAAATTCATAATGGCCAAGCAAGTCACGTAAAGTGTAGTTTGGCCCTTACACCTCATTGCTGTACTGTGAGAATTATGTCAAAACTGGGTAAGGGGGACATTGGCAGACAGAGCAAATTTATCAGATGTGTGCTCATCAAATTCCAGAAGGGTAGTTTCAGCAAACCAAACTCCTTATACCACCTTAAATATGAACAGATTTATTGTTACAAAAGCTTTCATGGACTAGAACTCATTTCAGAGAGGCAGTTTTATGAGAATCATATCTGCTATTTCAGGAGCACACCTTCTACACACCTGCTATACTCAATTGACAGTGCTAGGCATTATGAACCCACTCTGGCTAGATATATAGGATCTCACTTTTGCAGTTGTCAATCATCCCTCAGCTCTAAGAGTATAGAAGCAGTTGCATAGGATCACAGCTCGCCTTCAAGATGTACTGCATGAGGCTATATCACTGCCCTCTTACAGTAATAGAATTGTGAATATGCAAGAGCAGAAGTGGGGTAAAAGTGAAACTGGTGATCGAGAACATTAATGAAAGTGTATGGAGCACTTTACACTTGTTTGCTAACCATGTTTTTGTGGTTATGAGACGCTGCAGTGCAGCTTCACGCCATGACGACTTGGAAGGAGAGGCCTCAGAGGTCTCTCCAGGATGCCCCGCGCACTCACGCAGGGCATCCTGGGATTTCCGGGGGGAAGCTGGCAATTGTGTGAGCGGCCGATCCAGCTGCCCAGGGACGGCTCCCCACTAAGCTTGCTCTCCCCACACAAACCCTAACAGCACTTCACACTAATTGTATGAAGTGCCTCACTGTGTAGCAGGTTATGGGCTGGAAGTGGGGCCCTTGGAAGAGAAGATCACTGGGCTAGATGGTGTCTAACCCTATCCTTGACCACTAATTGTCCCCTGGCAATGCCCCTCCAAGACCATTTAATTTCCCCCCACAACTGGGTCCAGAACCAGAAGAAAGCTTGGTGGGGGAAAACCTGGGAAGGCATTTGCAGGGGAGAATGAAGAATTAAGCTTTCCTTCTTCTGTCCTGCTGATTCTCCCCCACAAATGCTCTCTCTTGTCCTTGCATTTATGCTGCCTTAGCATATGTGTATTTCAAAACTTGCACCTGCAAGTTGCAATAATGTGTTCTGTCTTCATAGACCGACATCAAAGCAATACTGGATTAGCACTGATTCAATAGAATGGATGTCCGTATGGGATGCTCTACAGTTCAGTACTAACATATATCACCTTTATGCATATGTTCCTAAGTTCTATCACTGAGAGCTCTGGTTAAACGGTCCTGGGGGGAACATCCTGGCTGAAGCTGAAAGAGATCTGCTGTCAGACAATACTAAGCTAGATGGGCCAGTGATCTGATTTGCATAAAATAGCTTTATTAGTTCTGGCCTAAAGCTTGTGGAATGGGGAGATAGATACTGGAGGTACTACTTTGTCTCCTTTCATGAGCACTTGGGCCTCAAGTATTTCATTTTTCCTCCCCATCATCAAGCTTCCACAGGCTACTCAAACAAAGGCTTTATATGGGATCTCATGCATTCTTAGCATAAACTTAGCTACAAAGTATTTATTGATAGGAGAGACCATGCAAACTCCATCATTGCACAGGACAGATGCCAACATCCTCACCTTTGTGAATCTTTGTGTGTGGGAAACAGAGAATGAAGACCACCTTCATTCTGAAGAGATTTACTCTATTGAACATTTACTCCAAATTATACTGGTTGTCCTCCAGACTAATGCTACACTAGGGCAAGGATTTTGCACTGACTAGTTCCTCTAAGTTGGGAGCTTGTGTTCCAGTTTAGTGTTGTGCAGGTGCAAAAGGGCACACTTTCTGCTGTGAAATCTTTTCTTCAGTCCATACATGTTGCAGGAAATGATGCAAAACTATCTGCTATCCTTGCTGTGCAAAGAAAAAACGGGGCTCACGGAATCAAAGAAAGAAGAGCAAAAAGAACCCGTGAACAAAAAAATAACTGGACCAACTCTCAACACACGGAAGACGATCAACTGATGTGGAATAGACTAAAGTGAAATATGCAACAAAGAATGGTTTTATGAAATAGACAAAGTCACCTGGCCAAATGTAGACACTCAAAACACAGAAATTAAATAACTGAATTCAACATGAAAATGCAGCATACAGAACCAATGAATCTACAGAACAACAACTATATGAAAAACTGATAAATGGTTTATATAGTATCCAGGCAGAGTCCAAGATGTATTCCAGATAAGGATAAGTACATACAGTTCAGGTCATGAGTCCTTGAATCAAAAACAAAAACAAAAACAAAACAAGCAGCCTGCTCTGTGATGTATACAGTATGGAGCGTAAGTCCTTAAAATCATCATAAGTCCTGGATACAGGAAAAAGCAAGTGACATGCTCCGTGATGACTGATGGTGGATGACAAGGTGAACTCTGAGGCTTCAATATGCTTGGTAAAGTCTGAATGTATAGTAATGTTACTCAACCTTCATCTTGTATCAATGGGAAACAGCCCCTGATGAAGCGCCTTGTGATACAGCTACTTATCCCAGGGTGGCTGTAGTTTGCTCTCCCCTATTTGACTTGTCATCCGCCATCAGTCATCATGGAGCATGTCACTTGCTTATTTTCAATTTTATTTTCAATCCCCTTCCTAATGATCCCTAGCATGGAATTGGCCTTTTCCACAGCTGCTGCACATTGAGTCGACACTTTCAACAAGCTATCCACCATGACTCCAAGATCCCTCTCCTGGTCAGTCACCGACAGCTCAGATCCCATCAGTGTATACTTGAAGTTGAGGGTTTTCATCCCAATGTGCATTATTTCACACTTGCCGACACTGAACCACATTTGCCATTTTGTTGCCCACTCCACCAGTCTGGATAGATCCTTTTGGAGCTCCTCACAATCCATTTTGGATTTCACTACCTGAAAGAGTTTGGTATCATCTGCAAATCTGGCCACCAATGCCCTGTTTGCTACTCCTGTTTGCTATGTTCTTGGGCCTTCACCTCTTATGTGGAGAGTAGGCTTCAAACAGACACAGGACGTGGCTCAAAGGAATGTGGGGCCTCCCACAGCCCTGGCTGACTCCACCCCCTCCAGGCAGGGACAAACAAAAACTGGATGCCACAGGAGTTTGCTAGCCCTGGCAAATAACAAACACACAGACTAGGACTTATCCCTTAAAGAGAAACCAGCCCCTCAAAATCTCCCCTCCTCCTGTTAGTTAGTTTGAAGGGGGGAAAGGCTTTTTTTTGTTTGTTTAGAAAAGCTTGCTCAGCTCCTGAAGCTGCTTCTGATCTTCCCAGAGTAGGCTTCAAATTGTGCAAGCACAATGCTCGCACAATCAGACCAAGACTGCAAGAGGTTTTGTGACTTTGAGCATCCCCTCAGCTACATGACCTTCTTGAGTGGGTACATTTTTGTTCATTGCAGTAGTGCAGCATTAATCTGGATGTCAGCCACTGGCCCAACGAAGAACAAATCTCACTTTTCTATTAGATTGGGGGACATTCTGGGGGCTACACACATCTAGGGTTGAACTGCTTTTTCAGGATGAGTCATATCCATTATCAGGGGCCTAAGCAAACACAAGAAGGAAGGGTGGGACTGAAATAGGTACCTATCAGGAGGAAGCAGGTTAGTTTATTCAGACTGTATGCAGAGCTTTTGCCGAAAGAAAGATAAGATATTGGCAAAAAAGAACAACATTGCTTATTTTAGTATATAGTTCTCTACAGAAAATAATGACTCCACAAGCTTGAGTCAAAGCTCTCTGTTTTAGGTTTCGTAAGCCCCATGCTTCACCAGTTCATGAAATGCTACACTTAAATATTAGTTGACAGAAACCAGATTTTTCTCCCTCACTTCACCCACATTAAGTACTTGTCTTCTTTGTTAATTCTATTAACACAATGGAAGCTTTAAAAAGGTAAGTTGCTAATATCCCTATAGCAATAGGCTGGATTAAGAATTATTTTGACCCACAGTTGGGTTAATGCCTAACAGATTCTCCCAGTAGGCTCCCAGTAGGCTCTCTTGGCTAACACAGCATATTGTTTACTATAAGACCCCCTCAATAGAAACCTAGCAACTAAGTTATCCAAATTATTGTTTCCTTTTCTTCCTCGGTCTTTCATTGCAATCTATTGAGCCCTTTCACATGATCAAATGGGGGTTGGGGCTCAAGGGGAGGGAGGGACCTACTTTCTTCCTCCCACATGATGGGAGCTTCCATTGAGCTCAGCACACCCACAAGAACACCACAGCTGGGTTTCTCAGGGCTGCATTCAGGAGCTGGGAGCCCTCCAGTATGCTACAATGCACCGCACAGGCAGCAGAGAGGTAGTCCTTGGCAATGCAACAGCACACCTCTCCCTGGCCCCTCTCCACTGGACTTGTTTGTCAACATGGCCGCCAGCTCCCAGGAGCTGCAGAAGCTGCAGCAATCACACACACATTAAAAAGCTGAGGTAAGGCAGTGGTGGTGTTGTCCTACCTTGGTTTAATCTTGGGTACGAAAGATAGGCTACCCAGTTAGGAAGATGCTGGGTAGGAGAGGTTCCCATGGCTCCAGACGAACCTCTGTACCTAGGGTAAGGTTGGTTGTGAGAACAACCTCATTGTTTAAGTGACTGCTTGTAAAGATGTTTTAGACTTCTAGAACGTAATTGTTTGTAGAAATATTTCTAAGACTATTTCAGGAGTTACATCCCAGACTTAATTGTACAGGCACAAAAATGCCTGTATAGTTAAGATGAGAAAAGGGTTTTACCATGTTAAGACCTAAACATTCTGTTGTTTGTAAAATTCAGACCAATAGTTAACATGACCCACAGCCTTCTGGCAATGGAAGAAGGCCTGCAGGTCCACAAGGTGTTCTTCTGAGAGTAAATTATCTGGTGGGAAATGAGAGAATCGACTCATGTCCTACCAGAGATTCAACTCTCAGAACACCTCAGACATTGAAAACAACAAAACCCAGTGCCCCATAGGCTTGTCATTTGGGGAGTGCTTGGCACCTTATGTGCACTACACCACAACCCACTCTGGGACACCCTGGTGCCCCCAAGTGGAGTTAGGGGACTGCTGAAGTTCCCCATTATTCCCTATGGAGGAAAGCTTAAAGACGCACAAACTTCATAAAAAAATTATAGACCACCCCTTTCACCTATTTCTTTCAAATCTGGGTGGTAGCAGGCATCCCTTGGGGTACTACCACCTGACCCACTCTTCTGCCCCCCAAACCCCTTTTTCTGTCCTGAATCTGCCACAAAGACATGCCACCTTCAATTTAAAACACCACAACACCCCTTTGCCCAATTTCTTTGAAATCTGGGTAGTAGCTTCCTTGCACCCATTGGGCCCTACCACCCACCACAACCCACTCTGGGCCATCCTGATGGCCCCCCCCCCACGTTGAGCTATAAGGCTGCTGATATCCCCATTATTCTCTATGGGGGAAAAGCTTAAAGATGTGCCAACTTCATTTAAAAATAAAATCACCCCTTTGCCCAATTTCTTTGAAATTTGGGTGATAGCTTCCACCCATTGGGCACTACCACCCACCCCACTCTTTTGCCCCCAGAACCACTTTTTTGCCCTGAATCAATTCAGATTAGGAAAATTCAGGTACAAATTGAATCTAGGGTGATTCAGGGTTGCAGATTTGGACCCAAAACAAATCAGGGGTGATTCAATTCAGGTACAAAATGAATTTAAAAAACCTAATCATGCATACCTCTAGCTGCAGCTCATGCCAGCCCTTCATTACAGTAAGCTGTCTACAACCTACAGGACTGGAACATAATTACTGTGTTTGTCATGTTGATATTATTAATACATTTTAAAGATTCAAGTGGCAACCTTGAATGGATAGTTCTATGCAGCTCTGTTGTGGGGTAGAGGGCAATTAGGTTTTTTGTTATTGAAGCAGTCCATAACACATATTACAACTTTAATAGTGTAAAGAACTAGGGACTCTGAGTCTGCTGCCTAACATCTAAATGTACACTTAATTGACTTGCTCCTAGAGGTGTGCAAACTGGCTCGAATCCAAACAGGTTCAACATCTAACCGGTTCAGTTCAAAGATTTGAAGTCGAGCTGAACCACCCCCAGTTTGGCTCGACCTTGATCCTAACACCACCACCACCCAGTTTGGGGGTTGTTGGGTCATGACCTGGCCATGCAGGGTCCCACTGCACAGGCGTGGTGACCTACAAAATGGCTGCTGCACAAGAGAATAGGCCTGGAAAAGGCGAAAGACATCAAAACCTGGAGATTTTTAGGGAAAGGCTGGCGGGAGGCGGGGGAACCTCCGTGGACACCCCCTCCCCCCACCACTTTAGAGAAGCCCCCAGAGGAGATAAGTTTTAAAAAGATTTTTTTTAAAAAATAAATCATCAACCCCATCCCACCCCCACCAAATGGAGTGGGGGTCGGGTCGAAGGGGGGCCAAACTGGCCCAGTGCGGTTCGAGTTTGGGTTGAAATCAAACCAAATCAGGCCAAGTGGTTTTGTGCACACCCTTACTTGCTCCTATTCATTGCTTGTTATCTAGTTCTCTATATTCCTCCTCTGCATTTGACACCTTCTCTGTTGAAAAGTAGATTGTCAGCTCCTCAGGGCAGGGACCTGTGTTTCTATGGCACTCTGTGTCATAGTATGCCACAGCAAAAGCAGAAGTAAGGTCTGGGGAATAGACATTTTCTTTCATCATCCAAGATCTTCATTAGCAACCCCTGACTGCTGGGAAGACTCAGAACAAACCACAGACTGCCCAACTACCCGACCAAAATTATATCCAGCCCCCAAGATGAAAACAGCTTGTGCTATCTAACTCTGATTGCCCATCTATGGAGGGGGCACTGCTTCTCTGCTACAGTCAGCAGAGAACATCTGAAAAGCAACCTTTGAACAGCCACAGCTACCATAGAAGGAGCATCTGAGGCTTGGGGTGTGAAGAATATTTTCTATAATCATCTCCCCAGAGCCTTTTATAAGCAAGGAACCATTCCCTTTAAACAACAACAAAATGCCTATGTTTACTGGACATCAATTGTATCTTATTGTCTGCTGCCTTGAGGACCTGTTAGGCAGAAACGTAAGGTAAGATACATCACAGATTCCAACCTCCTTAATGGTCAATAAGTTGTTACTGCTCAGGGCTGCTTCAGACAACATTTTTCTGATATGCCTCTGCCACACACGTATGCAGGGAAATAAGACGACACGAGTATATTTTTCCCATGGTGGTGTAAGCCTTCTCCATGGGTTTTGCTTCCAATAACCAAACTGGAGAAGTTTTGTATGAAACAGACGCGTATGGGAAAGCAATATAAAACAATATCCATTTTGATCTGGGCTATATGCAAAGAATTCAGCAAGCGTGTACACACTCACTCTCTTTCTCCTCCCCCGCCCCACCCCACCACCTCCGTTTGGCTTCACAATTTTCCTTCATGGCTGTTTAATACAACTCTTGTTGTATTAAGGAATATTTACATTGTCATGCCTTTTAAACAGTAAAATCTATACAACTGAGGCCCAACCCACGATATAAGAGGCAAACTGATGCTAAAATATGTTCTAGTGTACACTTTATTACCATACAAGGCCACTCTGCATTCTTAATGGTAACCTTTTATTACCTCCTAAGTTTTCCAGAGCACTGCCAAACATTTTGAACTTCATGGAATGATTACAAAGCTTTTTAAATACAAGCTTCAGAGATTCCCATTCTGTGCTGAAATTGAATGAAATTTAAAGAAAGACAGGAGTTCTCTTTAAAGTGCTAGTTAGTTAGATAAATGGGTAGAGTTTAAATAGAGATATACATGAATCAGACTTTGCAATTTGATCTGAGCTTGATTTGAATTGCAAAACATTCAAACCAGTTTTTTCAAAACAGCTGGCATTGCCAGCTGTTTTGATGAATCAGCATGAAATGATTCCAGTTATTTGGCCACAGGGAACAGTGGGGAACTCAAATCATCCCATTGATCACCATGGGTAGGTCCTAGGGACACCAAAGTGGGTTGGGTGGTAGGGCATGATGGATAGCATCTACCACCCAACCCACAAAAGAAATGGGCAAGCAGGCAATTAATTTTTTTTAACTTTTTCCCAAAACTCCTATATGATTCTATGGAGATTTGGGGGAAAGGTTAAAAATTTTCTAAAAATCACTTGCTTGCCCATTTCATTTGTGGATTGGGTGGTAGGATGCACCCATCATACCCTATCAGCCAACCCACATTGGTGTCTCTAGGATCTACTCATGGGGAACAATTGGGGGATTCGAGTTCCCAATTGTTCCCTATGGCCAAAACAATCAGAGTGCACAAATTTTGCAACCCTGCATTGAAAAACAGTGCACAACAGAAGCACACAGTGCCCTCCAACACAGAACACCACACCACACCACATTTTGCCAAACACACAGTCCAAAAAGAATCACTGACCCAGAATCCACTGACAGCCACAGTGCCTGTGCTGCAGTAACATCACTGGCACAAGTTGCTTGCTCACACACAATTATGACTCCTTACTTCAGCATTGCTGCCACAACTGCTACAGCAGTCCCCTAGCAGTAAGCATAGCCATAAGCTCAACTACAGTAACATCTTCAGCCACATTTTGATTCAATGCAGAATGTAGATTGCAGACCAGATCAGATCAGATCAGTGAGTGAAGCACAAGTCAAGGCCAGACATAGACCTCATCTCACAGCATCAAGAAATTCATCTCTCTCTCTCTCTCTCTCTCTCTCTCTCTCTCTCTCTCTCTCTCTCTCACACACACACACACACACACACACACACACACACACACACACACACACCCCTCTACCTGCTACTGTCCATTTCTCACAACAAGCTAAACCACAACTCAAGGCAGGCAGGCAGGCACCCAAGTTCTGCCTTTGTCAATCTGAGATGTAGCAAAACCAGACAGTAGGGACATGCAAACTTGACTTCGAGCTGACCCGACATTGAACTTGGCCAGTTCAAGGGCTCGTACCGAACTAGACCCGTTTCGGCATGAACCCGAGCCAAATTCTCCCCTGGATAGTGCAGGGGTTCTAACAAAACAAAGCAAGAATTACTTTTTAACAACTCACCACTTCTGGGGGGCACTGCCATGGCCACAGGGGGTGGGGTCTCTGGCGATTCCCCCTTCCCCCGCCATTCTCCTCCCAGTCTCCAATTGGCCCAGTTTGGGCCATTTAAGTCTGTGTTTGGCTTGTTCTGGGCCTCTTTGTGCTGGTAGTGGCAATTTTGGAGGCTGCCACGCATGCACACTGGCCATCTGCCGTGGCCTGGGTGCAGATTGCCAGTGCGCATGCAAAAGAACCTCCAAAATGGCTACCGCTAGCATGAAGAGGCCCAGAACGGTCCAAACACGGACTAAAATGCCCCAAACACAGCCATTGGGGATCGGGGAGGGAGGGAGAATCACTGGAGACCCCTGTGGCTGCAGCAGCGCTCCCTGGAGATGGTGAGTTAATTTTTTTCTGTTAGAACTGCTGGACTGGCTCAAATTTAAGACAAACCAGGGGGGATGTTTGGGGAGGGGGGAACTAAACATGCAGGGTTCTGTTCAAGTCAAATTCGGACTTGAACCAAACCAGGCATACCAGTTTCATGCACACCCCTACCAGACAGTTACAGCAACAAGCATATTATACTTACTCAGTACTGAGAAAACCACAGAATTCCTTCCTTCCATCCTGCCAGCCACAGAATCAGGACAGAGCATTCATGGCCTGATGGACCAATGGTTTGACAAGAAACAAAGCTTCTAGACCTTATTTCTTCTCCAGCATAAATCCCTGCCTGTGACTGGATAACACTATGGCCTCAGATTGGTGCTGGACCGCAACTGAAACATGGGTCAGGGCACCAGTCCATCTCATAATAAGCTATAGCGGTGGTGTGCATGTCTCTGTGTGTCAGCAGCACTAATGGACAGACTGCAACTTGATTGGTTTCGGGGTTGGCCAGGATAGGGCAAGCTGCCAGTGCTGTTGCAGTGGGTGGGGGTGACCATGAATCACTCACCCTCCATGGCCAGCTCTGGATAGCCCAGCAGGGGGAGGCTGGCCTTCAGGAAGGCCAGCTGCTCTACCAAGTCAGCATCCATGTGTGTGCAATGGGGTGTCAACACATCCCCAGCTATGAAGAACACTGTCTCTCTCTGGATGCTGGTTAACGGGCATGAGAGGAACCATCCAGCAACTGCTGCCCAATCCCGCATTGCTCAAAACTGGATCAGCTCCATCTCCCGGCCTGCCACTGGCTCTTGCAGCACACACTGCTCAGCACGGCTGCAAAGCTCGGTGTGCTCCTCCCATCCCCCTGGCAAGATGCTAAGGAACTGCTCCATGAACCACCAGGTGGAACACTGAGGTGGAACTACCAACTCACTTGGCCCTGATAGGGACACCAGTCTGCTAGACCAGGAAATGGCAGTGATGTCACAGATAGGGGTGGAACGTGCATAAGCAGTAAGTGCACCAGCAGTCTCCTCCTGGTTGCACCCCAGTCTCCTCTCCCATGAGTTTTTGTCCATCATCCTTGGGTCACACAGGCAGTGCAAAATGTGCACTGACAATCTACCCAAGGGTGTCCTGAGTCCACCCAACTCTCCAGTCCTCAGCCAACCTGCCAAGGTGATTGCTTCCTCCATGGTCAGTGTGGCCTAGAGCTCACCCATCATCTTTGAGGAGAAGAATGGCAGACAAAAGCCTGTCTCAGCATTGCTGTCTCAGCACACAAGCTGTTCATGGCAACGAAGAATGGCTTGAGTGCCAAGACAACCTCAAAAATGAGTGCCCATACCTGGTTGGGTAGGTATCACACTTCCAAGGCATGCCTCCTTGCCAGGTTGTGGATGGCAGGCTCTTGCTCCTGCAGGTGCTGGAGCAAGAGAAAAGTGGAGTTCCACTGGTTAGAACATCCTGAGGGAATCAGGTGTTCAGGTAGGCCGAGCTCAAGCTACCTCTCCTTGAGCACACACCTACCCTTTTCGCACCAGTGGAAGAAAGCTGTTATTTCCTAGCTCCTCTCCACAAGGACAGCCATGACAGCAGCAAGATGGTGCCCACCACTCACTGTGGGGATCTCTCACCTGGCCGCAGCCCCAGAAGGGCCAAGCGCATCCCGCACAACCAGGTTCAGAGTGTGCACCACACAATGGATAGACTGAAACTGACCCTGCTCAGTCGACTTCATTATGTCGGCGGCATTGTTAGTGCCTATGAACTCTCACAACGAAGGTTTGGCTGCCTGGTCAGCCATCACCCCACCTGGCGATCCATGGCCCCCGACAACTCCTCTGCTTATGGTCAGTGTCCATCACCTGCATACTGGACAACATCCAGACCATTTATTCATGGCCAAGAACCATTGAAATAGTTAGTCTGGATATTGCCCATGGAAAGGAACAGTGGCTCACATTCCATGCAGGGGACTGCAGGTGGTAGGAGAGCTGTCTGTGCTGCCTTGCACTTATAAACACCTGGGAAGGAGTTGCACCACAGGCAGCACTGCCCCAGCTTAAACTTGTGCTAATGCAGTGCACAATAGGACACCCATTGGAAACAATAGGCATCCTGTTATGCAACTGTGTTTGCACAATTGTATGCCAGAACAAAACCACCTTCCTTCCCAGTCATTTACAAGTGTGCAGTACAGGGGCGTAACAAGGCTGGAGTGGGCCCAGAGACAAAATTCTAAAATGGGCCCCTCGCTGATAAACACACACACACTTCACAATATATAGTCATGTGACTTGCCTCTGGGGGGCCCCTCGAGGCGTGGGGCCTCCCCTTGCCTAATAGTAGTTACGCCCCTGGTGCAGTAGTGTGGACAGTGTTCCTGCTACCTGCAGTGCCTTGCACACTGTATGAGCCAGTATATAATTACAGAAGAAACACAAACTCCAAACTAAATACATTTTGGGTTGAACACAACCACTGAACTACAATAAAATACATATTGTTTGGAAATGGCACACACTATATAACCAAAGAAAGGAAATGTGGTTTTAAAATAGTAAATGTTAAACATATTATACATATTTGTGATGATAATGTTCGATGTATTCTTAAAGACTGTATAATGTTATATAGTTGTTTGGGTTTGGAATGTTACCTGGGCAAGAAGGGGTTAAAGCTGTATTCTGACGTCACAGGAACTGGCTTATAACTGCAGTTTACAGTTAACATTCTAAACTGGGGTTTGCTTTGTGGACAATCCCCCGTTCCGTTTGGGAAACTCCAGAGGCAGGTTTGAGTTTCCCTTCCCACTATCTGGTCCTCCGAGCTTGATTCAGCCCACTTGTACAGCCATGCCGGTGCCAGGCTGTGGGCATGGCTTCACAGCTCCAGGAAATCACTCACAGGAGTGGGGGGTGGTTCTACAGGTCCAGAGCATCCAGCACAGACCTACCATCGCCATTGCTGCAAGGATTACAGACTTCAAGCAGTGTTCCCTGGTAGTGCTGCTGGCCCTTTAATTATAAGAGCAGCAGGGCCTGGTGTGCCTGTTGGTAGGCAGAGGAAGTAGGAAGTGTCCAGGGAGGAGCATGGCATTCAGTCAGGGAACACACCATGGAGTGCTGGATAAGCCCTAGAGCGCAACTGCAGTTGGTGCTGCTCTGAGCTGGCCTCTCCCTGGTCACATAATCTGTAACCACAGTTAGAGTGGTGGATGCATGCAGACAACACAACAACCCCTTCTAACAGAGGTTTAGAGCGGTGAAAAGGAGGAGTAATTCCAGCTCCCAATTCCGGTTTGGTTGCGAGTCCGTGGCTACATGCATTCAGACATCACACAAAACTGGAGTTTCAGGTTGGCTGGTAACCTATCACTCTGGTTTCGTGTGATGTCTGTATGCAGCCTAAGAGTTCAGCAGAGAAAAGCCCTGCAGCCAAGACTGGGGACCTATAGTGGAGGAAGTTATAGAATGATAAATTAGGAAGTACTTTGGGTTCAGTTGTTGAAGTGAGCAAGTGGAACTGAAGGTTCACTGTGTAAAGGTTCAGCTTGGGCCAAGGTATTTAAGAGAACGCCACCTTCGTTATGAACCCTGCTGCCCACTGAGATCATCAGGGCAGTTTCGTCTGATGGGGCTACCGATTCATCTGTTGGCAACTCAGAGGCAGGCCTTCTCTGTAGCTGCCCCAGGGCTGGGGAACACGCTTCTTGCCGTTTAGAAGTGCTCCATCCCTGATGGCTTTTAGGAAACAACATCTCTTCAGCTAAGATTTTTAGTTGAAGTTTTAGTTGAATTTTATTGTTTTAATTTCAAATTTTAGGTATACTTTAGATGCGTTAATATTTTGGTTGGTTTTGTTATTGTAAACTACCTAGAGACTTTGGTGGTGGGCAGTATATAAATGTGTTTAATAACATAAAAAGTGTCTAATCTACAGTCTAGTGAAAAAGCAGGGTAGGGAGGGAGAACTAAGTATTTTCTTGTGTCTGTGTACACAAGACAATTCCCCCCCCCACAATATTAGTTGAAACAAAGTCTAGCTACATTCATGGACTTGCTTTCACATAGATTCTTACATGATTGTGGACGTGGTATGCAATAGTAAACACTGATTTTCATGTGAAGCAACCTGCCTAGAGAGCAGGAGGCTGTTGGTTCGAATCCCCACTGGTGTGTTTCCCAGACTATGGGAAACACGTATATCGGGCAGCAGCGATATAGGAAGGTGCTGAAAGGCATCATCATCTCATACTGCTTGGGAGAAGGCAATGGTAAACCCCTCCTGTATTCTACCAAGGAAACCACATGGCTCTGTGGTCGCCAGGAGTCAACACTGACTTGATGGCACAACCTTTCCTTTCCTTTTTCATTTACTCTAATGAAATCAAGTTCAGGGCAAATGTGGTTCAGACTGCATCCTTAACTTTTAAGAAATGAGTCAGGTACCAGACGGTGGTGGTTATTTATTTTTATTTTTGCAAACCCCTCTCACCGTAATTATATAGGCATCCAAAAGTTTGCAGACTGTGTAAGACGACAAAATGCAAGAGGAACTAATTGAATAATAAAATGCAACATAAAAACATTCAGTTAATGGAGTTGAAGAGCTAAGAGTCCTATGCATGGAAACTGCATAGCATGTGAAGGTGTTACAGATAATTTGCGAGAATGGAGAAGATAGATAGGTAGATATGTTATAATGCAATAGCATCACAGCCTATTGAGACATACACTAGATTGCAAGTCAAGCAGCTGTCTTCAAGATTCAGGTAGTGTAGTAAACTGTCAGTCTGTCAAGCTATTATGTCCCATTAGTCCCCAAGTTACAATGGTGGTGGGATGAGGACAAGCAGACCATTGTCTTTATAAATGCAGAGGGAGGCAGAGGAGAGCTGGTCTTGTGGTAGCAAGCATGACTTGTCCCCATAGCTAAGCAGGGTCTGCCCTGGTTGTATATGAATGGGAGACTTGATGTGTGAGCACTGCAAGATATTCTCCTCAGGGGATGAAGCCGCTCTGGGAAGAGCAGAAAGGTTCAGGTTCCCTCCCTGGCTTCTCCAAGATAGGGCTGAGAGAGATTCCTGCCTGCAACCTTGGAGAAGCCACTGCCAGTCTGTGAAGACAATACTGAGCTAGATAGACCAATGGTCTGACTCAGTATATGGCTGTTTCCTATGTTCCTAGATGGGTTTAGGGGTGTGCATGAGCAGTTCGTCCTGAACTGGGGCCAGTTTGAGGACTTGATTGCGGACAGAACCAGGGGCAGTTGGGTCTGTGATCGAACCAGGCCCAGTTCAGGCAAACCTGTTCAGGATGGTAGGGGGTGGCAAGAATCCTTACCCAACCAGCATGGCTGCCAGCTCTGCTGCTCTCTATCCTTGACAGGGCACCAAGTGAGCTTACCCTCCTTTACCAAGCTGCCAGCTCAACTGCTTTACCATACCTGGCCCAGGCTTTTCTTCAGGAGGCCAGTGGGGGGGGGGTTTGGAGGAGGTCCTCCCGGCGGGTAGACCGGGCCTCCGGCAAAAGCTCTAGTGGATAAAGAGCTCTAGCGCGCGTGCGCACGCGTCCAAGGCCCCAGTTGGGCCGGAGGCTTCGATAAGAGAGGAGCTCTGTTCGCGAGTTCCTCTCTAAATTCTTCTAACTTGGTGAGCACTCGTGGGGGGGTGGCGGGTGGCGGGTGGGGGGGCGGCAGGGCGGCAGTAGCCCTTCCTTGTAGGCAGTAGCCTTTTTTCCCTCTAATTTGCTCGCGGGGGGGGCGGCGGAAGCGGCGGCGGCTGGGGCGGCTGGTTTCCAGCGCCCCAATTTTACAGTAGATTACGGCCACTGGCGGGGGCAAAGAGGTGCGGGAGGGGTAAACAAGCCCCCCCCGCCCTTAAAGCAATACCCCCCCACCCGGACCCGGACCAACCAGGGCAGAACCGGTCCGGCAGTTCGGCCATTCTGTAGAATGGCCGCCGGACCGGTTCGGACACACGCCTACCCACCACCTCCGATAAGGTACACCCACCCACCCCCAGTTTAGTAAGGGAATGTCCATTTACATGTAAAAGGGAATATTGCTGGATTCCCATTTAGACTGTTATCCCCTGAACTGGCCCATGAACCGGTTTGGCAGCCAAAGAGGACTGGACATGATTCTACCAGATCTGGAACTGGACAGGGTTAGTTCAAATCCGGTTCAGATTTGAACTGATCCAGCCAAAGTGGTTCCATGCACACCCCTAGATGGGATGACACCACTGGAAGCTTCTCTTATAACAGAAACTTCAGGGGTGTGATTTTTGTTAGGACTCCAGTGGCATGGGAAAAGGTTGAAGGTCCTCCTGTATGCTGGATTTCCAATCCTGGCCTTTCCCTCCCTCCATGGCTGCTATTAAACTAAAAACAAGTTGCTCTGGTAAGAACTAATCTGGCAGCTCTCCCAGGCCCTGGCGGCTGAGGGATGCTTGTTCCTCCCTGCTCTATTGTCCCCATGCCCTTGGTCCAGGCACTGCTAAGTTGATGGCAGGTTGGGGGGATGGGAGAATGGACGGATACACACAGCCAGGTGATCTCATAAGCTTACTTTCCTTAAGGGAAGTAGGCTAAAAGGGAACGTGCAAGGCCAAGCTACACTTTTAAACTCATTGTATTTTGACCCTTATAATCTCTACCACAGATACAAAGTATGCATTGGAGTTAAAAATTTAAAAAGGGAAAGTATGTGGATAAAATATATTCACAGTATTTTCGATGAACAGAGAAAACTGGACACTACCCTGATGAAAGGCATGGCTGCAGGAACAGATTAAGACAGTGGAAAAAGGAAACCAGATGGATGATGAATGCTGCCGAACAGAATTTGTGCACAATATCTGATTTGAAGGTGTAGAACATGAACCAATACTCTGAAGTACTGAACCAATACTGGACTATTACTCTGAAGATAATGCTGGAGTTTCTTAAATAGCAACATGAAGTCTGGATTCATGCAAAGTGAAATGATAAGAACATTTAATGTTTGAAAATTTGCAGGTTAGAAGAAATGTTTTAAAAAGTATAAATATCCCAAAATGTACAAAAAATTATAGAAACATCTTAACAGAAAACATACACACTAATACATACATAAAAGGCAACAAGGATTAACAAAGACAAAGCTTTTATAACAAGGATGTTTCCCTCAGAATTCCTCCTTGATGTGATGCTAAGTGTCAAATATAGCATCCTTTCAACAAGTGATTCTCTGTTGTTTTTGAGGGCAGGGCTAGAACCAATGGGTTGAAATGATAAGGAAGCAGTTTGGAAGATCAGGAAGAATTTCCAAATAGTCTGCTTTGTGCAGTGATGGGCTCTGCTTCTCTACAGGTTTTCAGACTAGAGACTGGATAGGGCCATCTGTCATAGATGCTGTAGCATTTCCTGTATTAAGCAGTGGGTTAGACTAGAGGGCCTCCTAGGTAACTTTCAGCTCTTATTAGAGAACATGACTCTCTCTCAATTTGAGTCAGACTCAGTAAAGTATTTCCAGTTTCAATGGATTCTTCTTCACTGGGGACAATCTAAATTCCACATTGTGACAACACACATGCATAGGAACTTCTAGATTCTTCTAACTGGGTAAAAACATGTCTTTTAAAGTAGTGGTATTAGAGGGAGAGGGAGAGAGAGAGATATTATACACACACACACACACCTACCTCTTTAAGAAAAACAATCTGCATATGCACAATATTATCCCAGTGGTGTGCTTTCCTGCAGTCACAGAAGAACATGGGAAATCCACAACACACATGCATTTCTTAAGGCATATTTTCGAGCCACTGACTCACAGCCATGAATTAACACCATTAATGCAGCATGTAAGCTAACCCACAAATAAGGAGTGTTTTGAATGCAAACCTCCAAGAACGGATCTATTTGTATTCATCCAAGGAGCAAAAATGTTATTAGACTCCTTTACACAGTTTCACCACTAAGTGCTTAAACTATGGCACAGCTTTCTTCACATCTGCATGCTGAAAGTTAAGAATTACTCAGATTGTTTTTTACTTTGAAGCTATCACCCCCTAGTGGAATAACACAATTATTACAATGACCAAGGCAAAAATCAAACATTCAGTTTAAAAGACAGAAAATGGTTTTCAAAAGTTTTATTTGAGAGGATTAATAGTAATATAGGTATACAGGACCTTTTAGTCTCAGAAGAGTGGAACTGAAAGTTTGCATAGTTTACAAAGCCAACAGCTTTTGCATTCATTTGCCATGTACCTTCTTACATTCATGGTTAAAGTACCAGCATGCCACTATTCTACTTCCTCAGTTACTCAATATATTGCCAGACCTCTAAAACCCCAGCAGTGTGCTGATTTGGGAGTATATTAAGAAAAACTAGTGCTGAAATTAATTTGCACCCTCCAGAACACAACACAATTTCTGACAGCAGAGATATCTATGCCAGATATAATTTGTAACAGTTTTAGCAATTTTTTTGTATTTATTTTACAGCTGATTCTATGGCAAGATGTGGTAGCAAGCATGACTTGTCCCCATAGCTAAGCAGGGTCTGCCCTGGTTGCATCTGAATGGGAGGCAAGTAGGCCAAGTAAGACTTCCAAGTCTTACTGCATTCCAAACAATGCAACCCACATTCCATGAAGCAGGAAGTAGGGGCTGAATTGCAAAACCCTATTGGTCAGGCTCAAATCTGCCAGGAGGATGGAGCACTTGACTACGGAGTCCACTTCTAGTGTGCAACACAATGATGGTGGGGGGTTAGGCCTTCTTGCAGCTTGCCGAGAGGCAAGGTAGGAGAGCCAAGAAATAGCAAGTCCACAAGAGCTTTCAAGGGATCAGGACACAGCCATGGGGGAAGCTGGAAATCTCATACGAGATTGCTGGGGATGCACAGTGCTATTTAGGGAGCAAAGGAGGAGAGAAGAGATGTGGGGAAAGCACCACTTTGGCTCAGGTGAGGAGCATATGAACAAGCTGTCCTCGATAACTACCACCAGGGTGGAAACAAACCCCCTCCATACTGAGGCTCTTGAGGGAGATAAAGAGAAGGGCCCCATGCTCACAATATGACACCCATTTCAAAAACTGTGCAGGAAGTGATTATTTACAGGGAGTGGAAACCATCTGCCAGCCTCTTGGATACTGCTCACCTGTATTAAAATCATTCGTATGAAGGGGTATTTGCAAATAAAAACATTCCCCATTGCCTATTATTGTGGACAACTGACAATAACTCAGCTGAGGGGTCAGCTGACTGACCTCACTAAGCAACAACCTTACTGGGAGAAGCCAGACAGAAAGAGGTTTTTGGATTCTGACATAACTTACATTTAATAAGCAGCTAGTCCCACTCCAAACACAAATTCAGATTTTTTTTTTAGCTTTGTATACAGTCTAATGAAGACCGAAAGTGCTTGTAGGCAAATATCAAAGGCTGAACCACCGCCTTTAGGACTTTTTGCCCAAGTGCTCGATGAAAGTAAAAAGGCTTCCACCTCATTATAAATCATCACTGTTCATAAGCAATGGGCTGATACAATGAACCTTAGGTTCATATTGTTCTGTTCAGATAGCAGTTGGAGATTCAAATAGAGTGCCAATTCACACCTTAAAAAAACAACAACACCAAACTCTCCACATGTAGAAAAATAGCACTAAGTGAGAAGGTTCCAGGTCAGCATACTTCCTGACATGCTAGTTTTTAAGATGTAGGGAGATTTTTAATGGGAGCACTGAATTAACCCTTGCTCCAATTTGAAGTGGTACAGTTCAGTAAGACATATATAATGTAGGGCTGTCAACAGTATGCTTTGCCCTGTATTTGAGGCTAAATTGTACCCAGCTAATATTTTATTCTAATTTGTACCATGAAAATAAAGATTGTAAGGTTCATGGAGTCTTCAAAATACATGATGAATATCGAGCCTCCTACACTTGAAAAAGGTTTTGCAACAAGTAATTGAAGTAGTACTAAAAACAACAAGCAATCAAGTTAGTAAAGTAAAAAAAAATCTTTGGAATTTGCCATTTAATACTTTCAATTGTGTTAAAAATTGGCGAACACCATATCTTTACAGTAGAAAAGCAGAGGACTTTGAAAGAAGCTCTGTTTCATCTGGGTCTCCTTCCAATTAGGACATCATCTTTTTCTTACATTCTACTGAACAGAAGACCATCCCTTCTACTGGCATAAACTTCTGGCCAATGAGACACTTGCTGCAACAGGAACACAGAAAGCACTCTGTTGAAGCATGCCAGTTGAAGTTGTTGTAGCTCACACGTTGAACTTCTGGGTCAATAGCATTGTGGCAACCTTGGCAGACCTAGTGAGTAAACAAGAAAACCAAATGATTTATTTCCAGTATTAGGAGACAGTGAAGTCTTTACATGTTCAACACAGGATTGTGTTAGGGTGGGAGCCATAGCATCACTTACCATAATGGCCCCACTGGTATTAAGTCAGTGCGTTCTAGAGTTAGGTCACGACTCAAGAGAGATGCTTCTGATTCATGCTTAGTAGGGATGTGCACGGAACTGGTTCCGAGGCCCTTTATGGGCCTCCGAACCTGTTCGACAGCGGGGTATGCAGCTTTAAGGGCGGGGAGGATGCACTCCCCACCCCCCGGTCGTGTTTCCCCCACCGGTGCTTGGTTTTCTAAATGCCCATTGGGGTGGCAGTGTACCTCCCTGCCGCCCCGTTCACTACATTTTCCCGATGTACCCAGAAGTAGAGAATGTGCCTGCATGCATGTGGACATTACACTTAGGCGCATCCGCTACTTCTGGATACATACATAAAATGTAGCGAAAGGGGTGGAAGGGAGGTATACTGCCACCCCGATGGGCGTCTAGAAAACAGACCGACAGCGGGGGGAACGGGGGGGGGGGAACGTACCCCCGTCTTAAAGCTGCATCCCCCCACCAGTTCCACGCACATCCCTAATGCTTAGCAGGGCATATAGCAAACTGCCATTTAAAAAAATTATTCCAAATGTAAAACTGCCACTTACTGTGTGACTTCTAGAACCCAGAGTCCTAGCAGACACCTGAAACTAGCTGCACGATTCTCCAGTTTTTGTCCTATGTGCTTTGCAACCCACTGGATCTATGCATGTCGCTTTGAAGTAGCTTGTAGGAAACTGAATAGAGTGAACAACTAGAGGAAGTTTACAAGGATTTGTAAACTGCTGGATTTGTAGCTTGCATTCTTGTCTTTATACATCTGCCATGCACATTTAATCTTGTGATCAGCTTCAAAAGCTGAGATTGACAGCCAATGCTGTTCTTTATTTCGCCTGTATATTGGTCCTGCTCTGTATTTGCTTCTGAAGTCAATCTAGATAGGCAAAATGGCTGGGGAATGAACCTTCCCTTGTTGGGAGGGAGTATGACACTGCATGCATAATATGCAAAGTATCATTTGTCCATGCTGCTTAAATGAGTGCCCAATATTACCAACATAACCTTTCATTAATTAAATTACTTGCTCATTTGCTTATTGGACTAATTTTGAAAATGACTTCCAAGTCCTGACAGCATATGAGGGCTCAGATGGATGAATATCTTGCACACAAAAACTAAATCCTGTTCATAGGAAACTAGGATGACTAGTTAGAGCCCCTCTTACCAACAGATTCTGTATGCAGAGAATTCTTTGCATGGGGGAATCATTCAATCATGTGAGCTCCCATCTGCAGCAATTTAGCTAACTCAGAAGTTAATCTCTTCTGTTTATGAGTACCAGGTCACTGAAATGCTTCATTCATCCGCTTAAAGTGCATATATTGCTCTGTCAGAAGTGCTTGGCTGTTGCTGTTGTGTGGCTAGTTAGTCAGATAGCTTATTATTTAATCAAGACTAAGACAATGAACATTCTAGGTCTTTAACCAACTTATGCAAGCAGTATAAATTCACTAGCCTTGTTGGCCATTAAGGTTATAAGGTTAATGCAATCAAAGAATCTCAAAGCATCTCAGAAAACCCAGCACTTCTATATCACCACCAGCCAAGTAGCTTTTCTGAAAACCATTAGACTGTGCTTCCTCTCTATTTTCATCTTTGGTTAATTCAGTGCAATGCACCAGTAAGTTCCTTATAAAAAGACACACTGAAGAAATACAAGGAAGCATTTCTAGACAGTTCATTTCAGAGAATGGTCAAAACAAAGCGGGTAACAAACTGCCACATTTGATAATAGCATAATTGATGGGAAAGGAGTTACAATTTAAGCGTTACAGCTAAAAAACAAAAAGCAAACCAAACAGACACAAAGTTGAGGAAAACCAAACAGTAAAAATACTTTGAAACCTACTAAGCAGCTTTCTTCTTTGTTTTCTGAAACACAAGTGTACTAAAAAAAACATCCTGTAGAACAAAGAAAATCCAGGAAACTGAGGAAGTCATTAACTTTGGGCTAATTGATGTGGACTGTAGATAAGCCTTTTTACATACAGACTAGCTCTTCCTTTTTCAATCTGTATTATTTACAGTATATATATTTTACATATAATGCACCCCCTCCCCTCTAAAAGGTGGCACTCAGGGCCCTTCACAAGAACCCCAAGCTGCTGCACAATACAGTAAAATACCAAAAACAGAAAGGTCAGTCTAGGAGACAGCAGAGGTGACATGATTCTAAGAGTTAAATAAGGAAAGCTGCCCCTGAAAGAGGTAGGGTTTCATACCCCAAATATTTTAGGCCCATTTCAATACATGGTTTTCTAACAAAGACTGTTTCTCCCTTCTCGCTGGTTTTTGCCCAAGCTCATACAATGCATATAATCTTGCTCTACAAGTAGATTTCCAACTTAGCCAGAACACTTAAAGCCAAACACTATCTTGAGAATTCATTCCCTCGTCCTACAGAAAGGTTTAGCAGGTCAAATGCAAGGTGAATGAATATTTATTTATTTATTATTATTTATTACATTTATAAACTGCCCCATCCAGAGGCTCTGGGCAGTGTACGACAACTTTTTTAAAAGACATAAAACCCACAATTCAAACACAATGCTAAAAACAATATAAAAACAATTCAAGAATGATTAAAACCATTCAACAACACTTTACAAGCCTTGGAAGGCCAGGGCAAACAAATAGGTTTTTAGGGCTCTCTTAAAGGCCTACAGTGAGCCTAAACTGTGGATATCTGCCAGGAGTGCATTCCATAGACCAGGAGCAGCTACAGAAAAGGCCTTGTTCCGAGTCGCCACCAGACGTACCGGAGGTAACTGGAGACAGACCTCTCCAGATGACCTCAACAAGCAATGAGGACCATACCCAAGAAGGCGCTCTCTAAGGTAACCCGGACCCAAGCCATTCAGAGCTTTAAAGGTAATAACCAGCACTTTGTATTTTGCCCAGAAACATATCGGCAGCCAGTGCAGCTGTTAAAAGACAGGCATAATATGGTCCCTATGGGTTGCCCCAGAGACCAATCTGATTGCCACATTATGAACTAACTGAAGTTTCTGAACTACGTACAAAGGCAGCTCCACATAGAGCACATTGCAGTGGTCAAGCCTGGAGGTTACCAGCTGAAACACCACTGTTTTGAGATTCAAGGAATGGACGCAGCTGTTGAATAAGCCGAAGCTGATAGAAAGCGCTCTCGGCCATAGCCTCCACCTGAGATACTGCTGCATACCTGTTCCTTCTGGGGGAGTGTAACCCCATCCAGCACAGGGAGATCTAACTCATCCCTTAAATTCCGATCCCCCACAATGAGCACCTCCGTCTTGCTTGGATTCAGCTTCAATTTGTTATTCCTTATCCAGCCCATTACTGCCTGTAGGCAGACATTTAGGGAGTAAATGCCATTTCATGATGATGATGATGATGATGATGATAAGGAGAAATAGATTTGGGTGTCATCAGCATATTGATAACACCCTGCACCAAATCTCCTGATGACCTCACCCAGTGGTTTCATGTAAATATTAAAAAGCATTGGTGACAGAATGGAGCCCTGAGGGACTCTATATAATAGTTCCCATTTTAAAGAGTAACTGTCACCAAGCTCCACCATCTGGTTTTGTATTCAGTCTTCAGCAGAAGACCATTCACCTTCTTAAGCCACCTGGAGCACTTTGCAGGTGATAACTCCAGCTGCTTTTACATTTTCCTTGTTAACAAATTGCTGGAAGAATATATTTCTAACTGAATCTACATTACAATTAGTAAGATATTAGTGGATCTACTTGTCTAAATTTGTATCTTAGAGCAAAATAAAACTCGTTGGGTGAACCTGCGATTAAACAAAATGGCTGGCATACCGAGCAAAATCACTCAAAGTCATCCTTTTGATTTCAATGGGACTACCCTGAGAAATTTTGCTCAGCATGTCAACCAATGAAACAATGTATTTACTAGCAGTTTAATTACTTTATAATATAGGAGATGGCTTTGTAGGCTAGACAGTCTTGTCAGAATTGCTTAATTTTCTGTTTCCAATCCTTTTAACACTCTCTTACACTTCTAATCCCTCCACAAGCCTTCTTCACATGTTATTTACATAACAGCAGCCCTGTTGGATCAGGTCCAAGGCCCAGTTAAGTCCAGCATCCTGTTTCACACAGTGGTCCACCAGATGTCCCTGAGAGGCAAGAGGTGAGGCCATGCCCTCTGTTGCTGTCGCTCTCCTGATACTGGGATTTAGAGGCATTTAGCCTCTGAGGCTAGAGGTGGCCTATAGGCACCAGCCAGTGATAAACAATAAGCTAGCGTGGTGTAGTGGCTAGAGTACTGGACGAGGACCGGGGAGACCCAAGTTCAAATCCCCATTCAGCCATGATACTAGCTGGGTGACTCTGGGCTGGTCACTTCTCTCTCAGCCTAGCCTACTTCGCAGGTTGTTGTGAGGAGAAATCTAAGTATGTAGTACACTGCTCTGGGCTCCTTTGAGGAAGAGTGGGATATGAAATGTAAAAATAAAAATAAAAAACCTCTCCTCCGTGAATCTGTCTAAGCCCTTTTTAAAGCCATCAAAGCTAGTGGCCATAACCACATTAAATGGCAGAGAATTCTATAGATTACACATGGTGTGAGAAAAGCCCTTCCTTTTGTTGGTCCTAAAATTCTCAGCCTTCAGTTTCATGGGATGACCCTTGGTTCTAGTGTTATGAGAGAGGGAGAAAAATTTCTTTGTCCACTTTATTTCATGCATAATTTTGTACACCTTGATCATATTTCCCCTAGCTGCCTTTTTTCCAAACTAAGAAGCCCCAGATGCTGTAGTCTTGGCTTGTAAGCAAGGTGCTCCAGGCCCCTGATATTCTTGGTTGCCCTCTTTTGTACCTTCTCTAGTTCTATCATATCCTTTTTGAGGTATGGTGAACTGCACACAGTACTCCAAATGTGGCCACACCAAAGATTTGAATAAGGGCATTATAATATTAGCTGGTTTATTTTCAAACCCCTTCCTAATTATCCCTAGCATGGAATTTGTCTTTTTCATAGCTGCTGCACAATGTGTTGACACTTTCAATGACCCGTCAACCATGTCTCTTCTGGTTAGTCAGCAACAGCTCAGACCCCATCAGAATATATGCAGTTGGTGGTTTTTTTGCCCCAATATGCATCACTTTAGACAGCCTAACATTGAGCATTTGCTATTTTGTTGTCCACTCTTCCAGTTTGGAGAGATCCTTTTGGAGCTCCTAGCAATCTTTTTTGGATCTCACTACCCTAAATAGTTTGGTGTCATCCACAACATTTGGCCACCTCACTGCTTACCCCAACTTCTAGATCATTTATGAATAAATTAAAAAGCACTGATCCCAGTACAGATCCCTGGGGGACCCCACTTCTTACTTCCCTCCATTGTGAAGACTGTCCATTTATTCCAACCCTCTGTTTCCTGTCCTTCAACGAATAATCAATCCACACATGAACCTGTCTCCTTATCCCATGACTGCTAGATTTACTCAAGAACCTTTGGTGCCTCTTTGTCTAGTTAGCAGGGGATATCTGAAAACTCCAAAAGTTTAGTGAGGCAAGACTTGCCGTTGCAGAAGCTATGCTGGTTCTCCTTCATCAAGGCTTGTTCTCCTATATGTTCAACAATTTTGTCCTTAAATATGCTTTCTATCAATTTACCCAGCACCAAAGTTAAGGTGACCGGACTGTAATTTTCCGGATTTCCCCTGGATACATTTTTGAAATCTGGACTTACATTAGCTAATTTCCAGTCTTCTGGTACAGAGCCTGATTGAAGGGACAAGTTACATATTTTTGCTAGGAGATCAGCAATTTCACATTTGTCACCCAAGAGTTCCTTCAGAACTCCCGAGGGGATGCCACCTGGCCCTGGCGATTTGTTATTTCTTAGTTTTTCAGGACAGTTTAGATCATCTTCCCTTGTCAGCTCAAATTGGCCCAGTTCTTCAGCCTTCAAGCCTGAGAATCTCAGTTCTGGAGCGGGTAACTGATCAGTACCCTCTGCTGCAAAAACACTCATTCAGCTTCTCTGCAATCTCCTTATCCTTCTTAATAATCCCTTTCACGCTCACATGGTCTAAGGGTCTGACCGCCTCCCTGAGAGATTTCCTGCTTCTGTTCTGATATATTTAAAGACGTTTTTGACACTTCTAGCTATATGCTTTTCAAACTCTGAGCGGGATCTAAAATTAACTGAGTGGGCATCAAAAAACTTGTGTACATGTGCACGTGCACACCTTAAACGGAAGACTGTTAGCGATACTGACATCCTCCTGAACTTGGTAGTACCTTTCCTCCTCCTCAGTGTACATTCCAACTGAGCTTCTATTATTGTGGTTTTGAATAAGTTCCATGCTTTCTGGAGTGATTTGACCCTCCTGACTTTCCCTTTCAACTTCCCTTTTACCAGTCCCCTCATTTTTGAGAAGTTTCATCTTCTGAAGTCCAACACATCTGTGTTGGATTTCCTTGACAATTGTCCACTCACATATATATTGAATTGGATCACACTATGATCACTGCTCTCCAGTGCTTCTGCAACTCTGGCATCTTGCACCAGGTCCTGGGAACCACTCAAGATTAAGTTCAAGGCTGCTGTTTCTCTGGTTGGTTCCAGGATTAACTGTTCTAAGGCACAGTCATTTAGCATGTCTAGAAATGTGGCCTCTCTCATTACCTGAATGCGAATTTACCCAGTCTATGTGTGGGCAGTTGAAGTCACCCATTCAGCAATCTCTCTCTTTGATGCCTCTCTGATTTGCTTCTGCAACTCCAGATCACTCTCAGCATTTTGATCTGGAGGGCAACAGCACATCCCTAGTAACACATTTCCTTTCAGCCCTCATATTGTCACCTATAATTATTTTATGGAGGACTCTGGTCTTCTTAGGCTTTCTAAATTTTTGGATTCTATCCCTTATTTAATATACCATGCTAATCCACCCCCCAATTCTCCCCTCCCTGTCCTTTCTGAAGAATCTGTATCCAGGATTAACAGTGTCCTACTGGTTTTCACCATTCCACCAGCTTTTTGTTATGCCCACTATATCTATGTTTTCATTAGCAACCAAGCACTCCAACTCACCCATCTTGGCTCAGATGCTTCTGGCATTTGTAAACACCTGTACACCAAATCTCTTACCTGGCGCTGGCATCTGCTTTCTCCCTTACTGTCACTTACCCTTTTTGACTAGCTGTCATGTGTATCTATCTGCTCTACTCCTGGTTCTACTCTGTTACCTTCTGATTTATCTGAAATGTTTGCACCCTCAGGGGATTTTGTTTGCTGGACCAGATACCACCCAGTTCCTGCCAGCAATCCCCCAGGCTTCATTTTAAAAGCTGCTCTGCACCCTTTTTGATTTTAAGTGCTGGCAGTCTGGTTCCATCTTGGTTCAAGTGTTGCCCATCCTTTTTGTATAGGCTTTGCTTGCCCCCAAATATATCCCCTGTGCCTAACAAATCTAGACCTCTCCTCCCAGCACCGTCTCATCCATGCATTGAGACTCCTCAGTGCCACTGTTTCACAGGTCCTGCACACAGAACAGGTAGCATTTTGTAAAGTAGGGATGCTGTACTCATGTACAACATCCTCGCGACGCATCCTGGAGTCCTGCCCCCATGCTCCACCTTCTAATTATGGAAGGAATCTGTCCATTAGTACAGTGCTCATCTCTGCAGACAAGTGCTGTAACTTTTGGCAACAGGAAGGTGGAGTTTCTGAGTGCATCAGTGTAGAGACAAGGCTTCAGGGTGCATTATCAGGGTGTTGTACATTGTTCCTGTTTTTTTAAAAAGAGTCTAAAGAGGACTGCAGTCAATGCCCCAAAGCACCACTCCACTTGTATACAATAAAATCAGAGTTAATAAGAATCAATGAATTTCCCCCTCAACAAAATTTTTTAAATCAGTTTTGATTTAGTGTAATTTTAAAGAAAATTCACAAAGAACCTAGGTCAAATATAGCATCATGAATATTAATTCTAACTTCTAATTATATCTATGAACATGTGTATATGGGGATGAGAGATAACAGATCTGATCTATTCTGCAGGTGGTGTACATGCAGCACCACACACAGACAGAGACACAGTCAAGCCCTTGCTCCCCGCTTCTCAAAAAGTACAAAGAGGATTTGGGGGGATGGAATAGATCTGAGCAAGGAAGCAGAGTCTGGATCTAAATGCATGGGATGGGGATGGGAAGAGAATCGAGAGTGAAACCAAAAGTCAACAGAACATATTCATGCAGTCCTGAGGAAACATTTTCCATGTAAATCCTCCATTGTAGAAGGGAAACACTTGTCATGGCAGCAGGCCATAAAAGAAACCTCATTTGGGAATGTTTTAAATGAAGTTCCTCTACCTGTAAGTAAGAAAGGCATGTGCGCGAAATGCAAAACTGTGCAACAATGAAAAGCAAGGCCTGGTTGCCCAAATGAAGCAGCATTATGAGAAGTGTGTACCTACCTTCTAAAAATGAAACCTACATCTCTGAATATGCATTAAGGTTATATTAGATCAGACAACAAGAATGTACTTTTACTAGAAAATGATGATGAAATAGAATCTTCCCGGCTAGTAATTTAAATCATTAAAAATTGAGACCTGTGAATGATTTAAACAGTGATTTAAATCAGATCAATCCTGAGTAAAATCCTGCAATTTAACTTCAACAAGATGTGATTTATTTGCCCCTACGACTCCAGCTCGGTGGCACACTTTACCTTTACTCTCTTGGAGCTTGTGTTTGACACGTGCGAAGAGTCTTTACACCAATCTCTGAATCAACAGAATCTCTGTTTTTTTAATCGACTGGGCCTTTGGTAAACCACTGCTTTAGGCAAGATATGGGAAAACGTTTGTGTACAAGTAACTTTACATAGCTATTAGAAATAGGAGGTTCTCTTACCACAGCATGGTTCTTCACATAGCACGGTTTGCAGACAGGCTTTTCATTTACCATGACGTAGATCTCCCCAGCCAACACGCAGTCACAGTCAAAGCAGCAGAAGTGCTTCAGATGCCAGCTTTGACCCTCTGCTTGGGTGTACTCATTGCTGAATATAAGCTTTGGGAGAAAGACAAAAGGTAGCAGGTGCACATTAATCTACATCACATAGGTATGTGTTTCTAGCACACTTTATAAAGGAAAAGTTCTAGTTTTAAGAAGTGGCTGAATTCTGCTGCAATGTCAGCATGTTCTTTTTAACCCTTCCAGCCCCTTTGAGGGAGCTCTTTAAAAAGTACTGAATATTGGTAACAGACCTCTATCTCTCTATAAAAATACATTTCACAATACGTAATTGAATCAGGAGTGAGCCACATCATCTGTTGTGGGGTGGGGGACATTATGTATGACCCTCCATAGCATACTCTGTAGCAAGTATGCCACACGTGGCTAAGGTCTGTGGTACATCCAGTTGAGGCAGAAAAGATTCATTGGCTCATCTGGGGGCCTCGAGTCATCTCTGCATTACAGTCTCTTCCATGGCTCATGACATGACAAAGTCATCTTGTCTCTAACCCCTTGAATCTAACAACTTGAACTTACTTCAAGTTGAGTGGCAGGACGTTTCTCCATCTTCCCCCTTTTTATAAGCCTTTCCCACAGCACCTCTCCAGGCAGTGCTGCCTAGCTAGCTGCTGCAGGTTGCCATCTTTTTTACTCTAGGGTAAGGCAGGAAATTGCCCAGCATCACAGCACAGGGCCATTTCCTGACTCATCTTAGTCTAAAAAAGAAGAAGAAGATGGTGTCAGGATCTCTATCAGCATTTCAAGCACTGTTGAATCTGCTGAAGCATAGCAAGAGAGAGAGAGAGAGAAAGGCCCTGTCACCAAGAAATTAAGCTTCGCCACCTCTGGAAACAGGCAAGTAAAGTCAGCAGCTACATTTTGAGAATTTAATTACAAGGCTGGGCAAAGCCACACTGAGGCATGGTAGTGGGAGGGAGATGTCAATGTATGGTGATTCACACTAGACTGGCCCATTCATCAAACAGTAGGCTTGAATTATGGCACATTTTCAAAATATTGTTGAATACTTCCTACTGTATGGTGGTCAACCTGACTTGATTGCAAACTTTGGGCTTTCCGATTTGTTCCTGTTGTGCAAACATGCATACCATTTAAATCGAGAGGTTCATATACTTTCCCACTAAAATTCCCCAAGATGACCAAGAGCATGTCTTTAAACTGAGCATCCAGGCACTAACATCCAGATAGCAACGCCTGTAGAGAGGCCTTTGTATTCTTCTTTGTACAACTCCCTTGGTGGTAACTGATTCACAACTATCAAATTCCCTAAACTGCAGATACTTTAAAAGCCTGACAATAATGACGTTGAAAGAAGAACTTTTTATTCAGGTTATGTTTTGGCTAAGCTGGGATTAAGCACTTTAAAAAAAGGATTTGTTTGTTTTAAAAATCCAATATTTCAGGCCTTTGAGGTTTAACAGAAATTGAAAATCAATGGCAGACTAAAGTTCTCTGCAAAGTCTCATGAAGCATCCACAGTAACACATTTGCAAGAGGAGCATCTGACCCACAGCCATATGTGTACACATAAGAGAACCTGGGGTCAGCTAGTTAGACTGCTTGACTTCAGTTTGGTACAGTGTGGGGAAAGAAGTAGTACTTCACATAAGAATAGCTTACAGAATTAAAAGCCATGTTGTGGGAATGGCTTAGATGGCTCTTTTCTTTTTTTTTAAAAAAAGGACTAAATACATTCATGGCTTGTGGGTGGCTATTAGAAATGACAGCTAAGTGGAACTGCCTTGTTCTGAGGCTTAGTCTTTTATATCCGGTGCTTAGGACTAACAGAGAAGAGCCATCACCATTGTGAGCTTACCAGAAGCTTCTGGTTAGCCATTGTTAGATACAGAAAGCTGGACTAAACAGATCCCTAAACTGATCCGTTAAGGTGATTCTTTTAGGAAGGATATGCATGGAAGAATCCTAGGAAGGGGGAAATCTTGCTTACCTCATCACATCCAGCACAGCGGGGTTTCTCACTGTCACAGTAGTGCCTTCCACAGTAAAGCTTTCCATTCTTCCAGAAGTAGATCATGTCTACTAGGAGCTCGCTGCAGGTGCAACAGACAAAACAAGCAGGATGCCAGAGTTTGTCATACCCAGCACGCTCGGCATAGACAGCTGGATCTCCTTCTTTCATGTTCAGCTTGCATCGGAAACAGGACTACAAGGAAATCGGAGCGTTACATTAGGCTTTCTCGATGGGAAAAAGTATGCTTGTAAAGGGCGTTTCTGAAATGTACAAAAGCATTTACACGCAGAAGGTATCAGGTCCAATCCCTGGCATCTCCAGGTAGAGTTGGGAAAGACTTCTGCCGGAAACCTACCAGTCAATATAGACAATACTGAGCTAGATGGACCAATGGTCTGACTCTGTAGAAGGTAGTTTCCCAAGTTCCTATGCAGGTCAATGTCAACTACTCAATAGATGACAGCCTTTTGGCATGAACCTGTTTTCCTAGTAGAACTGGCCTCTTCCCCACAAAGAGTCACACAGAATCTAGAATTGACAGCAACAAGAAAGAGGGAAAAGACTTAATACCCTACATCCCACATGAAGCAACGTCTTATTTCAATATCACAAACTATTAGCAACACTAGTGCTCATTATCTAAGAGAAATTCATGCCCCGCACTACACACAACTGCCATACAATCAAGTGAAGGGAGATCGGATACTGTGAGTAAACAAGCATTATTGCTGCCAAATAAGAATAGAGAATCATCATGACTCCCGCCTTGGGAGCAGGAAAGGATAATGATAGGACACCATTTAGCACAGAGCAAGAAGAATTTAAACAGAGTTTCACCAGACTTGCACCAAATTGGTGGAATGGTTACAGAACAATGATACTGGGGTCATTCTCACAATCAGATCTACCCAGGCTATCACAGTCCTAACTGGGTTTGAAACCCAGGCTAAAAGGGAGGGAGGAAGGCACACACGTGAACCCCTCCCTCATCACCTGTGTGTGGATGCTCAGGCTGCCGGCAGCCTGAGGGTCCAAAGAGCTGGGTGGCAAGAGCGCCCAGAAGCGGGGAAATCCCCCAGTGAACTGCACTCCTCGTGCAGTGTGTTGTGGGATACAGGAAGACCCAGCCTGCATTGTCCCCTAAACCTCACCACCCATGGAGTGCTTGTGTGGGCACGCAGTGCTGTGGAGCCCAGGAGCGGCACCAGTCATGTGGGGGAAGGTAGGAAGGCCCTCCCTAGCCCCAGGGGTTTTGGTCATATGAATGACCTTAACATGTTATCTCAGTTATAGAATTTTGATTCATACCGCAGCAGGATACCTCACCACAAACAGTTTAAGTGCTGGATCTACATGACATGTGCTTCTTTTTGTCAGCTTCCATTCTTCATAGTTATACCATGAAAACAAATATCCTTCTTTCTAATCCAAGTAGCTACTGAAATCCCTTTGCTTCAAAATGATGTACAGACAATAACAGAACAGTTCAACCATGACACTTGGGACAAGAGGTAGGGAGCATTGCTGCTAATGACAGACAATTCTAAACTCTCTGGGGCTGATAGTTTTGCAGCTCTATGGATCTTGACTACTAATTTTTAAAAAAACATTTCCCTCCGCAATAGATACATTTCCCAGTTCTTCCTTTAAGTTGACAGAAAATGAAGCCAAAAGGCCTCTGCCTTTTGCTTTCTAATTCTGATTTCACGCAGAGTCCTTTCCCCACTGAAATCAGTTGTGAGGGTGAGGAGAAGGACACAAGATTGCGTTTCTTTGGTTTTGCTCATAGCATCTTCATCTAAGAGGTTTACTTTCCTGCAAGGATTCATCAGTTTTCACCTTGAAAGGAAAACCACAACACTACCATATTTCTTCTGAGAACCAACAGTCATTTAAATATAGCATACCAGCTGCCTCCAGAAAGTAAAATATTGATCTCAATGCGGCTACAAAACATGGCATATTATAGTAAGGTTTTGATAACAGTTGTACAATTGGCAAGCATGATTAATAGAAAGAAACAGACCATGTTCTTTTTTTCTCCCACTAGTTACCTTCAAGCATGTTACATTTTATAAAAGTCAACTGAAAACCCAGAAGTGTTTTCATTAATTTTGGTTTGCAAAACACACCGCAGCTTTTGAGAGTTAAAAACCAAAATGCTTAATAATGCACTAAAAATGCAGAAAGGACACCGAAATCAAAAGAAGACATACGAAGAATAGAGACGCTGTACTTCTCTCCCTTACCTGTAGTTTTGCGCCACTTTACAGTTTGCTATATATAAACATAGAGGTACACACACACACTTACATACTGGGATCCTTTTTGACCAGCCAGCTTCTCTTCCATGGCTCCCACTGGGGCCGAAGTGCCCCTCTCTTCATTGCTTGGGACACTCTTCTCACCAGCTTTCACTTCCACTTCGCTGGGAAGCTTGACATCTCCCACACCGAGTGCCTCGTTCTTGTATTTCTTCACAAATTGCTCCATCTGCTTCACCTCATTAGGAGTCAGCTCGTGGCATTTGGAAGGATCCTGATCATGAGCAGGCAGCTGCTTTGCCAACTGCTTCTTTCTGTACTGAGCGCCTTCTGAGCCAGCCACAGGCTGTTTCTCTTTCGGAAGCATCTGCATATAGTGTCTTGCCTAAAAAGCCAGGAGGGATTGCCAGAATTAGTTATTGGATGCTCCAAGGAATCCAGCTTTTTAAACAAAAAAAAAAAAAGGCAGGCAACTTAAAAGCAGATCAGCAGCACTTAGCAGAAGTAGTTATTGTTCAATTGGAACGGACACCTAGGTGCGCAAGGTGGAAGCAGAGGAATACAGCTAGTACTGATTCACAGTGGGACAGAAGCTAATTGCAGACATAGAAGCCCTACAACATAAAAGCATATTTACTCCAGTGAAGTAACAGCTCTAACAAGGTTTAGATAACTCCAAATATCTTCAGATGCTTATAACGCAAGAGCTTTCAGATTGAATAAGCTTTGCTTCTTTGCCAAGGAAAGAACACACTGTGTGCTGATTAACTAAGGCTGTTTAAATAAGCTAAACTAAATTTGAAAAAAGGCACAACATAATTTAAAACACACACACAAAACCACCCCTGAAATGTCTTTGCAATTGTACACTAGGTTTTTCCTAAGTTCTGACAACCTCTTACAAATACAAGCTGCACCCAACTCTGTAACCTTCTGCTTTAGATCACACAGCCTGACAGTACATAAACTTGACTCAAGATTGAAACATTAAAATAAAGCCCCACAAGGCTATCCGGCTATCTCATCTAGATGAGCCGTTAATAAACCGAAAGGGAGCTTTTCTTTTGCATGACAACTCTGAATTCATTCTGACCATATACAGTAACAGAAATGTGCAAGTCCAAGTGTTTTTCTTAGTGTTTAAACAATGATATAAATTGTGCAGGTTTTCCAACAGTATGTCCCATTTCTGGATGTCATTTGAGAATGACTCATTTGGAAATCCATAAATCATCCTAAGTGGTGGTGATCCCTAATGCAATGCTTAATCCTAGTTATTAAACACCACCTCTTTCCCAACGCACCATTCTTGCTTCCCCAAACACCCCTCTTTCCCTCTGCTGGCCATCCAGTACTTAGCTATTTTATAGCACTCAAAGACTTGCAAGAGGAGATGGAAGTCAGATCCTACTCCACTGTATTTACGTTTTCAGTGGAAATTGTGGCTTATAACAAGCGAGTCTTATAATTCTGTTTACAGTTATTCTACTACCAAAAAAAAAGGGGGGGGGAGACCCTGATCCTGAATGATCTATAATTCCTAATTTGCCCTGTCCCTTCTTGTTTTTCTAAAAGCCCTCAACACCATATCATGACATCTCACCAGCGTTTGATTTTGAACAGGAGGTGCCCATTCGTAAGTCACAGTATTAATGGACACATTCTTCTTGGCCGCCACTGGATTAGTCAGTATCATTACATTGCGCTTGTACATAGGGATCCCATCCGATTTCAGTTTTGCAATGAGAGTTGTATATTTTGTATCCTCAAAAAGCTTGCCCACTTTACGATCGTCCTCATTACTCGTGGCAACGTCATGTTCCTCTTGGCCACACTTGCAATTTCGGCATATTTTTCTAGTGGTTCAAGGGAAGAGAATAATTAGGTCATATTCATATAAATGGAAATTGAGCAAAATACTGCTGTCGGGATTATGCAGAAGGGCAGAGTCCCATTTGTAATGCTTATGTAAGGTTAATGAGTACAGGAGAACCTAGTTACTTGTGGTGGTTCCATTCCTCACCTACTACCATGAGTAACAGAACCATGAGTAATGAGGCATTATTCCTATGGGGAAAAGGGGGGTTAGGTTCCATGCTGGTGGCAAAAATCCTTACTTTGGCATGTGCCGTGGGGTCTCCATATGTCCAGGAATACCATGCACCCAGGAATGCCCCCAAAGGATGCAGTGCCCCCCTAAACCACAAAAAATCGTGAGAAAGTCAATTTTTAAAAAAGAAATGGGACACAAAATGGCTCCTCCTGTCTCCTGCAAACAGAGGATGCTTTGGCTTCCCAAAGACTGTAGCTGGCCTTACAGAAACCAGCACTTCAGCAATAGCACGCTGTACTTCTTTCACTGGTATGCATTTCTGTTCCCTCTTTATTATAAGCCTTGCAGGCAAAACTTTGATTTAATATTTATCACACATAATACAAATCATACATCACCAGCATGGCATGACTGCCACTTTACCACATGATGGATAGATCAAGTAGGAAGTAGCCCATCAGCACTGTACCTCTTAGAGGGCTGTCGGCTCAGGCATAGTTACTTCCCACATGTTCTGCCCAGCCATTACAAATCTTCTATTAAAATGTTACCTGAACATTTGGAATTCAGCCATGGAAAGTGGCAGATGCCACACTTGTATGAATTAGGCCTTAGTAAAAACAGTACAGGAGTTTAAATGCATTAAGGCAGGGTTTCTTGGGCCCCCAGATGTTGTTGGACTACAACTCACAGAATCCCTAGACATGGCCTTTGTAGCTGGGGATTCTGGGAGTTGTAGTCCAACAACAGCGAGGGGCTGAAGGTTAAGAAACCCTGCATTAAGGGTTTGCTAAACTGAAGACACTGTTCTTGTGAACATGGCCATAGAAATATGCTGCGAAAAAAACCTCCATGGGGTCATTCTTCTACAACTATATTTTCTCGGTTTTTTGTGCCACTGCAAAAAAAAAAAGGCCCAAGTTTCCAAGAGAACTTAATCAACATATATTTTAAGAAGACATTACATTTACTTTATGTCTGTACATATGCCAAATGATAGTGATGATTCACAAATGAATCTGGGGGTGGGGGGGTCCATGTTCTGTAACACAGAGAAAGACCAAAATGCCCTATGTCAAATTAAATCAGTCTTGCAAATAAGTCCACAAAAGTTTTTCTTACTGCCAATTTGTACTAGAGTAAATAAAGGTCCCACACATGCACCTGTGTGCTTTTATGCAGAAAGCTCCAAGTGCCTTCCCTGACATCTCCAAGATAGGGCTGAGATAGGCCCTACTGAGATATGGCTCCTGCCTGCAACCTTGGAGAAGCCACTGCCATTTACTGTGTATACAATACAGAGCTAGATGGACCAATGGTCTGACTCAGTATAAGGCAGCTCCCTATGTTCCTACGGAGGTGAAGCCTTCTAACACTAAGTGTGCTGAACTCCTTACCATCTGTTAGAACCTAATCCAGTTTTTGTCCGCATATATCCAGGAGGCTTTTGACCCTGGCCAGGGAACCCTGGCACCTAGAAACTTAACTGTGGCATATGGACTAGGATAGCCAGAGGCAGATTTATTTAGTAACATCTTTATTTTTCTCATGCATATTCGTTTCTGTGCTAGGCAGAGCACTAGTGAAGAGGATCAAAAGAAGTCCATTGACACCCCCCCTCACAATGTGTCTGGTAGTTTTGTCAAGGGTATGTTGTCTGGCTCCTAAATTTTGGGGCTGGCTCCTAGACCCAAAGAAAATTTGTCAAGACCTGCATTACTGCTTGAAGTTCACAGACAAATGGCAGTCTAAAGGAATTGCTAGCAAAACTTACATTAATGCCTCAAGCCTTTCTGGAACTCAGGGAGCAGTATACATAGAGCAGATGAAGAGTTCGGTTCTTAAAGTATTCATTGAGATGTAGACAACTGCTCCAACTGCAAGTGGTATGGGGGATTCAAATTTGTGCCTCCCTAGCTATGGTAGATGCAACACATCAAAATTTGATACAGAACCTTGCATTAGACACGTCAAGGTCACTTGCAAAAAGAGATCATCATCTTGGCAATACCAGTGTCAATTCTTCCAGTAGTATGCCAAGAACTTTCCCTATAGCACAGAGCCTTATAACCCTTCCCTCACTGCTGGCTTTTGATTGTCACAGATGTTACACTCCCATCTAGTGGAAAATAATGGAACTGGACTGTAGACACTGAAGCAAAAGCCAATATTCCAGATTATAATTTCTTTAGAGAATTATGTAGATATCAGTAGATGGATCCATATATTTTAAAGCGACTACGTAAATCTGGCAAACACGTGGCAAAGAGAAGCTTTCTAAGTTAGGACATGCTAAATGAAAATTGTAAGACTCCAGTCAATAAATCCTTCTTAAAGTTAGCAAACCATGGGTTGCATCCAGAGGTGCCTTGTGCAAATAATATTTTTTTTAAAATTTCTCTTGCACAACAGGATCCCCATTATGGTGTGGAAAGGTTGCAGTGGGCCCTGGGACAGAAAGTGAAGGTGGGCCCCATCCTCCTCCAACAACCTCTACTTCAGAGAGGTGTGAGGAGGAGAGCAAAGGGCAAACTGTCACCCAGTCATTGAGGGCCCCCCCCCACACACACCCAGCTCGGGCTCCAGGAACATCCAGGAACAGCTCAGGGTCCACCTTATTCAATTGTAGCTATGCCCCTGGTCCCTACACCTTCTGCCAAGTCTTCCTCCATCCTCAGTCATTGCCTCGTGCCATATGTCATACTACTCCTGAGGGTCCCTTGAACTTCAGGATTGGCTTTTTGTGGAAAAATTTCCCTATGCCCTCCTCCTCCCAGCTACAACCTCCACTGCACATGGGCAGAGGGGATAGGGAAAGCCCCATTCTGCTCACAGAACACAGTGCTCTGGGCCAATGTTGTTTATTTAGAAGTTTACACTTTCAAATTGAGAGTACGCTCAGGAGAATTTGGTTTCCCTAGACACAATATGCCGTCAGAACTCTGATGATTAAGTTCAGAATGTATCAGTACAATCTCTTTGAAACTAATAGCATACACTGACAGGAGAGAGATGTTACACTAGCCATGTGCCTAAAGTATCACATTCTTTTCTCGGGCTTAGGTACAACACATCCAAGGGCCTGGTTAGACAACACTTTTCTGGATATAAAAAGGAGAAACCTCAGGAGCTTGCACACTCTCCCTCCCACCCCCACATGCAGGAGGTAACATTTTAACCAAACTGTATTTATGTTATTCTTACATTTACATCCTGCTTTTCCTCCAAGGAGCCCAGAGTGGCATACATGGTTAAGTTTATCCCCACAACAACCCTGTAGGGTAGGGTAGAATAAGAAAGAAGTGACAGGGCGATCTCAACTTTGCAGTGACCATACTTGAATTTGGAGGGCTGAAATCTTGGCAGTCAGGGAGATAGCACAGTGCTTTTTAATTTATTCATAAATGATCTAGAAGTTGGGGTAAGCAGTGAAGTGGCCAAACTTGCAGATGATACCAAACTATTTAGCGTAGTGAAATCCAAAACAGATTGTGAGGAGCTTCAAAAGGATCTCTCCATACCGGGTGAGTGGGTGACAAAATGGCAAATTCGGTTCAGTGTTGGCAAGTGTAAAGCGATGCACACTGGAACAAAACCCCCAAACTTCAAGTATATGCTGATGGGATCTAAGCTGTTGGTGACTGACCAAGAGAGGAATCTTGGGGTCATGGTGGACAGCTCATTGAAAGTGTCTACTCAACGTGTGGCAGCTGTGAAAAAGGCCAATTCCATGCTAAGGATCATTAGGAAGGGTATTGAAAATAAAACTGCTGATATTATAATGCCCTTATACAAAACTATGGTGTGGCCACACCTGGAGTACTGCATACAATCCTGGTCAACACATCTAAAGAAGAACATTATAGAACTGGAAAAGGTGCAGAAGAAGGCAACCAAGAAGATCTGGAGCCTAGAGCCCCCTCCTTATGAGGCAAGGCTACAGCAGCTGGGGCTTCTTAGTTTGCGGGGGGGAGACTGTGGGGAGGCATGATAGAGGTCTATAAAATCATGCATGGTGTAGAGAACGTGGACAGAGAGAAATTTCTCTCTCACACACATATCACTAGCACGAGGGGTCATCCCATGAAATTGGTTGTCAAGAAATTTAGGACCAGCAAATGGAAGTACTTTTTCATACAACGCATAATCAACTTGTGGAATTCTCTGCCACAAGATGTGGTGTTGGCTACTAGTTTGGATGGCTTTAAGAACTGTCTGGATACATGGAGGAGAGATCTATCAAAGGCTACTAGCCTGAGGGCTATAGGCTACCTCCAGCCTCAGAGGCAGGATGCCTCTGGATACCAGTAGCAGAGGAGAAGCAGCAGGAGAGAGGGCATGCCCTCAATTCCTGCTTGTAGGCTTCCAGCGGCATCCGGTGGGCCACTGTGTGAAACAGGATGCTGGACTAGATGGGCTTTGTGCCTGATTCAGCAGGGCTGTTCTTATGTACATTGCTGGCACTGGGAGCCAGTTGTGTGCACAATTACATGCATAGTGTCCTAAACTGAGGGGACATCTCTTTAGTTCATATTAGTCCTTTATCTTATTTTTTAAATATAGTAGAGCAGGGCTGCTCAGGCCATCCTGCAGATGTTGGCCTACAATTCCCATAATCCCTGGCTATTGGCCACTGTGGTCCAAAAACAGCTGGGGTGGGAGCCTAAGTTGAGCAGGCCTGTAGTAGAGTGTCACCCAATTAAACCAGTCTTATTTGATTTATCATATGGGTTTTAGCTTAATCACTAACATTTACATATGAGTAAAAGGAACCGTCTTGACTAAGTGTTCCCATTAGATATTTAATAGAACTGACTCATCCTCTTACAGTAATTTCAGTGGGGCTTCTGTCAAGTAATTTAAAGCACATTTATATACTGCCAATTATTAGATCTCAAGGTGGGTTACAAATAGATACAAACAATTAAAACAAACTTATTTAATTCAGTCAGGGTGCTGGTCTTTGTCTTTAAAATGATGCACATGTACAGACAAGTGTTGTCTGTAGCTGATAACACTTTGGCATGCTTCCTGAGTGAGAGAAGAGGGAGAATGCCTCTTAAAGAGGACACTTTTCATCTGCTGTCCAGTTAAGACACATTTTTAGCCTATTTAAAGCAATTTTTAAAAATAATACTAAATGTAGTAGTCTTAAAATTAAAAGTCAAAACAGATTCAGTCTAGCACTCAAAAGTTTGTGGGAACTTCAAGGGGAAAAAAATATTTATCTTATTTGTTGAAAAGTAGTAGTAGAAGAATATTTTTAGTCCAGCAGCAGAGGTCAATACAGATAAAACACTAAATCATTTCTTAGTTCTCTCAGCAAAGAATGTCAAAGACTGTGTATTAAGTTACCACATAGCAAGCTGAAACCATAATGCTGAAACCCTGGTTAGCAGCTAGGTTTATGAGTGAGTCTCTTATGTAGGGGTTGGAGTGTGGTAGACCAGCCCCTGTCTAAGTGGATCCCCAGCAAACCTCACTGTTATACCTGCCTATATACAGTTTGCCACTGCGATTAGCAACTTGTGCAGAAAGAGCCAAAATTCAGTCTAATTGGCTGTAGACTCTCCCCACCCTCAGAGATTTACAAAGCAGGATAAGGAGATTAGCATCAACACTCTGTTGTCCCCATAGGTTTCTTAGTAGGGGGTGAGTGGGGCTGATGGAATTGAGTTTTTTTGAGCAAACTGAAATATATATGAATTTACTTCCTTATGAAATCTAAACTGACTTTCCGACAAGAACATGAAATGTACTGTATAATGTGGCTCATTAAGTGATTATTGCTTGGTATATTTCAAGTATGGATGTCTTCATTTTATTTAGAATTACAAATATGCTTAGTGTTTAAAAATGGAGCTGTAAGCAGCTGTACAATTACTGTATGCCTTGGTATTTGTAGCTAAGAAAATGGGGGAAGGATGTAGTAAGCAAATGTAAAGTTTTATGATTTGGCTTTAGAAATCATAAGTTGTCTGAGATGCAACAGCAAAATTATGATCGGGTTGCCAGGGCGAAGCTTTGGGTTCAAACACTTCCTCCTCCTCCTTGTGTGCTCCAGTTCCCTCCTCACTTCCTAGTTCAGGCAGGCAAACCAGAGTTGGAAACCACAATTTGAAGTGGGTTGCAAGCCCTGGCTTGGAGCATTTGCTCATACCAAAATTTGCATATCATGGCAAACTGTGGTTTGATGAAACCAAGAAATAAATCATGGATCTGAGCACACAAAAGGAAGAATGAGAAAGAGAGGGAGAAGCATATGAACACACACCTTGTTCTTGACCTTGGATCAAGAGGATCAGGAATATGATGTCTGAATACAGCCAAACTGTGATTTGCAGGAGCTGTAGCTTATCCAGTTTGGATGCAATGATAAACGCAGGCAGACAAAACCAGGAAGTGAGAGAGACAACCATGCGTACAAGCTAACGAGGGCTGTGAAAGTTAAAGGTTTGTCCCAATGGTCAAGCCATGATTATGTGTGTTACATACAAACTGGTTCAGTCAGGTTTACTTCTGAACCAGTATGCAGATCTCAGCATTACCACCTTGCACTAACAAAGGAAAGGAAATTTAGAGGGGAATGCTCAGAAAGTAAAAACATTCCTGTTATGTAATTAAGGAATAGCAATACATCTGAATATTCAGTTACAATTGTATAGAAGTACTGACCTCTAATAGCATATCATCATAATAAACAGTAAAATTTGAGTCCCATGATCTAGATCAACTGTGACTGAGCCTCATAGACCACAGCTGAACTTGTTTGAGTAAACATTGGTCTGCAGGTGTCACACTCTACACAAAATTAGCTGTCCTGAACTAATTCATATATTGTTTTATCCCAATGAGTAATATACTCGTGGTGTAATGGTTAGAATGCTGGACTAGGGGAGACGCGATTTCAAATCCCCATTCAGCCATGATACTAGCTGGGTGACTCTGGGCCAGTCACTTCTCTCTCAGCCTAACCTACTTCACAGGGTTGTTGTGAGGAGAAACTTAAGTATGTAGTACACCACTCTGGGCTCCTTGGAGGAAGAACAGGATATAAATGTAATAATAATGATAATGATTAACTTCACTAATTAGAATCAGCATTGGAAAGATCCATAATGTTCAATTCTGAACGTTCACTTTGACCTTAATGGACTTCTCACAATGAAAGGTTTGTATAAACTAAAACAAGCTTTTCTTCTTTTTAACATGGCAAGTGTTCCTTGATTGTGTGTGTGTGCATGCATCCACACTGTTTTATAACTGCTTCCTTCATAAACATGAAGTAGTCTTACGTTGGTTAACTAAGACCAAAGAAATTTAGGAACTCAGTTTTTCTCCTTGTCCTTTTCCTTCATTTTCTTTTTGACACTACCCCCACACTCTCTACAGGATCCCCCCTGGATAAAGTTAAAGTGTGCAGTTGAGTCGTGTTGACTCCTGGTGACTACAGAGCCCTGTGGTTGTCTTAGGTAGAATACAGGAGGGGTTTACCATTACCATCTCCTGCACAGCATGAGATGGTGCCTTTCAGCATCTTCCTATCATTGCTGCCCAATATAGGTGTTTCCCATAGTCTGGGAAACCTACCAGCGGGGATTCGAACTGGCAAACTCTGGCTTGCTAGTCAAGTCATTTCAAACTTCTAAAACCACAAAACATATAAGACTACTAGAAAGAACACCACACACAAACATTCATTCAACTGATTTTAACAGCTGCTGACTGTGTATGTGCTTAGTTTTAGAAGTGGAAGGAGTACAAATTAAGGAAGTCTATCTTATTGATATGCTTAAAGTTTCAAGTAGCCAAAGGTATGTGCTGTGCTAGTGTATCAGTAAATCATATGAAGTATCTCTTCTTACCTCCAGAAATGCAGCTCAAATCCTTCACATTTATCTTTGCATTTTAAGCATGGTGCTCCAAATCCTTCTTCGTGCCCCAAGCCCATCTGGATTAAAAAAAAACAAAAAACATTAACATAACTCAAGCATAATATTTTTCCAAAGCACATGGTATTTTCTTAATGATGTGGTAACAAGTGGCAAACCTCCAAAAAGAAGAAAATTCCACACCACTTCAAAATTACTGCACCAAGGTAAGTCATGCCAAGTTGTTCTATGTAAGCTTTACATTCCCCCCAACTTGATACTTTTGGCATATAACCTAACATTCTAACATATTCTGTGTTAGGAAAAGGTAATACAGATGTGAAGTCATAACATTCCAATAAGATCAAGTACATGATTGGTTAGTGCTTCAGGTGATGCATCTGTTACTGGACTGTACCATGTCATACTGCAAGCAGGGGGTCAAATGTAGCCTGGCAAACCATCAGAGCCTATGCACCAGAAGGAGAGCACATGCAGCCATGAGACACATATGCTGCATTACAGGCTAGAAACAGTAGTGGTGATGGCAGAAATGGCAGTGGGGGGGGGGATAGAATCCATGATTGAAAGACATTTTACACCCAAATAAGGCCTTACACATGCAGACAGAGCTTTCTTCAAAGTTTTTGAGAACCATTTGCATTTCCAAACAAAATGGCAGTTTGCCTAAATGCTACTTGTGTATTGAAAGTGCGGTAGTGACTTGCAAATATTGCCAACTTTCTCATGCACAGTGATGTAAGAAGTCACAAGATATTACTGACTATCAGTGGTGCACTTTGACTCCTTCACACCCTCAGTCCCTGGACAGGAAGGACCACTTGGGGTGCATGGGGTATAGTACTGTAGAGGAGAATTTTGGAGATAAGGCAATCAGTCTTGCTAGTTCCTGCCTGACAAAAGGTTGAATTCTGGTTCCCCTCCATCATTGACTTCAAATCTTGTAGCATAGAATGAACAGTCAGGCATCTGAGAAGTCTGCGCTGCTATATCACCAGTCAGAGCAGATATCTAAATTTAAGCATTTTTATTGAAATGCTTTAGACAAGTAGACAAAAGGGGCAGACAGATATAACAAAAAATGATCTAACTAACATTGCCATATATTTGATAATTTAATATCACTGGAAACCATCTTGGATTTTGAACAGTCAACATCTTCTTGGAGAAGAGCATATGGAGTGTGTGTGCGTGCGTGTGTGAGAGTGATATGATATTTATTTATTCTGCTGCTTAGACTAAGGGGACAATAATTTGCCCAATCAGCTCCAAGGAGCTAGGTCATGAATGGTTCTGATTTCTAACCAAGAGAAAATAATTTCCCCCTAAATATGGGGAAAGAGAAGGTAGAAATCTTCCCTATCGTTGTGTGTGATGTTTCAGCCCTGCCAGTTTCCTCCGCGGCTGTCACAGCTATGCCCATTTCACACCTTCTGTCTATATGAAAGAAACTTATGGAGGCTGAAAGGCAATTTAACCTTTCAGCAGCTAAAATAATAAAAATGGGATTATTTAAGAAGATTGTTTTATAGTTAGAAATGAGGCTTTTTCTTCACAATGGCTTCTACACAATGTGCAGAAACCCTGAGAGAGGAATGTGCCTATAAGATAGGAATGCACACAATTGTCACTGCCTATGGAACTTGTTCCTAACTTACAGTTAACAAAAAATTACTTTTAGCTCAAGTTAATGTCTGAAAATACAGTCCAGAAAGTACTGTACCAAGAAACCCCAAGTTGTGTATGCTTTCCCACTACACTTTATCTTAGTCAAAATGCCAAGAAGTGAGAAGCAAAAGGCTCCAGTACTCCCATACAAGTTCATATATCAAGATATTTCAAGTTTGTTCACATCTGAAGGTAACAATTTCTAAAACATACAATAACCAGCAGTTAGGATTAATGGGACAAATTACCTGATTAACTTATCTCTTACTCAGTCATGACTAGCTTTGCCCAGATTCTACCCAACATATCTATAGTCTAGCTGCCACTGTTCTATTTAGAATAATTTTATAATTAAATTAAGAAACTATACTGTATCAGATTAAAGCCTTCGTCTCAGAGCAAGCTCATGTGAGGGAAAGAAATGCTGAATCATCCCTGCTGAGCTGCCTGGCTAGGCTTCTCCTAAAACTATTCTGTATTATTGGTAAGTTCAAAATGCTGCCACCACCACCCCTTTGGTCTACAGAAAGTCTCTAGGCTTGGGATGGGATAACCCAGAAAAAACCCCTCTTAATTTGGCTCTTTGACAAGTACAAAAATCTTCCACGTGCAAGCCTATACATGGTGAGAAAACTGATAGTTGCTGAATGTTTGAGGATGCGTTTGCACCAGATAAATCCCCCTTTGCTCACCCACCCCTTTTCCTGAGTTAAAAACCAACTTGGAGAGGTTTGTAAAAAGAAAAGAACAAAAATAGTTTTATTCAGTTACTACTGACTGCTTCCGCCTGAGGCTTTCTCAGCTTTTAGATACAGTTAAGAATACTTAGTAGGATTAATAGGTTGTATTAATGTACACTTAATGTACACACTTACAGAGGCTTTTGAAACACCCTTGGTGTATTGAGCATAGGCTAGTGTTTATTTCAATTATGTTGCAGGTAAGCTATAATAGAACAATATCCAGAATATGCAAAGCATACATACCAAAGAAATATAACATACTAACGTGAGGTCTGACTACACAAACTTACCCCTAGACTAAACTTCCTGACTACACAAACTTACCCCTAGACTAAAGTTCCTTGAACTCACCAAACTCCTGATGAAACTCAAAGCCTCTTGTAATCCTGTCTTCCCAGGCTTTACAGTTATCCTCCGGGAGCCACCCTCCATTGCCATATGTCCGCCTGTGCACCTCCAGCCTGGCTTCTTCTAACAAAGAACTCCCTTCTTCCTGGCAACAGAAGTCTAGGTCCCACCCACATGGTGTGCTGATTGGCTGAGCCCTGGAGTTCTCCAGCCTGTCAGTCAAGATAGGATTCACTTTAGAGGGAGGGGAGCCTCATCACTACAGCCTTCAGCATTGGGTGGGCCAGATTTCCAAATAAATACAAGAATATTGCTTAGTTTGGAAGGTATCAAGAAAGATAAAAAAGGGGATTATTATCTTAAATACCAGTTGAGTATTTATTACTCCTATAAAGAGAGACAAGACATAGAAGAAAATTATATATAAGGCATTCCTCAGATATTAGATTTTTGTTCACACAGCATACCATAGCCTTTTCTTTCAAGTTTTGTGCCACATTATATAAAACCAAAAATCCAGTTCTCTTGTTCATTGTTTCACAGCTGGCCAGGAGCATAGAACTAGAGAAAGTCATGGCCGAAAAGCATCCATTTGGCACTTCATATCAATACCATGGTGTTCATATCAATACCATCTGAATCTATAATAAAATGTTTCAAACTACATCTTGTAAGAGTCCTTGGTTTCAATTAACATTGGGAAGTGGAAGAAAAGAAGAAAATTCAAAAGCATCCAAAACTGAGTCATTCTGCAAGGAAAAATGCATCCACATCAGTTTTTAAATATTTTTAAAGTGTTGATTCTATTTACTATTTATTTTTAAAAGAAAATTAAGTTGTTTCTAATTTTCCACAAGTGTTAAAAAAACTACTCCTTCAGATTTCTGGGAATTCCAGAAGATACCACTGAGGTATATTGTCTTTCAATTAGGCAAGCATACTTGAGTCTACATAGCAAGATCAGTAGTACTAAATCTATTCTCCAGAAGTGTGGGTTTTTCTCTTTCCAGGATTAAGCTAAGGGCTTACATGAAGCTAATGCTCTAAAAAGGTGTTTTAGCAGGTAGATGTATTCTGTAGAAAAGAGGTGGACAATTGTCATAGAAATGGGTGATAAGGAAACTTGTGCTCAGCTGCCCAAGTGCATGTCCACTGGAGTCAGCCAGCAAGTTCTATCCCTGCATCAATGGCAGTACTGCATGCCTGGTGTCTTCAGACAAGCCTCAAGAATAACAGACTTTGAACAATAGTGCATGTTCGTTAATGCATAAAAATTCTTCCTACACCCCAAAATGTGAGCTACAATTGCTAAAATGATACCTTACACTAGACCTGTGTAGAGTTCTGACTGAATGCCAAACACGTTTTCCAATATACCCCCAAATATAACAAATTGCCTTGCATAAGTTTTTAAAGGGAAGATGGAATCAATTTCTCCATAAATGGAATTATGGAAGAAACTAAGATACATAGGTCATTTGAAATATTGCCAGAAGAGGTTTCTGTATGTCAGTTGCTAAAAATTCTAAAAAAACATCTGGCATTTCAAACATGCCCAGTTTGATTTTAAGGCAGTCTGCGTATGAAAGGCATTACGATTGTACTGATTGAAGTCATCTGTTTCACAACGCCTTCATGACTAAAATATTACTTCAGAGCCAAGTGTTTTAAATGGTTGCAGGCTAGCCTAATGTTTGAAGAAGAAATCTTGCTTTAATCAACTTGGAATGTTTCTAGGGAATCAAAGCTGGCAATCTTTTCTATTAAAGAGCATCTACCAAATTCCAACCTGTCTGCTACTACTCAGCTTTCCAGGGAAATATATAAATGTTCAGTATCAATTCCCTTTATTGACAATATACCACATAAATTGATAATGCAGCTCTCTTTATTTAGGCATTGCAAACTCGTAGATCAGGACTCTGGTCGTTAATCAGTCAAGGCTCTAACCAAACTATGCCAGCAAATTTGGAGAACAACACAGTGGCCAACAGATTGGAAGAGATCAGTCTACATACCCATACCAAAGAAAGAAGACTTAACAGATTGTGCAAACCATCACACAATATCCTTAATTCACATGCTAGCAAAATAATGTTCAGAATCATCCAATGCAGGTTAGAGCTCTATGTGGAAAAGGAAATGCCAGATGTGCAAGCTGATTTCAGAAAAGGCCGAGGAACAAGAGACATGAGTGTGGTTTTAAAGTTGAGGAAGAAACATCAATAACCTGCGCTATGCTGATGACATCACTCTGATAACTGAGAATACGGATGATCTGCAAGCTCTAGTAATGAAAGTCAAGGAGCATAGTGAAAAAATGGGACTATGACTAAATGTCAAGAAGACTAAACTAATGAAACAGATACAACAATTAGCCTCAAAACTGACAATGAAGACATTGAAGTAGTGGATAGCTTTTGCCTCTCCGGATAGACCATCAACAGTCAAGGATCCAGGAGTCAATAAATACGCTGCAGACTAGCACTCGGTACGGTTGTAATGAAGGCCTTGGAAAGCATATTTAGATACTGTGATGTATCTATACCTACAAAGATCAGAATCGTTTTGGCAATGGTTTTTCCCATGACACTCTATGGATACGAAAGCTAGACTTTAAAGAAGCAAGATAGAAAAAGTATTGAAGCTTTTGAACGTTAGTGCTGGAGAAGACTTTTGAGAATAACATGGACAGCCAAGAAAACAAACAAATGGGCCATAGAACAAATCAATCCAGAATTTTTACTCAAGGCACGAATGACCAGGCTCAAACTATCATACTTCGGAAACATTATGTGAAAACCCAGCTCCCCTGAGAAGTCCATAATGCTGGGAAAAGTTGGAGGAGGACCAGCAACAATTTAGATGGAGTCGATCCCAACAGCAATGAATGCACCACTGAGAATTCAAAGGCCAGGTTGAAGATGGATCATTCTGGAGAGAATCTATGTGGTTGCTAAGAGTCAACATCGACTTGACAGCACTTAATTAATGCTTTTGTTAGAGACTTGAAAGGAAAATTATGCCTGACTGTGGATGGAGCAAATTCTGACAGGAACTGTCATCTGTCACTTAGTATTGTTCTGGTCACCATGTGGAAACCAGCCACAAAGCTATGAGCAACAAAGTACCAGCTAGCGGGAGAAAGAGGCAGCAATGATAATATGCTGGTATCCTGTTGAGGTACATTCTGAGTAAGCTTCCAATAATTTAAATGCAATATGGCACCTGCCATGCCAGCAAGTAAGGAACTCTATTACCAAGGCGGGGGAAGGGGGTATCAGTGTTCTCCCTAATTTTTCTCACCTGTGTGTGGAATGAGTTTTGTTCTGGATGTCAGTTTCAAAACAGTGTGCGCACACATGCATTCAGACTGGGACCTTTCTAATTCAGCCTGAGTGGGATCTAAAATTAGCTGAGCAGACATTTTAAAAAATGTGTGCGCACACGCACGCCTTAGAAGGTACACTGGCGGGTATTATTCATCTAGGAGAGAAATCGTGTTAGGTTCTCATTAAGGTCAAGACACCGTAATATTTGCCACTTGTACTTGACTTGCCCATTAAAAACGTGATCGTTTTAGCCAACCCTTATACATGTAAAACATGCATGATACTGGACAAGGCAGCCATACTGTGTATTAGCAAGAGACAGAGAGATACTTCTTTCACTGATTGTCAAGGCTTCCATACACTTTTCCGAGTAACAATATCCTTGATGAAGGAAGCAATAGCCAATCTGTTCTGGCTTTCTGCTCTGTGTGCTTTTGTCTTTCTTTCTAGACTCAGTTGCCTCTTCCATGTTAGAAAGCTAATAAAATCAATTCAATAATCTTCTAGTTATACACTGATGCATTGGGGGGGGATGTTGGGGCGGGGGGTGGAATTAAGTGAAAATGATGCAACATCACAGTTCACAGACAGCACCAGATACAATACTTTGATTCAGGCAAGCACTTGAATATCAATAGCAAGTAAATGCAAGGAGGCTCTGTACATATGATCCCTAATTAACAGGAAAACATGTGAATCAGCCCCTTCTAACAGCGGTTAGAGCTAGACCATACAGTTTTGCTACAGACATTTAAACATTATTATATGCTTACGTTCCTCCTAGCTGCAAATTCTGTATGCAATTGCAGTTCCCTAGTCTCCATCTTTCATTTGCACAAATAGAAACTTAAGGCTGCTGCCTGGCACCCTCCTTTTAAGCACAGCGGCTCCAATACACAAAGTTCCTCCACAACTGGGCTTTCCCACTGACTTCAATCGGACTGAGGAGACCAGAGTTCAAATCCCTGTTCAGCTATGAAACACTGTGTGACTCTGGCCTTGCAGGATTGTTGTGAGGACAAACATTGCCACATATACCACTCTGGCCTCCTTGGAGGAAGAACGGAATATTATTCCTCCTTGGAAGAAGAGCGGGATATGCAGCAGCTGCACTGGCTCCCAGTCCATTTCCAGGCCCAATTCAGGGTGCTGGTTTTAAAGCCCTAAATGGCTTGGGACCAGGTTACCTGAGGGAATGCCTTGACCCATGCCCCAACTCATTCCTAAAGATCTTCTTTGGAGGCCCTTCCCTGGCTGCCCCTGCCAAATGAAGTGAGGCAGGTGGTTACTAGGGAGAGGGCCTTTTCGGTGGTTGCATCCTGTTGATAGAATAGCCTCCTCGGTGAGGTTCACCTGGCTTCGTCGCTTTGCTCTTTTAGACACCAGGTAAAGACTGTTTTGTTCACTCAGGCCTTTTAAATTTAAGTCTTTAAAAAGTGTGATCTGATTGTAACTGATTTTTAAAAAATGTATTTTCTTCCCCTGCTTTTGGGAGGGGGGTCTATTATGATTTAATGTGTGTTTTTATCTTATGTTTTAATGTTGTGTTGTAAGCCACCAGAACACAATTTGTTATGGGGCAGCTAACAAATAAAGATTATTATTCATTATTATAATAATATAAATGCATATACCGATTTGTTTCTAACAATGAAGAAACATTTGCCTTTGTGGGAACACCATCTGCACATCAGTGCTTCCATATGAGTGGAGGCAACATTGTGATTAAGAACATGGGCTGGGAAAACTTGGGTTCAAATCCAAGCTGGACATGGGGCAAATCACCACCTCTTAGCCTTCATCTATAATATGGAGATAAATAATACTGGGCTGCTTGAGGGATGATTGAGATTGTGTTTATGAGGCCTTGGTATAGGCATTAAAAGGTCTATATGTTCTTAGAGTTAAGTTTAGTAGCACAAATTTTTTCCCATAAAAATGTAAGGGCATGAGATGGGCAGAGACCATTGCATGGTTATCTTGGCTCGTAAGCTGAGAGCTCAGTTTCTCTTGAAACATGCTACAGTCATCTCTCACCAACTGCTAGGGTTCCATTCTGGCAAAACCTCACAGTTGGCAAATTCGTGGTTGGCGAGGCATAAAAGTCTATGGGAAACAGGGGGTTAGGGGAACCATGACTGCAAAAAGACCTAAAAATAAAGGGAAAAATACTGCCCCCCAAATGCTAAAAAAAAATCACAAAAAATCCTGTAACATCTCCAAGAGTCATCAAGAAGAATGAGCAGATCAAATCTCTGGAAATTTTCTGAACCTGCCCCCCCCCCCAATCACTCAAAGGCATTTTAAATTGGCAAGGGACATCAAGTTCAGCAATGGTCACCAAGAGGAATGAGCAGATTGAAATCCTGAATTGCTGAACACCCACGTATCACTAAAAAAAACCTTGCCAACTGTGGATACTCGGGTTGCATATACTCAAAACTGTGTTTTTTGGTAAAACCGTGGTTGGCAAGGTATGACTGTACTTCAAAATACAACAGGAAGTCCTCAGGCTTACGACTCAATTGATTCCTGAAAACTGTGTCTTAAGTCGAAAAACCTTAGCTTGAAACCTATTTTCTCATAGGAAACAATGTTATAAATGGGTGTTTGGGTCTTGAACCAATGTTGGACACTTTTTCCCCCCCTGCTGCTGTCAAAGCTGCTATTCAGTCGCAGATGAACAGATATGCAGCACAGTAGTTGATGGCAGAGAACTGGAAGTTGCTCAGTTTCTTGACTCTCACTTCTCCATGGAAGAAAGGGAGGCAACTAGGTAGCTCACCTCCATCTCCTCCTGAGCAACAGGAAAGAAGGAGAGTGGGTAGGAAGTGGTAGGTGGACCGGAAACTGGCTGGGCTGTCTTCCTCTCATATCAGAGAACAGCAGCTGAGCCTGGAAGCGGAGGAGGGGCCAAAGCAGCAGCATCTTAGATGGGCATCAGCCTCTTCCTTCACAGCCTCAGATACAGCAGCAGCAGATACAGATAAAGCACCAGGATGGCCAGTCTCAATGCCAATATGATCCTGAGCCACCACTGTCCACATCTGAAGTGTTGTAAAGTGAAACAGTTGTAAAGTTGAAACAAGGTGTCAATGTATAAATGTCTTAAGTGTCATTTGTCTTAATTTGAAACATCTTAAGTTGAGGATTTCCTGAATTTTATTGCTTTACATTTTTATAACATAAGCTTAATACTAGAAGGATTCCTACCACACAGAAAGCTCAGAGCTGCTTCAACACAATTCCTAGATATAAAAGTGGATACAGGTGAATATTGCCAATTCTAAAAGTTAATGGAATACAGATGGAAATACTTTTTATTTCCATAGTAAAGAATTCTGAAACTAGGGGAAGGACAGGAGTTTTCCATTCAGTCCCATTCTAGTCCTCCTGTAGAGCTGTTCTATTCAACTTAACATGCATTTATTAAAACAGTGACTGGGCTCAATTTCTGCTTGGAGCTGGTTTCCAAGGTAGCAGCCATAAAAACAAGAAGAACTGAGAAATGCACCGCAAGAACAAATGCCTGAGTGGCGCTTTCCAGTAAACAAATCAAGTAGAAACTTTACTTCTGCATGCTAAATTATTACTTGTAGGGCATGATTTTACCATATTGCTCTTCTCTAAATCTCCTCTAATTTTCATTTTTCAGCCATACACCAGAAGTTACCTGCACTCAAGATCTGTTTTATAAAGGCAATACACACATACAGTTACTGTCTAAAGAATGGCAATCTGAAAAGAAATTTCTCCTTTCTTTTGCAGCAAGAAACCTCACAAATCCTGTACAGTGAATATCCAAGAGAAGCCTCACTACCATGTTCTTCTTCTCTGCAGGCAAACTGTGCAATCACAGCGTGCAAATGCAATGCACGTCTGTGACCTACTGACACATTTTATGGAGTTCACCAATGTCACAGACAGGGCAAAGCGAATTCCAGCTTTAGAACAAAGGTTTAACTAACAGGGGTTTAATAAAGCACCAACTGTAGGAGTTATCTCCATGTGAAATTAATGAAACACAGATACTGGAAAGTTATCCTATGTCATAGTGTATTATATCTAGGGCATTGTTTCAAGGCCTCACATTTTAAAATGCTCTTCAGTTATAAGAGTATAGAAAATCAAGTGCTGGTTAAAAGGTTTGGTATGATAAGAAGTTGTCTAATCCACAATGCATCACAGCAGGCAGTAGTACTATATTTAATATATTTGTACCCATGCTTTCAAGGCCATGATCTCATAAGACTGTTCATTGTCTGATAAAAGAAAAATACAATTATTAATACATTCTTAAATAATGTATTAGTAATATTTGACAGGTTGGCAATTACTGAGCCCGACCTGATCATCTAATCTTTGAGACATTCCAGATTGTGTAAGAGAATTCTAAACAACTGGTTTTTGGTGGAAACAATATTTTCCTCTGTTGATTCCAGAGAATCAAGAGAACATAGGAAGCTGCCATATACTGAGTCAGATCACTGGTCCATCTAGCTCAGTATTGTCTCTACACAGACTGGCAGTGGCATCTACAAGGTTGCAGGCAGGAATCTCCCTCAGTCCTATTTTGGAGATGCCAGGGAGGAAACACGGAACCTATATGCTCTTCTCAGAGCAGCTCCATCTCCTAAGGGGAATATCTTACGGTGCTCACACATTAAGTCTCCCATTCATGTGCAACCATGGCAGACCCTGCTTAGCTAAGGGGACAAGTCATGCTTGATACCACAAGACCAGCTCTCCGATTGCTCAGACTGTCGATTCCAAGTTATTGTCCAAAAACAGTAGGTGTAGAGAGAGAATGAATACATGCGTGAACGCACACATAATTTTGGATGATGCCATAAATAGATAATACCTATTTACCTCAGCTCACATGCCACATGAATCTCTTTGCATTTGTGTTCACTTTGTCATGTACCTACAGATGAAACGAAGGCAACTCAAAAGACTTATTATCCAGGCCCCTTTTCTATCTTATGAGATCAGTTCAGTTTCTGATTAGCTTTTGACCTTCAACAAATAAGGCATTCAGGCAATTAAATGTTTCACTATCTCAGGATCCACAAGGCCTAAGATACAAAACCCTAACATACAAAACCCTAACCCTACATTTTAAACCTTGTGTTGGCTTTAATCTCTCCAGGGCTAGGCATTTAAGGCAGACCAACTCAGAATATGCACTACTGCATAACCTTGCTCCCAGATCTAGTACCCATACACTAGAAGAGATGTGTGGTATCTCCAAATGAATTTCAGATTTATATTTTGTACCCAGCAGCAATGAAATGACACACCTGAAGTTAAGATGAATCAATTTTTTAGAGGTTGAGGTGGAAGAAAAGAGACATAGGAGGAAGTGAGCAAATTACTGAAAGTTACACAGGAAATAAAATAACCTGAAAATTCAAGGCAGTACAAGAAATATTTGAAAAGCTCTCCTGAGACACATCAAGAGGGAAATATAGGTCAATCTACTATATACCATGCAGTCTCATAGGGATATCTTTTGTTCACCTTCACACTGAATCATTCCTTCCAACTCAGCATAAAATTTTCACTAAACGTTTGAAGAGACTTCCCCATCTGTATATACATATTACTTTACAGGTACTATTGGTTTCTGAGGAACCAGAAAGTAAGACTTGGCACACAAAAAAACCCCATACAAAAACACATTATGACTATGGGACAGGTAATAAGAATCCAGAAACACAACTTTTGTACCAAGTCCCCAAAATAATGGCCACTTTAATCTGCAGTGTCATTTCCCAAGATATACACAGTTGGTAAGGCAATGAAGAATTATTTTTTTTAAAGTGTCATCTCAGTCATTTTATAATTTATATGTTTAATATATGTGCCAGCTAGGATGGTCGGTATCATGTGGGGAATTAATGCTCAGTATGATTTTTGACAAGGTCTATACACCCCTGAACACCTTAAGTGGCACAGTGGGGAAATGCTTGACTAACAAGCAGAAGGTTGCCGGTTCGAATCCTTGCTGGTACTATATTGGGCAGCAGCAATATAGGTAGATGCTGAAAGGCATCATCTCATACTATGTGGGAGGAGGCAATGGTAAACTACTGTCTTCTACCAAAAACCACCACAGGGCTCTGTGGGTGCCAGGAGTTGAAATCGACATGACAGCACACCTCTACAGATGGAAAACAGATGATAGCATTGCAATACTTTCAGCTTTCAGTGTGTTAATTTTGTTGTTGTAGTCCTGACCATCGGGCATGCAGTGGCCAAATTCACAATGGTGTTTTAAAAGTTTTGAAAACACAAAAGCTACGATGCACTTTTACTGATGTCAGATGAATAGAAATAAAAATTGTCAAGAATGTCCTCCAAAGGTTATTCCACAGAGAGAGTACAACAGTTTGTTCATTGTTACATGGACACTAACCATTGCCTCTAAGCAAAAATGACTGCAATTTTACCCTAATCATTCTGGGGTAGGGATAAAAAAGGGGTGGTAAACCTCCTGTATTCTGCCAAAGAAAACCACAGCGTTCTGTGGGCGCCAGGAATCGAAATCGACTTGACGGCACACTTTACCTTTAAAACAGAGAAAGCTGTAAATACAACAACGCTACCTCCTATTTTCCATCTCTAGCAGTGTACCGAAAATCACTGTGAGCATTCATCCCCTGAGATGGTACTGATGAGCAAAATGTCGGGGTCAGAGTCTGGCTCATAGACCTGTTGAATAAGGTAAAGTTTCCTCAAGCCAAAACTCAAATTATTAACTTATGACTACTCTAGTGCCTATTTGATTTCTAAAGTCTGATATAACAAATGGAAAGATGCAGATGCATGTTTTCAGATTTGCTTTTCCACAGGATTTCTAATTTTAGAGAAGCTCAAGCGAATACAAGCAAGCCTCAAGCTCTTGTATGTATGGATACCATTACATCAGAAAGCCTGAAATCACTGAGAATCAAAGACCTCTACTGGGCCACAGTTAGCTGAATCAGTTTTCACTAGGATAGAAAGTCATACTCTATATAAAGAAGAAAGTCACCTTCTATCTAGAGTCATCTAAACCTTTTTGGAATATTAGGATATGTTCATTAAGATGTGCTGAGATTGTAATAGAGTTTATAATAAATTTCCCTATAGTTTAGAAACGAGAAGGGTGGGTTAGTAGTAAATAATTACAGGAACACTATTCATGAAGGTGTTGCCACCCTATACTTGCATTCTCTCTTTTTCATTTTTGATTAACAGATTCATATATTATATTGCTACTTTTATAACAACCATATTGTTTATGCCCACACTGGCATAATATTTACCCTTGCTGGATTTTATATTCTTCAGGAACTGGATCCTTTAAACCTTCTATAAACATTTATTTCCACTAAATATCTAAACAGACATTTTGAATGAGTGTATAAAAGAGTAAAGGTATCATTCACAAATTTCTATTCATGGCCAAGGTCTTGCTTCACTTCCCTCCACCACCACACACACTTTTGTTTTTTGACACACAACTTGTGTTCTTGTACGGAAGTATGACGATATCCACTTGAGATCATTTTTCAAATTCAGCTGATCTGTGTAAATGGCAGATATGTAGATCCAACTCTTTCGAAAGTACATTTTTCCATTCAGCTCCTTATCAGAGAAATCAAAGCTGGACCACACATTGATTTATTCTACTTGATATTCACTACAAATATATACATTCATCAACAGATCTAGGTTTCAGGATGCACAACATTCTGAGAAATGCAAGGTGGTGGTAACACTATGTTGCTAAAGGATTAATTTCATCAGAACTTCAAATGGTCTTTAAAAATTGACATTTGATAACTTGATATGCCTTATAGAATGCAATAAAGCACCTGAACAAAAGCTGGCAAATAGCCAGATATACAAGGAGCTGCATGGAATACAAGCTTCAGTAAGTTTCCTGGGGTTTGCTTTCACCTTTATGGTCACTGACAATTATTTCTCTTTCATATATTAAGTGAAAAGCTGTACTGTCAGAACAATTAATGGGAAGAAGATTATATCTGTTTGGACAAAAGCATGAGTATAAAGTTGAAGTCATTAACTACATTCCTTCTCTGATGTAGTTTCCAATGAATATACTCCCTTCATTGAACAGTACCTTTAGAGATAAGCTTTTCTTCTTTCCTCTTTGTGCAAAATCCATCTCATTTATTTAAAAGATTAACTTGCATATATTTATTTATCGTATGTATACCACCCAAAACACAAGTCTTGTGTGTGTGTGTGTGTGTACACACACACATAAATTTTTCCCTGAAGAGTCAGGATACTGAGCAATTTCTCCCTTGTTTCAAAGAGTCATCATGACAGGCTTAAACTGCACAAGCAATTTATACTTATTGCACTTCTGAACAGTGTTGCTGTGGTACAAAAGAATGTTGTGTAATGAGAAGTGTTGTACTATATTTGGACGGTTGCAAAACTTATTGGGTGGCCTTGGAAAAGTTGCCTTCAAGTTATCTGACCTACTTTGAGTGTTTAACACACAAAACCAGACAATGAGGGAAGGGAAAGAGAAGAGAACCACAGTACAAAAACACATTGTATGAAATAGGAGATAGTTTATAACAATATGGAAAACCATACCCAATACATAAATACAAAACAAAGGGGTACAGCAGAAATGGTGGTGCAACACGCATCACCCACTGTAGCCTTACATGAATATGCAATAAAGAAATTGTAAGGAACATATGTCAGTCACAGCAATATGAGAGTCTATGACCTCATTTTATACAATTTTATCAAAAATATCTGGACTAAATTGTTCTTTACAAACATAGATATTGCTTCAACAATCACACGTTTTAGGAGACAGCTAGGTCCATAAGTTTTAATCTCATTTCTGCAACTAGTTCTCAAATATATAGCATCACACTTTTCAATCTCCAACATGCAAGTTACTAAGACTCCAAACAGAAGACAGATGCAGAACACAAAGAGAAAGCTCTACGCTGGCACTATGAAGTTCCTCCATCAGTTTCAAAGTAGCTAACAATATCTTTGTGTGTCCATGTATGATAACATGAAGCAAGAACAACAAACTGGAAATACCCGACATGGATGCCTTAAGCATATCCTTAGATACTGTTTTAATAGTTTGATGGTTTTAAATAGTTTTAACTTTGTAATGTTTTAACTTGTTTTTATTGTTTTGCTGTAAACTGCCCAGAGATTTGCATTTTGGGTGGTATACAAATATGTTAGTTAAATAAAATAAATAAAATCAAAATACCTGAGATGTATATCTTAAGCATACCCTTCTCTCTCATTTATTGCCTTTCCCCCAAAGCAATGGGCCGGGGTGTGGGGAGATAAGCAAATGGACCATCAGTGTGCAGCTGCACATCCTGGTTTTCACTCCATCTATCGGCCCTCTTCCCCCATTTCTGTGGGCTACTATAATCGAGCTTGCTACAACAGGGGAGTGAAAGAACAATTTAAGCACTGAGCTATTGGCCACAGCTACTGCATGTTGTCTCAGTGTATTGGCAGGCTATTGTCCAGGTCTGGACCTAGCAATCCTTTCACAGGATTGTGGTGATGGTCCACCCAAGAGCTGCTGTTGTCTTGTGTGGTTCACTATTGGTTTTCGCTGGTTCACTAGATCCTTGTATATCTGTAGCCCGCCAAGGTGTTTTAAATGTACAGAGCAAAAGGTGCACACTCAGAATCTCTTGGCTGTTAAGTTGTAGGTAATCTCTGTTAAGTGATTCCAGGCACATATATTCTTTGCTAATGAGCATTAAGAAAGGTCTTGCTGGATCAGACCAAACAGGCCTGGTGAGCAACTAAAAACTGATATGCAGTACACTGTAGCCTATCCTCTGCTAAGATTATAGAGTTTAAAAAAAAAACTTCCCCCAGAATATGTTATTTTATTTATTTACAAAATTTAAAGATTGTAGGAGATTAAGAAGGTTAACAACTGCAGTGCTTTAGATTTGAATATTATAGAACTAGGATAGATTTAAGTGAGGTCATCTGGTTCATACATGCCCCACCCTCCAGACAGAAACCAGCACAGCAAGTAGTCATGGATTAACTCCTGTCATTAAAGCTACAGAATGCCCAGGGCACAAGTTTCTGTATTTCTCTATAACCCTACATTAATTTGGCACCAATGTGCACGATTTTTTTTTTTACAAAGTTTGCAATAACTTGTTTCATTTTCCTAACAGCTTTTTTTTTTTTTTAGCCTATTCAGTATCTCAGACCTCTGAGAACAAGACTTTAAAATATTCATTCTAAGTGGCTGAAGTGCTGTACTTCCCATTCTCAGTATTTGATGATGGGAAGGCAGGAAGGAATAATATTACCTAACAGATACTTCCTGAGAATTACCCTCCTTCCCGCAACAGTTCTTCTTCCTCAATATTAAAGAGATGAGGCGTCCGATTTTTCTACGGCTGATGACGGTGCGGGGAAGGAAATCAAACAAGCTTAGAAGTCTACCCGCAGACCAAGAGAACAATGCAGCAACAAGAGGGAGAAGGGCGTTGCTCATCCCAAGCAGGTAACTTATGACCAACTCAAGGAGTTACATGCTCTTTTCTTACCTTCTTGACTTTGCTCTCCAAATCCATGTTCAATTCCCGCCAGACACGCGCGATCCAAGGAGGAAATCAGAGAACAAATGTTCTTCTTCCTCCTTCTCCACCCCCGGTGACAATCGGATGTGGTTAGAAAGGAAACGAGTTTAGGGAGGAGGTTGCTCTGCTAGCTAGCAATCACCCCTTTGCAGCTCCAGCTGCTGCGGAGTACAGTCAAACTTCCGCTCTCCTGCGGCAGCAGGGAAAGGAACAAAGGAACCCCAACAGCCAATCGGAGCTCAGCAGCTTGCAGGTCTGCGAACCAATCGTAGCGCCTCCTCAATACTACCTTTGCTCCTCGGTCTGCGTTCAAAGCTCCTGCGGGCAGCAATAAATAAGCTGGTGGCTGTCACACTGAGGCGCGCCCACTTAGCGCAAGTCGGAGACTTGGCCTCAGCTACTGCTGCCCTAAGGCGGTGCCTGGACTTTCAACGGGACCTTTTGGCACAGTTTCTGAATCGCTCAATGAATGAGGCGTCTGATAAGGTCATGGTAAAGGTATTTGCTGACGCAGCTACCCTCTCGGCCAAATGCCTCTGGCAAATTTGTCTCAATCCTCTCTCTTTTGCTCTGGGAGAAGGGAGCGAAAAGAGCAGTTTATTACAATTATGAGTTGCTGGCTGATAAAGTTAATCCCTCCCTTATTCAGAAAGCGCTTCCAAACTTTAATCGTTTATAGCATTTAGGAAATGAATGGTCTCTCACTTTCACTTTCATTGTTTTCTGTTCTCTTAAAATTTTGCTTTCAAACTTGCTCCCTGATCCTTGGGAATTCTCCTCCCCCCACGAAAATGACTCGTTGCAGAACTTTTCACATCCCCACCCACTGATTTGTACCTGAATCGCACTCATGTTTACTCAGATGTAAAACCAGTGGAGCTTCATCTCCCCCCCCAAAATGTGCATAGTTAAGTTGCAACCCTATGTGCCTGCGTGCGTGCATGCATGCATGCTTAGGAGTGAACTCCAATGGCATCATTTGTTTAAACCATATTATTTATAAACCACGTTTCTGCACAAAAGTGTACAAGTTCAAAATAACCATAAAAACACGTGGAACAAATGAAGTTATAAACATCCATGGGAGTCATAAGATACTGAAGTGGCTAAAAGGTGATACTGCTTATTAATATATTTTTATTTAAGAAGAGGGTGGGGAACAAGTAGAATTCTTTGACAGAGAGCTAATTTATCATGTGAACTGATAAAAAGCACTGTTTCAAAATTGAGATTCTCATTCAAGTAACTCTACAAGGCAAAGAAAATAGCCTTTTCATGATTTAGCATGCTGATATTAACCATTCCCAACACAAATATTACCAGCTACTACAACTACAGGATGTTGAAATATTAAGAAGGCATGTACAGGTTATGTAGCTTAGTTCTTTATTGAAGTAAACTCAGTTGTATTGTGCTAAAACTTCTGATAGAGCTTTTTCAGATGGTGACTTTACCTTGGGAGGGTGGGTGTACATTCACATATCAGCCAGATTTACCCCGGTCCATCCATACAATATTTCAGAGAGCGCTTCTCACATGATTCCATATTGAAACCTAGACCTGGGGTTAAAAAAAATCCTCTTTTTGTACTGGAGTATCTGCTATGCCTTGGAAAGGGTATTTAGATGCTGTGACATGTTTATAACTACAAAGATTAGTTGGACTTTGAAGAAGCAAGATAGAAAAAGTATTGACGCTCTTCAAATTTGGTGCTGGAGAAGACTTTTGAGGATACCAAGAACAGCCAGGAAAACAAATAAATGGGCCATAGAACAAAGCAATCCAGAATTTTCACTTGAAGCTCAAATTATCATACTTTGGACACATTATGTGAAAATCCAGCTCCCTCCCTTGAGAAGTCCATAATGCTGGGAAAACTAGTTGAAGGAAAGAGAAGAAGAGGATGACCAGCAGCAAGGTGGATGGACACGATTACAACAGCAATGAATGTACCACTGAGAGACCTTAAAGGCCAAGCTGAAAACAGATCATCCTGGAGAGAATCTATCTATGTGGCGCTAAGAATTGACACTGACTTGATGACACTTAATCAGTCAATCAATCTGTTATGCCCTGAACTTGCAGTTAACCCACATAGGAACATAGGAAACTGCCATATACTGAGTCAGACCATTGGTCTATCTAGCTCAGTATTGTCTTCACAGACTGGCAGTGGCTTCTCCAAGGTTGCAGGCAGGAATCTCTCTCAGCCCTATCTTGGAGAAGCCAGGAAGGGAACTTGAAACCTTCTGCTCTTCCCAGAGCGGCTTCATCCCCTGAGGGGAATATCTTGCACTACTCACACATCAAGTCTCCCATTCATATGCAACCAGGGCAGACCCTGCTTAGCTAAGGGGATGTCATGCTTGCTACCACAAGACCAGCTCTCCTCTCCCATGGTTAAGCCTGCTTTTTGAAAAGCCTCACGGTGATTAGTAGACCTGGAGTGATGTTTCAAAATATTCAGTTTATTTATTTATTGTTAAATTTATATACCGCCTTTCATTAAAACAATCTCAAGGTGGTTTACAGCAAATTTTTAAAACAAGATTGTAAAAAAGACACAATTAAAATATTAAGCTACAAATATAAAACAAACAGAGAGTTGGTTTGGGAACAAAGCTGTTTGCAGTACAGCTTCTGCGAGGAAAAAAAGTTGTCCATTTGGCTGAGACAAGGAATAGTTAAGGATTGTGAATTATCCCTGGGCAGAGGTGGCCCTTTAATAAAGGGAGATAAGGGCACGTGAGGTGGCAAGTGTCACCCACAGGTTCCACCCTGCATGCTACTACCCCACTGCCACCAGCCCATCTTCTCTCCACTACTTTTGTTGAAGAGTCTCTCCCCAGCACTGTACTTGTCTCCTACATCTCCTATATCTTCTGTTCTGGTTACTGCTGCAGGAGCAGGCAGAGAGAGCATGCCACAGAAGAGTTAGGAGAGGAGAAATGAGGGAAGAGGTGTGTGGGCTCCACCCCAGGGAACATGCTGGCAGGCTCCAGGCCAGGGGGCTGCCAAGTCCAGGGAACTGCCTTGGGCCTCCCCTGGGGCTTTTACGCACAGCAGGTTTTACTGCAAGCTTATGGGGAGGCTTTACTGCGGACTCGATGTTGTCCCAAAAACCCGACACAAAGTGGATTTTTCTACCCTGGATATAAATCATGTTACACCCTAATGCAATTTTAAAACTAAAATTATGTGTGAGCTGCTCCCCGATAACTTGCAGGGACTTCAGGGTAAATCTAGCCAATGTGTGAACGTACTCTCTCCATTCTGGAAGGGTTGCGTGTTAAAGGGCTTCAAAAGCCCCATGTGAAAAGCTTCCAGATCCTACTCGCTTATACTGTATGCTAGTCTTCTATTCAGTGGGGCTTACTAGGTACATGCCTTGAATTGCAACCAAAGTCTTCCTAAGAGCTCAGTGGGATTTATTTCCTAGTAAGTATTCTTAGAACTGAAGCTTATAGAACACTTATAACCGGCACCTATGTAGAGTTAAACATGCCTAAACCAATTGATTTCAGTGGGTTTATGTCTAACCTTCATAGGATTAGACCAGGCATCACCAAACTGCGGCCCTCCAGATGTTGCTGAACTACAATTCCCATCATCCCAGCCACAATACATTGTAGCTGGGGGTGATGGGAATTGTAGTTCAGCAACATCTGGAGGGCCGCAGTTTGGGGATGCCTGGATTAGACTGTTAATAGGACTTACTTCTGAGTAAATATGCTTGCCCTGAAGAACACACATAGAGCAACCTTATATGTTGCTTAGGACTGGGTTACCCGGGAGTGTGCCTCCTTCTGCATGATCCCCACCACACATTAAATATGCCGCCAGCCTGTCTGGTGGTTACTCAGGATTTGGTCTTCTCTGTAGCTACTCCTGGCTGTGGAATGCACTCCCTGTAGACATTTGTGGTTTAACATCTTTTGCCACCCTTCAAAAGAGGCCTTAAGACACATTAAGACAAACAGGGTGAAAGACTGGGTGTTAATTCAGGCTGGACAAAATCCCGACATCATAACAACTGCAAGGTGTTAACCCCTCTGAGGGAAGGCCAACCAGCCCCAACCACCCAGACCACAAAACTCTGAGTGGTGGGTGCCAGCCAGCCTCTGAGTAAGGGTGGATCTCAGCCTAAGGGCCGGGGATCCCGCAAGGGCTGTTCCTCGGCTTGCCTACTTGCCTTAAATGGTTCTCCAGTCAGACACCAATCAAGACAACACCGGCAAAGTGACCAAACCTTCAAATGACAACCCTTCAATTAATTTTAGTGAGAAGTAGGCAAAAAAGGGCCACACCAGAGCCAATAAGAGCCAGAGCCAGAGCCAATTACCTACTTGGCCCCAAAAGGCGACCGGACAGCCTTCACTGAAATGGGATGGGAGGGAAGAGTGCTTAGTCCAAAGCAACTGAGAGAGGACAGAATGGGAGCCAGCTGCTTATGCAGCTGCTCCTGCGCTCCTATTGGACGGCCCAAGACATGTGGCATAGGAGCCAAGATGGTGGCCCCATGTCTGCCTCAAGGGCCAGGAGCACAACCCCCCCCCCAACAAAGCTGTATATGGCAATTGGGAGTGGCATTCACAAACTGTTCAAAAGGGGCTCACAATAGGGGTGTGCATGGAACCGGGAAGCCTGGTTCAGTTTGAATTGAACCGGACTTGAACTGAACCAGGCCCAGTTGGGTTCCGTGCATCTGAAGCTGGGCTCTGAAGTTAGGCTCAATGCCACTCCAGTTTAGGCCCAGCTCGAAGTGGGGTGACTTCTACAAGGGTTGTTTGTTTGTTTTTTAAAATCAAATTTACAGTGACCTCCGGGCGGTGGGGGGGGGGGCTGCTGTGGCTGTGAAAGAGAGTCCCTGAAGGTTTCCCCTCCCCCGTCGGCCTCCCCTCTGTCTTCTTTGAGCCAGTTCAGCCCATTTGGAGACCTTGTTGGTCCTCTCTTGGCTCGCAGTGGTCATTTTGAAGGCCGCCATGCATGCACACTGGCTCTTTGCATGCCTAGGTTGTCAGACACGCAGATAGCCAGTGCACGTTCAAAATGGCTGCTGAGAGAGGGCCAACAAGGTCCAAAAATGGGCCAAACCCATCCAAAGAAGATCAGGGGAGACCGGCAGGGGGTAGGGGAACCTTCAAAGGCCTCCCAGCGGCCCCTGGAGGCCGCCAGACCTGGCCATTAGTTTAAAAAACAAGTTTTTGGACTTATAGACCCCGCGAACTGACCTGGATGAGCCATTGAACAGGCCTGGTTCAATGGTGAACCGGCTCAAGCTCAGGTCAGTTCACACATTCCTAGCTCACAATCTAAAACAAGGCACAAGAGATATCAGCAAACAGCCAGTGGGAGGGATGCTGTGCTCGAATGGATAGGAACTGTTAAACATGTGCCTGACCTGCCTATTTGCATGTATACAGGGATAATAGCTGGGTGATGTAATGATGGCTGTGTTGTATGACCTCATACACATTTGGCATGAAGTCCCATTGAACACACTCCATGGGAATTATTTCTGGCTGAACATGCTAGAAGGCTGTCATACTGTCATCTGAGAGGTTTTGCTATTTACAGGTTAATTGTGCACGAAGGCTACAATCCTATCCATCCATTCATACAGACATACTTGAGAGTAAGCCCCATTGACCCCGACAGGGTTTACTTGTGAGTAAACATATGTATGGTTGCACTGCCTATAAAAAAGAGTTAGTGCATAAATGGAAGTGGAATCTTCATTTAAAGAAGTGACATTTTAACATGATGACAATCAGAGCAGGCTGTGTATATAAGCCCCAAAGTGAGGAACGTGGCAGCTGCCAAGTTTGCAAGTCACAATGCAACTTTTAAAGGGGCAGAAGCCCTGGGCAGGTTGGTCAGCTCCGATTACATTCAAAGCCTCATTTCGACATTCTAGCATTGTGTGGTCCTTTAGGTTTCCAAAGTTCAGCAATTTCAATTATTGCTGCTAAGTACGTTGTCAATAAGCATCCAAAGTATGTTTGGATTATTTATTTTATTTAGTTCCTGTTGCCCAGCCCCTTCTCCAAACAGTTTAGGGTGGCAAACATAGTAACCCCGCTTTTTTATTTCATGGATCTTGCAAAGAATCCTAAAGCCATTCAAGGATATGCCAGTGCATGCAGGGCCCCAGTTACGCCAAAAATGCATCCAATGCTCCCCTCTGTGGGGATGTGCCAAAACATGATTTGGCATCTGAATTGCCAGCACAATCCTTTTAAATATGAGGGCTTTCACAGCTCCTTTAACCAGGAGGAAAGCTGGTCCATACCTCCTGCTCCTCCCACTTGCCACCACCTCTGTAATTCACCATGGTATGCACGGCGGTCATGTGCATGTCAGTGTCGCATGCAGGGGCAGCTGAGAAATTGCCCCACTGAGGCATGAAAATATCCAGGAAGAGCACAGGGATTGCAGAGGTGGCAGTGACTGGGGGAATGAGCAGGTATTGACCTGCTCTCCTTGTTAAAGGGGCTGTGGAAGCCCTCATTGTTAAAAAGATGGTGCCGGTGATTTGGACACCAAATCACATTTCAGCATATCCCTACCCCTCTGGGACTTCAGGCTGCAATGGGAAGGTGTGTGTACACTGCAGCTTTGGAAGTTCTCCAGTAAAAATCTAGCATGTCAGGGAAACACTAGGTTGAACTTTCCTCCCTGGCATTTATTTTTTCTGTGTGGGGATACTTGCACAGGTAGATACTTGACATTCACCACCACCCCCTGGTGCAACCTATGAAAATCTTCACCACTTGATTTTGCAAACTGTTTAAACTGGTCTGAAGTTCCTCAGGGTGACTCATGCCTAAACTTGGAGAATTCTCTTGTGTGCATACACAGTACCTGCATAACAGGGAAATATATTACAGATACCACTTTCCCCGTTCACAGCCTCCAGTATTGCTGGGATAGGTTAAACAGGTTTTCCATTCTTGCCACACTCATTGGTACAACTTTCTTTATGAGTTACCTCTTTGGAGCAAAATGCAAATCTCATCAAAGCAATGGCATATTCTTAAGATTACATATACAGAGAATTTTTTAAAGTGCTGTTCTTGACGTCCAAACATGCACAATACTTTGGATTTATTTCGTTGTTAGGCTGCTTGAACTCTGATGCCACAGTAAGCTTCTCAGTTAGATGCATTAGAATGATAGGGAGGCTAGATAAAAGCATGTATGAATCCAGCTAAGAGCCCAAGACCAGACAAGGTCATAAGATATGTGCAAAGTTTAGCATTCCTTTCTAGCTAAGGTGATGTTTATTGCTAAGCAGAACTTTTATTTGGGTAGATCAAGTGTCCTGTGAACTTGAGACTAAATTCCCTTGGCTATATTGTTTAGCTATGGCATCATATGTTATAGTTTAAAAGCACAATGCTGTCATTAGGGGTTTTTTAAATGAACAATCTTAAGTGTAATATAAATACAGAAGTCTGTTTTGCCTCACTGTGGATTAAAAGGCATATTTAAGTTTTTCAGAAAACCAGTTCAGACCCAATAGGGATTAAATCTGCTGTCTTGTAGCTGTTCGGATATAAGAGTCGATACAGTGTCCCTCCCTGAGAGCTGAACAAGACACTGCTTTACTGGGCAAATTGATAGATTTCTTTAATTCATTTATTTGGACTCTTTGTTGATCTCGAATAGTAAAAATAAATAAAATCCATGTATTCGTGTTGCCTATAAAATCAAGCTGAAAACAATATTTCAGGCAAATGTAACATGCCCAAATGAACAGATTGGGAAAATACCAAATAAGGTCAGATACATTTTTTTGGCTCTGTGAAGAAACATCAGTTGTGCAATAAATTATTTCCTTTGGCAGTTCAGAGTAAAGTGGTGTCTAGTGCCATCATTAAAACTAAGCAGTCCAACCTAATAGAAGACAACAAAGTTAGTGTTTTAATACCACTTGTTGCTGCTTCCCTTTACAGGGAGCTGGCCTGCCCCAAAAACCCACCCAGCAGATGATGCTTTGCAACCAGCTAACAAATGCCTCTGGTACTGCCATCACTCAGACACTTCTTATTGCCTTTCCAGGTACATTATCCATGACTGAGCTATGAATCTTGGGATGGATTCAAATATCTGCTCACTGTGGAGACAATCAGGGCTCAGATGCCATCAGATAACTGATTGAACTTGATTCTCAACACTTAAGAGCCTCTTCTCATATTATGTTGGTACTGCAGTGTGGCAGCTTCTATGCCACTAGGGTAAATTGGGAAGCCCCTGGTCATATGGGAGGATCCCATGCTGCATCTCCTCCCTACGTCATCACTACCCCACTTTCCAAGAGGGCCAATGCTGGTATGGTTGCATGGGCTCTTCCCAGGTGTCCAGGGACTTCTCCGATTACTTGAGGGCCATGCCAAAGTGCCTCCCACATTGTCAACATAGCATAAGTTGCTAACTGGGCAAAGAGGCACCTTTTACTGTGGTGATTCTCTTTATTTAGCAGGGGGAGAGTAACTGGCCCTATCCACCCCCAACAAAGTATCTCCAGTGACTGTTGCTGATGTGTGTCTTATGTTTCTTTTTAGAATGTGAGCCCTTTGGGAACAGGGAGCCATCTTATTTGTTTGTTATTTCTCTTTGTAAACCGCCCTGAGTCATTTTTGGAAGGGCGGTATAGAAATCGAATTAATAATAATAATAATAATAATAATAATAATAATAATAATAATAATAATAAAATAAATAATGTGGTGACTGCCAAGTCCTGATGGGGTAGGACTAGGGTGGGAGAGGGAGGTGGCTTGACTCTCACATTACCTTTTTAATCATACTGGGGAGCTCTTTCTGTGTAGTCTGGTCTCATGTTGCACTGATAATACCTGTAATGGAAGCCACAAGGGCAAAGCGTATGTGGTTCCTTCCCATGCCAAAATTAATCTTAGGTGGGGTGCAGGTGACATGGTACAGCCTGTCACAGCTCCCACTTGTAGTAGTTATTGAGTCAGATGCTGAGGAAACAGGACCAGCACTAGCTGAGGCCACTACATACATGCCATTGCTGCTGCATATCGGCATGCCATTGCTGGCAACAAGCTCATCATGAGCAGACAGAATGGAGAACAGTCAGTCTCAATAAGGCGGCCTCTAAGTCTTCCACTCCACAGGCAGGCTGGTGGAGCACAGGAGGGGTAGCTTGAGCTCTGAGGTACTTAAGAGCTCCGTCTGCCTCTGAGGGGTACTGAGTCAACTTGTTTTCCTGACCTCTCTGAGGTCCTGTGGCCAGAGGCATATTTAGCCATGGACCTTGGGGATTAGGTCTGTGGCCTGTCTTGGGGGCAGGGGCTCCCCAGAGCCCTGATGCTGTCCTGCACTCGTTCCACCGCTGCTCCATGCCCGCCACACTATTTATATCTCTTTAAAAGAATCTTTTAACCTTCCGCTGCTGTGCTTCGGGGAGGGCCACTTGAAGTGAGACCAAGGCATGGAAGGCAGAGGCGGCAGCAAGAGCTCCCTCCCTGAGCCTGCTTGTCTCCTAAATTTAATTTTATTTATTTATTTATTTATTTCATACATTTTTATACCACCCCCAACCAAAGTCTCGGGGAGGTTCAGATATCAAATGACAGACAGGGCCATTTTGGGCCCATTTAGGGGCTCTCTGCACACTCCCCTCAAGTGGCTATCCCTGTCGCACAGTGATGGATGGTTAAATGTTTTGTTTTTTTAAATTAACACCCCCCAAGCCCTCAAGTTGCAGATCCTCCAAATTACCTAAAAATCACCTAGAGTCACCCCTGCCTGTGGCCTTGCCTTGTGGGTAACCAGGGCATGACACTAGTGGCCCATGACATTTGTCTGGCCCATAAGCTCTCTCTTTCAAGATATTACCAGAGCAGCATAAGCTTGGCTGACGCAGAAGCACTCTGTATGTTGCAACAGCAATTTTGAATCAGCAAAGAGAAGGAAGGGAAAATATGGCTGGGTTTGCTAGAAGCATCGCTGCAGTTGCCAATCACCTTAGGGTCATTCCCAGGAAGTCTGGTGGTTGGGCTGAGTAAGGTAAGGGAAAGAAGAAGGGCCTGGAAAAAGGATTTGCAGAACCGGAAAATAACATTGAGAATATTTCAGTGTGCCAAACGCTTACTTCCTGCTTTTATACAGGATGCCTTACTACTATTCTATACTGTGGAAAGTAATCAAGTATTGGCATAATGTCAAGCACCACCAGATTTCATATCTCAAGTGGAGAACTATCATTACCAGGCTGCTTCTGTGCTCGATGTTAGCCTACTCTGTTGCCAAGAGAAGGGGCTGCAATGCTAAAAAAATTTCCCACCCCAGTATTCTGTTCATGTTATACTTGGGTGACTCCCCAATCACGAGCTTCTCCCAGCAAGCTATGCTTCCTGCTATACATTCTTTGTATTTGCAACTCATCCACAGGCTGGCTAGATTTCCGAATTCACTGTCTCCTCTCCAGCCTGTCCACCCTTCCCAAATGGGGAGATAAGTAGCACTGCTTCACATGCAGAGTGTGCTGCATGCAGTTGTGAATCAGAGATTTTCTGTTTTCTGGTAGACCTCTCCTGTGTACATTCAGAAGTTGCTAATGAAAATGGGAGGGGTACATCATGGGACAGGAAAGATAACAACCTACGTTGTTTGGGGAGGAGCCATAGCTCAGTGGCTGATCACATACTTCGCATGCAGAAGGTCCCAGATTCAATTCCTGCCATCTCCAGGAAGGAATCTTAAAGACCTGGCTAAAACACTGGAGATTTGTTGCCAGTTGCCAATACTGAGTTTAATGGGCCAATGATCTGACTTGGTATAAGGCAGCTTCATGTGTTGCTTAGAAGCTGCTATTGAGGCAGCCCAGAATGCTGTTTGCCTTGTGGAGGCCTAATCCAGAAAAGTTACATAATGAACTGCGACAAGCTGTGCTGCCAGCAGAGTCAACTTGGGCGATAAAATGGCTACCACCTAAACTCCCTTCACTGAAGAGGTGGTCAGAATCATAGCCAGGGTGTAGCTAGGGCAGGCCTGCCTCCTCCCTCCTGATTTTTTAAAAAAACTAATAATTTTATATAACTGAATGTTGCTTGCACTTAGGACTGATGAGGAACAGATAAGCTGGCTCCCCTACTTTTTTTTGATGCCCCACAGGTGTTTTGAATGGCTATGGGACTGTTGCTCATTGCTGACTGCCCAACAGTCTACCACTTAGGAACTGTTACGAACTGCAGTTTTATTATTACTTTTAAGAAACTTTAATTAAAAATAAAGTGGCCCTAATGGCTACAAAGGATTATCCTGGCACAAAAAATAAGCACTTGTTTAAAATAATGGTGGGAGAAACCGTCTATCTCCAGGCATCGTGAGAAATGTCACTAGACTGATGTAATTAGGCATACGGTATTTCTAGTGTTGGACACAAAGATACCTGTGACAGTGAGGATATTGCCTGTTGGCCCCTGCAATAGAGACATCTCGCATGAAATGATGCTTGAAGGCAGAGGCTTTTTATTCCAGACAGTGTAAGCTCCTTTAATGCACTCTCCCAGTCAGTGAAATATTGAATTCTTAGAGTTCTATTAAGCTTCTCTTGGGGCTCCAGAGAGGATACGTTTCTCCACAGTGAGCTGCCTAAGCTGCTTATCAGGCTATGCCTTAGTCTATCCGTGTCATTTTGGATGATATTTCCATTTACTTTTGTGTGCAGATGAATGAATTTAAAACCTCCCCTGTGTTCTTTCAAGCAGTGTTCTTTTGAGCTCTTTTTTCCCTCTTCTCAAAAGTTGGTTATTAACCTTGGTTCTCTAAAGCTGCAATCTCCATATGCGTACTTGCTTTTATATCAATGGGACTTGTTTCCAAGTCAATCTGGTTAGGTACGTGCGCTAAAAATTGGTGAGAGAGATATTTCCAGGCCAGTTGCAACAAGGTGCAGTTTGGAGAGTGTTTTTCATGCCAGTGGCATAAGAAACTCCGAAGGGCAGCAACTGATGTGGACTTCCAGCACTCTTGGATTCCTCACCCAGCAGGCAAGATCGTGCGAGGCTTCTGTGTGTCTTTATTTATTTATAATATTTTATTTATATATATATTTGTCTTTGCTGCAAAAGAACTGTAAGAAGAGGCTGAAAGCCAAAACAGAACTTTATAAGACAGGTTCTCAAACTACACAAAACAATACCCCAAGGATTTATTTTCACCTGCCACCTCCCCCCACCCTCGGTCACTGACAGGAATCTAAGAAGTGACAATACCAGGGCTGAAGCCATTGGAATAACTTCTCTATGGCACCCAATTAGGCTCCTTCCCCAATTGGATAGGCAACATCACTAATCAAACAGTGGTTAATGGACATAGAGCGCCAAGTCGACGTACACAGGGCCCCAAACTTCCTCATCAACGAAAGTCTAAGATATACTGCATCCCCCGCTGCATATCTAATGCAGCTGGAAGTCCCAAATTACAGGAGGGCCTTCACCCTGGTCCGAAGCCATGCCCTCCCATCAGCCGTGTTAGAAGGCAGATACAGAAAGATCACACTCTTGGAATGGCTGTGCCCTGTAATTCTGGGCAAGTTGAAACAGCGCACATTTTCTTCTACTGTCTGTTTCACAGAGACATTTGTACCACCCTGTAGCAGATTGAAGCCCAGCCTTTGTCTCAAAGCAAGCCCACATGGGGGGGGGGGGGAGAATGCTGAATCATTCCCTCCATGTTTGCTCAACAAAGGCTGTTCCTTTTAAAAACTTAAACTGCTTCCTCAGTAGCTGATTCACTGCCACCACACTCTAATTATTACAGGGTTTGCCCCACCCCCCAGATTTGGGTGAATATCCAGGGAGACCCTCCTTCCCTTTTTCTGGGGGGAAAGTCCAAAAACCCTTCCATGTGCAGCCTACATGTGATGAGCACACTTGGTAGAGTGAGTTGCTCAACAATCAAACTTGAGACATGTTTGCACCAAAGTAAAAACCCTTTTTTCCTGAGTTAAATATCTACTCAGAGGCAGGTAAAATACAAAGAATAAAAAGAGATAACTTTATTCAAAATACTACAGACTGCTTCAGCCTGATGCTTCCTCAGCTTTTAGTTATAGGAAAAAGGAACACTCAGTAACTACAAGAATACTTCAAAAAGCACCTTCAGATGATATTGGGGCAGCACACTTTAAAAATCATGGTTCCCCAGTTGCAAAGAACACAAATGTAAGAAAATGCAAAAAGCACCTTTGAGAGTCTACAGAGACTTTTGCAGCACCCAGGATGGACTTGGGCACAGGTTTAGCATTTCTATTGTTACAGATAAAACTCAGTAAACCAGTTGTAAAGATATGCAGAGCACACCAAAGTACGCAGGCTAACTGACACACTGTTTTCTGTCTAAACCTCTCTGAAACCAAAAGCCCTTGGCTTCTTTTTCCCTTGAAATCACCCCAAACTCCAGGAGAGATTTCAAGCTTCCTGCAATCCTGTCTCTCAAGGATCTGCAGATGCCCTTCCATGAGAGAATTCTTCAGGCTGGCTGTTGACCATGAGGCAGCAAGATTCTATCAGTCTCATTAAGCCTTCCTCCCATCCTCACTCATCTCCCTCCTAGCTCCTTCTGAGAACAAAAACAAGCTTCTCTTCCTGCCACATGGCCCTCTAGGTCCCACCCACCTTGTGCTGATTGGCTGTTAGCAGTTTAGGAGTGTGGCTATAATTCATGGTTGTCAAGCAGGTCCTGGAGGCCACATTGTAGGAAACGATGCTGTGGGTGTAGTGAAAATTGGCCAACGTGATTGTCTGACATCGATTTCAGGCAGCCCAAGATCTGCTTACTGCAGAGCGGTGTACTTTACTTCATCATCTGAAAGTGGGGAGGAGGAAGCCATGGGTATAGGTACCCACCAGCTGTCAAACTCCATGTGCTTTTGTTTACAAACAGAAGCACACGGCTGGGAATGATGTCATAGCACCCACATAGGTGCTGACATCATGGGAGCTGTCAAAATGTGCTTACATCACCAGAAATGGCCAAAGGAGAGGCTTACATCAAAGGAAATGTTCAGAGGAGACCCCCACATCACCGGAAAGGTTCAGAAGTAGGGGTATGCCCTCACTCCTAGAAGTTTGGCCCCCGCCCACCACTCCTACCGCTAAATATGTCCAGGCATGTTCTGAAGGTGGGCATGTGATCCCTCTATGAACATGTCTAGCCATCCTGGACCAATTGGAACAGGTTTCAGACCCCGGAAAGGGCTGTGTGCGCAGGCGTGATAATGGTTGGGTGGCCATTTTGTGTAGCTTTATTGGGCAAAATGGGGTCAAGTGATCCCTCTACAAACAGGACTAGGGGTTTGCATGTTTAGAGGGGGCCATTTTACTGTTTTACATAGACGATGGCTGATTCTAGGACTCTGCAGCATCCCACAGCCCTATCATTGCCACAGACACACTTGAGCATTAGGCCTATGACACCAGTGAGTCTGTCCTACCCTCCTACTGGCCTGAAAACCTGCCAGATGGCTGACCTTATTGCTGGTGAGGTTCCTGTTGCAGAAACTAACTTTGCAGCAGTCCCAATGGATGAGGATGATAAACTAGAATGTGATTGTGGATGCTCTAACACCAAACCTGCAACCCCCATGGAAACTGAAGATGGAGAGCCTTCAGCTACTGCCTCCAAAGAGGGAAACATACGTTCATCAGATTCTGAAACAGAAGCTCCTGTGAAACAAAAGCTGCGTAGGAAGAAAAAATTGGTGAAGAAGAGACCTCAGTATTTTTGGTGCAATGACAACTGTTGCCACAATTCAGAGGAGAACCTTTCTGAAGATGAGGAGTGTCGCTACGATTCATGGTTGTCAAGCAGGTCCTGGAAGCCACATTGTAGGAAACTATGCTGTCTGTCTAGTGAAAATTGGTCATCTTGTGATTGCCTGACACCAATTTCAGGCAGCCCACTTACTGCAAGGTGGTGTGCTTTACTTCATCATCTGAAAGTGGGGAGGAGGAAGCCATGGATGGCCTTGTGCTTACAAAACCTGAAGAGCCAGCCCCAGCTGAGGAAATCGACAAGCTGGTAAGTTGGAGGGGATTTAAAGAAGCCTAACTTGGATCTCTCGGAAATGAGTAACTATAGGTCTGAATCCAACCTTCAATGGCTGGGCAAGGTAATTGAGAGGGTGGTGGCCTCTCAGCTCCAGATGGTCTTGGAGGAAACTGATTATCTAGACCCATTTCAAACTGGCTTTCCGATGGGCTATGGGGTGGAGACTGCCTTGGTCGGCCTGATGGATGATCTCCAACTGGGAATGGACAGAGGAAGTGTGACTCTGTTGGTCCTTTTGGATCTCTTGGCGGCTTTTGATACTATCGACCATAGTATCCTTCTGGAGTGTCTGAGGAGATTGGGGGTGGGAGGCACTGTTTTGCAGTGGTTCTGCTCCTCCCTCTCAGGCAGGTTCCAGATGATGTCCCTTGGAGACTGCTGTTCTTCAAAATCTGAACTTTTGTATGGTGTCCCTCAGGGCTCCGTATTGTCTCCGATGTTGTTTAACGTCTACATGAAACCACTGGGAGAGATCATCAGGAGATTTGGTGCAGGGTGCTATCCGTATTCTGATGACACCCAAATCTATTTCTCCATGTCAGCATCATCGGGAGAGGGCATTACCTCCCTAAATGCCTGCCTGGAGCCGGTAATGGGCTGGATGAGGGATAACAAACTGAGACTGAATCCAGATAAGACGGAGGTACTCATTGTGCCGGGTCAGAACTCGAGAGAGAATTTTGATCTGCCTGTTCTGAATGGGGTCACACTTCCCCAGAAGGAACAGGTACACAACTAGAGGTGCTTCTGGATCCAAGTCTCTCCTTCGTGTCCGAGGTTGAGACAGTGGTTAGAAGTGCCTTCTATCAGCTTCGGCTGATATGCCAGCTACGTCCATTTCTTGAGTCACACGACCTCAAAACAGCGGTACATCTGCTGGTAACCTCCAGACTGGATTACTGCAATGCGCTCTATGTGGGGCTGCGCTTGTACGTAGTCTGGAAACTACAGTTGGTCCAGAATGCAGCAGCCAGGATGGTCTCTGGGTCATCCAGGAGAGACCATATTACTCCCGTATTGAAGGAGTTACACTGGCTGCCAATATGTTTCTGGGCAAAATACAAGGTGTTGGTCATAACCTATAAAGCCCTAAACAGCTTGGGCCCTGGGTTTTTAAGAGAACATCTTGTTCGTCATGAACCCCAGCACCCATTGAGATCATCAGGAGAGGTCCGTCTGCATTTGCCACCAGCTCGTCTGGTGGCTGCTCAGGGACGGGCCTTCTCCACTGCTTCCCCGAGGCTTTGGAATGTGCTCCCTAGTGAAATAGGAGCCTCCCCATCTCTGACATCTTTTTAAAAGTCTCTAAAGACACATTTCTTCACGCAGACTTTTAACTGATATTGTTTTGATTGTGTTAATGTTGCTTTTAGAATATTGTTTTAAAATTTTAAATTGTGTTTTAAATTTCTTGCTTTTAAATTTTTTTGTTTTTGTTTTTAATTACTATTTTACTTTTAATCTTGTTGTAAACTGCCCAGAGACATAAGTTTTGAGCAGTGTAAACATATGATGAATGAATAAATAAATACATCTGCCTTGCTTTGTTTGCCTGTGTTTTACCCATCAGTATTAAAATATTCCCCTCTTTTGTGCAGGTACAGGCCTTTGAGAACATGCACCTCCGAGATGTCAACATGTCCTGCATTTCCTGTGTGTGTACACTGATGGTAACCAATAAAAGACATTTGTTTTAAATGTGTGTGTTCATACCTGTGTTAAGCAGAACCATGGCAAGGCAGAAGAAAATCCTAAAGAAAATATATTACACACCTGGGAGAGTGGGGAGTTTCGGGGATGTAAATCCATTATTTCAAGAGGCCAGACAGCACAGTAAAGTGCTGAATAAAAGGCAAGTTGAGGCCTGGCTATCAGAGCAGGATGCTTACACTCTACACAAACCTACAAGGATTCATTTTAAAAGAAACCAGACTGTTGATTTAGATTTAGTGGACATGCAACAGTATTGTAAATACAACAAAGGCTACAAGTACATTTTTACAGTAGTGGGTATTCTAGCTAAATATGCATCGGCTGTACCTCTAAAAGACAAAACAGGGAGGGAAATGGCCACTGCTTTTAAAACTATTTTCAGAGAAGGCCGAGAGCCTGTTTCGCCAAGGTTTCACCAAATTTCACCACATTTTCACCAAAGCTTCACCAAAGTTTTGCAAAGGTTCACCACATTTTCACCAAAGTTTTACCAGTTTCACCAAAGTTTTGCCAGGCTTCACCAAGTTTTGCCACATTTTCACCAAAGTTTCACCAGTTTTGCCAAGTTTCACCACATTTTTATCACATTTTCACCAAATTTACACCAGTTTCACCAAGTTTCACCAAGGTTTCATGAATGTTTTGCCAGGTTTCACCAAAGTTTCACCAAGCTTCACAAAGGTTTCACCAGGTTTCACCAAATTTCCCCAAGTTTCACCACATTTTCACCAGTTTCACCAAGGTTTCACTAAAGTTTCATCAGTTTCAAAGTTTTACCAAATTTCACCAACTAGCTGACCCTGCAAAGAGCATCTGTGCCCTCTTTGGGGCCGGCAGTTACCTCTCCCCCCCTTCTGCCCCAGTCTCTGCTTCCGGGCCCAGCCACCTCTCCTCCCCACTGCCACTTCTGCCCCCTTTCTTTCCCCCCTCCTGAGCCTTGCCTCCATGGCGTGTCCAGGTCTGCCACCTCGGGCCTCCATGGCTCTCCCGCGGCAGCGGCAACCAATCCTTCTGGCTGTGCCTCAGCCAATCAGGCGTCTCCGCCGTGCAGCCAATCAGCTGGGTGCTGGGATGCACATTCCAAGGCACACCCAGGAGAATTAATATAATAGAAGCTTCACCAAAGTTTTGCCAAGTTTAACCAAATTTTAACCACAGTTTCACTAGTTTTGCCAAGTTTCACCACATTTTCACCAAAGGTTCACCAAAGTTTCGCCAAGGTTCACCAAAGCTTCATCAAACTTCTCCAAAGCTTCACCACATTTCTCCAAAGTTTCACCACATTTTCACCAAAGTTTCACCAAAGCTTCATGAGGTTTCACCACATTTTCATAAAAATTTAATTGGTTTCACCAGTTTCACAAGGTTTTGCCAGTTTCACCAAGTTTCACCAGTTCACCAAAGTTTTGCCAAGTTTCACCAAGGTTTTACCAAAGTTCACTTGGTTTCACCCAGTTTGGCCAAATTTCACCAAAGTTTTGCTAGGTTCATTTCACCAAAGTCTCACCAATGTTCCACGAGGTTCCACCAAAGTTTCACCAGAGTTCCACCAGTTCCACCAAAGTTTCACCACATTTTCACTAAAGTTTCGTCAGTTTCATCAAAGGTTCACCAGGTTTCACCACATTTTCACCAGGCTTCACCAAGTTTCACCAAACTCCTTATGGCATGGATGATCTGATATATACAAAGAAACCTCTTACCTATATTTATTTAAAATATATCCGGCCCCTCCAGTGAAATGCTACTTGGGGCACATTACAGAAGTAATAAATAACAATAAAACATCATGCCATTCAAGGCATAACAATATCTTGGGCCAGTTCAGTCCAACACCCCCTCAAACCCCTCCCAGTCCGGTCCAGAGGGGTTTGCGATCTTAAATTTATTTATTTAATTAATTGATTGATTGATTTTCTTCTTATTTCCTCTGGGGGCCTTCTCTAAGGTCACTGGGGGGGGGGTCTCTGGAAGTTCCCCCTTCCCCCGCTGGCTTCCATTATGTTCAGGCAGTATTCATGACCCAGGCCATGTAGAGGCCCATTGGGCTTGTGCGGTGGCCTCCAAAATGGCCACAGTGATGGGGGGGCGAGGCTGACTGAACAGGGCAGTTTACAATGTAATAGACACTGGTCGGGGTAGGGGGGATCTCCAGAGACTTTGGAGATTTTTTTTTAAGGTCATGAAGGGTGGGGGGTTAAGTTTGAAACTGGACCATTGAACTGAACAGGTTCTATGTTGAACCTGTTCGAAACTGAACCTGTTTGCACATCCCTATTTATTAGGAGAATAAACTGAGACCCTTCCATGATTCTCTAACAGCTGAAAAGCTTCTTTCTACATTGAACCCAGAATAATTGTGTTGTAAATTTCCTATTCACATTTGAACATCTGACAGTGGATTCTTATCTGCACTTCAAGGTCTGGGCAAGAAACAGGAACATGGAGGAAAACTTTTCCAAGTGTATCCTCCATTTTAGAAGGGAAACACCTATCATGGCTGCACGCTTAAAAGAGACCTCACTCGAGAATATTTTGATGAAGTTTCTGTACATGTGAGTAAGCCAGACATGTGTGACAAAAATGCAAACTGTGCAACAAAGAAATACAATGCCTGATTGCCCAAATGAAACAGCATTATGGTCTGAATATTTATTACATCTCTGAATATGTATTAAGGTTATATTAGACAACAATAATTTACTTTTACTAGAAAATGGAAAATTAAATAGAATCTTCTTGACTAGCTATTTAAATCATTAAAACTGAGTTCTGTGAAGTGATTTAAATCATAATTTAAATCATAGCAGCCCTGATTGCAACCATTCTATACAGCTTCTAAGTCAAAGCCTTAATGAACTTGTGGGAGGGGCTTACTCCTAGGTAACTGTTGTGTGCATAGGCTTGCAGCCTAAGGATATATCCCAGAAATGTTTATATTGTGAGACAGAGAGGGGGGAAAAGTCCTGCTTTTAAAAAAGTGTGCATGTGTGTATTTGTGAGAAGAAAGGAAATTAGTGGGCTTTGTTGGAAACATCTCATCATCAGAACTTGTGATGATGATGAAAGCCAGGGATTGAACCTAGGGCCTACTGCATACAAAGCAGATACTCCAACACTGAGCTATGGCCCTACCTCCTTTCTTAAACAAACAAAGAATCCTGAAATCAGGGGAGAAATGGAATGAGGAGAACTTCAGAAACATCTCTTCAGCCATCCAGTGCTAAATATGCATGTGGTTCACATATGTATCCACGTTAAGTAACCACTCCTGCAGATGTGGATCAGTAGACTGATTAAATGCATATAGCAAGGCAGTGACTTTACCTGACCTTCTACTTGTTGCTATTTGGCAATAGCAGGGGCAGGGCAATCCTGGGATTGCAACACATCCTCCTCCTGACCACTAACTAGGTGAGTTTAGTGCTGCAAGAACTGACCTCAGTGCTACAGAAACACTGTGGCTGGTTTAAGTCAGACTGGTTAGGTCAGCTTCCTCTGGACTGGGGTCACATCTCTGTATACAGTGATATTTTTGTACAAGGGGCAGGGTGGACTAATCGTCTAGCTTAGGAGTGGTGCCTTTGGCAATGGCAACAGTGGGAGCTTTGGTTACAAAAAAGGCAGCTATTAGGAAGGAGGATGGAGGATTGTGAGTCACTGAAGACAAACAGGAGGGTCATGCCCACTCTTCCCTCTAACAGGGATTCCCAGAAGTTGTTCACTACAACTCCCAGCATCCCCAGCTGCCATGGCCTTTGGCTGGGGGTTCTGGGAATTGTAGTCAACAACATTTGGGAATCCCTGTTAGAGGGAACACTGGTCATGCCCTGGTGTGTAGGGAAGGGTTCGCTTCTTGGGGTTTGCTAGAAGTGCTTCCAGGTTAAGGTTGCTTGCTAATGAGCTTTTGGTTGTTCCCTAAAACTGCTTTCAGCTAGCTACATCGAAAGTGGGAAATACAGGATGCAAGAGAGGCTTGTAGAAAGTCTTGAGCTGGTGGAACCTGAGCTTGCTTTACACATTGAAGCTCATGGGAACAAACAGATGTATCAATGGCCTTGACCTTCCCCTTTCTTCCATAAGATGGAGTGTGCAAAGAGAGACACATGCTTCTCTCTCTGGGCATAGATGCTTGGCAAGAGCTTGCATATGCCCCTGTGGGTGAGACAGGCAAATTCCACTTCATGCATTACATAGGAAGCTGCCTTATACCAAGCTAGACATTGGTTCATCTAGTTCAGTATTGTCTACACTGACTGGCAGTGACTCTCCAAGGCTTCATGCAAGAGTCTTTCCCAATTGCACGTAGAGATGCCAGGGATTGAACCCGGAAATTTCTGCATGCAAGTGGATGCTCTACCACGGAACTATGGCCTCATCTCATATTACAAATTATGGTGGAAAGTGCAAGGGTGAGCCTGTGCTTCCATTTGCTCCCATGAGCTGTGTGCAAAGTTGGGATGTATACAACAGTAACTTTTTGATTCAAAATGGGCTGTTTGGAGCTCGAAACAACACATCTTTTAAATAAAGGGCCTTTTTCGAGCTCGAACCCCATTTCAATTTGAAATGTTTTGATGTTTCCAGCACCATTTTGGAGGCCTGTTTTCCCCTTGCTGATTGGTTTTCTTGTACTGGCTTCTGATTGGCTTACAACTCATTGCTTCTTTAAAAATTGTTTTAAATTGCCTATTTGCCCATTTCTTTTGTGGGTTGGGTGGTAGGTAGCACCCATCATGCCCTACCACCCTATCCATGGTGTCCCTAGGAGCTACCCATGGGGAACAATGGAGTGTTTCAAGTTTTCCCCTTGTTCCCTATGGCCAAAACATTTTGAGCTCAAAACAAAACAAAATCCATTTTGTGCACATGCCTAGTGTAAACTGGCCCTTAGCCAGGGTCTTAGGTTTGGTTTGGAACTGGACTGGATGAGCATGAAATGTTTCAATGTTTCACCCCGACTCCTAGCAGGAAATGAAGCTTCTTACACAGAAAGAGGAAGGTGTGGTTAGTCATGCCTGTTTCTAAATTGGGCAGAAAACCATGCAGGCTGATCTGCAGGCCTGAAAGTCAGGGGGAAACATCTGGAACGGTCCTTAGAAAGATGGATGATGGGCTAGTCTGGAATTCATCCTCTGGTCCTAATTGAATTCCTAGACCTACTGAGTGGCCAGATGACTTGTGAGCATAGCAGGCATCTGGACAACAGTTTGTGCATATCAGCATGTGCATATTTGTGTGTGAGAGCAATCTGAGTCCTATGTCTTCCTAGCCATCATATTATATAGGTTGGCTTATAAATAAGTGGGAAACCAATATGTCAAATCCACCCAGCTACACTGTGCTTCCTTTGCAAACTTATTACAAAATGTAACTATCACATATTAAGCATGCCGGTTTTCACTGACATTCATGGTAGGAATGCCCTGTAAGTGGGTTATCCCATCTCCCCGTTGCTCAGCATCCTTGTTTGAATACGAATATGACCAATATTATTTATATACCACTTTTAAGCAAAAGTTCCCAAAGTGGGTTACAAAGTGAGCGAAAAAGCAAGCAAGCAAGAAAGGGTACCCCAGAGGGATCACAATCTAAAAAGAAATCTAAAATAGCCACTCGAGGGATACTGTGCTGGGGATGGATAGGGCCAGTTACTCTCCTGCTGCTAAATAAAGAGAATCACCACTTTTAAAAGGTGCCTCTTTTATTCAGCATTACATCTGCTGATGGTGACTATTATTATAGTTATTGTTATTATTAAAATATTTATACCCTGCTCCTTCAGTGCACTACTGCTCGATGTGGCTTACAAGATTAATAAAATAGATAAAATATAGAATAAAAAATTAATACAGTTAAACAGTTAAAAGACCAAGTGAAAACCACACTTAAGATAAGTTTTAAAACTGAAATTAAAAGTTATCAGTAAAATGCTAAACACTAAGAAACCTACCAGGTAAAAGCAGAGGATAAGATATTAAAAATCCTCTTAAAATGACCTTGTCAACATTCCAGCAACAACTACCACAGGCACTTGGTGTCTCTCCATTCCACAGCATCATGTTGTAATCCTAAATACAAATATTATTATTATTATTGTAGCCCAGTATTAGCTCACAGGATCTGCCTGTAAGAAACTTGAAATCATTTTTAGCCTACTTTCCAGTAGGCTTATGAGATCACCCAGCATTCTGTGTATGTGTCCTTGTGTCTGTCCCTCCATCTGTCAACTTGGCAATGCCTGCGTCAATATAAACCAAATCAGGTACAGTTGTAGGGACACATAGGGACAGCTCAATGGCGTAATTTGTGATGATGTCATCTACACCGATTCAAGATGACAGATGCATAAACTTTTGAGGCGCAAGTGGGCTAACTTGTGAACCACTAAAATGATTTGAACCAGATTTGCTACAACTGTGGGGACACATAGGGATGCCCTAATGGTGTGGTGTGTGATTATGTCATGCTCTCCAATTCAAAATGGCGGATGCATGAACATCTGAGGAACAAACAGGATGATTTGTGGACTGCCTAACCCATTTGAACCAAATTGGGTACAGTTGCAGTAAGTTACACACAGGGACACCTCAACAGCATAGTTTGTGATGATGTCATCCACACTGATTCAAAATAGAGGACATGTAAACTTTTGAGGCTGAACTGGGCTAACATGTAAAATGCTTAACCGATTTGAACCAAATTTGGTACAGCTGCAGGGACACATAGGGACACCTCAGTGCCGTAGTTTGTGATGATATCATCCACCTCAATTCAAGATGGTGGTTGCGTGAACATCTGAGGAGCAAGCTGGCTAATTTGTGAACTATCTAACCCATTTGAACCAAATTGTGTACAGCTGCAGTGAGTGGCACACAGGGACAACTCAATGGCATAGTTTGTGATGATGTCAGCCACACTGATTCAAGATGGCGGATGTGTAAACTTTGGAGTTACAAGTGAGCTAGCTTGTGAACCACTTAACTGATTTGAATAAAATTTGCTACAGCTATAGGGACACATACAATGGCGTAGATTGTGACAATGTCATCCAGCCCAATTCAAGATGGTGGATAAGTAAACATTTGAGGCACAAGTGCACTAACTTGAGGACTGTCTAACCAATTTGAACCAAATTCGGTACAGTTGTAGTTAGTGGCACACAGGGACACCACAATGGTGTAGTTTGTAATGATGTCATCCATCCTGATCCAAGATGGCGCATGAACATTTGAGGTGCAAGAGATCTAATTTGTGGAACTCGATTTTAACCAAATTTAGTCCAATTGTAGAGACAGTGAAAGAAAAGTAGGCTGATTAGTTCTTACAAGAACAATTTGTCTTTCTTTGCATTGAAGATCTGAATTTGTTTTTCCTGTAACAACAATATAGCTTGTTACATTGAAAGCTCTGTTATCCATGCTCTAGATCCCTTGATGATAGTTTCATTCACTCCATGTCATGTTCTTGTTGCTTGAAAGTGAATGTGTCTTCATGCAGATGGATAAGCTACGTTGGTGCAGCAGCGGGGACGCAGCTTGCCTAGGGAGCATGAGGCTGTTAGTTTGAATCGCCACTAATGTGCTTCCCAGTCTGTGCTAAGTAAATATATATTTGTAGTCATCTATATTGGGCAGCAGTAATATAGGAAGATGCTGGAGATTTATACTCACTTCAGTGACAAAGGCAAAGGCATCATCTCATACTGCGCGGGAGGAAGGCAATGTTAAACCACTCCTGTATTCTACCAGGAATACTACATGGCTTTGCGGTCGCCAAAAGTCGACACTGACTCGACGGCACAATCTTTCTTTTTAAGTACCAAGGTGCTAAGAAGGGCGCTTTCTTTCTTCTCTTGACATCCAGACCATAATTGGGAATCTGGTCCCCACTCTTGGAAAGACATCCTTTAAATAACTTGAACTTTGTGCTGGTTGATGGTGACTTCTTAGAGAGAAAGATATATATTGCTTCTGTTCATGTCCTAACTATTAAAAGCACCTTTCAGGATTGATATACTGCATTTTTAATAGTTTGTTTAAAAGCATGTCAAAAATATATATTTGCTGTTAGTGGGAGTTTTTCTAGTCCTTCAAGAAGTTACATTTTGTTATACAAGCAAGAAATCTTATTTCTTACCCAGATCCCCTGCAAGGCTCAATATTTGCTTAGTTAAAAAAAGATCTAGTGTATACAAATGAGAAGAAATGTAAGGGCTGTTTTAGTTTTTAAAAAATCTCCATATTTCTTTCTTTGGCAAAAGCAAATTAGTTCCGGACTATCAAGTTAAGTAGTTTAACAGATGTAAATAATCTTTTTTTAGCTTTAAAAACTGGTGCCGTGTTCATGATAAGGTAAAAAATGATGATGATTGCATCTACCTTAAATTACAGCAGAATAAAAGCCAGATGTCTTGTGGTGCTGCCCAGCAAAAAGCGGTTTACCTTAATTTGGGGGAGGAGTTTTTTTCATGTGTTCCAGCATTTTTCATGCACTCTTTTCTCTCCCCCAGCTTTCCCGTTTCTTTGCCCCTGTTTGGTCTTCCTGAAAGACTGTGCATACCATTCAACAATTGTCTGCTGGAAAGGAGGAAGTGGGACAAAAGTAGGAGTCCTGAGCTCCATAAAAACAGGAAATCAGTAGAAATCAAGGTATCGGAAGCACCTGTATAAAAGTCAGGAAACCATAATTGTGTTCCTGATACCCTATGCAGTAAGCCAATTCATATTGATCTTGTTAAAAGTCAGAGTTCACACATGGTATTTTTTTCCTACAGGGAGAAATATACAAGGTTTTAAAGTGTGGTGCAAACGTTAATTTTTTTACAAGAACATTTATTTTTTGTTTTTCATATTTATATACTGCCAGATATCTATCTATCTATCTAGGCAGTGACTTCAGACAAGAAGATTGTCTGGAAACTGAATCCAGAGCACACAGAGATTATATATATCCATGGAGGAAATGCAATGTGTAATGCAGCCTTTGTAATCCATGTCAGGTAATTTTCTATAAACTAGGGTGACTGGGACACCACTATTTTTGTTGGCTTGGGAGCTTTAATACCAAGATACATGCACACGATAGCAGTGTGGCCAACAGCGTAAGGAATTCAGTGGATGATCTTCAATCGTTTCTGTGGCAGCTATTACTGTAGTGGTGGGGAATAGAAGAATTGGTGCTGGCAGAGCAGCTGGCCGTTACAGGGGAAGGGAAATTAGTAATCTAGTAACTGTTTCCACTTCCAACTGCTCTGTCAACTCGCAGGCCTCGGGGAGCAGCTCCAGTGACCCACAGAGTCTGGCCTTGCTCCTCTGTAATGCCAGGTCAGTTAAGAATAAGACCGAAGTTGTCCACAATTTGATCGTGGATGAGGGAGCTGACCTGGCATGTATAACTGAGACCTGATTGGGGGAGGCGAGTGGTCCAGTGTGAGCTCAGCTTTGCCCACCAGGTTACTCTGTCGTGGAGCAGGCCAGGGGAAGTGGGTGGGGGGTGGGGTGGAGTGGCTGTGGTCCATAAGAATACCATTTCCCTTACCAGGGCCCCTGTGTGACAGCTGACTTATATCAAGTACGTATTTTTGCAGCTGGGAACTAGGGATAGATTGGGGATTCTGTTGGTGTACCGTCCATCCCGCTGCCCAACCGACTCCCTAACTGAGCTGACGGAGCTGGTCACGGAGTTGGTGTTGGAGTCTCCTAGACTTTTAGTGCTGGGGGATTTCTATATCCACTTTAGGACTGGCTTGTCTGGTGCGGCTCAGGAGTTCATAGCGGCCATGACAACTATGGGCCTATGCCAATTAGTTTCTGAACCAACTCACGTTGCCGGCCACACACTTGATTTGGTCTTTTGTTTGGATCAGGGAGTTGTTCTGTGGGTGAGGGATCCAGTGGTTTCCCCATTGTCATGGACGGACCACTACCTGGTTAAGGTTGGTCTCACAGCTGCAATCCACCCCTGCAGGGGTGGTGGACCTATTAGGATGGTCCGTCCAAAAAGGCTGCTGTACCCAGTGGGATTTCAAAAGGCCTTGGAGGATTTTGACGTTGGTGCGGCCGGTGATTCTGTTGATGCCCTGGTGGGAACCTGGAATAGGGAACTCATCAGGGCAGTAGACATGATTGCTCCTAAGCGTCCCTTCTGACCTGCTTCAAAAATCATCCCTTGGTATACTGAGGAGTTGCAGGGGCTGAAGCGGTTGGGTAGGCAACTAGAGCGCAAGTGGAGGAGAACTTGGTTTGAATCTGACAGGGTTCAGCATGTGACCCATTTGAGGACATATGCGGTGGTGCTGCACGCAACGAAAAAGTGATTCTGGTCTGCGTGCATTGTGGCTGCAGGTTCATGCTCAGCGGAGCTGTCCTGGGTTGTGAGGAGTTTGATTTCTGCTCCTTCTACTTCAAATCAGTCCCCGGGGTCATTCTGCTGTGATGCCTTTAATGGTTTTTTTGCAAACAAGATCTCCTGTATTCGGGCCAACTATGGAGGAGGTCTATGGAGGAGGTGTCCAGCAATCCCTCTTGCAGTATTAGATTGGATCAGTTTCAATCTGTGACTCCTGAGGATGTGGACAAGCTGCTTGGGGCAGTAAGGCCTACCACTTGTTCTCAGGATCCTTGCCCGCTTGGCTGCTTCTATTTTAGAACAGCACCTTTAGGGCTGGCTATGGGGTTGAGACAGCATTGGTTGGCCTGATGGATGACCTTTACCGGGAAATCGACAGAGGGAGTGTGACTCTGTTGATTCTTCTGGATCTCTTGGCGGCATTCGATACAATCGACCATGGTATCCTTCTGGATCGCCTGGGGGAGTTGGGGATAGGGGGCACTGCTTTGCAGTGGTTCTGCTCCTATCTCTTGGGTAGATTCAAGGTAGAATATGGAATTGGTGCCAGTTTGGCTTGGTGACAGTTGCTCTTCAAAATGGGAGCTGCTATATGGAGTCCCCCAGGGCTCCATTCTGTCACCAATGCTTGTTAATATGTACATGAAACCGCTGGGTGAGGTCATCAGGAGATTTGGTGCTAGGTGTTATCAGTATGCTGATGACACCCAAATCTACTTCTCCTTTTCATTTTCAGGAAATGGCACTCATTCTCTAAATGCCTACCGACGGGCAGTAATGGGCTGGATGAGAGAGAACAAATTGAAGCTGAATCCAAGGAGGATGGAGGTGCTCATTGTGGAGGCTCAGAATCTGAGGGATGAATTAGATCTCCCTGTGCTGGATGGGGTTACACTCCCCCAAAAGGAGCAGGTATGCAGCTTGGGAGTATTCCTGGACCCAGGCCTTACCCTGGTATCTCAGGTGGAGGCCATGGCCAGGAGTGCGTTCTATCAGCTTCGGCTGATTTGACAGCTGCGCCCATTCCTTGGAGAGGATGACCTCAACACAGTGGTGCATCAGCTGGTAACCTCCTGGCTTGACTACTGCAATGCACTTTACATGGGGCTGCCTTTGTACATAGTCCGGAGACTTCAGTTAGTTCAGAATGCGGCAGCCAGGTTGGTCTCTGGGGCAACCCAGAGAGACCGTATTATGCCTGTTTTGAAACAGCTACACTGGCTGCCGATATGTTTCCAGGCAAAATACAAAGTGCTGGTTATTACCTTTAAAGCCCTGAATGGCTTAGGTCTGAGTTATCTAATAGAGCACCTTCTTTTACATGATCCCCACTGCACATTAAGATAATCTGAGGAGGTCTGTCTCCAGTTGCCACCGGTTCGTCTGGTGGTGACGTAGAGACAGGCCTTCTCTGTAGCTGCTCCTGGGCTGTGGAATGCACTCCTGGCAGAAATTCGTAATTTGAGATCACTGCCGTCCTTCAGAAGAGCCCATAAAACCTGGGCCTGGCCTTCCAGGGTTTTAAATGATTAACTGTTTTAAATTGTTTTAAATTGTTGCACTAGTTTTCAGGGCTTTTAGCTGTTTTATTGGTTTTATGGTGTTTTAATAGTTTGATTTTAATTGTTAATTTGTTCTAATTGTTTTTATTATGCTGTGAACTGCCCTGAGCCATTTTGGAAGGGTGGTATATAAATCAGATAGATAGATAGATAGATAGATAGATAGATAGATAGATAGATAGATAGATAGGGAATTGACAGAGGAAGTGTGACTGTTGTTCCTTTTGGATCTCTCGGCAGCTTTCAATACTATTGACCATAGTATCCTTCTGGAACGTCTGAGGAGACTGGGGAGGCACTGATTTGCAGTGGTTCTGCTCCTCCCTCACAGGCAGATTCCAGATAGTGTCTCTTGGAGACAATTCTTCAAAATCTGAACTTTTGAATGGTGTCCCTCAGGGCTCCATATTGTCTCCAATTTTTTTTTTAACCTTTATATGAAACCACTGGGAGAGATCATCAGGAGATTTGGTGCAGAGTGTTATCAGTATGCTGATGACACCCAAATCTTTTTCTCCAGGTCAGCATCATCAGGAGGAGGCATAAGCTCCCTAAATGCCTGCCTGGAGGCAGTAATGGGCTGGATGAGAGATAAACTGAGGCTGAATCCAGATAAGACTGTGGGACTTATTGTGCGGGGTTGGAACTCGGGAGATAATTTTGATCTGCTGGTTCTGGATGGGGTCACGCTCCCCCGGAAGGAACAGCTACACAGTCTGGGGGTGCTTCTGGATCCAAAGCTCTCCCTGGTATCCCAGGTGAAGCAGTGGCCAGAGGTGGTTTTTATCAACTTCAGCTGATATGCCAGCTGCGTCTATTTCATGAGATGAATGACCTTAAAATTGTGGTATATATGCTGGCAACCTCTAGGCTGGATTACTGCAATGTGCTCTGTTTTGGGCTGCCTTTGTACATAGTCTGGAAACTGCAGTTAGTCCAGAATGCAGTGGCCAGGTTGGTCACTGTGTCATCTAGGACAGACCATATTACTCCTGTGTTGCAAGTTCTACACTGGCTGCTAATATGTTTCCAGGCAAAATACAAGGTGTTGGTTATAACCTATAAAGCTCTAAATAGCTGAGGCCCTGGGTATTTAAGAGAACATCTTCTTTGCCATGAGCCCCACTGCCTTTTATGATCATCTGGAGAGGTTCATCTGCATATTCTGCCAACTCATTTAGCAGCTGCTCAGGGATGGGCCTTCCCTGTTGCTGCCCCTGGACTTTGGAATGCACTCCCTGTTGAAATAAGAGCCTCCCCATCTCTGTCAGCTTTTTAAAAGGTACTGAAGACACATTTATTCTCTCCAGGCTTTTAATTAAATTTATAGTTTTAAATTTTGTAATACAGGCTTTAAAATGTATTTAACATTTTAAATGATTTTAATTGTTAATTGATTTGATGTTTTAAATGTTTTAAATTGTAAACCACCCAGAGATGTAAGTTTTGGGTGGTATAGAAATATTTTAAATAAACAAAATAAATAAATAATGAATGAAATTACCTACCTCTGGCCTGGGCCTCCTCCCCATCATGAGTGTTGGTCTTGTTCTTTTATTCTGTGTTAAGTATAGCTGCTGTGTGGTGAAGGATGACAATGGGTGGTTAGAGACGTAATGAGAAGAAACTGGTTTGGGTGGGCTGGCATGCAATGTTCTCTCAGATCAGCCACTCATGACTGTTTCTGCTTGTTTCTGTCCTCCTTGAACCAGTCTGGACTTGTTACCATGCAGAGGAGGAGTTAGTAGCCTGGTTCTAGGTTGTGTAGGGTATTGGGGTGTGTGTGTGTGAGAGAGATGATGACCCGGTTCAGAAGTAATGGCTAACTGCAATTAATTTTGGTCAGGGTTCCAATTCTTCACTCCAATTCATGCTGCAGACATTCTCCAAACCATGGCCAGCCAAACTCTAGTTGCAGGAGAGGGGAGCCCCTCCCTGCTGCTCAACCTCCGAGGCTGATCCCAGCCATCTCCTTGGCCAGACTGTGGGCAAAGCTTCACCATGTCAGTGACTCAGCCATGATTGGCCATGATCTCCAGGGGGGCATGCCAAGTGTGATTGGGCATTTTCAGAGTGTTCTGCCTGCCTGTGGCAGGGAAAGGGTATTATGACCCCTTTAAATGCCCTACAATGCCAGCACATTTTCTGCCACCTTTGGCACCACCGCCCCCACCAGTTGCTCTGCACCCTGAAAGCACCATGCAAAGACAAAATCTTGGGAGGTATCATGAGGGGAGACCCCGGCAGAGTAGTCCAGGCAGGTCCATCACAAACCCCCAAGCAGCTTTCTGCCCAGTGGACTCACACACTCACGAGAGGGTCAGTCTATTGGGGGATATGACTGTGTTTGGTGGCAACAGGTGATGCCCATCCGTGTGAACTGTGAACTCATGAGTTCTGCTACCCGCTTAACTACCGATGAACCCAAGAGGGCCCTGCTATAATGGGGCCCCCAACTTTCTCTGTTAAAAATTAGAAAAGATTCTCCACTACCACCCGCCGCCTGAATCCCTCTGAAGCCTTGCATGCACCCCATAGGAAATCCTTACATCTCATGTGCCATAGCCTGGCTGTGTGCACAGCCATGGAGTAGGCAACGGGACCTTACATTTACACAAATTCAAAAATCCTAGGTCCCCTCCACCAGTGTGCTATATGCAGATAAGTGGGTGTGAGGAATCACAGGAGAGAACACTTTCCCCCTTCTCCCCCAACCCCAGGGAAGCAGGGTCCACTGCGAGGGCCATGGGCGATGGTGCACCTGTGCACAGATGTGGATGGCCAGGCAGGGGGCTTGTTTCTGAGGCAGCTTGGCTGCCGTCCTTGGGATCAGGAAAGCAGTCGCTGGGATACCTCTACCCACCGTTCATAACACACAGCAACACAACACAGCTCTACTTAGAGCACCCACAGTCTGACACTCTCATGAGTGGGCATAGTCCACGTGGGCATGGGTAGCAATCTGCATCACATAGGAAGAATTCTCCAAAAACTGGATCAATTCTGATCTTGCTGGTCCTGTTCATGACTAAGCCTGGGTTGTAAAACCTTCCCACCCCTGCCCTTCCCCTGCCACAGGGGAAGTGGCTGGGCCTCACTTCCTCACCCTTTCTTTGTAAATAAGTTGTTCTAGTAAGATCTAATCAGCCTACTTTCCTTCCACTGCCTCTACAACTGGACTAAATTTGGTTCAAATCAAGGTCCACAAGTTAGATCTTGTGTACCTCAAATGTTCATGCACCTACCATCTTGAATTGGTGTGGATGACATCACAGACAATGCCATTGAGGTGTCCCAGTGTGTCACTCACTGCAACTGTACCCAATTTGGTACAAATTGGTTAAGCGGTTCGCAAGTTAGCCCACTTGTGCCTCAAAAGTTTACCCATCCACCATCTTGAATCAGTGTGACTATGCCATTGAGGTGTCCCTGTGTGTCATTCACTGCAGCTGTACCTAATTTGTGTCAAGAGCCTGTCCGTCTGGTGTCCAAGTCAAGGTCTCTGTCACAGCCACTGGAAGTCCCTTGGTGTCCTCTCTGGTCTGCAAAGAAAACACAAGAGAAAATTTACTCAAAGTATCAGGTTCAGACAGCCTCTCCTGCAAACTCAGTCCTCTCACCAGATAGCACAGGTCCAGAGCAAAAGGAGTGCAAGGCATTCCCCAGGGAGACATTGCAGTTAGGACAGTTGTCAGGACTCAGTCAGGTAGCAGAGTAGGATCAGGAAAAGCTGGGTCCCTAGAGGCCAAATATAAAGCTGGGGTTTCCTCTGAGAGCCTGAGGCTCAGCTGCAGCAGGCTCAAAGAGACTTGTTGCTTCCAGAAGCATTCACTGCCTGCTGGCCTTGATTTATAGTGCTTTGACTAATTGGGTTCCTCCTCCGATCAGCTGCCAACGATTCAGCATTTATCTTGCTTGTTAAGCAGTCTCTTGCTCTGTCTAAGTGTTTTCAGCTGTCGTTGTCACCACTCATATCTTCTTTGTTGGGGTGTTATTGTTTGCACACTCTTCGGCTCCAGGCTTGGCTGTGCACCCCACTTCTCCTGAGCAGCTTCTGACAGCCCCTCAGGAGCTGCAGTCTCAACTTGGCCTGCCTTTGTTTCTTCCTGTGGCCCAACAGGTGAACTCTGCTCCTGTTGCTCTGTTGAAGGGTTGCCAACTTCCTCCTCCTCTTCACTATCCAAAGGTAGGGGCATGACAATTTGGTTTAAATTGGTCCACAAATTAGCCTGCATGCATCTCAGCTGTTCATGCAGCCACCATCTTGAATTGAAGTGGATGAAATTATCACACACAACGCCACTAGGGCATCCCTATGTGTCCCTACAGCTGTAGCAATTTGGTTAAAATCGGTTGGGCCATTCACAAGTTAGCCCACTTGTGCCTCAAAAGTTTACGCATCCGGATCGGGGTGGATAACATCATCACAAACTACATTGTTGAGGTGTCCCTATCTGTCCCTACAAAAGTACCCAGTTTGGTTCATATTGGTCCAGGTGTTGCGAAGTTGATGGGTGGGTGGGGGGGAGGCGCACACACACACGCGCGCACACACACACAGAATGCTGGGCGATCTCATAAGCCTACTGGAAAGTAGGTTAAAAATATAACAAACCTCCCCACCCTCCTTATCTGTGCAGATTTTTGCATGCACCCTGAGGACATCTAGATGCTCCATGTTTCATTGCCTGGACACTGGGACGGACCTTTAAACCTAATCACGTTCCTGGGTCCTGCTCCAGCATTGTGCCATATGTAGATCTGCGTGCACGGGAAATCACAGGAGAGGGGAGCCCCCGTTCTGTTCCAGGGCACTGGCAAGGGTGTATATGTACACATGGACAGTTGTGCTGGCCGGGGGCGTGGTTTTGCAGGAGCTTGTCTGCCATCCCCAAGACTAGGAGACCAGTCTCCGGGGTAGCCCTCCCCGCAGCTTGCCTGCACACAGAGACCTGGCTCAATTCAGAGCCCCAGTGGCCTGACAGTCTTGTGTGGGAGGTATTGTTGGGGAAAGGGGGGTGTTTTGCTGTTTGGCATCATTTCAGATTTTTCTGGATATTTTTCTACACCCCCCCCCACACACACACAGTGGAGAAGGACCACACACACAGTGGTCCTTCTCATGAGTTGTCTGGGGTTGCCCCATGGCCTTCTCCTCTTGTGCCTAGCCAGTGAGCCCTGGGTCGGGTGGCTGTATCCTCGAAAAAGGATTTCAATTTACCCAGTGCTGACCCTGGATTTCAATTTACCCAATGCTGATGGTCATGAGTAAGCCTCGGTTGGCACGGACCCCACAAAAGAGGAAGAGGATGGTCCCCTCTTCCCTAACCTTTCTGTGAAAAATATAGAATTTGCTCCAGAATACACGCTTGTGGATGCCCCTCAAATCTGGACAGGAGCACCCCCTTGAAATATTTGCTCCCTGGCTGGAGAGGGGAAGCCCTGTGAATGCTGTCATCCCTGCCACGAGTGGGCCTATTGCCAGGGCAAACCTACATGCTTGAACGGTGTAGGCACAGGAGTCAGATGTGGACCTTTAAACCCATTCAAAGCTCCTGGGCTAGGTCTAGTACTTGTAAGTACTAAATTACTTCCCTCCCACCCCCTCTAGGTTTAGGGAAGCGGCCCTGGTCCTTTACTGGTAAAGGGGAATCCTCAATGGATCCCCCATTACCAGTAGAGCTCTGAATTGGTTCGGTTTGAAATGGGCCTGGTTTGGTTTGAACCCGGACCAGCCTCGGCTGGTCCGGTTCAATTCTAAAGCTGTTGTGCCGACCCAGCACAATGTCAAGCCTGGCTCGCACACCCCTAGTAGGTACATTTTTGTATGTGTATATGTACCATACAATGTTTTCCTGTTGTGACTTTCCCCATTGTTTCAATCTGAAGGGGCAAGCACAGTCGTCATAATACTTGTCCTCTTTTGGTATTTTTCTTGCACGTTTTATTAAATTTGTTTGAAATGGTTATATGCCTCCCCTCCAGCTCAGTACATCTTGGGGTGGCTGGAAAAAAAAAGGTAACAAATCACAATAGAACAACTTGGAAGATAAGAACAAAGAGTAAGCAGACGTTTTCAGAGAAGACTGTTTTTTTTGGACTGCAGTTCCGTATTAGCCGTTAATTTTCGAACCTTTCTATTTGTGCTGGTTGCTAATAATAAAGAACAAATTGTTTAATGGAGCATTTTATTAAGAACAAACTGCTTTAATGATAGGAAGCTGGTGTTGTATCCTGCCAGAACTTCAATGTATCTAGTGTCCTTTTTCTGTTTTATTGCAGACTGGAACAGATGGTGACAAAAGATCTCAGATGCTAGTTCCCAGGCAGTTAAACAGAAAGCATATGCTGCCACCTAATGGATAATCACATAAACTTCTGCTTTATGCTTGGAGTTACTAGGAAAAGAATCCTGAAAAGGCATTGCAGCTATGAACGTATGTTCATTGTTAAAGGACCATCTGAGAATTGGATCTAGCAGTTGTGACTCTACAAATATTCATCATATTCATACTTTGATAAAGTATATCATGATTTGGGTTAAATGTATTGCAAGCCTTGTGGATATAAAAATAAATATTGGGTTGGGTCCAGAGTAACACAAGGAGAGTTTCACTCATGCAACAGGGCTTTCAAGCCCACCACAATCCCCTAGAGAACCTAGTCCTGCTTGAAATCAGTAATTCGGTCTGTCCTTGTTTGTGATTATGTCCTGCTTTATAGACAACCCTCTACTACCTCTGCTTTTAATATCCGTGTAGGTCTTAAAGCAGCAGCTATAACCCAATCTTTCACTGTAGATTCCTTTGTTGGATTGCAATACACATGCACACTGGCAGAGTGCATGCATATTGGGATGTGTATCTGTGCTGCAATGTGCATCCAGTGTGCCTCTCATTCTCATTATATGGAATGGGCAGGATATGTCCATCCCACATTGAAATACAATGGACATTCATATCCATTGTATCACACCACCACCTAGCGTGGTGTAGTGGTTAGAGTGCTGGACTAGACCGAGGAGACCTGAGTTCAAATCCCCATTCAGCCATGATACTTGCTGGGCGACTTGGGCCAGTCACTTCTCTCTCAGCCTAACCTACTTCACAGGGTTGTTGTGAGGAGAAACTTAAGTATGTAGTACTTTGCGCTCCTTGGAGGAAGAGCGGGATATAAATGTAAATAATAATAATAATTAATAAAAAATTAATAAAACGTAGATAATAATAATATCTCCAACCCCTGACTCAAGCTGCAAGGAATTGGATTTGGATCAGAACCAGCCCTCAACCAAAAAAAAAAAGTATTATTTCTCTGTGGAACCGCTCTGAGCCATTTTTGGAAGGGCGGTATAGAAATCAAATAAATAAAATAATAAAACCATAGTTCAGAGTGCCACAGCTACATCTGTACTTGGCTCTGACTGACCTTACCACAGCAAATCCATACCCTCAGTGCATGTGAGAGTCTGTTCAGACTACTTATGTATTATTTCTCTATGTAAACTGCTTTGGAAACTTTTGTTGAAAAGCAGTATATAAATATTAGTTGTTACTGTAAACTGTGGGCTTCCCAGCAAGTCAGCAACATGATCTGACAGTGCATACACACAGACCAGCAGGCTTTATTTGTCCTCTATTGCATTTTCTTAGTCTCTGGTCACATGTAGAAGCTTGCCTGGGTGATTTTAGCAGCGGCACCTTCTGGCCATCTCTTGCACCCAGTGATTAACCCATAGTTGCCACAAAAGTAAGGTAAAGGTAAAGTGTGCCGTTCAGTCAGTGTTGACTCGTGGCGACCACAGAGCTCTGTGGTTGTCTTTGGTAGAATACAGGAGGGGTTTACCATTGCCTGCCCCTGTGCAGTATGAGATGATGCCTTTCAGAATCTTCCTATATTGCTACTGCCCAATATAGGTGTTTTCCATAGTCTGGGAAACATACCAGCGGGGATTTGAACCAGCAACCTCTGGCTTGCTAGTCAAGTCATTTCTCAATAGGTGTAGTATGGCTAAAACCACCGAATGCAAGAGCTGGCCAGTAGGTGGTGCTGTCAAAATTGCGCAAGCTCCCTACTTGACATGTGGCCAAAGAATGTGGAAGGAAGGAGAGCAGAAGTCTGCGTGTAGTGCCAATCAGATCACAACTTGCAGGGAATGTTTTGCTGTCTGGACAAACCCTTTGACTTATTTTCTTCTTTGTTTCTGCTGTTCAAAAACCTCTCTTATATTGGCTTCCAGTGGTGGTAGTTGCAGGTTGTTTTGAAGAAAATAGCATGCTTTCAGCTGTTTAGCTGAAAAGATGCTTTATCAGTCTACAAAACTGTGATTAGATTATTCTCACTCTGCACTCTTCACACCAGTTATCTTTGGAGCAGCATATTGATTTTAAGACTCTGCATCCAACTCTTCTGCCCCTCAGCAGCGTAGCTCCTGCTGTAACTGAAATCTTGCTCTGGTAACTTTCGGTGAGTTTATATCCTGCTTGCTGTTGGGAATTTTACCAGCACACATCCCATCTCTAGCTGTCCCCTCAGACTGAAATGTATTCCTTCCATGTATTTGGACAGATCTCCCCCATCCTTTAAAAATGTGTTTTAACTGGGCATGTGTGTGATTTTTTTTAAAAATTGCATTTTAGATTTTGCAAGAGGCAATGTGGGAGACAAATGCATTTTTATTGTATTCTGTGCAGCATATTTATGATGCACTTATTTTCCATTTTCTAAAGCCTCTGCAAAGTATCAGCTTTCAGGGAAAGACAAAGCAAGTTATTGATTAATTGATTGATTGATAAATGCATACTAAAGTGTTGGCAGAAATTTTAATGTAATTAAAAATGTAATTTTGCTTTCCTGGTTGCAGCAAGTAATCACCTGGATTTGATTCTTTAGCCTGGAAGTGCTTTTATTTTAATTAAAAATCATCATTGCTATTTCTACTACTGCTATTTTGTTATATATTCAGTAAGTTATTTACACTCATCTTAAATTCTTGTTTGGGTTTCATCTCAGGAGAATTAGCCAAAGGTAAGTGCAATTCTTAATTACATTAACCACTGTAATTCTAGTTATCTGTTCTGTGTTTACTCAACAGGCCCTTGATGTAGTAGTTTGGTGTTAGTACAACCCCATGCTGAAAAGATCTAGCTGGTGCAGAATACTGGACCTGTTCTCCCAGCAGTAGCACTGCCAAGAATTAGGGATGTGCACAAAACTGGCTTGGCCTGTTTGGTTCAAATTCAAATGAGCTTCGAACCAGGGTGGGTAGGTTTGGTTTTGCTCAACCCCCCCCCCCGTTCAGTTCAAATTCGAGCCCAATTCAAACCGCTTCTAAAAGGTTCTAAATAGGGATACCAGCCACCCACCGAACCCCAAAGCAATCGGACATAATTCTGTGATTATTGATGAATTTCTGAAGATTTTACCAATTTTTGTATTCCTCCCATAGGGAATAATGCAGCCCTATTCTGCCCCCCTTTTTGGGGGGGGACTCTGTGAACTCAGAGTTCACTGCAATTAAGGTCACAGACAGTTCTATGAATGGGGAGAGACTCCTATTGCATTGCAATGAGGGAAATAAATTCTTTTTAAAAATATATTTTAAAAAAACAATAAACCCCACAAACCTCCTACAATAAATCCTACAAACCTGGGGCTGCTTGGGGGGAGTTGAGGCCAGACCTGCCATGCTCTCAGACCCACTTTGGGGGGCCCTGGGCACCCTCCAAAGGGGAGAATGGGCTGGCTGGGCCGCCTCAAATCCCCATTATTCCCTATGGGAGGAATACAAAAATTGGAAAAATCTTCAGAAATTCACCAATAATCACAGAAGTGTCCAATTACTTTGGGGTTTGGTGGGTGCTTGACACCTGTGGGTGCCCACCACCCACCCCAGTTTTGTGCCCCTAGCTGGCCACCATATCAACACACAGTGACACAATTAAGAAGACAACCAACTGGAAACTAAAAAACCACCACAGAAACAGACCTGTTGCTGTGCCCGCACAAAGCCAAGGGGACCAAACCAAACAACAGCACATAGACTAGCTACACAACAAAAGCCACAAACCAACAAGACCTAACTAGATGGCGCAAGGCAATAAAATCAACCCCGCATGCAAACTGCAAAGAAAGAGGGGCAAGGCAAAAACACACCAACACACTGAAGGAGAACTTAAAGTAACATGCATCTGGGTCTTCTGCTCTTCTCTTCATGTGTGCAATGCATGCATTTTTCCTGTGGGGAAAGAAACGCCTCAGACTGTGTCTGGTCCATCACATCTTTGATGGAGGCCACACAGGGCCCCAGGCACGTGGTGGCACCAGCGCAGCGGCGTGCATGCATGTTTGCGTTTGGTGTGTGCATGTGTGTGCTGCTAGCTAGAAGAGGAAAGTGGGGGGGGGCTCAGAAAAAATTAAAGGGATAGGAAGGTCTGGCTCAGAGGCAGGTCAGAGGCCACACACTACGTGGTGTGGCGGGAGACCACTTTTTCATCATGTCTGGACCAGTGCATGCGTGTCTGCTGTGTGTGTGTGTGTGTGTGTGTGTGTGTGCGCGTGCGCGTGCGCATGTATGTGTGTCAGCAAATGGGAGAGAAGGGGGGGGCTCTGAAAAAATTAAAGGGATACGAAAGTCTGGCTAAGAGGCCACACACGACGTGGTGTGGCGGGAGACCACCTGCTCATCATGGCTGGTGCATGAGTGTCTGGTATGAGTGTGTGTGTGCATGTCAGCAGAACCAAATGAAAGGAAAGAGTGGGGGGGAGGGAATAAAAACAATTCACAAATACATATATACAGTATACATTACACAAGTATATATACAAATCCAGCTATACAGCAGCTATACAGTAATATTTACACCATCAACAACTACACAAACTGGACCAAAAACACTATCTACAGAAAGGAAAGAAAAAACCCTCTACTACTGACAACACACACATACACACACACCCCCCAGAAGAAACCTACACACACACACACACACACACACACACACACACACACACACAACACCTGTTGACACAAGCACATATTTACACGCACTGAAATATTTACAAATACAGTGGTCCCTCTACTTACGAAATTAATCCGTTCCGAATGCACATTTGTAAGTCGAAAAGTTCGTAAGCCGAAAAGCGGTTTCCCATAGGAATGCATTGGGAACGGATTAATGCGTTCCGGAGCCTAGAAAAAAGACCCAGACCCCCAGTAAGGCTTGCAAACTGCACAGGAACATTTCTTTTCAAGAATAAACAGGCAGTAAACAGGCAGGCAAGTCAAGGAAACCGCATGTAAAATTCGTAAGTCGAGGAAACCCCATCTAAAAATTTGTAAGTCGAAAAAACCGCATCTAAAACCGGATCTAAAACTGCCGTTTGTAACTTGAAAAATACTTATGTCGAGTAGTTCGTAAGTCGAGGGACCACTGTACAAATTCTGGCAGTCCTGCTGCCCTCCCTGCAAGCAACACAAACACAACACATTTAAAAATACTAAAAAATCTACATTTTTACAAATCTACATATTACACATCAACATATTTACATATCTACACAGCGCCACTGGCACAAACTGCCTAGTGTCTGTTTGTGTTCCCACGGCCCTCCGAATGCTGTGGTCAGGTGGAACCAGGGGCTAGTTCAGCATCGGGTTACGCCAGTGGGGGTGTGAACCTAGTTGCCAAGTCACAGCACTAGCGGGCACACTGCGACTTGGCATGGCTGAAGGAGGAAGGGGGGAGGGTAGGGATGAGCGGAAGCTGCTGCTGGGCAGGTGACTGGCACCATGGGTCAACCATGGGCCAATCACTCGCCCAGATCAACCTCCAGCTTGGGGTAGCCCAGAAGGGGGAGGTTAACCTTAAGGAAAACCAGCTGCTCGACCAAGCCAGGGTCCAACCGGGACTGAGTGGGTGTTTCCATGTCGCCAGCATGTGAAAACACCTGCTCGCGCTGGACACTGGTTGGTAGGCAAGAGAGGAGGCACGCAGCAACCACTGCCAGGTCCGGCTAGACTTGGCGGTGGGTTGCCCGGAACTGCATGTGGTCCATTTCTGGGTCTTCCTCCATAGGCTCCTCCAAGTACTGGGCAACAAATTGCACAACACTGGTGGGCCTGGTAGGCTGAGCCTCCCGCAAACCGGGCAAGGTGCCAAGGCACACCTGCTTAAACCACTGGGCTTATTTAGCAGGAGGTACTGCCTGCTGCATTGGCGCTGCTGCCTGGGATGCCATGCCTCCAGACTTGGAAGAAGAAGAGGCAGGAGCTGAAGGGTTGCCCACACTACTGCTTCTGGGTGTGGGTCGCACACACTTGGGAGGTGCACCATCACCACCCTCCTGGTCTCCATGGGTCCTAGTGACCTCCTCTTCCCTAACTCTCTCTCAAGGACTGGCACAGTGCACAGCCTACCAGAGAGCCAGACTCATCTGGCCAATTAGGGAAGCAAGAGAGGTTTGATTGGTTCAAACTCAGATCAGCATTGCCAATGCAATGCCCTGTTTGGTCCAAGTTCAAGCTTTCGAACCAAACCGGTTCGAATTCGAGCCGGTTCAAATTTGAGCCGGTTTGCACATCCCTCGCAAGAATCTCCTCCTACAGAATCTCCTGTCTACAGAGCCTAGCATCTCTTCCACTTAGCAGCCACATCACTTCTTCTTCTTCATCCACACAATGTGCATGAAAACTGGAGATGAATATGGTTCATCCTGACACATAATGGAATTGACCTCTTTGAAATGTCCATTACTTATGGAGGTGATATCTCTAGATTCAGATAAGCCATTACAATTAAGTGATTTCTCCCAAGTACTGTTATGAAACCAGGGGCGGCTCAAGACCTCTATGTGCCTGAGGCAGGGTGCCAAATGCTGCTTCCCTTTGTGCACACTGTCCTCTCCTTCCCCCATTTGTTTAAAAGCAGTGATCAGGAAGGCATTTTGCCTTGTTCATGCCCCCAATAACTTGCTGTCTAAGGCAACTGCCTCCCCAGCATGAAATGGTGGGTTGGTAACTAGATGGCAAGTTATTTCATAAGTTAAGTACTGCCTGAGAGTCCAAGATGCCAGTGATGCCCCCCAGTGAGGCGCTGATGGCTCCCCCACTTGAGAATATGGCAGAGTTATTATGAATACTCAAGAGCCAACCTAAGAGGAGTGGAGGATTATATCATCCACCTCCTTTCACCCCTCTTGGCTCTCCCCCCCGCCATGCAAGTGCTCATTGAAGAAATGACAGCAGACCACCACCACCAAAAAGATCCAGACATGAACAGATTGGATTTTAGAGTCTGGAATGAAGCAGCCAGGCAGAAAACTAAGGCGTAGTAGGATACAAATTCTGGAGACTAATGTAACCTAAGGTTGGCTTTTAACATAAATATTACAAAGACACCATCATAAGGCTTCAATCATCACTCCTCCAAGGGAAAGCAGAATCCAACATGCACTACAAACTCCTGGAACTTCTCATTGCTTGGAGAAGTGGGGCAACTGAAGCAGTGCGACAGTACAAAGGAGCCAGTGTGGTGTAGTGGTTAGAGTGCTGGACTAGGACCGGAGAGACCCGAGTTCAAATCCCCATTCAGCCATAATACTAGCTGGGTGACTCTGGGCCAGTCACTTCTCTCTCAGCCTAACATACTTTACAGGGTTGTTGTGATGAGAAATGTAAGTATGTAGTACACCACTCTGGGCTCCTTGGAGGAAGAGTGGGATATAAGATGATGATGATGTTGATGATGATGATAATGATGATGATAAAGTTCTTTTTAAATAACCTCTTCTAGTTGGACTAGACTTGTAATAGCAGATCATTATTTCCTTGTTGGCATTTTTCGTATATTTTTTCTGGTTAAGCGACATTTCTTCCAGTAACCCTGCAGTCTCCAGCTCTGGTTACTCAACTGAAGATCCTGAGTCCTGTAGCCCACTTGCCACCAGATGTCCAGGGACTCCAGCACCTGGCACGGTCCTTGTTGACCCGGGCGGCGACCGATCCTGTATAGATTTATTAAAGTTATGTCTCACCATATTGTTGATGGGAGAGGCACTCTTTGTCTGGCTCCTCTGGTGAGACCTGTCCAGTATGGTTGGACCTCTGGCATAACTCTCACCTTCTTCAGAGCACCCTTTTGAAGCAGCTCCTGTGAAAACCTTGTGCGAGGGCAAATCATATGCAAAAGTCTCATTCGTACAGTGTGCACACCGGGCTTCCACATTTGCAGTTGGAACTGCACAAGTCCTATTTCCATTCCGCTCGGCATCCTCTGGCCCCTAGCCCAGTTCTGCATATGCAGGACTTAACGTAGCCAAATATCCTTATAGAATGATTGCGCTGAAGGAAGTTGTTATAGAATGCAAGGTCCAGGATCTTCTTTCTTTGGACGTAATCTATATAATGGATAATGTTTCTATTCTGATAGTTAATTCAGTGTTCCTTCTTCTAATCTTCTGCAGTGCTCACACCCAGATGCCTTATTAATATGTATACAATCATGAATAAGAAGAATCACTGGGTAAAATGGCAAGACTGTAAAATGAATCACAGTCACTTTATGGTTATCCAATCCAGGACCGAACCACATGCATGGGGCAGCCCAAGATATTTTGCTGCCTGAGACAGACAACATGCCTCCCCACCAGGCAGGCAGGTGGTTAGCATTCTTGGGCCATGCTGCTGAGACATGCAAATGCTCTCAGACTATGCCACCAAGCCAGACACTGGCAGCAGGTGTGTTCCTTAAGGATGTGCATGAAGTGTCTGACTGATGGTTTGGCGAAGGGGGGGAGTACCTTTAAGGGACTGGGAGGGTGCTTGTACCCCCTCCTCCTGCTGTGTCCCCCCCCCCGGTGCTGTGCCCAAAATTGCTGCGCGGAAGCACACCATCTTGCCGCCTGGTCCCTTAAAGGTAACCCTCCCACCACCAAACCATCCAAACTGCCGGACCTCTGAACTGGTTTGGCAGTCCGGAAAAGAACCACTGAACCAATACAGACACATCCCTAGTGTTCATGCCTTAATTCAAGGTATGGTGAAGGAATGGTGCACCCCAGCAGGGCGAGGAGGAGAAAATGGACAGCATGCCCCACAGATCAAGAAATGGCAGTGGCGGCAGTGAACAGCAGGGTGAACCCACGGCGGTGAGGGCCTGGCAAATGCTGTCCCCATGCCTCTCCTTGTGCCTGAGGGGGCTGCCTTGCCCTGCCTCATGCATGAGCAGAGAAAGCTTCCATGTGAGCATCCATGTTGTTGGCAATTTTCCCTTCTAAGAAATAATTGCTAACTGAGCAAAGAGGCACCTTTTAAAAGTGGTGATTCGCTTTACTGAGCGGGGGGAAACAACTGGCCCTATCCAGCCCCAGCACAGCATCCCTCCAGTAGCTGTTGCTTGCTGGTGTCTATCTTCTGTGAGCCCTTTGAGGACAGGGATCCATCTTTATTTCTATATGTAAACCGCTTAGGGAACTTGGGTTGATGAAAAGCAGTATATCAACATTCATCGCCGTCCTGTCTGCATCTCCTTGTGCCTTATTGAATCCTGTGCCAGGGAGGTCCCCTGACTATCAAGAGTAGCTTTTGGGGTGGTGCGAATGGCCACAGTAGGAAGGCACAGATGAAGTAGCCTTATACCAATTCAGGCCACTTGTCCATTGAGTCAATATTGTTTACACTGATTGGCAGTGGCACCCTAGATTTCAGGTAGGGGTCTTTCTCAGTCTGCTTGGGGATACCAGGGACTTTCTACATGCAAAACATGTGCTCCTATGCAATGGCAGCCACATAAAAAATTGAGGGCGGGGGGCAGCAGTGAAATGTGCATTTATGGGTGAGCGAGCTGTGTCTTGCATATTAAATTTCTCAGTCAGAAATGTGGGGCAGAGGGGACAAGCCACTTTTCAGAGGGGCATTTGCCACCCCTGGAGTTGCCCTTGCTTCTATGGCCTGCCCTTCCCAAAAACCTACAGGACCCTGTTCTCCCAGGTGTTTTCCCATCCAAGTACTAACCAGGCCTGTCCTAATCCTACTTAGCATCTGGAATCAGACAAGATCAGGTGCAACAATCTTGTCCCACTGTGTGCATAATATTCCCTGAGCAGCCCTTTGGATCCCAGCCATAAATAATTTTTGTTTCATTATAAATAATAATTTTGTTTTGCTGATATGGATCTACCTGAATAATTTGCAGAGTGATTAGCTTTTTTCCTGGTTTCTTCTTTTTTTAAAGCAGAAAAACGTCCTCCTTCAAATTGGTGGTAATAAGCCTTTGTATATGAAAGTGCTCATTTGTGAATCATTTCTTCTGAGGAAGAATTTCTCAGCTGCGCAGAATTTTGTTTTTAAGCAGAACTCTGTGACAATCAAAAAGCAAACTGAAAACAAAACCCAAATTCTCTCTTCTTAATAATGCAAAACTTACCACTGTCTTGTGAGTTGATTTGCTGATACAATCCTGTGCAATTCTTGGTGGTGGGTGGTTGGGGGGAGGGGAATTCAGATCCTCCGTGGTGCAGTCAGATGACAGCACTGTGATTCAGCAGCTGAACTTTGGATTTTGTCACATCATCATGGCTTTGGGACTTTCTAAGAAGAACTAGGGAGAAAAGAACTGAACCTTAGGCTGTATTGCCTGAAGACTACATTATACTCCTTTGTCCAGGGACATTGTACTGCAGTGAAGGTCATCCTGGGCTCTGAAGCAGGCATTAAGAGGGGCAGAGCTGGGTGGATGGGTTCAAAGAGCCCCGAGAGAGCTCCTAAGATCTGCCTGGCTTGCCCCTCCCTGTATTCTTCATTCTCTCCTTCACTCGGAGGGGCCGCTGGGGACAGGGGTGAACACAAGCCCCCTCTCCCCTAGCTACATGCCTGGGCATTAAATTCCTTTGTGGTCCAGACCAAACCTAGAACACTACTAATCTTCTGGAAAGTAATGCAGGCAACCATTTTATAGTGCTGCTGCCTGGCAGTGCTCATCATCTGACTGTAACAGAGGCTTGCTAGTGGATATAGCAAGATCTCTAGCAAGAGATCAGAGCCCTCACCTCTTGACTGTGGCCCTCCCAGAGACATCTGGTGGGTCATTGTGTGAGAGAGGATGCTGGACTAGGTAGGCCTTGGGTCTGATCCAGTAGGGCTGTTCTTATGTTCTTCATTTCTGATTTACGGGGGAGGAAAAGGTTTTGTGCCACATTTTTGAGGCTAATTGATATCTTTCAGGGCTTGTAAACATTACTTACTTACTTTATTAAATACATTTATAAACTGCCTCATCCAGAGGCTCTGGGCAGTGTATAACTAGTTTTAAAAAACATAAAAAACAAACATCATTTAAAACACACTACTTAAAACAATGTAAAAACAATTTAAAACCAATTAAAATACTTTAAAAAAAAAACAACACCTTGGAAGGCCAGGCCAAACAAGTAAATCTTCAAGGCTCTCTTAAAGGCCAACAGCGAACCTAAACTGCAGATATCTGCCGGGAGTGCATTCCATAGGCCAAAATGAAGAAGGCCCAGTTCCGAGTCGCCACCAGATGTACTGGTGGTAACTGGAGACGGAGCTATCCAGATGACCTCAATGTGCGATGGGGATCATACAGAAGAAGGTGCTCTCTGAAGATACTCCGGATCCAAACCGTTCAGGGTTTTAAAGGTAATAACCAGCACTTTGTATTTTGCCCGGAAACATGTCGGCAACCAGTGCAACTGTTTTAAAACAGGCATAATATGGTCTCTCCGGGTTGCCCCAGAGACCAATCTAGTTGCCGTATTTTGAACTAATGGAAGTTTCCGAACTACATACAAAGGCAGCCCCACGCAGACAATTACAATGAGGCCCATGATGGGCACTCTGCAATTGCGACATTGCAATGAGGCCCATGCAACACTGAGGCCTATTTGCAACATTGTAATAAGGCCCATGAATGGCACTTTGAGAGAATGAAAACACCATATCTAGCAGCAGCTTTTGATGATGAAAATCTACATCAGTGCTTTTCCTTGGGGTCAAACTAGGCATTACTTTAAACACATGATGATGGTAGTGTCCTTTTATTCAGTCAATAGCATCCAGATTGGGAACATGGCATTAAGGGAAATGAACCTTCTTCTGCCAGTCCACAGCAACGGAATGGAATGGAATCTTTATTTCAGTCATTGACCACATCTATGGGGTAGGATCCAGATTGGATCAGTAGTAGAGGATTAAGCCTCCTCCCCCTGATCTGGTTGTTGTTTCCTAAACAAAAAACAACATGCTAGTCCTAGTCATGTGCTTATAGTATCATCCACTTCTGAAACTGAACTAAGTGAGAAATATGAACCAGGAAATATTAACAGATCATTTTATGAATCTAAGCAAAATGAAAAAGTCATTGAAAAGCAGGATGAGAAAGTCAGTGAAAAGAGCTATCCAGGAGGCTATGTCCAGGAAAAGAGCACTGGTGGTCACTTAGGAATCACTTAAGAACTGGAAATGAGATGGCAATATTGCAATTTTAGCATATAAATGTGTAGTTGGGCCACCTTAAATGCTACAACCTACAGAAAAGGGCACTTAAAGCTGTGGAAAAGCTAAAGCATACAGGATTTAGAGCAGGCCTGCTCAACTTTGGCCCTCCTGCAGATGTTGGCCTACAGTTCCCATAATCCCTGGCTATTGGCTGCTGTGGCTGAGAATTATGGGAATTGTAGTCCAAAAACAGCTGGGGGCCTAAGTTGAGCAGGCCTGATTTAGAGGATGACCTCAGAACAGTAGTGCATCAGCTGGAAAGCTCCGGCATGACTATTGCAATGCACTGTATATGGGGCTGCCTTTGTATGTAGTTCAGAAACTTCATTTAGTTCAAAATGCAGCAGCCAAATTGGTCTCTGGGGCAACCAGGAGAGACCATATTATGCCTGTTTTGAAACAGTTGCACCGGCTGCTGATATGTTTCCGGGCAAAACACAAAACACTGGTTATTACCTTTAAAGCCCTGAACGACTTAGGTCTGAGTTATCTTAGAACACACCTTCTTCTGCACAATCCCCACTGCATGTTAAGGTCATCTGAGGATGTCCATCTTCAGTTACCACCAGCACTTCTGGTGGCGACTCAGACACGGGCCTTCTCTGTAACTGCTCCTGGGCTGTGGAATGCACTCCCAGCAGAACTCCATAATCTGAGTTCATTATTGGCCTTCAGGAGAGCTCTTAAGACCTATCTGTTTGGCCTGGCCTTCCAGGGTTTTTAAACTGTTTTTAAACTGTAAAGGTTTGTTCTGGTTTTCCAGGGTTTTTAAACTGTTTTTAAACTGTAAAGGTTTGGCCTGGTTTTCCAGGGTTTTAAAAACTGTTTTGATTTTTTAAATAATGGTTTTATGTTTTTATAGTGTTTGATTTTAACAGTTAATTGATTTTAGTTTTAATGTAGCCATTAAAGCCCCTGAGCCATTTTTGGAAGGGCAGTATAGAAATCAAATGAATAAATAAATTTAGTTGATTTGGAACAGACAAAATAAAGCACATCACACAATGCATATTTACCTTCTGGAATTTGTGCCACAAATGTAGTGATGTCCAGTGTTTTACAAGGTTTTAAAAGGCAATTAGACAAATGAATGGAAGATTGGTCTATGGTAGGGGCTCTCAACCTTGGGTCTCCATATGTTGTTTAACTACAACTCCTATCATCTCCAGATCATTGTGTCTGGGAGGGATGGGAGTTGTCCAACAACATCTGGAGACCCAAGGTTGAGATTGAGAATCTCTGGTCGATGGATATTAGTCAGGACAGCTAAATGGAACCCCCTAAGTTCAAATACAGTGTTCTGAATATCAGTTTCTAGGATGTAAGCAGTGGGAGGGGTGCTATTGTCTTCATGTCCTGCTTGTGGGCTGGCCACTCTGGAAAACAGGATGGATTCTTGGTTTGATCTTGGTGCCCAGCCTGTTGAACACAGAAATATTGACAATGATGCTTAGGGCATTTGCCTCTTCAGCCGAATGTCCTAAGCATGAAGAGCCTGAGTGGGAGGATGATTGAGAGGCTGGTGATGTGCTAGTGGCAGGATTTCCAGACCCACTTCAGGGTTGCTGAAGGTTCTTTGCATACATGCAGCCCTTCTCCTGTTGATCTACTGTTGCATAGAATGTGAGCCAAGATTTTAATATGCTTTTAAAAGCTCACGTTTGAGACTGATGAATCATATCATCACATTTCCGTTTTGGAATATTATGGCTTCCTATGTAAGTGTGGTTTGGTGCAAAACTGTCTTAAATTGAGGGTGTGGGAACTGAGTGCCTTTAAAAAGCAGATAACCTTTTTTGTGGGCTCCTAGTTGCCGGATGTGGTCTTTGAAATTGCCCATGTCCTGTGGCATGGACAGGTGTTGGCAAAAGGGTAGCATGAAGCGTCTGGCACAGGTGAGCATGCATGCTCAGATTCAGCCTAGTCCTCTCTCATCAAAATAGATGCAGTTTATGAGAACATTCCACAGCCATTTTATGGAAAACAAAACTTTGTTCATCCCGTCACTAACAAGATGGTAACATAAAGTAGCATTCTTTGCAGTGAGTGCTAGGGTTGCAGACTCTGAAAGAAGCTATTCCTGGATATATTATTTTCCTCAGGATATTTCACAATGTCAAGCCACTAAAATCTCCAGGGTTGCTTTGAATAGTGACCTGGAGAATGATGACAATTCTTGAAAACCCCAGGCCAATCATGAAAAGCCAGCAAGCCTAGTGAGTGCAACCAAGCTTTGATCAAAAATTGTGAACGAGATAATAGATTGCAGAGGCTGGCATTTCCTTCATAGTTCTAATGTGTGTTTGATGTATATTTTTTGGATTTGTTTAGATATCTTTGATATGTTGTAAGGCAATTTTCTTGCTGGATAAATGTTCCCCCTTCTTGTGCCTTTCCAGAATGGGTCTTCTTCAAAGAAACAGGATAGTTTAAAAATATCATGTTTTTAATGGAGATAAATGTTGAGCTAATCCAGGAGTAGGAAAGGTGTGGTTCTCCAGATGTTGCTGAACTACAACTTCCATAACCCCCAGTCACAACTTATTACAGCTGGGGATGATGGGAGTTGAAATTCAGCAACATCTGGAGAGCCACACATTTCCTGTCCCTGATCTAATCAATTAGCCCTGTGACATGAAGAGCTAGTCATTCTTGGCTATTTTTTTAGTTTCAACCCTAACAGAGTAATGAGAATGATGTTGGGAAAGGGGAAGTGTTTCTCCAGACAATAGAGCTTAACCTCTCCTTGCTCATTTGAAACAGAGGCATAGGACACAGAAAAGAACTGCTTCCAATCAGAAGCAAGAGAGATTACCATGCAGGTAAACATATAAGATTATATTTCCTTGCTAACAAATTTTACAGAAAATCTTACAGCACAGCAGAAATGACAATTCACCTTCTGTGACTTAGGAAATTTTGTAGGAAACATTTAAGCAGCCTTTTATTGTTGGATGAATGCATATCTATCTATCTATCTATCTATCTATCTATCTATCTATCTATCTATCTATCTATCTATCTATCTATATATCTCAGCAGTGCTACAGTAGCATGTGGAAGCTAATTTTAGACATGCGTTTGTCACAGCTGAGTGAAAAAAGATCTCAACATTTCTGTTAAATATGTGTGTTATAAAGTTGCAATTAAGCACATATTAAATTCATTAGGAAACCTTAACTTCCTTTCTGGAACTTTATTCTTCAGTGCAAAAATATGATATGATATACATGACAGAATAGTATATTTGTGTATGTGTATATATATTCAAGGGCGAGGGCTGGATACTTTGTCCAACCATTTGTATAGAGGGAGGCATTCAATAGTGGGGCTTCTATTTAATCCGTTTTACGTTGTGCTGAGGTTGGGTTGAAGTTGTAATGTGTGTGGGTTTGTCTGGAGATGGGGAGCCAGGGAGTGCCTTCGTTGAAGGTAGGGCAGCTATTCTGGTGGTGTTGGGTATTAGAAGAAGAAACGCTGGCAGGTCAGCAGGCTGTTCCAGGGGAAGGGTGGTCAGAAATCTAATAGCTGTCCCCCTTTCTGGCTGTCCTGCCAGCTCTTTGACCTTGGGGAGCACTGCCAACATCCCACATAACCTTACCTTGCTCCTCTGCAATGCCAAAATAAATCAGAACTCATCCATGATTTGATCATGGATGAAGGGGCCAACCTGATGTGTATTACTGAGATTTGGTTGGGGGAGTCTAGTGGTCCAGTTTGGTCCCAGCTTCTCCCGCCAGGATATTCTGTAGAGGAGCAGGTGAGGGGACGTGGGGGGGAGGTGGAGTGGCTGTGGTCTATAAGGATAACATCTCCCTTACCAGGGTCCCTGTTAGGGTATCAGACCATATTGAATGTGTGTAGTTGTGTTTGGGGACCAGGGATAGATTGGGACTTCTGTTGGTGTACCTATCGCCCCGCTGCCCAGCGGAATCCCTTACTGAGCTCACGGACTTGGCCACGGAACTTGCGTTGGAGTCTCCCAGACTTTTGGTGCTGGGGGACTTCAGTGTTCATTTTGGGACCAATTTATCCAGGGCAGCTGGATCGACGCATATTGCAGGTCACACGCTTGATTTGGTCTTTTATTCTGATCAGGGTGGTGTTCCGTGGGTGGGGACTCCTACGATCTCCCCTTTGTCATGGACGGACCACCATCTGGTTAAGGTTGGACTTACAACCACTTTCCACTTTTGCAGGGGCAAGGGGCCTATTAGAATGGTCTGCCCGAAGAGGTTACTGGATCTGGTAGGATTCCAAGAAGCCTTGGAGTGATTTAATGTTGGCTCTGCTGGTGATCCTGTTGATGCCCTGGTTGAGAACTGGAACAACTTGCTCACCAGGGCAGTAGACACGATTGCTCCTAAGTGTCCCCTCCAACCTGCTTCAAAATTGGTCCCTTGGTATATAGAAGATATATGGGGGCTGAAGCGGCAAGGTAGGCGACCAGAGCGCAAGTGGAGAAAAACTTGACTCGAATCCAACAGATTACGACATGGAGCACATTTAAAGATCTATGCTCAGGCAATACGTGTGGCAAAGAAGCGGTTCTTTTCTGCCCGTATTGCCTCTGCGAGTTCACGTCTGGCGGAGTTGTTCAGGGTTGTGAGGGGACTAGTATTTGCTCCCTCTCCCTTGAACCAGAATTTGGAGGCATCAGTTACCTGCTGTGGTGTGTTTAATGAATTTTTTGCAGACAAAATCTCTCGGATTCGGGCCGACCTAGATGGAGACTCCACAATTAATTTGATGTCTGAACTGGAGGTGTCCGACAACTCCTCTTATACGATTCGACTGGATCAATTTCAGTTTGTGACTCCTGATGATGTGGACAAGCTGCTTGGAGCGGTGAGGCCTACCACTTGTCCTCTTGATCCTTGTCCAACATGGCTTGTTCTATCTAGCAGGGAGGCTGTTGTAGGTGACCTGGTAGAAATCATAAATGCTTCTGTGAGGGAGGGCAGGATGCCTCCTTGTCTTAAGGAGGCAATCATTAGACCTCTTCTAAAGAAGCCTGCATTTGATCCCTCAGAGTTGAGCAATTATAGGCCAGTTTCCAATCTCCCATGGCTGGGCAAGGTAATTGAAAGGATGGTGGCCTCTCAGCTCCAAGCAGTCTTGGAGGAAACTGATTATCTAGACCCATTTCAAACTGGTTTTCGGGTGGGCTATGGGGTGGAGACTGCCTTGGTCGGCCTGATGGATGATCTCCAATTGGCAATTGACAGAGGAAGTGTGACTCTGTTGGTCCTCTTGGATCTCTCAGCGGCTTTCGATACTATTGACCATAGTATCCTTCTGGAACGTCTGAGGGGGTTGGGGGTGGGAGGCACTGTTTTACAGTGGTTCCGCTCCTACCTCTCAGACAGATTCCAGATGGTGTCGATTGGAGATTGTTGCTCTTCAAAATCTGAGCTTAAGTATGGTGTTCCTCAAGGCTCCATACTCTCTCCAATGCTTTTTAACATCTACATGAAACCACTGGGAGAGATTATCAGGGGATTTGGAGCTGGGTGTTACCAGTATGCTGATGACACCCAGATCTACTACTCCATGTCAACTTCTTCAGGAGTTGGCATATCCTCCCTAAATGCCTGCCTGGAAGCAGTAATGGGTTGGATGAGGGAGAATAAATTGAAGCTGAATCCAGATAAGACGGAGGTACTTATTGTGCGGGTTCGGAACTCTAGAGATGATTTTGATCTGCCTGTTCTAGACGGGGTCACAAAGAAACAGTTTCGCAGTCTGGGAGTACTTCTGGATCAACGTCTCTCCTTGGTTTCTCAGGTTGAGGCGGTGGCCAGGGGTGCTTTCTTTCAGCTCCGGCTGATACGCCAGCTGCGCCCGTTTCTCGAGATCAATGACCTCAAAACAGTGGTACATTTGTTGGTAACCTCCAGACTGGACTTCTGTAATGCGCTCTACATAGGGCTGCGTTTGTACGTAGTCCGGAAACTTCAGTTGGTTCAGAATGCGGCAGCCAGGTTGGTCTCTGGGTCATCTCGGAGAAACCACATTACTTCTTTGTTGATGGTGTTACACTGGCTGCCAATAGGTTTCCAGGCAAAATACAAAGTGCTAGTTATAACTTATAAAGCCCTAAACGGCTTAGGCCCTGGGTATTTAAGAGAGCGTCTTCTTCGCTATGAGCCCCACCGGCCGTTGAGGTCACTTGAGGAGGTCCGTCTCCAGTTGCCACCAACTTGTTTGGTGGCTACACAGAGACAGGCCTTCTCAGCTGCTACCCCGAGATTGTGGAATGCGCTCCCTGCTGAGATACGATCGTCCCCATCTCTGGCAATTTTCAGAAAACACCTGAAAACACATCTCTTCAACCAGGCTTTCTCAGCTTTTTAATACTTGTTTTTAAATTGTTCTGATTATTTAATTGTTGTTTTATGATGTTTTTAATGGTTAATCATTGTTTTATGCTTTATAATTTTTGTTTTAATTATTAACTGATTTTAATGGTGTTTTAATGTAAACCGTCCTGAGCCTTTTGGAAGGGTGGTATAAAAGTTTTAATAATAAATAATAAATAAATAAATAAATAAATTGAGTGGATTAGCCCATTATTATTACTGAATGAGGCAATGATACACACAGTTATTGAGGGATAATAACATATCAGGTAACTGGATCAAGAAAAAGCATCAAAATATTGTTAGGAGTTTGAGCTGTCTTGATGTCTTTTGATTAGTCTATTTAGATATGTTTGTTTTAAATGTTGCCTGATGGGAATGGTTCTCAGTGTGTGGGGATGTTTTTACTGATTGGGCAATTGGCCGGCAATTGGTGGGGCCTAGGACACATGAGCTGTAGGGGTGTGTCTGAGAATTGGCCTGGAGATAAAGAGAGAGGTGCGAGTTTGGCTTGAGTTTGTTAAACTGGGGGTGCAGGGTTGTGTGGGGCAACAACTGTTCTTTGGGAAAGTCCGCTTCTGCAAATGGAGGCTTTGCAGCTGGAGCAGCTTAGCATGGGCCTAAGAGGAAGCCTGAAGGAAAAACTGAAAGCTACAGTGAAGGACAAGCTGGAGGCTGTGCATGAGATGGTGAGAGCCTTGCTTCATCAGCATCTGCAAGGGGTTAAGGCTTATCTGGATGCTTAGCTACAGAACACACTGTTCACAGTAGCCAGGGAATCTTTGCAGTGGTTTAGCAGCTGATGGGTTTGGACTGTGGAGGACTACCGTCAGTAGTTGAGAATTTGCCTAGAGTCTGCCACCAGAGGGGTAAGAGTGAAAAGTTGGAGAAACAGTTCCAAGGCCAGGAAAAACTGCTGGGAATAGCAAATAGGGACAGAAAAGCCGACACAGGAAGTTGTAGTGGATGGCCTAGCAGAGATCATAAATGCTTCTCTGAGGCAGAGCACGATGCCTGCTTGCTTCAAGGAGGCAATTATTAGACCTCTTTTGAAGAACTCTGTGTTGAATCCCTCAGAGTTAAGCAACTATAGGCCTGTCTCCAACCTTCTGTGGTTGGGCAAGGTAACTGAGAGTATGAGAGATTGCCAATTCTAGGCAATCTTGGATGACACTGATTATCTAGACCCATTTCAGACTGGTTTTCAGGTGGGCTATGGTGAGGAGACTGCCTTGGTCAGCCTGATGGAAGATCTCCAATTCGGAATTAACAGAGGAAGTGTGTTGTTCCTTTTGGACCTCTTGATGGCTTTCGATACTGTCAACCATAGTATCATTCTGGAGCGTCTGAAGGGGTTGGGAGTGGGAGGCACTGCTTTGCAGTGGTTCCACTCCTACCTCTCAGGCAGATTCCAGATGGTGTCCCTCAGGGACTGTTGTTCTTCAAAATCTTAACTTCAGTCTAGTGTCCCTCAGGGCTCTGTATTGTCTCTGATGTTGTTTAGCATCAACACGAAACCACTGGGAGGGATCATCAGGAGATTTGGTGTAGGGTGTTATTAGCATACTGATGACATCCAAATCTTTTTCTCAGTGTCAATATCATCAGGACTTAGAACCTCCCTAAATGCCTGCCTGGAGGCGGTGATGGGCTGAATGAAAGATAACAAGCTGAGACTGATCCAGATAAGATGGGGGTACTTATTGTGTCGGGTCAGATCTCAGGAGATGATTTTGATCTGCCAGTTCTGGATGGGGTTACACTTCCCCAGAAGCAACAGGTATGCAGTCTGAGGGTGCTTCTGGACACAAACCTCTCCCTAGTGTCCCAGGTTGAGGCAGTGGCCAGAGGTCCCTTGTATCAGCTTCGGCTTATATGCCAGCTGAGATTGTTTCTTGAGATAAATGACCCCAGAACAGTAGTACATCTGCTGGTCACCTCCAGACCAGCCCCACTCTATGTGGGGCTGCCTTTGTTCATAGTCCATAAACTGCAGTTAGTCCAGAATGTGTCAGCCAGGTTGGTCTCTGGGTCATCTCGGCGAGACCATATCACTCCTATCTTAAAGGTTCTACACTGGTTGCCGGTAAGTTTCTGGGCAAAATACAAGGTCTTGGTTATAACCTATAAAGCCCTAAACAGCTTGGGGCCTGGGTATTTAAGAGAATGTCTTCTTTGCTATGAACCACACCACCCATTGAGATCATCAGGAGAAGTTCACCTGCAGTTGCCACCAGCTCATCTGGTGACTACTCATGGATGGGCCTTCTCCATTGCTGTCCTGAGGCTTTGGAACACATTCTGAGCTGAAATAAGAGCCTTCCCATCTCTTACAACTTTTTAAAAGGCAGTCAAGACACATTTGTCCACCCAGGCTTTTAATTAGATACTGTTTTAATAGTGTGATGATTTTAAATAGTTCTAACGTTTTAAATTTTAAATTGCTGTAACGTTTTAACCTTTTTATTTGTTGTTTTTATTGTTTAGTTGTAAACTGCCCAAAGACTTGTGTTTTGGGCGGTATACAGCTATGTGAAATAAATAAATAACAAATAAAAGCTAGAAATTAAGGGGCCAGAAGGAGCCAGACTGAAGCCTTTATTATACAGTGAAGCATAGAAGTATATACACAGGTTAACATTGTTCAAATAGTCTTTGTGGAATTCCTCACAGCCTGATTGACCTACACAGCCCCATTGCAATCTCTGAATCAGCTGATACTGCGGCCTCTTCTGCTGGATGCTGCTTAGAATGCTCAGTTCTTCAATCTTGACACCTTTCTAGGACCCCTCCCCCCCTCCCCATAATCTCTGTTTCCACACTTTCCTTTTTCTGGAATGATGACACCAAATATTTATATACCACTTTTCAACAAAAGTTCCCAAAGCAGTTTACATAGAAAAATAAAAATAAATAAGGATGGATCCCTGTCCCCAAAGGGCTCACAATCCAAACAGAAACACATGATAGACATCAGCAACAGCCACTTGAGGGATGCTATGCTGGGGTTGGATAAGGCCAGGTGCTTTCCCCCTGCTCAGTAAAGAGAAGAATCACCACTTTTAAAAGCTGCCTCTTTGCTCAGCAGGGGAAAGTATCCAAAATGATTGGAGGTATCTTGAAAAATGTGACTATTGGTGTTATCACCTCATTGGGATAATGATGAATGACATAGGGCTGGTTCAGAGGATTCCTTAAGGGCCCTCAAATTAGAAAGGGGATGCGTGGATGTCTCAATGCCTTCCTAGCATGTCCCTTTATCATATGTAGATGGGGTGTCATGACTTCCTGATGATGTGCACTCAGCGTGTCCCACTTCTAATTGCATGGTCCCTGGGGTATAGTCTGAATTGGCCTTATGTCATAGACTCTATGTTCAAAAAGCGAGCACATAGCCTTTGTCAGAATTAAAAAGGTGAGGACCCCCCTTGCACAACAAAAAGAGTATGATCATCAGACAAGTTATATTGTGTTCTATCTGAATGAATCAGCTGCATCTTTTTCCTATGACTGTTGCTGTAATGAATGTAGACAAGATGAGTATGACATGGATAAGAGAGGCTGGGGGCTAAATCAGAGCTGTTTAGTTATCCAGCATACAGCTCTAAATCCTTCTATCCTCCTCAACTGTTATGAGAAGGAAAATCATAGACGGTTAGTAACATGAACATTGCTAATTTACCCTCAGCTGCTCTTTTAGAATCTCAGTGCAATCAATTTCTAATCTAGGAATTTTAAAATGATCATGAGGTATTCATAACCCTGTGAAAAAGTGTTTGAAGTAAACAGGAATTCTAACACTCTGGCATTAGAACTTGGATGCTGGATATGAAAAGTTGAAGGAAAGTCATCAGCGAGCCTTGTTGCTGAAGGTAGGAGGAAGGGAGGCTGACAGATTACCAGAGCAAATGAGTGGTAAAGGGGTGGGGGTGGGGAATCACATATTTGAGTATCAGAGTACTGGCCTCTGAGTACCAGTTGCAGGGGAGTAACAGGGGAGAGAGGGCATGCCCTCAACTCCTGCTGTAGGCTCCCAGTGGCATCTGGTGGGCCACTGTGTGAAACAGGATGCTGAACTAGATGGGCCTTGGGCCTGATCCAACAGGGCTGTTCTTATGTTCTTATGAGTTGTTGGAGTGTGAATTTACCCATGATGGGTTTTGTGATTAATTATCAGAGCACTAAAGAAGCTACGCACCCCAGTTACAGAGTAAAACGCAGAGTTTAGTTGCAGTTATTTAGAGAAGACACATGGAGATTCTTGTAGAATCTAAATACTAAGATTTATTGGTGAAGTACACTTTGGATAGGAAAGACCTAATCCTATCTATAGGTTACATAATGAATAGCTAGGGAGAGAGAGATGTTTCCATCTGCTCTCCAAGAGGAAAGGAAGGGATTCTGACTCACCACAGGAGATGCCTGAGGAGTCATATCAGGGGTCATAGAGTAGAAACAGCTAGGAACAGCTAGGGAGATCCTTACTCACTATCTCTACTCCCAATGCCCCTAGTGGTCATTGGGATAGGCAATGCAAAAGGTTGATGCACTGGAACTCTATCTCCAACATGAGTGAGTTATAGTACTCAAGTCTCTGTGTGTGTGTGTGTGTGTGTGTGTGTGTGTGTGTGTGTGTGTGTGTGTGTGTGTTTGAGACACAGCCATTGGTTTACTTGGCTAAATTATCTTCCTTTCCCAATACTTAAGTGTAAGACAGTGTTTCCTGACTCATCTTAAACTTGGTTCCTAAGCTATTTGGTTTCATATATGCAGGCCTATTTTAGATGATGTGAACTGATATGCAAACTTGTGTCTGCGGTGTCGTGTCTGTGACGGTACATTCACACATCAGAGACATCGTTTGATGTTGCAGTCACAGTGAATGCACATGTGTGAAGCAGTCCTAGGATTCTTACAGATTTTTCACTTTGGTAGGGCTACTAAAGAAGCACTATTCTGTGTGAATAAGGATATATGCAGTTTTATATTGCTGGTGTGCATCACTGCAAGGGGATTACTGCAAGGGGATTAATAAGTTGTTCTGCTATTTTATTATGATAGTGCAACAAAGTGACAGTGCAGAAATCTACTGCATCTCTTTTGACATATGAGCATACTTCCTGGTTTTAAATGTTGCTTGAATATTTTTAGTTGCAAAAAGTTGTGAGCTGTACTCTTTAGACATCCTGTGTGATTCAGGAAGTGCAGACCAATATGTTGTCTATGGCCATTTTGCACTGACATCAGTGGGGACTTAAGCATCTAACTGTGCCCTTTGCGGGGAGGCTTTTCTTATAGCACTTAGCTATAGCACTTACATTTATATACCGCTCTATAGCCGGAGCTCTCTAAGCGGTTTACAATGATTTTAGCATATTGCCCCCAACATTCTGGGTACTCATTTTACCGACCTCGGAAGGATGGAAGGTTGAGTCAACCTTGAGCCCCTGGTCAGGATCGAACGTGTAACCTTCTGGTTACAGGGCGGCAGTTTTACCACTGCACCACCAGGGGCTCCTTATAGGACGTATGGCCTGTTTTATGTGTTACACCAGCCAGGTAGAAACTGCAAGGAGACACTTCAATGTGATATTATTCCTAGAGATACTTATCAAACCTTGAGGCTATTCTCACAACCGTTTGAAAGTGGTCTAAGGGAGCCCAGCCTGCTTTCGAGCGGTTGTGAGAACCGTTCAGCAGAGGCTAGCTTGCCTAAATATCCCTCACCTAAAATGAGGTTAGCAGAGTGAGCACTCTGATAACCCCATTTCTGTGATAGTTAGTCTCACGGTGCAGCTCTGTGCCGCAGCAACTCATGAGGAGACTCCTGATCGGGAGGCTAAAACAAGCCTCCTGGCATAGGAGGTCTCCCCAAAATGCCCCGCATGCTTGCACGGGGCATTCTGGGACTTCCGGAGGCTTGGTGGCTCCCAATCCCCACAGCCCCAACTGACTCCATGATGGAGCCAGTAATCATGTGGGCAGCCAATCCAGCCGTCTAGGGCAGGCTCTCTGCTCATGTGCCATGTCAGTGGCACACCATATTCCACATGCCTTAAGGATGATGCCTCTTTTATAGAGCTTGGTGATATCCACATGGGTGGTGTAATTTGTAGTATCCAGTAGATGTAGGAAGACATCTGGTCTCAGTCCTTTTGAAGGTGCCTTTCTCCTAGTCTTGCCTGAGATGTGAGTGTATGGATAGGAAGGAACAACCTTCCCACAATTATTCTAGCCCCCACCAATTCCCTCTTGTGGAAGAGAAAACTTGGCCAATGCATAGTCAGATTGTCGAATACAGAGGTGGGCTGACACTAGTCTAATGTGGTCTACCTTAGGTGAAAATTAGACATGACTATAGCAGACTTGCCTCTTCAATGCAGGTCTGCCCTAACCACTTATAAAGCAGAGGTGTGTGTGTGTTCTGATTTAAAGAGCAAAGGGGCATATAGGCAGGGGGTAGTGAAATGCTCCCTAAGACTGTTGCTAACCTCCGCACAGCTCTTCTCTTCTTCCAGATGAAGCCGAGTTGGAGGCGTGGTGGAGTCTGAGCAACAGTCAGGAAGTAAAATATGAGGAGGAAAGGGTTCAGTACCCATCATATTTAGTTTGCTTTTATTAAAGAAATGTCAGTGTGTTTTAAAAGTGCATATTCAGGATCAAACTAAATAGAATGTCCTTTCCTTTTCCTTTCCTTTCCAAACACTTTGGGGAATTCCAGGATAGCTTACCAGTTAGGTATAACTAATCTCTGTTAAGTAATCCTCAGTATGTGTTTTTGTTTAGGAATTTAAGTGTCTTTGGTGGGTCAGAATAAGTTCCACCTAAGTAAGTAATAAGTTCCACCTAAGCCAATGTTTTCTGCAAGAATCCTAGCACACAGCAGGTGCCAGGTTGTCCACTGGAAACTGGCGGGTGGACCATCTGCCATCCCTTTTTACCTTCTGCCCATCTCTGCCCACTTGAGTTTTTGCTGGAAGTAATTTGGCTTCCATATTGAATATGCTTTCTTGAATGTAAATCCTACTGAAATTGGCAAGTCATTTTTGAATAAACATGGCTATATCTGGGCTTTTGATGTATTTTCTTCATTTCATTCCAGTTACCTAGGAAGAAAGAAATCTTTGTTTTTACTCAGCTGGAGGAGAACTATTTTCTTGAGGGGGAAATGGGCACTGAGAGAACTCTTATCCTAGCCAAAAAGCTAATGTGTTGGGAAGCAATGATATTTTTATTATGGTTTGAACAGACCTTTTTATGTTTCCAGTGTTGAATATGTTGAACCCAAACTAAGCCTGTGGGAAAGGGTGGGATAACAAATCAAAACAAATAAAATGAATGTTCTGGAAAGAAGGAGTTTTAACAAGCCTGTATGGCACTGGAAACATCACAGCAGTAACACCACAGATTACTTTGATGTATGATATAAGACATAAGGGATGTTTCAAAAATTCTCCTTCTGAATTACTTCAGGATGGTTCAGACTGTCCCATCTGAGCAGAGGTTCATCGCAGATTCATTGTGGACAGGTCTATCAATGGCTACTAGTCTCATGGCTGTGGGCCATCTCCAGCCTCAGAGGCACGATGCCTCTCAATACCAGTTGCAGCAGGAGAGCAACAGCAGGAGAGAGGGCATGCACATACCTCTTGCCTGTGGGCATCTGGTGGGCCACTGTGTGACACAGTATGCTGGACTAGGTGGGCCCTGGGCCTGATCCAGCAGGGCTGTTCTTATGTTCTTATAGAAGTGAGAGCATGAGAAGAAGTGCAGGAGTCAAAACCAAACCCAAATCCCCAAACTGTGGGTTTTTTTTAAAGTGGACAGGAACCAAAAATCTCTAGGCTGCCTTGAATGAGAACCTGAACCAAACACAAACCCCTAAACACAAAAGTATTGTTTCCAGTGGCCGTACAGTAATGCAACTGTATTCGCATAATTTCCCAGCCGTTATATAAGAGTACACTTGTGTACAAGAGCACTGCATTGGCACTGTGTTTCCCACCTATAAAACAGCCTAATGCAGCTGTATGTGGGCTGCCACCACCTAACTGGAACTTAACCAGATAATTAAAAAATACTGATGCACCTGGACCAGAACTGAACCAAAATTTCTACTGGTGTGATTCCCTGTACGCTGCTGCTCCTCTTTTCCACCTGATGTGCTATTGCATTATCTGCCCCCATTGCATTATCATGTCCAAACCACCTGCCCCCATTGCATCACCTGCCCCCATTGCATTATCATGTCCAAACCACCTGTCAAATTGTACCTACCCACATGGTTAAATACTACTGTATATCAGTATTTGAACCACATGCTTATCTGTGATTCGGACATTTTCACCTCGGCCATGGGAACCTGTGGGATGAGAACAGTGTGATGGGTTGCAGGGAGTGAGGGGCAGGAATAGGCATACACTCTCTCCTCATTGTGTATTGGGGTCTGGTTGGCTAACAGTTGGAACCAGCCCACTGTCTTATTTCTGAAACTGAACCACAGGTTAGGAATTCTCCATTGCTCCATATTTTTGTTGGTGAATTTTTTTTTTTACAAAGCACTGTGCATGCATAATTTGCCTTTCCTTTTCTTCATGCCTCCCCCACCTAATATCCCCAGTGTGGATAATTATTATTAATAATAATAATAATAATAATAATAATAAATAATTTAATTAAACAGTGCCAAAGGAAGGAGCAATCTTACAAGGTGCAGATGGTTCACACCATGTGTAAGTAGGAGAGAACCAGCGGTTCTTGAGGACAGGGGCAGAGCCACCATTGAGCCAACAGGTTCAAAGAACCCGGGTCGCCCCCCATGTCTGACGTCAGATGCTGGGGTGCTGGTTTAGCACCCAAACGGGGGCTGCGCAGCCCCCGTTTGGGAGTTAAAGGGCCGCTGCATTTCTGGTGCAGCCAGGAGCTGTTCATCCCTGCAGGGAAGAGCCACTCCTGGCTGCGCTGCGACCGCAGTTAAATGGCCAGCGCTGCATTCACAGCCTAACCTACTTCACAGGGTTGTTGTGAGAAGAAAACATAAGTATGTAGTACACCGCTCTGGGCTCCTTGGAGGAAGAGCGGGATATAAAATGTAATACATACATACATACATACATAAAAGCAAAGTAGCACACACCACCCCGAATCTCCCTACAGAACTTTGGCACACTCATGGGTTGCACCCTGCTAATCTTGCAAACCCCAACCCCAGCTGCCCCTAGCTCCCCACAAAAGCATGCATCTTCCCCCCCACACACACTTTTTAAAAACAGCCCAAACAGATCTCCTTGCAACAACAACAAAAAAAGAAAATCAAATAAGGTTAGCAATTATTGCACAGTGCATTTGAAATCTTGGGAAAAGATATAAAAGATCTGCTGCACTGCAATTGATCTCTCCCCACCATGTGATTTTGCAGGTCTTAAAAGCAAGTGGAAGGCAGTGATGGGGGGAGGGGGGCCCCATTTTGAAATCTTGTCTCTGGGCCCACTCTAACCTTATTACGCCCCTGGAGGAGAGGTCTATCAATGGCTACTAGTCGGAGGGCTATAGGCCACCTCCAGCCTCAAAGGCAGGATGCCTCTGAGTACCAGTTGCAGGGGAGTAACAGCAGGAGAGAGGGCATGCTTGCCCTCAACTCCTGCCTGTGGCTTCCAGCGACATCTGGTGGGCAACTGTGCGCAACAGGATGCTGGACTAGATGGGCCTTGGGCCTGTTCCCGCAGGGCTGTTCTTATGTTCTAAACCAGAAATCAGGAAAAGATGTAACTCAGAGCAGTCTGAACCAGAGAAACTGTAAGGAGTAGAACAAGGAAATCCTTCTCATCCCTACAGCACTTCTAGTGTTCCTTTACTTAACTGAGAAATTGTGCTAGGGATGTGCACAAATTGTGATTCGTGCTCTGATTCAAAGCACAGCCCAGGCACCTTTAAAAGGGAGGAGAACAGGTGCATACCTGCTCCTCTGCTATTCCTGGTAGCAAACCACATTTGGGTGATGATGCACTTAAATATTTAATTGTAGAAAGAGGCATTATCCGGTTTTCTGTTGGGTTTTCTGTGGCTGTGCCTTTAACACTGTTGCTCTGCTAGTGAAAGACTCACAGCACCTTTAAAGCATAATTCTAAGCCATCCAAAGTAATGCTTTCCTAATCCCTTTATTTCTGTATCTGTTTTATTTAGGCTTGTATGCTTATTCCCAGAAGTATTTTTTTTCCCTAAGTCTGGCTTGTCAGAGCTGAAGTTCTAGCTTTCATTCAGAAGAACAAACAGGAACTATCTCTTTGCATCAATAGACATGCTTTGCATAAGCTGCATGGAAGATTTCCATTTTTAATGGCTTTAATTAGCATTTATGAAAAATGCTGGTTTCCTATGATATAAAGTGACAGATTTAATTTGTTAAGTGGGTAGTAATAAAGTGTGAGTTGATTTGTTTCACTATAGTTTAAAAGGCTTCTGCTCAACAGGGCTTCCATGTTAATTCATTAAGCATGCTTTGGACCTTATGGTGCCTTTTTTGGTAGATTTAATTAACACAAATCTAACTCTCTGAAGATTTAGTGTCCTCTACAAATGTATGTGACAGAGACAGTCATTTAAAACCCATCTATGTCTTTATGTTCATTTATTCTAAAAGGGGATTTAAAATGAAACAAAACGATGGTAATTGCCACAGTACAAAGTGAAGCCCTTAAGTGTGACACCAGAGCCAATGTAAGAAGTCAAGTAAGTACAATATGTGTCAGTGGGCAGAATGTGTTCAGTGGATAAGCTCTCTTTATTTTGCTGGGTTCTTTGCCAGGGCTTGGAAGAGTTCCTCATATCTGTGTTGTTTTTTAAAGCACGGAAGTAAAAGCCATTAAATGTGCTACTTAAATCACCTTTAACTGGCTGTAGTATACATGTTTTGGTCAGGCCTCTACAACCTGTCCTCCTACTAAGCCAAACTCATCCCACACCAGTCGTGAGCTGTGGCCTTCCAGGAGACTGATAAGCCTCCTGTTGTTGCAGGCCCAAACAGGAAGTAAAACTAGCATATGTATTTCGCTCCAGTGGAGAGTACCATATATGGCTGATGACTTGTGCTTGGTTTGGTGCGTTGCAAATAACACTAGCCTGGTCTAAGTAAAGCAAGGCTATGACTCCTGAATGGATGGGGAAGTGTCCAGTTCTTTTAGAGGGCATACAGTAGATAGGTTTAGTGGTGAGCCAGTTGGGCACTCACTGCATTTGGGTGTGTAGCCTTCTCTCTTGTATTGGGGAAACCGTTTCTAATTTTCAGCAGAAGCCAGCTTTGCATAGTGCTCATTGGCTGGCTCTTGTGTCAGTCATGTTGTTACTACTCTATCTTCTCAGAGCTATTTTAAATGTGCAAACATTAATTCATCACACACACACACACACACTCTCTCTCACACACACACATTTAAGCAGGAAAACATGCAAGATTCATGAAAACAAAGTGAAGCATTATCCTGAAGCATGATGGAGAGAAGTGGGGAAACCAGAAACAATATTTGATCTAGAGGTTATACATAGATATACTTGTATATGCAAGACAGCCCTGCTTTGATTTGAGAGCCCGCAGATTCAATTCAGGGCATCAAGATGAGTTCCCACTTTGCTTTGACTGAATTCAGGGGTGGGAGAACTGCTTCTGGTTATTTTAAAATGACGCTGCAGAAGATGCAGCTACTTCACTATGCTCAGATAAAGATAAAAATAGTTATAGTTACTCCCTTGTCTCCTTCCCTGGCCTGGTAATTACTTACAGGGGTCAAGGGAGGGTGGCAAGGTGCGAGAAGGGTCAAAGTCAGGGGCATAGCTATCACTGAACTGGAGGACGACAAATGTCCCTTGGCACCTGAAGAAGGGGGCCCACTAGCTGGGTGACAGCTTGCACTTCACTTTTCGCTATTGATATATGAAAGTATGAGGTGTTTGTATTAGCTATATATGTTGTGTCTATGTGTTTTTATGCTTGTATTTTATCGTTTTAAAATTAGATTTGTTTTATATTTTTAGCTTAATATTTTAATTGTCATTTTTATTGTATGTTTTTTAACTTTTGTAAACCACCTTGGGGTTGTTTTTAATGAAAGGCAGCATAGAAATTCAACAATAAAATAAAATAAATGTTAAAAATGTTTCTGAGCTGGGGGGGAGAGAGCGAGCGCCTGCATGCATGGAAAATATGTGATATTATTTTCATAGGAGAGAAAAAGCATGCCAAGAATGTTTTGTTTTTTTACCATGCCTTTGCAGTTCTTCTGCAACAGGGGTGGGGAGAAGAAGGTGGCAAGGAGTCCAGGGGTCTATCTTTGCTTCTTGTCCCAGGGCCCACTCCAACCTTGCTATTCCCCTGGTCAAGGTGGCCATAGCACTTCAGACAGGGGCGTAGCTAGGAGAGTGTTCACCCCTCTCCCTAGCAGCTCCTGAGAGTGAGGGAGATAATGAAGAAAATAGGGAGGGGTGGACCTGGGGTGCCCTCGGGAGCTTGGGGACCTGGGTTCTTTGAATCCATCTGCTCAATTATAGCTACACCCCTGACTTCAGAAGTGAATTAGTCTTGTTGCTTCAATTCAGGACAGAAGCTTCAGTGCTAATCAAATTGGCCACTGAATCTTTGCACAGTCTTCTATATGTGTTTCATTAGAGGAGCATAGTGAAAGGAGTGAATGTGGAGGGAAGGAGAACAGCAGAAAAGCCTCCACCCATTCTCTGTTCAGGTATAAATCTATGCATCCTAGTAGTAGTATCATTTTATTTTATTTTTGGTTATAGTTCTACATACATTGTATATTTAATGGCTGTCTGACAGAAAATCAACAGGTGCAGCTTTTCCTTGCACGGAAACTTGATGATGGGGAAGTTGATCCTGTTGAATTTTTTCATGTCATGCAGCTTTCAGGCGCCATTACGACTGCTGTATTCATAGGACTGCAAACAAGGAGGGATGTCAAGCATGTGGATTTCATTAGAGAGAAAGCTCAATGTTATGGGAATAGATTTCTAAACACTATATAGAGAAGAGAAGTGGAAATACTGATTACCATTTCTGAGGCAAGTTACTCATTCTTTGAACATGTTGTCCATGGAATTACTAGAACTTATTTTTAATTTTCTAGAGATGTTTAGGGGGAGTGAAGAGAGATTCTAGATAAGAATAAGTTAATGCAATAGAACTTGCTACAACAGCTTGTGGGATCAGAAAAAGTTCCAAGAGTAGATTCATACATGCATAGTTATTGCATGTATGTAATAAGAAAGAACATGGATGCGTGAAAGAGCTATCGCACACATTCACAGACATATATGTGCATCACTTAATCTCTTGCCCCTTGATGCTATAGTCTTGATGATTGGTAGAAGAATATATGAACCAACTTCATTCAAAAACATTGTGTTTGTTGTGATGGTCTGCTTGTACATGCAAGACATCATAGGAAGCATAGGTCCATCTTGCTCAGTATTGTCTACACAGACTGGCAGTGACTTCTCCAAGGTTGGAGGCAGGAATCTCCCTCAGCCCTATCTTGGAGGGAACTTGGAACCGAGATGTCAGGGAGGGAACTTGGAACCGAGATGCTCTTTCCAGAGCGGCTCCATCCCCTAAAGAGAATATCTTACAGTGCTCACACTTCTTGACTCCCTTTCATATGCAACCAGGGCGGACTGTGCTTAGCTAAGGGGACAAGTCATGCTTGCTACCACAAGCCTATGGTCATCAAGTGATAAAAATGCATCTGTGGACCAACCCACAGGGAGAACTATTTATATCAATTCACTTTATAATTCTTTCCAAAAAGGTAGTTCACACATTGATTCAGCTGAGGTGAGTAAGAAGTCACTGAGCCATGAGAGATCAAATGGTGTACATGCATGTGTGAATGAGCCCCAAGATCCTATGATTTTACTTTCTGATTGTAATGCAATTATTTTTCACTTTGACTTGTCTGTCAACCTTCCTTCCTTCCTTCCTTCCTTCCTTCCTTCCTTCCTTTCCACCCACTATGCAGTTTCTGAGAGGGCTGTAAGGCAAACTTATGTGTGAACTTGGATCCAAAGAATATTTCCTTCTTTCCTTCTTCTTTCCTTCTTTCTTTCCACTATGCAATTTCTGAGAGGGCTGTAAGGCAAACTATGTGTGAACTTGGATCCAAAGAATGTTAGATATGCTCAAGGTTTTGGACACACCTAATGGGATCTTTGATTTTTGTATTGTTCAAACTGCAGACTCCCATCACAAACCGGTTTTAAAATTCCCTTAGATTTGAAAGTGGCTTCCTACATGTGCCTGATGTTTGAGAAACAAGCCCCCTGCTAAGCTACCTTGAGTATGCAGAACTAGTTCCTGGGTTCCTGGCCATGGTCTCCATGTTGACCACTGTAACATAAAACTATTTACCAGTAGTAGGAGGGAGGCAAAAAGAAGATGACAACATTGTCTTTAGCTTTTTCTCAAGGAGGAGAGCTCTTTTTCCTCAAGGGGGAGAGCTGGCATTGTGGTAGCAAGCATGACTTGTCCCCTTATCTAAGCAGGGTCTTTCCTGGTTGCATATGAATGGGAGACTAGAAGTGTGAGCACTGTAAGATATTCCCCTCAGGGGATGGGGCCCCTCTGGGAAGAGCAGAAGGTTTCAAGTTCCCTCCGTGGCTTCTCCAAGATAGGGCTGAGAGAGATTCCTGCCTGCAAACTTGAAGAAGCCACTGCCAGTCTGTGTAGACAATACTGAACTAGGTAGACCAATGGTCTGACTCAGTATATGGCAGCTTCCTATGTTCCTATGACTCTTTTTATTACAATTAATCAGCTTTGCAGGTCAAATCCAGCATTCCTCTTTTTGTTCACTGAATGATACAGTTCAGAAAAACACTGCCAATTAATAGCCATTATCATTTATTTCAGTGGACATCCCAAAGATATGCTAGTGGGAGGTGTGAAGCTTTGCTTTATTCTATGTTCTTTACCACACACTTGTTCCACACTAGCTACCAAGGGGGAAAGTTGATTTTTAAAAAAAATTCTAATGACCAGTTTGTAGAAATTTTCTCAACAGCTTTTGGGGACTCTCTGGTCTGCTCTCTCTCTCTCTCTCTCTCTCTCTCTCTCTCTCTCTCTCTCTCTCTCTCTCTCTCTCTCTCTCTGTGTGTGTGTGTGTGTAGGAATTAAATACTAATGACATTTTATGTCTCTTGTCTCATCAAGTGTTTCAGCTGGTGTTCAGTAAGATTAATCAGGAATTTTTGTGTGAGACGTGAAATTTTGCTGTTCTTGTGTGAGATCAGATTAGACAGCTCTATCATTCCATGGTAAAGTTTTCCTTAAAAGTTGGCAAAAGATAGACTTATTCCCCACCCCCTCTATTGTTGGTTGTTTTATGCTCTAATGGATGGAAAATGTAGGGGGCTGTTCAGCAGGACTACTGCTTCCTCTGATGGAATGCAAACATTCTACTCTTTCCCAGTTGTCCCTAAATTTCATGTATCTAGCTGTCAATTTCAGTTTCCCTCTAATATTATTCTATTGAATTCAGTTGTGCTTTTAGAGATCCTAGTGTTGCTTTTGATTTAATTTTTGTATTGCATTGCTAAGTGGGCAATTACAGGCTTGTAAGCTCTGAATTTCCTTTCTTCATCATTTTTTAAAAAGGAAATGCCAAAGCTTTTTATTTGAAGAAAAGAAGCCCTGCTGGATTCGTCCAAAGGCCCATTTATCCAGCAACTTGCTTCCAACAATATTTATTTATTATTATATTTCTTTATCAGATTTGTACCACCTGATATGTCATCTCTAGGCAGTGTACAAATTTTAATATTAAAAACCACAGATTAAAATATGCAACACAATAAAAACAATATAAAATGATTAAAATTTATTCTAATTAAAAGCTTGCGGGGACAGGAGAGTCTTGAGGGTCCAGCTGAAAACAAACAGAGAAGGAGATGCTCTTATTTCAGCAGGGAGCATATTCCAATAGCCAGCCAGGTGCCTCTTGGAAGCCTACAAAAGGGGGCATGAAGGTGACTGCCCTTCCACTTGGTTTGTTCCTCATGTCTGATTCAGCAAGGGACAGGCACCAGGTTGATTAGGTTCCTAAACTCTGGCAGTTGGCTGTCCAATGGGGCCAGAAGTGCACGTTTCATTCAGAACAGGCAGCAACCAAGAAGCAGGAGGACCAGAAGCAGGTCTGGAGTCAAATAAGGCATGAGTCAAGCTGATGGATACCACTGAATTCCCCCAAGCTTGGGGCTGGAATGTTAGAAGTTCAGAAAGCCTACTTCAAAAGCTTTTCAAGCCCTCCAGATCCTTCTCCACTTGGAAAAATCTGTTGGATTTCTTTCTCCCCTTGGCAGCTACCCATACCTCAAGCAACCACCCTACCAAATCTAAACAACACTATTCTTTCCCCTTACTTCCTTGTCTGGAGCAGGAAGACAAGGGATCTGTAATTGAAGAGGAGTGGTGTTTGGGGTATAAGAGTTGGTGTGAAGGGTGCTTAGAGAGCTGGCAGATTTTATGGATTGGTAAGTGATCCAATTTTCCACCAGCCCCACCCCACACCCCCATTTTTGGGGAAAACACACACTGGATTATTTCTAAGCCAGTTTGAGGTAAATGTGAGAAAGCTCTCCCATCTGTAGTCAAGTTTAAAGAAAAAATCAAGCATAAGGAAGACCGAAGCAGGTCAAGTATGGACAAAACAGGTTAATGCTGGGCTGTGAAGCAGTGACAAAAATAGATAAGAGGCTGCGCCCACATTAAAAGAGGCAGGGATGAAGGTCCAGAACAACAACTGAGGAAAGGGCTTAGCCAGGTTCTTCTCCAAGACACAAGTTGCTTAGACTAAGGAGGAAGTTGAGCTATGAAGCCAGGACTTTGTAGGACCTGGTGGACAGGATTTGGCTCTTGAGGTCAGCTGGCTGAGGGCAAACAACATGTGATGTTAATGGCATCATTTGCACTTCCATATTTATAATGAAAACAACAGCTGGGTTGAAGGGGCTGCTCAGAACCAGGAACATGGCGTATGGATATTTAGCCCTTTGCCCTTGCCTGACAAAAAGTACCCCAACAGCTTCTATTATTTTCGGGAGGCAAAGCTGCTGTTGGTGCCAATTGCAGACTTCCTCTCAGAATGAATAGGAGCAGGGGGCAGGTAGTGCAATTTTCATTGGGGCTGACATGCAAATGGGAATAATTAAATCCCTCTTCCCCATGGGCTGTGGTCCTGATCATCACCAGCTGTTGTTTTAATTTCATGTCAGATTTTGTGTGGCATACATTTAGGGTGTTAGGGAGCAGACATAACAGATGTACTTATGATTTCAACATTGAATTTCATTAATTGCTCAGCCAAAAAATATGTTTGCAATTAATTAATGTTAAAATCACAGCTACATCTGAATTTCCATATGGAACAAAAAGGGGGGTCTTAAGACAAAAGGCAAAATCCTGAGAAATTGAGCAACTGTCTCCGAAAATACAATCAATGCAAGCTCCCAAGCAGATTTGGTTTATGAATGCCCTTTTGGTTGGGTGATCCATCTGACCAGGAATCTCTCTACTCACTCATTTTCCAGTGCCTCATCAACTTAAATTCCTAATGATCTGCTCCACTTCTTGAAATTGCCTTTCCTTGCAGCCCCTGCAAGGAGACCCAGAAAGAAAGAAAAATATAAATAGTTGTTGCTTTTAGACATGTATGTGTGACTTCCTATGGGGAGCTGTGGTGTCATGATCTACCCTTGAGTGACATCACAGGGTCACTGAGTCCCAACCCTTAGCTGGAATCACTATCCATGGGTGATTCCTTGTGTTGACTTTTCATGGGGAGAAACCTGTACAAGACTTCCCTGGAAATTCTTGGTACTTAGAGCAGAAATCTGTCTTTGGACCATTCCCTGTATGGGTGTGCCTCTGTCTGTCTGTCTGTCTGTCTGGAAAGCCCTAGACCTTAGAGTTGAACCACTGAAACTTAGAATGGAACCACTGAAGCTGGTTCATCCCCTATGTGAAGTGGATAACTCTATCTTTCGTCTTGGAGCACCAGTACTCCCCTGACTGGATGTTGGCACATTGGTGCCAAGCTGGTACTCTGCTGTCTATTCTTGCCTACTGCTTCGGCAGCACTTCTGTGATAGGGCCATTTGGATCTCTACAATGATATTCACTTCCTTAGCTATGCTCACAAGACAGCAGACTAAAGGGCATTTTCTGGACTATGAAATTTGCAGTGGGTAAAGCATTGTAGAGTGTGACAGAATAGTGCAACAATTTAAAACCAAGAGTAATTATTCAATGCTTCATTGTAGGCTGGTGGCCATTCATATTTTCCATCCATTGCAATATGTTTTCAAGGCAGGGCTGTCCGTATTCTCCTTGAAACGTCTTTATCTGCCTTTATTAGCCGAGATTTCCCCCTGTCTGTTTCTCTCCCCATGGCGAGGGGTCGGAGGAAGCAAGCACAGGTCGGGGGACGGGGTAGGCAAAGAACTGTCCATACTGCAAAACGCTGCAACACATAACTCCGTTGCAAGCCTCCCTACCATGGAAAAAAACCAGCTACTTTCCTGCAATGCTATTACCATGTTATAGGGCCATAACGTGACATTAAAATTTGAAACAAGGCATCAGAAATATGGGCGGCATCCTGCTGACAGCGCAGTGAGTGCAATGTTAAAACACTAGCAATACGGAGGGGCACTTATGGGGCACGTGGCATCATGTAATCTGGAAAACGCCAAGGACAGGTAAAAAAGTTGTTCTTTATTCCTTCTCTCTCTCCTCTCTCTCTCTCTTGCTTCTCCCTGCTATGCCCCTCTCCACCCACATTCAGTTTCTTCCAACCACTAGGCTAACGAAGCCTCTACCTTTCTTCCCCCCCCCACTTCTTTTCCCCCCTGGGAACTAGCTTCACTCCTAGTTTCACCAAGGTTGCCATGTACCTTTTTTTCATGTTGTGCCTCTGTTCTGTACAAAAATAAGCTTTATTTTCAAAAATCTTGCCTATGAATCTGTTTGTTCTTGATCATATATTGCCACTGTGACCTGTTTGTAATTCATGCTTCCAGCTTCGGTTCTAATTACCTCATTCTGATCTCAAAGCATAGATGCATGTGTGTGTAGGATAAACAGGTGCAGGCAAGCATGGTAACAAAACATTTGGGCCATCTTCTTGCACAGAATATGGATAGATCTGCAGAGTATATGCACACAAGTTGTTTGAGTCATCAGGGGTTTATTTTTGACAGATGTAATAGAAATTATTTTTTTATTATTTACATTTCTTTTCTGATCAACTCAAGGACGCAGTGCAAATGACTGCTTTTTCAAAAATGATGTGCATAAAATGACAGAAGTAACAAAATGACCTCTTTAATGCACAAAAACAGGATTTTAAAATAAACTTACAGACATGTAAGCAAATCAAATGTTTTAGTGTAAAACATCATCACCAGTGCATACCAGCTGGTAACACTTCAAGTCTTATATAAAGTAGCCAAACAGAAAGTAGAAAAAACTGAGAGAAGAATATGAGCAAACCTTTCAGTGACCAATATATCTCATTAATTATTATTATTATTAATAATTCAATTTCTATACCGCCCTTCCAAAAATGGCTCAGGGCGGTTTACAAAGAGAAATAAAACAAATAAGATGGCTCCCTGTCCCCAAAGGGCTCACATTCTAAAAAGGAACATAGGACACACACCAGCAACAGTCACTGGAAGTACTGTGCTGGGGGTGGATAGGGCCAGTTACTCTCCCCCTGCTAAATAAAGAGAATCACCATGGTAAAAGGTGCCTCTTTGCCCAGTTAGCAGGGGCTCATGGATTCTTTCACCTCTTCCTTTACATTTAATATTGGGTAGCAACTGCTCTATTGATTCTTTAATGATTCTTTAAACTTACATCTCATTAAATTCTCTTCAACTGCGGTTATTGACATTTTGCTTATGTAATTTCTCTTTGTTGTTTTCCCTTCATGTGCATCACTCACGGTTTAGTCTGATTTTTATTATGCTGCATATCAGCCAATGCTCTTTGACCCTCAAGTGTAGGGCTGCAGTGTGTGAGTGTGTGTGGGGAGCTGCAGTGCGTGAGTGTGGGGGTGGGGTGGCAGTGTGCAAGTGAGGGTGGGGGGCTCGTGTGTGTGTGTGTGTGTGTGCGCGCGCGCGCAAACACACACTTTATCAGGAGTTTGGCTTGTGTTATACAGGACAGGCTTCCAGGAAACGGTCTATTGAATCTATTTAAGGTGTTGTTTTTAACTGCAGGTAAATAGGTGTCCTTTGGGGTAGCACTGTGCTTTGTAGAGATGCATCAGGCAGAAATTCATCAGGCGCATCTCTAGGAAGTGATTGGGGAAGCTGCACCTGCCAAAGGTATGCCTGGATGCATCCCTCTCCAGCCCAATGCGCAGCTGATGGAACATGGCAAAGTATGGGTACATGGCGCCTCATTTTAAAGCCAGCATGATATACAAAACTGTACAAAGTCTTTACAGCTTCTATGGCATGGAAGTTCAGATGGGGACCTTAACTTGGAATTTCCATGTTTTTTAGAGCACTAGTGAAAATGTAAGCCCATCTTAACTCTTCATTTTTTATTACTGAATATGTATTATAATGAGGAGAGTGCTTGGAAGATTAGCAACTGAAACTCATGAACTTGCAAGAAAAGCATTTCATAGAAGTCCATACCAGGCAACACCCTTTCTGAGCATGCACCAATCTCAAGGCCATACATTACAACCCACATCCTCCCTCCCCTGTTCTCTCTAGAAGGCATCTGACTTATTCCTGCTCCTGGTTTGAGACTACTCAAGAGCAAATGCAGTCCCCGAAGCCACTGAAGCTATTTGCACGAGCAGCAAAAACTGGGCTAGGGAAGCCCAGCCTGGTTTTCGCTGCATGTGAGAACCGCTGGGAGTCGCGTGGCTCTCGACCACAGAGAGCCACGTGACTGCGGTGGTGAGCCCTTGTAAGTTGTCCACTGCTTAACTGGGCTTGCAGCCATGGTGGCACACTCGGCACTCGGAGAGGGGGCCTCCCACTAATGCGCTGCACACTCGCGCGGTGCATTATTGGGTCTTGGGGGGGTGTTGGACACGTGTGGTGGCGCTTCCCTGCACCCGACCCCTGGAGCTGCCATGCGAGGCGCAGGAGAGCCGCAGGCAAGCAGCCACTCATCTGGGAGGGTGATCCACTCGCTTGAGGAAGGGCAAATGATTGTCTGTGCTATGAGGACACTGGGTCAAACTGGCTCTCCCCACAGACCTCCTTTCAGTGCTTCACACTACTCGTGTGAGGCACCTCATTGTGTGGGATTTTGACTTGGGAAGAGGCAATTTTTTTTTTTTTTGGTCATGTCCACTTTTATGAATCCATAGAACCTGGAGCACAAGAAGTTATCCAAGATGCTGGGTCACTGTTGTAATGTATTCCCAGTGACATGGCATCTGAGGACTGTGTTTGAATAGATCAGGGATTCTCAACGTGTGGGTCCCCAGATGTAACTGGACTTCAACTCCCATAATTCCTAACCAAAGGCCACTGGGGCTGGGGATTATGGAAATTGGAGTCCAATAACATCTGGGGACCCACACATTGAGAAACCCTAGAATAGATGCTATTGGGAGCTGCTCCTTGAAGCCATTAAAGCTATACTGTGTTCTAGGGCAAGCAGTGATAATTATAGTCCAATAATTCAGTTCCATAAAGTAGATTGTCTTCAGTAGGGCTAAATGAGAATCAGCTCAGATGCTAATTCACCACATCTAATAAGTTGTAGACTGCACTGTCAAGGTTGCTAACAGTTTCTTAGAGACTTGTGTGGTTTACTGTTCACATAGGCATTAGCCCTCCTTCGTGTTAAGTTATTGTCTTATATTTTTTCACATATTTATCTTTAACCACTAGATGTCTCTCCTCCTATGTTATTAGAGAATTAAGCTTGCCTTTTTTCATGCCTTTCTTCACACCATTTAAAAAGTGTTTCCCAATTAGGGGAATCTGCAAAACCAGAATTGGAGGATCACTCTTAGGTGAGACCCAAGGAATTGACTTTCCAGGAGCCTCTCTTGAACGTGAGGGATAGATCTCACCTGATAGATCTTGCTCAAAAGTCAGTCGCACTAAGTTCAGTGGGGCTTATTTTCAAAGAAGTGTGCGTGGGATTTCAAACCTACTTGTACGGTCTGAGATGACTGTTTATCCAAAAAGCCTGCAGGTTTCTGACGTAAAATGCCCTGGTGGAAGGTCTGATGAATAGCCTTTTCCACCATTAACCTCCGCCTCATGTGCATTAGGCTCAAATCCTTCGTCATTGACTCTGAATCACTGTGTGCCCTGCCCTGATGTCAAACACTAGAACCTCATGGTCTGCAATAGAGACAGGGCATTTGCTAGCTCATTATCTGCCCCAGGAACATGTTTGTTTGAACTCCAGACAAGTTAAGCAAGCCTATGTACCAACATGATAATTCATTCATGATATGCACTATAGCATGCTGATCACACCAATGCAGCCTGAGTTTTATTACAGAACCCTTTATGCTAAAGGACTACAGCTACCCAGACAGAGGAAAAACTCAAGCCATGCAAGACCTTGACTGAAACCCAACTCCAAACCCATCTCCAGCACAGCATCCCTCCAGGGGCTGTTGCTGGTGTTTATTTTATGTTTCTTTTTTAGAGTTTCCCTTCAGCTTCCTAAACATTCAGCTCTATAAGTGTAGCACTTTAATCCCCACTGTAGCACATTAAAGCAGACACAAAAGGCTCTTCCTAGAACAACCACGCTGCAAGGAAAATAAAAATGTTCAATGAGAACTTGAAAATGGCTTTTTTGTACCCATACATGTCTTTGGTATATTCCATTAAAACCACCAAACATTTCCAGAGACAAACATTTCCTTTAAATTGTCTCTGCAGTTTCAGCACAGTCAGGGGTGTAGTGAGACCGCTGGTGGCCCGTGTATGGCCGCGGCGGGCGCCCCTGCTAGCCCCGCCCCCGCATCTGATGTCAGACGGGGTGGGGGGCATGGCCTGGCTCCCGAACGGAGCCTTGAGGCTCCGTTCGGGAGTTGCAGTTTAACTGCTGAAGGGGCCGTGCGGCCCCTTTGGCAGTTAAACTAAGGCTGGCGCTGCCTTCGCAGTGCAGCCCAGGAGCAGCTCTTCCCTGCAGTGCCAGCCTTAGTTTAGCTCCCGAAGGGGCCGTGCAGCCCCCGCTTGGGAGCTAAACTACCACCCCGATGTCTGACGTCAGACGCAGGGAGCGTGTCAGGGCTGCTCCCGCGGCCCCTGATTGGTCAGCGGCCCGGGTTCTTTGAACTCGTTGGCTTAGTGGTGGCTCCGCCCATGAGCGCAGTACAAGGAAGGTAAGTTTAATGATGGGAACTTCTATCTTTTTCTGAACTAGGGGTCTTCCCAATTCTATTGCCAAACCCAGAAGTATCCTCACACACTGAGGCTCTTCACACGCTTTGTGTGAAGCGCCTTACCAGGCTCTGTTGGAGAGAGAGGGCTTAGCTCACTCTCCCCATAGACGATCATGCCTGCAGCCCTGGGCGGCCAGATCAGCTGCCCACACGACTACCGGCTCCGTCACAGAGCTGGTGGGGGTTGCAGGGATTGGTGGCCCCTGGAAGTTCCAAGATGCCCTGCGTGAGCATGCGGGGCATTCTGGAGAGACCCTCGAGGCTGGCTACAGCCTCCCAGTTGGGGGTCTACTTGTGTGTTGCCATGCACCGTGGTGGCACATGAGCAAAAAATAAGGTTGTTGTTGTTGTTCAATTTCTATACCACCCTTCCAAAAGTGGATCAGTTTAGTTTAAATAAAGAAACAAAAAATAAATTAGGTGGATCCCTGTCCCCAAAGGGCTCACAAGCGCTCGCTCTGTTAACCTTGTTTAAGGGGAGGGGGAATTAGGTGGGGTAGCCGCTTTGTAACCACCGGGCTTGCCTGTGGGCCCGGTGGTTCCTACGATCAGTAGAAAGCAGGCTAGGCTCCCTTATCCCACTTTCTACTGATCAAGGGAATAGCTTCACTGTGTCCCCTAATAATCAGCCTCCAAATTCTAGATATGGCCACTGGCTGTTTCACTAATGTAGCCTGAACAATTTCCCCACAATATAGCTGCCTCCCCAAACTGATAGTAAGGTTAGGTGAAAACTGGTCTTATGTAGTCCCAGTCCCTGCATTTTATAATGTCTTGTGAACCTTTTGGCATAATCCCAAATCTTCTGAGACTTCAGGTGTTTAGACCCAAAGCCTCACAAATGCAAGATAAGCTTCTTAGCTTGTTGTTCCTTCACTTAGGTGCCCCAAATCCCCCTTCACAAGCCTGTACCTATAGAATTGTGCCCATGATGCATGGCACATTTCTCCACCCCTATGCCTAATTCCCCTTTATAACTGTCATGTTAAAACACTATTTTTAAAGCACATGAAAGAATGTGTGTGTGCATATATGCGCTAATTTAGCCTTTTACAAAAGATGGAGAGGAGAAGTGAAGGTTCCCTTAGTAAGACTGACTACAACAGAAACTGTACACAATCTGTTTTTAGTCAGTGGGGCTATTCTCAGGATCTGCAAAAATTGGGCTAGGAGAGCCTAGCCCAATTTTTGCAGACCGTGAGAACCACCGGGCTCGGCTGTGAGCCCTGTGGTTCTAGAGCGGGTCACCCGCCTCTGTAGTCCTCCCCATAGCCCGGGTTTGCAGAGCGAGCGCTCTGCAAACCTGGGCTATCTGATCGTGAGTAGCTGCGGCACAGCTCTGCGCCATGGCTACTCGTGAGCAGACCTCCAGAGGGGAGGCAAAAAGCCAGCTCCGGGGATCTCCCCTGCATGCTTGTACAGGGCATACTGGGGCTTCCAGGGGCCGCGTGGCCCCTGAGCTCCCCAGCCCACGCTGGCTCCATCATGGAGCCGGCAATCATGTGGGCAGCCGATCCGGCCACCCAGGGCTCCCTCCCTGCTTGTGTGTGGGGAGAGTGGGCTTAGCCCATTCTCCCCGCGCACTCGAAGAAACTGGGTCTCACAATAGTGGGGCTCTACAATAGTGGAGGAATGCCACAACAAATTCTCTCCTTTCTGTCCCTCAGGTAACTTCCCTTGTGACTGATCCAGGGCCTGAACACGGCTATATGACGGCCCAATCTGTATGATTCATCACAAAAGCTGAGGAGGCAGAAATTGCACAAATAGGGCCTCTACGCTACTGCTGAAACTTCTCCACAGCATTTCAGTGCTAGCTGCTGGTGAATGGATGAACTAGGGTAAATTCACATCTTCTTTGGATGTTATGGGACACTAGAGAACAGCTGAAGTTAGGAAAACAGAGCAAAGAGACTTTTTCAGTCTCCTTCTCCCTATCCTTCCAAAACAGTTGTACAGTTATTGAGCTACCAAACCTGAATCATAGCAAGTGCTATAGGGAAGATAAGTGGGAGAAGTCCCCACTTGAGGTTTTAAATTAGTGGTTTATACATTTCCCTCCTCCAGATTTGGAACCAACTTTTAACCCTTTTCTTCAAGATGAGACCTGTTTTTAAGATTTTAATTTTCTCACATAGTGGCTTGCTTCACACATTACAGGGGCAAATCTATACCGAAGGGCCATTGGTTCCTGTCAAGCTGGCACTCCTGCTACTGCTGCCACTTCCATGACATCAGAACCCACCAATGTTGCCTGGAGAACGTCAGTAACTCAGCTCAGCCCAATTTTGTCAAGCTGATCTCAAATGCTTGGTCCTGAATGTCAGGATGAGGTGGGTGACCAACATTTTCCACACAACATTGGCAGGACTACGTGCTCCTTAGGAACTGGCAGCTCTTCTGTACTTAGTTGCCACTATTACTTGTGAAGCCTCCCAGTGTCTGTTTCTCTACTGCCTTTCTATCCTGTATCTTTTTAATAAAGGCAGTAGTGGCTGCTGTGACCCACCTTAGATATGACCTGTTTGTGGTACAAACCATCAGCTGAAGATCATGGTTCTAGATATCCATTTGTCTGGGTGTAACCTAATTGTAAACTTTCCTGTATTCTGCCAAAAACAACCACAGGGCTCTGTGGTTGCCAGGCGTCAACACCAACTCCATGGCACACTTTACTTTAACTTAAGAGTAATGATGGGAAGATCAGAAAGACACTTGGGATGAAAGGTTTGCTAGTCAAAAAGCCATCCAGTTGTTTCAGAAATGTATGCCTTGCCTTTCAGCTATAATTAATATTTTAGTCATTTTCTTTATTCCCAAAAAACTTGGTTTACAAACCTCAGGTTTTCAGACTCTATATTCCAACTTATCCATAGTTGGTTTGAAGTTTTCCCCACTGAGTTCAGTAGGGCTTATTTCCAAGTAAGTATGTACAGGATTGTAACCTTAAGCACTTTTTTGGATTCATGCATTACCTAGATAATACGTTAATTATTGCAAACTTTCCCAGATTGTGAATTTACCTTGAAATAGCAAAAAAACCTCACACCTCTTTTAGTTTTTGTCCCTTTGTTTATAAAAACACCAAGCAAATGCCCATTTCCTACCAAAGCAGATCAGTTCAAGTCTACTGGTCTCTATCTGACTGCCTTTCATGAAAACACGGATACATCGGAGCTTTGAACTGGTAGGAAATGTAAAGTAACCTGGCTATTGGCAAGTTTATTGCATGGCTGAGTGACAGAAATGTGCCCTGCTGGCTGGCACACAGAGTACTTTTGTTGTGCTTTCCCTTACACTTCTTTTGAGCTGTTTTTGTTGGAATCATAGTCTTTATTGTCACATCGAGTCCCACCGGTGGCAGTGATGCGCCATGAAACCACCGGAGGTTGTAGCCCTCCACTTAATGTTGACTGTTGTTCTGGGGATGTGTGTGAGAGTGGACCGAAAGGTCACTGAAAATGCTCTCTTTGTGTCCTCCCGCCATCCCTGGAAAAGGAACTGCTCATGTACGCAGTGCAAACCTTTTACCCAGTGCTCTGAGAGTCGGACGCATGCTGCTAGAGCAAAGCCAAATTGATGCTCACTGGCGCCTTTCAGGAATCTTTCTGCCTTTCCTGGCCAAGGTAGATTCATAGCCCTCTACTGTGGAAGCAATAGCAGCACTTGCAGCTGGTACATGTGCTTAGAAACTCTATTTCAAGTATTTGCTTCAAAATAGAAAAGCCATTGTGAGCCTGATTCTAGCTCAGCTTGCCTGCAATAATTCCTTTAAAGAATAGCTTTGTGTTCAAGGATCTTGTGCTTTGTTGCCGATGAGTTTGGCTGGGACTGGCTAGGAAGGTTTAAATTGATATTTGTGATCATTCTTGATTTTTCTCTCATTTTTACCTTTAAAATCTATTAAAGCTCAAATTAAACAAAACTCCTGCTGTTAAACTCAGATTACTGTGAATGGTCTGTGTAACTATAACATTGCCTTTGAAAGCAATACAATTAGGTGAGGTAAAAATCTTTTTTTCCTGTAAGGATTTGCCCCCCAGTTTGTTTTAATGCTTTGATTGCTTAAATATTTCCATAGAAGAAAGCATACATGATGTTAATAGCTTCCTAAATTGGGATGCCTATGTATTTTAGGCAGTCTGTGGATTAAATTATTGCACTCGTCTTGTATGCCTCTCTCTTGTTAATCTTCCAGATAAAATGAACACTGAAGTGAAAGTCATTAATCATGATCTCTTAAAACCATACACTTAAAAAAAAGTGGGGGGAACATACCCTTGCAGATTATTCAGTTGCTATATGTGGAGCTCATGTGTGAAACTCTAAGGACACCTAGTGGAGAAAGAGCAACAGGAACAACATCCGTTCCTGAGAATCCCATGTGGAGGGAGCACTGGGAGAGAGAGAAAGAACCAGCTTGATGCCTTAAAATAGCTGTGCTAAAATAAGAGGCTTTTGTTTCCTGTTAGCAAGCTGGTTGCTCTAACCTAAAGTCATTAGTTTGTTTACAGATTTCCCTCTTATCTTTGGTTTGATTAGTAACAATGTTAAAATTTGTTTTAAGTTTTAACTTAACATGTTACAAGACTAAAAACTTCCTGGCTGCAATACTCCATGCCTTAACTAAATCCTTCCAGACTGGACTATTGAAATGCACTCTCTGTAGGACTGTCTCTGAAAATTGCTCGTTAACTGTGACTGATATAGAATGCAGCTACCAGGTTGGCTGCTTGGAACATATTACATTTATTTTGCAATTACATTGGCTCCTCCCAGTTGGTTTATGGGTCCAATTCAAGTGCTGGTGTCAATTTGTAAAGCCCCGAATAGTCTGGGTCTGGTTTCCAAGTAAATACACAAGTGGGTTTCATGATGAAAGACACGTGGGATATAAGTATGATAGAATAAGTGGCTGACATCCTGACCAAGGAAGCAAGGATGCTGTGGTCCTTGCAGCTGGAGGCTTCCCCAGTTTTGCAGCATGTGTGGGTGCGGGAAGGAAGTTTCCCCCCCAGAAGTGCTCCATATCTTCCAAAAATATATCCCTGTGGGATGTGCAGTCCTCAGTGACCTATTTTTGGAATGCACAGAGCATTTCATGTTCTTGTGTTGAGGTAGTATCTTGGTCTGTGCCTCCCACTTAAGATTGAAAGTAAGGGCTCATGTATTTTAATGCTCCCTTACATAAGTGCTAGTACAAAACTAGTACAGCAAGGAAAAGATTGGCCTGGAATCTGATGTTCTAGGTCAGCCCACATAGGGAGGTCATTCTCATGACTGGCCCTATCTGGATTGGACAGGGAAGGTAGGTCTGGTCTTCGGCAGCCCCAGGATCATTCCCGATCTTGGCTGTCCTCCCCTGGGTAGTCCTGATCAGCAACCCAGGCTTAAATGAGGTAGGAAGACAAGTGTGCACCTCCTACCTCACTTGATGGTCTTGTGGAGCTCCGTGCTGCCAGCAGCTGCTCCCAATCTGCCGGCAGCCATCTTTATCATAGAGCTGGGGGGAAGGCCAGGCAGTTTGGTGCTTTCCCAATACTGTCAGTTTACTACCTGATTCTACTGAATGTGTAGAGAACAGGCCATTGATATCAAATAACTTCTCACTTAAATTTTTTAATCTTAATTAATTAATTAATTAATTAATTAATTGATGTGTTTATATACTGCTCTATTAAAAAAGTCCCTGAGCAGTTCACAATATAAAAACCATTAAAACATTAACATAATTAAAACAGTTTAAAATACAGTAAAAACCTCTAAAAACCAAAACTTTACAACTACAAACTAAAAGCCTGACTAAACAGGTATGGTTTTTAGTTCCTTCTTAAAAACATTCAGAGAAGTGGAAAATCTAATTTCATTAGGAAGCAGGTTCCAGAGTTGCCTGAGGCAACTCTAGAAAAGGCCCAGTTTTGAGTCACCACCAACCAAGCTGGTGGTAGCCTCAACCGGACTTCCCCAGATGATCTTGAGTGTCAGTGGGGGCAGAGTGGTGTAGTGGTTAGAGTGCTGGACTAGGACCAGGGAGACCCGAGTTCAAAACCCCATTCAGCCATGATTCTTGCTGGGTGACTCTGGGCCAGTCACTTCTCTCTCAGCCTAACCTACTTCACAGGGTGGTAGTGAGGAGAAGCGTAAGTATGTAGTACACCGCTCTGGTTTCCTTGGAGGAAGAGTGGGATATAAAATGTTAATAATAATAATAATTAATAAATACATGGGACCCAAGCCAAGGTATATTAAGACCAAAACAGTCTGCAACCAAGATTTTAAAACCATGTCCTTACTCAAAAATAGTTGTTTTTCCCTTTTGGTCTTGTTTCCTAATAATTCATTCCAAGGAAGAGTTTTGTGTAGATTGCTGCTGTCGTAGAGCAGGGCTGCTCAACTTCAGCCCTACAACTGTTTTTGAACTACAACTCCCATAATCCCCAGCCACAGCAGCCGCTAGTCAGGGATAATGGGAGCAGTAGGCCAACATCTACAATTGGGCCAAAGCTGAGCAGTCCTGTCCCGGAGGCAACAATTAGAAAAACAGTTTATATCAAGTGAATGTCACGGGGATATTATTATTGTTCTGAAAATATCTATGTTCAGCCACAGGGAAGAGATTATGCTGGGTTGAATAGGGACAATTGCTCTCCCTGACAAATATGAGAGAACCATCAGGTGCCTCTTTGCCCAGTTGGCAAAGTTGCATCATCCCTAAGCAATCATTATGTAGTAATCCCCTTTGTGTTGTCTTCAAGAGCTGAGTTGTATAACTAATATTTTGGCTCCACCAGGTGATATTGTGGTGAGATCTAGATGGAGGACAGTCTTGTCAACACACTCTGGATTTCTATGCCAAGCTAACGTAACAACTTATCTTGAAAGAACAGATGCTACTTCTGTATACTTTCTAAGTCCCCAAAGTACTTTTCAACAGTTCTTCCTTCTCAAGAAACATCTCCTGTATGAGGTTTTCTTACCTTTCCTTTCCTAACTGTGAAAAGATAGTTTGAGAAAGGATTTGCCGAAAGGAAGATATCTGTGCAGTATACTCAGCCAGCTTTCCAGTGGATACTTTTTGGGAGTTTGACATACTGTTTCTGTTTTCCTGACATTGACTCTGAAAACACATGGACAGGACTTGGAAATTCACTGTGAATCTTGTTCCCTCTCTCTGAAGTATCTTCTCTCATCCATTCAGGCACTGCCATGTTGGATTGTAGTTGCTAGAAAATACTTTACTTCTTCAATCTTCATGGCCAAACTACATGTTACATGGATTGTCTCTCTGGTGCTTTCTTTTTAAAATCAAAAGCAGCTTCTGAGGCTGCATATTCCAATAGAGAAATGGCTGCACTCTAGTTGTTCTTCTGCCTCAAATTGCCCCTGGCCCTAAGCTGCTTTTTGCCTCATGGGGAAAGGCATGGGTACCCATATCTCTCCACACTGTGGAGTGAAAGGCTGCTTGGGGGAGGTGAAAGGCTGCTTGGCTGGAAGGAAAAGGATTAAGTAGTACCTCCTTGCCACACTATCTATCCATCCAAAACTTGTAGCCTCAGAACCTGCTTCAATTTAAAAATAAATAAATAAAATGACAAAAAGAATATAAATATGCCTCTGTGTAACACAGAATGATCATTCACACAAGCACTGGGGCTGAGGGGGGGAGGGTTGAGGGGGAGGCAGGAACCTACCTACCTCCCGTCACATGATTCTTGCTATCCCAGGCTCCACCACACCATGTGCTCAGAAGAGCAGTGAGGTGGCAACTGGTGCAACAAGTGGGAGAAAAACACCCAGGCCGCCAGATATCTCACAATGCACTGTGCGAGGTGCATGGTGCATTGGAATACCTCCAAGCTGCCTCTATGGACAAGATGGCTGCTGGCAGCCTGGGTGCCCACACAACTGGGGGTTGGGCTGCCTCCTTCTGGCGGGGGGGGGGGAGAAACGACATACTGGGATTAGGAGTAATCCTGATGGCTCTCATGAGTAGCCCTACCTGGACTAGAACTGCCCTCCTCCAGTGGTTGTGTGAACGACATCATATTTTTGGTTCTAATTTCTGAAAAATGACCTCTGAAGCTGGATTAGCTGTGGTAAGTGATAGGAATGTACAAACAGGTTCGATGCCGAATGTGTTCAACATCAAACTAGTTCGGTTCGACTGTTCGGGGTTGAACCGAACTCCCCCCCTGGGGCTTCATGAGTTTTTTTTTTTTTTTTTTACACTTACCCCATCTGGGGGAGTTATCTGAGGTGGTGGGGAGGGGGTCCGTGGAGGTCTCCCCCCCGACGGCCTCCCTTATTCCTGAAATAATTCCTGAGTCATGCCAGGTCACACAGAGGCCTATTGTGCAGGTGTGGCAGCCTCCAAAATGGCCACTGTGCTGAGGAGGGAAGGCTGAAAACGTGAATAAGGGAGGGGATAAGGGAGGCCAGTGTGGGGAGGGGGAACCTCCATGGACGTTGTGCCCCCCCCGCCACCTCAGACAACTCCTCTGAAGGAGGTAAGTATAATTTTTTAAAATTTAAAAAAAATCATAAACCACCACCCCCAACCAAACTGGGGGGGTGGGATTCAAGGGGGTGCTGGACCAAACTGCCCCGGTCCAGTTTGGACTTCAACCAAACTGGACCAGCTGGTTCCATGCATATCGCTAGTAAGTGACAGAAAATAAAAATCAGATTCTCCTACTATGATTTTGGGAGAAAAAAGACATTCTGTCCTAATCATCTTCAAATTATGTCCTTGAAATTATAAAAATGTGCACAACAATTTAAAATATACCCTTTGTACAAATAGAAATCAGGCTTCTGCTTGTTCCCTTTGCTTCCACACGGAAGACAGTGAATGCTTAAGATTTTCTGTAAAATGTGCTTCTCATGCACAACCTCTATTTGACACTGATAAATCAATTTCCCCACCTCATCCAATTGCTACATGCTATGTCCTGATTATTAATAGTTCATACTATTATTTTTTTAAAGGGGTAATACGCTAATGGGGAACTTCTTCTGTTTGGCTTCATCCCCAACTACAGTTTATTGACTTATGGGAGTTGTAGTCCAACAAGAGCTGGAGCGACTAAGGTTGCTTACCCCTCTTTTAGCAAGCTTCTTTGAAATAGTGAATGTCTAAGCATCTTGAAGCAGTAGCCTACCATTCAATGCCCATTACTGTCCCTGTCCCTGCAAAAATAAATCTGAGAGAAATTGGCTCTTTAAGATCTGCATTCCTTAATGGAAAGTACTCAAGTCTGGTGAAATTGAAGGAGATTTACTTGTAGCTTAAGGATCTGAAATCCTGAAACCAAAATTTTGGTATCTGGATGAGACCTTGGGAATGGAAGAATCTGGGGCAGGAGGGACCGAAGCATATTCAGTGGCAGAGCCAGAGAACAGAGTCAAGTATTTTTATAAACAGCAGTCTTGCTACTTGCTTTCTGTTGTATTCTTTCTTGCAGCCTTTCATGTTTAGTTAATTAGAAGTTTGTCCTGGTGAGGATCCTGTAGAAAATTGGGGAGCAGGGATGGGGGGGGAGGGGGTCAGGGGGGAAAGGGAAGGAAAGGAGGAGGAGAAAAATGGAGTTGTGTCTGAATAAAGCTCAGTTAAACAAACATAAGATTACTTTGTAAAGCAGTTATAAAACACTTTCCCTGCAAATGGCCTAAAAGCAAAAATAACAGCTAGCCAAGTTCTTTTTCTGTCAGGTTAACAGTTCTAGCCCCAGGGATGTTTCCAGGGATGTTCCCAGGGATGGAAAATATGAATGGCCACCAGTTTACAATGAAGCATTAAACAATCCTTGACTCTTGTTTTGAAACCGTTACACTATTCTGTCGCAGTTTGCAATGCATTAACCATTGCAAATCTCATAGTCTGGAAAACGCCCTGCCTGAATGCTATTTCTATTGCTCCTCTTTCACTTCCCCTCCCCCTCCATGAATTTAAGTTCAGTTGACATTACTCCATTGTAACTATTCAGAGGATCACACCTGTGTTTGTTTACTTTTATCTGCCTCACACTTTCATCTGGGAGGGAAATAGAAAAGCTTCTGCTGTGCTTTCTCTCCATCCAGTCCTTAGAAGTTGCTATCCTTGCCAAGAAGCTGCATTTGTTATTTCCTCTACCCTGAGAGCTCTTGCTACTAAAGTACACAACAAATAATTCTTCTTGGCAAAAATAGCCACAGCTTCTAAAGACCAGATGGAATTATGGGAAGGGGGCTGGGAGAAGAGCAGAGGAAGGAATTCCTGGAGAGAATGTGGACAGAGGTCACAATTCTATGCACAGTTACATGAGATGTAGCCTGTTTCTCAGTTGACTTTCTTCTGAGTAAAAACACATAGGATCAGGTTGTAACCAAGTTTCTGTGTCTTCCCCACATGCCACCCATCTCTGGCTCCTTCCTCTGAAGTTGACAGTTCTGCTGTTCTCAGCGAGGCTTCACCGCTACAAGCGCAAGAGTGTTAAATTGTACATGAAAAATGCGATTGAAGAAGTGTGAATTCCATATAATTCATTTTTGAATTAAGAATGAAGCACAAATAAATACAGCATGTAATCGCTTTGCTCAGCATCTGTTAAAAATTGATAACATAAGACGTAATTCACAGTGTCAACCCATGTAGGCTGCCTTTCCAAACCATTTGTGCCAAAGGCCCTGACAGGACTTGTTCACAATTTACATAGCATTGAAAGCACGAGATGGGTGACGGATATGACTTGCATAATGAATCTATCACAAAGAGTAAAGGTATGCAAAATAAACAAATCAACCAGATGAATGCTAATTATCTATCAGCACAATCTGGGAACATCCAATATTCAGAGCAAATCAGTCATTTCACTGACCACCTATCCTACTTTCATGCATCAGCTCTCTAAAATTGATACGCGTTATGGCAAGGTAGCTACTAAATAAATATTATTTTAGTTTAATTGGATTGAAATGTACTAATGCAAATTCTGATATCTCTAATTCCTTGTTTCCCCTTTTTATGGTAATAACCCTCTAATGGTTTAAGCCTATGAAGGAGGTGGGGGGGGGAGGAAAAAAAACCTGAAGATTTTTAACTAGCAGCTTTACAGGGGGGCAGAAAGGAGCAAAGAAGATTTAGTGGTGAAAAGAGCAAATAAATAGGTGCTCCAAGATTAAAAAGAGGGTAGAAGTGCATGCTGAGCTGTTGAAAGACCTCTCTGTGTTTAAAGGAAAATATTGTTTGGTGCTTTCACCAGTGCATGATCAAAATAAGAGGTACAAATTAGTTCATGGCTGCTGAAGCTACAAAACATCATGCAGAGAGCTGTCTTTGGGAACGTTTTAATGAGGAGAAGAGGTCATCAGACTGTGACATTGCTTTTCAGAATTCTTCAAGAACAACACAGACTTCCTGTTCCAGATGTGGTAAAGAATAAAACAACCTTAGTAGTAATCGTACAACTTTTGAACTGTGTTCCTTGGAAATACAGTACAGTGCTCATTTTGTAGCTTTAGTTAGCTCTCTCAAAGACACTCTTGCCATATTTTTCCATGTGCCCTTATTTCAAAAGTACAGTGGAACGGCAGAGCCTCGACGAGGGTTATATTTATAAAATAAAGTTTTATTCAGTTCTTCTCAAAGTGATTTTAATGTTTTCATTGCTCTAGGTGAGATGGTACACTGTGGCTCTCTTCATTAACATTTACCATCCGTGCAAAAAAAAAAAAAAAAATCAAGGATTACCACATGCCGTTTGAAAGGAAGGCCAAAATGACTTTGAAATTAAATCACCACAATCTTAGTTTTGCAGCATTTCAAACAACGTGATTTTAAAATGTATAAGTGGAGCGAATGGCATTCTGGGACAAATGTTTCCATCCCATGAAGAGGTCCTACACTGCATGGCATTATTCAAACAGAGGATGCAACGTATTCGCTGACAAATACTCAGACTGTAGTGTGCAATAAACAAAACTACAGGATAATCTAATCAAGGAAACTGTGGGTCAGGTTTGCAAAGACAAGCTCAGTTATGCCAGAGAGCATTCGTAAACCAAGCAAATGCTTTTCACTCTGGCTCTGAGTAGAAGGAATGGCCTATATGTCATTGTTGCGGCAATGAAATAGGTTTCAGAAATGGCATCGGTAATGCAAATATTGTAAACTATTGTAACAGTGATGAAATATGTCGAATATATGCCTGCTGGTATGTATGTGTGTTTGAGGACCACCTATTTTGAAGCTTAGGTTAGAGAGTTTCCCCTGATAGCGGATGTAGTAGTGAAAAATTCATTTTGACTATTGGAAGACATGCATATCCTATTCAAGGACACCTGCTAAACCTATTGGCACAACTTTCTATAATAGCTTTCTGCAGCAGCACAGGCACAAATCTGTGTAGCATTTGGTGGGGGTAAGGGGTGAAGCATCTGGGTGGGCATGAGAGGCCATGGTAATATTCCAGAGCCCAATAGGCAATGGCAGGGTGGGGGCAGTTCAAAGCAGCATAGATTGATAATGCCATAATTATTAGCTGGTTGCTGAAGGTATAGAACCATGCCTTCATGGTTCTTCATGACTTCTTAGGCCAACTCTCCAACTCTCTGCTCAGTGCAGGAAATGCAGCCCCCAACAGATGGTAGTTCAAACTCTGCTTGAAGTCTTTCAGTGAGAAAAAGCACCCCATCCCAGGTAATTGATTCCATTATTGAACCACACTCATCATTAAGAGGTTTCTCCTAAAGTTCACCTGAAGTCTGCCCTCCTGTAATTTAATTGACCTTAGGTGGGAATTAGGTACTTTGGGAGCTACTCTTAGCTTCCGGACTGATCTGAAGTTGCTCTACAGGTATTTGGTCTGTCACTGCAAATCTGATCGGCAGGCTTAGTGAGGACATGACCACACCATTTCAATCTCTTTCCAGGTGCTCAGGGTTGCTTTTACCTTCCCATCCAATCCATTTTGTTCCAGTTTCTTTCCCTGCAAAGCTGCTTCTCTTGCTCCCTTCCTGTCATGTAGCAAAAATTTCCTGAAATTCAGGAGTTTTGATGTTAATATCCCTTATTCTGTTGATATGGGTTATGTACAAGCTGGCATTTTATGACAGACTCTGCTTTCCCAAGATGCTGTCTTGTGGAGGTAGCTTCCAATGTTCTGACAAGGAAGGAAGAAGGAAGGAAGGAAGTGGGGCAGGGGATGGAATAGCTCATTGGAGCCTCAAGTCTGTCCGCCCCAGATCAAGCCTATTAGAAATGTTCAACAAGGAAGGAAGGAAGGAAGGATTGATTGATTCCAATAAAGATCTGAATTTTTGGATACATTTAAAAGGGCAAGAGAAAAAAAAGGGAAGGAAAGGAAGGTTATCCTTGGACGAATATGTTGCCAATAAGGGAAATCAGCTTCTTAGTAGTCCGTTTTTCAGCTGCTGTATCTTGATTATTTCTCAATGGATCTGTATGAAATTCAGGAGGGTAGTGGCACTTCTCAGCAAGTTACTTTGTTACTCCAATTTCAGGTGAATTGAATAGATGGTTTAAAAGTTATAATGGTAGAATGTTTAAGGCTTATAGCAGTGAAGTGCAGTTTTTATACCTCATCTTGAGTACCATGTCTGTATAATGAAAATGATAAACTTATCCTGCTGTATGCATATCATACATTATAATCCAGACAGAAGGTGACAGTCTGTTAAAATATTTAGGTATGGAAGAATTGGCCTCAGTTCAGTGAGTTTAGGAACTGTGTGACTCTTAGATCCTTTGCTTTTAGTAGTATGGTACTGTAAATGTCAGTAGCTGTGTTTGTGTGTGTGTGGGGGGGGGGGGGGCGGGCACTGAATCATAATATCTATACTTTAGTGTTGGGCTGTGGCTCCGGTATGTCTTTTTATATTTTAAATCTCACCAACTGTATTCTAAAGCTGAAATGTACTTTGTAGCATTTATTCAGAGCCCCTTTATAACCTCAGACAAAGGAAAAACAAGGACTCTTATGTCACACTTCTGTGAGGCTTGGCAGTAGAGATGTCATGGCTTCTCCAGCTGACAATGGCTTTGCTTCTCTCACACAGGGCCAAAGTCAATTCGTGGCACCTTAGGGCAGTTACTGGGGTTCAAGCATGTAGGATCCAAGGGAAAGAGTTGTGGTATACAAGGACAAAACAGTGGAATGGAATCAGAAATATTAATAGTTTGAAATAGATATTATGTACAGAGAGGCAAGGGCAGATGGCTTTTCTGTGCTCTTCTGTTGCTGGCTGTTTGTTAGCCCTGCCTCTGCTCCAGGACTGGAATAACTATAACTAAAAGTAAAGTGTGCTGTCAAGTCAATGTCATCTCCTGGTGACCACAGAGCCCTGTAGTTGTCTTTGGTAGAATGCAGGAGGGGTTTACCATTGCCATCTCCCACATAGTATGAGATGATGCCTTTCAGCATCTTCCTATATCACTGCTGCCCTATATAGGTGTTTCTCATAGTCTGGGAAACATACCAGTGGGGATTTGAACCGGCAACCTCTGGTTTGCTAGTCAAGTCACTTCCTCACTGTGCCATTAGGATGGCTCACCAATAACTAAAGCCCCATTGAAAAGCTGGCCTAGATCAAGGAACGGGTTAGCAAAAACACCACAAAGCATTCTGGAGGGTCCAATGCCTGTCCAAGTCCCTCATGGGGAGGACTGGATACTCTTATTGCCTTTGGACACTGCTAGAACACTGCTGTTGTCATAGCTACTGCCCCGTTGCCTGCCAAGGCACAGGGAGGGGGACCTACCAAAGCAGGATCAGGCCCAAGGAAAGCACCTTGCAAAATACAAACACGACAAATACTTATATATCATTTTCAATAAAAATTCCCAAAGCAGTTTAAACACACACACACACACACACACACACACACACACACACACACACACACAGGCTCCCTGTCCCCAAAGGGCTCACAGTCTAAAAAAGAAACATAAGGCAGACACCAGCAACAGCCACTGAAGGGATAGGGCCAGTTGCTGTCCCTTTACATTATGTCTTGTAATTCTAATTGCTGTATCAATAATCCTGAAATAATTTTTCACAACAGAAAAGAAAAAGAGTCCATAAAAGCCCACAAAACACCTTTCAATATTTCATTTGGTTAATTTCTGGAAAGTAATTTTAATTATTTATTATTTATTTATTCAATTTCTATACTGCCCTTCCAAATATGGCTCAGGGTGGCTTACACAGAGAAACTGTGCTGGGGGTGAATAGGGCTAGTTAATCTCCCCCTGCTAAATAAAGAGAATCACCATGGTAAAAGGTGCCTCTTTGTCAAGTTAGCAGGGGTAATTGTCAAGGAAGTTTTAGTTAAATATATTAGTCTAGTAATTGGTCTTCCAACTGCAAATGTCTTTGGGCTTGGCAGCCATTCTGAAAATACATTCATTTTTAAAGTTGATATTTCTACCTTAAAAAGAGTGTGTTGAACAGGTTTTTATTTGAATATGACAATTTGCTTAAATATGAGGGGGCATCAATAAGTAAAATGAATTTAAATATAGCATCAAAACTACTTATTCCAGAAACATGAACATACCATTTCCAATGGTGTAACCAATCAATGGAACATCTGATTTATTAGGTAAACTAGGATATCTGAAAACTGGAGCTGCATTACTCATAAGTAAGCTTTTATAAATTATGTAAACAGTGATTTCAAATTATGTAAACAGTGATTATGTAAACACTGTTATGATTCCATGTTCTACGAGTAAGTCATTTTATGTCCTTTGATACTAAATACTATTAGAAATGTGAAGTATCTGCCAAAACAAGGCATTGTACAATATGAGACCAAAACTGAGAGAAACTGCTGTGACCTCACCAACACCCTGATCTCAAACACATTTAACTTGAAAGTGCATCCCACTGGTTTCCACAGAACTCACTTCCAAACCAGGAGTTGATTACAACAACAACAAATATTTATATACCACTTTTCAACAAATGTCTCCAAAGCGGTTTACATGGAGAATCAGTCAGTCAGTCAGTAAGATGGATCCCTGTCCCCAAAGGGCTCACAATCTATAAAGAAACACAAGATAGACACCAGCAACAGTCACTGGAGGTCCTGCGCTGGGGGTAGATAGGGCCATATACTCTCCCCCTGCTAAATCACCACGTTAAAAAGGTGTCTCTTTGCCCAGTTGGCAGGGGTCGATAGCCTAAGACAGGACAGCAGACATCCAAGACCCAGCTCCAGGCCCAGTGTTACAAGGTGGTATCCTCAAGCAACTGTCAGGGCCTACTGCTGAGCCTGACCTGCCTCAGGGTTGCTGGACCAACTTACCCAACACAGCCTAAATCAAATGTTAATGAACCATCATGTTGCTGGGGTGTGTTTTTCCAGTTTAGCACACTGTTGTATTACATTGGGTGAGTTGCCACTGGCCTAGGTAATGGATGGAATGAGAAACTGCAGTGTGCTTACTGCTTTTGCTTGCTCTGCTGCACCGGTGATGAAGGTGGCCTCCTGCCCAGTTACCAGAGTGCCAGCCCAGACATTGAAGCCCACTGATCTGAGCCAAAGACGACTCTTACCCTTGCATGTGCTTTAGAAGTCTGAAGTAGCAATGTGGCAGGAAGAGGGTTCGTTGGGAAAGAGATAGGTGAAGGACATCTTCCTATCTCACTGTTCTTTCCCCACACACCTGTGTGTGCGTGCATGTGCGCGCGCATGCACACACACACACACGGTACCACCCCTATCTTTAAATGCTATGCTAAATAACTGAAAGGCTAATTGTGCATGTAAAAATGTGAGAAAGGAGTAAGTGAGCAAAGAGGCACCTTTTAAACTGGCAACTCTTATATTTAGTAGGGGGAGAGCAACTGTCCCTATTCAACCCTAGCATAGCATCTCTCCAGTGGTTGTTGCTCATGTCTACCTTATGTTTCTTTTTAGATTGAGCTTTTTTGGAACAAGGGAGCATCATTTTCTGTGTAAACTGCTTTGAGAACTTTTTTGGTTGAAAAATGGTTTATTAATAAGAATAATAAATAAAGTTGAGTGACTAATTTTTATGAGAGCCTGTTTAAGCCATTTTGATCTATAATCATATGTAATAAATTTTTTAAAATTTTCCAGTTGCTTTTAACTGAAGAGTAGCTAGCTGACCCATTGAAATATGATGGCTGATGAAAAGATTTATCTTGCTGTGTACCAGGTACAGACTATAAATAACCACAGATATGTGTTGTCTGTGGATTGGCTGACTGCAGTGAATTTATGTTTATGTGATTTCTTTAGAGATTAGTGAGAAGTTTATGGACTGGGAACAGAAGCTGCATTTTAGTAATGATCTTTAATTTAGAGGTTAGACCTGATTTCATGAGAATTTCATGTCAGAAACAATAACAGACAATCTTCTTAGAATTCTCCTAAACGCTCTGAATACAGATCGTGCTTCTGCAAGACACAGAGTAAGCAGACTTGAACTGCTATTTTTATGCTGATAAATGAGACAAGAATCTTGCAACCATCTTGCAAGAATCTTGCAACTTTAATCCCTATAAAGGTGAGCTCCACCTTTATAGGGAAACAGCAACAGAGAGAAGCACAATTAATAATTTTGGCCAGCCAAACCTTGCTTTGAGCTTTATTAGTCACTAACATTTAACTTTTATCAATTGATACATCTTTCCAAGTCACTTTTTAGCCTACTTACCAGTAGGCTTATGAAATCGCCTGGCATTCTATGTGTGCGTCCGTGTGTCCCCCCTCTATCAACTTCTCAATGCCTTGAAAAATATGAACAAAATTGGGTACAGTTATAGGGACACCTCAATGGCGTAACTTGTGATGATGTCATCCACCCCAATCCAAGATGGGGGACATGTGAACCTTTGAGGCCTGTGGGCTAACTTGTGAACCGCCTAACCGATTTGAACCAAATTTGCTACAGGGACACATAGGGGTGCCTTAATGGCATAGTGTGTGATGATGTCATCCACTCCAATTTAAAATGGCGGCTGTGTTAACATCTGAGGTGCAAGTGGGCGAATCTGTGGACTGCTTAACCCATTTGAACCAAATTGAGAACAGCTGCAGTGAGTGACACAGAGGGACATCTCAGTGGCATAGTTTATGATGATGTCATTCACACCGATTCAAAATGACAGACGTGTAAACCTTTGAGGCGCAAGTCGGCTAACTTGTGAACCGCTTAACCAATTTGAACCAAAATTGCTGTAGCTGTAGGGACATATAGGGACACCTCAATGGCATATTTTGTGATGATGTCCTCCACTGCAGTTCAAGATGGCGGACATGTAAACCTTTGAGGCACAAGTGGGCTAACTTATAAACTGCTTAACCGATTTGAGCCAAATTTGGTACAACTGTAGGTACACACAGGGACACCTCAGTGGTGTAGTTTGTAATGATGTAATCCACCCTAATCCAAGATGGTGGTTGCATGAACGTCTGAGGCAGAAGATATCTAACTTGTGGACCTTGAGTTGAACCAAATTTTGTCCAGTTGTAGAGACAGTGAAAGGAAAGTAGGTTGATTAGTTCTTACTAGAACAACTTCTTAAAATTCAGGGGCATATCCAGAGCATTGGAGTGCTTGCAGGAGGACATTGCGTTAGTGCAAAACTGTTGTGCTAGTTGTGCACTGGTGTGGTACCACAAGCATGTGGGTGCAGCAGTTATACAACTGCAGCAAGCCTTGTTTTCTTTTCATTGGAACTTTTGTGCAAGAGTTTGTGCAAGCTATAGCACAATGGTGCAATTCCTCAAATTTTTCTTTTTAGTGCAACTAAGCTATCTTCTTGTTTAGCGCAATGTTGCTTTTACAGCAAGTGTGCCGTTACCCTGGATGTCAACCAGTATGCACAAAACATGTGTGTTAACTTTTTATTTCTTTAGATTAAAAGAAACCTAAATCAACTGTTGAACAGGATTTCTATACCTGTAAGTCTCTTAAATACTGTATATATGTATTTGTGTGCCACTCTTTCTTCAAGGAGCTCAAGCTATTGTAAACAGGGATATTACATTCTTATCTTCACAACAGCCTTGTAAGGTAGGTGCGGTTGAGAGAGGGAAAAGTTTGCCACATAGTGATATATGACTCCTTAGAACATGTATATTATTTATTTATTTAACATATATTATATATACCAACCCATATATAAATCTCTGGACAATTATAATTAGCCTTATTCATAAGAACATATTAACAGCCCTGCTTGATCAGGCCCAAGGTCTGTCTAGTCCCGCACACTGTTTCTGTTTCCCACAGTGGCCCACCAGATATCTTCGAGAAGCCCACAGGCAAGCAGCGAGGGCATGCTCTCTCTCCTACTGCTACTCCCCTGCAACTGGTATTTAGAGGCATCTTGCCTCTGAGGCTGGCGGTGGACTATAGCCCTCAGACTAGTAGCCATTGATAGACCTGTCCTCCATGAATTTGTCTAAAGCCCTCTTAAAGCCATCCAGATTGTTCGCTGTCACCATATCTTGTGGCAGAGAATTCCATTGGTTAATTATATGTTGTGTGAAAAAGTATTTCCTTTTGTCAATCCTAAATTTCATGGCAATCAGTTTCATGGGATGACCCCTGGCACTAGAGTTATGCGAGAGGAAGAAACATTTCTTTCTATCCACTTTCTCCACACCATGCATGATTTTATAGACCTCTATCATGTCTCCCCTCAGTCATCTTTTTTTCTAAACTAAGACACACCAGGTGTAGCCTTACCTTATAAGGAAGGTGCTCTAGGCCCTGAACATCTTAGTTGCCCTCTTCGTCACCATTTCCAGTTCTACAATGTCCTTCTTAAGATATGGTAACCAGAACTGCATGAAGTACTCCAAATGTGACCACACCATTATTTTGTATGTGTGTTATAATATTAGCAGTTTTATTTTCAACCCCCTTCTTAATAATTTCAAGCAGGAATTGGTCTTTTACACAGCTGCTGTACATTGAGTCAACACTTTAAATGAGCTGTCCAGCATGACCCCAAGATCCCTCTCATGGTCCGTCACTGACAGCTCAGACCCATCAGTGTATATGTGAGGTTGGGTCTGTTTGCCCCAATAGGTTTCTTTCTTACCCTCATATTGTGTCTGTAAAATCAATGACAGTTGCAACAGTAATTGTGTTAAGAATATATTGTGCTACCGCCATGTTATCACTATTGTATTATCGCTGCTATTATGAATTTTAATGTCATGTCCTCCAACAATTCACAGGTGAAAATAGGGACAGCTTGAAATACCCCTACCCTCATATTAAGGATCAGGACTTGCCATGTACTTGCAACTTATGCTTTGCAATGGTTGCAGCTCTAAAGCAGTTTTATCATTTCTGACAATGCAAAAGATTATGAGATTCATTTGGACAAGACTTGTTTTAGTTTAAAGTGAGTGGGCCAAAGAAGGAAGGAATGTGGCTAGAGGAAGAAATGATGGTGTGCAAAGATATTCTGTTGCCAAGGGCCCACAAAAACCTGGAGCTGCCCCTATTAGTCTCTTAAGCTTTTAAAAAAGCATGGCCATATCCTAAATTGGTGAGAGACTGTCACCCTCTTCAGACAATCCATGGCAATCCAGGTTGCTGCTCACGAAGCACTGGCCATCATGGTTACTGGCCATCAAGGCTTCCCTTTCAGACAAACAGAGCTGTGACTGTGAGCAGCTGGCTGGAGGCGGTGAGTGACAGCTCTGGGGCGGGACTTCCTCCCCAATTTCTGAGCTGTAATCATGAGTGCTGCTGCGCTCTATAACATCTGAAGAGGGCTTGTATTTTCACTCTTAATATGTGCATTGACGTTGAGCTACACATTTATTTTCGATCCTCCCACCACACACACTATTGTTCCTAAAAGTAAAATTGATAGGTATAATACAAATGTAAATACAATTCTGTACATAATTGCCTGTAAGTTGTGTCTTATGCTTGTCAATGAGTTGTTCAGTAGCTTCTTGTACTTTTGCACGTGTGTCACTTTAAGAACAGGAAGATATGTTTTAATACATTAAAATACATTCTTAAACAGCTTATATTTGCAATGGCTTATAGTAGAACAATTGTGCAGTCTCATGTGAATAATTTCATTGAAATAGCTGGGATCAGACCATAACGCAAGGGTGGCCAGTCTGAGGTGCTGCAACTGTAACTCTCATCATCCCTAGCTGCAATAACTTGCAGTTGGGAATGATGTTGTACATAGGTTCCCAAACTGTGGTATGCTAGATGTTGCTGAACTACAACTCCCATCATCCCCAGCCACAAATTGTAGCTGGGAATTATGGGACTTGTAGTTCAGCAACATTTGGAGTACCACAGGTTGGAAACTGCACTGTAGTCCAACAGCAGCTGTAGCACTTCAGGTTTGCCACCCTTACCATAATGTGTCAGACCCACATGGGGAGTTTTGAGGCCACTTCTTTATGCAATTGAAGTGAAAGGCTGTCACATACAGCAGCCAACATTTAAAAGAGCTGCCATTAATGATGCCTCTTGAGCAACTTCCCATCCGGTGGCCCTAGTGGAATGATCATCCCTGACTAGTATATTTTACTCTTCCCAGGAAGTAGCCAGACTAGTCTATTGCAACAAAAACAACAACAAAGAATTTAGTGGCATCTTAAAGACTAACAAATATGTTTGTTGCATCTGATGAAGTGACTGAAGTCCACAAAAACGTATATTACTCCTTGTTGCCATCAGGGGTGATCATGGGTATAGAATTCATGCAGGGTAGAAACATTATGTTATGTATTAGCTCTTCAGCAGTTCATGTTATTTTTATTTAATTCATTCATTCATTCATTCGGTGGAATGTATGTGGGGAGGGTGCCAGATTTTGAGCACAGTGGGTAATTAAGGGTAGGAGTATTCACTACTGCCGAATGTGATGGGGTGCAGGGGTGCCCTGCGGGTGGGGTGCACCGGGAATATGCCCTGTGGGCCAGTCCAAGCCTTCCCTGAATCTCACTCAGGAGAGTGTGTGTGTGCATTCACACACCAGCCAAACCAACCCCGAGGTCTCTTTGAGATCCTTGGACCAACTTCACACACAAGTTGGGCTTTGTCTTGTGAATTCTAGCTTATCTCGAGGTATTTCCGGGTTCTTAAAATGCTGGTTTTAGGCTACTTTTTCGGAAAACACCAGAGTAAATAGGGGGAGGCACTAACAATCATTAGCATGATAAGAAGGATACTCTCTTTACAAATGCAGATGTAGCTCTTCAATACTCTCTCCTTCTCCCCCCCTCCCCAGTGGCTAGAAGGAAAAGACAAAGGAAAACGTGAACTTGCATCAAAAGCAAACCCAAGAGTAGAGGGGAGAGGCTGCTTCCCTCAGTGCCACAAGTGTACATTGAAGTGGCTTCGCTCAACGTTTACCTGGCAGCATGAAGCCCAGTACGGGTAACTCCCTGGGGAGGAGTTTCCTGGGGAAGAGTTTCTACCCTGGGAGGGCAGAAAAAGAGAGCTTGAATGCTACTGCCAGTCGGTATAGCCAGTACTGACTCAGATGGGCCAAGGTCCTGACTTCGTATAAGAGAATGAGTTTCCTGTGTTCCTGTCCATACGAGTTGAGTCTCTCATGTTATGGTCATCATGTGGAGTTATGTAGAAACCCTTCAAACAATTTTCCTATGTGGTGGCTGCATACTCCACTTAAACTAGGCCCAGTAGTTTACTAAAATGAGTTACAGCATATGTATCACAAAACAAAACAAATTTAAAGTGAAGCAATACAATAAAAACATAACTCCAAGGGGGAAAAAGCCATAAAAATTGAAACCAACCAAAAAGAAAGCAGCAACTTCTACTGTCAACCTAACTGTCCAGAATCCTAAAGGACTTCCTAAGCAGGAATATCTTCACAAGATTTCAAAGACCAATTTCTTAGCTACTGCTTGTGAGGTGATAACCTTTGTCTGGACTATACCATTCCAGACAGGAGGTGGCAGCTCACGTGATACACATAGAGAATTCAACAGCAGGGAGCATCATTCTGCTCTTCCTGATATGTGAATCCCTAATGTTGTTTAGCCTGATAGGACTAAATAATATTGTGTGTGGGTATTTATTTATTTTTGCATGGAAGGATAAATGTTAGTCCTCACCTGCCACCTGAACTGGTATAGTTCTGCCATTTCATCTGCTGTTTTTAAGAGCAAGGCATAAACATCAAAAGGAGGAAGGCTTTCTAGAGAAGGAATTCCATAGCCACAACAGAAAAGGCCAGCAGTCTTTCTGCCACTGTTCATGCCTGTAAGAATGGAGGAGCAGTGTCTCCTCTAAGGACTTGAGGGTAAACATATGGGAAAAAGCACTCTTTCAGCTACCAAAACAGTAAGGCTGTTCACATGAGCAGCCCTACCCAGGCTTGGGCAGTCCTGCCTGGGGAGGGCTGCTCATGTGAAGTGCTAGGATTGTGGCCAGTCCCAGCATAGCCCTGCCAGATCGCCCAGGACTTTTCCTTGGGCAGTTACCCAGGTAGAACAGTGTTCATGCCCTTCTACCGGGGCTCCCAGTATTCTGTATATGTCAACTTATAGGCAATTATGCTTCGGGAGGCAGGGAAAGGAGCTCCTGGTCAGTGATTCAACAAACTGTTCCTAGTCCACGATTCAACAACACTCTGCTGGGGCCGACTGGCCCTGTCCTTGGTCCTGGCCATGGCCCCTGTGTCAGCACCAGATGCAGGGTGTGTGGTCATTGCTCAACAAAGGTTCCTTTCCTCCCATCTTCCCCAGGCATATATTGCCCTGCCCAGCTGGTGTTTCAGGGAAACACCAGCTGGGGAGGAGAAGGACACCCCCCCAGCCAGCAAGCACTATGGCCAAGGGTGAGGGGGTGCCTTGCCCCCCCCAACCCCCCCCCACCAGCCATGGGACAGTCATCCTCCCTTGTTCAATGATTTAAACTAACCAGACAATTCTTGGGCTGCAGTCTTCTAGTAACATCTATGAAGTCATACTTGTTTTGTCCTACTGACAAAATGAATGGAGGCAGTTGGACTGTCCATAATTTCCCAAGTGAAAATGAAACAGCTCTGTTGTGACTTATTACACACTCAGTGGTTGGTGGAATAGGTCCTTAGCCAATAAAGTCAGTTCCTCTTTAATTCACCTCAAGGAGAAACCTGTAAACTGAGCCTTAGTAACTTTTTGATACATTTTCATTTGACTGGATGCAGGTGACTGGAATTGGCTTGGGAAGTTAGTCGTGCACTAATGATTAATTTGAACATCAAAGATACTTAAAAATGCTGTTGCTCCACGAAGACTAGGAACAGGAATAATAGACAGTGGTCAGAAACACATGATGACCATTTGAGGGGAATACAGGTGAAACTCGGAAAATTAGAATATCGAGCAAAAGTCCATTAATTTCAGTAATGCAAATTAAAAGGTGAAACTGATATATGAGACAGACGCATTACATGCAAAGCGAGATAAGTCAAGCCTTAATTTGTTATAATTGTGATGATCATGGCGTATAGCTCATGAAAACCCCAAATCCACAATCTCAGAAAATTAGAATATTACATGGAACCAAGAAGACAAGGATTGAAGAATAGAACAATATCGGACCTCTGAAAAGTATACAGTGTACTGTGCTTGACTGGCCAGCAAACTCGCCTGACCTGACCCCATAGAGAATCTATGGGGCTTTGCCAAGAGAAGGATGAGAGACATGAGACCAAACAATGCAGAATTGCTGAAGGCCGCTAATGAAGCATCCTGGTCTTCCATAATACCTCATCAGTGCCACAGGCTGATAGCATCCATGCCACGCCGCATTGAGGCAGTAATTGCTGCAAAAGGGGCCCAAACCAAGTACTGAATACATATGCATGCTTATACTTTTCAGAGGTCCGATATTGTTCTATTCTTCAATCCTTGTCTTCTTGGTTCCATGTAATATTCTAATGTTTTGAGATTGTGGATTTGGGGTTTTCATGAGCTGTACGCCATGATCATCACAATTATAACAAATTAAGGCTTGACTTATCTCGCTTTGCATGTAATGCGTCTGTCTCATATATCAGTTTCACCTTTTAATTTGCATTACTGAAATTAATGGACTTTTGCACGATATTCTAATTTTCTGAGTTTCACCTGTATATTTACATACTAACAATGTAATATAAGCTTTTGTTTTTATTCTGACTTTGTACCAAGTAAACTTTAAAAAATGCGGATTGAACTTCTCACTTTTCTTTTTGAAGATGCTCTTAGCATTGTACAATTTAGATTGCTTTGTTTCAGTAATACCAGTGACAAATTTTGGAGATGCTTGCATGACTGGGATATTGTACAGATCAAAAATAGTAGTGAAATACAGTGCTATCATGTGCTAGTAATTGGTGGACTTCTGCAGTTCTGGTGTAATTTTATTTAAAAGAAAGTAGCCCTGAGAAAATTCTTCCAGAGCCCTGAAACTGTTCTAGTCAAATTAAAGAGCTGGATGTGATGATCTTGCCCCCTAGTGGTTTGTAAAGTTGATAATTGCTAGTACTGCAGTTAATTATTGGCTCCAGAGCTTTTTGGTCAATGGGTGGGAAGTTTAAATCTCAGCAGGTACAGATGCCTCTGAAATTAAAACAATACTTTTCAAATGCAAAGGCCTGATTTAGTATTGGCATGTGGACAACCAAGTTAGGTTTTGTGGGAGCTGATGATGGAGAGACTTCTGCAGACAATTGACAGGTTTCCTATCAAATTCATTAATAGAATTGGAAATGGGAACTTCACGGAGCAACTGTCAGCTTGTTTTTAATGGAGGCCGAGTATTATTTTCACTTGCAAGGCTCTGTGAGCTTAAGTGAGTTAGAATGAGGAACTGGGATCAAACTGTGAGGAACTGTAGATCTTCTGGAATGCTAAATACCTTCTTTTCCTAGTAACTTAAGAGTTAAGGTCATGTCGGAGGTACTAATATCAGCAGAGCCAGTTCTACCGCACTGGCAGACTAGGTGGCTATCAGGGGCCTGGCTTTTCAAGGCACTCCTTCCATGTTGAAAACAACATGCAGCGCCAGACTTTTATGCTGTTTCCTATTTGGCCAACTCCACACACTAACTGAGAATATGGCCCTGGATATGGCCTCGGGGTTTCTGAAACATGTTTGCTATTCATGTGGGGATAATCTTGTCCCCCACTTTTCTAAGGAAGCAAGAAGCCTTGAGCTAATTCTGAACATCGGCCTTAAATAACTGCAATACTACCGGTTAGGCATCCTTTGGGAACTATCCTTTGATTTGTTGTTGTTACATAGAAAACTACATATAAATTTTCCAAAAGGACTTGAGAGAGAGAGAGAGAGAAAGAGAGAGAGAATGTGATGCTGGGATAAATAGGAACAGTTGTTCTCCCCCTGCTAAATATGAGAGAGCCACCACTTTAAAAGGTACTAGTAAACGTGACAATTGGAAGAACCAAAATAAAGCCAATGGAACATGTTGGAGATTGAGTTCCAGTGCATTGACCTTTTGCACCAACTATCCTAATGATCACTAGTGGCATTGGGAGTAGACGTAGTTAGTGAGGGTCTCCTTACCTGTCTCTGCTTGCTTTTACTCTATGACCCTTGCCTTGACTCCTCAGGTACTTCCTGAAGTCTTCTTCCTTTCATCCTAGAGAGAATATGGAAACATCTCTCTCTCTCCACTACCTATTCATTATGTAGCTGATAGATAGGATAGGTCTTTCCTATCCCAAATATATTTCACCAATAAACTAGTTAAGTAACTTAGACTCTACAGTGATCCAGAGGCGTAACTAGGGAAAACGGTGCCCGGGGCAAGCACTGAAATGGCGCCCCCCCACGCCCCTGCCCCCCCCCACATACTACATTATACTTAGGTTTTTCCTCACAAGCGCCCGCCACCGCTGCCAAGCCAGGCCACTGACTGGCCGCCAGGCGCCAGCAAAGCAATAGGGGGGCACGGGCGGCGCGGAAGGGACCGCTTGTGGGGGAGGGGGCGCCAACGCGCTCCCTTGACTGCTGCAGCGCTGCTGCACTGAGCAGGAAAAATTTGTATTAACAAAAAATTTTAAAAAAAATTAAAAGAATTTTTTTTGTCGGCGCCCCCCACGTGGCCAGAAAAGATGGCGCCCGGGGCACGTGCCCCCCCTGCCCCCCCTATAGTTACACCTCTGCAGTGATCTCCATGTGTGTTACTTAAATAGCTGTAACAACTAAACTCTGCACTACTGGAGTGGTAGCTTCCTTGGTGCTTTGCTAAATAATCACAAACCCCAACAGAACACTACCAAATGCATGGATCTAACTTGACTTCTGTGAGAAATTACAAAGTTGTTAATGTGTACAACATTCAGAATTTTATTTTATTATTTATTTATTGAATTTATATACCACCTAATATAGAAATCTCTAGGTGGTGTACAGAATTAAAACATAATATAAAATATAAAACATTTAAAATACATAAAAAGATAAAAAGCATAATAGACAGAAACACATTAATATTTAAAATTTTGGTTTCCGTTAAAAGCCTGGGAAAATAGGTACGTCTTCAGGGTCCTCCTAAAAACAAACAGAGAAGGAGCTGCTCTTATTTCAGCAGGGAGCACGTTCCAAAGCCTTGGGGCAGCCACAGAGAAGGCCCGGTCCCAAGTTGCCACCAAACTGTAACCAGACCTCTCCAGATGACCTTAATAGGCGACACAGTTCACAACAGAGAAGGCACTCTCTTAAGTACACTGGATCTAAGCTAGACCTAATTTTGAAAAACCATTCATGATAAACATCTTTTTCTTCCTCCTGAAATTTTCAAACCTCTCTAATGACTGCACATCTAATGCATATTTCTCTAATGGGCACACATCTAATGGCAAACTGTGATCTGTTCTAGCCTCTACTTTGGAAAATCCCTGCCACAGAACTGCACTTGTCACAGACATTTGAACATATTATTATTTATGGGTGTTGATGCCCAGTGGAGCTAGAAAGTCAAACTTCAGGGCATTTGCCTAAGTAGTGACATCTCTGTGGGGTGGAGCACTTTGTGATAGGCAAGGCTGAAGAATGTTAATGCCGTCCAAGCTTGGTTGGACAGAGTTGGGCAGATCAAAACACATCATAGTAGAAATAAAAACAAGAAAAGAAAGAGAGAAGGCATATGGAAAATGGGGGTGGTGGAGAGAGAGATGGCAAGAAAAAAAATTCTGAAAGAGGCTAGCAAATGCCACAAAATTTGTTTACATATACTTTGCAACTCAGTTGGAGGGGAGAGGGGAGGATGGACAGTGAAAGAGCAAGTGATCCTAACCTGTGGCTTCACAATTCTTATGAACACCCACACAGGAATTTGTGTAGAAAAAATTGTGTAGACCATGGAGGGAAGACCAATGAATACTAGTCTAATGACTATAGGCCACCCCCAGTCTCAGATGCAAGATCCCAGTTGTAGGGGAGCAACAGCAGAGGAGAGGGCATGACCTCACCTCTTGCCTATGTGCTTCTCAGAGGCTTCTGGTGGGCCACTGTGGGAAACAGGATCCCTTGGGCCTGATCCTGAAGGGCTGTTCTTAAATGAAAAATGCAATTTTCCCTCTGTTTCCTGTCCCTGAATCGGCTTTGCCAATCTAAGCTGCTAATGGCAAATGTGCATCTCCAAGGAAGGGTCACCAAATGGCATTTGGGTATTGCATCAATACTGCTAATGCCCACAAATTGGATTTGTAGAAGCCCCTGTTCAGGCATTCTAGAAAATGAGAATGCTGTACTTGCATACAGTATCCCCAAGAGTGCATTCTGAAGCCCTGACCTCCGCTGACCATGATTACAGCATTTTCCTGCAGAGTAAAGGCTATATTCAGGTAGAGATCCTTCCTGTGATGTCAAAAGCTGGGGCAACCCTGAATTCTGCATCACACAAACAATCTGTCCATGAGTGAAATGTTTTTCTCTGCAAAGGAGGGCGGGTTTGTGAGTGCATCAGTATGGAGGCAGAGTTTCAGGGTATGCTCTTAGGGATGCTTGTTTTACAGCTGCTTCCCTCATACAACTAATTTTAACCAAAGATTTATTTAGCAGCAACTCCATTTTCTCCTTTTTTCCTTCCCTTTTTCTTTCTGACCCCACCCCCACTCCACTCTCTACAGCAGAGATTCTCAATGTGTGGGTCCCCAGATGTAATTGGACTTCAGCTCCCATAATCCCCAACCAAAGGCCACTGGGGCTGGGGATTATGGGAGTTGAAGTCCAATAACATCTGGGGACCCACACGTTGAGAAACCCTGCTCTACAGGATCCTCAGTGGGACAAAATTCTCAACAACACAACATAAAAGAATACTAGATAGAATACAACAGTGCTGTGTGCTAGTACAGCAGCCCCAGTTCTTAGAATGCCTAAACAGGACTTAGGGTACATATGAGTCACATGGAGGAAAGAAGGATTCAGTTCAGCAAGATAAGCTTTTTGCAGTAAGGATATGTGGGGGAACATATGATGGCATGCTCATTTATTTAGGCCTCAGTCCATCACCTTGCATTGGCTGCTATTACTGCAAAAATAGAAGATCTGCACTGAAGCTGTTGCGGTGTGTGTGTGGTGGGGGGATGGACACAAAAACATTATTCAGGCATTATGTTACATGATGACTATTATGTTACATGAATACTATAGATATATGCATATTTTTGTGTCAATGATGGTACCATCATGTGTTCACTTTAAAAATGTGCACCTTCACAAATGCAAGTACAAATAGGAAGTGTACTATTGTACATACATTGAACATAATGTGTAAATAGGGCTATATTATGTATAGGGTGTATTTTGAATTTCATATTACATGAGTAATGGTAACGAGACTAAATGTTAGTGAACTAACTGGCAAGTACCTGGTCGGAAAGACTCAAAATTGATTTCTTTTGACCAAGTATTTTGTTTACCTTATCTTCAAAGATGACATTTGTGGCACATATTTTTCCCTTTGTCTCTATCTGTCTCATGAAGGACATGCCATTTAAAATGTCTTCTCCCCCCCCCACCCCCGTGCTCCATCTTGGCCTCATATCATCCATAGCAGCCATCTCCTTACTACTTATCCTTCTTCATCATTGTCCTCAATGTTCAATTTTCAGTTCATTCTTTCAGTCTCAGCCTCTGAGAATGTATTTATAATTATAAAAGAGAACAAATTATGTTTCAAACTATTATGAACTGCTTCTGATTTTGATCAGACTAACTGTTCAGCCACAATAATCTTTTCACTGTAGTGACATAGAACTCAGCCGAGCTTATAGACAAAAAAAAAAAGATACAAGTATTTGGCTTAGAACTTCATAGAATGACAAAATGTTAGAGGGGGAGAAAGACCTGGTAGGTCATTCTGTCCATCCCCTGCCAATACAGGATCATGACCTGCTGTATCGTATCTATTTGAGTGCTCTACCAAGTCTCCTTTTAAAAGAGCAAAAACAATGGGGCTTAACAGTTAGCATCACTTTCACTAGAAAAAAACCTATTCTTCAGTATTTTAAGACTCACTGTCATAATCTATCTAAATTTAACATTTCAGCACCACAACATTACTATGATTTCTTCTCCATTTTTGTTCTTGTCTGTGCCCTTATATTATAAGGGTGCTTAGGCACCCTTTCTATTTGCTTGACTTAAAATTTTTTTGTGAGCTTGTCTTTATAGCATATTTATTCCCTTAATACTTTCATTTAGGATATTCTCCTAGTTTATTTCATCTTTTCTCATCGCTGATGGTTGCTTCACAATAGTTTGGACTATCAAAGAAATACATATGAGTCTTTCGAAGAAATACATATGAAGAAATACATATATATTCATGAAGAAATACATATGAATCCAATGGCATACTCTTGAATTTAATAATTTCTTTATGTGAGCAATAATCAGTAATGGATTAAGCCCCAGCTTTTATGTGTGTCATGGAAGCTCTCCCCTAGCTGCTGTTTTCTTCACTTTGACATAAGTGCAGCCAAAAACTTTCATCCCAGAAGTCTCAGTCTCAAGTACAAATTCAATTTTTTAATTTGGTAAGATGGAGGATTCTGGGAGGAAGGATTCTGCTTGTTCCATAAGCTCAAATGGTCAAGGGTTGTCCAAGGTCACGGGCTCATGAGGTACTGCTGCCTATGCCCCCTGCTGCCACTATTTCTCCTGGGCTGAGTGCTCCAGCTTTTCAAAAGTGTAAGAGCTGTTTGACAGTGAAAAGTCTGCCTTGTGCAGTGGTAGGTTCTCCTTCACTGGAGGTTTTCAAACACGGATTGGACAGCCGTTTGCCAGAGATGCTGCACCAGATTCCTACATTGCGCAGGAAAATTGAATGACTGTATTATAGTAAAAATGTGCCCAAAACGTTTCGGACACTATTATAGAAGCCTCTGAAACATTTCGGCTACCGGGGCCATTTTATTTATTTTATGTATTTATTAACCTATTTTTATACCACCCAAAACTTATGTCTCTAGATGGTTTACAACAAAATAAAAACAAAGTAAAACATTAGTTAAAACAAAAATAAAAAGTTTAAAACATTACAACAATTAAAAGTTTTTAAAAGAATATTTTAAAACAGCATTAAAACCATTCAAACAATATTAATTAAAAGCCTGGGTGAACAGATGCATCTTTAAAGACTTTTTAAAAGCTGTCAGAGATGGGGAGGCTCTTATTTCACTAGGGAGCGCATTCCAAAGCCTCGGAGCAGCAGTGGAGAAGGCCCGTTCCTGAGTAGCCACCAGACAAGCCGGTGGCAGCTACAGACGGACCTCTCCAGCAGATCTCAATGGGCAGTGGGGTTCATGCAAAAGAAGGCGTTCTCTTAAATACCCAGGATCTAAGCTATTTAGGGCTTTATAGGTTATAACCAGCACCTTGTATTTTGCCCAGAAACATATCGGCAGCCAGTGTAGCTCCTTTAATACAGGAGTTATATGGTCTCTCCGAGATGAGGCAGAGACCATCCTGGCTGCCACATTCTGGACTACATACAAGGGCAGCCCCACATAGAGCGCATTGCAGTAATCCAGTCTGGAGGTTACCAGCAGTTGTACCACTGTTTTGAAGTCATTCATCTCAAGAAATGGATGCAGCCGGCTTATCAGTCGAAGCTGATAGAAGGCACTTCTGGCCACTGCCTCGAACCTAGGAGACCAGGGAGAGGTTTGGATCCAGAAGCACCCCTAGACTGCGTATCTGTTCCTTCTGGGGAAGTGTGACCCCATCCAGAACAGGCAGTTCAAAATCGGTTTGGATTTCGGAGGCAGCAGGGGTTCTCCCTTAATGGTGGGGGAGGGTCCATGAGTGCATGACAGATGGGCCCATGCACACGATGGGCACACGTGCGCCTGGTACTTCCGGCCACTTCCATCAAGGATGGCAACGGAGCAGCAGGGATGCATGCTGCTGCCCCGAGGGGATTTGATACAATGGAGCACCAGTGGGGGAAATGCAGCAGGAGGGATAAGTGCACCCCTGCCCTTAAGGAAGCACCCCCGCCACCTCTGGAACATGGAGGAGTGATTATAGGCACATCCCTATACTCTGACTTCAAATTTGACAATGAATGAGAGAATGCCTTCTTCTGTATGATCCCCACCACACGTTGAGGTCATCTGAAGAGGTCCATCTCTGGTTACCACCTGTACATCTGGTGGCAACTTCGAACCAGGAGTCCTCTGCAACTGCTCCTGGGCTGTAGAATGCACTCCTGGCAGAAATCCACAGTTTGGGCTCATTGTTGGCCTTCAAGAGAGCCCAGAAAACTTATTTGCTTGGCCTGGCCTGGCCTTCCAAGGTTTTGAAATTATTCTTAAATGTTTTTTAACTGCTCCTAAATTGTTTTTAAACTTCTTTTTATATTGTTTTAAGCAGATGGTTTTAAATAGTTGTTTTTGTTTTTTGTTTTTGATTGTTGTACACTGCCCAGAGCCTTTGGATGGATAGGGCGGTATAGAAATGTAATAAATGAATAAATAGTGATCCTTTCAGTGTCATGTCTATTTTGGCCCTAAATGAAGATGTTCTCACAAAAGACTGAATTGTGGTGTTGGGACATTCTAAAGGAGGTCAGGGTCTATGTACATTGTTTTACACAGGGCTCCAGGTTTCTCTCAATGAATCTCTTCTTGAAATACATTCTATTCCTCACAAATCTAATCATCCAAATTTGAATGTCTTCAAATATAAAAGAATGTGGATATTTAAGTAAGTTTTCCTCTCACCATACATATTCTTTCAGCTTTTACTATATCTTTTCTATCCAAGCAGTATCTGATGATTTTACTTTAAGTTGAAAAATTACAGAATCACTTGTATACTTGCAATTGTTTTACTCTATTAGTGCCACTTGCGTTAATGTATTTATAGGATGATCTATTCTAAATATGATTTCATGGGTGGATGTTTCATTGCTGTCAAAATGGACTCCTGGTTAATTCTTGGCATTCACAGTTAGCATATAGCTCATCTAAATGAAGAAAAAACATCAGGCTGTCATAGGTTTGTGCAGAAATAATTTGTGTGGTTTTAGATGCTTTTATTTATGTTAAATTTTGCTTTTTATGTTAGCTAAGGTTTAAAGCATTATATGATAATATAACATAATCACGGATAGGAAATATGGATATGTGTAATATGAGAGAGAGAGAGAGAGAGAGAGAGAGAGAGAGAGAGTATGCTTTTATTAACTGATATTGCGAATATATATATTTATTTTTAACTGGATACATTTGATTACCATTGATTGTCTTGAGGGGGGTGGGGAGTATGGCATCTTTGGCCACAAAAATGTTGATTCTGTGTAGCCAGAACAACATATCTGTCTGTATCTAGTTATCATGGTCACTACGAGCCCCACCGCCCATTGAGGTCATCTGAGGAGGTCCATCTCCAGTTACTGCCAACTCGTTTGGTGGCTACACAGAGATGGGCCTTCTCGGTCACTGCCCCGAGATTGTGAAATGTGCTTCCTGCTGAGATATGATCCTCCCCATCTCTGGCAATTTTTAAAAAGCACCTGAAAACCCATCTTTTTGCCCAAGCTTTCTCAGTTTTTAAAATTTTTTAGGTTTTAATCTCTGGTTTATTTTTAAATTGTTACATTGTTTTCAGTTTTTGTATGTGTCTTTAACTTGTTTTATGCTATTGTTAACCACCCAGAGATGAAAGTTTGGGGTGGTGTACAAATTTGATAAATAAATAAAAAATAAAAATAAATAGTGGTTGGTGGGGTAGATCTTGAAAATGTGCTATAGATGCATGTTTTATGCATTCATCCCATTTTATTCCAAGGCTCAGCACAGCATACATAATTTTAAATACTTCATGGCTGACATCCAGACTAAAGCTGCATTTATGTGTATGTACAAGGATATTGTGCTACCTAATTCAACTAAGTCAAGAGTTTGCATTCCAAACTAGTGCACAACAGGGTGGCTTGTGGAACCTGTGATGTGCCTCTTGCTGTGAAACCTCTTCCTCAGTCCATATAATGATGCAAAGCTATCCACTGTTCTTGTGCTAAAGCAAAGTTTGCACAAGCAGACTGAGACTGTAAGAGGATGTACAGCTTTGAGCATCAGCTCAACTATGCAACCTTGCAACAACAACAACAACAACAACAACAATAATAATAATAATAATCAGCCAATTACAAAAAGCAGCTTTACTGGGAACAGCCTATATTCTGCGACAATATCTATAACAGCAACAACATTGACAATAAAATTCAGCCATCCCAGGTCCTTGGGAAGGACTCGATGTCTGGATAAAACAAACCAGTCAATAACACCTGTCTGACTGTGTAAACAAGAAATAATAATAATGAGTTGCACTCATGGCATGTTAGTCTGGATGCCAGCCTATGTCTTTCAAGCTCATGATTTAACTTCTATAACCACCACTGTCTATAATAAATTCAATGATGCTATCCTAATCTCTCCACATCCTCCTATTTTCCAATATGTATAACTGTAGAAGATCTCAATCTGTTCAGTTGTTACTTCAAGGTTTCTACCTTGTTCCAGACTCACACAACCCAATCTCCTCCCCCCATCAAATCTGATTCCCTTGCTTCTAAAGAACTTCTCCTGAACTCTTGTCTTCCCTGCCTCTAATCCAAAACAAGCCATCTCGTTTTCTTGTTGAGCTGGGGTTGATAGCATGTTACAACAATATCCAAACTACCATAGTTGACAGCATTTTCTCTTCCAGCTATGGGCAAATTCAAATATAATTTTCTTCATATAATAAATGATTATTTGATGCTTCTGTCTAATGATTGATTTATTATTTGATGCTTCTTGTGATGCTTGTTTTGGTCCACCACTGTGAGCCACATATTACTTGAGTAAGGTTGGGGCAAGTATTGAAAATGCGGGACACAGAAATGTGAAACCACTCCCCTGCTTGAATAGGACAGTTCCACTTAGGAGAGGAGAGCTGGTCTGGTGGTAGCAAGCATTACTTGTCCCCATAGCTAAGCAGGGTCTGCCCTGGTTGCATATGAATGGGAGACTTGATGTGTGAGCACTTCAAGATATTCCCCTCAGGGGATGAAGCCACTCTGGGAAGAGCAGAAGGTTTCAAGTTTCCTCCCTGGCTTCTCCAAGATAGGGCTGAGAGAGATTCCTGCCTGCAACCTTGGAGAAGCCGCTGCCAGTCTGTGAAGACAATACTGAGCTAGGTAGACCAATGGTCTGACTCAGTATATGGCAGTTTCCTATGACCTATGACCACTTCAAGTCAGGTCTAGTCTCTTTGAGGTGGGCCAGATTTGAAATGCGGATTGCACCCCACCTTATCCATTTCTCCACCATTTCTGCAAGTCTCCCCAAGATAAAGAATCATTATTTCTCCTGTTGGTGGAGAACAGCAGAGTGGGCCAAAAGAGACCCCTCACTGGTAAATGACAAAACCCCATGTTTCCCAGCAGAAAAATGAGGCATTCTGTGTGTCATTGCCTTCAAGCAATCATGGGTCTTGTTGTCAAGCTCCATGATCTGGTGGAAAATGTCATGCAAAGAATGTTATCAGGGAGAGCTACTTTCTCACCTGGGCTGCTGTCCTGCCTTCTGTCACCTGCTACTCTTTTTTCCTCTGAAAAGGAGGGTCTTGGCAGAGATGGCAGGGAAGTAGAGAAGGTGGGGAAGTTGGTGGAAAAGAGAAACTGAGTAATCTGAATATTCAAATTGAATGCTTGAAAAATCCATCACAGTTTTCTGTGTGTTTGATTTGAACACTCGAACAGCCCAATTAATTTTCAAGAGATGCAGGAAGGTTCTCACCCATCTCGAGCTATCAGATCATTAGCTAATTATGAGGTTCAGACTGATGTACCCATGGTAGAATTTTGCTTACTCTCTTTTGAACATCCCTGTGACGTTTTGCATAATGTAATCTACTCAGGTTTTATTTGGGCAAAGAAATTCGGCCCTCAGCCTACATTGTAAGGTCTGGGAACAGGGTGGATGAATTATAACCAAGAAGAAATAGCTTCTGGTTAGGGATTGTGGTGGAACTATGAAGCTGAAGAACATGTAATCTGTCTTCACACACTAAGCCAGTCTTGTTCTCCATAATATTAGAATCCCCTCACTATCCTTAGAAGGCAAGGATCTCTTGCTTCTTCAAAATATTTCCTGCAAAGCTAACTGCTTTAGATAACCAGCCATACCAGAATCTTGCTTTGGTGTGCAAACTTGGGTCCCATATACAAAACTGGATTAATTTCTCACAAATGGCCTTCTAGTAATGTCAACAACTTTATCTACTGAGTACTGTACACTTCTAATGTCTTAATACCATTCCTAGATTCTAGTCCTGAAAGGTGCAACCAGATTTTAGTGGGATGTGGTACAAGAGAATAATCTATGACAGCCACAAAGCAGAATTCTTGACTATTTTAATGCATTATTAATTCTGCTCAATGAGGGTTTTGTTGGTTGTGGGCTTTTTTAACTAACGGGAAATACATTGACAGAGCCATCTTAGAAATTAATGTGAGTAGGTTACTAACCCCACATATCCTAAGTCTCTAATAATAATCTTCATCATCGTAATGTCTAAATAAAGTGTTTTTAAATGTGCCTAGATAAGTATTGACAAACTCACTCATAACAGCTACTTAAAAGCCATTATAGTCTAATAGGCTCATAAAATGCATTCTTCAAAGGGTCTTACTTATATATTTGCATAATTGGGGAAAGGGTTATGATCTTCAAGAAAAAATAATGGAAAATTAAAGAAAAGGTCTTGCATAAAAATGGTGCAACTATTATTCCATTGAAGTAAATGGGGAAATTTCCATTAATTTCTTGAGAAATACATGTTGTATATTTTACTGTTCTTGTGTGTTAGATCTTGGAGCATTACTGTTACTGAAGTCTTTGGATAGTCTCAATATAGTACATGTTACTGTACTTGTATTTAGAAATATATATATAAATTACTAAATACAAGTACAGTAACATTTACAACATACATTGCTCAACAAATCTCCATTTCCTTCTTTCTTCAAATGCATTTTAATGCATTACTGTTTTTCTAATGTTTGAAAGGAACTATTTCACTCTACAGAACCACCTACTTATTCCTTTTGCTATATAAACTGCTTTGAAAACTTTTCGTGTCTGTGAAAAGAGGTAAATAATAATAAATAATATACAATGGATAGGCTAACCATTTTGCTATGTTTCAAATCTGTCAGAGACCTAGAGTGAACAGTAGCTAAGATTATCTCATACTGTACATATGATGCCTAGGCCTTACAGGTGATTAAAAATATCAATTTTTCAATTCAATTTGAGTTCAAACTTAATGGGTGTTTTCTGGGATGCCTGCTAACTTGTTGCTCTGAAATATCAAGGAGCCTTCTGGATATTTAGAATATGAATGTCCTGTAGTCATAATGCATTGTGGGTGCCTGATGGTTTCTCAAGCATACACATTTCATGAACCCTTGCCCTGTATTATGAGATTATTCATGTCCAGATAAAAATGCAAAGAGGAGTTTGTTCATTCACATTTGCAAGGATATTTAATGAAGGTATATTCCTGTGCCTGCTTGGATCCATGCCTTGGATCCATGTGCCCCCTAGTTGCATATATGTGGCTGGAACACCAAACTGATTTGGGGGAATGTATACTTAGAAGCTGGGGAATTACTCAAATGCAAGGGATAGCAGGCAGCTGTGCTATAGAGCGAGCCTAGATCGACTAGCACCAAACCAGAAAGCATGCATAACTATGGCTCAGTTATGAAGTGTCACCCTAGCGTACACCAGAGGGGCAAACAGAGCCAAGGAATTTTAAAAAATAAATACATTGGTTTTACTGAAGTACCACAACACAGCAACCAAGAGTATTGGTTTGGTTTAGTTATTTATTTACGGTACAAGACCAAGCATAACATATATACAACAAGCAGCAATAATACAATTATCAGAAGAAGAAAAAGGAAAAGAAAAGAAAAACACATAAAACATATCAATTAAAATTAGTTTAAAGATTTCTTATTTTTATAGCAGCTGCACAAAATCTGGCCGTGGCCAAGGTAATTCCCTTGTGCCGACCTGACAGGAAGAGCTCAACATAGAACTCATCCTGATGATGTCCCAAAAATTTGCACAAATAAGGTTCAAGCCAGGAGGTATGGATGGTTTTGTAAAAGGTACAGTATAAAAGCACATGTGCAGTTGTCTCAGCCACTTCTGCACCACAGGGACATAGTCGATCCTTATAAGGGATGCCCTTATACCTTCCCTCCAAAACCATAGATGGCAGGACATTAAATCGAGCCTGGGAGAATGTTCTCCTTTGGGTCAGAGCAGACAAGTATGTAAGATAAATTGCCGGAAGTGGGTAACTTGAGAAGTAATCATTATAAGCTCCAATAGAGACCCTACTCAGGTCCCTTTGTTTCTCCAGGTCCCAAATTCTTTGTTTTAAAACTTTTTTGACTAAATCTGGGCCTAAGGGGCGTATGAATTGCTCGGAAAACCCACAATTACCCAGTATGACCTGTACATTTTTCTTCCAAATGGACTAATATTCGTCCCTTAAAACCAAAGGACAAGAGTATTGGTTGTAATAGTGAGATTTAAGGCTGTTCTGAAAGAAAGGAGGGAGAAATGGAGATAATGAGGTCAGGCCCTTGGAAAAACAAAACTGAAAAGGTGTAGGAAGAGAGAGAAAGCACAGTTTAATACCTCTCCTGGTGTGCTGACAAGAATGCGAAGGAGGGGTGAATCTCAACTTGATATCTGGTTTCCATGCCTTAGTAAGGCCTTTATAGTGGAGAAGGATGCATTCATGGCTACTGGGCAAGCACCTTACTACAGGGTCCAAAGCATCTGGGTACTGAGCGGCAGGGTAGAAGCTCTTCAAAACAGGTTTGAAGAGTGCTTTACTGGGAATATCTGGGGAAGTGCTGGGCATGATGTCTACCAGTAGTCCCGCATCTGGAGACACATAGGAATCTGAGCACTTGGGACAGTTATAGGAATTGCAGAGAAAAGGGGGAAACCAAACAGCAAGGAGTGTCCTGAGTGGAGAAGTACCAGAGGCTCAAAAAGAAGGAAGGTATGCTGCTAATTTGTTACTGGGAATCAGATAAAATAACTTCTTATATGGGTGGGTCAGCACGAATGCAGCAAGACTCTAGGTTTGCCAGCTCAACCAGTGGCTAGGAGTTGCTCTGACTACATTCAAGTGTGGTCATTTGGTCATTGGGAACTCTTCATTGCCACAAATTTGATGAGGCTAAATTGCCCGCCTGGCAAGAAAGGGTCCTGCCCTTACTTGCTGAGCTAGCAATTTAGCCTCATCAAAAATGCAAGAGCACTGGGTGTGGTTCTCCACTTTCCATGTTAAAAGCATAATACCCCTGCCTACATGACCATATTGCTTGCCTGACGATGGCCATCAAAGCACAAGCTCCGATTCATGGAGCATTGCTGGGTCAAGGTGGAAGGTAAATTCCAAAGTGGGGAGCATATCCTGGCAACAGACATTTGCTCCTAAAAGGTATATCACAAGGTTAGGCTGCCTTGTGTAAAGAATATGCCAGCACAAGGCTCTGGCACTACTACTGATAGTGCACATGTGTTGTCTACAATAAACTGTAATCCAGTACGCAGGCCTACAGCTCTGGAAAATGTTTGAGTGTAACACACACTGAGTTAAAGAGTAACATTTTGCAATGTACTGGGGCATATTCTTATAATTATTACTGCGCATGGTTCATGGAGATCCTTATTCATGCTAGACTTACTTGCTCAGAATGATCTGGTTTCCCACTATGAGAATGTTGTAACTCTTATGGTATGTCTATATATTATGGCTTAAAGGTAACTCTTATGATCAGTCTATACAGTCTATATGTTTTATTCACTATATAGAAGTTGATTGAAACAGCCTCCATCTGGCATTTGCACCATGAGACGGCTGCAATGTGCAGAGAAGCTTATCATGTGCTTTGTTCTTGACCACATAACTTGAGAGAGCCACAAGGTATGGCACTAGCCATACACAATCGTCATGCAGAGAGTGTTTTAAAGGACCTCCATGTGGTCATTATGACATGTAGTTCAGTCCTTAATCCCCCCCCCCCCGGAATCAAAACCTGTGTATCTGTATTCAGGAAGTTCATAGTAAGTGGACTGGTGTGTGTGTGTGTATGCGGGTGGAGAGGTAGAGTCCTCCTTCAATTATGGAACAATAATATTGCAATTCTAGACTGCTAATAGCAACAAAACTGCTTTAGCAAGCGGCTGCTGCATACAGAATCAGCTGTGCCCTCATTACGTTTTCAAGAGGTTCCTTACACATGGAGTCTGCTGTAGTGCTGATGGGCAACAGAGTAGAAAAATGCAGGCATTTGATATCCATTGTGGTATATTATTTTTATACCTGGCAGTTGTTCCTGTGTTGAGTGTTTGTTTCTACTTTAATGAGGAGACCAACTTTCATCCAGTGAGATGCATGGGTCACTTTGTAACTGCACTCACACACGTACACAGACACACACTAAAGCGATGCACCAGCTGGAAATTTGGTCTTTTAGTTGAATTATTTCTCCACAGCAAATGGTTTTCCTTTTGACGTATTTTAATGTACCTGCACACTGTGAGGAAGAGTGGGTGAACAGAAAACAGGCTGTTTTATTAACCCAGCAGTCACCTTTGAGGTTCAGAAAAGTCCCCTTTTTTCCTTCCTTTGTACATAATCCCAAGAGACTTGTACCTGGCTTCCCTTGGAATAACAAAGTCTGCCACAAGCCTCCAAACATGATTGTTAACTGAATGCCAACTGTTTCTTCTCATCTTTTATTTTATTTTTTTTAGTGGCACATTAGGGATTGTGTCCTTATGGGTGTACTATATCTACTATAACACTCATTTAGCTTTCTATTTACGGAAAGCTTTCACTGTAGCAAACTAGCATGGTCGTAGAAATTTTATTAATGTTTCTGCATTATTTTTGTGTTTTTAAAGTGATTTTCCTTCTGGCTGTGCTAAGAGTGGAAAAAATAAAGCTATGTTAAATGTTGTCACAGGATGACAATTTCTGCTGAGAGGAAACTCTCAAAACAGAAAGAGAGACACCATCAAGATGAGGCCAGTGTGCCCTATTCACAAAGCTCTACACTCTTCTCTGCCTTGGATACAATAGATGTGTTTTTGTTGCTACAAGTGATTCCTTATTTCCAAAATATAAGCAAAGTAACTGTTCTGAACCAACTGCTTAAAATTCCCACCTTGTGAAAAACATGTAATTATCTCAGCCCATTTGAAAAGATTCTCAGTTGGTTAATGAACCAAGGGGAAAAGAAACCTTGCTGGTGTAAAAGAGGAAGCTAGATGAGTTCAGAATGGCTTGTTGATCTTTACAGTGATTTTTTAAAAAAAGAAACCCATCCCTAATCTAAATAATTCAGATTCAGTAACTCTAATGGAAACCCCATGCTTCTTCTTAAAGCTTTCTCCATTGATAATGAATGTTGTTCAACTGGTCTTCCATCCACACCCTGTTCAGGCTGTGCCGTGTTGTCTGGTTTGCTGTGATGGTGGTGAGATGAGTACAGAGTTGAAGGCCAGAAGATAGATTAAATATTACTGTACTATTCTTCTGGCCTTCAACCCTGCTCTCATCTAACCACCATCAAAGCAAACCAGACTGCATTACCCAGCCATATCCACAACAGTATATATTGTATAGGTAGGAGATAAACTGTTGGCCAGATATCCATAATGGGCTGGTTAAAATGATGCCTTACCAGCCCACACAATTAGAAAGGAAAGATGACAAGAGAGCACCCATCATGACATCTTCTTTGGATGTCTCAATGCCCTCCCTTTGTGCCCTTATTGTATATGTATGTGTGGCGAGGGTTTCTGTTAGATCAACAGCCCCTCATGTGATAAAGGGATGTCCTGGGAAGCTGTTGGGAAATCCACAGAACACATCACAATGGGTGTGGCTTTGACTCATCCCCTTTCTAAATATGGGGCCTGGAAAACCATCATCTTCACCTGGCAAATAACATTGGGCCAGTTCAGAACAAATCAGACATAGGCAAAGATGGAGAGGCAGGCATGAATAAATTGGCTTACCAAATTAGTTACCAAACAGTGTCAACGAAGCTGGAGACTGGGCAAGAAAGCATAAGAAGCAGCCTTTCAGTGGATGAAACCGCATTCTATGATTTAGTTTCAACTTTGCAACTTGGCAGTTCAAGGTTTAAAAAACAACAAATAAACAGGAGGAGGGGGAGATTTGAAGGGGCTGGAAACAATTTAGGGGAGAAGTGTGTGTGTGTGTGTGTGTGTGTGTGTGTGTGTTGCCGGGGCTTTTTTTGATGGCTATGGGGCTTTCAGGGAGCCCCTCTTGATCACATAGAGCCCAGCAGGAAGAGAAAGTAAGTACTACTCCCTCTTTTACATTCTCAGGGAAAGAAAGTTTAAACTGTTGAATAGCTGGCAACTTCAGCTAAGACCTAACTTGCGAACAAACCATCTCCAAATAGTCTAAACAGCCAACAAATCTTGTCATAAAGGGAGAAGGCCAGCAGGGAAGGGAGTGCTTCCCAGTGTATTGCATAGAGTGTTGCATATATGACTACCTGTTTGAGGGGCAGAAGTTGTGCTCAGTGCAAGGAGTTCCTGGCTGTCAGGAAACAGGTTGGTTCCCTCGAAGCCAAGATGGCTGATCTGGAGAAACTCAGAGAATCAGAGGTACATGGATGAGACCTTCAGGGATGCGAGAGGCATCCCACTCCCAAGCTGATGGCTCCTCCACTGTCATGGACAATGGAGGTTGCAGGGAAGGAGGACATCATTCTGAGGAAGAGGGAAACAGTCCCTTAGAAGGGAATCCTTGCATGAATAATGAGCCCATATTCTCTCTCACAGGAGATACTCCTCTGGGGGGTGCTTCCTAGTAGTGGGTGATGCAGTCATTAAGGGTATAGGCAGATGGGTCTGTGACCCATGTGTAGACTGCATAGTGACTTGCCTGCCTGGTGTAGAGGTTGCAGTCATCACATGGCATCTAGATAGGCTGTCAGGCAGTGTGAGAAGGGGTCAGCTGTCTTGGTACACATGAGCACCAACAATACTAGGAAATGTAGTCAAGAGGTCCTGGAAGCAAAATTTAGGCTGCTGGGTAGCATACTGAAGTCCAGGACCCCCAAGGAAGCATTTTCAGAAATGCTATCTGTTCCACCTACAGGGCCAGCAAGACAAGCGGAGATGAGGGGTCTCAATGCATGGATGAAAGAGTGCTGGGAGGAGGGGTATAGATTTCTTAGGCACTGGAATACATTTTGGGACAAGGCAAACCTCTACAAAAGGGATGGGCTCCAATTGAACCAAGATGGAACCAGATTGCTGGCACTTAGAATAAAAAAGGTCACAGAGCAGCTTTTAAAATGATGCTTGGGGGATAGCCGACAGGAGCTGGACAGTTCAGCAAATGCCATCTCTTAAGGTATGAGGGCATAAATGCTTTAGATAAACCAGAAGGGGACAGAGTAGAACCAGGTAACGAGCAGACAGAAGGATGTGTTAGCTGGTCAAAGTGGTCAAAAGGACATAAGAAAGATACCACACACCAGGTAAGAGATTCAGTGTATAGGTGCTTATATGCCAATGCCAGGAGCCTCTGTGCCACAATGTGTGAACTAGAGTGCTTGGCTGCTAATGAAAACATAGATATAGTGAGCATAATGGAAACATGGTGGAACAATGAGATCCAGTGGGACACTGTCATTCCTGGATATAAACCCTATAGAAATGATATAGGAAGGATATAGAAACACTCTAGAAATGACAGAGAGGGGTAAATTGGGGTGGAGTAGCACTGTTATGTTAAAGAAGGGATAGAATCTAACAAGCCAGAAAACCTAGGAAGACCGGAATCCTCCACATAAACTATGTGGGTGATAATATAAGGTCTGAAAGGAAATGTGCTACTAGGAATGTGCTATTGCCCTTCTGATCAAAACGCTGACCATGAGTGGGAGTTGCAGAAGAAAATCAGGAAGCTGTCAAAGAGAGAGAGAGCTGTAATAATGGGTGACTTCAATTACCCACATATAGTCTGGGTAAATTCACATTCAAGTAATGATAAAGAGGCCTAATTTCTCGGTATGCTGTGTCTTAGAACAGATGGTTATCGAACCAACCAGAGAGAAGGCAACCTCGAACTTAATCCTGAGTGGTGCACAGGACATAGTGCAAGATGTCAGTATCATGAAACCTTTAGGGAACAGTGACCATAGTGTGATCAAATTCTGCATATATGCAAGGAGAGAATGACAAAGGATTATTGTCTGTTAGATGATAAAGGAGTGAAATGGATATTATTATTTTATTTTATTTTATTTATTCAATGTCTATACCGCTCTTCCAAAAATGGCTTAGGGAGGTTTACACAGAGAAATAATAAATAAATAAGATGGATCCCTGTCTCCAAAGGGTTCATAATCTAAAAAGAAACTTCAGATAGACCCCAGCAACAGTCACTGGAGGTACTATGCTGGGGGTGGATAGGGCCAGTTACTCTCCCCCTGCTGAATAAAGAGAATCACCACGTTAAAAGGTGCCTCTTTGCCAAGTTAGGGGTTATTATTAAGGAGGATAAGGAGATTGCAGAGAAGCTGAATGAGTTCTTTGCGTCTGTCTTCATGACAAAGGATACTGACAATATACCCGCTCCAGAACTGAGCCTCTCAGGCTTGGAGGCTGAAGAATTGGGCAGATCTGAGGTGACGAGAGAGGATGTACTAAACTGTCTTGAAAAACTAAAACTAAAAATTAACATATCGCCATAGCCAGATGGCATTCACCCAAGAGTTCTGAAGGAACTTAAATGTGAAATTGCTGGGATCCTAGCAAAAATATGTAACATCCCCATGACCAGGCTCTGTACCAGAGGACTGGAAAGTAGCTAATGTAGTGCTGATTTTCCAAAAGGGATCCAGGGGAAATCTGGGAAATTACAGGCTGCTTAGCTTAACTTCTGTGCTGGGTAAACTGATTGAAAGCATTCTTAAAGATAAAATTGTTAAACATATAGAGGAACAGGCCTTGCTGAAGGAGAACCAGCATGGCTTCTGCAAAGGAGAGCTGGTCTTGTGGTAGCAAACATGAATGGTCCCCTTTGCTATGCAGGGTCCTCCCTGGTTGCATTTGAATGGGAGACCACATGTGAGCACTGTAAGATATTCCCCTTCAGGGATGGGGCTGCTCTGGGAAGTGCACCTGCATACTTGCATGCGGAAGGTTCCAAGTTCCCTCCCTGGCATCTCCAGGATAGGGCTGAGAGAGACTCCTGCCTGCAATCTTCAAAAAGCTGCTGCCAGTCTGTGTAGTCTGTGTTCCTAATAGCTGCCAAACAAAAATTAGCAATCAGCATTTCAGGTAGTCTACAAAGTTATGATAGTGGAGAAACTATGTGCAGTAAGATTCATCCCTTCCCTCCCTGGCCTGTTCAATAACAATGGTGTAATCAACCTGGCACGTGAGTCTTTATAAAAAGAACAGTATAAAAGACAGCTTCCATGGCCTGTCTCCTGCCTCCATGCCCTGTCTCCTGCCCTGTTTCCAACCTTAGTCATGGGTTGGACACATATCTAGGTGTGCTGAGCGTTGCCCTCAAGAATTTAGTTTGAACTATCTCAAGATCCTTATGCTTGATGTAAATTCCCAGTTGGAGTCAAACGTGAACCTAAATTCCTCATAAAGAGGGGACTTTGATCTGCCAGAGTATTCCGCCACTAAATGCTGCATCACCAACACCTGATCAGTTTTAGAATGCCCTTCCCTAAAGCCAGCTTGTGCCCTACGTAAGAAATCTTCCATTTCTATCCACTCCTGAAATTTCCAGTGGAAGTGTCTAACATACAATTTGCTGACTATACTCAGCAGACAGATTGGACGATAGTTGGCCAGATTGTCCTTCGTACCGCTCTTATGTAAAGGGACTATTACCACAACTCCTCAAACTTTGGGGACATGCACCCTACAGTCAATATGGGTAAATAATAAGGTCAAGACTGGAATCCACCACTCTAAATTTGCCTTAATTGCCTCCAGTAAAGCACAATCACTTCTGAGGGCCTTGCCTGTCTTTAATACATCTGTTAGAGATTGAATTTTGGTTGTTGTTACAGGGGCCCATACAGGTAGGCCCTTGCCAAAGTACTATGTCATAGCGTAGTTTGGTCTCAAACCGGTTAGCTAACAAATCCATCAAGAATTCAAAGGTCAGCATCCAGACTAAATGCTGCCTTTGTGTTAGAACATTTCACATGTACAATGATTTTTCCCAATCTCCCCTTTGTTGTTCTCAAAAATATGTCCCTGAGGGCTGAGAGACCCTCAGAGACATACTCCAGGAGCAGCAGAATCAGGAGGGAAATAATTGCATGCACAAAATGTTTAAACTTGAGGCCACTGTTAGTCTGGATCCTGCTCAATGTCTTTTTAGCCTACTTTTCTTAAGGAAAGTAAGCTTAAATAATAGCAGGTTGGGTAGAGTAAAATCGAGTTTGCAATGTGTAGGGTATATGTTTTGAATTACTATAGCAGTGGTTGACTTCTATAGTTAATGAATCGTGCTGATTGGTGAGCAGGAAGTCAATATTTACTTAATCAGATGTAATAGGATTGTTAAGATATTGTAAAAACCAATAAAAAAATTAAAAAGCAAGGAAAGTAAGCTTATGAGATCATCTGGCATTCTGTCTGTGTCCATGTGTGTCCCCCACTATCAACTTTGCAATGCTTGGGCCAATATGAACCCAATTGGGTACAATTGTAGGGACACATAGGGACACCTCAATGACATAGTTCGTGATGATGCCATCTACCCTGATTCAAAATGCTGGATGCATGAACATCTGAGGCACAAGTGGGTTAACTTGTGAACCGCCAAACCAATTTGAACCAAATTTGCTACTGGTGTAGGGACACATAGGGACAGTTCAAGGGCATAGTTTGTAATGATGTCATTCACCGTGATTCCAGATGGTGTGTGCGTGAATGGTTGAGGCACAAGTGGGCTAATTTGTGGACTACCTAACTGCTTTGAACAAAATTTGGTACAGTTGTAGTGAGTGACACATAGGGACACCTCAATGGTGTAGTTTGTGATTATGATATCCACCCAATTCAAGATGGTAGATGTGTGAATGCTTAAGGCTGAATTGGGCTAACTAGGGGTGTGCACAAAACTGGTTTGCCCGGTTTTGTTTGAGTCTGAACCGGACAGGGCAGGTCCAGTTTGGGATACCCCCAAACTTCCCCCTCCACTTTGGTTTGAGTCCGAACCAGTTCAGGGGTGGTGGTTCTAAGTCAGAATTTTCCAATTAACTCACCACCTCCAGGGGTTGTTCCTGGGACCATGAGGGGTTCTCTGGAGGTTCTCCCTCCCCCTCCTGGCCTCCCCTGATCTCAAAATAGCACATTTTGATGATTTTTCAGCCCATTTCAGGCCTCTCTGTAGTTGTGGTAGCCATTTTTGAGGCAGCTGCACATGTGCAATGGACACCTGCATGACCCCATTGTGCATGTGTGGAAGCCTCAAAAATGGCCACCGCAATTACAGAGAGGCCCCAAATGGACCAAAAGCAGACAAAATCAGCTGTTTCGAGACTGGGGAAGGCCAGCAGGGGGTGGGGAACCTCCACAGATTGAACCCAACTGGGGTGTGTGTGTGTGTGTCGGTTTGATACTGAGCCATTGAACCGAAACATAGGAACATAGGAAGCTGCCCTATATTGAGTCAGACCATTGGTCTGTCAAGCACATCGCTAGGGCTAACTCCTGAGGATGGTAATTATCAATTAAGAGTATGGTGGCAGGAAAGTAGGCTGATTAATAACTTGTTATTTATAGAAAAGAAGTTATTCTTGCAATTAAACAGACACGGCAACCTTGTATCATCTTTCTCCAGGTAATTTATCCTAGCAAGGAATCCTTTCTCTATTTTTCCTTTTGTCCTGTCATTCATCCTGTTGCTTTTCTTGGTTTTACCAAGATGGATGAGGATAAGATCCAACCAAAATATGGACTGGTTCAGACATCACATGACATGATCCCAGAGCTGGGGTCTGCACAAAGTCCCTGAGTCTTGCGAATGTGTACTCCACCTTCCCATGCCCACCCACATGAGCTGCTACTTCTTATATTGGTTAAAATAAGCTGAGATTGGTCATATTATCTGAACCTACCAATCTCAACTTATTATAACCTACTTGCTTCAAATAACCCAAGGTGTCAAAGCTTGGGTACAGACTTCAGGTTATTTGAAGCAAATAGATTAGAATAAGCAAAAATTGGTGTGTTTTTAGATGACATAACCAATTTTGGCTTATTTTAACCTAGATAGGAAGTAGCCCCTTGCTCAAGAATCGGAGGGGAGAGTGTAAGTTATTGGAACTTGGGGACATAATGCAGAGCTTGGCTGTAACTGAGGTTCCATGTGATGTCTAGACCTGCCTTATATATGTTTGCATATGTGTATGTATGTATAGTACCATCACCGTATTCTGTACTGTATACAATCCACATACACTATGTACAGTGCCATTTTTTTTTAAAGGACAGGGACCTCCCTCCAGTAGTTTACAGTTTACATTTTAACAGTGGCAGTGACAACAGAGGGGCAAATAACTTTCAGGGATCATTTCTATAGTGATCACCTGGAGAAGTGCGTTCAAACATGAGCGGAGCCAGCATAGTGTAGTGGTCAGAGTGCTGGACTAGGACCGGGAAGACCTGAGTTCAGATCCCCATTCAGCCATGATGCTAGCTGGGTGACTCTGGGCCAGTCACCTCTCTCTCAGCCTAACCTACTTCACAGGGTTGTTGTGAAAGAGAAACTCAAGTATGTAGTACACCGCTCTGGGCTCCTTGGAGGAAGAGCAGGATATAAAATGTAAATAATAAGAAGAATAAGAATAACTTTGCTAATGTCCTGCTTTGTTGTTAACTCATTAATTCTACAGTCATTAAAACATGACACAATTATCTTTTGGTATGTAAGTGAGATTACACACTGGCTTTGGGAGTTCCTTTTTGCTTCATTTTTTGTCAGTTTGTTTAGAAACAGGAAGAAAGATGAGCAGAGGTTTAGTTACTATCTGATAATATGAATTCATTGATTGATTAAGTGCCATCAAGTCTGTGTTGACTCTTAACGACCACATAGATAGATTCTCTCCAGGTCTGTCTTCAACTTGGCCTTTAAGGTCTTTCAGTGGTGCATTCATTGCTGTCATAATCGAGTCCATCCACCTTGCTGCTGGTCATCCTCTTCTTCTCTTTCCTTCAACTTTCCCCAGCATTATAGACTTGTCAAGGGAGTTGGGTTTTTGTATAATGTGTCCGAAGTGTGATAGTTTGAGCCTGTTTGACAGCTGTAATATGAATACAGCCATCAATATATTTGGAAGTGCAAGTGACTGCTAATGAGCTTCCTCAATCCTGTTTGCCTCTTCTCTCTTTCTCATCTGGCACCCTCAACGCACCATTTGTTTCAATTTCCTCCACTCTAGCCTGGGGAAAAGGGAAAAGGAAGAATCTCCCCCCGACCCCACAAACAGAGTTTTTATTTATTCCTCATAGCATTTCAAGACCCTGTGGGCATTTGTCTCCTACCTGAGTTAATGTGCTGTAATGATCTGCTCCTGCCATACATTCTTCTTCCTATCAATTGAGAAGAAATGCTGATTGCAATCACTGCTAATAAGACCAGGGTAACAGGAGCACAAGGGACCAGCTCTCCTTGTTTTCATGTGGCCTGCCTTTAATTGGCCACAATGCATGAGGTCTACATTAGTGTGGCATCACCTGGACCTTTCTCCTTCCTTGAGAAAGTAAAGTCAACAGCTTCATCCCATGTAATGACACAACTCACCCTACCAGTCCTCTGCAGCAACTTGAGCCAGGCACACACATTGGCCAGCAGTTGGCTAAAGTTCATGTAAGGCCTGCAGGAATATCCCTTTCTCCCAGGAGCAGCCCTTTCAAGGGACAAGGTGAGGCAGTTACCTCAGATGGCAGATTATCGGGGGCACCAGCAGGGTGGTAAAATTCCCCCTCCATTGGCAGTGCATTACTGCTTGGCTTGAAAGGTTTTGCTATTGGCTTAATCATTCACGTCCATCATGAATGTTCCTTCCCTTTGGCATTAGATGCGGCCAGTTCCCACAGCCAGGCATCTGCAGACAATGCCAGGCTCCTCCCCTATCCCAATAGCCTCTTTCCCCCCTAATTTGAAAGGCATTACTCCTCAGCTCCCAGATTTCACCAATTGCATCTCAGGGTCCAAAATAAAGGAGGCTATTGCCTTCACCCTGCCTTCTTAGAGATATCTTGCTGGCAGATATAGGAAACTGGTTACTAGGCTAAGTGAGGCTTCCCTGTCCAACAGGGAAGTTCTTACATTCTTATGACTAACTTTGTGTGGCTTTGGAGGTGACATGTGCACAAGCAAGAATTACTACCACTTATTTTCACCAGGCTTTTCCATTTCATTAAAAGCACAGAGATACACCTATCTAGAGATATGTATATTTGTGAACTTTGAATGAGATGATGAAACACTGGTGAAAAGACTCATGTTTCCACATGTAACACCCAAAGCTATTCTATGAAGTGCCAGATGCAGTTTAAAGCTGCATTTGTTTTTAAAGAAATCTATATACACCCTTTCTCAGAAATATGAGTCCAGACCAGCTAACAAGTAAGCAACAAAACAACATAATACACTCAAGAGTCTAAAAGAGGTATGATATAAAATAGCAGCCACAAAACCTCTCTAGATTATTGTTTTAAATGGTCAAAATTTAAAAGACTTTACTTCCCCCATGACTCTACTTAATATGGGCTATGATCATGCCAAAGCTTCAGTCAAATAGTGTATAATGGACATAAGGCACCAAACCGATTTAAGCAGGGTCCTGAATTTTTGTCATCAGTTGAGGTCTTACATATTTACCCTCCCCTCATCATATCTTACTCAATTGAAAGTCCCAAAATATAAGAAGGCATTCAGGTTGGCACGTTGTCATGCCCTCCTCTTGGCTGTGCTTGAAGGCCGTTTCAGAAAAGTCCCACTCTCAGAGTCACAATGCCCCTGCGGCTCTGGGCAGATTGAAACAACTGAGCATGTCCTACTTCACTGTTTATATTACAGAGACATTTGCTCCTCCTTCATCCACCCATTGCTATGCAAGTACCCAGGACGTTCAAGCCACAGCTTTGTCTCCATGCTGCTTTCTGACTCTAAGCCTGCTATTACATAAAGCGTTACCAGGTTCTGTGCAGCAGCGTCCAAAATTAGTTGGATGCTGGTAAGCGGTGGGTCCAAATAGCCCTAGTCTGACCTCTTGCTGGCTCCTGCATGCTACAATGCGTTAATCCAACACAGCGCACCATCCGAGATACTTATGCTCCTCCCACTTTTTTGCGCTATAGCTTTGTGCTTTTGATATATAGTTATATAGTTTCGCTGTATTTATCACATAGGTTTTTATGCAATAATGCCTTTCTGCGCCTTTTATCCCTTTTAATGCCTTTTATCCCTTTTAATGCCTTTTATACCTTTATGAATTGTATGCCTTTTTATGTTGTTTTATGCCCTTTTATGCGTTTAAATGTTTTTAATGTTTACTCCTGCTTTTAATGTATCCTTATGTTATTTTATTTCCTTCTATGTGTTTAAATGCTTTCTAATGTTTTCTTAGGCCTTTTCATGTACCATTATGAATTATACTTTACACTGTGTAATCACCCCCTGTATTTTATGCTGATCAATGACCGTAATAAATATGATTGATAAAAGACTTTACAAAATAATATTGTCTGCAGTTGCTCCCTGAAGACTGCAAGAGAGGGTGCTAAGGTGCAGCAAGAGAGAGTTTCAAAGGTGAACCACTGAAAAGTGGTTCCTGAAAAGGTGCTACCTGAAAAAGGACTACCACTGTCCCTGCCAATAGGATATAAGCTAAAGGAAGATCTCTGACTGATTTCAAGGGCATTGCTATTTAATGGAAATAGTAATTTGAAAAGTGATTTAAAAGTGGACTGTGCATTTATACATTGGAAGAGAATTAAGCTATTTCAGCATAGTGGACAATGTAAAAATTGTTACAGCAGTAGTAGGCAGTCTTCATGACTTGTATGTCTAAGAATAATATTCTTAGCAAAACTTCATCCTAGTCTTCCCTCATCATGCTCTTTAACGTAGGGTTTTCGTCTCTTTCCCTGTGCAAGAATAACACATGTTTTACACATGTGACAATGCATTGCTGAATTGCCATACTGGAAACAGCTTCACCTGTTGAATTTCTAATTGGTTTGCAGCTCTGAAAGTTTCAGAGGGTGGGGGGGAGGAAGGTAACCCGATATAGTACCCAAGAAAATCCAAATGGATTTTCAGTTCTTGCTAGTATTGCTACCTTTTTTCTTCTTCACTGAGGTGCTATGCTATTAAGAGCTGTATGACAGACAGAAATCCACCAGGTGCAATGCTCTCTGAATCTCCATCCTGGGAACAATTTCAGCAGCTGAATTTCTAACTGACATGCAGCTCTTGAAGGCACAGGAGTCTTGCCAGAAGAAAAGGTGTGCCGCCTCTTGTTGAAAAGCCAAAAGAATGTCGTCTGCATGTCTTTTGACTAACAGTGCCATTGTGAAAACTTTAATGGAGATGTGTCAAACAGGCTTACACCCAAGCTATGTGCAAGTTCTGAAACACAGTCAAGTGGAAACTGCACAGGAAGGAGATCCACTTGAGAAGTGGCAAGACTGCAACTTTATGGCAAAGGCTGTGATAATTGAATTTTGAAAAGAGCTGACATCTGAAACGAACAGCATTAGTAATTATGTGACATCCTGAAGGATGATATTAATGATTCTTATGCAAGTGTTTGTTAAACCTGTAATTCAGATTTAATGACTATCCAAAAGCCTTTATTATAAGGGAAAGAAACTCTTACTTTGCTCCGAGTTTAATCTCCTTTGAAGCAAAATATCTCTCTCTAGAAAGCTGGAGATGTTCAGCTTCAATTAGCATCTGCCAAAGTGAGTGGGTGAGTTCCACTTCCCATTTATTAAGGCAAAATGCATAAAGGCTTAGCTGCAATGATACTGTTTCATTGTTATTTGACCCTTTTGGATATTAGAATTGTCCTTGAAAAAAAAAATTTAAACCCTCTATGAATTTGGAGAAATAAACTATTGGTTATTAGAATCCCATGAATAATTATTTCTATTATTTAAATCTGTGGTGGAGTTCTACATTGCTTATGCAAGAGGGAGGATAATTTTACAAGATGGACCGAGGCATAATAGAGAAAAAGCAATCATACAGACAGTGGTTGGTCCTCCTCTTCTGACTTCAAACCAAGTCTGATTTGCAAAGAGCATTAAAATAACTCTGTGCCAAGGGCAGATCCCCTGCAATGTGTATGGTCCCTCACCTCCCTCCCCGCCCCCCCATCTCACTGGTCTACTTTGTTTATTTAAATATCTTTTTTTAAAACCCTCTCTCCGTATGCAATTCTATGAACTTTAGCTCTGCTCGGGGGTTCAGTTATCATTTGGCTTTGTTTCTCAGGTTGACTTCTATAAGAATTTCCTGTTTTCTAAAACCATTGAAAGGCCTGTTCTGTAATTAAATGCTGTGTCAAAAATGCAGGGCTCAGAAGAATGTGACCCAGTTAGAGGGGTGCAGACATGAATTTGAGCTGCTAGTTTGCTTTTATCTTACTTGGTCTTGTCAGCCTGTAAATCTCCCTCTCTTTTTTTAAACCTAAATTTTAGGTTGCCATTTTCTAAGTAGATGTAAAATACAGCTGTCAGAGAGACAAGGTGCAAACAGCGAAATTAGCATCGCTTTTGCAGAGAAAGTGTTCCTCCCAGGTCAGGAAATAGATAACAAACGAAACAGTGTTCAGAGGCATGCACTGGGTTGCTTGTATAAGAGCTGGCTTTTGGATTAATAGAGGAATGCAGTTTTTAAGACCTGCAAGTCCCTTAAGCTTTGTAAAGAATGACAATAATTCCTCCTTGTCTGTTGTGTTTCTGTTTGGATCTGTCTGCCACCAAGTGACACATATCAGCTTGGGTGCCCCGTTGCTTTCATTTGTTGTGCCTGAGCTAGAGTTGCAGTCATCAACAAGAGTGATTTCTCCTCTTCCACTTGAAAGGGCCAAGTATGAAGTGAACTTTTCACTGCGAGGACACTGAACTGACACACTAGCAAATTATTCTGACTTTATTCTGACCGTGGGCAAACCTCTAGGACATTTGTCCTATTCAATGTGCAATCATACATGTTTTTGTGTGAATATTTGTGTCCCTGTGTTTATGTTAAAAGCGAGGCAGACAATAATAGTGAGGCTGGCCGGGTTTTAGCCTCCTTCTTAAGTTGTGGAAATATATAAGAGATATATTCAATGTGTTGAACCTGTTAAAGACTACAGTAAGGCATCTGAGGGTCCCTTCTCATTTTGTTGTCTTATTGGTGGTTCTCCTTTCCTCATATTAAAAATGAACATGGGTACAGGCCTCCTGAAAGGAAATAGAGAATATATGTCTCCTTAAGTGGCACAGCAGGGAAGTGTTTGACTAACAAGCAGAAGGTTGCTGGTTCAAATCCCTGCTGCTACTACAGTATATCAGGCAGCAGCGATATAGGAAGATGCTGAAACAGGAGGAGGCAATGGTAAACCCTTCCTGTATTCTACCAAAGAAAACCACAGGGCTTTGTGGGCGCCAGGAGTCAAAATCGACGTGATGGCACACTTTACCTTTATACTGTTGTACCTAAGTTCAACATAATGAGTGAGTAACTGTACTTGTGCTGAGATTTGTAGGTGTGAACACCATGCATTTTTTGTACAAATGTTGAACATAACATGTGAATAGGGCTTTTAACTTGCTTTAATTTCTGTGCTTCTCCCACTTCTCTGTGCTTCTTCCCTTTTCCCAGTAACACGTAGAGGCTGAACCTCTGAGATCGGCCCCAATCCCAGTGGGCAGCGCCACCTAGCCCTACTTCTTAGCCTGGCTGTTAGTCAAGGTTAAGGGACTGAGTGCTTCCTTAACCTGGGCTACGGGCTCATGTATGAGCTGGGCTACTACTAGTCCAGCTGCACACAGAGATGGGCACCTAGAGTGCCTGTCTCTTGGGGGAATCCCCCAATGCATCACACATGTTGCACAGTGCATTATGGGATTCACAGAGGCCACAACAAGAAGTCCTGGCCTCGGTTTACTAGCACTGCCAGAATCAGCATGGCTGCGAGCGGTCATCTGCAGGAAGGTAGACTGAACTCTGATTCCCTCCGGCCTGTCTGACTGCATATGTGTGTGGTCATGTGAACAGCTCCATAGTATAACATAAATCATGACATAATGTCATTGCACTATCATTTGCTACTCCCTACTACTTTGTCTCAAGGTGTGGGTTGAAGGCAGATGATACAGCATTTTCCTGAAGCTAAGGAGATCTAGGCCTGGACAGGGCCTGGATAGGTTACTGTCTAGCAGCTCCATATATATTGCCTTGAGTTCTATATGGAAGAAAGGGGAGATATACATGTGTTGCAATAGAGGTGAGGAAGTACTCAGTGAAACGGCATCATGTCCTATGTTGTGTTATGCCACATGTTGCTGAGAAGAGAAGAAAAAGAAGCATTGGAACATGGCATCTCCATAGCTTTATCCAGACATTTTTTCAAAGTTAGTGCCTTCTTTCGTACGATCCCCACTGCACATTAAGGTCATCTGAGGAGGTCCGTCTTCAGTTGCCACCAATACGTCTGGTGGCTACTCAGAGGCAGGCCTTCTCTGTGGCTGCTCCTGGACTGTGGAATGCACTTCCGGCAGAAATCTGTAATCTGAGTTCATTATTGGCCTTCCGGAGAGCCCTTAAGACCTGTTTGGGTTTTTAAACTGTTTTTAAACTGTAAAGGTTTGCCCTGGTTTTCCAGGGATTTAAAAACTGTTTTAATAGTTTTAATAATGGTTTTATGTGTTGTTATTTTTTTTTACAGTTTTTAATTTTAACAGTAAATTGATTTTAGTGCTGTCTTTAATGTAAACTGCCCTGAGTCATTTTTGGAAGGGCAGTATAGAAAACAAACAAACAAATGAATAATAAATAAATAAAAATAATAAAGTACTGCTGTGAGTGTGTAGAAATGGGTCAGAAATCCTGCCCCCAAACCATCAGTCACTATCATGCCTTGCAGTTCACACTGAGAGCACCATTTTTCTAAATGCTGGGAAGCGCCATGCTCACGATGACGGGTGCTCCCATGATCGCAAAGCTGGATTGCCCTAGCCTTGCAATCATGGAAGCACCCACTATCATTGATATAGTGCTTTCCGGTGTAGACAAACACCTTTCTAAGCATGAGCAGCAGGGTGCAAGAGTGATTGCTGGGTCAGGGTGGGACTTCCGACCGATTTGTGCCACTGTACATTGTTACAGCGACACTTTAAAAAACCCATCTAAATAGAGCTCATATTTCTTATACCATCCATTTCTTCATGAAGAAGCTATAATGCTATAAGTGACAACCAGTAGATATCAAAGGGAAGGGGTTATGGACAGGGCAGTGAGCACGCCAGCAAGAACTGCAATGTTATCTAAGTAGAATTTTCTTGTGTAGGCTAAAACAACATGTTTAATTCTTGAATCTCAGTAAACCATAGCCTCCAGTATTCTTCATATTAAACACAGAACTACATGTGATCTCAGCTAATATGTTTTCTAAACCTGTGTTTGCAAAGATAACATGAATATGTTGATGGCAGAGAGATACTTATAGGAGAGAATCAGCAAGAGGGAAGGAGTTGTTTAACTCTTCCGGCATCCACTGATTTGCCCCTGACTTTTGGGCACCTGAAAACGAAACAGCCACCTTGCTGAAGCTAAGCAGGTCTGGGTCTGGGCAGCAACTGGATGGAAGACTACCTGGGAATCTCAGGTACACCACCTTGGAAGAAAAGTGGAATATAAATGTAATAAATAAATATGAATCAGCAAATGAGAACGAAGGCTGCTTAACTTAACACCCACTGGTTTATCATTAACATCAATCACAATAACTCACAAATAATAACTTGCAAGATCAGATTGTTTTCTCAAAGTGCAAATGGAAGTTAACAGTTCCAGAAATTCTGCTGTATTATGGACACCTTCCTGCACCAGCTGTTGGTTACATTACAAGTGTGAAAGGATGTTATCAGTAACAGCAGATATTGTACCCTTGGAGCTAGATTCTATGGATGCAATCCAAACTACGTACCTGACAGGAGCAGAAGATATGAACATGCTTGCATGCAGAAGGTCCCCGGTTCCCTCCCTGGTACCTCCAGATAGGGCTGGGAGAGACTAGTGCCTGAAACCTTGGAGGAGCTGTTGCCAGTCAACATAAGACACTAGTGAGCTAGATGGACGAATGGTCAGACTTGTTATAAGGCAGCTTCCTATGTCCTACTCTTCCTAGGTTTCTACTCTTTCTTTATTGTAAAGGGTCATATTAAATCAGGAGTTCCCATTCTTGGGTCATCAGATATTGTTGACTACAGCTCCCATCATCGTTAGCCACTTTTGCTATTGTGGCTGGGGATTATGAGAGATGTAAACCAACAACAAGGTTGGGAAACTCCTACCTTGAATTCCTTATTACTCTGTGCTTTCTGGATTAGGGCCATCAACATGAGAAAAGCCCCACTGGAACAGGCCCAAGACTATCTAGTCCAGCATACTGTTTCACACAGTGGCCCACCAGATGGCTCTGAGAAGACCACTGGCAGGAGGTGAGGGCATGCCCTCTCTCTTGCTGTTGCTCCCTGCAATTGGTATTTAGAGGCATCTTGCCTCTGAGGCCGGAGGTGGCCTATCGCCCTCAGACTAGGAGCCATTGATAGACCATGAATTTGTCTAAGCCCCTTTTAAAGCCATACAGGTTATTGGCCATCACCATATCCCTTGGCAGAGAATTCCATACATTAATTATGCACAGTATGCAAAAGTACTTTTGTTGGTCCTAAATTTCCTGGCCTTCAGTTTCAACCAGGGATGACCCCTGGTTCTAGTGTTGTGAGAAAGGGCAAAGAATTTCTCTCTGCCCACTCTCCCTACTCCATGCATAATTTTATACACCTCTAACATGTCTCATCATAGTCGCCTCTTTTCCAAACTAAAAAGCCCCGCATGCTGTAGCTTTGCCTCATAAGGAAGATTCTCCAGATCACTGATAATCTTGAATGCTTTCTTCTGCACCTTCTTCAGTTCTACAAGGTCCTTCTTAAGGACATACACATTTGTTTAAAGGCATCATAATACTAGCATTTTTATTTTCAGTCTCCTTCCTAATTATCCCTAGCATGGAATTTGCCTTTTTCACAACTGCTGCGCACTGAACTGACACTTTCAGTGAGTCAAAGATCTCTCTCAACCCCAAGATCTCTCTCCTGGAGCATTCCTAGATGGCAAGTTTACTTTGATTAACTACGGAAGGGCAAGTGTGTGTTCACATATCTTCCGACTTTATGCTGAAGTCCTTGCGAGCTATCGGGGAACATTCCATACACGATTTAGGTTTTTCATTGCTCATTGGAGCTTTGCCAGATCTATGTCCGGATTTTAAAAATTCACTTTTTGAGTTGGTTTTTTAGGCAAATTTGAAATACTCTTAGCTCTTCACCCCTCCCTTCTGTCTGGGAAAGCTCCTGGTCAGTCACCACCAACAGCTCAGACACCATCAGTGTATATGTGAAGTAGGGTTTTTTGGCCCCAGTATGCATCACTTTACGCTTGCTTACCTTGAATCACATTTGCCATTTTGTCGCCCACTCACCCAGTTTGGAGAGATCCTTTTGGAGCTCCTTACATCTTTTGTAGATTTCACTACCCTAAATTGTTTAGTGTCATCTGCAAATTTGGCCACTTCATTGCTTACCCAACTTCTAGATCATTTATGAATAAGTTAAAGAGCACTGGTCCCCGTACAAATCCCAGGGGACACCACTTACCTCCATTGTGAAAACTGTCCAGTTATTCTGACCATCTTTTTCATGGCCTTCAGCCAGTTACCAATCCAAACATGAACCTGTCCCCTTATCTCATGACTGCTAAGTTTACTGAACAACCTTTGATGGGGAACTTTGTCAAAAGCTTTCTGGAAGTCCAAAGGTGATCAGGTCCACTGGATCACCTTTTTCCACATGCCTGTTGACACTCTCAGAGAACTCCAAAAGATTAGTGAGGCAAGATTTGCCTTTGCAGAAACCACACTGGGTTTTGGGTTTTTTTTAACCAGTTGTTTTACTTTCCTTCTTCTCAAAGCATATTGGATCAGTTGAACATTGTAATTTTTAAAGACAAAAGGGGGAGTGGGAAAGACATGTGAGAACTGTGAGTTTGTATTCAGGAATAAAAACCAGTGTCATACTGGTTCTCACCATTCGATCAGGTTTCCGTTATGCCCACTATATCTATGTTTTTATTAACAAGTCCAGCTCGCCCATCTTGGCTCACCCATTCTGGCATTGGCATATAAACCCTCATATGCTGTCATTTGACCTTTTTGATCAGCCATCATGTGTTTCCATCTGCTGTACTCCTGGTTCTTCTCTGTCCCCTTCTGGTTTACCTGAAAGGTTTGCACTCTTACACTTTAGGGGATTTTGCTTGCCGAATCATATACCACCCTGTTTCCCTCATACACTCAAGGAAACCTTATGTAGATTAACTAAAGGTTTATTCAGCAACAACTCCATTTTCTCCTTCTCCTTTCCCTCCCCTTTCCCTTCTAATTCCACCCCTGCCACACACACACACACACACACACACACTCTACTGGATTCCTACTGGGACAAACTTCTCAAACACACAACAGAAAAGATTTCTATATAGAATACAACACATCCAGGTGTTGTTGGCAATTCCCCAGGCATAATAAATCAATTTTAGTGATTGGCCAGATGAGCAGCATTATGGAGTCGTAACACCAGGGCTGCTACGGACTTTGAAGCAAGCCCCAACACAGTACAGAAGCACTGTTTCCACAGATTAACCCCTTTGTCATTAATAGGGAAACCTGTAGAAACCCTCCTGCTTCCACATTTGCTGCTTCTGAATAGCTGTGCAGCTTGCTTAGAAGTCCACAGTAGCCCTGGGGTGCACTGATATGGCTCCATAACACTGCACATTGTGCTATCCAGTATACTTTGTATATCAGGGAGAAAATATAAGAGAGCTTCACAATTAATAAACAAAAATTCCCACTGATTGATAGGAAAATAGTCTCATTGAATATTTTCTTTTCAACACTATTACATTATAACTGAGATATACATTACAGGGGCATTATTTTAAATCACATTATTTATTTATTTATTTATTTATTTATTTATTTATTTATTTAATACATTTCTAGACCGCCCCAAACCAAAGTCTCAGGGTGGTTCACAATCATAAAACAATAGAAATAAACAAAACATTAAAATCAATTAAAACTCCAAAAAGCTGCCTAAGATGAAAACAACTTACAATATTTAAAATTACAAAAGCTAAAAGGACTGGTTAAAAAGATGAATCTTCAAAGATCTTTTAAAAACTGCTAGAGATGGGGAGAGTCTTATGTCAGCGGGAAGCGCATTCCAAAGTCTCAGAGTGACAACTGAGAAGGCCCATCCCTGAGTGGCCAACAAATGACTTGAAGGTAGCCACAGACAGGCCTCACCTGATGAATGCAGTGTACGATGGGGATCATGCAGAAGAAGTCGCTCTCTTAAATACCGTGGGCCTAAGCTGTTTAGGGCTTTATAAGTTATAACCAGCACTTTGTATTTTGCCCGAAAACCTATTGGCAGCCAGTGTAACTCCTGTAATATAGGAGTAATATGGTCTCTTTGAGATGACCCGAAGACCACCCGGCCGCTGCGTTCTGTACTAATTGTAGTTTCCGGACTATGTACAAAGGGAGCCCAACATAGAGCGCATTGCAGTAATCAAGTCTGGAGGTTACCAGCAAATGTACTACAGTTCTGAGGTCAAGAATCTCAAGAAAAGGACTCAACTGGCGTATCAACCAAAGCTGATAAAAAGCACTTCTGGCCACTGCCTCAACCTGAGAAACCAGGGAGAGGCGTGAATCCAGAAGCACTCCCAAACTGCGTGCATGTTCCTTCTGAGGAAGTGTGACCCCATCTAGAAGAGGCAGGTCAATATCGTTTCCCAAGTAACGACCCCGCACAATAAGTACTTCCGTCTTGTCTGGATTCAGTCTCAGTTTGTTATCCCCCATCCAGCCCATTACCGCCGCCAGGCAGGCATTCAGGGAGGATATGCCTTCTCCTGATGAAGTTGACGTGGAGAAATAGATTTGGGTGTCATCAGCATACTGATAGCATCCAGCACCAAATCCCCGGATGATCTCTCCCTGCAGTTTCATGTAGATGTTAAAAAGCATTGGAGAATTAGTTATACATTCTTGTAAATTAACTCTTTCTTTAACATTCAAGAACCAAAATAGATTCCAAAACATAAAGAAGTGTGCCATTAACTGTTTGTCCCACAAAATAAATTGCCCTCAACAATTAGAATGGACTCCCACTGATTAACCAATATACGTTTTAATTTATTGATCTACCACTTAAACCAGGGATTCTCAACGTTGGATCCTCAGACGTTATTAGACTTCAACTCCCATAATCCCCTACCAAAGGCCACTAGGACTGGGGATTATGGGAGTTGAAGTCCAATAACATCTGGGGACCCAATGCTGAGAATCCCTGACTTAAACCAACAGAGTTTAGGAACACAACTCTGGATTGTTATTGAAATGAAAATGAAAGAGAGATGCACTACCCTGCCCAATATGCAGCTCCTATTTCATTATTCTAGCCATTCTTTCAATAACCAAGTGCCCATTTAGACTTGATGTAAATAACCAAGTGACCATTTACAGGCAATCAATCAAGTTCATTAATGAAATCTACAGACCTCAATAAACAGAACAAAATTTTACTGATTAGGGAAACAAAGCATAGGGATGGTCACTCCTCAAGTCCACCCACTGAGTTTGAAATTCTGCTTTGAAGTGAGGGCTTGAAATACTGGATACTTAGGGTAATCCTAAGTAAATAAATATGATAATAAATAAATATAAATAAATATGATGATAAATAAATAATCCAACAATTTGCTCACTTTATCATATTGAGATTAGAGAACCTAAGTATGTTCTAAACTGGGGGGGGGGGGACTATGTGAAAATGAAAATATTAATGCAAGAACTGACATGTCAACCCTTGAGACAAAGCATGTGCATTTGCTCACATATGCTGGAGCACATCACTGATTAGCATGCTAGCCTTTCTCTACCTACTATATGTTCAATTTAGTAAATGAAAAGCTTTCCTAGGCTTACTATCTTAGCAAAGTGACAGGGGGCATGAGATCAGGGCAATAATTACACCGCCTATTTCAGCCTGTTGTCAAATATCAAGCATGTTTCTAGAAATTGAGCATTGATACCAATTAATCTTAGACCTTTATTTTCCAGGGCCTTTGCAGGAAATCCTTGTTGTGGCCTTTTAAAAAAGAATTCAGAATACCTAGATGACCCATCCTTGCAAAGTATTTAGGGATTAGCATGAACACTGGCATGTCAACAGCATGCACCAAAATTTGCAGAATTGCACTCTCCTGAACAATCATTCCAACATCCACAAAGGAAATCTGCTGGATGTGCATAAAGTTGTCATTCTGTGTAGTTTGTTTGTTAGGCTTATTCCATTCCATTTATGCAACTAACTTTAAAGTTTTAAGTTCCTGGAGTGGTAGAATTTAATTTGGAAAGTGGATTTTGGAATCTGAATTTTGATTTTTAAATGCTTTTAATTTTTAATTAAAATTTCAAAAGGAAAAGATAAGCTGAGCAGCAGATGGCAGTAAAAGGTTTGTGATGTGATAGAGGATGACCAACATAAAGGGCCTTGCAATAATCTAATTTAGACAAAACAAGAGCTTGAAAAAGAATATGAATAATATCAACAGAAAGAGGAAAACAGATTTTTAAAAAGAGTGTTCAGAAGCCGAACCCCCCCAAAAGAACACGTTGTTCTAGTAAGAACTAATCTGCTTACTTTCCTTTCACTATCCCTACAACTGGACTAAATGTGTTCCATATTGGTTAGGCAGTTCACAGGTTAACCCACTTGCACCTCAAACATTCATCCACCTGCTCTCTTGAATTGGGGTGGATGCATCACAAACTATGCATCTGAGTTGTCCCTATGTGTCCCTACAACTGTACCAAATTCCGTCCAAATCGGTTCCGCCTTGCGCCACAAATGTTCATTTGCCCACCATCTTGAATCAGGGTGGATGACATCATTTCAAACTATGCCCTTGAGCAGTCCCTATGTGTCCTTATACTTGTAGCAAATTTGGTTGAAATTGGTTAGCTAGTTCACAAGTTAGCTCAATTGCAGCTCAAATGTTCATATGTCTGCCATTTTGAATGGGGGTGGATGACATCATCACAGACCACACCATTGAGGTGTCCCTGTGTGTCACTCACTACAATTGTACCAATTTTTGTTCAAATCAGTTAGGCAATCCACGTTAGCCATTTTGCACTTCAAACATTCACACATCTGCCATCTCGGCTCAGGGTGTGTGACATCATCAAAACTACACCATTGAGGTGTCCCTTTGTGTCCCTACAGCTGTAGTAAATTTGTTAGGCTATCAGTTAGGCAGTTCACAAGTTAGCCCACTTGTGCCTTAAATGTTTACATGTCTGCCATCTTGAATTGGGGTATATGACATCATCACAAATTATGCCATTGAGGTCTCCCTATGTATCGCTACAACTGTACCCAATTTGGTTCTTATTGGTCCATACATTGAGAAGTTGATAGGGGAACACACAAACACATGAACAAACACACACGGGATGCTAAGTGATCTCATAAGCCTGCTGGAAAGTAGGCTAAAAATGAAGAGAGAAAGATTGGATTGGAAAGAATAACAGCCTATCTGTAGCTAGCTTCAGAATAAATCTGCCAAAACCAATCCAAACAAATATGACAAGATGTAGCTTTCAATACCTTTTGCTTGAATTCTGCAAAAATTGTGATATCTATTGACTTTTTCATATGTAACCTCAATGGTATAGGAACTGCTTCCTATGACTTGTCATTAGGATTGTGCAAACAGGCTCAAAACTGAACTGGTTTGACATCAAACCAGTTTGGTTCGAAGGTTTGGGGTCAAACCAAACCCCACTCCACCCCCAGTTTGACTAGACCCCAAACCAATTGGAGGTTTGACAAGACTTTTTATTATTATTATTAATAATAATAATAATAATTATTATTATTATTATTATTATTTACACTTACCCCCTCTGGGTAGCTTCTCTTAGGTGGCGGGGAGTCCACAAAAACTTGCCCAGTTTGAGCGTCTTCAGCCCTTTCTGGGCCTATTCCCTGGTGTGGCAGCGATTTTGGAGGCTGCCACAATGGCCACCACACCAAGGGCCAAAGATGCCTGAACTGGGCAAGTTTTAAAGTCCAGAAGGCTGGCGGGCCCCCTCCGTGGACCCCCCACCACAAACTTGGAGAAGCCCCCCAAAGGGAGTAAGTTTAAAAAAGAATATATATCATCAAACCCCACCAGACTGAACCGGGGTGTATGGGTTTCAAAGGGGCCCAAACTGAACTGTCCCGATGAGGTTCAAGTTTATTTTGAACTCGAACCGAACCGGGCCAGGTGGTTTTGTGCACATCCCTACTTGTCATGTGCCATTGCCATAACATTTGCAAACTTGGAACCATATGGTTAGGGCCAACTGTGTGGATCCTTTCCTCCTAATCACATTAGTAATGATTGTGCTAAATGAAGACAGGACAGTGGCAGGAAGTATCATATTTTCCCATCTGCAAAGTACAGTGATTTGAATGCTCAGAAAATACAATGGTTGACATCCAGACTAACACTGCACTGGTGCCAGGGGCAGGGTGGGGGAGGACTCCCAAAAATATATCCCTGAGGATCGTACAGTCCTAAGGGACATATTTTCAGCAGGCAAAATGGGCTGCAGAGAGGGGAGGAGATCGACAAAAGTCATCCTTCCCCACCAGAACCATTGCAGCATTATCAGCACCAGCACTGTGTCACCTGCTAACTAAGCAAAGAGGCATCTTTCAAAGTGGCGATTTAGCAGTGTGAGAACAATTGGCGCTCCAGTGGCTGTTCCTGGTGTCTCCCTTGTGTTTCTTCTTAGATTCTGAGTTGTCTGGGGACAGAAAACCATCTTATTATTACTATTCTATGTAAAATCTGTTGAGAAGTCACATTAAAAAGCAGTATATAAGTAGTATTAGTAGTAGTAGCAGCAGCAGTAGTAGTAGCAGCAGCAGTAATCTGGATGTCAGCCAGTATGCCCACAACAGGAGCAAAACCTTGAGGACAGATATGAGGAGTGGTGTGCATAAAAAAGGAGAAAGAATGCATTGATGTTAGTGCAATGATCTAATCGTGTGAGTCAGATCATAACAAAAAAAGTCAGTTGAGATCACTTGGCTAGGATAATCTGATATCTTCTGCCAGACATACCTTACCCCTAAAACCTCACAGAAGCCTCACAAATATGGATCCATCTTTGGAATTATAGGATACAAGAAAAAACTACAATGAAGTACTTTATGGGAGCAAAGCCTGATGATTGCTGTTTATATTTTTAAGGAGAGCTAAAGTCAAAAGAGGAAGCTATGTTGTAAAATGGTCATAATTCGCAAAACAGACACTGGGGGATGGGGTGGGGGAGATGGGGAAAAGGTGGAGATGAAGAGAGAGCTAAATTCCACATTCCACTTATTTTACCCAAGGCTGCATATTTATTTTGAGATTAATTTGGCGCATGCAGCGTGTATTTGCCAAGATTTTTTCCCTATTTAAATCTTCAGTTCTAAAGCTATGTTTTTAATCCTATTACTGCTAATTGAGTGAAGTCTGCAGTCTTTTTCAGTTAGGTGAAGTTCAAATTGTAATTGGTATCTCAGAAAAGGCACAATGTAAGAACTAAATATTAATAGTTAACTCTTGCAATTTTATTATTTCCACTTTAAAATCACAGCAGTGGTTAAAAGGCCTTTTTAAAGCTTTGGAAGGCATTGAATTGGGGATCATGGTGGGAAAGGTCCAGGGCAGTGGAGAGATTAACAAGGAAACAGATGCATTCATTGGAGTTGTATATGAAAGTTAAGTAATATGCTAGCTGTTCAGTGGCATTTGTAATGGTCAAGGTTGGTGAGTATTTTCCACTACACAGATTTTATTTTTTTAAAGAAACATAGCAGAAGTCTTTCAGGGATACTTCAGATTTATAGCTATGGTGATCCATTAAAATCTCATGACCACCATCAAGAGCTCTGTAGTGGTTTAATGTGCACATGCATGGAATTCCATGTAAGCAGAACTTTCCTGCTCTCTTGGGGAATGTTTCACGCATGCAGTGGAATAATGACTGCAATACACCCTGCTCACATGGAGCTCCCTCTGTACAGTAGAGACATTGGGCAGCTTCCATATAAGCTAACCACTGAAATCAATGTGACTTTAGTTAGTCCTGATTAACTAGTCTCATTGATTTCCAAAGGTGCTTAGTCATGTCTAACTAGTCTGGATGCTGTCCACTGATAGGGGTGAGAGGAAGCTCCTATTTTTTTTTACACACTTTAGCATGTGAAATATCATTCCTGGAATTATTTGATATAAGTAAAAAAAAATGGAGAGAGATGATTTCTGAACATTAAATATAATTTTAGAGATTCAGTCTGGCTTTATTTAGAATAACAAATAAATTGGTGCTCTTTGGAACTTTAGCGCTTGTAAAATGACTGTGTGTTTCACCACCAGTATATTTCTGAGTGATACATACACGGTAAGAATGGACAGTTCTTAATACTGCAAGGGATGGGGGGGAAATGGCTATAGTTTTGCAGTCATGTTATGCTATCCCATGCAACATAGTCTAGGGCCACAATTTAATCTTAGGACCTCAATCCAATGCACTGTTTCCATAGTGACTTGAATCTTTGTTGGATTATGGTCTCTCTGTAGTAGTTTAATGTGAATAGCTTGATTTGAACATCTTAATGTTAATAGATCCCAAGGATGTAAGATGCTATTTATTCATATAATAATCCTCAATGATATATTTGTTTGTAGGGTGTAAAATCTAAGGGGGTAAAGCCCCTAATGATGAATAGATACTAGTTTCCAGCATAATCCTTGTCTGTTCCTAGTGGACACATCTTTAAAAATTAAAAGATGGTTTAAAATCATATTTTAAAAGAATTAATACAACACAGATCAGCATTAAAAAAAAAAACTCCCAGAGGGCCAGTCCTATTAAATACAAACCCAATGCTTCTCTTTATAAGTTGACCCATCATTATAAAGCTGCATCTCCATGCCTATTACTTCCTGAGGAAATGATGATGTCACTTTCAGAAATGATTCTCACAGTGCTATGCTAGTTATCATTGTAGCTAATTGGCCTCTCTGGCAAGAACAGCAGTATTGCTTTTAAACATGTGATCATTCTCCATATGCAGAAAGCTGTCCGTAATTGTGGGGCTGATTATAAAATTATTTATTTATTTATCCTATTTCAGTACTGCCTGATAAATGTATCTCTAGGTGGTGTACACAATTTAAAACAAAGTAAAAACTATCAAAACAATTTCACAGAGTAAAAAAGTTTTTTAAAAAATCCATTGGTAAAAACACTGAAACAGTTTAAAATTAATTTCAGTTACAAGCCTGAGAAAACAGGTGTGTCTTGAGGGTCTTCCTAAAAGCAAACAGAGATGGAGATATTCTTATTTTGACAGGGAGCATATTCCAAAGCCCCAGGGCAGCCACAGAGAAAGCCCAGTCTTGAGCTGCCACCAAACGAACTGGTGGCAACCATGGCCAGACCTCTCCAGATGTTCTCAATAGGTGACAGAGTTCATGACAAAGAAGGCACTTTCTTAAGTACCCTGGATCGAAACCATTTAGGGCTTTATAGGTAATAACCAGGGGCACACCAAGGTAATTTGGGCGCCTGGACCACCCAATCCCCCAAACCTCCTTTGGGGGGGCCACCCGCCAAAGCTCTGCTTTTAAAAAAATGCTTACCATGGCCGAGGGGTGGCTGCAGTCAGTACCCCCATCTCATTTGGATTCAACTTTGGGAGCTATCATCCAACTATAATATCCCTCATCCAACCCATTACCACCTCCAGGCAGGCATTGAGAGAAGTTATGTCATTTCCTGATGAGGTTGATATGGAGAAATAGATCTTGGTGTAATCAGCATATTGATAACACCCTGTACCAAACCTCCTGATGATCTCTCCAAGCAGTTTCACGTTGACATTAAAGGGCATTGGAGACAGTATGGAGCCTTGTGGAACTCTATACTTAAGTTCTCGCTTTGCAGAGCAGCAGTCTCCAAGTGACAACATCTGGAATCTACCCAAGAGGTAGGAACGGAACCACTGTAAAACAGTGCCTCCCAATTCCAGGTAACCCAGAAGTAACCCTGACTCCCTCAGGTAACCCAGAAGGATATCATGGTCAATTGTATCGAAAGCCACTAAGAGATCCAAAAGAATCAGCAGAACCACACACTCTCTGTTGATAGTCAAATGGAGATCATCCATCAGGCTGACCAAGGCAGTCTCAACCTCATATCCCAATTGAAATCTGGTTTGAAATGGGTCTCGATAATGTGTATCATCCAAAACTGCCTGGAGCTGAGCGGCCACCTTGCCTTATAATTTATGCACAAATGCATCTCTTTGAAAAGAATGAGACATGCCTAAACTTTATTCTCTAAACTGAAAAAAGGGATAATATGGGATGTTGCCCTCTATTCTCAATATTAGTGTTGTCAGTATAATATGAGCCAGCGTGGTGTAGTCGTCAGAGTGCTGGACTAGGACCGGGGAGACCCGAGTTCAAATCCTCATTCAGCCATGATGGGTGACTCTGGGCCAGTCACTTCTCTCTCAGCCTAACCTACTTCACAGGGTTGTTGTGAGGCAGTGGCGTACCGGGGAGAAATGGCGCCCAGGGCAAGCTCTGGCCCTAATGGCACCCCCCCCGGCCCCCACATACCTATGAGGGTGCGGCGGTGCCCCAGATTGCCGGCGGTGGTGTAAATTCGACGGGTCGCCCGCCGAGTGTGGCGGGCGTGTGGCGATGATGTGGCGGGCGGTGGGTCGCCCGCGGCCCGCCGAGCCTGGCGGTGGCTGGTGGCTGGCTGGCCCCGCGGCTGCCCGAGCATCGGCCTGCCCACCAAAAAGGAGGAGAAGCAGAGACAAAGAAGAGAAGACGCAGAGCGCCGGCACGCCGGCGCAGTTGGGAGGCGACGCCGGGCCAGGAGGCAGGCTCGGCGTCGCTCGGCGTCTCTTCTTCTTCGTCTCTGCGTCTTCTCCTCTTCGGCTGGCGAGCCGCCACTCAGGCCACCGCGGGGACAGCCAGCCACCACCGTACTCGGCGGGCTGCGGGCAACCCGCCACCCGCCACATCATCGCCACACGCCCGCCGCACTCGGCGGGCGATCCAGGGAGGGGTGGGGGAGGGGGGAGCCACTTTTTGGCGCCCCCCACGTGACCCCCCTGCCCCCCCTATAAATACGCCTCTGTTGTGAGGAGAAACTCAAGTATGTAGTACACCGCTCTGGCCTCTTTGGAGGAAGAGCGGGATATAAATGTAAAATAAAAAATAAAAAAATAAAAAATAATAATGCTAACAAATATGTTTTGGGATCATGTAATGTGTCTAATATAAAGCTTCAACAAGACACTGCATTTAATATCATATGCATGTATGTGTGTAGACACTCATATAAGCAGAGGTAGAAAACCAATTTAGTTCTGTGAAATACTTTGGGTTGGATCCAAAATTTTGCTCTATGAATGAAAGGAGCCTCCATTCACAAAGGGGAGCTAAAACAACAACACATATTAGCTGCATTCATGAAAGGATTCCTTCTGTGAGCAGAATGCTCCTTCAATTAATGCACAGTTCTCCCATTCACAGAGCGAACATTTTTGATCCAACCTATTTATCTAGTTTGTCTTTTGTCAAATCTATCACATCTTTTGAAAGGAATTCTGGCCTTTGAGAGGTGATGCTTAGAGCCTCTATTTCTTCGGACCTCTTCCTTCTCTAAAATCCCCATGCTTGAACCCTCATGCTATACCAGCTCAGGAGTGATGGACAAAATTCCCTTCAGTTCAGTCAAAGTGGACTATCCATTACAAACATAACTGAAGAACAGTACAAAAAAGATCATCCCCCACTCCCAGCATTCTAAATTGACTTACAGTGTTGGCTACAGCTTTTTAGACTGTCTTAACTAAACTCTCAACATTTTATCTTTTTTGTGTGTGTGGTCCAAATGGACACTAATCACAGTTCCCAAAGGCGATGGAGAAGGCTAAAAGAGAGTCTATAAAATGTCCTTGAGTAAGCTATAGGCCAGGGTGGCCAACCTGATGTTCCATCAAACTCAGCTGCAATGTATTATGGCTGAAGATAATGGGAGTTATAGTCATACAGCTGCTGGAGAGTCTCAGTGTGGCCTCCCCACTGCTACTGGGTATTTGATTTAGTGACGTTTCCCTGCACTTGGTTAGCCAAATAGCGGGAATGCACAGCTCCCTTTCTTCCAGTGTTCCAGAACTTCCTGGGCTTGCCTGCAGTCCTCTGCAGTCTTAAATATAAACCTTTGTGGGCATTTACTAACTTTGTCTGAGATGTTATTAGTTTCTAGTATTTGGATTAAAGACATTAAGGATTTCATCTGATTTGGCCCTTAAATAATAGCATATTCTGTATATGTCAAAATGAAAAATTACTTTTCAGGGAAACAGTGTTCCATTCAGAATACATTTGAGTGGCGCAGCAGAAAAATGGCTTGACTATCAAGCCAGCAGTTGCTGGTTCAAATCCCCGCTGGTATGTTTCCCAGACTATGGGAAACACCTATATCGGGCAGCAGCAATACAGGAAGATGCTGAAAGGCATCATTTCATACTGTGTGAATGGTGAACCCCTCCTGTATCCTACAAAAAGACAACCATGGGGCTCTGTGATCGACAGGAGTCAACATCAACTTGATGGCACATTTTACCTTTACCTTTACTAGAAGCTACAGAAATTCATATTCTGAATCAGGTATTTGTTAACTCTGGTGACATCTCTGGTTCTCAGTGGCCACATTGCTTTTCCACTGCTTGTAGAAAGTTTGCTCAGGGAGGCATGGAGAGATGAGAATGTGAAGGGGGAAGGAATGAATGGCAGCCATTTTCTACTTTTGTCCATTCACTCTTTTTGTCCTCCCAATGAATGTTGGAGAAAGGAGGAGTCCTGCCTCTTCTGCAGGTGTGAATGTGAATGTGTGTGTGTCTGTGTGTAATTGTGCAAGAGGATGTGTGCCTGTGTCTTTGTGAAGGCAAGGGACACCTGAAGGCGGGTGAAGTTCCAGAGAAGAAGAAGATCCTGATGTGACTAGAACTTCTTTTCCTGCACCAAGCAAGATTGAATGACCCCAGCAAAAGATCCACATTTGTTTTTGTGGCATTTGTATTTGTATCTACATATTCATTTGTGGATAGAACCACATACCCTCTCTGCTCCATCCCACATTGATATGAAGCACAGAAAGGACTGCTGCTTTGTTCTAATTACAGGTATGTTCCTCAGCCAGCATGGTTTGCTCAGATTGGCAATGCCATTTTCTATTTCAATTTGCAAGGATCATCATATACTCCGGTGTTTGGGATGGAGACCCATCTATTATATGTAAAACATGTGACAATGTATAAAAAGAGAAGGTAGACATATATGAGCAAGATAAGCCCATGTGCAAAAAGTTTGAAAAATGCAGAATTCAAGAATCTCTTCTTATACATAGTCACATGTTTTACTTATAATAGTTGATTGCAGTATTGTAGAGAATGCTTGCATATCATGGTGGCCAAAATCATATAACTGACATGTCAGAGACATCATTCTCAACCTTTTAAATTGGAAGCAGTTAAGCCATAAAATGTCCAAGATATATAACTTTTTTTTATTAATCCCTTGAACTATTTGTTGCCCTTTTAGGTTTTATAGTATTGCAGCTTATGATACTGAGTTTGGAATTAGATGCTTAATAGATTTGAATTTAGGGATTTTGTATTAGCCTAGCTCACAGGTCAACCTAAAATGCAAGGTCGTGGATACAATCTGAAGCAGGCCAGCCAGAAAGCGTTTGCACACACTTTCACCTGAAGATGGAGCTTGAGTGGTTCTGGAAATATGTGTGTGAAATATCACTAGTCTAACAAAGACATTATTAATAACCTTCATGATAGTGTCTCTCTTCATGTGGGGGGAAAAGGACTGTCCTGAGCTTATTTAGATTCTTCTGGCAGAAAATGAAATCTATAAACAAACTTTTGTCTTTAATCCAGCTTGACAACTGCCCTATGCTCTTGGGTGTTCTACAGATTGTTATGAAAGACTCTTGTGATTATTGAATTGTTCTTTTGACCTGATTGCTTGCTGAGTATTGGATTTCTTATACCTGCTGATGGAGATTTACAGGCAGTATGTAAAGTTGTGTTTTAAAATGCTCTGAAAACAAACTTACTATCCCACCCTCCCCCACCCCTTGCTCCATCTCAACATCTCAAAAGTTTAAGTTTTAAATTGTTGGCTACTTGACTCCACATTTAAGAGCAATACTGTTTGGACATTAAAAATATACTATTTCTTGGATTATTTGCAGTCAGACAAATTATATTTACTTGTCTTTATTTTATAGCCATCTGTAGATTAGGGTTACAAGAAAATGGCTGACACCCTGGCTAAATTACTTGACAGAAGTCCCATTGAAATTAAAAGGGCACATTAGTAATGACTAACCTGTTTTATTAATTTCAATTTGACTTCTGTTGAGTAATTTAGTCAGGAAGCCAGCCAATATGTTCTAGATTAGTGAGATGTAAGTCTCAGCTCAGGATACTGGTAGTTTGTGCCTCAAAACTCTCATAGACACACATCTATTTTCTTGTTTTGTTATGGTGGCATAAATGAGTAGTTTTTGCTTTCTGAAAAATACCAATATTAGCATACCTTATGTATAGATGTAATATGCAAACATGGTGCCTAAACATCATGTAGCGCTTCTGAAAGAGATGTGACGGGCTGAGTGGTCTGTAAATGCTAGGTGGGAGGGAGACTGGTGCATTGTCAAAGCCATAGCTGTCAATTATAATGGAAAATATCCAAGTATTGATGCAAGATCCGGATGTCCTCTCTGTGGCTTGCAAATATGGGCAAACATTATTTTGCTAGTGAATTCCAGAATGGAAGCCCGCTTTAGCAAACACAACTAGAGTTCCAGTAGCACCTTCAAGTCCTGATTATCTTGTCAGCGCTCTTAAAGCAGCGTGAAGAGAGGTGGGCTCATGAAACCATTTTAGGCGCAACTTTAAAAAGAGTCTGGACGGTTGTACAAAAATGCCAAGAATTGGATTAATTGGCATAATACAAGGTGGCTGGGCACAGTTGGGGAAAGTGTCAGTGTAGGGAGAATCCCCACCAAGTAAGACTGTCTGTGCAATTAGCTATCTGAACTCTAACCCTTCCAGAATAATTAATGAATAACAGAGGGGATCAAGACAAAGACACAAAGTGATTTGGTGTGTGCTAGCAAGTAATACATCAAAGAATGCTGGTAATTGGCCCTGTGGCTTTCATTCTTTGCCCTATTTCTTTCAATTCATTGACTCAAAATAATGGGTTCAGGTTCATTATCAACAGGTTTTAGCTGCAAGAGTACAACACTTCAACAAAGCTAGGATTGTAGCAGTGCTGGTGGCTCAGTAAAAAAAGTTGTGGACTGCAGCACACTCCCCTGAAAGGGAAAGAAGCAGTGCAGGCATTAGCTCTGCACTTAATGAAACAGTGGGTATTCACAAACTTTTCTAAGTTTTCTAAGGTTTGGCTTTCCCTACAGTTACAATGCTGGAATACAGTTGGTATGGGCAGGTATGTATAACTCCAATTAAAGCTGTCTTATTATAGCAGCGAGGAATAGATAGATAGCATGCCTTCCAGTATAACGAATGAGACTGAATGCTTGACACCATGGGTCACAGGTACAAGCTAGGATTTATTTGCCAATAATGGCAGTTTATTGTTGGAAGACATATCTTCACCCTCTAAAAAGACTGTTTTTCTCTGTAAATGCGATTACAGTTTTTGTTTTGGTTTCCCCCCGATATTTTTTTCTCCTCAACTAGAATTGGAAACTGGATAAATGTTTGCAAGGTTCTTTTCTGCCTTGGAAAGTGCCTGCTATGGTCACTGTGTACCTCCATCACTAATGATGTGGGATAACTTTGGAGGAAGAAAATACAAGACACAACGGAGAACTAGGGCAGTCTTCCTGGTATTCATTTTAGATGAGTGTACAATGCGTATTGTTTAGCTTTATAAAGCTCTGCTACATTGCTATAACCTTTATTGTTGCATCCACTTACTTCGTTGTCCATTTCTGACTTATTTTTATCAGTGGCAGAACAAATTTGGGGGAAAAAACCCAGTGTGATGATACTCTTACATTTCTCTAGTTTTTGGAAAAAAATCAAACATTAACAGTTTATCAGATGCCACAAATGATCTTTTAAAGGTGAAGAATATTGCTGCTAACTGTTGTACAGTGAATGGGCTAGAAAAAATAGGGTTCATATAAGAACAGGCTTCGCTCATGCCCATAAGTGATGCTAACAACGCCTTGTCTGGGTCTTCCATGTGATTTTTGTGAATTTATGATCACTATCTGAATGGAGTCATTCTTAAATATACAGTCTGGTCAAAGTATCCTTTTCATTGGATTTACAGAAGTGGGAAATATACAATGTGTTGTGTTTAAAAAAGCCAAAATAGACAGTGAAAGGTCTAGGAGACTTCCTTAATTAAATGATTGAGGCAATCCAATGTATACCTATTAGGGAGTAAGCCCCACTGTACACCTTGTGGTGTCTTTCTAAGTTAACATATATAGGCTTGCACTGTAGAGGTAGTTTTGTTAAATTCTAAGAAGTGCGCCCAATCTTGGAAGTCAAAAGAACTTCAGCTGATTACAATTAACTTTTGATCAGACTCTGTGAAAAAACCTACTTCTATAACTAATGGCCTTTGAACAGTTGTGTAGATTCTGGTTAATTTTGAAATGTCTCCAGTGTATAGCCTCTCAGTGTAAGGTAAGAAGTGCAATATTAAGTTTTTAAAGCAATTTTACATACTTACCTGGCTGACAAATTACATTGTTGTGTGTAACTCTGTACATAAAAGAAAACATTTCTATATCGGTAATTAGGGTCTCCAAATTACACTACTGATTGTTTTCAATGTATGAGTGTGAGAGAGAAATATACACAGTGATTACTTTAACCAGGCCTTTTGAGAAGAATACCACCATTGTTATCTGGTGGTATTAATCAGTGTCCAGTCATGAGCTATCCTGACCCAGAGGCCTTCATCACTGCAAGCTCATGTACCTTGGGGCTGGTTGACACATGCACATTATCCCTTGATAGCTATAACTGGCATGTGTGAATGTGACAGAACTTTCACATCAGCTCACATCACCTCAAACAGAATGCTTGACCATGGACTTGGCTCACACATTCAGTGCCTGCTGTCCAGTGTAGGGAAATCAGCTGATATACATGTAGGTGTAACTGGCCAGTAATATCTGAGAGCAACTTCCAGAGGGGTAGCTGTGTTTCTTTGTTGTTTTTGTTGCAAAAGTATCTGTTAGATTATTAAAGACTAATACATATGTTTTAGCAGAAGCTTAAATGGACAACAACAGTCCATTTCATCAGGTGCATGAAGTAATAATCTCATGAAGTGGACTGTAGTACACAAAAGCTTATGTTGTTAGTCTTAAATGTGCTCGTTTTTAATGTGCTAAGAGAGTATTTTGTTGTCTTTCTATCTGAGTTGATGTTTATTATTGTTGTTGTTGTTGTTATTTTATTACTAATTCCAGTTTATTTGGATTAAAAATGGGAGTGACATATAAATATTTTGTTCCAGCTGTTTGCCCTTTGTCTAAAAGGTGTCATGTAGGGTGCAAAGAACCTGTATAACTGGCCTGGAAACCTCTCCTCAGGTGTCAACTATCCTTTGGGATCAAAGGAACAATTTCAACATAAATAGCCCATGATACACCCTATTGATATCACCAGTGAATTCTGCTCACAGATATTTGAATCCTTTAAGAATGTGTAAAAGGTATGCATAATGAAAGGGCAATCGGAGCTTAGAACTGCTGAATTTTTATTTCCAGTTTGTTCATTAGCTAACTTCAGCTTAAATTTACTTTTTTGCTTTTGCTTTAATAGGTCATGCATTGGACTATAAATACTGTGATGCAGATCTGAGAGGTTTTCCCCCAATTAATCAGTATTGCACATCAAAGTCGCTGTCCTGTGTCATGCCTCAGTTTCCTTCTTAACACATGTGCTCTGCATCTCTCTCTCCCTCTGCAATGTATGACTTCTAAGGGAAAGGGCAGTTGAACAGTTTGAAATGTCTTTTTAAAATCCTTCGAAGGTCTATTTCAGGAAGCCATTCTACATGTTTAGTGATTTCCAGATTTCATATGTTCTCCCAGGGGGTTCCAATCATGGGTCCCCAGATGTTATAGGACTAAACCTCCCATCATCCCCAGCTACTTATGGAAATTGTAGTCCAAAAACATCTGGGGACACAAGCTTCGCAGCCCCTGTGTTATGGTATGAGCATCAATAAAACAGGCCTGTATATCTTAGTTATAGCAGAAATTCCCACCTTGCCAATAATTTATCTGTGCTTTCCCATTAGGTTCTTTTGTTATCTGCATGCATACTGGTTGTTTTCCTTTTCAAAGTATTATTTAACTCGGGGCTCACCTTAATTTTCATACATTTAGGGTGGGATAAAAGTGTCCAAATGCTTTTCTCTCCTGTGCGTAAAAACCCTGTCAAACTCTAAATGTTGCAGGTTGGTTTAAGGCCTAGATTCCTTAGTATTCCTCTTGAAGGCATAGGGCATGATGCATCCCCTTCTTACAAGCAGGAGGGGAGGCCATTAGGGCTCAGGGGAAATGTGTGCATCTTAACATGCTAGCAATGACATGCTATGCGAGACCTGTATGTAGAAGCCAACCATGCTCTTCCTCCACGGAGCTGAGCATACAACGTATTTGTCCCCTGAGTAACATACAAATATCCACAGAAACCTAGGACCCACTTCTCATGCTGTGTATGAGGGTGGATCTTGCCCATTATGTTTTAACAGGATTTTAAAACATATTGGTATAATGCAGAAGCTCTTTCATGTCTCCTGAATGTGATATAGGAAGTTTATCTTGCAGTACTGGATGTTATGTCCTTGATTATGAAAATTATTCAGAATTCCGAGGACATCATTGCATTTTAAGGCCTGCTGCATAGATGGCACTTCTTAATCTCAGTCCAAGATAAAGAGTTCTGCATCGCCATGTACCTGGCTGGCTTGCCCTTTTAAATACGCAAAACCTTGATCCATATTCAGGACAGCGTTTTTTTCCTTGAGCTTTCCTGCTGTGATGAAAGAGTCATCTCATCCTGTATTAATTTTGTCTGGTATCTTGAATATTATTATGCTATTACTTTTTGAGACAGCTTGCCAGTACATTTCTGAGAATTTCTCACATCTAAAGTAATAATATATTTAAAAATATATATTCTCTGCCCTTTTAAAGGAAAAACAGAACTTTTTCTCTGTCTTAACAAAACTTTTACAAGTTGGAGCTACCTCAGAATATGGTATATTTAATTTTTTGTTTCTTGTTATTTCAGTAGTTACAGTGCAGTCCTATATAGGTATATTTTCACTGTATTGAACAAGTTTAGGACTGCAGCCTTAAATAATATTAAGAGCAAATAAAACATCTTTATTCGATACTTTTATTTCAAAAGTGCTCAGTTTTACTATTCTTTTTGTGATGCTTATGTCCCAATGGACCCATGGTTCTGCTCCCCCCACCACCTTCTCCCATCTGAATTTGGACGTAACAGAGAGTTCCCTCTCTACAGTCAGTGAGACTGCAGAAAGGAGAAGGAACTGGCTATGTGGGCTTCCTTCTTGAATGAAGGACAGCTCGCACAGCCAATTATGGTCGGAGTTGAGAGAGGAGCTTTCTCCCGCAACTCTGGTTCCAGGGGACACAGCCTGCAGTTCAGAATTTGAACAAAACATAGACTGTGCCAAACCTTGGATTATGGTGATGAAACTTAATACAACCCGAGGATTCAGATCAGAGGCAGAAAACTGTAACTTCAGGTATGTCGTCATGCGGGATCTCAGTTGCACACATTCGGACATAATGCTCACGGAACCTCTGGCCCCTTCAACTGTGGCTCCGCATTACATGCGAATATGGCCAGTGCTGGAACTTGCAAAGAACTGTACAGGAAATGAATTCCTTCTCCATAAAATGAATTGATCATTAGAGTAGGTGACAGCGTGCAGAGAATATCTTCTCTGAGGCTAATTCTCCCTTTTCCCCATAGGTACTTTGGAAGGGAAGGGAAGGATTATCTCCCCCACACTCTTATCTCCTGGTGGTCCCTATCTTGCTCTACCAGGCAAGAAGCTAGGGTGCTGCTGCGCTCTGCTACCTGGCATTTCAGTCAGATTAAGAAGAACATCCATGAACAACCCTTATTCAGGATTTGATTTCCAGAATTTAAGGGCATAGATTGATTCTTCACCAAAGATAGCGGGGTTTGTTCTTACCTTCCTGTCCTTCCAGTCTGGCATACTTGGGGTCTGCAAGTGAAAATAGATAGGTAGACATAAGATACTGCTAGCTTCTGACAAATGCTAGAAATAACTGCTAATGGAAATAACTACAAATTATTTTATATCAGTATCTGCTATCAGATGTATTATGTTTCCCAAACTGTTCCAGTGGTAGCAATAGTACCCCTGCAGGAGGCCCTTAATTGCCTGGGTCCTGCTTCGATACTTTGGGAGTATCTGCTCCTATATATTTTACCACACACATTGGCGCCTTTGTGGCCTTGCTTGGTATACTTGCTTTTACTGTTTTAAAATCCAACAGGTTACAGAGCAACTCTTTCTCTATTGTGAGCTCACATTATGGAGTTCCCTCTCTCAAGAGAGCCAGTTATTTCTGTCTCCAGTTGGAAACATTTGTTGTTTCTTAAGGCATTTGCTGGCTGATTTTGCTTTTTGCTCCTATATTTGCTGCTGCTGCATTATGTTAGGTTGTTTTTATTAAAGGTTTATTTAAAATTATTGCTGGGAGTGCACAGGTTGAAAAGCGGATGTGAGTGGCATCAGTGTACACTAGTGATGGGAAATTATATGGTATTTGCTTCTGAGCAATGGAAGGTTAGCTGCACTAAGGTGGTATTCCTTAACTTACAATCCTGTAATTCATACTAAGTGTTGGTACCAGGATCGAGAAAGCTGTTAGAGAACAGTCTCTAATTAAGAAAGCAGAACATATGCATTTTACACAGTTATGTACAGGTTCTAACTGTCATTAAACTGTAATTAAACTTACAGTGTTTGTTTTGATTTGCTGGTCAATGACCGAATAAACTTCTATCTATCTATCTATCTATCTATCTGTCTATCTATCTATCTATCTATCTATCTATCTGTTTTGATACAGGAATTAGCTGATTAACATGCAGCAGTAGTGCAACAACTTCTCAAGGGAACTGTGTTCAAAAGTAGAGAACTGCGCCTTTTTATTTTATTTTTTTGCAGTACCACTGAAATTTATGGGAGTATCCTGCTGTTTGCAGACCCTGCCACTGGCAGTTCCCACCTACCTACCACTGGCAGCCCTCACCATTTACACACACACACAAACACACACACACACACACACACCCCGCCACCCACACACCAGCTGCTGACAGCCCCTGCCATTTGATAGGGATGTATAAATTAATCTGGCTGATGATTTGATTCAAAAGGGTGATTTGATTCAAATTTGAATTGATTCTGGCCAATTCGATTCAAATCAATTCGAATCGATTTTGCCTGTTTTTAAAATTAAAGCCTGTGGGGAAGGACGAGGAGGAGACTCTCCTTTTAAAATGGCGTCAAGAGGCACCAAGGCTCCTTTCAAGTGCTGAGAGAGCAGTGGGGCGGGAGGGCAACTGGACCCGCCCTCCCCCAGTGTATCGCTGGCCGCTCATTTCAAAAAGAAAGAGGCATGCTGAGTGAAGGTGCCTTTGAACCGCTCCTCAGCAGTGCCGCCAGCACAGAGGCCATTAGAATGGATAGCACGGTGCTCTTCGAGCACTGTGCTATCCATTCTAATGGTCTCCGCATCTGCACAGAGGCCAGGTGAGCGGCCGGCCGGCCGGCTGTATGGGGGATGGCTGGCCAGGTTGCCACCTCCCGCCACCATCACTGCTGCTCTGCAGTCGGTACTGCTCCTTGGTGCCAGCAGTACCACTCTCCTCAATTACCTGTCCTGCCCATGAGCTAGCATCTGTCCCCAAAAGGGGAAGGGGCTGGGCCCCCTTTCCCCACCCCACTTGGTAAGAAATAGAAATTGGCTCCTCTGGGATAACATCTGGGGGTCTGCCTTTCAAACCCCACCAACAGCACCCCCATGCAAGCCATTTGCAAGGATGGTGAGGGCAGTGGGCTGCAGAGCAGACCCTTCCAGCCATTCAAAACTCCTGGGCCAGGGCCAGCATTACAGTGTATGTAGATATGGAGGCATGATGATTTCTGGGAGTAGAGAGCCCCATGACCAAGCCACCCAGGGATGGCTGCATTGGTCACTGGGGCCAGCCGCTACATTGGCTTGGTGGCAGTTGCTGAGGCCAGGAAATCACTTGCCCAAGTGCCCATCCCTGCAGCTTTCCTGCATGGAGCATCCTCCCTCACCACCACCACCCCACAATCTGCCACTCTTGTGAGATAGTGTTCCATGGGATCCTAGAGCATTCTGTACTGTTTGCATTAGTTCCAAAAGATGGTTCTGCTCACGAGTAAGACTTAGGGACCAAACATCCCTCCGGCAAAGGAGCTGGGGCCCCCTTCCCCACCCTTTCTGTGTGAAGAATAAAGCTTGGCAACTGCAGCTTCCCTGCTTGAGCCTGCCTTGGGGCTCCCCGCTCCTGGCTCTGTGATGGGGTACCCTGCTTGTACTTCCACTTGGGGTGCTTGTGCTTGTGGACACCCATGACTGCCGGCCCCATGTGGGCGAGCAGCTTGACAGGCTGGGTGGTCTGGGATGGGGCGTGTTGGTGTCCCTATAGCCTGTCAACCCCATAGCTGCTTGGCTGACGGGAGGGGTGAGGCTGGTTTTCCGAGTGGCTGCCAACGAGAAGTGCTGAAAGCCTGGAGCAGCTGCATCTCCTCGGGCTGCTCTGCGCCTCCTCTTCTATTTGGAGTTAGTAAATAACCGCTTAACTGCGGTAATGGATGATCAGGGTTCAGGCATAATACTTCGGTGGCAGAACCGCAGTTATCGGTGGTGAACAATGGGGAAAATCTCAGGTTCAAATTGGAATTAGTCAAGGCAGACTGGAGTTAACTTGTTAGGCTTAACTGGGGTTTTCCATGTTCAGGTGTACTGCTGTTACAAACACTATTAGCTTTAACTGCAGTTAAACTGTACATCCAAATCAGGCCACAGAGATGAAATCCTCTTTTGTGTTCTCTATGGTGATGGTGGTGGATAGATAAAGCTCTGTATCAGATTATAGGCTGTTTTGATTGTTTTAGGGTTATGTTTTTGTTTTTATCATTTTAGATTTTGTTTTTAATATTCCTTTTCTCAAAGGTTGTGGTCAGTTGAAGGGCATATAAATAAAATGGTGTGCCTAGACCAAGGACAGTCAGTTTGTTGTATAGCAAGGCACACTGAAAATATATTAAGATGATTGGCTTACAGCTAATGTTTATGTTTTGTATGTGCATAATCAAATGTACATAACATTTTATGTACATTTTGGAAGCAAAGTCCTGACTGATAGAAGTGTTGCCTTCTAGGATGCCTTTTTTCTTTACAGTTTCCATTTGGAAATTAAATGGCAATTCTTAAACTGCTTTGGAGAGATGAACATCAATTAATTAAAATCTTAATTTGCTCCTTAAGCTTCTGTAGTGAAGATGCTAGTTTTGGAATTTATGTGCTGGCAAAGAGACAAATCTGTTTCAGGAAACCACTCTTTGCATTTGGGGAAGCATGACAAATCCCCTTCATTTCCAAAATGAAAAATATCCTTCTCAGTTTCAGGAAACTATTCTTTGCCTTTAGGGAAGCATAACAAATACCCTACTCTCAGTCATCTAGAGTGATTTTGCTAATCTGAAAAATTCAAAATCATGAAATGAGCTCAGAAGCACTTAAATAGTTCCATTGAAAATCATATGGCTGAAGACCAGCCTGAATTGATTTACAGCTGGAAAATGAAGAGACAATATCAAGAAAATGGCAAGCATTGTGGATGTGGTGCAGCCACTCCTGCTGTGCTTTAGTACAGTATGGAGCGGGAAGTTCCAGACTGCACATTAGAAAGTTTTGGTCCAGTGCTTCATTTCTGAAAAAAGAGATGCCAGAAATCAAGACAGTCTGGAAGCACCATGTCATGGATCACAACGTGCTGCCACATGTCACGGCCTGGTCAAAACTAGCCCCATGATTTTAAAGTTTAACTGCTGCCACCAAGTAGACATTTAGGCTTTCTCTGGCTGAGTCTACTGAAACCAGCCTTCCAACTTCTGTTGTATTAAAAATTAAGTAGTGCGATAAAGGCTTTAGGTGTTGGGTGGAGAAAACAGACAGAAGCTATAGATTTTTTTAATATACCAACAAGAAATTTTACTTTGAAAACAGTTCAGTTTAAAACAATAGTTCCTTTGGAAAATTTAGTACCCACACAGGAACCAAATGACCACAAGGAAAATGCATCCAAACTGACCTGTCTAACACTGGGTCCCAGCTTCAGAGTCTTTATCCAGAGAGGCTAGTCACACATGTTTGCTAAACTGAGCTAAGGGAGCCCAGCCTGGTTTTGCACACATGTGTGAACTGCCAGGATCAGACCGATCCCTGCGGCACCACAGCAGCAAACCCATCTATGGAGCCTCCCCTCGAAACAGGCAAATGCTCTCCTAGCCCCATTTTTAAATTGTCTGGCAGTTGTGGCTGCCAGACTGTGGGGAGCCCAGGGAGAGGGGAGTCCCATGATGCACTGTACACTTCCATAGTGCATCAAGGTATTTCTGGGGGTAGGGACAACATACAGGTGAAACTCGGAAAATTAGAATATCGTGCAAAAGTCCATTAATTTCAGTAATGCAAATTAAAAGGTGAAACAGAACAATATCGGACCTCTGAAAAGTATAAGCATGCATATGTATTCAGTACTTGGTTTGGGCCCCTTTTGCAGCAATTACTGCCTCAATGCGGCATGGCATGGATGCTATCAGCCTGTGGCACTGATGAGGTATTATGGAAGACCAGGATGTTTCATTAGCGGCCTTCAGCAATTCTGCATTGTTTGGTCTCATGTCTCTCATCCTTCTCTTGGCAATGCCCCATAGATTCTCTATGGGGTCAGGTCAGGCGAGTTTGCTGGCCAATCAAGCACAGTACACTGTATACTTTTCAGAGGTCCGATATTGTTCTATTCTTCAATCCTTGTCTTCTTGGTTTCATGTAATATTCTAATTTTCTGAGGTTGTGGATTTGGGGTTTTCATGAGCTGTACGCCATGATCATCACAATTATAACAAATTAAGGCTTGACTTATTTCGCTTTGCATGTAATGCATCTGTCTCATATATCAGTTTCACCTTTTAATTTGCATTACTGAAATTAATGGACTTTTGCATGATATTCTAATTTTCCGAGTTTCACCTGTATACTGGCCCCCAACCATCCCTGGGCGCACAGGGAATCGTCTGGGTGCCCAGGTTGCGCACCAAGCAACGCAGCACTGATCGTCTGTGGGGAAGGTAGGTTTAACCCGCCTTCCCCACTGCCTGCTCTGGAACCCTTCTCACCGCTTGTGCGAAGAGGCTCAGAGTCTTCTGCAATCATCTTAGCTTCTCCAGCAAACCTGGCTTGTCCCTTGTTTAGCCTTAGGTCCTGCTCTCACTTTACAGTTCTGGGTTTTCATTCCCAGACTGCTGGTGAGTGATTCAGCTCTCCAGAGAGATTGACTCTGTTGATGGAACTGCCTTGGAGGTGTTTGGCCAGCACCCCCAGTTCTGGCAAATGTGGGAAACTTAGCTCAAAGTGGCAAGCAGTTCCAAGCAGTTTTAATTTGTGCAAACATATGAATTCAAGAAAATTGGCTTGAGAGAGGTTTTAATTAACAAAAAGGAGTTTATTGGAGGAAAAATAATAAAAGCAATAAACTAAGCTACTAGGTGGCCCTAACATAAAGGCAATACAAATGTTTATAAATAGACTATTTTAAGGCACATTTAGTTTAATGTTCCAGATTATATGTAAATTTCCAGGTGGGCAAGAGAGAGATGCTAAGAGAGGGGGAAAGGGGAAGTTTGAAGCAAAGTGATAGATGGGGGTTCTGAGAGCTGGACAACCACTGTACTGTACCCATCTCTAGCCAACAGGGCTTTGAGCAGCAGGAGACTCACGTCCTTCAGGGACAGCGAGGTGGAAGGCAGGAGAGTTGCAGAGGTTAATGAAAGGATGGATGCCCATGAGATAAGTATCTCATTGGGCCCAGCTCCCTGCGCCTGCTAGGGATGCTGTTTGGAAGGGCATAAGGACTGATCCAGGTAGTAATTTCAGCTTGGGTGGTCTCAATGGAGAGGGAAACACCAAGATGTTCTTTTGGAATTCTTGTTGCAGTGCAGTCCCAAGTGTAACACATGAGGAAGCACACGATAGAGTCCTTAGTAGGATGGAAAGGAGAACACAACAATGTCTTGCAGCTGGAGTAAAGTGTAAAGCACAGTGTAAAGCACAAGGGAGCACAAAGATGTTTTGCCGTTGGAGTCCTGAGTTGGAAGGACAAGGGAGCACTCTGGGTCATGGAGTTATGGATATTTATATCCCAAAACGTGCCTTGTAGGCATATTTCTTTTGTCATACTTTGCTGAATATAAGATCCCAGGCGGGCTGGCATAGAATGCATTGTGTCTGATTGTCCTTCCTGGGTGTGAATAGCCTATTGTATGCAAGGCTGATTGTAATGAGAACTAGAGTATACAGGTGCATCAAAGAATATCCTGTGTTGGGACTGACTCTTCTAATAATTCTGTCAAAAGTTTCAATAGGCACACTTTCAAAGTTACATCACTGACTCACCCCTTTTGTGATGGAGACTGCTGCTGCACTTGTCTTATCTGCTTTCCCTTCCTAGCCTAATTGCTTCGTTAGCAACAGGTGTTATCTTTCTTGTGAGAGAATGAGGGAATATTTATTATTTATTTAACATATTTTGAAAACAAAAACTAGAAATTTAAAACACAACAATTTAAAAATTTTAAAACAATATTATAAAACAGCATTAAAAACAATCGAATATCAAGTATCAGTTAAAAGCCTGGAGTTCATGACTTGGAGTTCATGACTTAGATTTCATTCTAAGTTCAAAATGATCTCGGATGCCAGATAACTCGTAATAGCTAGTTCTCGAGTCTTCTTAGCTGGGTCCCCACCTAGGGAGAGGGTGTTTGAAGCTAATCCCCATTGCAGTTTGTGTTACTTGTAGCCCAAATCTTGGGGTTACTAGTCCACTGCCATCTAAGTGACTTGTCCCCATGTATAACATAAACTGGGAGCTGACATTGTGGTCCAGCTCCTGAGCATAGCAAAAGTGTAATCTCCAAGCCTGGAGATGCAGCTGTAAACAGGGAGGCTTCTGGGAGCCAGGCAGAATAAGCTCAGCTAATAACACTCTCTCCTAGTGATTTTTCAGCTCTTATTCTCAGCAGCTCTTTTCAGTTCCCTCTTTCCTACTCCAGCTCTGCAACACTTTCCAGCTCTGATGTCCACTTAATCTTCACTCTGAATCCTTCTGACTCTTCAGTTCTCTTACTTGTACTGCACTAAACTCTGCTGAAGGCAGCCTCCTTATATTCTCTAACTTCACTCCTATTTTTCCACAACTTAAGTTTCCTCCATTTCTTAAAACACACCCAATACAATCAAACCCTCTCTTCCTTCCAAAATCAAACCAATACAATTCATCTCCCTCCAAAACCAAACTGTAGAACAGGAGCCGTGAACATTTGACCTCTGTACCACTTTCTTAACACAGGGAATAAGCAAAGCAATTGCAACATAAACTCATATACAAAGAGAGGAGGTTTAGGCTTCGTTTCTTCACACACCAAAATTCCATCTAAAAGTTATTTCCTCAATCTCTGGTGTGTTGGGGAAATCTGTAGTTACTCAATGGTGAGAGAAAAGTATGCTGCACTTACTCAGGAGCCCTTTAATCTGTGGTTATTCCATATATTCTAGAGTTTAATACTGACATTGAAAGTGGATGCTATGACTGAGTTCTGATGAGGCTTGAACACAAAGTAAAACCCATTTTAATGTTTTGTCTTTAGATAAACAGTAAACCCAACCAGCTTTCCCACATTTCTATGTTCCTTCAAGCCATTTCACTTACAATTTACAGTGTTTGGGAAGGAGGTGGGAATTTCATGGATTCCTTGTGCTTTTTGTTCAAGGATAAGGGTCTCTTTTTCTTTTTTGCCTTGCCTTATCTCCAGTTTGGCACTCTCAATGTCTTCATGAGGACAAACTGGTATGAAAATAGATAGGTAGATTTATTCCTGACAAACATTAGGAGTGAGCACTAATGGACATTGTGATGTGTCCATTTTATGAAAGTAATCTCTAATATCAGACAAATTAATATCCAAGCGGTTCCACGTGGCAACACTGCCACTGAAATATACCCTTAATGGCCTGGGTCCTGCATACCACCTGTTGTGTAAACAAAACAGACTCTCCTCCCTCCTCTTTTATTATGTAAACAGAGTGGATACATGCATACATGCATACATGCAGTTGCCCTCTCATATATAGTTTGCTCATATGTTAATGGTGTTTCTTCAAACCCAGTTTATTTAGAAAGAGGTACCAGAGAGGAGCTTTATCTGTCAACACAGCTTTTTGCTGTTTTTATTGGGACATAAACATAATTGAAGTAGGAAAAATATGAAGAACAGGGATATACCAACAAACATTTTTAAAAGCATAATGTATCCTGGAATACAGGATAGACAATGTAGCTTTCATGTTGTCCAACATGGAAAAATCATTTGGCAGGAGAAATATTAAGAAATCAATCTTTAGATGTCAGTGTACTGTCAGGTTACAGTGTTAATTTTGGGGAGTTTGAAATGTCTTCACTGTGTTAAAGAAATGATAAAAACAGTGTGTCTGGTTGCTCAGGATTCTCTCTCTCTTTTTTCTTTGTTCTGTACAAATTACACTACAAGCACCCCCTTAATTATTATCATCCGACAATCTTTGGGTTGTTACTCTATTTAAAGCAAGTTCTAAATATAGGATAGTGAAATTTCATGTCCCTGAGCAATTATGGTATAGCTCAGCATGTTTGTTCCTAGACCTACACAGCTGACCTTTGTTAATTCATAGCAAGTGTAGGCGCTGTTCACTTTGAATTTGTAATAGCAGGGTTAAGCTTTACAAAACTTTGGTATTACTTAATGCTGCAAATAGATGTCTCCAGCTTTCAATATGGTGGTCAATAAGGGTTATGTGTCAACATTCTTTAGTAATCATACTGGATGCCATGCTCAGGGGTGTCATATCGTATTTTATGGAGGGAGCAGATGTAGTGTGTAGAACTAGCATGCCAGAGATGCCTACATGGCCAGAAAAATAGGCACTTCCCCTGCCTGCCCTCGTTAAATGGCATTTCTGGCTGCTGCCACGCCATAATTAGCAGGATCACTCTGTACGATCGTACAGTTTGTGGAGAAAAGAGAGCCTTAATGGTTTCTTGCAAGCTTCCTACATACCTGTTCTGATTCAACCTTTGGATGTGACAACTTCTTGTAATGTATCCAAAGACAGCCATATGGCTTAGACCCTACATACTTTATAACTTGCAATAATGCAAAGTTGGGCTTGCCAAAGTCAATGGAAACCAACAAAAAGGATGGGCTTCTATGCACCCAACTCTGCATAAATCAGGCTGTTAGAAACTATCACCTCTCTTATGTCTCACCAAAAAAATTAAGATCAATGTAGTGTATCTTCTGAACTATACAATCTGTCTGCCAAATCTGAGTGGATATGATGAAACTCATCTTTGTCCGTATAATGCTTTTATTAGAGTAACTATTTTATTGGTAGGGTTGACATGTTGTAGAAGGATTGTTACAATCCTGAGATTGAGGGATGTGTTGGGCCAATAAAACAGCAATATTTATTTATTTATTTATTTATTTATTTGCTTGTGTCTTTATTTATTTATTTTGCATATTAAATAGGCTCAGCTCTACAGCGGGATGTGTCTGGACTGTGGAACTCTAAAGCGGGGTGGTGTGGTGACAATGGGGCAGAAATACTAAATGAAGTAAACTATAGCCCTGTTACTCACAAGTTATGCTCAATGTGCGTACAGTCTGCGTACTATCTACACACATACAGATCTGTATGCATGTATAATTATTTACATGTTATTTTGAATGCATGTACAACAGCACACTCTTATCTGTATAATGCATTTCAGGGACCACTCACATGAATACACATGTGGTCATTCACACAAAAAACATGTATGTGTGTACAGAAATATGAACCCATGTACAAACATACTATTTAAATATTGTTTTAGATTCAAGATCTTATCATGTGGCTTAATTCTATTTAATAGCCAGTAAAATTCACCAGGAGCTCATTAAGAATCATTTCTAGTTGATCTGTGTGTTTAAACACTGTATCATAACCTTGTTGTTTTATTTTGTTGGGCTTTTGTTTATAAACTGTACTGGTCTGTGACTGTAACAAAGGGATGATATTTTAAATTTTGTACACCGCCTAGAGATGTACATATCAGGCAGTATAGAAACATGATAATAAATAATGGCCCAGTTCAAATAATATTGCCCCCCAGAACGCACAGGCAGAAAGGGAACACACAGGAGCGTGCCTCTTGGCGTGTTCTCCCAGAGTGTCTCTTTACTGTATGTGAAGTAATGGTACTTTACTATATACACACTCCAAGTACCAAGTCTTGGTAGTTGGAGTCTGTATATAGGGGCCATTCAGATGAACAGCCCCTGCATGTGATAAAGGGATGATCTGGGAGGGTGTCAGGGTATGTGTGGAGGATGTCATAAGAACAGTCCTGCTGGATCAGGCCCAAGGCCCATCTAGTCCAGCATCCTGTTTCACACATTGGTCCACCAGATGCCAGTGGAAGCCTACAGGCAGGATTTGAGGGCATGCCCTCTCTCCTGCTGGTATTCCCCTGCAACTGGTATTCAGAGGCACCCATGTCCTGATGGGTGTGCTCTCAACACGTCACCTTCTTGATCGTATGTGCTGTGGGCTGTATCATTTGAACTGGCTAAGTGTCTGAATACGTCTTATGATTCTGTAAGTTTCTATCTGCAGAACTGGGGGGAGGTGAAGTTTTAAGTTCACAGAGGATTGGAAACCAGCAAGACACCCTTATCTCCCATTTAACCTGGGAGGCATTGCATCTTATGATGCTATTAGATCTCTCAAGTATGTGCCCCTTTTCCAGCAGTCCATGTTGGGAGCTATAGTCCAAATAATTTCTGCATTTCCCCAAGGGATATATCTCCTACATATAACACTGTGGGCTCTACTGATCAGGAGAATGCATCTCCTAACTCACATGCGCTCAGATATTCCTTAACTGATTTAGAAGTTGCTTGCATTTTTATAGAGGATATTCCCTGAAACAATTTCCAGCCAATTATAAACACCAACAGGAACCTGGTTTATCTTCATCTTTAATAACGTGATAGTAAGTTGATATATTCCTACTTCCTATCCAAACTGAATTAATCAAACTTATCTTTTCTCTTTGATACCCACAACGCGTATTCATGATGCATTCTGCAAAAATGCTCAAAGGGTTAAATTAAACATGAAATAGCGTGCAAGAGCATTTGGCAGAGCCCCAAAGAGTCCTATTTAAATAATTTTTTAAAAGAATTTTGAGAGGATAACTCCAGACTGGAGAATCCCTGTTTTATTTAATAATGTTAATTTCATTCATAATGATAAAACTTAATTCTTTTAAATTTAATTCTTAGACTTGACAGAAGAAATGGCTTGCCATCTGTTTCAAAGAGGAATCGGAACAATTTATTAATTGTGTGCCTGAATACTATTTTAGGTTTTCTGTTTGCATGAGAGTCTCTCAGTCTTATTATTGGGCTCTAGGCTTGCAGAGCATCTGTAATGTTAATTCCACTGATTTCATAATTTTAAACATTCTGCTCTTTAAAATTCATATTGCTGCAATTGGATTTGAAACATCAGTGGAGCTGATACTGAAAAATATCTTTGTTATCTTCTGATTCTTTGCCAACTGGCCACACCAGCAATCACAATGCCTCATGTAGAGTTTATAAGATGACACAGACCTAAGAATCTAGAATCAAAACTGTCCATGCCTAGAAGATGTATCAGAAGGTTAGGAGATCAACACCCCTGTTTATTCACTGCTCATAACATAAAGACAGTGAATGTACTCAGTAAAATTAAAGGGCCATACAGTACTTAAACACTGGAATGAATATATCTCAAGACATTGCTGAAAGCAATCAGCAAATACTGTGCACTCACAGAATATAGGGTTCTGTTCAATGCTGCTTAATTTTTTAAAACTTTACTTAGCCAGCAAGGACTAACAACCTGATCCTGTCATCTGTTGCATGAGCGCTATGGCTCATAGGATTAGAGGATATTAAGTCAGAGCCTTAGCCATGTTGGAGAGACCTATATAGCACCCTTTTACTCCCAGCCTTTTAAATGAATGTTCAGCTTTCATTTAAAAAGTTTACGTATCTAATACTTAAGAGTTCATGATAATATAAGGAAAAATGCCCAGGCAGTATTTTGTCCAACTGCTCAGAAAGAGTTGTACGTCTTCTTGCTTTTCATTCTTGTGGCTAATGAGTGAAAGACACAGGGATGATTGGCAAGCTAAGAAAAGAGAAATGTCTTGCATCATTTCCCTCCATTGCATGTACTGACCAATGAAGGGAGGAAGAGACAGGAATTCTGTACTTCCTTCCTTTGTTGAGTGTAGCAGTCATTTTGTTCCAGTAGCAATTTGAAAAACCAATGACCCTTTTTAACCAAAGTAAATAAACAGGGAATTTTATTATTATTATTATTATTATTATTATTATTATTATTATTATTATTATTATTTATTATTTCTTGTTTACATAGTCAGACAGGTGTTCTTGACTGGTTTGTTTTATCCAGACATCGAGTTCTTCCCAAGGACCTGGGATGGCTGAATTTTATTATCAATGTCGTTATTATTATAGATATTGTCATAGAATATAGGCTGTTCCCAGTAAAGTTGCTTTTTGTAATTGGCCGATGGTGATTTCTGTGGCCCCAATGGTGTTGAGGTGCTCTTTGAGGTGTTTTGGAATTGCACCTAGGGCACCAATTACTACTGGGATTATTTTGGTCTTCTTCTGCCACAGCCTTTCAGTTTCAGTTTGTAGATCTTTGTATTTTGTGATTTTTTCTATTTCTTTTTCTTCTTTTCTGCTATCCCCTGGTATTGCTATGTCGATTACTTTAACTTGTTTTTCTTTCTTCTCGACTACAATTATATCTGGTGTATTGTGTGGCAGATATTATTATTATTATTATTATTATTAGTAGTAGTAGTAGTAGTAGTAGTAATTTGATTTCTATACCACCCTTCCAAAAATGGCTCAGGGCGGTTTACACAGAGAAAGAACAAACACATAAGATGGAATCCTGTCCCCAAAGGGCTCACATTCTAAAAAGAAACATAAGACACACACCAGCAACAGTCACTGGAAGTACTGTGCTGGGGATGGATAGGGCCAGTTACTCTCCTCCTGCTAAATAAAGAGAATCACCACCATGAATCAGTGATTTAGACTATAGGATCTCCCAGTGGTCATATTAACTGGGCCCTTAAGGAAATCCGTGAACATTATGCCCTGGCTCTCTCCAAGGTGGGGAGAGTTGCTCCGGCCCACGCTGCCCAATGCAGCGCGGGCCAATCTCCTTTGTAAATGGGGCCGCATGGCCCCGTTTGGAAGGGAGACCACGTCCCCGCATATGACGTCAGACATGGGGGGTGGAGCCAGGGGGCCGCGGCTGCACATGGGCCACCGCCAGCCTTACTCCACTCCTGTTGGTCAGTGATTCCTCTGCCCGGGTGAATGATGTTCAGCCTCTTCTAGATGGGGTTGCACTCCCCCTGAAGGACCAGCTTCGCGGCGTGGGGGTGCTCATTGATCCAGCACTGTCACGAGAGGCTCAAGGGGCCTCTGTGGATCAGAGCACCTATTATCATCTTCGACTGATATTCCAAATTTGACCTTATCTGGACAGAGATAGCTTGGCTATAGTTACTCATGCTCTGGTAACTTCTTGCTTAAATTACTGCATTGTATATGGGGCTGCCTTTGAAAATGGTCCAGAAACTTCAGCTGGTACCAAATAGGGCTACAAGATTATTAATTTATCTCAATCTCCCACCCAGTGAAATCAGCATTATGAAGGTAAACCTGATACTAATATTCTCTTTGCTACTCCTTTGGCTTTATGATATATGATTCTTCAAGAAATGTTAGATAGGGGAGATTTAAGGATGATTTCTCACATATATACCTGAAAATTAGATGTCCAGACTATGAACTGCAGATAGTGGAACAAAAACTATGTGTTGGGTGGAGTTGACTTTGACTTTGGATTAAAAGCGCAGACTTCAAGCAACTCAGACTTGCAGTGGTGAACCAAGAGACAATCAAGAATGCTTTCCCTTTAGGTTATGTGATGTGCAGGCCAGACAGTTGCTGAAGGTTCAGTGGTAGTGTTTGGGTCTCTGGAGTTTCACTGCTTTTCAATGCAGCCCTAAAGTTGTTTACTTGGAGATAATTTCCATGGCACAGCCTTAATCTCCCAACTTGTGTTTGTGCATCCACCAGAGGCATCAAGATGTGAATCATTTCAGTCTCAGGGTGGGGAAAATGTTGTGTGACTAGGCTTCTAATAATATCAAGAAATAGATCATTTTGTTCCTTACATCTGTATGATAGGGATGTGCACAAAACCACCTGGCCCAGTTCAGTTTGAGTTCAAACTGGACCTGAACCAGGCCGGGCCAGTTTGGTTTTTCCACCCATCGAACTCCCCCCTTGCTTGGTTCAGTTTAGGTGTGTGTGTGTGTGTGTGTGTGTGTGTGTCAGACTTTAAAAAAACACACAGCCTTTTTTAACGTATCCCCTCCGGAGGGTTTCTCTGAAGTGGTGGTGCGGGTACATGGAGGTTCCCCCTCCCCCACTGACCTTTTTTGTGCTGTTCAGGCATCTTCGACACTTTCTGGGCCTATTCCCGAGTGTGGTGGCCATTTTGGAGGCCATTCTACCTGCACAGTGGGACCCTGCATGGCCTGGGTCATGGACCGATCATGATGGGTCCCACTAAACAGGCCCAGTGGCCTCCAAAATGGCCACCAGCCCGGGGGTTAGACCCAGAAAGGGCTGAAGATGCCCAAACCAGGTGATTTTTAGAAAAAGGAAGGCTGGAGAGGGGAGGAGGAAGACCCCACCAGACCCCACTGCAGACCCCACCCTGTCACTTCGGAGAAGCCCCCCAGAGGGGGTAAGTTAAAAAATAAGAATTTTTTTTAAAGGCTTGACGAACCCCTGAATTGAGGGAGGGGATGTTTGGTCCCTGGTCAGGCTGAACTGGGGGGTAGTTCGGCTCGACCCCAAACCTTCAAATCAAACCCGTTTGATACTAAACCATTTTGGATTCGAACCTGTTTGCACACCCCTACTGAATGATGGACAGGCCTCCAGTTCACACATGAGCCTCAGGGCTGACACTTATTGATTCACACTGTTGTTTTTAAAAAGGGAAATCCAAGAGTTCCTGGGGAGGCACTTTGCATAATATTGTGGGGACTTTTTTATTTGCATCCATTGAGTTTAACTATGAATCTTAATTTTATTACTTCTCTGGCATAGTGGATATTTGTGTGGGTAAGGAATGTGAAATCATCCTTTCTTCTGTGATTACAAATATAAATAAATTATAAATAATTTGCAGTTATTAGGAAGGGGATCATCTTGTATGGGAATACCCAGGTTCTCATTCCTGCTGCCCTTTGGAAATGCTTGGTAATATACAGCATACATGATAATATTAATTTAATTCTCAGCTGATGTTTATTCTTGCAATAAAACTACTGCCTGTGGTTTTATGGATAGTAGAGGTAAGCCCTCATAGTTGTAGTTTAATACCCAAGACTGACATTGAGCAGAGAGATTCATTCACAATGCCTTCCTAAAATTGATATAACTCTTCCTTTTATGCCCATAGTAGCCTGCCTGTAAACAATTACCTTTTGTCTAAGCAAGCCTAAATCCTTGGTGCCTCTATATGTTGAAACTGACTCTTTTTATTCTGCCTTCATAACAAAAGACTGTTGACTATTCATAAAAGTTGTGACATTATTCCATGAGTGGTAGTAGATCTGTATGTATAAGTCAGTTGAAAAGACTGTCATGCTCTCTGTTAGAGATCTGCACAAATGTGTTTAAAAATAGGAGTTCCTGTGAGCACTTTAAGTGTGTGTTGCAAGAAATAATTAATGATTCAAACCTGTCTGTGTTTGTTGTTATCTTTTTTAACTCAGTGTGATCTGGCCTATGTTTTATCAAAAGGTGGGCATTTGTAAGATAGCAGCTGGGGTTTTTCTGAGGGCTCCTGAGTACTTAAAATATGCTGAAAAAAAGAAACGCCTTTGTAGTTTCATTAGGAAATAGGTAAAGCTCTCATTGTTGAATGGTGTTGCTGACCGTTAGTGGCAATCATCTATCAGAAAGTTGGGGTTGCAGCATAGAGATGGGACATTATTATTTCCATGTTCTAAATTCTGCTTCAGTTTTTCAGGGCTGCCTCATAATAGTTGGGTACTTAAGAGATGGATCCCACATAGGTACTCTTTCCAATCTACTATATATCTTCCCAGATATATATCTCTTATGCCACACTTGTTTGGCTTTAGGAAGACCTATGTTTTAGATTTTTTTCTGATACTTGTAGGATCAGTGGAGAAGATAGAGTTAAGTGTTCAAGCAAAACAACAATAGTACCAGGGGCATAACTATAATAGGGCAAGGGGAGACAGTTGTCTGGGGGCCCACTGCCTTGGGGGGCCCCCAGAGGCAAGTCACATGACTGACTCCCCCAGCCGCGCACCCACCCGGGCTTCCTTCAGTTGTATTCACCCTCCGAAACTGATGTGAGTGCTAAGACCTGGCGCTACCAGAACAGCATGTCTTTCTCTAGTACCATTAAATGACTTGCATTGCCCACAATTTACAAAACCTTAAAAAAAAATAAAAAATTAGGATGATGTTCTATTGTGGCACATAGGTTATCTATATCTATATCTATATCTATATCTATATCTATATCTATATCTATATCTATATCTATATCTATATCTATATCTATATCTATGCTTTTTGTTACCACTATTCAGCCTCATTTAAGATTTCTTTACTTCATGAGCTGAGCTTCAGTGAGGGGGGGCATTTTAAAATCTTGTCTCTGGGCCCACTCCAACCTTGCTACGCCCTTGAACAGTACATTAAAATTGAAGAGCTGATGTGTTGCACAATGAAACGTTGGCGTGTCCAATCTGCTTGGGCTCCTGTGCACATGAAAAGCACCTCAGGGGGTGTTGTACAGAAAGTTGGTTCCTCAATGACAGTGCATGGGCACTTCCGCAGCACTACTTCATTGTTTCCAACATAAGTAGCACAACTCAAATGCCCACAGACTGTTTCACCTCCATAACACACCCCCAGGGCTGCCTTCCATGTGTGCAGCAGTCCCAATGGGCTGGGCACGCTGACATTATGTTGCATAGTATTTTAGCCAACAAGTTGTTCTAGTAAGAACTAATCGACCTACTTTGCTTTCACTGTTTCTACAACTGGTCTAAATTTGGTGCGAATCAAGTCCACAAATTAGATCTCTTGCACCTCAAATGTTCATCTTGGATCAGGGTGGATGTCATCATTACAAACAGCACCTTTGAAGTATCCCTTTGTGTCACTAACTACAGCTGTTCCAAATTTGGTTCTAATTGGTTAGACAGTCCTCAAGTTAGTGCACTTGTGCCTCAAAGGTTTATGCATCTGCCATCTTGGATCAGGGTGGGTGACATCATCACAAACTACACCATTGGGGCAACCCTATGTGTCCATTCAGCTGTGGCAAATTTGGTTCAAATCAGTTAGACTGTCCACAAGTTAGTGTACCTGTGCCTCCAAAGTTTACGTGTCCATCATCTTGAATTGGGGTGGATGACATTGTCACAAACTTCGCCATTGAGATGTCCCTATGCGTCCATACAGCTGTAGTAAATTTGGTTCAAATCATTAAGCAGTTCACAAGTTAGCTCACTTGCACCTCAAAGGTTTATGGTTCTGCCATCTTGAATCAGGTTGGATGACATCATCACAAACTACACCACTGAGTTCTCCCTGTGTGTCATTTACTACAACTGTACCTAATTTGGTTCATATTGGTTAGACAGTCCACAAGTTCTCCCACTTGCACTTCAAACATTCACACGTCTGCCATCTTGGATTGGGGTAGTTTACATCATCACAAACTATGCTATTTGGGCTTACCTATGTATCCCTACAGCTGCAGCAAATTTGGTTTCAATTGGTTTCAATTGGCGGTTCACAAGTTAGCCCACTTGTGCCTCAAATGTTTTCATCATCTTGATTCCGGGTGGATGACATCATCACAAACTATGCTGTTGTGGTGTCCCTATGTGTCACTCACTGCAACTGTCCATAATTTGGTTTAAATTGGTTAGACAGTCCACAAATTAGCCGGCTTGCGCCTCAGATGTTCACACAGCCTCCATCTTGAATTGGCGCTTGCTCTCCCTTCTTTTAATGGTATTCCTAAATCTGTCATCTTAGATGGGCTGCCTTATTTTCATAATGGTAGGACCAGATCTGACATTGGCATAAAATCAAGCAGTTCTGACTGATCCCTGGGTGTACATGTGCACACTGACATGGAGAAATGTATTAACTAGTCAACCATGTATTCTTTCTTTTTATGTAACATTGTTTCCATATAGGAAGCAATCCTTCTCATATAGGAAACAAGAGGAATTGCCTTATTAAAAGATTCTTCTCCTACTTAACAAATTTTTGCCCTGTCAGCAAAATGGGCCAGCTGCAATTTCTGTGATAAAGGTTGCTTCCCAACACCACCCCTCCACTCCCTCATTGCAATCTTGGACCACATCCTGGATCTTCCAGGTGACAGATTGCTTGTGTTCAGAAAAAAGAACGGTGAGACAGCTAATCTTCGTTCATATATAGTACTCTAGTGGTTGTGAATAGCCTTATTTTTTGAATGCGCCTGAACCTTTTATAAAGTGTTCTGCTTGTGAGTAGCCATCACACATTGCAGTGCTAAAGAATGATGGGGAAATGACTATGAACGAACTCTGAGATGGGTCGTGATCAATCTCAAGAAGGAAATCATCTCAATAAAGTTAGTTGGCTTTAGGGGATGGGTCTGCTCTGCAAAGAGTAGAAGGTTCAAACTTCTTTCCCTGTCATCTCCAAGGTAGGGCTGAGAGTGATTCCTGAACCTTGGAGGCACCACTGACAGTCTGTGTAGACAATACTGAGCTAGATGGACCAAGTGTCTGACAAGTGTTCATGTATGGTTCATTCCAAACTGGTTCGCCTCGAACTGGGGCCGGTTTGGAGGTTCGAACGCAGACTGAACCACAGCGGTTTGGTTTGTGATTGAACAGAACCAGGCCTGGTTTGGGAGGAACAGGAGCAGCAGGGTAGGTGCAGCAAGAGGGAAAAGAAGCTGTTTACCTCGGCTGGCCGTTGCGCTGCTCGCTGGTGCACCACTCACTGGCGCTCACCCTCCTGGCATGGCAAGCATGCTCCCCCCTCCTTTACTGAGCCACTGCCTAGCCGCCGGCTCAGTAAAGGAGGAGGGAGTGCACGTGGGGGTGGGGGCGCAGCAGCAGGATGCAGTGGAGCTGGCAGCCACGCTGGCCAGCTGGGGTAAGTAGCTTTCCCCCCTCTTGCCACCGCCACCTAGGGAATGCCCCTTTCCTTTTAAAGGGTCCTCACCTTTCTGCGATCAAATCTCCAAACTGGTCCCAGTTCGAGGTGAACCGCTTTGGTCTGATCGCCTTTCACACAATGGCTTACATCTTGACTAATGAAGTGGGTATGTAAACAGCAGCTGCGGGGATGCAGTGGGACTACCTCAGGTACTCCGTGTGCTTCTGTTATGTGTGCATTGTTACACTGCCCTTACTCAGGAAGAAGTGCCGCTTGCTCAGTTGCACAACAATATGTTGAATAAATAAATAATAATCAAGTAAATAAATTGAATAAATAAATAATAAACATGAAGGGAAGGGAAGAGGGAACATCTTGGCAGGGCAGTGACTGTGTTTGGGCTTCTGCCCCACCTCTTTCTCCAGGTGTGTGCCATCTACCCTCAGCCTCTGTGGCTTTAAAGCTGGGGCTGGGCCAGGGACTGAGGAAGGGAAGAGGGAACATCTTGGCAGGGCAGTGACTGTGTTTGGGCTTCTGCCCCACCTCTTTCTCCAGGTGTGTGCCATCTACCCTCAGCCTCTGTGGCTTTAAAGCTGGGGCTGGGCCAGGGACTGAGGAAGGGAAGAGGGAACATCTTGGCAGGGCAGTGACTGTGTTTGGGCTTCTGCCCCACCTCTTTCTCCAGGTGTGTGCCATCTACCCTCAGCCTCTGTGGCTTTAAAGCTGGGGCTGGGCCAGGGGCGTGAGCCTCTTGGCGTGAGCCAAAGGGCAAGAGCATAAGGGCTCTCGTCCTTGTGGCTCTCAGCCGTGGGGCGAGCTGCCTGGAGCCCTGAAGACCTTCTCCTCCTGCCTTGACGATCCATCTTCCACCAAGCAAGAAGTCAGCAGGGACTGTATGAGTCTGGTCTTGGTTTTAAATTAAGCCAAGTAGCCGTGGTGGAATAGTCTGGGGGGATGTGTCTGGGAGAGCAAAAAAGTGGGTCTGGAGTGGGGGCGGCAATATCACGGGTAGCGGGCAGAGGGAGGTATGGCGGTGGGAGTTGGGCAGGCCGTTACAGGGGGAAACGGTCCAGGCAGTTGAGGCCTGTTCCTTTTTCCGGCCCTTCCCCCAACCCTCTGACCCTAGGGAGCTCTGAGAACACTCCTTCGAGGATTAGGGTGCTGCTGCTAAATGCCAGGTCAGTTAACGCAAAAACATCTCTCATCCACGATTTGATTGTGGATGAGCATGCTGACCTGGTATGCGTGACGGAGACCTGGTTGGATGCGCTGGGCGGAGTTGGTCTCTCTCAGCTTTGTCCTCCAGGTTTCCAGATCGTGCAGCAGCCCCGCCTCGAGGGTCGGGGAGGAGGCGTTGCGGTCATCTTTCGAGAGACCCTCCCCGTTTCCAGGTGCCCGGTCAGGCAATCTCAGAATTTCGAGTGTTTGTCCTTGAGGGTGGGCCTCCGAGATAGGCTGGGGATTCTGCTGGTGTACCGACCACCCCGCTGCACTTCAGTCTCCCTACCTGAGCTGGCGGGGGTGGTCTCGGAGGTGGCCTTGGGTTCCCCCAGGCTTATTGTCTTGGGGGACTTCAATGTCCACGCTGAGGTCCCCTTAGTGGGTGCGGCTCAGGATTTCATGGCCTCCATGGCAACCATGGGCCTGTCTCAGTTGGTATCGGGCCCTACCCACGTGGCGGGACACACTCTGGATCTGGTTTTTGCCGATCGGGAAATAAATGATCTGGAGGTGGGGGAATTTGAGATCACTCCCTTGTCATGGACAGATCATCACCTGGTGGGGTTTAGTTTGACTGCTCCGTCTGCCCTCTGCAGGGGTGGTGGGCCGATTAAGATGGTCCGCCCCCGGAGGCTTATGGATCCGCTTGGATTTCAGACGGCCCTCGGGGAGTTTCCAGTGTCCAGAGCTGGTGACCCTGTCGAGGCCTTGGTTGATCTCTGGAATGGAGAGATGGCCAGGGCTGTTGACACGGTTGCCCCCAAGCGCCCTCTCCGGCTTGGTGGAGCCCGTTCTGCTCCTTGGTTTTCCTCGGAGCTTAGGGCGATGAAGCAACTCGGACGACAGCTGGAGCGACGCTGGAGGAAGAGTCGTCACGAATCCGATCGAACACGGGCTAGAGCCCATTTTAGGGACTATGCCGTGGCGGTGGGGTTGGCGAAGAAATGTTTTTTCTCCGCCTCCATTGCGTCTGCTCAGTGCAGGCAAACAGAGCTGTTTCGTGTGGTGAAAACATTGCTCCACACATCCCCCCGGGCAATGGGGGAGGAGTCATCTACGGCTCTTTGTGATCGATTTGCCTGTCGCTTTGCAGATAAAGTCGCTTGCATCCGTGCTGACCTGGACTCCAGAGTTTTGGCAGTTCCGGCAGACGTGCCTCTGGTACCATCTGGTCCCATTGTGTTGGATTCTTTTCAGTTGGTGCGGCCTGAGGATGTGGACAAGATCCTGGGCAGTGTGCGGGCGACTTCGTGCGCTCTTGACCCTTGCCCTTCATGGCTAATAAAAGCTGCCAGGGAGGGGACAGGTAGATGGCTGGAGGTGATCGTTAATGCTTCGTTAAGGGAGGGCAGGATGCCATCGTGCCTCAAGGAGGCGGTGGTAAGACCTCTATTAAAAAAGCCCTCCCTTGATCCCTCCAACCTGGACAACTATAGACCTGTGTCTAACCTCCCCTTTTTGGGCAAGGTGATGGAGCGTGTGGTGGCGTCCCAGCTGCAGAGGGTCTTGGATGATACGGATTATCTGGACCCTTTTCAATCTGGCTTCCGCCCCGGGTATGGGACTGAGACTGCCTTGGTCGCTCTAGTGGATGACCTACGCCGGGAACTAGACAGGGGGAGTGCGTCCCTGTTGGTTCTGCTGGACCTCTCGGCGGCGTTCGATACCATTGACCATGGTATCCTTCTGGGCCGCCTCTCGAGTATGGGAATCGGAGGCACTGCGTTGCAGTGGTTCCGGTCCTTTCTTGAGGGGAGGGTCCAGAAGGTGGTGCTGGGGGACTACTGCTCGGCCCCGTGGCCGTTGGCCTGTGGGGTCCCGCAGGGATCGGTCTTGTCCCCCATGCTGTTTAACATCTACATGAAGCCGCTGGGAGAGGTCATCCGGAGATTTGGACTGAGTTGTCAGCAATATGCAGATGACACTCAGCTCTATCTCTCCTTGTCATCTGATCCTAGGGAGGCGGTGGATGTCCTGAATCGGGGGTTGGAGGCCGTGATGGGTTGGATGTGGGCTAACAAACTGAAACTGAATCCGGATAAGACGGAGGTACTGTTGGTCAGTAGGAGAGCCAATCGGGATGAGGAGATTTTACCGGTTCTGGATGGGGTTGCACTCCCCTTGAAGGAGCAAGTACGCAGCTTGGGGGTACTACTGGACCCGGCTCTGCTTTTGGAGGCTCAGGTGGAGGCGGTGGCCAGGGGTGCCTTTGCACGGCTTCGGCTGGTGCGCCAGCTGCGTCCCTTTCTCGAGAAGGCAGATCTGGCCACGGTTACCCACGCCTTAGTCACGTCGCGGCTGGATTACTGTAACGCGCTCTACGTGGGGCTGCCCTTGAAGAATATCCGGAAACTGCAGCTAGTGCAAAACGCGGCAGCGAGGGTTTTATCCAGAGCTGCCCGTTGGGAACATATCACTCCCATTTTGAAAGAGCTGCACTGGCTGCCGGTTCGTTTCCGGGTCCAATTCAAGGTGCTGGTTTTGACCTTTAAAGCCCTAAACGGTTTGGGCCCAGGGTATTTGAGGGACCGCCTGCTCCCAAGGGTTGCTGCCCGCTGGACGAGGACATCTGAGGGGGCCCTGCTCCGGGTGCCGACAATGAGGGAGGCCCGGTTGTCGTGCACTCGGGACAGGGCCTTCTCTGTTGCTGCCCCCAGACTCTGGAATGTTCTCCCAGTGGCCATTCGTTCCTCGGACTCCATCACGGCTTTTAGAAAGCTTTTAAAGACTTGGCTTTTTACCCAGGCTTTTACATGATTGTTTTCTACTGCGGCTTCTCTGTGTTTCTATTTGTTGTATTTGTTGTGTTGTTTTTATGCCTGTTTTTATATGTTTTTGTACTTTTAACATGATGTTTTTATTGTGTTGTATGTTTTTAACTTTTGTAAACCGCCTTGGGGTTATCTTTTTAATGAAAGGCGGTATATAAATGCAAAAATAAATAAATAAATAAATAAACATGTGCAGAACAGAGGTATGTGGAGCAGTAGGGGCAGTGCTGCTACATTCCTATAGCTGCTGTTTACATACATGGATTGTTAGCGTGTTTTTGCCTCTTTCTGTTTCTCTTGCTTGCCCTCCTCTGATCTTTAGACTGCATGCCTTCCAGTATTTATCACTTTGCTATCTGCAGTTGGAGATGAACTCAGTTCCTCCTGAATAGCATTTTTGAGGTCTCCACAAAGTAAGATCTGGGATTCTTTACCTCTTTTTTTGGACAGTTCCATATTTCTGGGGACTTGCTGTTGGAGATGCAACTCCTGATGGTGTCCATGATTAAGTACCAGCAACCCTATTGACCACTGGGGTAGAGATAGTGAGCAAGGGAATACCCTCTCTGATTATGCTTTCTCTACTTCCCTTCCCCCTTGGTTACTTATAGTATTAGGTTTCATTGTCTCACCTGGAGAGAGAGAGAGTGATCCTTTTCCCTCCCTCTTCCTGTATGTAGATAAAAGCAAGGCATGTAGGCCTTATCTATTTCCCTGATGGATTTCCTAAACAAGCTACTTTATTTGGAACATGAACTCCATGTCTCCAGGCAATATTAATTAGCAGTGCTCTCCTTACCTGTGCACTTCTGCTGCAGCTGGGGTAGATAAAGAAATCTCCCCTCCAAGCTCTCTAACACTTGTAGCCAAATGTTATCTCCAGGAGACAGTTCTTGTAAAGGGTTTGCTCTGTGTCTAGCACTGCACTGCTGTCATCTCTTTAACCTCTTGTCTTTAGAATTTCTTTAGATCGGGCCATATAGGGTTGTTGAATTGGTGCCATTCATAAGGGGGCTCAAAGGCATTTTCCCATGAGAGTTCTGGAACCAGAGTTCTTGACCTTTTCTCTAGGGGAGTTCTTGTCATTCCTTGGTGCTCTTCATGGACATTTTAGAACCATCTCATTCTGGAGTATTTTAGGGATTACAACGCTCTGTCCTTCCAAAAGTAAACCACCTGCTATGTGAATATAATTTATGTCTTGCCAATAAGCATTTGGTCCCATGGGAATTACCTCCTATAGCCCATTCGTGTTGGCAGAGATGAAGTATTCTCCAATTTTAATGGTTTTAATACTGTTTTAAAATACTATTTTTAAAATTTTAAATGGTTGTACTGTGTGTGTTTTGTTTTGTCCCCCCCCCCTTTTTGTCTTAACAAATGTTTTACTTTGTTTTTATTCTGTTGTAAGCCACCCAGAGACGTAAGTTTTGGGTAGTATTAAAATGTTTTAATAAATAAATAAATAAACAAACAAACAAATAAATAAATAAATAAATAATGTGCTTTTTCATTTTCTCCATTAACTTTTCCTTCCAACACTGTCAGATGTCTTTCCTAACTCTAAACTCTGCCCATTCATCCAATACTCTTGACCTCACTGTTTTCCTCTTTTTGTTTCTGACATGGTGAGGTTGAAGTAATGAAAGATCAGCATCCATTTAAGTATAGAAAACTACTGCCTCAAAGGAAGCTCCACCCTTATTTAGCCTGCCCTACAACTTCTGGCTCCTCTTTGAGAACCAGGAAGAGTCAGGGTTCTGATCATTCTACAGGCAATTGCATGTTAAATTATTATCTGCGAACATTGCTTTTTAAATAATCCCTACCTATGCTGGTGTACCAAGGGATACAATGGCCTGAATGCACATATATTTCAAGGTTTGTATTTAGGCTTCAGACAGCAATCATGTTTGGAAGATTAAAGGGTAATATGTTTGATATAAAATATTCTTGCTGCGTGATCTCTATAACATTGTGGGGAAAGTAGTATTATATTACTTGGAAACATACCTCTCAAACTCCTTGCAGATTTTTCTTTTCATCAGTAGGACTACAGTTGGAGTCTAACTCACAAACAAAGCATGCGTGTATATCATGTACCCACCTATGTTCATCAAAACATACTGCGGAGTTGGTAGTCTTGTCACATGTAAGCTACATATATTGTTGCTTTAATGTATTCTCTTACTACTTTGATAAAAGCCTTAAGATGTTGCCACTGTCCTTTGATATTTTCTTCTGATGTTACAGTGTTCCTTTCTTCTTCTTCTTCTTCTTCTTCCTCATCCAAAATTTCTATTTTGCATAAACATGAGCAGACGAGACAGTTCTAGTTAAGGTAAAATCACCCTGTTTTATTAGCAAAAAGACAAAGGGTAAGAAGTAGACTCTTCTCTCTCTTTTAGCTAAACCCATGTAAGTTTAATGAAATATTTCCTGGAACTGTTTACATTGCATATACAGTAAATGTCATCCTGTATATCAAGACAGTTGTACCCATATGAGTAACTAGGTACTTCTATAATGGATAGAAACCTGAAAAGTTGTACACACATCTGGGACACATGGTGTACACCAAAATACCTTGTGCTATAAAAGTTTTTAGATTTGACATTTTGATGTCTGCTGTTTGAATCATGGGCCTGTAGCATCCTTTTGAGGAGCCAGTACCAAGGTTTACTTTTAAAGTGAAAATATGTGCAGTCATTCACACAAAAGCATGCACATGTGTACTGACATTTACCTTCAGGACTGACTTAATGTCTGAATTTGGGCTTGATGTGGCAGCTACATAAGTCCATCGTTTTTTCCTTTGTATTATTTATTATTTTGTCTTTCAGCACCCCATCTTCTGCCACTCCTTGACTCAAACCAATCTTCCTTTCATTAAAAACAACAACACAACCCTTTCAGAGAATCACTGCATACTTTTGCATATACCATGTAGTTTGCCTCTAAGTGACAGCTTCTAGGACCAAGTTCATAGAAGGTCAGTTACCAGCTCTGTGTGATTGCACATGGGCCACCTACTATCTGAAGGAGGCCTGTGTGTTAGCAGCCTGACAACATATTAGAATTATTTGTTGATGTTACTACTATGACTACTACAAGTGTTTAAATATCACTTTTCATCAATCGTTTTCAAAGCAGTTTTCATACATACATACATACAGTGGTTATCTGTCCTAAAAGGGCTCACAATCTAAAAAGAAAAATAAGGTAGACACCAGCAACAGCCACTGGTAAGATGCTGTGCTGGGGTTGGGTAGGGACTTTCCCCCTGCTAAACATAAGATAATCACCACTATAAAAGTTACCTCATTGCTCAGCTAGCGGGGGTGTTGTCAGCTCACAGAGGTGATGTAGGCAAGCTTGTCATCTACTGACAACATCTTTGAAATAACTTTTCAGATCTTGACTCTTGAGCTCTAATCCTTTCTGTGTTGCTTCTCGCATATATTTTGCAAGAGTGGGGGTGTGGATCCTCTCTTAAACATTTGAGGAGTTTTCTCCTCATTTTACTGAACTCCTCCCGCCAATAACCTATATTTCCCCCTGCTCCCGACCAAAGTGTCTTTCCTCTCCCTTGCAAAAAATTGAAGAGTTGCTCCTTAAGCTCACCCTCTGTCTGCAGCCCTGACTGAGGCTGTGGTTGACTACTTGTTTAGTCCAGACATTCAAATTGTTCTTAGGGAGCACAAAGGATTGATGTAGCTTATCAAAATCATGATAGCTTTCAAAAGATAGTTAGGACAACAAACATACCCATGAACCACTTGCAATTTAGGCCAAAACTCAGTGACTCGATGTGTTCTGAACTAGTCAACCTTTAATTCCATATGCTGAGGTTTTATCTCAGGATGAGTTGGGATGTTACCAAATTCCCCTCTTGTCAAAATTCATGACAGAATGCATAGTTCTGACCCCTCCTGTTCCCCACTGGATCAGGTTTTGTAATCCTGTGAATTTCTGAGCGCAAGGAAAAATTATTTGAATGTTACTTTGCAAAATGTTATCACACCAACTATTTGAGTACGAAATATGTGAAAATATTTTTTTGGGGGGAGAAATGTATTTAAATACAATATTCCCCCAGTGATGTATAAGCTACCCTTTGTCCTCATGCCCCAGGGTAGTGAATAACAAATTAGAACAATAAAAAGTCAAATTAGAACAATAAAATAAAACTAAAACCCAGTTGTACACCTACAAAACCAGCTAAAAGAAAGTCAGAGAACAGCTACTCACTGGGCAAAGGCCTGAATGAAAAGGGCAGTCTTCAGTTGCCTTCAAAAGATTGGGAGTGAGGGAGCCATGTGGATCTCAATCACCAAGAAGGCCCTGTCTAGTGTGCTTGACAAATGAGCTTCAGCGGGCATTGGCATGCGAAGCAAAGCCCTCCTGGCTGATCAAATCAGTTGGCTAGTTTCAGCCAGGAGCAAGCAATCCTTAAAGTACCTCAGGCCCGAGTCATTTAAGGCAACTTTAAAGACAATTGCTAGCACCTTCAACTGAACCTGGAAACAGATTGGCAGCCAATGCAGCATCTTCAAGATTGGTGTAATATGTGTGAAGAAAACTACAGGGCTCTGTGGGCGCCAGGAGTCGAAATCGACATGACAGCACACTTCACCTTTTAGGCAGCTCCACATATCAGATCAGCTGTCACATGAGCAAGTACGCAGCTTGGGGGTACTACTGGACCCGGCTCTGCTTTTGGAAGCTCAGGTGGAGGCGGTGGCCAGGGGTGCCTTTGCACGGCTTCGGCTGGTGCGCTAGCTGCGTCCCTTTCTCGAGAAGGCAGATCTGGCCACGGTTACCCACGCCTTAGTCACGGTGCGGCTGGATTACTGTAACGCGCTCTACGTGGGGCTGCCCTTGAAGAATATTCGGAAACTGCAGCTAGTGCAAAACGCGGCAGCGAGGGTTTTATCCGGAGCTGCCCGTTGGGAACATATCACCCCCATTTTGAAAGAGCTGCACTGGCTACCGGTTCGTTTCCGGGTCCAATTCAAGGTGCTGGTTTTGACCTTTAAAGCCCTAAACGGTTTGGGCCCGGGGTATTTGAGGGACCGCCTGCTCCCAAGGGTTGCTGCCCGCTTGACGAGGACATCCGAGGGGGCCCTGCTCTGGGTGCCGACAATGAGAGAGGCCCGGCTGTCGTGCACTCGGGACAGGGCCTTCTCTGTTGCTGCCCCCAGACTCTAGAATGCTCTCCCAGTGGCCATTCGTTCCTCGGACTCCATCACGGCTTTTAGAAAGCATGTAAAGACTTGGCTTTTTACCCAGGCTTTTACATAATCATTTTTACTGCTGCTTCTGGGTGTTTTTATCTGTTGCATTGTTTTATGCCTGTTTTTATATGTTTTTATACTTTTAGCATGATGTTTTTTATTGTGTTTTTATTGTATGTTTTTAACTTTTGTAAACCGCCTTGGGGCTATCTTTTTAACGAAAGGCGGTATAAAAATGCAAAAATAAATAAATAAATAAATAAATAAATTCTGCACCATCTGAATGTGCAGAAAATTATGGTTTTAATTTTTAATTTTGATTTTAAATGATTTTAATATTAATGATTTTAATGGTTTAATTGATTTAATGTTTTAAATTATTTTAATTGTAAACCGTCCAGAGGGCGGTATGAAAATATGGGCAGTTTGGGGCAGTATAAAAATATGTTTAAATAAATAAATAAATAAAATAAACAAACTGTAGTTTCCAAATACTTTTCAAGGGTAGTCCAACATAACATGCATTATACTAATCCAAACATAATGCAACTAAGGCATGTGTGACAGATGCCAGATCATTTTTTCCTCCAGAGGGGACACAACTGGTGCACCAGCTGAAGCTGTGCAAAGGTACTTCTGGCCACCATTGCCACTGATTCCCTAGGAGCAGTGCTGAATCCAGGAGGCCCCCAAGCTGCAAACTTACTTCTTCAGAGGGAATACAACCCCATCAGAACATGCCAAACCCCACCCCATTCAAATCAGCATCACCTATGTCTTGTTAGTTAGTCCACATCCAGCCCATCATGGCTTCCAAGCCCTAATTCAAACCTCCTCTGCTTCCCTGGGATCAATTACATAGGGAGATAAAGCTTGGTGTTATCTGCATATTGATAACACTGCAGCCCAAATCTCTGGGCAATCACCTCCAGAAGTTTCATGTAGATGTTAAACAACAAGGTGGACAAGATTGATCCTTGCAGGATTTCACAGGTCAACAGCCATGCATCTGAGCACTAGTCCCCCAGTAATAACTTCTGGTCCCAACCCTCCAAATAGGATTGAGTGCAGTCCAAAACTGACTCACCCACACCCAACTCAGAGAAGTGGAGTGGAAGAATATCATGGGTGATGAAAGCCACTGAAAGGTCAAGCAGCACAGGGATCAACTTCCCCTGTTTAGTTCCTAGCGTAGATCATCCACAACGGTTACCAAGGTGATATATTCATGTTCTGTGGATTGGCTCAAACCATGTTCTGGTTTCCCTTCCTTCTGCTTTATCATGGAATTTTCTTAAGTTAATTCTGGAATTAGAGCATGTGCGATTACTACAGCTGCCGGTTATTGCTGTTTATTTGTGTCTCCCCCTCCCTGCCCCATTCAGATTATCAGTGTCCCTATTCACTTACCTGTATTGATTTAAAATGATGTCAAAGTAACCTTGATGCAGCTATTAATTTATTTATTGAATTTCTGTACTACCTAATATAGAAATCTCTAGGCAATTTACAGATTAATGGTGTACAGCTATGTGCACCATTGAATCAAATTTCCTTTTAAAGTTGCATTTCCACAATGTCCACAAATGCTGGATGGGGTGGGTGCAGATGTAAATGAAAAGAAGAAACAGAAAGTTACAGAAAACCGCACATAGACAGTGTTTTTCAAAACTTCTGACTTTTTAAAGAAAGGAATAATAATGCCTTGGTATTCTCCATAGAAAAGTCCTGGTAATTTGGGACCCAAAAATCCAGGAAAAATTTGGAAGGGACAACTTATAGGCATCTAGTTTTATCCATCTGTTTCTTCTTCCACAATTACATGAATTGTAATTGTTGACAGTGGTATCACTGATTTCCAAATGACTTGGAAATCAGTGGGACATAAATATACATTAATTTGTGCAGGTTGGTAGCTTAAATATTCATGTTCACTATGAACCAACACTTCCTTCTATTCCTTTTTCAAGATGGGTGATCAAGAAAGATTTCTAGGAGATATGATAATCCAGCTACAAATCAAAGGTGGCTCAGGCATTTTCCATTTATATTGTTCTTCTTTTCATTCAAGGTTTATGAAGGCTTTCTCCAGGCAGAAGGTGAAGTGTTTTGGTGTGAGAGTTCATCTCGATCTATTCACTCTCTTGTCAAACACAAATGTCAAATCAGCAGCACTAAGATTGTCTTTGAAAAAAAGAATGTCTCTAGTAATGTGAACAGAACCTTTGGAAGTGAAAATGAAACTTCAGTAGTTTACATGAAAGCCATGCTTCAGGAATTGGAAATGTAGGTTAACTTTTGCTAGCCTGGAGACTGAAGTGTTAATGTGTAACATGTGAAAATCACAATTTCTAACACAGAAGAAGCAGGCCTGCACAGTTATAGTGGAAATTTTACGGTTCATATTAGAGGGATATCTTTATCTTTGGGAATATGTAGCTTGTTTGTACTATATATTTCAAGCCTTTGTGATAATAAGGGTTCTGTGTATCATTTATTGATCTGTCTCCTGTGTATCTCATCCTGTGTATCAACAAAGAGCCCAGAGAGAGGAGGACATTTATATATATCAACCACCGTGTGAATTAGGTTTATTGATTGATTGATTGATTTGATTGATTTGATTTATATACCGCCCTTCCAAAATGGCTCGGGGCGGTTTACAACAGAATAAAAACAAGTAAAACCAGTTAACAATAAAAATCAAAACTATAAAAACAGAATAAAACCAATTAAAACATTCAAACAGCTAAAAAACCCTGGAGAACCAGGGCAGACATTAAAACAGTTAAAACAAATTAAAAACCCTGAAAGGCCAGGCCAAACAGATGGGCTTTAAGGGCTCTCTTGAAGGCCAGTAAGGAATTAAGATTACAAATTTCTGCTGGGAGTGTATTCCACAGCCCAGGAGCAGCTACAGAGAAGGCCCGCCTCTGAGTCGCCACCAAACAAACCGGTGGTAACTGGAGACGGTCCTGACCTCCTCAGATGACCTTAACGTGCGCTGGGGATCATGTAAAAGAAGGCACTCTCTAAGATATCTCGGGCCCAAGCCATTCAGGGCTTTAAAAGTAATAACCAGCACTTTGTATTTTGCCCGGAAACATATCGGCAGCCAGTGTAGTTGTTTCAAAACAGGCATAATATGGGCTCTCTGGGTTGCCCCAGAGACCAATCTGGCTGCCGCATTCTGAACTAACTGAAGTTTCTGGACTACATACAAAGGCAGCCCCACATAGAGTGCATTGCAATAGTCAAGTTGGAAGGATACCAGCTGATACACCACTGTTTTGAGGCCATCCTCTTCAAGGAATGGGCGCAGCTGTCGAATCAGCCAAAGCTGATAGAAAGCACTCCTGGCCATGGCCTCCACCTGAGATACCAGGGTAAGGCCTGGGTCCAGGAGTACTCCCAAGCTGCATACCTGCTCCTTCTGGGGGAGTGTAACCCCATCCAGCACAGGTCACCAGCATACTGATAACACTCAGCACCAAATCTCCTGATGACCTCACCCAGCGGTTTCATGTAGATATTGAAAAAGCATTGGTGACAGAATGGAGCCCTGAGGGACTCCATATAACAGCTCCTGTTTTGAGGAGCAACTGTCACCAAGCTCCACCATCTGGAATCTACCTGAGAGATAGGAACGGAACCACTGCAAAGCAGTGCCCCCTATCCCCAACTCCCCCAGGCAATCCAGAAGGATACCATAGTTGATGGTATTGAACACCCCAGAGAGATCCAGAAGAACCAGCAGAGTCACACTCCCTCTGTCGAGTCCCCGGTAAAGGTCATCCATCAGGCCAACCAAGGCTGTCTCAACCCCATAGCCAGCTCTAAAGCCAGTTTGAAATGGGCCTAGATAATCAGTTTCCTCCAAGACTGCCTGGAGCTGGTTGGCCATCACCCTCTCAATCACCTTGCCCAACCAAGAGAGATTGGAGATTGGCCTGTAACTGTCCATCACTAAGGGGTCTAGGGAAAGCTTCTTTAAGAGTGGTCTAACCATTGCCTCCTTCAGACAGGTGGGCACCCTACCCTCCCTCAGCAATGCATTTACGATATTAACTAGGCCACCTCCAACAATCTCCCTGCTAGACAGAAGCAGCCAAGTCGGGCAAGGATCCAGAGAACAGGTGGTAGGCCGCAATGCCCCAAGCAGCTTGTCCAAATCCTCAGGAGTCACAGATTGAAACTGATCCGATCTAATACAGCAAGAGGGATTGCTGGACACCTCCTCCATTGACCTTGCAGAAATAGTGGAGTCCAAGTCAGCCCAAATACAGGAGATCTTATTCGCAAAGAACCCATTAAAGGCATCACAGCAGAACAATTCCAGGGACTGATTGGGAGTAGAAGGAGCAGAAACCAAACTCCTCACAACCCGGGATAGCTCCGCTGAGCGTGAACCTGCAGCCGCAATGCGCGCAGACCAGAATCTCTTTTTCGCTGCCTCCACTGCCACCGCATAAGCCTTCAAATGGGTCACATGTTGAATCCTGTCAGATTTGAACCGAGTTCTCCTCCACTTGCACTCTAGTTGCCGACCCAACCGCTTCAGCCCCCGCAGCTCCTCAGTATACCAAGAAGCCATTTTTGCAGCAGGTTGGAAGGGATGCTTAGGAGCAATCATGTCTACTGCCCTGTTGAGTTCCCTATTCCAGGTTCCCACCAGGGCATCAACAGAATCACCGGCCGCACCAATGTCAAAATCCTCCAAGGACTTTTGAAATCCCACTGGGTCCAGCAGCCTTTTTGGACGGACCAGTCTAATAAGTCTACCACCCCTGCAGGGGTAGATTGCGGCTGTGAGACCAACCTTAACCAGGTAGTGGTCCGTCCATGACAATGGGGAAATGACAGGATCCCCCACCCATGGAACACCCCCCTGATCCGAACAAAAGACCAAATCAAGTGCATGGCTGGCAACATGAGTTGGTTCAGAAACTAATTGGGATAGGCCCATAGTTGTCATGGCCACTATGAACTCCTGAGCTGCACCAGACAAGCCAGCCCCAAAGTGGATATTGAAATCCCCCAGCACCAAAACTCTAGGAGACTCCAACACCAACTCCGCGACCAGCTCCGTCAGCTCAGTTAGGGAGTCAGTTGGGCAGCAGGGTGGACGGTACACCAACAGAATCCCCAATCTATCTCTAGTTCCCAGCCTCAAAAATATGCACTCAATATAAGTCAGCTGTCTCACAGGGGCCCTGGTAAGGGAAATGGTATTCTTATGGACCACAGCCACTCCAACCCCCCGCCCACTTCCCCTGGCCTGCTCCACAACAGAGTAAACTGGTGGGAGAAGCTGAGCCCACACTGGACCACTCGCTTCCCCCAATCAGGTCTCAGTTATACATGCCAGGTCAGATCCCTCATCCACGATCAAATTGTGGACAATTTCGGTCTTATTCTGAACTGACCTGGCATTGCAGAGGAGCAAGGCCAGATTATGTGGGTCATTGGAGCTGCTCACCAAGGCCTGAGAGTTGACAGAGCAGTTGTGGAAACAGTTACTAAGTTACTGATTTCCCTTCCCCTATAACGGCCAGCTGCTCTGCCAGTGCCAATTCTTCTATTCCCCACCACTACAATAATAGCTGCCCCCGAACTGCCAGGCACCCCCCCAGCACCATCCCACTCAAGAGAGCCCAAACACATGTCTGCAAAAGGCCTGGCCCAACCCAACCCCCAAAGGCCGGCCCCCTTTGGCAGCACCTACAGGCGGACTGACGGCTACACCTTTGGCGAGCCGCCTTGCTTTTAAGTTTGCAAGCTCCAGAAGCCACCCCTCTCACAAGCAGCTCCCAGGACAGGCAGCAGCTGGCAGAGCTCAGCAATCTTGGAGGCTGGCAACCAGCCAGCTGGAACTTGGCAGCCAACAAGCAGGCTGCACTCCATCTGTGCTGGAATGTCCACAGGAGGCATAGGGGCTAGATGGTGAGTCCCAGCAAGGCAGATGGAATGGCCCTGTTACCTTGTCACTTGCTTCTGGCAGGTCTCATTGCTTTTAAGCTTGCTGGCAGGTCTCCTTGCTTTTAAGCTTGCAAGGCCCAGAAGCCACCCCTCTCACAAGCAGCTCCCAGGACAGGCAGCAGCAGGTGGCAGAGCTCAGCAATCTTGGAGGCTGGCAACCAGCCAGCTGGAACTTGGCAGCCAACAAGCAGGCTGTACTCCGTCTGTGCTGGAATGTCCACAGGAGGCATAGGGGCTAGATGCTGAGTCCCAGCAAGGCAGATGGAATGGTCTTGCTCCCCCTATTATCTTCCCACTTGCTTCTGGCAGCTCTCCTTGCTTTTCAGAAATTTAGTGACTTGACCAAGGCCATTCAGTGAATTTTGTAGGAAAGTGGCGACTTGAACCTAGGGTTCTCTGTCTAAGTCCATTTTATCCCTGCTGTGCTATTTTTCTTTTGGCAATAAATTATTTTACATGGGGGAACATTTGAAATTAAATAGTATTTTAATTTTCATATCTGCACCTGTAGTCTAAGGTGGTACAACCTACTCTTTACTACTTTATAGTGATGTAATTCTGCTGTATGTGTAAACCAGGCCTGAGGACAGGAGCTAGGAAGGAACATAGGAAGCTCCCTTATACAGGTTTCAGGCAGGAGTCTCTATCAGCCCTACCTGGGACATTTAAACACAGCAGGGTTTACTGGGTTTACTGGGAGGCTTTACTGCGAACTCGAAGTAGCCTCAAAAAACTGACTCAAATAGCAGATATTTTTACCCCGGATATTTTATAAATATATAAAATATATATATATATATATATATATATATATATATATATATATATATATATATATAAATTTATACCCCGCTCCTCCAGTGCACTACTGCTCAGGGTGGCTCACAACAATAAGATAGACACAGATACAATAAAAGTAATAAAATTAACTAATTTTTTGTCAGATTAAAAACCACAATTATTAGGTTCAAATTAAAACTGAAAATGATAAAAAGCTAAAGAATCTACCAGAAAACAAAATAATAATGGAGCATTTAAAAGTCTTCTTTAAAAGGTGTTATTTTTGTTTTAAGATGTTTTTTTAAAAACACTTAGGAAGGGAGCATGGCGTAGCTCTTCAGGGAGGGTGTTCCAAAGCCAAGGGGCCACAACCGAAAAGGCCCTGTCTCTAGACCCCGCCAACTGGATCTCTGTTAATGGCGTGGTCATGAGCAGGGCCTGAGATGATGAGTGGAAGGCCCTGGCAGATTCATATGGGCGAATGCCCAATATACATTGGACTACACTCTACCACACTGCGAAAAACCCAAATTGTGTGTGAACTGCTCCCCAATAACTTGCATGGACTTGGGTGTAAATCTGGCTGATATGTGAATGCACCTCCTCCATTCCAGAGGAGATGCGAGTTAAAGGGCTTCAAAAGCCCCATGATAAAAAACTTCATGGAAATGCCAGGGATTGAACTTAGGACCTTCTGCAGCCAAAGCAGATGCTCATCCACTCAGCTGTGGCCCCATCTCAAGCTAAATCCTTGATTATCGGAAATAATAGGAGGGGGAAATTGAGAAGCACATCTGTCAAAATAATATACACTTTCAGTAAGCTCATACATGCATGTGCTTACCTGCATACGTGCACCTGAAAACCACTGAAGCCAAGATTAGACCTGGCAAATCAAAATACACCAAAAATGGATTTATTCTGATACATAAACTGGATTGTGGAGGCAATATTCAAAGTAACTGATAACGTTTCACCTTAATATACAGGAAGTTAATTACTGCAGCATGGATTAGGATGACATTGTATGTTTTTACAGAAAGCATGTGTACATCCTTTCCTGCCCCCACCTAAAGTCAGCAATGACAGAGCAATTTAGCAATTAGAAGAAAACCCATAATCTTTATGTGTGGGTGAGCTGTGTGGAAGGGTCAAGCTATGGATGACTACAGGTGAGATAAAAGACTGAAGGAAGGAGAGGATGGGAAGGAATTGTAAGGGACGTAAGTGTCTGGGAGCATGGAGAGGCATTTCTAGTCTCTAAAGGAGAAGCTGTAGTTATATATAAACAAAGAGGAACACAGAAAACTGCCTGATACTGAGTCAGACCCTTGGTCCATCTAGCTCAGTATGGTCTGGCAGACTGGCAGGGGCTTAAGCTTGTAGGCAGGAGTCTCCCTTAGCCCTATCTTGGAGATGCCAGGGAGGGAACGTATACAAAATTTCTATAATCTTCTATAAGACAATATACAAGATTTGAAATTAGTAGAATATTGTCTACTTGCCTCTCAAAATAGCCTTCACTTCAATACCAGTTTTTTCAGTTAATGATGAAAAGCTTCCCCCCATGAAAGTGCTGTGTCATTTCTTCTTCTTTATCCAAAATTCCAGCCAAGGTCCAGGAAGTACCCAAATGCACCACTTCTCCTTTCTCCTCCTCTCTCGCTTTCTCTCTAGATTTACACAAATTAATTAGTCATACATTATTCATTCTCAAATACTGAGAACCCTGTTCCTTTCTCACTTGTCATAAGCAAGCTGCTTTCACTCCAGTAACAGGGGTTCATGAGCTGGTGCTGTTTTATGGGGGCAATTATTTAAATTGCCAAAATCCAATCAATGCTGGTAGGTAACCAAGCTGCCAAGATGATAATGCTTCTGGCTGTCACTGAACTGAAGTGACCAATATCACTTTATGCAATTCCTCTCTCTCTCTCTCTCTCTCTCTCTCTCTCTCTCTCTCTGTATACACACACACACACACTGCATGTGTACTTCATTCTGTTGTTTTCTTTCTTGGGGTGAGGGGGGGAAAGTATACCTCAATTTATATTTAATTCATATGGGTGGCTGATGACCTGTTGGATTTATACAAGGTTGGTTTGTAAGATTCACATTTTTAATGTGTACAATGCTTTATGGTATTTTTCATAACTGAAAGCTTTGTTTACAATAAGAGCATTTTTAATATGCAGTTTTCTAGTGTATTGTGGATATTCACTTATAGAAAGACAGATCAGAAAGTAGAACTACTATGTAAATTCATTCTTTCATTGTTGCTTGATCATTTTATTTAAAATTCATTGTTAATTTCTTGAGGTTTTTATTGGCCTACAAAATAAGTTGTAGGAGAGCTGGTCTTGTGGTAGCAAACATGGATTGTCCACTTTGCTAAGCAGGGCTTGCCCTGGTTTGCATTTGAATGGGAGATTTGTGTGAGCACTTTAAGATATTCCCCTCAGTGAATGGGGCTGCTCTGGGAAGAGCATTTGAAAGCTCACATGCAGAAGGTTCAAAGTTCCCTCCCTGGCATCTGCCCGTTTGTGTAGACGATACCGAGCTAGATGGACCAATAGTCTGACATGGTATAAGGCAGCTTCCTATGTCCCTATGTCCTGTGGTATTCACCTTTCTCAGGAAGCACTCAACACCTGAAAGTCTGTCCCTGAGGGTCACACAGACTTCATGGATATATTGTTGTGTGTTAAAGAGCACTTCCTGTGGAAGATCAGCAAATATTGTCTCCCCTGTAGTGCTTACAGTCAGACTCTGTTTTACTAAATGTTGAGGGGAGAGTTTACACACACTGTCTCTTCTCTACACTTTAAGTGAGCATGCCAGCCATTAGCTCTATGTTTCATATGTAAACCACAAATTTCAGTTAATCTTGACATCTTATGCACTTGTGCATTTCCCTCCCAAATACCAACTTTCCCATTTGTTTAACATCACACCTTTTTTAAAACAGTAAGCTACCAGTCAATCTATAGTGTCTTTGGTATTGAAACTAACCTATCAACTGAAAGAAGTAAGCATTATGATAATTTTGAAGTGTGGCCAGTGTGGCCATCTTTGCTTCAATCCAGAAAGAGGCTAATTTCAACACCAAGACGCTATTGATTTCATGCACTGAGAGTGGTTGCAATCTTAAACAAATAGGAAAATTTGTGTTTGTGGCCACAATGAAGAGTTCAAGAGTATAACCTGAAGTTCAGGTGTCCTTTACACCTATGTAAATAGTAGTAGTGTGGGTAATTGCTGGCAGGGAGGGGAAAAGACCTCCATTTTCTACATAGGGGTAGGAATAAAGACATGGTGAAGCACTTCACATGAGCAAAGTGAAGTGTCTCAAGGTGGTTTGTGGGGAGAGTGTGCTTAGCCTGCTCTCCCCACCTCCGAGCAGGGAACCGTCCTTGGGTGGCCAGATCAGCCATCCACACAATTACTGGCTCTGTCATGGGGCCAGTAGGGGAGCCAGGGAGTGGGGGCCACCAGACCCCCAGAAGCCCCAGCATGCCTCACGCAAGTGTGAGGGGCACCCTGGGGAGACCCCCGAGGCCAGGAGGCTTGTTGGAGTCTCCTGGTCATGGGTCTCCTCATGAGTCGCTGCAGTGCAGAGCCGCACTGTGGCGACTCAGAATAGCCAAAATGGGGTTAGTAGAGCGCTTGCTCCACTAACTTCATTTAAGGGGAGTGGTACTTTGGGAGGTTTGCTGCCGGGAGCCACACAGCTCCTGTTGCAGCACACTAACTCCAAAAAGCGGGCTGGGCTCCCTTAGCGCACTTTTGGGAGGCTGTGTGATAGGGATGTGCATAAAACCGGTTCTCCCGGTTCGGTTCGGGTCCGAACCGGGTCCGGACCGGACCGGGGTTGTTCGGTTTTGGTTTTGCCGGACCACCCCCCCGGTCCGGTTCGGTTTCGAACCGGTTCAGATCCGAACCGAACTGGTTTGGATCACAAAAAGTGGCTGGTTTTGAAGGGGACATTGTGTTCTACCTGCCACCCAAATTTCAAGTCGATTGGACCTTCCTCTGATTTTTTACAATTTTTTTAAAAAAAATTAATTTTTGCCCATAACTCACAATGTGGAGCCCTTAGGGGCAAAAAAGCTGGGGTGGGTGGTAGCCACCCATGGGTGTCCTCCACCCCAAAAATCCCAAGGCAATTGGTGGCTCCTAGTATTATTGGTGAATTTTTGAAGAATTTTTTTTTCCATTGGCTAGAATGGGGGTTTAGGGCTGCCCCAGACCCACCTCTGTGGGGTGGCAGCACCCCCAAAGTGGGTCCGGGGCCATGGCAAAAATGCCCGCAGTCCCTCCCAGCAATCCCCGTAGAGATAGGAGTGATGGTTCTGTTGTTTTTCTGAGGTGTTCTGAGTGTAGATTCTATGATAGCTAATGAGATTTCCAATGAGACACCATGAATCCACTCTCATTTGCTATCACAGAATCCACACTCACTCAGAACAGTAGCGGGGAGTCAGGGGGGCAAGAGGGGGAGAGACCAGAGGGTGTTTGGGAGGTGGAGTGTGTTTCAGGGGGTCTGGGGTATGTAGCGGGGAGTCAGGGGGGCAAGAGGGGGAGAGACCAGAGGGTGTTTGGGAGGTGGAGTGTGTTTCAGGGGGTCTGGGGTATGTAGCGGGGAGTCAGGGGGGCAAGAGGGGGAGAGACCAGAGGGTGTTTGGGAGGTGGAGTGTGTTTCAGGGGGTCTGGGGTATGTAGCGGGGAGTCAGGGGGGCAAGAGGGGGAGAGACCAGAGGGTGTTTGGGAGGTAGAGTGTGTTTCAGGGGGTCTGGGGTATGTAGCAGGGAGTTGGGGGGCAAGAGGGGGAGAGACCAGAGGGCAGGGTGTGTTTTGGGGGGATTTGTATGCGTAAAGGGGGATGAATCTGGGTGGGAGGGGGCAGGCAGGGCAGGAGTGGAGGAGGAGGAGGTGGCAGTGGGGGGAGTGGGTTTCTGGAGGGGAGGGAGGGGGGGAAGCTGGGAGCAGAGCAGAGGGCCACACAGAGAGGGGAACAATCAATGAATCAATCAAAGCAAACCAAACAATATGAAAAAAAGTCCCCCCCCAAAAAGTGGGACCAATGGGCAGAAAGTCTGGGGGGGGGGAGGAACCAACAACAACCAGCAGGGAGGAATGGGACACACACACACACACACACACACACACACACACACAGCAAAACCAGAACCAAAAGAAGCTAATTGATTTCCCACAAAAAACCAAAGTAACTAAGACAGGACTCAACAGGCAGCAGCAGCACCAGGGAGGATGGGGAACAACACTCAGTCTGGGTGGGAGGGGGCAGGCAGGGCAGGAGTGGAGGAGGAGGAGGTGGCAGTGGGGGGAGTGGGTTTCTGGAGGGGAGGCAGGGGGAAGCTGGGAGCAGAGGGCCACACAGGGGAACAATCAAATTTGAATCAAAACAATCTATACACAAAGTAAAAAAAAAGGAAACCAAAGGGCAGCCAGAAAGTCTCAGGGTGGGGGGGGGGGTAACAACTACCAGGGGGAGGGACTGGGGGAGTGGGTGGGACACACACAGCTAGCAAAACCAAAACCAGAACCTAATTCCACAAAGAAATCCAAAGAATGCAAGACTCAACAGGCAGCAGCACAGGAGGGAAACAATCTTATCTGGGTGGGAGGGAGGGAGGGAGGGAGGGGGGAAGCTAAGAGCAGGGCCAGAGGGGAACAAATTAACAATCAAAATCAGAACACAAGGAATCCAATTGCAGCAATAATATAAACTAAATCCTCAGGAACACAACTCAGACAGGCAGCCAGCAATAACAATAGCAGAAGTTATTAATTAAAAACCAAAATCAGCAAATATATAAATTTACACAGAAGCAATAATTGAATGAAACTCAAAAAGTGGAACAAAAGTCAGGCAAGGCACAAAAACAGGAAAGCAATGCAGAAGATGGGTGGGGGGGTGGGGGGGGAGGAGGGCAAGCCAAAACTTTGGGAGAAGGGTTGAGAGAGAAAGGGTGAAGAGAACAGAAAACACAACAGGAAAAGTTGGAAAAAGTTGAGGGGAAAGTATTAAAGAGGTTTGGACAGAGACAGACAGAGGGCAGATGGACAAGGTGGCACACAACAACACACAGAGAGAGCAGAGAGACAGACACACACTAATGTGACACACAGTCAGGGACTCACAGCAGACACCAGCAGCAAAAGAGCAAGCAAGGTCTCAGAGATGATCCCACAACTGCAGCCAAGAGAAGTTTCCAGAGAAGAGGCTTGGGTTTATATAGGTTTGAAATTCCCTCCTTTGGGAGCCCCCACCTTTGCACTCCCCCCACGGCCAACAGGGTGCCAGCTCTCAACAGTGCAACAGCCAAGCAGCCTACCAGACCAAAGGACTCATTCTGGCCAATCAAGGATCAATAGCGCAGCCAATACAATGCCTGGAAATAGCATCACAAAACGGATGCAAGGAGGAGCAAAAGTTTCGGGAAGGAGACACAAAATGGAGGACACACTTGAAACTTTAAAGAGACACTCCAGAGACTCAATTGCACTCCCGGACCGGTTCGGGAAACCCGAGCCGGTTCGGTACCGAACCGGCTCGGATTAGGTCCGGCTCAGTCCCAGAAGGGCCCGATTCGGTCCGGGATCGAACCGGTCCGGATCCGGACCGAACTGCACATCACTACTGTGTGAATCGTCTCAGTGGCTGTTATCCTAAGGAAGCATCCATGTGCCAGGAAGATGTGACTGCACTTTGGAGAGCTTATGATTACCATAGCACAGTGTGTGATTTTTCTCTGATCTCTGCTACCTTCAGAAATGCCCTGTGTCCTCCCAAATTATGTGCCTGAGGGTGGCACGATCTTCAGGGGAAGAAGGCACCTACATCATCTCACCCACCCACCAAGACGATCCTCAGCTCCCTGGCTGCGCTTCTTGTGCCTGAACATGAGTCGCGCTGCTGGGAGTAGCACAGCCATCTGGAAGCCTGGAAAACAAAGCCCAGCCTCCAGAAATCCCACAATGGACCTCACAGATCGTGCAGTCAGTGCATTGGGGGATTTCCCCGCTGTCAGGCAGCCTGTGCAACCACAAGACCAGGAATGGGTAGTAGGACATGCTTGCACCCTTCTACCTCCGTAAAAGCCCAGGTTAAAAACCTGGGCTACCCAGCGGGGCAGCACTGGGATCAGGCCTGTCTTGGCTCTCCACACGAGCAGCCCTACCTGATTGTGCAAGCCCAGGTAGGGCTGCTCACGTGCGTGCCCTCATTTTCTAGTGGCACAGGGCATTCCAGAGGAAGCAGAGATCAAATTGCCCCCCACCCCATGCTCCACACTAAGCAGCTAAGAAAGCTCCCCACATCATGGGCACATCTTCTCATTGTGTTGATGCTTCCTTAGTCATAAAGGCAGCCAGTGCATTTATACCACATGGGCTCACACACTCGCTCGCTCACATTTGGTCACTTGTAGGGAGATGTACTCAGTTGTGGCCCTTTGTCCCACAGGTAATCAGGACTAGCTAAATTAGTTTGAGCTGTAGTGGGCAAATAACCATCTTTCTTGTACAAGAACATGTCTGGATTGTGGGCTTCCAAGTAAGGTAAATAATGAGCAGGTATAGATTTAACAGCTGTTCCCTCTGCACAGGGACCCTGGGAACTGTAGTTCTCTAAGAGAGCCAATAATTTCCCACAGAATTCTCAGAACTATCACCAGACTATAATTCTTAGGATTCTTTTGAGGAAATCCATGTCAATAAGCTAATTCAAACTGATACAAGATATGCCCTAAATGTAAGGCTGCAGTGGTCCACAACCTCTTATTTCGCAATAGCTCCGATGGCTTTAACGTGACTAATCTATGTGGAATTAGTAGGTCTGAAGTTTTAATTCTCACATTATAGCAATGTTTAGATGAATTATGTTGCTAAAAAAAAGTTCTGTTTTCCAATAGTTTTTAGAATTAAGCAGTAATCAGAATTAAGCAGTAATCAAAATATCTTTTTGATATTTTTCTGAAAACAAACTGATTCTTCAGATTTTCAGTTAGCTGAATTGCAGTTTAAGGGGAAACCACAATTTTAAATATGTATTTTCAACTCAAGATCACTTTCTCAGTGTTTCACTATGAGAATTTTTTTGTGAGTTTTCCAGCTGAAGAGAAACGACAGTGAAACAACTGCTGTGTCATTCCTCTGGTTTCTTGACCGTAAATTCTCTCTTTCTTCCCCTCTCATTACAACAGCATTCGCATAAGAAACAAAAATCGTATTGCTTACTGTTCAGTGTCATTTCCATCTTAAAGTAAATGTTGCTGTGATTACCTTTGTTTGAGCAAACAACTTAGAAACAATGCTTATACCAGTTAGTATATAATAGCTGTTTCCTGGCGATTAGCCTTCTGACTCTTATGCTTCTCTTTTCACATCAGTCCTAAATCTATAGAGTCAGTCTAGATTTTGAGCCAGTTTGTATGATACTGTCCACTGGCCCTACTTACCATGTGATAAGAGGCATGAGTGTTTATGCCTCACCTCTTTTCCAGCATGCTGTTCCATTCTGCATGATTAGATGGGGGAGGGGGCCAGAATGTGTTGATTCCCCCTCCTCATTACATATTTTAAATACCAATTGTATTTAAATTGCACAATGAAGGGCAGTTTGGACATTTTGCACCCCATGTGATTATGCAGCAGTGTGATGGTGCGCTGGCGGCATGGGAGGACACACATGCTTACATCCCTCCTCATTGCATAATTCAGTGTGTCTGGCAGACATGTCATCTGAATCAGCCTATTGCTGCCCCTAGATGGATCAACATTCCCATGTCAAGTTTTTCACCTTCCGCCCATATCGTTTGGACAACTCACCAAATATGTTGGAGATGTCATGTGATCTTTCCCATCCATCCCCTATCTATGTTAATGGCATTCACTACTGGGGACATAGAAACTCATGGTGATGGCTCTGATTCACCTGTGTTCCAAAGGACCCTTGTGTCCAGGGATTTCACTTTGGATAAAGGTCTGGTTGAGGCAATCTTCCAAGCCATGACTTGGATTAACACAAATGAGTCATAGTGATCCTTGAGTTTGCATGCTCTCTCTCCTCTTTCCTCCTCTTTTCTACATTTGAGAAGAGTGTGTGAGAGAGAAAAGTGGACATTTCTCCATTTTTGACTAAATTATGTAAATTATGTAATTTAGTACATACGTTTTCCATTATGTTTATACTTGGAGAACTATTTTCCCCCTGTCTCTAGTTCGCTAAAACAAACTAGGATCAAACCATGGTTTGTTTGTTGACTAACTAGGGCAAGAATAAACCACTGTTTCCTGAGGCTGTGTAACAGGGAACTGTGACTGTCAAAAATGAAAGTGAAAACTACATCTGAACATGGCCAATCTGTGAGTCTTCACAAGTCTATGAGTAAGCAGTGACACTCTATGGACCAGACTTTGGGGCTTGAAACTGCCCCCCCATGCCTGGGGGGCCTCCAAATGCTGAGCAACCCACACATGCCATGTTGGGTGGCCGAGCTTATTGGCGTGATTTGCACAAGCAACTGCCAGGCAGGTAGCGAGGGCTGGCTGCAGTGCTTCCTGGCCTGTCCAATCCAGCTAGGCTTGGTGTGCGTGCAGGCAGTGGGGCCAGGGGCAGCGGGGGGTGGGGAAGCAAAGAAGGCTGCCGAGTGCTGAGCAAGCAGAGACAGCCCAGCTGCTTCTGCCTGCCCAGCCATTTGACTGCACCTGTGTGTATACTTGTACACATGACACCATTCTCTTTCCTTCCTGAAGGAGCTGGCTCTCCATCACTAAAAGAAGCACTTTCCTCCTTTCTCCTCTCCCCTACTCTGTCCTGCTCCATCTGCTGGTTCCTTTACTGACTCCATCCTTCCTCATCTTCTTCCCAGATTGTTCCCAGTGTTTGCTCTGCTCCCACTTCCTCCACCAGTTCATTTACCAGCTTCCCTCCCCTTATCTCCTTGGGTTTTTCCTAGTACTCTCTCCTTCACCCTCTGCCCTGCACGGATTCATCTCTTTTTGTTCCACACTCCCTCACAGATTTCCTCGCTCACCAACCTTCCCACTAAGCAGACCACTCCACTGTTTCCCATCCCCATCAGCATTGACACTAGAGAAGAGGGACGGGAGGGAAGACGAGTGTGAGTTGAGGCAGCAGAGCCACGGTTCAGCCAAGCCAGCAGGCAGGCTCAGCATCCACCTGAGGAGGGGGGTGGGTGGGCAGCATGTGGGGAAAAGAAATGTGGAGGCAGCATCAGCAGAAAAGCAGGGGACTTGGAAGGACAATGGCTGCCTGGTAAGCTGGTTCCTGCCACCTCCAGCACACTTCTTTCCCCTTCTCCCTCTGCCTCTGACTTTCTAAGAGGTTTTTGAAAACTGTTTCTCCCCCACCACCACCTTTGCTGGAGTGGAGGTGAGAGAGGGAGAGTGGAAGCCTGGAAGGACTGCTTGCCTTCCCTGCAAAATGTGGTATGTGCAGCAGAGGTAGTCAGTGGGAAGTTTCTGGTTCAAAATTCCATCTACATTTTTTTTTTAAAAAATGCCACCTTTTCTTGAGCATATTCTGGTATAAAAAGTAATGAATTCAGATAATGTAAGTGGCAAGATTGTCCAAGCAAAATGTGGTACCTCTATGCAAGTTTATGGGAAGTATCTTATTCAGAATCTCTTCTAACAAGTCACACACACACACACACAGGTTTCCAGCTTTCTCTTTTACAGTTTTGGTGTAAAAAACATAGTGCATTGCAGTTTATCTGGTGGTGGAGGCAGCAGCGGCAGGCAGTTGGTAGAGGGAGTGGGGGCTCCAAAAGGCCTTTACGTCCAGGTTCCAAAATCACTTCGGTACACCACTGTGAGTAAATACCATGGTTCGGTTTGGAATTCACTGAAGTCTGAGAGGAACAAATTTTCTTGGGACTGTCACACCCAGGAATGGAACCCGGGTTTAATGCATTCAAGGGACTACACTTTGGTCTGACAGTGAGTTTCCGAATATTCCCCTATGTGTGGGAAATTGTTACATGTGACACAGACATAAATGCCAGCTTGTTCCTAGTGGGTTTTGTGTATGATAATGATATTTGCATGAGGAGACTTGTGACTCTGCTAGTACTGGTGGAAACCTATTATTTATTCCTTTATATATTTATTTATTTTTAATCTTCAAAACAGTTTGTGATGCAAGTAAGAAACAGTGATTCCCCAAGATCATTCAGTGAAGAATGTGACTGAACAAGGATTTGAACCCAGGTCTCTTTGGTTCAAGCCCGACTCTTTAGCTTCTTCCCCACACTAAACCTTATACTACCTTCCTGGCTCTTTGTGCTGATGCTGCAGCACTGTAAAGCTTGTCGTGTCTAAAGATAGCTCCTTTTGAGCTATTATATAAGAAGGTTTAATAATGCCTGACAGCTATGACAGAGAAAGAATCTAAGACACTCCCCCCCCATTACACACACATACAGATGTGAGAACTATTTTTAGGATATTGGTACTAAAATAGATAGCTCAATAATATGTTTTGAGTGGCCTATGCTGTAGAAAAGAGGGTGGAAACCATGAAAATAGTTGTTTCCTGAATCTGCTTCCCTTTGTTCCAAGGTTGTTGAAGAATATGATGTCAAAAGGTTAAGCTGAATGCAAAAGACTATAGTTAATGTCACATGAGTGTTTTGTTTTAACTTCAAAGCTTCTACACACAGTAACGTTTCTTCTAGACAAGACATATATTCTTCTGTTATGGCTCATCATGTGTGTGAATACAAAGGAAGTTCTATATTCAGAGTAAAGATTCCAAGAAAAAAAGTATTAAGTTTTAAAAATGAACTATAACAGTTATGGCCTGGTCATATGAGCTGGTGCAGTGAGATAACAACTCTTGATATTCTGCATAAGTCTCCCCCAAGGGGACAATCCACACCCTTGACATCTGGGGTAGTAAGAAATACAAAGCTGTGGGTGCCAGTTTGCTGCTTATGAACCAATCAACTATGGGTGGAGCCCTAGTTCTGTTGCGATAATATGAACAGATTTAAAAGAGGCCTCTATGACGTGTGGCATAACAGAGCTAGCCTGGGAAAGAGAAAACTTCTCACAGACCTCCTTCCACATGATATCACTGTAACAGCAGTGGTATCTTTTATCCACTGGCTTGTAAACACTGACCATGTAAACAGCCAGGAAGACTGTGCACTCTTCCTGTCCCCATCATCCAGGCTACAAGAGGGATCCTCTGAGAATTAAAAGGACAGCCTGTGCTTTACACCCCTTTCCTATGCTGGCAGTGTTGGAACCATTGCTAGGTGGTTTCTTCCCTAGCTGATGGAGTAAATGTGAAAAGTCCCAGGTCCTGAGGAAAGAGTCCATGCTGTGGTTCCTTCCTGTGTGAGTATTGCCTCAGTTTTAGGCATGAAACTGGTGTGGGGAACAGATGCATTGTAGACTTCTCCCACTTGGCTCAGGGACTTCTCAATTTATTATAATAAAAAATATTGGCTGATATCACTGTGCAAGTGTGCAGTGGTGAAAGGACAATTTTCACTGATCTTACCTTCCTTCTGCTGCCCTATGTGCCTCCTGAAAATATGTTCCTGAGCACCCCACAACCCTTAGGGACATATTTTAAGGAAGCACAGATGGCCACAGAAGGTAAGGGTATTGATGAAAATAATACCTTCCTTGTTGCATGCACAAAATGTTAATCGGCATGCATAATGCTAGTCTGGTTGTCAACCACTATTTATTAATATTATTAAGTATTTATTTATTCATTCGATTTATATAGCCCTTCCAAAAATGGCTCAGAGCGGTTTAAAACAGAATAAAAACAATTAAAACCAACTAACAATTAAAATCAAAACTATAAAAACAGAATAAAACCAATTAAACATTCAAACAGTTTTTTTAAAACCCTGGAAAACCAGGGCAAACATTTAAAACCATTTAAAACAGTTTACAACAATTTAAAACCCTGGAAGGCCAGGCCAAACACATTAAGAGCTCTCTTGAAAGACTATAATGGACTCAAATTATGGATTTCTGCCAGGAGTGCATTCCATAGCCCAGGAGCAGTTGCAGAGAAGGCCTGCCTATGAGTCGCCACCAGACAAACCAGTGGTAACTGGAGATGGACCACTGCAGATGACCTTAATGTGTGGTGGGAATCATGCAGAAGAAGGTGCTCTGACCTAACCATTCAGGGTTTTAAAGGTAATAAACAGCACTTTGTATTTTGCCCAGAAACATATCGGCAGCCAGCGCAACTGTTTCAAGACAGGCATAATATGGTGTCTCTGGGTTGCCCCAGAGACCAATCTGGCTACCGCATTTTGAACTAACTGAAGTTTCTGCACTACAAAGGCAGCCGAGTGCATTGCAATAGTCAAGCCTGGTGGTTACCACCTGATGCACCACTGTTTTGAGGTCCTCCTCTTCAAGGAATGGGCACAGCTGTCAAATCAGCTGAAGCTGATAGAAAGCACTCCTGGCCATGGCCTCCACCTGAGATACCAGAATGAGGCCTGGGTCCAGAAATACTCCCAAGCTGTGTACCTTTTCCTTCTGGGGGAGTGTAACCTCATCCAGCACAGGAAGATCTAACTCACCTCTCAGATTCTGAACCCCTACAATGAGCATGTCCGTTTTGCTTGGATTCAGTTTCAATTTTGTTATTCCTCATCCAGCCCATTACTGCCTGTAGGCAGGCTTTTAGAGAATTAGTGCCATTTCCTGGAGATGAGAAGGAGAAGTAGCACCAAACCTCCTGATGGCCTCACCCAGCGGTTTCATGTCGATGTTGAAAAGCATTGGTGACAGAATGGAGCCCTGAGGTCTCCATCCCAGCATCATTGAAATAAACTGCACTTATTCCCACACTACCAGCATAATGTTAGAAGGAGCCCTTTTCAGCTAACGGTGATCAACAGAGAAATTCTGCATGGACCATTGGAATTCTGAGCTTCATGTGAGGATTCCTGGTTTACTTGGCTGTGTCCTAACTAAGCAAGGTATACAGCTGTCTGCTTCAAGGGATGTGGAGAAACTGTTAGAAGGAGCTCTTTTCAGCTAACAGTGATCAACAGAGAAATTCTGCATGGACCACTGGAATTCTGAGCTTCACGTGAGGATTCCTGGTTTACTTGGCTGTGTCCTAGCAAGGTATACAGCTGTCTGCTTCAAGGGATGTGGAGAAACTGTTAGAAGAAGCTCTTTTCAGCTAACGGTGATCAACAGAGAAATTCTGCATGGACCATTGGAATTCTGAGCTTCACGTGAGGATTCCTGGTTTACTTGGCTGTGTCCTAACTAAGCAAGGTATACAGCTTTCTGCTTCAAGGGATGTGGAGAAACTACCTGTGAAAATTCTCTGAAATTTCTCCTTGGGAGAATCTCTGAAATTCAGAGAGAATTTGTATTTTGGAGAATTTTTTCTACTTTTCAACTTGGGCTTTGCTCTCCAATTTGCAAAATTAAGATAGGAATGGGAAGAATGAAAATTCAGTTTCTATGTTGCACACAAGTAGTGAAATCTGCATCATTTCACAATTTCTTGCCATCCTGCTTTGAGTGATGAAGCCAAAGTCAGTATAGATAAAGTGTCTCGTGCTGTGCAAATCTCTTTTTTTCCCCCAAAGAATTTTTGCTTTTATTAGTAATAGAAATAGAACAGGTTACATCTCTGACATTGACGTAGTCATACATGAATAAGAGCAATGACTTATCCACAGCTAAGAAAACAAAAAGAAAACACAGTAATAATATTTAAGTATACTTAAATGAGTAAAGATAATCTGTAAGAAAAAGAGAGTAGATCTAAAAACTAAATCTAATCATCAAAGAAAAAATAAAATTTAAACCTTTCACAGAACACTCCACTTGGACTTACTCAAACGATTCAGAACAAGATTAATCAATGGAGAAGAAAATGAAAATAAAAAACACTAGTTCTGCCATAACAGAAAAAGTGTATGTAATGTAAACACAAAACCACATATCCACCAATATTCTATAATCAAAATTCCCATCTCGTCCCATACAGGTGTACAAAACGCCATAATAAAGTAAATGACAGAAATCAGTTAAACCTTCAATGGTCCTTAACAACAACAACAACAATCCCGGAGAGAAAAATGGAAAGATATTATTTCATGAAGAGGAAAACTAACTTCAGCTGAGACAGATCTCTATAACCTACAACTGGGAGAATAGGCTATCGAGCTATGACACTAAGCTCTCTCTCCATACATACATGAAATCCTTCTCAATTTCCTTCTAATTGTTTGCATCACAACAAGTAGTTCATTCAACAGTTAAACTTCTCAAAGTACTATTATAAAAAAAAGACAATAAAAAAGACAATAAAAGCCCATGGAGAAAAATAAATATAAAAGAAAAATAATGAAAAAAGAAATGGGAATGATAAAGATATATATTTCTGAAAAATTGAAACTAGATTTCAATTAAAAGCTAAAGCTAACTTCAATTAATTGTTCAAAAATGCTCAAACCAAGACTTGAGAATTTGAGACGTGCTGTGCAAATCTCAGAGAGTACTGAGAGAAGTCACAAAAACATAAGAGAAGCCCTGCTGGACCATGCCCAAGTCCCATCTAATCCAGTAAACTGTTTCACACAGTGGCCCACCAAATGCCTCTGGGAAGCCCACAGGTAAAAGCTGAGGGCATGCATTCTCCTCTGTTGTTGCTTCCCTACAACTGGTATTTAGAGGGATATTGCCTCTGAGGCTGGAGGAGGCCTATAGCTGCAAACTAGTAGCCATTGATATACCTGTCCTCACTTAGGGGTTTGCACAAAACTGATTTGCCTGGTTTGGTTCGAGTCCAATCCAGACTTGAACCAGACTGGGCATGTTCGGTTTTGTGCCCTTGAACTAGAACTCTGGTTCAGCTCGAATTCGAGCCAGGAGGGGGTCTCCGGAGTTTCCCCCTCCACCCACTGACCTCCCCAAGGTCTTCTATGGGCCAATTCATCACCTTCTCAGGCTGGTTCGATCCTCTCCATTGTTGCAGTGGTCATTTTGGAGGCTGCTGCATATACACCCTTGCCATTTGTGTGGCCTGGGTCATGACCCCTGTGACCATGGCAGCACCCTCCGCAGGCTGCTGGAACCATTGGTAAGCTTAAATTTTTTAAAAAAACAACCCAAACATTTAGAAACATTTAGAGGGCGAGCTGAACCGGGACCGGTCCAGCTTGAGGCTGTCCTCAAGCCAGCTCGGTTCACACATCCTTATCCTCCATGAATTTGTCCAAGCCCCTTTTAAAGCCATCTAAGCTAGTGGCCATCAACACATCTTGTGGCAGAGAATTCCATAAGTTACTTATGCATTGTGTGAAAAGGTACTTCCTTTTCTTGGTCTTAAATATCTTGGCAATCAATTCATGGGATGGCCCCTAGTTCTAATGTTATGCGAGAGGGAGAAAAGTTTCTATCAATTTTCTCCACACCACGCATGATGTTCTTGACCTCTATCATGTCTCCCCTCAGTTGCCTTTTTTTAAAAAACAAAAAACTAAATAGCCCCAGGTGTTGTAGCCTTGCCTCATAAGTGAGGTGCTCTAGGCCCCTGATCATTTTGGTTGCCCTCTTCTGCACCTTTTCCAGTTCTACAATGTCCTTCTTAAGATATGGTGACCAGCACTGTACACAATACTCCAAAACGTTGTCACATGGTAGTTTTTTATACAGGCATTATAATATTAGCAGTTTTATTTTCAACCCCCTTCCTAATGATTCCAAGCATGGGATTGGCCTTTTTCATAGCTGCCATACACTGAGTTGACACTTTCAACAAGCTATCCACCATGACCCCAAGATACCTCTCCTGATCAGTCATTGACAGCTCAGACCCCATCAGCGTATATGTGAACCTGGGAGGTTTTTTTGCACCAAAATGCATCACTTTACACTTGCTAACATTGAACTGCATTTGCCATCTTGTTGCCCACTTCCCCAGTTTGGAAGGATCCTTTTGGAGCTCCTCACAATCTCTTTTGGATTTCACTACCCCATTTAGTTTGATGTCATCAGGAAATTGGGCCACCTCTCTGCTTACCCCAATTTCTAGATCATTTATGAACAAGTTTAAGAACACTATTCCCAGTATCAATCCGTGGGGGACCACACTTCTTAATTCCCTCCATTTAGAGATAACTTCTTACTTACTTCCATTTACTTCCCTCCATCCCCTGCCAACTGGGCAAAGAGGCACCTTTTAGAAGTGGTGATTCTCTTTATTCAGCAGGGGAAGAGCAAGTGACCCTATCCATCCCCAGCACAGCCTCCTTCCAGTGCCTGTTGCTGGTGTCTATCCTATGTTTCTTTTTTGATTGCGAGCCCTTTGGGGACAGGGAGCCATCATATTTATATATTATTTATCTATGTAAACTGCTTTGGAAGATTCTGTTGAAAAGTGGTATATAAATATTAGTAGTAGTCATAGTAGTTAGAGAACTGTCAACTCATTCCTACCCTCTGTTTCTTGTCCTTCAACCAGTTACCAGTCCACACATGAACCTGCCCCTTATCCCATGACTGCTAAGTTTTCTCAAGAGTCTTTGATTAGGAACTTTGTCAAAAGCTTTTTGAAAGTCCAGGTATACTGTGTCAACTGGATCACCCTTATCCACACACCTGTTGACACCTGTTGACCTCTCAAGGTTAGTGAGGCAAGATTTATCTTTGCAGAAGCCATGCTGGTTCTCCTTCAGCAGAGCCTTTTCTTCTATATGCTTAACAATTATATCCTTGAGAATACTTTTCATCAGTTTGTCTGGAACAGACATTAAGCGTTAAGCCAACTGGCCTGTAATTTCCCGGATGTCCCCTGGATCCCTTTTTGAAAATCCTTGTTATAGTGGCTACTTTCTGCTGGTACAGCCCTCCTAGAAACAGACCTAGAAAAAACCTGCTAGAAAGAACCTAGAAATACAGTCAAAAGTGGTCAAATCATTTTTACATTTACATTTTTATCACACTCTTCCTTCAAGTACATGGTTTCCCCCCTCCTTGCATGCGCGTCGGCCACTTCCAGTAGGATGCTGACTCGGGCTGCAAGGAGGTACGCTGCAGCCCTGCAGCAGCGATTTTGGGGAGAATGCTGGAGGGACAATGCAGCGGGGGAGGTAAAAGCACCCTACCTGCACTGTAAAGAAACCCCCCTCCACCTCCTGAACCGGCTCAAACGCCGGACACCCAAACCGGTTTGGCGATCCATAAAAGGACTGCCAAACCGGTTCGTGCACACCCCTAGTGCACATACATCAGTTAATTCTAAGTTAATTCATACATTAATTTTGTCTCAAAATTATTTTCAAACTGATCTTAACTTTTATTTTACGTTTATTGCTCTGAATTCAAAGCTGCTTTAATGATCAGGCGTTTACGTACCCTTGCTAACTGAGTAAAGAGGCATCTTTTAATGTAGTGACTCTCTTCTATTTAGTAGTGAGGAGAACAACTGTCTCTGTTCAATCCTAGCACAGCATCCCTCCAATGGTTGTTGCTAGTGTTGGCCTTGTATTTCTGTCTAGATTGTAAGCCCTTTTGGAACAGGGAACAATTTTATAGCTTTTTCTATGTGAACCATTTTGAGAACATTTTATTGAAAAGCAGCGTATAAATCTTCATCATCATAATGTATATAAACCATATTTCTACAGTGTTTTGAAGTGGTTTTGCAGCTGCACTTCTGTGTATCCCCCTTTTGCTTACCTTGAAATGAGATTCCTGATCATGCAAGTGGTCAGCTAACATAGATTTATAGCACAAGTAAATATACCAACAATTTTGCAAAGCTTTTTCTTTAAATAAAGGAGGGGAAGTCCCGACGATGACATTGCACAAGCTACTATGAACAAATGTGAAATTGAAACAAGTATGGCAGAAGGTGTTGCAAAGGTTTTCCAGTATTTTGCAATTTAATGAAGATACACATTCAAGGACAAAAACGAAATGTGTTTAACTTCTGTGTGTGTTTTCCTTAAAAAGCACTAGATGTGGTTGTGGTTGATGATCTGAAAAATAAAGAAAAAAGAAGCTGAGTCTAAGTGAAGAATGTTAGGCCTTTTCCCAGTAGCATGTGAGTATTTTTATCAGTTTTAGTAACTAACATTTTGGTGTCTACATCTCAGGTAGTTTAAAGTGCTGTGCTTAAATATTAGAGGCTTCAGCAGTTCAAGCTGTGGCTTTTGTTATAGTCCCGCTAAGGACATGATACAGCCAATTGATTTCAAGCTCAAGTTTGACACTGCCATTAACATCAGGGGCCAGTAAAGCTACTTAATTTTGGCTGTATTGTGTCTTATGTGATTTGGGTTATTTTCTCTCTTTAAAGTGGGAATAGTTTTCTTTTTGTTGTGGAGGAGTTATGGACAGAGGAAGGACTTGGCATGACTTTGCCTACTTGAACGACATTTCAGATAGCACAGAGCTAACTTGGATGATAGAAACTCGGTGGATCTGATGTATGGTAATAATGGCTCATAGCTGGATGACACTCAAATGGAAGAACAGCATTACGGTTTTAATCACAGGCTGTAGTGACAGCAGTGCCATTGCATCAATGTGTAGGTATAGGACTGTGCCAGGTATAAGACTGTGCTCCTCCCAAATTTGCTTGAAAAATGATTCTGTCGGAAGTAAGTTGAACTGACTGAGAATGGAATTGAAAAGTGTGTTAATATACTATAAATGAACAGTAATAACGACGCATATTTAACATGTACCAAACTGTGGCTAACATAAGTACGTGGGGCTTGGTTTGCATGAATTCATAGTTTGGATTGGATTTAAAACAACAACAACAACAACAGGCTGTAACAAAAACTTTACCATTGTTAAAATCTTAAGAACAATTTGAATACACTCTGTTAGAAGAAATTGGTCATTAGTCACATTACAAGAAAGCCAGAGGGTGAATGTGACAGTACATATTTGTGTACTCAGTAACCCCACAGTGGATACATTACAGGAATGTGGCAACGTTCTGAGATGGGAGTTGTTTGAAGTACTGGCTGTCAGTCTGCGCAGTCAAAGGATGGCCTAGTCTCATATAATTAGCTGTTTTTTGGCATGACCACTTAATTTATAAGGTCTCTCTGGCTGCTCTAAAGCTTTATCCATTCTTAACAGAAGCACTGTGAGCTCTGCATTGCTTGTGGTCGGTTAGTGATAATCTAGCCTGCTATTTCTGGATTATAATTTGTCTGATTGCGCCAAACCTAAAAATGCCTAATTTGACAGATTGCTCTTATTATAAGGTGAGCTAAAAAAAGTTATTGAATTGGTTTGGGTGGTGAGTAAACCTCTATGTTCTAATTTTTCCTCTTCAAATCAATAATTTTTATCAGATTCCTTTGTGGGTCTACTCAGTAGTAAGTCTCACTGAGTTCAGTAAGACTTACTCCCAGGTAAGTGTATAGGATTGCAGCCCTATTTTATAATAAATGCCTCTATTATTGGAATATGTTGCAATGTTTCTTATCTATATGTACATAAACATGGATAGTTTAGGCATATGTTTTGGCTGAAGTAAGGCTTCAATAATGTTGTTCACAGATGCACTGAGATTATGTTAAATTCTAGATAATGTATATTGGCTGTATTGCTCCTTGCCAAAATATTTATTTCTGCCATTAGAAAAAATAGCTGTGTAAGGTAATTAGTTTGGGCAGCAGATAAGACTGGTTGGTTTGAAATGTTAGAAGCCTGAGATTCTCTGTTTGTCTACAGGTGTAGTAGTACTGCTGATTTGATGTGAGTAACAGAGAGATCCACTCTCCAGTTAAACTGAGAGTTAAATTAGAGATGTGCAAAAAATGTGTCATGTTTCCTTTTTTTTTTAATGCAGCTAGATCAGGACCACCATAACAGATTAAAAACACAGTATATGTGGGAAAGATAGGTTTGACTCTTTTCACCATGTGCTGAAAGTGAAAATTATGCCTCCCAAACTGCTATTTGTGCAAATATATTTTTGTTTACTGTGGCAAGTAACAGCTGCAAGTAAGGATTTTCATCAGGAAAATTGGAGATGAGGCCACAGCTCAGTGGTAGAGCATCTGCTTTGCATGCAGAAGGTGCCAGGTTCAGGCCCTGGCATCTCCAGGTGATTCAGGTTCAATCCCTGATCTCCAAGTTCGATCCCTGGCAACTGCAGAAAAGACTCCTGCCTCAGACTTTGGAGAGCTGCTGTCAGTCCAGTGATGGAGTGATGGAGAGACAGAGTAGGCAATTGCCTATGGCAGCAAAATTTGAGGAGCAGCAAATTTTGCCCCTCAAATTTTGCCACCCCTCTCTGTGGGCAGTGGCGGCAGCAGCAAGGGTGGAGTGGGCGAGGAGAAAGTCCACCCCCTTTTACCTTATTCCAAAAATAGGCAAACATTTTTTGTTTAAGGTAAAAGGGTGGCAAAAGCATTTTTGTCTATGGGCAGCCAAAAGCTTAATCCACCCCTGTGTCAGTCTATCTATGTAGACAATACTGAGGTAGATGGACCAATTCAGTATAAGGCAGCTTTCTATGTTCCTAATGGTGTGGTTGTAAGGATTAATTCTCCTTCTCCCACGCTATGATGCTGATCTGGAGTCAGCACCCACCCCCACCAGCTGCTTGCTTGCTTGCTATTTATTTATTGCATTTATATACCGCCCTATATATATTTTTTAAAAAAATTAAATGAAAAGATGGTATTTTGATGGTGGATTTCATATCACCTCAAGTCTAACATTCTTGTCTTTGAACCATGGAACACAGTGAGCATACACAAGTTTTGAATGGAAGAGCTCTTCTAGATCACACTACCAATTTACATAAGCTGGGATTTACTCTCTCACAATGATGTTATTCAAACTCTTCTAAAAGGAATAACCATTTGTCATTTTCTTTTCTTCATAGGTACAGACCCACCTGGAAAATCCAGCCAGGTATCATATTCAGCAGACTCAGAGGCATCAAGTGAAGCAGTACCTGACACTCGATACCAAGCTGTCCAGCCAAACGTTGTCACTATCTCATTCCCATTCAGTCCATTCTTCAGGAGCTACACCTATATTAAGAAGTGGGCATATGCCTCCTGCCAATGATATCAGCACTCCTGGAAGTCCAGTGACCAAGTTACTAGCCCTTGGAGAAGAACATGAAAATGCGGTATGGCATGTTTTTGTGAGATAAACGAAAGTCTGGTGGCTGGCTTCCTAGTTTGATGGGGCTGGCAAGATGAGGACTTGTTCTCCAGTTTCTTTAGTATTGTTATGAGCTACATCTAAATAACATCTAAAGGCTTCTTTAGACGATTGTCCTATTAAGTAGGATTTTGAGGTGTGTGCATTAAGATCCAGATGATTGAGTTAAATATAATTTCTTCTCATGGCTAATAAATAAAATTTGCCAAGGGAAGATCAGGTAGATGGCTGGAGGTGATAATTATTAATGTCTTATTAAGGAAAGGAAAGGCACCATTGAGGCTCAAGGAGTGAGACCACTATTTTAAAAGTCTTCCATTGCTCCCGCTTACCTAGATACTACAGACCTGTTTCAAACCTCCTCTTTTTAAGCAAGGTGATAGAGCATATGATGGATGTGCAGCTGCAGAGGACCTTGAATGATATGGATTAACTACATTCTTTTCAATCTGACTTCCACCCTTAGTTTGGGACTGAAGCTGCATTGGTCACTCTGGTGGATAATTTATGCCGGGAATTAGATGAGGGAGTGCGTCCATGTCAGTTCTGCTCAACCCCTCAGCAGGTTTTAATACCATCAACCATGGTATCCTTCGGGATAGCCTCGGGTATGGGGCTTGGGGGCACTGTTCTGAAGAGATTCTGTTTCTTTCTTCAGCAGGAGGGTCCAGAAGTTGGTGCTGGGGGACTTCCACTTGACCCCTTGGCCATTGTTCTGTGGGGTCTTGCAAGGTCCAGTTTTATCTCCCATGCTATTTGGTATCTACATAAAACTTCTGGTAGCTAGGGTTTTGTCCAGTGCTGCTTTTTAGGAGCATGTTATGCCCATTCCCCTCATCTGCTGCTGCTTCTACACTTTTTCCTGGTTACTGCTGTTTTTTCTTTCCTGGATTCATCACATGTGTGATCCCAGCCAATCACGCATTACATAGTAAATGATATATCTTAATGACTACATAATATTATGTGGACAATCAGATTTGGCTATACTATGATGTCTTGAATGTCTTACCCTTGCTAACTGGGAGTAACTGGCCCTATCCACCCCCAGCACAGTACCACCAGTGACTGTTGCTGGTGTTTATCTTACATTTCTTTTAGATTGTGAACCCTTTGGGGACAGGGATCCATCTTATTTATTTATTATTTCTCTATGTAAACCACTTTGGAAACTTTTGTTGAAAGCAGTATATAAATATTAGTTGTTGTTGTTGAATGACAAAGTCAACTGAGAGGGAAATGCTTTCCAGATTAGTCACATATGTGATCCCAGTCAATCAGTGATCATACAGTGAATAGGATAATGAATGCTACATTAAACTGCCAAACAGATTAGGCAGAGGGCAAATGAAGGGGAGGGGAAGAAAGGAAGTGTATAAAAGCAAAAGTGAACCTGCTTACGAGTGTTGCCAGATAATTTTCAAAAGGTGGGATTTTTGACACTTTTGAAAATGTTTCCCCAAGTTAGTGTGGTTTAGCTCAGCCTTTTTCCAGTGTGTTACTTATGACACACTGAACAGCTTAGAATGACAAACCCTTTGCTCCCAGGTAGTTTCCCCATTTCACCAATTTAAATCTGCTTGGCTTCAGCATTAGAACTATACCATGTGCCTTCAGATCATTCTTTGAAAGAGAATCTTCAGGAAAAAAGAGTAGACTTTTTATGTCAAATATTAGTTATTCATTTTAAGATTTTAATTTAATGTTGTACTTTAGGTTCCTCTGTTAACCATATTCTCCTTCAACTATTGTTTCATTAGATGGAGGAGGTCATTGATGACATAATCAACATGGAATCGAGTTTTAATGATGAAGGAATAGGTTGCACTGAAGCACCACTGCTCATGCAAAGAACTGTAAGTCATTATTGACATAGTGTTTTACAAATGGAAAATTCAGCTGAGAACTGTAGTTGAATATTGTAAACAGATGAAATATGTTCACTGCCTTCCTCTCTAGTATAAAACTACCTGAGAAAAAAATCCTTTTTACTGGCAAATTGCAGAGTGATGGAGCGGGCAATGGAAAGCTACATTGTTGCAAAGTTGCCTATCAGTGTTAATTGGAGTATTGCTTTGAAGCTATTCATCCATATTCCTTTTGTTCCAATTCACAACTTCTGCAAAATTAAATATCTTGATTTTTCATCGGTCATACAGAGGTTCACTGAAATCATGTGGAATTTTTGCCATTGTCAAGAGAATCTGACAATAAATAAATAAATAAATAAATTAAACATATAGAGTGTGCATAGAATGCAATTCAGTAGAGTTTCGTTTATCCAATATTGGCAATAGGTAGTGGGCAATAAAGCCACCAAATGGCGCAGCGAGAAAGTAACTTACCTAGGGAGCAAGAGGTGGCTGGTTCGAATCACTGCTGGTATGTTTCCCAGAACTTGGGAAACGCCTATTTTGGGCAGCAGTGATATAGGAAGATGCTGGAAGGCATCATCTCATACTGCATGGGAGATGGCAATGGTAAGCCCTTCCTGTAGTCTACCAAAGAAAATCACAGGGCTCTGTGGTCACCAAGAGACAACGTCACAACTATAGTGGGCAATGGCGGCCTTCATTGTGAGAATCTATATCCCTTTATGGAACATTTCAAAATAATAATGAACATCTTATGGTAATGACATCTGGCAGGGGCAGCCCAAGTATTTGAGGCAAGATGCAAAATGCTGTCTTGCCTAATACCCCTAGTGGGGGCTAGGCCCTTTTCAAAACTGACTTTTGCAAGCTTTGAAAGTGCATAGGGAGCAGGGAGGGAGGAAGGTTGCTAGCAGCCTCCTCTTCACTCCTCATAATTCTTGCCAGTTTTGCAAGGCGTGTGTGAAGAGGCATATTTTGCAAGGATCATAACCGGTCCCCAAAAGTTGCTCCGATTGTGACAGTGGAGCCGCCTTGCTGATGCCTCAGTAACCTGAGGTGATTGCCTCACATTGCCACATGAAAGGGCTGCCCCGGATATCTGGAAACTGGTCAGGTTTTCTTTTTCCTTTTTCAGAGAAAATATTAAGAAACAGGTACTGTTTGTGCATTTAACACCCATTTCAGATTTTGAAGCTCACTGTTGTCAAATATAAAAAGAATAGAATACCTCTCTTCCCTTATATACTTTCCATTTTTATATATTAGCAGTATGTATGTATGTATGTATGTATGTATTTATTTATTTATTTATTTATTTATTTATTATATTTGTACACGGCCCCAAACTTAGGTCTCTGAATACGTCTATTATTCAGTTGCTTTTTTAATTTGTTAATTTATTATTGAAACAGATCCTGCCTTCCAGCTTCCCAAAAGGCCTCAAAGTAGCTCTCAAAAACAGATCAAACTTGCATAAGAGATGAACTGATAAACATTATTAATTATATGCCACTCATTGCAAATAAATTATTAAAAACCATAAAGATGAAATAATTAAAATTAATGTCACAGTCCTTCCCATCCTGCATATGTAGAGCCTAATATTTCAAAGTGTTGGTCTCTTACAAGCTCATTTTCATGCTCAAACCTGTTCCGTTTACACCTTAGCTAGTGCAGTCTGATGGGACAAGTTCCTGTCAGTAATTGCCAGTGTCATCAGATGTTCATATACCTTTGCTGGGAAAGCGTCAGACTAAATATTAACAACCCTGCTTGCTTATCTTGGGCAAGTTTAAAAGACCGCACAAGACAACATCAAGGCAAATGCCTTTGTCAAGCACATTTTTCGCTAGATTAAACTTAAAGTCCAGGGAAGACTCAAAGTTCACCTTGATATATATGAGGTTCAGCAGCATTGCCTTAAGCAAGTGTTATTTACAGGCTTTGCGGAAAGAGAAATGAACAGGAAACGAAAGTATGAGAAATACACCCTCATAAATTGCTATGCTTATATTGTGGAATACACCCTCTTAAATTGCTATGCTTATCAGAATGGATATGGAATCTTTTCTTCAGCAAGTTGGTTAATGTTCTGGGCACTTATTGCTACTTGTGGGTTCAGACAACTGCCTGCAAATAGTTATCAAGTAGGAATAAGAGGATCTGGTAATCAAGTGGTCTTGTTCAATACATGTGCTGTACAAAACACAAGTGAGCTGTGAAGACATGATTCTTTGTCATGTGTTGAATTTTTGTGAGATTTTATTATCATTGTGAAAATTGTTATTTCAGAAGGATGAGGTAAAATGTTTGCAAGAAAAATCCTAAATTACATCCCCCCCCCATGCTTCTTCTCAGCACAATTTCCCCAATCTGCTGCTGCTTCTTTGGCACCATCCCCCTCCCCATTTGACACAGCTTCTTTGCTGCATGATACCAGCCAGTTAGGGATTATTTAAAGATGATTACATCACAACCTCTTATACCCAGTCTGATTTGGCTGCATGATGATGTCATTGCTACATGCTGTACACTGAAACTTCCATTTGCCTCAAACCTGCTCCAGTTGCTGATGATTCGTTGATAGAATAAGAATGGGGATGTACATTTGAATTCTGCCCCAGTAGTCAAATAAGTGCAACTGGGTTGGAAGAGCAGGACTGTCAGCACAGTTGCTTTGGATATGAGGGCACGCACAATCTCTCTTTCACAACAACATCCATCTACATGTAAATAGTTTCCAGCTCTTGCAAAGAGGTGCACGATATCATCATAATAGTGTGCTTATTTGGTCCATAGACATTTCCCCAGGTGCAAAATTTCCAAAAATGTTTGCAAAATCTGACACCTTGTTCAGTTCATAGTGAAATAGATTTGAGCAACCACTTAAGACATGCTAATGTACAACAGTCATAGTAAAGCCTCTTTTGGGAAGGATATAATAGGCCTAACTCAATGTTATGGGTGTGTGTGGCTTCTACAGACCTGCATTTCCCCACAGATCTCCCAGATAATGAAGCTCTTCTCACACTTGGTGAGAAGTAGGGATGTGCGAAACGTTTCGGATACAAAACATTTTGTACCCAAAACAGCCTGTTTCGGGTGTTTTGTAGACAAAACAAAATGTCCCTGTTTCGGCTACAAAACTTTTTGTTGTTTCGGACCTCCATTTTGTGGTGATCTCTGAGTCAGTCTCCATTTTGTGTTTGACATCTCTTTGAATTTCCCACCCTTCCAGCCTTCTGATCGGTGACCTAAATCATGGGCTAACCTGCTGACAATATTCTCCTTGTTCTGCATTGGCTCTTTTGCTTCTTGCCACTCTTTACTGACCCCACATTGGCCAGGGGAAGGATTGCTAACCCATGGGGTACTGGGTTCTGTTGATTCTGTGGTGTTCTGAGTGTAGATTTTCTGGTAGCATATGAGAGTGGATTCTTGTTTTTCACTGAAAATCTCATATGCTACCAGAGAATCTACAATGAACACCTCAGAAACAACAAAACCCAGTACCCCACGGGCTTGTGGGTATGGGGGTGGTTGGCACCCTATGTGCACTACACAACCCCTCACTCTGGGCAACCCCAGTGCCCCCCAAGTGGAATTATGGGGCTTCTGAAACCTAAACCTCCATTATTCCCTATGGGAGAAATCTTAGACACGTAAGCTTCATCAAATCACAAAAGATCAGCCCTTTGCCCAATTTTTTTGAAATAATTCTGGAAGTTTCCTTGCCCCCATTCGGCACTACCACCCACCACAGTCCGCTCTGGGTCATCCCTTTCCCCTTGATTTGAAGCGATACATTTGCTGGAATCTCCATTATTCCCTATGGGAAAATTCTTAAAGATGTGTAAACAAAAAATTCACAAAAAATCAGCCCTTTGCCTAATTCCTTTGAAATTTGGCTGGTAGCTTCCACCCATTGGACACTACCACCACCACCACCCCACTCCTTCTGCCCTTGGACCCTTTTTAAAAATCCAAATCAATTCAGATTCAGAAAATTTGGGTACAAAATAAAATGGGGGTGTTTTGATTCGGATACAAATCGAAACAAGAAAATTCCAAAATGCACACCCCTATTGAGAAGAGCTTCTGTCGGGTCTGCAGGGAGAGCGGGCTTAGCCCACTCTCCCCGCAGACAATCAAAGAGCAGCCCTGAGGCCCACATGACTGCCGGCTCTGTCACGGAGCCAGCGGGGGCTGTGCAGCCCCAGGAAGTCCCAGAATGCCCAGTGCGAGTGCCCCAATGTGGGGCATCCTGGAGAGACCCCCGAGTCCGGGAGGCTTGCTTCAGCTCCTGGTTGCGGGGTCTACTCATGTGTCACCACGTGCCGTGGTGACACACAAGCAAAACATTGAGGCTAACGGAGCGCTCTCTCCATTAACTTCAATTAAGGAGAGGGTGAATTAGGCAGGCTAGCCACCTTGGGAGTGCAGTGCCTGCAAGCCCGGTGGTTCCCACGATCACTGGGAAGCAGGCTAAGCTCCCTTAGCCCACTTCCCAGTGACCGTGGGAATAGACTCAGTGTTTACAAAATAAAACTGCGTAATATATCATCATGTTCACATTCCCCCCACCTCCTCTCCCATTAATTGGCTGCTGCTTTCAGGTGTGGGCAAATGCTGAATGTGATGTTGTCATATTGCACATTTATTGCACTAGGCATCGCTGGAGAACACATGGGGTAGACACAGCCTTGCTTCCTCCATTAACATCTAGTCAGACCCTAAGCCTTCAGCGGCAAAATTATTATTAGTTTTACACAATCAAGACAGTTTATCCCACTCATGAACATCCTGCCTGTGGGATATGCAACAGCTTCAGCTTAGCTTCAGCTTAGCTTGCTGTATAGTTTCCGTACAATCTACTACAAAGCCAGAAGGGTCACTATAGTCTCCTCTCTACTGGTTGGGCTAGCTAGGAGTTTCTATTCTCTTTTCTGTTCCTGTTTGTTCCTGTTCCTTTTGTGCATGAGTCGGCAAGTTCACTACTGACCTCTTAGTGCCTTTGTTTCCCAAGTAAAGTTATCTTAAAAACCTTTCACTGGTATTTGCTCTGTAATCCACGCTGACAGAACACACCCTGCAACACTACCTATGAATGATGTGCTGGGCTGCTGTTGTAATAAGGAGTGTATAAATCAACTTTGTAGATGGAAGCATGGAAGGGAATGGAACTAACTAGCCACCTTGACATCATTACAACTTCTATAACATTCTGTATTCCAGCATGTATGTGTGTGTGTGTGTGTGTGTTGCAAGTCTAAATCTACTGTTAGATTTCCACAAAATTCCACAAAAAGCAGGGTACCCTGAGCTATGGTGTGTGCCAAGAGCTTTGCTTGGTGAAGTTGTGATGAGTAGTGAAATTTGTTAATTTTTCCATGCTGGTCTGATGATTTCCCATGATTTCATGGCCCTTGCAAATGCCACTAAAAGCTGTGCTTTACATAGATGTCCCTGCACTGGCCATTTTCCAAGCTCCTCTACATATGCTGTCTGAAGAGACTGGTGAATATATGCAGTTGAAGTGAATTCTGTGGTAATTTAGAAGGAATTCTGGGAGGGCTGTTCCCTTCTTTCCTGTTGAGCTTTCTGCCTTTGAACGGTAGGTGAAAGCTGTGAAGGGAAGCATTCCTTGCTAAAGTGTTCAGAATTTTATCTGGAGCTGCCAGTCACTTATAAATAGAAATGTGGTGGGACTAACCAATTCACACTGTCGTACATTAAAAAGACTGTGGACAGAGGAGAGAGGCAAGGAGGTTGTTAATCTTTTAAGAGAGGAGGACATATTTCTTGCAAAATGCCCCACATATTAAGTGTGTACTGCTAACTTACTATCATGCTATGCCATGTGACACATCTTTTGCTATCTCAAATAGTGGTAACCTATATGAGAAGTCTGACTCTCCTTTATTTCAAATAATTATTGTAACTGATGGCTTTAGAAAAGTGTCTTCCCTAATGGGGACCACTGTGGCTGAACCTCTCTTTCCTGACCTATTTTTCAAAAAGAGGTACAAATAGAGATAGGGAACTGGACAGGGCTTCTTTCTTTATCTCCTGCCACAGAACTAAAAACTGGTTAAGGAGCAGAGGCGCTCTTACTCCTGGATTTCTGGGCCGATGTCCAGGGCCTCCACAGCCACTGGGGGCCCCCAAATCCTCTTTAGTCTGTCCCGGGTGGTGTGGTCACCTGGCCAAGCATGATGATGCTTAATTTGCAGGGGAGGGGGGCCTCCAAAGGCCTTTAGGTCCAGGCGCCAAAATTACCTAGGTGTGCCTCTGTTGGGGAGACACCCTAAAGAGCTGATATATGGGATGAGGTCATAATCGTAGAATGAGAAGGCCAGTCCTTCCCACAAAACCAATATGTTCTGCTGAAGATGAGGTGGGAACACTCATCAAATACCTGGCAGTTAGATGCCCCACCACAAGGTCCTGTGGGGAGAAATGAACCACTTGTAGTCACTAAGTTGTTGCTGACCTATTTTATTATGGATTTCTCAGATAATGGTAACATTATCATCTAGGTGGAACAATGGTGTGTCTTAGGCCTCTCTTCAAATATTGCCTGCCTCATCCAGCTGCTCACTAAGTCAGGCACAACATGAACCTCAGTAGTTTTGCTTTCTATGTAAAAAGGCAAATGCTGTTATGGGAGTTATGACTAACCCCCCAAATCTAAAAGTTAAGGTTTTCTCAAGGTAACTTATGAAGCATGGAGACAGTGGTTAGCCATATTCTCAGGAGGGGTATAGGGAGCTTGCCTGTGGCCGGAGGGCGAAGTCCTGTGGTGGCTCCCTCACTCCTTTCTATTTGTAATTACGCACACAAAGTGTGCACACCCCAAGCCATATCCCCTGCATCTGACATCTGATGCAGGGGCATGGCTAATAGTGGGGATAGGGCCAGTCAGTCATCCCTTGCAGAATTTCCCCACTCAATGGTTTGTTGAATCCTTGACTGAGAGTTCCGTTCCCTGCCTCTGCATAGAAGCAGGGAAAGGAGCTCCAAGTCAGTGAGTCAACGAACTGCTGACTGGGGGAAACTTTGCAGGGGATGACTGTCCCAATCCCCAGTATTGGCCACGCTCCCTGCGTCTGACATCAGACACAGGGGATGTGGCTACTACCTTGGAGAGGGTCCATTCAGACCCTACCCCATTCTCCCCAGTTAGTATTTCATTGAAACACTGGCTGGCCAAGCTCCTATAACTGCCAGCTAGTGTTTCAATGAAACACTGGCCCCACACCACCAGCCAGTGAGTGCTTCATCAGCCAGCTGGGTGTGGGAGGGGCAAGGGGTGCCCTGGCTGAATGTGAGGAAGTGCCTTGATGGCCCCCACAGACCCTGGTGACCTTGTTCCATTGTCCCCACACCCTGATTTTCAGCCTTTCTGTTTGGGAGCAGTTTTAATATACTAGGCCAAATGATGAACTACCTGTGAAATAGCAGTTTTACCTTCAATTTAAAAAAGGAAATATCTTTTGATAGTTCGGATATCATTGTATAAGTATCTGCTTGAGTGGCAATAGACTAGACAAAAGTCAATGCATATTTTCTTGTTCATCTACTAGCTTCGAAGATTAAACCAAGCTATTATGGCTAGTTATACTGAATAAACCAGAAGGTAAATGATAAGAAAATGAAACAAACATTGAACAAATTGTATTGTAGTTAATAGGGGACATGAATGGGGACATGTCTCCAATTTCAGCTATCCACTTGACAGATGGAAATAGTGCAATTCTTAAACTTTATTAAGTCACCGTCAATGATGAGTGCCCTTAAAAATGAATCAATATGGTTGATGTTTAAATTGAAGGTTGCTAATATGCTCTTCTCAATCCAGGACAATTGTCACCAAAGCAAGTACTCTGCTGCCATTCAAGCAACATGCTTTGTGACTTGTCATTAATGGGGTAAAATTGGATGGAGAAGTCCTGTATTAAAATGGTCTTGCGCATGTTTTTTTGACCATATACGAGTCAACCAGCGTGGTGTAGTGGTTAGAGTGCTGGACTAGGACCGAGGAGACCCGAGTTCAAATCCCCATTCAGCCATGATACTTGCTGGGTGACTCTGGGCCAGTCACTTCTCTCTCAGCCCAACCTACATCACAGGGTTGTTGTGAGGAGAAACTCAAGTATGTAGTACACCGCTCTGGGCTCCTTGGAGGAAGAGCAGGATATAAATGTAATAACAACAACAACAACAACAACAACAGCTAATTACTTGCATGTCTGCTGCATTTGACGTCTGATGGCTGTTTCACACATGTAGGTTTCCACTTGATGTTTCAGCCACCAAATTATTATAATATTATTTATTATAATTTATTCAATTTATATACCACCCTTCCAAAAATGGCTCAGGGCAGTTTACATCAAAAATCAAAACAATTGAAATCAATTAATTAAAATCAAAACTATAAAAACAGCTTAAAACCAATTAACAGTGAAAACATTTAAACAGTTTAAAACCCTGGAGTACAAATGACAAACATGCATGTCTCACTGAAGAGTGGGTGATGTCTGCAGCAGCAAACCAAGGGGAGGAAGAATGGAAGATATTCATAGGACTCAGTGAAATGAGGCAGCATCTTTATTGATCAACAGCTTTCAGATTTTGGCATAAAGGCAGCAGGGGTGAGGCAGATGTTGCTGCACTGCCCAGCTGTTGAGAGGATGAACACTCTAGCCTGGATTTCAATGGCCGATGAAGTGCTTGTGCAATGAGCAAAGTTGTGCTTGATCAAGAAGACTGTGTAGTTGTGCTAAGTCAGTAGGAGTTTTGGATTTGTGTTCTTGCACCAAAGAATCCTGCAAAATATACGAGGTGCATTGCGGTTTTGCTTGCCTTGTTCCACTAGTACAACACTAATCTGGAATGCAAATTCCAGCCTTAGCACAGCAAGTTACCATAATAGACTTGTGTTAGCTCAAAACATTTGTGCAAGCACTTTGTTAGTCGGGATGTCAACCAGCCCAATAGCTGTTGCCCACATCTAAGAGGACCCCTAGAATGAGAAGCACACTTCTACTTTTCCATACCAAAAAGTAGATCACAGGGTATGAAAAGACTTTCATACGAGTCACCATGTAATGGAAGCTTCAAATGGCAGGCTATCTTGCAATAACTGCAGTGTCAATTGTCATGCAGTATAGCTGGATAAATCCATTCTGACTACCTTTTCACTGGAAGAATAATCATTTTCTTATTTGAGTCTTCTTATAATAGCTGGGGATAAACGATTAGAACTGTATGGAATTTAGTGGGCTTTTATCTGGATGATTTATAGCCTGGATTTTTTTAGTATTTATTTATCTTTTTGGGGTGTGTGTGTGTGTGTGTGTGTGTATAGATATAGTATTTATTTATCTCTTTGGGGTGTGTGTGTATACACTCTCTCTCTCTCTCTCTCTCTCTCTCTCTCTCTCTCTCTCTCTCTCTGAGTCTTTAAGCTGGGATAGAATAAGGCAAAGACACACGTGAAGACGAATGAAAGCAGTCTGTGGGACTAAACTCTGCTTATTTTCAAGTTATTTTACATAGTACTAATGAATGCAGGCAGTAAGAAATTGGGGAAAGATGTTCACATCAACTTAACAGAGTATATAAATATTCAGTATATAACATTCTTACTGGAATCTAATTCAATTCGTTACGTTCTGCTTTCTTAATTTTCCTTGGATGTCTTATTTATTTAAATTATACTTGCAGTTGTATTGTCTAAGTCTGGCTAGTTAACCATTTGCTGTGTTAATCATTAGGGTAGCTCAGCATTGAGTGAAATGATTTACAACAGAGGAGATATGAGAGAGAGAGAGAAGCAAAGAAAGAGAGATGTATTTTGATCAGTAGACACTGGAACAGGGAAGGCAGAAAAATGTACTGATGTGAAAGGTACCATCTCTAAATACATTGTTTGCATAGATGTGTAAAAAAATGTCTTCAGGCCTTCAATGATTCAAAATTAATGATAACATTGTGAGGAATATTTTCTGTGTGTAACGTGCCAATTGTGATAAGACAGAAACTTTCCTGACTCTGTTTGCAAGCTCTGATATGCCTTTGAAAAGTTTAAAGATAGTGGCATACCTGAACTTTAGTTAGTATTGCTCAAAATAATAGAAAGTAGTGGAAATAAACTTGGTTGTGTGACATGGATCCATTATCTATTTGTCTTCTTGTTTAAAAACTGTTTGCTTTTTGAAATTACCTGGAGAACTGAAGTGTTAACTGTGTAATTGGAGTAACATTGCCCTCAAGAAAAGTAAAACTCTGCAACAAGTCTATATTTAAGAAACAAGTTCTTTGAACAATTTCAATTAGATTGTTGTGGTGGTCATTATTGTTGTAATAGATTTTATATATCACCTTTCTACAAAAACAAGTTTTCAAAGTGGTTTACATAGCAAAAAGAAAAAATAATGGTTCCCTGTTCCAAAGGGGCTCACAATTTAAGGCTGCATTCGCACATAACATGGAACAGGAATTTAAGAGGCCAGAGGTTGCCAAACCTGCATGTCCAAATGCAGAAAACTCTGGTTCCGTGAGGCAACCGACCTGAGGTTTTGTTTTTGTAACTCCAATCTGAAGCCTCAGATTGCAGTGAGTTCTGTTGCCCCATCCTGAGGTTAAACCCAGCCTGTGTTGTGTTTGAATTTAGAACCACAGGCTGTATTCCCTGTGATGGGAGTTGAGGGAGGAAAATCCTCCTTCTCTCTGGCCATGACTGGCTGTGCGGGCTGTCCTTCATGAAAAAAGGAAGCCCACACAGCCAGTTCCCTCTCCTCTCTGCAGTATTGCTGACTGCTGGCTCCCTCCTCTCCATTATGTCCGAATTCGGTCAGGAGAGCAGGGAGTAGGGAGACATCCCTATTACATGTGAATGTGGCCATTGAAAAACATGAGGGAAACACCATATAACAGCTATTGGGAGGAACAGTATGGGACAATTGTTCTCTCTCTGATATATATATAAGGGGGGTACCACTTTAAAGGGAAAATTACTTGATTATCAAGCCAGAAGTTGCCAGTTCAAATTCCCGCTGGTATGTTTTCCAGACTATGGGAAACACCTATATTGGGCAGCAGTGATATAGGAAGATGCTGAAAGGCATCATCTTATACTGCGCGGGAGATGGCAATGGTAAACCCCTCCTGTATCCTACCAAAGACAACCACAGGGCTCTGTGGCCACGAGGAGTTGATACCGACTCAATGGCACACTTTACCTTTACCACTTTAAAAAGTACCTCTTGGCCCATTATGTGTTTGTGTGTAGGTGTGTGTGTGTGTGTGTGTGTGTGTGTATTAAACCACCCAGGGACAGAAGTTTGGGGTGGTCTACAAATCTGAAAAATGAACAAACAAACAAAATTAAATTAATAATGGCTGATATGTTATGGGCACTTACAAGGATGACACAAAAGCTCTACCTTGACAATGAGCAAGTAAACTAGCTACCCTGGAGCAAGAATGGCTCATCATAACAAGCATGGGGGGGAGGGAGTTGCCAAAGGAGGCATAGCTGCCTCTCATTCATGGAGCTCTGTTCACTCCTCTCTCTCTCTCTCTCTCTCTCTCTCTCTCTCTCTCTCTCTCTCTCTCTCTCTCTCTCCTTACACCAGGGCTGCTCAACTTCGGCCCTCCTGCAGATGTTGGCCTACAACTCCCATAATCCCTGGCTATTGGCCACTGTGGCTGGGGATCGTGGGAGTTGTAGTCCAAAAACATCTGGAGGGTCTAAGTTGAGCAGGCCTGCCTTACACCCTGCCCAGTGTTAATGAGAGCCGCACTGCCAGCAGACTGGCTTTTCAAGGTTAATCAATGATTAACCAGCCCATGCAGCTCTACCTGCTCAGTGACCAGCCTGCAGGAGTGCAGCTCTCATTAACACTGGGGTGAGATATGATGGGAGAGAGAGGAGCAAATGGAGGTCTGAGAATGAGAAGCAGCTGTGCCGCCTATGGTGCCCCTCCCCTGGTCTTTTAGGATGAGCTGCTGCTACCCTGCAGGGTTGTCTCACAGGGCAACATGTGTGGAGGGGGATGGGGACACAATTTTCACTTGTCTCCCATCCCCGCAAAAATCCTGTTTGCTTGTAGAAATAGGTACCTGATGACTGTGGAGCTCTTTGCTCTGCCCTCATAAGGGTGTGTAACATGTCAGCTGTTACCTTTTAAATATAGCAGGAATTTCACACATTACTGAGTTTGAGGTGAGGCTGAACACCAGAATCTGTTTTTTAAAAAATGCTAGGAAATGCAATAATCAACTTTGTTATGTGAGAAGTAACGTCAAAGAGCGTTAGTGCCTCTCTAAGTCTGTGTGCAGAGTCCATTTGTCCCCCATCAAGTAGTTATAAGAAACCTGCATACAGTTTGATTAGTGGCTGGAAGACTTGGACCGTGACACCTTTTTCTTTTCAGAAACTTAGCACTGTCTACCAAGAGATACTGAGAACATGACCATATTGTAGTTGTAGAAGAAAAACTGCCTCTTTTCTTCTGAATTCTAAACCACTGATGTTATTTTGTTTAATTGCAAGTACATCTCTACTGAAAGATTATTCTTCACTTGATCACTTCCTTTCTCCAAAAGGGGCACAGGGTATCCTATGGTACACCAGGTGTCTACCATAGAGGTTGCCAGGCTTTCTGGCAAGCATGCCACAAGTTGTCATTGTCATAGAGATGTGAAATCCCCCCCACAATGTTTCTCCTTGGAAATAACCTTGAAATTCTCTTTCAGATTTCATTTTGGAGATATGTTAGTGACAACCTATCCCATTTTTCCTCTGTGGAGCTCAGGACAACATACATGGAGTTATTCCATTTTACCTTCAGAACAACCTGGAGAGGAGAGCTGGTCTTGTGAGAGCAAGCATGACTTGTCTCCTTAGCTAAGCAGAGTCCACCCTGTTTGCATATGAATGGGAGACTAGAAGTGTGAGCACTGTAAGATATTCTCCTTCGGACAGTCACAGTCGATGAGGGCACTGGTGGGAGGGGGTCAGCAAAAGGCACCTTTAAGAGTAAAAGAATAGGTCCTTACCTCCACTCTCACCATACCTGAATGCTGCTCAGAGAAGAAGCGTGCCACCCAGCACCCCCTGCAGCGGGGGAGAGTCTCCACCACTCACTTGGCAGCGGGCGGGGGATCGGCTTCATGGAAGCCAGGTGAGTGGCAGAGGCGATCCCCCACTGCAGGGGGTGCTGGGTGGCACACTGCTTCTCCAAGAGTGGAGATAAGCACCAGTTCTATTATTCTTAAAGTTACCTCCACAGCACCCTCACTGGCCACTACTGCCTTAGGGGATGGGGCTGCTCTGGGAAGAGCATCTAGGTTCCAGGTTCCCTCTCTGTCATCTCCAAGATAGGGCTAAGAGAGATTCCTGCCTGCAACCTTGAAGAAGCCACTGCCAGTCTGTGTACAATATAGAGCTAGATGGACCAATGGTCTGACTCAGTATATGGCAGCTTCCTATGTAACCCTGTGAGGCAGACAGGCTTGGCTGAACCACTATGTTCATTCAGTGACTGAAGGCTGAGCTGGAATTTGAACAGCTACAATATCTACGATATCATATTTTCTTTTTTAAAAAAAGAGAAAGAGCGAGAGAGCGCTACACTAGTGCACATCATAATAGATATGGAGTTATCCCTCCCCACAAGTGATTTTGTTGCTAGTCTTTATGAAAGCCAGAAGGCAGGCATTGCCACAAGGGTGGAAGGCAATGAAGATCATCTACTCCATCATTCTCCCAGATTGGGATAGAATCCTTTATGCCCCTTACAGATTTAATGGTTGAATCCCATTGTTTAGACAGAGTGTCACAAGCAGAGAAAAAAAGAGTGATTTCTGTGCTGAAAGATTCTGTGGGACAAGGAATAGATTTATGAAACTGAAGTATAGCACATTGGAATGTAACAAGGTGTTTTTTATCTGCTTAAACAAATATCCTTGTGTGTTTTCTACTTGTATATAATATCACTTCTATTAATAACTATCTTTTCCTTCTTTTCCCCACTAAAATCACTTGACTTGTAGAAAGACCTGAGATTCTTGTCGATCTCAGAGGGCATTAAGTGAGGGATCTAAATAACTAAGAAGATCATCAATCTTATATAGTTTTCAGGATTCAGTGCCTACTTTCATTTCATACAAATATCAAGCCAGAGTAGTCTCCAATGTACATGTAGATTCAATTGTCATAGTTCAGTTAAGGAATGATTGGAAAGGTGACAGAATAAATGTGTGATTTTTAAAAAAAATTATGAGCACAATAATACATTTTGTCTTACTACTCAGGAATGAAATAAAGGTGCTTATGCTGGAAATGTGCTTAGCTTTCAAATCCTACATATTGAATGTCGCTCATTCTTGAGTAATATTGAACTGAAACTGAATATTCTTTAAAATCTAAATCCATTAAAACATAAAAAAGATGGAAGTGCATTTTCTGAAACTGACTTGGCATAAAGTCATACAGGGTTTCCAACTGTCATTCACAATTTAAACATGGTAGCTGTAATACCTATCTGCAATTTATGAATGGTAGCAAATGAGTTTTATTCTAGCTCTACGTAATGTATTTTCGTTTTTAATGCAAATAGGCTTATTGCAAGATACCAGTTTTTGTTGGATTACTAGCTTTTCATTGCAACTTCCCTGATTTTTGGTGATTTTTTGAATTTATTTATTTATTTATTTTACATGGCCAAAAATGGTGAAATCTGGCTTGTTTCAAGCCAGAACTTTACCAAAAAAAGAAAAGAAAAGAAAAGAAAAGTCTGAAACGGAATACCCGCCTTGGTCTATCATTCCACCAGCATGTGGAATGATTCCACCAGCATCTTCAGAGATTAGATACAATTCCTCATTTTTAAATATTTGATGTCATCTGTTTTTTAATTAACACAAGTATTGATCTTCAGTCCTTTAGTTACAGTCGAACATATATCCGAGTAAATCAATCAGGGATGTATCTTGTTGTAATAATGGATTGTTACATAGGCATGGGAGTACCTGTTTATGGGTGGAGAGCTAAAACAGAATTCTATTATGTTATTTCATCTGACCCCCACCTCCTGCTGCAACCCTCTGTGGCTTCTAGCTGACCATCATTTCCACGATGATGTGGAAGTGATTTAAGAACATGTCCCACAGTGCTTCTTCCCTACCCCCATCCTTATAAAACAAAGGAGTCTATCAACAAGAGGCCAAAACCATTATGAATGTGCTTTGAGATAACTTTTAAATGTAATTTTGAGTGTAGCATAGCAGTGAATTGAAATTGACTTTGCTTCACCTACTTGGCTTTCTGCTTTGTTACTACTGCCTCTTCCTCTAGTAAGAGTACCCTGTAACCACATGTCTGCAGCTTCAGGACGCTTTTCTGTAGCAAGAGAAGAGGGCATAAACCACAGCAGCAAGTGAGTTCCCTGCAGGAGAAGGGAAGAGGGATTGTCAAGGAGGTGACTTGCTCACCTTCCTCTCTTTGGTACAATGGCTGCTGGTTGTGCCACCTCCTCCTGCTGCCAGGAAAGAAAGTGCTATGGGGTGCTTCATTGCCCTAGAGGAGGCAACCCACTCAGTGGCAACCAGCTAAGTGACTGGTGCATACCAGCTCTGGATTTGTTGCTATGTTGTCATTACATGTGCATTAAAAAGTGACCTTAAAGTACATTCACAGTACTTTGAGCCTCTTTTTGATATACATCACTTTTGATCCAAAACTGAAGTGCAAACTAGGTTGGCAGGGACAGGTGATGAATTGTCCAGGGTATCTGACAACTCTATTGAGCTCAATATCCTATCCTATAGGCAGAGAGTGAAACTGTTCACACATGCAGACAAGAGCAGGCTAAGCAGCCCTGCCCACTCTTGCCTGCGCATGTGAACCCACACCAGCTGAGCAGCTGCCGGTGCTGCTGCGTGGGCAAACCTGCTTGCACAGCTGCCCTCTTAAATGAGGTTTAAGAGGTTCCCCCAACTCCATTTCCCTTCTTGTGGGCAGCGCTGGCTGCTTTTAGCAGTTACCTATTTTAGCAGGATACCCATAATGCACAATGCACTCACATTATGGGAGTTCCGAGGGCCAGGAAAATGCATCCTGTCCCCTGATCCTCCGCGCTGTCAGGGGCTGCCAGTGATCATCTCAGCACGCACGCCCAGGGAACAACGAGAGAACAACATCTGCAAGGGAGGTAAATTTGAGCAGCCTTCCTTGCCTCCCTCCACCAAGCCCTTCTCACTGATCGTAAGAAAGAGCTCAGAAATTATAGAGTAAACTTTTGTGGGGCAGATATTCAAACTGTTGTTGTTTCTTCACTGTCTGTATGAGCCAAGTTTTCATATGGTATCAGTTTATGTCAGGCAAGGACACTGTAACTTTGAAAGTTCTTCAGAAACCTCAGAAGGATATCTACAACCTTAATTCGCTGTTTTGGGGAGTATTCACATTACCCATTAGAAAGGAATGAACAACAACATGGGATGTTATAGCATCTAGGCATTCAGAGCAGATGTAGAACTTTTTTCTGATCTATCCCATTGCTCTTGTAAGGCAATTGCTCACAGCATAATCTCCAGTGCTCTGTCCAGTCCATTTTAAAATATTTTGCATCACCATCTTTTATATGCAGTATGAAGCATAAACAATTTGAAAAATGAATTTTGAGTTCAGGGAGATAGTTAAGAATTCACTTGGGTCTCAGGTAAGACCAGCAAGGTTATTTTCCCTTTCAACTTAACTCATATTTGAAGTGTAGTTGCAGTAATCCTGTTATTGGAAAATATGCTATGGCATTAATTCAAAATCAGACATCAGGGGCCATAACCAGGCATCATTCTGCATACAAAACTCACATCAGCCTCACTCAAGTTTCTGCATATGGAACAATGGTAGTCTTTGACCCTTAACATTTAATTTTATTTTATACAAGATAAGGGCAAAGTCTGCCTTTAGATGCATATTTGCAGCTCCCAACGCGATTAAGACATGAATACGCATCTGAAAAGGAATTTTGTTCTTAAGTGCCTACATATGCTTTTCACCTTACAAATCATGAATTTATTCTGATTCCCTCGCCCCCTAACTTTCTCTCTCTCTCCTTCTCTCTGTTTTGCTGAAGCTTTCAAGTAGCATTCTGGATATATACAACGGTGACCAAGGAATGCCAGCTGCTAATATGGGTCTTACAAATACTTCCTGTCCATCTAATTTGCCTGTTAAAAGGGAAATCACAGGTAATATAATGTGGCGATGTTGCCATAGTGTTCTAATTTTGAAAACAATTGTATTTTCCTTTGGAGAACATTACGACTGAAGCATCTGTAATATGCTTAGGGTAAAAAACACCAATTCAGAGTGTAGGGTAACACACTTTTTCTGCCTGAAACCAGCGCCTTAAGCCCTGCTCTGATGACACATCCAGAATGACTGAACATATGTAGAGGGGCAACCAATGCTCATTCAGCTTAATGTCTGCATGGTGCGTAACACAATACAGCTGCAATTGGGAACCCTGTTTTCCATTGTTCTCATGATGTATCAAGGGTAAGTAACTCCCATATACAAAGAGATTTCTAAGACCTACAAAGATGACCTCCCGTGAACATGTCAAGATAGAGCAGGAGTATGGCCATTGAGCATGCACCCTGATGTCCATATGGCTTCTGGTCATGATCCTGATCTTCATGGGCTCACCCATGTGTGAATGGCCTTGCACTGGTATAGTTGTATGTACACAGTGATGTTCTGTGTGAGATTAGGAACCCAGGAGCAATCAGAGTTTCTGATCACATGGGGAAACCCTACATGCATACAGCCTTTTGCATGTAGGACCCAATCACAGTGATGGTAAACATAATATGCTAGTATGGCAAGTGACCAAATATGACCAAAATATGTATGAAGGGCCATTTGTGTACCTTCACTTGAATGATTCTTCATAACCCTTTATGTGTATTCACTTGAATGAAGGCAAATGTATGCTTGATCCCATACATAGGGCTCTCTCCTTGTAAATGAGAACCCTGTGTTTCCATTGTCTCAATCATGTGGGTGTCCTTTGTGTATACAATTATACCTGTGTTAACTCCAGGCAGGCAGGCTGGTCTTCAGGACCTTGGAGAGTTCCAAGGGAGTAAGTTGATGCAAGAGAGCCCCAGCTTCAACTGAGCCCTTTTACGTCTCTTGGCCCTATTGCAGTGTGGTTCCTTAAAGAGGCAGGCTCTGGTCCTGAAGCTAAGCACTGTCGCTCAGCCACCTCTCACCTGGCGCATTCTCTGCATCAGGAAGCATGTACTGAATGGCAAGAGGTTTCTAATGCATCCAGATCTGACCCTTGGATGCTGCTTCTCTACCTTTGCAAGCATTCAGTCATTTTAGATAGAGGAAATGGCTTTATAAAGAGTCCTATGCACATCCAGCTGTGTACATATAAACGCCATGCAGACATTCATGAAGACTGGGGTAAAGTCTGTCTCTTATAGGCCACATTTTATGTTTTCTACCTTAGGTCTTCCCAAACATTGATGTGTCAGGTCCTCACCTACTGCCATGCTCTTTTAGGATCTTACTATCCCCGGCTCAGCCATTGCCTTTAACTGACTTTGTCATTGCTGTATGTTGCTTCCCCTTGGTCCATGCTATTTTGCACATGTGTGCTGTGCAAGGACTATTCTTTGGATCCCTTGCACTTGTACAGTGTCTTTATAAAGAAAGCCATGAGGTGTAAGAATAAAGGGATTTCCTGACAAACAAGGAATTGGCATTCATAGCCAGTTCTCAGGCACAAGGGCACACCTCAGCTTCAAGTCATTGAATGGCATGATGTGGAGAATTACTGAGAGTAGTCCCACTGAAATTCAAATAAGAGGGAAGGCAGTGCATCATGTCAGCCATTGTTTGCACCACTTCCATGTCACATGGCCCTCAGGGACATATTTTTGTGTGACACTGAGGGCTTTTAGGGGAAGAGGAGGTTGTTATCCCCCTCGCCCTCATGATACACTCTAGCACTGGTGCTTGGAACTCTGGTGCTACAGTGGTGCTTCTCCCATTGCACTGGCCCTTCATTAGTCTGGATGTCAGCCACTGACTTTGCAAGGCCTTGCTCATGAGTTCTTGACCCCTTTGCCAGAACAATATGTCCCCTGAAGTGGATGGGGGAGGGTGCTCCTGGGCTGAGCAACTTATCAGTAATGATCTTTCTGAACATCATGTTGCTATCAAACCTAATTATTTTAGGAAACATAACAGATTCATGCACATTTTGGCTTCTGATCAATGGTATAAATAAGTTATCGTCCATTAAATTTGTTCCAGGTTGCCACAAATGACTCTCTTAAAGGTTCACAATATAGCTATTCAAGGGAAATCCGCATTAATGGATTAACAACTTTAAAAGTTACATTCAATTAATCTAAAGAATGCTAAGAACCATGTACAGTTTATCAGTATAATTCAAATGGAACAAAGCGGTGGCGGGGGGAGTTCTTGCTCTTGCCCATACAAGTATTTTAGAAATCTGATTATCTCTTTCATGATGTGGATGTGGAACTCAAATTACTTTAGGTTACTGTGAGACTTTTTCCTCTCCGATGTAAAGTACAGAAAATTAGAAAATTACTTAGTTATGAATCTGTCATGTTTCCTAAAACAATTAGGTTTGTTAGCAGCAGCATGTTCAAAAAGATAATTGTTTAAAATTGTCCAGTTCAGGAGTAGCCCCACATCTCAGGCATTCTTCAAGTTCAGTTTCTAAAAATTAAAAATGCATGATCACAATTTAAAGAAAAACAACGAACACATGCTGAAAACCAAGGAAAGAAACTGCAGGAAGTGGCAAAACCATCTTTAGTAAATCATAAAGCCTTGCCTTAAGATGTCTCTGTCATGAAAAGGGCCCATTGTAAGGCAGGGCAATTTCTGGAACTGTGACGCAGACTGTTTCAATAGTTTTTCCTTTCCATCAGAAACAGATACACGAGCCATGGCAAAGGAGAGGCAAAAAAAGGATAACCATAACCTCAGTGAGTATATATAACATTTGCCTTTTGTTGATTGTTTATAGGTGTTGCAAAAATTTAGCTGTCAGCTACCATTGAAGAACTGAGGTGCATCATCAGAGATCAACCGTCTCAATCTCCCCAGCACCCACAAATTTTTCTTGGTGTGGTGGAGAACTCTGTTTGCGAGCAGAAGGTCCTAGGTTTAGTAACTAGTACCTTCAGCTGAAAGGTTCTCAAGTATCAGAGCTGAGATGCTGGGCAGTCATAGCCACTCATAGGAAACAATAGTGAACAGATTTACCAATGGTCTGACTCCATATGAGGCAGCTTTGTACCATTATGTTATTCCTTTTAACAGCCTGTTCTTGACCTCACTGTAGGTCTTTGTAATAATGTCATATGCTGATAGTTTGATGTAAATCGATCTTCACAATCAACTCTTTACTATGCCAAAAATAACACAGAAAAGTTATGTGTTGCTCACGTTAACATGTTAGCTCTATTTTGAACTACCTACAAAAACTAAGCTGCTCTAAACCAGGTATTCTCAGTGCTGGGTCCCCAGATGTTATTGGACTTCAACTGCCATAATCCCCAGCTCCAGCGGCCTTTGGTTGGGGATTATGGGAGTTGAAGTCCAATAACATCTGGGGACCCAACATTGAGAATCCCTGCTCTAGACCATGGAGAAATAGAATTTTGATCAAATGGTATTTAACTTGTGTCCCTCAGTTAGCAACAGAGGAACAACTGGTAATTGCAGGCTTGAATAGGAAGTTTTCTACATGCGGTGTGATTGGCTGTTGGCTGCCTCGGATTCTTGCCTGCCATACAGTGCCTTTTTTTTTTAAACCACTCTCAATATGTATGTGTGGTGGAGAGGAATAAAGCAAGATTAGGTTTTCTTGGGTTGTCACTTCATTGGCTTTGCTAAGATTTGTCACAACTTGGCAGGGATCAGGGGCATAGCAAGGTTGGAGTGGGCCCAGAGACAAGATTTTTAAATGGGCCCCTCCTCACTGAAGCTCAGCTCATGAAGTAAAGAAATCTTAAATGAGGCTGAAAAGTGGTAACAAAAAGCATAGTAAAATTTACATATATGTAAATTGTGGATGATGCAAGTCATTTCATGGTACTAGAGAAAGACATGCTCCAGGTAGCTCCAGGTCTTAACAATCACATCAATTTCGGAGGATGAATACAACTGAAGGAAGCCCGGACAGCTGCACAGCTGAGGGAGTCAGTCATGTGACTTGCCTCTGGGGGACCTCCCAAGGCAGTGGGCCCCCAGACAACTGTCTCCTCTTGCCCTATTATAGTTACACCCCTGGCAGGGACAGTACAGACTAAGAAGTGGGCAACCTGAAGCATGTCCTCAGATTGCAGGTAGTGTTGGTACAGCTCCATGGGTTGATTGGCTTGAGTTGGCGGAGGGATCTTCCTTTGGGCCTCTTTTGCCTGAAGATGGGTACATGAGGGAGCCTGGGCAAAGTTATTTATGTATCTGTGTATTTATTTATTTAATATATTTGTATACCACCCACTACTGAAGTCTCTAGGCGGCTTACAGCGATAAAAATAAATTGAGAAATTTTAACAATTAAAACATATTAAAAGATCAAATTAAAATACCCATCAAAACTACCAGATAGCTAAAAAGCTTGGCTGAAGATATGTGTCTTTAGTTGTTTCCTAAAAGCCAATGGGGATGGAGCAGCTCTCATCTCAGCAGGAAGTACGTTTCACAGTCCTGAGGCAACTAGAGAGAAGGTACATCTTTGGGTTGTCACCAGATGAACTGGCAGCACCCTCAGACGAACCTCCCCTGAAGATCTTAATAGGTGGTGGGGTTCATAACCAAGAGGGCATTCTCTTAAATACCTCTTTGGAAGAATGAACTTTGAGGAGAAGGAGTCATTGGCAGATTTAACTCACTTCCGTGATTGGAGTCAGAGTAAGGTTTCCCAACACGGGAGCTGGGTGTGTGACTGGCATTGCCTTTCTCTTAACTGGCAGACTTGCGCCTCCACTATTAAATTAGGTATCCAGCTGAATTGAGGTTATATTCTTGCTTCCTGCAGAACCTCAGAGTTATAGTTCTGTTCAGTTTATGTCTCCTACCTTTCCTCTGGGTTAAGTGGAGAATAAAGGCCAAGTATGTTGACTCATTTAGAGTCCACATAAAGGTATGATGTGTGAACTGACCTTGTGATATTAGCTTAACTGCATTGTGCATTACTCCACTGGTTTTAATGGATGGCCCAATTTATATATGCACCTTTCTCCATCAGTCTCTTAAATAAATTTTAAGATAGTTTCATAAAATAGCATACTTTCATTAAATAGCATAAAAGCATAGTTGCCAAGTTAATTCTCCACAGTTTGTATAACTTCAACCACACCATAACAAACTTGATGTGACTTAGCCTGATTTGTGAATATGATATGTCTGAAAATAAAGGCTCTGTTATCACGATTGGCCATTATAATTGCTCCATGCAACCAGGACAATCAGATTTTAAGTTCTAACATTTTTTAGCATAAACAGTTATATTGATTCCTAAATCAAAGAAATGTATACATGACACATTTTGGCCAAGTTCAGATGATAATCTAAACCATAGTTTCAATCACCATGAGTGAGCTGCCATGCACATTGGGTTAGGGGTGTGCATAAAATCAGGTTTTGTGGTTTGGTTCGAGTCTGAACCAGACTTGAACCGAGGGGCCCTGATCAACTACAGGTTCTATTGAACCAGCTGCTGGCTCTGCCCCAATTTTAACAGGGATCAAACCGGTTTCAAGTGGTTCTGCCATAGGGAATAATGGGAATTCGAACTGGCCCACTATTTCCTATGGGTAATGCCTAGGGACACCAAAATGGGTTGGGTGGTACATCATGATGGGTGCTACCTACCACCCAACCCACAAAGCATTTGGGCAATTAGGCTATTTTTAAAGATGTTTTAAAATTCTTTGAGACATCAGCAAGTTAACCCTTCACCTACTGACCCTGAAAAAAAATAAGAAATTCATTAAAAATAGCCCGATTGCCTGATTGCTTTGTGGGTTGGATAGTAGATAGTACCATTTATGATTTACCACCCAACATATTTTAGTGTCTCTAGGCACTACCCATAGGGAATAATGGGCCGAATTCCCATTAATCTCTATGGCAGGACCAGATACACATTTTTAAAAAGCGATTCTCCCACAGAACATGGCACAAAACGGACCAAAAAATAAATAAATCACTGACCCAGATTCTGTGCCAGCCACATAGTGTTAGGTGCCCTGCCCAGTGCCTGCTGATGCATCATTGCCAGTGCCAAACACCACACTGTTGGACTGGGAATCACTGCTGCTGATGGGTGTGGGCTGTGCACTAGAAGTAGGTACTCCAGCACCCTCTGCCTGTTTCTGACCCAGCCTCCTCTCCTCTACCCTCACCTCCTGAAGCAAGAGGGCCCTCCACTTGGGCAGCGTGCCAAGAGTGACTACATTGCACTTCATAGTTGGGTTATACAGGCATGCCAAAATATGTTCTGCCAATTGACCCAACCTGGTGTGGAGCCACTACACAACTCCAGTCCTCAACCAACATGCCAGGGCACATGCCTCCTCAGTGGTTAGAGTGGTCTGGAGCTTTCCCTTTTCCAGGAGAAGAGTGGCAGGCAAAGCCTGGCTCAGAACTGCTGTCTTGGCACACAAGCTGCTCATTGTGAGGAGGAACGACTCGAGTGTCAAGACCAGCTCGGAAATAAGTTTCCAGTCTGCGCTAGATGGGTTGCACACTCCCAAGCCACAGTTCCTTGCCGAGTGTGGATGGTTGCCTCTTGCTCCTGCAGGGGCTGGAGCAAGAGAAAAGTGGAGTTCCACAGAGACTCAACATCCACCTGATGCCCAGTGACCACTGAAAGTTGGTCTGCTGTGTGGTCAGTTTCCAGTGGCTCCTCATGCAGCAGAGCCCACCTAGGCTTTGCTGCCTGAGAGGATGTGGTGGCCTCACCAGCAGAAGCAGATGTCATCCTCTCTCTCTCTCCAGCCCCCACCAGCCATCACCACTTCCTCCCCCACCAAGGGAAGAAGAGGTCCTGCTTCCCTGACAGGGCTCCTCACCTCAGCTGCCATAGGCGGATGCTCTGCAGGAGCAGGCGTCACCAGAAACTTTAGCCTGTGCACAACAACCTCTAGGGGAACAGAGGCAACTTGGAGAGTAGGCCCCTTTCACCACCCTTGCCCCCGCAACCAGCTTTACACTTCCCTCTGCCCGCAACCCTTCTCTTAGACCTACCCTGCACCCTCCTCGCCATCCCTTCACCCAACTAGGCCCAAATAAATGAGAAAAATCAAGTAACTACACATGAAAGCACCTAAGCACAAAACTGAAGCAGAACCTAACTACTATATCACAAAAACTGACCAAACATACCACAACAAAACCACTACAACCTAGAACAACAGTACGCCTGAAACCTAAGAACCGATAAGAAAAACACACAAGCACTCCCCTCAAACCTAAAAATAACCACCAAACAACAAAACTAGTTTACTAAAACCAATCAAGAAATAGAAATAAATTTAATTGGGGGTGGTGGTGGTGGAGGGTGTCTCAGCAATCTGACAAGAGGGCAGCCAGTCAATACAGTCAGGTTGAGAACTTGGTGGGCATGGACAATCCAAAAAAAGTCAGGTAGGTAATCCAATAAATCCAAATAAAAAGGTAATCCACAAAGTGGGGGTCAGGTGGGTGGATCAGGCAGTGGCGGAAGCAAAGTGGGTGGGTCAGGAGGAGGCAAGGCAGGTGGGCAGGTCAGGCAGCAGCAGCAGGCAGGGGTCCAACCAGGCAGGCAGGGCGCAGATCAGAGAAGCAGGGGTCACAGAGTAGGAGGTCCAGCAGCAGACCAACGCAGAGCAGCAATCCTCCAAAATCAAGCTCCTGGAGCACAGTCAAAGCTCTTCCCCAAAAGCAAAAGAGTGCAGCAGAGACTGCCTGGCTTTAAATACTCTTCAGACTCCCCCCTTTTTGCTCCCTGCTCCATCATCCCCCCGCCAGGCCAATGGGGGAAAGGTTGCCCAGACAACAGAAAGATATAAATGAAAATAAGCCAACCAGAGCAAAGGTCATCAGTAGCCAATCAGACAGCAGTGGCCGAAAACCAATCAAGAGGTCTGAAATTTTGTAATGGTGCTTAGTAATGACAGTCGCCACATTTGAACCATCGAACTGTTTTTAACCAGTTTGATTTGAACAAGGCTTATCTTGGTTTGAACCTAGACCGGCCCACTCTTTTGTGGGGAGCCAATCCAGTTTGAACTTGAACCAGTTGAACTGGGGCAGTTTGATTCGAACCTGGATTGAATTGAACCAGTTTTGCACACCCCTACCTTGGGTTCTCCTCTTTGCACCCAAGGAGAGAAGCTTCCACTTTTGATTTTGAAGAAACCATAGTTTCCTCTTATATACAAACTCAAGGAACTGTGATTTCTTCTGACTCTCATGAGTTAGACTGAATGGTGGTTTCAGATCCTGGTTTATTAACCACAGTTAGAATAAACCACAGTTCTCCAAGTTTGATACAATAGAAAATTGCAGTGTAATCAAAACCAAAAGTAGGAAACCTTCTCCTCCCCTTGTGCTCAGGGGAAGAGGGGAAGCACAGGCACCCAGGGCTCTCCACAGCATTTCTTAATAATCATTTAACCATTTAGATGATTGTTTGAACCTAGCCATAGTGAGACAATTACTTTATTTGATTTTTAAATATATATTAAGGACATTCTCGTGACCCATAAGCAGGGTGGATAAGGTATAGGGAGGAAGGCAGGAGTGATCTGATCTTCCCACCCAAATGATCTATGCAGGCTTCCTGAAAGTGCCATTCATGTTCCCACATGAGCAGACATGACAGGGTACCTGCTCAGAAGGGTGCACTTTGTCCTTCTAACTAGGTAAGGGCCCGGGAGGAAACCTTGGGTTAATCAGCAAGGCAGAACCAGGTTCAGCCCTGATCCCAGCACTGCACACAAGCAGCCCTCTGCAAGCCTGGGTAGGGCTGCTTGTGTGAACAGCCTACCTACAAAGGCATTTTGAGTTTCACAACAGTAGCTATCTATTTCTTCACTAAAGAAGTATATGTTTTAGGATCAACACATTTCTCCCTGAAAAATGCTGGAGAATTGCTTGATTGGTACTGCTCTCTCTAATGCAATTCAAGTAGCCATTTTGTTTTTATCACGGACCAAGTGTTTTTATATGTTACAAAATGGGGCATCTTTAGCTGGGCCAGATTTCTGATGTTTGAAAAAGGCATGCCATTTTGTAAGAACAGATCTCCAAACTGTTTCAATGTCTGCTAATAAATCACCACCGCTCTGTTATATTCTGTTATCATCACAGTCTCTTGTTTTCATAGTTGAAAGAAGAAGGAGGTACAACATTAATTACCGGATCAAGGAGCTTGGCACACTTATCCCAAAGTCTAATGATCCGTGAGTTCAGCTGTCATTTCTGTCATTGTTTCTACAGTTTAAGTACAGAGAAATGGAGAAAAAGATAAACTAGATTTGCCAGATGTCAGAGTTAACCTGGATAGTTTGGTTTCATGTCATTTTTCTCCTACAGATGTCTAGAGCCTATTGTCTGGGCTTGAATTTATTGATATTTTGGTGAAACCATATCCCCACTCTCCACATAATTCTGTTGGTTAACATAGTAAGACATCCTAGCCGAGGTGTGGAGAACTTGCCATGTTAGTGCCATTTTGGGGCAGCATCCCCATGGCTAGAGAGATATGTATTATAGTCTTAAGATGCCCATATGGTCCTGTCCTGTCAATTCATCAGAACAAGCAATATCATGAAAACTGAGGAGCTTTTCAGATATCAAAATAATGGTTAGGTCTTCCACTTCCATACAGATGGTTTGCTCCCAGGAATTACCACCAAAGAGCAACCATAACTAAAAGTATTTGGAGCAAACTGCAGGTTGTACACAAATGTATATAATGAAGTCCTGGAGCCATTTTTCTTTAAAGAAAGGTAGCTTCAAAAAGGGGTGATTTTGAGCAGAAAAGTGATTGCAGCAAGGAAAAGTCCCACTTTCCCTCCCATCTGTTTTTTTTTTTTAAACTACAAATTCAATCAGTCATCTTTACTACAGCCCAAGACCAGCATAACTACTACAAATTGCCTACCCCAAAACTGTTTTTCCTCCTTGGTGGTTCCAGATATACATTTGCACAAATCTAGAACTCTGCAACATATAAAGACAGTGATGGACATCCTTACTAACCATGTGCCTGCACAGTGGGAAGAAGCACTTCCACTGAAGAGAGCTTCCTGAGCTCCACAAATCTTATCATGCAAGTGGGACAATTTCTGCTGATCTTCCCCTGCCACAGAAATGCCATGAGCCACCCAAAATTATGTCCCTGAGAGTCGTGAAGCCCTTAGGAATGTAATTTTGGGTGGCTCTCAGCACTTCTGGGGGAAGGAGAGGTTGACAAAAATCATCCCCCTCCCACTTTGTGTGATAAGCAATGTGGCGCACAGGAAGCTCTCACAGTGGGGATGCTTCTTCCTGGAACATGAGCACATGGTTAGTGAGGATGTCAGCCAATGTAAACTATAGCTGACATGATGCTCAGTTGTTATGGACACAGAGTGACTTGTGCAGTCACTGCTGGGGAGACAGAAGGAGCAGAACTGCTATAGAGATCAGGTGGTAGTGCTAACAGCTTTATTATATTTCTTCCCATAGCTGCAAATTGGGGAAACTGTGGTAACACTCATAGCACCACTGTCCGATGTCTGCAGCAGTGGCTCATAATTCCTGTTCCTAAGAACTGCAGGTCATGACACTCACTCAGTGTAAAGAAGTCACCTCTGCCTCAAGCTTGGTTGGGAGACCAGGTGCAGAGCCAGCTGAACGACGGCTCGGTGGCCCCTCTAGTTACACCTCATGTGTGTGACATCACATGCATGGGGGCATGGCTCTGGCTCTGGAAGAGCCTCGAGCAAACTACCACCCCCATGCTCCGGAGAGCCCTGAGTGAACTCTACTCTGTCCTTTTCAGGCAGCGCTTGCTGCCTGACAACATGTATTTCCCCTTCTCTCCCTTCAGCAAGGGAGAGAAAGGAAAATACATGCTGTCAGGCAGCAAGCACTTCCTGAAAAGGACAGGGAGAGCTCACTCAGGGCTCTCCGGAGCAAGGCGTGGGGAGTTGGTTTGGGGCTCTTCTGGAGCCCAAGCCACGCCCCCCCCGCAGGCTTTGGTGGCCCTTTTCATTGGTGGTCCAGGTTCTTTGAACCTGTTTGCACAATGGTGGCCCCACCCCTGTGGGAGACCCACGTATGCAACCTCTGAGGCTGGGGCTGTAGCTCAACAGTAGAGTTTCTGCTTTGCATGCAGAAGGTCCCAAGTTCAATCCCTGGTATTGCCCTTCTTAAGACCTACCTTTTTTGCCAGGCTTTTGCCCTTTAATTTTTTTTTTAAAAAAAATTATTGCTATTGTTATTCTTACTTTTCACTGCCTAGAGTCTTTGAAGGAGGCGGTATATAAGACATGTTAAACAAACAAACAAACAAACAAACAAACAAATAATGTAGGGCTGGGAAAGACTTCTGCCTGAAACCTTGGAGAAGCCATTCCCTGTTCATATGAATACGAATACAATGAGTGGAGTGTGGTTGGTGGTAGTGCCCAGTTGGTACAAGGAAGCTACCACAATTTTTTTCAGAGGAATTTGGCAAAGGGCTGATTTTAAAAGAATTAATGAAGTTACGTGTCTTTCAGATTTTCCTCGTAGGGTATAATGGAAGTTTCTGCAGTCCCATAACTCCACTTGAGGGGCACTGGGGTGGCCCAGAGCAAGTGGCGGTGTAGTGCACATAGGGTGCCAACCACCCACATGGGTTGCCAAACCATGAAGTACAGGGTTTTGTTGTTCTAGAGGTGTGCTGAGAGTAGATTCTCTGGTAGCATAGGAGAGTGGATTCATGGTTTTTCATTAGAAATCTCATTTGCTACCAGAGAATCTAAACCCAACAGCCCAGAAACAACAAAGCCCAGTACCCCAATGGGTTAGCAATCCAGGGGGGTGGTTGGCACCCCCTGTGCACTACACCACCACTCGCTTTGGGCCATCCCAGTGCCCCCCAGGTGGAGTTATGGGGCTGCTGAAACCTCCATTATTCCCTATGGGGAAAAAAAATCGTAAATCGTAAACCTCAAAAATTCCTAAGAAATCAGCCCTTTCCCCTATTTGGAATCTGGGTGCACCACCCTTGGGGCACTGCCACCCAACCCACTGTTTTGCCCCTGAAGCCCCACATAAACAAGTTGAAAGAGTGAAGAGAATGATGAACAACAAGAACACTTAATTTTTTGGCACAGTTATTTGAGAATTTTGCAGCGGGTGTGAGCCTGTCCCTGTTGCACTAGCACAGTAGCACAACCTATTTGTGGATTCAAGCAATCTTTCAATAAAAACACTCCCTCCCCATGGAACAGTGACCACAGGTCATTTGAGATAGCGAGATAGACCAATGAAGCAGCATGGTGTAGTGGTTAGAGTGCTGGACTAGGACTGGGGAGACACAAGTTCAAATCCCCATTCAGCCATGATACTAACTGGGTGACTCTGGGCCAGTCACTTCTCTCAGCCTAACCTACTTCACAGGGTTGTTGTGAGGAGAAACCAAAGTATGTAGTACACCGCTCTGGGCTCCTTGGAGGAAGAGCGGGATATAAAATGTAAATAAATAAATAAAAATAAAATAAAGCTGCCTTGGTACTATGGAACAGCTTCAAATGTTCATTTTACTGAACTGGAGTGAGCCATAGCCCAAACAAATCAGCCTACTGTTCAGAATTGTTGAGATTTATCATCACTGTATTTAAGAAAGTGCAAAACCATCTTAGAAGCAACTAAGATTCCTGGGGATGTCAATAGATTGACAGGGATATTCTCCACCCCCATCCTTTTGTCTCCTGTAGTCCCATGTGGATGGCCTGTCCCTGCAATGGCAAAAGTTGTGAACCACTGGCTTAGATATCATGTCCTTCCAAATTACATTGTGGCCTAAATTACATTAGATTGCTCAACTTGGGCAACAAAACTTCGACACCATTATAACTCATAAAAATCAGAAGAAAAACAAAATAGCTCTTCAAAAGACCCCTGAACAAGTCAAGAGATTCTTTCTAAACCTTTGGAAAGAAAAACCTGTGTAATTTCAGAACTTTCCTAACCCGCTTCTCAAAAAGCTTCTCCACACAATTTATACCATGGCTTTTAGCAAGAGCTTTGGAATTGCATTGAGCTCCCAAAAGATATTTGAGTATTTCTGTCTCAAAATGCTGTCTTCCAAATCCCTTTGCAAGGTCAGTTTGCATTTCAATCACACTGAATACAACACATACTTAACTAAACCATTCAAGCTCAAAAGCTTTTTGCATATCTTATCTTCTGCTAATCACTCAGTGCCTCAGCTGGAGTGGAGAGAGTCAGAGAAGTCAATTTCAATTGCAATGCTTTTCCAAAGAAGAAAGCATTCTGTCCAAAACACAGTCATTTCAATTTGGAGACTAAAATCTCTGTTTTTTAATTCTTGATTTTGTTTTGGTTACAAAACCTCCAAAATTGCCATTTTGGGGCACAGAACGTTTTGTACCCAAATCAAAATGCACAAACCTAGTGTCAATAACCCTGTTCAGACATTAAGCTGTATATTTTATACAGATGTCTGTACAAATATACATGTTGTTGAATGAATAACATACAAAATAACATTTTGTAATAATGCACATGCATTCATTTTCAAAGTGAACCTGCTTACAGACTTCATCAAATACAGAGTACTATACGGAAGTGCACTACTATACGTACATTGAATATGAATAACTGTGCATGCAGAATGTATATGAGTTGAACAAGTGTTAATATGGTTAATAAAAAGATAAATCACTTCAAATTGTTGTTTGTTGGTATTTAAGGAAAGTCAAGGAATATTGGATTTGTAGAAAGTGAAAACAGATTTTCTTTCAAACCAGGAGGATATCTCCTGTAAGATTATGATACAGTATGATATTTTATATTGCTTAATATTTTAGTGGGATATCAAAGTGTCTAATTTATTTTTAAAAAATACTGAATTTACTGGTAGCGTGAAACATTCTATAGCAAAAGAGGGGCTAACAGTTATAGAAGAACTGATTCAATTATCCATGCTCATTTGTCTTTTTGAAAGAAGAAATCAATGCTCTTTTAAAAAAGAAATGTAATATGACTTTATGAATGGTTGTGATGTATCTGTTAAACATATAAGCCATGATGATTATGTCAATTATATAAAGGTATTTTGTGGTACATCATGTACAGCAACATACTTTGAAGACATACTTTTTTTCTGATATCCTGTGTCAGTTCTTCATTTGATTATAGCTCTCTTAAGAAAATCCTCCTCCCATATACAATGAATGCATGAGGGGGCAGCAGAATTATCTCTGTGCATTCAACTATATGTAGAAGGGTGGGTTGCCTGAAAAAAAGGCATATGTTTTTGAAAGTGTCCACATTCTAACACCTAGGTTTCCCAGCAATACCTAGGTCAATATTTAATAAAAATTTTAAAAAGAAAGTCTAGAATGTAAATGGTATGTAAGTGCCATTCCAAAGCAGAGTTGCAACCTGTGCCTTTACGCCAGTGTGTAGACTGACCCAGGATACCATTTTAGAGTGAAACAATGAGCCGGACCTTGTGTGCTGGCAAGAACTATCGTTGCCAGATGCAGCATAGTGGCATAATGAAAAGCTGGAGTGTGCAAAAGATTGGCAGGAGGCTCACCACCCCAACAAGTAGGATGGTGAGCCAAAATCAGGAATGACATATCTATGCGCCTTTCAAAATCCTTTTTGGCTATCATGCGGCAGACATTTCACAGCAGCCCTCTCCATCTGATCTCCGATTTTAAGCCATGCTCATGGGAATGCAAATGACAGGCAGCACAGTTAGCAGCCTTACTTCTCCGCCACTGCCTCACACAGGGTGCCACAGAAGCTTTCTTTGTGCATGTTCTTGTACATTTTGTGCATGTTCTTGTACATCTTGTACATGTTCACAACTATGCAGAGCTTTAGGATCTAGGTACCAATATCACTGGGATTGAGCTAACTGCTTCTGTCCCCTACAAGGGGATTGGTAAAACATTGGCAGCAAACAGTCTGATTTCAAAGCCTAAAGCTGCATTGGCATTTAACGCTCAGTTTATTATTTACTGCCTATGCTTTCATCTGTGGATAATGCCACTCAATTGAGCCTAAATGGTATGTGTCATTATGGTTGTGTTGCCCATGCAGCTGCATATACAAACATTAGAACTTTGATTTACCCATCCCTGCAGGATACTTTGGATGAAATATCTATTGACACGCCAGCCTTTTTCCTCCAAGAGCTAAGAAGTGTTTGATTAAATTAAGGATTTTGATGACAATATAAAGCTGTGTGAAACTTGAATAAGTACAAGCTTGGTATGACAAGCCACTTTGAACACTATCGCCAGTGAAGCCCTTAATACAATCCTTGGCCCTTCTAGGGAATAATGTTTTTCACAGGCTCAACTTCCTCTACCTTATCAGTACATGATGAGCTAATCAGCATACAAGCAGCTGACATTGCCTGAGGAACTGGTAAAGGTAAAGGGTGCTGTCAAGTCGATTTCGACTCCTGGCACCCACAGAGCCCTGTGGTTTTCTTTTGGTAGAATACAAGAGGGGTTTACCGTTGCCTCCTCCTGTGCAGTATGAGAGGATGCCTTTCAGCATCTTCCTATGTTGCTGCTGCCCGATATAGTACCTGTGGGGATTTGAACCAGCAACCCTCTGCTTGTTAGTCAAGCATTTCCCCGCTGCGCCACTTAAGGTGGTTCAGGAACTGGTACCTGTTCAAATAATTCAAGAACCATCCCTCAATCCTGAAAAAGATTTTGTTCAGACACCCTGAAAAAAATATATATATTCAGGGTGCATTTTATATATTACATATAATTACATATATTAATTATTTTATTTTATTTATTATTAAAACCTTTATACCGCCCTTCCAAAAGGCTCAGGGCAGTTTACATTAAAACACCATTAAAATCAGTTAATAATTAAAACAAAAATTATTAAAGTTAATAATTATCAGTTAATAATTAAAAATTATCAGTTAATAATTAAAATCAGTTAATAATTAAAACAAAAATTATAAAGCATAAAACAATGATTAACAATTAAAAATATCATAAAACAACAATTAAATAATCAGAGCTAAATAATCAGAACAATATTACATTTATATTAATTTTATTTTCATATATATATATAATACACCAGGTTTCTCTTCATTGCAATCCAAATATAGCCAAACTAATATTTGGATATCTCGTGGGCCACTGTGTGAAACAGGATGCGGACTAGATAGGTCTTTGGCCTGATCCAACGGGGCTGTTCTTCTATCCTCATGTTAATATGTTGGATATAACTAGACCAATTTGGTCTCAGGTTGGATCAAATCTTGTCAATTAAACCCACTTTGGAATTCAGAGGGTCTCAGCAGCTGGTCTTCCATACTTCCCCCTTGATACTTTATTTACCTGATTCCACTTTCTGTCCTTGGATCTTAGAAATCAGAGAGTTGTCTTAAATTCAGAGTCCTCTTCTATTCTGGTAAATACAGTACTTTATCAATGTCTTAGCTGCTTTCCAGTACTCTCTCAGCCCTTGCCTAACTGTTGCCATTTCTTACTGCCACAATTTTAAATATTACGCATGCAGCTATTGGCAGTCACCTTGTTCGTACCAGTTTGCAACCTTGCTGTGGTGCAGCTGTTGATACACCCAACTGAATCACTGAGGAACTGCTACAGCAATTGTGTGCAATACATGCAAGGTGGTAATTGACTCACTCTGTAAATCTAGGAGAAGTATTTGTTTGAGTTTGCATTAATCTTAGTTCATGCAGATTTTGTAATATGACATGGAATAGTTTCTAAACAATGGTTTCTGTGTATCGCCTTCAGCGAGGATCAACATTAAGTGCGACTTTTTACTGCAATAAGCATAAAAGCATCCTCATTAGAAAGTCAGGTAAAAAGAGGAGTGTATTTGAAATGATCTTTAAAAATTTAGGCTTAAATTCTCAGTAATGTATGTTTCCTAGTTCATTAATGCAGAAATACTGCACATAGATTTTAATCTTAGAGTTAATAATAAAAGCAATTTTCACTAAAAATATAAAAACTGTAATGGTAGAATCATGATATTGCATTTAGCTCTCCCACAAAAAGTCACTTTATTACTTTCTTTTGACACTTATTTTCATTCTGGGATTAATTTTACTATATAAGGGCTTCTTAACTATTCTATTAAAATTTCCATTCAGAAGCAATAATATCTAAGAGTGAATAATGGTCATGTAAATCATTATTTCATATTAATGTAAAATATTTTGTACGTTCTTATGAATTTTGCTGACATGCACAATTGTGAAAAGGTTATCTCTACTTTCTGCAGTGATATGCGATGGAACAAAGGAACTATTTTAAAAGCATCAGTGGAGTATATCAAGTGGCTACAAAAAGAACAACAAAGAGCTAGAGAATTGGAACACAGACAGAAGAAATTAGAGCAGGCTAATAGGCGACTTCTGCTTCGAATTCAGGTTGGTATAAGAAGGTATCCATTCAGGACCAGGCTTTTCCCTCTCTGCTCCTCCATCACCAAATAGTATCCAGCAACATGTTCCATCTCCTCATCCTAAATACATTATGCCATGAGAGGACAATGTTGCAAATGCTTATACATGGCATTGTTAAGGTTCTGAATTTCACATGGAGTTTGTTGCTAGTAAGGTATTCTGTAAGGCACATTAGAGGGAACGAGGTGAATACATACCACCTTCATGGATATAGTACCTACCTGAAACCCAGAGAGTGAGAGAAAGAGAGAAACAATGTGATTTGTTTGTTGAAAGCACAATTTGACCCTGCAAGATTTCAATGTACTATTTTACACTGTGAAAAACACCCATGACATTGGGTTACCTTGGGGTGCGTTATGCCACATTAAATTAAGTCACACATCTTCTTCCCTCCGCTTTGTATAGCAGAGCACACATGATTTACAACATATTTAATTGGGTAGAGTATCTGGTCTGCTTCTAGGTAGTATCCCTGCATTTTGGTAGCTAATTAGCAAGTGGAAATACCAGCAGGAATTTTCTCATCATTTTAAAATAGTTCATACAGGAGCATGATCCAGCCAAAGCTAACACTTTTGGAGTGCTTCCCCAAAGGATATGCTTAACTCGCTTACAATACTCAGCGTGACTCCAAAATGCTTGCTTTTGTATGGATCATGGACATAGTACACAATTCAACCAAAGTTATGAATTTTTAGGCCTCATAGATTTAAATTGGAATTGAGGGTGTGCTTAAGCACCAAACGAGACATCTGCGTGTCTCTTTTTCCATGCCTGTTACATTCAGCAAAGGGACAGGGCCTTTGTTCCCCCACTCCAGTCCCAAGGAGCACGCAGACACAATAGGCTTGGGTAAAAGGGGCCAAATTTTATTGACGTGGTACAATCAGCAAACTGTGTGGAGCAGACTCCACCCCCCTTGCAGTGCGGCCCTAACCAGACTGGTTTTGGACATCGCTGTCCTCTCCCATGCCCCCAAATGGGCGACACACTCTGACTCAGGATAGAAGCAGGATAAGCCCACTTCATCCCCCTCCTTGTCAACCCATCAGGGTCAGGGCAACTCCTAGGGCTTCACACCCCACTAGCTGCACAGCCTTTGAGGTGTATGAAGGCCTGAAGCAGGTTTTCTGGCAAATCTAAGTCCCTGAGCTGCCAAGCCTCTGGGAACTGATTGTCCAATCCACCTTTTCCCAAACTGCCCAAAGGTGTTCACCACTTTCAAACCCATGTGCATCTCCACCCAGCCCGCACTGTACCTGCCACAAAGGGAGGTCAGCCTAGCTTGGCCTTCCTACCCCATCACCCTCCAAGATCACAGCAAGCCCCGCTCCGCAGGTTCACCAGGTAAAAATCACACCCCACTATGGACAAATGCACCCCATCGGAATGAAAAAGTTGAGGCAATGAGTGTATGATACCAGGCTACGGGATGTAACTGCACCTCTGAGTGACAACATATCTGCTCATGGCTGTGTTCAACTTCTTTCGAGCCCTTTTGACACCCGCAGGGCTTGAGGCCCCCCCTCCAAAGTTTCCAAACCCTATGTTGAAGGCAGTCAGCCCATACAGTGTGCGTCCTGGGGGCCCACTGGCGAATGGTTGGGGAGTCGGAGGTGGCTTGCTGAATCAAGGAGAGCCCAGTTCGCTTCCCTAGATCATTCCCACCCAAATGAATCACTAAATCATCTGCAGGTGGCCTGCTAGCTAGCTCTTCCCACAGCCTCAGAAGCAGCTGGCCCCACAGCATTCCCTGCATCCCAAGCCATCGAATGGTGGCGTGCTTCCCCAAACCAAGTTGGGTGCCGATCGGTGAGGTGCTGGTTTGCTTGTGGGCCCAGAAGACCAGGGAATGGCTGCAGATTAACACATGCACAGGAGCCACTGCTCCGCCAGCACCTGCCAAGAAATAACAGTACACGTTGATTAATAATAATAATAATAATAATAATAATAATAATAATAATAATAATAATAATTTGATTTCTATACCACCCTTCCAAAAATAGCTCAGGGCGGTTTACACAGAGAAATAACAAACAAATAAGATGGAACCCTGTCCCCAAAGGGCTCACATTCTAAAAAGAAAAGAAAATATACACCAGCAACACTCACTGGAGGTACTGTGCTGGGGGTGAATAGGGCCAGTTACTCTCCCCCTGCTAAATAAAGAGAATCACCATGGTAAAAGGTGCCTCTTTGTCCAGTTAGCAGGGGTTAGCAGATTAGCAAATATACTGCACCTTTCTGCAGTGGGGCTTTCTTATCGTGCTCCAGATCTTCCATCCTGTGTAACAGGGCCCAAATTTGCCCCATATCAACCTCATCCTCTAATGAGGAAGACTGCGAGGGGGGTCTCCTGGGTTGCTTTACCAGATGCCCCCCTTGCTTTCTTTGCACCTTCCTGGGGGTGGGTGGGCATGGTGACGCAAGGCTCCTAGGCCTTGCAGGGAGTATAAAATGTACACCGGGATGGACCCTGCTCAGCAAAGGAGACAATTCCCTCAGGCTTGCAAGAAGAGTAAATGGAACCAGGGAAACCCTGCTCAGAAAGGACACAGTTCCTCAGGCCTTCCCAGGAAAAAAAACAAAACCAGGCTGGACCCTGCTTAGCGAAAGAGACAAAGGCCCAGGCCTTGCAGGGAGTGTCAACCAAAACCAGGATGGACCCTGCTTAGCAAAGGATACAATCCCCCAGGCCTTGCAAGGGGAAGGAGAAAGCAGCAAAGTGTCCACCAATGAGGGCCAACTCAGCCACCATGGCAGGGTTGATACTGGGTGGAAGTGAAATACCATGGGATGTCTGCTAAAGAGGGCCAATTCCACCAAAATTGGAGGGGAGGGGAAAGCGCTGCTCCCCCAGTGAGTTTGTTCTGGGATGCCTACCACCCACACCCTCTGTAAGGCCCTGCCGCCCAGTTCCAAGCACCAACTAACCTCCCAGGGCCCTTATAGAGGGCCTGCTGTGCCCAACCAGCCAGCCGCCACCTCCCAGTGCCCAGCACACCCCCAAAGAAGTTAGCTAGGACACCCCAAGCCTAGCAACAGCCCCCAGGTGCCCCCGAACCATAGCAGCAGTGCCAAAGCCCAATGGCTCCTTCCTCCAGCTGGCCTCCTCAGTCCATCTATGCCGCCACTCCAACGGAGCCAGCCCAGCTCCCTCAGGTCTCTCCAGAGGCCTTAAAAGGCTCTTCCGGCTGCCATGCCACCCCGGGAGGGACCAGACTGGCCTGTTCCCTGCCTGAGCCTGGCCACATGGCTTGATGGAAGAGAGTGGCGAGTGAGCTCCTTCCTCCAAGCCGGCCATGCAGGGAAGAGGCAGAGGAAGCGAGGGAGCCGCTCAAAGAGTGTGCGGTCCCCACTTTCTGCCCAGCCCCGACCAATCGGGGCTCTCCTCAGGATGGTGCTGGGGTGGGTGGAACAAAAAGCCCATCCCCCAGCACGAGGCTGCAGTCAGGCCCATTTCTGTGTTCCGTCACAACTGTAGAGCTCTCTCCCCAGAGATATTCACCAGGACCCTTTCTTAGCTGCCTTTACAGGGACTGTGAAAACTGTTGCATTCTGCAAAGTTTTAATTGACCCTGTTTTAACTTGTTTCACATCTGTGGCTGTTTTTATTCTGTGGGGTTTTTTTTGTTACTTAATTGTATTTATCGTATTTTTAGTTTTATCTTGTTGTGTGTTACTTTGTGATAACATTTTCCTGAAAGGTAGGGTGTAAGTATTTTAAATAAATAAATAAATAAATTTACATATAAAGCAGAGAGTAAGAGGGTCCATTTTGTTCATGAAATGAAGCACAGAGGTGAATGGAGATAAGCATTGCCCCCTTTGCTATCTTACACTGCTGTTCTTGGTTGCTTCAAGCAGTTTTCTCTCTATCCAACTTTTTTCAGTATCAGAGCTGGGCTAGGAAAAAATTGCTTGACATGCAGTAAAAAAAGGTGGGAAAGGGAGATGGTGTCTCTCATCCCACATTTGTGCACAACTTTTCATATAAAAATTGACAACCTTCTTTGCTTTATATGTAAATAGGGCAGACATGCAAATAAATACATGTGCCTGCCCATCACTTTTAGTTTGGTCTTAAACCTCTTATTGAAATATAGGTGCTTAACTATGGCTGCATTACACCCACAGTATACATAGATTTTCATTGTATTTAATCATGCTCCAAAGAACAGCAAAGGGAGTGCTGTCTATTGATAAGAGTGGCTGACATGTTACACAATGTAAAGAGGGCAAGGAGCTGATAAATGAGCTGCACTCAAGGCTTGCCAGATAGCGTGCAGGGTGGGGAATGAAGATGTGACTTTTGCTTCTCTCCCCTCCCCATAAAAGCCCTTTTTGTCACCAGGAATATGTCCCTGAGGGCTGCAGAGCCCTCATGGACATATTTCTGGATGCAAACAGAGCTATTGCGAGTAGGGGAGAGAAGCAAAAATCACTTCACCTCCCCCTCCCCACACATGAAGTGAGGCAAGCCTCACATGCAGCTAATTTATTGGCTTCTTGCAAGGACAGATCTCTGCTACACCCTCATAAGGCTGCAAGGACTGGAAAGTAGCCAATGTAACACCAATTTTCAAAAAGGGATCCAGGGGAGATCTGGGAAATTATAGGCCAGTTAGCTTAATGTCTGTTCCAGGCAAATTGATGGAAAGCATTCTCAAGGATAAAATTGTAAAGCATATAGAACAGGTCCTGCTGAGGGAGAACCAGCATGGCTTCTGTACTGGTAATTCTTGTCTCATCAAACTCTTGGTGTCTTTAGGTGTGTAGATAAAGATGATCCAGTTGACATAGTATACTTGGACTTTCAAAAAGCTTTCGACAAAATTCCTCATAAAAGCCTCTTGAAAAAACTTAGAGTAAAGGTAAAGTTTTGCTGTTGAGTCGCTGTCGACTTCTGGTGACCACAGAGCCATGTAGGGGTTTTTTTGTAGAATACAGGAGGGGTTTATCATTGCCATTTCCCACACAGTATGAGATTATGCCTTTCAGCATCTTCCTATATCGCTGCTGCCCAATATAGGTGTCTCCTATACCAGCGGGGATTCAAACCAGCAACCTCTTGCTGCCTAGGCAAGTTACTTACCCGCTGCGCCATTAGGTTTAGCAGGCATGGAATAAGGGGAAAGGTTCATGTGTGGATTGGTAACTGGTTGAAGGACAGGAAACAGAGGGTAAGTATAAATGGACAGTTCTCTAAATAGAGGGAAGAAAGAAGTGGGATCCCCCCAAGGATCTCTACTGGGACTGGTGCTTTTTAATTTATTAATAAATGATTGCAAAGTTGGAGTAAGCAGCGAAGTGGCCAAATTTGCAGATGACAGCAAACTCTTTTAGGATAGTATAACCCAAAAGAGATTGTGAGGACCTCCAAAAGGATCTCTCCAAACTGGGAGAGTGGGCAATAAAATAGCAAATGTGGTTCAGTGTTCGCAAGTGTAAAGTGATACATATTGGGGCAAATGCCAATCCAACTTCACATATACGCTGATGGGATCTGAGCTGTCAGTGACTGACCAGGAGAGGGCTCTTGGGGTTGTGGTGGACAGCTCGTTGAAAGTGTCGACTAAAACTATGGTACGGGCACCTTTTGGAGTACTGTATACAGTTCTGGTCACCATATCTTAAGAAGGACATTGTAGAACCGGAAAAGGTGCAGAAGAGGGTGACCCAGATAATCAGTGGCCAAGAGCACCTTACTTATGAGGCAAGGCTACAACACCTGGGACTTTTTAGTTAGAAAAAGGTCGACTGAGGGGGAGACATGGTGGAGGACTATAAAGTCATGCTTGGTGTGGAGAAAGTTAATAGTGAGGAATTTTTCTCCCTCTCGCATAACACTAGAACAGGAGTCCTCCAATGAAATCGATTGCCAAGAAATTTAGGACTGACAAAAGGAAGTATTTTTTTCACAAAACACATAATTAATATGGCATTCTCTGCCACAAGATGTGATGACAGATACCACCCTGGATGGCTTTAAGAAGGATTTATATAAATTCATGGAGGACAGCTCTATTAATAGCTACTAGTCTGAGGGCTATAGGCCACCTCCAGCCTCAGAGGCAAGATGCTTCTAAATACTAGTTGCAGGAGAATAACAGTAGGAGAGAGGGCATGCCCTCAGCTCTTGCCTGTGGTATTCCCAGGGGTGTCTGGTGGGCCACTGTGTGAAATAAAATGCTGGACTAGATAGGCTTTGGACCCAGTGTCCTCTAATTTTTTTTCCATCTGTGCACGGAATGAGTTTTGTTTTGTATCACAGAAATGTGTTCGCACATGCATTCAGAGTGGGACCTTTCTGATTTAACCATAGCAGGATCTAAAATATATACACACACCTTAGAGGAAACATTGCTTGGGCCTGATCCAGCAGGGCTGTTCTTTTGTCAGCCACTATTTGAACCACTAAGACTTCGGTTTGCCATTTTATGCTTTGAAAAATGTCTATGTTGTATTACCTCAGCCAAAACAAACAACCTAAAGCTCTCTGTGGCATTTGTGACTATTTCACCCAGTGCCTATATGCTACATTTCAAGTGTGCTGTGAAAAGACTTTTCTGATTAATTGTGTATATAAATGTTATTAAGATGTAGGCATCATATGTATAAGTTCTGTATAAATTGCAGTTAAAAAGTCAACCCACTTTCTGGAATGATTGTCTAAACTGTCTGTCTTTTTTCAAACCCCAGGAACTAGAAATACAGGCCCGAGCCCATGGCCTGCCCATCATGTCTTCAATCAGTACTGTAGATTTAGCAGCCCATGTCATGCAACAACAGGCATTTCCAGAAGGGAACTCAGTAGACTACACTCCACCTCTGGCAGTGGCCCATGAACAACATTCTGACCTTGGGGATGCATCTGCAGCATTTTCAGATCCACTCTCACATTTTACAGATTTGTCTTTTAGTGCCGCTTTAAAAGAACAAAGGCTCGACGAAATCTTACTCGATGATACAATATCACCATTTGGGACAGATCCACTTTTATCTTCTGTATCTCCTGCTGCCTCCAAAGGGAGCAGCCGAAGAAGCAGTTTTAGTTCAGATGACGGTGATGATGTATAACATGAGAAAGACTGCATAACTGGAGGATGGGGTTTTTGTTGTTGTTATGTTTTTACATTGTGGGTGCTAAGAAATGGTGTTATATATTTATGTTGTTCTCAGCTCAACAAAAAAACTAACTAACTAACTAACCACCAATCAGTATTAGTTGTCAATAGAATCCATTAGGGAACACATGGTTTAGGTGAGTGCAAACATCTCAGATAAATGGACAGCAGAATAAAAAGAAATCTGATTGTATCCAGATTTCACAACTGACATTTACATTTATTCTCCATTAGGAAAGCTGTAGATTTCTTTCCATTCAGTTTTACACCAAGATTGCATGGTTTCCATAACCTAACCTCAACTGCTGTTATAATTATGGTTATTGGTAGCCGTAGCTGAATCTAAACATGGAGGGTATGTTTCCCAGTCTAGGGCACTTGAGGACGTTGCTTGAGATGGTGAAGCTGAATTCTAAAATATGAACAAACAGAATGTACTGCTCTATAGACCAGGCAAAGGTAGGTCAAGCTCTTATACAGACAAGGCCTGGTCAATCCAGGGGTTACTACAGGGTGATGTTGGACTCTTGTTACACAGGGTCATGACAGATCTCTAGACTAGGCCCCAGTCTCAGACTGTGTAGAACCTAGTTCAAGTCCTGGAGTTCCTGACACTACTTTTTTTAAAAAGCACATCTCTAAACTACTGTTACAATACACTTTCCCCAGAGTGAACAAGATAGATTGGTTAATGTGTTTAATGATGAAAAAGAAGAAATATTAATAATGTAGATTGCTCTAAAACATTGGCTACTGTAATTTGCTCTAATGGAAAGGGAGAAATGACACATACACACACACACAGACACACACGGCTGGAAAATATGTAGTTATCCCTTGAGCTGGCAGGAATTTTGCAGGATTTATTGTAAATGTTCTTTGAACTGGAAGTGCAATGCTAAAAACATTGTTTTGCAGTGCACTGAAAATCTCTGTTTCTTTGAAATGTCACATGTTTTAGTGTTCCAAAAGCAACAGACATAGGTATGGAGGTCAGAGACCAAAACATAGAGAGGGATCCTGCAGTGTTACATATGACAGATTTAAATAGTGAAAAAACCCTTTCTCCTTTTAATTCGAGGCACAAATAATTGTAACTTCCTTCCTTTCCAGCTAGAATGATTTACAGCTAAATATTTAAGAAGTGTACCTTGTAGACTTTGCTAGCATATACTATATGCTGTAATACCTCCTGAATGCCTTGAATGCATCTTGTTATCCTTGCTAACATGTGATGCTATACCTACGGTACAGAAGGAATCCTTTGTTCCTATGGTGGCGGGGGTGGGGGTACTCTATAATTTCATTATATACAAAATCTTTGTGTTGATACTTTATTAATCTAGATTTATTATCAAAAAGGTGAAGTGGGTTGACCTTGGAACCACAGTGGATTATTCGGACAACTATATGCTTTATGGTAGTCAATGTCATACACTTGTAATGGACTTTTGCAAAACATATAGATTGATGAAGTAATAGAGGTTTAGCAGGAAGAGGGCATGGGTTACTCACATCATTTTTGTACCTAGTGGGATCCTGGAGAGTCGTGTGGGTTCCTGAAGTGAATTAAACAGAACAATTCTCTATCAAATACTAATAAATCAGAAAATAAGCTGGCACTTATTCTTCCCAACTTTGTGCTCTGAAAAGTTAAGTGATGCTTTAGAAATGGGAAAGAGAGGGCGCGAGAGTTCAAGTTCTAGACACTTTAAAATTGCAGAAATCTCCATCATATTACTTTTAAGACACTAGTGGGCAAGTTCTTAATGGAGATAAAGAGATTAAATATGAATGTGCGACACAATTCTTTCATTCAGCTTTTGTAAGGGTGTCTGATCATTCCTTTGAACTATATTGATTTTAGGAGGTCCTGGTTTGTGTTAAAAAGGCATCACAATGGATGCTTCTGTATTTTAAATGTCCATTTGCTCTTTTTTAAAGAAAAGTTTCATTAAGAAACACTTGCCAAGCATCATTTATACTCAGGTACATCAACCATTTGGATAGGCAAGGATCCAAGACAGTTGAAACTCCTGGCACATGTGAAACTCCTGTATGACCAATCTGAAAAATAATTGCTGTGCAGATGCGTCCTCTTTAATGTTAAATGTCTGTCTAGTGCCACTGGCTTTGTGCCTTTGCTATTTCACTGACACTCGGCACCTAGCAAGATCAAGCTCTCTGAGATCTCATATTGAGCTCTTTATAGGAAAGGTAGTAGTTCATGCAGCATTCCCATGGATGGAAATACAGTGTAGACTGGATTGATATCTGAGTATATGCTACAAGTGTAATTTTTGGGGAAATATGTCCAAAAGGCTTCCAGTACAGCCTTAATCAAGTCTTGGTAATAGGCATGTGCTCTTCATATGGTGGAGGCCCTAGGAACCTTTACCACTAGAATATTCATTGGAACAGAAGGGCTAAATAGTCCCGTCCCCCCCAATAACAGATATTTAAAACTAATCTTATCCCTCTAGTATACATGAACCATAGTAAACTCCTCATTATGCAAAAAGAAGAGGAATTGAAATACTGCTGCCTTGTTTAATTTATGAAATTGATATAGATACTCATCGGACAACTCCCCCCTCCCCACCGCCAAAGCATTTTATGACCTACAGTGTAGATAATACGTGAAATGCTAAAATACATGAAAACATTTTTTAAAAGCCAGAATGCTGTTGCTTTATAGTATAAAGGGCTGAGAATATTTCAGTCACTTCATCTTAATAAGAACATTGTTATTTTAATACATTTGACTGTAATAGGGTTGTATATAAAATGGATAATGTAAAATTATTGTAATTTAAAATTGTTAAGTCTTCTAGATCAGTTAAGGCATTTACATTGCTATTACAAGACTGTTGAGTCATTTTTATAATAATTGCTATTTTTCACTGTCTCCCTTGTTTTCTCTCTCTTGTTTTCTAAGTAACTGTGTGCAACAGAATGTGCTTTATTACATATCTTTATGCAATCTTTATTAAAATACTTTTAATATGGCTGGTGTCTGTTTATTCTAGGTATACAATGATCAACCGGAAGGCAAAATAGCTTTTTATATGGCCCTCATGAAGTTGTTTTATTCAGATGGCATCATGTCCAGCAAGATAATAACAGAGCAGAGCATATCTGAGAGGATACTTAGCAGACATGAAGCTGAAGAAATGCTAAACACTGCATCCATTATAAGACATCAGGATCCAGTAGCCCTTCATTATATATTTAATACGATCCCCTCCTATCTGTTTATTCCTGCTGCTAAGGCTTTGATTTATGGGAAACGTTTTCAAAATGTTGCAAAATTGCTAGCAGGCAAGATGATATCAGTTAATTCATGACGAAGCTCTACAAACCCTTTTCATTGTACTAGATGTTCCCCAGACAATCTAGGATAAACAGAATATTGTACTTTAGGATGTAAAACATTTTAGAAAGCTGATAATTAGACAATATTTTGGCACTTGGAAGATACCCATATTAAATGAATTTACGGTAAGTAAGGATCTGAACTTCAGCATTGAAAATTCCCAGTACCAAGAGTGCTGACTGTTCTAGAATATATTTGCTAGCTAATGTATATGGAGAAATGGTTTTCAATGATTAAACAGGAACACAACTTAGCAATTGCTTTGTAGTCTTTGTGCATATTTTAAGGCACTGCTTTTTTTAAGCACCCATTTGATATACATCCAATGTATTTGCTTTGGAATTGTTTAATTATTACTATTTTAATTATTGTGTTACAAACAGTGGAGGCTAATTACTACTCCAGTGGCTCATTTAGAGTTTAATTAGCCAGAAAATAAAGTTGACTTTTGAACATTGTAAGCACTTGGGATCTAAATCCACAAATGGTTTCATGTTTTTGAAGCCACTGAGTGTTCAGCACCTAGCAGAATCAGGCCCGTAAAGGTTAAATAGCATGAGGAAATTGAATCACAATATACAAATTAAGAAAACATTGTATGCTACCTATTTGATTAGAGATGCTGGGATTAGCAAAAGGCTTCCAATCAAATTTGATGTCAGCATCACTTGTATTGATAGACAATGTTGATTAAAGACAAACCTGTGATGTTTTGGTGCTAATCAGTGTCAGGACCAAAAATCTAATCAAGGATGCTACAACAGTAAAGTATGCCAAGTGGTATTGGTTAAATCACTGATACCCATCAACTTAAATATATATCAGTTTCATTAATTGGCAACTACAAGACAAGTGTAGAATGCTCAGGATAGTGAGGATTCTGATAGAATCCACAACATTGTGGTTAAGTATATGATTCATGTAATAAGAAAAAGGTGCCTGCAGGCTATTGTTCCTAGCATGGATTAAAATTTGCATATTGCTTCTCCTTATGTCAAAACATCTGGTGTCTGCAAATGCTAACGTTTCGTTAAAAAGTTTCATGAGCTAGGAAAAGTGGATCGGCAACATTGCATGTGACTCATTCGAGCATTATAATTGAATAAGAGGCTATGTTAGGGAGCGAAATATTGCTGAAAACAATTGTATAGTGAACATTATGGATTCATGGGGCGGACATATTGTAGGAGATAGGGACATTCTTCATATTGTAGAAGAACTAGGTTTTTATTCCAGATTTCATTAAAAATGACAATTGTTTTTATTGAGGTCATATGTGATACTAGTGTGTCATTATTAAGACAATATAAAGATATTAATTTATGTCTGAAATTTAAAGGGAATATCTTACCCAACTAACATTATTCATTCAAATCCAAAACAAGAGAAGAATGAGAAAAATCACTGTTTTTCCTGGTACAGCAAAGCTTTTTCAGAAGCAGTGATGCATTTAATTGCTGGGAAACATAGCATGAGACCAAGAAAGAGACAAACTAAATTTAGGTTTTGGATATTATTGCATGACACATTACAACTAAATTCATTTTATTTTTAGACACATGTATCACCTATTTCCCCCAGCAAGCATACTAATTTTGCTTATTGAAGTTCTCAAGAAAATGAACCTCTCACCATGATGTAAAAATTATCAACCAGGATGCTCCAAGAGTTAAGATTTTGAATATATATATATACACACACACCCCATAAAGAGGGGGTTAGTTTGTTAAACCTCATTTTCAAATTGGGCAACTGGATGAATGTGAATCACGTAGAATAATAATAATAATAATAATAATAATAATAATAATAATAATAAATATTGTGTAGGGTGATGCAAACCAGACTCCATTTCATTAAGGGGGCTGCCTCATTGCTTTGGAGCATTTCAGAAATGGTGCCAGTTCACTTCAGCCCCATCTGATGGTGCTGCTTCAAATCAAACTAAAGCTTCAGCACTCTTCTTTGCCATTTCCCCAGTGGTGGCTCTTACCTGAGGGCAGAGTGGGCAGCACCCACCTGAAAATATCTGATAATATTTGTCATCCATTTTACCTGCTCTGTCTTCTGTAGCCATTTCTCTGTTTGCTTCCCTGTCTGTGCCTCTTCCCTGTCTGCAGCCTGGCCCCAGTGTGTTCGTAGGGTATGCGACAGTACCAGAATTTTGTAAACACCAATAGGGACACACAGAATTGTTCAAATTTGAATATTAATGACGTAGGAGCCAATTATAAGGCCTGACTTTATTTTCAGGAGGTGGGCAGAGTTTAAAGTGCTCTGAGCAATCAGAAGGCATCATGCTGATTGACAGGTAATCAGAGTGCCCAGAGGGTGGGGAATTCTTTTTTTCCTAGCTAATTGGGAAGAAAAGGGAAGGAGAAAATGGAATTGTTGCTGAATGAACCTTTAGTTAAATCTACTTAAGATTTCCTTGTGTATATGAAAGAAGAACCTATAAAACACTATTCAGAAGAATCCAATCACCATTTTGATTAGAAAGCAGGTAGGCTGTCTGGGTGGATGTCAGTAAGTCTGATCTTTTGCTGGCTTCTTTGTTTGTGTTTGTTTAGAGGGGAGAGATGCAACCTCTGCTTTCTCTCCCTTGTGCTCTGATCCAATCTGTATACATCTACAAATATGCTGAATAGTTATATACCACTTTTTAACAAAAGTTCCCAAAGTGACATACATATAAATTTAAATTAAATTAAATGGTTCCCTGTCCCCAAAGGGCTCACAGTCTAAAAAAGAAACATAAGATAGACACCAGCAACAGCCACTGCAAAGATGCTGTGCTTGGGATGGATAGGGCCAGTTACTCTCTCCCTGCTAAATAAAGAGAATCACCACTTTAAAAAGGTGCCTTTTGTTCATTTAGCAGGAGGTGAGGTGACTGGCCCCATTCAGATGTAACACTGAGCCACAGGTCCAATGCACAGCATTATGACCCATTCCCAAAATGACATGTCATAAAACATTGGAAGGAATGGCAAACTGTAAGACTCAACTAATTAGATTAGAAACTTGCATAAGGAGCCAGAAAGTTCTTTTAGAGCATATTCATGGATATCTGAATCCAAACTGTTTTTCAGATAATTGTAGAAGTGTCTGCTTGTGTTTGAACCTGCTGTGTTAGATACAAATCTACACACTACTGTAATCCTGTTGAGCACTATAAAGCAACTGATGTTTTCCATATTTCTCTGTATCTCTTCTGATGAGCAATTGAGATTTGTATTTTTGTATTTTGATCCCACTTGCTAGCTATAAATCTGCACTTTGCCAGTTATTGCTAAGAGTAGAAGATAAAATAACTTACTACTGTTATACATGGAATTTTGGTTCTTAATAGTGCTAGATATCAAGATAAAATGTATTCACATAGCCACATGTTTACTTGGTAGTCAAGGGAATTAACTTGTTGATTTTTCAGCTGTCAACTTTTAGCTTTAACTAGTTTTTTAAAGGATTAATTTTTACTTTTAAAAAAAGCTAAAGTTTTTTTTAAAATGAAATTTTGCTTTCCCCAAGTTTTTCCTTATTCTTGGATTTTTTTGTTTGCGAGACAAGGAGGCTATTTACAAGATGGGAGAAAATCGGGCTAGCGGAGGCTAGCCCGATTTTCTCCCATCATGAGAACCACCGGGCTCAGCTGCAAGAACCCGGTGGTTCTTCAGCAGGTAACCCACTTAAGTAGCCGTGCCCTAAAACCAGATTTGCAGAGCAAGCGCTTTGAAAACCCCTTTTTAAAAAATTGTGTGTTGCTGCAGTGTGGCTCCATGGCACAGCAACTCACGAGTAGACCCCCAACTGGGAGGCTGAAATGCAGCCTCTCCACTCAGGAGTCTCTCCAGCATGCCCTGCGCACTCGCACAGGGTATGCTGTAGCTTCCGGGGGCCGCACGGCCCCCGATTCTCCCAGCACCCGCCAGCTCTGTAACGGACCCAGAAGTTGTGTGGGCCGCTGCTTCAGCCACCCGGAGCAGACTGCCTGCTCATGTGCGGGGAGAGCAGGCTAAGCCCGCTCTCCCCTGTAACCCTCCCCAGTTGGCTCCCACTGATCATGGGAACCACCTCAGAGAGTGACGTCCTATGAGATAGGTTTCTTAGGGGCTACAAGTCCCAGAGTCCCTTCATTCATGCTGGTATATTCTGTGTAGTTGAAGAAGTCAACAGGCTAGTCTTTGACTTCAGGTGAGCGAAAAAGCATAAAGAAGCAGAGACATTGATCCCAAAGTGGGAGCCATTGTTGCTGCTGCTAAATGTACAAGCCCCAGATGATATGTAAGTATTTTATAAGGCTACCAGAGATTTATGCCCAGTGGGATTTTATGATAAACATTATTTCAGGGTTGACCCAGTTCTAGTGCTTGCAAAGGCGAATCCAACAAGGATTCTCCTTTACAAGTATTGGGGGAACCCTAGGGGGTTGGAAAAGGGCGAGGGGGTGTAGGGTGGCAGCATGCCTCCTTGATGGCGGTGGGCCAGTGGTGGCTCCCCTAGGCCCCTCTGGACCTCTCTCCCATCAGAGTCGGCCAGTAGTGATAGGAGGAGCGCCAGCAGGGCCAAGGACAGATTCTGGGAGCCTGCTGATGCCTCCCCCCCCCATCAGCATGGGCTGGTGGTGATGGTGGAGAGTGCTGGCATGGCCTAGGGGAGCAGCCTCTGGCCTGCCACCACTAAGGAGCTGCACTGTGGTGGCGGCACATAAAGTAATCTCCCACCCGTATCCTTTTTCAACCCCATAGCATTCCCGTGATGCTTGTAATGGGAAATCCTTACCAGACTCCCCTTTGCAAACACTAGAACCCATCAAACTGGGTCAGACTGGTTTGATCTGAATTGGATCTGGTTTAGTTCAAACTTGGACCAATCCCCCCTTTTTGGGAAGCCGATCCAGTTCAAGCTCAAACTGATTGAACAGGGCCAGTTTGACCCAAACCCGACCAGTTCAACTCAAATCTGGTTCAAGCTCGAACCAGTTCAAACATCCCTACAACATGGTATTTCTTTATTGAAATATATGTGTGTTTTAAAAATGTATGTTAAATGTACAGTTTTGCCTGACATAAGAGGTGCCTTTTTGAGTTCAGCCCCCTATCCCCCCACCAGTGAAAATTGATCTTTTAAAATTGTTCACTTAAGTAAGAGCATCACATATGCATCACATGAGCTGGTTTCTTTTTGTTTATGACTTGTATTTATATATTAACAGTGTAGTGTTGATATAACATTCTCCACTCAAGTCGTAATAAACATTAACCACAATGAAAGTATTATGATACATTTATCCATACTTTCATTGCTTCATAGAGTAATAGCACTTACATTTATATACCGCTCTATAGCCGGAGCTCTCTAAGCGGTTTACAATGATTTAGCATATTGCCCCCAACATTTCTGGGTACTCATTTTACCGACCTCAGAAGGATGGAAGGCTGAGTCAACCTTGAGCCCCTGGTCAGGATCGAACTTGTAACCTTCTGGTTACAGGGCGGCAGTTTTACCACTGCGCAACCAGGGGCTCCTGGTAATGTGATTCCTTTTTTTAAAAAAATGCCTAAGTTCCTTTCATACATTTGAGAGACTCTGAGGTGGGTCTCACAATCTGTGAGACTCGCTGAAATGGGGTTTGCGAGGAGAGCCGGCTTAGCCCGCTCTTCCCACAGACGATCCCTAGACAGCCCAGGGCGGCCAGATCGGCCACCCATACAACTGCCAGCTCCATTAAGGAGCCAGTGGGGGCTGCAGGGATTGGGGGCCGCATGGCCCCTGGAAATTCCAGGATGCCCCGCGCGAGTTTGCAGAGCATCCTGGAGAGACCCCCAGGGTCAGCAGGCTTGTTTCAGCCTCCCAGCAGGGGTCTCCTCATGTGTTGCCAGGCTACGGCAATACACGATCAAAAAGATGGGGTTAGAGAGTGCTCGCTCCGCTAACCTCAGCTGAGGGGAGAGGGAATTAGAAGGGTCTGCTGCCGGGAGCTGTGCGGCTCCCGTAGCAGCAGACGATCAGCAAAAAGCAGTCTAGGCTCACTTAGCCTGCTTTTTGCTGATCGTGAGAATCTCCTCTCTGAATTACAATCCTACCCAGGATCCTCAAAGCCTTGGGCCGCTGCTGGTTTTATGTGTGGAATAGGCAGCAGCAATATAGAAAGATGCTGAAAGGCATCATCTCATACTGTAAACCGCCCAGAGACGTGAGTTTGGGCAGTATAGAAATCTGTTAAATACGTACATACATACTGCATGGGAGAAGGCAATGGTAATCCCCTCCTGTATTCTACCAAAGGAAACCCACATGGCTCTGTGGTCACCGGGAGTCGACACCAACTTGATGTCACAACTTTGCTGTTACTTTATGTGTGGTATTGGTAGATTAATGACAGACAGAAATGTGAAGGGATCAATCCTTCACTTTAGGCTTCTCAGTATGCTTATGTTTGTGGTTTCTGTTCTGTCATACAGTGATTCCCCACTTCAACAACCAGCATGATGTCACAGGTGTAGGAAGACTAATGGTCAAAACTACAAATTAGGCTAGTTTGGATTATACTTCCCTATTCCCAATGCAGCCGGTGCAAGTAAGGATGGAGAGTGTACCTGTTCTGACATTTTTTCTAGACATTCCAACATCTTCCTGACATGTCCCTTTATTACCTGTTGGGTGGGGGGAGATTGGTCCAAACCATTGCTCTACAAATGTTCCAAATACTACTCTTTGGGCAAGTGAAGACTGGTAGTTAGGACAAACCTCTCTCCCCATGTGATAAGGGAATATGCCAGGAAGATGTTAGGATGTCTGGAAGAGATGTCTGGATATACATGTTTTTGCCATATTTCTCTTCTAAGTCACATGGGCCAATACCAAGGCCGGGGGGGGGACTTATATTCCAAACAGGGCCATTGTGACGAATCTGTCATTAAGAAATGGGCTTAAAACACAAAATGTCACTTTCTTTTTTACACAAAAACAACTTTGTATTGTGTATTGGGGTTGGGGAAGAGGTGGATTGAAACCATCGTGCACAAGAAAGGGTGTTTGCTGCTTTCTCTGTGTGCTGCTTAAAACTGCCTCCCCATCTTATCTGAGTGACTCTTTGCCCCGGAAGTATTTTATTTATGCAAATAGCCACTTTAGAGACAAATAGCACCGGGTGGTGGTGGGTTTTCAACAGGAAACGAGGCGGGGGGGGGGGGGCTGACTGACTTCCAGCATGTCATGGTCCAGATCCGGCTGCACCCCTCTGGCTGCTTTTGTTTGTTTTTTTACAGTGTTTTACTGCTGTTGCGGTGGCGATGACGATGAATATTTATATTCTACTCTTCAACCAAAGTTCTCAAAGTGGTTAACATAGAAAAATAAATAATACATAGTTAATTAAGATGGTCCCCTGTCCCCAAAGGGCTCACAATCTACGAGAATCACCACTTTAAAAGGTGTCTCTGCTCTGTTAGACATATCATTCTGACATATGATCATGCAATCAAGCTCTTCTCACGATCAGTGAGAAGAGCTTCTGTTGGGTCTATGGGGAGACGATCTTGCATGCAGGCCACCCACATGACTACCAGCTTTGTCACTGAGCCGGTGAGGACTGTAGGGATCAGGGGCCATGCAGCCCTCGGAAATTCCAGGATGCCCCGCATGAGCGTGGAGGGCATTCTGGAGAGACCTCTGAGGTCAGGAGGCTGGCTCCAGCCTCCCAGTCGGGGGTCTACTCATGTGTCACCATGAGCCACAGCATCACACGAGCAAAAAAATGAGGTTAACAGAGTACTTGCTCCATTAACCTCATTTAAGGGGAGGGGGAATCAGGCGGGCTACCCGCCTGCGGACTGGTGGTTCCCACCATCAGTAGAAAGTGGGCTAGTCTCCCTCTCCCTTAGCCCACTTTCTACTGATCATGGGAATCACTTCAATGTGTAGCTTGGTCCTAAGACATCGCAGGCCCCACACCATCCATTATGGAAATAAGATAAGGTAACAGGATTAATCTCCTAGGTAACATTTGCTGCATATCTATCTACTGGACACAGATGGAATCCCTAAGCTTGGTCATACAGAAGTGATATCATTGCCATGCACTAATACCCAGAATCTTTCCTGGCAGAGGTTTCAGGTCATTAATGGACCTCTATTGGAAGGTTTCCCTTCTTCAGTAAAGGTTTCCCTTCTTCACCAACCCACAACAAGGAGGTTATAATGAATGGTCCAGTCAATAGATTCTACAGAGATGGACCATTGAAATCTGGTCTCTAACACCACCCCCCACCCCCATTTCAGGTTTTGGTGGCAACTCTGAGGAAGACTGAACTATTGTGGTAACTTTCCATTAGCTATTTACTCTCTAAGGGGGAACCTATTTGTTTTCTACGGGGATCATAAGACAATTATTTGGAAAGGGAATTTCATGTGATTTTTTTAGATAAATCTAAAACTGGTGGCGCAGTGGTAAAACTGCAGCCCTGTAACCAGAAGGTTACAAGTTCGATCCTGACATGGGGCTCAAGGTTGACTCAGCCTTCCATCCTTCCGAGGTCAGTAAAATGAGTACCCAGAATGTTGGGGGCAATATGCTAAATCATTGTAAACCGCTTAGAGAGCTCCGGCTATAGAGCGGTATATAAATGTAAGTGCTATTGCTAATGTTCACTGGTAAATAAGATGTAACACCACAGAACTTGCACTTCCAGACCTACCCCAAATCTTTCTGCGTGCGCGTGCGCGTGTGTGCGCACACACACACACACACACACACACACACACACACACACGGAGAGCTGGTCTTGTTGCAGCAAGCATGACTTGTCCCCTTAGCTAAGCAGGGTCCGCCCTGGTTGCATATGAAAGGGAGACTTGATGTGTGAGCACTGGAAGATCTTCTCCTCAGGGGATGGAGCCGCTCTGGGAAAAGCAGAAGGTTTAAAGTTCCCTCCCTGGTTTCTCCAAGATAGGACAAGATTTTTAAAGGACAAGATTTTTTTTTAACCAACAAACTACCAAAGCATACAGTACGTTGCCAAAGCACAATTATATACAAAGTGGTTGTTTGTACATCATATATCTACAAAGATTTACACAGAAGGATTTGGAAACCCACAAGGTTATGAAATATAAGCAGGTAGTACTGGGCTGAGAGAGATTCCTGCCTGCAACCTTGGAGGAGCCACTGCCTGTCTGTGAAGACAATACTGAGCTAGATAGACCAATGGTCTGACTCAGGAGATGGCAGTTTCCTGTCTTCCTATGTTCTTACACTATACACACTATATCTATATCTATATCTATATCTATATCTATATCTATGTCTATACACACACACACATATGTATTATATTTGCAGTTGTATTTATGTGTTTATTTCAACTATTTTAATCCTGCCTTTACAGAGCTCAAGGCAGTTACAAAACTATCATCAGTTCTTCACCCACTAATTATTTGCTATCCTTCAGTACTGTAAGGCAAAAATGTATTAAGCATCAAAGTTATGGTTCAGAAGCAACACTAAAACAAGTGCAATATTTGAAATGCAAAATACACTCTTTAGTAGTTTATTTTCAAGATGCACAATGACATCTGAAAAATGTTTTCAAAGCCTTTTAATAGGAGCTGACCTTGATTGTTGACTGTGAGGTCAGATGACTTTAGATATGAGATTCTCTCTTTTAAAACAGAGAGAAATAAACACAATCCGATGTGTGGAAAAAACCTAAAGTTTCCTCCTCGGAAATCTTTATAGTTGACATTGGAGAAACTGTTTCATTGATCACTTAAGGCTTCTACCTGCCAAACACCCTATGCCAACACTTGAGGGAGGAGGCAAACACTAGTGTTCCAGTTAATAATGCCCCCCCCGCACCGCCCACACTTGCTGGCCATGCCCCCAGACGACTGTGCATTTGGCACTTGTCTACAGAGGGCAGCACTGAATGCAGGAAGAGATCCTCTTCTCACTGTGTTACCCTGGTGCTTCTGGGCTCCAGTGAATGAAGGAGCCCTCCCTACATTTGCTGCTGCCCTCTTCAGGCAAGTGTTGAATGTGAGAAGACATCCAAGTTAGACATGTGGTTATCCAGTACCCATTTGTCTCTATCACATTGGCATTTATGGCAGACATCTTAACGATACAAGGCTCCTTCTAGATATTATTTGTACACCTCAGCTGGTGTTATGGGTGACTAAACTCCCTGCATGCAGCACCAGGGGCCGTGTGTATGGAAATTCTTGCTAAACTGAGTCTATGTGTATAGTTTAGTAAGCTATCTTAAGACATGGAGGAACAAGGAGGTAGAGTATATACAACTAATGCACAACCTTTTGGGAATAAGTCCCTGTGAAATGGTGGGATTATTTCTGAGTAAGCATGCATAGTTTCGGACTATAAAGAAACATGCCCATAGGCAATTGGTGGTGTCAGCTTTAATTTTTATTTATTTAATTTTTATTTATTACATTTTATATCCTGCTCTTTCTCCAAGGAGCCCAGAGCGGTGTACTACATACTTAAGTTTCTCCTCACAGCAACCCTGTGAAGTAGGTTTGGCTGAGAGAGACTGGCCCAGAGTCACCCAGCAAGTATCATGGCTGCATGGGGATTTGAACTCGGGTCTCCCCAGTCCTAGTCCAGCACTATAGCCACTACACCATGCGGGCTCTAATTAACACTGCTAATTATTTATCTGGCAGAAAAGTATGGCAGATTGAATCCAAAGCCACATCCAGACAACTGTGGACCACCCATATATCAATGGAAGGTGGAAGGTTATATACACACACACACTAGTAAAGATTAGTAAGCATTAGTAGATTAGGCAGCATTAGTAAAGATAAGACAAAGGAGGCATGGAACAGCATGTGAAAAGAGAACAGGGGACTATGAAAGGCCTTTAAATCTGTGATACACTTTATGGGTGACATCTAGAAGACAAAGTTTTCTGGTCAGATGGCAAAACCTCTAAGCAGACTTGAGCCAGATAACTTTTCAATTTAGAAAAATATCAGGCATAACATGGGTTGATGGAAGAGAGAAGATGTCAAAACTGGATAGAGATGTCCTTTAAGATTGGGACCATTGCTGCTGGAATTGACCCTTCTTGCTGTGCATTCCTCACAACCATCTTCCTATTATGATGAGTGTGTATTTTGTTCCCTCCACCCATCCCAACAAGTACCTCTGACAGTAACATTTCCAGCTCGGATAGATTCCCTCCAATGGAAGGAATTTAACTCTTGATCTGGAACAAGCCAAGATGTCTGGCAAGACCAAGGAGGAAGGATTGACCTAAGAACCTGTAAGAGGAAAGAAAAATACATCATATGTTTGATAGTTGAATCTGAGTGATGACTCTGAGCATCATGAGAGCAGACAGAAATTGGAAGTTGGGAGCATGTACTGTTGGGGGCCACTTACATTGAGTGGCTTCATACAACCATTGCCAAGTCAGTCAGTAAGTGTACATTACCAATGGACATGTCTTGTGAAGCCACCAACTGAATCCCCAAGATCCTATTGTGGTGTGTGTGTGTGTGTGTGTGTGTGTGTGTGTGTAGAGGGAGAGAGAGGGAGCAAGGGAGATATCTTATAGTGTTTATTGTATTATTAAAAGTATTAGAAAGCATATACATTATCCAGTTTTGTTGCATGTTGTGTCAATCCTTTTAAATGCCTATAAAATAGAAAAAAATAATACCATATTTTATGGACTATAAGACGTACTTTTTCCCTCGAAAAATATCCACCAAAATTCAGGTGCGTCTTTTACTCGTAAGCCTGCCCAACAGGTTCGGGGGGGGGCTATCCCCCGGCAAAGCCTGTACGGATGCTAAAGGAGGGGGTTGGGGGCGACCCTCTATTAACCCCGTGCAGCCTGGGGACTGCTGCTCCAGCTCACCCTCCACTGCTTGGGCCGTGGACTCCTCCTCCTCCCCGATCGTGCAAGTTTTACATCACCACCAGCAATACCATTGTTATCAGCTCTCCCTCCTGTTTTACTTTCTGCAGGCATGTTCAGCTGCCTTTCTGCAAACATGTTCAGCTGAAGAAAGTGCAAAGAAGGAGGAAAGCCGAAGTGGTGGCCGCTCCCTCCTCTGGTATGTGCATTCTGGTGAGAAGAAGGAAAGCTCGAAAACGAAAGAGGGTTTTTTTTTTTTTTTAATAGGGTCAGAAGTGAGGTTGAAGAGAAAACAAGGAGTGGAGTAGGAGCAATTGAAAGAGGACTTATCTGAGGCAAGAAGAAAGGAGAACAAACTGAAGCAAGGCTGAGAGTCCTTTCCTGGAGCTAGCAGGACTTTTCGGTACAGTTTTGATAACAGTTTAATATGTTATAACTCTGAAAAACTGGATTAAAATTAAGGTGCGTCTTATAGTCTGTAGTGTCTTATAGTCCATAAAATACGGTATATATGGAGACTGTTTATTGTATATTATATTGTGTGCTCTTGCCACCCGGCTCTGTGTGAACTCGGGCTGCCTGCAGCCTGAACACCACATGACCAGAGACTAGGGTGGAAGGGTGTTAGGAGTGTGCACAAACCCAGTTTTCCAAGTAAAGTTTGAATCCAAACTGGATTCGAACCGGACCAGACTGGCTTGGCACTGCCCCCTCAGAACCAGGCACTCATCTGGGTTCTAATTCAAACTGGATCATGCCTGTTTCAAAGCTTCTACTGATGAGTAAAACAGCTTAGTTTACAGTTTCTTCTAGCAGCCGCAGCAGCCACAGGGAGGTGGCGGCAACTTCCCTGGACCCTGCCGGCCTCCCCCCAAGTCTCCAGGGCTGGACGTTCATTGGCCTTTTTTGTGCCTTCTTTGGCCCATTTCAGGCCTTTGCGCTACATGGAGGCCATATTTTGCGTGGTCACGCAAATTGCCTGGGCACATATGTGGAAGTAAAGAAATTACCTCCATGTACATGCAAAGTCCCAAAATGGGCCAAAGAAGGCCCAAACTGGGCCCAGCCCAGCCCCGGCCCAGTCCTGGAGACTTGGGGGAGGCCACAGGGGTTGGGGAGCCCCCCACCCCCATGGCCACCACGGCCACTGGGACCAGGCCAGAGCTGGCCCAGTTGGTTCAGCTCGACCTTGGACTAAACCAGACTTGGTTTGTTCCACAATCAAGCCTTTGATCCAAACCGGTTCAAGTTTGAACTGGCTCTATTTTGAGCCAATTCACACACTCCTAAATGCCCTCCTATCCTCGTAATAGCCTGGGTAAAATTCCTGGGGTACCGGGCGGGGGGTGGGGGCAGCACCTGGTGCCTCACCTAAGGAATCCTACCCCTTTAGTGCTGTCCAAGCCTGGATAGGGCTGCTTGTGTGAATAGCCTCTTTGTGTTTTTAACTGAGAAAAGCCATGTAAACATGAATTAAATGTTACTTATTATTACTATTTACATAATTAAGTAACTAATCTAGGTGCTTAGATGAACTGACACTCTATGCAACACAACTGGAATGTTTCTGTGCTTTTGAATATGACCTATTTATCTAAATGCGACTGAAGCATTAACTATTTGGATAAATTAGCATCTCATGGGCATGTTTCTATCACATTCCTATACATTGCTGGGGAATCTTTTATTTCATAGATTTCTTTTTCTTTTCTTTTTCTGGTGAAGTTTAATTGTAGCGGCCCCATGTTTTCTTTCAACAAAATGAATAAAGTGCATACAGAAGAAAACAAATGTATCTATAAATATTCTGGTTCGGAAACAGAAAGCAACATGATAGCTTTTTAACACCTTCTGCGTTTAATATTTACCTGTAGGCATGTCTGAAATACTTCTATTAAAATGGCAGCTACTTATAATTTACAGGACGCTGCTAATGCGGGCAGTCCATCCTAAACTGACAAAACCCAGATATTCTCTTAATTTTACTCCAAGGAATTTTAAACTGACTCTGTTAAAGCCAAGGTTATTTGCCTTGGGGATGCCTAATGGAAGGATTATTATAGCAGTGTCCACAAATAGGTATCTTGAGAGATCCAGGGCCATAGTACTTCATTGACAGTTAATAGATTGCGCTATTGCTGTATCTCAGTGATCTTTGAGGCCAAGGGTCATACCTCTCCCTTAATATTTAAATAAAGATACTTGACTAGAGCAGAAAACAGCTTATTGCCAGTTATGGCTGCCGCTCAATTTACAAGAACCTTTACAAAGTCATGCTAATTCCCGGCCTCCTTAGAATGCATAGTAACCTTTCATAAATCCATCTTTTCCAGATGTCCTTGGAAATGACAGTTATAAAACTACAAATGATTTGTAATGCAAAATGGGACTGGCAGACTTGAAGATTACTTCTCAGTGTACTAAAATGACGGAAGACTATAGCTAGCAAAAGGTTTAAAATGCACCAATAAGTATCTGCCAAAATAGTTCACGAGTAGCTTAAATATGTTTAATAACTACTATCATGGGTGGAGGGAGATTTTGAAGAATTTGTGTTTATGATATGACAAACTGCATTTTCTTCTAAATGTTTCAGAGCCGAATTGCTAGCAATGTTGCTGGACATTTATACACGCGTGGTGTTCCAGGTGCTCTCTTGTGTTAAAAGAAATAAAATAAAATGGATTACAGTTTTAGATCTTCAGGTTTTCTGCTTTTCATAATAGATTTGGCCTATTTTTGTAGTTTAGGGGCCACTCTGTTCTCTAGACAGAGGAGTCCCATTCAGACATTATGCTGTAAGAATATACAGATGTCTGTAAACTTGTACTTGTGCTTGTGAGAATGACTGTAACTGTTATCATTTTATTATTATTTATTTATGTATTTATTCATTTTTACATTTTATATCCCGCTCTTCCTCCAAGGAGCCCAGAGCGGTGTACTACATACTTTAAAAGTAAACTTGGATACAGGCCCTTCAAATACATGGTACAGATAGGAAGTGTGCTTCTCTACCTGCATTCAACATAATATGTGAATGTCTGTACCTGTGTACACTGTACACTCATTGAACATAATGTGTGAATGGGGCTATAATGTTGTATGCACATGCAGGTGTCTGAACATATCAATATGTTGTGTGAATGCCTGTACATGCACTCATTTCAAAAGCAAATCTGAGTAGAGGTTCCCTCAATTTCAGGAAGTTTAGTACTATTTGTGCACTGAACATAATGTGTGAATAATTGTACGTGCAATGTTCAGCAACTTCTGAAGGAACCCTGGCTGGAAACGATTGGAATAGAGCTTGGGTGGGGGGCTTATTCCACACACACCATAGAGTTCCCTCCTACCCAGCAACTTTATCCAGCTGCCGCATCAGGAAGGCGGAAAACCCTCCAACCCAGCTGCTGCTTACCACAAAGGAGGAGTCTCCAACCTTGATTTCCCCTCGCAGATTATCAAATATTGGGAGTGCACATAGCTCTGGAGGCATCTCCTGCCCTAGTAATCATCGTGGGAACCACCCTTATGAGTGATATGGCTTCATAACTCGGGAGCGATTATTGCTCAGTGGTCATGGAGATGGCAAAGTAAGGATCTCCAGGATCTGTGCTGGAGGCATGTGAAGCAGCCACCTTTCTGAAGCTAAGCAGTTCTGTCTGGCCTGTGACTGAATGGGGAGACCAGCTGGGAACATGTCTGCTGCCTTGAGTTCCAGCATGGAGGAAAGGCTGGATTCAGTTCCCTGAATCTCTGCTTGGAAAGATGTTGTGTTACAGGCTCCGAAAGACCCCTGCTTGAATATTAGGAGAGCTGGCAATCAATACTGGGCTAAATGGACTGACTCACTTGAAGCGAAGTTCAAATTTGATTTGAACCGAATTTGCTACAGCTGTAGGGACCTATAGGGACACCTCAATGGCATAGTTTGTGATAATGTCATCGACCCCAATTCAAGATGGCAGATCCATGAATGTCTGAGGTGCAAGTGGGCTAACGTTTTGACTATCTAACCAATTTGAACCAAATTTGGTACAGTTGTAGTGAGTGACACATAGGGACACCTCAGTAGCATAGTTTGTGATGATGCCATGCACCCCATTCAACATAGCAGATGCATGAACATTTGAGGCACAAGTATGCTAACTTGTGAACTGCCTAAATGATTTGGACCAAATTTAGTCCAATTGTAGGGATAATGAATGGAAAGTAGGCAGATTAGTTCTTACCAGAACGAATCCTTTCTCTAACACATGTCCTTTCTCTAACAATTGAAACATTGTGCTGTTGAGTCGGTGTCAGCTCCTGGCAACCACAGAGCCATGTGGTTTTCTTAGTAGAATACAGGAGGGGTTTACCATTGCCTTCTCCCACGCAGTATGAGAGGATGATGATGCCACTGCCACTGAAGTGAGCATCCGCCTCCAGTTCCTTCTTATATTGCTGCTGCCTAATATAGGTGACTACAAATATATATTTACTAGGCACAGTCTGGGAAGCACACCACAAACATTTCCCCCCAGTTTGATTAAAATTGGGTAGAGCCAGCATGGCACAGGCATAATTCCTTGAGGTTGGCTTTGCTACAAACTATTCTGGCCATCTCTGTTCTATAGCAAGAACACGAAAGCCATTTGACATATTGCTGGGGTTCCCAAGCTGTGGTACTCTAGATGTTGCTGAACTACAACTCCCATCATCCCCAGCTGCAAGTTATTGTGGCCTGGAATTATGGGAGTTGTCGTTTAGCAAGATCTGGATTACTATGGATTGGGAACCCCTGGCAAATTTTACTATAGCTACCACATGAAGCAGCTCTTTATGGGTTTTAGGGTCTAAGTATTTACATATTCTAGACACTATGTGGAAGCTGCTGTAAATCATTCCATGGAGCTGCTGCGACCATTTAGGCAGCTGCTTGTGTGACGCAACTCACCACTATGAATTGGATTCATTTCAGCATTCCTTTACCAGTTTTTCTTCTTTGGGATGGTGCCTTGAGCCCTCTTCAGATGTTAGCTGTTCACTGTTGATTGATTGATTGATTAAGTGCAGTCAAGTCGGTGTCGACTCTTAGCGACCACATAGATAGATTCTCTCCAGGATTGGGTAGGAAGGAAGTCCCACCCCAAGCTGTCACTCACCCTCTTGACTTTGCTGCTCACAATTTGTGTTTGTGTGAAAAGGGAAACACTGTAACCATGATCCAGGCTGACAATCACAGAAGTGCCTGCCATCATGGTTAAGGTGCTTCCCTTTTCACACAAATGCTGCTGTAACTGTGAGGGATGAGATCGGGAGGATGAATGACAGCGTCGGGGCAGGAATTCCTACCCACTTTTGGTGCTATAATCATGAACAGTGCTTTGTTTACTAACATCTGAATTAGACACTGGTTAAAATATAACCTATTTGGTGAGCCATTTGGTCACTGCCTACAAACAGACAGGACATCATGTGATAACCATGGTGATAGGGAGGAATTGGAAGGGGCTTTCACACCAGTGGTGAAATGTATCAGAACCTGAACACACAGTTACCATAGCATTTATTAATAATACTTCTAACAAATCAAAGAACCAAATTTGGCTCTTTCCTGTATCTAGTGAGAAGAAGATTGGCTCAGTAAATTGTAAGATCTATAAGGTAATGGAGAAAAATGTTGCTCTGTGGATAAAGTAGTTGAAATGGATACAATTATTTTTGCAAAATGAAAATGCACAATGAAATAGTCAAGGGTTAAATATGTTGGGCAGAATAACGCAGGTTAATGTGTGTTTACAAAATATTCCAGTGCTCCACTTTTACAGAGCTTTGCTCTGAGTTTAACAAACAAAAAAGCAATTAAAAATAACCTGGCTATGTAATAAATAGATTCCCTACTTACTGTCCAAACATATGAGAAGGTCAGTTCAAGTAAAAGGCACTAACAACGAATTGTGGATCTTCAATTTTCTGTCACTTAAAAATAATGATTATTAATAACCCCCAAAAGTCAGAAAATAGCATCATCTGAAACTCATTCTGGATTAGCTTGCCTCATAAACCTTTAAGATGACAGCATTAGCTGATAGAATTCACAGGACCTACTGTGGTGAAAGATATTTCTTTTGCAGCGAACACTGATCACACCTCTGTTTTTCCTATGCTCCATCCCATAGTCTTATGTTCATGTTTCTCTTCTCCAAAGCATACACCAAATTTTTTGAATCCTTATGTAACTATTGTCCTCCTGAGCTATAATATTGCTATTAGCAATGGGCTGAGGCAAAGGAACGCACCGGCTGACATCCTGACAAAATTACTCAATAGTATTACTCAGGAGTTACTCTAAAGGACTACTAAATTTCAATAGGACTTCCTCTAGTCAATTTAGTCAGATGTCTGACAGATGTCAGCCAATGTTTCATGAACATTTTTGACAGTTTCAAAACTCTACCTTCCACACATGCACATGTGTGTGTGTCTGCATGCACATACACACGCACACATATTTTTTGATAATCTATTCACTGGTGTTGTCATCATGGTGGTGGTGTTTGCTTACTCAACAAGCATTGCCTTCAGTCTGAATTGGCTTTATTCAACCTCAGTAATGTCAGCTCATGGCCAAATTGGGATATGTAGCATTATTCTATCATCACATTCAATATCTGATTTATAATTGGATGGGATCACTTATGACATGCCATAGAAGCATAAGCATGGAGAGAAATGGCATGAACACAATCAGAATGAAAGTGATAGGCTCACAAGCCCTGTTCAGTAGGCCTGTGCGGTTATTCCTCTCTGAAGGATGGAAGCTGAATAAATTGGACAGGTCCCATCTGAAGACAGCCGTTTTCACTTGCTTACCTCCATGAAGAATGATTTCTGCGCCATATGGAGATGGGCTGTTAAAGCAATAAAGAGCTGAGCGCCAATCATGGAAATATCCACCATCACAGTTACGTTTCCCACTTCAGACGAACACCACCATAAATGTGACAGCATGAGGGGGGCGGGGTTTGAGTGGCATGCCAGGGCACTTTGGAATGCTTGTACCCACACACAGCATCTTTTAAAAAAAACTACAAATGGGGCTAACCCTTCTGAATAAGGCTAGTTGTTGGGACACATGTACGGGCACATGTACCCCAACCTTAGACTTAAAGTTACCAACTCAGAAGTATGTGGAATTGAGGCCTGTGTCTGATTTCATTTTATATTAAGAAATGAATTAATGCCTGGGCTCAGGATGAATTGACACCCCAGATCTCAACTGGTCTGTGAGGGAAGAGGCAGTCCAGCATTGTATTGTGAAATGGGTACTCAAGGGAGTACAAAAGCCAGGCCCGAACAATCCAAATGCTAAAATGTGACTCACTATCAGATAATGTCTGTGGAAGAGGCCAGAGGCTGATCTCCCCTCTCCTGCTGCAAGAAGTCCATGTTAATCCTTGTCAATGATTGACTCAATTGCTCTCTATAGAAATTCAACATAGGTAGATGCATACAAAGAAAACACCTATAGACTTTAATTCTTACTTTACTAACACTTTAACACCCTTTTGGGGTCAGGCTAGCAAAATCTGGGACAAGAGGAGATGCCCATTTGCAGCTCAGAGATGCAGATTTGCTTTGGGCAATGTTTCCCCCCTCCCTTTCTAAGCTCACAGCTTACAGAAGATGGGATTCAGATTTCTCTGCATTGGCCAATATCCTGAATAATTAAAAGACATTATCCAGAAGGTAACAGCATTGTCACCCCTTTTGGGGGACCAGGGAAAAGATGGAGATTTGAATAGACTCTATGAGAGATCAAAGGAAAATACAACTATAAAGAATGAGGCTACTGGACAGAGAGCTAGCAATCTTGTGCCTACATGCAAGATCTGCTCACGAGCAATCCCAGAGTTTGCTGCTAAGCCGTGGGGCAACAAGCAGGAACTCTGTCCATGGACAGGAGCTGTCTGTGACTGCGCAGTGAGAAGTCAAGACTTCCCCAGCCATGGTGCTCTGACTCTCAGCTGTGCTCTGAGCAAACTGCATGCTTGATCCAAAAGCTCCTGTCTCCAGCCAAAAGCCTCGCTCCTTCAGCTGAAAGATCCACCGCTCTCAAAGCCTCTGATCCTGGTAATATGCTGCCCCTACAAGCCTTGGATCCCTTCATCCCTTCCCCTTCTTCTCCTCCCCCCCCCCCCTTTTCCTCTACTAATTCCTGATCTCCCCAAACCATGCCAGCCCTCAGCTTCCCTTACCCCCCCCCTTTTCCATCTATATCTGAATTCTTTTAGGCTCTAGGAAGATTTAATACACACACATATGTTAGTTAGGAACACTGGGTGAATATTGTTGCTGGCTAGGGTTGAAATACTGTTAGTAATACTGATAGGATGTTCCGCTTTCTGCTCAGCTTGATTGATGTTGTTATTCTTTTATAATAAAGCCCATTGAATCATTTAGGATTTAATCTCCTTTCTTCCTTGCGCCCAGATCCTACATGGTCACTATATAAAAGAACTTGGTCACTTGGTGAGATAGGCCTAATTTTGTATGCTAGCTAGCTAATGAGCATATTTAGTATATAAATCAGGCCTGCACTGTAACATAGTGTGGCCCAAATCTAGCAAATGTAATGACATTAGTGACTCTGGGCCAGTCACTTCTCTCTCAGCCTAACCTACTTCACAGGGTTGTTGTGACGAGAAACTTAAGTATGTAGTACACCGCTCTGGGCTCCTTGGAGGAAGAGCGGGATATAAAATGTAAAATAATAATAATAATAAATAATTACTAAGTCCAACTGGAAGCAATGGAACAAGTTAGTAGTAACTAATGCAAGTCCTATTGTTTTTCAAGAACATAATTACATAACTTTAGCTGGATTGGGCTGGCATTTGTAAAACTGTGTTACAAATGCGGCAGAGAAGGAGGGGACTGTCTGATAGTTGTAACTGAACAAAACAGTGGCTGACATCCAGACTAACAAAGCACTTCCACAATGGACAAAGTTGAGCTAATATAAGATTGTGTGCCTAACTATGCAAAATTACAGATATTTGAAATGATGCTCTTGCACTATTGCACAGAACATAGGAAGCATGCCATAGGTTGCACACCTTGTTGGCAAGCGCAAATATGTGTGTGCTAGTGCAATGCTAGTTTGGAGCAATCTCCAGACTTAGCGCAATAAGGCACAATGGGCTTGAACTAGCACATCACTTTAGTGCATTTCATTAGTTTGAATGTCAGCCAGGATGCTTCAATATAGCTGCAAGAGTCCTTTACCTGGATTAATTAGTTGCCCCTTAAGACTTTTCAAACATCTATTGTATGAACAATTAGGCTAAATGTTTAAAAGGTTGATTTTCCCTCCCCACTTTATCTTCCCTAGTTTTCAATGATTACTTCAAGGTTGCGAGTTTTAAAAGTGAGAGCAATGCTGTAATGAGTGAATCTGGAATGGTAACATAATCTTGTATAGATAACATTCGGGTTAAAAGATGATATTAAAGTGCTATGACAGTCTTTCCATCTTTTCTTCTGTAGAATAACAGCCATGGGCTGTTCATATGAGGATCATTGTGTGGGCAGTGGGTGGAATTAACACCATGCTTTTGAAGAAATCCCTGAAGAAGAGTTTCTGAAGAAGCTGCTTTTTGTCCAGGGAGGGAAACTGCTATTGCTTTCCCAATAGCAATAGTAATATTCTGCTCAGGGCAGTTTTAGCTTTAGGAAGTCATTTTTGTTGAAACCACAGTATGGGGGGAAGGGGTTAACCCAACCCAACCCAACCCACCACCCTCCACCTGACTTAGACCAGGGCCGCTGAGGCCGCAATGTTTAAAATAAAGGAGTATGATGAAAAGATAAAAGAGTCGGTTTCACTGGTATTGCCCCTCAACACATAATAAGGAGCATGGCCACATACATCTTTTCCTCATTTGGTGCACTGTTCCTGCTGCTGAATAGTCATGTGGTGGAGTGGAACATCTGTCTCTCCCCTCATTGCTAAAGTTCTTCAGAGTAGGATATCAGTGTGCAATTAGGGGCAGGTTAGACATTCCACCCCCACCACATGACTTGTAGCAGTAGGGACAGCAATCTGAGTGGGAGGGAGCTGTAAGCACCTTCAGTCTGGTGGGTCATATTGCCCACCAGACCATATTGTCCAACCAAGGGCCATATTGCCCAAACCTGACCAATGACATGTTTAAAATGTCACATCTAAGTTAGGCTTTAGATGCAGCGTTAAAATAACCATGCCACTTGATCTGACTTTCCATGACACTTTTTGTCATGTGTCCATTACGTGACTGTAATTGTAGATTTGGTATGTACTGGTGACAATTCAAAAGCTATAGAAGTTTTTTTTAAAAATCATAACAGGAAAGATCTATTTTTGGGATTCAGTTTCTCAGTCCCCTAATGTTGTTTGCAATAACTTGTTTCATATAGAACAGGCAAACATATTTATCGTATTTATTCTTCATTATCATATTGTTTATTCCAGCTGCAGCCATTTCTTATTTCCAAAAAACAAAGTACTGGATGCATATTCTGAATAGCCAATCAGTCAATCATTTCACAAATTTCACTAATAATAAAAGTGTAAGATGGTTCCTCTTTGGAATCCTGAGGTCCTACTTGATGAGATGAATCAGGAAGTTCCTTTTCACCAGTATCTGCAGTGATAATGACTGTGAAAATCTTGTCGACTGAATTACACAAACCCATTGAGCCAGAGCAGCATTTAATTAATTCAAAGAAAGAAAACTACCAGGATGGTAGGTAAAGATGAAAATGAATATATTGGCTCTCGCTTGACCTTTGGTATGATCACTAAAATCTTCACAAGCGCAGGGCAGGGGTACAATTTAAAATAATTCCTTGGACTTCAGAGTAGAACTACACATTACAAAAAAAACCACAACCCAGGAAATGGAAGTTTTATGTCAAGTTCTCCTGCCACATTCATGCAATTAGCATTTAGTTATTTACTATGCCATTTTATTTTTGTACTGCTTTTTAAAATAAAAATGTGCACAAACCAGTGAACAAAGACAGTAAAAGAATGAAATCCTAAAACAAGAATTGCAGCATTTAAAAAGAAAGGAGAACACCATAAAACAATTAGCAGTAGGATAAAATCAGTTAAAACCGGCATTTAAATTATCAGTCATTAAGAGCAAGACAGAATAAGAATGTTTTCAATGCTCATTGAAAAATTGCTAGCATGGAGGCCTGACATATATCCTTGGGGAGTGAAGTCCACAACCGCGGAACCACTGCTAAAAAGACCTGTTCTTGGTACCTGAAAAGTACATCTGAGTAAAAGATGGACCAGAGAGCAGCACCTTTTGAGGCATTTAAACTTTCCAAACCATCTTCAACAGAATTCTCACAGTTTTACTGTAGTCTAATCTGGAAGTAAACAATGTATGGATAACTGAGGTTAGATGCATCTTCTTCAGACAGGGCCACAGCTGACATATCAGCTGAAGTTGATAAAAGGCACTCCTGGCAACTGATGTCACCTGAGAATCCAAGGATAATGGTAGATCCATGAGCACCCCCAACTGTGCAGCTGTGTCCTCAATGGGAATGTGCAACCCTGGCAGAATTTCCAACCAACAGTGTCTCTGTTTTCTGTTGTATATGGTGTTAAGGTTTAGTCTGTTCACCTTTATCTGGACCTCTGTTCACCCTCATCTGGACCAGAACTGTCTCTAAGCACTGGTTTGGAGGAGGGTGGGGGGTCAGTTGGTGACACCACAGCCAAAAATTCCAGATGACCTCACTTAGCAGTTTGATGTAGATGTTGAAGAGCATGGGAGCAACATAGAGTTTTGAGACGACCCTTAATCAAAAGCAATGAGGTGAAACAAAAGTTCAGAATATCGCCTTCTGTGGACAACCCTCGAGGAAGAACCATGCTTCCTTAAAATAATAATCCTCTCCATGATGGAAAGGCAAGGTTAGCCCAGTTTTGGTGAAGGATAATTTTTCTCTTCTGACATCCATGCGGTCAAGATGGCAGGGCCAGAGACGAAGTGGCCAGGAGAGCAGCAGCAACAGAAAGACAGATTCGAACTGGAGCTGTGAAGCAGGTTGGGGAGGAAGAAGTGAGGGGGACTACAAGTGACGTGTTTAGAAAACCAAAGAAACTCCATGTTTGCCCAGAATACCTCATTCTAACTTAAAGCAACCTGGCCCAGCTCAGGGACATCACTGCCTCTCATGATTGGCGTCATTATCTCTCTCCAGCTAAAATGTATCTATGGACCTTGCTAAGACAGCTGTCTGCAGCCCAAGTGCACACACACTCACAGGGAATTCCCCCAATGCACCGTGCTCATATGGATAATCTCGAGGGAGGGGAGGTTCATCCCTGCCTCCCCCACCCCCACCGGCCTCCCCGCCCCAGTGATGGTTGTCTGAATAGGCTTAATATGTCGTATTTTAAAATGTGAGTGAGGGGTAATTTGAATGTAACTCGCATGTGACCATGAGGCTGTGAGATGACACTCAGAGGGGCAGAATATGCTGGCTCATGTTCCTTATGGCATAATAAGTGATATCTGTCTATTTGACATGCAGGACCTCTGGTGTCTGGTTTGACTTTCTTGCTTGGGAGATCTGGAGCAATTTGTTGTATATGCACTGTAACCGTTCCTGCTTTTTAATTGGGGCATGACTGTGATCTGAATGGCTTTTAGCCATTCAAAGTTTTGCATATAGTTTGCTTTATTGTATGTAGATTATAGTGCCTCATGGCAGGGATTTTGTAGCATTACTGCTTTTGCATGTTTGTGGGTGAATACATGATATTTCATATTGGGCCTACCTCCTTCTGTGCCCTTTCAGTCTGCCCAGGAGCCAGAATGCTTGAAACTAAAAGCTGGCAATCCAAGTACTGAGTTGAGTAAAAGATCCAGCCCTGGGGTGGCATCTGAGACTTGCTGAATTTCACGAATATCTGGTGTAGGGATGACTCTAGAACAACTAGTTTGGGGGAGCAATGAGGTGGCAAAGAATAGGGAGGGAGGATTTGTTATACATTAAATAAATACTTATAGAGGGAAGGTAATTTATGTTAGTTTATTTACCTTATTAATGAAGCTTGATTGACATTTTCAAACTTATTCAGAAAATGGGCCAGATTTCTCTTAGAAAATACTAGCTTTTTGGATTAGGCTAAACCTTCCAGTCTACTTTCCACCATACTTTTCTCTTCCTGTCCAACACCATGTGGCTGGATGGATTGTAGTAGGGAGAGAGGTCAGTACCAGGCCAGCTGGAAGGTGAAAGTGAGATGACCCTGTACACCCAGTCTCACCCAGTCCAGTTCCTGGCCAGGAAGGAAGCTAAGAGGGTGGCCTGGCCCTGGAAGGCTTGAGGTGTCGTGTCTCCTGCTTACCTGGCTGCACTGGCTTCGCCTGCTTGTTCTGGGATAGAGACGAGAGTGAATGAGGCTTCTTTAAACAAAGGATGCCTTTTAACGTAATTAATTTAAGCTATAGGACCACAATGTGTTATGGTTGTATTGTCTGACACTTTGCTGTAAAGTTCCAGTCTGATGGATTGGGGAGTAGGAAATTTGGGTGGAGGAGCAACTGCTACCCCTTGGAGTCATCCTTGATTTGGAGACTTACATTCATTTCACTGTCATTTTTATTCATATCAGTGGAGAAAGAATGGTTGTTTACATGCAAAGTGATTTTCAGATATTTTATGAAATAGAGCAATGTACATTCTACCATGTAAAAGCTACTGACGTACGGAGTATGTGTTCAGAGATAGCCAGTTGGTAGCCCAGGAGCTAAATTTGGTCTCCAAAGCAATTTTTCAGCACTTATATTGTCTTAAAATCTTAAATCTGTGTATGACAAAAGCACTGCACAGTTTCACTTGCAACAAAAAGAAAATTGTGTTTTCCAGTTGTAACAGTGTGCTGGATTGGTCAATACGTCAGCCTGTCGCAAGGAGTGAAGACTCAGGTATGTGTAGCAACTTCCCTGCCATCCAAACTGCTATCCCTGCATACGTCATTCCCATGTGCACATATAGGGATGGAATATCTGTCTAATCACTTGATTGATTTACTTTTTTAATGTAGTAAACGAACCAGAATATTAAATGTCATTCAGAAAGCTTGTTCCTATGTATATTGTTATTAAAGTGTGCCGTCAAGTCGATTTTGACTCCTGGTGCCCACAGAGCCCTGTGGTTTTCTTTTGGTAGAATACAGGAGGGGTTTACCATTGCTGTCTTCCGTGCAGTATGAGATGATGCCTTTCAGTATCTTCCTGTATCACTGCTTCCCAATATAGGTCTTTCTCATAGTCTGGGAAACATACCAGCAGGGATTCGAACCGGCAACCTTCTGCTTGTTAGTCAAGCATTTCCCCGCTGTACCACTTAAGGTGGTATATTGTTATTACTATTAATAATTAAATTTGTATGCCTCTTTTCAACAAAAATGTTCTCAAAGTGGTTTACCTAGCAAAGGTATGAGGGAAATGTTCCCTGTTCCAAAAGGGCTCACAATCTAAACAAGGTGTGTGTACGTGTGAGGAGGGTGAATGGATGAGGAGGAACTGTGTGCACAATTTCCATGTGGTTAGGGCTGCCTTATAGAAAAGAGGGACAGGTCTCTTGGACCAAACCTCCTTCTCTGGGTGGTTTACAGCAACATAAAACAAATTAAAACCTTAAAACAGTTTAAAACCACAATTCTAAGTAGCCACTTAATGGCACAGCAGGGAAATGACTTGACTAACAAGCAGAAGGTTGCCGGTTCGAATCCCTGCTGGTATGTTTCCCAGACTATGGGAAACACCTATATCGGGCAGCAGCAATATAGGAAGGTGCTGAAAGACATCAACTTATACTGCGCGGGAGGAGGCAATGGTATATTCTTCCTATATTCTGCCAAAGACAGGCACAGGGGTCTGTGGTCAACACCGGCCAATGACACACTTTACCTTTAGTTAAAAAGCTGGCGTGAATAAATGTGTCTTTAGAGGCTTTTAAAAAGTTGTCTGAGATGGGGAGGCTCTTACTGCAGCAGGGAGCACATTGCAGTCTTGGGGCAGCCACAGAAAAGGCCCAGAGCCTCGGGGCATCCAAAGAGAAGGCCCGTCCCTGTTCAATCATCAGACATAGTAACTGCAGATAAACCTCTCCAGATGATCTCAAAGGGTGATGGGACTCTTTTCAATTCCATACAGAGGCACAGAAGAAAGAATTCTAGCAGGTGGAGCTTTTCTTTCCCCTGCATATTAAGCTGGGCCTGCTGAAATTCCCACTTCTGTTTATTTCTTAAAAGTACAGGAAACCGGTCGTCTTTTTCCATACAGGAGCCTTACACGTAAGTGGACCAATGTATTGTCCAATCTGGCCTTATGTAGATATGCCACACTTTCCATTCTTTGTGAAATGCTCCATCTATGCCCAGGCATATGTGCTCTGAGACTGTGAAACCCTTACTTCAGGGGGCCACCGTCTTTATTATTGTGCCTGACCACCTGTTAAATGGTCTGTTTATGCAGCAAAATACACTTCTAGCTCCTGGACCACTGTTTGGAGAAGAGAGTGGACCAAGAGTACAGAATTTGGGCACCCTTGGTTCAGAAGATCAATTATAGTGTCCTACAAAATTGGGTGAGTTAGCCCATATATGACTTGGCCTCCAGATCAAAATCCACTCAGAGAATTTGGATTCAGGAGTGGGGCCGAGGGAATGAAGGCAAGTCTCAATGAACCCATAATGCTTTGATAGTCTGAAACAGTGAATAAGAAGTCATATAAAAATTGCTACAACTATGAGAGTTTGACAAATTTCTCTGGCTTGCAGCTAGTACATTTACTTCTTTTTGAGATGACTGAGATTTAAGTCAGTTGTGATTACCTTGTCACATTTATTTCAGTGGTTGCTTAGTCAAGACTGACTTTCTTTGGATACAACACCCAAGTCTGCTTGCAATATATCCTTCTCTTGTGTTGGATCATAGCACTGAACACAGAACCCTTAATACATCCAGTATTAGGCTAATTCATTAAAATGTTTTCCCCCCTGCTGCTGAACACTTCTATGTAACTCTATAGAAAGTTTCGAGAATATGGAATGTGAAGAACAGAATCCTTCTCCACCCACTTTAAACAGGGCTCAAAACGATGCGATCATGCTTTGGTACCAAAAGTTACAGCTGCGTAATAAACAATGAAAAAACCATTTTAGTCACACTCAGTTTTGGCCACTAGAGGTCTCTCTCGTAACAGCTTTCTTTTGACCACGCTCCTTTAATTATTTTACTCAAAGGAACAATTTTAGCTTTTAGATTGGAATTCCTCACCTCAACTGTTATGCTAGAGAAAGATATAATACCTTCTTAGCTTGTTCTCCTGCTGGTGGTAGATGTTGGGTTGACTGAATGAATCATCTTGGATATTTTAATACACATTAGGTCGGCTTTGGCACAGAAGTTTGAGCTTTCACCTTGGCTTTCCAAAGACTGGACGTTTTGACCAGATAAAAACAATACAGTAGAAGTGTTTTACTTTTGAGAGTTATCAGAGGCAGTGTGATACTCCTCAGAAAACACCTAGGATCCAATATATACTTAGATCCCATAATTGCAAGTATAAGTCTTTTCTGACTGCTTTTGGAAGAAAAGGTTTAGTGTATTATTACAGTTTTCAGTCCTGTGTCTTTACCTTTTTTTGAATAGGAAATGGAAATACTTCTGCATTGAAGGGATTTGTTTATCTCTCATCGAGCTAGTTTTATGCCACCTTCCTGAGCTTTCAGTTTGGCACAATAGCATGCAACCAGAAGTACACAATGAGGCTATTCCCACAATCCATGGAAAGCAGGCTAAGGGAGCTCAGCCTGCTTCCCGTCAATCATGGGAACCACTGGGCTCTCAGGCTCCCAAGGTGGCTAGCTCGTGGAACCACCGAGCTCCCAGGGTGGCTAGCCCGCCTAATTCACCCTCCCCTTAAATGAAGTTAATGGAGCGGGCACTCCGTTAACCTAATGTCTTTGACCGTGTGTAGCCATGGCATGTGGTGACACATGAGTAGACCCCCGACTGGGAGGCTGCAGCTAAACCCACTTTCACCACAAGCCCGAAAGAAGCTCTTCTCAGGGATTGTGAGAAGAGCTTCATTGTGTGTTAACTTGCTGTGGTGTCTTGTATGAAATGTCTTTTTGTTAAACTTTGGTCAACTGTGTACAGCGAGAAAACATTTCTTCTGAGTACCTGAACAGACTTTGTGTCACACTTACCTGCCAGATTAGAGTCTGAAAATAAACTCCTTTCATCTGGAAAAGCTCCTGAAAGGGTGAAGCTAGTCATTTTGGATTCTAGGTATTGATGTTGCCTAGGCCTAGCACTACCTGCTTATGTGCTTGCTTCTGTGCCTCAATAACACCTGCTCAACCTATACATTTTAAAATAAACAGTTGTTACAAATAAACAGTTTTCTTACAAAAACACTTTTCTGCATTAGGTACTAGATCTCATGAATGACATCCATGCTTTGTTTTCTTCCAGAGAAAACTTACCTTGTAACAGCTAACCTGATCTTCCCACTGCCAGTGAAGGGGGATTCTGAAACAAAGTGGGTTCCCCCCATAGAACAACCCTGCATTCAAGCTGTATTCACGTGTTACGGTTAATGCATATACAATCTGTGTACAACGTGTTCACATATAGATCTGTATGCATGAGAAGGGAATCTCTCTACATGTACTCCCAATACCTGGAGCATATATAGAAGGGCAATTCAAATTAACAGCCCCTTCAGGAGATTAAGGGATGTGCCAAGAGTCCATTGGGATGTTCTCCATCAATATCATAGCACACTCTAAACACAACCCCATATTTATTATGTGTGCTGTCTAGGGGTTTGCACAAAAGCACATGGCCCAGTTCGGTTTGAGTACGAACCGGACCCGAACTGGACCGGGCCAGTTTGGTTTTGCACCCCACATCAAACCCCCCCTTCCTGTTTGGTTCAGTCTGGGGGGTTCATTGAATATTTGTATTTTAAAAAGATAAAATTTCTCTTTTTTTTTACTTATCCCCTCCAGGGGTCTTCTCTGAGGTGCTGGAGGTGGGGTCCACAGAGGTTCCCCCTCCCCCCACCAACCTTCCTTTTTGTAAAAATCACCCAGTTCGGGCAACTTCGGCCCTTTCTGGGCCTATTCCCTGGCACGGTGGCCATTTTGGAGGCTGCCATGCCTGTGCAGTGTGACCCTGTGTGGCCTGGGTCATGACCTGGAGCTCAGCAAAGTTCAGAAATGGAACAGGAACAGAAATGGAAATCCCACTTCAACAAAATTATTAATGTGGTCAAGAACAGAGTGGTTGTGCTGAAAGCTGGGGTCAGCAAAGGATGTTCCACATGCTCTCAAGGCATCTCTTTATCACATGGGGGACTTTTAATCTGAATCACCCCTCTGCATGAGCTCCCAATATCTGGAGCAGATGGATTCCCCTCATGGGCTAAAGGGATGTGCCAAGAGTGCATCAGGACATCCTTCACCAATATCATGGCAGGAACATTCTCAGCGCAACCCCATCCTGACAGATTCTCTACCACTAAATGATGGCTTCCCTATTTAATACATGAAGCTTATATTGAATCAGATCATTGATCCATCTAGCATAGTATTGTGATTCTCCATGATTTCAGATAAGGGTCTTTCCCAGCCCTTCCTGGAGGTGTAAGGAATTGAATCTTGTACCTTCTGTATGCAAAGCAGGTGCTTTACCACTGAGCTATTCTACAATTTTTGTATGATGCAGAGAATTTATCCTGGTTTTGCTAATCATGCACGAAACCATTCAAGGTCCTACCCCCAGGACCCCAGGAATCTGCTTCCTCATCAGCCAATTCTCTGGCGGTGAGATTTTGACAGGTACTTTCAAGCATACCTTCACAACTCAAGAGCAAGAGCTGGGTTTCCTACCAAATGAAAGTGGAGATTCTCAGGAAGCTGGATTCTTTACCCAATACTATATGCCCCACTTTTTTTTTTGCACCCTGTTGCAATCAACACACTCTGAAATATGTTCCACCTGAGTTCAGTGGGACTCATTTCCTAGTAAGCAGACTCAGGATTGCATTGTTCCAAAATTAAGATTGTAACAAGGCTGCATGACATGCCAGCTGGTTTTTAGGAGTAACATTTGCTTCAGGAGAGTATTGCAAAATATAACAGTGTTACACAAAATGTTATGAAGGAACAAGTGTCATCGGGGGTGGCGGCGGGGGAAGAAAGACGCACACACAGCCAGGCACTTGACCACGCAACTGCTAGCAATGGGAAGAATGCAGTAGGATGAAAGGGGATGTGAACAGCCACAATGGCCTAATGAGAGTTGGACTTGGGGACAATGCTATCGCTGAATTTGGATGTACTAGATCCCTTCCGTTTCCCAAATTGCACGTCTGAATTGGTGAAACCAGAGTCAAGGGAGAGAAGGGGCCCGCGGTTCCTTCCCAAACTATACTCTGAACCTTTGGTCGGAGTGAAGTTTCACAACCCTTACCTCTGGTTCTATGGCACCAGCATTACATCAGAATGCTAGCACTGCAGTTTTGGCTCCACAGAACTAGAGTTGAGGGAGGAAGCTCCTCCCTCACTCCAGCCCGATTGGCCATGCAGGCTGTCCTGTCAAGAAGGGCAGCCCAAACATCCAGTACCCTTGCCTCTCTGCAGTCTCACTGACTGCAGAGAGGCAGCTCTCCTGAACATCTGAAAGTGGATGGGAGAGCAGGGGGAGGGGAGCACAGAACCACAGGTCCATTGGGCCTATGGTTCCACAGTACATCTGAAGGTGGCCTATGTATCAGAGGGGTAACGGCAACACGAAGGTAATTATATATCCATTATTCTGTGACAACTGCAATGATGCACATGGAAGGAGTTTTAGCAGTGGTGGTGCCAATGTTGTGCAACATCTATTATTTCATTATTATTATTTTATTTAGCACATATGTATACTGCCCAAAATGCAAGTCTCTGGGCGGTTTACAAACAAAACAATAAAAACAACAAATAAAAAGTTTAAAACATTACAACAATTTAAAATTTTAAGCATTAAAACTATTAAAAGCACAATTAATATCTAATTAAAAGCATGAACAAATGCGTCTTCACTGCCTTCTTTAAAGTTGTAAGAGATGGGGAGGCTCTTACAGGAAGTGTGTTTCAAAGCCTTTGGGGTAGCAACAGAGAAGGCCCATCCCTGAGTAGCCACCAGACGGGCTGACTGTAACTGCAGATGAACCTCTCCAGATGATCTCAATGGGCAGTGTGGTTCATAGTGAAGAAGGCGTTCTCTCAAATGCCCAGGGCCCAAGCTGTTTAGGCAGGCGCATAACAATGATAGGGCAAGGGGAGACAGTTGTCTGGGGGCCCCACTGCCTGGAGGGGCACCCCAGAGGCACCTCATGTGACTCCCCATTGCCCCCTGCCCAGCCCCATAGCTTCTCAGCCACTTGCCCTCTTCGCCGTCTCTCCTGCTTGTTCTGCTGGCCGCAATCGAAGCAGCAGGCAAGCGGCAAAGAGCTCCTTTTCTCCCGCCTCTCAGCTGATCGGCGGGTGGGCGGGGCTTCCACGGAGGCCTCCGTGTAGGCCGCAGTGAAGCCTGAACTCGAGTAGGGCCCAAGCAAGCCAGGAAGGAGGAGGCAGCCAGAGTGTTCTCTGCAGCAGAAGACCCCTTGCTGCCCTGCTTAACCCAGACCAGCATTTGCCAGGTAGAGTGTGAACTCTTTTTTGTGGTTACCTTTCCCGCCCCCCCCCCATATATAGGGATCTGCTTGCCATAGGGCTTGGATGGGGGGGGGGGAGGGACCGAGAAGTCTCTGAATATTTATTTTGAAACAGCTTGGAAAATTTGCTGACTTAAAAAAAGCTATCTAAAAAGTCCTATAAGTGGCTTGTTTCATGGCAGAAAATTGCAAAAACTTCTGGAACAGTATTTTATTAATTTTATTTATTCATTCGTTCATTTATAAATGCACTTATGTTCAAGTTGTTTTGCAACCCAGAAGGTCTGAGTGAGAACTGTGAAGCATGTGTGGTGCTTTTATTTTATTTTTCTTGTGTGTGAAGAAAAAATAACTTGCAGGGACTTCAGGGTAAATCTGGCCAACATGTGAATGCAGCACCTCCATTCCAGAGGAGATGTGTCTTAAAGGGCTTTAAAAGCCTCCTGTGAAAAACCTCCTGCAATCAAACTTGACTGAATTTGTTCAGAATTCTGAGAAAACAAACATAGGTTCACCCTGCATGGTTGAAAGTCTCCTTTGCTAATCTGCAGCGAGGGGCCCATTTTAATAATTCATCTTTCTAGTGTGTTCTAGGCATTAAAAGTAATACAAATGTATAGTACTCAATGTATATCACTATATATTGTGACGTGTGTGTGTGTGTATTAAGTGAAATGTATTTGCAGGCAGCATACTTATTTTGGAATATCAGACTTAAATCCTTGGGGGCCTGGGGTGTGCGGAGGCCCTGGACTTTGGGGGGGGGCCCATTTTAAAATCTTGTCTCTGGGCCCACTCCAACCTTGCTACGCCCCTGTGTTTAGGGCTTTATCTAGCAGAAGAAGAATGGCTAGTGTTAGAAGAGCTTCTGAAAGAGGTAATGTGACATGTTGTGCCACATCATCTGCTAGCACAAGAACAGGGATAGAGGTCATTTTCTTTGTAGAACAACCGTACACACTGTCCTTCACCATGTGCACTCATGCAGGTGCCTTAGTGCTAGTGATGGACAGTTCTGGATGTCTCGCAGGATATGTAAAGCTGCCTTGGGGATCCTTTTGGACTGAAGGCAGATAGAACTCAAGCAAACTCACATAGAACTCACATCGGTAAATGAGAATGAACTCTCTCATAAGCTACCTCTTTGCAAGGTCTGGCAATGGATAATCAAGACAATGAAACACATTGGATTACGTTCTGAGCAGTCCTTTATCGACGGTTGTGGACCACAGGGCCTGCTGCACAACTTCAAAGGTAGCCCGGACAGTGTAGTGCAATGGGATGACTTGAAAGCCCTTCCAGGCAGCAGGGCAGTGCTCTTTTCCATTGTTTCCAGTGGCAAGAAGGGCTGTGCTTCAGAATGTTCTGCAGCATCTCCATTGCTACACCTTTGAAGTGGTGCTGCAACCCCAGCAGGTCGCTACCATCGATGGGGGACCATGCAGAATGTAGCCCATTGTATTGAAACCAACACTTCTTAATATGCAAGCATTTATTAGGAGACATTTGGGAAACACTGGGAAACTGGAAGGTGTTCATTCTGATAACAAGCCTTCTAAAATGTAAGCGAAGCTAAAACCTTAATGCCAACTTTCCCCCACCCCATCCCACCACTCCATAGTTCTAGTTTCAACTTTACTGCATTTCTATAAATATAATTTGCTGGACCAGAGGCTCAAACAGCTAAAAGTAGTCCAAAAGCCAGCATGGAAACACCTCTTTTAGCTTGATTTTATCTCCTGACCAATGGTTTTATAACATTAGTCTATTTACAATGTACCCAACGTACGTCTCACTTTATAGAGCTTCTAAAATGGCTTTCCCAGTAGCGATATGATAACATAAGCTCAATTGCTTTGTTTACAGAGAAATCTTGGCATAAATACATAGGAATCTTGAACAAGAACAATTGCCTTTAGCAGCCAACACTGTAAGTCATCCGCAAGCTGTCATCAGGAACTGAAATGCGTCTGCATATTTGGTACCATGTTTGGCTGCCTAATCAAAACAATATGTAAACTGTTGGCAAGAAGGAGGGCTTGCCAAGCCAAAATTATTTACAAGTTACATCTGTGTTTCTGGAAGTTGTTGGAGAAGAAAAATGGAAAAGGGCAAACAGTTTAACTGGAAGGCAACATCTCTCCGACTCAGTTCTCCATGAGAGGTCTGCCAAAGGTAAGTACCAGTTCAGACAGTTTAGCTGAGCAGTGATCCATATGCATAGTAAACCGTACAAACCATATGCTATTGTAAACCGCCCAGAGACGAAGGTTTGGGGCGGTGTACAAATTTGATAAATAAAATAGTCAGGGTGTGGACATGTATGCACCCCTCCCTGTCAACCACACTCCTAAAGTAATATCTGGTGCAAGTTCTCCATTTGGAGCTCCACTTATAACAGCCCAGTGCAAGCTTTCCCCACCCTTCTTTGAGCACAAGGAATTGTGTAAACTAAACAGACGTACAAAGTTCCACATGGAGCACCAAAAGTGCTCAATTACAGGGGGGAAATTTACAGGGGAGAAAAATAGGTGGTCCTTACTGAAATTAAAAGTCCCACTCCCACCTCCAACCCCAAATCTAGGCAATTCATGACCCACTCCATAGCCTTCTAAAAACAGAAGCTAAGTGGATCATCACAAGAGGTAAGGGATGCAGGGCCCCTCTGCCTGCCCCCTGTGCTCACAATTTACTTCAGTTGGACGTGGAAGGGAGCATTATGTGTGTGTTTCTCCTCCATGCTACTGGGTGCCTAGATCTGAACTGGATCACATTACAGTTGTATAAGGAAAAAAAGATGGTGACAATCCCTGCAGTCCATTGTGCCATAAGCAGTTTTCACCATGGAGTGAAGTCAGAAGTGGGGTCCCTCAGGGATCTTTACTGGGACTGGTGCTTTTTAATTTATTCATGAATGATCTAGATGTTGGGGTAAGAAGCAATATAGCCAGATTTGCAGATGAAACTGAACTATTTAGGGTAGTGACATCCAAAACAGATTGTGAGGAGCTCCAAAATGATCTCTCCAAACTGGGGGAGTCAGAAAAACATGGTAAATGTGGTTTAGGGTTGCCATGTCCCCTGAAATTTAGGGTAGCCCCTGGATTTTGGCTCCTGCACCCAGCTGCTGAATTCCTCTCAGATTTACAATGATTTCAAATGCTCTGCCTGGATTGCCCGGATTTTACTCTGGATCCGATCACATGGGAGGACAGAGAAGGAGGGGAAAACATACAAATCTGTCAAATAAATAAATAAATAAATAAATAAATAAATAAATAAATAAATAAGATACAAATTATTTATTATGTATTTATTTATTCAATTTCTATACCGCCCTTCCAAAAATGGCTCAGGGGACAGGGATCCCTCTTATTTATTTATTATTTCTTACACAGAGAAATAATAAATAAATAAGGTGGATCCCTGTCCCCAAAGGGCTCACAATCTAAAAAGAAACTTAAGATAGACACCAGCAACAGTCACTGGAGGTACTGTGCTGGGGGTGGATAGGGCCAGTTACTCTCCTCCTGCTAATTAAAGAGAATCACCATGTTAAAAGGTTCCTCTTTGCCAAGTTAGCAGGCGTTGCCACATATTTTTGCTGCATAGTTGCCACATATTTTGCATAATATGCGAATTAGGCCACCCAGATTTAGGAAGCTTGAATAAGGCAACCCTAATGTGGTTCAGTGTAAGTAAGTGTAAAGTGATGCATATTTTGACAAAAAACCCCAACTTCACATTAGTGATGTGCACGGACCAGTCCAGAGGCCATTCTACAGGTCTCCGGACCGGTCCGGATATGGGCGGTTTGGGGTTTGGGCGGACTGGGGTGGGAGTTCCTTTAAGGGTGGGGGGAGGGTGTACTTACCCCTCCCGCCACTTTCCCCCCTCCTGCACATGTATTTTAGTCAACAATTGGGGTGGCAGGACACCTCCCTGCCGCCCCTCCCCCCGCTCGGCTGCGGAAGCCTTTTGCACGTGCGCATGTCTCATGTGCACGTCACGTCTCCACAACGTGCTCGCGGCCACATACGCACCTGTGCATGCACGTTGTGGAGACGTGGCGCATGCGCAATGTGCGCACATGCAAAAGGCTTCCTGAAGCCTTTTGCAGCCAAGCAGGGGAAGGGGCGGCAGGGAGGTAAGTACACCCTCCCCCTGCCCTTAAAGGAACCCCCACCCTAGTGCCGGAACGCAGCTTCGCAGTTCCGTGCACACCTCTACTTCACATATACACTGATGAGGTCTGAACTGTTGGTGCTGAGTCGCTGACCAGAAGAGGAATCTTGGGGTTGTGGTGTAAAGCTTACTGAAAATGTCAACTCAGTACACAGCAGCTGTGATAAATCCCTAGCAAAAACCATGCTAGGGATAATTAGGAAGCGGATTGAAAACAAAACTGCTAATATCATAATGCCCTTATTAAAAGATCTATGCTGTGGCCACATTTGGAATACTGTGTACCGTTTTGGTCACCATATCTTAAGGATATGGCAGAACTGGGAAAGGTGCAGAAAAGACAACCAAGATTATTAGGAGCTTGGAGCACCTTCTTTATGAGGCAATGCTACAGCATCTGGGGCTTCTTAGTTTGGAAAAGAGGGAGCTATGGGGAGACATGATAGAGGTGTTAAAATTATGCATGGAGTGGAGACAGTAGACAGAGAGAAATTTGTCTCCTTCTCTCACAACAGAAGAACCAGGGGTCATCCTATGAAACTGAAGGTCGGGAAATTTAGGACCAACAAAAGGAAGCACTTTTTCACACAGCACATAATTAATCTATGGAATTATCTGCCACAGAATGTGGTGATGGCCACCAGCTTGGATGACTTTAAAAGGGGCTTAGACAAATTCATGGTGGTCAGGCATATCAGTGGCTACTAGTCCGGTGGCTAGAGGCCACCTCCAGCCTCAGAGGCTAGAAACATAAGAAACATAAGAACAGCCCTGCTGGATCAGACCCAAGGCCCATCTAGTCCAGCATCCTGTTTCGCACAGTGGCCCACCAGATGCCTCTGGAAGCCACAGACAGGAGTTGAGGGTGTGCCCTCTCACCTGCCATTACTCCCCTGCAACTGGTACTCAGAGGCATCCTGCCTTTGAGGCTGGAGGTAGCCCACAGCCACTAAATACCAGTTCCAGAGAGGACATGCCTTCATCTCTTGCCTGTGGGCTTCCCAGCGGCAATTGGTGGGCTACTGTGGCAAGCACAATGGTGTGGGCCTGATCCAGCAAGGCATGTTCTTATAGTAGCAGCTTGTCTTTGAAGGCCTTAACAGGCTCCCACAGGTAGGTGGTGCTGGTGTCCAAACAGTGGACATCCAAACACATCACAGAAACAGCATATTCAAAGAGGATCAGGACAATTTTTCACAATATGGAACATTTCTCCAGTAAAAGCAGATTTTATGTGTTCGTGTCCATTACAATGCAAAAGTCTACTGCTGGGTTAGTAGGCAGGTAAAACAAGGTTTTAACAGTGCAGGAGCAACTGTTGTCCCAATTCTGGTGATGCTGTATATATGTGTGTGGATGGGGTAGCCACATAATGGTGCAGTGGGGAAATGACTTGACTAGCAAGCCAGACGTTGCCAGTCTGAATTCCTGCTGGTATGTTTCCCAGACTATGGGAAACACCTATATCGGGCAGCAGCAATATAGGAAGATGCTGAAAGGCATAATCTCATACTGCACGGGAGACGGCAATGGTAAACTCCTCCTGTTTTCTACCAAAGAAAAACCACAGGGCTCCATGGTCGCCAGGAGTTGACATCAACTCGATGGCACACTTCACTTTACCTTATACATGCGATGGTACTGGGGTGTTTATTATTATTATTAATTCGATTTCTATACCGCCCTTCCAAAAATGGCTCAAGGCGGTTTACACAGAGAAATAATAAATAAATAAGATGGATCCCTGTCCCCAAAGGGCTCACAATCTAAACAGAAACACAAGATAGACACCAGCAACAGTCACTGGAGGTACTGTGCTGGATGTAGATAGGGCCAGTTACTCTCCCCCTGCTAAATAAAGAGAATCACCACATTAAAAGGTGCCTCTTTGCCAAGTTAGCATGAATAATGGTTTGTATTTATTGATGCCATGAGTGATGCAAGGATGTTGAAGAGTAGCAGAGATCCCCAAATGGATGGTGCTAGTTTCAGTATCCATACCATAGACTAGTTTGAATTGGAGGGTGATGTGTACACAGTCTTAAGTAAATACACATTTTCTGTTTTCTGTTGCTCTGGAAAAAAGCAGTCCTGTCCTTTGTGAGGGTGACTGATGCAAACGGACGACACAGCTTCTTCACTTTTCATATTTGTGCAAAAAGAGAACATTTTGATAAGTGCAGCTCATCATGATGAGGAAAGCTGAACTGGGTGGAATTCCTATTTCTGTGCAACTATTAACATTACAGAAGCTCAGCCCACCTTCACATGTGGCTGCCCTGCCTGTGTGCTTTAAATAGCCTGCTGTCTTTTTGTTAACAAAGAACACCGTACTCTTGAATATCCGGTCTGGGCATCCAGAAAGAACTGCATTGCTTTCAGATGGCTAGCTGCATAGTCTTGAACTATGGAGGCCCTAAAATGACCCATACGAGGTGTCTCAATAACAGTCTTCTTTAATGTTTTAATGCATTGATATCCCACTTTTTCCTCAAGAAACTCAGACTGATTACATTGTTCTTCCCCACATGTTTCCTTTGAACCAGGATAAAAATCCTATTCTTTGGGGGAAGTTATGGTAAGAGATAGTGACTGACCCAAGGTCACCCAGTGAGCTTATTTAAGTCTTCCCAGAGATCATTCACACAACCAACAATTGTGTTCTACCCAGGTTTGGGAGCTGTGTGTGAACCTGGAAGAGAAAGAACATTACAAATACTCCAGGCTGATAACATCGCACACACTGAAGTTAAAAGAAAAATTGGAAGTGAATACATCAGGAGAATTAGAAAAATCCTCAAGTCCAAACTCAATGGCGGGAACACCATACAAACCATAAACACCTGGGCTATACCTGTTATCAGATACACTGCAGGAATAATAGACTGGACCCAGGCAGAGCTAGGGATGCTAGATCGTAAGACCAGGAAAATAATGACCATCAATCATGCTCTGCACCCCCACAGTGATGTTGATAGGCTATACCTCCCTCACAGCTCAGGTGGAAGAGGAATGCTGCAAGTCCATCAAACAGTAGAGGAGGAGAAAAGAGGCCTTGAAGAATATATCATGGACAGTGAAGAAGATGCACTTAAAATGGTCAATAACGCGAAACTATTCAACACCAATGAAAGAAAGCAGGCCTACAAGAAAGAACAAGTCAAGAACCGAGCAGAAACATGGAGAAATAAGGCACTGCATGGTCAATATTTGCACAATATAAGTGGAAAATCAGACATCACCAAGACCTGGCAATGGCTTAAGAATGGCAACTTGAAGAAAGAAACAGAGGGTTTAATACTGGCTGCACAAGAACAGGCACTAAGAACAAATCCAATAAGAGCAAAAGTAGAAAAGTCAACAACAAACAGCAAGTGCCGCCTTTGTAAAGAAGCAGATGAAACAGTGGACCACCTAATCAGCTGTTGTAAAAAGATTGCACAGATTGACTACAAACAAAGGCACGACAAGGTAGCAGGCATGATACACTGAAACATCTGCAAAAAATACAAGCTACCTGTAGCCAAGAATTGGTGGGACCATAAAATTGAAAAAGTGGTAGAAAATGAAGATGTAAAAATATGATGGGACTTCCGACTACAAACAGACAAACATCTGCCACACAATACACCGGATATAACTGTAGTTGAGAAGAAAGAAAAACAAGTCAAAATAATCGACATAGCAATACCAGGGGATAGCAGAATAGAAGAAAAAGAAATAGAAAAAATCACCAAATACAAAGATCTACAAATTGAAATTGAAAGGCTGTGGCAGAAGAAGACCAAAATAATCCCAGTGGTCATTGGTGTTCTGGGTGCAGTTCCAAAAGACCTTGAAGAGCACCTCAACACCATAGGGGCCACAGAAATCACCATCAGCCAATTACAAAAAGCAGCTTTACTGGGAACAGCCTATATTCTGCGACGATATCTATAACAGCAACAACAATGACAATAAAATTCAGCCATCCTAGGTCCTTGGGAAGGACTCGATGTCTGGATAAAACAAACCAGTCAATAACACCTGTCTGACTGTGTAAATAAATAAATAAATAAATAATAGATGATGATGATGATGATGATTTAATATTAAACAATAATATTAGGTTTTGAGACTGCAAACATTTTTCACTGACAGGCGTTCAACACTGATTTTTATAAGGCATGTAAGGAAGGATGCATAAACATCACGAATGTGCCTGAAAAGTCATGAACATGCATCACAATCATTTGGGAGCCATTTCGTGTCTTTGTCGGAACTTGATTTCTTTTTAAAAGATCGGTTGACATGATGCACAGTGCCTTGTTGACACTGCACACTTCATTGCTCCTGCGGCTGATTTGCAAGGCAGAGAATGAGTGATTGTGCTATCAGTTCTACAACAGATACTCCAATTCATGACAGTGGGAATAACTGTGCTAGCACTGATTGAGCCACTGCTCATTCCCTACAGCAGCATCATGACTGTCTTATTAGTCCGCAGCAGCCCCAATACAGTGCACAGCACTGATGAGCAGATGAGACACTGCACATCATGTAAGCCAGTTTTTTTTAAAAAAAATGTTACACAGAAAAGAATGCCTTTTCCTCTTTATTAAAACCTCTTTTTAAAAATCCCTCTTAAAAAACCAAAACGCTTTGTTGTAGATGTGGAGAAAGACTGAGACAGTGCGAGGTACAGAAAGTGAAACACCAGCTGAAAAATGGGCCGGAGCAAAGTGCCTCCCCATATTTTAGTCTCCAGCTATTTGTTTTTACAATGATTGCAAGTTTCCATTATAACACTTGCCTGCCTGAAAAACTCTGGCAAGACTTTGGTTTCCATGGTGACACTTCTCTTTTCATACATATTTATCATTAAAAAGCAGGAAACCCACCCTCCTTTTTCTATCAGTGAATGCTACTTTTAGCACTTAATAACTGAAGTCAAAGCTGATTTATTTTTTGTGTCAGTGTGTCTTAAACACATCCTTTCTATCACTAAAAACTCATGGAGTTTTCTTGTAAGTAGTTTATTTTAAACATGGCTTCTGAAAACATTCTCTCTCTCTTTTTCTGAATCTGAGAATGGCTTCCTTCTTTAAATCTTTTTCAGTTAGCATATGCGTGTTTTTGGCCAAGTTTCTCAACACACCATTCTGCTATTCTGAATATGCAAAGTGCAGTCATTGAATAACTGGGCACAGAAATGTGTAGGTTTCACTGATAATTTTGGAGTAACTGATTTAAAAACGGAACATGTATTGGAGGGCAAGAAACTCCTTGATGTTCAACCTTTGGCAGCAAGAGAAGTCTAAGAATAAGACATGTGACTACATGAAGATTTTGGAATTCACTTCACTAGCTGCATTCTTTTGAAGTTACAGTCTAAAATGTCTTTTCCACAAAGCTGGGGGGAAAGGAATATAAAGTTTTCTGTTTCTGTATTTTAAAAAAACAATCTGATATTGTTTTTCAGCTAATAAAAAGGTTAAAAGCCTAAAGGAGCATACCTAGCAAGCCAGCTGTAAGATCCAGTGGCTGACATCCTGATTACATTTACTCAAGGAAGTCCCATTACTCTTACTACTACTATGAATCTTTATATACGGTTCTTTGACAAAATTCTCAAAGCGGTTAACATTGAAAAATAAATAATACATAAATAAGATGTTCCCCTGTCACCAAAGGGCTCACAATCTAAAGAGAAACAGCTGTGCTGGGGTTGGATAGAACCAGTTGCCCCCCCACCCTGCTAAATATAAGAGAATCACCACTTTAAAAGGTGTCTCTTTGCTCAGCTAGCAGGGGTAATTTAAAGGTCAACTTAGGCATGCCATCAAAGAACACATCTGCTAAATGCCGGAACCATGATTGTAAGGAGAAGGGGACTGACTACCATCTATGGTGGACCTGTCCAAGAGTTAGGAATTTCTGGGAATTGTTTTTTATAGAGATGGCAAAAATCACTGACCAACAGATTCAGCCAGATCCCCTCTTGGCGTAGTTAGGTATTTGGGGGGGAGAATTAGAGACACTAAAATCTAAAGATTTGCTGTCCTTTATGTTAATAGTAGTTAGATTGATCATAGCCAAAAACTGGAAAGAGGGAGAGATAGATAGATAGATAGATAGATAGATAGATAGATAGATAGATAGATAGATAGATAGATAGATAGATAGATAGATTTATTTATTTATTTATTTATTTATTTATTACATTTGTATCCTGCTCTTCCTCCAAGGAGCCCAGAGCGGTGCACTACATACTTAGGTTTCTCCTCACAACAACCCTGTGAAGTAGGTTAGGCTGAGAGAGAAGTGACTGGCCCAGAGTCACCCAGCTAGTATCATGGCTGCATGGGGATTTGAACTCAGGTCTCCCCAGTCCAAGTCCAGCACTTGAGGATTGGTATAACGCTCTGGTATATTGCTACAGCCAAAAAACTGACGTATTCTTTAAAGATTTGAAAAGTATAATTCCATTCCAATTTTTTATTATGATTTAGCAGGATCTATTATTATTTCTGAACTATAAATATTATGGTAAAGAGGGGACAACCCAATTCATTCAAGTTTGGAAAGATGTATTTGTTTAAGAATGACCAAGGTTAACTCTGTAGAGTGTTGTATGTCTAATATTTTGGCGTCATAGGCCTGGGCCTTTTCTTTCTTTTCTTTTTAATGATGGTTTTTATAAATGTATTGTAATGATGTCTGGTGATTTTAAGTTTTAGAAAACCAAAACGTAGGCATGCCATAGCTAACGTGGCATGCCTAACAGGACATGGACATCTTCAAATGTGTAATAGAATATTCAGAAAATATATATTCATTCACAACATGTACATGACATCATAATGACTTCATCACATCAAAAATGAATGTGAGATTCAGGCCTAACATTCCAAACATCCAGAAGTAAGGAAACATTCGAAGTGAAGCTGTAGATTTTTTTACAGGTGTGAATGAGTTTCTCAAGGGCAAAGGTTGGGGGTCATCAGCAGCTGTCAGAAGCCATATTCCATGCTCCATGATGCCACCATAACCATGCAGATTGCTAGACCCTTTACTCATAATGTGTAAGGGGCACTGTAAGGGAAAATTACTGCTGCCTGCTCATAATTTGTATCTTTCCGTATTTGTAGAATGGGAGAACTCCTGAGAAAGGCACCACAAGCTGCTTATTATTTATTTTAATTATCAATAATAAGCATAATAATGGTCTTGTTTATTTGTTTTCATATGTAAACTGCTTTGAGCACTTTTGTTGAAAAGCAGTATATAAATATTCATATAATAGTTTTACTATAAGTAAAACTAATAGTAGTTGTACCAATAGTTGCTGTCATCTACCTGCTTTGCATTTCTCTTCCCTTCCATTGAAAAACAACTTCCATGAACTTTCCTAAATGTAGATTATTTCTTTTGAAATTGTGCTTACTATAAATAAAGGAGGATAGTTTAACAAACAGGTGTTTCACTTTATTCTAAAGCCAGTGGAGGGATTTAAAAATCTGAAATTGTAATGGAATTCATATTTTACTGACGTGTATTTGGGGGACTCATATCTTAACCTACTAGCATGATCCATCTCTTTCTTTTTTCCCTTCCCACCACAAGCATTTTATTTTCCCTTCATCACAATTTGGTTGATCCCACCATATGCAACTCGTTCAGTCCAGAGCTTGATAAGATCTCCTGGATTTATTTATCTTCTATTGTACAGCTGAGGTGGTCTTCATATGTGCACTAATAATGTTTATATTTATAAAATGGAACACAGACATTCTGCTGGGGTGAAAGATCACAAGGTCAACAAAACAAAGAGATTAGATTGTCTACCTAAGCAGACTGAAATGCAGTGAAACTTCAGAGATCTAGATTTATATCTCTTATTTTACAGTCCGATGCCAAGATGTTACTTAGATGAGCAATTTTATTAATTGTCTACCTTTGCACACTATCTCACTTTTATCAGCAATATGTAATGGTAAAGAACATTAGTGGAGCTCATCTATTAGGTACAATAACCTTAGAGTGAAGATCCTCAACTACCAGTTAACTGCCAACTTGTTAATTTTAGTTGGTAGCTTAAGGCAGGGGTTCCCAACCTGTTCTAGTCCAGATGTCGCTGAACTCCAAACCCATCATCCCCAGCCACAAATTATGGGGATGATGGGAGATGTAGTTCAGTAGCATCTGGAGTAGCACAGATTGGGAAACTTTAGGGAAGTTTTCCGCTCAGTTTGTCCACTGAGAAATCCCCTGCAGGTTGTCATGGAACCCCAGTGTATTGCAAAGAATTCTGGGCATATTTTAGGGCACTTCCTCAGTTAATGAGGTAGTTCTCATGACCAGCCCTACCTGTGTCTAGCAAACCCTGGTAGAGCTGGTCATCTACAGCCCCGATCCTGCTCCTCCCTGGATAGCCCTGATCAGCAACCCAGGCTTAAAGTGAGGTAGGCGGATGAGTGCATGTCTCCTACCACACTCAGTAGTCATGTGGAACTCCACTCTGCTGGCATTTGGCTCCGGTCTGCCAGAAGCCATCTTTATAATAGAGCTAGGGGGAAGAAGTGGACAGGTGTGGTGCATTGTGGTGGCCTCGACTTGCTTCTGTGCTCTGTTGCTGGAAGAGCCCAACAGAAGCTCCAAACTCTCCAGCTATCCCCCTCCCCGTTTGGTCAGGAGTGCCGTAGTGGCCTGGCTTGTGTTAGGCCTCGTTGTTGCCTTGCTTGAACTGAAAGTATGAGCTAGAGTTAGGGATGTGGAGTCCTGGGGAAAATGAAGAAAACAAATACCCCGTGTGTGGGAGGGGGCGGAGGTTACCCCCCCCCATTTCTAGATTGTCATGGGGGGAAGGTATGGAGGGATTGATTTTCCTGAATTTTTTCTCATCTTTTGTTTTGGCCAGGCTTTTATATCTCTACCTGGATTGTACCTATCAGTCTCCTACAAATGCATATATCATGGAAAGATTGATAGTGATGGGCAAGCAATCTTCTATGAAAACCTGTACATCATTACAGGCCTCCTGAAACTCCCGGAAAGCTTCCATTGAACTCTAGAGTTCCCTAGAACATAGTTTGAACCCATGCACTTTATCCTAAAACAACCTACTTACATGTTATTGTTTGCCATGTCAATCCTTTATAGGTGGGTTGTAAGCAATTCCCCCCACCCACCCAAATAGTACAGAAATTGCAGATCTACATTTGTTGTATAGAACAACTTTTGTTCCAGATACCAGGTACATTCACACATTATGTTCAACACTTGTACAATGAGTGTTCAGTGAACACAGGTACAGATCTCTATACAATTACAATCATTCACATGTTATACTGAACACATAATACTTCCTATCTGTACCATGCATTTGAAGGATCTGTATCTAGGTACACTTTTAGAAAGAACACAGGTACATCATTCACACAAACGTGTAAAAGTGTACAGACATCTGTACACTCATGCAGCATAATATCTGAATTGAGCTACTCAGAATCCTGGCATGGTTAGGGAGGGAGCAAATGGATTAGAACAGTGTTTTCTCTTATCCTTCTAGATATCTTTTACTGTCATTTGACTAAACCACTACTAGGACTTGCTTGCTACCTCAACTCCACTCAGTACCTGGGTGACAAGAAACAGGGTGAAATAGAGATGGGAAGACATGGTTGGGGAAGAAGAAGGAAGTGGATTAGGACTCTGTTTCCCTCTTGCTGCCCTTCCCGCTTCTGTTGTTACTTGACTCATTGAGGGCTTGGTCATCTGATGCTGCTCAAGAAAAGAAGAAGCAAGGACTGGTTGGGCTGGATGCAGACCAGCACATGGGATAAGGTTGGGGATGTGCTGAAAGTGCACCCACCCTGCCCCAACACACTCTCATTTGGGCTCAAAGGAGGAACCAGTGGGGATGCTGCTTTCATGCCGCACATAAGCATCCACATAAGCAGCCTGCTTGCACCTCCATAATGGCTGCAGATCATGTCAGCCACTGCTCAGGAAAACCTAGATCCAAATATGGCTACCTTTTAGAGTTAGTAAACTTGTGGAGTTTGTAGTTTTGAACCATTGCTTTCATTTATTCCACTTAATGGTCGGAGGTTCATATCCTAGACTATTCTGCAGAGGGATAATACAAACGAGGAGCTAATGAAGGAAATTGGAGAGTCAATCTCCTACTAAACTGTGGCATGGGAAGAAAGAACTGCTCTCTTCGTGCATCTCTAAATCACCCGCGCCACCACACACATACACACTGGACTTGGTGAAAGGCTCAGGACCAGTCCCAAAGGATCTTGAGAAGGATAGTTCCTGAGGTGCTGACAAATCTCAGTTAGAGATCTCTGGTTCCCCACCCCTTCTCACAGAACTCCTGTTCCTAGAGTTCCCTGGGAAGAGGGGATTGCTCTTAAATCAGTTTAAAGCTAGAGTGTGGATATGTGCAGAGAAGCTCATGAATGCAGAATTCATCTGTGAGTGTATTTAACTCATTCAGAATAAATATTTTGCCAAGTAAATGGTACTGGCTTCTGACGAGAGAGTATAATCTGAGCCTTGATAGAAGAGCCATGTGTTTTCTTAGGGTGAAGTTATCTCATTTCACAGGGCGCAAGCTAGATGAAATCCATATGTACTCATACTTCTAGGTTTTTGCATTGTGTATGATGAGCTGAATCCCACAAGGCGCTGACATAAGGTCTCACCAATTCATTTCCCAGTCCTGAAGCCAAATCTAGTAGTTCAACAACCAGATGTCTATGAGCCTAATTCTTCATGTCTGTTATAATTAACTTCCTTTACACATGGGCAGTTCTCAAAGTTGCTGTTCTTAATTCTTACCTTTACATGCTTCCTGCACAAAATTACCTTCTTCCCACCTCCATGTAGCGCAACCTGAGCTTCATGTCTCCACCTCTTCACCATTAACCAATTAATTAATTAATTAATTAATTAAACTATAAATAGGTAACTAAAATTCAGTTGCATTGGCCCATTTGGCTGATAAAGTGCAGAAAGTCTAGTAAATACTCCAGTACAAGGGAATTCATTAATGTCATCCTGGCCTCTGACATCTCTGATTGGGACAGGTTGTACTCTAAATCACTGTTTCTCCACTGGTGGTCTAGGGACCACTGTGGGTCTGCGGAGACCTGAGTGGTGGTCCGTGGCTGGGAGATAAATCCCCCCCCAACAATGGAGGAGGCAGTCTCCTTCAATTTGCTTATGATCATTTGCATGCCTCTGACGTCTCCTTTTCCCACCCTTTTAATACCTAAATGGAAGGGCAAGTTACAGGGAAAGAGAGGAAGTAAATGCAGGAGTGTTTGCAGATTCGGCACGGCTGGGGGACGGGCTTTTTGTCCCACCCCCAAACACAGGCTCATGGAGAGCCCCAATTGGTCGGGGCTAGAAAGGGGGTGGGGAGCGTGCGCTCTTCGTGTGGCTCCCTCACTTTGTGTGACTCCCTTCCTCTTTGAGTTCCAGCTGGCATCCCTTCTTCCCTCCCCTCAGAGCAGAATGGGCTTCGGCTGGTCATCCTTTTGGGAAAAGACAGGAGTGTTTGCAGACTTCTTTATTTCTCTTCCACGGGTGGGACGAGTTGGAGAAGTGAGTCGCATTGGACCAAAGCTTGTGCATGAGGGATGGCCGGGAAAAGGATGAGCTGGAAGTTTGAGGGGGTCAGGTTCTTAGGGTGAGGTAGCAGTCCTGCTCCTTTTTCCTTAGAGGTGATTTCTGAAATCAGTGGGCGTTTTCTTCCAAATAAATGAGTGGAGTGGGGGGGGGCATGGCAACTACTTTCTCCAAAGTGGAGGTGCGTGCATGTTTCCAGGCAGTTTACCCTTGGTTTTGGCTTACTTGGTTCATGAGTATGAGAATAGATAAAAAGTTGGAGGGCTATTTCTGAATGGGAAGGAGAGACCACTGTGCCTTGATCTCCAGACTGTAGAGTCACCCCATGGACTGGAGTGGCCGCTGGTGGGTCTTAGATGTTCATGGGCTCTGGTGGGTCTCAGAAGAGCGAGGGTGCATGTGTGTGCCCTTCTAGCTTTAGCTTTCGAAGGAAAAGAGGAAGATCTTGCCCAGGAGAAGCCCATGGTATCAGTGGGACGCTTCTCCTTTTCTGAAAGGCTGCCGGCTAGGTGGTGGGATTATATCCAGTTTCACATTAATTTAATATCTTGTGTGTGTGTGTTTTATGAGTATGTAAGCAAAATACCTTCTTTGTTAACAAATTTTACTTTATTAACTGAAGACATACTGAAGACATATTCGTTCACCGAGGCCTTTGCAGTTCTCAAGCTAAGGTCCCCAGATGTTGGTGGACTTCAGCTCCCATAATCCCCAGCCATATGGCCAAATGCTGTTGTGGTTGGGGATTATGGATGTTGAAGCCCACCAACATCTGAGGACCCAAGGTTGAGAACCCCTGATTTATACTTTTAATGTTTAATGTTTGCTTTTATATGATTCCAATTGTAATGATTTTAATGCTCATAATATTATTTTAATTGTAAACTGCCCAAAGGTACAAGTTTTGGGCAGTATAGAAGTCTGTTAAATAAACAGATAGATAGACAGATAAACTTAAACTTGGAACCCCTTTACTAACTGCTGGTTCAGGAAACTGCGCATGAAGAATGTAGCGGTCCTTGAAACTGTGTATGAAGAATTTACCAGTCCTTGACCCCGAAAAGGTTGAGAAACACTGGTCTAAATCACCCTCTCTCTAAGAACAGCCTATGCTTATAGTGGACTTTAACCTATAGGGTGCCCAGGAAAAAGGCTAAAGAATTTACTTGACTACTTGTAAAGTTACTGCTTGTGAGAAAGCATTTAAGGGTATATCTGCAACTTGCTATATCTTTGGCATATTAGAAGAAAAATGGAAGGTCAGGAAGTGAAAAGCAGGCCCATTCAGTGGCAGTCCAAGATATTTTGTTGCCTGAAATGAAGGACAATGAAGACCAATATTTATATATCACTTTTCAATATAGGTTCCCAAAGTGGTTTACATAGATATATATAAATAAAATGGCTCCCTATCCCCAAAGGACTCACAATCTAAAAAAACACACAACATAAGAAAGACACCAGCAACAGCCATTGGAAGGACGCTGTGCTGGGGATGGATAGGGCCATTTGCTCTCTCCCAGCTAAATGAAGTGAATAACCACTTTTAAAAGGTACCCCTTTGCTCAGTTGGCAGGGGACAATAAGACCCACCCACACCCGATCTTCAGACAGCTGCTCAGAATTTTCAGGCAGTGGTTCTGAGGCAGTGGCACTCTCCAGCTATGTCAACAAGCCAGGCTGTGGAGGGAGGCATGCTCCTAGTTCACAATTGTAGAGGAAGGGGGAAGGTGCACACCAGTGAGGTGAGGAGGGGAGAATGTATGTCCCAGTGGGGTAAGGAGGGGCAGTGGCAGCAGGTGAAAAAAAGGCCTGTGGGGTAGCACCTGTGGTGGCAGCAAGATGGTACTTGCCACCCACTGTGCCCCATGTCTGCACCTGAGGTAACCACCAGACCATGTCTCGTGGATGGGCCAGGAAGATTTGTTCCTGGTAGCCTGGTTCTCATGATCTTTCTGTCACCGAAAGTCAGGTGGTGATGCATGTTGTTCCCAAGACTCATGGATGGAGTGATTGTATGCCACATTAAAAAAGCGTGGATCTCAGCTTGGTGTGGCCAATCCAGCATTTACCACTGCTGATCTAAGACCCACTATTGCAGTTAAATTTGGCACCACAACAAGCCAGGTTGCACACTGTTTTTACATGGCACACGATCACTCCAGTCGTGATTCTTGGGAATGTACACACCTCCATCACCTGAACTTCAGTGGCAGAATAATTGTGAGAACCAGCTCGATGTTTTTCCTCCACAATGCCCTGGATGTTGTGTTTGGTCCAGATATTGTGGGGTGGGGTGGGGGAACATAGTGAGGCAGTTTTCATGTGAGGCAAAACCGAGCTAAAAAGCCAAGCCACATTTTGCCTGCGTGTAAGAACCACCAGGATTGTGCCTGATCCTGGTGGCACCTTGGCGGCAGACTCGCCTCCAGAACCACCCTCTTAAATCGGGTTAGGCAAGCAAGTGCTCTCTTAGCCCTATTTTCCTGCTTATTTGCCAGCCCTAGCCGGGCCGACAGACTGTGGGGCTCCCAGCCTGCTTCAGGGAGGGGAAGGGGGATCCCCATATTACACCACTCACGTGGTGAAATTATAGGAGTTCTGGGGGGGTGGGGCAACTGGGGGCAATGGCATCCCAGTCCTCCAAGCTACCAGCAGCAGCCAGCAATTGTCTGGGTGGGTGATCCACCTGCCTGACAAACAGGAACATATAGTCTGCAGGGAGGCAAGCTTTTTAAGGCCTCCTCCTGACTGATCCTGTAGCCCTTTCTCATCGATCATGAGAAAGGGCTCAGTGGCTATCAGGAAGAGCTCTGATGCACCTTTTCAACTTTGAAAGCAAAACGGCTTCTGCACTCCCAACCCTTCATAATGAAAACAACTGGGGTAATGGATGAACCAAATGACTCACAGGCATTAGTTTTAAGACAAAGGAAAATTGAACTGAATGGGCTTTATTCAGTTAAATTTTTTTGTTCTAAAACAAAAGGATATCCCAATAGTGATAAGCATAAGATTTGGCCTCCTTTCAATATCTATGGATAACTGTATAAACCAAAATTAGCAAAACTAGATATTCCTGTACCTTGATACAGTACAATCTAGGACATATTAAGAATGGCTTTGGGCCTGTTCATCATTGGAGTTTAAAGCTCTTTAAATGAATCTTTGAGGGGGTGTCAATTACAAAATCCAACCTGATTTACCAAAAATAATATTGTTATATATGAAGAACGAAAAATATTACAGGTTTCTCTTTTATGTCTTGTTGAAATTCACATACTTGGGTGGCAGGAATATCAACAGAGGATTCAGTCATATTATTCTTGAGTGTAGTGAACTATTAGAAACGTATGCTTGACTGAGAAGATCACATGAACCGACGTAGGAAGTATTAAGGCACAGTACAGCAACATATAAATTAGATTATTTTTATTAAATAATAACTACGGTTGTCAGAAATATGTTATGGTTTCAGAGTTGCTGTTTATGACATGCAGACCACAGCAGAAATGCCTGCATGTGATCAAGAAAGCGGTCGTGTTCAGGCATGGAGCTTCTTTAAGGGTGAAATGGAAGTTCGCTTAGTAAATGCCATCTCATTCTGCTGTTTCACCTCAGCTTTAACACCATTATGCAAAACATAGACAGCATGTACTGGATGATGACCAGGCAACCATGGCCTTGCAGGTCTGCCTAGATCCATTGGATCTGCTTTAAATAGCCATAATTGGTGATTTGTTAGACCAAGGGTCTTCTTCAGATCAATGAGAGCAGCCTGTGTATATCGATTACTATCCATGCCTATGGAAAATATCATTTATTATCACAGGAACAACAGTGGAAAGAGCAGGATAATACCAATCTGAAATGGAAGAGATACAGATATATACAGGATTTGGGGGTGGTTGTTTTTTTGTTTGTTTCAAAGAGGAAACATGCTGTTTCACAGTACATCAGTGTTTCATGGATTTGGGGGGAAACACACACACACAGAGACACAGACACAGATGAAACAATAGTCCTGGCTAGTTATCTAACTGTTAAAATATCTATCTATCTATCTATCTATCTATCTATCTATCTATCTATCTATCTATCTATCTAGAATAGTTCAATACCTTCCAAAACCTGCATCTCTGGGCGGTTTACAATTAAAATCATTTAAAACATCAAACCAATTAACAATTAAGATCATTTAAAATATTTAAAACCCAATATTAAAAATATTAAAACTACAAATCTAATTAAAAGCCTGGGTGAATAAATGTGTCTTCAATGCCTTTTTAAAAGTTGCCAGGGAGAGCATTCCAAAGTCCAGGGGCAGCAATTGAGAAGGCCTGTTCCCGAGTAGATGAATCTTACAATTATTTTCACCTGCAGGTGAATCTTGCAATTCTTTTAAAGATATAAATCTTATATAAGTGTGGTTTGTTCATGAAAAATTAAGTTTGGCTATAAGCCTGTTTAAAAATACAAATTAAAAAAACTTAGCAAGAAACACTTAAAAAAAAATTTTTTTATTCCATTTAGAACAGTAAAATTAATCAAAGACGTATTTGTCTGAGGATTTGAATCAAATTCCAAAACAAATCAGAAAAATGGTGTCATGCATATCTCTACCGGTTAATGCATGGTTTCATGGTAAATATTTGTCTTTGTCTCTTCTATGACCAATGGCATTCCAGTTCTGCTTTTAAAAAAATGATACTCTGGGTTTATACATGTGTAGCACCATTTATAAGCATGGTGGTTGGAAATTTATTAGACAGGTCTTTGGGGTAGCAGTCCACCACTGGTATAGCTCCCCCAGGGTCACCCCCCACCTCCCCATCTATGTTTAGCCCAAAACACATACATGTACCAGGCCTAACTAAATACTAGGCAATAGTGAAGTGAGCAGGAGACTTCCTTCCAGCAATCCAAAAGCAATAGGTTGGCCCCAGCCATCAGTCCTGCCCCCAAAGGCCACCACCAAAGGCTGGCTCCCTTTGGCAGCCACCTGCAGGTGGCCTGTGCCAGCGGCTGTGTCACTGGCTGCTGCCCACTCTACAAGGGCCAGGAGATCAGAAGCCCAATGGGTGTGGCTCTCACTCCCACCAATCAAGAAGCTTGGTGAAGGGTATCAAACACAATTAGAGTGAGCTCAGCCCCAGATAACAAACAGGCTGCAAAGAGGAGGAAAAGAGCACAGAAAAGTCTCAGCTAGACCCTTTTCCCCACCCAGAAAAGAGAGTGGAGCATAGAAGGCAAATAAAAATGCCTTAGCCCACAGCACATCTTCCAGTTACCCTTTTGTAATCTTGGCTGAGGAAAGGTAACAGTGAAGCTCACAATCAGTGAGAAGAGCTTCTGATGGGTCTGTGGGAAGAGCGGGCTTAGTCCGCTCTCCCTGCAGACGAGCAGCCTCCAAGCCCTGGATGGCCGGATCAGCCACCCACATGACTGCCGGCTCTGTCACGGAGCTGGTGGAGGCTGCGGGTTAGGGTTCCACCTGGCCCCCTGAAGTTCCAGGATGCCCCAAGTCAGGGATCTGCAGCCTCCTGCGGCAGCACACAAGCAAAAAAAAGAAGAAGAAGTTAATGGAGCGCTCGTTCCGTTAACCTCATTTAAGGGGAGGGGGAGTTAGGCGGGCTAGCCGCCTTGGAACCACCGGGCTCACCCGCAAGCCCTGTGGTTCTGACAATCAGTAGAAAGCCGGCTACCTTCCCGTAGCCCGGTTTCTACTGATTGTGGGAATAGCTTCATTGTCTAACAGAATGTGTGCTTCAGTTAGAAAATCAAGACATCAGCTCTGCTTTACAGCAGACTCCCTAGGCCAGCCTCGCTATTACAGAAGCCCTACCATCATGCTCAAAACATGTTACTCTCCAGAGAAGCCCCACTGTAAGTGTAAGCAACAGGGAGAGTTGGTGAGTGGTGGGGCAGGGGTGGGACGTCTTCATTCACACCACTGTACATGGTTATAGCAGTACAATTTTAAACATCTGAATGGGGCTATGCAGTAACCTAGATATATGTCTGTATCTATTGTTTTTAAAAATGATATATCAGGGCCAATCCATATGTACTCAGATATGATACGAACATATCTGTGTGTATCACATCTGTGTGAAGTATGTATCTTGAAGCATATTTTCCTTTAAGGTATGTTCGGGAGGCGTCTGAGCATTCCCCGGTTGCCATTAGCATGTATTGTAAAGGAAAACGTCCAAGAAAATGTCTGCTTGTACACTTGACATCTGAGCTGACAGGTGGGTATTTTGAGAAATAATGCAATACTTATGCATCAGGTGTTCCAGGAAAGTAATTCAAAGGCTCATTATTATCTTCTGATGCCATGAATATAACTGGTAGTGCCACATATGATCCCCCTTCAAAGCTCTAATGACGCCTAGTCACCCTCCTGCTGTGTTCACTTGTATCAAACTGTCTGAAATGTTGGTACAATCATCCCAGGCCAACCACCTTTTCTCCTGTCTGCTGTCTCATTGCAGAGTCATCTACCAGTAGTTTTGAAACTACAGATGCAAAAGACTATGTTGCTGATAGAGAGTTGGGAATACAAGTATGAAGTAGAAGACTGGATTGAGCCAATGCCGAATTAGTTCTTTCAGCTGGTGCTGTATGTTGGGTGAAAACTTAGTAACATGACTGAAAACCGAAGATATTTCAGTCATAAAATATTGAAGTATTATTTATTTGAAGTAAAGTGTGCCGTCAAGTCGATTTCCACTCCTGGTGACCACAGAGCCCTGAAGCTTTCTTTTAGTAGAATGAAGGATGGGTTTCCCATTGCCTCCTCCCACGCAGTATGAAATGATGCCTTTCAGCATCTTCCTGTATTGCTGCTGCCCGATATAGGTGGTTTCCATAGTCTGGGAAACATACCAGCGAGGATTCGAACCAGTAACCTCTGGCTTGCTAGTCAAGCATTCCCCCGCTGCGCCACTTAAGGTGACTCTTATTTAAGTAATACTTATTACTTAGGGCCACAATTCGTACCATCTGCACAGTTTCTAGATTGCTTTCAGATATAGGCAGAAAAACTATGGCCAAAGTCCAACACACACAGTTAAGTTTGGCTATAAGCCTATTGAAATTAATGGCCTTAAGCAAGCTTAAGTCTGTACTGAATGTTGTCAATGGCTGACATGATGCACAGTTCCAACATCTCTGGCTGAACTTGCAGAGCCACTGCTGTAGACATGGAAGCAGTGGCAGTACTGTAGAGAAAGGGCAGTAGCACTACCAACATTACTGCACTTTCCCCCATTCATGACAGTGGGAAACAATACAATAACACTGGTAGTGCTACTACCCATTCTCTACAGCAGTGCCACTGCTTCTATGTCTGCAGCAGCAACTCTGCAAGTCTTACTGGAGTTGCTGTGCATCATGTCAACAACTAAGTCTTTTTTCACCAGGAAAAGCACTGTTTTTTCCACAGAGTTTAAATCCTTCTCTACCACAGAAAAGCCCTCTTAGTTATTTTGAGCAAATGAGATAACCAACCAAATGTACTCTTACCCCTGGTTTGGGGGGGCCAAAGTCCAAGGCCTCCACAGCCCCTGGGGCCCCCCAAATCCTCTTTAGTCTGCCCTGGGTGGTGTGTTTGCCTGGTGGAGTATGATAATGCTTAATTTGCAGGCGGCGGGGGGGGGAGGGGCTCTCCAAAGGCCTTTAGGACCAGGCTCCAAAATTTCCTAGGTGCACCTATGTAACCAACCACTTTCAAACAGCTATGGGGGACAATTATGAAATGTTGGGAACCTAAACCCTGAAGAAACAAATGACTTTTTGTTTTGTTTAAAGTAATAATGTGAGTTAAAATGGTAGTCCTTCTTTGAAACAACAAAGGAGCTTACAAAAACCATCTACAGTTCTTCTCAGAAAACAGTGTGATTATAAGTGTTACTCTTCAAAACAGGATTTATTCTGTTTTTCTCTGCTGTTGTCCAAAAATTAAAAACATTCTGGGTATTTGCCAGGCTTCATAATTAAAACATGTTCACCAATTACACTGCACAGAACAAATAAAGGCTGTCTGAGGAAACGGATGTCCTCATTGTGTGATTTAGGTTTTAAATCAAAGTTGACAAATAAGGCTGGAACATCACTGTATGTGAACCATAGGGCGCTTTTTGCATATATAAACACAAATTAGCATTTCATGCCAATTTGTTAATTTAATTAGGTGTTTTCAGCATTTATTTTCAGTATTACTTAAGCAGAACGCCCCTATTTAAAGCTTTTAGGAGAAGGTCACATGAGTGAATCTTGTTTTGCCAGGTGGACTGTCTAGCATGTACAGGATCTTGATAAAAAGCAGCTGCAATTGCCTGATACAAGCTATGGCTGAACTGTGCAAACAAATATATCTTGGCCCCAGATACTTGCCACATCTGCCAACAATTAGTTATCTATCAGAACTGGAAAGGGGCACAGAATAAACACGATCTGATTTCAGAATAAGCAAACAAACAAGGGACTAGGCATCATTATTCATCAAGTGGATGTGGAGTTACCTAACTCATAGACTCAGGCTCAAAGCTGTCAATCTGTAAAGTTTAATGAGAAGTATTAGATAACAAAAGATCTGACTGTTAGAATGCTTTGCAGATGTTCGGGGAGTGAAGTAACCAACCTGCCTGTCTGTTTGAGAATGATTTCTAAATAGTCAGCTGGGTTGCTTATGTATGTCAGATGCTAGTGGCACACTTAAGGCCTTCCTTAAGTGTGCCTTCATCTCTGTTTCATCCTCTCCCCTCTGTTCAGAACTGAACTTGCATTTCATTTTCAAATGCTACAGGTTTCACAGACTAGCAGGCTTCCCATCTTCACTTTGTCGATGTAGGGTTTGTTTTGTTACTCAGTTGAGCTGTGACTTGGGCTTCTGTTGCACAGAGATGGAGAAGGAATGTCTTTCCCTGCCTAAGCTGAGTCCATCTGAGGTTTGAAGGATCAGGCTGCCTAAGCCAAACTTTGGGAAATACTGTACTTCCTTTTGTTGATGCCTGTGCCACCTCAGGAGAGCTGGTCTCATGGTAGTTAACACGAATTGTCCACTTTGCTAAGCAGGGTCTGCCCTGGTTTGCATTTGAATGGGAGACTATATGACAGTACTTTAAGATATGGGGCTGCTCTGGGAAGAGCAGAAGGCTCCAAGTTCCATCCCTGGCATCTCTTCCAGATAGGGATAGGAGAGACTCCTGGAGAACCTTGGAGAAGCTGCTGCCAGTCTGGGTAGACAATACTAAGCCTAGGGATGTGTGAAACGTTTTGGATACAAAACGTTTTGTACCCAAAACAGCCCATTCCGGGTGTTGTGTAGACAAAACAAAACACCCATTTTCCAGATCCAAAAGTTTTGTATACAAAACAAAACGTCCCTGTTTCAGCTACAAAACGTTTTGTTGTTTTGGACCTCCATTTTGTGGTGATCTCTGAGTCAGTCTCCATTTTGTGTTTGACATCTCTTTGAATTTCCCGCCCTTCTAGCCTTCCGATCGGTGACATAAAGCATGGGCTGACCTGCTGATGATTCCCTCTTTGTTCCTCATTGGCTCTTTTGCCTCATTGAAGAGAGAGAGAGAGAGAGAGAGAGAGAGAGAGAGAGAGAGAGAGAGAGAGAGAGAGAACTAGTTTGCAGCATTGTGTGCCTCAAGTTGCCATGATGCCATTGCCTATACCTGCCTTGTGCCAGCCTGAGCCCAGCCTGCTAGCCTGCTATGGCTACTGCATGCCAGCCTGGGAATGGATTCAGGGGCAGAAGAGTGGGTTGGGTGGCAGGGGCGTAACTACTATTAGGCAAGGGGAGGTGGCTGCCTGGGGGCCCCCACGCCTCGAGGGGCCCCCCAAAGGCAAGTCACATTACTATATATTGTGGTTGGGGTGTGTGTGTGTGTGTGTGTGTGTGTGTATCAGCGAGGGGCCCATTTTAAAATTTTGTCTCTGGGCCCATTCCAGCCTTGTTACGCCCCTGTTGAGTGGGAGTGCCCCAATGGGTGCCTGCCAGTCTGCCACCACCCAGATTCCAAAGGAATTGGGCAAAGGGCTGATTATTTGTGATTTGTTAAAATGTACGCGTGTTTAAGATTTTTCCTCATATGGAATAAGGGAGGTTTCAGCAGCCCCATAACTCCATTTGGGGGTCACCAGGGTGGCCCAGAGCGAGTGGTGGTGTAGTGCACATAGGGTGTCAACCACCCCCATGCGTTGCTAACCCATGGGGTTCTGGGTTCTGTTGTTTCTGAGGTGTTCTTAGTGTAGATTCTCTGATAGGATATGAGAGTGGATTCTTGTTTTTCCACTGAAAATCTCATATGCTACCAGAGAATCTATACTGAACACCTCAGAAACAACAAAACCCAGTACCCCATGGGCTTGTGGGTATGTGGGTGGTTGGCACCCTATGTGCACTACACCACCACTCACTCTGGTCCACCCCAGTGCCCCCCAGGTGGAATTATGTGGCTGCTGAAACCTCCATTATTCCCTATGGGAAAAATCTTAAAGACATGTACAACAAATAACAAAAAACCAGTCCTTTGCCCAATTGCTTTGAAATAATTCTGGTAGCTTCCTTGCCCCCATTGGGTACTACTACCCACCACACTCCACTCTGGGCCACCCCTTTACCCTAGATGTGAAGCAATACATTTGCTAGAATCCCCATTTTTCCCTATGGAAAAATTCTTAAATACACATAAACTTAAAAAATGCACAAAAAATCAGCCCTTTCCCCAGTTCCTCTGAGATTTGGGTGGTAGCTTCCACCCATTGGGAACTACCACCAGCCCCCACTCTTTTTGCCCTGGGACCCTTTTTAAAAATCCAAATTGATTTGGATTCAGATTCTGAAAATTCGGCTGCAAAACGAAACAGGGCTGATTGGGATTCAGAAAATTCGGGTACAAAACAAAACGGGGGTGTTTCGATTTGGATACAAATCAAAACAAGAAAATTCCAAAATGCACACCCCTATCTAAGCTTGATGGACCAATGGTCTGATTCAGTATAAGGCAGCTTCCTATGTTTCTTCCTATGTGCCATGGGATAATAATTTTTGTTGCTCCACCCTCCACAGTTCTTGGTCACAGTGGAGCATGGCTAGCAAGATGCTGTCATGATGGCTTTGCTCTCGAGAATTGGCTGAAGACTTGATGCCCTTACCTCCAGACGAAATCAGGTCGAAGGAAGGGAAACAGTTCCAACATTGGTGGGGGTTTTGTCATGCCCAATTCATGACATTTCCATGCTCATGTGGTGTGGTGTGTGTTTTTTTGGTTAATTTATAAAACTGAAGCATGACAATTTGGCAAACTTAGTACAAAATTGTGTGCATTTACACCACACCAATATGTGCCTATATGATACGTAATGTTGTTAGTGCAGATAATGTGAATAGCAACACTTTTAACATGTCAAAATTGGCTCTAAAATATACAAAACAGTTTAGGCCAGTCCACATACTATAGTTTAATGATCTGATAAGCTTCTTCTGTGTAGAAAGAAAGAAAGAAAGAAAGAAAGAAAGAAAGAAAGAAAGAAAGAAAGAAAGAAAGAAAGAAAGAGTGGCAGTTTTGACCCTACAGCTGTTGCAATTATTAGAATTGCTGTTGACTATTCTGTATTACATTGTACTTGCATACATGTGTCTGTACAGACAGGGGAGGACCAAGGTAATTTGGGTGCCCAGACCACCCAACCACAAGGCCCCCCACCCACATGAGCCCCCAACATCCTTTGGGGGGTCTGCCCTGCAAAAGTTCCAATTTTTTTTAAGTCTTACCTTAAGACTTAAAAAGGGATGGCTATGGGGTGGGAGCAGAGCAGCCCTTTCCCCTTCTCCCCCTCCCCCGGCAGTGGTAGGGTGGGAGCAGGAGAGACGCTGGCCCCATCCATTCAGGCTAGCATCTAAGTAACTGCAAGGCATTCCTGCGCAGTTTAGTGATCGTTGCAAGCCAGTGCTGTCACGACTGCACAGTCATGCCTCACAGTTGCTTAAAGACGCTGGCCTGAAGATATGGGACCAACATCCCTCCTGCTCCCACCCCATCACTGCTGGGGGAAGTGAGAGAAAGGGGAAAGGGCTGTTCCACCCCCACACCCTGCAGCCACCCTTGGCTGTGGTAAGGCATTGTTTAAAAAGTGGAGCTTTAGCAGGATGGGTGCAGGGTGGCTCAACCACCAGAGGCTCCCAACCATGGCCATTTGGAGGCTCTCCCGGACCTTAGAGGACCAAACCGGGACCTCAAGATCTGGGGGTTAGTGCACCTCTGTGTACAGAAGTGCATGTTTTTGTGTGAATGTCGGGAGTTCTTTTCAGACATTGAGCAGCGGTGCTCATGGTTACAGTGCTGAAAGCAGGTAGGAAGTCCTGCCCCAGCAATGTCACTCACCCCTTCCAGCCAGCTGCTCATGGTTATGTTTATGCCCATGTGGTATGGGGGAAGTCGAATCCATTCAACATGTTTTGTTGTGCTGTGCATTATATAGAGATTTAAGATGTTCCTTATTAACTCCTCTTCTGACACCCTGCCCTGGTTGCTCAGGAGATTTTTATGTTTCTTATCTTCTTGCGGATAGAACTTTAGATGTCACCTTTAAGGTGGCCAAATTCTGTTCTATTGCAGTATTGTTATGGCAGTGAGTTTTTCTTGATTAATTTTATGATTTTTATTGATTATTTATCCATGGATTTTTTTAACATATTTACATATTTTCTTCTTCCAATTGTATTTTCCTATGTTATGACATGTTTTGTTTACGTCATGTTACACTGACTTTGGGTCGTAAATAAAGAATTCATGTTTATGTGAAGAGGAAAGTGCCATAATCATGATGTCTGATACTTCCATGAGTAGCAGTCTTGGGCAATCCAGTTTGCTGTTCATGGAAGCTCTGGCCATCACAGTTAGAGTGCTTCCCTCTTCACTCAAATGGCACCATGACTGTTTGTTAAGGATGCTCTATCTCTGGATTTCCTGCCTTGAACAGGGGGTGGACTAGGTTGATTGGTTAATATATTTCTATCCTGCTCTTTCTCCAAGGAGCCCAGAGTGGTGTACATGGTTATGTATATTCTCACAATGACTCTGTGGGGTAGACTAGGCTGAAAGAGAAGTGACTGGCCCAGTCACCCCGTGAGTTCCATTGACAAATGAACTCGAGTCACCCTGCTCCTAGTCCAGCACTCTAACTACTGCGCCACACTGTAGGCTGTAGCTGGCCTACAAGTCACCCTCTGCCTCTATGATTCTATGATTCGATGAATAGTTACACTGGTTCTGGGAAAGAAGAGGAAAACAAACTCAAGAATCAAGCCACAGATGGCATGTTGTGGAACATTCATACTGGATTTCACACAATTGCTTTGGAAGAAGTAGGCTGTGGATTACCCAATGCATCTGGTCTCCAAAGTCACTGATCTCACCACAAGTCCTTTTTGTGGTGCTTATTCATAACCAGTTTTGGAGCCTGTTACAGTGAGTTACAATATGTGGTGCCTTGAAGAATTAGTGAGAATACACAGGTTCCCATTGACAACATTTCTTGAAGAGGTTCTATGAAGCCAATTCACATTCACTGTGTAAAAAGCAAAATAAAATAAAACAAATCACCCCCCCATTAAAAAGAAACAGCATAATTATGTAGATCTGCTTCTATATATTCTATATGCACAGTTCCATTTCTCCTGTAGTATTAATGGCTGACATTCTCCTAAATTATTCAGCAGAACTCTGATTGAAATTAATAGGACAAGTTAGTCATAATTTCAGTGGGAATTCAATTGAATAATTCGGTCAGGATGCCAGCCATTATCTTTTGAATATGTTTTTATAAGGTTGTCGCTAGAGATTATGGTTACAAACCAGTGCATTTATTTTTGGGGTGGAGGAGAGCATGCCTTTTGTTCATCCATTTTACTTTGTCTATGAAGGTGTTCTCCCTCCTGCCATTTTTTGTTTTGTTTTGTTTCTGTTTTGCTTTTTCTACCAGTAACAGATGTTACAGTAGTGACTCCACCCCTCTGCCAGACCCTGGGAATGGCATGGAAGCAACACTCTACACAACAACCCCTCTCATTTTTTTGTACTTTCTGTGGAGGATTTTTGCATGACATCCAATGCTTATAATCAGAAAATTATAGTGCCTGCCAAATTGATGCTCAATGGCAACTGTGCTTTTGTGGGATACTTTTCCTGTTCTTGGCAATATTTTGTTTTCCAAAGTGCCAACTTATTTGTAGCAAGTTGAGTTAAAGACATTCATTATCGTGGGGTGTTGTTTGAAACAGTCAAAATAAAAGCAAGTCATTATTGGCAGATACTTCCGCAGTCATTTCAAGGTCTTGAAGTCAACTTTGGTTATGGTTTCCCCCCTTCATTTTAATCCATCACTTAAACCTTTCATAATACTCTTGAGCTGTCAAGAGTTGTATAAACTGCCAACATAAATATACAGTATTTGATGTAATAAATAACAAAAGGGCAAAATTATCGTCCTAAACCAACCTGCTGATATCAAAGCTAAGTATGTTCTCCCTCTATGTACAATCACTCCTTCTTAGCAGTAGTAAATATATGCATGCAGAGAGACTTCACAAATACTGCATTGCTCATAGGCAGTTGTTTTGGCAGTGCTTTATCTATAAATATATGTAGTTATAGTGCAGTTGACATACACACACACACACACACACACACACACTTTATTTCCCATTCTGTGGTCCCTAGTGAAGGATGGTTTCTTTTGGAGATGCAGCTCCTGATAGCATTGACTCTTTGCTCTAGCAACCCTATTGACCACTAGGGGCATTAAGGGTAGAGATAGTGAGCAAGGAAATCCCCTCTCTGACAACACTTTCTCTACTCTACTTCCCTCTTTGTTAGATTGATAGTCTCAGGTTTCTTTCACCTGGAGAGAAGGTCTTCCTTCTTCTCCCCTCATTCATGTATGTAGCTAGAAGCAAGGCATGTAGGCCTTATCTATCTCCTTGAGAGTTTTCCTAAGTAAACTACTTTACTTAGAACTTTAATTCTATGGCTGCCTTCACACACAATGCCAAACTGGAGGCGAATGAGCCAGAGGTGCCATTTTGTGGTCATCCAAATGCATGAAACTGTGGTTGACCTGAGATTTTCAAGCAGGTAATCTGAACCTTCAGTTTGTACTGAATTTCACTGCTCCAGCCTAAGGTTAGAAGGCAGCATTGTGTCGTCTGAATTCTGCTGCCACTGTAACCTGGGTTTTTTTGCTGTGGCTGCTGACAAAACCATAGAAAGAGGGGCTCAGACCAGCCCTGAGATGTGCCAGCTCTATTCCTGCCCCACTTCTTGCTGGCTGCCTCTGCAAGCATTTACCCACTCCCTCCGCTTTCACTGCACTCCTCCAGCACTCCCAAGGACTGCTCTCTCATGAGAGTGGCAGGCCATAGAGACATGCATCCCTTGACACATATGCATGTTGATTTTTGCCCAGCACAGCCACCCAGCTTGTCAGGGATGAAAATAGGGGCTGTAAATGGGGACTCCCTTCACCACGATTTTCTGCAGCAGCCGATCTGCATATGCCACAATGCTAGTCCCAGGCCGGGAATTTTGAATGCCTACTAGCCACCCCCAATCTTGCCAGACTGAGCCCACAGGGAAACAGTTGGACACATGGAATGGCCTGAACTCCTTGGGAGTCTGTAGGGGTTGAGTAGAGTGGAAGGTGAGGAGTATGAGTTCTATTGTTAAACAGAGATAACAAGGGGTCCACATCTGTGGGCCCCCTATAGTTGGGTTGCCTAACTCATGAGGGTGTAGTCCAACAGAGATTCAAAGTTCATGGAGCCTCTGGTCCTCCACAGTGGATTGGCACTCTCATGAGAGCGCTAATCTTCGGCCGGCAAGCCAACATGGGGCAGGAGTGTGTCCAGCTTCCTGGGCTTCTTGGGCTAGGTCTACGAGTCCAATAGCATCCTTTGTCACAGTGGACTAGACCTCAGGATCCTTTGCCTGCCCTCATATACATATTCCTTCTGATTCTTTCATTATGATCCCTTCCTGGAGTAACAGAAAAATAATCTGTTACTAAACCTCTCCATCCCTCCCATTACCAATAATAGTGCTTGTGTGAGACTGGCTGTGGAGCTCTTGTGACACTGGTGATGTAGTGTTGTGAGAAAAAGGGTTTAAATATTGCAGCTGGGGTAGATAAAGAAATCTCCTCTCGAAGCTCACTAACAGGGTTATGGGCCCAGTGAACCCAAGAAAGCACGCAAAGGCGAACAAAGCCCAGAGATAGCAGACTAAAAGGCAGAGTAAGTTAGTGGAAAGTTTGCTTGATTGGAAAGGAGTTACATAGAAAAGGCAGAGAGATTTTTTCACCGTGGAGACAGCAGCAGAGGTACAACCAGCGATCCAGAGGCTGGATGGACTTAACTATAAGATCTGGTCGTTTAGGATGGAATCCTCTCTGGTGATCATAGAGATGGAAAATATTTTGCAAGACAGACCTGAAGAATCTGGAGAACAAGCAGATTGGGAAGCTAAATATAGAAAAGTCTATGGACTCATCTGCTTGCATGTGAGTGACTCAATCATTCTGCATTTGAGAAAGACCAGGATAGCTAAGGAGGCTTGGAAGACCTTTAATGCATGTATGCTAGAATGATAACTAATACTAGCATTGATCTGATTGCCAGATTGTGTAATACAAAACTCAGAGAAGGACAGAATTTAACTGAGCATGTTAATTAAATTCTAGTCATTGCAAGGAGATGTGCACAAGAAAATGCAAGACTCCCAAATGAAGCAATTGTTGGATTTATTTTGGATAGTCTACCTGAGAGATTTCAAGTGATACATTTTGGTTTTTAATCAAAAGAGGATATTGATTTGGGATCTGGAATTTCAACACTTCAGGATTTTGATATGAGATCAGATTCTCTGACCAAAAGAGTCAGGTTACAGTGTTTCAAACCAAACTTTGTATATTATTGGTAGATACTGTTAGGTATAGTTTTATGCCAGTTGATCTTATTGTATTATGTTCACACACATTTGTTTTCTTTTGTTCGACCTCTATTTGGGTTTTTTTGCTTGTTCTTGACTATATCAATAAAGATTGTTTGATTGAACAAAGAAAAGAGTAAATCTGTTAGCTGTGTAGGAAGTCAGTCCATTTGCAAATGAATTGTCCTCAGAACAAAGGCCCTGGCCACAGTAGAGCTGCTGAAAGAAATTCCAAGAGGGATCACTCAGTACCCAGAATCTCTTCAAACCAGAAAAATAGGGCTAACAGATATTCAAAGAAAAGAGCAGAAAAGGGGTATGGAATAAACTCAGAAATTTATGAAATTCCTGAACCTTTTGAAAATGATGTTGAAAGCAATTGCAGAAATGACTATGGGGATCTAGTTATTGGTAGTGGCGCAACTGCAAATCTGGTTAAAGATAAGGAACTGTTTAGTGATTTGGACTTAAATGATACAACCCCAATAAGTCTGGCAGATGGCAGAAAGATCACTGCAGAGTATTTATTTCCATAAATTATGCCACGTGCAGAGGATATGAAGTAAAATTCAAGAATGATCACTGTTACATTAGAGACAAACAGCAGTTTTTAATGAGAGGTTCTTTAAGAGAAAGTGGCTTGTTTGAGATTGATTGTATTAATGAGAAAGTCAGTGCTGCAAAAGGATCTTTGCATAAACAATGTAAAAATTAGTGGCACAGAAGATTTGGACATAGAGAAGCTAAAGTAACTCAACTTAAAAGGAGGATTTAGCAAAATCCTTGATAGTTCAGGCCTGCAAAAGTAATGACTCACAATGTGTGCTGTTTGAAAAGCAAAGGAATCAGTAATAGCTTTCACCAGAAAACAGAGAGAGCATCACAGCATCTCCAGAGTTGATGCAATATTCCAGACACACGTTTACTTATATGCTAAAAGAGAAAAGTCAAATTCTGGAGAAATATAAGGAGTGTGTTGCATTAGTGGGCAACAAGTTTGGCAGAAAACCTCAAAGACTAAGAACTGATAATGGAGTGAGTTCACATCAAAGAAAATGGCCAGTTATCTAAAGGAACAAATCCTTGAACATGAATGAATAGTGTCTTACACCCCACAACTGAATGCTGTAGGAGAAAGAATGAATCATTCCCTATTAGAAATCACAAGATGCATGTTACAAGATGCAGGATTGGCAAGTAAATTTTGGGGAGAAGCAATCATGACTGCCAATTATCTACTGAACAGACTGCTAACCAAAGCAACAGAGGTGACAGCTTTTGAATTACGGCATGGGAACAAACCCAACTTAGGACATAACTGGACAGTTTTCACAATGGAGGGAAGTAGGAAGTGGGGTCCCCCAAGGATCAGTACTGGCACCAGTGCTCTTTAACTTGTTCATAAATGGTCTAGAAGTTGGGGTAAGCAGTGAAGTGGCCAATTTTGCAGATGACACTAAACTATTTAGTGAAATCCACAACAGATTGTGAGGAGCTCCAAAAAGATCTCTCCAAACTGTGGGAGTGGGCAACAAAATGGCAAATGCAATTAGATGTAAACAAGTGTAAAGTGATTCATATTGGGGCAAAAAAACCCAACACGCAATCATGTTGGGACAAAAAAACATATTGGGGCAAAACATCCCCCCCCACCAATGCCACAACTTCACATATACACTGTTGGGATTTGAGCAGTTGGTGACTGACCAGGAGAAAGATATTGGAGTTGTGATGGACAGCTTGTTGAAAGTGTTGACTCAGAGTGCAGCAGCTGTGAAAAAGGTCAATTCCATGCTAGGGATCATTAGGAAGGAGATAGAAAATAAAAATGCTAATATGATAATTCCCTTATACAATATATAGTGTGCCACATCTGGAGTACTGAGTACAATTTTGGTCACCATATCTTAAGAGGGATATTGTAGAACTGTAAAAGGTTCAGAAGAGAGCAACCAAGATGATCAGGAGCCTGGAGCACCTTCTTTATGAGGCTAGGCTACAGCATCTGGGGGACTCTTTACTTTGGAAAAGAGGAGACTAAGGGAAGACATGATGGAGGTCTATAAAATTATTCATGGAATGGGGACAGAGGGAAATTTTCCTCCCTCTCTCACAAAACTAGAATCAGCGGTCATCGCATGAAACTGAAGGTCAGGAAATTCAGGACTGTCAAGAGGAAGTACTTTTTCACACAGAGCATAATTAATCTATAAAGAATTATTTGCCATGGACTATAGTTGATGGACACCAACTTGGATGGCTTTAAAAGGGGCATAGACAAATTCATGGAGCATAGGTCTACCAGTTGCTACTAGTCTGGTGGCTGTGGGCCACCTCTAGCCTCAGAGGCATGTTGCCTCTCAATACCAGTTGTAGGGGAGCAACAGTATGAGAGAGGGCATGCCCTCACCTCTTGCCTGTGGGCTTCCCAGAGGCATCTGGTGGACCACTGTGTGAAACAGGATGCTAGACTAAATAGGCCTTGGGTCTGATCCAGCAGGGTCGTTCTTATGTTCTTATATCAGAGTGTTTGGATCAAAAGCATATTCATATGTTCCTAAAGAGAAAAGAAATAAAGTGAGCTGCAAATATGAAGAAGGAATACTCTCTGGATATACACAAGGAAGAAAAGGATACAGAATCCTTCATGTGGCTACTGGAATAGCGAGAATATGCAATGTAGTATACTTTGATGAAAGATAAAAGCCAACCACAAGTAATGTGCCAGAAATTGGACCAGAGATCCAGATGGGCCAGAGAAGCAATTCCCATAAGACTGGAGCTAACCAGCTAACCAGAACCAGAAGATGAAGCAGGAGTTGAGCCAGAAACAAGACTTTCACCAAGATCCAACAAAGGGGTTCCACCCAGGAGACACTCTTATATGGCCAGAAAGGAAGAGACCCAGGAACCCTGCACATGGGGAGACATTGAAAGACTGCCAACAACAACTGGATTCAGCATCAACAAGCAAGATGAAGTTGCTCATTGTGGGGGATCAGAATTTGAGGAATGAGTTAGAGCTTCCTGTGCTGGATGGGGTTACACTCCACACGAAGTGCAAACTGGAAACTTATTTGTTTGGCTGGGTCTTCCAAGGTTTTTAAATTGTTCTTAAATGTTTTTAACTCGTTTTAAACTGTTTTTAAATTTGTTTTTATATTGTTTTAAATTGATTGTTTTAAATAGTTGTTTGTTTTTTATTGTACACCACTTAGAGACTTGGATAGGATGGTACAGAAATGTAATAAACAAACAAACAAACAAACAAACAAACAAACACATGAAGCTAAAAGTTGGAGAAAACCTGCAGAAAAAAAGAGATAGAAGCTCTAGACAAAAATTAAACTTGGAAACTTGTGGAACTACCCACTGGAAGAAAGTCAGTAGGATGCAAATGGGTCTTCAAAACCAAATACACTGCAGAAGGAGACATTTGAAGCTCTTCTCATGATCAGTGAGAAGAGCTTCTGGTGGGTCTATGAGCAAAAAAATGAGGTTAACGGAGCACTTGCTCTGTTAACTTCATTTAAAGGGAGGGGGGATTAGGTGGGCTAGCCACCTTGGAACCACTGGGCCCGCCCACAAGCCCAGTGGTTCCTATGATCAGTAGAAAGCAGGCTAGGCTCCCTTAGCCTGCTTTCTGCTTGTCATGGGAATAGCTTCACTGAGTGCTACAAAGCCAGATTAGTAGCCAAGGGAAGGGATATAATCCAAAATATGGTGAAGACTATGATGAGACATTTGCACCACCACCTGCCATAAAGCATACTTCAAGAAGAACATTTCACAGCATAGCAGCAGCAAGAAAGATACAAGCTGATCACCTAGACATGAAAACTACATTTCTGCATAGAAAAATAGAGGAATACATGGAGAGCAGCCACCAGGATTTGAAGAACCTGGAAACGAGAGGCTTGTATGCAAACTCCAGAAAAGCATCTATAACTTCAAGCAAGCTGCTACAGCATGGAATGAGAATCTGAACCAGTTGTTAGTCAAGGAGGGGTTTCACACAAGAAAAAGCTGACCCCTACCTATACTAAAGATCAGGGGCAGCTCATGAACTCTCTGGGGGAGGGCAGGAGGCTTCTTTAAGGTAAACGGAGCCAGTGCTCCTTGCTGCCCAGCAGCCCTGGAGATGGGGAATCGCCTCCCCAACTCACCTGGCTCCCACAGAGGCGAGCCCCCGCCAGCGGCCAGGTGAGTGGCGGAGTGTCTCACTGAAGCTCAGAAGAAAGCAGACACATTCTTCTCTTCCCCACAAACAGAAATGATGGGTTGTTGAGAGAACCCATAGCACTGTTTACTAATAACAAATTAGACAATATGTACATGGATAGACTAAGCCATCCCCTGGCTAATATGTGTGTGTGTGTGTGTGTGTGCGCGCGCGCGTGTGTGTGTATGAAATATTTTTTGACTAGACTTTATACAGCATTCTTGACTAGATTACTGATTGTGTGTGCCTCAGCCAAAACAACATATAGAACAATTTGTTTATTCACTCCAGAGGCCTTCAAACATTGTCAAAATAATGCTAAAGTGTGGGAAATGTTCACAAAGAAATCCCAGAAGTGTGGAAATAGGCTTAGTGCTACAGTCATGATGGAAATTGGAGCTTTCTGCAAGAAATATGTATAGTTCTATTTTTATGGAAGTCTGCTTCTTGTGTTCAAACAGATAAGATAAAAGCCCTATTCAGACGGTTTGTTCAACACTCATACAATCTGTGTACAGTTCACACAGGCATAGCTGTGTTTGCATAGCTGCAGTTATTCACATGTGATGTTGTGTTGAATGCAAGTACAGTACACTGCCTGCATTGTGCATTTGAGGATCCTCTACCTGGGTTCACTTTTAAAATGAATGCATATACAGTCATTCACACAATAACATATACGAGTGTACAGAAATCTGAATCCATGTACAAAATAATGTCTAAATAGGGCTATATCATGAGCACTCAGGCCAGGTAAACTGTTGATGTTAGAAATGACACAAAGGGCCAGTTCACACAGTTCACAATGTCCGCTAAACGTTAAATCCAAGATTCATGTGGTGCTCTCAGTTTCCAGTCATGTGAACCTGAAAATAGCAATGTGAAGTTGGCATTGTGTCAACCTGACATTTACCCAGGATCAACCGCTGTACTTCAGATCTAAGATTTGCAATCCTGGGTAAATGTTGGGTTGGCGTAGTGTCAACCCAACATCACCAAAATCTTCCAGGTTCACACAACTGAAAATTGGGAGTGTGTGCACCATGTGAATTTAAGAACATAAGAACACCCCTACTGGATCAGGCCCATCTAGTCCAGCATCCTGTTTCACACAGTGGCCCATCAGATGCTGCTGGGAAGCCCACAGGCAGGAGCTGAAGGCATGCTGTCTCTCCTGCTCCAGTTGAGGTGGTATTGAGGCTGAGGTGGTATTGAGGCATTGATAGACCTCTCCTCCATGTATTTATCTAAGCACTTTTTAAAGCCATGCAGGCTGGTGGCTGTCACCACATCTTGTGGCAGAGAATTCCACAAGTTGATTGTATGAAAAAGTACTTCCTTTTGTTGGCCCTAAATTTCTTGGCGATCAATTTCATGGGATGACCCCTGGTTCTAGTAATATGCAAGAGGGAGAAAAAATTATCTCTATCTAGTTTCTCCACACCATGCATGATTTTATAGACCTCTATCATGTCTCTCCACAGTCATCTTTTTTCTAAACTAAAAAGCCCCAGGTGTCGTAGCCTTGCCTCGTAAGAAAGGTGCTCTAGGCCCCTGATCATCTTGGTTCCCCTCTTCTGCGCCTTTTCCAATTCTACAATGTCTTTCAGTACTACAATATTTATTTATTTATTTATTTATTATATTTTATACCGCCCAAAACTTACGTCTCTGGGCGGTTTACAAGAAGATAAAAACAAAAGTAAAACATTAGTTAAAAACAAAAAGAAGACATTTAAAATACAACAATTTAAAAATTTTAAAACAATATACTAAAACAACATTAAAAACAATTAAAAAAAAGTATCAGTTAAAAGCCTGGGTGAACAGATCCATCTTTAAAGACTTTTAAAAAATTGTCAGTTATGGGGAGGCTCCTATTTCACTAGGGAGTGCATTCCAAAGCCTTGGGGCAGCAACGGAGAAGGCCCATCCCTGAGTAGCCACCAGACGAGCCGATGGCAAATGCAGACGGACCTCTCCTGATGATCTCAATGGGCACTGGGGTTCATAACTAAGAAGACGTTCTCTTAAACACCCAGGGCCCAAGCTGTTTAGGGCTTTATAGGTTATAGCTAACACCTCAGCAGCTAGTGTAACTCATTCAATACAGGAGTAATACGGTCTCTCTTAGATGACCCAGAGACCAGCCTGGCTGCCGTGTTCTAAACCAACTGTAGTTTCTGGACTACATACAAGGGCAGCCCCACAAAGAGCGCATTACAGTAATCCAGTCTGGAGGTTACGAGCAGACGTACCACTGTTTTTAGGTCATTCATCTCAAGAAACAGACGCAGTTGATGTATCAGCCAAAGCTGATAGAAGGCACTTCAAGCCACTGCCTCAACCTGGGATACTAGGGAGGGACTTAGATCCAGAAGCACCCCCAGACTGTGTACCTGTTCTTTCGGGGGAAGTGTGACCTCATCCAGAACAGGCAGATAAAAATCGTCTCCCAAGTTTCGACCCTGTACAATGAGTACCTCTGTCTTAAATGGATTCAGTCTCAGTTTGTTATCCCTCTTCCAGCCCATTACCGACTCCAGGCAGGCATTTAGGGAGGTTATGCCCTTTCCCGATGATGCTGACATGGAGAAATAGATGTGGGTGTCATCAGCATACTGATAATACCCTGCACCAAATCTCCTGATGATCTCTCCCAGCAGTTTCATGTAGATGTTAAACAACATCGGAGATAATCGGAGCCCTGAGGGACACCATACAAAAGTTCAGATTTTGAAGAACAACAGTCTCCAAGGGACACCATCTGGAACCTGCCTGAGAGGTAGGAGCAGAACCACTGCAGAGCAGTGCCTCCAACTTCCAACCCTTCCAACTTCCAACTTCCAACTTCTCAGACGCTCCAGAAGAATACTATGGTCGATAGTATCAGAAGCCACTGAGAGGTCCAAAAGGACCAACAGAGTCACATTTCCTCTGTCAATTCCCAGTTGGAGATCATCCATCAGGCCAACCAAGCCAGTCTCCACCCCATAGCCAGCCCGAATGCCAGTTTGAAATGGGTCTAGATTATCAGTTTCATCCAAGACTGTCTGGAGCTGGGAGGCCACCACCCTCTCAATTATCTTGCCCAGCCACAGAAGGTTGGAGACAGGCCTGTAGTTACTCAGCTCTGAGGGATCCAAGGTAGGCTTCTTTAGAAGTGGTCTAATAATCGCCTCCTTAAGACTAGGAGGCATCCTACCTTCCCTCAGAGATGCATTTATAATCTCTACCAGGCTTCTACAACAACCCCCCTGCCAGATACTATAAGCCATGTCGGGCAAGGGTGAAGAGGACAAGTGGTGGGCTGCACCGTTCCAATCAGTTTTTCCACATCCTCAGGAGTCACAAACTGGAACTGATACAACCCAACCATGTAAGAGGAGTTGCTGGACACCTCCACATCAGACACTGAAATAATTGTGGAGATGGAATCTAAGTCAGCCCAAATACAAGAGATTTTTTCCACAAAGAATTCATTAAACATATCACAGCGGGTAATCGATGGTTCCAGATTCTGATTCAAGGGAGGAGGGGCACATACTAGCCCTCTCACAACCTGAACAATTCAGCCAGACGTGAACTTGCGGATGCAATACAGGCAGAAAAGAATCGCTTCTTTGCTGCACGTATGGCCTAAGCATAGATCTTCAAATGAGCTCTATGTTGCAATCTGTCGGATTCAAGCCGAGTCTTTCTCCACCTGCGCTCCAGTTGTCTACCTTGCCGCTTCAGCCCCCTTAGTTCTTCTGTATACCAAGGGGCCAATTTTGAAGCAGGTTGGAGAGGACGCTTAGGAGTGATCATGTCTACTGCCCCGGTGAGTTTGCTGTTCCAATTCTTCACCAGGGCATCAACAGGTTCACTGGCAGAGCCGACACTAAATCCCTCCAAGGCTTCTTGAAATCCCATGGGATCCAATAAACTTATCGGGAGGACCATCCTAATAGGTCCCTCACTCCTGCGAAGGTGGGGTGTGACTGTGAGTCCAACCTTAACCAGATGGTGGTCCATTCATGACAATGGGGAAATCACAGGAGTCCCCACCCACGGAACACCACCCTGATCAGAGTGAAAGACCAAATCAAGCGTGTGACCTGCAATGTGTGTCAGTCCTGAGACCACTTGAGAAAGGCCCATAGTCATCATGGCCGCTATGAATTCCTGAGCCACCCCGGACAAATTGGTCCCAAAATGAACATTGAAGTCCCCCAGCCCCACAAGTCTGGGGGACTCCAACACCAAACCCGAGACCAAGTCCGTTAGCTCAGTTAGGGATTCTGTTGAGCAGCAGGTGATCGGTACACCAACAGAAGCCCCAGTCTATCCTGTTGCAGCAGCAGAGCACAGGGTGAGGGGTTGCAGGAGTGGAGCATGGGTGAGGGGTTGCAGGAGCGGAGCGCGGGGTGAGGGGCTGCAGGAGCGGAGCGTGGAGTGAGGGGTTGCAGGAGCGGAGCGTGGAGTGAGGGGTTGCAGGAGCGCAGGAGCGCAGCGCGAGGTCTGGGGTGGCAGGAGTGCAGCGCAGGGTCTGGGGTTGCAGCAGCACAGTGCGGGGTGAGGGGTTGCAGGAGCGGAGCGCGGGGTCCGGTGTTGCAGGAGTGCAGTGTGGGGTCTGGGTTTGCAGGAGCGCTGCGCAGGGTCCGGGGTTGCAGGAATGTAGCGCGGGGTCCGGGGTTGCAGGAGCGCAGCGCGGGGTCCGGGGTTGCAGGAGCGCAGCGCGGGGTCCGGGGTTGCAGCAGCGCAGCGCGGGGTCCGGGGTTGCAGGAGCGCAGCGCGGGGTCCGGGGTTGCAGCAGCGGAACGTGGGGTGAGGGGCTGAAGCAGCGGAGCATGGGATCTGGGGTTGCAGGTGCAGAGAGCGGGGTCTGGGGTTGCAGCAGCTCAGCGTGAGGTCTGGGGTTGCAGCAGGGGAGTGTGGGACTTTTTGGTTGCAGCAGTGGAGCATGGGCTTTGGGGTTGCAGCAGTGGAGCATGAGCTTGGGGGTTGCAGCAGGGGAGCACGGGGTCTGGGTTTGCAGGAGTGGAGCACGGGGTCTGGGGTTGCAGCAGGGGAGCATGGGCTTTGTGGTTGCAGCAGTGGAGCATGGGCTTTGGGGTTGCAGCAGTGGAGCATGGGCTTTGTGCTTGCAGAAGTGGAGCATGGGCTTTGGGGTTGAAGCAGAGGACCGCGGGGTCTGGGGTTCCAGGTGCACAGCGCGGGGTCTGGAGTTGCAGGAGCACAGCGCGGGGTCTGGGGTTGCAGCAGCGCAGCACGGGGTGAGGGGTTGCAGGAGCAGAGCACGGGGCTTTGGGGTTGCAGGAGCAGAGTGCGAGGTCAGGGGTTGCAGGAGGGGAGTGCAGGGTCAGGGGCTGCAGTAGCACAGCATGGGGTCTGGGGTTGCAGGAGCGGAGCGTGGGGTCTGCGGTTGCAGGAGCGGAGCGTGGGGTCTGGGGTTGCAGCAGGGGAGCATGGGGCTTTGTGGTTGCAGCAGTGGAGCATGGGCTCTGGGGTTGCAGTAGCGCAGCGCGGGTTCTGGGGTTGCAGCAGGAGCAGAACACGGGGTCTGGGGTTGCAGCATGAGTGGAGCGTGGGGTCTGGGGTTGCAGCAGGAGCGGAGCGCGGGGGTCTGGGGTTGCAGCTGCACAGCACGGGGTCTTGGGTTGCAGCAGCACAGCCCAGGGCTTTGAGGTTGCAGCAGGGGAGTGCAGGGCTTTGGGGTTGCAGCAGGGGAGCATGGGCCTTCAGGTTGCAGCAGTGGAGCATGGGCTTTGGGGTTGCAGCAGTGGAGCATGGGTTTTGGGGTTGCAGCAATTGAATTTAAAAAGTTATGTGTGGTGTTTGTTTTTAGTTGTTGTTTCACACTATTGTGTGTGGATAAATTGCATTTCGGGGGGGGGGGAATGTGAATGTGGGTGACCAAAACTTGTTCTTTGCAAAGCTCTGCGGGTGTTGTAGATGTGTTTTGGAGGGGAAGAGTGGCTTAGGTGGTAGTGCCCCAATGGGTGCCTGCTACCACCTAGGTTTCAGAATGATTGGGCAAAGGGCTCAATATTATTTGATTTTTGAAGTGAAGTTTACTCGTCTTTAAGATTTTTTGCCATAGGGAAGAATGGAGGTTTCAGCAGCCCCATAACTGCACATGTGGGGCACTTGGGTGGCCCAGAGAGAGTGGTGGCATAGTGAACATAGGGTGCCAACCACCCCCATGGCTTGATAACCCATGATGTACTGGGTTCTGTTGTTTTGGAAGCGTTCTGAGTGTAGATTCTCTGGTTGCATATGAGATTTTCAATAAGAAACCATGAATCCACTCTCATTTGCTATTGCTAATAGGGGAAAAAAATCTTAAAGACACATAAACTTCAAAAAAAAAAATTTAAATCAACCCTTTGCCCAATTTTTTGGAAATTGGGGTGGTAGCCTCCACCCATTAGGCACTACCACCCCACCCCACTCTTTTGGCCCCATGGCCCATTTTTCTGATCCAAATCAATTCGGATTTGGATAAATTTGGATCCAAATTGAATCTGGGCTGATTCGGATGGGTTAGATTCAGGCACAAGTCGAAACGGGGATGTTTCAATTCGGGTACAAATCAAATCACAAAAAATCGTTTTGTGCACACCCCTACAGTCTATGTGTGGGTAATTGAAGTCACCCATTATTACTTCCCTGTGTCTCCTTGATGCCTCCCTGATTTCTTTCTGCAACTCCCAGGCTGCTGAAATCCCCATTATCCCTATGGGGAAAAGCTTAAAGATGTGCTAACTTCAAGAATTCTTTAAAAATCACCCCTTTGCCCAATTTCTTTGAAATTTGTGTGGTAGCTTCCATCCATTGGGCACTACCACCCACCCCACTCTTTTGCCCCTGGAACCCCTCCCCCCAAATTGATTTGGATATTGATTCAGAAAATTAGGGAACAAGTCAAATCTGGGGTGATTGGGAGGCAGATTTGGACTCAAAACAAATTGGGGGTGATTCAATTCGGGTACAAATTGAATTTAAAAAAACTCAATTTGTGTAGATCACTACTCAACACATCACTCTACACCACTGCAGCTATGCTTCTCTGTAGAGTCAGAAGGCTAGAGTGCTCTTCTGCTGACAGCATAATATAGATGCATTAAAAATGAATAACATTTTTAGAAAGAAAAAATAAAACAATAATCATGGTCAGGCTGATTTGAGCTAGTTTCAACAGCAAATAGATGGTTTACCCTTTTAGATTTTGAATAAGCCCATTCAGTGTGATTCATACTAGAAGCTGAAATCAGGTCAGCATGAGAAAATGTCAAGATGTTTCAAATGCAGGACTCAATGGAAGTGCTATTCTAAAAGAGGTCAGTGACCTATCTGTGGTATCTGATTCTGAGATGCTTTAGAGGCAGCCCTGAAAGTATATGATAAACTTGTACATTCCACTGACATCAGTGGGTGATAAAGACTCGGCATAGTTTGACGTGTTGTTATGACTTATCTTTATTTTCCTGCTCTGCATGTTTTAAGACAAATAGAGTGGCTTTTAAAAGTACTTATTTAATGTATTAATTAGACATGTCTAACCTTTTTTATTTTTGCAAACAGTATAGTAATTTTACGTTCTCCATTTCCCCACAACTTAAGAAAGTAAACATAGAAATTGATGTGTGCATATATACATACATGTATACACAAACATGCCAGTTTCAAACATTTTATTCCATTCTCTCAGCATTCCATCACACTCCAATGTGACCTCAAAACAGTCCATGGACTGTAATCATTCATCCTCCACCCCTCCTTCCCCAAACTAAATGGGCCTTAAGTTTGTCTGAGATACTATCTAGATCACTTAGTGCATGTCATGCTCCAAGAGGGAGGAGGTGTGTTCCTGGCCCCTTTTGAATCCAAAATCCTGGGATGAGAGCAGCCAAGGTCAGCCTCAGAGTAAGCCAGGGGAGGAAGTTACTTCATCACCGTAGTCCTCCTCTTGGCTTGCTACGTTTAACTAGTTCATTTCCCAAGGAAACTCTGGCTCCCTCACTAAAGAGAAGCCCTCATCATCGGCAGCCTTGGCTTTAAAAGCCCTAGTACAGTGCTTACAGGGCTTAAAGGCTACTCCAAGCCCCACCTAATCCCTGTTCTCACTTCCTGCCTCTCCCAACATGGTGACCCCACCGGAGTTGTTCCCTGCAGCTCTCCCTACCTCCATGTGCTCAATCACACTGGTACCCGACAGACCTGGAACCATCTTACCCTGCACTCCCATCAGGGGGATGACAGAAACCTCAGAGGAGGGAATCCATGCTCCCCATGCACACTGCTGGACTCCACAGGGCAACCATGTAACGCGGCACCCCGTCAGTGCAAAATTTGTAGGTAAGACTGCTTAACCAATTCTCATTGTAAGCCAAGTTAAACCCATTTCAATACATGCATATTACCAGATATATACATGGTGTACTAAACTAATGGTCACATTCACACGTAATGTGAAACTGCCATTAAATTGGGCAGAGGTTGAAATTTGTGGACATCTGAATGCATGCAACTGTGGTTTTGTGGGGGAAGTGACCTGCAGTGTCACTTGCCAAACTCCAGTTTGTACCTTCAGTTTGTAGTGAGTTTCAATGTCCCAACCTCAGATTTTGCGGTGGCAGCATTACGTCTGGACATGGATGCTGCCATAACCACATTTTCATGCAGTTTCTGGAAACATAATCATAGAGAGGGCAGCCCAGACCTGCCTCGGATTGTGCCCGCTTCATGCCTGTGGTGCTTCTCTCTGGCCACCTCTCCAAGCACTTGCCCTGCCCTTGTCTCTGATCTACTAAAGCAGATGCCCAGCAACAGGGACGCACTGTGTCCCATCCCAAGCTTCCAAGCCTGTCAAACAGGAAAGTCACATTGGGGCATGCCCTCTTCGCACTCTGTCCCTTTCCCACCTTCTTGCCAATCAAGAGAGAAAGAGGACAAGATAGCAAGATGGGCACTATGTGCGCTCAGTCCTAAAAAATGAAGCAATCAAGAAGTATGTTCACAAGCACATGTAATGGCAATATAAACAGGGCAACCCCATTAGAGCACTGGGATAGCTACATATTGCAAGGCGGCGATACCCTGGAGCAGCCCCATCTGGGAATGTGTGAATGCCTGAGGTCTATTTTTTTGCACAATGTTGTTGGGGAAGTGGGGTCCAGCCCCTTCCCCAACAACATTGCAGTCCCTAGGCTTATTCATCAGGCAGCAGACCCAACATTGTCTCAAGTGACAGGGGAGATTCCTTCTTTGTGATGACAATGGATGCTGTTCCTGAGCAGACCACTCTCTCATGAGAGTGGAAGGCCATGGGGATAACCCTTCACAATTCTTGAGAAGAAACATCTGTGGGGACAGGGGTGTCGGGCAGAAACACTAATAATGTGTGACGAATGCCCTTCTCCCATGGACCACTCTCTCATGAGAGTGTCAGGCCATGGAGACACACATGAGAGCCAGATGGCAGATGCTGCCCAGCCTGGTTGCTCAACACAAGCAAGCCATGGGGACAGGTATCCTAGCAACACCTCTCCCTGTCTTAGCGACTGCCACAAATAAATAGTCAAAGCCGGCCCTCTGCCAGCCTGTCTGCCCACTGAACATGCCAATCTTTATTTTTGCCTGGAATGGCAAGCCCACTCTACTGGGGTCACAGACAACTGGGACTCCCTCTCCAATGATTCCCTGTGGTGAGAGAGCGGCATAAACTGCAACGCCAGTCTGAACCCAGGAAATTTGAATGAGAGTTAAGTTCTGTCCCCAGTCCCAGTGTTTCTCCAGTTTGCCCAGCCAGCTACGCACGGACACACGGAGCATCAAAATCTCCTGTGGGTTCATTAAAGGCTTCCCTGGAGGGGGGCTGGTGCTACACAAAAGATTTATCATTAACTAGAGAGAACTGGGGGCCATTTTTTGGATAGTTCAACTCATGAGCATGCAGTCTGACAGAGGACCAAAGGCTGATGAACCTAAGGGCCTCCTCAGCAGTTCTCTCATGAGAGTGCTAATCCCCTGGCGGCAAGCTGCCAAGGGGGCAGGAGTGTGGTTTGGTCTCCAGGGACTGCTTTGCCGGAGTGAGCAAGAGCCGCTTTGGTCACAGTGGGCCAACCCCTGGATCCTTTGCCCTCCCTCATATACATATCCTCTCCTAATACACCATCATCTTCCCTTCCCTGAGTAACAGAAAAATAGTAACCTTAGCATTCCCCACCCACCCACCAGAAATTGTGCTTGTGCCAGACAGTTTTGTTTCATGGCTCTTACAAGAGTGATAATGAAATCACTGTCAGATGAAGGGCTTGCATGGCATTTAAATGTATTTAAATGCCTTTTCCCTTCCAAGGGTGGGTGGACCATTCTGAAAAGGCATGATCACACTCAGCATGCCCCCTTGAATTTTGTGGCTGCCATCCTGGAGAAGTTCTGACACCTTGCCCACAGTCTGGTGATGGAGCACTACATAGTTTGCTGGGATATGGCATCAGAGGACCAGGAAGAGAGAAGGGCTCCCCTGCCCTGAAAATGGAGGTTGCTGTGGTTGAACAAATGTCTGCGATGCAATTCACAGTCAGAAAAATTAACTGTGGTTTCGGCAATCTCCATTTTCTCATTATGTGTGAATGCGGCCACTGTCTTCATTCTTTTTGTTTTGAAGATATAGGATAACCAAATTATAAAATTCAGTTATATAAGATAGCCACATTATCAAATGGCCTATGCCAGATTCCAAGGAGTGAGTATGTATGAATGAATGTATGTATGTATGTATTAAATTTATAGACCATTTTTCTACATTCATACCCAGTGTTGAATAAATTTGTATAAAATGAGATGTGGTTTGGGCGAGTCTTGCCATAATTGCTGTAGCTCAGGCCCTTAAGAGCCACAGTGATTATTTGGCATTCCGTTAGCTTTTCATTTTTGCTCAGTGAGATTTAGCCACAGTCAATAAATGGTCTTTAAGATCTTCATGACTTTTATACATCCTGGCTGATGAGATCTTTGACAGTGACAAAAGCACTGCAGTTTCCAGGACATGCCAGGCAGCTTCTGTAAACAACACTTCGCCCCAGTTTGACAATGCATTCTGTCACATTGCTTTCTTCTTCCCATGAAATATCAAAGAACTGGTTAGAGAGGATGAGGTTGGAAAAATGTAAATGAAGCAGAGACCGTTCATTTACACTGCTTTTATTTGTACTCATCACTACATGTAAAACTCCTGTCACAACTGCTTTGAGAGTCATGGATTCCATGAATTTACATGGTGCATGACCTCTGACACTTAGGCATTTATCTGGTTATATGAGCAGGCAGCATGATAGCTTTAGAGTCTGCATTTAGTTCTGATGTGTGATTTTGGTGATGTATCTGAAACTGCAGGCAAGATTAAAGCATTTGAACTCACATAATATAACCAGTTAGAGCTCCCACAGCGGAACTCTACTTTGCAGAACTCTTGACAGAAATGTTCAGCCCCAAAGACAGGTCTCTCTACTGCTGCAAGAGCAAACAACTGCAATATTGTATACCAGAGGGCTTAAGCTGTCAATAAGGTCACATCTGGGGGGTTAAACTCTCACTGAGAGCCACTCAGGTTACTTTAATCACATCATTAGAGCTGATGTCCTTGGCTGTGGGTTCCCCCGCTTTACAGAAGCCACTTCAGGTTGGATCCTGAGGTTTTCGCCAGTGGCCAGCTTCATCATTTCCTCCCTTGGAAAGATGCTACATCGTGGAGAAGCATCATTCCCAGAGCATTCTGAGGAAAACAAAATGGTGGCTGGACAAAGCCAGCTGCTTAGAAGGGCCTCTACCCTTCAAAGCTGCTCCTGTTGCCGCTGCCACCAGTGACCACAGAAGCACAGCACACACACAAAAGTACTTAAAAAGAGTAAAAACACCCAATACCACTGACAGCATCAACCTCACTCCACAAAATGCAAGTGTTTTACTCTACCACGCCAAAATTTCTCAGCACACATTACTTCCATCCAAACTGCTAACTTTGTCTCAAACTTAGGACCAAATGGAATCTGAACCAAGATTATTTAAAAAGAATGCTTGGCTCAGCTCTAGAGAGATGGAAACTGATTGCAAAGAAGTGGCTAGGGCACTGGTAAGCAATAGCCCTATTCACACATTAGCCTTATTCTCATGTGATGTTCAACACTCGCAGAATGTGTGTACACAGGTACTGATTACAGTACAGAAATTGTGTACATAGGCACAATTATTCACACATTATGTTGAACGCATGTACAGCAGCACAATTCCTACCTGTACTATGCAATTTCAGGGAAATGTGACCAGGTTAATTTTTTATGAATGGAGGTACAGTCATTCACACAAAAACATGCATGAGTATACAGGCATATGTAGTATGTACACTTGTACAAAATGTCTGAATGGGGCTTCTATTAGTTGTGAATCAGCAAAGCTGAGAAATGTCCCCCCCCCCCCCCGCTTTGTGCTGGGGGATAGCCCTTTGTTTCACCCCAATCCCTGAGCCAGCCGCCAGGGCAGCCCATTGGACACTTCATGTTCCAGGGGTGGAGCTAGAGGGCGCAGTAGCTTTGGCATGCTGGCCCCAAATCAGTTCGCTACTGTCTAGTTTTGAGGAGGGAGCATGCATCAGGGCGTTCTTCCTCAGTGGGTAAGACAGCCTGCGCAGAGATCCGGATGGCAGGGAGGGTGCCGAAGGGGCGAGTGGCACAGTTTTGTGGGCGAGTGTTTTTCATCGGAGGGAGAGTGTTTTTCAGCCATGTGGGGAGTCAAGTGTCTGGGGACGGGGAGTCAAATAGCACTTTCTTGTTGTCCACACTGGGTGGGTGGGGGCTTTCCATCATGTGGTGTGCACAGCTTGGCTAGGCTTGACCGGTGCTTGATTGTTATTGGAGGCTTGGGGTACCCTTCTGCCTCCCTGACCAATTATATTGTGAGACGTCTGGGTCTCGTGTTTTTTGCCTTGGGCCCTCTTGAAGCTTCAGTCACAGTTTAGTGGGGGTGGTGTGTGTTTGGGTGGCCCTATTTCTCATTCCAAGCAGTTCCTAAGGGGTGGCTGGCTGCCTGGGTTCTGTTGAGAGGGCACTGGTGTGGTGTGTTTGGGTAGCTTCCTTTGGGAGCACCATGCGTGCAACGGGGGTTGTTGCTGGGTTCTGGGTAGTTTTGCCCAGCAGATTGGGAGTATTCTTGTGTTGGTCTTATACAGTATATCTACAGTGATTTTGAGGATGCCTTCCAAGAAAGCCACTGGTAAAAGGGGGCGGGTGCCCTATTAAGGCCCAGGCCCCAGCTTTTGTCCTCTGAAGATGAGAATGACATGGGTATGCTGCCTGCATTAATTGCTCAAACGGAGGCATTAGAGTGCCCGCAGCAGCGCCCATTCCTGAGATACCTACTGCTCTGTCTGCTCCACTGCCACCGGCTCCCAATGTGACACCACAGGAAACACCGACACCAGCGCCTGCAGGTGAGACAGAAGGAGACCCACTTAAGGTTGTAGCTGGGCCTTGGACCCTGTATCCATGGTCTATGTCTCCATTTGCAGGTTGGGGTTGCAGACCAATTTGGGACCCCACTGCAATACAAAACTGGCCCAGAGGTACTTTCCCTGGTCAGCTGGGGGTGGGGGTTCCATCTCCCTATGGGTCCCTGGAACAGGTTTGGCAGGGTACTGCTGGTGTGGGTCAAGGGCCAACTGCAATGGTAAATTTACTTACCTCCTTTGGGGGAGTTGGTGGAGATGGCGGGTGGTCTGCAGAGGTTCCCCCTCCCCCCACCGGCCTCCCTTATCGCCACTGGCCATTCGGCCAGCTCTTTGGCCCATTCCGGTCTCCCCCCCCTCCGTTGTGGTAGCCATTTTGGAGGCTGCCACACCTGCACAATTGGCCTCTGTGTAGCCTGGGTCATGCAGAGGCCAATTGCACAGGTGTGTCGGCCTCCAAAATGGCCACCGCACCAGAGGGAGAAGGCCCGAATGGGCCGAAGAGCCGGCCCAATGGCCAGTGGTGGCAATAAGGGACGCCAGTGGGGGGAGGGGCAACCTCTGTGGACCCTCCTTGCCACCTCCAAAAACTCCCCCGAAGGGGGTAAGTACAATATATTTTTTTTAAAAAAAATCCGCAACCCCCCCCAAACAGTCGGGGGTTGTTCAGTTTGGGCTCAGACCGAACAGGGGTTGGTTCAGTTCGACCCTGAACGGTCGAACCAAACACATTCAACATCAAACCTGTGTGCACATCCCTATAAGGCAGCCATGCATATACTGCTACTACCACACACTGAATTCAGCCTGGATTTGTTTTTCACATGGCACAGTTTCCACAAGTCAGTTTTTCATGGCATAATGCTAAACCTGATTGAGAGAGGGATGCTACAAGTGAGAGGGAAATATTCATTAGTCTAGCATGACTAAGTTGTTAATAATTTCAATTAACAGGTTGCTGCTATATTAGATGTGTACTAACTTTGGATAGAGGTATGTTGTTCTATTATATTTCCATTGTATGTTTATAACTATGTTTGGTCTGGTTGTTGGGAAGAAGGAGAAGGACACGGAGAAGGAGAAGGAAGAGAAGAAGTTGTCTAGCATGATATTTGTGTGTCATTGTCAGCATATTGGACTGTGCTACCAGTATTGATTTGGTAGTTTCCTGCCTGCCATTTGGACTAGCAGTGACCAAGGATATCATAGAAATATAATCACAGCCCCCTATGTCTGATTTCTCTTTTATAAAACCCAAACAGAAAAACTTTCAATCTTGAAAGAGCCTTGAAGAAGATCCAAATGTGACTACCATACTTTTCTTCCTGGGTTGAACTGATTTGCATTACCATGCACATGAGCAGAAAGATGGACAAATGGAATGGAATGTTTGATTAACATTGCAGAGCACAAAGTCTATATACAGGTAACGTTATTGCTCATTTACTTGCAGGTCATTTTTGAAGGATAGAAAGGCACTCTAATGAGAAAGACATGAAATAGGATGGTTATCTTATTGAATAGATAATATTTATTACATGGCTCTGTTCCTTCTTTATTTAACAGCAAACGTTTCAAGCAGTTTCTAAGGTGAAAGCTAATCATGTCCAGAGGTCCTAGTGGTGACCGACTATTGGCAAAGAAAGAAACCAGCCCCATTTTAAATTGGTAATTGCAGTTTTTATCTGTATGAAGAAGTAGGCTTTTGTTCTTGTCATGAACGATTACTGAGAAGATAGGTTATATATAAAAAATATCTAGTATTTGAGGTTTTTTTAAAAAAGAAGTGGGAAATTTCACCGATTCCCTCAAATTCCTTATTAAGTTTGTCATTTTAATTTAAATTGAAATTGAACTAAATAAATATGAAAATCCAATTTAGATTTTAAAAATGTAATATTTGGTATGTTTTTGTTTTGACACAAGTCAATCCACTAGTATGAAAATTGGAATAGGCTATGGAAGATACAAATTATGCTTCTTAAATGAAAACAATTCTCACAGTTTAGGTCATTTGGGAGACTAGCACCTCAATCCTAAACATACTCACTTAAAAGCAAGTCCCAGTCCAAAGAAAATGTGCTTAGGATTACAACCTAAGCTTCTTCAATCCACCATTACACACTTCCTTTCGACTCATTTCTGAGTTTAGCCAGTTCATGCCTAAAACAAAACCAGCTGAAGCAATAAAATAAAATAAAATAAAATAAGGGGCTCCTTTAAATTTTTAATTAATTCAACAAGGTTTAGGGAAGAGCATGATTTTGTTCACTGCATTTTTTATTTAATTCTTGAAAATCTTTCGTGCAGCTGAGGAAAGAGAATATTTTGAAACACTGGCAACAGGACAACAAAACCATAGCACGTGGCAGCGATTTTAGAGAAAGCTGAATGTATGTTTTTATTTTGTGTTCCCAGCCGAACTGCTTGATTCAGACTGGAAACAATTCTCAGATTACAAACAATTATCTCTACCAACTCTCGTCTCCCCCACCCACTGTCCCTACATATATATCTGGAGAAGCTCCACGAGTTATTTCTTTACTTACAGGGTTTCACTGTAGCAGATGCTGGGAATCCTGTTCTGAGGGCCAGATTAGATGTGATGCACAGCCAATCCAGGTGGTGCTTCATCTCTACCAAGTGGAAAGTAGAAGAGATGATGATGATGATGATGATGATGATAATGATGAACAAAACATGCCATAAACAAGCAGTGTGGACAATTATGCCATGGACAATCACCTGTGCTTTTCTCTATGAAACCCTTTCTTTTAGTTCCTGTTTTGATGAATGGAAAATGAAAAGCAGTTTTGGGTGGGATAGTATGGCCAGAAGAAAAGTTCCGGACCTCCCCCCGCCCCGCCCCGCCCCATGCTGTATTTTAAATATTCCCCCAACCCTCTCCTGCTTTGGAAGGGTTAAGCAGTCTCCTAATCAAACCAAAAGGGTTTGCTTGCCATCAGCACAAACAGTAGCTAATATGCCTGGAAATGGCTACAGAAATGAGTTTTTAGCCTGATTTTGAGACTGTAGTTTAGCTTTAGTTACAGTATAATGAACGCAACAATCATGCTTTAAAACAGAGAGTTTCCTTTGTCATTCTTTCTTAGCTTCTTAATATAGTGTGCTCTTCCAATGATTTGGTTTTCTTAAATTTTGATTTTTAATTAGGCTTTCCATAAAATCAGACCTTCTTGTTGCTTATAGCTTTAGGTACCCTTTTGTCTCCATGACAAGAGCAGACATGATCAATCCAAGCCCCATTTACACTCACATCAGGGAAAGCAGGAAGGAAGTGTTACCCCACCATTGTCATTCACCCCTTATGTCCAATGAACAGGCTTACAGCGCTGTCGGTCTGAAGGGGGTGGTACCTCCAGGTTACAGCTCACAGAATCACCATTCACCATGCTTACAGCATTGCCCCTTCAGACAAATGGTGCTATACGTGTGTGCACCCCACAGGAGGGGGTGAGTGGAGCTTAGAAAGTGGGCCTCCCTACTTTCCCCACCACAAGGGGCTTGGGTTAATCATGTCTGAAGAGGGCTAAGGAGAAGGCCCTTTGTGTGGTCTGAGAGATCTTGGTGGAGCAGCATTGCGGAAGCTAAAGAGATGTGGAACTTATCAGCCTCTTGGAGAGGGGACTACTGGGAGCTCTTCATAAGAGCAGAATGTAAGTATAGTAAGTCTTAAAAAAAGAAAGCAGGTTGGAAAGAATAATAGTGGCAGGAATGTTAACTGCATTACAATAAAAGAGCTAAATGTGTATCTTCTCTGAAATACATCGATCAAAGGAGTGTGACAAGATAGAAATGCTTAAGAAAAGACTGGCTTTACATTTGTTTGACTTCTTGTGATCCAAATGTCTGTTTTTAGAATGTGCCCTTGTTTGTTTTCTACATGTCAAGAACATTAGGTATGACTAGAATTTTCGACAATGACATTACACAATGGATTTTGACCTCTCAAATATTCTGTATTTTGATTGGATTGCCAGTCTACCTTTGCTCGAAAGGTTACAGAGGCTGTCAACCAAGAGTAGGACTGGAATTGCCAACCAATCAAATTATAGAATACTTAAAAGGTCAAAGTAGTACAGCACACTAACATAATTCACAGGCTATATGAAGCATTAACATCCTAATACCTCATTCTCGTAACAAAGGTTGTAATGAGAATGAGAAATGGCAAAACACGAATTCATTCCCATGATGATTCTAGCAAAAAGCTATAAACTTAACCCCTTCTTGGCCCAAAGACTGTATCTTTATATATGGGTGTCTATCAACGTACTCTGATGAACATAAAATTTACTATAATGCTGGCTAGGATTTTATCTTTGCAATGTGCACCAAATTAATTCATAATGGTTTGATGTAATGTAGTCACATTATTTTGCTATGTCATATAACAGCAATTCAATATTTATTTGCTGGACTGTGGTACATACTGTATTTATTTCTATGAACAAGATTTTTTGTTTGTTGTACTCCAGTGAAATGTAACATCTGCTTCTATTTTCCCAGGAATTTCAACTCCAGTATTGTCTAACCATTACGTTCTCCCAAACTGTATGTGGAAACTCCACTCAAATGTGCAGGCAGTGCACTTGTGTAGAGTCACATTTGTTTTTCAGAAATCAGGCTTGCTTTTTAAAAATAGTCTAGTCTCTGCATAATTTTAATAGCTCTACATCATTTCAGTTATTAGAGATGATTTTAAAAGGAGCTTAAATCTTTTTCAGCTGAAAAATTTCCTTTAGTGCATAAGTATTGTTAGCATAAATAAGGATAATGTCAACAAATAATCTTTATTTTTTTAAAAAAGCAGCAATATTTTGCTGTGAATCATTTCATTTCATTACTTTTTTCTTGGTGAAATGCTCATAAAATAAAACCAAGGAGACAAAATAAGGACTGATATAACCTGGAGACATTTGGTTAACTTCTTCCGGAATGAAATATAAAATGTTAACTCATTTCACTGAAATTAGAAAGGGGCAAAACATTCTCTGCATATTCCCTCATTGAGAATCTCTCATATCTAAAAAGCAGAGCCTGAATATAAAAGACAATCCAGAGACATCTTTGAAGGTTCTCTTTCAAAGCATCTCTACTTCCCTGAGCGTCTGGGGATTTCTGTTATTAATTGAAGTTAATTTTCTAGGATATCAGTTTGCCATGCACGTGGGAAAGATTGATAGCCTCTTCAGTTCTCAAGAGTGTTGAAAATGACACTGTTCCATCACCGGGTGCCTTCACTTTTATCATCACAAATCAAATTATAAACATCGGGGCAACCTTGCTGAAATCTGGCTTCGGGAGATTTCCATAAGATTAATTAGGCGGCCAAAGCAAAGATGGTAAAATATAAGGGGGTGAAGGGGGGTGGTGGAGGAGGATATAGTGAAAGGGGGGAGGGAGGCCAAGAAGAACCATTCATTTCTCACAGAATGGGGAAGTCAATTCAACAATGGGTAATTAGCGTGGGCCATGGATTCTCAAAGGCACTGAGGACACTGGACTCTTTCTCTCACTCTGATGTTTAGTGCTGTATTGTGGACCCCTCATTTAATTAGGGCACTTTGATACCCAGAGGAGCTCCAAGCTCCAGGGCATGCTAAACACAGACTGACACCAGCAAGCTTCTGCCTCCTTCCACTCTAATTAGAGACACAATGAGCTGCAAAGACAATGTTTTACTCCAAGATTTCTTCGGCAGATACCTCTGGCAGAAAACAATCGTTTATTTTGTGTCTATATTGGTATTCAGATTAAATTGTTAGCATGCAAAAGATGAGCTGAGGGCACATATCTATTAAAAATGCTTAGCAGGACTCAGGAATGATGGAAGTAATTCCTTTTTCCTTTTCTTTTTTTTTAAATTGTATACTCCCTTTTGGAATATGTATTCTATTGCATGGTTATCTAAGTGGTAAATGACTGGGCTAAGAACAAAGGACAAAAATAATTCAGTTCAACCCCATCTCCTCCTCTCTCCAGCTTTAATAATTTCTGCTTCTTAGGAGACTTCATTTTAATTTGGCTGTTTGCAGAAAGAGAAAAATATGCAATATGCTAAAAGGGGGTCTATAACTTGTCCATATTGTCCTTGTTTTCTTAATAACATCCCATTCCTTAGAGGTAAAACAATGTCCCTTTCCCATTCCAAGACACAAGAAGACTAAATTTCTGCCTGTAGTTTTACAGGTGCACAAACTGAGAGTTGTCCACTGATTTGAAGCGCAACCCCGACACCTTTTAAAGTGAGAAGAGCAGGTCCGTACCTGCTCCCCCACAGCTCACCGCAACTTCCTGCTGTGGTGGCATGCCCCCCAGCACCCCTCACATGGTACTGGTGTGGCAGCATGCACATGGCCTCTGCATATGCATGGCAGCCATTTGCGTGGTCGGTATGGTTGACTGGTGCCATGCAAGGGGTGCTGAGAGGGCCACCACTGGAGCAGGAAGCAGCAGCAAGTGGCAGAGGAGCAGGTACAGGCCCGATCTCCTCACTTTTAAAGATGCCCAGGCTGAGCTCCAAATTAGTGCACAAATCTTGATTCATCCGTATCCCTATTTACAGGGAAGTGGGGAAGTGTGTATGGCCATTCCAAGATACCTGAGCTACCTCAGACCCCTGAGCTACCTCAGACCCCAATTCCTGCCCAATTGCTAAGGAAAGTCTTAGGAATAGTCTAATGCCAATGCTCTGGTTATCTCTAGTTTTCTTAAGAGTTACCACAGTCAGGTGAGCTCCTCACATGACTGCTCAAGGGAGAACCTGTTCACATCCCCTTTGAGTGTGAAAGAAGGGTGTTATCTGCTGGTTGTCTCCATACTTACCTTATCTTTCCTTCCCACTGGAAGCCTGCTGAGCCACATCCTTCCTCATCTTCTTGCGCATCTCTTTTGTGCCCTGGCCCTCTTGATATTACTCCCTTGATGGCAGGACTGCCTTTTGCACCAAACGGAAATGTAATTTCAATTGGGCTGAGAATTTCTGGTTAATACTGCTTTCGTTGCTGAGCTTCTGGGACCAACAAACCTTTTTCTTCAAACTATAATGAACTGGCAAGCTGGTAATACAGGTCATTTGTGCTGAAAAATATGATTAATCTTTTTTTAAAAAGACATATCTTAAAAAAAAAAACACACAAAAAAACACACCACCTCCTCCACAGTCCAAAGTTTCCAGCAGCAAGTTATAATGTACATATTTACATTGCTACTTTTGATGGACAGTTCTGTGCTGATTGGAAGCATATAAATATCCCAAGGGAAGGGAAACTGCATATTGGAAATTAATCTCTGCATACACAATACTTGTATATGCTGCTTCACCATTATTTTGAAGAACAATTGGCCCTAAAAAAAATAAAAATCAGCATTGATTCCCCACCCCCACCTGCCTGTGCTGTTGCTCTATATTCAGACTTAGGGTGTGTGTGTGTGTGTGTGAAATAATTAGAGGGACCCAAACTAACATCCTCTCTCGCATATTTCAATGATGAAAATAGAGATGAAATGCCTGTAAATGTTTAGAGGGTATTTCCAAACAACCTAGGAGACATGGTGAACCATTCTGAGTACAAACGTGCCCCAAATGGAAAACACATAATAAAAGGCACGCAGAGCACATAATTCCAGATTACCAAAGCAGATGAACCAAGCCCATACTTTCCAACATTTCACAGATGAAAATAAGACTTATAACAACCAATAGACTCATAACAACCAAAACTTATACCAAGGTTTTCCTTCCCAGGTCCCATCCATTATTACACATTGCTGAAGACTGAATTTCACCTGGAACATAGGAACATAGGGTGCTGCTTAATACCTAGTCAGCACAACACAAACACAGTAGCATGAAGGATCTGAAATAAGGCCCCCTATGAAGAAGATTGTATAACACTGAAGTTTTGATGTTCCAATGAAGATCTTATGGACATTTATAGGAGAACACGTGAACTCTTAAAAAGCACTTGATAAAGGATCTCCAAACAGCATTATCATCAGAGTGATGTTGTCTTTATATCCAGTTCTGTTAGTACATTTCACATCTATTACAGACTATACAGATCTCCTGTTTGATTCATTGTCATTTTGTGCATTCTATGTTCTGTTAGTATTCTTCCTCACATGATTTATTTATATTATCATGTTCAAATTATTTCAGTAGTTTCAATATAGTTTATATTTACGTTCATTTCTTGTTCCTTGTTTTTATACTGAGGCAGATGATTGATTCATCTAGCTCAGTTTCGTCTACACAGACTGGCAGCGGCTTCTCCAAGGCTGCAGGCAGGAGTCTCTCTCAGACCTATCCTGGAGATGCCAGGGAGGGAACTTGGAATCTTCTGCATAAAAGCATGCAGATGCTCTTCCCAGAGTGGCCCCATATTTTCTAGTGTTCACATGTAATCTTCCATTCAAATGCAAACCTGGGCAGACCCTGCTTAGCAAAGAGGATAACTTGTGCTGCTTGTGTCCACAAGACCAGCTCTCCTCCCATTCAAAATACAAATGTGCTATATGCTGTGTACTACATAATGCTTTGGTGCTGTGTGCATCCATTTACATGCATCCACTCACCCAACTTGGACATTTAATTTCTAGAGACTCTGGTGAGGGAGCTGCATTATGAAGAACAATTCTAGCATCCCACATGAAACAAAACCGAACAAGGGAAGATGCAAAAATAGGGATGGTGATTTACCAGGGACAGATTCCCAGGAAATAGGGGCAGCCGCTGGTAAAAAGACAGCTGAAGTCTATGAACTAACATCAGCAAACTTGGCAAGTAAATGATAATTCACCAGTGGTAGCAAAAACATGTATTAGTACTTGTAACTTTCATGATTCATGAAAGAAACAGAAGATGTACTAATGTAAGATTCATGGGTCCATTTCATCAAGCACAGTCACTGATGCAAAAGAGAAACTTGGGCCAAGTGTACTTTTTTCTGCTGTTTTGCCACACTGCTCAGGTATCTCAGAGGGATGACCTTTGATTAGCAAAACTCTGGTTACTAGGCCATTGGTGGTTTTGACAAATGAATATGTGGAACTTCATATATGCGGAACTTTCTAATTACAGATAGCTAGAGACAGGAAACCTTAAGTGGCGCAGTGGGGAAATGCTTGACTAACAAGCAGAAGGTTGCCGGTTCAAATCCCTGCTGATATGTTTCCCAGACTATGGGAAACACCTATACCGGGCAGCAGCGATATAGGAAAATGCTGAAAGGCATCATCTCATACTGCGTGGGAGTATGAGATGAGAAACTCCTCCTGTATTCTACCAAAGAAAACCACAGGGCTCTGTGGGTGCCAGGAGTTGAAATTGACTTGATGGCACACTTTACTTACTAGAGACAGGAAAATAACTGAAATAGAAAGATGGACAATGGCAGCTGGTGTCTCCATACCACAAGCTTGAAGCAGTAATGCTTAAAGCTCCACCTTAAGTCTACCCATCTAGGTGTTCTGCCCAGATTCTAAGCCTGCCCTTTCATGCTTTTGAGGCATTAGTCTTCTGCAATTAGCTGGAAACAGAATTGAAACTATAGTTCTCCATATACCATATTTTATGGACTATAAGACGCTACAGACTATAAGACGCACCTTAATTTTAATCCAGTTTTTCAGAGTTTTAACATATTAAACTGTTATCAAAACTGTACCGAAAAGTCCTGCTAGCTCCAGGAAAGGACTCTCAGCCTTGCTTCAGTTTGTTCTCCTTTCTTCTTGCCTCAGATAAGTCCTCTTTCAATTGCTCCTACTCCACTCCTTGTTTTCTCTTCAACCTCACTTCTGACCCTATTCAAAAAAACAAAACTCTTTCGTTTTCTAGCTTTCCTTCTCCTCACCAGAATGCACATACCAGAGGAGGGAGCGGCCACCACTTCGGCTTTCCTCCTTCTTTGCACTTTCTTCAGCTGAACATGTTTGCAGAAAGGCAGCTGAACATGCTTGCAGAAAGTAAAACAGGAGGGAGAGCTGATAACAATGGTGTTGCTGGTGGTGATGTAAAACTTGCACGATCGGGGAGGAGGAGGAGTCCACGGCCCAAGCAGTGGAGGGTGAGCTGGAGCGGCAGTCCCCAGGCTGCACGGGGTTAATAGAGGGTCGCCCCCAACCCCCTCCTTTAGCATCGGTACAGGCTTTGCCGGGGGATAGCCCCCCCCCCCCCTGAACCTGTTGGGCAGGCTTACGAGTAAAAGACGCACCTGAATTTTGGTGGATATTTTTCGAGGGAAAAAGTGCATCTTATAGTCCATAAAATACGGTAGCACTTAATGCAGTGCTATATTACGTAAGAACATAAGAACAGCCCTGCTAGATCAGGCCTGAGGCCTATCTAGTCCAGCATCATGTTTAACACAGTGGCCCACCAGATGCCTCTGGGAAGCCCACAGGCAAGAGCTGAGGGAATGCCCTCTTGCCTGCTGCTGCTCTCCTGCAACTGTTATTTAGAAGCATCTTGCTGCTGAGGCTAGAGGTGGCCTATAGCCCTCAGACTAGTAGCCATTGATAGACTTGTCTTCCATGAATTTATCTAAACACTTCTTAAAGCCATGCAGGCTGGTGGCTGTCACCACATCTTGTGCCAGAGAATTTCATAGGTTAATTATAAACTGTGTTAAAAAGTATTTCTTTTTGTCAGTCCTAAATTTCTTGGCAATCAGTTTCATGGGATGACCCCTCATTCTAGTGTTATGCGAGAGGGAGAAAATTTCTCTCTCCACTCTCTCTGCACCATGCACAATTTTATAGATATAGAATTTTATATCATGTTGCCCATCAGTCATCTTATTTTCTAAAGTAAAAAGCCCCAGGTGTTGTAGCCTTACCTCATAAGGAAGGTGCTCTAGGCCCCTGATCATCTTGGTTGCCCTCTTCTGCACCTTCTCCAATATTCCTCCCCCAAATTCCACAATAACTCATTCCCATGGGACTTTTACGCACAGCCAGTTTTACCGCGAGTTTACGGGGAGGCTTTACTGCGAACTTGAAGTTGTCCCCCCAAACTGCCACAAATAGTGGATGTTTTAACCCCGGATATAAATTGGGCTACACTCTAACGTACAGTGAAAAAAAAATTGTGTGAATTACTTCCCGATAACTCACAGGGACTTCAGGGTAAATCTAGCCAATATGTGAACGCACACCCTCCATTCCTGAGGAGATGCAAGTTAAAAGGCTTCAAAAGCCCAGTGTGAAAAGCTTCATGGGGAAAATCATAAGTCTGTTTACCAAGAGGCTAAGTCCCATTTGATTCAATGGGACTTCCTCCCTAGAAAATGTCCTTAGGATTGTGACCTTAAGTCAGCAAAGGCCTCTCTATCTTGTGTGATTTTAAGTGGCTTCTGCTTTTCCTAGCCATTGCATTACTAAACTCATCACTATACTTAGTCATTTCCTGTTTCCTGCCAGCCACAGGCCATTTGATTTTTGTTTCCTCTGTGCAGCCAGAGTAATTGCTCGTTTACTTATTTTATTTTATTCTTTTATGAGCACAATTTATTTATTTATTTTATTGCTCAATTTCTATACCGCCTTTCATAGGGCATTTCAAGATGGTTTACAAAAGTTAAAATACAATAAAGTTCCATACAAATTACATCTAAAACTTTAAAATCAGTGAAACAGTAAAAACCACAAAACAGCAAAAACAAAGAAAGAAAGAAAGAAAAACAACTATTAAAAAGACATACAGAAGCAGGAAAGCTGCGAGACCTAGCAGCTTCTAAGGGGTAAAAGTCTGAATAAATAACAAGGTCTTCAGTTGTTTTTTAAAAACAGGCACAGATGTCAAGGAGTGGACATTGGTTGGGAGAGCATTCCAGAGCTGGCGGGGGAGGGGGGGAGCAACAACAGAGAAGGCCCTTTCCTGGATGCACGACAGTTTTGCCTCTCTCAGCGTCTGCACTTGGAGCAAAGGGCTCTCTGACTATTTTGTTGGGCAGGCAGAAACCCTTGGAGCAGGCAGTCCTTCAGGTATCCAGGGCCCAAACTGTTAAGGGATTTAAAGGTAATAACCATTACCTTGAATTAGATCCGGAAACAAATTGGCAAGCAGTGCAGCTCTTTCAGAATAGGTGGAATATGCTCTGAACAAGCAGTTCCAGAGAGAACCCTGGCAGCTGAGTTCTGCACCAACAGAAGTTTCTAAATATTCTTCAATGGCAGCCCCATGTAGAGCGCATTGCAGGAATCTAACCGTGATGTGACTGGCATGGTAACTGTGGCGAGATCTGCCTTCTTGAAAAAGGGATTCAGCTGGCGCACTAGCCCATCACCGCCTCCAGTCCCCGGTTCAGTATATCCACTGCTTCCCTAGGATCTGATGTCAGGGAAAGGTAGAGCTGAGTGTCATACGCATACTGATGACACTTCATGCAGGCCCTCCTGATGACCTCTCCCAGCGGCTTCATGTAGACATTAAACAGCATGGCGGACAATACTGTACCTTGTGGGATCCCATAGGACAGAGACCAAGGAATTGAGCAGAATCCCCCAGCACCACCTTCTGAAACCTCCCTCAAGAAAGGATCAGAACCACTCCAATACACTACTCCCAATCTCTTTACCTGAGAGATGGTCCAGAAGGATACCATGGTCAATGGTATTGAATGCCGCCAAGAGGTCAAAACAAAACAAAACAAAAAACAAAAAAACCCACACCAAATTTTTGTGTGTGCTGAAAAACACAAAAATCGTGGTTTTTCAGTGAAGCACAATGGGGAAAACCAAATAAAAAGAAATAAAGGAGTCATTTTTGACCTTGAATGCCGCTGACAGGTCAAAAAGACATACCCCAAAATGTGGTTTTTCAGTGAAGCATGGTGAGGGGGAACAAAAAGAAATGAAGGAGCAACCAAGTGTTTTGGTTGATGGCAAGCAATGCAAAAAGGCCTGGCATCACCAACTGCCTCGTAGTCCACTTGTCTCTTCCAGATGTAATATAGTGCTTTGCCACTTTGCACTGTATGGTAGGGATGTGCCCGAAGACTCTTCGGCACCGGCGGGGTAGCACTTTAAGGGCGGGGGAGAGTATACTCACCCCCCCCCCCGCCGCGTTTCCCCCGCTGGCGCTCTTCAAAGTCCAAGCCCCTCGGGGCGGCAGCATTCCTCCCTGCCGCCCCGTTCCCCCCATTGGCCGGATATGGCTAAAAGTTGCGTGCACCCGTCATGCGCGTGCGCACACATAACGGGCGCATGCACGCTCGAAACTTTCGGCCACTTCCGGCCGATGGGGGGAACGGGGCAGCAGGGAGGAATGCTGCCGCCCCGAGGGGCTTAGACTTTGAAGAGTGCCGGCGGGGAAAATGCAGCGGGGGGGTGAGTACACTCTCCCCTGCCCTTAAAGTGCTACCCCCTCCGGTGCCGAAGCACCGAATCCCGTCCCAGCGCCGAAACGTTTCGGAGGCCTTTACAATGGCCTCCGAAACGTTTCGGGCACATCCCTACTGTATGGACTGGCAGGGCAATTCTATCCAAGCTAGCTTCCAGAGAATATAGCTTGTATGGAAGCAACCATTGCCTTAATGTGCTCTTTTCCCCCCTAAAGATGTTTTGCAAATAAATGCAATTAAAAGTATGAATAAAACCACGCAGCTAACACCAATGGTTGACATTTAGGGCAAGAGAGCAGCCTAATAGAACTTCCAAAGTTAACTGCACTGGTACAGCAGAGAAGATACAATTTTGGTGCCTTCCCCCTTCCTCATGAAGCCCTTTGTGCCATCCAAAAACATGACCCTGAGAGCAGCACAACCCTCAGATACATATTTTGTGGGGCCACAGAGAGCTTCCTGGGGAAGGTGTCAAAAATTGCCACTTCTCCACTGCACTGGTGTCGTTACCTTGGAAGGTTCGTTCAGTCTGCTCTCTTGTTGCAGTGGCGTTTCCTCACTCTGAATGTCAGCTAGCATTTTTCATTATATTTTTATAAATCTAAATTATATGGTTTTATGCCTACATACTGTTTTATGCTAGAAATGCCTAAGAAATAAATGCTATATTTCTTAGGCCTTGCTAGAAATGCCCAAGAAAGTAAACCTGATTATACTTGATTGAATCCACAGGGAGAACTAACCATACCAACCAAGACTGTAATACTTCAGTCAAAAGCAGGATGCTCTCATGCAGAGTATATGATTCAGAATCTGACCAAATCTTTACAAACAGCCTGGGACTTAATTATTGTGCATGTAGGAGATTACTATTTGACACATAGCTAGGACTATGTGGTCTTAATTTGCTTGCAAAATGTTTGCAAAACTTCAGCCAGAGATTGGGCCTCTTAATGCACCAGGAGAGTATTTTTAGTTAATTAGCTCATAACACCTCATAATTAGTTAGCTCTGAACAACTTATTGCCAGAAGCAACAGCTGCTCAGAATCTGGAACGGGTGTCCTTGTGCTAGCAATATGGGGATCCAGTTCCCAGGCAAGCAGTCCTGTGCCCTGCCACTATAGCCAGCACAATTATAAATAGGATTGCCATATTCTGGTTCTCCAAATCCGGGTGCCTAATTTGCATATTTTGTAAATTGGCCTGCAAATAATTTGCATATGTAAATTAGCAGTAAATTAGCTCCATTGTTTTGTATTTGCTCTGGATATCTACCAACAATCATTGGGGAAGATATCTTTGCCTGAACATTTTCCTTGACATATTAACAGCAACAGTAGAATAAAAAAATTTGTACAGCTTTTTAATTAAGGCTGCAATTCTGTACACACTTATTTGAGAGAAGATCTGATTGAAACCAATGGTGCTTACTTCTAAGTAGGCATGCATTGAATATAAAGCTAAGAAAGTCCTTCTGAGAAGCGGCTTCAAGCAGCTTCCACACAGAAAGAGCCCACACAGCCTGATACTTATGCATACTTACTCAGACAAAAGTCACTATATTGAGAGAAGCAGATTCCAGGTAAAGTGCATATAGAATTGTTGCCTCAGGCTGTGATCCTATGGACACTAACTAGAGCACAAGCACCATTTAACTTGCTGGGATTTACTTCTGAGTAAACATGCACAGGGTCAGGCTGTCAGTCAGCTTAAGAATGGGGTTGTGACCAGTGGTCCCTCTAATTTTTTTAATCTGTGTGCAGAATGAGTTTTGTTCTGGGTGGCAGTATCAAGGCTGTGTGCGTGCACATGCAATCATAATGTGGCCTTCCTGATTCAATCTGAGTGGGACCTTAAATGAACTGAGCGGACCTCTAAAAACTTGTGAGCGCGCGCACAAGCGCACGCCTTAGAGGGAACAGTGGTTGTGACTCCAGGATTAACTGTGCAGAAGCCAAGAACTGCGAGGTTTTACTGTGAGTTTGAATTAAAAACCTATGCAAAAAGTGGATTCCCCACCCCCACCTCCCGCGGGCCAGATATAAATCAAGCTAGGCTCTAACACTCAATGAAAAACCTGAATCATGTGTAAACTGTTCCCCAGTATCTTGCACAGACTTTGGCACAAATCTGGCTGATGTGTGAATGCACACCCTCAATTCCGGTGGAGAAGTGAGCGAAAACTAAGACCCGTTTGGGAATGCTCCATGTGATGGAATATTAAAGCCTGGTCTTAAAGTTCAGAATGAAGGAATAGCTGGGAAACGACAGCCAGATTCCGTGAAAGGCTCCATGTATTCGCTGTTCCATTTTGTTTCCTTCATTTTCATTTGACTACTTCCCACCATCTCCATATTTCTCTAGAGGCCCTTTGTTTAGAAATTCACTCGATTCCCTCTTGTATTCAGTGATGCTCCTTGCTTCAGGGGCCCTTTATAGTAGTTTATTCCAGATGCTCCTAACCTCTTAGTGTAAAATAGTTTTGCCTTAGCAGTTTTTTCCCTTGTTTCCACCTTTCCATTTTTTAGATCACAGCTTTTCATTTCTCTGGTCTTGCAAGTGTAAGGAGCTTGCTTGGATCAATTTTATCAATCCTCTTCATAATTTTTAAAACTTCAATTGGGTTACATGAAGTCTCTTCTTTTCCACTGAGAATACAATCAACTTTCCCAGTCTTTTCTCATAACTTAAATCGTTGAGCTATGGTATCATTTGTATAATTGCTCTACATAGCTCCCCTGAAGAGCAATTAAACCTTTTCAAGGATATGGTGGCCAGTACTGTATAAATTACTCAAGGTAAGGGTCTTAAAAAGTACCTCAAATAGAAATAACTCCATTTCCTTTGATTTGTACAGGAATTTCCCTAGCATTATTAATTTTTAGCTTCAGTTGCAAACTGAACTGAACTATCCAATAAAATATAAAACATCGTATGTGTGTATAAATAGATAAAATTAAGGGCAGATACACTCTGGTCACATGATGTGACAGCTTGTAGAAAAGGCCAAATTGTGGGTGGAAGGAGAAGGGCTGGCTGCTTAAATGGCAAGTTAAACGTGACATATTAAGGCATAACAGGCCTCCTTTGACCTTCTTAAGGTTCATGGCAATTCTGAAATGAAGGTGTGGAATCAATTGGGCCATGATTTCAGGAATACAAAAGAAATACAGTTAGAATGCTGATTATTTTCAGAGCTACATCTATTATTGCCCAACACGTTTGATTCTGTAGTGTTCAGGGCCAAAGTGTCTTCTTTTGAGTCCCACTTTGCTTTATGTCATTTATTGGCACATTTGTCCTAAACGTTTTAAGGTCTTATCTTCCCGGGACATCATCTGTTATGTTTTTTCCAGAGTACTTGGTGGTGAAGCAATGTTTGGAGCAAATAGTTAAATTATTTCTCATTTGACAGCAGCAATAGTCAGATCTTCTCACACCCCACTGAATGCATGAGGGGGACATAGGAATGTGTCTACTGGCCCCAATCCTTTATGACATGTGTTGGCATGAAGTTGTGAAAGGGGAGCCTATGCATGTTTGATCTGCAGAATTTCCGATTCTGTGGAGAACTTATGCTTTAAAGGTGTATGAATCTAGGCTTTCTGTTCAGACCTGGCCAACAGGTGGAGGTCTGGGGTGGGGCCAGCAGTCACACCAATGTCAAGAGTGGGCCATTGGGCATGATCCCCTCCTCCCTTGATGCATTCACTGAACATGTAGAGCAGGAAATTTTGTGTAGGACCATATTTCTGTCAAGTCACAGGTTCTTAACCTTAGGTAATGGAGTTGTTGGATGACAAGTCCATCATTCCGAGCTACAATGCACCCCCCTCTCATGTTTTAGATGTGAATGAATACACATGCCTACCCCAAGTCCAGACCTTGGTGAAAGGATATATATTAAAAAAGGTCATATTTATAAAGTATGCCTAAGTCCTCCTTCCCTTCCAAATTGTAAATGCTGATATCGTTCAATCTCATTGCCCCATTTCTTACTGGTAATTAGTCTTATAACTCAATGAGTTATAGCCTGAACCGCTAGGGCAGGTCATGTTTTGTACATTCTCAGGTGTCCTCTCAGAAAATGTTTCTCTTTCTTCTCTTTTCCAGATCCCATTCCATTTCTCCACTCGTTGGAATAAGCAGAGTGGCATCAACTGCCAGGTTGGAGTGCTACCCCCAACCCCAAATTTGAATCAGTATGGCATACCAATCTCTGTTGCCTGTTGTAGGGACGTTACCAGAAGCATACTTGACAGTGGGTGGGTTAAGACGACCCAAAGAAAGTAAGTAGGAGGGAACCAGAGGTTCCTGGTGTGCATGTACTCCTGGTGCCAACCAGTACTTCCAGTCCTTTTGCAGCTTTGGAGAACTTTGGGTGAAACTACCATCTGTGGGATTATGACTGAATGCCTTTAAGTTAGAATCCCCCCTAAACATAATTGTTCATCCCGCAATTTCCATGCCATCCAAACCTGACAAGTCAGATTGCCAGTGACGGGTTCCTGCTGCTGCCCGACATTGTCTGCCTAACTTCAACTCTTGGTTACAGATGTTAGGTAAATGTTGGGTGGCAGAAGGAACACGACATTGTCAACCCAAATTTCCAGGTTTGGACAACATGTAAATGGCTGGAAGTACTGGATCGCACTAGAAGTGCACACTCACCAGGAGCTTACGGAAAGTGTTTATCATTTCGGCAGATGTGCTTCTCAATTTTCAGTACTCATCATCAGCAATTCCTATAATCAAAGATTTAGCCTGGGATGGGGGCATAGCTGAGTGGCAGCTATGCACGCCACTGCTATGCATCTGCTTTGCATGCAGAAGATCCTGTGTTTAAGCCCTGACATCTCCAGGAGCTTTCCCAGAAAGCAGGCTTTACTGCAGGTTTTCTGTGAGGCTTTACTGCGAGTTCAAAGTTGCCCAAAAAAACCGACACAAAAAGTGGATTATTTACCCAGATATAAATCAAGCTACACTCTAACATGCAATGAAAACACGAATTGTGTGTGAAGTGCTCCCTGATAGCTTGCAGGGACTTCGGGGTAAATTTGACCCTATCATGAAGGGAGCAGAGGCTCTTTGAGCCTTGAATCTCCATAGGACTGTACCTTCATAAGTTAGGCCATCCATCTCTATATAAAGGGCACCACTGATGTAAGCCCCCCAGTATATCTATTTAAAAATAGAAATCATGCTTCTTGACTTCAGGGTAAATTTAACCAATATGTGAACACACACCTCCATTCTGGAGGAGATGTGAACTCAAAGCCAGGTGTGAAAAACTTCCAGGAACCTCTGGTCCCTCCTACTTACCTCCCATGGATTGTCTGAACTCACCTAGTCCTCAGTTGTCGCACCTCTGTGGGCATCATGTATGAATTTCTCATCATTAGTTATAAAATGAGGTGAGGCTCAAGCTCACAGCCTTCAAGAAGTCAGTCAGTGACTTACCATCAGACCACAGTGCTCTCCACTGGGTGTTAACAACTGAATATCTTTGCAAAGCACAGCCGCTGATTCTTCATCCAGGAGGCAGCAATGACTCTGAATTGTTACTAGCAAACAGTGAGATCGCTGGTGGGCGGGTTAAGTTAATGCTTCTTTGATATCAAGGAAGCGCTTAAATAATTACCACTTGCGTCTTCCCATTCAGCAGCTGTCTGCTCTGCTGCATTCTTTTAAGAGACAACCTGTCTCCTCCTCCAGTTTCAAATCACTCTTGCTTATCCACAGGTTGCACATATCCATCCTACCTACATTTAGAAAACCATTAATTTACTCCTTAATCATCACCAGAAAGTCATCTCTTAAGTAGCTGTGCAAACATGAAAGCTCCCTTTAACATATGATTTCCACCCCCTTTCAAGAGAGATGTCTTGGTTTTATCTTGAAAACATAGTTGCCCCCCCGTAATGTCATTTATACCCTCACTACAAACAATGCTGTCTTATGGCATATATATATTTTTAAAGTGTGTCTGTCCTCTTAGTGTTGCCTTGAACTTTATTCCTGGCAGACAAATCACTGTCTTTGGGTGAGACAAATTATTCCTGCAGTGTATTCAGTTGAGTCTCCAAGTGCCAGCATGTTCTTACTCATTCTGAATACCATTGTCTTTTCACTATGTTTATCCTTTGATGTGCTCCATCACCAAAGGTCTAGTTGGTGTCTATTCTACAATGCTGCCTCCTGCTGTGTATTTTTCTGTCACAATGCACTCTTACTTCTCTCTCCCTTGTATCTGTTTGTTCCTGTCTTCCACTTACTCTTCTCAAAAGGTTTCTCTCAGTCTGTTCCTGCTGACCTCTGGATGGCTTATCATTGTCTACATTTTTCATGTCAGTGATCTTTCATTCATAAATGACTTAGAGGCATTTGGCCTCTCTAGGACATTTGCTTCTTTCCCCACCGTTTCTAAATACAACTGAAAATTCTTATTTGTTAAATATCCATAATCTGTGGTGCCATCTCCCACTGTTAACAGATGCATTCAGACAATTGAACAAACACCTGATGCTGGTTTCCTATTCACTTCAAAAACATTCTGTGATGAAAAACACAATAAAGGAGAAATGATATGACTGAAAAGGAGCATATGATGTGAGCATGTGATATACATACAGTAGATGTAGTGGTTGAGAACCAATGTCGTGTAGTGATTAGAATGTTGGACTAGGCCTGCCAAGACCTGGCTTTAGTTTCTGACTGAGTAACGAAGCTCACCACTCACTATTCCTCCACCCAACTTACCTCAAAGGATTTATGTGAAAACAAATTATAGGAGAGAATATTGTATGCCCTGAGCTCCTTGGAAGAAAAGAGGGGATAGAAATGTAATAAACAAATGAACAAACAAACAAAGAGCTCCATTCTGTCATTCTTGGTCACACTGAGTTTCTGATGCACAATGCCATCTTCTCCTAGTGGAAATGCACACTCTCCATCGGGCAGGCGCACGTGTGCAATGTGCACGACATGCGCACGTGCACATGGTATTTCCAGGCGCTTCTGGCCAAAAACGGGGGCAGGGGTGGCAGGGAGGTACGCTGCTGCCCCCAAAACTGCTTTTAAAAAGGAGCAAAGGCAGGGGGAAAGCATCAGGAGGGGTAAGTGCACCCCTCGTCCTTAAACACACACCCCCCGGAATCGCGGAGGCGCGGTTCCGTGCACACCACTAAATGTAGACAATACTGAGGTAGATGGACCGGTGGTCCATCAGTACTATGGGCATTTAGGACTATGTTCCTTGCTCTCTCTTTTCCTTCCTCAGGTGTCAATGGAAAAAGGGTTTTGGCTTTTTAAAAGAAAACTGTTGAGGGAGATGCAAAACATCTCATCTGTGACATGACACTAGTGAGTGGTCCCAGTGTCTCGGAATGAGGGCAGGTTTTGCCTCCACCTGAGCAGTGTCAACTGTTGTTTGATTTCATTCTATTCTGGAACCCATTCAGCTCTGTAAGAGACAACGTTCTTAGGCACACAGCTGCTCCATTTGCCTCAGTGGAGGAAGCAGATCTCTGTGTGCAAAGGAATGCACACTTGAACCTGACTTGTCTATCAAAACCTATTGGAGAAGGTTGCGGTTACATGTGGAGGCTGCAAGTCTTGTGTTTGTTAGAAATCACTGCATTCTGACCAATTGTTTTGTGTTGTGCTCGGAAAAGGAGCTGGGCACTGGAAAGAAGAGAACTGGTACACCTCTAGGCCTCTTTCTACAGTTAGGAAAACAGAAATATCTCTCTCTCTCTCTCTCTCTCTCTCTCTCTCTCAATCTCAATCTCAATCTCAATCTCTCAGTCTCTCTCTAAATCTCTCTCTCTCTCTAAATCTCTCTCTACTTGTATCTAAAATGTTTTTGGGTGTTTGCATTGCGCTATGTCTTGTCCAGAGTAGTGAGCAATGTGTAGTGTAATGTTGCTGGGACACAGTGACTACTAATATTCCCCTTTCACCATGCCTCACTCACTCCCCACCACAGATGGGAGAATAGCACTAACAACAGCCCAACTATGCAGTCACTGTGGTGCTGTACAGCTGTTCTCCAAAAAGTCAGATTTTGTTAATAAATGCAATGATTTAAGTGCAGCCTGAATATAGGTGGACAATGAATGGATGACATTGTGTGATTTGTGGATGACATTGTGTGATCCCAATTTGATTTGATTTTTTAAAAGAGTGAACAAGGTGCAACAATCCCAGACTAAGCAGCCTGTCTGGACGTCTTTCTTTCTATCTCTCAGAGATTAACAAAAAAAAAATAATGGGAAACATCTAACAGAAGCTCATATATAGTTGCCCCCAGACTAATTCATCACTAAATCCAGTCTGTGGTAAATATAAAAGGTAAGGCTTACTTTCAAATGTATCTCCCTAAGTGAAAATAAATCCTGTATCCTGCTGATGCAGTATAGCCATATGCTCAAACTAGTTATGTGTGGACGCAGTTTCTTGGTATGTGGATGCAGTTTGCATTACTTGATAGCCTCAGTAGAGAAGATCCTTCTATCAGCTTGGATTATTTGGTTGAGAGTAGATAGGACTGAATAAAATCCCTTCCCTCCCCGCAAATCCCAGATTTACCTGTAAAGAAAAGTTATACAACTACAACAACATGTATATACCACTTTTTAACAAAAGTGTCCAAAGCAGTTTACATAGAGAAATAATAAATACATAAATAGGATGGATCCCTATTCCCAAAGGGCTCACAAACTAAAAAGAAACATAAAATAGACACCAGCAACAGTCACTGGAGGGGTACAGGGCAGATACGCATGAAGAACAGCCCTATACATGTCACTGTGACTGAAATCCTCTGCATGTTTACTCAGAAGGAAATCCTGCTGTTCTCAATAGAACTTACACCTGAACTTAGACATGCTTGCCGCATGCATTTTCTAAGGTCATTGGCAGACGTTGGATGCTAGCATAATTATGTGCTTCATGCTTGTGATGGCAATCCCAGGTAAAAACAGAATTCAAAAGAAGTTCAAGAATCAGAAACTTTTTAGGTTATTAAAAATAAAAACCCTGCACAATGGATATTCACTGCAGTCCAACTAAAGTTAGGAGATTCAGATTAACAATTACTCATTTGTTCCACCAGTTTCAATGGGATTTAGTCATAACTGACTTTAGCTGCATGGGTACTTGGAGCACTACAAGAACAGATGGACTTGCTTAGATAAGCATTTCTGTTCTTTATTTGTATGTTTTTCTGTTTTTATTAGTGAACCTCTGCTTGTTCAACCATCAGAATGGTTGGCTGCCTCTAAATGAAAAGGTAAAGTGTGCTGTCAAGTCAGTTTTGACTCCTGGCGCCCAGAGCCCTGCGGTTTTCTTTGGTAGAATACAGGAGGGGTTTCCTATTGCCTCTTCCCACACAATGTGAGATGATGCCTTTCAGCATCTTCCTATATCACTGCTGCCCAATATAGTACCAGTGGGGATTTGAACTGGCAACCTTCTGCTTGTTAGTCTAGCATTTCCCCACTGCACCACTTAAGGTGACGCTTCTAAATGTACACTGTGAGAAATAAACATACTGCTAAAATACTACTATGAATACTTTATTATTACAGTCTTTGACCCAACAACACAGAAACAGCACAGAACATGAATACTACTACTAAACATGAATACTACCACTACTACTACTACTACTTATGTACAGCTTTTCAGCAAAAAGTTCTCAAAGTGGTTTATATAGAAAAAGAATAATAAGATGGTTCCCATCCCCTCAAAGCGCTCAGAATCTAAAAAGAAACATGATGTAGACAGAAACAGACATAGGAGGAATGCTGTGCTGCAGTTTAAATAGGGTCAGTGTACCCTAAAATAACTTGGGGTGCAACCCACCAGAAAGGTCTCCTATTTAGGCCTCACTGAAATGAATGCATTGACAAAGTTCTCATTCATTTTGATAGTGCGTGTCCAGGAGAACTTCCTGGTGGATTATGCCCTTAGCTTTTATTACAACTTTTTCTTTCCAATTTTCTATTTGTAATGAGTGCATAAAAGATCCCCCTTTCACCCTATTGTTTTTGCTCTAAAAGCCACTTTATTCTTAATAAAAGGAATAATAAGTGCCAGTTGTAAAATAATTTGTCAATCATTTCTAGCACTTACAATTGTAAAACACCTTTCTTTGGACCTCTTGGAGTGCTTTAGAAAAGATAAAAACAAATAAAATAAAATTACAATTACACTTAAATGGCAGAATTAAAATGATCAGTTTTAGATCACCTGAATTTTGTTGCTCCCATTTGACAAGGGGAAATTGTTCAAATGAACACCCTGGAAGGAGCTGAAATGCACAACAGTCTGGCCTATTCTGATCTTTGAATGAGCTTTTCCACAGGACTCTCATTAGGGACAAAGTTGAAGCTGAGCTGAAAAGAGCCTTATGCCCCCACAATTGAGGGCATTCAGTTGATTTCAAATTTAACTTCCCTGCTATTCAGCTGTGGTTCTTTTCTCTCTCTAAGGATTCTTATTGAAAGGAAAGGCTGGGCTAGTAATTTCTAGGATGTGAAGATGTAAATGAGAGAAAGGCTAGATGGGTGCTATGGGTTGATGAGAACTTAGATCCACACTTAGCGATACAAAAACATATTTAGAGGCCACCCCATCCTGAAGATCCCAGGACCCCACATGTGGGGTCTCCTTTGTTGAATTATTAGGGCAACTATTTCTACAGTACAGGTGTTGTCTGTTTGTGGTGCACTATGGTCTAGCTTGAGTAGGATCAGATTTGAAGAGGAAACAGTCATTTTCTAACTATGTGGCCTTTTGATAGCATTCACCTCTATGATCCTAAACTGAAGACAGACATAACATTAGAACAGAGTTCACAGCAGTGTTAATGGAACTGCTCTGGGGTGATTGGCGAACATCCCTAAATGTGCTCAGGCTTTGTGTCAGGTATTAGTGAACTGGGTTGGAGCAATCCCACATCAGAATAAATTTGTGCAAAGTTCTGGTCCTGGGAAAATGAATTGACAAGAGAATGAAGTTCATAATAAAGTAAGGTTTTATTTGAGAGTTTAGGGGTACAGTGGAATAAGAGAATTGATTAAAGCAATATTACTACTAAAAATAAGTTACAAGTTTAACCAGATACTTGCAAAGAGGCAAATGAGCTTGGTGTCCGAACTAAATGACTTCCAAGCTAGCTAGAGAAAGAAAGTTCAGAGAAACAGGCCTTTGGATTTAAAAAAGAGCAGGGATAGGGACAGCCCAGAGGGTTGCAATGATTATCATATGATCTCATCCTTACATTGGTGGCAATCAGACCCTCATGGCTCAGGTACAACTGAAGGACCTCTTTCCTCAGGGATGGAACCAGGCAGCAGTGGAGAACCAAAAGCAGCTCGGGGTTTAGGTAGCAAGGGTAACTGCTCTGAGCCATTTTTGGAAGGGCAGTATAGAAATCAAATAAATAAATAAATAAATAAATAACCCATAAAATGTCTGTTCTCATGTAGCCAGCTTCTCATGGCAGCAAGGTATGCTGGTCAGATCGGGCCAGCAAGGAAGGCCAGTCTGGAGGCAGAGAGTGTGAATGGCGTGAAGATCAAGACACAGCCTTGAGTTATGACGGACGCCCAAACAGTGGGTGACTCCACGGTTAAGAGACCAAATGAAGCACACTGGTTCATGAAACCAGGGCCAGTTATAGCTCAAAATGAGCCCTGAGGCAAAATACCGGCTGCTCTTCCTTTCTATTGAGGGAAATTCCAGTGGATCTCCAAAGGATCCATTGTCTTTGTTTGTTGTAAAACACAATGAGGCTCTTCTCACGATCGGTGAGAAGAGCCTGGGGAGGGTTAGCGGGCAGAGCAGGCTAAGCCCCCCATTACGGAGCCGTTATCCCCCATTACGGAGCTGGTGGGGAATGGGAGGATTAAGGGCTGTGAGGCCCGCGGAAGCTCCAGCATGCCCTGTGCGAGCGTGCAGGGCATGCTGGAGAGACCCCTGAGCTGGGAGGCTGCTTTTCAGCCACGGCGCGGAGCCATGCAGCGGAAACTCATCATTGAAAAGCCCGGGTTAGCAGAGCGCTTGCTCCACTAACCTGGGCTTAGAGGAGGGTTGTTTTAGCGGGTGACCCACTTTCATGACACCAAGCTCGGCTGCAAGCCCAGCGGTTCTCACGGGCATACAAAATCGGGCTAGGCTCCCTTAGCCTGATTTTGTATGACCGTGAGAATATCCTCAATGAGTAAAACACAATGGCATGAATGGTCAAGGGCAACCTGTATGTAAATGGACTGAACAGACATGCAAGGATCTGTCAGGTCAGAAGGAACCAGTAAACCAATCAGTAATTTTAATGAGCGCCTGAGTTCCTATTGCCACTTTAGCTCTTTTGTGATGGGGAAGGGAGCAACTTTCACTGTGCCTTATCTGCTTTTCCTGAAGAGGTAATTAGTGTTAGCTTGTTTGAGGCACAGAGGAGGGGGGGGGGAAGGGTGAATCTCTGGACAGAGAGACCTTGAAAGTGGTGTTAATTCAAGAGCTAACTCTGGTCCGCTTAGACATTCTCAAAAGAGGGAAAGGCGCAAGGCTAATTCCCTTCCAATTTGCTTGGCAGCTGGTGAATCTGGGGGTGATCGCCCCACTGCCTAAGTGACCTATCCCCATATGCCAACAAATGGGTAGACTATGATCCCATGAGGCTCCTGAGCATGTTAAGCATGGGAACTACAAGCCTGTAGTCCCAGACACAAGCAGAGAGGCTTCTGGGAGCCTGCAGAACAGCAGTGCTGGCAGTGCTTCCCAACAGAACAGTCAAATTAGCATAATAGCTCACAGATCTTGGCTGTCCCTGCCTTCCCATTTGCTCTCTTGCTTGGTGTTGCTGCTGCTGCCACCGCTGCCTCATTTCCCACCAAGCAGGAAGCACCCCAGAGCTGGGTGTCTGAGTTGAGAGAAGGCAAGGCTGCACCACTGGTGTGGAGACCTGGCAACCAGAACACCGGTGTGGATCTCTTTGTTAATTTCCATAGCCTCCTCCCTAGAAGAGGAGGAGGTGGCAGTAATAGCAAGCAAGAGAATGAGCAAATGAGCAGAGAGGACTAATGCTGGCTGCTTAAACAAAAGGATAGTGAGCTTATCTGTCAACACAGTGGTAAACTTGGCTAGCAGCACTGTGGAAGAATATATGGCGAGTCCCCCATAAAGTATATCTGTCTTCTCCCCATCTGTCTTCATTTGCCTTTAGTTATATAATTCTGCTTTCCCATCAATAAAAAACAAGTATAAGCCGTCCATACATTAACCCATTTCTGCTGTATTCCTATTATGAGGTAGCAGTAGCACTCTCAGCTGGATTCTTTTCCTGAAGCTGAGGGTGCGGTATGATATTAAACTCCAGTGATATTAAGGACTATAAAATTGGATACAAAAGCACCAGAGACATGAATTTCACAAAAACAACTTTCTGCCCTGAAAGAATATGATTACTACCTCTACTCACATCTAACCATTGTTTGGTTAGAGAGTGTTTGTGCTCTCCTTTCAGATCCTCTCCTCTCAGTTACCTAACTGTGGATGGTATGTCACACCACGTCTTATGGTTTTACGTTTACCAACTTTTAGGTTTTTGTTTGTTTGCTCAATAAAAGGTCTTTTTGTTGACAGTTTGGAGTTAATATGTGTATTGCATCGCCGACATATCGACCTATGGGATTATGTCAAAAAGCCAAATCAGATGGAGGGCAACATTGCCTGATTTCATTCTAAATGGAAGGACATATTTTGTTCTGTCTTGCAGCATTCCCAACTGTCATGGAAATTGGAGCATGTTTTGCAGTATGTTTCTTTTTCTTCTTCATGAAATTGCCCTCCCCTTTGGTTCATGGGAAATATTTTACCTGTTGCTGGTGGCCACAATGAAGAAGCCACAGGCTTGGTTTGTAAACTAGTATTGTCGCATAGAGAAGACCAGATTAGCTTCTGCCCCTCCTCTCTCTTCCTCGGTCTGAAATCAATGATGCCTTGTCCACCAAATGCATCATGAGACAGATACACCCAACCTGTCTCACTTCCCACAACACAGGCACATCTGCAATAAATAAATGCTCTTCCTCTTCAATTTTCTATTTTAAAACACATGGCAAAGTCACATTTATCTGTTGAACTATGATTATGGAACATGGACATGTCTGATCATATTGGGATGTGAAATGCCTTTCAGTCCCCAATACCCTGAATTTCTAGGGAAAATACTGGAGCTATTCCCATAATCATGAGGAACTGGGCTAAGGGAGCTCAGCCTGGTTTCTAGTCACTGTCCGGACCATCAGGCTTGTGGGCGAGCCCGGTGGTTCCATGGCAGCTACTTTTCCTAAGTAACGCTGACACTAAATGAGGTTCACAGAGCGAGTGCTCTGTTAACCTCATTATTTGAGGTTAATTATTATTAGAGTGCTCTGTTAACCTCATTAAAGAGCCCCTGGTGGCGCAGTGGTAAAACTGCTGCCCTGTAACCAGAAGGTTACAAGTTCGATCCTGACCAGGGGCTCAAGGTTGACTCAGCCTTCCATCCTTCCGAGGTCGGTAAAATGAGTACCCAGAATGTTGGGGGCAATATGCTAAATCATTGTAAACCGCTTAGAGAGCTCCGGCTATAGAGCGGTATATAAATGTAAGTGCTATTGCTATTGCTATTGCTATTGCTATTGCTATTGCTATTGCTATTGCTATTTTGATCGTGTCAGCTGCATCTGCTTGCAACCACAGCTGACACACTCAGGTTGAGGGAGAGGGGAGGGAGGATCCCAGGAAGGCATGGTGCTCTTGCATGGTGCTTTCCTGGAGCTCCGGGGTCCAGAATGCCACACAGCTCCCCTTCCCCTGACCCCCAGAGCTCCCCTGTGAACCATGGCTGGGCGTGGGAAAGTCTGACTGAAGCCTCTGCTCATCAGGGTGGCCAATCTGGCTACCCAGCAACCAACAACTGCTCATGTGCAGGAAGCGGACTAAGCCCCTTCTTCCCGTCAGACTCCTTGAGGCTCTACATCTTGATTGTGTGTAGAGTCTCAATGTCTTTCATTCTGCTTGTACTTTCTTAACTAACTCTGCAAAGAAAATCCAACACTGAATCGTGGGTTGTTAAGCTAGCATATCTTAAAGGTGTTTGAAGCATCCACAGAAGCCATGACAGGAGTGGAAGGAGTCAGTAGATGAGGTGTAGAAGGTCAAAGTTCTTTAGAGAGTCATAGGTCCAAATTATGTAGGAATCTTGTGCAGATTCTGATTATAGAAACGCAATAGTACAGCTTGTATAGTTAGGGGAAATGTGGAATGTGTTTCCTGTCAGAACCCAAGCTCCCAATGCTCCAGCAGCTATGCAACCACCCAGAATCTTCCTTCATCTATATATTTAATTCTCTAAGGCATACCCATGGCTAATCCTGTGTGTGGCAGCTCTCACGAGAGTTTGTGAGCAAAAGTACCTGATTTGGCAGTAAGGCAAATAGGGAGGAGGAGCCTGTGAGAGCAGAACCACCATGGTGATTGGGCAGTGGGGACTCCATATGCATATAGGGAGAAGGAGCCTGTGATGTTTAAGGTCAGTTGGAATGCAACTGTTACTGGTCGGAAGATGTTCTTGATTGTAGAGAAGAGGAATATATATATATAGAGAGAGAGAGAGAGAGAAGAGAGAGAGAGAGAGGGTGTTGGCAGGGGTCATGGGGTCATGAGGGAGGAAAGAGCCTCTTCAGGAGAAGGAGGCTGCCATTGTGTGAATTAGATGAGGAAACATGGTGAACAAGATCAGTTAACTCAGGAAGGGACAGAGAAAGGAAGGAAAGAAAGAAAGAAGGGAGGGAGGGAGGGAAGACAGACAGAGGGGGAAAGCGAGTTAAAGAGAGAGAAAGGGAGGGGGATAGAGAAAGAAGGAAGGGCGTGGGACGGTCCCAAGCCTGTCAGCAGCCTGAGGGGAACGAGCGGTCATAGCATCATCAGCAAGGAAAGGCCCAGTCACTGCTGCTGTTTGGGGCATTGGCAGAAGGAGGCGGACAGGCAAGAAATGGCCCAGTCTACTGCTGCTGCTGCTCCTGTGGGGAAGAGCAGGAGCGGGGCTCGGGTGAGGGTGGGGAGGTCTCTGGGAATAGGAGGCTGCAGCTTGGCCAATAGGTGCCAGCAACGCTGCAGCCGCGACCAAGAGGGATGAGGGGGATGGAGTAAAGGGATGGACAGGGGCATATCTAGGGAAAATAGCACCTAGGGCAAGCACTGAAATTGCACCCCTGTCCAAACAGGGATGATGGGACTTGTAGTCAACAATATCTGGAAATCCCTTTTAAAAAGAACACTGTACCATCTAGACTAGAACACTGTACCATCTAGATGGTTGTTGATCAAAACCTGAAAACATGAGCCATCTCCTTTAGATTTAGCACAACAGTCAGGTGTTATGTGAGGATTCCAAGTGTCATTTTCTGTCTCATCTCATGCTTTAAAAAAAAACATGACTTTGTCTTAGAGGATCAGCTTTCCAAATAGCGACTAGCAAAATAGGGGAAGAAGAAGGTGGCAGGGTGGTGGGGCTATAAACCAGTGAATGATTCCTGCCGGCCTTTGTCTTGTGATGACTGTTGGCTCATGATGGGGTATATGTGCATTCACCACACCAGTGCATTCACCACACCAGTGCACCAGGAGGGTGGAGGATACATTAGTTTGCAACATTAGACAGAGGAATTTGCAACAGGAGCAGACCTCTGCCAGGGGCAAAACCAGCCCCTGCCAGACTAAGAAATCATTGTAATTTGCCCCTTCCTGTCACAAGCAGTGTGCTGTTCTTTTATTATTGACGCTGACTCTCAGATATCCCAGTCATGGATGGAAAATTCAGGGGCAATTTACAAGAGACACATTTTCTACATGGAAGTTTCTTCTGTGCAGGTGTTGTGCAGAAATCCAGGTGTAGTGATCAATACATACGTATCTATTCCGCCAGGGGCAAGTTGGAAAGGGGCCCAGAGATGAGATTTTAAAATGGGCCCCCAGCCCTGCAAAGTCCAGGGCTTCCACACACCCCAGGCCCCCAAGGATTTAAGTCTAATATTTCAAAATAAATATGCTGCCTGGAAATACCTTTCACTGAATACACACATGCACACTTCACAATATATAGTGATATACATTGAGTAATATATATTTGTGCTACTTTTAATGCCTAGAACACACTAGAAACACTAATTATTAAAATGCCCCCCTTGCTGCAGATTAGCAAAGGAGACTTTCAACCATGGAGTGTGAGCCTATGTATGTTTTCTCAGAATTCTGAACAAATTCAGTAAAGTTTGATTCCAGGAGGTTTTTCACACGAGGCTTTTAAAGCCCTTTAACACACATCTCCTCTGGAATGGAGGTGCTGCATTCACATGTTGGCCAGATTTGCTCTGAAGTCCCTGCGGGTTATTGGGGAGCAGTTCACACACAAGAAAAATAAAATAAAAGCACAACACATGCTTCACAGTTCTCACTCAGACCTTATGGGTTGCAAAACAACTTGAACATAAATGCATTTATAAATGAATGAATGAATGAATAAATGAATAAATAAATATAATACTGTTTGTTCCAGAGGTTTTTTGTAATTTTCTGCCATGAAACAAGCCACTTAGAGGCTTTTAAAGATAGTTTTTGTTTTTAAAGGCAGTAAAGCCCTATAGCAAGTAGATCTCTATATATCGGGGGGGGGACGACAAAAAGGAATTCACATCATACCTCCATGAAGCAGGCAAAGGCTGATCTGTGCTGGGCAGCGAGATCTGTGGTGGATAAAAGGCAGCCAGCGATGGCCACTCGGCCTGCCTCCTTCTTCCTTCCTTGCTGGCAGCCTGCCAGGGTATTGGGGTTCAAGCTTCAGGGAGGCTTGCAGGAGGCCTCTCTGGAAGCCCTTCCCACCCGCCGATCAGCTGAGAGGCGGGGAGAAAAGGAGATACTGTGTCACAGTTTGCAGGCTGCTTTGACTGTATGCCGGAGGGCAAGGCAAGCAGGAGAGAAGGCAAACAGGCAAGTGGCTGAGAGGCCTTGAGGCTGGGCAGGTGGGCAATGGGGTGGGGGTGGCAGGCACTGGCATGGCACTCCCCTCAGTGGTGCCTAGGGCACATAGCCTGGCTCCCCCCCCCAGTTACGCTCATGGGGATGGAGGAGTGACCAAGAAGGGTAAGGGGGGTGGAAGCAACTAGATGGAGGAGGAGGAGCAGGAGTGCGGCTCAGGTGAGGGTGGCAAGATCTCTGAGGTAATGGGGGGCTGTGGCAGGGGGTGAGGGGAGCAATCAAGTGCTAGTGTGCAGATGCTCTGCGTGAGTTAAGCTAGTCTTTATTATTATTCTACTTTTGCCAGGGCTGAGCATCATCCAGCCCTGCTTTTTGGACTCGATGTATGTTACAGCTTTAGATCTTAAGAGGGTGAGAGGGAGGGCTGGATGGGAAAATGGCAGGTGTTCACAGACCTCCCCTGAACAGGAAGTTATTAACACCTGTCATGTTCCCATCTGGCCAGATGTTTGCACATGCACGAAGCTGTGTAAATGCGCTGGCAGGAGGACAGCAGCCTAATTAAGGATTAAGGTGCTCTCTTCAGAGTGCTCCCACATTAGGTTGGACTGTGTGCTCTGATCTGCTTGCTTGCTTGTTTTTTAAACCCTCCCAATTAAGCCACCTAATGGCGCAGCAGGGAAATGACTTGCCTAGAGAGCAAGAGGTTGCTGGTTCGAATCCCCGCTGGTATGTTTCCCAGACTGTGGGAAACACCTATATCGGCCAGCAGCAATATAGGAAGGTGCTGAAAGGCATCATCTCACACTGCATGGGAGGGAGGTGGCAATTGGAAACCTCTCCTGTATTCTACCAAAGACAACCACAGGGCTTTATGGTTGCCAGGAGTCAACACCGACTCAAGGGCACAACTTTACTTCAACAGTATCCATGATTTCAACTAATATGAGAAAAAGAAGAATTAGAATAATATAAATTTTAATCTTTGCATACCTCTTTGAGTCAGGAGAGTTTACTCCCCCCCCCTCAATTTGCTCTAACAGATACACAGAAATACTAATTAATAACAGGACAGAGACTATTGGGGATTTGATGCTGGCATTGAGGCAAATGAAATTTTTGTGAATATCAAGAATGTTTTTTAACACCAGCCCCTTAATTTTAAAAATAAATCCAAATTAGTCAGGAACATAAAAATGTAAGGAACTGCAAGTCCATACAATTTCATAATACTTGGAATAATGTTTAAAAATTAAAGCATGCCATATTTATTCACAGTTGATTTAAAAATGTTGTTTAGCACCAATCCTTTATTTTAAAGGTAAATCCAAATAGTCAGGAACATAAAAATGTAAAGAGCTGCAAGTCTACTCAGCTTCACAATTCTCGGAAAAATGTTTAAAAATGCAAGTATGCCATATTTATTCACAGTTGATTTAAAAACAATTTGATGTCCATTTCCAAAACAAGACTGAACACTGTCAAAAAACATTACTGTTTAAAAAGTGTCCACTTTTTCGATGTTTTCATCTGCAAAGCATTAGAGTTTATAAAATAGTTTTGACTTGGAATTTGTATGCGTCGCCATGAAGGCTTCCATATGTGCAAAATGTTATTTGTGTATTCGATTGTATGATGTGAAAAACAGACAGCTGAGGCTTATCAAGAAGCATCTTCCTTTTAGGAAACAAACATCTCTACAGTACAGGGCACCAGCAGGATAAAATACAGAGGCTGCTAATCAGAATCAGAGTGTGAGGGTGACTTCTAGACTTGGGATTTGCTTCCATTTGCCAGCAGATTAAAACCTGGATGCATTTGCCATGTAACATGTTTTGTTGCACTTTCTGTGGGCTGATTCACATGGGCATGCACATCACGCAGTTCCTTGACACTGAATGTCTCACAGCTGGAACTAGCAGTTGAACAAGTCATATGGTGGCATCAGTGTGGTGGAGTGAAAGACTGAATTGATGATGATGATGATGATGATGATGATGATGATGATGATGATGAATGTTATTTATTATTACTATTATTATAGTAATGAGAAGACAGGCCTCATCCCAAGGGGTTCACAATCTTACATTGATACAAGAGAGACAACAGTGGAGAAGGCAAATGGGAGCAGGGAAAAGGAAGGAAGGGGCTAGATGGAACTGCTTACGAGTTCACTCTTTTTTCTCTCCTGCCCTGTCTCAAGATCCCAGAGCACAGAGGCAGCTCTTGATGAGTAACACTAGGGTCTCAGGTGACAAGTGTGCCATAGGGTGATGAGTGTGGACTCCCCACCACCTGCCTGCTTCTTCCACCCCTGCCTCATCTCTACTGTTGCCCCTTCCTGTGTTCATCCCCCCCCCCAGGCGAGAAGTCAGCACTGATGCCATCCCTCTTTCCCTTCACCTTCCAGATGCCCATTCTGTCCTGGGCCTGGTGTTGGCACAGTGGTGACAGCAGCCGTAGGCAGCATTCCTCTAGCCCATGTTTCTTGTTGCTGCCCCTGTCCCTGGACCAGCACTGGCAACTGTGACCAGTTTGCTCCCTCCTGCTTTTCTCCCCCAAATCCCCACCAGAACCAAAAGCGGACAAGCTTGGTTGTGGAAGGGAGAGCGCAAGCCAGTCACTGGTGCTGGACAGGGGTGGCAGGAAGAGACAGGAACTGACACAATGGCATGTGCCGACTCTAGGGCAGAGTGTATGCCCAGAAGCTGAGGCGGAACAAGGGTGGCATCAATGGTGGTCTCTGGCCTGGGAAGCAGAGCTGGTCAGGAGGGAATGGGGCTGCATCAGTATCAAGCTCAACCAGGGAGTGGGTTGGCATGTTGAGATTTACCTCAACTGGCAATAGGCAGTGGTTGTCATCTCTGTCAGAGCATGTCACCATGAAATATAGCCATGCCTGTCTGTCTTTGTCTGTCTGTCTGTCCAGTGTTGTGTAGTGGTTAGAGTGTTGGACAAAGACTGGAGAGACCTGAGTTCAAATCCCTGTTCAGCCATGAAACTCACTGGGTGACTCTGGACCAGGCATATATCTCTCAGTCTAACCTACCTCACAGGGTTGTGAGGGTAACTGTAACCATGTACACCACTCTGGGTTCCCTAGAGGAAGAGCAGGATATAAATGTAATACACACATAAATAAATAATACCTACCTACCTACATGTATATGCTGCTGTTCCTCCAAAGAGCTCATAATATAGTTATGTTTATCATCACAACAACCCTTGAGGTCGGTTAGACTGACAAGTTAAGTGCCTGTCCTAGAATCACCCAGTGAGTTTCATGTCTGAACAGAATATGAACTCAAGTCTCCCCGGTCCTACTCCAGCACTCTAACCACTTCACCATACTGTTTACCCATACAACACAGTGATGTAACCCATACTGAGAGCTAATGATGGATCCAAGGCTACCCATGAAATCTGTAGCCATGCAGAACCCCACTCTGTACACAGTACTAATAGCTAGCTGTCCCCCACCCATCAGATGTTGTATATATTGGCTTCTGCGTAGCACTGATCGAAAAGGCATAAATACTGATGTCTGAAATGCGTTCCTAAGCCAAAGCAGAACTGAGGACAGCCAGAAGCCACGATATAGATACCTAAAAGTGAAGATTGTATGTGTTTTCTCCCAAGAATAATTTAAGGTGACTTTAGGTTGGTTTCAAGATTTATAAGCACCACAAATCCTCGCTGGAGCAAAGTTCAAGTCAGTAATCTGCTGCTCACTCTTCGGGCTGGGCTGGGCTGGGGGAAGGAACCGAGCTGTGGCCCACACCTCCCTGCAACTGAGTCCGGAGGCAGAGAGAAGATAGGCAGCAGGCCTGACTTTCACTGTTTCACTTCAAAGGTTGCATAATATTTGAGCAGATTAGATTCTCTTAACCAGCTAAGAAGGTTAGATGATTCTGAGTGTGTAATTTTATATCCCTCATTAATTCGGTTTAGAAATTCAAAATCGTATATGCCAGCTCTGACCTCAAACCTTCCTATGTCCACGAGCTATAAGACATGCAGCTCCCATGCAGTGCCCAGCCCTGATCCTATCCTGGCAAAACAGTTCTGTGATTTGCGTCTAGAATGGCGGGGGGGGTGTGTGTGTGACAAATATTTTCCAAAACGTGCTGCAAATCTGCTGGCTGCATGACAGAGTAATCTGACACCTACTTCATTACCAGCTAATGAGCTTTAGGCTCCCTCCACGGCTAGGGGCACTTTGTGGGAATCAGCCTCCATGCTAAAGCCCTGTTCAGATGGCAGGGCATATCCCCTATGTGTATAATGAATGTATGGCAGGGAGTAGCAGGTTCTATCCTCTGCCATATGCACATTCAAACACACGTCTGCAGTGTGTCTTGCGCCCTGGCATAAACAGTGCTCTGTGCAATTAGGAGGCCTGCTCTTTCAGGGTCCCCAGTCATGTGAAGTGCTGCCTATATGCATACAATTGCTTTATTTATATATTGGGCGCATAGCTTGTTATGTCCCATAAGCTCAGATCACTGGCATACTGGCATGCCTTTGAAACACACACACACACACACACGGAGAATGGAGTCTGCTGTCTGCCGTCATATGCACATGTGTTGTACCTGTCATCAGGACAAGGCTTAGGCTGTTTCTCCTATTATTCTGAATCAAGAACAATTAATAGATGATTTATTTATTTGTCTGCTTCTTTGCTAAAAGAGTCAGCGTGGTTTAGTGGTTAGAGTATTGGACTACGATTAGGGAGACCCAGGTTCAAATCCCCATTCAGCCATGATACTTGCTGGGTGACTCTGGGCCAGTCACTACCTCTCAGCCTAACTTACTTCACAGGGTTGTAGTGAGGATAAACTTAACCATGTACATCGGTTTGGGCTCCTTGTGGAAGAGTAGGATATAAATGTAAGAATAAGTAAATATGAATTTTAAAAGTATTCATTTGGATACTGTTGAGTATCAACAATTGAAAACAACACTCAGAAAATATAGCGTTGTGTTAACTTTTACATATATTTTGTCATCTGAAAATTCTGTTTTCAAATTCCCGTAATGTTAGGGACAAAAGGTTTCTTTGGGTTTTTTTAAAAAAGCTCAAATGAAAAAGTTATGTTGAGGAAGTGATTATAATGTTTTCTCTTTTTATACAGGGAAAGACAGGAAATTAGACACCATATCAGTAAGAAGACTTTCTTATCATATCAAATGGTTTTTAAAACTTCTTTACACTCTCATTTACTATCACTGGTGTAGTCAGAAGGTTAAAGATGAGTTATATATTTCTATATTTGTGTTCTGTGCAGAAGGCCTATGTGCAGTTGAGTGCCTAAAGAATTTCATGATTTTTTGGTAATTTTTAATAGTCTGCGCTGGCTGTTATGCATATTCTTACTCAGTAAGACACCAAACCAAATATTGACTGACATCCCACTAGTGTAATGCATGGGGAACCAAAAAAGGCTTGCATGAAGTGGCAGCATGGCCATGCCAGGCTTGGCCCTGATGCTGACCAATTGGTGGTTGACTCAGAGGCTGAAGGTGAGCCCAGGGGCGTAGCTTGGGGAGAGTGTTTTCCCCTCTCCCCGGTGGCCCATCAGAGTGAGGGACATAATGAAGAAAATACGGAGACCTGGAGCTGGGGGCCCCTCGGGAGCTGGGGGTCCTGGGTTCTCTGAACCCATTTGCTCAATTATAGCTACACCCCTGGGTGATCCAGCTTCAGCAGAGAGGACCATGTCTGATACAGACACCCAGCTGCCAGAGCCTGCCACTCGTGCAGAGATTCCAGTTTCACCTGAGCCTACCTCTCCTGAAGAGGCTCCAGTGCTGTCAGAGCCTGCCATTCTCACAGAAGTCTCAGTGCCATCAGAGCCGACCACTCCCTTGGAGGCTTTAGAGGACCCGCAAGACTGGGCAACCCCTTTGGGGGAAGTCCCCTGTCCCAGAACCACCAGCTCACCTCCAAGACCCCACAGAGGAGGTGATGTTGTGCCTGAGCTGAGTTGCAGCAGAAAAGGAGGAACACATGATTAGCTGCTCAGGGCTTGCCCTTCAATGGGTCTCCTAGGAAGGAGGGGGAAGTCCTCCTTGGCAGTAGGGCCTTACTAGGCAGAGCAGGAAAGGGTGTGGGCTCTTCAGACCATAAAAACTCTTAGTTTCAACTTGCTGTTGCTTGTTCAACAGCTCCTCTTGGGAGTTGAACTTAGGCGGGGGGGAACTCCCCTGCCTTGGCTGCTGCCATAGTGCCTAGATTCAAGCATTCTGCCTGCGTTCTGCCCCTCTTCTTGAAGCTTGCTGGCATACCAGTTGCAGTCTCTGCTGTAAATTGGCCTATATGAGCAGGTGGGGGAAGGAATTTCACTGATCTCCACTTCCCCTGAAAGTGCTCTGTACAACCCACAGTTATGTCCCTGGGGGCTGTGTAACTCTCAGGGACATAATTCTGCAGAAGGGGAGATCAGTAAAAATTGCCCACCCGCTGGCACTCAATTGTGTGCACTGCAGAAGCAAGCATGCAGCTGTTGCATACATGCCTTTTTGGGTTCCATGAGTGCAGCAGGAGTGTGAATGTCAGCCACTTGGATAGTGTAAAAGAAAAATTGAAGAATTGAACTTGATCACATTCTCATATTTAGTGTGAATAAAATTCTGTGGTTCTACAGGTAAATCTGCACCATATGTTTATATATGTTTTATACAGGTGCTTATAGCTGCAGGTGCTCCCTTAAACATCCTGGTCCCAAACCATAAAGAGCTTTAAAGAAAATGACTGGCAGGTAATGTTAGTGGCTGCAGTCTACTAAGTTCCTTGGACAGATACAATTAGTTGCACATGCTCAGTGCCCACCTAGGTTGATTGCATATGCAGCCAGCAATTAGGAACATAGGAAGCTGCCTTCTACCATTGGTCCATCAAGTTCAGTATTGTCTACACAGACTGGCAGCGGCTTCTCCAAGGTTGCAGGCAGAAATCTCTCTAAGCCCTATCCTGGAGGTGCCAGGGAGGGAACTTGGAATTTTCTGCTCTTCCCAGAGCAGCCCTATCCCCTAAGGGGAAGATCTTACAGTGTTCACATGTAGTCTCCCATTCAAATGCAAACTAGGGTGGACCCTGCTTAGCAAAGGGGACAATTCATGCTTGCTACCACAAGACCAGCTGTGGAAAGCATCTGGAGCAGGTCAGGGGTTCAGCAAGCTGCACAGAGCTGGCCAGGAAAACAGGGAGTTCTCCACACAGCAGGCTTTACCATGAGTTTTCTGCAAGGCTTTACTGCGAACTCAACGCAATCCAAAAAACCCAATGCAAAAAGTGGATTAACCTTGGATATAAATCGGGTTGCACTCTAACAAGCAGTGAAAAACCTGAATCATGTGTGAAGTGTTCCGCAATAGCTCACAGGGATTTTGGGGTAAATCTGCCCAATATGTGGATGTGCCCGCTCCATTCCAAAGATGTGGGCTAAAAACTGGTTGTAGAAAACTTTCATGCAAGGGCAGCTGGGAACTGTAGCTCTCCTCAGAGCTATCCCCATGGGAATGACAGTACTACAATCGACACATTTTAGGTAAATGGGATGCTGAGCCCAGGAAAATATTTTTGCACTCCCCCCCCCCAGTAATTAATCTGTATACTCCAGCTGATATTATATACTTTCTCTAAATTCATATATCACTTTTAAAGATTCCTTATATGTTGTGGAAGCATGAAAAATCAGGAAAGTAAATTGTGCAGTAAATTGTGAGGGTGATTCAGAGGGAAAGATGGAAATAAGGTGGGCTGCACTGCTATGTACTTGGTATGTATACTGATTGACCTTGTAACTGCCACCTATGTTATTATGGCGGTTACCATTTGCATTGACCTGTTTGTTCTTAAATTTTAAACTTTAAATATCTATCTGTCTTGTCGCATTCATTCATTGGTTGGATTTCCACCTTGCTGCTCAGATATACTCTATTATTGCCCCCAGGTTTTGGAATACTCTCCCAGGGCGTGTCCATTCTCTAAGTCTGGCTTCTTTTAAAGAACAACCATTACTTTTTTAAAATTATTGTTTGTTTGGACTTTTGCCCTTTAGGGGTTGCCAGTCTCTCTGCTCCCCTGCTGCTCAGTCCAGTATTTCTATGGCTGCTGCTTTGTGGTGTTCTTATTGTGTTTATTTGATTTAATATTTTAATGTGAGGTTATGGAATTTTATTGTCTCTTAACTTTTGTAAACTGCCTTAGGATGAGTTTCTTGAAAGGCAGTATAAAAACTGAGCAATAAACAAACAAATGAATATTGGGTAGGCCCAATATCTTTATATTGACTATTGGAAGGGGAGACAAAGTAGCCATTGCTCCTCCTGCCATAGCTCTTCCCTTATTGGGTCATATTGTCTCTTCCTTTCTCATTTGCTGTGCTGAGCAAGACTCTAAGCGGGCTGCAAAGCAAGTGAGAGAGGGTGGCAGATGAGAGGACCAGCAAGGGACCAGCAAGACCTGCAGCCTTGGAGAAGCTGCTGCCAGTCTGTGTAGATGATACTGACCTAGATGGGAGGAACTGCAGCTATCTTGTCTCTCACTTGTCTCGCCTATGTCATTAAATAAAGTAAAGTGTGCCGTCGGGTCAGTGTCAACTCCTGGCGGCCACAGAGCCTTGTGGTTGTCTTTGGTAGAATACAGGAGGGGTTTACCATTGCCATCTCCAGTGCAGTATGAGATGATGCCTTTCAGCACCTTCCTATATTGCTGCTAGCCGATATAGGTGTTTCCCATAGTCTGGGAAACATACCAGCGGGGATTCGAACCAGCAAGCTCTCAGGTGAAACTCGGAAAATTAGAATATCGTGCAAAAGTCCATTAATTTCAGTAATGCAAATTAAAAGGTGAAATTGATATATGAGACAGATGCATTACATGCAAAGCGAGATAAGTCAAGCCTTAATTTGTTATAATTGTGATGATCATGGCGCACAGCTCATGAAAACCCCAAATCCACAATCCCAGAAAATTAGAATATTACATGGAACCAAGAAGACAAGGATTGTAGAATAGAACACTATCGGACCTCTGAAAAGTATAAGCATGCATATGTATTCAGTACCTGGTTTGGGCCCCTTTTGCAGCAATTACTGCCTCAATGCGGCGTGGCATGGATGCTATCAGCCTGTGGCACTGCTGAGGTGTTATGGAAGACCAGGATGCTTCATTAGCGGCCTTCAGCTCTTCTGCATTGTTTGGTCTCATGTCTCTCATCCTTCTCTTGGCAATGCCCCATAGATTCTCTATGGGGTCAGGTCAGGCGAGTTTGCTGGCCAATCAAGCACAGTACACTGTATACTTTTCAGAGGTCTGATATTGTTCTATTCTTCAATCCTTGTCTTCTTGGTTCCATGTAATATTCTAATTTTCTGGGATTGTGGATTTGGGGTTTTTATGAGCTGTACGCCATGATCATCACAATTATAACAAATTAAGGCTTGACTTATCTCGCTTTGCATGTAATGCGTCTGTCTCATATATCAGTTTCACCTTTTAATTTGCATTACTCAAATTAATGGACTTTTGCACGATATTCTAATTTTCCGAGTTTCACCTGCTGGCTTGCTAATCAAGTCATTTCCCTGCTGCACCATTAGGTGGCTCCTATGCCATTAGTGATTATAAAAATACTACAGAGTGGCTGTGATGATTTCTGGAGTTGCTATGGACTGGTAAGGCGCACTGTACAGAATGGGAGGTTGTGCAAGCAGTGCTGCCACAGTTTCTCCCATTTGTAACAATGGGAAACGATGCAGCAGCACTGATTACACACCTGCCTGTTCTCTGCAGCATTGGGGCTGCCTTACAAGTCCACAGCAATGGACAGCAGCTGCCGTGCACAGCAGCTTCGCACCACTGTGCATCATGGTGGTGATGGGAATCTTGATGCAAGCAAGATGGCGACTTCAGTTGCAATGCTCATGACATCTTTTTGTACTCTTTATTATTCATTCGTATGTTATTACTATTACATTTCATATGTAATCTATTACATTTTGTATGTAATAACTGTGCATATTTTACTATTACATTTATAGCTATACTGCTTTTCAACAACAAAAAATCACAAAAGAGTTTACATAGCAAAAAAGGTAGCAAAAGGATGAGAAGACGGTTCCTTCTATCAAAGGGGTCCAAGAGCTAACAAGAAACACAAGGCAGACACCAACAACAGCTACCAGGTGGGACACTATGTTGGAATGAATATGGATGGTTGCTCTCTCTTTATACGTGAGCCACCTCTTTATTTACAGATAAATATTACAGATCCACCTGGATGCAGCAGGGGATGAGCTGAGCTAGCACCACCCACTCCATCAGCTCAGTTCAGGTCATTTGGCTCCTTCCCTTCCAGTGGTCATTCTTCTCAGTGGCCACTGTCTTCTCAGTGGCCATTCCACCTGGCCATTCTGTAACTTGAAAGGTTTGATACCTGAATTGGCTTGCTTTCCTCTTAGCTTCCTGTCCCCTTTCCTTTTGTATTGTATCTGTCAAACTGCATACCTGTGAACAGGACCTGTTGAAGTTTTTAATCTATGACAGGAGAGCTGGTCTTGTGGTCGCAAGCATGACTTGTCCCCTTAGCTAAGCAGGGTCTGCCCTGGTTGCATATGAATGGGAGACTTGATGTGTGAGCACTGTAAGATATCCCCCTTAGGGGATGGAGCCGCTCTAGGAAGAGCATCTAGGTTACAAATTCTCTCCCTGGCATCTCCATGATAGGGCTGAGAGAGATTCCTGCCTGCAACCTTGGAGAAGCCGCTGCCAGTCTGTGTAGATGATACTGACCTAGATGGACCGATGGTCTGACTTGGTATATGGCAGCTTCCTATTATCTTCCTATGTACATTGCAAAGCCCCTAGAATAGTGTAGACACTTCATAAGTAAACAAATAAATATGGCTAATTTTTCCTTCTTCATACAGAAGCTTCATGGTGGACTGAGAAGCACATTCTTAAGTGGGTGTAAGCATTACACTTGTTCCTCTATGAGCTGTACTGTATTATGCCATCTGTTTCTCATACAGTAATTAAAATCATTGTTGATTTTATTTTCTGTCAGACTGAATGTCTTTTCCCTACAACAGATGCAGTAAGCATGTGGATCCCTGCAGCCACTAAGCAACAACTGCATTTATTGCACAATAAAACAATAACCTGGAAACAAATCCAAAACAGACTGCTGTATTAGTCTATTGATGTAAACACAAAGAAGGGTTTTGAGGCACCTTCAAAAGTAATTGCTTTATTGTTGCATAAGCTTAAGTGGACTAATGCCCACTTTTTGTTGGCTGCAACAGCAGATTTGATTAAGTGGGCTCTAGTCCACAAAAGTGTACACTGCAATTAGTCTGTTCATCTTTAAGGTGCCACAACATTCTTTTTCTGTATTGTTGAAAGGCCTGTCTCTGATCTCTCCCTTTCTCAGCCTTCTCCAAGAACTAGAGTCTTACCTTCAGGTTACCTGGAAAGAGTTTAGGGGCTGGTAGAATATTTCATATCTGTCCATCTCCACAAACAATCCCCATAAATTTAAAGCAGAACGAAAAACCTGCTGCTGCCATTCAGCAAGGAGTCTATTATGAATCCCTAGGTGGCATGCAAAGCATTTAGACTCATTTCATTCATATGTCAGGTAAAGACTTTCATTTAGAAGTGAGATGAATACTGAATAATGGATCTTTTGAATAATGTAATTAAGAATTCATTAAAGCAGCCTTTTAAAACCCTGCAAAATGCAATGCATGTATACCTCCCAGCCTAAACCCAGGAAAATGTAGTATGGAATTAAAATGAATTAACAGAAAAACAATGTGGGAAATGCTGTTTAGAAAATCCAGCTTTTGAAGCTAAACGAACAATTGGCAGAACAATGCAGGCTGCTTTTTTTCACAGCTTGCAAGCTGTCAAAAAACCCCTCGGTATTTAAGATGGCTTATTCCTTGTTGGTACAGAAGGCAATGAATCAAGTAAAAGTGGGTGGATTGGCACCACCTGAATCCGAAGTGCCTGCAGTACAGGTGACTGAGATCTTTTGGTGATGTCCCCATGATAGTGCAGCTGCATTGAAAGAGAATTTAACTAGTGTGGAAGGCAATGTTCTTGAGACCCAGATGCAAAGGAGGCCAGGGTTGCCATAGCTTTAATAAGAGCAAGCATATCGTTATGTTTTTCTCTCTGTGTCATCATTAAATCCTGCAGTGCCAATATGCTGGTGACGCCATCGTTGGCAGGCTAGCCCTCTGCTGTTCTCCAGTGCAAAAGCTCCTGTTCCCAACTCAGAACAATATCTTGTCCTACTTAGATTGGTTGGCTGCGCTGATGCACTTCTAGGGAAGCCTTGTTTGTTTGTTTGTTTATCACATTTATATACCGCCCAAACGTTCGTCTCTGGGCGGTTAACATAAAACAATTAAAACACATATAAAAAGTTTAAACAATTCAACAATTTAAAACCAATCACAAAATTAAAACCAACAAATTTTAAAAGGCTGAGAAAGCTTGGTTAAACAGATGAGTTTTCAGATTTTTATTTTTATTTTAATTGCCAGAGATGAGGAGGATCGTATCTCTGCAGGGAGCACATTTCACAGTCTCGGGGCAGCAACTGAGAAGGCCCATCTCTGTGTAGCCATCAGACGAGTTGGCAGTAACTGGAAACAGACTGCCTCAGATGACCTCAATGGGCGGTGGGGCTCATTGTGAAGAAGACGCTCTCTTAAATACCCAAGGCCTAATCCGTTTAGGGCTTTATAAGTTATAACTAGTACTTTGTATTTTGCCTGGAAACCTATTGGTTTGAACTTATCTGGTCATCACCAAAGGATGATGAAAAAGAACATCTGCAAAGGAGCATCTAATGTACATTCAGAGGTGGCACAAGAGTCAAGGGCAGGAATTCTGGCCTGTTGGGGAGACACACAGATGATTATATCTTTGTTTTCTTCTGTTTTCTTCTGTTTCCCCAATATCCAGCCTCTTGGTTAAAAGACATACTTTTATCTTACCTTACCAGCCAGGCTGTTCCTATCCTAGTAAAGGAAAAAAGGCTTATTTAGCCAGTTTTATTACTTTTGTCTTTGAAAAGTAATAGGAGGGATGGGAGAGTGTGAGCCACCTTTTGAGGAAGGGGTGACGGTATAGAAATGAGGGAAAGCTTCATAGAAACCCTTGGCATGATAAGTTGGGTTGGATGACCATTTATGTGCCTGGTGAGTGCCAGGCTCATGGCCTGCATGAGTGGGGGTGGGGGCAGTTCCAGGAGAATGATTGGTCAAAGTAGTGTGGATGAGAAACATGTTATTGGCTGGGTGGGCTAGTTAAGGGGGATTAGGTTTTGTTTGTTTGTTTGTTTGTTTGTTTATATGCCAGCCATTCCAGAATGGCTCAGGGTGGTTATACAAAAAGAGTAAAATAACATATTTAACATTTTTAACATAAACATATAAAAATAATTAAAATTAACATAAAACTCATTTTAAAATCCATTTAATACCAATTCAATATTATTTAAATTCAGGCTGAACAATGGGTATTTGGGGCTCTCTTGAAGATCTCCAAAGACGTTAAGTTTCTTATAGCTATGGGGAGAGTGTTCCACACCTTAGGGGGAACAGCTGAGAAAGCACAATCTCAGGTTGCCACCAGATGAACTGATAGCACCCGAAGACAGACCTCTCCTGAAGATCTTAATGAGCAGTGGGGATCTTTCAGGGAAAGGTATTCTCTCAAGTAACCTGGGCCTAAGCCATTCAGGGCTTTAAAGATGATAAACAAAAGTACAAAATTCTATTTGGGTTCAACAATCAGCTCCAATTAAAAACAACAACCCAATAATATAATATTAATGTTCAATTTGATAAAACTATGTATCATACAATAAAAAGATATCCTAACTCAATAAAATATGGTTCCCCCAAATCAATATAATATATCCATATGACAAAACTGAATCCATTAAACATAATAAATAAGATCTCTCAAAAATTGCTACTATGTAACTGTCTACTGGTTGAAAAAGTTAAGTCCAAGAATGTCTACAGTAACTGATCTCTGAAGTGTCATGTTGTTGACTTGTGGGAGAAAAGTGGATGACTGTCCCAGCTAACTGGGCAAAGAGGCACCTTTTAATGTGGTGATTCTCTTTATTTAGTCGGGGGAGAGTAACTGGCCCTATCCATCCCCAGCACAGTACTTCCAGTGACTGATGCTGGTGCCTATCTTATGTTTCTTTTTAGATTGTGAGCCCCTTGGGGACAGGGATCCATCTTATATATTTATTATTCTCTGTGTAAACCGCCCTGAGCCATTTTTGGAAGGGCAGTATAGAAATCTTAATAATAATAATAATAATAATAATAATAATAATAATAATAATAATAATATCATAAAATTGAAAAGGTTGAAGAAAATGAAGATGTAAAAATATTATGGGACTTCCGACTACAAACAGACAAACATCTGCCACACAATACACCAGATATAACTGTAGTCGAGAAGAAAGAAAAACAAGTTAAAATAATCGACATAGCAATACCAGGGGATAGCAGAATAGAAGAAAAAGAAATAGAAAAAATCACAAAATACAAAGATCTACAAATTGAAAGGCTGTGGCAGAAGAAGACCAAAATAATCCCAGTGGTAATTGGCGCCCTGGGTGCAGTTCCAAAAGACCTTGAAGAGCACCTCAACACCATAGGGGTCACAGAATCACCATCAGCCAATTACAAAAAGCAGCTTTACTGGGAACAGCCTATATTCTGCGACGATATCTATAACAATTGATAATAAAATTCAGCCATCCCAGGTCCTTGGGAAGGACTTGATGTCTGGATAAAACAAACCAGTCAATAACACCTGTCTGACTTTGTAAACAAGAAATAATAATGTCACTATACTATTACCAGTGCAGTGCGCAACTGAAAGGCAAAATATTGAATTAATCTTGTAACCTTTGCCAGACATGTTTCAACCTTGATTCAGTCCTCTTCAGTGGCAAGTATTTCAATATTTTTTTTCTTCCACTTGTAAATTTCTATCCCTTCATAGGGTTTAAGCTAAAAGGTCCTTCTCCCTTCAGCTGGAGAATACAGAATACAGCTTAAAGCCCATTTGAATACTGAATACAACTTAAATTCCATTTGAACACCTATTCCATGATGGTGTTGATAGTAAATATCAAAATTTATGTCAAAATTGTATCTGCAGTACCATGCATCAGAGTGGTTCAGGGTATTCTTCACTCATCACATGGCAACACTGTAGAATCATCTACAGCTTGCTATGACCAGACTGCACAGCACTTTGCATCTTCAGCTTGGATGCCACATTTATTTCAGGATTCAGCACTGGAAGTCTCATCGGCTTCAGCTAGTGGCAGTTGCTTGAATTTCTCCTGCAGAAATGGACAAGGTGATTGGAGACGTTTGTGGATAAGTAGCCCATTCAGCCTTTGGCCATGGATGATAACAGCTATCCATTGAAGTCTGGTGATCCATGGCTATACTGATTCTTCTAGACTTCTTTAAATATGTGAATGCATGATTTCAGGTTGATAATAGTTTTGGATAGTCATTACCATGCTCTTTTGAATATTAGTTGCTTTGCCCATGTATCAGGTTGCCATGATTTATATGGAAAAGAATTCAAGAAAGTTGCATTGGCATCCATTTGCCAATATGTCAGGCATTGCTTGGTGGATCACGGATCCCCTTAAAATGTGATCACGGATCACATTAAAAGAATGTCAGTTCTGATCCACATTGGAGTATATCTATCCACTTTGAGCAATTGACAGTTGGAAGTTAAGAGAAGAGATAATTAACAAACAATGCATTTAGCTGGCATTAGCACTTGTAGTTAATCAATTGCCATATGTGCCATTCAGACTAGGCTGAGCTGCAGGCATTTATTTTTGTTATGGCAAGGAGACTGGGGTATACTCACTGTACGCAGCTGAGAAGCCAACCAGGCCAGAGAGCTTCCAAATGCCAGCAGCCATGGAGGCAATGTTTTAAAGAATAAAGCCCAGAGCTAGAAATTAGTTAAAGGGGGGAAATAGCTATGATATGTTCTACATTACAGTTTTTATTCTGTGTGGGAATCCACTTCTGAATATTTCAGCCAGGCAGCCTCTCACAGCTCATCTACATATCCACTGAGAAGCGTTGAGCAAAAAATTAGCCTTTGTTCTCAAGCACACAGAGCTAAACTGGCTCACAACTCAGTCTTGTATTTTGGCTCCTAAAAAACCAGCATGAACTTCATGATGATTTTAGGGAAGCCTCTAATCTTTGCTCTTGTTAAACTAAACTGAAGGAATTATCATATGGAATCTATTCAAATGTCGGCATTAATAACACATGACAATTGATCTTTCATTCCCTCCAGTGGGGATGCTCTAGTCGATGTCATTTTATGGCCCTTTATTTATTTAGTGGTTGTATTCTGTAATTTTAAGGGGCAACTGGTTCATATTATGTGCCGCCCTGCTCTGGGAAATGCCTGAAAATCAGATATATTTTAGTTTGGGCAAGCAACATTCTCTTTTTATCTTGTCCACCACTGTATCTGTCTGTCTTCTTGTCGATCCATCTCCACATTTTGACATATGTCAGTCTGGCTTAGCATTATGAGATAATGCCAATTAAGACAGGACATGGATCCCACAATTAGACAAGGCATTTATGACAGGGAAATGGTGAGGGTTTAAATATCAACTATCAGTTTTAAATTAAAGTTTCAGTATGAAGCAGTACTTCCTTTATATCTCTTACATATTGTGTAATAGTTCCTTAGAGCCTTGGTCATGTACTGATGCTCCATTCTGTGGTATATAAACAAATATTCCATGAAACCTGATTCTTGGAACCTAAACAACAAAAGGGAAAGAATGAAATCCCAGAATATTATGGTAACACCAGGGGGGAAATTGAAGAGAGACACAAAGGTAAGGAGTAACACCAGGAAAAATTATTATTATTATTTCTTGTTTACACAGTCAGACAGGTGTTATTGACTGGTTTGTTTTATCCCGGCATCGAGTCCTTCCCAAGGACCTGGGATGGCTGAATTTTATCATCAATATTGTTCTTATTAATATAGATATCATCGCAAAATATAGGCTGTTCCCAGTAAAGTTGCTTTTTGTAATTCACTGATGGTGGTATCTGTGGTCCCTATGGTGTTGAGGTGCTCTTCAAGTTGTTTTAGAATTGCACCAAGGGTGCCAATTACTACTGGGATTATTTTGGTCTTCTTCTGTCACAACCTTTCAATTTCAATTTGTAGATCTTTGTATTTTGTTATTTTTTTCTATTTCTTTTTCTTAGCAAATCATTATTTCCTTGTTGGTGTTTTTCATATATTTTTTCTGTTTAAGCGACATTTCTTCCAGTAACCCTGCAGTCTCCAGCCCTGGTTGCTCAGCTGAAGATCCTGAGTCCTGTAGCCCACTTGTCACCAGATGTCCAGGGACTCCAGCATCTGGTGCGGTCCTTGTTGACTTGGGTAATACCTGATCCGGTATAGATTTATTAAAGTCACATCTCACCATATTGTTTATGGGAGAGGCACTCTTTGTCTGGCTCCTCTGATGAGACCTGTCCAGTATGGTTGAACCTCTGGCATAGCTCTCACCTTCCTCAGAGCATGCAAGCCCCACAACCACGCCAATACCTCACTGGGGGTATTATTATTTTATTTGATTTTATTTTAAATTTATTTACCACCCTTCCAAAAATGGCTCAGGGTGGTTTACAACAAAATAAAAACAATTAATATAAATTAACAATTAAAATCCAAACTAAACCAATCAAACCATTAAAATTTAAACATTAAAATCATTTAAAACCAACATTAACATTTAAAACCATGTATCTCCAAATTGAGAAGAGACATGGAAGAGCCAAAGTGCATTTATGAGAGGGCGAGCTGTGTCTCACATCTTTGATTTCTGAAACATTTTGGGGCAAGCTACGTGTATGGGGGGTGTTCCCCCCCCCGGAACTGCCCTTGATAACATGTACAAACATGCAGTTAAATGTGAGTGATAGCATATAAACTAATGGTTTCATCCTAGAAATCAACTTAGCACTGAAGCAACTTTAGGCCAGCAAAGAGTGTTGAGGAAATTGTGACAACAAGTGGGTAAGAGCTGTACAGCTTTGTCACACATGCCTCATGTAGAATTTAACTTTTCCTGCTGCAGTTCAAGGCTTCTGCTAGAACTCCAGTATCCAAATCAAGATCATAGAATCAGGGTGTCAGGACAGCAGGATCTATAGCTAGATTGTATATTGTAGAAAACATGGAACAGAATTTATTTTATTTATTGTAAAATTTCTATATCACCTTTCATTTCACAATCTCATGGAGGTTCACACAAATGTTAAAACAAGACTAAAAAAAATCACACAATTAAGATATTCAATAGAACATAAAAATATAGAACTGATTAAAAGATTGAAAAAACCAAGCACAATATAACCATAAAAGATACAAAGCAGCAGCAATAAAAACAATCATATAAAAGCCTGGGTAAAAAGGCAAGTTTTCACATGCTTTCTAAAAACTGTGATGGAGACTGAGGAGTGGATGGCATTCCAGAGTCTGGGGAAACAATTGAGAAGGCCCTGTTCTGCATGCATGACAGCCAAGCCTCCCTCATTGTTGGCACCTGGAGTAGAGCTCCCCCCACCCCCGATGATCTCATAAAGTGGGCAGCAACCTTTGGGAGCAGGCGGTCCCTCAGGTATCCATGGCCCAAACCGTTAAGGGCTTTAAAGGTCAAAACCAGCACCTTGAATTGTACCCGGAAACAAATTGGCAGCCAGTGCTGCTCTTTCAAAATGGGTGTCATGTGATCCCAGCAGGTAGCTCCAGATAAAACCCTAGCTGCCTCATTTTGCACTACTGTAGTTTCCAAATATTCTTCACAGCAGCCCCACACAGAGCATGTTACAGTAAGTCAGCCATGATGTGACTAAGATGTGGGTAAATGTGGACAGACCTGCCTTCTTGAGAAACCAAGGCGGTGTACTAGCCAAAGCCATGCAAGAGCACTCCTGGCCACTGCCTCCACCTGAGCTTCCAAAAGCAAAGCCAGGTCCAGCAATACCCCCAAGCTGCGTATTTGCTCTTTCAAGGGGAGTGCAACCCCATCAGGAACCGGTAGAAGCTCCTCAACCCAATTGGCTCTTCCTTGTCTGGATTCAGTCTCAGTTTATTAGCCGACATCCAACCCATCACAACCTCCAATCCCAATTCAGGAAGACATCCACTGCCTCCCTAGGATCAGGTGACATGGAGAGATCTGAGTGTTGTCTACATAATACTGACAACTCGGTCCAAGTCTCTGGATGAACTCTCCCAGCGGTTTCATGTAGATGTTAAACAGCATGGGGGACAAAACTGAACCCTGCAAGACCCAATAGGCCAATGGCTAAGGAGTCGAGCAGTAGTCCCCAGCACTACCTTCTGGACCCTCCCCACAAGAAAGGACTGAAGTCACTCCAATGGCTGACATCCTCATTAACAAAGAATGTGCATAAGGAGGGACACCGATGATGCTCCAGGAGCCTTTTGGCTATTTCCCCAGTCCCCCTGCTTGCATGCTGTAGCACAAGAGCCCTTAGAGTCTGGATGCTCTCTACACTCCAGAAGGCCTCTGCAAGATCAGAGGCACATCAAAATGTTTCCAATTTTGCAGAGCTAAGGGTTCTTGTGCAACAGTATGCACATGGGGAAAGGGAATAGTGGCTCAAGGCACACATACCCCCACCCCCATGTGCCTCCACAGACCCGCTGAAACATTTACACTTCAGTAGTCAAGATATCAGTCACTGTGGCTGAATAATTCTCTCTGGACAATTCCTTCTCCCTAGTGAAAAAATAGAATTCCTTGTTCATTCTTTATTTCCATATATGAACTTACTTAAATGCATATGGGTTTAAAAATTCTTCATTGCCTAGCGTTGTACCTAGGCTACAACCAACAATGGAGAAGTTGTAAGTAAAATGGATGGGCAGGCTAGTTTGAAAAACAGCCTAGGTAGCAACTTTGGACAATGGTCTGAAGAAGCCACTCACATTGTATAAGTACCTTTTAAAACATTATGTCTTTGTTCTTCTTCTCAGTTTTAGTTGCTCAAGGATGATGATAAAGGAAATGTTCATAAAGACAGAATCCATATGAGGCAAAAGGATCCCTTGTCAACTGGATATTCTGTCATGCCCTCTAGAAATTAAATTAGCTGCCCAAAACATTTGGATTTTACCTTCAATAAGTCACCTTGTGAACAGGTTCATGCCTCCCCCCTCCCACCCCAAATAGTTTGTTAATGCTTTAAGGCAATTGGACTGCGAGGCTTCCTCCATCTTAAAGCTCTTTCAAACAGCAACTTGAATGCCCTGACAGCAGTTCTTCAGACAAAGTAATGTGAAGGTTGCAACAAGAACTAACAAAAGCCAGGCAGTCTGTCTTTAGCTCACCTTGTGCTTAGCTAGCAGTATGGTCTCTGATCTGTGTGTAACTGTATGTTCTTCAATGATGAGGCACAACCACATCACTTGAAAGCTTAATATTCTCCTTTAATTTGAAAATTTACAGGTGTCAGTTATTTTGCTAACGCTCAGCTAGTATAATAAGCAATTTTCTATCATTCCAATCCAGATCAAAATATAATGATAAGTAAGGAATAAATAGCCAATTTGGATAGGTTGAAATCCAAATGTCAGGCTGAATGCAATCTGCTTGCATGGTGCTACATACAAATACCTTGCAACTGAAGAGGGTTGTTGCCAACAATGTTAATAGAGGAGAGATAGAGGTGCTTCACATGATCAGTGTGAAGCGCTGTACGGGGTAATGCAGGGAGCCGTCCCTAGGCACTGCTGGCTCCGTCACGGAGCCAGCAGGGGCAGCGGTGATTGGGGGCCTGCTGGCCCCTGGAAGTTCCAGGACGCCCTGCGCAAGTGCACGGGGCATTCTGGAGAGACCCCTGGGGCTGGGAGGCTTGTTTCAGCCTCCCGGCAGGGGTCTCCTCATGTGTTGCCATAGCACGGAGCCGTGCAGCACTGCAGCAGCACACGATCAACAAAACGGGGTTAGCAGAGTGTTTGCTCAGCTAACCTCGTTTAAAGGGAGGGGTGGTTTTTGCGATTTGCGGCCGGGAGCCACATGGCTCCCGTGGCAGCAGACGACCAGGGGAAATCGGGCTAGGCTCCCTTAGCCCGATTTCCCTTGGCCATGAGAATAGCTTCAATGTCTTGCGCTAGTGAGCATGAATTGTCCCCTTTGCTAAGCATGGCCGGCCCTGGTTTGCATTTGATGATACGTGAGCACAGTCTGCTGTAGGATATTCCTCTTAAGGGATGGGGGCATCCCCTAAGATGGGATGGTAGAGCATTTGCTTGCATGCACAAAGGACCCAGGTTACTCCCTGGCACCTCCAGCCAGGGCAGAGGAAAATCCTGCCTGACACCTTGGAGAGCTGTTGCCAGTAGTGCAGACAATGCTGAGCTAGATGGACCAGTGGTCTGATTCAATATAAGGCAATCTCCTATGTACCTATATGTAGAGAGGCCTGGATTAATTCTCCCACAGTCTCCTGTCCAATTCACAGGGTTCTGAACATGAGAATCCAGCAAAGAAAACTGCCTGAAGCACCCTTTTGCATGTAGGGAGCCTGAAGCACCCTTTTGCATATGTAACTGGAGGGGAGATGGGAGAAGGTGGGCAACTGCACTCCTTAAGCTGAGTGGCTTCATCTGTTAGTCACCTATAACAGGCAGCAGAGATATAGGAAGGTGCTGGAGGTGGATGCTTACTTCAGTGACAACAGCAAAGGCATCATCTCGCATGGGAGGAAGCCTGTGGTAAACACTCCTGTGTTCTACCAATAAAACCACATGGCTCCTGTGGTTGCCAGGAGTTGACACCAGCTCGACGGGACAATCTTTCCTTTTTCCTTTAAGTTTCCAGAAGGAGTGGGCTACATTTGGAATACTGCCTCTTATAGAGGGGATGAGTTTTTATTTTCCTATATTGGTTAGGTTTCACAGGATGTGTCTGGCGGGGGCATCTTAATTCAGAGGAGGCCCTTCCAATCGAGGTTGTCCTTGGCAGAGGACGATAACGTGGTGGGAGATCAACATGCCAAGTGAGGGGAAGGCAGGTGGCCTATGTTAAGGCTATCATGCCTTCTGGTCCTTCTCTCATCCAAGGTGACCCCAGTAGCAATCTCAGCAGTCCCCCTTGCCTGAAACATGCTGCTAAATGCCAGGTCAGTAAATGGGAAGACCTTGGCCATCCAGAAGACTATCCTGGATGAGTGTGCTGACCTGGCATGTATCACGGAGACCTGGTTGAAGGAGAGAGGTGGTGTACAGGTGAAACTCGGAAAATTAGAATATCGTGCAAAAGTCCATTAATTTCAGTAATGCAAATTAAAAGGTGAAACTGATATATGAGACAGACGCATTACATGCAAAGCGAGATAAGTCAAGCCTTAATTTGTTATAATTGTGATGATCATGGCATACAGCTCATGAAAACCCCAAATCCACAGTCTCAGAAAATTAGAATATTACATGGAACCAAGAAGACAAGGATTGTAGAATAGAACAATATCGGACCTCTGAAAAGTATAAGCATGCATATGTATTCAGTACTTGGTTTGGGTCCCTTTTGCAGCAATTACTGCCTCAATGTGGCGTGGCATGGATGCTATCAGCCTGTGGCACTGATGAGGTATTATGGAAGACCAGGATGCTTCATTAGCGGCCTTCAGCAATTCTGCATTGTTTGGTCTCATGTCTCTCATCCTTCTCTTGGCAATGCCCCATAGATTCTCTATGGGGTCAGGTCAGGTGAGTTTGCTGGCCAATCAAACACAGTACACTGTATACTTTTCAGAGGTCCGATATTGTTCTATTCTTCAATCCTTGTCTTCTTGGTTCCATGTAATATTCTAATTTTCTGAGATTGTGGATTTGGGGTTTTCATGAGCTGTACGCCATGATCATCACAATTATAACAAATTAAGGCTTGACTTATCTCACTTTGCATGTAATGCATCTGTCTCATATATCAGTTTCACCTTTTAATTTGCATTACTGAAATTAATGGACTTTTGCACGATATTCTAATTTTCCGAGTTTCACCTGTAAACCTCCCTCAGTTGTGCTGACCAGGTTTCCATGTCCAGCATCACTCAAGGCAGAGTGGGCAGAGAGGTGAGGTTGCCCTGGTCCATTGGGAGACCATCCACCAGATGCATTGTACACCATTCTGATCATTTTGATTGTCTGTATGTGGTTTTGGATCATGAGACAAAGTTGGGATTCTGTTATTATACCACCTACCCTGCTGTCTAACAATCTCCCTGCCCAAGCTACTTGAATTGGTCTGGGATGTGGTGTTGAGGACCCCAAGGCTATTAGTCATGGGGGACTTTAACATCTATGCTGAGACTGCCTTATCTGGTGCAGCTTGGGACTTTGTGCACTCCATGACAACCATGGGCTTGTCTAAATTGATATCTGGTCCCACACATGTGGCAGGGCATACACTTGGACTTTGGGTCATTGGTAGGCAAGGGTGCTCTGTGGATTGGAGGCTTTAATACTATTATAATGGACGGATCACTATCTGGCGAAGATTAGACTAAGGTAAGGTCCACCTTTGCAAGGTTGGGGGACTAGTTAGGATGGTCCACACCCAGAGGCTTTTGGATCCTAATGGATTCCTGATGGCTCTGGGAGATTTTCCTGCTGAGAGAGCAGACAATTCTGTTAACACAGTGGTATCTCTCTGGTATGATCAAATGAGTCAGGTGATTGATGCAATTGCACCTAGGTGCCCTTTCCTGATCTGAACCAAAGTGGCCCCTTGGTATACAGGAGAGTTGTGGGCGATGAAGTAGGCCAGTAGACACTGACAGCTTGAGTGCTGTTGGCAGAAAACTGGGAATGAACATGATCGAACATAGGGTCAAACCCATCTTAGAGCCTATTCTGTGGCAGTGATGGCGGTGAAGAAATCTTACTTACCTGCCACCATTGTGTCTGCTCAATGTCCAGTGGAGCTTTTTCAAGTTCTTCAGAGGCTACTTGGTGAGGGTCCCAATGACCATCAAACTGAACCTTTGTCAGCCCCCTGTCCCAAATCTGCATTACATTTTACAGATAACATTCTTGTACCCATGCTGACTTGGCTGTTAAGATTTTTGCAGAACCAGAACTGAATGTTGCTGATGTACCATCTGGTCCTATTAGAATGCTTTCAATTTGTGCCTGAGGAGGTAGACAGGCTGATTGGAGGTCTGAGACCTACCACATGTGTGCTTGATTCTTGCCCTTCATGGATGGTGAAGACAGCTAGAAAAGGCTAGGTCTGTGGATGGCAGGGGTGGTAAATTCCTCTCTGAATCAGGAGGTGGTGCCCTCCATGTAAAAGGAGGCAGTAATTTTCCACTCCTGGAAAAGCCCTTTTATGATCTGACCATCTTAAACTACTTCTGGCCAATTTCTAACCTCCCTTTCTTGGGCAAGGTATTGGGGCGTATGGTGGCATCTCAGCTCCAGAACTGATTACTTGCATCCTTCCCAGTCTGGCTTCTGGCCTGAATATGGGACAGAAACTGCCTTGGTCACCCTGGTGGATGACCTACGTTGGGAGATAGACAGGGGGAGTGTGACCTTGTTGATTGTCCTAGATCTCTCAGCAGCTTTCAATACCATCAACCATGTTATCCTTTAAGGCTACCTATTTGGGTTGGGACTTGGGACCACCATTACCTTGAGGGTCACACCAGAAGGTGGTGTTAGGGGAACCCTGTTCTAGCCCTTGGCCATTGGCCTATGGGGTATACAGGATTCTATTTTGTCCCCCATGCTGTTTAAAATCTACATGAAACCACTGGGAGAGGTCATCCATAGGTGTTGGGCTATGGTGTTATCAATATGCTGATGATTCCCAGCTCTACCTATCATCTGTCAGCTAACACAAGGGACTTGGAGGCAGTGGATGTCCTGAACTGGTGTTTGCAGTCTGTTGTGGATTGGATGGGGGGAAACAAACTGAAAATTAATCCAGATAAGCCAGAAGTGCTCTGGCTTGGTAAAACTGATTTTTCGGATTGGTGAGGTAGATCTGATCCTGGATGGGGTCACATTCCCCCTGAAAGACCAAGTTTTCAGCTTAGGAGTGCTTCTGAACCCAGCTCTGTCCTTGGAGGCACAGGTGGCAGTGGTGTGCAGGAGTGCTTTTACCAGCTATGGCTGGTATGCCAGCTGCGACCGTACTTGGAGAAGTCAGACCTGACTTCAGTTACTCATGTACTGGTAACATCCAGATTGGATTACTGCAATGCGCTCTAAGTGGGGCTGCCCTTGAAGATGGTTCAGAAGCTTCAGCTGATCCAGAATGCTGCTGCAAGAATGCTCATGGGTGTTAGTCGCTCTTCACTTGCCAAAAAGCTCCAGTTTTGTCTCATCTGTCCAAAGGACATTCTCCTAGAAGAATTGTGGCTTGTCAATATGCATTTTAGCAAATTCCAGTCTGGCTTTTTAATGACAAAACTGGAGCTTCTTGTCCACAGATGAAAAAATGAAGCTTTCCAAGAACACCAAACCTACTGTGAAACATGGAGGAGGCTTGGTTATGTTTTGTGGCTGCTTTGCTGCGTATAGACGGGGTGCCTTGAGTCTGTGCAGAAAACAATGAAATCTCAAGACTATCAAGACATTCTGGAGCGAAACGTACTGCCCAGTGTCAGAAAGCTCTCTCTCAGTAGCAGGTCATGGATCTTCCAACAGGATAATGACCCAAACACACAGCTAAAAGCACCCAAGAATGGCTAAGGACAAAACACTGGACTATTCTGAAGAGGCCTTCTGTGAGCCCTGATTAGAATCCTGTCGGACATCTATGAAAAGAACTGAAACATGCAGTCTGGAGAAGGCACCCTTTAAACCTGACACAGCTGGAGCAGTTTGCTCAGGAAGAGTGGGCCAAATTACCTGTTGACAGGTGCAGAAGTCTCATTGAGAGCTACTGGAATTGCTTGTTTGCAGTGATTGGCTCTAAAGGTTGTGCAACAAAATATTAGGATAAAGGTTCAGTCATTTTTGTCCATGCCATTTTCATTTGTGTTATTTTAAATATTCTGTTGCATCAAAACTCTAACGCAAACTCTGATTTTTGTTAAATGCAGAATAAACAATGATGGGTGCCATATATGTTTGTCAGTTTCAAGATATTTCAGAGACAATTGTGGGTTCTTTTTTCATGGAGGGGTACCAACACATTTGTCCACGTATGTAAGGGGATCAATGAACAGAACTACTTCTGCGCGCAATCACCTTTTCTGGATCAGGACTTGTTGAATGTACTGAATTAAAAACCTAAATCACCTTTAAAGGGTTGGAAAGAACTGACTTCCAAATCTAACTGCCTTCAAAATTCAGTAGTATTTATTGCCTAGGCTTTTGTGCCAGCTAAAGATCTGGTTCTAACTGCAAATAGGTGAACTTGTAAATTTCAAGGTACAGCTAATCCTGCTCTTGTATTTTATGTCTGAACTGCAGCCACAGGAAAATAATAATAATTAAAGTATAGCATAAGAAATATGCTCATATTTTTGTAAGGAAAGCTAATATGAAACACAGCAAAAACCACTTTGCCTCTTAGTGGTTAGCAGTTTTGAGTGGCTGTAAAAAGAGAACTCACGAGTGTCTCTGTGAAGCCCAAGAAAAATGGCTCCTCAAACATAACATGTTCAGTATTTTTAAATTCTCCAGTTACTTTAAATCAAAGTATTCCCTGTTCCTTACTCCTTTCATTTAATGTGTTAGTATAAAAGCTTGTCTCCAGACCTTTAGCATTATATTGTTTTGTATAATTATATAAACATGCTCCATAAAAGAATTTTTGAAAAGTTTCAGCTGACGTGGCAATTTTGAAATGAGGCTTATGAACACACATGAATTTTCTGAGCCAAATTATAACTAAAAAAACATACTCCGATAAAACATAGTCTTTTAGGGAATGGACAGCCATTAGCAACAAGGTCTTCTTACATGGCCTACACAGTTTAGTGACATTAATATGCTGAGCTAGTTTCTCTGAGACAGTAGAAAACAACATTTAAACCATGCATTTTCTTGCCACTTCATGTGGATTTATCCATGTTAATAAGGAAATATTCATATGTCTCCCTTATGATATGTCTCCCCAGATTATGTCTCTCCTGCTCTTGGCCAACATGTGGAAAAGATTGAATATGCACAGCTCCTCCCTGACCCTGGCCATCCCCATGCAGGTACACGGAGGGAAAGCACATCTGAATGCTACCTAATTGCATTGTAGTAAATCACCATTATCACAGTAGTAAATCAACTGCACATTTAGTTGCCATTCAGATGTTCTATCCCTGGATGTACATTGTGGGGATGGGTAGAAGCTGTGCAGACTTGCTCCTTTCCAAAATGGAGAGGTGTATTGTCCGATCTAACCCTATAGTGGTTGCAGTCCTAGCTCAAGAAAGAAAACTGCAGAAGAAACTGTAGACCCACCCATTCCATCTATCTTCAATAGTTTCTGTAGCTTTCAAACTTTCCAGGGAGCCCACATAATAAATTGTCCTGTGGTTCCTTTCTTCCTGTACCTTCTTGTGCTGCTTTATTCTTAGTGTCCTTTTCAGGGTCCCACCCTGATGCCCCTCTCAATTCTAGGGAGGTGATTTGTTTTTATTGTTCTATGACAGTTCAGACTCCAGGTTCTGGGAATTCATTCAGCTTTTACTTTCCCTCGCTACCACCATATAAATTCTTGTTACCCTGCTCTCGGTACTCAACATCTTTGGCTGTGTAGCCTCACGAGCGCAGGATAGGTGTATATGTTCAGGATATAAAATGAAACAAAACTTGAGGTATAAAAATTAAGGGTGTGCACAAATTGATGTTTTCATTTAAATTTGTACCCGAATTGAAACACCCCCAATTTGTTTTGGGTCTGAATCTCTCTCTCTCTCACACACACACACACACACACACACACACACACACACACATCACCCCAGATTTGATTTGTACCCGAATTTTCTGAATCCAAATTATTCAGATAAAAATGGTCCCAGGGCCAAAAGAGTAGGGTGGGTAGTAGTGCCCAATGGGTGGAAGCTACCACCCAAATTTAAAAGACATTGGACAAAAGAGTGATTTTTAACGAATTTTTGAAGTTGTGACATCTTTAAGCTTTCCCCCATAGGCAATAATGGGGATTTCAGCAACCTTATAGCTCCATGTGGGGGGCACCAGGGTGGCCCAGAGCACGTTGTGGTGGTGATAGTGCTCAATGGGTGCAAGGAAGCTACCACCCAGATTTCAAAGAAACTGGGCAAAGGGGTGATTTTTAAATGATTTTTAAAGTTTATGTGTCCTTACATTTTTTCCCCAGAGGGGAAAATGGGGATTTCAGCAGCCTTAGTCATAACTCCCCGGGGGGATGGGGGCAGGGGCGTATCTAGGGTAGGGCAGGCAGGGCACATGCCCCGGGCACCACTTGAAGGGGTCGCCATTTTTTAAAATTAAAAAATGGCCACTGAAAACAAAATGGCCACCGCACATGCTCAAATGGCCTCTGTGAGGCCCTAGGCCATGCCAGGCCTTGCAGAGGCCATTTGAGCATGAGTGGCAGCTATTTTGCTTTCAGCACATGCTCAAATGGTCCCTGCAAGGCCCTGGAGGCCAGTAGGGGGAGGGGGAACCTTTGCAGACACCCCCCTTGGCCTTTGGGAAGCCCCCCCAATGGGGCTACAGGTAAAAATATATTTTTTAAATTCAATATAATATAAGTCACTGTACACATATTTCGTTTGGCACTATGTACAGAGAATCAGGGCTTGTGAATACTGAGCTGAAGCTTATGAGCTGCGATTGTATTCATTTGCTCTTACTTTGCTTCTTGTGGTAAGTGAGTTAAATGTGATGTCTTAATAATATGGCTATTAATAGTAAGTTTGTCTTTGAATCAGTGTGAAATCCTGAGTATTAAGGGCCACTGGGAGTTTCTTGTTCTCTTTCTCTCATTTTAATTGTCTTTCTGAAACACTAGAATATATTCCAAGCAGTGACACAATTTAATCTGCATATCCTTTATTTTCAGAGTATCTGGGAAAAGTCCAATTCTCCATTTATTTTTAAAACTTATGTATTTGTGATACTACAATGCATAGTAGAGAGTTAGAAAGGCACTTCTGTTTAGTTTTGCAAGTACACTTCCACATAGTATTTGGGTATTTCATGAGCCCCAGCATATTGAAATTTGTAGTTTTTGAGCATTTTTTGGTCTGGCTAAGTCCACTGATAAATAGTTTTTGAAATATTAAAAGATTAACGAGTTTGACTTGTATTTTTCAGCTGATATTATGGTAAAGTTATCTGAAAGATTGGTGTCAGATGTTTGGACAGGGGGTGCAATTTCAGTGCTTGCCCTAGGTACTATTTTCTCTAGATACGCCTCTGGATGGGGGTGGCACCAGGGTGGCCCAGAGTGGGTTGTTGTGGGTGGTAGTGCCCAATGGGCGCAAGGAAGCTACCAGATTTCAAAAGAATTGGGCAAAGATGATTTTTAAAGAATTTCTGAAGTTTGCATGTCTTTAAGCTTCCCCCCTCATAGGGAATAATGGGGATTTCAGCAGCCCCATAAAAACACTTGGGGGGCACAAGGGTGGCCCAGAGAGAGTGGTGGTGTAGTGCACATAGTGTGCCAACCACACCCATACCCACAAGCCCATGGGGCACTGGGTTTTGTTGTTTCTGAGCTGTTCTGAGAGTAGATTCTCTGGTGGCAAATGAGAGTGGATTCAATGTTTGTCATTGAAAAAGTCTTTAAAAACACCCTTTGCCAAATTTCTTTGAAACTTGGGTGGTTGCTTCCACCCATTGGGCACTACCACCCAACCCAATTTGGCCACAAAATGGATGTCCAAATCTCCGAATTTTTGGGATCCATATCAGGGGTGATTTGTTTTGTACCCGAATCTGGGCAATTGAGGACAGGGGTGATTTGTTTAGTCTACAAATTACCTCAATCGGCCAGATTCAGGTACGAATAGTTTTGTACCGGAATAGTTTCACACATCCCTAATAAAAATGAAAACAAGAATAAGTTTATTTTTTACTGATTAGAATAAAGATCTCTGCAAAGCAGGGCATACAAGCTTCTCTACCAAATTACTAGGTACATTAGCTGTTCTGGATAAAATGTAACATATAGAGAGGTGAGATAACTGGGACAGAGGTAATTAAACTAGGGTTTGTAAACTTAGTGAATTCCTCCAGACCTTCTTGTCTGTTACTAGGAGCTGCCCAGAACACTGCTGGTTCTCCAGCCTCCACACATTCCTCCTTCAAACTGCACGGGGAGGCCAGCTAGTAAAAGGAAATCAAATTTCTTGTTGTGCACTTGGGGCTAGTCCCTGAATATAAAGGGAAATGGTTGAGTGTAAGGAAAACTTCAACATCTCACATGGCTCAAATGATTAATACTATCTTTTTTGTTGTATTAAAAATAAGGCTTACTCCACTGCCCTGTTCTGGCACCAGAATTCAGCAAATCAAGTTGAAGATTGAGCAGTGCATGCACATGGGCATTTACTTTCTGATTAGCATGATGGCTTCATGCCACATATGTGATGCAGGTACATTTGTTGTACAGTGTTTCATCATGCTTGTACTTTTGGTTGCTGAATTATGCTTATGCAGTTGTCTGATGTTAGATATTTATGTATTTGAAATATTTATATCCTGCCCCTCCCATTCAATACTGTTCACAGTGGCTTACAAAAATAGCAAAACAATAAAAACAGATAAAACACTAAGGAGTATAACATGAACAGAAGGTGGGTTCAAATGGATATGTGGGTTTTTGGTTTTGCTGGCTGTGCAACTCTTATTTTAACTTGGTTTTCTGCTTGGTTGTTTCAGTCTCTTTGTGATCACCTCTTTTATGCCACTCTGCTCTATGGCTGCTTTCATTTTATTTTGTTGGGGCAGGAGCAGGGTTGGTTAATTGTTTTTTAATTATTGAAAGCCACCTTCAACATTCTTTGTAGTGGAAAGGCAGGATACATATGTACAAAATAAGCAAAAAAGTAACAACCTTGAAGCTTCTGGAGTCTGCACTGGAAGCCTTCCAGATCTTAGATTATTCCCTGCTTTGGTGATCAACAAATTCCATCCAATGATGTTTCTCTCATTGACATCCCACTCTATATATCTCTCAAATGGTAGCTCTCATTGTGACAATTCAGTGACAGAAGAGACAATAAGTAGTTCCCATACACACACATGCAGTAGGCAAATCTAACCTTGTCAGCTGCTTCCAATCAGAAAGGCAGTCCCACTTCTATGGTTGAGCTCAAATGTGGTGGGGAGATCTGTCTGGTTGAAACCCTGGTTGATTAAATATTGTATATCAGATCTATGTTCACAGGATATTTAAGAGAGGTGGTAGGCATACTGCCAATGAGGCAGCATAGTGTCCTGGGGCAAACAAGGCATTGATGGATACGCCTGTTCTTTTTAAGAGCAACTTCCACCCCTGAGCCCATATTATCAGAAAAGATATACACAGAGCTATACTCACACAAGCTTTCTTTGGATCCAAGTGCTGAGTAGTGGAGCCGAATGGCCCAGTCTCTTTCCCTCTGCATCCAAGCTGGCATTATGTCAATTAACTCATTTCCACCATGGCCTAGTGGACTATGTTGCTTTAGGGAGGAGGCTAGAATGCAATCCTATGTGCTCCGGTGCCTGCACAGTGACTTCACAAATAGCATTGAGCCACAATAAACTGATGTCATATCTCTCCATTTAGGCCATAAGACAAAATTTGCCAGAGTTAGGTTCTTGTAGTGGAAGGGAAATGAACATAACAGCGTGTTTTTCCCATTGCTATTGTGTGTAATATAGCAAATTTATCTGAAGAGCACAGGACATAAACCCAAACATATCTAATTGTTTAGTAATGGCAGTCGATTCTCTGACAGAATCACCTCATCTTTTCTATTAAGAGTCGTTATAGTGTGCAGATAATCTCAGTGGAATAATGCAGTGGTGCAGAGGGGCAATAAATCAAATGATAAATTGAGTGTAACGTCGATTATGCTAGCTATGCATAGAAATATATACATTTGATGGTCATTATGACACATGAAATGTTCAAGACCAAGAGTGAAAAATACATTTCAAATTCGCTATATGGGAAAACCTGACAATGATCTGCAGTTTGTGTCTAGCATTAAATTCTATAAATCTGTCAGTGTTTTTCGCGCTGAAAGCCTAATTCTAAACGGAAAGGTCATTATCATTATTAAGTTTTATAAGAAAATCAGTACGTGTACTGGTATCTATTTAATAACTGAGACATCATGAATGTCAGACTTAACACACTTTGCTGGGTGCTAATAACTCTTTAAGTGTACCCTTGACTCGAGTCGAAGGCAGTATTGGAAATTTTATATTATCTGAACTGCCTGCTAGCATTTAAACGTACTTCCTTAATAGCTACGTAAAAATATAGTGACTTCACACAACTTTAGCTGCTTTGAGGCCAGCATCGGAAGGTTATACTAAACATTTTACCTCTCCCCTTTCACACTACCAGTTTCCAAATACAGGAATACTTGGGTAAAACCATCTATTGTATTTAATGGTTATTTACATTTTACCTGGGTGAATAATGATTGCTACAAAATGTATGTGTCTATGATAGCAATAAAATGAAGCCTTTTGTAATCAAAATAAGTGCCAGGCACCACTACGATATTTTCATCACTGAACAAATAACTTTTTGACATTTCCATGGTGGAACTGGTGCGGCATCCACATAAAATATGTATTTATTCAGTGCTCCCCTTAAAACTTTTTTGTAATTCCTGTATTATGATTGTCTAATTCCAGTCCAGTGATAACCAGTGATAACTTGTTTCTTTTTCTATTATATATTTAAATTAAAAATAAGGAGATGTAGTTTCTATTAATGAGTTTTGTAGGGGTCTTTTAGTATTATGTCCCTAGGCGACTTCCTTACTCAGCATGAAGTCCTCATAATTCTCCTCATAAGAGGTGCTTGTGCACCTGATTAATTCATAAATGGTGTTGAGGGCTGCATATTTGCACAATCCTTGTTAAATCATGGAAGTCTGCTATTTCTCTGTAGGATGCATTGCAAATTGTGATGCCCACATTATGCACCTAATCATACCATTCTGTGTCAGTCCCAAATTTTCCAAGCATGCTCATTTATATGACATCCATCTCAGGAGCTGGAAAGTCAAGGTCCATCAGTAACATTTATATCAATTTTGAAGAGACAATATATTGCTGAAGTGAAAAGTAGACAGTGTAATATATCAGTGAAAAAGCAAGAGGAGTAGTGTATTTAATGAGTGACCAAAACTCAGAGGGTAATATATATGTCTCTGTTTAAAATGAGTGCTGACTTGACATGTAGAATAAATTGGGCAGGATCCCCAAAAGGTGCACAGTGGTAGCAGCACTGAACTTGGCAACATATATATTATGGTAATATCAGAAGTATAAATTCTGTTTGGCTTATCCAATGTTACCTGTGTTATATTTAAAGAAATTGCAAACAAATACGCTGCTGGAAGGATTTTGATTTTAACTTTCTCTCTGCTGCTCATAGCTCTCAAATGTCATCCTATGAAATCAAGAGCAACACCTCTCAAAAATTAGGAAGGTAAACAACAACAACTATTTATATACCACTTTTCAACAAATGATTCCAACGCGATTTACATAGAGAAATAAAAACATGGAACCTTGAAAAGATAGCGTCAGAGACATAAAAACTTTAATTTAAAATGTAGTTTTATTGATAGTTTGTGTACTAAAAGATATTCAACAAGCCTGTAGCTTAACTGAATTAATCTACTTAAAAATAAGTACAAAATCTGATTCGTCCCCATGGTGTGATGAAATAAATCCTAACATCATGTATTGCAGACACTGTCAATAGAAGCTACTGGCTAGATAGTGTGGTGACTCTGGAATCCGTAAGAGACAGACCACTTCAGAGACGGAGTACAGCTTGAACCAGGGTAGGCTTCCAGTTCAAAACAGATACAAAGAGCATTACCAATCCTCCATAACTGGCCTGGAATCTCCAGTAATCAGCATCAAAGTTCTCCAGGAAAGTTCTGAATTCCGGAGACATTAATTGCTAGATATTGTGAAAAAGATTAGAAAAAGCTCCCTCCAGGAATAGCTTCAGCTGGGATTGGTGAACCTAGGTGCAGTATGGCTAAGCATCTACCCCAGGGCTGCTCAACTTCAGCCCTCCTGCATATGTTGGCCTACAACTCCCATAATCCTTGGCTATTTGTGGCTGGGGATTATGGGAGTTGTAGTCCAAAAACAGCTGGGGGGGCCTAAGTTGAGCAGGCCTGATCTACCCCATTAACTAGGGCTATTGACAAGTCCATCACCATCCCTTCTCTTAGGTGCTGCTCAGCAAATACACAACTCTTCCCCTCCTTTGTTCCCATTTCATTCGTGACTGAATAATGCTCACACTCATTTTTGTCTTAAGGATGACGACGAACTCATATGAAATCAAAAAGCACCTTTAAAGCACCTTTTACAGTGTGGAAGACAAAGTGCATGAGGTGGACATGCTTAACAGGGGGGAACATGCCTAACACTTTGGATAAAAATAGTATATCCTTCATATTTTGGCCTCAGGTGATGGAGAAGTCTGGTGTGCATGACAAATATCCTTCAGAAATTTTACACTTTTAAATCTAAATACACATACCAAATGTGGCAGTGGAAAGTTCCATGAAAAATCAGTAGGTTGTCCTGAAAGAATAGACAGAGAATAATTTGGGCCAGAATTTGGGCCTCAGGAGCTGTTTTCAATGTTAGCCCTGCACAAATGATAAAGAAAAGTATGTTGTGCCCTTGAGCATGTGCCTTTTCCTCAGTTAAGCAGCTGCAACCTGCCCCTGCTTTCCTGAGAATATGAAGAATAGCTTCACTGTCAAAGAGTTTATTCACCAGACAAGAGCTCCTGAACATCCCCTTTCACAAATTGAGCCTGATGCCCCCAAGCATAGTAGGATGTATACATTGGGAGTACTTCAGGAATGGGCAGGGGTGGGGGGAGGATGTAACTCCAGAATGTCTTCAATTAAGAGTGTTTTTCTCACCATGTGCAGCCTGCTCTCTGCACAATGCTATCCACAAATAATTCTTACCAAGTAACTGAAAAATAACCCCTTCTGGAAATAATGCATAATAATAAGCAACCTAATTTGCATGTTATTTTTGGCCGCCTTCGGACATCACACCAAACTGGAGGCGAACTGATCTCTAGTTCTCCACCTGTGCTGTCTGAATTATCAGAACCACAGTTTCCAGACCATTTTGCACCCAAATCTGGGAATGAACCCTCAGTATGTAGTAAGTTCCACTCACCAAACCAAGGTTCTGTTCCCACATCCATTACATCTGGATTGGGATTTCATCCCAAACCAGACATAAGGGAGGAATGTCTTCCCACGGGCTGCCAGCCCACTGGCTCGGGTGGGCTGTCCCTCCAGAATCAGAGGAAGCCTGTGCAGCCAGTCCTGCCTCCTTTGCCAGCTCCCAGATTTCTGATTCTAATCAACTGGTAATGCGGGGGGGGGGGGGGGGGATGGAAGCAAACCGCGGATCTGTTGGACCCGTGGTTTGATGTTGTGTCCAAATGGGGCCATAGATAGTGTTTTTTGCAAGGTAACTTTACCACATCAGTTTTGCATAGTGAATATTACAGTTGACTGCACAGTAATATGATGGTACAGTCAAAAGAAAGATTCACTGTGTGAAATTGGTGCAGTGAACAAAAACTCATACAACATTGGGGGGACACTAAAATTAGCTAATGGTAAAAGTTAGCATGAGAACCAGGCCTAATTGGGTGTGACCTTTATAAATCTTTCTGTTCCCACCACTCGCTTTCTGTTCCAATCTGAGATCGTCCAGTGGCAAGAGGCATCATTGGAGTAGGAGAGGCATCACTGGAATAGGAGATTCTGGGATGGCCAAGTAAAGGAGATAATATTATGTCATGCTGTTGTCGTGGAAAACTCTTTAGGGAGTACTTTGAGATAACTTCAGAGGGGGGAAACTACTTCTCTTTCTAATTGTTTCGGCTGGAAATCCGAGGAGTGAGAAATGAAGGGATATTTGGTTAACTGGTTAATGAGTATATTATCAGTCCTATAACATAATTTTGAATCTGCCCACTAAAAACATAAAATGGACACAGAATTGGTATGAAGGGGATCCTTCTTCCCTTCAAATATTTTCTTTCTTCAAATCCGAGTTACTTGTCTGCCATACCATGCAATAAAGTGTGAACACAGAAAATGCTGAAATAGTTAAAATCAATAAATGTGAAGGAGAGGAGATGAAAACATAAACCAGACTGAGACATTTTTTCCATGCCAAGATTTTTAGGTCTTCTGTATTTTGTCATTTGTTAAACCATAAATAGTTACAAACAGAGCTCTAGTTCAGAGAGCCTTTGTTTCTAACATAAACAAGGTATGGGGCATAGTTCTGAATGTCAGCCAAAGAGGACTATAAGTTACAAAATGATATATATGTATAAAAGGAGTGTCAGACTCTAACTGAGAAATTATAGTTGGTCACAGACAAATATAGGAAATAGGCTGAGCTCTGGAGAGCAGTATGTATTTAGCAGAAAAATGACCCAGACTAAACCTTTAGAGGTGCTGTCCTGTATTTATGAAATTAATTTAATTCCTCATATAAAACTGCAGAAATGGAGGAAGTTTAGTTTATATCATTTGGTGTATCGTTATTCTTTGAGGAGCTCGTCTGTCCTGGTTGAGAAAGGTTAGACTCATAAAATCGACACTGAACAAATGAACTTTTAATTTAACTACAGCTAGTCGCAGGCTACAGTACAGTAATAACTTGGATTAAATATATAGAAGAGATTATTTTAAAAGAGATTAGTTGTAGTCCACTCATTTATGAGAGGAACATTTTTCATCTGAAATGGCTGTGTATTTTAATTCACTAATTAATAATTAGATAAAATCTTAAAGCCAAAATCTGGGAAGTACCCATATTTAAACTATCAGAAGTTGTTTCTCCCCCCGCCCCATGTTAAGGGGTTATATTGAAGGAGTGAAATTTACTCAGAACTTTCACTTACTTTTGATTAGCTTTGAAATCATTATTCCCAAGCTATTCTATATGGGTTAGTATTAGAAATTATTTAAAGAAATCAAAGTGCTTGAAAAGCTTTCAGCCAGTAATTGCTGTGGTACTGTACTTTCATTCATTGTATGCTGGGTGACAGATGCATGGGAACAGTAAATAGTGCTCCAAAATTTCATATCCTGAAGAGGTCAGTATAGCAACATCAACAAGAAATTATATCACTGCAATAAATTATTAGCAGCCAGAATACTTGTTTTTTAAAAAAACAAATACTCTAACATTTATTATTTCAGCCACTCAAAGAATTGGTTATAGTATTTTTGTAGTATTTCCATAAATTTCCCATGCTAGCCTATATGTTAAACATTTTAAAAAGAATTTTCCTTATGACTTGAAATCACTTTTCATATATGTATTTGCAGAGATTTGATTTAATTTAATAACAATAATAATTGGGTATAATGTATCCACTTTTAGCTATCGATTGCAATGTCATATATTTTCCCTCTTTCCCATTGAAATCAATGGGTGTCAAAACTGCTTAACTGTGTCTGGATGGACCTTTTTTTCTCATTGCTTCTATAATACAATTTTCTGTTCAGTGTGTTAGGCCTTTAAGTATAAAATCAGTATATCACCATATATGGCACTGTATGCATGGCACAATTTTCATTTAAGATATGCTGTTATAATCTTATGTGAAGGTATGTGGATAGAGGTCATGCATAAAGCATGCGCTCTCTCTCTGCATTTATGTGAATATATCTAATGCTGACATTGCCATATGTGTTTATACAGTAACAGCTATAAAAATAAATGGAAACATGTTCTATTGTCACCTTACAACTGTCTGAAGGAAGTTACAAGGTAGGGAGCATGCAAAACTCACCATCAGCTTTCCTGGAGCTATCCTCTCTGCTCTGACCTGTCAGTGACCTTAACAAAGTGACATTGAAGGACTACCCTCTCCAGGGGTGAGAAGTAATTTGCTTCAATAGCTCTTCTGCCCCAGACATGTCTAAAAAACAGACTGTAAACATGTGCTCTTGGTTTGTTTTGGCTGTGGCTCCAAGTGACACCATCAAAGTCATTTGGAACTTTCTCAGCGGTCAGTGTGAGCAAAGCCCTGCCAACAGTAACCCAGCTACAGGCATAAGCTATAGCATTAAGCTGGGCACCTAAATCTGTCAATATGGAATCACTTGTTTTTTCCAATACCAAAATTACAGCTGGTTTCTGATAAATTTAGCATGGTAAGTTCTCTGTGTGGAAAAAAAAGTCATGATCCCCACTCCCATATGTTAGATAGAAAATAATGGAAATTGTGTAAATTCTGTTGTGCACTCTCTGCTGCACTGAAGAGAGGCAACAATGCACTCACAGAGAGAGGAAACTATTCAAAGAACTGGCCCATCAATTGAAGTGAACAGATCAGGGAGAACCTCCATCTGCAACATATCTCCTATGGGGTCTTTTTCGTCATGTATGTTAACAGTGGCCTGGAACAGATTATATACTCCCTGAGCTTGTCCTTATATGTGGTGGTGAAGTGAGACAGCACCTCCCCACCCTGATTATGGGGCACAGTTATGTCACATCTCATATTTCTGGAGATTTATGTTTGTGCATAACAATTGAATAGGGTGAAGATGCATAGGCCCAATTTATGTGGCTGGTCTCTAGATTGTAAGAAGGCTATCAGTGTTGTTACTGAAGGCTGTGTGTATTCAGGTTATGTATGTCTGCTTTATTCATATGTCATGTACACATAAGGTCAGTGCTGATCAGCTTGGAGTGGCGGTGAGGGGTGCTCATACAAGAAGGCCTTCACAGTCCCTTCTTCCAGTGCTGCCTCACACAGCAGCAGCAAAACTTTGGACTGTAGCCCATTCACTTACTCAGAGAATCTGTGGAAACAGTGAGCCAAAGAGGACAGCAGCAAAGAGAAGCAGCCACCACCACGTTCTTTGGGAGAGGACAGGTGAGCAGCTGTGGCAACCATGGAAAGAAACAGCTACAGTGGTTCTAGACAGCAGTGGGCCCTTCCATAGCATTCAGATCTTGGCATTTGCTTGAGGAGGCCAACCGCTGATGTTGATTCTGTGCATGGATGTCCAGAGACATAGCGATGGCACTTGGCGGATGAGGTGGAAAAGAAAGCACAGTCTTGTTTCCCTGTTTCATCTGCATGGCCTGTTCTGAATAATGTTTCATCTGACCTGGGTTGTTTTGAATAATATGTGTTCTTGTTTGTGGGAACATGAATTGTTCTGACTGAGGCAAAAAAAAAACACAAAAAACCACCCCACAAAAGACCTTAGATCTTTAGTCCTAAGATCACAGTGTATTGTTTAACTTCTGAAGTCCTATCCCTTGGTGTTTGTTATATCAGCTTACTGGTGTCCCTTTTATTGTAACATTTGGATAAGGCCTCGTTTTGGTATCCGGCAGATGTTGCTAATTCTCCCAAAATGTTCTCAACAGGCCTTTTCCCAGTTCCAAATTATTGAGATTTTTGGAATGAAATGGAAAAAAGCCTGTGACCTCCAGAGTATTTTCTAAATATTCACCAAAAAAGGCCATTTAAAAATTGGTGGTTGGTATGCACCCAAGACAGTTATGACAACCACCACCAATGGTGCTCACCAAGCATTGCCACAGTGTAGCTCCTAATGATGCAGCAGCAAAGAAAATGACAGTTTCACATAAGGTTTGTTTGTTTTTAATTAAAAAAGCCAAATTAATAGGATTATAAAAATCAACCTCATCTACATTCATGGACTGGCTCATTCATTTTGAAACAAATGAACCTTGAGGCAAATGGGCCCCATTATGTTCCAGAAGAAGAAGAAGAAGAAGAAGAAGAAGAAGAAGAAGAAGAAGAAGAAGAAGAAGAAGAAGAAGAAGAAGAAGAAGAAGACACTCTCCTGTATATATGTAGTGTGAGAATGTTGTATGTGAGAATGCTATGAAATAGACAAAGGAAAGGTAGCACACAAAAAACTTCATGAATTGGTATTGATCTCACCTTGTTTATTATTTTTTTACATTTTATTTTTTTACATTTTATATCCCGCTCTTCCTCCAAGGAACCCAGAGCGGTGTACTACATACTTAGGTTTCTCCTCACAACAACAACCCTGTGAAGTAGGTTAGGCTGAGAGAGAGAGACTGGCCCAGAGTCAACCAGCTAATTTCATGGCTGAATGGGGATTTGAACTCGTGTCTCCTCAGTCCTAGTCCGGCACTCTAGCCACTACACTACGCTGGAACTGACCACCTGCAAGGTTTTCAGTTAATGAGAGAGAGAGAGAGAGAGAGAATTCTTTATCTGGAGCAAACCTCATGCTCATAGTCCAACACAGAGTCAACAGTGCTTAACTTCACTGAAATCCATGTGTTTAACACACTCTGGTTGGATTGTGGTCACCAGGTTTTAAAAACAAATTGGCCAAGTCTATGAGTTGAAACAGCAAACCAGAAATGCAATATAATATTGGCACAATGTCTGCTTTTGGCTTAGTTCTCACATTGTACTTGAGAGTAGTCTGTGTCATCAATGGGTGAATATATCTCTCAGTATGAACTCTGACTTACCAGTCGTGCTTTCAGTAGAACTTTTATAACTCCTTTGAAATATGTGCCTGGGAACTAAAATACATAACCATGCTGGATGCCAAAATCAATGATTGGAATAGAGACTTTGGCTTCTTATTGACTGTAATCTGTGATCCCCTGCTGGTTCAGCTACTGTCAACAAATGTTTGATGTGTTAAGGGTTTCTTATTAGGATACAAGTCTCCTGAAGTGATTTAAATCACTAACATTATGCAGTACTGACTCTCTTCTCCTTTTGTCTGATGAAGTGCTCTGGGAAACTTGATTGAAATAATGAGGCTTTCCTCATGCGCAGCTTAACCCAGGCTAGGGACTCTCTGCCAGGTTCAGGCTATGTGTAAGAACCTTCGGGATCTGCGTGGATCCCATCAGTGCCTCAATGGCAAACCCTCCAAAGAAGCCCACCAGTTAACCGACGTTTAGGGCACGCTTGTGCCCTTAGCCGCATCTAACTGCTTGTGTGCGAGCACTGGCTGCTTGCACCCAGCTGGTGCTTCCAGCCAGCACCGGGTGGATCCCCACAATGCACCATGCACCCGTGTGCTTCTAGTCCAGCCTCCGCAGTCCCTGCTCAGTGTCGGAAACGGCTACGACCCTGGCAGATGGCCACCCAGCCTCCGATTTGACTCAGTGCTTGCCAAGCTGTGCTGTGTGTGAAAACCAGACATGGTTCATACAACGCCACAGTATCCAGCTGCCAACACGGAATGATAGCTGAGGAGAGAAGGAAGAAGCGGGGGAATTAACTAACTAGCCACTAGCACTGGGTGGCAGCGATTCATCTAGTGCAGGGATTCTCAAACTTGGGTCCTCAGGTGTTATTGGACTTCAACTCCCATAATCCCCAGCCTCAGTGGCCTTTGCTTGAGGATTATGGGAGTTGAAGTCCAATAACACCCGAGGACCCAAGTTTGAGAATCACTGATCTAGTGCCAAGGCTGTACACAGGTATGGTTATTCACATGTTAGGTTGAATGCAGGTACAACACTGCACTTCTTAACTATGGCTGACATACTGTGCAAGAGTACATCACCAGGAGTCGACACCGTCACACCGACTCAACAGCATGACTTTACCTTTACCTCATTAATACAAATGAATCTTACATTCTTTAACTAAACTTTATTCAGAAACCACTCCATTTTTCTCCTTCTCCTTGCTCACTCTTTCTTTTCTGACTCCCTCCGCCCCCCCCCCCCACACACACACTCTACAGAATCCCCACTGGGTCAAACGTCTTATTAATAAAACATAAAGGACTGCTAGACAGAATACAACACATCGCTCTCTTTTTATAACCACTAGAATTGAATTGGTTTAAAATTCTGTGACAAAGTCTTGAAGTCTCCTGTCATGCATACTTCTCCTGAGTCTTGGGATCTCTGGCACAGGAGCTGTTAGTTATTTGTTTTCTGGTACAGAGGATTGGTCATCACTTTCTTCAAGCTCACCTGTAAAGTCAAAACTGGCGTTTGTCTCCAATTCCTATCTTGAGATCAGACTCCCTTCTCTCTTTTCTCATAATATGCAGGCCTGAAAGTCTCGAACTGTTCCATTTCTTTCCATATGAAAGAATCTCCTCTCTCCACCCTACTAGCGCTGCCCTCGTTGGCAGATTGGTTCATGTTAGTTCACAGCACCGACCGGCTGGTTCACTCGAATTGGTTCAGGCCACGCAGTCCAGTCTAAAATCGGCTTGATTTCAGAACGGATAAAATGGTCCGTGGACACCCCACTCTCTGGCTCACTGCACTTAAACTACAGCACCCATGATGTAGGATGACTGTGACTGAAACACACATACACAAGGGCATTCAGGGCATTGGACTGCAGCATGTATGAGATGAACTGACACTGCCAAGAAGTCTATCAGTAATAGTAGTAATACCATGAGCAGTGAGTGGCAAAAAGGCCTAATCCATGGCAGGCAGGCCAAAGCCTCTGAGAAGCCACTTGTGGCTGATGCCAGCTGATTACAGTATGTCATCAGTCGACACAGGACTCTATTTATTTATTTGGTTTATTTAAAATGTGCATTCATCATTAGTGCACTGAGTTCTAAATACGGGGGAGTGCCAGCTAATAATAATGTGACCAAGTTCTGCCTGCATCTGGAAGCTTCTAGAGAAGCTGCAGCAGGGAGAGCCCCCAAGATGGAATCATAACAGCAGCCAAGGATAGGATGAGGTCTCAGGCTATGCAGTCACCTCAAAGGTCTCTGTGTGGATCTGTTACCTACTTTTCTTTCTCCTGGTCTCATGCTGCAGAAATCCACTGCTCAAGGTCAGTTGAAAAATTCCCAAAGGAACTCCTTCAGGGAAGAGGAGAGAGCCCACATACCACCACCCCAGAATATCTTTCAGCAAGCAGCATGCATGCCATTCATTCACCCCATTTCAGTGAGAATCTGAAACCATCTAAATGGTCACTGAATAGTTCCCTATGCATTCGCCCACTGTGCTCTGACAGAGGACAATTTTATCTAGCAAATATAATAATTAAATGTCTGTAGAAAATAAACTCTACTCCCAAATGCCTCCCTGCTAATGAAGTTTTGCTGTTGGGGGGGATAAAATCACAAAATAGCTCATTAGTTGCAAAATAAACCATCAGATTTAGAAGGTTCCTCTGCAGGTGGAGACACTCAGGTCCTTGTGATAGCTTGGTGACAATTTCTATTTTAAGTGTCAAAAACAACTCTGCTATCTGGAGCAAGGAGTGTAGTCTTCTCTCCTTTTAATATTCTAATATTGAGGTGTAAAGTGAAATGGTTGCACAGTGTAATGGTGGCAAAGAAGTTGCGTGTCAATGAGACGGGAAAGGTGACAGACACGGAATGAGTCCCCAAGGTGCTCTCCAAGTGCATTGGTTAAAGATTCCCCTGGGAAATTTTTCTCATTAGTTCTCAGACACAGTTCAGTAATTCAATAGCACCAGGTTACCATTAGTCACAAGACCAAAATATGTTTCTTTGCATGCTTTAGCTCCTCTATTTGTATTTGCTGGCTTATGATTAAAAATTATGAGGCTGACAATGGCTCAGATCAAGTCAGTATGTTGTTTACATACTGAAATATTATACACTGGCAAGGAGACTACTCCAGTGACAAATGCAGTTAGAAGAATGAAATGCAAATGAAAGAGACAACTAGATAAGATATGTATCTGATGGCACAGCTTCACTCACAGAAGAAAACCAGGAGGGGCTGATTTCATAAATTAGCATTACAATACTCAGAGACAAAACATATACACTGATCAGCACCAACAAAATAGCAAGAGTGCAGTGTTTCCTTGGCTATGCTTGTTTAAAATCATATGAAAGCTGAAACATAGCCATATTGAGTTAATATGATGCGGAGGGGAGTAGCTTGGAACTTTGATAGTTAGCTAATTTTATGTGTAATTACTCCGTAAAAATGTTAAACGGAATAGGTTATTCTCATTTTTTCCCATGCAATTAAAAATGTACTTAGTTCTATGCTATCAAAGTTAACTGCACTCCCACTCAGCACTCTAAGGGATAATGGCTTGGGGTGTTGTCTATCTCATTACCCACCAGGTCAGGAAAGAAAGGAGTATCCAGCCCCAGTGGTCATTTAAATTCTCATTGTTACATTAAAGAAACAGTGAAGAAATAGATGGAAACAGGAAAATTAGGCACACAAAGCTAACAGGTTATTATGCACTTCATCTGCACAAGCACATAAGGAAACCTGCATGGGCTGTTGCGTACTTCCAGAAAAGGTACCATTCCATTTTCATTTCCACTTCTTGGTGTGTGTTTTTAAAATCCTCAGTTAATGGAGCCTTGCGCTTGAGTTTAAATGCATAGCCAAATGGCAGCTTTCCATGCTCCAAGTTCAGCACTGAAACACATCACATAAGCTATCGTGCCAATCTACACACTAGAAAGAAGCATACGGTTCAGCCCTCCTGGGACTGTTGCACTTTGCACTGCAGGTGGGAGACTGCATGGCTGAATGTTTCCCCCATGTAACAAAAAGTCCCTGCACATGGAAAGTTAGCAATTCGTAGAGAAGTGTTCTTGCTGAGCCTTCTCACTGAAGTGTGCTAGTTTTCCACTAGCTTTCTACTCCCTTTCAGATGGAAGGGAGCCTACCTTGCCCCTCCAAAATTACAGTCTGAAATGATGCAGTCCTAGGAGTGATTTTTTTTTTTTAAGTGTACAACAGTTTTAACAGAACCCGTGGAGAAGGCAAAACCTTTTACCCATCAAACACGGCTGTGCTTAGGGCAAGAAGCCAAGACCTTGCAGCCCAATGCTCATCTTGCAATGGTACTTTCCATGCTTGGAGCCTCATGGGGCACCAGCCCAGTCTGAAGATGAACTTTATCTTTAGAGATGATTGAGCCTTCTTATATTAAGTGTATTGGATATCCTAAAACCACACACCTGATCTCTTTGGAGTTGTATAAACTTTAGATAGAATTGGGCCTCCTTAAAATAAACAGAAACAAATGCACCACTTTACCAAAAACAACAGCACACAATTACAGTTGGGCTATTCTTAGGGCATGGCAAGCAGGGAGACCACCCTGTGCCCCACTCTTTCAACCCCCATTAGAATTAACTGGAAGGGGGTCCCGCACTGGCTGATTTGCCCCAGGCCCCGCACCCCAGCAAGGCTCTCTAAGGACAGCCTTGATTACAGTCCATTCTTTGATTTGGAAATACAGTGGATTCTCCTACACTTCCTAGAAACATTTTCCTTGTGGGAATTGTATACACAGTATTGCAAAGGAACACATAGGGAAAATTCATAATCCTTTCAATAAATAAAATAATAATCATAATGAATAACCAACAACAACAACAATCTTAAGATATTTTATTACTGGCAGCACTTATGTAATTTATGCCACTGAAAGCCCTGCAAACAACTAAAGGAAAAACCTTCAGAAGTCTTAAAACATACTTGGAATCACAATCAAAATAATTGCAGCGGGGAGCCCCTGGTAGAGCATTTCTAGGTTTGACTATAAGCCCACTGATTTCATATTTTGTGCTGTGAAACAAGTAAATATCCAAAATGACAAACTGTTAATGAGAAAAGAAGCCCACGTGATTTTAAGATTGTTGTTTAACCAAAAGGGTTAAATGAGGGCCTAGAATTCTCTTTCTTATCAATGCAACACTGTGATGGTCCTGATAGGACTTCCTGTGAGAAAAGTAACCCACATGTGATTCTTTGGACTAATTTGATGAAAACAGGTGGAGATCTTAAGTGGGGCATTTTACAAAAGGCAGCTGGTTAGCTAGCTCATTTTCCCAATGAGCTTTGGTGAGGATAAGAGTAGAATCAGATATATTGTTTAGTTAGATACAGTGGAACCTTTGTTTTTTAACCTTTTATTTGATCCTTGGGGTGATTTTTTATTAGAAAGGGGGTTTATCCTAATACTTATGACAGAGTTGCTTCCGGGGGTTGCAGACACAGATAAAAACTTGTTTTGCCAAAAGATTTATAAACAGAACCAGTTAGGTCAGTCTGAAGATTGGGAGTTGAAAGTATTTATTTGAGTTTAGACATCCCTCAGATTGTACAGTGGGAGGGATAAAATATAATAGATTTACAGGTATAAAGTAATTAATCATCCTGTAATTTGGTCTCCCTTGTGGTGGTGTTTATGTGATTTCATTACCAATGTATATACTATTTTTTGCCTTACAAAATCAAGATAGCTAATGATATTTTTAATCCTTTTTATGTAATGCTGGAAAACCATTTTTTTAGCCCTATATAAATTAGTTTCTCAATTCAGCACATCACTCTTAGAAATTAAAGAAAAGAAGATGGTGTGAAAGGATATTTTTCATTCTGAAAATCGTTATCTCTTGTGTTGTTGTAATATAGTTTTTAATGGGTAACATGCTTTGTATATTATATAGGCGTATGCATAGTATATAGGTGCATGTTTCTACATATGTGTGTATATATGGGCTTGTGCAAAAGGTGGTACTAGTAAAAGCACTAGTCTGGAACAGACAAGAATTTATGTGGAATGACCATATGCTACATTCATAAACTAGTGCAACAGCATTAATACTAGCACAAGGCAGGTCTGGATGCTAACCCCAGAGGTTTGTTTTTTCCCCATAAAAACAGGTTTGGTTTTCAACAATTATACAGTATTGTTCTATGGAAGATTATATGACATGAGCCCTATTGACAGATTATATTCAATGCATGTACAGACTGCGTATAATGCAGAGGTGTACCTAAGTAATTTTGGAGCCTGGACCTAAAGGTTTTTGAAGCCCTCAACACCACCCAGGACAGACTAAAGAGGATTTGCATTCCCCAGGGGCTATGGAGGCCCTGGACTTTGGCCCAGAAGTCCAGGGCTAAGAGTGCCTCTGGCATAATGAATACATGTTCAGTGCACGTACAGTAGTTGTGGAAGATCTGCTCTGCTGCTGGCACAAGACACGAATCTCCCTGAAAACTGCCCGTTTAACCGCTGCCACCAAGTAGACTTTTGTGCTCTAGGCTGAGTCTACAACAACAGCCTTTCAACCTTCTATTGCAAAAACAAACATTGGTAAGGTGGTAAAGCCTATAGGTGTGTTGTGGAGTAAACAGAAGCTACAATTTTCCTTCAGATATAAACAAGAAATTTCACTTTGTAATTAGTTCAATGAAAGGTTGTTTCACAAGTTCAGTAAAAAACAAACAAACAAGAGCATAAGCAAAAAACAAAATGTGGTCAAAAACGCAGCCATTAACCTGACTCTTACTGAGCTGTAACTCAGAGTCCTTGATTATCACATTTAGCACCTTATAGTTCAGCCTTTGGTCTTATTTTTTTCAGTCTTTAGTGATTTCCTTTCTGCAGAGATTTCACCTTTCTGCCCGTGATTTTAACAGCTCTGTGCCAGCAATTCTTCGGTACTGTAGTCTCTCACCAGACTCCAACTTTTTCAGTTTGGACTGCAGCTTCAACTAACTCTCTTCTTCAGCTCCCAACTCTTCTGAATTTCTCCAGGACTCTTTCTCTCAGAGCTTCCAAACTCAACTCTTTCCAGCTCCAGCGTCAACTCTGACTGCTTCTTACAACTCTTGGACTCCAAACTTATCCAGGACTCTAACTCTATGCTAAAGCAGCCTCCAATTTTTTAAAACAGTTTTCTTTAACAGTTTTTTAAACAATCCAATGTGTAACACAAAGTTCCCTCCATTTAAAAATAAAATCCCTCCAAAACCAATTTGACATGAAACTAAAAATTCAGCAGGCATGAACAAAGAATCCTGCCAGGATTCTTTGCCATAGAGGGACTTTCAGGCTTATTAAACACACAGAGAGGCGGGTCTCATGATCCGTTAGATCTGCTTTTGCTGAAACCACGGGGAGAGCGGGCTAAGCTTGCTCTCCCCACAGTGATCCTTGTGAAAGCCCTGGGTGGCCATATCAGCCGCCCACATGATTGCAAGCTCCTTGATGGAGCCGGTGGGAGCTGGGGAGCTCAGGGCCGCGCGGCCCCCGGAAGCCCCAGTACGCCCTGCATGAGCGTGCAGAGCCGCTCCATGGCTACTCACGATCAGGGAGCCTGGTTTTGAGGAGCACTCACTCCGCAAACCTGGGCTAAGGGCAAGGGCACTTAGGCAGGTTACCTGCCTAGGAACCACTGGGCTCGCAGTTGAGCCCAGTGGTTCCCACAATCAGGGAAAATCGGGATAGGCTTTCGCAGCCCAATTTTTCCTGATCGTGAGAATAGCCCCAAAGGCTATTCACATGATTGCAGAAAATCGGGCTAGCTTCTGCTAGCCCAATTTTCTGCAATTGTGAGAACCACCAGGCCCGGTGGTTTCCAGAGCGGGTAACCTGCTCAAGTACCCCTCCCCTAAACCGAGTTTGCGGAGCGAGCACTCAGCAAACCCGGTTTTTTAATCGTGAGTAACAGCGGCACGGCTCTGCGCTGTGGCTACTCATGAGGAGACCCCCGGAGGGGAGGCGAAAAGCCATCTCCCGGCTCCGGGGGTCTCTCCATTATGCCCTGCGCGCTCGCGCAGGGCATGCTGCAGCTTCCGGAGGCCAATTGGCTCCCGCTCCCCCCAGCCCCCGCCGGCTCTGTCACGGAGCTGGCAATCGTGTAGGTGGCCGATCCAGCTGCCCAGGGCCCCCGCTGTAATCGTCTGCTCAGCTCACCAAACCGGGTCTCACTGATCGTGAGACCTGGCTCACAGTCTATTTACAATTATGATAAGGTTTTAGGAATATCAGTGCAATAATGATACAATTCATTTACTTTTTTTAAAAAAATAGAATTTTTACTTTTATTAGTAATAGAAATAAAACTGGTTACATCTCTGAGATTGACATAATCATACATGAAGTAGAGCAATGACTCATCCACAGCAAGGAGAGCAAGAGAAAAGAAAAAAAGACTTGTGCAGAGTAATAATATACTTGAATGAGTTAAGATAATTTATAAGAAATAAGGGGTACATCTAAAAGACTAAATCTAATCGTCAGAGGGAGAAAAAGAACCTCAAACCTCCCACAGAACTCTCACCTTGGCCTCAAAAGAACGGTTTAAAAGATAAAAATTCAATGGAGAAGAAAATATAAGTGTTTAAACACTAATTCTGCCATAAGTAAAAGGTACATATATTGTAAATATGGAACCACATATCCACCAATATTTTATAATCAAAATTCCCATCTTGTCCCCAGATATGCAAGTGACAGAAATTAGTTAAACCTTCAGCAGTCCTATTCTTCATTTAGCAAACAAAAAACCAGAGAGATAAATGGAAAGATATTCTTTCTTGAAGAAATAGACTAACTGCAGCCAAAACTGTTCTCTATAACCCACCATTGGGAGAATAGGCTATCAAGCTATGACATCGAGATCTCTCCCCATACATACATGTAATCCAGGCCTGCTCAATTTAAGCCCCCCAGCTGTTTTTGGACTACAGCTCCCATAATTCTCAGCCACAGCAGCCAATAGCCAGAAATTATGGGAATTGTAGGCCAACATCTGCAGGAGGGCCGAAGTTGAGCAGGCCTAATGTAATCCTTCTCAGTTTCCTTCTGATTGTTTGCATCACAAGCAGCTCATTCAACAGTTATCATTATACAGTTTTCATAACAACCAGTAAAAGCCCATAGGAGGAAATGAAAGTGAAAAAAGATACTGAGAAGAAGAAAAAATAGAAATGCTCAAGGTATATATTTTTTTAAAAAGTTGAAATTTGGTTTCAATTAGAAGCTAAGGCTAACTAATAAATTGTTCAAATCAAGAGTTAAGAGTACCAAAAAGTCAGACATTGAGCTTTCCAAATAAAATATCTCGGTACGTAGTCTTTTTAAAGCTATAATATCATATAATAAAATCATGCCAATAATCTTATGCCTTAAACTTAAAATCCCCCCATTCTTAATATATCTCATTTCTTCTATAAGAAGGAAAAGAGAAACATAAAGAAGCAAAGGACAAAAATCTGTGGCAATTCCTTAAGTCATTAAAACTATCAGGTTTATCATACAACATCCTATTTCCTAATTAGGTTATTATCTGTTTTAAACCATTATATAGAGCCCCCTAATTAAAAGGCCGATTAATGAGGTATAATATTGAATTATACTCAAAGTTAAAACCTATATATGAAACCCTAACTTAGTTACATTAATTATCATTTCTTCCATAAAGGTATATAGCAGTTCCTTAAGTCATCGGAACATTCGGGTATATCATTAAAAAAAATATCTCAGTTTCTGAGTAGGTTATTTCAATGCTAAACCCCTATATAGAGTTCTCTAAATCTTAATGGATAAAAGAAAGAAAAAAGGGACAATTAACACGGGGAATACATTGAAATACAATAAAAAGGTATAATATTTAATTATATTCTAAGTCAAAACCTATATATGAACTCTAAATAAGTCAAATATCTCAAGAAAAGGAGCCACAAAGGGGGGGGGGAGGAGACCTCAAAAAGGAGAGGAAAGGAGAAAGAGAGAGAGAGAGAAAACCAGACAAGCTCGGGGGGAAGAGAAATAAAAGAAAAAAGATAATTCCATTATATTGAAAATATCTCAGCAAAGAGAAATAAAATACTGATAGATACATCACTAAAAATATCGGGCTTTTCATTTATCCCAGCACAAAGACAGAAAGAAAGAAAAGCTGGTAAACATCTCAGCTGACTCACATAACATAGGGTTAATATCAAATCTTAAAACCAGTGTCCAAGGACACTCTCATTTAGGGGGAGACTAACAAACAGTGCTGGAACTTTAACTTCTATGCCTGGGAACAAAAGGTTATCAAATTTCTATACAGTAAAATTCCTTCAGTTAGAATCCTTCCGCGTAAATCTCGCCGTGGCTACCTATCCAAAAACTAAGTAGTTCTGCTAGGACATACCCAAAAGACATATAGCTAAAGCAAATAAACTTTTAAATAAGATTTATATACTTAAAAGAACCCCTTTTTGTAAAATCTTCTTAAATTATCTTAAAGTGAAACCCCACTTAACAGTCTCCCCCATGCCAATTTTCCCTCCCCGTGTTTAACAAAAAGTACTATGGTTGCAACAGCAGAATAAAAAATCATCATCACTCCAACTCAGCTGAGTAACAAGTTTAGAAATTCTTCAAACTAAAGTCAAGATCCCGATACAAAATGCTAATTGACATTAACTGTGATTGAATGGCAGTTCCATCAGTGGTACTGAACTACAAAAGACCGAAAAGTCCTGATTCCACTAAGAGAGATAGAACATAGGAAAACAGTCTTCCTTTTCCTCTGCCAAAACAGTCAGCCAGTTCTCACCAGTAACTTTCATTTCCCCAGTCAGAGCTTCAAATGGTTGGTAATAGGAAGATAATTGTCCAGCCATAAAACACTTCCTTAGCCTTGCAAACAGAAGGGACTATAAATTCAAGGAAGATCTGCCAGGCAAATCCTCCCAAACGCAGATAAACGAAGTCTTTCCAGTTGGGACTTTGTAAGTAAAACTTAAGCTGGTTAAATGTGTAGATATGTGGCATTGCAGAACAATTTTTAAAAGACCCATGAAAGAGCTGCTTTTCTCTCCAAGCCAATCTTCTTCGCCATTCCTCTTCTCCATTGCAGATGTTGCACTTTTTTGCTGAAAAGTTCAAGGGGGGTATTAGAAAATACAAAGTTCATAATAATCTCCAACAGATTACATGTAGGTTAAAGATCAAGATAAAATAAGTAATTGCTGTAGCCTCAAACATTTTAAAAGGATTCTTCAAAGCAAAACTAAAAGCTGATGGCATTGGAATGCTGAGCTGTCTGGCGAAGTCCATAGAAGGATTCAAAAATAGAAGATAGCAAAAAATAAGCAAAAGTTGAGAGTGAAAAAAACCATAGATCTGAAAAACTCACAGCCGTAGTCATCTCAGAGATTAATTAGAGCAGGAAAAAAATTTATAGCAAGTCGTCCATTACTGGGCGGTGGAAATGCCTCTTCCCGTTCAGCCCGATGACTGCAGATAGGTCTCTCCGGGTGTTCATCCAGGGTTTTCCAGACTTTTCAGGGTCTGGGGGCCCCCTGGCCCCACATCTCCAGAAGGAGGACCGAGCCCTGCACACATACCAACCTCCATTCAGCAGATGGAAGGTTTTAGGACCAAATGGTAGATGAAATCTCTGACTACTTATTAGTCAGGTGTTTTCGTTCCAAACGCCATTTTGCTTCTCCAATAATACAATTCATTTACAAGGGCTTGTGTGTATATATATATATATATATATATATATATATATATATATATATATTTAACCCAAGAGGTCTAAGCATCATTCCTCCACAGTAGTACATGCTCTATCTATATCTTGCATATGAGGGTGCCTGTACCAAGAGGTTAAAGCCACTATGATTTTGATTTCTTGGGTAGGCCTGCAGACTGTGGATGGTGTCTAATGGTGGTAGGTTACTTTATTGTGGTGCAGGGAGGGGCTGGCAGTCTTTCAGCTGTGGGAAACATGGCATAACTGAATCCAATTTTGCAGCTCGCAGCATAGGAAGAGTGACAATGTTCAAAATAGAAATTTAAAAGCTCTTTTTATTCATATAAAAACATGTTTTGGCAGGGGTTTACTTATCAGATAATCAGCATATTGTTTGCTGTGTTGGGCCTGAACTGCTACACAATAAACAAATAATTACAATACTTTAAAAAAAAAAAGTTAAAATGGGCAGAAAAAACTGCATTTGGCAATGACCGTAAAACATTCCCAAGAAAATACGTGGAAACTTTTATTTTTACATTTTTCAAAACTCCCTGTTACAGTATTGCAAAAAGCTAATACGGAAACAGCTGAACACAGCAGGGTGTCAGATATCCACCACCATCCCAAAAAGGCATTCCTAGCAGAGCAGGCTCAGTCCACAACACCTTAAGCTCTGGATCATATTGAACCACCATCCAAGATATTGCTTGCCTGTCAAGTGCCAAATGGTGCCTGCCAGTATCCAGAAGTTGCCATAAGGCTTGGGATTGAATTGTTTTATTGGAGATCCATTCACTTTAATCCACAAGAGGCATGTGAGACATTTCAATAAAAAGGATGATCTCTCTGACTTACAAAAAGTGTCCACAGCACTGAATCCCCACTTGTTGCAGATAGTGGAGACAATCCACTGCAAGGAAGAGTTCACATAGCTGACCGGGCAGTGTCATTTCTCTTTAAGCATGAAAATTGCAGAAGGCCTGCACAGCAACCCACTTATCAAGGCTGAAAGTATTGGCCAGGCGAATCATATTGCTTTCACCCTAAAGCACACCTTCAGCGTTGGGCCATGTATCTAGATCAAGAATTTTTAAGTCTCTGAGTAGTTCTCTATATGCCTTTTCTCATTTTTCACCTTCTTTCATGGTGCTCAAGTGTGATGACTGAGTCATCAACAATCTGCTCCTGATATTGTCTGCCACACTCTGATAGAATTGACTTGGTTTCGCAGTTGCACTTCTTGCCTCTTTTGCAGTTCAAGTCTCCATTCCAGAAAGATTGTTTTTTGCTCTAACTCACCAGAGCCTAGCAAGATGAACAACTAAACATAGACAGCTGCCTTCTCCTGAGTCCGATCATTGGTCCATCTAGCTCAGTATTGTCCATGCAGACTGGCAGAAACTTCTCCAAAGCTGTATGCAGGAGTATCTCCTAGCCCTATCTGGAGATGTCAGGGAGGGAATCTGGGACCTTCTGCCTGCAAGGTGCTCTTCCCAGAGCAGACCTATTCCTTAATGCAGGGTTTCTTAATCTTGAGTCCGCAGATGTGGCTGGACTGCAACTCTGGATCACAAGATGCAAACAGCACCAGGCAAGAAACAAACTTCACTGGAAGTTGGGTGTGGGAGGGGAAAATATGATTGGGAAGCACACAAAAAATGAGAGAGAACTGCAGGGTAGTGATGTGGAGTAGCGGTGAAGTTGCCTGAAGCAGTGAGGAAGAACAGCATGAGGAAAAAAATAGAAAGCACAGAAAAAGGAGACAAATGTGATAGATAGATAGATAGATAGATAGATAGATAGATAGATAGATAGATAGAGTTCTGTTTATATAATTTCATTTCCCAATGGGAGGAGACTGCACTGACAAAAGTTATGGGTAGGCCCAGGCCCACCCTTGAAAAGTAGTGGATGGACTTGGCCTACCTGGGTCTACCTTGACTTCAGCCACTGCCTGTATCCAGATTCACTTCTAAAATGAACACATGTACAGTCATTCACACACAAACATGTACATGTGTACAGACACCTGTTTGCAGGTATGAAGTAATGTTAAAATAGGGCTATGGTGTTATTTAATTCTGAGAAAGAGCTATAGATGAAAAAGTATTATACACTTCTTCTTTTTTAGAACTGCAATGAAGTAGCTTTCTCAGCATGTTGGGTTTTCATCTCTCTTTTGCCTCCTTTGAAAAACTAGCAAAAATTGCATCACTTTTCCAAAACCAAAACAGTATTTTAAAAAAAACAACAACTTGGGAATATAACTGTTCTCCCTACTTTTTGTTTGATTTGTTTTGTATTGGTGGGTTGGGAAAGCAAATGCCATGATCTCTGCAGAAAGTGGCATCACCAGGACTGTATCCCAATACCCACTTCAGCTCGGCTTGAAGATACATTAAACTTCTCATCTGAATAAAAGGAGAACAATTAAGCACAGAATATAGCACTTAGGCCTAAAACATCAATTTTTTCTTTCTAATTGCTTTGAAATAAAACCGCAAATAGATGGGAGATGCTCCCAAATAAACATGTAAGAACCCTCATATTATTTAGCAGTTCAACCCAGACTCATCAATGGAACTGGAAATATTTATAAGAGAGTCACATGAAAGTAGTTGTCAGTTGCAGCGACAATACTTCACCTTCTGTCACTTGGCTATATCAAGGGGCCTGATTCAATCACACAGTTGTCACCAGGCTACCTTTCTTCTCCTGAATACCCAAATCCCTAAACACAACAAAATATAAATGAATGAGAAGTGCTAATGATGCATCATTACCAAGAGGTATCAAGTTTTTTAAGGTCCTTTGCTGACTAAATTTTAAATTAGCACAATTATTCAGTGCATTCCCAGAGGCATAGTTGATTATGCTTAGCTATTGTACAGAGACACAGTGCAAAAGAAATATATGGCGCAGTTGGCTGTCCTACAGTAGCAACACAATGCAGCTCTTTCACAGCCTACAAATCTGAAATGCATCATATATACATAACAGAGAGAAATTAATAATGGCAGTAGAGAGTCTCTCCTTAAAAAAAATCCATGATGCCCCTAATGTCTGGTCTCTAAAGGACATCCTTGAGGTCTAGGATTCTCTTTCTACCGTCTGCTTCAGTGGTAGAAAGTGCTTCAGTAGTCCCCTCCCTCTTGGGTGGAGTGAACGGGGTTATTGACCTGAGCCTCGCACTCCTAAAGGTGGGATCCTTGGGGGTCTCTCTCCCCCAAACACCGGTCAGGCTAGGGGCAGCAGCTGTGGCAATGCATGATTTCTTTTTAAAGCCCCACACTTTGCCCTGGCAGGCACCCGGCAGCAGCTTCTGCAAAGTGGCAGAGGCTCAACCGGCATTCCACAAGGAGGCTACTCTGCCTCCACAGCTCAGCTAGCCTGCACGCAGGCTTCACACAAGCTGCTGCTGGGTGGCCAACAGGGCAAAAAGCGGTGCTGTTAAAATAAACCACGTGCCATCTCCACAGCCGCCCCTAGCCTGACAGGTGATTGGGCGGGGGGAACAGGACCTGACAAGCAGTGGTGGCTCCTGTACCTCCCACTCCTTTTGTTGCTGCTGCTGCTGCCCAGGTTCTGCTGAGGAGCCCTGCCCCCAGCAGGAGGCAAGTGGCAGGATGGGAAGATCCCGGCTCAGCCCAGGTGGGAATGGAAGAGCCCAGCTTGGCCCAGCCCCCCTCCCTCATTCACAGGCATCCTGATCCCAAGAGGAGGAGGGGTGGGAGGAAGCCATGGCGCTGCTGCAAGAGCCACCACTGTGGGAACCTGTTTTATGGCAGCTTCTGTCCTACACACATGGCCTTTTGCAGCAGCCTCCACTCTCCCGCTGGGCCCCGTGCACACCCCACCTCCTCTGTTGGTTCTGGCCCCCCACACCTGGCTAGGGACGGACTTGCTCAGTGGGGTGGGGGTGAGGAGTGGATGCAGCAGAGGAGTGTCACTGAGCTGGGGCGTAGCAAGGTTGAGGTGGGCCCCAGGATGAGATTTCAGAATGGGCCCCTCGCTGCCTTCCTCTCCTTCTTCTGGTCCCATATCCTAAGCATGTAGTAGTAGTAGTAGTAGTAGTAGTAGTAGTAGTAAACTCAGAAGCAAATTCACATTGCCCTTTTTACACCTATCACAGCAGAAAAAAGCAGTCCGGTTTGATCTTTTACTACTACTACAAATTGATCTATCAATAGAGATAGAGATAGAGATAGAGATAGAGATAGAGATAGAGATATATACCACTTTTCAACAAAAGTTTCCAAAGCAATTTACATAGAAAAACAATAAAGAAAGAAAGATGGATCTTTGTCTCCAAAGGGCAGGTATCTTTCTTTTCTTCTTTTTCTTTCTTTCCTCTTTTTCTAGATTTCTTCTATGAACTACATTTAGTGTATGTCTATCCACTCAGAAGAAAAGCCACCAATTTTACAGTATTTCAAACAGGGCAGCAGAATTTAATATACGGAGCTACCCCAATTTTTTAGCATTTAAAAACAAGTCAGCATTTAAAGGGCTTTTAAAATGGAGTTTCCTGTGATGGAGCAAGTGTATATAAATAAGACTTTTGGTGGGGAAGGGGGAAATACTTAATGTTCATTTTAGCAATTTGTGAAGACACTTTCAATAAGTTGGGGTATTTTAGTCCATTACAAGCTTATTAAAAAGACAATATATGAACTACTGTCACATGCACAAAGCTAAATAAAATATTTATTATAAGGAGAAACATATTGTAAATAACCATTTTCTCATATATTTTGCAACTTAAACCATTATGAGAACTTTGTTGCTAAAAAAGCAGCACACAGTATAAATATTCTTAATATAAACTCAACAGCACATGCTAAACCAAAATGCAGAACCAACAACAGATCTATTTTGTTAGAGCACCCCTCCTGCCGCCTCTTATTTTAAAAAAATGTTAAAAACCTTTACTGACTAATTTCCTCATAAGAAGGTATATTGTTGGGCTGCAGGGAGGATTTTTATTACATGTTTGTAATGCAGAGAGAGAGGGAGAGAGAGTGGGAGAGAGTTACAAACTAGGGAAGGAAGCATGGGGCGGGCTGGGGGGAGAACAAACATAAGCAGACTGGTTTTTCAAATGCAAACACACACAGTGGCTTAATGAAGGGCAACAATAAAACGCAACAGATATGGAATGAGGAAAGGCGTTTTTTGTTTTACTGTGCTTGAGAGACAAAGTCTTCAAAAATTATGTTGGATTATATGATGCGGGGGTTCTCAACCTGTGGTACTCCAGATGTTACTGAACTACAACTCCCATGATCCCCAGCTACAATTTATTGGGAAGCCCTGATATAATGAATAGGCAGGTAGGGGGTAGTCTTATTTTTATTTATTTATTTATTTATTTATTGTTGAATTTATATACTGCCTTTCATTAAAAACAACCCCAAGGTGGTTTACAAAAGTTAAAAACATACAATAAGAATGACGATTAAAATATTAAGCTAAAAATATAAAATAAATCTAATTTAAAAACTATAAAATACAAGCATAAAAACTATAAATGAGTAAATATTTTATTTATTTACTCTAGTCTTGTTATCATTAATATAGCAACAAGTAAGGAGGGAATTCTCTTGCTATTATACATGTAGCATTTTAAATGGCCAATCTGCACAAAAACATTGTGAGGTAGACTCACACAACAACAACAACAACAACACCCATTTTGCTAGTAGATAATGGTGGTTTCAAGGGGCATCATTAGGGGGCATGGGCCCCCAATGAACTGTCAGATCTCATCAGCCATGCCCCTCCTCCATGGACTCTCCCAGAAAGGAAGTGCAGCAATGGAAGCACCTGCATAGAGCCTGGAGGAGAGAGTCCTAACCTCATCTAGCTCTCTACTGTTTCTTTCTACCTTCATAGGTGTTCTACTGTAATATTAGAGATTCCAGAAAAGCATACATAATTATTTGGGGAGTATTATTGAGTTTAATTATTAAAGCGGAGAGGCTGTGTACCCAGGCCCTGGTTCTTTTAAGTGCCTAGCAATGCCCCTGGTGAGTTCTGAGTGTTTGGGCTGAGATCAAACAGAAAGCTGTGTGGCTAATTGTATGGTGAGGATTTTAACTTGGCTCTCCCAAATGCCCTGACTCAGCATTCTATCTGCGAGGCCATTCTTAATTTTTTAAAAATCTATTTTTTAAATTATTAAATTATTAGCCCAAATAAATAAATAAATACATACATACATACATACATACATACATACATACATACACAGCTTTGTGATATTTCTGAGCCTAATGGATGATTCTTCTATATGGAGCTTCAGCGTTCCTTAGCTCGTTAGATAAGGATTCTTAATCTGTGCTGTCCTTGGCTGATCCCTCCTCATCTCCCTGTTGCAAGAAGCTTTCCAGCCTTCCTTTTATCTTTTGCTATGACTGAGCAGCAGAAATTTTTGCCTCATTGTAGTGCTGGAAAAGAAAAGTCCTTCTCATCTTTTCCTTAAAAGTAAGTGCTGTTTTTCTAGAAGTGCCTTTTCTAAAAGTCACCTTTTCTAAGAGGTCCACCATAAGTGAAGGGCAGCGTTGTGTGAAGCTCTCTCCAAGTAATCCAATCAGTCATCTCCATAATGACTGAGAGTTTCGTCTGAAGTTGCAATCGGGTCTGGTGGCTACTCAAGGACGGGCCTTCTCCATTGCTGCCCCCAGGCTTTGGAACACACTTCCTGCTGAAATAAAAACCTCCCCATCTCTTACAACTTTTTAAAAGGCAGTCAAGACACATTTGTTCACCCAGGCTTTTAATCAGACATTGTTTTAACTGTGTTTTAATAGTTTTAACATTTTAAATTTTAATGTGTTAATCTTTTTATTGATTTTTATTGTTCTGTAAACTGCCCAGAGAACTCGCGTTTTGGGCAGTATAAAAATGTGATAAATAAATAAATGAATAATGTGCAACTATCTCCTTTCATTATACCTTGGATTCTTTAAGAAAGGTCAAGAATGAAAGACATACACATCTGCCATTGTGGTACCAGAAATGTTGCTTTATTTGTGATCAATATGGAAGGGAAGGTTTGTGCAGATCTTGCATCTCTATAGGAGATTCTGCTCATATTGGCATTGCTCTGATTTTGTAATAACCTGTAGCATCTGAAAATATAGAGCAGTCAGATACAATACCAAAGTGGGTAATTAAAAAAAATCACATTGAGATGACATACATTTTTGCAGGGAGGGAAGCATTTTTCTAATCCAAAAATAATTATCTTGTATTTATGTGAAGATAATTGAACACCTCACTGCTTCCTGCAAATACTCAAAAGAAAGGTAAGTGACTTTCACAGTGTAGGTTTTGCAAGTGAGCTTGTGAGTGAAACTACCAAGTGAAAAACACCTTCAAAAAAAGTGCAGTGAGTATTTACGCACAAGCAGATGCAAAGGAGGAATTTGTAGGAGAAGAAAGTAATTTCTTCACGCATGTCGCTGCAACATCCTGACTTGCTTTTCTTAGCCCAATGACATCATCAGAGCAGCATCAAGCCCCGATGCACAGCTGTGCTTTTATGTGCAGTGGTATCACTTTTCTCTAAAAACTCTAAAGGCTTGGCTCTCAAACAGCTTTAAAATTCAAATCAGTTCTGGCCATATTTAATCTAGACATGTTAGTTTAACACCAAGCCAAGCCAGACCTTTTAATGCTCAGTGGCCATGATATAAAATTTTTCGCCGTGTTGCACCAATAAATTTAGAGCAGTGTAATTCTCTGCAGTCACGGTGACGGTCGTGAAATTAAGGAAGAGTTAGAGTCTAGATTCTCCAAACATTAATGTCCTTTTTCCCAGGACTGGCCATTATCTGACTCATTTTATAGGTCAGGGTCCTAGTAGGAGCCCCACAGCTAGGATATGCTTTTGGGGGACTCCAAATGCACAATGGTAGGAGACATAAAGCATCTGTATGGCGATTTAATCATAGCTTACCTGAAGTAGGCATCATATTGAAGGCTAGAGATGAATGAAATTGGTGATTATAGCAACAGTGAGCTTGTCTGTCTTTCTTCTTATGTTGCCTAGAAATATGCCTTTGAGGAGGTAAATATACATCATGACACACATATGAATAACAAATAATTGAGAAATTGCCTTACAATTAGTTGGTTTTATATGAGTGAACATAGGAAGCTGCCATATACTGAGTCAGGCCATTGATCTATCTAGCTCAGTATTGTCTTCACAAACTGGCAGTGGCTTCTCCAAGGTTGCAGGCAGAAATCTCTCTCAACCCTGTCTTGGAGAAGGCAGGGAGGGAACTTGGAACCTAGATGCTCTTCCCAGAGTGGATCCATCCCCTAAGGGGAATATCTTACAGAGCTCACACTTCTAGTCTCTCATTCATGTGCAACCAGGATGGACCCTGCTTAGCTAAGGGGACAAGTCATGCTTGCTATCACAGGACCAGCTCTCCTTGTGGGCCCTTATGGGCTCACAAGTTCAAGTCCCTGTGAGCTATCGGGGAGCACTCCAGATATAAGGTTTTTCATTGCACATTAGAGCACAGCCTGATTTATGTCCAGGGTAAAAACATCCACTTTTGCATCATATTTGGGGGGCAAATTAGCTCTCACAGTATAACCTTTCAGTAAACTCATGATAAAATTTGCGGTCTGAAAATGCTCCTGGTGAACCTTGGTTCAAATCAAAAGCCTTGAGTATAATTTTACTCTCAAGACAAGATCAAAACTGTTATATGTCACTTGTCTTCTAGATACTTGTTTGGCTTCCCTTGAAAATTCTCAAATGTTTCTGTTTGTAAGGAATCTGAAACTTCCTTTGATTTTCACTTTTTCAAAATTTCTGTAGCAACCCTCTATGTGACTGCCAAGAGAAGGGGCAAGACTGACTGGCAATAGAAAGGTTTCCTGATCCTCTATACTCCTGATGTGTCCAAAATGCAATTTATGTACCAGTCCTGCCTGGTAGATGTACAGGTCTTCCTCCTGTCAAGAACTTGTACATCTGCTGGTACAAACATTGTATTTTGGAGGGGACATTCACAAAACTAAACTCTCCTTGAGTGAGAGAACTGCCAGTGTAAAGTGCAGGAGTGGCCAACCTGAGGTTTTCTAGCAGTAGCTAGACCATAGCTCCCATCATCTGCAGCTGCCATAAATTGTGGCTGGAGATGAAGGGAGTTGTAGCCCAACAGCAGCTGGAGAACCATCGCAATATAGTAAGACGTATAGTATGGGTGTCACCTGTATAGGTCCAGAGAAGCCGTGGAATGTGAATTACAAGGCACTTGTGCTTCTGGCTTCCAATCCTTTCTATTTGCATCCAATTTTCTGAAACCACTCCAAACCACTTGTGAAAAGAGTAAATGATCCATTCTCTGCTGGACTGAAGGAAACATTTTCACCTCCCAGTTGCCGAACATCTTCTCTTCAGTCAACATTGCCAAAGAAGAGCCGCTTGCCCCGACAAGAAGTCTCTCTGTTCGTTTCCTACTGTCAATAGGCCCAGTTATCGCACTATTATTTTGACAGTGGAAAGCAGATGTGTGGGTTAAGTATGGGAGCAATTCAAATGTCCATAGTAAACTGGAGGGGGGGGTGCAGAGGGAGCTCGGAGAGCAGCAGCTTTAAAGTAATTGACTAATACAGTAAGGATATTAAAGTCATTTAGTGCCAAAAGGGAACACACTGATCCTTGACCCTGAGCCACTTTGGAGTAATCTAGTATTCAATCCAGCGTGTAATGACTGCCAGGCCTGTCAATCCTCCGGGCTCTCCAGTCAAATGCCTGTGGCTACTATTGGCTTATGGTAAAAGGACAGAAATGCAAGGAAATGCCTCTCAATCAGCCTATGATGTGATAATGTTATTGCTCCAATGTATTCTGTATTGTCCCTGCATAGTTTAATCTGTTGAGACCCATGTCAAAAATTGCCCTTGCTTCCCAGAGGTCTTTTACTCAACCTTTTAGTAATACAAGAGGATTTGAAGGGAAAGGGGTAACTCACTTGATGAATTGTTTCCAGTTAATATATAACAAAATAAAAGTTCAGCTGTGGCTTAAAGGCTAAGTGTAAAAGACATAAATTAGAATAAGTGGGCTAGTAATTTGATTAGTAAACCCTTGCTGAGGCTTCTTTTTCCCCACAAGGCAAAATGTTTTATAATAAATAATATTGGCCGATGAATGTATTGTATGCAAGCAAACATGCACTAAAGTCTTGAAGCCAGCGAAGCAAGACTGTATCCAGGATACTGTTGTGTCTGTTTATTTTTATACCCTGATTCAAAACCAATGTGTGTGCACATAAGGGCCAAACTAGACAAAATAGTAACATGGGGCTGCCACTGAAAACAACAACTATGTGCCTAGCTCCTCATTTTCCACAATGACTCGAATAGTTGTATTTCACAATGTTCTGCATTTGTCTGCTCCCACCACATATAAGTTGATACAGATGATGGAATGGAAAGAGACACAAGGCTTGTTCACATGGCCATTAAGTGGGTAGGAGAGATGTCCTACCCACTATTGGGAGCTGTGCATGCTCTCAGTGTCCAGTCATGAATGAGTTAAAAGCTAGATTGGAGGAGTGGGATTGTGTGGGACGTGGGCACAGGTTCCGATGGCGTCGTCCTACCCAGCACTTTTACCCAGCATATTACCAAGGTAGGAGGAAACGCTGTGGGAGCCTGCACCCACCTCCCACATGATCCTTTTTCACTCCACCAACCTAGCGTTTAAAAAACTCATGACTGAAAATCGGGAGCACACACAGCTCTCGAAGGTGTGGAGGACACTTGTCTTACCCAGTTAACGGCCATGTGAACTGGGTGTAATGACTTCAACAACATTTTCCTCCATTGAGGAGGAAAGCTGGAGTGCACCTGCATTCCCTGCTTACTCAAAGCCACCCCACATCCCCATCCCCGCACTTCCCTCTAGAGACAGAACGTTTGCGTAGAACCTACGTGATAAAACCTACTTGCAAAAGCCAAAATGGTACAGTCAATACCTAACCTAGGAAACAAATCTAGAAATTGATGGTGCAGCTTTTGGTCTTTGTGAGTGTTACGTGTGCTGGCATTGCAAATGCTTCACACCCATGTAGATATGTGGAGGTGGTGGAGGTGGGCCTGAATGGGTGGAGAAGGCAGATGTGGTCCAGTTCCCACCGTGCAATGGAGGTACGTATCATCCAAACCAACTCCATGGCACAAAGGAGTTTCTACTAGATGTTATGAAGAAAAGGGCAGCTGTATGTACTGTATTGCCACAGTTTTTCGTGGCAGCTGTGCATCTCATTTGGCCCAGATCTATGAGTATTATGGAGCATCCTGTTTCAAAAGTGTACATTGGTGGGAAGGGATAATGTGTGCTCTTAAAAGTGAAATATTGAGCAGCCCTGTGTTAAATTAGATCTCTCATTTTAAAATCATGAATTATTGCTACTAGCAGAGGCACTGTAGGCTTTCATAAACAGAAACATATTATTTGTTGTTGTTTTTCTGGGGGGGAGGAATAATGGTTCATACAGATTATCTAAAGTTCAAACTCAGATATGTGATCAGAACTATGCAGAGCTAACTACTGGTCTGAAAAGAAGCTCTATATGTCACTGGGCTCACTCCTCTACACCCCCCCTTCACTTCTGTACACAGAGCAAGTAAAAAAGAAAACTCAAGTGATTGTGATGCCCTCATTCTTGCTAGAGAACAGGGAGGTTATATAAGAGGCCCCTTTGCTTAATTTTGTTCTTTATGATACTCCCAGACTCTCCACAGGGAAGGCGCTGAACAAAAATAAAGGAAGCTCTCAGGAGAAATAGTTTGCTTATAACTTTGATATAACTTCAGTGTCAAAAACAAATCACCTTTGCAAAAAGGAGAGAAAAAAGAAGTCCTACTTGTCCTCTTGCAGTTCACTGCCCCAAAGTCATTATTCAAGTAATCTATTTATAAAACCATTTTTTCCAGCCGATAATATCCTGTACCCTTGAAAAATATATATATATTTGTGAATCGTTTGAGGGGATGAATCACATATAAGACAAATTGCCCTTTCTTTTGAATCCTGTTGAGGTGATAGAGCTTCTCAGCCCCACTGGTTAAGGGGCTGGACCACTTTTTAAAATCAGTTTTCACATGGTTAGAGTTATCTTGTGAAAGCATCCTAGCCTAGAAAATGATGCCACAACCTGTGAAGGATGCTCATCTATATAGTTTGCGACTGGTAGATTCTTTTCAATCTGGCATCTGAACTAGTTTTGGGAAAGACATTGGTTTGGTTACTCTAGTGCAGTGTTCTTCATGGCGAGGCCTGCAAGCCCGTGGTGGTTCTCACCAACCCTCAATGTGGTTCTCTGACTAATTGTTTATAAGGCCTGTGCAAAGCTTCAGCTGAAGCCAACTTCTCTGCACAGCCTCCTGGCACCGAACGGAGGTGAACATTGCTTTTCCCAGTGCTGGAGGGGGACCTTTAAGGGAATCTGAGCCCTCTTGAGCCCCAGCACCATTGTTCAATGCAGCCTCTTTTCATAATCAGCACTGCATTCTTTGAAAGTGACATGTGCGGGGAAGCAGGGAAGGTTTGCCAGCAGCACCCTCTTCTCTTTCTTCTTACAACCTTTGCAAGCAGAATGAGGAGAGGTGCTCATTGCAAAGCTTGCAAGGGTCAGATTGCTCCCAAAGAGCTGCTCTGATGACTGGGGGTGGTGTCTTGCTGCCCTGCGGGTGCCCTGATAATAGGAATAGGAACAGGAACATAGGAAGCTGCCTTCTACCAAGTCAGACCATTGGACCATCTAGCTCAGTATCATCTACAGGAGCTGGGCTTGTGGTAGAAAGCATGACTTGTCTCCTTAGCTAAGCAGGGTCTGCCCTGGTTGCATATGAATGGGAGACTAAAAGTGTGAGCACTGTAAAATATTCCCCTCAGGGGATGGAGCAGCTCTGGGAAGAGCAGAAGTCCAAGGACTCCAAAGGCTTCTCCAAGATAGGGCTGAGAGAGATTTCTGCCTGCAGCCTTGGAGAAGCCACTGCCAGTCTGTGAAGATAATACTGAGCTAGATAGACCAATGGTCTGACTCAGTATATGGCAGCTTCCTATGTACACAGTTGGGCAGCAACTTCTCCAAGGTCGCAGACAGGAATCTCTGTCCACCCTATCTTGGAAATGCCATGGAGGGAACTAGGAACCTTCTCCACGCAAACATGCAGGTGCTCTTCCCAGAGAGGCCCCATCCCCTGAGGGAAATATCTTCCAGTGCTCACACATGTAGTCTCCCATTCAAATGTAAACCAGGATGTAAACTTAGCAAAGCACCACTTGAAGTGACTGCCTCACCTTGCCTCAGGAAAGGACCACCCCTGCTGTGGCTGCAGGTTGGTCATAGAAAGAAGAGCTTATGAGCAGGGTATTCCCCTCTCTCACCATTGAAAGCTAATAGCCGCTTTGCTTTTTAATAGCTGTGGCTGCTTTTAAAAAACAACTAAAGACTTCTTTTGATTTACTCAGGCTTTTACTTCCTAGAGGCTCCAGGTTTCTCAACTTTCTTGCATTTGTTTCTTTTTAATTGTTTCTTGGCATTTTATGGTTTTAATGTTTGATTGATTTCAAGGTTTTAAATGTAACTTTTATGGAATTTTATTGAATTTTAACTTTTGTAAACCTCCTTGAGATGCATTATGAAGTGCGGTATAAAAATTGAACAATAAATAAAATAAAATAAAATAAAATAAAATGCCCCAATTCCTAAGATTAGGAAGCAGGGCTTACAGATCAGAGGCAAGGCAGATGAGACTGCAGCACCTCTCAATTTACAAACAGCACTGGCAAAGAAAGAGCACATTTGGCATGATGCCGTGATATACTGAAGTGGCATCTCTCTCTCTCTCTCTCTCTCAATCTCTCTCTCTCTCTCTCTCTTCCTGACACACAGGCACCTTCAGCCTTCACACTGAATGAGTTCTGATAAATGTTTCCCTGTCTATACTAAGAAGCTTTGGGGGAAAGAGATATTAATTTAATTCTTGTGCCCTTAGCCTTCCGTCCCCAACAGGAGTCAATTAAATAGATGCAATGTTTCAAACAGTGTTTCCAAAGGATGCATTTGATCACATTTTGGGGATCATTGCTTCTACATTTGCCAGATAAATATGGGTTCAGTTCTTGTTGCCCCTGCCCTCAGTGGGTCATCACCGTGACATATTCCTCCTCAGCAAGGACAGCGACCTGACTTGCTTCCTTGAAGTAGCTATTACTAAAAGAAGAGTGTGCCACTATAGCCTTTACATTAACAGGGAGGAAAAGGTCTTTTAAAAAACACACACAAATACAGGGAAGTTCTTGCTGTTATTTAACCTACATGACAGAGCAGCCACAAAATGCCTTAAAGCAAATAGGTCAGGCATAGCTAGGATGCCCACAAGCATTTTTAGCATGCAGCTCTCTCATGCTACATCTGTATGTCTGTTCCAATAAGAAAGCTTTTTAATTTGAATTAAAAAATCTAAGGGATGGCCAGAGAGACACCTGCAAACCATGAGGTTGCTTAAAAAAATACAACTTTTAAAAAATCAATAGCAATTGCTTTGTCTTTTGCTTAAAGTGAACATGTGCATTTTTATAGACAGACAGACTTCATTACTCATAGAATCCCCTTGTGTTTGTTCCATTAGCAGTTTGTTTTAAGGCAGTATTGTTAGCTTTCCAAATTCAAAATTGGACTTTCAAATGTACATCCATTTGTGAGTATGCACCACACACTTGCAGTCTCCTCGACTTTTATTACTTTGGAATAAAAATGAAAATGATTTTATTAGCTTAAGCATGACACCAAATAGAAATTTATGCACATGCATTTAAAAAAAAAAACAGGACTCTTGAAAATAAAGGAGTTGCAGCCTATTAATTTCCCCTTTTTGACAGTTTTTAAAATTCTGGAGAGAAAAAAGAAAGAAACAGCATGAATACTGTCAATATATCACAACAGCCACATTAGGTTTTGTGATATACATCATAATATAAAGAGCACGATTAGAGCGCAACCTGGGAACCATTAAATCATTCTAAATCACTGTTACATTCCATTAGTGTCAATGGTGAAACCACATAATAGGCTTTATTACAAACTTCACCTTGGTAGGCCATTGTCTCTAATAACCACTTCACTATGATGTGGTATCAGACCCAGAAATCCAGGGAGATAATAAAGGCTCCCTTATTTATATTTTTTATTGGATGGGTAAAGTTAAATTTAGCTGAAAGAAAATAAAAATCTTAAAGCTTTGTTCACCAATATTTGGATGTATCTGGAAGGGTGTGTATCTGAGAGAACTGTGTCATAAATTTGAAGTAAGTTTGAAATTCAAGACAATCTAAGAAGACATGCTGCTGTTTTGCCTATGCACTTTTCAGCCTAATCCTAGTCAAATGCTCTTTGCTCTCAGTGGCACTTCTGTGTCCTGAACAGAACAGGTCCCAAACTTGGGCCCCGAGATGTACAATACCCATCACCCAGCCACAGTATTCAAAGACCAATGTGGCTGGGAATGATGGGAGTTGGTGATGATGTACTACTACTACTACTTCTGCAGAGTTCATGTTTGACCATATGTTTCCATCTTAGGGCAGATCACTGGTCTAGATAATCCACTGGGGCCTTTTCAGATCAGATCACTTTTAACAGAGTCCTCCAGAGAAGGTGAACTTCCCTAGGGAAGCATGCATAGCTCACACAGTGCGGTGCAAGGACCTCCCAGATCAATTCCACCACATGTCTTGATTGGGAAGGAGGTAGAATGTCAGACATTTTTGTCCCTGCAATGCAATGAGGTACAACCCAAGGACCACCTGCTGTTGGTTTTCGCTGCTAAGCCCACTTCAGATTCTTCATACATTTTAAAGTGTATACAGTGCACACACAATGGGGAGGGTGGGGTGGGGTGTTTACATTATGGTAGCAGGCTTTGCCCTCTGATATAGCATGTTAATTGGGCTGCCTGGAAAAACTGTTTGCATATAGCTATTAGAGATGTGTACAAATCAGTTTTTCGATTTGATTTGTACCCTAATCAAATCACCTGCGATTTATGTGGGGTCCAAATCTGGCCAGCTAGCACAGGGGGGATTTGTTTTGTCTACAAATCTCCTGAAAACGGTAGATTTGGGTACAAATCGTTCTGTATCCAAATCGATTCGTACAGACAGCAGGCGCAGGTTGTGATTCTCTCAGCAGAAGGAAGGGGGTGAAAACAAATTCTCTTCTCTTTTCCTCAATCAGGAAAGTAGGAACAAAAAGCAGAGAATCCACTCCAGGCAGCAGTGAATCCACTCCAGGCTCTCGCGCTCTCTCTCTTCTCCCACGAGGCAGAAAGGCAGAATGGTGGCTGGCTGCCTTCTTAAGTACAATCCCTCCTTCAAACTCCCCCCACACTTGTCCCTTCTTTGATCCTTCCCCTAGCCAATGTTGGGGCAGTCACTAGCAACACAAGATTTGAATGGAAATGAGCCAATCTGGAACCAGGGGGGAATCGCCAGCCAGTCGTTGCACATTGTAAGTCACTAAATCTGAAGCTTGGGAGGGCGCAACAAAATGGAGACAGCAAGAGAGATCGCCTCAAAATGCAAGTCTGAATCTATGAATTTTTCAGGTCCGAAATCTGGGCGATTTCTTTTGGACCCAAATCTGGCCAGCTAGCACAGGGGCAATTTGTTTTGTCCACAAATCGCACAAAACAGGTTGATATGGGTACAAATTGTTTTGTACCTGAATCAAATTGCACATCCATAATACCTATATATCATGATATTTCTGGTCTGTGACTGTAATAAAGATTACTTACTATAGCTATATACATAGAAAAAACATGCATTTGTACACTTAACAGCCTAACCTACCTCATAGGGTTGTTGTGAGGAGAAACCTAAGTATGTAGTACACTGCTCTGGGCTCCTTGGAGGAAGAGCGGGATATAAATGAAGTAGTAGTAGTAGTAGTAGTAATAAACCTGATTTTCCATGATTTTAAAATGCAGAAAAAGCCCTCTATGCATACAGCTCTATGCAGGGTGGGGGTCTTTTCAGACAGTCCAATTAATGCATGAATTTAGTGACAGAGGCTATCACGATGGTGCTACCCCTTATGTGTTCATTGTCCATCTAGAAAGGACTCTGGTAGTCATCAGTTGGGCAATTTTTCTTTTTAACAATTGCTATGGCTATTTCTAGCAGAAGCCTTAAAATCATAGGGCCATATGACCCTGTTCCTTCCCCTAGAAAAGTTGGAATGTTAGAAAATACAGACAATAAGCAACCTACCATGGTGCAATGAATACACAACCCCGCATGGTAAACTCAGCCGGTTATCTATATTGTCCTACCAAGAGGTGAAAGAAATTTTACCACAGTTCTGCACCTATCAAAATTCCATAGAAACGGGAGTTCTCCTCACCACCTCACATCTCTCTCTCTGCCTCTCTCCACCCCATTGTTTCTTCTCCCTCTGCAGTCAGCAATGTTGATTCCTCTCTGGTCAAGATGGTCTTAGAAAGACTGTAACCTGTAAGTGTTCCGGCACCTTAGACCTGTAGGGCTAGAAACTGATTTGCAAGTTTTTACTTTCTAATATGCTAGGTATCTTCCTCTATCCCTGCTCCTTGTTCCTAAGGGTGCCTTTGGACATAGCATGAAACCTCGGCCGGACGAATCTGTGGTTAATCTGTGAAGCTCAGAATCATCCCACAGATTATTGTCCAGCCACAGTTTCGCTACCTCTGACTTATAGGCAGAGGGATCTCTCTCTTTTCCTGGGTCACTGAGGCTAAATCCCAGCAAGCTCCATACTGCTTGCATCACCAGAGCGCACGCAAGGTGTCAGGTCATAAGTAAAGCGGCTGTCATTGGCAATGATCTTTGAATGTGTGCTCCCAGTGCAATCATGACTTTTGGGCACCAGTCGCCCACCCTTAACCCTTTCCTCACACCACTTGCATCACTGCCCATGCAAGAGCCTTGCAGCCATACAGTCTCGTGCAAATATCCAGCAGATGGAGAGGGGCACTAGTTTTCTGTTATTCTGGGAAGGGATCCTGATGACTTCCAAGTGGGAATAGGCAGGCAAAGGATCCTGGGCTTTGGTCCACTGTGACAAAATATGTTCTTGGACTCGTAGACCTGGGCCAAGCAGTCCAGGAGGCCCCAACACACTCCTGCCCCTGTGTCGACCTGTCGGCTGGGCTCCCCTTCCCCAACAAACTGATAGAAAAGATGGAACAGAACCACTGAAAAAAACAAGGAGCTTTTTTCAGTCCTAACTCTGGTTTATCCTGGTTATGGTAGATTTTCTTTCTTTAGTATGCATGATACCACACCAGTCTTGGATACTTCCAAGCCAGGGGGACAAGACTGGACATGTGGAGACACGCACACACACACACACACACACACACACACACACACTTGCAGAGTTGAACACACCTCTCTATACAGTTTGAGATTCAGTACCTTCCATGGGAGCTTTGAAAATACAGGCACTGTCCATGCATCCAGGGAAATCAATGTCCTGCTGCCCAACCAGACAGCACATACAACACCTCTGAAAGAATGCCTTGCTGAGCAGCCACCCTAGATCGGGTGTGTTATTAAATAAAAGTGTTCTTTCTGTGTGTGCCACCTCCCCTTCCCCAGAGAGACCTAATTCCTCCTTTTTGAGGTCTTTAGTGTGGTAGCAAAGACCCCCAGGAAATGAGGATTCTGGAGAGGCAGGTAACACCTGAATGGCTCCACCTGCCTCCCCCGACCCCAAGATCCTCATCAGAGAGACTTTTCGAAAACTGGTCTCAAACACTATAAAATACATTTCTGTGGCTTTTGTTTTGTTTTGTTTAATTTAGCTCTACATTGACAAGGAACAGAGCTAGAGAAAGATTTATTTGTTTGTTTGTTTGTTTGTTTATTAAAACATTTTTATACCGCCCAAAACTTACGTCTCTGGGCGTAAATAACAACAAGATAAAAACAAAGTAAGACATTTGTTAAGACAAAAATGGGGAGGGGGGAAACACACACATTACAACAATTTAAAAATTGTAAAATAATATTTTAAAACAGCATTAAAACCATTAAAACAACATTAATTAAAAGCCTGGGTGAAGAGATGTGTTTTTAAAGACTTTTTAAAAAGCTATCAGAGATGGGGAGGCTCTTATTTCACTAGGGAGTGCATTCCAAAGACTTGGGGCAGCAGTGGAGAAGGCCCATCCCTGAGTGGCCACCAGACGAGCCGGTGGCAGCTACAGGCGGACCTCTCCAGCAAATCTCAGTGGGCGGTGGGGTTCATACTGAAGAAGGCGTTCCCTTAAATACCCAGGCCCAAACTATTTAAGGATTTATAGGTTATAACCAGCACCTTGTATTTTGCCTGGAAACATATCGGCAGCCAGTGTAGCTCCTATAATACAGGAGTTATATGGTCTCTTTGAGATGACCCAGAAACCAGCATGGCTGCTGCATTCTGGACCAACTGTAGTTTCTGGACTACGTACAAGGGCAGCCCCACAAAGAGCGCATTACAGTAATCCAGTCTGGAGGTTACCAGCAGATGTACCACTGTTTTGAGGTCGTTCACCTCAAGAAACGGACACAGCTGGCATATCAGCCTAAGCTGATAGAAGGCACTTCTGGCCATTGCCTCAACCTGGGACACCAAGGAGAGACTCAGATCCAGAACCATGCCTAGACTGCGTACCTGTTCCTTCTGGGGAAGTGTGACCCCATCCAGAACAGGCAGATCAAAATAATCTCTCAAGTTCCGACCCCGTACAATGAGTACCTCCCTCTTAGCCGGATTCGGTCTCAGTTTGTTATCCCTCATCCAGCCCATCACCGACTCCAGGCAGGCATTTAGGGAGGTTATGACCTCTCCCGATGATGCTGACATGGAGAAATAGATTTGGGTGTCATCAGCATACTGATAGCACCCTGCACCAAATCTCCTGATGATCTCTCCCGATGGTTTCATGTAGATGTTAAACAACATCAGAGACAATATGGAGCCCTGGGGAACACCATACAAAAGTTCAGATTTTGAAGAACAGCAGTCTCCAAGGGACACCATCTGGAACCTGCCCGAGAGGTAGGAGCGGAACCACTGCAAAGCAGTGTCTCCAACTCCCAACCCCCTCAGACGCTCCAGAAGGATACTATGGTCGATAGTATCGAAAGCCACCGAGAGGTCCAAAAGGACCAACAGAGTCACACTTCCTCTGTCAATTCCCAATTGGAGATCATCCATCAGGCTGACCAAGGCAGTCTCCACCCCATAGCCAGCCCGAAAGCCAATTTGAAATGGGTCAAGGTAATCAGTTTCATCCAAGACTGTCTGGAGCTGGGAGGCCACCACCTTCTTAATTACCTTGCCCAGCCACGGAAGGTTGGAGACAGGCCTGTAGTTGTTCAAGTCCGAGGGATCCAGGGTAGGCTTCTTCAGAAGTGGTCTAATAATTGCCTCCTTAAGACAAGGAGGCATCCTACCTTCCCTCAGAGATGCATTTATAATCTCTACCAGGCCTTCTACAACAACCCACCTGCCAGATAATATAAGCCATGTTTGACAAGGGTCAGGAGAACAGGTGGTAGGCCACACCATTCCAATCAGCTTGTCCACATCCTCAGGAGTCACAAACTGGAACCGATCCAACCTAATCACACAAGAGAAGTCGCTGGACACCTCCACATCAGACACTGAGGTAATTGTGGAGCTGGAGTCTAAGTCAGCCCAAATATGAGAGATTTCCCCCCCACAAAGAATTCATTAAACACATCACAGTGGGTAATCGATGGTTCCAGATTCTGATTCAAGGGAGGAGGGGCACATACTAGCCCTCTCACAACCCTGAACAACTCCGCCAGACGTGAACTTGCAGATGCAATACGGGCAGAAAAGAATCGTTTCTTTGCCGCACGTATGGCCTGAGCATAAGTCTTCAAATGAGCTCTATGTTGCAATCTGTCGGATTGAAGCTGAGTCTTTCTCCATTTGCGCTCCAGTCGTCAACCTCGTCACTTCAGCCCCTATAGTTCTTCCGTATACCAAGGGGCCAATTTTGAAGCAGATTGGAGAGGATGCTTAGGTGCAATCATGTCTACTACCCCAGTGAGTTTGCTGTTCCAATTCTCCACCAGGGCATCAACAGGATCACCGGCAGAGCCAACACTAAATCCCTCCAAGTCTTCTTGAAATCCTATTGGATCCAATAACCTTCTCGGGCGGATCTTCCTAATAGATGCCTCACCCCTGTGAAGGTGGGAAGTGATTGTGAGTCCAACTTTAACCAGATGGTGGTCCGTTCATGACAATGGGGAAATCACAGGATTCCCCACCCACGGAACACCACCCTGATCAGAGTGAAAGACCAAATCAAGCATGTGACCAGCAATGTGCGTCGGCCCTGAGACAACTTGGGATAGGCCCATAGTCATCATGGCCGTTATCAACTCCCGAGCTGCCCCAGACAAATTGGTCTCAAAGTGGAAATTGAAGTCCCCCAGCAGCACAAGCCTGGGGGACTCCAACACCAAGTCCAAGCCAAGTCCGTCAGCTCAGTTAGGGACTCCGTTGAGCAGCAGGGCAATCAGTACACCAACAGAAGTCCCAGTCTATCCCTTGTCCCCAGACTCAAGTACACACATTTGATATGGTCCGACACTCCAACAGGGATCCTGGTAAGGGAAAGGTTATTCTTATAGACCACAGCCACTCCACTTCCCCGCCCACGGTCCCTCACCCACTCCTCAACAGAGTAGCCTGGAGGAAGAAGCTGGGACCACACTGGGCCCCCAGCCTCCCCCAGCCAGGTCTCTGTAGTACATACCAGGTCAGCACCTTCATCCAGAATCAAATCATGGATGGTTTCTGATTTGTTCTGGACCGACCTGGCATTGCAGAGGAGCAAAGTGAGGTTCCAAGGATGATTGGCACTGCTCCCCAAGGTCAAAGACCTGGCAGGACAGCCAGAAGGGGAAACAGGTATTAAATTTCCAAGTCCCCTTCCCCTGTAATGGCCCACTGACCTGCCAATGTTACTTCTTCTGTTCCCCACCATGACCGGAATGGCCGCCCCATAGTCAGTGGACACGCTCCCTGTCTCCCCATCTCCAGTTAAGCCCAGACACTGGGTAAGATTGTCTCACCCAGGACAAATTAAAATAGAAGCTCCACTATTAAATGCACCCCCGCATATACAAATACCTGGGCCAAGAGACCTCGCCCTTGCTGTCCCCCGAAGGGGCTCTCCCAAAGGGGCAACCCCCTTTGGTGTCACCCCTTCGGTGGCGATCCTGCCGGTGGTGGGCCCGCCGCCACTGGCAGAAGCCTATATAGCCCTGAGCAGGCAGCTCTAGGCAGATGGAATGCAGAAAACTGCCAAATCACCCTCCTCCCTGGCCCCAATCCTGCAAGGCATCACCTCAGCACAGAAGCCAGTCCTGGAGGGCAGATAACAGACGGGGGGGGGGGGGGGCAGGAGAAGCACACAGGCAAGCACCCAGTCTCACACCCTGGGGTCTATCTATGAGCAGATGTTGTCTCTCTTCTCTCCTGCAAGCTTCTGATAGCAAATAAATGATTCATAGGAACATAAGAACAGCCCTGCTGGATCAGGCCCATGGCCCATCTAGTCCAGCATCCTGTTTCACACAGTGGCCCACCAGATGTCACTGGAAGCTTACAGGCAGGAGTTGAGGGCATGCCCTCTCTCTTGCTGTTACTCCCCTGCAACTGGTATTCAGAGGCATCCTACCTCTGAGGCTGGAGGTGGTCTATAGCCCTCCAACTTGATAGACCATGAAGTTATCCAAACCCCTCACTTCAAGAAAGCAGCAAAGTTTAGATCTCTTTTTAAATAATAAGAGAAGGAAAGTAGGTTTTTACTTTCAGTATAATGCTTTGTGAAACTAATAATAATGTCAGCCATACTGAAGAATTTGTACTATACCTGATCTTTTGCACAAGTCAGTTTTTGCTATTAATTTGCTATTAATTTTGCTATTAGTTTTAGGAATTTAGTTGTTATCTTTGTCTTGCATGAAAAATATTTGCTTAAAAAACTAAAAACCATATCAGATAAATAATTGCACATTTCCTTTATGTGGGTATGTGTGTTCTATGTTGTAGGGGGGTACAGAACTAGTGACCGTGGTTCAGTTCAAATTCAAACAACATTTGAACTGGGCCATGATTTGAGTGTTGGAAGTTAAAGGACTTTGCGCTGCCTCTTGTCTCAGACAGTGGAGGACAGACTAGTGAGTCAGAGGGCTAGAGGGTCAAGACATTGGTCACCCCTTCTCCACTGCTCTGACACGATCCCTTTGAAATGTAGATTGGTACTCTTAGGGATTAACTTCCTTCCTCTCTCTCTTCCCTACCTGTCCTTCTACCTTGCAACATGGCAAGCCTCTCTCCCTGCACCATGTGTGCAGAGAAGATGCAGAATCCATCTGCATCCAGCTAGATAGATAGATTAGAGATCCTAACTCCTCACTTTCCTATCTAGAATGGAGTTCCTTAATAAATGCCTTATATATTGATTTGGAACTATGAATTGGCTCCAAGTTACTTTACTCTCAGCATACATGCATGCCTAACTAAATCCGCTGTGTTTTGCCTCTGTGCACTCTGCTATAATGAGAAAGGGATTCTCTCACCACAGAGAATTTCCAACATTGAGAACCATTTGGATCAAACTGACCGCTGGTCCAGTTCAAATTTGAACTGAATTCAAACCTTTTGAACCATTTCAACCATAAGGAATAATGAGGGACTCAAACAACCCCATTATTCTCTATGCATAGCACCTAGGACACCCAAAGTGAGTTGGATGGTAGGGCATGATGAGTTCTACATACCACCCAACCCATAAAACAATCAGGCAATTGGGTTCTAATGAATTTTTGATTTTTTTCCCTGGGTCAGTAGGTCAACCCTAACTTAGAGAACCAGCACCCTCCTCCTGGTTCAGACCTAGCCTCCTTTTCTTTGTCTACCTAAGTTCTTGAACCAGAAGGGCCCTCCACCTGGGCAGCTCGCAAGGGGTGACAGCATTGCCCTTCATAGTTGGGTCACAAAGGCAAGTCAAAATATGCTCTGCCAATTGACTCAACTTGCTGCTGAATGATTGAATACTACTCCAGGCTTCAGCTGACCTACCAGGCCACATGCTTCCCCAGTGGTCAGGGAGGCCTGGAACCCATAGTCTTCTCCAGGAGAAGAACAGCAGACAAAGCCTGGCTCAGTGGTGTTGCTTTGGCACATAAGCTGTTCATGGCAAGAAGAAACTGCTCAGGTGTCGAGACAAGCTCAAAAATGAGCTTCCAATCTGCATTGGACAGGTCATACACTTCCAGGCTACACTTCCTTGCCAGGACATGGATGGTTGCCTCTTGCTCTTGAAGGCATTGGAGCAAAAGTAAGGTGGAGTTCCACTGGGTCTCAACATCCCTAGGAATGAGGTGTCCAAGTAGGCCGAGTTCACACTGCCCCTCCCTGAGCATCCACCTACCCTTCCCGCTGCAGTGGAAGTAGGTTGCTGTCTTGCTGCATTTGTCCACAAGAGCAGCCGTGGCAGCAGCAGGCCCTCCGGGGAGAGGCCCTGCCATTCCCTGGCCTTAGCCTCCTTAAGGCCAAATGCATCCATCACAACCAGATGCACAGTGTGTGCCGTACAATGTATGGATAAAAACCGCAGCTGGCAGGCTGCCCTCAATGCATTGGCACCATTGTCAGTTACCAGGAAGTCTCAGCAAAGTTTTGGCCGCCTAGTCAGCCATTTCCCCCACCTGCACCCTATGACCACCAACAGCTCATCTGTTGTGTGCTTTGTGTCCAGCGGTTCCACTTGCAGCACAGCCCACCTGGGCTTTGCTGCATGGGAGGGGCTGGCCACACCACCACCAGCAGATGATATCCCCTCTCTCTCGTACCCCCACCAGTGCTCTGTGAGGGACAGGAAAGCAGCCTGCATCCCACTACAGCTGGCACACAGATCTGTAATGAAATATAGACTGGTATTGGGCTCTGCTGACTCCAACAGCCCCGACACAACATCCCTACATACCCTGCATGGTAGAGGGAGGGCACCACCTGCCTACTGAAGTGCCGTCTCTGTGGCCTGGGCTCACCGCCGGGCCGAGTGCCGCCTCTGCGGATGGGCCTGCCACCGCTGCCCAGCCGAGTGCTGTCTCCGTGGCCCAGGCTCACCGCCGGGCTGAGTGCCACCTCCGCAGGCAGGCCCCCTGCCGGGCCAAGTGCTGCCTCCGTGGCCGGGCCCGCCGCTGCTGCCACTTTCCTCCACAGCCAGGCCCACCGCCACTGCCACTTTCCTCCGCGGCCGGGCCCGCCTGCTGCTTGCCTCCCCAGCCATGCCTGCCACCGCCTCTGGTCTCCTGTGTGCTGGCGCCCAGCCAATCAGCTGGGCTGCCGGGACGCACATTCAAAGGCACACCCAGGAGAAATATAGAGAGAGATGGTGCGGCAACATCTGGAGTACTCCGTACAGCTTTGGTCACCATATCTTAAGAAGGATATTGTAGAACTAGAAAAGGTGCAGAAGAGGGTGACCAAGATGATCAGGGGCCTGGAGCACCTTCCTATGATGCTAGGCTACAGTGACTGGGGCTCTTTACCTTGAGAAAGAGGTGACAAAGGGGAGACATGATTGAGATGTATAAAATTATGCATGGAGTGGAGAGGGTGGACAGAAAGAAATTTTTCTCCCTCTCTCACAACACTAGAACCAGGGGTCATCTCATGAAACTGAAGGTCAGGAAATTTAGGACTGACAAGAGGAAGTACTTTTTCACACAGAGCATAATTAATCTATGGAATTCTTTGCCATGGCCACCAGCTTGGATGGCTTTAAAAGGGGCTTAGACAAATTCATGGAGGACAGGTCTATCAATGGCTACTAGTCTCACCTCCAGCCTCAGAGGCACAATGCCTCTCAATACCAGTTACAGGGGAGCAACAGCAGGAGAGAGGGCATGCACATGCCTCTTGCCTGTGGGCTCCCCAGAGGTATCTGGTGGGCCACTGTGTGAAACAGGCTGCTGGACTAGATAGTTCTTGGGCCTGATCCAGAAGGGCTGTTCTTATGTTCTAATCCATGGTGATACTACCTACATCACCCCAATAGCCCCATTTTGTATCATCTACTGATACTACTTCCTCCCATCACTTATCCCAGTACTTCTGCTTCTCATGTCTCAACTCTTTCAGCTCACTGCCTTTTCTTTCCCTGCATATTTCCAAAGCTTATTATTCATTCATTCATTCATTCAATTTATATACTGTCCTTCCTACGAAGGCTCAGGGCAGTTCAAATTAAAATGAAAAACACATAATAAAACAATTAAAATCATATAATGAAACAATTTTAAAAATCTAAAAACCAATTAAACAGATAAAAATTGAAGTTTCCGAACTACATAAAAGGGCAGCCCTACATAGAGCTCATTGTAGTGGTCCAACCTGGAGGTTACCAGTTCATGTACCACCACTTTCAGATCATTCTCCCTCACCAGTGAGGGACTTAGATATTCTGCCTCTCCTGTGGCATACATCGCGCAGCTGGAAATTCCAAAGCTCAGGAGGGCCTTCACACTGGTGCGCTGCCATGTTCTCCCCTTAGCAGTGCTTGAGGGCCATTACAGGAAGAACCCATTTCAGGAATGGCATTGCCCTTGTGATTCTGGGCAAGTAGAAACAACTGAACACGTCCTCCTTCAGTGCTCATTTTACAGGGATATCTGCTGCACCCTCATTCTACCACTATTACATAACTACCCAGAACATATGGACCAATTTTACTTCTCCCTACTGCTTTCCAACTCCAACTCCGACATCACCTACCGAGTTGCCAGGTTCTGTGTGGCAGTGATTAAAATCTGGCGGTTGATGTCCTCCTGTCCAGTAACTGTATGGACTAATTTCAGCATGCCCTCTGCTTGTTGCCTCAGAATGATTCATAGCATCCCTGTATTCCTACAGTTCTACAACTCTACAGCATTCTGGCTTGTTACCCTGCCCTCAAATCTCTATCATGACTATGATTGTATATGTCTTGTATATGGTGATAACTTTTTAAATGCCTCTTATAGGACTTTATAATGCATTTTTGCCTCTTTCTATGATGCTCTTAATTTTATCTCCTGATTTTTATAGCTTTTGAGTATATGCTTGTGTTTTTATTCACCCACAGGCTTTTAATATTTACTACTTTATAACTATAGTTTTACTATCATGTATTTAGTCATTTATCCACAGGCTTTTAATATTTGCTCTTTTATGTAATCACCCTTTTTACTTTATGCTGGTCTAAGAATGTAATAAAGGTTGGTTGGTTGGTTGGTTGGTTGGTTGGTTGGTTGGTTGATTCGAGTCATTCTCCTCTAGGAACAGGCAGAGGTAAAAAGCACTTCTGGCCACAGCCTCAACCTGAGACACCAGGGTGAAGCCCGGATTCAAGAGAACTCCAAAGCTATGAACCTATTCTTTCTGGGGGAGTGTAATCTCATCCAGAACAGGAAGTTCTATCCCGTCTTGCAGATTATGACCCCCAACAATGAGCACCTCTGTCTTGCTTGGATTCAGCTTTAGTTTATTATCCCTCATCCAGCCCATTACTGCCTGTTGGTAGGCATTTAAGGGGCTAACACCATTTCCTTAAATTGATGACTTGACATAGCTCGACATATGGTTCTCAGGCGCCACCTACCATTGCACCTTGTAGAATGTGCTTCCTGCTCCCCTCTGATAGTGGCACAAGATGTCCCTCTTCACATAAGGTTATAGGAACATGGTGGTAAGTTACCAGTTGATTAATGATCAAACTCATGGAAGTTTTTGCATTGCTTTTTGTGTGAGATAGGTGTTTTGCTGACTTTGCTTGTTTGTTTTACCTTCTCCCATGATGTATGGCTTTATTACTTTCTTTAATCTTATTGAGCCAATTATCCTTCCAGGACCATTTTAGAGTGTACCTTATATTGTGGAGCATAGTAGTATTCCTTGTTTGGGCAGATTTCTATGGTGGACTTGCTATCCTTTCTTTCCTTTCTTTGTATGATTATATGGTTCAATCTCTTGGGCTTTCCTCTCTGCCTCCCCACAAGTATAGTCTGCATTGTAGATACTGTGGCTGGAAATGGTGGGGAATGGGGAGCGGAAGAACAGCACAAGGACAAGTCTCTGCCTTGAACTGTCCCCTTCTCACACTGCCTGAGAGCTGCATTTGAACTAGTCAAGCTGATGTGACTCCAGAGCCACAGTTTGACCACCCCTGCAGCAGTATTTCATTCTGCTGCTTTATGATTCTGTCTTAGAAGACTGAGTGTTTAACCATGTATCTCATCCTATTAACCCAGCCATATAACCTTGAGGTATCCAGACTTCCAGATTACAACACAAAGCATCTTAACTACAACATGTGTATTAACTATTTTGGTAAGCTTATCTCGGATACAGAGTAAAATGTTTGAAGTGACCTGTGTTATTAGGGTACAGTCTGGGCCCTGATCACCCCAAATAATAAGCTTGCTTATGTGACAAAACTATTACTGATCTGCACATGTCACCAGCTGCTGTGCAACTAGCAAACTGCCTGTCATTATGAGCACAAAGAGAAGTTCCATTTATTACAGGGATCTTAGCAGGGGTGCAGATCTAGCATTTGAAGAGTTTCCCCTTATTTTAATAAAGTCCACTCAAAGCCTAATTACCCATCCCTCCCACCAAATGTGTATTTCTTCCCATCCACCCACCCCAAAAAAGATTGAGTGAGGAGTTTTACCCCCTCTGTCTGCACCCCTGTACTTTAGGGCTCCAAATGCTTCTCTCAGCCACCTAATGGTGCAGCTGTGAAACAACTTGCCTAGCGAGCAAGAGGTTGCTGGTTCAAATCCCCACTGGTATGTTTCTCAGAATATGGGAAACACCTATATCGGGCAGCAGTGATATAGGAAGATGTGCGAGAGGAGGCAATGGTAAACCCCTCCTGTATTCTACCAAAGAAAACCACATAGTTCTGTGTTCGCCAGGAGTCAACACTGACTCAATGGCACAACTTTACTTTAATGCTTCTTTCAGTAGAAACATAGGCAACTGCCATATACTGAGTCAGACCATTGGTCTATCTAGCTCAGTATTGTCTTCACAGACTGGCAGCAGCTTCTCCAAGGTTGCAGGCAGGAATCTCTCTCAGCCCTGTCTTGGAGAAGCCGGGGAACTTGAAACCTTCTGCTCTTCCCAGAGCGGCTTCATCCCCGAGGGGAATATCTTGCAGTACTTACACATCAAGTCTCCCATTCATAAGCAACCAGGGCAGACCCTGCTTAGGTATGGGGACAAGTCATGCTTGCTACCACAAGACCAGCTCTCCTCTTCTAGAGGCCAGGCAACTCAGTGTCAGAGATAGGAGGCTTCACTGCAACAGTGTCCCTGAATGAAAAAATTCATGGAGACTTTGGGTACTGCCATACATGCTCCCAAGCTCCAGTGCTGCCCAGTAGTCTCTGCTGTACCACCCACATGTAGCTGTATCTAGGAGACACTACAGTGGCCATCAGGCCCATTATGAAGCTCACTTCACCACCCCCATAAGTCAAGGGTTCTCAGCCTTGGGTCCTCTGATGTTGTTGGACAACCACTCCCACAATCCTTAGCCACAATGGCCAAATGTGGGATTATAGAATAACCCATAAATACTGTAAAGGATGACTGTTGGGAAGGCTGAATATTGGATTCATTTTGGATTGTAGTCTATTCCAGAATAAATTGAGCAGGGAGACACCCAAAAACTTCAGTCTGAACTTCACATTTTAGATTTTGGCACCAACACTACTTACCAGTGAGTCCACTCCCTGGACCGTTGCTATGCCGTTGATTGCTGGTGCTCATTAATTTGTACTTGTTGCAAATGTAATAACATGGTGAATAATAGTGAGGTAAATTGAGATTTTCTTTCTTCCTCCAGTGTCTGCTTATGCAGTTCCAAAAAATAGGTCAAGTTACTTTATCTTTGGAAAGCATCTCTTCTCTCTATATGGCTCATGATCTTGACGCTGATGAGAACAAATACCATAGAAGTCTCAGGGCTTTTACAGTGACTTCTAGGAAGGGAAACGTTTAGCATCTTCTACTGTGGCAGCTTCTAGCTCACCCTGAAAAACCAATACATTCAAACAGTCTAATTAATCACCTAAGTTATTTCTTATGACTCAGTAAGTCTGTGTTTGGTGAAAACGTTTGTTCATTTGTCTTCCCTTTCATTTGCAAGCCCTTTGCATACACCTGTCCTGACATATCCTCTCTTTCTTCTTTTGCTTGCCATGTGTACATCAGGGGGAAAGCAACAGAAAAGCCAGTATCTGTGAGCAAACTTTGACAGACAGTAGGGTAACATGGTGCAGTAGCCTTTAGCCATTTTTCTTACCTCATTAAGGAATAAAGACACTTCAGTGTATGGTGCCAATATGCACAAGGCCAGCCTGTTCTGATAGAAATGTCCTGCTAGCAAAGTAATGTTCAACAAGCATATTAGCTCTCATATTAGATATACTGTCACTATATAAAGTCCAAATGGCAGTATGTTATATTAATGAGCTGATTGGTTCATGATCTGTTTTCCACAGAACTGACTGAGCTTTGTGAAGGGAGGGCATATTCTACAAATGCATCCAGTTAATCACAATAATTTACCAGAACTAGGCCCTTAAAATCCTGTTTGGGGCAAGATCCTCCATATGTCACTGTAGACCTGAACCATGTTTGACTCCAGGGGTGGAGCCACAATTGTGCGAACAGGTTCAAAGAACCTGGGCCGCCAATGGAAAAAAATCACCGAAAGCCCCTGAGCTCCGGAGAGCCCCAAGCAAGCTCTCCCCCATCCATTTCGGACAGTGTTTGCTGCCTGGCAGCTTTTATTTTCCTTTCTCTCCCTCCAGCGAGGGAGAGAAAGAGAAATAAATGCTGTCAGGCAGCAAGTGCTGCCTGAAATGACCAGGGGCAGAGCTTGATTGGGCTCTCTGGAGCCCAGGCGATGCCCCCTTTGAGCGTGCTATCATGCACATGGGGCATCACTAGAGGGGCCACCAGGTGGGGCCGGACACAAGCCACCGTTCGCACCTGTTTGACTCACCAAGACAGATGCAGTCTACCGCCTACATATAGTGGTGTCTTAAGGGCTCAATAAACGTCCTTGATTGTCTGTCTTCCTGAAACTACAAAAACAGAAATGCTGTCAGTCACCTTGCTCAACACAATGGCTGCATTTATTTATGTATTTATTCATTCATTCATGCATTCAATTTCTATATTGCCTTTCCAAAAATGGTTCAGGGCGGTTTACACAGAGAAATAATAAATAAATAAGATGGATCTCTGTCTCCAAAGGGCTCACATTCTAAAAAGAAACATAAGATAGACACCAGCTATAGTCACCTGAGGTACTGTGCTGGGGGTGGATAGGGCCAGTTACTCTCCCCCTGCTAAATATAGAGAATCACCACATTAAAAGGTGCCTCTTTGCCAAGTTAGCAGGGGACCTGCATGTAATGTGGAACCAATTAGTTCCGCACCCCTCCCCCCCACTTTCCAGTCTAAATTCAGACACAACAGAGAGTGTCCTCTCTGCAATCAGCGAGACTGTAGGGAGGAGACGGAGCTGGCTGCATGGGCTTCCTTCTTGACTGAAGGACAGCCTGCACAGCTAATCACGCTGGAGTTGAGGGAGGAGCTTCCTCCCTCAACTCGGGTTCCAGGAGGTGCAGCCTGTGTTTCCACATTCGGACATATCTCAGGCTGCGTCCAACCTCTGGTTGCAGCGATGAAACTCATTACAACCCATGGGTTCAGATTGGAGTTCCAAATCTGAACCCTCAGATTTGTCGCCGTGCCAAACTGTATTTGCCTGCATACAGAAATAACTTCCATGGAACCGCTGCCCGTGCAATGTTCCGCATTATGTGCAATTGCGGTTCCATAACATGGTACTGCATTACGTGCAAGTGTGGGGCCATTGTATGGCTGGTGGGCTGCAGTTGGTTTTGTATGCTGCAAGTTCCCTGGGCCTGCACTACTGACATTAATTTATTGTACAATATTGTTTCCTGAAGATATTGAGCACTTCATATTGCCATGACTGTAGAATAAACATACAATGCATCAACACGAACAGCATATGCTCAAACAATCCCCATTTTCTGGTCTCTTCCCCTGGTGAAACACTGTCCCTGTTTGTCCTGATTAGGCCTTGGTGAACATTCAAACTGAACACGCAAATCAAAGAGCCCCTCCAGGCCTTTCAAGTATTTGAATTGAACACTGAAAAAGTCCTGATCACTTTTGGAGTGAAATAGCAGCCTGGTCACTCATTTCTCTCTGAGTGCAGGTGAAATGCCTCTTTAGTATGTGTACATATAAATACACAGACATGGGCACAGATAACTAACCATCCAAATAGCAAATGCTGCTGTGTGTTTTCAAGTTGCAGCTATTCTATATTAATTGCAACCAGATCCATGGTGAGACTGAGCATTCTGTTCATCTTAAATATTTTTTAAAAGGAGACGACTAACATCTCTGCCTTCGGAAGACAGTGTGACACAAGGTATGTGAATATAACACACAACAGACAAAAAACAGCCTTCAGCTGTTTGTAATGCGGGGAGATCTCAGGTAGTGATTCTTAGTGTGAGACTAGGAATATTCTAAGTATACAAAAGCACCTCTATTTTTAGCCTAACTTACTTTGGAAAATAACTTATTGGATCACCCAGCATTGTGTGTTTGTGTGTGTCCCTATCTACTTCGCAATGTCTGGGCCATTATGAACCAAATTAGGTACAGCTGTAGGGACACACAGGGATACCTCAACAGCATAGTTTGTGATGTCATCCACTCCAATTCAAAATGGTGGGTGCATGAACGTTTGAGGCACAAGTGGGCTAACTTGTGGACCGTCTAACCAATTTGAACCAAATTTCATACAGCTGTAGGGACACATAGGGAGGGCTCAAGGGTGTAGTTTTTAATGATGTCATCCACTCCGATTCAAGATGGAGGAGGTGTGAACATTTGAGGCACAAGTGGGCTAACATAGGGACCTAACCAATTTGGACCAAATTTGGTGCAGTTGTAGTGAGTGACACAAAGGGACACCTCAACGGCACCCCAGTTCAATATTTATTTATTTATTTAGTGCATTTTTATACCGCCCGAACCCAAGGTCTCAGGGCGGTTCACAACAAATAAAAACAAAACATTAAAATCAATTAAATATTAAAAACTGCTTAAAACAAATCAATAAATAATCCAAAATTTAAAAAGTTACAAAGTTAAAAAGGTAAAAGGCCTGAGTAAACTTTTTAAAAGCTGCTAGAGATGGGAAGACTCTTATTCCCACGGGAAGCACGTTCCAAAGTCTTGGGGTGACAACAGAGAAGGCCTGTCCCTGGGTGGTCACCAGATGACATGAAGGTAGCCACAGACGAGTCTCCCCTGATGTATGCAGTAGACGATGGAGATCATGCAGAAGAAGACACTCTCTTAAGTACTGTGGGCTAAGCTGTATAGAGCTTTATAGGTTATAACCAACACTTTGTATTTTGCCCGGAAACTTATTGGCAGCCAGTGCAACTCCTGTAATATAGGAGTAATATGGTCTCTTCGAGATGACCCGGAGACCAACCTGGCTGCTGAATTTTGTACTAATTGCAGTTTCTGGACTATGTACAGAGGCTGCCCCACATAGAGCGCATTGCAGTAATCAAGTCTGGAGGATACCAGCAAGTGTACTACTGTTTTGAGATCATGAACTTCAAGAAACGGACGCAGCTGGCGTATCAACTGAAGCTGATAGAAAGCGCTTCTGGCCACTGCCTCAACCCGGGGAACCAGGGAAAGGTGTGGATCCAGAAGTACTCCCAAACTGCATACCTGTTCCTTCTGAGGAAGTGTGATCCCATCTAGAATAGCTAGATCAATATTGCTTACCGAGTGACGACCCCGCACAATAAGTACCTCCGTCTTGTCTGGATTCACTCTCAGTTTGTTATCCCTCATCCAGCCCATTACTGCTTCCAAGCAGGCATTCAAGGAGCATATGCCTTCTCCTGATGATGTTGACATGGAGAAATAGATTTGGGTGTCAATACTGATAACACCCAGCATCAAATCTCCGGATGTCTTTCCCAACCGTTTCGTGTAGATATTAAAAAGCATTGGAGACAGTATGGAGCCCTGAGGGACCCCAAATAAAAGCTAAGATTTTGAAGAGCAACAGTCTCTAAGCGACACCATCTGGGATCTGCCAGAAAGGTAGGAGCGGAACCACTGCAAAGCAGTGCCTCCCACCCCCAACTCCCTCAGACGTTCGAGAAGGATACTATGGTTGATAGTATCGAAAGCCGCCGAGAGATCCAAAAGGACCAACAGAGTCACACTTCCTCTGTCCATTCCCAATTGGAGATCATCCATCAGGCCGACCAAGGCATGCTCCACCCCATAGCCCATCCGAAAGCCATCTTGAAATGGGTCTAGATAATCAGTTTCCTCCAAGACCGCCCGGAGCTGGGAGGCCACCACCCTCTCAATCACCTTGCCAAACCATGGGAGGTTGGAGACAGGCCTGTAGCTACTAAACTCCGAGGGGTCCAAGGCAGGCTTCTTAAGAATAGGTCTCATAATTGCCTCCTTTAAACAAGGAGGCATCCTGCCCTCTCGCAGAGAGGTATTTATAATTGCCACCAGGCTCTCCACAACAACCCCCTTGCCAAATAGTATAAACCATGTTGGGCAAGGATCAAGCAGACAGGTGGTAGGACGCACCATTCCGAGCAGCTTGTCCACATCCTCAGGAGTCACAAACTGAAATTGATCCAGCCTAACCACACAAGAGGAGTTGCTGGATACCTTGGCATCTGACACTGCGATAACTGTGGAGTCTAGATCTAGATCTAGATGGACCCGAATACGAGATACTTTGTCCTCCAAAAACTCATTAAAAGCGTCACAGCAGTTAACTGATTGTGCCTAATTCGAATTCAGGGGAGCAGACGTGAACATTTGAGACGCAAGTGGGCTAACTTGTGAACTACCATTTGGACCAAATTAATCCAGTTGTAAGGACAATGATAGGAAATTAGGCAGATTATTTATTACCAGAACTTCTTCATCATTTATATACAACTAGTATTTTTAAGCCCATTAAAATAACGGGCGCTAGTACCTTTTGTTGTTGTTGTTGTTGTTGTTGTTGTTGTTTCCTTTATTCTTTCTCCCTCTCTCTTTCTCCCTCCGTTCCATTTCTCTCTCTCTCTCTCTCTCTCTCTCTCTCTCTCTCTCTCTCTCTCTCTCTCAGTCCTTCCTTTTCTCTCCCTCTTTCTCTGTTTCCTTTCCTTCCTTCTCTCTCCCTCTCCGTCTCTTTCCTTTATTCTACTTCTTTTCACCCCCATCTTTCTGTTTTCTTTCTCTTTTCCTTTTTTCCCCCCTTTAACGGGCTCGCTCTTTGGGGCTGGCTGCTCCTCCCTCCCTTTTCTTTTATTTGTCCCTCTCCCTCATTCCTTTCTCCTTTTTCTTTCTTCTTCCTTCCTTCCTCACTTCTCTCTTTCCTACTTTCCCTCCCTACCTCCTTGTTTCTTTTGTCCTTTTCCTTCCCTTCTCTCTCTTTTCTTTCCTTCCTTCTTTCCATCTTTCTATTGTCCTGTCTCCCTCCCTCACTCCTTCCCCTCTCTCTCTGGGTGGGAAACAGGACATGGATGTTTGCTGGTGTTTTTACTCTGCCAGCTTCATTTCCTTAGCAGAAAGGAGAAGGCTGCAATTGGAAAGTGTAATGTTCCCCTCTCTGTGTATGTCATCTACCTGGTCCTTTCGTTCTTCATCTCCTGGGGGAGCAATTCTTGTTGCTTGCTTTTATTCCATGTGATTGCCCATCAGGAAACACGTATTTAATTGTTGTCGGGAAAAGCATGCCAAACTGGAGAAAATGCATGAAGCAACACTGAAAAGGGACAGGCTCCCCTCTAGCAACAGGGAATTGAGGCCAGACACAGTGCGGAGCTCCCAGCGGCGCACAGGCCAGCCCGAAACGGGACCCAGCCGCCGCCACCACCACAACGGCCGGACCCGCCCCCCTCAGTGGCCGTGGGTTGGAAGGCAGTGGCAGCGGCGGGCAGGGACGGGGGAGCAGGAGGCAGGCACGTGGCGAGAGGCAGCGGCGCGGAGACTGGCCTGGCTCACCTACCTGACTACCAACAGCCAGCCAGCCAAGGCCCTGGTGGGCCGAAGAGGTCTCGCTCGAAGGTCGGGCTGAATGTGTGTGTGTGTGTGTGTGTGTGTGTTTTGGCTATGTTGGCTTTCGGGCAGCTGAGCGGGGTGGGGGTGGACCGTGGCTACTGCTGTTTTGGAGGGGGTGGGCATCGGCAGGGGCCGTTGTTTTTGCAATGTGTTTCCCGTGGCTGTGTGTGCTTGTTAACCCCCGTCCGGCATCGCTTCCCCGGCGCCGCTTCCCTGCACCGCTTTCCTGCCGCTTCCCCGGCGCCACCATTGCTTCCTCAGCTGGCATCGCTTCCCCGGCCGGCTTTCCCTCGCCGCTTCCCGTGACCACGCTTCCCCGGCGCCACTTCCCCGGCGCCGCCATCGCTTCCACAGCCGCCATCGCTTCCCCAGCTGGTTTCCCCTCGCCGCTTCCCATGACCCAACATGGCCACCCGTGCCTGGGCGGCCGTATCTTTTTCAGCGGTTCTGGGCATGCGCTCTGCGCATGCCCAGAACTGCCAAAAAAGACACGGGCAGCATGGGCACACACTCTACCTCTTTATTATAGAGGATGTGGGGGATGGGTTTGCAACATTGTAGCTCCAACATGAGAAATATAACATCTCTTTATTTTAAAATCTTAAAGTGTTTGTTGAACACTACTCCACAAGCAAGCATATATATACCAGGTGTGACCAACCTGACACTCTTCAACTGTTGTTGCACTACAACTCCCATCATCCCAAGCTGCAATAAATTGTCCTTAGGGTTGATAGGAGCTGTAGTTTAGCAGTTGCTGGAGATCCTAAGCTTTGCTACCTTTGGTATGTATATAGTATTATGTGTAGGCTGGTACATGGGTAGGGAAGCTGAACTGAGCATGGAAGTTTAGGTAAGATCCAGAAATCTCAAGGCAAATTTAGACAAGGCAGGATTCAGTACACATACAGACCCAGCAAATGATGGGTTCCGGAAAAGCAAATGAACAAACACAGGCTGAGGCACAACCTGCCAGCAGTCTCTTCCTGCTTCCTGTCACAGAGACTCCTGCGGGGCTAGAGATGAAGAAAGCAGGAAAACTCAAGTCAAGTGGTCTCTGGTGTGCTTACATTCCAAAGTAGCAGGATGCCGAAGAATGTTCCTGAACCAGGAATGATTCCAAACAACTACTTTGGGGAAGTAAAAGTATGGCAAAGAATGTTATTAGGGGAGTGAGGATTTTGCTATACATTGAATACATATAGAAGTAAGGTAATTAATGTTGTTAGTATGTTTATTAATGAAGCTTGACATTTTTAAACTTAATCAGAAATGGGCAAGATTCATTTTAGAAGGTGCTGTCTTTTGTATTTGGCCAAACCTTGCAGTCTACTACCCAGGCTATTTTTCTGTTCCTGTCCAAGACCTGTGTCAGGAAAAACTAGGATGGGGAGAGAGGTCAGTATCAGATCAGTTGAAATCTGAGATGATCCCGCACACATGGTCTCACCCAGTCCGGTTCCTGGCCAGGACGGAAGTTAAGGGTTTGGCCTGGCTTCTGGGAGGCTGGAAGTTTTTCCTACCTACTTGGTTGGCTGCACTGGCTTTTGCTAATCGTTATGGGGAAGAGGAGTGAATAAATGATGCTTCTTTAAACAACAGAGACCTTATAAAAATAACTCAAGCTATAGGACCATATACACTATGGCTGTATTGTCTGACACTTCATTGTAAAATTCCAGTCTGGTGGATGGGGGATAAAAAAAAAGAAAAGGGAAATATTTTGGGGGAAGTGCATGACCCTTGGGGTCATCCCTTTTCCTAACACAGGCAGTATTATGAGCCCGTACAAATGCCCATTTTAACAACACATTCTACCACACACCTGCATGATGTGCAGTAAAATCCTCCTGATGACTTGTCAAGATACTGCAGGTGATCCAGCAAGCCTGAAGTGAAGGACTATGCCCCAGGTTGAGTTGGTCATATGTAGGGGCTCTCAAACACACTTGCACACTGTTTGGTTTCATGAAAGTTTAGCTGCTCATAAATCAATAACTGCTAAAGTTTATATACAATTTACAGTTTTGTACATTTTGCTCGTGGCTGCGAGTTACAATTCTGTATATCACAAATACACAGACACATTCTATACATTGATGTACATCTTCATTGTAGCTATTCTCATGATACAGAATTTTCTGGCAGATGGAAAAGCCAACAGGTTTTTTCAAATGCAGACGATGATAAAGAGTCTTTCAGTGTAAACCTTAGTTTACCTTCTTAATTCTTACCAGGACTGAATAAAGATGAATGCAATCGTGCCAGAACTTAAGAAAATGATGAATAAGGAAGAGGAATGACAACCCAAATGCCTTGGTGAGCAGAAACCAAGCCTTCGTTTGTCCCCTGGAGATACATGGTGATGGGCTGAACTTGCCATTAGGGGGAAGATTAAGTGCCCTTGGTTCCTCAGTTAGTTAATTATACACTCAAATGTTTCCACTATATCACAAGGAAGCCAGGCATTTTCGCTTTTGAATATCTGTACACTGACTGCTTAGATTGCTTATTGGTTATTTCACTTGACAACTTGAACCTGAACATTAAATCCCATTGGCAACAACGATGTGTCAAGAGAAAGGGGGAGAAAAAGAGAAAAAAAGATTTGTGTATTTAGTTTTCATTATAGAAGTCCTTGTAGTTGAAAAAATATGTACCTGTCACGTTTTCGACATCTCGCTGGGGATGCAAGCAATGCTGTTGTGATTTCAAAACCTGGCTGACAAATTCACATTCCAGTAGTAAAGACAAATCAAGGGTTTTTTTCTCCCCCTTTGCCTTTTTAATTTTTTTTTAAAAATACCGCTTTGACAGTCATACATACAATTTGAGACCTAAGTGGCACTTTGATGCTCTATTCCATTATTAAGTGGCAAATTCACTATAGAATATATGACGGGCCTCTACTCTGCTATGGGTGTTGTGAATTAAACAGCTTTCTGTGGTTGTAGCAGGGTTTGGGAGAAGAGAGAAGAAGAAAGAGGCATGGAATTCCTGGGCATAATGAATTCTGAAACTTAAAAAAATTAAAAACATGATTTGGAATTCTCAGACTGTCATTTGAAATGGCGAAATGGGGTGGATATTTAAAATATTTAATAATTAGCAAATATGGGAAACAACAGCATTAGTAATTTTAAATATAACTGTTTGATGACCCATGTAATAATACATACAACAGTGGGATAATGTTTTAAATACGAGGATATAGAGACCTCTTTATGTCAATACACTGACATCATATTAATTGACTAGTTTTGTACTGCTATTTCCTTGTTCCTACAGGTAGGGTTTTCAGCTGAAGTAACATTGACTTTAAGTACTTAAATTAATTCTTTTGTCAATAATGCTACAGCTAATCAATACACCTGGAATTAAAGAGCAGTTTTTGGCCAGAAGGCATGTTAGTCCCTGGTTTCTTTTTGTTGCAATTCATTAATCATTTAGCCACTCCCAAAGAAGAAATCACCCTGTTTGAAGCCAAATATCTTCAGCAGGCTGATCTCATAACAACAGATTTAAGCAAATCTAAAATAAGGATGCTTACATAACTTTAAAAAATGGAATAGAAATTAGAGTGTGTCCATAATAACCATGTGTGTTATTTTCAGTTAATAAAATGTAACCTCTAGCTACATAAGTAGGGTTTTTTCCTATTATGATAAAAAACAAAAATGTAATTCTTGCTATATCCCAGAGCATAATTGGTCATCTATTATCTTTTATTTTTAAGATTACTAAAGGCTAAGAAATGACTTTTCAAACATTGATCCAGAGAGATTACCCAGTAAAAAGATATCAAGCAATAAAAATTCTATTAATCCACAAACTTCTAAAATATTTGCTACAATGCTTATCTCACTTCAGTTCTGACAATTATATCAAACTGATCTGTATCTTAAAATAGACTGTGGATTATAGTTTCAATACTTAGTACTCCACATCACTCTTTTTTAAAAAAAAAACCACTTTTGCATTGGAGAGACAAAAATTGAATTATGCCTTTATGCTCTTTAACAAGTAATCCAACAAAGCAAGTCAGTGCCACATGAATAACATGCACTTACTTAAAGCATGGTGTGGCCCACACTTTATAACAACAGAGGAAATAAAATAGATATATAATGTTTTATTGTGTTAAATATTTTGTTTTTCTTTTTTCCCCCTTAAAAAAGCACACTTTCAGTATTGGTGCTTTGCCATTCTAAAGCAGTAAGTTTTTAAAAAAGTGATGATAAGGAATAAAATCAGGACTTTCTTAGTTACAATTGCTGGACCATTGCTGATTGTGGTAAATTATAAATTATGCAGTCAATGTAGGCCAACAAAAGAAGACATCTTCAAATCTCAGTCAAAGGTAATTACTTAAGTCGGCTGAATGTTCCCCTTTCATAGAGTGTGATCTCTCTTTGACAGCTCACACTGACAGATGACCTTCTCCACAACATCCTTATCCTTCGGATCATGAGCAGTGTGCCTCTCTGCTTGAATATCTCTATATATTTGTGACACTAAGCTTTCAAATACAGCTATTGACAAATCAGAACATCAGTCTAAGTGCTGGTCTTCCTATCACTCACAATAAAGTAGCTATCACTTGTGGTGTTGTAGAGCAAGCCCATCTCTGAAAAATGAGTTCTCACCAAGTGCTAATTTGACACAGCTCGCTTGCCTTCCCATAATTGCTCTGTCATTGTCAGTTGGCAGTTCGGGCTCATTCCTGGAAGCTGCGCCGTACAATTGGATACAATTACTCCCATTTACCACCACTATTATGCCACTGATGTTGCCCAGTCCGCATATTGACATGCCTCATTAAACCTGGATGCAGGCCATTAATGAACATTGTTAGCATTTCTCTTAAACTTTTTTGCCTCTAATAAACAGTCAGTGTTCCATGAAGGAGCACTGCCATCCTTGTGATATGATATTTATTATCTTCTAGGAGTGTGTGTGTGTGGGGGGGGGTCCGACGACTCTGCAATACAGAAGCCATACAGATGCTGAAAGAGAGATATACGGTGAGATCAGGGAAGAAGAGCACTGATCAAGAGGACCTTTTTCCGTCAGGGGCATCCTACTATTAACCAAGTGACCTCTTCTATCCAAAAGAAGACAAGGAGGATAAACATGATAATCCCGCAGATGCCTGGTTGCTGCAGGTTTCTCAAGGTTGCTTCAGCTCCCGTTGCTCTCCTTAACCCTCTCCTTCCCCCAGGTGGTGCTGTGTGACACACCAAAGATTATTTTTTTTTTTGTTTTGCCCTGGGTCCTCAATCCATTATGTCCAGCTAACTTCCACGTGCATTTTTATTCAGAGATAATTATGTGTTGATCAGAGGAGTCAGCGGCTGTCACCCGCATGGCAGGCACACCTGCTGTGTGACATAGGTGGTAACGATGGCATGCTCTTGAGCTGTCATGACAGGGACAGGACTTTATTGTGTATATGTCACCATTTCTCTTAGGGAAATTATCCTTCCCTGAACAATGACAATAATGAACCTTACGATGCATTAATAAATCCTGATTTTGGTCCTCTTCTTGACCGTCATTAAAACTATATACCTTTCATAAGTTTATGGGGGTGGAACTTTAAAGCTTCTAGATTTATAAAAATGAACTTGCTGAATACTATTATTAGATGTTGGGTAGGTGTTTGCTCCCTCCCTTCCCCCCCATCCCTATCACATAATTAAACTCCACATCGCAGTACCCCTGCCAGTGGTATAATGATTAGTGCATGGGTTTGGACTAGCATAAGCCACCTAATGGTGCAGTGGGGAAATGACTTGATTAGCAAGCCAGAGGTTGCCAGTTCGAATCCCCACTGGTATGTTTCCCATATATATTCCCATATATGTTTCCCAGCAGCGATATAGGAAAGATGCTGAAAGGCATCATCTCATACTGGGTGGGAGATGGCAATGGTAAACCCTTCCTTTTTTCTACCAAAAGGCAACCACCGGGTTCTGTGGACGCCTGGAGTCAACACTGACATGACCGCACACTTTACCTTACCTTTTGGACTAGAATAAACTTGCCTGGCAGAGTTGCTGTGTTTATATGTAGTAACCACAGCCACCCTGAGTGTCGATATATGCTGAGGCAAGCTTTGACTGATGTCACAGAAGAACAGAGTGCAGAACAGGCACACTCATTTTATCCTCTGTTTCAGTCCTCTGCGAGTGTGCTTCAGGACAGCTTCTCTCCACAAACCTTCCCACAAGAACACTTTGATTCGCACATCATCATTACATCTCTCCACTATCTGAAGATATTACTTTATTTAATAGTGTCAAGCTACAAAGGAATAGCCGTCTATTACATCATGATCAACCAAGAGTTCCAGAGAAACAGAAGTTTCTATTCTTCAACCAAAAAACAAAGTTTCAAAAGGATACTCCAGCATGAAGCTGCAGAGCTGGACATGAACCAGACAAAAAACCCCAAACTATATCCCATGAATTTCTCCCATGTTCTGAAGCCTCGTGGCCAGGATTCCCCTGGCCTGGCCCCACCCCTCCCTCCTCCTCTGCTTGTAACAGGCTGACTAAGTATTTGGTCTTCGGCCACCTCCCTTCAGCCTGACTGACAGGATCAGCAGCATACCCCTGGCCTAGCCCCCTAGCCCCACCCTTCTCTCCTCATGACTGGCTGGCTGCTCATGTTCAACCCACCTCCCAGCCTGACTGACAGGGAACCACTGACTGGTGTTCAACAAAAGTATTTTCTGGACTACTGAGTCTGTCCATCGACCGGAGGGAAGGTGGGCTGAGCCTGAGACAGCCAGTCACAAGGAGAAGAGAAGGGATGGGTGCCGCCTGACATTCCTTGCCCTGCCCTCCCTTTCATGGCTTGAAGCCAAGACAAGTCATATTGGAAGCCTGGTGTGCCAGTGAGTTCAGAAGGTGGGAGAGCAAAAACAGCCTGAAGGGAACCCTGACATCCTTATCAGAGTACATAATGTCACATCCTCAGGTAGGTTCTCAGAGGCTTCTGAGAGGAAAAGAGCATTGCCAGCCCATCACCTGCACCAGTGAGTTGTACCCTTACCTCCAAATTCCTCCACCCCTCAGTGCTTTTTCTGTTTCTGTTTTTGTTTTTTAAAAAACGCTGTCACTCTTATCTTGGTTAATTAATTAATATGCGAAGTACCTCCGACAATCATCTGCAGGTGCAGGAAATTGCAGAATGGCTTGCAGTTGCTGCATAACCCAGTGGACAGTTTTCCTCTGGTGGTTGCACACTCCTTCTGGATATTAGCACCCCGAGAGGCACTAACTCCATAGGCAACTTTGGCTCCCCAATGTCCACCAGCCCACTCAGGGCCTGCCTCATGCAAAGGGGGCATGATGCAACTCCAAAAATACCCAGTATGGTGATTTGAAGCTTATTTCCCAGCTGGGATCACAACATCTGGCAGGGTATGGTCTTCATTCCCTGACTCCCTGCAGGGAATGAAGACAAAACCCTGGCACATGCTGTGATCCTGGCTGGGAAAAGGTGCCGATACTGGTGCATACCAGCACAAAAAAAGCACTGGGTCTACTGGTTTCTGGAAATATTTGGCAATAGCTGCTTTCCTTGTGTGCTTAATATTGTTTAAATCAGTGATTTCAACACATTAAAATTGGACATGGTAAGAAAATAAACATGTTGCTGCATGACATCTTTATTTCCATATGGTGGTTATTTTGCATCTGCAGTGAATACAGTTATGGCGAAAAGAACACTGAGATGACAGTCAACTAGTATGGGGTCAGAAGATAGGTTGAAGCCTGTTTCATGTGCATTGAATACGTTGGACATTAATTGTGCAAATTTTCATTGACTTATTTCCCCTTATTTACATTGGCTTTATGCTTTCTTGGAATTCATTCATCAAGAACAATACTAGCATGCCTCATGATCAACATCTAAATGAAATATCTGTCTTTATTTTGTCTTAACATTTCAGTACTTTAAACAAAAAACAGTCATGAATTTGGAAGTTAGTGCAAATGGCACTGGACCATCATAATCACTAAGACTTATTTGCATGGCCTGTGCCAAATTTGCTTAGGACCAATGCCTAAAATTTCATTATGAAAATGCTTACGATCACTGTATAGAATTCAGAGCCCTGTCATAATCTGCTGAAGTTATATTTATGAATGAGATGGAGCATTACATATGCCTCCAATGAATTCCATTGAATTCCAGTGATTATAGACTAGGCCTTAATGGCTAAGGAGAGAACAGTTTTGAAATCTCTTTACTTGGTTATATAAAAACCAGATCTCTACAGGAAAAATCACAAGTAGCAGATTTTTAAATGTTTTTTAAAAACTGCTTGGTATTATTAATTAAATAGTTCTGCACCATCATAGTTTATATGAGAGGAGAGCTAGGAGTGTGCCCAGAACTATCTGGCTCGGTTCGGTTCAAGGCCGGACCAGTCTCGAATGGAACTGGGCCAGTTCGGTCCGGTCTGTTCCCAGACTGGTCCGCAAACTTTTTTTTTAGAAAATTTTTTTAAAAATGTAAAACAAGTACCTGTAGTCCCTTCAGGGGATTTGCTATAGCCACGGGGTGGGGGTGGGGGGTACGCACGGGTTTCCCTCTCCCCCCACCGGCCTTCCTCATCACTGCTGCGGCCGGGTAAGCAAAGCCTTTTTCGCCCTTTCAGGCCTCCGTAAAAGCGAGCGGCCACCATTTTGGCAGCCGCCATGCATGCACAAATGCCCTCTGTGAGGCCACGGCCTTGCAGAGGGCATTTGCGCATGCACAGTGGCCACCAAAATGGCAGCCTCTCACTTTTATGGAGGCCTGAAAGGGCAAAAAAGGCTTTGCTTACCCGGCCACAGCGGTGATTAGGGAGGCCGGCGGGGGGAGAGGGAACCCGTGCGGACCCCCCACCCCACCCCTGTGGCTATAGCAAGTCCCCTGAAGGGGCTACAGGTACTTGTTTAACGTTTTAGATTTTTTTTTTTTAAATTGCGGATCTGCCGGGCCGGACCTGGCGGTCTGGTTCTGGTCCGACGGAACCAGGGGGGTGTTTGGGTTTGATCACGAACCCACAAACCCCAGACCGAACCATCGGACCGCGGACCGCCAGACCGGTTCCGCACATCCCTAAGGAGAGCTGGTCTTGTGGTAGCAAGCATGACTTGTCCCCTTAGCTAAGCAGGGTCTGCTCTGGTTGCATATGAATGGGAGACTAGAAATATGAGCACTATAAGACATTCCCCTCAGGGTATGGAACCACTCTGGGAAGAGCAAAAGGTTTCAAGTCCCCTCCCTGTCATCTCCAAGATAGGGCTGAGAGTGTTTCCTGCCTGCAACCTTGAAGAAGCCGCTGCCAGTCTGTGAAGACAATACTGAGCTAGATAGACCAATGGTCTGACTCAGTATATGGCAGCTTCCTATGTTCCTATACTTATGCAAATGTTTCATGGTTCATGTTTTTACTCTTCCTCTGGTCAGGGTAAGGGTCAAGATAAGCTTCCCTACATCCAAGACAACCATTAGAATTGGAGGATTTGGATTCAGAGAAACAGCATACAAAGGGTTTTCTGTCTCAGAGGCCATTTCCCTTCCCACTTATTGTTTCTTTTCATAACAGAAGGAGTCGTTCTTCACTCTGAGGTCAGTTAGGAGGAGGAATTTGCCACTTGTGTTGGCTCTGGGAGGGAAGCTGCTGTCCCCCTCCATCCATGATTACTGTATGACTAGTGCTTGCACATTTTTTTCCATTGCCATGAATATTCTGCGACAGTAAAGGGAAGAATGCATATGCAGCCCATGGTTGGAGCCAGTTTTTGTTGTTGGTGGTGAGGCCTTGTTTTGATCTGCCTATAATGTTCTGTGGGGACTCTCTGCCATTGACAGAATCTCTGGCCACCATCGGACATAATGTGGAACCACGAATCCAATGGATCCATGGTTCTGAGTCCCCCTCCCCCTGCTCTCCCATCCAAATTTGGATGAAACAGAGAGCTCCCTCTCTGCAGTATTTCTGACTGAAGAGAGGAGGGGGAACTGGCTGTCCTTCTTTACTGAAGGACAGCCCCAGCAGCCAATAGCAGCTGGAGTGAGGAAGGAGCTTCCTCCCTCAACTCCGATTGGAGAAGGGGGAGACTGAGGTGGTGCATTAGGATGTAACACTGTCACCACAGAACTAGAGTTAAAGGGGTGAAACTCACTACAAAATGAAGGTACAAAATACAGTTTGGGGAGGGAAACTACAGGCCCATTTTTAAAGGAAACTGCAGTTGTCTGCGTTTGGGCGTACAGTTTCCAAAACCAGAGGTCCCTTTACCGCCGGTTTCATGTTATGTGTGAATGCAGCCTCTCCCTCCAATCCAGCCCTCCTATTGTTTCGGCTTCCAGAATATACATAGGTAGAGGGGTCACTTTACTCATATATTCACACACACACATACATACATACACACAAACTACAGTTTATTTCATGATGCGATTCATTTGCTTATCAGTTCACTTTATTTATTTAATTACAAAATCCTGGCACTCCCTTAGCAAAGCTATGATGTTATTTGTAGTAGTGAATTATTCAGTACAAGTTATTGTAAACATTAAGCCATGTTAAACATGCATTATAAATCTGGCATTATAACAGAGATGCATGTTTAATGGCCAAGTTAAATGGCTTTTAAAAATAAGGCAGGCCAAATGAAACTGTATTATTTATTATATGCATGCTGTCAACCTTGAGGACAAACCTGCCCTCTGGATACATTACAAATGAAATGAACTCTGGTGTGGGAAAGAAAGCAAATGGCAAGACTATGAGCCTGGAGCAATGAGATGATCATCAACAGAGACTGAGTCAACAATTCCCTACTTAACTTTCAGAAGCGTTGTGTTCTCCTAGGTGTATCTGTCCTGCGGTCCTTCAACTGAACCATCATTCATGACCAAAATTATTGAAAAGGGCAGCACAGTTTGTGTTGTGTTTGGATTTTGGTACCACACATGTTCATGTCAGATAATAAAGTAAGTGGGAGTTATTTATTTCTCTGAAGGCTGTAGATTTTGAAGGGCTGCTGTGTAATTCAGAAACTATTCGTTCAAAATTCCAAATGCTGCTTTGCCTGGATCATAATGGCGAGTGTACCTATATTTCCCTGCAGATGTTCACTCAGTCAAAAACATTCTGTTTGAGATGAAAGACTCCTGTGTTGTATAATTTTTGCATCTTTCCAACAGCTGTTTTCGAGTTCCCATTGCTTATATTCCCAGAGGGTCAGAAAAAAAATTTTATTAGACTTTTTGCAACAGCAAGAAATTTGATACAAATCCTTTGTATATCACAAGGATTGTGTAGAAATGAGCAGGTAGGGGCCTCTAGCATCCTCCTATATAGAGTCCAAATGATCCAGAGCATCAATGATGCTTTAGCTAAAAGCTCAGGTGGTGGCAGCTGGAGGAATCATTCCTATAAGTATTTGGGGTGGGGGATAGTCAGAGAAAATATAATCCATATACCAAAAAGCTGGTGTAATCTAGTGATTACGAGCATGCTGTGAGGTGGAGATTCCTGGATCAAATTTCAGTCCAGACATGAACTCACTGAGTGGCCTTAAGAAAGCCTCTCAACCTTAACCGAGAGTGGTGACCCACGAAATTTCACTGGTATGGATTTTTAGTTTCACAGACGTGGGTCTCACACTAGCTACAAAGCCCTGGCATTCATATGCTCAGTTGTATGGAGGGGGAATGAGGCTGCATCTCTGATCCTGTTCTGACACTTGAGTGCCTCCCAGTCTTCTCCCCTTGACCTTTGCTTGTTTGACTGAAAGTCTAAAAGGGACTTACACAAACAGAGTGAATATGTGGAAGAGAAGGTATGGATATTATTCACCACTCATTCACAAAGAGCTTGCAAGGAAGCCACTTTTCACAGCAAGCTGTGTCGATCTGCTTACGAGAAAACTTAAGACAGACCTCAAAAGCTGTGCCATTCCTGGGTGTTGCTTGTGTTCTTGGAAAGCAAGGAAGTAGCAAGCTTAGAATGGCTCAGAGACAGGAAGTGAAGATGGGCCTCTGCCCCCCACAGGCCCACTCTCTTCCTCCCCCCACCCCATGTCTTTCCTGCAGAAGAAACATCAGGGCCTGATGAAAAACAAAACATTATCGGCATGCCCTTTCTCTCATGTCTATGCCATGCCTCATCCTGGACCTGTCAGCCTGTCAAGCTGCACAGTCACTAGGGGGCAGCCCCAGTTCCCACTCTGCCCCTTGCTACCCCCACCTGGCAAGTGGTAGAGTGAAGGCATGGGACGTCAGGACGAGCACCAAGTGTTCTGCTCCCCAAGAAGAGAGCAGCAGTCATGTATGGACACAAATACAAACACTCCAAGTGGCAATATAAGCAGTGAACCCCATCACAGCACTGGGAGGGAAACATGTTGCGGGGGAGGGGGATTCGGGGTTGGATATAAAAGGCAGAGCAGCAAAGTTCTCTTTTTTTCACATATAGGTTGAGGAAGGGGGCCTAGCCCCTTACCTGGGTGGGGATATTTGCACCCTAGTCTTGCTTATGAGAAACTGTCTGTGGGCACTAATTTCAAATGTACAAGATGGTATTCGCGTTGTACAAGAATGGGCTTATCCATGCTGGTGACTTAGCCCATTATCCCATGGGCTGCTCTCTTATGATAGTGGCAGAAAAAGGGGAGCGCAGGAAGATGCTCTATGAAGAAAAGCCATGGGGGATGGGTACTTGGAAGATTGCTCTCTCAGTCTCAGCAGCTGCGGTCAGGCTGCTGTAAAACCCTGTGCCCTGCCAACTCGCACACCCAGGTGGGGATGTGCACACCTGCCCGTGGCCCTGAAGGGTGATCAAAATGTCATAGGGCAGCTGGAAACCAGGGCTCTCCTCTCCTAGGATTCCCTGCACCAGGAGATCTGCATATAGTGCCACGCTGGACCAGGCCCAGGAACTTTGTATGAGTTTAAAAGGCTATGCCTGACCCCTGTGCCTACACCATCCATGCAAGTGGGTATGCACTGGCATACCCACCAGTGCCATCCCTCATAGCAGGGATAGCCAGCTTGAGCAGGGCATCCCTTCTTCAGCCGGGGAGCAAATATTTGGGGGGCGGTATTCCTGTCAGGGTTTGACAGGCAGCCACAATTAGAGATTCTGGAGCTGCCAAGTTCTAAATTTTTCATTGAAAAGTTGGGGGTGGTGCCCAGCCTCTTCCCCTTCCCCTTTTGGGGGTACTAGCTCACTGGGCTTACTCATGATCAAGGCTGGTTGCCAGGATCAGTAGTGCCCCAGTACCAAGGGAGAGTACTACTACTGTGAGAAATGAGCCACCCGACCTTTGACTCACCCGACCTTTCACTCATGATAGTGAAAGGCCACGGGGACACCCCCAGACAACTGATGAGAAGGACCATTAGAGGGGAAGGGAGAGACTTGCCCAGACAAATCTGAAATGAATACAGATGGCAGAACATCCCCTTCTCCCACTAACCCCTCCCTCACAGGAATATCAGGCCAAGGATGCTCTAAATAGAGCAAGGATGTTTTCTGGATGGCAGCCATGGGGAGTGGTACCCTGGAGACCACTTTCCTTGTCTTGGGGACTGCAGACAAGCTGCTGCGAAACCGTGCCTCCTGCCAGCCAGCCCATGTGTAGATGTGCACCCTTGCCATTGCCCTGGAATGACCACCCAACTGCCTGGGGGTGGAAAGAAAATGGGAGCTCACCTCTCCCATGAACCCCCATGCTGGGAGATCTGCACTCGGTGTGCCAACAGACCAGGACCCAGGAATTTTGAATGGGTTTAAAGATCCAGCCCAGTGTCTACCCATGCCTCCCCTGTGTACGTGCGCACCTGGGCAAGGACAAAGGAAGTGATTAGATGGCGTTTGGGTGCATGAAATTCTGCACAGGACAAGAGGGTGGTCAGGTTTCAGAGGGATGTGTTCTATTTTTTACAAAGAAAGGCAATGGTGGATTATCACAGAGGCAATGGAGGCAATTGCCTACAGCAGCGAATCCTGGAGGAGCGGCAGATCTTGGGATGAGGGAGAAGTTTTTTCTTTTGTTTTGAACTTTTAATTCTTTTTTTAAAAAAACACTTTTAAAACTGCCGCTGCTGGTGGCGGCGAGAGATTAAGCCTCTTGCTGCCCCACCGCTGCAGCGAGGAGGGTAGGGGTGGTGAGGATGAAGCCCCCCTTCTTTACTTCTAAATGCTGCCACAGCAGCAGGAGGGGGGGAAGTCAAGGCCGCATAGTGGTGGCTGTGGGGAGAGGCGGGGGGACGAAAGGCAAGTCCCCCCTTGGCCTTTACATTAAAATTCCCCTGTGTGGCGGAATGGGGCGACTGGGAGGGTTGTGGTGGGGGAAGAATTTCCCCCATTTCATCTTAAGGCAGGCAGCTTCCACGGCATGAAAGAACTGGAAGGAGGGAGAGCTCCTTCCATTTCCCCTCCTCCCTTTCAAATGAGTGCACACCCGGAAGCAGCCCGACCATATACGCAGTATTTATTTATTTATTATTTATTTATTATTTATTATTAAAACTTTTATACCACCCTTGCAAAAGGCTCAGGGCGGCTTACATTAAAACACCATTAAAATCAATTAATCATTAAAACAAAAGTTATAAAACATAAAACAATAATTAACAATTAAAAACATCATAAAACAACAGTTAAATATTCAGAACTATTTAAAAACAAGTTTTAAAAAGCTGAAAAAGCCTGGTTGAAGAGGTGTGTTTTCAGGTGTTTTCTGAAAATTGCGAGAGATGGGGAGGATCGTATCTCAGCAGGGAGCGCATTCCACAATCTCAGGGCAGCAGCCGAGAAGGCCCGTCTCTGTGTAGCCACCAAACAAGTTGGTGGCAACTGGAGACGGACCTCCTCAAGTGACCTCAACGGCCGGTGGGGCTCATAGCGAAGAAGACACTCTCTTAAATACCCAGGGCCTAAGCCGTTTAGGGCTTTATATGTTATAACTAGCACTTTGTATTTTGCCCGGAAACCTATTGGCAGCCAGTGTAACTCCATCAACAAAGGAGTAATGTGGTCTCTCCGAGATGACCCAGAGACCAACCTGGCTGCTGCATTCTGAACCAACTGAAGTTTCCAGACTACGTACAAAGGCAGCCCCACGTAGAGCGCATTACAGAAGTCCAGTCTGGTAGACCAGTAGATTGGTCCTCGCACGAGAGTGTGAGCCCACTAGGCAGCAAGCTACCAGACAGTGGATTTGTGATGGGTCAGGATGGATTGCTTTGCCGGGGTCACCCCCGTAACATCTTCCCTGGTAATGGTGGGACATACCCCCCAGAATCCTTTGTCCTCCCCCATCTGCATTCTAGATACTGTGGATTTCCCCCTCCCTCCTGTAATGAAAGCAGAATTCCACCCCCACACCTTTCAGAGTAGGGGGCTACTTTGGGGGGGGGGAATTATCACTGGCAGGAAAAGCACTGGCATTGCAGGGCATTTATGGGCTTTCATGCCCTTTTCCTGCCTAGGGCAGGCAGAGTGCTCAAAAAATGCAAAATCGCGTTCAACACAGCCCTTCAAATTGTAGCCAATTGCAGTTGATTTGGTGATGCTTTGCCCACAGTCTGGCCATGGAGCTGGTTGGTTGGGATCAGCCTTGGAGACCAAGCAGTACGGAGTTGCAAACTCTGCAACTGGAGTTTGGCTGGCTGTGGTTTGGTGAATGTCTCTGGCGTGATTTGGAGTTAAGAATTGGAACCTCGGCCAACTTTAACTGTGGTTAGCCATTACTTCTGAACCAGGCCATAGAGTACCTGGGACTGAGTATGTGGATCTTTCTTTAGCAGCCCGACCAGCTGTTTGGGCAGGGGGCAGTTGTTGAAACTAGCCTCTTTCTTCCCTCTCAAATAGTGGATTGGTAGGATTTATTTCCTCTCTTCTTTTTTTGCCAAGGAGTTCAGCCCCTGCTGTTGGGTCAGGGAGGAAAACTATGAGAGGCTATTCTCATGAGCAGCCCAACGCAGGCTACGGCAGCCCAGCCTGGGTTGGGCCACTTGTGTAAAGCACCAGGATTGAGCCCCGCTCCCTGTGCTGCCTCGGCCCCAGCACTGCCTCGGCCACAAGCTTAATTTTTTTTAACCTGGCATTAAGCTGAAGTTAAATGAACCTGAGGCAATCATGAGAACAATCGCCACTGGGTTAAAGGCTTCACCCTGGCCCACCACCCTTTCAGGCAGTGAGCCGGGGCAAGGAGCAGCTGCACTCATAGCATGGGGCAACCTGGGTAGTGGGAGAGGGAAGTGCTCCCACTCCCAGCCCTTGCATTTGCCGTGCTGCTTTTTGTGAGGGGGTGCAGCATGGAGAAGGCAATGATGGCCGCTGCTCATCTGCTAGGGAAGGCAGGTGAGTTACATCCTGCCTTCCCTCAGTCCTCCCGGCAGCGTGTCAGTGTGTTTCATCCATTTGCACCCGCAATTTGCCATAACGCTTGGGATATGTATACATTGCTTCTAGCTGGATGTGAATTTGAATCTACTTTCAAAGTCAGTAACTGATTGGACTATGTTCAAAGTCAGTAGCATGACTTTGTGAACCACATCAAGACAGGCATCTCAGATTCATCTTGGGACACAAACCAACACTGGTAATCTTGGCCTGGGTTCACACAACCATGCGAATGTCAGTTACCGACTTTAAATCTAGAGTCAAATGATTAAATAGGAGCTCTAAATACCTGTCCCATAGAAACATGAGCTGCACTTTTCCTAACAGGTTTCAAGTGGCTGGGTGCCAGTTTCAGGGTGCTTCATGCCAGAGAGAGCATTAAACCAGAGCCTTATAGAGAGTGATTAGTTAACATCTTTTTAATGATGAATTAATGAGCAGTAAAAGCATTCTAATTCCAGTATAGACAGAGAGCTTTGTGCTTAAAGGTGCATGTTCAACAAGAGGAGTTCATCGACCTTTGGGAGGCCTGTAGAGGTTGGATTTGGAGCAGCCAATGCCTAATCATTCTTCCAAGGTTAACTGCACATGCTGCGCTGGGAAATGAAACCATTGCTAACAAATTTTTATAGGTATACTCTGTCAAATTTTAAAAGGCAATTGGGAACTTAAATGAAAATTATGCCAGAGGAAAGAACAAAAAAGGGATAAAATTAAGAGCTTTTTTGTTTTGTTTCAAATTTCATTTGAAAGTGGGCAATGGCCATAATGTTTGTGGGAGGAATTTATAAGGAAAACCCCTACCTGGGAGGGAACCTCACAGTAGTTAGTGTACAGGAAGGATGACATCTACAGTCATCAGAGTAACCCCAGCATTCTGAGCGTGATTGATTCATTAAGCTGTAATTAACTTTTAATTAACTTTACAATGCTTTACTTATTTTAGAAAATTAAATAAACTTCATTTTATTATACATGCTAAACCAAGGAGCAGAAGCTAGAATTCTCTTCTAATTAAAAGAAGCAATCTGGCAAAATTGTGTGTAAAGCATAATGAAATGTTTCTTAATAACTGGTGCTGTTTCTTATATTCTATAGAACTTGTGGTAGATTTTGCCTGAAGTAACCCATATCCTTTGTAAGGAACTATATAGTCCTATGTCATGTGATTTTCATGGACAAGTCTTTGCCTTCTTGGGGCCTTGTTGGAGGTGGAGCGGAAGCAGAAGAGGTTCTATATATAAATTATTTCAGAATCTCATACTTTACTCTTCCTCTTCTGGGTTTCTCCAGAACAGTTAACTTTCGAGGAAACAGTGAGAAAGCTTTGCTAGAACAAGAAGCTAAAAGGAGCACAAAGTCATTTTAGGAAGGAGCACTAAAACAGTAAGACTGAAAAGCCCTGTTCAGCTGTATATGTGTACACATGTCTGTAAACATGTAATGTTTTTTGTGTGAATGACTGTACATGAGTTCATCTTAAAAGCGAGCTTGGGTTCATTGTAAAAGTGAGCCTATCTGTACTCCTCAAAGTCAAAGTACAGACAGGAAGAGGTACATGTGTTGAACATAATGCATGAATTTGTACAGGCATACACATCTGTATGTGCACACTGTATGTGAACTGAACACAAACTCTAATCTTATTTACATATTACATGTACACACGTGCAGTTTGTATACAGTGTATACATGTTCAGTTATTCATACATTATGTTCAGCACACAACCTTTAGTACACTTCCTAGCTGTACCCTGAATTTGAGACTTTTAAAATAATTGCATGTACACGGGAACCTTGTTATCGGTGGATTTATTATCCGCGGATTCGTGTACCCCCCACCTAATTTCTTGGCATCCATTTTTATTTTTATTTTATTTTAGGTCTTGCAGGCATTTCCATCAGCCTCTGTACTAGACAACAAACAGAGTGCTTGTTGGTGTTATTTGGAATATGTGTATATTACTTTACCGCAGCAACAAACATTCTCAAGGAGATTTGTGTAGCAAAAGGAATGAAAAGTTGGTTCGCTCTTTTGTCCCGCAAGTGGCTTGCAATCTTAAAAAACAACAACTAAGGAACATTGACAACAGGTGCTGGAATGAACATTGATCTCCTCCTGTTAAGCACAGGAGAACCATCACATGAGGCCTATTCTGACACATTATATGAGTGCAGAGATGTCTGTACACTTGTACATGTTTCGGGACAAGTTCAGATGAAACAGCCCAGCACACACAATAATTTTGGGGATGTGCCAAGAGCAGAGCCAGTGCCAGACTATTTTGTGCCCTAGGCAAGGCTAAGTATTTGTGCCCCCCACCCCCCAAAAAATTTCAACTTCAGTTTTCAAAAACAGATATTTTGTAGAAAAAATGAAAAGCACAAAACTTGAAACTGCTAAATTTATTATAAATTGCAAGAATAGGTAATACATCAGTTTTTGATTATCTTTCTCAAATACAAAAGAAAATATTTTGGCACACAAATCATTTTGATTGATTTGATACACTCTGCGCCCCTCTGAGGTCTGCACCCTAGGTGGCTGCCTTGTTGGCCTAATGGTAGCACCAGCCCTGGCCAAGAGTGCACCTGTCCTGACGTCACCAGCAGACATTCCAGCATGCTCTCCAGGAATTGTGTGAGAGGAGTATTCATCTGAATCTCTCTTCTACATGTGCCCCCAAACCCTGTTCAAATGATGGAACATCTGACAGTGATATCAGAGTGGGTGCACTCTCAGTAGGATTGTGCACGAGACAGATTGTGCATTCTGTTTTGAGCTTGAAACAAATGCAAACAGCCAGAACGTTTCATCGAAAACAGACGTTGAGCCGGTTGTTTTGATGTAAAAATACGCAAAACGATTCGAGTGTTTTGGCTATAGAGAACAATGAGAAAACTATTTTTCCCCATAGGTAGCTCCTAGAGACACCAAAGTCGGTTGTGTTGTACGGCATGATGGATGATATCTATCATCCAGCCCACAAAGGAAATGGCCAAGTGGGGGATTATTATTTATTTATTTGGTGCATTTTTATACTGCCCGAACCCAAGGTCTCATGGCGGTTCACAACAAATAAAAACAAAACATTAAAATCAATTAAATATTTAAAAAAACAGCTTAAAACAAATCAATAAATAATCCAAAATTTAAAAAGTTACAAAGTTAAAAAGCTAAAAGGCCTGGGTAAAAAGATAAGTCTTTAGACACTTTTTAAAAGCTACTAGAGATGGGGAGACTCTTATTCCCACCAGAAGCACATTCCAAAGTCTCAGGGCGACAACAGAGAAGGCCCATCCCTGGGTGGACACTAGACAACATGAAGGAAGCCACAGACAAGCCTCCCCTGATGTACGCAGGAGATGACAGGGATCATTCAGAAGAAGATGCTCTCTTAAGTACCGTGGGCCTAAGCTGTTTAGGGCTTTATAGGTTGTTCTGGATGATCTTTCCCAACCGTTTCGTGTAGATATTAAAAAGCATTGGAGACAGTATGGAGCCCTGAGGGACCCCAAATAAAAGCTCAGATTTTGAAGAGCAACAGTCTCTAAGCGACACCATCTGGGATCTGCCAGAAAGGTAGGAGCGGAACCACTGCAAAGCAGTGCCTCCCACCCCCAACTCCCTCAGACGTTCCAGAAGGATACTATGGTTGATAGTATCGAAAGCCACCGAGAGATCCAAAAGGACCAACAGAGTCATACTTCCTCTGTCCCAATTGGAGATCATCCATCAGGCTGACCAAGGCATGCTCCACCCCATAGCCCGCCCGAAAACCAGTTTGAAATGGGTCTAGATAGTCAGTTTCCTCCAAGACCGCCCGGAGCTGGGAGGCCACCACCCTCTCAATCACCTTGCCAAACCATAGGAAGTTGGAGACAGGCCTGTAGCTACTAAACTCCGAGGGGTCCAAGGCAGGCTACTTAAGAATAGGTCTAGTAATTGCCTCCTTTAAACAAGGAGGCATCCTGCCCTCTCGCAGAGAAGTATTTATAATTGCCACCAGGCTCTCCACAACAACCCCCTTGCCAGATAGTATAAGCCATGTTGGGCAAGGATCAAGCAGACAGGTGGTAGGACGCACCATTCCGAGCAGCTTGTCCACATCCTCAGGAGTCACAAACTGAAATTGATCCAGCCTAACCACACAAGAGGATTTGCAGGATACCTTGGCATCTGACACTACGATAACTGTGGATTCTAGATCTAGATCTAGATCTAGGTGGACCCAAATACGAGAGACTTTGTCCCCAAAAAACTCATTAAAAGTGTCACAGCGGCCAACTGATTGTTCCAAATTCGAATTCAGGGGAGCAGGGGGCCCTACTAGTGTTATGAACCCCATATATCAGAACCAGAGGTACCAGCTCAGAAGTATGTGAAACATAGGCCTGTGTCTGATTTCATTTCTTTATATTAAGAGTTCAATTAGACCTGCCTGGGCAATGCTTGGTAATTGATTTGTAGAGGCAGGGGTAATCTAGCATTGTTTATCAGGGTTTGCGGAAACTCACTGAGACAATGGGTCAGGCTTAATTACTAGTCTCACACTGCTGAAATTAACCTGTTGTCCAGTAACAGGATGCTTCTGCCTTAAGTCAAATGTGTTGATTAACTTGCCTCACTCATGCTTACCCTTTTGATGATACTTTGAATATTCTTTTGTTGCAAATACACACTAGATAGAGGTATACAAGAAATAATGTCTCACACAAATAGAACTAACTCCCTCTCACTAATTGCTAACTTTTAACACCTTCTGGGACCAGGCTAGCACATCTGGGATACAGATTTGCTTTTGGACTTTGTCCCCTCCTCAAGATAACAGCTAACAGGAGATGAGAGTGAGATCTCTCTGGACTGATCAAATATCCTGAGCTAATTTTGGTAATTAAAAGACAATATTCCAAGGATAGCAGGAATAAATGCCTTTTGTGATCCAGAAGACTAAAAGGATGGAACCACTATAAGAAGGAGTCTCTGGACATGGCAGTTTAGCAGTTCTGTGCCTACGGGCATTCTGCTCACACGCTAGCTATCTTGTGCCTACACCAAGATTTGCTCAGGAACTCTGCTCATGGACAGGAACTGCCTGTGACTTCTACTGCGCAGTGAGAAGTCAAGACTTTTCCCCAGCCATGGCACCTTCACTCTCTGCCTCGCTCTGAGCAAACTGTCTGCTTGACCACCAGAAGCCAGACCATCGCTCTGTTGCTGCTCCCAGCTACAGTCTCTCCTCTTCAGCTGAAAGATCCACCATTCTCAAGCCTGGTAAATATGCGGCTCATACAAACCTGGAATTCCCTCATCAAATGGAGATTTCCCCTTCTCCTACACCCTTCACCTCTCCCCCCTACTAATTTCTGACCCCCCCAAAACCATACCAGCCCTGAGCCTTCCTTCCTTCCTCCCTCCCCCTTTTTCCGCCTGTATCTAAACTGTACTAGGCTCTAGGAAGATTTAATTGCACGCACATATGTCAGTTAGGCGCACTGGGTGGAATATATTGGTACTGGTTAGGATGTTCTGTTTAAATACTGTTGCTAATATTAATAGAGTGTTCTGCTTTCTGCTTTGCTAGATTATGTTGTTAGTCTCTATACTCAATAAAGCCCATTGAATCCTTCTGAGTAGTTTGATCTCCTTTTCTTCATTGCTTCCAGATCATACGTGGTCACTAATATAAAAGAACTTGGTCCAGACCTATTCTGTATACTGGCTAATGAGCACATTTAGTATATATCAGGCCTGGTCTGTAACACTAGCCCCCTCACAACCCTGAATATCTCCACTGGATGAGAGCCTGCAGAAGCAATACGGGCAGAAAAGAAACATTTCTTTGCTGCATGTATAGCCAGAGCATAGTTCTTTAAATATGCTCTGTGTCTCAATCTGTCAGATTTGAGTCGAGTCTTCCTCCACTTGCGCTCCAGTCATCTACCTTGCCGCTTCAGCTCCCGCAGATCTTCCGTATACCAAGGAGTACCCTGGAGGGAGAAGCCAGGTACAAACTGGGCCCCCACCCTCCCCTAACCAAGTCTCTGTAATACACACCAGGTCAGCCCCTTCATCCCTGATCAAATCATGGATTATTTCAGATTTGTTTTGGACTGACCTGGCGTTACAAAGGAGCAAGGCAAGGTTCTGTGGGTTGTTGGCACTGCTCCCCAAGGTCAAATTGCTGGCAGGGCAGCCAGAAGGGGAAACAGCTACTAAGTTTCTGATTTCCTTTCTCCTACAACGGCCTGCTGACCTGCCAACGTAACTTCTTCTATTCCCGACCACCACTGGAATAGCTGCACTGAGACCAGTGGACATGCCCTTCCATCTCCCCATCTCCAGACAGACTCCAAAACATTCAAGACAAATCTTACCCAAGCCTTATCTCAGCCACCCCCAACCCTAAAAATGATAAACCAGGGTGGGGGGGTAGCCCACGCCCTCATTGCTCCCTGGTGGCAGCCCCACCGGTGGTGGTCCCGCCACCACTGGCAGTCTCCTATGTATCCCAAGGGCGGGCAGATGGAAGCCCAGGACCCCAGTCCTGCCAACACTCAGCTGCAACAGAGCTGGCAGGCAGAAGTCCCACAGGCAAGCAGCAGCAGCAGATGACAAACAGCAGAACATCAGAGGAGCCACACCCAGCACCCAACACAGGCTCTCAAATATTATATCAGGAGAGTGTCATCATAATAATTTAAATCCTATAATAAAAATAAATAAAATATCTTCTCCTTTTCAACGTGTTCCTTAGTAATTATATGATGACACTCTCCCTGTATAATATTTTCTACCGTCCATTTTCTTCTGAGCATGTCCAAATATCTAGCCTAAACATTATCTTTATCTTCAATTCACTGCACCATGTCTTCCCAGGTCCTTATGATATGAATAACTTTCCCTGCATTTTGTGCTGTTTCTTTGAAATTATTTATAGGCTTTTACCATGTCCTCAATAAATCTTCCCGTCTAGACTATATAAATATAGATTCCTAGATTCCTCAGTCTCTTCTCATATATGTTCTCCTCCCAGCCTTCCGTCTGTGCTGTTAAGCTCATGTTCAGTCCAATCCCATTAGTTTTCCAAATTGGGATAGAATCAGAAAACTATTAGATATGATCCACTGTCACTCAACAGGCTTTGCATTCTTGCAAAGAGCAGCAGGGGTCCATGGGAGGAGTTAGTACAGCTCTCTCCTGTGTAAATCTCTAGGACCATTCTGCCCTTTATTATGTAACAAGGGATCATGGTTAACAGCTGGACTACCTTCTGCTCTCCCAGGCTCCTCACCCTTTCCACTCTTTGGGTGTCTGGTCCGCACCAGTAAAGGAAACTTGAATATTGAACAGAGTGCTATCTTTAAGGATCATCATAAATTCTTGCATTTTTGTATAGACATCTTTCACTGTCTGTGCAAATTTCTCTATACCAAGTCTCTTTGGGTGTTTCTGCATTCTGGTGGTTGTTGCACAGGTATTGTACAAAGCTGAAGGTCAGATTCTTTATATACCAATTATGGGTTCAGTCCTCTGCGAAGAAGAATTTCCTTCCACTGACCTAGCACTGAAAAACAGAACTGTAATACTCAATGGTCTGTTAGAATGGCAATAATGGGGAACCCAGTTGGGAAGGTGTCAGTTATCTGCTCTCCTCTGTAATGTACAGCAGGACATGATTTAGTCAGTACATTTATATCACACCTATTTGTTACAATTCAAGGTGGTTTACAAAAGATAAAAACAATTAAAATAGTCGAAACACTTAAACCATGTTCTGTAAATAACTTAACATCAGCTAAATGCCTGTAAAAAGAAATGTGTTTTCAAAGCTCTTAAAGGCCCCCAAAGATTTCAGCCCTCAGATCTCAGCCAAGAACACATTCCAGTTTCACTAGGTTTGCTTGCACCTAAAGACTGAAGGAGACGTGTGGTTTCTAAAACATTCTGGGAGATCTTAGAAGAGATTGCAGAAGGGGTGTTGTCACTGCCCTAGTGGAACTTTGGAAGAGGAAAATGAATGGGGCAATTTATGGGATTGTTCTCTGGAGCCGTCCTCCCTACCACTTAGGAACCCATCTTCTTGGTTTACTGAGGAGACGGCTGATAACAAAAAGGGTGGGACACAACTAGAGTGAAAAATCCTCTTCACATGTTATGTTCAACACTTGAACGAGTGAACAGTATTCATAGGTACAGATCTGTTCACACGTTATTCACATGTTACGTAGAACACAGGCGGGGCCGACGAGAGGGGTGTGTGGAGAGCCAGTACAAATTACCGGGGCCTGGCGGTTGGAGGGGGCCCCGGCTGGAGGGTGTGCAGAGGTGCTATCCTTAGGACCACCGGGCCTCCAAATGCTCCCCTCCCCCCTCCATGATCCTGCCTGGCCAAGTGAGACGAGGATGGCCCTGTGGTGGGCCGCCTCAGCACGGCGGAGAATGGGATCCTGGCTGTCCGGGCCTGGCAGTGGCTGCTGGCAGGGGTGGGGGCAGCTGCATGGCTGCATGCGCCCCGGCCCCTCTCTCGGCTCTGCTGCAGCAGGGCTGCCTCCTACAGGCACAGCCAATGATGAACGCTGCTGCATGTGGCGCCAGAGGGAGCACCACCGCCACCAGCAGAGTCAAGAGTCGACAAGAGTCGAGGAGTGTGAAGAGGCGTGGGCGGCCCAGCTAGAGACGGGAGATATTTTCCCTGAGAAAGGTAGGCTGGAGTGGTGCAGCACTGCACGAAGGAAAACTCTGCTTAGGCCTTAAGCTTGGCCCTATGAAAAGAAGTTTGGAGGACACTTTCCCAAAGCTCAGGCTCGGCAGCTGGCACGATAGGGATTCCCCGGAAGTTCTCGGCGGGGAGGGGACATGTTATTACAGAGTTGCTAATCCTCTGCACAGATATGGATTTCTCTAGCACAGAGACGAGTATGAGCCTTTTCTCCTCTTGTATTTCCAGACTTGGTTGTTTTGGAAAGCCATGCCATGGGGCAGCTGACATTCATATCCGATAATGATCACACGACATGGACACGCGGCATTGCTAGGATATTTGGAGTCAGGTTCTGGAATCTGCACAGACTTTAGGGAAACATGAATGACTCCCTCTCCCTTCTAGGTATTTGTTTTTCTGCTCCCTGAATATAAATTGCTCACCAGTTGAGTGACCACTTGCTGTTCTGCACCCCCTCTCTGTAGGAGAAGGTTGGGGGATAGGGGCCCATCTTCACTTTTTGTCCCAGGGCATACTCCAACCTTGCATGCTCCTGCCTTATGGACTGACTAAAAAACAAAACAGAACTCAGGAGTAGTAATAGTAGTAGTAGTAGTAGCAGCAGTAGTAGTAAATAATTAATAAATAATAGTACTGTAATAGTAATTCCTAGGCAGGATATTGCATAAGCAGGTTAAAAAAGGGAGCTGTCAAATATTTATCCCCCCTACAATAAAACATACAGTTGTAGTTATTCATTTGTTGCAGTGGATCTGGATATCTTTCTTCAAAGTAGCATGACTGATGTTGGGAGAGCTCTTTTCCCAACCCCCAAGAGTTTCCACTGCAAAAGTGAGTGGAGGTGGTGGGTCAAATCAATGTTTTGGATAATCCCTGCAGTAACTTGTTTTAGAATTAGCCATGTGAATAGATCTCTTGGTATGAGCTATAAATGATATGCATATGCTCTTGCTGTTGGTAGAAGTAGGCCTTTTGACTTCTATAGTGGTGTAGCAATCTTGGGTGGGTGGGCAGGCGAGAGCGCTGGGAACATTAAATGTTCTTTAAGAATAAAAGTTTTCTTTTCCTATTCCATGATTCATTTGAATACCAGGCAGGGCAAATTTGTTTTTGTTTTTGTTTGCACATCAATATAATTCCTGTATAAAGATTTATAGCTGCTCTGCCCTTACTGGGGGGCCCAAAAAACATTTTTCACCGGGGTCCAAACCAACTCTCAGCGGCCCTGAACACAGGTACAGCAGCGCACTTCCTAGCTGTACCATGCATTTGTGGGGCCTGTACCCAAGTTGATTTTTAAAATGACACAGGTACAGTCATTCACACAAAAACATGTATAAGTGAACAAACATCTGTGCACTCATGCAACATAATGTTGCAATAGAGCTACAGACCCAGACTGAATCTGACGAAGTTTATCAGAGCCCATTTACAGACCTATGAGGTGGCAGAGATGGAGGCAAAGACATCTTTCTTGCCTGCCCCCACTGCCTCAGCTGAATCACTGTGAATGACCCTCTTCCAGTTGGTGAGAGGTTGTATAGGCCCTCGATGTTCTCCACCAGTAAGTTAGCCACCAGAAGCCAACTGTGACCTTTCTGCTTCATGACTGACAATGTCTAACAATGAGAGATGATCTTCTGGGGCCAGAAGCAGCTTCCCTCCCTCCCTCCCTCCCTCTCTATCTATCTATCTATCTATCTATCTATCTATCTATCATTTATATCCTACCTTTCCTCCAAGGAGCTCAGGGCAGCATACATAATTCTTCTTCCTTTTTTGTATCCTCACAACAACCCTGCAAAGTACATTAGACTGAGGGTAAGTGATTGGCCCAAAGTCACCCAGTGAGCTTCATACGGCTGAATGGAGATTTGAATCCAGGTTTTCTCAGCCTGTCCTGGCTACCTTAAGGGAATCAGTGGTGATACCACTTCCTAAGAAACACTCTTGGAATCCAAATGATCTTAATAACTGTAGGCTGACTGAGTGTTGGATGACTCTGTTTTTAGGAAAAGTGGGAGGCTTGAGTGGGAGGCGTTCTTTCAACCACTCTTGAGGAAACTGATTGAGGTCATGCACTCAGCCATTTTCAGGGAGTGCCACTGCTGGCATGTGCCCATTTCCCCCATCCCCCTGCCCATGCTTTCTGCCACAGGCCTATGCTTGGTAGGTACGTACGTGCCCCAGCAATAAGGGTGGAGGATGTGCGCTGAAGGTATTTGCCAGCCCTGATGAAAAATCCCGCCCCCCATGAGCTCCTTTTAGCCACAGAGGGGAAACCCTAAAGGCAAACTACAGGTACCTGGATGTTTCTCCCTCCATGGCTAACAGCAACTTCAGGTGTGATCACCCCCCTCCAAAACAAAGACATCAGGAGATATATTCATGTGTCTCTGATGTCACATTTAGTTCAGCCTTCACTTACGAAAATAATACATACGTTGGCTGACGTGATGAGGAGCATTACTCATCATAGTCCCATTGAAATTAAAAATTAATTTCCATGGGATTACTTTGAGTAATGTTCCTCATCATTTCAGCCACCATCTGCCATTTTGAAAGCCATTCCTTGATTTCAAATTGGAACTCAGGAGACAAGGCTGCTGCCAAAAAAGCACTTCTAGATGTATTTGGCTCCCTTCCGGATCAATGATAAGATTCTACACCAGCATCAACATACCCCAGAAACTTGGGGCACTGGCATGGAGACAGGAGATGTTCCCCACAATCAGATCCATCCATGTGATAAGTTATTTGATATATTAAAGGAACTACATGGAACAAAAGCATTTTTCAGTGATAATCCCAGTGCTGTGAGACATGAAAGATAAACGACAGACATGTTATTTCATTCTTCACACTGCTGATGCAGAGTCTCATTATGCTTATACAGATTCATACAGATTGCATGCATGTCCAGACCGAATTTGCTCGCAAGATCAACAAATATGCTTGAAGAAAAGAGGACTTGTTGGTTGGTCATAGAGGTCAGTAAAGATGCCAAGGACAAAACCTTTGCCACATAAAGGAATATTCCCTCCTCCTTCAAAGTGGGTGACAATTCAGACCATCCTAAGTAATCTCCGTTGAACAGGAACCCTTCTTTGGCAAGACTGACATGGGTGTGATTAGTTTTGCACCCTAATTAGAAGCTGAATAGCCGAGGAAAGGCCATATAAAGAAGATCATGTGTCTTCATTTCATTGCTCTGTCCCACACATGGATGCAATTGTATTCACACAGCAGGTCATAAGCTTGTGTCTTTACATATCTTTAGCAAAGCACAGGCAGACACAAACTGGAACCATGTGTATTTGCTTTTAACAAGATCAGCATCGATAGTATTTTCCGTGCCTCCCTGGGTGTGGGTGACCTTGTTTTCAATAAGTATTTTGAACAGAATCATTCTGATGTCATTGATTTGTAAGTGGGATGCTATGGTGACTTTCCCCAACAGGTAACTAACTACCTATTGGAAAAGCTGAGTTTGGCTCCTGATTTTGAACTCTAAGTATTATTTAGACTTACAAATACTATAAAGCTTCTTATATATCAATCAAGATTACTCATCTCTCTAATAAACAGGGAGCTCACATTTATTACTGTAATAGTAATTCATTAAGTTTTCACCCCATGTAGGTGACTCTTACTTTCTACTGAATTCTTCTTCTAGGTTCCTGTCACTGCATCTATTGCCTACTAACATAGCCATTAAAATACATCTGTTCACCCTGGCATAATCCCGATTGACCTCCTTAATGTGTCTTGTCTTTATCATAGTTTATAAGCCTGTAGGCGATATCTGTGTTGGTTTTAAATGTTGTACACTGCCTAGAAATTTTAGACAATAAATAAGCTAATGAGCTGCAGTCTTCTTTCCCATTTACCATTGTACTGATTTGCAATTAGAGTGTTGTGAAATGGCTTGATTAGAACAGCAGTGTTGGAGGAGAGGAGAGGGAACCCTTCCCCCCTACCATTTTTCCAACTGAAATCTTCCCATCCCCAAGCTGTGTTTTTCACTGTGCGCTATGGGGTTATTTTTACTGGGGTTATTATATAATAACTATGGGAAATGGCACAGGGGAAAGAGTTAAACCCCTTGCCCCAGCACCACACAGCTCCATTAAATATGCAGTCCTCCACAACAGCAATATATTTTAAGATCATTGGTGGGCTTTTTAGACATCACAATACCTGCAGCAGCATGATAACATAGGACATATAACACAGGACAAAAGGCACCATTGATCTAGAAGGGGGTGTGCCAAGTGTGATTGTGCCTTTCTGGAGTGGTCCGCCCAGCCTCAGCATGGAAAGGGCATTTAAATCCCTTTAATTACCATGCCATGCCAGTACTTCTTCTAACAGTGATGGCACCGCCACCCCCAAAGAGCCCTGCAATCAAATAGCACAATGCCTTGCACATAAGCATGATCAGGCAGTGTTTGGGGCACTATTTCACTGTTACTCTGGAAAGAGAGGGAAATAGGGAAACTTCCTAGGAGGGGATATGTATATGAGGGAGGGCAAAGGATGTTGGGTGTTCTGTCCCACCATGGCCTAGGATGCTCTTGTGAGGGATCACCACATCAAACCAGTCATGCAGACAAAATGACACTCCTGCTGTACTGGCAGCTTGCTGCTAGTGGGCTTGCCCTCTCATGAAAGGACCAGTCTAGTAGAGGAAGACCATGCGACTGTGGCCCCTAGGAAGACCATGTGACTGCGGCCCCTCATGAGAGGGCCAGTCTAGTGGGGGAAGACCATGTGGCTGTGGCCCCTTCAGACTGTGTGCTCATGAGTTGAGCTAACCCACCAAAGAGGCCCCCACTTGTGTGGGGCCCCAACTCTCCATGGTAAGAAATAATACAGAATTGCTGCAAACCCCCCGCCCCCGTGTAGCCTCGTATGCACCAAAAGGAGATTTTGATGCTCCATGTGTCAGAGTCGGGCTGCGTGTGCAACTGGGGAAACACAAGGTGCATGGATGGATCTTTAAAACCTATTTAAAGTTCCCAGGCTCAGTCCGGCATTGCACCATATACAGATCTGCCAGTGTGGGGCAGATCTGCTGGCCAATTCTGGAGAAAATGGGAGAGTGGGGGTTGCCATTTGGGGGCACAAGCAAGGGTGCACATGTCCAGATTGGCAGATGAGCTGGCAGGGGGAATGATTTGAAAACTGCTTGGTGGCATATCAGGGTATCTATCCAGACGGCTTTCCTGCATAGAGCAACACTGGCTCGCTATAGAGCCCCAATGGCCTAGCACTCTCGGGAGAAGGAGATGGAGGAGGTGGGGAGATTTTGCTTGGCAATTCTCTCCCCTCCCCTCCCCTCCCCTCCTTTCCCTTCTGATGGTCCTCCTCATGAGGTGTAAGGAGATGTTCCCATGGCCTGCCACTCTCTTGACCCTGGGTCGGCATGCTCCTTCTGTTCTGCTGCTGCTGGTGAGCACTCCAACTGGAGCAGTGCTGACCCTGGTGGCCAGCTCTGCTCATGAATAAGCCTAGGGAGCTCAAACACCCAAGGGAAAGGGGTTGGGCCCCCTTTCCCCAACCAGTCTGTGAAACAAAAATAGAACTTGGCTGTTTGAGAATCCCTGCTTGGGGCTGCTTTTTAAACCTGCTGCCGGTGCTGCAATGGGGTGCCCTGCTCATGTTGCCAACTGGAGGGTTTGTGTTTATGAACATACATCATTGTTGATTCCTTCTCAGGGAGCAAAGCACTTAGTGCCCATTCTGTCATTCCATCCCCTTTCATGACCCAGGCCACACAGAGGCCCATTGCACAGGTGTGGCGGCCTCCAAAATGGCCACGACGCTGGTGGGGGAGAGACCCAAAGGGGCCAAAGAACCACCGGACGGGGCCATTTTTGGATGATGCCATTTGGGGGCATTTTGGGCCATTTCTGAAGGCAAGAAGGTCGGTGCAGGGATGGGGAACCTCTCCAGACCCCCCCCCCCCCCGCTGCCACCTCAGAGGAACCCCCCCCCCGGGTGTACTTCTTAAAAAAAAATCATTTGCTAACCCATCCTGGACCAAACCAGACTGGGGGGATTTGAGGGGGTGCTGGACTGAACTGGCCCAGTAATTTTCAGGTCCAGTTCAGACTCAAACCCAAACTGGACCAGCTGGTTCCGTGCACACTCCTAGTTGTGCATTCTCTAGCCCATCAGCAGGCTGAACAAGTGAGCAATCAGTGAGGGCAGCAAGGAGAAGCAGCTGCTGCTGCCGCCCGCTTCTGTTGCCTCTGTGATGTGGAAGGAGAACTTCTAGCACCTGTGGCAGCAGTGGCAGCAGCACATTGGAGGGGGCCCACTAGAGAGCATCTTGTCGATAGACTCACCCCTCCAAACAGAGATGGTCCTATCTGGAGGCAGAGGACAGGCAAGAGGACAACCAGAGAGGCAGCAGGTTAATACAAGAGATGGGAAATCTATTCACCCATTATGTCCAACTCACATACAGTACTACATTTCAGGTTGCTTTGGATGTTTCTTTGTTGACTAGCCTGACCACACACAATAGTAATGTTTGTGCACCATGAGTGCTCATGTGCTCCCGTCTCCCCAGCCTGTCAGGGCACCTTTCCCTAACTGTGTGTGTGAGATGGTTAGTCCAAACTGCTCCTCTACACGTGATACAAATCTTAGTATGGGGCCTGCAGGAGGACATGTGTGCTCAATGGTATGCACACATTTTTATTGCGTGAGGTTGGGCCAATCAGAGAAGCATCATCCAAACCAGCCCATTCTATCCATACCTGCAGTAGGGGAGTTCACTAGTAACATGAACACATGTGCAGTCATTCACACAAAAACATCTGTATTCACATTCAGTGTAATGTCTATGCAGTGTATTTATCTTTCTCTGTTGCTAACTAGTTGGAAAGGTTATACCCCTGCTGATAGAAACTGTAACTGTTCAGCCAGTGTTAGTCAGGTTGAAAACCCTTCATGTGCCCCCTGAGGATATTTCACACACCCCGGTTTTCCCTACAGTTTCCCCCACAGTCTGAGAAACATTGCTTTGTAGGGGGGAATGCTGTGTTTATACAGAGTTAGTATGAATAATATAGAAAAGAAGCCAAAACCATTACATGGGGGCATGAACACTGTTTCTTAGTCTGAAAAGTCATCTCGGAGGGGTAAAAGCAGGTCTAACAAACAGAAGAGTGATGGTAAGTAGTGTGCTGAATTTAAGCGACATGTAACAGGGACAGCTGAAATGACATCCAGGATAATATATATATCTAACGTCGAAGTGCCACTCATGAGTGACAGCTGACTTAGCAAGCATGGATGACATCTCTTCCACAGAGAATTAGAGAGTGAAAGACAACTTAGTAACAGGACCAAATGAGTGAAATGCCATTGACATAAAAGGCAGGAAACGAGGAGATTAAGAGCTCTCTACACGGGTATTTTTCCATCATGGGATGTCTTTTGTCTTGTGGTCTGTGGTTCAAGTGGCTGCCTTGGGCAGGGAGAGGGATCATGGTGGTGGCCTTTGTTGCCCCTTCCCAATTCAGACACGTCTATCTCCATTTTCTGACACTTTCTTGTCCTTTTATAGCAACCAGAAAATCAGCTACCAAAAAAGTGTGATGGTGTAAGAGCATGAGCCTGCCCTCCCTCCTGGCAACCCATGCTAAGACCATGGCCTTGAGCTTTCTGCAAACTCCAAACCATCCAGGTCTTTGTCAGGCAATCCAAAAACTTGTGAGCATGGACATATGTGCATGCCTTAGAGGGAATGGTGGTCCAGGTGTCTTTCCCAGTCCTACCTTGAAATGGCAGGGATTGAACCTGGGACCAATCGCTAAGCAGTGGTAGAGCACATGTTTCGTATGCAGAGGGTCACAGGTTCAATCCCTGCCATTTCAAGGTAGGACTGGGAAAGACACCTAGAGCAGCATTCCCTCTAAGGCATGCACATATGTCCGTGCTCACAAGTTTTTGGATTTTAGATCCCGCTCAGGTTGAATCAGGAAGGCCGTACTCTGAATGCACATGCACACACATTGCCTTGATTCTGCTGCCCAGAACCAAACTTATTCTGCACACAGATGAAAAAGCTTAGAGGGAGCACTACCCTGGAGGTCCACATCCAGTTGTGTAGCAACTACAGAGCTAGATGAACTAATGGTCAGTTTGACTCAGTATAAGGCAGAGTCCTGTCTTCCTATTGGCCCTCAGGTTCCCAGGTTGGTCCTTCTACAGGCCTAGCTTGACACAATTTATCCACATAGCTTTTCCATTCACATATGAAGAGGTGAGGGCATGGGCGTCCAAGGGGGCGGGAGCAAGCAAAGGGGGCAGTCCCCCCCGCCCACAAATGAGCCAATATTTACACACTACTTGCTTCCACCACCTATCCCCTGTGATGTGAATTTAACATGGCGAACAGTGTTTTGCTATTACCTGTCATTTAAAACAAAGCAAGCTGAGGATTTCAGTTGTAGCCTGAGGATTTCAGTTGTAGCCTTGTAGGAAATTCTCAAAGGTTGACGCATGGAACGGAAACAAAATAGACAGAGGCTGCCAATTGGAAGCAGAAACCTGATTTTTAGCCACACGGCTCCACTGAAGGGGCCAGCAGGAGCCTCTGCTGCAAAGTCCATAGCCTGCCTAAGCGAGTCATATACTACATTTACACAGCCACATGCTAGAGCAGGGCTGCTCAGCTTTGGCCCTCCTGCAGATATTGGCCTACAACTCTCATAATCCCTGGTTACTGGCCACTGTGGCTGGGGACTCTGGGAGTTGTAGTCCAGAAACAGCTAGGGGGCGCCTAAGTTGAGCAGGCCTATGCTAGAGGGAGGTGAGAGAGGTGGTGGCAGAGGAGGGAAATGACATTCGGAGGAACTGGAGCTGCCTGTGGACCATTGGTAGTGCTTCACTGGACAAGAGAGAGGCTGTATGAGAAAGGGATCTCAACCATGACACCTCTCTCTCTCTCTCTCCTCACCTTTCTGTCCCAGCCTCACCTTTCAAGATGCACCTGGATACTGTACACATGGGTGTCCCTGTGCCCCCCTTCAAAGGTCCTGTAGATGCCCTTGGGTGAAAGTCTGCTTCATTCATGAGATTGAGAAGGAGCATATAGGGCTGAGCAATGAAAGCCTCCCCACCTCTGCTGCTTTAAACAGTTTTCCTGGCCTTGCTCATTTCTGGTATAGGAGCCAGGCCAGAAGAGAACTGCTTAAAGGCAAGCAGTAGAATCTATAACAATTTCCTGCGTTGAGTAGGGGGAGACCTAGAAGACCTCCAAGGCCCCTTCCAACTCTAATATTCTATGGCAGGGGTTCCCAACCTGTGGTACTCCAGATGTTGCTGAACTACAACTCCCATCATTCCCCAGCCATACAATACATTGTAACTGGGGATGGTGAGAGTAGTAATTCCGCAACATCTGCAGTACCACAGGTTGGGAAGCCATGTTTTATGGAATGCAGTGGCCACATTAGCATGTAATGTGAACCCAGACATTGCCGAACCCATGATTAATTTTTCAAACCGTGAATTGCATCTCAGACAATCATCCAACCATGATTCAGCAGCCTCTGTATTCAGGGCAGGGGAGTCCCACCCTCTTCCTGGTCCATCAAGGCCACATCCCAGAAAGCTTTGTAGCGTCACGTCTCCAGACTGTGGGCAATGTGTCAGCATGTTTCCAGGCTGGCAGCCATTGGTCATGATCTTCAAGGGCACCTGCTAAGCATGACCATGCCTTTTCATAAAGGTCCACCCACCTTGGCAGGGAAAGGGCATTGAAATCCCTTTAAATGCCATGCCATGCGAGCCCTTCTTCTGACAATGATCGCACTGCCGCCCTCGGAAAAGCCCTGAAACAAAACTGTTTTGCACAAGCACAATTTCTGGCCGGTTTGGGGGGGATCTCTGGGGGGGGGCACTATTTTTCTGTTACTCAGAAAAGGCAAGGGAACATGATGACTTCCTAGGAGGGGGATGTGTATATGAGGGAGGCAAGGGATCCTGGGGTCTGGCCTGCTGTGACCAAGGAGCTCTTGTGAGGGCTCACACCAGCAAAGCAGTCTATGGAGACCAAACCACACTTCTGACCCTGTGGCAGCTTGCCGACAAGGGACTTGCATTCTCATGAGAGGGCCAGTCTACTGGGGAGGATTTTAGGCTCCCCAACCTTCAGTCTTCCATTGGGTAGGGATGTGCAAACTGGTTCTAGATAGAACTGGCTTTAGTTAGAACCACCCCGGTTTGATAGTTCTAGGTAGAGCCAAAACTTTAAAATAAAAATTAGAGCCAGTTCTAGGTCAAACCAAACTGAGCCCGGTCCTAATAGACCCAGTTCTAACTGGCTGAAGTGGCTCAAGCCTCCATTTTCTGTAAGAAAGAGACTGTCATCTATTTGTGATACTTGTGTCACTTGGAGTGATTGGCTGTGCTGCAGATCCCGATTGGTCAGATGAGTCTGACTCCTTGAGTGGCTTTGAAAGTGTAGCACTCAGGGACACCTATCACCCCATTGGCCAGCAGGGAGGGACAAGGGTGTGTGTGCTTCAAAGAAGGTTATTCAAAGTATATTTAAAGACCACCTTGTGGCTTGGAATCTCTCTCTGTCTCTGTTGCTTGGGTCTATTGCTGCTCTGCCTGCTGCCTGCGAGCTGCTGCTTTGGTTGCCTTGCTTACCGTCTGGACTGGTGGTCTCCAGAGAGTAGTTTCACTGACTCCTGCTCCCTCGCCCACCCTCTATTAAAAAAAAAATATTAGAATATTTA